>NW_022681468.1:30054435-32454435 GCF_009764315.1 Trachypithecus francoisi | reverse complement strand
GCACTTTGGGAAGCTAAGGCGGGTGGATGACGTGAGGTCTGGACTTCCAGACCAGCCTGGCCAACATGGTGAAACCCTGTCTCTACTAAAAATACAAAAATTAGCCAGGCTTGGTGGCATGTGCCTATAATCCTAGTTACTCATGAGATTGAGGCAGGAGAATCACTTGAACCTGGGAGACTCTATCTTAGGTGCATCACCTGAGGTCAGGAGTTCAAGACCAGCTTGACCAACATGGTGAAACCTCGTCTCTGCTAAAAATACAAAAATTAGCCAGGCATGGTGGTGCGCGCCTGTAATCCCAGCTACTAGGGAGACTGAGGCAGGAGAATTGCTTGAACCTGAGAGGCAGAGGTTGCAGATAGTGCCACTGTACTCCAGCCTGGGCAACAAGAGTGAGCCTCTGTCTCAAAAACCATATAAATAAATAAATGAAAAAAAATAGTTGCATAACATCTATACTATAGCCTCGTAAGCATTAGCTACTTCATATTTTTGGTATATTTAATAATTTTAATACAGCATTTTTGGTTACTATTGAACATGAATATTTTCCATATTTGTTAATTATACTTTCCTCTTACAGAAATTCTATTCATGTCCTTCACCCATTTATCTGTTTGAGTCAGGTTTTTTTTTTTAATTAACTCATTATCCTTAATATAATATAAATATTAACCCTTTCTCATATCAACAATACTTTTAAAAAATGTATCTTTTACTCTCACTATATAGAATGAAGGAAGCACTTTTTAAAAAATTTGTAAGTATACTTCTATGACATCTTAAGATATTTAAAACTTGTCTTGATAGATATGCCCAGACAGAATAGTTTCATCCTATATTGGCATTTTCTTAAAATTTACCATGCCATGCTTTAATTAAAAGTTTACCTTTAGGTAATAGCCATTTGTATTTAACTGTAGCCAGTAGTTACCTCCAGTCAGTAATGTTCCTTCCATATTAGTCAACTCCATTTTATTATTCAGAAGATTTATTTTTAAAGTACTGCCTATGTATGGGCAAATATATAAATAATGTATATTGTGAGCTCTCCAGGGTCTAAAATAGCTGTCAATAAAGAAAAAACATCCTAGAATAACAGAGAAGTGAAAAACCAAACCAAAACAAAAAAACAAAAACAAAACAAAACAAAAAACCAAACCAGCCAGACACAGTGAACTAAGAAATGGGAAATAAGTGTTTGAATCATACTTACGAAGATTAAAATAGAGACTAGGCGTGGTGGCTCACACCTGTAATCCCAGCGCTTTGGGAGGCTGAGGCAAGAAGATTACTTGAGGTCTAGAGTTAAAGACCAGCCTGGGCAACATAGCAAGACCCCATCTTTACCAAAGAAAGAATAAAAATAAAATGTATGTGGCAACTGGGTTTCAGTATTGAGTGGATAGGACCTATCTGCTAAGAAGTTCCGCCATCTCTGTCGTAGACGTTTCTGATGGCACCTGGTGGTGCTTTGGGAAAACAAATGTAAGCAGGGCACACAACAGTGGCACTCCTTAGATTACTAGATGTTCATTTAGTTTATTTTGTTGTTTCATAGTACTCATGTTCTCTGTTGGTCTCAGCTTTACCACAGACTACTATTGTCAACCAGATAAGGAACAGAAGTGTGGAGGCTATCTAGGATTTCTCTCACTGAAAATTTACTGTTTTTGTGGAGGAGATAGTTCTCTAGAGTAGGAAGATAGTTCTTATTTATTTATTCATTTCTCTCCTTCCTGCACACTGAGAGTAGGGAGATAGTTCTTAACCAAGGGGTATAAATCAGAATTATTCATGGAGGGTTTTTTTTTTTTTTTTTCCGAGACGGAGTCTTGCTCTGTCACCCAGGCTGGAGTGCAGTGGCCGGATCTCAGCTCACTGCAAGCTCCGCCTCCCGGGTTTACGCCATTCTCCTACCTCAGCCTCCCGAGTAGCTAGGACTACAGGCGCCGCCACCTCGCCCGGCTAATTTTTTGTATTTTTAGTAGAGATGAGGTTTCACTGTGTTAGCCAGGATGATCTTGATCTCCTGACCTCGTGATGTGCCCGTCTCGGCCTCCCAAAGTGCTGGGATTACAGGCTTGAGCCACCGTGCCCGGCCTATTTTTTTTAATTTTAAATTACTGGTGGGACCCCACCTACAGAAGTTCTGTAGTTTTGGTAGTGACCTGGGACATTTGAATCGTACGTGGCTACCACCCTAATTTGAAGTATGGAAATTTTAGAACATTTTCATTACCCCTGTAAGATCACTGCACCAGTTTACAGTTAGTTAATCCTCATTCCTGCCCTAGTCCCAGCACTTTCTGTCTATATAGATTTGCCTTTCTGGGCATTTCATATAAATGAACTATATAATATATAGTCTTTCGTGTCTGTCTTCTTTTCAAAGTTTATCCATGTTGTAACATGACTCAGTACTTCATTTCTTTTTACTGCTTTTTAAATTTCTTTTTATTTGTAACCTGTTGCATGAATATACCACATTTTGTTTAACCATTCACCGTTTATGGACATTAGGGTTGTTGAATAGTATGGCTATGAATATTTGTGTGCAAGTCTTTGGATGGACATATGTTTTTATTTTTCTTGGATAGATACCTAGAAATGAAATTGCTGAGCCATGTGATAAATTTACGTTTGGCCAGGTGTGGTGGCTCATGCCTGTAATCCCAGCATTTTGGGAGGCTGAAGTGGGTGGATCGCCTGAGGTCAGGAGTTCGAGACCAGCCTGGCCAACATAGTGAAACCCTGTCTCTACTAAAAGCACAAAAAATTAGCTGGGCTGGTATCGGGTGTCTACAGGCCCTCTCAGTTACTCAGGAGGCTGAGGCAGGAGAATCACTTGAACCTGGGAGGCAGAGGTTGCAGTGAGCCAAGATTGCACCATTCCACTCCAGCCTGGGCAACAAGAGTGAAATTCCATCTCAAAAAAAAAAAAAAAAGTTTGACTTTTTGAGGGAAATTGGCATTTTCTATAGTGGCACCATTTATTCCCACTAGCAATCTAAAAAGGTTTTTCTTTCCTATATCCTTGCCATCATTTGTTTTTGTCTCTCTTATTAATTATAGCCATTCCAGTGCGTATGAAAATGGTATCTCATTGGGATTTTAATTTGCGTTTCCCTAATTACTAATGATGTTGAGCATCTTTTCATGTGCTCATTGGGCATTTATAAGGTTTGACTATGTTTTCTCCCTTTCTGTGGCTTGTCCTCATTTTTTTTTTTTTGATGGTATGTTTTGAAGCACGAAATTTTGAATGAGTCCAAGGTGTTAACTTTTTTCTTATAAATTGAGAACCAGATTTTAATTTCCACTGATCTGTAAAAACATAGTGGTGTGCTTGTTTGCTAATCTGTTTATTCTATTCTCTAGCCTCCAGGATCCTATAGACCTCCCCCTCCTATGGGCAAACCACCAGGTTCAATTGTAAGACCCTCTGCTCCACCAGCAAGATCATCTGTTCCTGTGACCAGGCCACCTGTCCCAATACCACCACCTCCACCTCCTCCCCCTCTACCTCCTCCTCCTCCAGTGATAAAGCCACAAACATCAGCTGTAGAACAGGAACGATGGGATGAAGATTCTTTCTACGGGCTCTGGGATACAAATGATGAACAAGGACTGAATTCAGAATTTAAGTCAGAAACTGCAGCAATTCCATCTGCTCCAGTATTACCACCCCCACCTATTCACTCTTCCATTCCCCCTCCTGGCCCAGTGCCTATGGGTATGCCACCAATGTCCAAGCCACCACCAGTGCAACAGACTGTTGATTATGGCCATGGCCGAGGTGAGTAGTGATAGTGAACTTGTATTTGGGATTCTACAGGAATTGTTAGCTTCAGCTTTAGCTTTCTCAAGCTTCACTCTTACAGTGCTTTATCTCTGATTTTGTTTACCAGATATATCCACTAATAAAGTTGAACAGATACCTTATGGAGAAAGAATAACTCTGCGCCCAGATCCACTACCTGAAAGATCAACTTTTGAGACAGGTAGGATTCCCAGAGAGGTCAGTATTTTTAAACATTTTAAGGCCTAATTATCACATTATTTTCCTTTTGATGAGATTATCTGAGCCTTCATTTAATATAGCTAAAAGATTCTTAAGTTGAATTTAGGGCAAAAATTTATACCAGCTCTGAAGTTAGATTTATACTTTTCTGCTTTTATTTCATAAAAGGGATATAGTTATTTTGTACTAATTGTTTTTATAGAGCATGCAGGCCAGCGTGATCGTTATGATAGAGATCGTGAGCCTTATTTTGATCGCCAAAGTAATGTCATAACAGATCATCGAGATTTTAAAAGGGATCGTGAGACACATAGAGATCGAGACCGGGATCGTGGTGTTATTGACTATGACCGGGATCGATTTGACAGAGAACGCCGACCCCGAGATGATAGGTATGCTATAAAATAATCTTTGCTAGGTGTGCAAATTACTATATACTTAACAGTAAAAGTTTAAGAAAAATTTAGTAACATATTTTTCTCATGCATGTGTATATGTAATTTGGAGGGGGAAGAACAATTCTGGACCAGTTTTCAGGAAAGTATGTCCTTGACTTGGTAGCTTGAATTCCAAAGGAATGGAAATGGTATTGTCAATAAAGGTGCAGTCATACTCAGTGGGCAAGCAATTTATTTTTGCAATTCATGAGCTTTTTATTTATTATTGTTGTTATTATTATTATTATTATTATACCTAAGGACATTCTGGTGGGCATTCTGGCAGCCAGCCAAGGAGAAGGGAAAGGGGGACAAGCCCATGAGCTATTTATTTATTTATTTATTACTATTTTGTATGGAGACGGGGTCTCTCTCAGTCTGTCACCCAGGCTGGAATGCAGTGGTGCAGTCTCAGCCCACTGTAGCCTCTACCTCCTGGGCTCAAGTGATCTTCCCACCTCAGTCTCCTGAGTACCTGGGGCCACAAGCATGTACCACCATGCCTGGCTGATTTTTGTGTGTGTGTGTGTGTGTGTGTGTGTGTGTATTTTTGGTGAAGATGTGGTTTCACCATGTTGCCCAGGCTGGTCTCAAACTCCTGAGCTCAAGTGATCCACCTGCCTTGGCCTTCCAAAGTGCTGGGATTATAGGCGTGAGCCATCATGTCCAACTTTCCCATGAACTTTTTAGATATATGTATATACAGTAAATCTAAATGAAAAAGCGAAGTCAAAATGTAAATATTAGCCGGGTGCAGTGGCTAACGTATGTAATCCTAGCACTTTGGGAGGCCAAGGCAGGTGGATCTCTTGAGCTCAGGAGTTCGAGACCAGCCTGGCCAACATGGCAAAACCCCATCTCTACAAAAATAACAAAAGTTGGCCGGGTGTGGTTGTGTGTGCCCATAGTCCCAGCTATTCAGGAGGCTGAGATGGGAGGATTGCTTGCACACTGGAGATCAAGGCTGCAGTGAGCGGAGATCATGCCACTACATTTCAGCCTGGTTGACAAAGCAACACCCCCATCTCAAAAAAAAAGTAAACGTTGACTGTGTGGAGTACCTGCCTATAGAGAAAATTGGGCAGATAATGCTGTTGCATTATAAAGCGGAGACCTCCAAATATTTTTTATTTGCTGAAGCACTTCCTATTACACCTTCTAGAGCTCAGTCATATCGAGACAAAAAAGACCATTCCTCTTCCAGAAGAGGGGGTTTTGATAGACCATCCTATGACCGGAAGTCTGACCGACCAGTCTATGAAGGACCATCCATGTTTGGAGGTAGAGTGATGCCTTATTAACTACAAGGATGTTGAGAATGTAAAGTATCGGAGATGCTATGGATTTAAGCTTTTAGAGTAAAATGTATTCACAGATTTCTTAGAGGTGGTGGCATTGTCATAAAAAATAGCAATATAATTAATGAAATAAAACATGTTTATTTTTGAAACAAAGTAGAAACAACATTACTAATAATCTCACTACCTACAATACTATAGCTCTTATAATTTTGTAGATTTTCTCTCATTCTTTACAGACATATTTTTGAAGTTGTAATCGAAGTATAATAATACAGTTTGTCATGATTGTTCTGATTTATATTGCACCATACACATTTTTGATATGTAAACCTATTTTATTAATGGCTCTGTGACATTCCATTGAGTGGATAAAATATAAGACCAAGAACCTTATTGTTAGGTATTTAGGTTGCTTTTAGTTTTTCACTGCTATGATTTATACTTAAACTAGAAACTCATACCTGTGTATAGGAACACACTCTCCTAAGATGGTATAACTCTTATTCTTAAAACCATAAAGCAGAAGTTACAGAACTTAGGACTGTCCAGCAAAGCATTTATTATTCTTCCATGTCCTGTTGCTTAGCTTTCCTACATTTAATACAAATAAGGATGAATTCAGTGTTTTGCAGAACATTCTATTTGCCTGAAATCATACTTAAATCTTCTCATTTTCTTGACTTCAGTAGATTTTACATTACCTTAAATTTTCTCTAATTAAAGTTAAAAGTGGCCCCAAAATCACTGGGCTTGGTTTGAATTATATTACCTTAGGTGTGTGGGGAGAGTTGAATTTCAAAATAATTACTATACAAATAGTAATTTTGTTCAACTGCTGGAATCCTAGGAGAACGTAGGACTTATCCTGAGGAGCGAATGCCTCTGCCAGCTCCTTCACTGAGCCACCAGCCACCTCCAGCTCCACGGGTCGAGAAGAAGCCTGAATCAAAGAATGTGGATGATATTTTGAAACCACCGGGCCGGGAGAGCAGACCTGAGAGAGTGAGTCCTATGAAGTTGATTCATCTTCATGCAAACCAGAAGATAAGAGATCTTGTTAATATCCTGAAATGAATTTCTTTACTTTTCTGCAACACAGTAATAATATCAGGTTCAAGGCATTTTACTATCTCTAAATCACCATATAATCTCATAAATGGCCTTCACTATAGAATCTTCAAGAATTTATCACTAAAGTACTTGACAAAAAACATGTTGAATTTTAAAACATATTCATGAGACCTCAATTAATTGCACGTTGAAGAGAGGAAAAGTGGATTTGGTTTTACGGTATGTGGAATAGAAAGGGAGAATTAGGAGACTTGATTAGCTTAGGCTTAATTTCCTAGTGACCTCCAAATGTGTGCATTCTTTTAAATTTGTCCTGTATTACAGAATAGTTAGACTGATTCCATTTGAATTAACTGGTACTGGAGATTTCAGCCAGATATTTCCATTCCATATATACAGAATTAATAGATTCCTGTTTTAAAGTCTTTTTGCCTACTATTAATATACAGCTACTCAGCCTTTCCTGTGGTTGCTGTTTGCGTGATAAATCTTTTACCATTTCCTTACTTTCATTCTGTTTGTGTCTTTTAATGTAAAGTGTGTCTCCTGTAGTATGCCTATGGTTGGATCTTTTTTTTTTTCCAGTCAGGTTCCGTTTATTTCTGACATTTTTTCACCATCCCTGCAAGGGTAACTCCCTAATCACTCTAGAAATTCAGATTCCTATTTCTGACTCTAGGATACAACGGATCATGTTTTTTAATACAGTCTGACAATCTCTGCCTTTTGGTTGGATTGTTTAATACATTCACATTTATTTATTTATTTTTTAATTATGGATTCAGGATACATGTGCAGGTTCATTACACGGGTATTTTGTGTAATGCTGGAGTTTGGGGTTCTTTTTTTTTTTTTTTGAGACAGAGTCTTGCTCTGTCGCCTAGGCTGGAGTGTAGTGGCCAGATCTCAGCTCACTGCAAGCTCCGCCTCCTGGGTTTACACCATTCTCCTGCCTCAGCCTCCCGAGTAGCTGGGACTACAGGCGCCTGCCACCTTGCCCGGCTAGTTTTTTGTATTTTTTAGTAGAGACGGGGTTTCACCGTGTTAGCCAGGATGGTCTTGATCTCCTGACCTCGTCATCTGCCCGTCTCGGCCTCCCAAAGTGCTGGGATTACAGGCTTGAGCCACTGCGCCTGGCCTGGAGTTTGGGTTTCTAAAGAGCCTGTCACCCAAGTAGTGAACATAGTACCCTGTTGTAAAGTTATTATTGATGGCTTAATTTCATTTTGGGATTGTTTATTGCAAATATATGGAAATATGGTTTATTCTTGATTATTCATCTTGTATCCTGCAATACCACTGAATTCATTTATTACTTTTAGTAGATTTTTAGTGGATTCTTAAGGTTTTCTACATGTAAGATCATGGCATCTGCAAATATACTTTTACGTCTTTCTTTCTCAATTGAATGCCTTTTATTTATTGCCTAATTGCCCTGGCTAGAACCTCCAGTGCAGTGTTGAATAAACATGGCAAGAGTAGACATTCTTGTCCTGTTTCTGATCTTACAGAGAAAACATACAATCTTTCACCATTAGTGTGGAATTTTTTTGTAGATGTGCTTTATTAGGTTGAGAAAGTTCCCTTCTATTCCTAGTTTGTGGAATGTTTTTATCATAAGAGGATATTGGATTTGTTGAATGCTTTTTTTGTGTCAGTTGAGATGATCATGTGATTTTGGTTTTTAGCCTGTTGATATGATGTGTTACATTAATTGATTTCATACGTTAACTTGCATTCCTGGGATAAATCCCACTTGGTCATGGTGTGTAATAATTTTTATATGTTGCTGGATTCAGCTTGCTAATATGTTGTTGAGGATTTTTTTTATCCATATTCATAGGAGATATTGTAGTTTTCTTGTCTGTATGTGGTTTGGTGGAATGCTGGCCTCATAAAGTAAGTTAGAAATTATTCCTTCGTATTCTATGTTTTTGAAGACTTTGTGAAGAGTTGGTATTTAAATGTTTGGTGAATTCAGTGATGAAGTCATCCAGGCTTGGGCTTTTCTTTGTGGGTAGTTTTTTAAAATTACTGTCTTAGATTCTTCACTTGTTATAGGTCTATTCAGATTGTTTATTTGTTCTTGAGTAAATTTTAGTAGTCTACGTCTTTCCAGGAATTTGTCTGTTTCACCTAAATTACTTAATTTGTTGGCATACAATTGTTCATAGTATTCCTTTGTAATCTTTTTTTATTTCTGTAAGGTTGATAGTAATGTCCCCTCTTTCATTTCTTTTTTATTTGAGGCGGAGTCTCACTGTTGCCCAGGCTGGGGTTGCACTCCTGGGCTCAAGTGACCCTCCTACCTCAGCCTCCTGAGGAACTGGGATTATAGGCACACGCTGCTGAGCCCAGCTTTCATTTCTGATTCTGGTAATTTGAATCTTCTTTTTTTTCTATTCAGTTTAGGTAAGAGTTCATCAATTTTGTTGGTCTTAGCCAGGCGTGGTGGCTCACGCCTGTCATTCCAGCACTTTGGAAGGCTGAGGTGGGTGGATCACTTGAGACCAGGAGTTCAAGACCAGCCTGCACAACATGGTGAAACCCCATCTCTACTAAAAACACAAAAATTAGCTGGGTGTGGTGGCAGGCACCTGTAATCCCAGCTGCTTGGGAGGCTGAGGCATTAGAATCGCTCAAACCTGGGAGGCAGAGGTTGCGAAGAGCCAAGATTGCACCACTGCACTCCAGCCTCAGTGACAGAGCAAGACTCCATCTCAAAAAAAAAAAAAAGACCAACTCTTTTTGGAGTGCAGTGGTGCAATCTCGACTCACTGCAAGCTCCACCTCCCGGGTTCATGCCATTCTCCTGCCTCAGCCTTCTTAGTAGCTGGGGCTACAGGCATCCGCCACCACGCCTGGCTAATTTTTTGTATTTTTAGTAGAGAGGGGATTTCACCATGTTAGCCAGGATGGCCTCAATCTCCTAAGCTCGTGATCCGCCTGCCTCGTCCTCCCAAAGTGCTGGGATTACAGGCATGAGCCACCGCGTCTTGCCAAAGTTGGTCTTTTTAAAGAACCACTGCCACTGTTTGGTTTTATTGATTTTTTCTTTTTTCTGTTTTCTATTTTATTAACTTCTGCTTTAATCTTTATTGTTTCTTTCCTCTGTTTCTTTTTTTTTTTTTTTGAGACTGAGTCTTGCTCTGCCACCCAGGCTGGAGTGCAGTGGCCGGATCTCAGCTCACTGCAAGCTCCGCCTCCCGGGTTTATGCCATTCTCCTGCCTCAGCCTCCGGAGTAGCTGGGACTACAGGTGCCCGCCACCTCGCCCGGCTAGTTTTTTTGTATTTTTTAGTAGAGACGGGGTTTCACCGTGTTAGCCAGGATGGTCTCGATCTCCTGACCTCATGATCCGCCCGTCTCGGCCTCCCAAAGTGCTGGGATTACAGGCTTGAGCCACTGCGCCCGGTCGAGTATGTTGTTTAATTTTCACATATTTGTGAGTTTCTCTAACATATTCTTACTATTAATTTCCAATTTCATTCCACTTGGTCCAAAAACATACTTTGTATTATTTCTATCCTTTCAAATTTATTAAGGTTTGTTTCATGGCCTATTGTATAGTCTATCCTGGAAAATGGTAGGTCATTGTTAACTATTATCTCGTTGCAGAAACTTTTCTCTGAGTGATTTTTTTTTTTTGGTCTATTCTGTTTCAGATTGTTGTTATAATGAGAGGATTACCTGGCAGTGGAAAGACACATGTTGCAAAACTTATTCGAGTGAGTATGGGGAAGCTGAAAAATCAGTTGCTTGTGTTAGTAGTCACTTGCCTTCTTATTAATAGCAGGCAACATAATACCAGTAGAATTGTCTTCCATTTGATCCACTAGAGTTGGCCTATGTGGTAGATGTTGTCCATATATATTTTTATCTACTCAGAGAAACATTTTGCCTCGGCTTGATTTGAAACCACCAGAAGATTGTATATTATTTGGCCACAGAAGGGAACTTTGATGTGATAATTAACTAATTTATTCCATAAATTCGTTTTAACATTCTTGACTATATGATTCTTAGGATAAAGAGGTAGAATTTGGAGGACCTGCACCCAGAGTTCTAAGCCTGGATGATTACTTCATCACTGAAGTGGAAAAAGAAGAAAAAGATCCAGATTCTGGAAAGAAAGTGAAAAAGAAGGTATGGTATTTATGTCAGATCTCATTCTGATTCATTAATAGTGTTTAAAGGAAAATGTGTTTGGGGAGAAGTGTGGCTTTTTTAAGGGCAAGGACCTCTCTCTTTTCTGAACACAGTACTTTAGTACTTGGCTGTGAAGGAAAGACTACAAAGTAATCTCTATCCAAATGCTAACTGAGGAAAAGATTTAGGATGATTCTTTGCTTTTGCTAATTCCATATCTCTTTTGGGGGACCTTAGGTAATGGAATATGAATATGAAGCTGAGATGGAGGAGACTTACCGCACCAGCATGTTCAAAACTTTCAAAAAGACTCTGGATGATGGCTTTTTTCCCTTTATCATCCTGGATGCCATCAATGACAGAGTTAGGCACTTTGACCAGTTTTGGAGTGCAGCAAAAACCAAGGGATTTGAGGTAGAAACTTAAAGAACTTTAAAGTACTTTGTGTTGTCATGTAAATGTTATATATCTTTGCCTAATTATTATTCATTCTTGCTTAGGTATATTTGGCTGAAATGAGTGCAGATAACCAGACTTGTGGCAAGAGAAATATTCATGGAAGAAAGCTTAAAGAAATAAATAAGGTGATTTTAAGAAACATAGAATAATAGAGTACCATCATGCACAACATAATGATGTTTTGGTTAAGGAAGGACTGCATATATATTGTGGTCCCATAAGATTATAATAATGTATTTTTATTGTACTTTTTCTGTGTTTGGATATGTTTAAATACACAAATGCTTCATTGTGTTGCAGTTGCCTACAGTATTCAGTACATTAACATGCTGTACAAGTTTGTAACCTAGATGTGCAGTAGGCTTTATCATCTAGGTTTGTGTAAGTATACTCTGTGCTGTTCACACAGTGACAAAATTGCCTAATGACCCATTCCTCATAATGTATGCCCATTGCTAAGTGATGTGTGACTGTACTCTAAACCTCATATTATCTGTACCAACACTCTTGTCTGGAAGCTCTTGTTTATCTCCTTTTTTTTCATAACAACTTTCCGATCTGCTTTAGTAAATGTTTCTCTTCCTTTGTTTCTTTTCCTAGCTCTTCTTGAAATTAGCCTGTTATGGCCTGGCGCAGTGGCTCAGGCCTGTAATCCCAGCACTTTGGGAGGCTGAGGTGGGCGGATCGCTTGAGCCTGGGAGTTTGAGACCAACCTGGGCAACATGGCGAAACCCTGTCTCTACAAAAAAATACAAAAATTAGCTGGGCATGGTGTCATGTGCCTGTGGTCCCAACTACTGGGGAGGCTGAAGTGGGAAGATCACTTGAGCCCACCATGTCAAGGCTACAGTGAGCCATGTTGGCGCCACTGTACTCCGGCCTGGGTGACAGACCGAGATTCTGTCTCAAAAGAAAAGAAATTAGCCTGTTAGACTTTACAATATTAAATTAATATTTAATAATTAAATATTTAATTAATATTTAACAGTATTTTAAAATATTGTTAAATGTTGTTTATCTTGGATGCTTGCTTGGTGTTTGAGTAGTTTCCAGAGATAACTCGACCATCTGAATTTTTCAATAGATGGCTGATCACTGGGAAACTGCACCTCGTCACATGATGCGTCTAGATATTCGTTCTTTGCTGCAAGATGCTGCTATTGAAGAGGTAAGTATCCCTTGGTTCAAATGCAATGCAAAGTGACATTACTTTTTCACCTTTTTACTTTGAAAAACTTAAAACCTACAGAAAAGTTACATAAGTAGTATTAATACAAGAACACCTACTGGTATGCCTTTCGTTGAGATCACAGTTAATATTTTGCCACATTTTTCTCTGTATGCATATATTTTTATTAACATTCTTGTTAATGATGTCACTATTTTTGTGGAACCATTTGAGAATTAAGTTGCAGATCTCGTAAACCTTCACCCTTAAATACATCAGCAGATATCTTGTAAGAACAAGGACATTCTCTTTTGATTTGATAACAGTTATCAAATGCAGGAAATTTAGTATCAATAAAATACTATATTAGGTAATATAAATTTCCTGAATTAAATTTCTTGAATTATCTCACATATAGTTTATATTCACATTTCACCAGTTGTCCCTATGACATGATTTATAGAAATTTTCAAAAATCCAAGATTCAATCCTTTAATATAAAATATAGTTTCTCAGCCTTGTCATTGTCATGAAAGATAAGTAATTTATGAAGAGTATAAGCTTGTTTTGTAGAATGCCCCTTAATTTGAATTTGTCTGTTTGTTTCCACATGCTTAGGTTCAGGTTAAACATTAGCAGGAATGCTGCATAAATGATACTGTGCCCTCTCAGTGTGTCACATCAGGAGTCATATGGTATTAATTTATCTCATTGTTAGTGATTTAAGCACTGATTACTTGGTTAAGGTGGTATCCATCAAATTTTTCTACCTTTTTCTCTTTGTGATAAGTAAACTGTAGGGAGATACTCTTAACATCTTTTCCCCAACAGATTTTCATTCATTGGTAATTCTTGCCTGAATCAATTATTAATTTGATGGAAGGAGAAATTTTCTATTTTTACCAGTTGTAGGTTTCTGTTTTGTTTGACCTCTTAATACTCAATATTGTCCTTTTTTTTTTTTTTTTTTGAGGTGGAGTCTCACTCTGTCACCCAGACTGTAGTGCAGTGGCATAATCTCGGCTCACTGCAACCTCCACCTCCGGGTTCAGGTGATTCTCCTGCCTCAGCATCCTGAGTAGCTGGAACTACAGGCATGCGCCACCATGCCTGGCTAATTTTTGTATTTTTAGTAGAGACGGGGTTTCACCATGTTGGCCAGGCCGGTCTTGAACTCCTGGCCTCAAGTAATCTGCCCCCCTCAGCCTCCCAAAGTGCTGGGATTACAGACGTGAGCTACCATGCCCAGCCATCATTGTTCTTTTATGTGATTTTAATTCCCATGCCATTCCTCAACCTATTTCTTTCTGGCTTCTGCCACTAACATTGTCTGGCAACCCTCTCACTAATAATTTCCGTGACAGTGAACAGTTCTTATTTCCCCTATTGATTAATTTTGCAGCCAAATGTAATATAGTTGACCATGCCCACCTTCTTAAAAAACATATTTTTCTCTTGGCTTTTGTGAATTCACATTCTTCTGGTTTTCCTTTTACTTTTTTGGCTATCTCTTTTCAGTCTCTTTCACTGGCTTCTCTTGCTACTCAGTCTTTAAAAGGGCCCCCTTAGGGCTCCATCCTAGGCTCTGTTTTTATTTTGTACCCTCTGTATAGATCATCTGAATCTTTCTAGTAGCTTAGATTGTCACTTATGTGCCATTAATGTTATAAAGTCTAGACTGAATTATATGACTATCTTAACGGTAATATTTCTGAATGGAGGGAGTATAGGTGATTTTTATAATATTCTTTTTACTGTTATTTTCCAAATTCACTACAAAAAATATATGTTATCTTAGTATACCTCAAACTCAACCTATCCAAAATGTAGTTTGTACAAACCTGTTTTTCATTTAGTAGTCTCTGTTTTAGTAATTAGAACCCTAACCACTTGATTGCTGAAACCAGTACTCTGGAAGTTATCCCTGATTCTTTTATCATTGTTGAGACAGAGTCTGACTCTGTTACCCTGGCTGGAGTGCAGTGGCATGATCATAGCTCATTGCTACCTCAACTCCTGGGTTCAAATGATCCTCTCACCTCAGCCTCCTGAGTAGCTGAGAGTACAGGCGCATGCTACCGTGCCCAGCTAATTTTTTATTTTATTTTTTTAGAGATGGGGCCTCACTATGTTGCCCAGTCTGGTCTTGAACTCCTAGACTCAAGCGATCCTCCTGCCCCAGCTTCCCAAAGTGCTGGGATTATAGGCATGAGCCACCGTGCCCAGGCCTGACTCTTTACTCTGCCCTTATACCGGTGTTCAAACCTGTCATGTAGTCAAGAAAGTTTAGTCAGTTTTACCTTTTAATGACCTCTCTAACTCATCTGCTTACTTGCATTGCTACCACTCTGGGCCAAGCCAATATCATCCGACTTTTCAGTATACTGTTTCTTATATTTTGAAATTTGAATCATGGACATGTTTTTATCTGATTGGAAAAATATTTGTTAAAGATTTTTAAAAGAAAATTCTAGTAATCCATAGGCATTCAAAATAGGTAACCATCTACTTAGCACTTAACTTTACAGGGAATTATACAGATGGATATTCAAGGAAAATTAAAGGCAACAATATCCTGTCTTTTATCAGTTCTGTTTCAAACTTTAGGGTATTAAAAATTACTTGGTATGTAACAGTGAGCCTGTCTTGCTCTAGGCTGCTGTGTTCATTCCAGATCTCAATGAAGGAGTCAACATTTTGCTAAATGTTAACTCAGTCTTTTTTTTTTTTTTTAATGGTTGGTATAGGTAGAGATGGAAGATTTTGATGCAAATATCGAAGAACAGAAAGAAGAAAAGAAAGATGCAGAGGAAGAGGAAAGCGAACTGGTAGGAGACAGACCAACCACTTTGAACAGTGTCTCTTTATTAAAATTCTTAAAGAAGGTTTAAATTCAGATCTGTGGTCAGACAACCACTGTTGATATACACTTTAGCGGTATAAGTTTCCATAATCATCTTCAAGGAGACTTTTGGATACTCTTTCTTTTTCCCCAGACCAAAAGAACCCTCTACTGTGGTGTTAAAAGAAAGTTTTAACAGAGTGCTAAGAAACTTACTCTTGTACTCATCTATTTGTGGGTGGTTTTAGGGGAGTATACCTTTTAAGAAAATAATTACATATGAAAGGGCATTCTTACATTCCAGCAGATATGTGGCACAGCCTACCCAACATAGGCATGATTGTCTCTTCTTTGCTACAAGATCTCCAAATTTAGTTCTGTCAACTGAGGCAGAAGAACTTACTGAATGGGGAGGCAGAGGGTTGCCACTGGCTGCTAGATTTGTTCTTGCGCATTTTATCCTAAGTGACAGGGAAAAATTAAATGACTGTGTAGGCAATGGATTTTGCTTAGGCTGATTAGAGGCTTACGTAGTGTGAGTTTAAAGTTTCTGGGTACCTAATGTAAAATGCTTTCGATCACACCTCTGTAGAGACGTTTGCCTTTCCCTGTCATTCAAGAATATGCGACCTATAGAGTTACGTTGACTTTTCAGTGTTTGCTGAAGTACAGAGATTAGCAATGCCTTGGAATAGTGTTGCATTTTAAATCCAGAATATTACTCGGTTTATTTAATACTTGAGCCCTTGCTAAAATTGCTCATCATATTCCTTTGAAAATGTACAAAATGAGAACTCTGATTCCTACCCCCTAGAGTATACAGAATCTCCAGGGAGTGGTCCCATCGAACCCGTGTGTGATATAGAGGACTCTTGATAAAAACTGTGTTTATATAAAGATGGTGTCAACCTCTACATTCCAAGATTTCAAATGTGGATTAAAAAATAAGTTTTAAAGTTAATGGCATTTGAGTCTCAGTATGTGTTTTTTTAAAATCTATTTTTCTTAAGTTGTATTTTGGCATACATAATTTAAAATTTAGGCAGGATATTCACTACAAGGTCCACGCTCTTCTGGAATATGGCTAATGACTTCTTTAGCCATTTGCAGCGTGTGTACTAGAAACTGACTATGTGAGAAGTCTATAATGTTTTAGCTTTCTGAAGCTCCGTCTTTCTATTGTGGAGATTTCAGTTCAAGATACGGTTCGTAACATCTGACTTGCTTAGGTGTAGGTCAAAACTTGGGAACTTTAACTGAATGTACTATTACTTTTTTAAAATGAAACACACTGTAATACTATATTTTTATGTCAGAGTCATGGCAAGGAAGCCTTAGAATTCTACCCTGCTGGATTATCTGCTTTATTTCCAAGTGGCCTACAATTTCAAGCAATGGGAGGATAATATAGTTTAAAGGAAGAACAGGATGATTCCATTAGTGGGGAATGAATACACTTGTTTGCCTAACTTGATTATAAAACTTCTCTTAACCCATTCAAAGATGCAGAATTGAAATCTTTTACTATTGGAGTCTATTCCGAGAGTAAAAGATTCTTGGAGAATATATTAACCAAGGGTTAAGAGCAAGTTTCACACCAACCACTCAGACCATTTAAATGGAATTATCAGTAAACCTTGCATTTTCCACTCTGCACTTATTAATATAGCTGGGTGAAATCCAAAGTTTTGCTGGTAAAGATAATCCTTTGTAGGGGATCATTGGTATGATAGTTTGCCGCCTTTAGTGCTTCAGTGAACCTAAGTAGATAAAATTTATAAATATATTATTCCAGTGATGCTTAGTTTTCAGATGATTTTTAAGATGTAACTTGTCTTCGGTACTTTTAGCACTATCACTTCAGCATAGCTTTGTCTTGGTTTGTTCTAAAAAATGTATTTGGAAAATATATAATTTATAATCCAAAATACTATCTAGTAAGTTGAAATTGAATTATTAGTTCTGGCTGATAGACTAGAAATGTATGAAACCCATACGATTATGCTCTAGTAAACTCTCACACAGAAGCTATCATCATGAAATCTTCAAAATGCTTTGTGATTTACTTTACCTGTGTGTCAGTTTGTTTCATGAACTTGAACATTACCAACAGTAGAGAGATAGATTGATTCATAAAAGAAGATGCTGACACTTTTGATGAATCTGTCCTATTTACTAGATTCCAATATTTACATTTCTGTATGTTAGATCTAATGGAAAACAGTCTAAATGAAGGTAAAGGGGAATCATGATAAATCACATGGTAAAAGCATATACTTGCTAGGTGAATAAACAGAAATGATTACTGCATAGCTCAATAGGCACATTGGGAAATTTGAAAATCTTTTGGGAGTGAGTTTGAAATAAGCCACCCAGTTATTTTATGAAATGTAAGATGTAAGTTACCAGTGTAGATTTCTGGTTTTGCATGTAATAGGATAACATAATTTTTAAAAACATCAGAAATAATAATCTAGTTTTCAACTAATAAAAATGTTCTGAATTTGATTCAGTAAAAGTAGCCTTTGTATGCTCTAACTGGTAAATGAATTGAGTCATTTTAAAATGAAGTTGAACTTCCTAATCGGGTAATTGGGTTAAGTGCTACCAATTCTTTTCCTTTCTTTTGAGTACTTGAAATTACTGAAATATAAAGTAACTATCTTGAAGAACACTTTTTGGACCTTATGGCTACTATCAGTTGATAATAGCAGTTATATTTAGAAGATAACCTAGCTAGTATTACAAATTATCTGATACTCTGAATAATATTAATATTAGCACAGTAACTACCTGTATGTTCTTATCATATTTGCTATACAGCTGTTGTTCAGACTACAGTTGTGAGTCCTGAACTGTAGCTGCCTCAGAGCGCCTTCATGATACTATTCTGGAGTGACTACTCCGAAATGTGGACAGTGCAGTTTGGTGAATTTGATCATTTAGTTTCTTCAAAGATAATGAGATTGTGTTTCCCCTAAGGATGTATTTACAGCTAGTCAGTGGAAACTGAATCCATTCCCAGTTTTAATGCTTTTCCAGTTCAAACGTGATATGCATGTATGTGTCTCTTTCTAACCCTTCGAGCTTCTCTCTGTGTACGATTTAGGGTTACATTCCGAAAAGCAAATGGGAGATGGACACATCTGAGGCAAAGCTAGGTGGGTATTTCCTTTTTCCTGTTTTTATATGTGATACCTGATGGTAATGGTCATAGATCTTTTCTGCTATAAGAGGAACAAATTTCCTAAAACTTCTACTTGAACAGAGATTTCTGGCCTACCTTATATCCTCCAATCTATTTTGTTAGCTTTTATATCTTGTGACAAAGTCATAAGTATTTTAAAAGAACTGCTTTCAATACTATTTAAAGTTTTTAGAGTCAACAGAAATATTTGATAATTCAGCAACAAAATATTGTCACTTATAAAATCTATTCTTTTATATTAATCAGAAATGTTGGTGCTGATGAGATTTCTTTTTTAAAGAATATTTAAGTGCAGTCCAAAGTTAAACCTGATTATGAATACTTTAGATAATAAAAATAATATAAAGTTTAAAATTAATTAAAAGGCA
This sequence comes from Trachypithecus francoisi, assembly GCF_009764315.1. Taxonomy (NCBI): domain Eukaryota; kingdom Metazoa; phylum Chordata; class Mammalia; order Primates; family Cercopithecidae; genus Trachypithecus; species Trachypithecus francoisi. The sequence goes on along the minus strand of NW_022681468.1, from coordinate 32,435,406 downwards.
TTTATTCTCCTTGTATAATAAATGAGAATTTCTGAGTAGAGAGAAGCAGATATGTAATTCAGGTTTTTGAGGAGCCTGCTTTATAAAATTCAGTTTAAATTTTTCTTCAAATTGTTAATGCCAAATTCCAAGATAAACCAGTTTAAATGATTGTCTAAATCAGAATTTGAAGTTGCTTAATGTGAAGTTATCTGTCAAACAAAAAAGTCATACATACCCAATGGATTCCCTCTAGTATTTGTTGGTGAAAACTGCAAAATATTTTTTCAGTTTTACTTCGTTTAAAGAGAACCATTTAGCATGTTGATTAAGATGTATTAATAAAAATCTAAAACAATGTGCTAAGGACTTTTTGAGATCAGCCTTACTGATGTATGAGGTATGACTGTCAGTTTATGTTTCTTTTCCTGGTATTATACTCCAAAACTAAAGGAACCATCTAAGTATCTTAAATTGATACAGGAAGTTTGAGTCATTTAGCTGCTTCATTGCTTGGGACATGTGTTTCTGACATCAAAGGAGTGCATTTTACATGCAATTACATAAGCTATGCCTTTAATTTGCCCCAACTACTTGTGTTAGCAGTTGGTATTGACCAGGTCCTGTGTTAAAAGACAGTTCCGCAAACTGTATTATTACATTACTGGTATAGGTGCTTTGTTGTCAAGTCTAAAAGATTTTTTTTAGTTTATGTCGTGTGAAAATTTTATGTGGTTTTTGACATATTCTTCTAGTCGTCTTCCCTCTGTGGGAAATCTTAATAATAACTAATTGTCATCTTCCAGAGACCCTTAAAGCACTTATGTGTTTAAATGCAATTAAATATGTAGGAAAATAAAAATTAGAAAATACTTTAAAAATAATAATAATGCTTTAGTTCTGCTTATTTCGACGTTAGATTAACTCTCTGTGAAGTTCTGTACATTAGAATGACCCGTAATATGCTAAGATCTTTTCTCTCTTCTGGTTCTCTAAATATTGATTATCTTTTGGGGCAAAGAGAGATCATAAAGATAGTTAAGGGGGATGTAAAAGTGATAAATATTAGCTTAACGTGTAATCTTTAGAGGCCTCATGTAATACATGATCTGGGGTAATGCTGTTTTAAACTCAAACCAGTCCATCTTTTACTTTTCTGTTTTTAAAAGGAAAAGGGAATTTAGTTGTGATGATTATTCAAGCATATATATTAATATTGGTATTTCTTGGAATTTCTGGAAAAAATTCTGGCCCGTCTACCATTTGCTTTTCAGAAAATACATTTTATACAGATTTTCAGTTTTAAAGACAGAATAGTAGATAATGAATTCCAGAAATGGATTTTTTTAAATAAACCATTTCAATGAAAGGCACTGAAGATCTGGTAATAAATCTGGGAAATAAATTTTAACATATTTGCAGTCGGGTTTTATTTTTTAACAAGAGTGACAGTAATGTTATATATAAGGACTTGTATCTTGCACCACTGTATTGAGAGCTAATCCTACCACAGAGGAAGGCAAATGAGTGTGCATTCTTGAAAGTGCTTACTACTTCAAGGTTGGTCCATTGACCCAACTGAGAAGATTCTTCTCTGAAACATGAGGATCTTGTGTCAGATCTTGTAGCCTATTTATGTTGCCTTCCTTATCATAACAAATTTAATATAATTTGATTACCAAGTACAATTTATTTTTCTGAGTACTTTACCAACATTCCCCAATTACTCTTGGAAAATGATTATACTGGGTGGAAATGTATTACGTTTTAGCAGTGTCACATGTTGAGCGAAAACAGTTGAATCTGAAACAGAGGAATTTTGATTCACAAATGAGTCTGCCAGTGAGAACATACTTACCTATATAGTCTTTCAAGCAGCTGGTTAGATCTTATTGCAGATTCTTGATCTATGCTCATTAAGTATAGTGTTCAGCCTGTGCCTGAATGTTAAATTGAAAGTGATGTGATTTTAGAACAGTTTACAACGGGCCTGAGCTACCTCTGGCATGGAGTTGTTGAAGGCTGCCTGTGGCCCACCTTCAGTCCCACCAGACTGGTTCTTCCCTGCTGGGACACAGACATCCTAATACAAGGGCAGGTTGTTACTTGCCACATCAGGTGCTGGGATTCAGCACTGAAGCTACTTAAACTCCAGTGACATGATTTTAGTTTCTCATACTGTGAAGCTAGTTGAAACTGTTATCATCCTAATTTAGGTTTCTTCATATAAAGTACTTTTGCTTTTCTCATCTCAGTGTCATTTGTCTCTACTCATGAGTTGTATATTGGTTTTCTACATGTCAGACAGATTCATCTCTTCGGAGTTGGAATATAATTATTATTTGTATAGGTGTGTAATCTTGTATGTTTACTTTGAACAGATTTTCAGAAATACCATTTACATTTAGAAAATACATAGCTGTATCTAAGGAATTTTTCTGTTGTGCTATAATACATACTGTTTCAAATATGTGATAAAATTCTGTGACCTGCCAAGTTGGATTTAAAACTTCATCTTCATCTTAAAACTTCATCTTTTGAAATCTCTGAAAATCATTAGTGTGCATGGATTGAACACCAGTCTTTCTGTAATTAACAACCCCAGATTTCTCTCCCCTCACCTTATGCCATCCATCTGTGTGTTTGGTTTCCAGTATGCCATGTGGAAGAGGTGTGAGCCTTTCTTCAGCCCAAGAAGGAAACTTTAAACATATTTGCACAATAAAATTTCAAATTAAACATTTCAACAAGGGTGCTCAGACTAGAAATACATGCTCTTCTGAAATTCCATGTTGCAACTGTAACTCCTGTCATATATACCCAGTGTATGAGGAAAAGTTCTTGCAGTTTTCATACTGCCCTTCTGTATTGCTGCCTGGCTGTGCTCTGTTGTTGGAATTGAAATATGAAATTTTTACTTTGAAGTATGTTAATGTCAAACTTGATCGTATTAAGTTTGGAAATCCTTTGAGGTTTATTTAATAAGTGTGTTGGAGCTTCTTTCTCTTCTGGTAATACTGTACACTGTTGAACCGAGAACAGTTTTATTGTTTGTGGGACTTTGTTGGTTTTCTAATACCATAACCTGTGTCCCTGTGCAGTCAGGGGGTCACTTCTTTAAGATCATGTATAATATGGCCCGTCATATACACGTAGATAGAGCTATTTGGTACAGCATGTGATTCCAGAGATTAGACGACTGGATCTCTTGAATCCATACATGTTAAAATTTTGCCAAAATGAGATGATTAAAATTTTTGTGAGTTTTATAAACTGTTGCAGTTTGCCTTACTGATTTTTCAATGATAATCACTTTTATGGGAAAGGGGCTTAGGAACAAAAAACTTAGCCACGAATGCAAAATCTTACTGGTTTTTAAAGCTTGTAACAGTTAGTTGTGTGTAAAACTTTTATATTTGAAACATAAACTCACCCTTTCTGCCACTGCTTTCATTGCACTTTTCATACCAAGTTTTCTCCAACGTGGTGTCTAAAAGATTTTTATTATATACACTCTTTATGGAATTCAATGAAGTGTGGTTATGCTGTGTTTCTGAAGTTTTTAGGCTTTTCTTCATTGGCCTGCCTAGTACTAGTGTGTTTATATGACTTCAGATGATTCAGAAGTTTAGTGCTTCATTGTAGCAAAAAATGTATATAACTCATAATATCCTACATGTAGCATTCAAAATCAATTATTAATAACCAATAAAAGACTCAACACATTTTCATTGCGTGTTCTTCTTTAAGACACCTAAACTCATATCTCATAATTTCTGAATCTGCAATCCCTATTCATTAATTGATTATAGTTTTTGAGTTGTTGGAAAGCCTAGCCCTCTCAGATTCAGGGTTCAGAAAGAATTATCAGGTCTGGTAAAATTGTCTGACTAGCCCTTAGCCTCAGAATGGTCAACTTCATAGTATGAGCAAAGAAAGTGGTGATCTCATATAGTCAGCTTATTCATGAACATTAATTCATGGTGAATGCACTCACAGCAACCAAAAAATAAAAATAAAAAAAAAAACTGTTCATCTAAAACCTTAAACGTTAGCTTGGCTCATTAAGTTCTTGGTACTACCTGCTTTTCATATGACACAGTATCAAACATGATTGCAGATGAAATGGGTGGTGGTAATATTGTGTTAAAGAAAAAAAGAATGGAAGACACTGTCTGGAAAAGCCCAACTTTGCATTTGCCATCAGAACATGAGAGCTATGGTGGGTGGGAGGACAAGGAGACCAGGAGCCAAGTGCCTTTTCTTGCCTTGCCCATATTTGCTCTTAAACCAACATCATAAACATAATGGCTACCAGAGTGAATACCAAATAATGGAAATTCTGGCACAGAACTTGATATTATCTCAGCCAAGAAGATAGTTTGGATCTGCAAGTGATGCTGCACTCAAAAATGTGGATATGCCCTCTGAAAGTGTTCCAGCCTTCTTTTCCCCTGTGTGTGTGTCATGTGCAAACTCACACTCTTCCTTAATGTTACGGCTCTGTGTTTGTCCCTCAGACAAGTTGGATGGCTTGAGGACTGGTACTAAAAGGAAACGTGACTGGGAGGCCATTGCCAGCAGAATGGAGGATTATCTTCAGCTCCCCGATGATTATGATACTCGTGCTTCTGAGCCTGGGAAGAAGAGGGTAAGAGACTTTGTCAATAACTGCCAACAAATGAAGGGCCCATTTAGGCATCTGGTTTTAGGAAGTTACAGGCAGATAATCACATGAATGCTATTTTTAAAATGATTTAGTTTACGCTATGTCATGTTACACTTCCCAAAAAGGAGTCATACCTTATAAATTATCTCATCAAAATGTACAAGTAACTTAAAAAACTGGAGAACAGAACCTCACATGGCTAGTGCGTTGTCAACCTTAAAGGCATTGGGAGTGGCCAGTCACTTGTGCCATTTTGTCATGGGGCAAAAGAAGCCAAGTACAGAGTAGGGTATTGAAGAGAACCTGTGGAACTTCTTAATGGATGGAGTGTGGAGGGTCTAAAGGTAGATAGAATCAAGGGTGACCCCTTGGTACTCTGGCCATGAGCACTGCATGTATGTGGTGCCATTTAGTGAGAGAGAGAAAACTGAGGGAGTCATAGGTCATGATTTTTGGAACTGAGAGAAATAATTTAAGTTCTGTGAGAGAAATTTTAATTTTTCTTCTAATTAAGTTAGAAGTGTAAGTGAAAATGTCAAAATGACTATTGGATTTATTAGTACAAAATTCACCAGGGAGATCAGACTGAACTAACAAATTTCAGGAAATGGTATTTAAAAGCATGGGACCGAATGATCTTGCCCAAGGAAAAAGTATAAATGGAAAAGGCAATAGGACGCCAGACTCTAAAATTTAGTTCAGATAGAGCTAAGTGTTTCAAGAAGAAAAGAGTGTAGTCAGTTTTTAAATGATGCAGAAAAGACAAGTAAGTTTGGAACAGATAAATGACTGCTAGATGTGGCAACATGGAGGTCACTGATGATTGTAGTTTGTCATCAGTCTACAGTGATGAGGGGGCAGAAACCAGTTTGGAGCAGATTAAAGAATGAATAAGAAATGATGAAGTACAGTACAGCATATGTAGGCAACTTTTTGAAGTTTTGCTATGAAAAGGAATAGAGAAATGAAGCTAGAGCATTAGATAGGTCTTTACATAAATGTTGAATTCAGTAAAAGTGATAGATGTGCATATCCTTTAAAACAAAATAACAAAGCAAAGGGATCATATATACTGTTCTGTACAAGTCTTTTTCAGCTATTCCATCTTGATCTTTCTATATAAGCATTCTTTTTAAAGGGCTCCTTAGTGTGCCATTGTTGGGTTGTACAATCAGTTATTTAACTAGTCCCTTTGTATTAGTCTGTTTGCGTAGCTATAAAGGAATATGGGAGATTGGGTAATTCATAAAGAAAAAATATTTATTTTGGCTCATTGTTCTGCAGGCTGTATAGGAAGCTTGGTGCTAGCATCAGCTCCTAGTGAGGCCTCAGGAAGTCTTCAGTTATGATGGAAGACAAAGGAGGAGCCAGCGTGGCAAGAGAGGAACCAAGGGGAGGGGGTCCCAACTCTTTTTAACAACCAGATCTCATATGAACTCAGAGTGAGAACTCACTCATTACCATTAGGAGGGCACCAAGACGTTCATGAGGGATCCTCCTCCATGACCCAAACACCTTCAATATTGGGGATTACAATTCAACATGAGATTTGAAGGGGACAAACATCCAAACCGTAATATGAGATTTGAAGGGGACAGACATCCAAACCGTAATATCTTTATTGATGGATGCTTACAGTGTTTCCATTTATTGCCAGTACGGACGTGAAGGTTGTGGTGTGTATGTCTCTCTTTAAATACCTACATGCAAGTAATTGCCTGTTTTTCTACACTTCGACCAGCAGTGCTGTTATCAAACTCTTTAACTTTTAATAATCTGATAGGTGAAAAAAAATAGTATCTCATTTTTCATTTATTTACTTAAGAATGAGGTTGTGCATCATTTACCTCTATGCATCATTTCTTTGTATTTGTTTCTTAATGAATTTTCTCAGTGCCTTAGTGTACTTAGTGTACTTTGTAATGGACACTATTACAAAGAATCCAGGTTTCAAAACTTTTTAAAATACTGCAGATACTCCAAAGCCTGCCCTTGTCTGTGTAACTTCAAGGGATGGGGAAGGGAGAGCCCACTGCCATTTGCACCCAGCCTCACCAAAGAACTACTTGTAGTGATACCTCTTACTCAAGTTTTTTTTTTTTTTTTTTTTTTTTTTTTTGAGGCGGAGTCTCGCTCTGTCGCCCAGACTGGAGTGCAGTGGCCGGATCTCAGCTCACTGCAAGCTCCGCCTCCCGGGTTCACGCCATTCTCCTGCCTCAGCCTCCCGAGTAGCTGGGACTACAGGCGCCCGCCACCTCGCCCGGCTAGTTTTTTGCATTTTTTTAGTAGAGACGGGGTTTCACCGTGTTAGCCAGGATGGTCTCGATCTCCTGACCTCGTGATCCCTCCGTCTCGACCTCCCAAAGTGCTGGGATTACAGGCTTGAGCCACCACGCCCGGCCCTCTTACTCAAGTTTTAAGACTGGAGCCAACAGAGGCAGAAGTGGCCCTTCCTTGCAAATAATAAAGTGTAGTTCTGGTAACAATTAGTAATCTAAAATGAGAAATATTTTCTCTGTTTTTACTCAGGTAACTATCACTGTCTTCACTAAGGAGTATGTAATGCCATGCAGTTTATTTTGTTAGGTTGGGTGACCAAAGAGAACTGAATGGTGCACATTCTAGTTCTTTAAAGTTACTCCTCTTTAACTCTCCTCCCCTGCCTTATACCTTGACTTCAGATAGTTTTTAACTCTTGAACTACTCACCAAAATCAACATTAGAGCACAAGAAGATCCTACAGGTAGTAAAGAATACAGAATGCTGTACATTACTCATTCCTTTTCTGGGGTTTTTTTGTTTCTGTGATCCAGCTTTTTACAGATACCAGGTGGGTTCTTGGGATTAACTTCCTCTATAACGAAAAGGTGGTTCTGTAGAGTTGGTTATATTAGAATTTTGCCTAAATGGCTAGGCTTTAAAATATAATTTACTTTTAAAATGTTTGCTTGCTTGGGTATAAAATGATAGCTTACTTGGACTTTAATTTGTATTTCTTTGATGACTATGAAAGGCAAACATTTCCCTTGTTTGCTTGCTGAATTTGTGTATTTTAGAAATATTTATAGTGACAGTGGATGAAATATAAGGACCTCAAACCTTTGAGTGCTAGTCGAGATTTTTCTGTATTATAACAGTTTTATTTTTACAGGAAAAAACAACAGCAAAAATGTTGTCAGTCTCAAAAGTACCTCTAGGAAAATTAAAAGGGACACTGACATTTAAGAAGCCATTTCAAGCTGAAAGTCATTATTCTGCTTCTTATATTTTTAGTGGTTTGGTAATCATTTATTCATTCCATATGTTGAATGTCTTTGTATGAAGTCTATGAATGAGTCCTCTTAAGGAGCTGACATCCAGTGGAGGAATTCAACATGTAAATAAATAATTTTACTATAGCATCAGTATAAATTAGAGATATTAACAAAATACAGTAGTTTCCAAAATACTTTAATTCCAACTTCATTTGTTGTTGGTTTTTTTTTTTATTATTATACTTTAAGTTCTAGGGTACATGTGCATGACGTTTATATCATGTATAACTCCCCAAGGTTTTTTTTTTTTTTTTTTTTGAGACGGGGTCTCACTCTGTTGCCAGGCTGGAGTGCAGTGGCGTGATTTTGGCTCACTGCAAACTCTGCCTCCCAGTTCAAGCCATTCTCATGCCTCAGCCTCCTGAGTAGCTGGGATTACAGGTGCCCACCACCACACCTGGCTAATTTTGTTTGTATTTTTAGTAGAGATGGGGTTTCACCATGTTGGCCGGGCTGGTCTCAAACTCCTGACTTCAGGTGATCTGTCTGCCTCAGCCTCCCAAAGTGCTGAGATTACAGGCGTGAGCCACTGTGCCTGGCCGAATTCCAATGTTAAAATCTTGGGCATTTATTCGCAAACATACTACTTATTTCAAAAACAACTAAACACTTTTTCTTCTAATCCTACCATATAAGGGGCAAACTGTGGCCACTGAACAAAGAAAAAGTAACCAGCCCACAGCAAATTTAAATCCATTCCCATGGCATCCTCAGCACAGTAGTGTGTTTTCACATAAATGCCCAAAACTTAGTTTGTAATGACTTTCGCTAAAATGTGTATCCTTGATCCTAGGTGGAGCTGAGAGAGTATATATGAATTTTATTTATTTATTTATGTATTTATTTTTGAGGTAGGGTCTCTCTGTCACCCAGGCTGGAGTGCAGTGGTGTGATCTTGGCTCACTGTCACTTCTGCCTCCCAGGCTCAAGCAATTCTCCTACCTTATCCTTGTTAGTAGCTAGGATTTCAGACACCCACCACACCACCATGCCCAGCTAATTTTTGTATTTTTAGTAGAGACATGGTTTCGCCATGTTACCCATGCTGGTCTCGAACACCTGGGCTGAAGTGATCTGCCGGCCTTGGCCTCCCAAAGTGCTGGAATTACAGGTGTAAGCCACTGTGCCTGGCTGTATATATGAATTAATCAAAATAGGTACTTCAGCGTTGATGGGCAGAATGCCCAAAGATTTTTCTATATGAAAGCCCACATTATTTATTAGGCTTCTTACTAAGGCCCATGAAAGACATTGAGCCATAGGTTTTCTATATACTAAAAACCTACTTTCTGGGAAGTCAGGTGTTATCAGTTTCTTCCTACTGCTATTACTGTGACTCCTCTCTTTGACCAGGTGATACTGTTAGAAGCCTAGTTATTTCATTGCCAGTCATGCAAATAGTAATTTGTGTACGTTAGAGCAATAATGCATTTCCAGGTCCAGTGTGAAGAGCATGGTGTTTCCATGCTCTGGTTCCCTCTCCTTGTCACAGATAATAAATCACAAGCCATGTTTAAAATACATTATCTGCAGACTTTGGTACCATGTAGTGCAAGCAACAGATTCATAGTTTCTTTTTAAGAATCTGAACTTTTACAGAGTATGTATATCTCCATATACTTTTAAAAACATGTTAACATAATATGTGGCTGGGCATGGTGGCTCATGCTTATGATCATAGCACTTTGGGAGGCCAAGGCAGGAGGATTGCTTGAGCCCAGCAGTTTGAGACCAGCCTGGGCAACATAGTGAGACTCTGACTCTAAAAAAAAAAAAAAAATTACAAAAATTTTAAAAAATCATATGTAAGAATATATATATTTTAAAAATCAGAATACCAATAGGAAATATCCCTGATCCATGTATTTGTAGTTATAATCTTGCCATGGATATCAGCTGAGTCTGTTTCTTGGTCTCTTTATCTCATGAATAAAAATAGTAATACCAGCTTACTGTTTTCTCTAAGATTAAATTTCAAGAAATATTTTTGTGTAGAGATAAATAAAATTCAGTTACTGATCTAGGGTGTTGATAGTCTGTTAGGAAAGACAGATCTATAAGTGGATAATTACAGTACAGTGTGGAAGTTCAAAAGCAGACATATCAAAATCCAGAAGTTAACTGTGGGAAGCAGTGATTATTTGATTGGCAAAGGAAAAAGGGGTAAGTCAGGGAGGGATGACTGGACTCATGCCAAGCGGATAAGGTTAGGGAAAAGACATTTCAGGAAGAATGACTAGTACTTATATGCAGAGTTACAGAGACATGAAATGGTGCAATGCGCTCTGAGTGCTAGAAGGAAGTCTGTATTGTTTGTATAAAATGCCATAGGCACTGGCCAGAGATGTTGCAGGAAAGTAGTTGGGGCCAGCTCAAGAGGGACCTGAGTTCTTGGACTTTACCTGGTAGGTAGGGGAAGGAGTTAAAGCAAATGAGTCACAACTGTGTGTTTTAGGAAGATCACTCTGACAGCATGAATCTGGAGGGCGTGAGTACAGACAGGAAGACTAGGTAGAGATTAGTGCTTTGCTTTCAGGTGAAAAAAAAAAATGAGGTCAGTGAATTATTAAATAAAAAGGAATGGCAGAGGAGAAAGAGAGGACAGGATTGAGCTGAACTGTTCAGGAGCTGGAATGGTTAGGACTTGGATTGGCCAGAGAGTTTTCTCTCTGTGACTTAAAATATGTGACTTTTCCCAGTTTTCCTGGGTTAGTTTTTAATTTTTTAAGCTTGAGGTTTCAGATGAGTCATTCTACCCCTTAGACTGTCCAGAGAGGGAGGGGGCTCTTTGCATATTTATTTTTCCTAAAGCTCAGCCTAATGCTGTGTTCTTTTTAGGTCAGATGGGCAGACCTGGAAGAGAAGAAGGATGCAGATAGGAAAAGGGCCATAGGTTTTGTGGTCGGACAGACTGATTGGGAGAAGATCACAGATGAAAGTGGTCACCTGGCTGAAAAAGCCCTCAATCGAACCAAATATATATGAGACTTAGTTTTTGAACGGAGTCATTATTCCTCTAAGGTAAGAGTACACAGTCATATAAATAGCCTACTGTGTGGTTGCTTCAAAGGGTTTGAGATAAAGAAGACAGCATGCTTTGCTAAAAATGCTCTCTTCTTGTGTTATTTTATAGTGCTGAAAGAGTAAGTATGTGCTAGTTGTTAACATTTACAATACTATTAGAAAAGGAAGCCATTTTCTACAACCTGGCTCACTTATAAAAATAAAAACCTTGAGAAAAACTTGAATTCAATAGATTTGGGAAGGAGTGAAATGATGTTATATTAAGGGTTACTGAACCTTTTGCCTGTTCTTTCCAGGTGTCACAGCCTTGTCTTTTCTTTCCAGGTGGTTCGCTTTGAGGTGATCTGAAGCCAAGGCCTCACGGAGCTTCTTTGTGTGTCACCTTGCTTCCACGTTTCAGTTATTGTTTTGTTTCTACTGCTTTAGTTTTTTTAAAGTTCTCCAGTGTCCCCAAGAGGTATTAGAATCTTGCTGTACCCAAGCAAGATGTTAATTTTTCTTTTAACTATTTTGGGGAGGGAGGGAGTGATAGCTTAACTGCTGAAGCCAGGTGGGGGTCCGCTGGAGGATTCCAACAGAGAATATTTCCTCCACTGTACAATGTCACAGACTATCTCTATCATCATTGCTTTGTGGCTGTTTCTGTTTTTTACTGTATGTAACTGGTAGCTGATTGTACTAGGATTAAAAACAATAAACTTTCATGATAAAGCCGATGAGATTCATGGGCTATACAGCATGGGCCCTTTTCTCTTGTTTTCTTAATTTTATTTTTATTGCTTTTTAAATATGGTATGTCCTAATTAAATGCTAGCTGAACATCCCAAAACCTCTTTTTAATTGAATATTATGTGGCTCAATGATTCCGTAGCACATGTTGTAAAACACAAGGTTCAAATGATGTTCAAAACACTCATCTTTGTTTTATAGCTGATTTATTTCTCTATCTTTGTGTCTTGAAGACTGATGAACCTTAAGTTCAAATATTCATCAGTTCCCTGGAGCATATCCATTCTGTAACATGATGCTTTATTTAAAAAAAATTTTTTTTCCTCTCTGTTCTTCCCTCTCTTCTTTCCTTTCTTCCTTTTTTCACTTTCTCCCTTTATACTCTGTTAGGTTTTTATTTTTTCCTGATCTGGCTTTGAATCCTGGTAGACAGAACTGGTGTATTCCATGGAATTCAAGCTTGTTGCCTTACTTTGAACTTGAATTGTAGATTTTTAAATGAAGATTGCAGGGAAAGAGTGATAAAGATGCAGAGCACTCTGGCATGTAACCTTTAAGCCTGTCAGGTTTTCAAGTTCTTGCCAGATTGTTCATTACTGGAAAGCATGGCCTTCTGCACAGAATTTCCTCTCTTGTGATTGATACCAGGTGGAACCCAGAAACATACAGAGATAAAACCCAAATATTATTTCTATTTAAACATCCTGCAAAGAAAAAAGTCATCTTTTAGCATGAAAGAAGATGAGCCTTCTTCCTCAAGCATCATTTCCATTTTGTAATCCAACTCAGCAATTTGTAAATGTGTTCACTGAATACTTCAATATTTTGAAATATTCTCTTTCAGGCCACAGATGAAAATCCTTTAGTTTTATGACCTACATTAAAGACTGTATGAATAGAGCTAATATTTAGTAGCATTTGAACAGTATCTCTTTGGGTTCAACAAGTTGATATTATAGTACTGAATACCCCAATTTAATGGAAATTCTAACAACTTTCTGTACTTTTATCTTCCCTGAAAATCTGAACTTTTAAGCAAAAGAGACTTTAAGTTCATTAAAAGTCAATATTGAATGTATAAATTGCTACATTAAATAACTTCCACTGTTTGCAGTATTTAATAAGCTATTTTGATTGCTTATTGGCCTACAATATATTTCTGTGTACTGACCTTTCTCAACCGCCTTTTTTATGTTGAGTGAAGATACGTCGCAAAATAGCCAAATAGAATTATTGTTTGTACAGAGACTCATTTACTACTTTCTAAAGCCACCCAATGCCTATTCTCATCAAAAACAAAACTTCTAGAATGTGTTCTCTAGTTCAGACAAAATGGAGGCTGATATGTTCTTCTGCAGGATGCTTTATTTCAGTTGTCCTTAACCTTGTGACGTTCTAACTGACAGTAGTCAGAATGCCAGTGAAATGAGTGGTGATTACCTGTGAATCACTTAAGAATCATGGGTAATTTTGCGTGTGTGTTTTCACCTTACACCCGTGGCTTTATGTCTGTTCTGTTATACCAGGACAGGGTGGGGAGCTGCGGAAGAGTTAACAGAGTCAGAAAGGACCTCTGTCAGTTTTCAGAAGATATCGATTACATGACCTTAGAGAATGAACATCGAGTGCTCCTACTTTAGAAAATGGGTATAACAACCTTCATGCAAGGGGATTAATGAAAAAAGATTTGGCACCAAAAAGAGTAATGGAGACAGCCAGTTGATAATTGATTTTGCTAGTCCAGTGTGGGGCTTAACAAAATTCTTGCACTTACATTACTACTAGAAGCAGAATAGAATAGGAAGTCCAAGGTATCTTGAAGAAGAAATTTGCTGTGGGTAGAAACTGCCTTGATAATACAAATATTATTGTTTAAGTTTGTTAAGAGGTGCCCTGGAAATGCAGAGGACAAATCTTGGGTTCCATTATTTGCTGGCATTTAATTTTAATTTTATTAACATTGTTTTTCTTCTCTTAGAAAGTTGCTGATTTTAGTCATATGAGTTTTATTTTAAATCTTTTGTGGTGTCATGTTACTTAAAATAATCTTATGTTGGGGAAGGTTTCTGATACCTTGGTGGATGTTTCAGCTTTTTTTTTTTTTTGGTCAGCTCTGTAAAGATGATTTCAGACATTTTAAACTAAAAGTGAAATCTCTTGCTTAAGTGATCCGTCTTTACTTGTAAACTTCCTGTATGAGGAATTCGGTAGATGAGACCCAGAAATTTTTCTGTTTGAGAATATTTAGGGTTAAGTGCTGTATTTGAAATATTCAGGGACTGATTACAGAAATCAGAAGCCATTAATAATAATACACCAGTAGTCTATTGACAGATGATTCATATAATTTTCTAGAAGTTTGAGTTTGATTCAGATATCAGTGTTTAATCCAGAAGTTTATTGACAAAGATAAAATCTTAAATTTTCTGGTTGGATGTATTTTCCTTGTGAAAGAGTTTTGATCATTGAGCAAACCAAAGTAGGTGCCATCTCATCTAGGGATCAACTATTAAATTTTTTATTAGATTGACTAAGAGTCTCAACTTCGGCTTTCTTATTTTGGAGCCCCCTCAGTTTTTGTGTTAAGTATTGTATCCTGGCCAGGCGCGGTGGCTCAAGCCTGTAATCCCAGCACTTTGGGAGGCCGAGACGGGCAGATCACAAGGTCAGGAGATCGAGACCATCCTGGCTAACACGGTGAAACCCCGTCTCTACTGAAAAAAAATACAAAAAACTAGCCGGGCGAGGTGGCGGGCGCCTGTAGTCCCAACTACTCAGGAGGCTGAGGCAGGAGAATGGCGTGAACCCGGGAGGCAGAGCTTGCAGTGAGCTGAGATCCGGCCACAGCACTCCAGCCTGGGCGATAGAGCGAGACTCCGTCTCAAAAAAAAAAAAAACAGTATTGTATCTGCTAACTGCAAGTTGCAGATATTTTGATAATAGGTTTCTAGAGCCTAGCTTGATTACTAGGATCGTAAAAGCAACAGATTCTCAGCTGAGGTAAGTTTTACTAAGCTATAGAAGGAAAATGATGTCTCATTTTTAGTATTGACAGATCCTAGTACAAGTTCAAGTTCTTCTCTTAGAAGCTGTATGACCTTAAGCAACTTTGTTTATTTTTATTTTTATTTTTATTTTGGAGACAAGGTCTCACTCTGTTACTCAGGCTGAAGTGCAGTGATGCTAGATATAGCTCACTGCAACTTCAACTTCCCAGGCTCAAGTGATTCTCCCATCTCAGCCTCCCAGGTAGCTGGGACTAGAAGTGTGCACCATCACACCCAGCCTTTTTTTTTTTTTTTTTTAAAGACATGGGTTTTTGCCATGTTTCCCAGGCTGGTCTCGAACTCCTGGGCACAAGTGATTGCCCACCTCAGCCTCCCAAAGTGCTGGGATTATAAGTGTGAGCCACCATGCCCGGATGAAATATGTAACCTATCTGAGCTTCAGTTTCCTGCCTATAAAATGAAAATAACACAACACACCTATTAAACATTGAGATAATGTATGTAAGCTACTTGGCACAGTACTGAGCACATAGTAAAAGCTCAAAAATCAGTAGTCGTCATCATCGTTACTTTTTGATTTGTTCTCACATGTTCTTTTTGAAATTCAAAATATCCAGCTGGCTTGAAGATAGTTGTCATGTTTTATAGTCAGCTATCATAAACTGAGCTATGTCATGTGTAATAGTACAGTGTGTTGAAAGTGTAATTACTCAGAAGCATTTTCAGGTAACCAGTGACATTGATTTTCAGAACTAGTATGGAGGCTTGAGAGGCTTGGGTGCAGAAGGTAATTTAGTACTTACAGGGGGTTGAGTAGTAACAGAAAGCAGTTGCCAGACCACAGGTATGAACAAAGGTGAGGGCACAGAATCGTTGATTTGCCTTGATTTTCACATATGCAAGAAGAAAGTAATTTTGTGAATAAAGGTATAAAATTCAGGAGGTTCAGGCGTCCCATCCATGTTAACACTCAGCCTCCCATGACTCCATCTGTAGAGGCAGCCAGTGTTAATTGAGAAAAATTGTGTGGATAAGCATTAAGTATTAATGTTTTTACCTGGTTTTTGTACACACACTACCTTATTTTTCCTTTACCAGTATGTTTTAGGGTTCATTCAGATCATATATAAAATATTCCCATTTTCTTTCCCCTCCCCATCTCTTTAGTTTTCCAAAGGTACCTTCATAATAGAAAGAGGTTTACTGAAAATTTTCAGAAATTGTTTCAAGAGCATCTCTGTTCTTTTCATGGCATGGAATATATGGTATGGGTGTATTTGTATACAATTCTTTCATATATGTAGGTTGGTGTAACCACCCTCCACCTTTCTCCTATTCCCCCAACCCCACCATCTCTAACCCTTGGCAGCCACTAATCTGTTCTCCATTTTTATAATCTTGTCATTTAAAGAATGTTATAAATATGAAGTCATATAGTATGTAACCTTTTGGGATTGGCATTTTGGTTTTTTTCATTCAGCGTAATTTTCTTGAGATTCATTTAAGTTGTTATGTGTGTCAATAGCTTATTCCTTTTTATTGCTGAGTAACTTTCCAGCTCATTCTCTTTTGCAGCTGCAGAATATTTTGTGTCTTTACTATCATTTAACTTACAAGGTCTCTATTAATGGGTATTCATGCTTTCGTTTGCTGTTATAAATTAT
This sequence comes from Trachypithecus francoisi, assembly GCF_009764315.1. Taxonomy (NCBI): domain Eukaryota; kingdom Metazoa; phylum Chordata; class Mammalia; order Primates; family Cercopithecidae; genus Trachypithecus; species Trachypithecus francoisi. Next base: position 32,419,019 of record NW_022681468.1, on the reverse strand, counting down.
GAATTTCATATATACTCAATCGTTCTGCGGCTTCCTGTACTTGCCTGATTTCTAGCAATGAAGGAAAATACCAATGGCATCATTTCATAGACATATTCAAAGGATGACAAGCGCTTAAGGACCAGCACAGCACAATGGTGAACTACTATCAAGACAGTATGACAGTAATGAGATGAAGAAGACACATCTTGTTTCCTGGAAAATCCTGCATGATAGGAGTCTGACAAAGCAAAGAACCATGATGTGTCTTAGAGAACCAGAATGGCCAGAGACTCTGCTGATCCCCTGGTCCACACATGACTGAGAGTTAATACCTTAGGTCACTGTTCTCAGAACCTGGATATTTATATGCACGTGCACCTCAGTGACTGATCAGATCTCACTTTTCAGGTCCCTTGCTTTCACGTTTGAAATAATAAAGGAGCATCCTTATGGGGCTGAGCTTCTGCATTCAACAGCCCTCTGCCTGCCGGCAGTTCCTTGCATTTGTGTTCTACAGAGAGCCTGTGGACTTAATTGCTTATAGGGAAAGGCTTGACTTTGTGTCTTCTACTTAAGAAGCTTGAACTTTTTACCAAATATTCATACTCCTTTTCCTGAAAATACTGATCTAGGCTGCAGATCCATCTCTTACCATATTTGAAAAATTGAAATAATATCTTCTGCCATAACTTGAAATTCCACTCTCAAAACTGTTATTTCTGACAGTGAGTTTGTATTTCTCAAGTAGATATGTCTGATGCTTATTTCTTTTACAGCATCTGGCTCAGTGCGTGGCTCATATAGCTGTAGAGTGAGTAAATACAGGGAATGTTTCCTATGTGTATGGCAAGGGTCACAGACTCAGGCAGGTAACAAATGAGCAAGGCAGAGGGTGGAGACTGATAAACTAGACAACTAGATAGGTCAGGTCAGTTGGGGGCAGCACCTGCTCAGCCATAGCAGATTGTGGCCATGTGGGGGTGTAGGTCTCATATTGCCACATTCCCTGGGTTTTCAAGAAAAAGTGAAAAATCTGTATTTTTATGTGAGATCTTTCAGTGTTTCAGCATGAGGTTCTTTTTGTTTGTGAGTGCTTTGGCCCGCACAGCCTGCCTGCCACATCTGACTTGTGGGCTGCCAGCTTGAAACTTTTGATATTTAGAGAAGTGGTTAGACCTTAGAGTTTGTTCTGGTGAGATCCTTCTTGTTTTACAGGTGAGGTTTCTGAGACTGAAAGAAGGGAAGTGACTTACTCAAAGTCTCACTGTTACTCAGTGGCAAAACAAGACTAGAATTTGGGTTTTCTGGTCCATAACCTGGTACTTTCTTTTTTCTTAACTACAATACCTCCTTTATGAAGACCTTCATAAATTCTAGGATGGTGAGTTCTCCTTTATCGTGTCTGTCGTGTGCAAGTGCCCATATGTGTATTTACTAAACTCTGTGGACCTGGAAATACATTCTGATATGACTATCAGGAACGATGTGATTACTTCTGAACCAACTTCCTTAAACTCTCATAAGTATAAGGTAGCTATATACCTAGGATCCCTCTTAAACGCTTACTGCTTAGTTGGGTAATTCTCATTAATAATAGAAGCTTGAAAATTAACAAAGAATATTGGATTCAATGATCGCACAAGAGCAGTGGAGTTTTCTCCACAAAGTAGAGAAAATTGTGTATTGTTATGCAAATAGCTTACAGAAGTATTAATTATTTTGTTTAATTTGTAATTTCTTATGTAACTAGTCCATTTGCTTTCACTCCAGTGATGAGCATCTTACCTGCTTCACTTGGTAGTGCCCCATTCCTCATCTTTTTAAGAACAAATTCATCAACTTGGCGTTAAAGTCTATCAGTAACGTGATCCCAGTTACTTCTCCAGCTTCCTTTTGCCCTGTCCTTACTTCATGTGCACTACACTGCAGCTACACTGTGTGACTTACTCCCCAGGGTTTCTGTTGTTTCTGCCTTGCTTTTCTCATCCTTTAGATATTATCATTATCGGCTGGGCACGGTGGCTCACACTTGTAATCCTAGCACTTTGGGAGGCCGAGGAAGGCAGATCGCTTGAGCCCAGGAATTTGAGACCAGCCTGGGCAACAAAAATCTCGGCTGCAGTGAGCCGATACTGCTCTCCAGCCTGGGTGACAGGGTGAGACCTCATCTCAAAAAAAAAAGCCAAACATGGTGACTCATGCTTATAATGCCAGCACTTTGGGAGGCCGAGGTAGGTGGATCACTTGAGGTCAGGAGTTTGAGACCAGCCTGAACAACATGGTGAAACCCCATTTCTACTAAAGCTATAAAAATTTTCAGCTACTTGGGAGGCCGAGCCAGGAGAATCACTTGAACCCAGGAGGCAGTGACCCAAGATTGTGCCACTGCACTCCAACCTGGGTGACAGAGCAAGACTCCATCTCAAAAAAAAGATTGGTGGTGGGGAAAACTATCCCAAGGCCCAGCTCACATGGTGCTGCCTCCCTGAATCTGTTCCTCATCTTGTTCCCTCCCAGCTCTCAGGCGTTGTTTGTGCGTGTCCTACTGTCTTCTCTTAATTTGCCTTTCTAGTAGAGTAACTTATATATCTGTCTTTCTCCCCAATCCCTACCCACTTACATGCAAGCTCCTAGAAGGTGAGAACTATGTTTTACTCATCTTCCATCCTTGTAACACATAATATGCAGTGTCTGTTACATATAGTTGCTACTCAAGAAGTATATTTAGAATTGAAGACCTGGTGAATTTTAAGTATAAAATTAATGTAGGTTCATATATGTATAATTTATAAAACCAATTCTTGTGTTTGCTTTTTCCCTACCTCTGTATCTTCCAGCTGGTGGCATATCCATATTTAAGGCATAGCAAATTCAAATCCCTTCAAAGGACAGGAAGATACTGCAAATGAGAGAATTGGCCAGTAATTTCATAATATATTTAGTTGTATTCTTTCAACAGAAACATAGTTTGTTTGCAGATTAGACATGTAGAAATAGTCTTCAGTCTTACGGAAAAATACTCCTTCTCATTCTCAGAACTTCTGGCACTCTCTTAGTTTTCCCGCCTTTGGTAGAGACGTAAGTACGGTATTATTTTTTCTTTACTGTGAGAAAAGCAACAGCAGAAGCAGAATAAAACAGGGTACTTGACCCTCTCAGCCTCGGGGTTCAGGAAGCAGTAGGGTATGGTGGAGGCTGGGATGGTGCAGAGTGCTTGTCCTTTCTCAGTGGACAGTTCTCCAACCAGTGGTTGGAATGAAGAAAGGTAGACCCAGTGTTACTAGATGAAGATGAAGTGGAAGTCTGGACTTTTATGTGAAATAGTCACAGTAGAAACATCACATCTGGAAGCCACATGTTACCAATAGGCTGTCATTTTGGGACTTTTCTGACATTAAAGGATGATGACAAGTCTGAAAGACAGTTATGGCAAAGAAGATATTTATAGGAAAGGAAACAGGTTATATTACATATAAATATTTTGAGCAGCACCTTTTTACTGGTATCTTGGAAAAGTGTTTCTGTCTTCATTGAGCCAAGTGGCAATACATATGTAATATACTGATGCTGAATTTGCAGTGGGTTGATTTTTGTCCATTGCTGGCTTTCACATGGAAGCATGAATATTGTCTCCGTGCTACCCCTTTTGAGTGACATCCTTCCAGTGCTTCCATTTCTTAAGTTGCAGGTAAGCACCTTGTGTGTATACAGTTACGTAGTGGGCACACACCTATCCCAGGAAAAGAAGACAGTGAGAATTCCCTTTGGTTAAGTGGAACAGCTGAATGGCCATACCTGGATGCAAATTTGATCAGAATTTTCTGCTCTAAACCCTCCACTGCTTTCTACTATTTCCACTGAGGAAAGACGATGTGTGTCACTAAAGCTTTGTTGGCACCTGTCACAGTTAAGGTGGGTATAATTATGTTTAATTTCTTAAAGTGTTTCTGGGCATCATCTTTTTCGGATTCATTTATTCTAGCCAGAAGATGTGAATTCGTTTTCATTATTAAAAAATGAAATATTACAGATAAAGCTCAACACTCCCCTCTTCCCTGTAAGCACAAATACCTTGAATCTTAGAGGTAATTACTGTTATCATTTTGGAGTGTGGCTTTTTCTAACCTTTTTGTGTGTATTGTATACATATGTACTTGCCTATAAAAATACAGTTTTACTGTTTTTTACATGACTGATATTCTTTACATACTGTTCTGCAGACCCACTGTGTCTTGGATACACACACATATGCAGGTGTGTGTGCATATATATATATGTAAATATATATATAGGTAAATATATATACATGCGTACATGTTTGTATATATTCCGTGATATGTGTATAATGGATTACTTTTTCCTTTGTGAGTGTTTCACTGTCATACCAGTGTTGCATTGAACAGCCTTATAAATGCCTTTTTCAGGCTTATTTCCAAAATTTCCCTAGGGAAAATACAGAAGAATTGAATTACTGGGCTACAGAGAAACCATTTCTCCTTTTATGTTCTCCTAATAATTATCTATATGTGTGTTTTAGAAACAGTCTTAATTTAACATTGGGGGTTTCAAAAAAATTTGTTTTCTCATTATTTTAAAATTCCAGCTTTATATGCTGCCCTCATTTGAATTCTGCCTTTTGAATCTAGATTTGGAATTGATATGGATAAGCAAAATAGGTTCTAAGCAGTAGCGATAGTTCATAACCAATACGCTTTTGGAATAGATGCTGTTTCAGTCTTGGGGAAGGTAAAATGTCAATTGAGAAAATAATCTTTAATCATGAAGTTCTTTTTTCCAAGTCATTCTCTGCTCCCTTTGGAATTATGACAACTTGGATCCAGAGGTGCTGTGAAAATATTTTCTTGCATCATACCTCTTGTTTTCTTACAAGTTTGAATGATCCTGGAAAATACAGTTTTAGGCTCTGTGCCCCTTTCAAAAAAATGAAGTCTGGAACACCCACTTTTCTTAATAGGATGTAGTTTGTTTGGGTATTAAAGCTTTGATTAAAAAGGACATACTTTGAGGATTTTCTGTTTCTCACCTGAGCCTTCTGTTTTCACTAGATATGAAACTGAGTGCATTGACAGGGCCTCTACTAGACCTGAAAGGCAGCATTCCCAGTGTTTATTTTCAGGGCCAGAGGGAAGGCTGGCGTTAACTCCTGGATTGATAAGGTTCTGGTGGAATAATTGCATAGATTCCAAAAGACTCGAATAGATGATAACTCCTTTCTCTATGTATGCATTTTTGGAAGAATGATGAAATATGATAAGTGTGAAGAGTTGTGCACTCATGTGGTGGTTTTGACCTGGGGAAATTTTAAAACTCCCAAAGCTCAGGCTACACATCATAGCAATTAAATCAGAATCTAGGAGTGGGACCCAGGCCCTGGTAATTTTTTAAAAGGCCACCACGTCATTCTAATATGCAGCCAACTTTGAGAACCGGTGGGGTAAAGGGGATTTTCAATTTTATTTCATCTCTAGCTGATGATAGGTTCATTAAGCAAAATTTTCGAACGCCCTGGTCTGTTGGTTAACTTTGCAGGTGTGAAAGATACAGTTGTTGGAAGGATACTTGTTAATAAAACTCTTTAAATGTGCAAAAGAAAATCCACCTAGCCTGAAAGAGTTTATGCGTCTTCCAAAGGTGCTTGATAGCCAAGGGAACAGCTTAGGCATAGGGACAGTTTGGCTTCTCGGGAGCTCATAAAGCCAAGATGTAAAATGCCTTTTAATCTAAAACATATGTTTGCCCGTGGGCCTGAAAACAAGCCTAGGCGTTTTCTGTTGTGAAGTTTCCTCACGATAGACAGACATGAGTTGTGGTCCAGTGTTATTTAAACTTGAGAGCTTAGAGGAGAAATCTGGTGTGTGGAGGAGGTTGTAGATGGGAGAAGAGAAGTGCAGTGGGCGGGCAGAAAAAATTATTTTTCTGTGGCTTGTCCTTTCTGATTTTAAGGAGAGCAGAACTAGTTTGTAGTTCCAGTTATCACAGACAAAATGGAACAAACCTCAACAAAATGAGAATTGCTATTTTCAGTAAGCTAGATTGTATCTCTCTAAATTAATCTGCTTTGATACCTAAGATAATTAATCTCTATTTGTGGCGTAAGTGTCCTTATAAATATACTCTATGGTGGTGTGGACTTTTTTGGGTCTCTTCTTTAGAGTACATCACTCCTTCAGTAGAACTTTTCCCCAAAGATTCTGATTTCTCATTTAAAAAAAATAAAAATTGTTTTGAAATAGTTACAGATTCATAGGAAGTTGCAGAAAAAATGTGCAGAGAAGTCCTAGTGTTTTCTTCAACCAGCCATCTCCAATGATAACATTTTATACAATGAGAAGTGTGTGTCAAAACTTTTAAAAGCCAAGAAGTTGATGTTGATACACTCCACAGAGCTTATTCGGATTTTACCAGTTTTTACAAGCACTCATGTGTGTGTGTTTTGTTCTGTGCAGTTTTATCTAATGTAGCTTCATGTATTTGTGTTTGGTTCTGTGCAGTTTTATCTCATGTAGCTTCATGTAATCACTGCCACCATAATCAAGATTCAGAACTCCATGTGGGAATGTGAAGAACTGTTAAGAGAATGAGTATAGAATGAGTCACTTTGCTTGTAGTTCCATCATGACTTAAATTCAGGACTTTATATTGTTGGGGACTACCTCTTTGAGGGGGTAAGTAGCATAGCTTTTGCAACATGAAGTGGCTTTTTAGTCTTTTTTTTTTCATGAGGTCATCAATATTGGTGCTTTTCTCAGTAACTATGCTTTTGAGTAGTTAAAGCATGGTCACTTGCTTTATTTGAAGGGAGTACAATGAGAAGTATACACCCCAGAGCGTCAGAATCTGTTACTGATCTTAATTTTGGTACAAATTGAATACTAGGAGGTTATTTTTCTGCCACACTTCAGAACATTTGAGACCTACTCCGTAAATAGTCATTATATCTTTTTAGTCCTAAAACAGTAAGAAGACTATTGGCCTCCCAGAGAAATGCCCTGATGTGTTTGAATTGAATAGGCATGGCTTTATAATGAAGAAATAGAAAGTCACTTTAAATAGCATTTTCTAAGCATTGAGTCAACCTGTCAAACCCTGCCTCACATTTTTTAGGTGATTACTGTCTCCACAGCATAAGGATACATAATCATGTCTACCATTCACATGGCATGAGGATTTAAATTATCTTTGCAACTAGTATGTCAAAATTAAAGTGGTTAGGAAAGTCTAGTGTTATTAAACTTTCTGTTCCCAGGACTTGCTGATAAATTACAATCAACAAAACAGTTTGCATGTATGTTCTGTTCTTGTACCCACATCCCACTGTCTACCTTAGAAATTCTTTTTTGGGGCACCATTTTTGGCAAGAATTCTGTAGGAAATAAGAGTTTCTGGAGTTTGTTCTGATTGGTTCAGAGTCAGCAAGCTCAGCTCTAATGAAGTAATAGTATGTGTGAAAAGAAGTATCTAAATGCCAAGATAGGAATCTTGAGCAAAAGCAACTTTGGGGTATTTATCAAAAATGCATTTTGCCTGATGTAATTGTGGTTTTTTGTTAGAAATTTAATACAGTAGAAGTCAGCAAAACTTCATTGACAATCCCATTGTCTCATAAAGCTTGATTTGAAAAAGACAATGTAGAAACAGACTAGCCAGAAGACATTTAGAGCGTTAAATATTCTGATAATCACCATCCCACACTCATGAAAGAGCAGAAGAGAAGATAATCAACATTAATGACTATAAATGAAAAGAACCAGAAAGGAGGCTGGATTGCTTTCATTCAAAAAAAGCAGGTTGGGTGTGGTGCCGCACACTTGTAATCCCAGCGCTGGGAGGCTGAGGTGGGCGGATCTCTTGAGCCCAGGAGTTCCACACCAAACTGGGCAACGTGGTGAGACCCCATGTCTACAAAAAATAGCCAGGTGTGGTGGTGCATGCCTGTAGTCTCAGCTACTCAGGAGGTTGAGGTGAGAGGATCCCTTGAGCTCGGGAGGTGGTGGAGGAGCTCAGTGACCCAAGATTTTGCCACTGCACTCCAGCCTGGGTGACAGAGCAAGATCCTGTATCAAAAAAAAAAAAAAAAAAAAAACCTGATCTTTTTGAAAAAATAATCCTGAATATAGATTTAACTGTTAAGGGTGGGGGGGAACCAGGATTCCAGTTATGTTTCCCTCCCCACCCCTCACCAAGTCAAGAAAGCAGTGAACCAGCCCCTTTTAACAAGTGGAACAACTACAGAGATGTTTTGAGTAACTGTACAGAAGTTAAGAAAATATTCAAGCCAAAACTAGTCTACTCAGTGGACATAGATACAGCCCCAAGAAGCAGTGGTTAGAGATGGCAAGTTGCATAATTTTAGAAATATCACATTAGTCACTGAGCTTTTAATTAAGAGGATGTCTGCAGTGTAGGCCGGGTGCAGTGGCTCACTCTTGTAATCCCAGCACTTTGGGAGGCAGAGGTGGGTGGATCACAAGGTCAGGAGTTCAAGACCAGCCTGACCAATATGGTGAAACCCCGTCTCTACTAAAAATACAAAAATTAGCCAGGCGTGGTGGTGTGCACCTATAGTCCCAGCTACTCAGGAGGCTGAGGCAGAAGAATCACTTGAACCTGGGAGGCAGAGCTTGCAGTGAGCCAAGATTGCACCACTGCACTCCAGCCTGGGCCACAAAGCAAGACTCCGTCTCAAAAAAAAAAAAGCAGTGTATCCCCCTGTGTAAGGAAAAAGCAGGTCAGTGTCTGAGCAACCAACCAAGAAACAGCAATAGTCGTCATGCCATTTGTCGAGTAAACATGTCAACATGGGGTTGTAGTTAAAAAGTAAATGAGGAAATGCATATAAACTTCATAGCACAAAGCTTTTTAGCTGGGTTTTCTTCTCAAACTGTATTAACAGTTTAAAGCTAAGTTTTATGGTTGCGTCAGTGTTACATGTCAGTGATGTTCTTAAGAATTCTTTTTCACTGTGAAGCAGTACAAATTCATGACTTTACTAACAATTTATGACTGCTGAGCAGTAATACAGCTAACATTTACTGAGCACATACTATGCTCTAGAAGTGTGTTGAGCATTTCACATGTATTGTTTTACCTGAACCTTAGAACAGTATTATGAGGTAGGTGCTATATTATTATCTCTGTTTTACAGATGACCAAGCTGAGGCCAAGAAGAATAAATAATTTAGAGATCTGTAGCTGATAGGTGGTTGAGCCAGGATGAAAAGACACTCCAAAGCCCGTGCACCTAACAAACTACTCGACTTGGGAAAGGTATTAGGTGAGGTGGAAAGCAAATGGGGTGGGGGAAGCAGCGTCAGGTCAGATACCTGATGATAAAGTGGGGAAAAGGTAAAGGGAGGAACAACATTCTTGCTGACAGCTGAAGCCCCAGTCCGGAAGCAGTTACTGAGAGCGTGGAAGTCAGAGCCACAGAAATCAGTAAGTAGGGGAAAGAGAAAGGTTTTCCTAAGGGAGGAAAAGGAACTGACATTTGTTTGAGGTGTGACTGGAGAATTGGAAATGGCAAAACAAGCATTTCTGAGCATGAAGGGGTGAGATGGTGAGAAATGAAATCACCCTGAAAAACTCTTAGTGAAAGAAAAGCAGACCCCTAGTGAGCAGATGGACATGTAAAACTGGTGACGTTTTGGGTTGTTCCTTTACTGTGTTCATTGTCCACCTGCCTTCAGCAGTTCATCAAACACTCCCTTCCTCTGGAGGCTAGCATCTGTTTTGCTTTTTTTTTCAATAGGACTGAGCATTCAACTCTTAGGCAATTGGTTATATATACTACTTAGGTCATTGCAAAGAGGGCGAGGTCCGTGGCTCACGCCTGTAATCTCAGCACTTTAGGAGGCAAAGGCAGGCAGATCACCTGAGGTCAGGAGTTCAAGACCAGCCTGCCAACCTGGCAAGACCCCGTCTCTACTAAAAATACAAATATTAGCCAGGCATGGTGGCGTGCACCTGTAATCCCAGCTACTCGGGAGACTGAGGCACAAGAATTGCTTGAACCCGGAAGGTAAAGGCTGCACTGAGCCGAGATCGCGTCACCGCACTCCAGCCTGGGTGACAGAGCAAAACTCCATCTTAAAAAAAAAAAAGCTTTGTGTAGGAATTGTCTAATCCTGAAAAATACTTTTTCATGAACCATCTTCTTCCACAGGTGAGTGCTTAGTAACTCTTTGTAAATGTAGATACCATGATCCACCTCAGAGGTACAGCATGTATTATTAATACTCTCAAGTAGATCATCTGAACTTATACCTTACAGATGTCTATGTGTATATTTGTGGTAAATCTGACCACGAATATTGTATACAATACTTTCATGAAACGCATTATATGTGCCGTATTGTCACAAGTTCATTTCCCGCCACCCCAAAGCTTCAATCCCTGAAGCAGTTAAGACTTACACAGAACTCAAATTCAAATGTATAAAATCCTCAGCCTGATAGAGCTATATTGTTCTAGCTAAAGTATTCAGTATCTCTTTCGTGCCTGTCACTGTTTCATTATCTTGTCTGATGATGTTGCTTTATGTGAAATTTGTGCAATACTTAACAGTTTGTGTAAAAACATCAAAGGATTTTTTAAATTTCTGTTTTGTTTTGATTATATATATTATCAAACTATGATCTGCTTTACAGAGCAAAGGATCAAAACTGTAAATAAAAGGACTAGAATCAATTATTATGAAAATCTAGACTATATAGGACTTCAGAAAACTGGTTACCAAAATTTTGGCTAATTTTGTAAGGACTTTTTTCTTTTTTTGAGACAGAGTTTCACTCTTGTTGCCCAGGCTGGAGTGCAATGGCGCAATTTCGGCTCACTGCAACCTCTGCCTCCTGGGCTCAAGCGATTCTCCTGTCTCAGCCTCCGAAGTAGCTGGGATTACAGGCACACACCACCACTCCTGGCTAATTTTGTATTTTTACAAAAAATACAAAATCGGAGAGACGGTGTTTCTCCGTATTGGTCAGGCTAATCTCGAACTCCCAACATCAGGTGATCTACCCGCCTTGGCCTTCCAAAGTGCTGGGATTACAGGCGTGAGCCACCACATCCGGCCTTTAGGACTTTTAAAAGAAATAATTTTTATCTTTTTTCTTTCCTTTTTTTTTTTTTTTTTTTTTTGAGACGGAGTCTCACTCTGTCGCCCAGGCTGGAGTGCAGTGGCCGGATCTCAGCTCACTGCAAGTTCCGCCTCCCGGGTTCCCGCCATTCTCCTGCCTCAGCCTCCCGAGTAGCTGGGACTACAGGCGCCCGCCACCTCGCCCGGCTAGTTTTTTGTATTTTTTAGTAGAGACGGGGTTTCACAGTGTTAGCCAGGATGGTCTCGATATCCTGACCTCGTGATCCGCCCGTCTCGGCCTCCCAAAGTGCTGGGATTACAGGCTTGAGCCACTGCGCCCGGCCTCTTTCTTTCTTTTCTTTTGTTTTTTTCTTTTTCTTTTTCTTTTTTTTTTTTTAGGCAAGGTCTCACTCTGTTGCCCAGGGCTGTGCAGTAGCATGATTGCCGGCTCACTGCAACCTCAACCTCCTAGGCTAAAATGATCCTCACCTTAGCCTCCCAAGTAGCTGGACTACAGGCGCCCGCCACCTCGCCCGGCTAGTTTTTTGTATTTTTTAGTAGAGACGGGGTTTCACAGTGTTAGCCAGGATGGTCTCGATATCCTGACCTCGTGATCCGCCCGTCTCGGCCTCCCAAAGTGCTGGGATTACAGGCTTGAGCCACTGCGCCCGGCCTCTTTCTTTCTTTTCTTTTGTTTTTTTCTTTTTCTTTTTTTTTTTTTTTTTTTTTTAGGCAAGGTCTCACTCTGTTGCCCAGGGCTGTGCAGTAGCATGATTGCCGGCTCACTGCAACCTCAACCTCCTAGGCTAAAATGATCCTCACCTTAGCCTCCCAAGTAGCTGGGACTACAGGCACATGCCATGATGCTGGCTAATTTTTGTATTTTCTTTTTTGGTAGAGACGGGGGTCTCACCACATTGCCCAGGCTGGTCTCAACCCCCTGGGCTCAAGCAATCCTCCCACCTCAGCCTTCCAAATTGCTGGGATTATAGGCATGAGCTACCATGTGCAGCCAAAAATATATTTTCAAGACACTTGTAAAATTAGGTTAGGGAAGTGGAATTTTAAATTATTTTCTTCTGAGGATTCTGTATTTTGTCATTGAGAACAGACAATCTTTTAAAAGTGGACCTACGTAAGAGGGCTGGGTGTTAGAGCTTTATTAAAGAGTGCTGTGCTATCTGTTTGCTGTTTATGCTTTGCTCGTTCTCTGATGGAAAATAAATTGTTTAGATACGCCTTACATGTCCAGGAGATGCCTTCAGCCTCTCACCGTTTGGGTCTGGTTTGGGATTTGTATACTATATGAAACCGTGTTTGAAATAAAGGTTCCTAATGAACATTTTCCTCCATGGGATACCAATCAACTGCCTGCTTTTAATTGATAATTGGGCATTGACTCCTCAGTAGTGCCATCATCATAAACCACAGTGCAGACCCTGTAGTCCACCATTGAAAAATTAGACAATTATGCAGTATTTGAACATGTCTAATCTAGGAGAGAGTAGCACCCAAAGCTGGGCATGGTGGCTCATGCCTATAATTCTGGCACTTTGGGAGGCTGAGGTGGGAGAATTGCTTGAGTCCAGCAGTTCAAGACCAGCCTGGGTAACATAGTGAGACCCCCCATCTCTACAGAAAAATTTTAAAAAATTAGTTGGGCATGGTGACATGTGCCTGTAGTCCTATCTACTCGAGAGGCAGAGGTGGGAGGATCACTTGAACCTGGGAGATTGAGGCTACTGTGATCATGGCACTGTGCTCCAGCCTGAATGACAGAGTGAGACCCTGTCTCAAAAAAATAAAATAGCGCCCTCATATACCTTAATGGAAAAAATGACCAGATCTTTGGCAAAGTGTGATTGCTAAAAGAACATAATAACCCACTCAGCTTACACTCCATGTGTTTCCAAGAGAGGGATACACACTTGGTAGAAACAGAAAATTATAATCAAATAGAATTCTTCTGTTGGCAGAGCATATGTATTTATACATTCTTCTGTGTTTAGCTCAGTGGTTAGAGAACACTTCCTGGAAAGAGTGCAATACACAAATGTTTTCAATTTGAGCTTGTACATTTCATCTAATTGGTCCCTGAGACAAGGTTCACTGCCCTGGAGGTGACTTGGCTCAGCCTTTAAACACACACTAATGAATTTCAGGTTTGGGACAGAAGAAGGGCTGCTCTCATTTGGACAATCATGTGAACTTGTTTCCCCTGTGTGTCTAACTTAGGTATGTAATGTCACTCTGGATAGAGGGTTCTTCTACTGTCTCCAGACACAGAAAACTGATTGCCCGTGCTCAGAGCACTCCATGCTTGCCTGTGTTTAAAACTTAGGTTTGGCAGATTCCTTCATTTTTGTGAAAATAGGGCAAAGATCTTCTGAGTGCAGTTGGATGTATTGGAGGGCACTTAATAACCTTTAGCCTGTAAAGACGGGTTTGGGCTAAGTCTGTTTTGTTTTTCCTTTCAGCTTGAAAGAGAAAATGTGAAGGAAAATTCATCTTTCATACCTTTTTATGCTGATAGTTCTAGTAATAGTTTAGGGATTTTATCTCATCTGCTCCAGCAGCGCCCCAACAGAAAAATCATGGAAGTTGAGTGGCCAAATATGAAACTTGTTTTATATAGATAGGAAAGAAGCTAATGAACTCACAGACACCCCTTATCAGGACTACAAAGCCCGAGCTATGTATTACCCCCACCCAACCCCGCGTACCTTTGGCAGTGCTTACAAAGACTTGATCCTGACTAGCTTAGAAGACAGATGCAGTTACTCAGCTTTATACGTGTCTCGCCTGTGTGCTCAAGAGTGGGTCACAATTTGTGTTGGGCCAGCAGTGGGGTAAATGTTGATTTCATGAATTCCATCATCAGTGGAAGGTCAGCCATGGACTGTAATTTTGTTACGGAGTGGGAGAATTTCCATTTCTGTGTGATGCTGCATTTGTCCCAGTTATGCCATTTATCATCTGCAAGGCTGTGCACATCCTGTGCAAGCCTCCTGTCTGGACCACAGTTCTTCCTTCCTAATTTAAGCAGCATGGGCCAGATGATCTCCTGAGGCCCTTTCTACCTTTCACAGTCTGAAGTTCAGCTTCTGCATATATGAGGTTGGGGCACCAGTTGCAATGGTCAACTGGAGACTATTTGCATTATCCAGCTGATAAACTCTTCCAGCAGACAAATGTGAATAAACAGCAACACTCAAGTCCTGCAGAAAGTTTGTCTTGAGTTTGCTGAAATGATCAGCAAAAATCTTGGGCGGTGAAGTGCTCCTAAGTGCTGAGCAGGAGTTGTCAGGTGATGGTGCCCTGTCAGCACTGGATGCTTACTAGGGGTGGGGTCCTGCCTGAGATCCTGAGTTAGCTGCAGGAGATGGGTCCAGCATGCAGTCGGGCATCAGAAAGTCTTGGTTCCTCCAGGCTCCTGACTGTCCCTATCAACCCAGATGCCCTGGCCTCATAGGCTTTGGCAAGTTACTTTGCAGTTCTAAAGCTCCTGTTTGGTCATTTTTTAAATGATGATAATAACTACTTTTCAGGGTGAAAAGCTTAAAGATAAAGTATGTGAAAGTATCTAGCAAATAGATGGCGCTTTATAAGTAGGAGACTAAAAACAGCAATTTGTAAAAACCCCAAATAAGATAACCTTATCTGAAAGAGGGATTCAAAAACCTAACATTTGTGTGTGAATAACATTGCATGGGACATACTGTCCTTTAATACTTAACAACCTCATTTTACAGATGCAGAGATACCAGGAAGTTCCCAGGGTCACAACACCTGGAAACAATGGAGTTGAGCTTCAAGTCTTCTGATTGAAAACTTGTGTTCCTTTTACAATATACTACCAATACAGTTAGTCCATTTTATAATTCAAGTTCAATTTCTGATGATTCTGGAAAGGGAAATAAATGATCAAAATGGTAATAGTACCTATTTTGGTAGGGGAGATTTCCTTGTGCCCTTTTTATATGACTACAGCTATATTGCCATTTAAGACAAACCCAGGAAACACTAGCCAGTCACTCCTCACATTGTGAGATCTTAACCCCAAAACAGCTACTGGGGATAGCTGGAAGATTTGAATATCTCTGGGATGTCACTGTCCAGTTTCGAAATAATTTTATAAATGGGTTTCTTCCAGGAAGGATCTGAGTCTCTCCCTGCGGAGACAGCCCTGAAGAATTCCTGTAACGTCAAGCTGGCGATTTCCAAGAAGCAATCTGGAACCTGCATTTCCAAAGAGACCCACAAGAAGGAAAAGACGTGAGGTTGGGGAGCACTGGTGCCAGAGCCCTCACTAGCGGATGCTGCCTGTTTCTTGGGAAGTGGGCTAGGAGCATCCCTGCTCTACCGGCCCCTGATTCTGCAACCCTAGGAATCCTCTGCTCCCTCATCAGACACAAACCTTGATATGACAGCTCCAATGAGAAAGTCCTGAGAGAAGGTGAATTAAGGACATTTCCTTTGTAGGAGAAGCTGATCCCGCTAATGAGTGACTTTTTACTAAGTAGGTCAGAAAATCTTACTGAAAGTAAATCTGTGGCTCAAAGAGACTTTGGTATTCTTTTCCCTAGTACTAACTGTGGAAGGAGTGCCCCCAAGCTTCTGACTGTCATACCTCATTCCACTGCCTTTTAGGGCTGGGTCTGAAGAGCTTACACTCCTGCTTTCAGAGCCGGTTGACAGGGGTGCTGTTCTAGAATCCTGATGCAGACTGGCACCATGAATGAAAGGTCGCTGCACCGCCAACCTCCAGACCCAGCTTGGCTTGGGGCTTGCCGCCACTGCGGGCCAAATAACCACCCTCTGTGGAAAGATGCGGCAGTGCTGCCTGTCCCATACTGGCCCTGACCCCTTGAGCCTCAGAAAGGGAGACATGGACAATTTTCCCCACAGGTAGCCTTAGCTTTCCAAACGTATTCTGACTGACCAGTCAACCAGTGGATGACCACAGTTCTTGTATTTCTTGGAGGTATCAATAAACCGCTGTTGGTGATCACAGTCAAGGGAGAAAGCAAGAAGAGGGAACTGTAATCTGTGACCAGATATACCCAGCACCTGCAGAATCGGATGCCAGCCTAACAGAGCTGTCGGCCGTGCATGAGGCAACACGCGTCTCTTCATTAGGAATGTGCACCACTGACACCTAGGCTCACCCTTCACTGATGCTTTACCTCTGAGGTGCCACCAGTGTGCCTTCATAGGGATTCCTGAGGGACTGAGCTTGAGTGTTGTTTATTGTTATTTCCAGAAAGGATTTGAGGTGACTTGAGGGGCCTTCCATAGAAGGCCCACAGATACACTTTCAAGGGAAAATACAGATAAGAACCAAATCATGAAAAGCATAGAAATTGTTGAAAAAACCTAGGCCAAGACTAGGTGTCACAACTGAGCTCAGGATTCTGTCCTGAGCCTCCTGGCACTAAGGCAAAAAGGTCAGTAAGTGATGTAACTTGATAACGACAGGGTATTCAGTCTAAGATGGTGTAACACCTGGCAGACCTCTCCCTAAGCTTCAGAATGAAGACTGGCTGTAGACTCAGTTTGCTGCTTCCACCTGTTGCCCGAGTGAAGCTGTTGAGGCTGTGATCTTTGTGGATGATACAGAGATTGGCACAGGCTGCCCTGGCTGTCAGTAACTTAAGGAGACACAGAAGGGGGATCTTTCCTAAAACCCGAATCATGTAGGGAAGACACTCATCAGACCTCATGGGACCCCAGTACATGGTCTTACCTCAAAGTCATTTCCCTTGTTATAGTGCATATTGAGAGCTCGAAAAAGTTCTGAATTGCGGAGAACCACCAGCATTTTGGGATTTGTGACACCATCTGAAATTGCTTGCCGGGCAGATTTTTCCATTTGGATGTAATAAAACTCACGGAAGTTGCTGAACCACTTGATCATCTGGGAGGTAATGCAGCGGTTGAACTGTACAAACAAGAGGTCCATCCAGTCAGACATTTGCCATGAGGTGCTCAGAATTAGAACCGTCTGCTTCCAGCTCAGTATAGGGGTTCATATACATGGCTTTAACCAGCATTAACAGGGGCTTCCTTTAAGAAAACAAGCGAAGCCACCGCTGTTTTCCAAGCCTATTCAGTTATACTCAGAAAAATCTAAATTGGCTTCAGTACCCGTTATAACAAATTTTTTTTTTTTTTTTTTTTTGATATGCTAGATTCATGAGGGTTGTTTTACCCATGAAAAGCTTTATGTGGTGTTTGAGTGGGACTTAGGGGTCAAGACCAGTGTGGTGCCAGATTTTGCTGCACCCAGGTGGATTGCATGGCAGGCCTGGGGCCTTCTGCCTGGATAAAGGGCCAAGGGAAGGGCAAGGTATAGGTCAGGGAGCAGTTTATTAGCAACTTTGAATTGTGGAATGAATTGAAATCAAAATCAGAGGTTGCTTCAGGGATCAACCAACCAACTGAATATGAGGGAAAGAAAAGCTTGAATGATGTAGGCCGAAAGTATTAACAGCCCCTAACCCAACACCCAAGGTAAAGGAGGCCCTCAGAAACCTTTTATGGGAAAAGGAGAGGTCTGGTCCTAACAATTAGTTGATTTTCCTTATTGTCACACTTCATCTGTATGTACTTTCACTCAGTTTTGAACTACAGCAACTTGAACACACAGTGTCTGACTCTCTCTCTCTCTCTCTCCATATATATATATATATATATATATATATATATATGGTTTTTTGTTTTTGTGTGTTTTTTTGAGATGGAGGCTCGCTCTGTCGCCCAGGCCGGAGTGCAGTGGCGTGATCTCTGTTCACTGCAACCTCTGCCTCCCGAGTTCAAATGCTTCTCCTTCTCCTGCCTCAGCCTCCGAGTAGCTGGGATTACAGGCGCCCACCACCACGCCAGCTAGTTTTTGTATTTTCAGTAGAGACGGGGTTTCACCATGTTGGTCAGGCTGGTCTCAAACTCCTGACCTCAGGTCATCTGCTCACCTCGGCCCCCCAAAGTGTTGGGATTACAGGCGTGAGCCACTGCACCCAGCCTATTTTTTCTTTTTCATAGTGTCCCCAGCCAAGGCAGAAAACTAGCCAAAAAGGCCACTAACTAGTGTTTCTCTTTCCCGCTACTTTTCCTGCCCATGTGTTTCTGTTTGGGGGGATTATCGACAGCTCAGTAGCTTAAGAATTTAGACAGCCAACCTTTCTAGCCTAAAGTTATTCATGATTATTTGGGTAGAGTCTCAGCCCAGAAGTGGACATTGCACCGATTCCATCAACAACACCAAGGGGAGCTTGAAGAGCACATACGATGACTTAGGACTTGCCTCACACCAGGCGAAACACACTGTCACGTGGGAGCTCTGCAGAAGCTGCAATTTCGTTGAGTGACTTTACCTGAACATCAGGAAAATAAGCCTTCAGGAGGTTGGAGCTGGGATATCGTGCGAAGAAAAACATTAGTTTGGCCTTCTTCAAGTGACCAGGGTTTAGACCTTCTTGGATTTATCTCAGTGTCAAGGAAAATGAACACTTTAAAATGCCAGTTTATCAATTAACTAGTGAATTCCTTGTTCCTGTGGTTTCTGTTTGATTTCGTTTTGTTTTTCTGATTGGAATTGTGTACTTCCTCCATTTTTCTGTCTCTGGAAGCTCTGGTCAAATAAGCTGAATGCCATATGTGCACAGTTAAGTCACAGGATGTGAAAACCATCTCGATGTGGAAAAGTTATGTACCATAGATGATGTCAAATACAGTTTGGTGTATTTGTGTGTGTGTGTGTGTGTGTGTGTGTTGTGTGTGTGTGTGTGGTGTTCCAGTGGGATGGGAAGAGAGGGCAGTTCTGTCCCAGATAAACGATTTCAAAGCCCCAAGCGGAGATTTACTTCCCCCTCTGCCTCAGTTTCCCCAGCTGTAAAATGAGAAGAATAAGCTAGGTGGTCCCCATTCTGGCTGTCACTCTTATCATTGCCTTTGTAGTGTTGCCTTTATAACCAGCAAACATCTAAGCAGGCTTAGTACCAGCTCACATTTTGTTCTTGCTCAAGAAGCTTAAATGGTTGGGCAGCACCCACTCTCCATTTGCCTGGCAGAACTGTCCTTCATCTTTCAGGTCTCAGCTGAGAAGCTCCCGCCTCTGTTAAACCCTTCCTTGCAAATTAGGCCTTCCTTACCCTGGGCTATGAAGACCCTTTGTACAAACTGTGTCAGCAATGACCTTACTGGAATTTTTACTGCATGTTTGTCTCCTTGTTTAGACTGTGAGCTCCTTGAGAGTGAGGACCTTATCTTTTCATCTTTGTGCCTAGCCCAGTTCTAGGAACATAGTAGGTGCTCAATAAATATTTGTTGTGTGAAGGAGTAAGTGAGTGAATGGTCAACCTTAATCCATACACATATATGGAAATTATATTCCAAACTATACCTTACTCTGGGAACAGACAGATTCCTTCCCCTTTAACAAGAGTTGGAGAATTGTGATGTGACTGCCGAGCACTGGAGCAGGACAGAAATGAAAAAAAGATTCTTACACAAATACACCTTGCATTTTCAGGGACACTCCTTAGGCTGGATGAGAAGCATTACACAGAGTAACTTGGGATCTCAGATCTGAGAGCTGTAGCTTAAGACAATTAAGACTTCCACATGGGATGAATCTATTTAACCAAAAGAAACCAGACTGACTAGTTATAGGTGGCCCAGGCACCTGGTTGCTGCACAGAAGACCTCTCCCTGCTACCCCATCAGCCCTACTTATCCTTCCTACAGATCCACAAATGGTGTGGAAAGAATCCTGGATTGGGATTCCAAAGACCCAGTTTCAGACACTGATTTTTACCACCTATTAGCTGTGTGACCTTGGGCCAGCCACTTAACTACTCTAAGCCTCATTGCTAAGATGTGCAGTATAGTGGTTAAAGCTTGTACTTGGCCATCAGATCCCAGGTTTGAATCCTGGTTGCTCATTAGTGTGGGGCTTTGGGCGAGTTCGCTCCCTTCTCTGTCTCTGCTTCTCGGATACCCAGTCTTAGAGTGGATGCTTGAGAACAGTGAGATAATACAGGTCTAAACCCCTTATCTGAAATGCTGGGCCAAATGGAGTTCGGGTTTCAGAATTTGTTAGCTTATAAAGATAATAGGATGTGTGTACCACGCATTAATATCCACAGCTGAGACAGTCTATAATCCAGTACATTCACATTTCTGCAGCAAAATGTATGACTTACTAAGTGGGATAAAATCTATAAATAGCTTCCAGTCAGTGCAGGCCAGGTTTTGCTACCAAAAAAAAGATTGCATCAGTCTTAGGTGGGGGAAAAAATCATAGGGCTTTATGGGTTTCAGAATGTAGCTAAGTGGTGGTGGGCACATATGTGTGAAATGCTGGTAGCAATGCCTGCCATGGAGAAAGTTCTGTCAGTGCTCCCCTCATGATCTTCACATCTGCCCTACCTATGTCACAGGATGTCATGTGAACGTAAACATTCTTTTTATGCTGTAAAGCAGCTTGCTCTCAGGTGGTTTTCATGGTCCACAGGAATAAATCTCTGGTCTTGGAATATAGGCAGCAGGAATGGGGGAAGAGTTGAGGGGCCAGGGTGCTGCCAGGGGGCCCCAAGTCATTCCAAAGATAGTCAAGTACTTCACCCATGCAGCCAGTCCTGGCTCAGGTATTTCTTAGGATAGGCCCCAAACCTCCAGAAGCTCTCTGAGCCCAATCCCCAATTTGGGGGGCCAGCAACAGGCACATGTAGGTGCTCAACAAATAGCAAATTCTGGGGGACCATCTGCCTGAGGTGTTTTTGCAGCTGTCTGTATTTAATGGAGAGTCAACTAGTGGTTATCAAAGGCCCAGACAATTAGCCTTTCTTATAAAGAAAATCTGTCTATGGTGGAATCTCTGCCTCCAAGAGTGGTGGCAAGTGAAGTGTTCTCAGCGTTGCTTTTACAGTTGCTCGCTGACTTCCAGGTTAACTTTGGGGTGTTTCCAACACCTTTGACCAGCAGGGGGCGCTCGTGGCATTTAGGACACAGGCACGTTCTGGCATGATAATGAGCTGGTCCCACCCCATCCCGCTGCCCGCACAGCAGCTGCCCGGCAAAGGACACGACTGTTCCCACCTGGATATGCAATTCCACAGACTCATCAGCCTCTGGAGATTCGCCTCAAAGCTGCCCACGAGAAGCAGCAACGTGAGCACAGCTAGCTTAAAAAGCAACATCGAAAATATATTCTCAAGAACTCAAGTTCTGCAAGATGCTTGTTAGAAATGGATTATTCTATGGGCCATATGGGTTTGGGGCTGTATACATTCTCCTTTTAGAGCTTCCACTTACTCATGTTAAAGGCTCAAAGAATTCCTGCAGAAAATAAACGATCTCAGTATTTCCCCAAGGTACTTTTTCTCCTAACTCAACAATTATTTATATCCCGAGGGTTACTCTGGGAAATACATTAAGAGAGTAGCGTTTGCTTAGGGGTTGCAAAGATGATGCAATAAGATCCAGACCCCTGCCCATCAGCCTGGGCCACTCAGGCCTCCTCATGGGAAGCCTCCTCTCCCTTCATATGCCCAGCCCCTAGTCTCCAGGCACTCCATTGCAGCTGGGAAGTTGTTCCTTAAACTGAAGACTTCTGGCCATTTCCAGCTGCCTCTCTGGGTTTAATCCCCGAGGAAAACTCCTTTTCCATCTGGCCCAGAAGTTTCTGGTCCCTCATATGCTCCCCATGAATTATCTACACAATACAGAATTTTTGCTTGTAGAGTTACGGGGTTGGGGAGGCCATACCTCAGATGAGGTCATTCCTTTGACCTTCTCCTCCTGAGTGTATGGGCATCTGACAACCAAATTATGAGGTTCTTTCTTCCATAGAGTATTCATTGTATTTCGGAAGCCTATTTGAGTCTCAAAACAAAACCCTTTACACCCAAAGGAATAAGTCAAGTGGCAGAACCTGATGGGTCACAGAAGAAGGTAAGTAAACCTTCCCAGGTCCTTAAATTCCAGAATGTGGTCGCCACTTTAAGCTGAAGGCCCAGAGCAACATTAAGAAGACCCTGAGTGATCTGTCGCCACCTCCTCTTCAACTTTCAGTTTTCTTGTTTCTCTGCACAGTGCCAATGATATTTTAATTTATTTTTTGAGACATTTTTTCTCTCTGTTGCCCAGCTAGAGTGCAGTGGTGCAATCATAGCTCACTGTAACCTCAAACTCCCAGGCTCAAGCAATCCTCCTGCCTCGGCCTCCTGAGTAGCTAGGACTACAGGCGTGCACCATCATGTGCAGATAATTTTTTACGTTTAGAGATGGGATCTAGCTATGTTGTCCAGGCTAGTCTTGAATACCTGTCCTCAAGTAATCCTCCCACCTTGGCCTCCCAAAGCACTGGGATTATAAGCGTGAGCCACTGCACCTAGCCAACAATGAGAACTTCAATTGCTATTAAAGGATATGTGGACCGAAGAGAAAGGCAGTGCCTCAGTGACAGCATGCAGGCCTCCCTGTTCCATCTTCACTGAGGGAAGAAGGCACAGACTTTCCAGATGGGCAGAGGTGAAAGGCAGGGGACACTGCTGCTGGTTCAGGACTAGTGGTTGTGGTTTAGTAGCTCTCCAAGGTCGTAGGGCGGGCTCTGAGGAGGGGTGCCTCTGGGAAGATGAGTCCTGGGGAGGACTGCTACTCCAATGGCCTTTGTTGCATCCATAACCCAGTAGCTCGCTAAGAATCTGATTTTCCTGGATGTGGGAAGGTGCAGTCAAGGGACAGTTTGCTGGGAGATCCTGACAGCGTTTGGGGATCATTCTTGGAGGGATAGGGTACCTAGGAGAATCTAGAGGCTTGGCCAGTGACAAGTTTCTTACTGGGACCCCAGCTTGTAGCTGGACCCTCCTGGGCAAGGCAGCCAAAGCAAGTGGATCTTCACAGGCCTCTCCCACAGGAGGTGAGGGCTCGCTTCTACCCTCTGGCACCTGCCCCTGGAAACTTCTGCCCAGATGAGTCAGGCGGCCTGGTGGATCCAACAGTACCTTTTGTAATACTGAATCCACAGCCCGGGACACTGCCCTGGTCAGCTCTTTCCTCAGAATCTCCAGTGAATCTGGTGCTCCAGAAAGAAGGAACCTGGGCTCCTCAGACTCTTGGTGTTTTTCTGCCCCGGAGAGGTCCTTGCTGGAACCCTGCTGGTGGTCACCATCTGCAGCCCAGGGGCGAGGCCCACAGCCATTCCCCTGCTTTGCACTCAGAGGGCCTTTCCCGGTGCCACAGCCTCCTGGCCCCTGAGCTGTGTCCCTGGGCTTGGCAGCCTGTAGGATGTGCTCTTGCAGATGTCTTAGCTGTTGCTTCAGCAGGTGAAGTTGTTCTCTTACACGAGGGCCCCCCTTCCTGTTGCCCTGGTCCCAGGCAGGGGGTGGCACCAGGAGGCCTTGCTGTGTGGGAAGGCTCTGCTTCCTCTTCCTCTCTCGGGCCTTTTCTGGGCAGCGTGGGCTGTCCCCAGCTTGTGCACTGCCTAGTACCAGAGGATTCGGGGAGAGAGACATGCCTCGGACGATGGTTTCCACTCTGGCCCTCTTCGCCTGGATGTGCTCATCACCAAACCATTCGGGTTCTGAAGGGCTGCAGCTGGGGACCTGGCTCCAGGGAAACTGGGAGTCTCTACCCAGCTCTGGAGGAGATGAGCTTCTCTCACCTTCCAAACAGGCTTCTGCCAGGTGGGAGCAGATCTGGGGCTGAGGAGAAAGCAAGATGGAGTTTGGATCCATCCCAGGCACTTGTTCGGGGCTTCAGGAATTCCTCCTCCTTATTTCCTCAGCTGGAAGTGCACCCAGAATGAGCTGGGCTTCCTCCTCTGCACTTAGAAGGGTGAAGAGCCACCGTCACTAAGGAAGGATTCAGATTCTGGGATGCTACGGCTCGTGAACCTTCTGGGAAGACTCCTGAAGTTAGAGACTGGAAGAAAACAGTACATGTGACTTTGAACAGTCCTTTTAAAATTTGAATGTGCAAACATTCAATGCGATCTTGTTAAAGTGCAGATTTCAATTCAGTAGATCTGGGGTGGGGCAGAGATTCTCCATTTTAAACCAGCCCTCAGGTAATGCTGATGCTGCTGGTCTCAGAACCCCACTTTAAGGAGATTCTCAGAGTGATCTTATAGGGAGAAAAATCTTCTCCTGCTTGGGCATAACAATAAAATAATAATAATAATATCATAGTGGCAGCCACCTGAACAAGTGGCATTATGCCAAGAACTCTACGTCCACTACTTAATTTAATTAATTTGTCATAACAGCTCCATGAGAATGTGGTCATGCCTATTGTCTACAGATAAGGAAACAAGATCAGAGAAGAAGCTACTTCCCTATGGTCATGCAGTTAGAAGTGACAGACTGGGGTCAAACCAAGCTTTGTTTGATTCGGAGTGACTTTTCTAGTGACTAAGGGCCACAGAATTACCCAAGGCACTTTTTAGAAATAGCAAATTCGGCAGGGCACGGTGGCTCACGCCCGTAATCCCAGCACTTTGGGAGGCCGAGGTGGGCGGATCACCTGAGGTCTGGAGTTTGAGACTAGCCTGACCAACATGGAGAAACCCTGTCTCTACCAAAAGTACAAAATTAGCTGGCGTGGTGGCGCATGCCTGTAATCCCAGCTACTTGGGAGGCTGAGGCAGGAGAACCGCTTGATCCTGGGAGGTGGAGATTGCCGTGAGCCGAGATCGCCCCACTGCACTCCAGCCTGGGTGTCAGAGCGAGACTCCTTCTCAAAAAAAAAAAAAAAAAGCAAATTCTGACCGGGCACGGTATCTCACGCCTGTGATCCCAGCACTTTGGCAGGCCAGGGTGGATGGATCACCTGAGATCAAGAGTTTGAGACCAGCCTGGCCAACATGGTGAAACCCCATCTCTACTAAAAATACAAAAAATTAGCTGGGCATGGTGGCGTGCACCTGTAGTCCCAGCGACTCGGAAGGCTGAGGCAGGAGAATTGCTTGAACCTGGGAGGCAGAGGTTGCAGTGAGCCGAGATTGCACCATTGCACTCTAGCCTGGGCAACAGAGTGAAACTCTGTCTTAAAAATAAAAAAAAAAAAAAAAAAAAAAAAAAAAAACCATTGTCGTCCTAACTCTCGGAAAAATCAGATTACGCACCTGCTGTGTGTCGGGCTTTCTTCTGGGCACATGGAGTGAGCAAGATCAGTATAGTCTGCCCTCCTGGAACAGGCCGTCTGGTAGGGAAAGCAGAGAATAAACAAACAAATATATTTTCAGTGTGTGATACCTGCCGTGAAGAGAAAGCACAATAAAGGGTTGGAAACTGGAGAGAGTGGTTGGGGAGAAGGAGGGAGCTATTTCAGGAAAGGCTGCCTAGAGCTGTTTTATTCCCACAAAGCATCAAAGTACGCTATACTCCAACTATGTCACTTGCTTTCTAACTAATAATCATCATTAAACTGAGCTGGGCGCGGTGGCTCACACCTGTAATCTCAGCACTTTGGGAGGCCGAGTTGGGCGGATCACGAGGTCAGGAGATGGAGACCATCCTGGCTAACACGGTGAAACCCCGTCTCTACTAAAAATACAAAACATGGCCGGGCGCGGTGGCTCAAGCCTGTAATCCCAGCACTTTGGGAGGCCGAGACGGGTGGATCACGAGGTCAGGAGATCCAGGACCATCCTGGCTAACACGGTGAAACCCGGTCTCTACTAAAAAATACAAAAAACTAGCCGGGCGAGGTGGTGGGCGCCTGTAGTCCCAGCTACTCGGGAGGCTGAGGCAGGAGAATGGCGTAAATCCGGGAGGCGGAGTTTACAGTGAGCTGAGATCCGGCCACTGCACTCTAGCCTGGGCGACAGAGCGAGACTCCATCTCAAAAAAAAAAAAAAAAAAAAATACAAAAAATTAGCCGGGCGTGGTGGCGGGTGCCTGTAGTCCCAGCTACTTGGGAGGCTGAGGCAGGAGAATGGGGTGAACCCAGGGGGCGGAGCTTGCAGTGAGCCGAGATCGCGCCCCTGCACTCCAGCCTGGGCAACAGAGGGAGACTCCGTCTAAAAATAGTCATAATCACAATCATAATCATTAAACTGGCAGAATTGATATTTTAACCAACAGGGACCCTACAACGATACCCTGGACATGTTAAATTTGATATAAGTACTAGACAGACATCTAAATGTCAAGATGTCAAGAAAACAATTGGAGGCCAGGTGTGGAGGCTCATGCCTGTAATCCCAGCACTTTGGGACACAGAGGTGGGTGGATCACAAGGTCAGGAGTTCAAGACCAGCCTGGCCAACATAGTGAAACCTTGTCTCTACTAAAAAAAAAAATACAAAAATTAGCCAGGCGTGGTGGCACTCACCTGTAGTCCCAGCTACTTGGGAGACTGAGGCAGGAGGATTGCTTAAATCCAGGAGGTGAAGGTTGCAGTGAGCCAAGATCACACCACTGCACTCCATCCTGGGTGACACAGCAAGACTCCATCTCAAAAAAAAAAAAAAAAAAGAAAGAAAAGAAAAGAAAACCAGAAAACAATTGGAGAAATAAGACTGGGGTTCAGTCGGGGAGATCTGGGCTAGAAATATAAAATTGAGGGTCGGCCAGGCGTGGTGGCTCACGCCTGTAATCCCAGCACTTTGGGAGGCCAACGTGGGCAGATCACAAGGTTGGAAGATCAAGACCATCATGGCTAACATGGTGAAACTCCGTCTCTACTAAAAATACAAAAAATTAGCCAGGCGTGGTGGCGGGCGCCTGTAGTCCCAGCTACTCGGGAGGCTGAGGCAGGAGAATGGTGTGAACCCAGGAGGCGGAGCTTGCAGTGAGCCGAGATGGCACCACTGCACTCCAGCCTGGGCGACAGAGCAAGACTCCGTCTCAAAAAAAAAATTGAGAGTGGTCAGCATGTGGCTGGATGAGGTCACGAAGGGAGTGAACGTAGACAGAGAAGGGAGGAGGGCCAAGGTCCAAATCCTGGGACACAGGGACATGAAGAGGCTCGGGGCTCGAGCTGGAATCAACAAAGGCAACTGAGAAGAAACAGTCAGACAGGCAGAAACCTAGGGGTGTGCGAGGTCCTGGGAACCAAGTGAAGTGTTTCTAGGAGGAGGGAGAGGCCAAGTCACAAAGGGATTGTAAATTGACCATTTGAATCAGTAATGTGGAGTCACTGGGAATTTTGATCAACAGTTTTGGTGGAGTACAGGGAGAAAAAGCCTGACTGAAGTGGATGTAAGGGAGAGGACAAGAAGAGGAGTAGGTGACACTGAATTTGACAACTCTTTCAAGGAGTTTTGTAAAGAGGACAGAAATGGGACAGTGCTAGAAGAGAAAATAGGGTCAAGAGAGAGTTTTTCAAGACAGGCAGAATAACAGCATATTTGTAGGCTGATGACAATGATGCTGCAGAAAGATGAAATATGTTAATGTAGGCAAGAGGGGGAGAATTTCTGGAGCCATGTGCTTGAGTAGGAAGGAGGGGAAGAGATCTAGTGCACACACGGAGAGATTGACTTTAGACAAAGGAACGCCCAGTTCATCCATGCAGCAAGAGGAAGAACAGTGGATGTACACCAGTGCAGGCAGGTGGATAAATGCGATGGGAATTGGTGGAAGTTTTCTTTTGATTGTTTCCCTTTTCTCAATGACATTGTCACTGGTATTAATCCTCTAAAATGTAGCTCTGCTTATGCCCCTCTATGGAATCAAAGTCTTTGCTAGCTTCCTGTGGACTAGAAGGTTCAGGTGTCTCAGCTCTTCACAAACATGGTCTTGATCTAACTCCTTTTGAGCCACTACCCTCAACACTTGCCTGTGTCCAGCTGTCCCGGACTTTGCGTTCACGGAACAGGCCAAGCTCCTTCCAGCCTCCGTGTCTTTGTGTTTACATTCTCTCGGCCCGACCAGCCCTTCTCCCACTTTTCCACTGACAAACTCGTATTCCTCCTTCAAAATCCAACTGAAATGTCACTTCCTCTCTGAAGTGATCAATGCATCTTCCCCTTTAGACTGTGAGCTCCCTCTTTGCGTCCCCAAGTAGTGCCTGACTGCCAGATGTCACCAAACAGATGTTTGCTAACTTCATTGAATCAATTGTCCTTATAATACTTCATTTATACTGATTTTTGTCTCCTCAATAGACAATACTTTGTTTCAGATCTCTCCAGCACCTAGCATGGAGACTTGTGCAGGGAACAAAATCAATGCAGACAGAAAGACAGATGGTAGATAGAGTCATTGATTAGAAGAGCATAGAACCACTACCATTGCTGAATCTCCCTTCTGGGTTATTCAAGGTATTGTTTCTGAGGTTCCGCGTAGTCTGTGTGCTCCAGAAGACAGATCTACTAGGGTAACAGATGGGACCAGTGTGTTTAATGAAGCAAGAATGAACAGAAATATCTTGAGGCCAGAAACTGGAAATCCAGCCAGACTCCACTGTGGTTGGGTGCCCAAAGATGTTTACGCCCATGCAATCATGGAAACTGCCTCTGGGCTGCCGAGAAACAGGAAACCTCTGTGCTGAGGCCGGCGTGCTGCCCACAGCCCTTTATCTGGGTAAGTCTGCATGAAGCAGTGATGCTTTCTGTTTGAAAATTAGCTAGGAGCACTCTCATGTTCACTGATGGAGGTAGCAATTGTCACAATCCTTTAAAAATAGCTTTATTGCACCTCTTAGATGATGAAAGTAGTGTAGGATCATTTTACTTCCCAAATATAGAAATGTATTAAGAGGAAAAGAAAGACACTCTAATGCTGCTCCCATAGAAAATCAGTTAAAATTTTGGTGTTCATCATTTTTGCCAAACTCTTTTCTCCGTGTACAGAGAAGTTTATAATTTCTTGTCATTATATACATATATAGAATAAAACAAAAATGGTATTATAGATATATAGTTTTATGCCTCCATTTTTTGATATTTCATGTGGATGAATATCAATCTACAGCAACATTGTGAAAGCTGATAATATTCCATTGTATGGATGTACCCTAATTTAGTTAACAAGTTCCCTTTTGATAGATTCCTTCTTATATTTTCACTATTATAGAAGCATAAACAAGATAGTACGAAGATGGAGAACATAGACCCACAAGTCAGACTGGCTAGACTTGAATCCCTAGAGCCACTTAGCTAGCTTTGTGACCTCTCTGTACCTCAGTTTTCTCATCAGTAAAATGGGCATAACCATAATATCTATGGTTATTGTGGGATTCATGTCGGGATCCAATAAGTTAACTAATGTTATATTTTTAGAACAGTTCCTGGCACTTAGTTATTGCTGATAAGTTGTAGCTATTGTTATTATGAATAATATTGGGATTAACACTCCTATATAGATCTTTGGGGACTACACTTCTAGAAGTGAAAATATCACATCAAAGGCTAAGACTATGTTAAACTGTTCTACTTCTTTTCTAACTGTCCTCCAGAAATGTACCAACTGAATGGGGGTAGAGAGGAGGGACTGAAGGAGAACCTTCAACTTTTTTTTTTTTTGGAGATGCAGTTTCGCTTTTGTTGCCCAGGCTGGAGTGCAATGGCATGATCTTGGTTTACTGCAACCTCTGCCTCCCGGGTTCAAGCGATTCTCCTGCCTTAGCCTCCCAAGTAGCTGGGATTTCAGGCATGTGCCACCACACCCGGCTAATTTTGTATTTTTAGTAGAGACATGGTTTCTGCATGGTGGTCAGGCGGGTCTCGAACTCCCGGCCTTAGGTGATCCGCCCACCTTGGCCTCCCAAAGTGCTGGGATTACAAGCGTGAGCCACCATGCCCAGCCTCAACCTTTACTCTGCATATTTCTATATTAATTGAATTTTTGTAAGAATATATTCACGTGTTACTTGTATATATATACTTTTAAATAGCCAAATTGTGCTCCTACCAATGTATCTATAAAATGATATAAATCTCCTTATCTTTATCAACACTGGGCATTATCTTTTAAATCTTTGCCATTGTAATAGGTGACAATGTTACCTCATTATGTGTATTTCTTTGATTCTCAGTAATCTTGCTTAGTTTTCATTTTTTTTGGAAACATTCATGGATTATATATTAGGAAACTTAAAAATGTTTATACCATTTGAATCAGTGAGTCTATGTCTATGAAGTTAAGCTAAGAAAATGATGGCTAGACTCATAAATTTATGTCAAAGATGGCCATCCAAGTATTATTAATAAGAGTAGGCACTGGTTAAAGTATGCTATAATCTAAATGATGCCATATTATGCAACCATTTTGAAAAACATTGTTTAAGTAAAGTTTATGTAACATTATTTTATAAAACTGGAGTGGGGGGTGTAAGAGAAAATTAGATATTAAAAATACAAAGAAAAATATGAGGCCAGGTGTGTTGGCCCATGCCTGTAATCCTAGCACTTTGGGAGGCTAAGGTGGGAGGATTGCTTGAGCTCAGGAGTTTGAGAGTAGCCCAGGCAACATGGTGAAACCCTGTCTCTCCGAAAAAAAATCAGCTGCATGTGGTGGTTTGTGCCTGTGGTCTCAGCTACTAGGGAGGCTGAGGTAGGAGGATCACTGAGACCAAGAAGCTGAGGCTGCAGTGAGCTCTGATTGTGCCACTGCACTCTAGGTGGGCAACAGAGTGAAAGCCTGCCTCAAAAAAAAAAAAAAAAATATATATAATATATATATATGTACACACACACATAAATTACAGAGAAAGAAATATATCAAAATGTTGTTTATGGGTGATAGAATCACAGATAATTTTTTCTCTATTTTTTATTTTTATTTTTCTGAGTTTTCTATATTTTTAATGGATATGTTTTCAGTTTTGTAATGAAAAAAGGCAATCTTGCCTTTGTGAATTAAAAATTTGCATGTATGGAGAAGGCTATGCATGTTGAAGGCAGGGGATATATGGAAAATCTCTGTCTGTACTTTCCATTCAATTTTGCTGTGAACCTAAAACCATTCTAAAAAATAAAGTCTAGGCCAGGCGCGGAGGCTCACGCCTGTAATCCCAGCACTTTGGGAGGCCAAAGGGAGCGGATTGTCTGAGGTCAGGAGTTTGAGACCAGTCTGGCCAACATGGTGAAACCCTGTCTCTACTAAAAATACAAAAAAATTAGCCTGGCATGGTGGCGGGTGCCTGTAATCCCAGCTACTTGGGAGGCTGAGGCAGGGGAATTGCTTGAACCAGCAGGGTGGATATTGCCATGAGCCAAGATCAAGCCACTGCACTCCAGCCTGGGGGACAGAGTGAGACTCCATCTCAAATAAATAAATAAATAAATAAATAAATAAATAAATAAAGTCTAGACAGATGTGGTGGTGCTTGCCTGTAGTTCAGCTACTCAGGAAGCTGAGGTGGGAGGACTGCTTGAGCCCAGGAGTTCAAAGTTGTAGTGTACTATGATCACGCCTGTGAATAGCCACTGCACTCCAGCCTGGACAACAAAGTGAGACCCTGTCTCTAAAAACATAAAATAAAATAAGTAAAGTCTATTTTTCTAAAAAAAACTGCACTTTTTTCTCATTGACTCTTTTCGAGATACATATTTCTGGGTACCAGAAATAAAAAACCCCACTGGAGAAGCAAATTTAGCTACAAACACAAACATAGAACACAGGGCTCATAAGATAAGTGTGAAGGTTCATAGGATTTTATAGCTGGAAAATGTAAAATGAGGGTGAGTTTGAATTTCAAGTATATAATGGACGACATAAAGCTAGATGTGGTAGCTCATGCCTGTAATCCTAGCACTTTGGGAGGCTAAGGTGGGAGGATTGCTTGAGCTCAGGAGTTTGAGAGTAGCCCAGGCAACATGGTGAAACCCTGTCTCTCCGAAAAAAAATCAGCTGCGTGTGGTGGTTTGTGCCTGTGGTCTCAGCTACTAGGGAGGCTGAGGTAGGAGGATCACTGAGACCAAGAAGCTGAGGCTGCAGTGAGCTCTGATTGTGCCACTGCACTCTAGGTGGGCAACAGAGTGAAAGCCTGCCTCAAAAAAAAAAAAAAAAAAAAAAAAAAAAAATATATATATATATATATATATATGTACACACACACATAAATTACAGAGAAAGAAATATATCAAAATGTTGTTTATGGGTGATAGAATCACAGATAATTTTTTCTCTATTTTTTATTTTTATTTTTCTGAGTTTTCTATATTTTTAATGGATATGTTTTCAGTTTTGTAATGAAAAAAGGCAATCTTGCCTTTGTGAATTAAAAATTTGCATGTATGGAGAAGGCTATGCATGTTGAAGGCAGGGGATATATGGAAAATCTCTGTCTGTACTTTCCATTCAATTTTGCTGTGAACCTAAAACCATTCTAAAAAATAAAGTCTAGGCCAGGCGCGGAGGCTCACGCCTGTAATCCCAGCACTTTGGGAGGCCAAAGGGAGCGGATTGTCTGAGGTCAGGAGTTTGAGACCAGTCTGGCCAACATGGTGAAACCCTGTCTCTACTAAAAATACAAAAAAATTAGCCTGGCATGGTGGCGGGTGCCTGTAATCCCAGCTACTTGGGAGGCTGAGGCAGGGGAATTGCTTGAACCAGCAGGGTGGATGTTGCCATGAGCCAAGATCAAGTCACTGCACTCCAGCCTGGGGGACAGAGTGAGACTCCATCTCAAATAAATAAATAAATAAATAAATAAAGTCTAGACAGATGTGGTGGTGCTTGCCTGTAGTTCAGCTACTCAGGAAGCTGAGGTGGGAGGACTGCTTGAGCCCAGGAGTTCAAAGTTGTAGTGTACTATGATCACGCCTGTGAATAGCCACTGCACTCCAGCCTGGACAACAAAGTGAGACCCTGTCTCTAAAAACATAAAATAAAATAAGTAAAGTCTATTTTTCTAAAAAAAACTGCACTTTTTTCTCATTGACTCTTTTCGAGATACATATTTCTGGGTACCAGAAATAAAAAACCCCACTGGAGAAGCAAATTTAGCTACAAACACAAACATAGAACACAGGGCTCATAAGATAGTGTGAAGGTTCATAGGATTTTATAGCTGGAAAATGTAAAATGAGGGTGAGTTTGAATTTCAAGTATATAATGGACGACATAAAGCTAGATGTGGTAGCTCATGCCTGTAATCCCAGCGCTTTGGGAGGCTAAGGCTCAAAGATCGCCTGAGCCCAGGAGTTTGAGACCAGCCTGGGCAACATATCATATCCCATCTCTGCAAAAAATAAAAAACATTAACAGGTGTGGTGGCACCTGTCTGTGGTTCCAGCTACTTGGGAGGCAGAGGTGGGAGGACCTCTTGAGCCTACGAGGTCGAGGCTGTAGTGAGCCATGATAGCACCACTGCACTCAGCCTGGGCGACAGAGCAAGACCCTGTCACAAACAAACAAACAAGAACCTACGAGAGAAATTGTGTGTTGTCTCCTTTCAGCTTTGTGTTAGAGCACCTGGACATGAGCTGAAAAGGAATAGCCAGTGTCTGTGGCATCATCACCTGCACAGATCACCTCCTACATGGCAGCCTTTCTCCCTGTGGATCTGTGCCCTTCCATGGAATATCCCTGGAGAGCTCCTGAAGCTCTGCCCGAGTGGGACAAAGGGGAAGGGCTGCCTATGGGGCCAGCTGAGGTGAGACTGGCAGCTCACAGGTCATGTCTCCCCTTCTGTAATGTGTACACATTTAGGGAACAGCAAACACCTTTGATGCACTTCAGCTGGGTCATGGGAGAACCAATCAATAAGGCAAGGTGGGCTATGGAGAGTCCTTAGGTAAAAGGTACCTCGTGAAGCCCAAGAGATGCTGACTCATTCTCATCACTGTCACTGAAGCTCAAATCAGATTTATACAAGAAGTTTTATTGTTATTTCCTTGATAAAATTCCTGCGTGGTTTTTGATGGGAAAATACGTTTTTCTTTGCAGGATTTTGTTCATTCATTTCCTAGATTCAGTTGGATTCCAACTGGACCAGGATGTGCTTAGTAGATGACCACCCAACATGATTGGAAAGGTATGGAGGAAAATGCCTTATCCTGAAACAACTGCTTTTACCTTCATCAACACTTATCATGGGATCTAAGGGCCCACTACTGGCATTTCATAATAATGATGACTTAATCACACCTATATATGAATACATTTTTGCCTTATCCACTGTACTCCTGAACAGCCTCCCATCCAAATACTTGCCAGACAGAGCTAACTTTAGCTACTGATGAAGACTTGTTTAGGGTAGCACATCTCAAAGTCACATACCGTTTGTATGCTTTACAAAGGCATTTTCACATACAGCCTTGTCCTGTTTCATTCTCTATGATGAGAGGCCCCCTGCACTGTCCCCACTCTGCTGCAGATCGGAGGCCACCCATCCATCTCTGGTCCAGCCCTAAGCAGCTTTGTTCACTGCACTGGCTGATGACACAAATGAGGAGGGGGGTCAGCCTGACAGGCCCAGGCCACACAGCCCTGTCCATCACAGACACAGACACAATGGAGTCAGAAGCCCTGGCGGTCTGCATCAATGACGGCTGTGCACTATGGAATGATCTACCAGGTATTAGACCTGGGGGGCAATTGTTACCTATTCTTTTTCTTTTGAGACAGAGTCTCGCTCTGTTGCCCAGGCTGGAGTGCAGTGGTGATCTCGACTCACTGCAACCTCCACCTCCTAGGTTCAAGCAATTCTCCTGCCTCAGCCTCTCGAGTAGCTGGGACTACAGGCACGTGCCACCACGCCCAGCTACTTTTTTGTATTTTTAGTAGAGGCGGGGTTTCACGATGTTAGCTAGGATGGTCTCGATCTCCTGACCTCATGATCTGCCTGCCTCGGCCTCCCAAAATGCTGGGATTACAGTCGTGATTACCGCATCCGGCCTGTTGTTAGCTCTTATGTGAGCTTACACAAATTAACTTTGCCTTTTTCCCTTCAGTTTCTCTGGCCGTAAAAGGGGGTTGATAACAGCCACTCTCCTAGGATTGTGGTGGGGAGGATCACATGTGATGGGCCCTGCATTCTCTGGTGCTGGAAATAGGCACTCCTTAAACTGGTTTCCTTTTCTCCTAGGGCGGGTTTAGGAGCCCCCAGAGCCATAGAACTCTAGAGCTGGAAAGGGCTTAGGAGCATCTGGTACAGTGGCTGGTCTCCAGATTTTTATATTTTTAGATTTCAACCATTAATTAAATGAAGAGGTCTTCTGGCCCTGGCCAAGGTGCCGGTCGCCTCCTGAGATTCTGTGCCTCCAAACCCTGAGAGTCCATATTTTTAAAAAAACAGAATGAAGGAATTAAGGCTTAAGGAACTAGAGAATTGCCTGCAATAAGTGGATAGATTCGAAAAGGCCAAGCTACTTCTAAAACAGTATCCCACCAAGCTTCACATT
Source organism: Trachypithecus francoisi (assembly GCF_009764315.1). NCBI lineage: Eukaryota > Metazoa > Chordata > Mammalia > Primates > Cercopithecidae > Trachypithecus > Trachypithecus francoisi. The sequence continues at coordinate 32,383,644 of NW_022681468.1, read as the reverse complement.
GCAGCATGTATGCTCTACGCAATCCATAACCCTTATGATGAAAATGAAGTTTTTGCAGATCTAGGCTGTAGTTGTGGAATGCTTAGCATTGGAACTGCAGTGTTAGGAGCAAGGTTGTGTGTTGGATTTGACAGAGATGAAGACGTATTGGAAATATTTAACAGGAATGTGGAAGAGTTTGAGTTAACTAATATTGACATGGTTCAATGTGATGTGTGCCTGTTACCTAACAGGATGTCAAGTCATTTGATACAGTAATTATGAATCCTCCTTGGACCAAAAATAATAAAGGGATAGATATGGCTTTTCTAAAGACTGCTTTGGAAATGGCAAGAACAGCAGTATATTCTTTATACAAATCCTCAGAGAACATGTTGAAAAGAAAGCTGCAGAATGGGAAATCAAGATAGATACGATTTCAGAGCTTCAGGATGACCTGCCAGCATCATACAAGTTTCTTTTTTTTTTTTTTTTTTTTTTTTTTTTTTTTTTTTGAGATGGAGTCTCACTCTATTGCCAGGCTGCAGTGCAGTGGCATGATCTTGGCTCACTGCAACCTCTGCCTCCCAGGTTCAAGTGATTCTTCTGACTCAGCCTCCCAAGTAGCTGGGATTACAAGCGCCCACTACCGCACCGGGCTAATTTTTGTATTTGTAGTAGGGACGGGGTTTCACTATCTTGGCAAGGCTGGTCTCGAACTCCTGACCTTGTAATCTACCCGCCTCGGCCTCCCAAAGTGCTGGGATTACAGGCATGAGCCACTGCGCCCAGCCCATACAAATTTCATAAAAATAAATCAGTGGACATTGGAGTGGACCTAAATCAGTTTTCATTTTAAAAGCCCCCCCAAAACAAAAGTAGTTTAAAACTTATTTAAAATGAATAAAACATTCGTTTACGAAAAATAAAAAATAAAACGAAGAGGAAAGATATTGGACCAGTTTGAGAGTTACTGACATTTTATTTTGCAGGTAAAGGCACCAAAAATTAGTATACAAAAGACTCTATCTACCATCACTTTTATTTCCTTTTTAAAATTTTTTTATCTCCCTTCACTGACACATGATTTTTAATTCTTAAAGAATCTTGGCTGGGCGGGGTGGCTCACGCCTGTTATCCCAGCACTTTGGGAGGCCGAGGCAGGCGGATCACCTGAGGTCAGGAGTTCGAGACCATCCTGGCCAACATGGTGAAACCCCGTCTCTACTAAAAATACAAACATTAGCTGGGCGTGGTGGCATGTGCCTGTAATCCCAGCTACTCAGGAGGCTGAGGCTGGGAGACTTGCTTGAACCCGGGAGGTTGAGGGTGCAGTGAGCTAAGACGTGCCATTGCACTCCAGCCTGGGCGACAGAGCAAGACTCCATCTCAAAAAAAAAAAAAAAAAAAAAAATAGAATCTTAACCACCTTGTTTTTAAAAGAATAAAAGGGGGAAACGCATAATATACAAATAAGTTTAGCTTTGTGAAAAACTCTTTACAATGTCTTCTCATTTTTCTAAAAACCAAGGGAAATATCACAGACTAGGGTTAGGGATCCTGGGATCTTCATGACATGCCTTTACTTTATGGATGAGGAACCAGGAGCCCAGAGAGGTAAGGTGACAAGCCCAAGGTCACACAGCAGCTGCAATGCCTCCTTGCTCTCTAGGAAAACACCCCTGGGCATCAGAGATCCTTTCATGTGGCTGTCCAAGCACTTGGGCTGGGAGTTAGGAGGTCTGGGATCTACTCCCAGCGATTGGCCCTAAAGTCGCACTTTCTGCATTCCACCTTTTATAAAACAGAGATGATAATCACCCCTTCATTCAGAACTTGGGTGAAAATCTAATGAAAGAAGAGCTTCGAAAGGGCTCTGGAGATGCATACATGGTATTATAGAGTGAGGAATTAGGGAGTGAAATGTCTCTATGTCTATAATTTGCCTGAAAGTATTTCAGCCAACAAAAATAAGCAAATACATATGAACAATTGTTAAATCTAGATGATGAATACAGGGGTGGGTATTGCTATGCTACTCTGTCTACTTCTCTGCATATTTGACAATTTTCATAATCTTCCATAATTTTGTAAAAAGTACTCTGGCAAGGTAAATGGAAAGGATGATGTTACTCACAGGGAAGAGGTCCTCCGGGAGGTCTTTATCTTGGGCTCTGTGGCCAGCTGGGGCCAACCACCCTAGAAGACGAAGCAGCCCACTCTTCACCAGCCTTGGACAGACAGAGCCATGGTCAGGAAGTGCTTCTGGTTTCCCTGCTTCCTCTCCAGGCAGGCCGGGTGCCTGTGGCTGAGTAAGGGGAGCCTCTGGCCCCTTCTTAGCACAAGGCACTGTCTGACAGACCCAGTCTTGCTGCAGCCGCTAACTCTGGGGACAGTGGGGGCTGCTTAGTGCAGCCAACCAGCATAGGGGGCTTATGAATATGCAAATAGAGGCCAGCTGGTTGGCTGCTCCCCATGCCATTTCTCATTGCCACCCCAACTCAGGTGCCCAGAAAAGCCAGCTCAGAGAGGACCTTCCTGAAATTCCATCTCTTCTGTCCTTGCCTATGGACCACAGAGCCCTTTGAAAACTTGGGGACTGAATCACCCAGCTTCTCTCATTGCTCTGGCCTCCAGCGGGAAGCTCCTCACTTCTGCTTTCAAATTCCCCAGAGAGGCAGCTCCAACATGAACATCTTTCTCCCTGTCCCTCAAGCATCCTGAGAAGACTGGAATCAGCCCAACAGCAAACCATGGTATCTCAGATCTGCAGGAAGGAGAGGTTGCGTGGTCCCTCCCTCCCGCAGAGGCCTGAACACTGCTGAGGAAGCTGTCGCTGGGCCAAAAGCACCCATCCCTGACAGATCTGGGAGAACTCACTGGCCAAACCCACCTACTCCCGAATGTAACCCAAATTTTGCCATCCCCTCTTCCTTCAGCTTGGGATGTGGAGGGGATGTTGTGAAATACAGCAATGAAAATTAGTAAACTACAGCTCCAGTCATTAACATGGATAAATCCTCAAAATACAGTGTTGACCAAAAGAAGTAAGTCACAGAGGCTGGGCTCGGTGGCTCACGCCTGTCATTCCAGCACTTTGGGAGGCTGAGGCAGCAGATCACTTGAGCCCAGCGTTCAAGACCAACCTGGGCAACCTAGAGAGATCGCATCTCTACCAAAAATATATATATAAAAAAAAGAAAAAAGAATCCCAGCACTTTGGAGGCTGAGGCAGCAGATCACTTGAGCCCAGCGTTCAAGACCAACCTGGGCAACCTAGAGAGATCGCATCTCTACCAAAAATATATATATAAAAAAAAGAAAAAAGAATCCCAGCACTTTGGGAGGCTGAGACGGGCAGATCACGAGGTCAGGAGATCCAGACCATCCTGGCTAACACGGTGAAACCCCGTCTCTATTAAAAAATACAAAAAACTAGCCAGGCGACGAGGCGGGCGCCTGTAGTCCCAGCTACTTGGGAGGCTGAGGCAGGAGAATGGCGTAAACCCGGGAGGCGGAGCTTGCAGTGAGCTGAGATCCGGCCACTGCACTCCAGCCTGGGCGGCAGAGCGAGACTCTGTCTCAAAAAAAAAGAAAAAAGAAAAAAGAAAAAAAAATTAGCCAGGTGTAGTGTCATGAGCTTTTGGTCCTAGCTACTCGGGAGGCTGAGGCAGGAGAATGGCATGAACCCAGGAGGCAGAGCTTGCAGTGAGCCGAGATCGTGCCACTGCACTCCGGCCTGGGCAACAGAGCGAGACTCCATCTCAAAAAAAAAAAACCAAAAAAAAATGAGTTATAGAATGATACAGGCACTGTGATTCCATTTCTACTAAGTTAAAAAATAGACCAGGGCCAGGCGCGGTGGCTCACGCCTGTAATCCCAGCACTTTGGGAGGCCAAGGTGGGTGGATCACGAGGTCAGGGGTTCGAGAGCAGCCTGACCAACATGGTGAAACCCTGTCTCTACTAAAAATACAAAAATTAGCTGGACATGGTGGTGGGTGCCTGTGATCCCAGCTACTCAGGAGGCTGAGGCAGGAGAACTGGTTGAACCTGGGAGTCGGAAGTTGCAGTGAGCCAACACAGCGAGACTCTGTCTCAAAAAAAAAAAAAAAAAAGACCAAAAAAATGCCCACACAAAAACATGTCTAGATTTCCATTGTGTATTCATCTGTCCGTTATTTTGAATTACAACTGAAAGAAGAGATAGACAAAGAGATGGAATCTAGGTATCACAGGTAATATGGAGTGAATATAGGGCATAGTCCCTATTTTAAGGAGCCCAAAGATGGAAGCATAGGCTATAGCCCCATCTACTATCTGGCCAATAATATTCATAACTACGTAGGCAAGGATGTGAATGTATGGTTCAGAACACACATAAAACAACCGGGGGATTTGAGGTAAATGAGCTACTTAATCCTTTCTAAAAACACACCTTTTTTTTTTATTTAGTTTGAAAGTAAATACATCTTTCATTTTCATTTTTTATTTTTTTCTATATCAGGCCACAGTGGCTGGAGACATCTTTTTCTTAATTTAAAAACATAGGCAAAAATGTGTATAGTTTAGAACATAAGCATATTGAAGCTATAATGAAAACAAAGGGATGGTTAATATATAATTCAGTATAGTAGCGGCTAACTGGGTGTGATGATGGAGGAGGCCACAGGGAACTTTTTCATTTCTTCAGCTGGGCAGCAAGTATGGGAATTCCTTTTATTATTTTTCTTTTAAACTGAACACATAGATTTTTATATCCTTTTTAGTATGTATTTTATAATGAAAATGTTTTTAAAAATTATCTTTTGGGCCGGGCGTGGCGCCTCACGCCTGTAAGCCCAACACTTTGGGAGGCCAAGGTGGGGGGATCACAAAGTCAAGAGATCAAGACCATCCTGGCCAACATGGTGAAATCCCATCTCTACTAAAAATACAGAAATTAGCCAGGCGTGGTGGTGTGTGCCTGTAGTCCCAGCTACTCATGAGGCTGAGGCAGGAGAATCTCTTGAACCTGGGAGGCGGAGGTTGCAATGAGCCAAGATGGCGCCACTGCACTCCAGCCTGGCGATAGAGCGAGACTCCATCTCAAAAAAAAAAAAAATTCTCTTTTGAGCCCTGCCACAATTTATATTAATAAACTCTGGCCCTAGTAGATAGTGCTGTGTCTTGGAAGGCTCTAAATGAAGAAGAGTGCACTAGCTTATTGGGTTGCAGCTTGGAGTCCATGGAAGCTCATATGTTAATCTCAAGGAAATCAATTTCAACTCTTACCCTCTGAAAGGGATTTTGTATGAAACCATGCTCGAGTGTGTGTGTGCGTGTGGTGTCTTAAGACAGTAATATCTAAGTATACTAAGTATAAGTAATACTAAGTAATAGCTAAGATTAACTTGGGTGATCACTAAAACTCCAGAAGTGCTTTGCCACATTATAAGCAGGTTTGAAGCCTTGAAGCCTCTACATCTTTTTTTTTTTTTTTTTTTTGAGACGGAGTCTCGCTCTGTCGTCCAGGCTGGAGTGCAGTGACACGATCTTGGCTCACTGCAAGCTCCACCTCCCAGATTCATGCCATTCTCCTGCCTCAGCCTCCGGAGTAGCTGGGACTACAGGCACTCGCCACCATACCCAGCTAATTTTTTGTATTTTTAGTAGAGACAGGGTTTCACCGTGTTAGCCAGGATGGTCTTGCTCTCTTGACCTCGTGGTCCGCCCGCCTTGGCCTCCCAAAGTGCTGGGATTAAAGGCGTGAGCCACCGTGCCTGGCCTGAAGCCTCTACACCTTCTATAAGAATCTCAAAAATTGTTAAAGACCATGAAAGCCTGTAATCCCAGCACTTTGGGAGGCCAAGGCGGGCAGATCGTGAGGTCAAGATATGGAGACCATTCCGGCCAACACAGTGAAACCTCATCTCTACTAAAAATACAGAAATTAGCTGGGCATGGTAGCACGCGCCTGTAGTCCCAGCTACTTGGGAGGCTGGGGCAGGAGAATCACTTGAACCCTGGTGGCGGAGATTGCAGTGAGCCAAGACGAGATCACGCCACTGCACTCCAGCCTGGGCAGCTGAGCAAGACTCCGTCTCAAAAAAAAAAAAAAAAAAAAAAAAAGACTGTGAAAGAACTGAGTAGCTCTCTAAAAAAAACATTAACAGCAATGCTGGCAAGAAATTGCCATAGCCCCTGACTACTATTCTTGGATTCTTCAGCTGTGTCCACCAATGTTGTAAACATGGAATTATTTAGTCATTCCACAAATATTTATTGAGTACCTACAGAGTCCCAGGAACTCTGGTGTTCCAGGTGTTGTGTTTGGAGGATTCAGGAAAAGAGAGTCATCTCTTTCCACCTGCTGCTCTATGCAGCATGGGAGACAGACAGGTAAACAGGCCATAATAATACAATGCAATGTAGAGAGCCAGACACAGGGCTTTGAAAGCATAGAAAATTTATCTTTTAACTCTGCCAGAGGGGTTAGGAAGGAATTCAGAAGGAGATTCAAAGGATAACTAGGAGTCCCCAAATAGGAGGAGGGAACAACCCATGCAAATAGCTCAGTGAGGCTATGGCCAGTAGTGTGGTTTGACTAAAGCTCACAATCTGTGAGAATGTGGGGAGAGAATCAGAATATAATCAGAAGCCTGATGACCAGGTGCCTGGTCAAGTTGAGGAGTTTGTACTTTATCCTCAGTGCAATATCCTTGTGCAATTCTCTTGCCTCAGCCTCCCGAGTAGCTGGGATTACAGGCATTCACTACCACACCCAGCTAATTTGTGTATTTTTAGTAGAGACGGGGTTTCACCATGTTGGCCAGGCAGGTCTCGAACTCCTGATCTCAAGTGATCCACCTGCCTCAGCCTCCCAAAGTGCTGGGATTACAGGTGTGAGCCACCGCACCAGGCTCAGAAGGATCTTTGACACAGATACAAAGGATAATGGGCTAGAGAAAGCGAGAGTGGAGGCTTAGAACTGCTTAGGGAGCTTTTCAAATAATTCAGGTGAAAGCTACTGAGGAGTCGATTGTAAGTAGCAGCAGGGCAGAGCTGTTTTCTCTATTTCTAGGTAGGACTTTGGCCCATCCTTCCAGAATTCTAGTGGCAGTGCTTTCAGGGTTCAGGTGAGTGAAGGCACTGTAAAGGTCCTGATGGAGTTTGAGGCAACATAGTGAGATCCCATCTCGATTTATATTGAAACATAAATTAATTAGAAAAATAAAGGTCCTGAGGGCCAGGCAAAATGCCTCCGATAAAGAAACCATCATGAACAGGCACCAAGTGGTTAATTTTTTCATTCGTACATTTATGTGTTACTAATTCAGCCAGAGGTTTAAAGAACATTTTTTAAAATTAGGAAGTGAGCCTTAAAGGTGAATACTCATGCTATGTGCTTTCACTTCAAGTCAGTGGGAAGAATGGCACACTTAGAGTGGGGAGGTCACCTTGGCATGGTGGCACCTGTAGTCCCAGCTACTCCAGAGGCTGAGGCAGAGGGATCGCTTGAGCCCAGGGTGTCAAGGCTCCAGTGAACTATGACCTGGTTTCTTTAAAAAAAAAAAAAAAAAAAGCTGGGAGTTTATATTCTAGGGATAGGGTGACAAACGAACAACTTCCAAAATGCACAAGATGTATGGTGAACAATTAGTTTGGCTGGAATTTGCGTAGGGGGAAAATCAGAAGCTGTTGAGAAGTAAGGCTATAGTTGGTGAAGATATGCGGCTCGTAAAAAGGCAATGGGAGCCCTTTAGAAATTCCTGGGATTCTGTTTCTTTGACTCGGGGTTAGGAAGACAGGGAAGTAACAAGTGCTTTTTTGTTTTTTTGTTTTTTTTAATAGTTAAGGAACCTGATGCTGGAGGTGGTGGGCAATGTCATCTGCCCGAGGCCACACAAGTGTAAGATCAGGCATGCATGTCTGACAAGGTTTCAATTCAAAGTCCGTGCCTCTCCTTCGCTCTCTTCCCAAGGTACAGAGGAGGAACGGCGCGGTGCCATTGGGTCCCGAAAGAGAAGGGCGCCAAGCTCAGAGCCAGTTCTGTGGAAGGGTAGGGGGAGGCCTGACTCCGGGGGCAATCTGGTGGCGGGACAGTCGTAGACACCTTCAGGAGAACCAGCTCAGGCTGACAGGCAGTGCAGAGGGTCCCGAGAGCGCCTTAGGGTTGCCTGCTCCAGAGAGCAGAACTCCTGGGCTGCAGCGCGGGCAACTGGGCGCAGCCGTGCGCCCACCCCCTGCCAGTGGTTCGCTCCGAACACCCCTCGTCGGGCAGCGGGTACTGCGGCCCGCCCCACTTCCGGTTGTTGCCGGGCCCTATATCCGGTGTCCGCCCGCCCTCGGCTCCGCCGCCGCGATGCTGTCGCGGTCCCGCTGTGTGTCCCGGGCGTTCAGCCGCTCGCTTTCTGCCTTCCAGAAGGTACGGTCTGGCCGAGCCGGGGCCCCGACGGGTGAGGAGTCTGTTGGCGGGCGGACAGAAGGCCTGGAAGGCAGGGGCGCGGCGCGCCGGCCAGACCGTGCACCAAGGGCACTGGGACGCGGAGGCCGCGCGGTCTGGGCGGCCCGGGGCCGTGGTTACCCTCGGGACCGTTTTGCGGAGCCCAGCGGCCCCCTGCCTTCTCCAGGCAGCCCGCGGGGAACGTTTCCTGCTGTACCCCACCCTCCGCGCTGGAGCTGGGGAGCCGCGCCCGTCCAGTTACTCGACTCAGAGTTAAGGAGGAGGCGCGGCGGAGTCCCCTGGCGGGATTCGGCGCCCGTCTTCTCTTGCTCTGCTAAAATCAGTGGGTATTAGTGAGTCCCATTGGGAAGTTGAGATAGTTTGGCAGGCCCAGCGTGTTGATTGGGACTGCCAGCACGGTGTGTTGCATTCACCTTCGGAGTTACGAGATTCACCTGTCACCACCACTGGTACAGCTTTGAGCGTGTACTTAAAAGAAAAAGCTGGGTGTTTTTTTGTTTTTTGTTTTTTTTTTTTCATCTTGGGTGACGTCGATAATGTCTTCTTTCTCAACAGGGGAACTGCCCTCTAGGGAGACGTTCCCTGCCTGGTAAGTTCTGCCCTTGCCGTCACCTAAAATGCCCTGCTCCTGGACAGAGCAGTTTGTGAGGAACTCGGGAGTGCCTGTGTTTGTCGTAATACCTAAAGACAGTTCGGTTCAGAGAGTAGTGAGACACAATGCTACATAATCATGAGCTATCATTTATTCATTTAGCTCGTAGTTGTTGAGTTTCTACTGTGTCAGGCACTGTGCTAGACACTAGGGATACAGGAGTGTACAGTTCTTGCCCTCGTGGAGCTCCTTGGCTAGTTGGATAGTGTCAATTGCTAAACAAGCGAACAAAGGCAAATTTTTGTAACTGCTGAGAAGGAAACATGTGAGGGTGGACAGAAGAGCCCAGAAATTTCTGAGGAGGTGACTTAAAAGTTATGGCCATGGCCGGGTGCGGTGGCTCACGCCTGTAGTACCAGCACTCTGGGAGGCCGAGGCGGGCGGATCACGAGGTCAGGAGATCGAGACATCTTGGCTTACACGGTGAAACCCTCTCTCTACTAAAAAACACAAAAAATTAGCCGGGCATGGTGGCGGGCGCCTGTAGTCCCAGCTACTCGGGAGGCTGAGGCAGGAGAATGGTGTGAACCCCGAGGGGCGGAGCTTGCAGTGAGCCGAGATCGCACCATTGCGCTCCAGCCTGGGCAACAGAGCGATACTCTGTCTTAAAAAAAAAAAAAGTTGGCCGGGCGCAGTGGCTCAAGCCTGTAGTCCCAGCACTTTGGGAGGCCGAGACGGGCGGATCACGAGGTCAGGAGATCGAGACCATCCTGGCTAATACGGTGAACCCCGTCTCTACTAAAAAAATACAAAAAACTAGCCGGGCGAGGTGGCGGGCGCCTGTAGTCCCAGCTACTCCGGAGGCTGAGGCAGGAGAATGGCGTGAACCCGGGAGGCGGAGCTTGCAGTGAGCTGAGATCTGGCCACTGCACTCCAGCCTGGGCGGCAGAGCGAGACTCCGTCTCAAAAAAAAAAAAGTTATGGCCAGCAGGATGTGACGGAGCTAACCCAGTGAAACCCAGGAGAAAGAGAATGGCATGTACAAAGACCCTGAGGAAGGAAAGAGGTTGGCAGAACTTAAGAACTGGAAAAAAGGTGATTTGGCCAGAGTATTTTGGTTAACGGAGAGAGTGGCATGAGATAGAAGATGGTATAGAGACTTGAAGGAGTTTAGATTTTATCCCAATAGCTAAAAAAAAAAAAAAAAATGTGTCATCCATAGCTTATTTTCTGTTATATGCCTAGCTTAAGTATTTGTTGAATGAGTTGATCTTGTGGGCTTTCTTTGTGCCAAGCATTTATATGACTGCTTTCTGTGGATTTTTTAATCATCACAAAACAGTAAAAAGTATTTTTTCTATTTTACAAGTGCATAACCCAAGACGAGAGCTTAAAAGCCTTGGCCATGATCACACACCCAGCTGTTGATCCAGCCAGGTCTACCTGACCCAGCCTGAACTCTTAACCCACCACGCTTTCATTTACTCATGGACTCAACAGATCATTTATTGAGTGTTTACTATATGCCAGCCACTGTTCTAGGTAACAGGGATACAGATGGACTCTAGCCTCGAGATTTTATGGGCTAGCTGGAGAGAGAGAGCAAGTATACAGTTATGCTCCAACAAGGGCATAATTAAATTGTAGTTACTACCAGAGAGGAATAAAGGGTGTGATGAGAGGGTGGGATGATGTAGCCCAGCTTGGGAGGGTTGGAAATGTCAGTAAAGGCTTCCCTGAAGAAGTGACATTTAACTGAGACCTGAGTATAAAAGAGCTAAGAAAATGTATTCCAGGCAAAGAGAATTGCTTGAGCAAAGGTTTTCAGACAGGAAAGGCTTGACCAGTGATAGACATGGGAAGAAATCTGTCTGGCAGGAAAGATAGAGTGGGCTGGACGGTACAGTATCATGTAAAGTGTGTGGACTTTATCCTGAGTTATGAGAACATAAGGCACCTAGCACAATGTCAGCTTGTAGTGGACTCTCAATAACATATATTTTTCGCCGGGCGCGGTGGCTCAAGCCTGTAATCCCAGCACTTTGGGAGGCCGAGGCGGGCGGATCACGAGGTCAGGAGATCGAGACCATCCTGGCTAACATGGTGAAACCCCGTCTCTACTAAAAAAAAAAAATACAAAAAACTAGCCGGATGTGGTGATGGGCGCCTGTAGTCCCAGCTACTCGGGAGGCTGAGGCAGGAGAATGGCATAAACCCAGGAGGCGGAGCTTGCAGTGAGCTGAGATCTGGCCACTGCACTCCAGCCTGGGCAACAGAGCGAGACTCCGTCTCAAAAAAAAAAAAAAAAATATATATATATATATATATGTATGTGTGTGTGTGTGTATATATATATATATTTTTCAAGTGGGAACCCTGAACAATCTCAGTGAACATTTTCTCCACTTTATAGGTGGGCAGGACAATGGAAAGCACCTTGCACTTGGGGATTTGCATTTAGGCTCAGGGATTCACCTTGGGCTAGTCACTTAACCTCCAGAAGCCCTACTTATATGAAATGGGAATAATGGCAGATGGTCGTTCCACTTCAGAGAGTTGTGAGACTGTAAAATCAAAGTAAGGTCATTATGGGAAAGCTTTTTATAAACCCTAAAGTGCTGTACAAATGAAATGTGCTGTAGGATGAACTCTGAATTAGACTCCAGGTTCCCAAAATCAGTGTGGGGCACCAGCTATTCTAGTTCAAGAACATACTATGCTTAAAATTTGCACTGCGTAGTCATTGGCTGCTGGACATAGAGGTGACTGGCTTACCTGTTGGGTTGTTTGTGAGGAAGTGGGCATAAGAGAGAGCTAGCTCTCATTTGGTGTCTCTTGAGCCTATGGTTCAGAAAGAATTGTTAATCTGAAAGAAAAAAGATAGAAAGAATTCAGAAGAGGCAGCTGTAGTTACTAGTCATCAGTTGGGGACATGCAGTTAACTATGATAAGGACAGCTGGTGGGCAGAAAGCGGCTTTTATGTTGTTGAGAGTGACCAGGGCGGAAGACTTCAGAATGGCATGGGAAGTCAATACACTGAAAGATGGGGACATGATTCTCTCAGCCCTAGGACAAGCTGGAGACCCTGAACCTAAAGTAGCCAAATCTTTACTACTAGGGTTCGGGTGATAAGATTTCCAACCCAGTCTTTTCAAACCCGTACCAAATATCCTCCTTGCTTCTCAAATTGGGTTATGTATAGTCATAGTATAAGCCATCCCGTCTTTCTCAGGCTTCAGTTGTATTTGAAGACTTGGCGAGTAGAGACATTTTATTATGAAAACATACAGGAATAATGAAAAGTTCTGACTTTTTAAGGAAAATGAGATTATATAATTACTTTGGGCTGTGCCATCAAATTTTTTCTCTTTCCTCCCCGGCCAAACACATTCCCACTCAATCTCACATACCCAGTTGCTCTCTGCCACTAAGGCTACTTTGGAAAAGTTTGAGAAGCAGGACTCTATGATAAAGATTATATCTGTTGCCGTTGATCCTGCTCTGTCTCAGGGTTGGGGGTGAGCAGACCTCTTTTCCATTCCCAGCATGTATCCTTTGTGAGATAAGAGTTGTTGGTTAAGAGTTACTTTGTTTCTTGCAGGGGTCTCCTTATGCCAGGGACCAGGTTACCCTAACAGCAGGAAGGTTGTGTAAGTATCATTGGGGAGTACAGACATGTGGCCACGGGTTATTTATTAAGACATAAAGTTCTAAATTTGACCATCTGAATTCTTCACTGGCCTCCAGACCTAGAAATTGAGGTGATTATGTTGAGTCCTTAGACTAACCTCGATGTTCACTTTTCCCATGTGATGTTCCTTGAACATCAGCTCCATGTCAGGTGTTGAACTAGGAGTGTGCCTGCTCTCCACAGGTGTTTAGATTGTAATGAAAGTTAAGTTGGAACCCTCTTTCTATGGGATATAGAAGGGTGCTCCTAGATAATCTATTTGGATGTAAGTGCAGCTAAAAGGCTCGAGGTTACATTTATTGTGGAGATTGAGAGCATCCTCTCAGTAGCATTTTTTAAAAACAGTAAAAGCTTAAAACTGGTTGAGTCCTGGGACTGACTAGTTTGGAGGGAATGCTGTTACTGCATAATGCAGAGTTTGGAGAAAGGCCACCCTTGTGTGTTTCAGATTAACTTCTGCGTATGAATGTTGCTTAAATGCTGCTTTGCATTCCAGATGTTTTCGTGGTGATGCTAAGAGAATGCTCTCTACTTACCTGTTCAACGGCTGTCAGGTTGCTTTCTCTACAGGGAGAATCCTCAAAGTGAAGGGGTCAGCGGATGAGCTTCTTACTGTACATCACAATGAGGGTTTTTGTTGTTGTTGTTTGTTTTGAGACAGGATCTTGCTCTGCCACTTTGGCTGGAGTGCAGTAGCCTGATCTTGGCTCACTGCATCCTCAGCCTCCTGGGCTCAAGAGATCCTTTCACCTCAGCCTCCTGAGTAGCTGAGACTACAGGCACGTGCCACCATGCCCGGCTGATTTTTGTATGTTTTGTAGAGATGGGATTGTTTCGCCATGATAACCGGGCTGGTGTCAAACTCCTGGGCTCAAGCAATCCATCCACTTGCTTTAGCCTCCCAAAGTGGAGGATACAGGCATGAGCTGCGGTGCCTGGCTGATTTTTTTAAATTGAGTAAATGTTGCACTCAGTACTAGAAATATGAATTCCTGTGTTATTTTGGTGGACAATTTGATAGTTATAAGTCTTTGAATGTGTGTACCTTTTTTTCTCTGTTTTTTTTTGTTTTGTTTTGTTTTGTTTTTGAGACGGAGTCTTGCTCTATCGCCCAGGCTGGAGAGCAGTGGTGCGATCTCAGCTCACTGCAGCCTCTGCCTCTCGGATTCCAGCAATTCTGCCTCAGCCTCTTGGGTAGCTGGGATTACAGGCGCACGCCACCACACCTGGCTAATTTTTGTATTTTTACTAGAGACGGGGTTTCACCATGTTGGCCAGGCCGGTCTCTAACTCCTGACATCAGGTGATCCGCCCGCCTCAGCCTCCCAAAGTGCTGGGATTACAGGTGTGAGCCATGGCCTGGCCTGTGTGTACCTTTTCGTCTAGCAATTCCATCTCTAGGAATCTATACTAAAGAACTGGTATAACCAGATTTATCTCAAAATGGCAAAGAGCAAGGGATTGGCTAAACTGTAGCACGTTCACATGTTCACACTATGAAAAGTGGGAAAAAGCAGGTTACAAAATGATTTCATTTTCTACTGTGTGGTATGATCCCATTGTAAGTATTCTTTTTGCTATTTCTAATATTCTGCAGTGAACAAATAGTTATTTAGATATTCAAAATGTATTACTCATCTGCAATTAAATGAAAATTGGGACAATCATGAATCTCTACCATAAATACACTAAATATTTGAAAGTAAATAATGAGGAAAAAGTGAACTGTGTGTGGGATCACCCCTAATTATGTCACCCTATTCCAGTATCTTTGTGTGTGTTGTGCCTTTTCTGTGAATAAGGTACCCACTTTATTTAAGAAATCTTTTATTGTAAAATAATTTTTGGTTTTATGTTTTTACTTAATAGTATTATATTTACATGGTTAAAAATTCAAAAAGTAAAAAGGGTGTCCATGAGAAGACTTTTTTATCCTTGTTCTCTAGCCCCCCGAATGCCTCTTGGTAGTGGTGGCCACCGCTCTGGGTTCCTGGATGACTTGCAGAGCAGTCTCTGCACTTGCATGTTACCTGTTAGTTCTTGCCTGTAGGCATGTACTTTACATGGTTACAAACTATATGTAGAACATTTTGTATTCTGTAGTTTTTAAATATCTTCATTTTTTTCTTGGTTATACATAGATCTTACAGTTATTTTGACATTATGAAAGTAAAAATACCTAAAGGCAACTTAAATCTATTTTACTTTTCTATTATAAAAATGCTTGTTGTAGAATATTCAAACAATCCTGAAGTGTAAAAAGTGAAAGTCCCCATCAATCCAAATGTTTCTCCCAAATGGTGTAAGTGTGCAACACATAACCAGAGATACCATGTATGTCTACATCTCTCACCCCTCAGAGGTAACCACTGTTAATGGCTTTGTGCATACAGGGTGAGTTCATTCTCCAGTTTCTGTTATTTACTGTAAAGGCCATATTAGTAAATGCCTTGGTCTTTGAGGTTCGTTTTGAATGAGTCCAGAATGTATTGATGTGCTGCTTTCTAGCAAGAGAACCGAGTAGGAGATACCATATGGAGTTTGTGTGTGGTTTTTTTTGTTTTTGGGTTTGTTTGTTTTTTTTTTTTGGCATAACACCTTGTTTTACTCCCAAGATAGCCTTGTTAATCTTGCTGCCTTATCTGATCTGAATCTGTTATCTTGAAGGCAGAAATTCCATTATACCTTGCACAATGGCTTGTACCCTGGGCAAGCCATATATCTATCCTGGATTTAGTTAAGAAAGAGACCTGGCTGGACATGGTGACTCACTCTTGTAATCCCAGCGCTTTGGGCAGGATCTTGGAGACCCATCTGGGCAATGAAGTCCATAGTCTACAAAGAGTAATTTAAAAAAATTAGCTGGGTGACATGTGCCTGTAGTCCCAGTTACTTGGGAGGCAGAGGTGGGAGGATCCCTTAAGTCCAGGAGTTCGAGGTTACAGTGAACTATTATCATGCCACTGCACTCTAGCTTGGGTGACAGAGCAAGTCTCTGTCTCTTAAAAAACAAAAAACCAAATCAAGATTCTAAGTCCTTTTGGTCTACAAAGGACCAAGGTGCTTATTTTTTCTTTAAAGAACCAAATGTAAGTGTTTTGTGAGAGCTGGCATTGCATTGCAACACAGGGGCCTGGGCATACTTGGGGAGCTCACCGTCTAAGGTACCTGGGTCATTAGGCTCTACTCCAGACCTGCTGAGTCAGAATCCCTGGGAGAGAGGCCTAGACATGTGAACTTTGAAAAAGTTCCTCCCCAAGTGACACTGATGGACACCCCTGGTCAAGAGTCACTGTTTAAGGGAAAGGTGACCCATGAGGCCTTAACTAAAGTGTGAGTGGTTCACCTGCTAAAGGAGTTAACGTGCGTTTCTTTTGTAGCATTAACAACAACAGTGTCTTCAGTGTTCGCTTCTTCAGAACTACAGCTGTATGCAGTAAGTACCTGCCTTCTTGGGAATGGAATTTTATGGGAAAAGCAACAATTGATTGAGTTTAATTAAAGAAAAATAATGAAAAATGAACTACTTGTGATTTTCTTGTTTGCATTTTTCCTAGAGGATGACTTGGTTACAGTCAAAACCCCAGCATTTGCAGAGTCTGTCACAGAGGGAGATGTCAGGTGGGAGAAAGGTGAGATTTAGTTCTTTTTTTCTCTCTTTTTTTCTTTTTTTTGGGAGACAGAGTCTCACTCTGTTCCCAGCCTGGAGTGCAGTGGTATGATCTCGGCTCACTGCAGCCTCCACCTCCCAGGTTCAAGTGATTCTCTTGCCTCAGCCTCCCGAGTAGCTGGGATTACAGGTGCGCACCACCACGCATGGCCAAGTTTTTTGTATTTTTAGTAGAGATGGGGTTTCACCATGTTGGTCAGGCTGGTCTCAAACTCCTGACCTCAGGTGATCTGCCCGCCTTGGCCTGCCACAAAGTGTTGGCGTGAGCCACTGTGCCTGGCTCCTCTCACTTCTTAAGTTTAAGTGCTTTCTAAAATTCTCCCCTCCCCCAAGGATAGTTGTAGAATTTATAGCTCTGCCCTTTTCTTTACATACGTACTTTCTGCTGGCCCTGTAGGAAAGGGTTCTTGTAACATACTGGAGGCTCCCCGCTAACAGGTAGACTTTGATTGTCTTTTCAGCTGTTGGAGACACCGTTGCAGAAGATGAAGTGGTTTGTGAGATTGAAACTGACAAGGTAGGCTTATCTTATATTACCAGTTTTTCATGGGCTTCCCTTAGTTAACCTAATGAAAGAAACAGGGACTTAACCGTTGTATAGAGATCATTTTTAACTAGCTCTAACCTCAGTTGTAAAATTATTGGATTCGTTCAATTAAAAAAAAACTTTTTACTTCCTTTAACTTCCTTTTTTTTTTTTCTGAGACAGAGTCTTGCTCTGTTGCCCAGACTAGAGTACAGTGGCCTGATTTCAGCTCACTGCAACCTCCACCTCCCGGGTTCAAGCGATTCTCCTGCCTCAGCTTCCCTAGTAGCTGGGATTATAGGCGCATGCCACCACACCCGGCTAATTTTTGTACTTTTTGTAGAGACAGGGTTTTGCCAGGCTGGTCTCAAACTCCTCACCTCAGGTGATCTGCCTGCCTCTGCCTCCCAAAGTGTTGGGATTACAGGTGTGAGCCACCGCGCCTGACCTGCATTTAACTTTAAATTGTTTGAATTGTTTGCTGTGTGTGTACTATGTACTTCATTTAGTAGCTTTAGTCTTGTAGTGTGTGGTGAGGGGGTGAGGAGGGTAAGTAAGCTGTTTCCAGTTTTTCCTGTATCACTTGGAAACCTATTAACTGAATATTGCCTGAATGTTTCTGAGAAAGGACAGAAAGAGTGAATCTTCACAATAGCGTTGACTTGTCATCACCCTTGCTCTGAAATTGTGGCCTTAGGTGTTTGTGTGCAGGGCCTTATATATTGTGTTGCAACTCTTGTGACTCATTGGAGGTTTTTGTTGTTGTTGTTGTTTTGAGATGGCGTTTCGCTCTGTCACCCAGGCTGGAGTACAATGGCGCGATACTGGCTTCACCTGCCAGGTTCAAGCGATTTTCCTGCCTCAGCCTCCCAAGTAGCTGGGATTATATTTTTGTAATTTTTAGTAGAGATGGGGTTTCACCATGTTGGCCAGGCTGGTCTTGAACTCCTGACCTCAAGTGATCCACCTGCCTTAGCCTCCCAGTGTACTGGGACTACAGGCATGAACCACCATGCCCGGCTTCGTTGGAGATTCTATACAGCTAATTTTCTAATGCTGGATAAACATTTGGACTTTCTCCATCTGTTTTCCTCTTCCAGACATCTGTGCAGGTTCCATCACCAGCAAATGGCGTGATTGAAGCTCTTTTGGTACCTGATGGGGGAAAAGTCGAAGGAGGCACTCCACTTTTCACACTCAGGAAAACTGGTGGTAAAGAAGTTCTCCTGGTGGTCAAGGTCTCCAGTGTTCCCTCTTGGGATTGGGACTGAGCATAATGTGCTAATTCCCTGATATGTCAAAGACTCTATCATTCCAGCTGCCCTTAGTTGAGGGAATAAGGGGTAAATTTATATATAGTGTGAACTTTAAATGTCAAATTCTAGAAGAAAAGTTTATTTTTAAAAAAATGAACCTTATACTCTGTTCTTTCCATGGGTGTTTCTTAGCAGGAGCTGAGAAACTGAACCTTTTCTTATAGATATACAGATTGAGCATACCTAATCTGAAAACTCAAAATCTAAAATGCTCCAAAACTGAAAATCCAAAATCTGAAATGCTTCAGAATTTTTTGAGCGCTGACGTAATGCTCAAAGGAAATGCTCGTTGTCTATTATGGGGAATTCAGTGTTGTTTCTTTTCACATCTATTCTCTCATATCTCTAGGAAGGGTTGGTATTTCTTTTGGGAAGAAATGAGAAACAAAATACTTTGTACTAGACCTGATAGGATTAGAGATTAATAACTGTTTATCTGACTCTTAGTGAAATTTCATAACCACTAAAAACTCTATTTCTTTTTCCTAAGCGAGAATCATACTCGTAGACCAACGAGTCACAAATGTCTATTTCTTTTTCATTGTTACACTAATAAGGCAGATCGACCACATGATTGAGGTTAATCAGGCAAGACCAGAAGCTCAGAGTAGAAACCATATATGGTAGAAGGCTAGGAAATAAGGATAGTCCTCCTGTTGCAGAAGTTTGTCTTAGCACTAATCCTGGATATAATGTCCAGATGGGTGAAAAATAGAAACAAACATTTCATTTAAAGTTGTGAGATTATTACTTGTCCTCAGTGATGTATGCGTCATCCTGGATGAAGCACTTTCTTAAGCCTAAGTTAGCCCTCGATGAATTTTTATTTTTTATTTTTTTTTTATTTATTATTATTTTTGAGATGGAGTCTTGCTCTGTTGCCCAGGCAGGAGTGCAGTGGCCTGATCTTGACTCACTGCAACCTCTGCCTCCAGAGTTCAAGTGATTCTCTTGCCTCAGCCTGCTGAGTAGCTGGGACTACAGGTGCGTGCCACCATGTCCAGCTAATTTTTGTATTAGTAGGGACGGGGTTTCACCATGTTGGCCAGGATGGTTTTGATCTGTTGACCTCGTGATCCGCCTGCCTTGGCCTCCCAAAGTGCTGGGATTACAGACATGAGCAACTGCACCCAGCCTATTTTTTAGTAGTAGTCTTGCATATATAATGTTAGAATAGAGGATGGAGAATATCAGTAATTAGAAATACTTTTAGGTATGCATTTCAATATTTTAAATTGCCTAGACTTTTTTTTTTTCTCTTGGAAGTTTACATTTTCTTGGGCTTGGTAGGTGCTTTGAAAGTACTTGCTGAATTTATTCAGTAGAAACCTGTGAAATCGAGAAGGGAGCTAAATTGAGCCAGTTATCTGACGGACATTTAGGGACCCTGAGGAATAGCGAATAGTGCCTTATGTCATTGTGTGTGTGTCTCATAGTGCTTTGCATATTGCAGATACCCAGTAGACATTTGTTACTTGATTGGAGCTAGAGTTTTTGCCACTAAATTTGGCTTAGTAGCTGTGATTTGGTTGCTTTCCATTTCAGATAGTGCCAGTGGCATCTACTTTTCTTGTTTTTCAGCTGCTCCTGCTAAGGCCAAACCGGCCGAAGCTCCTGCTGCTGCAGCCCCAAAGGCAGAACCTACAGCAGCACCAGTTCCTCCCCCTGCAGCACCCATACCCACTCAGATGCCACCAGTGCCCTCACCCTCACAACCTCCTTCTAGCAAACCTGGTAGGCTTCCAACTCCCACGTGTCATGTGGGAGAACATCTCGTCTAATATGTTCCCTCACAGGGTAAACTCTAAGACTAATCATGGTTCTGAACAGGCCAGGTTGACTGCTTTGTAGAAAGAATTCTAGACTTTGTATCCGAAGTTCTGTTTTGCATCTCAGCTTTCTGTTACTAGCTGTGTGTCTTTAGGCTAGTCACTTAATTTATCTGAACAGATTGTTCATCTGTGAAGTTGGAGTGATACTAATACACCTCAGAATATCTTGAAGGTTAAGTAACAGTACATATGAAAGCACTGGCACAAACTCAGTAGATGTTTCTTTCTTTGTCTGATGCCACTTTATCCTCTCTTCATTTTCAGTGTCTGCAGTGAAACCCACTGCTGCCCCACCACTAGCTGAGCCAGGAGCTGGCAAAGGTCTGCGTTCAGAACATCGGGTAAGCCTCTGCGGACCACTTCCAGGAAAGAGGCAGGGGGAAGTGTTGAGATTAGTGGAGTATGGGTGTGGTGGTGCCTACCTTTGAATGGCTGGCAACTCATTCCCTCAACCTTGACAAAGGGAGTTTAGGATATAACTTCTTCATAGTCACATCACCATCAAATGATAGGACTAGAACCCGAGGTCTTCTGAACGCTTGTTCAGTGGCTTTCCTGCTATATTATGCTACCATTGAAAGCCTTGGGTAAGTTAAATATTTGTAGGGGATGGTAGCTTAGTAACTCACCCCCTTCCTCCCACGATGTCACACACTTCGAGAGGTGGTTTAGTGAGCTCTATTCCTATACTTCCGGGATACGTAGCTGTAGCTAAGGGATAATACTCAGTAGCAATAGCTGTCAGGTGCAGACATAAAACCTCAAGGAAGTATGGTCAAGAGTGTGGTTCCTCTGCCTGAGAATACTTCCTAAAAATATGATAGCCTCAAAAGTTTGTTGCTTATGAGGTTCCGTTCCACAAATAGCTATTGTCATGCAAGTCTTTAGCAATAGAAAGTGCCCTTTTTCTTATGATTCTTGTGTTGGCTAGACTACACTACATTCTTTCATAAATTGGTTTTGGTTTTTAAATCACCGTTTCTGAGCCTTCATTCTTGGTCAAGCTTCAGGCACATCTGAATGAGTAGTTTTGGCCTGTGTTTGCATGTTTTTGCTTGGAGGAGAAAGAGCCACCACAGGAAAGGGAAGCCTAGAGCTCTTGTTTTACTTAGATACTATAGCCCTTGGCCATCCACTCGTGGCAAGCCATGTTCTTTCTGACTACATGGGGAATGCTTGACCCAGAGAGATCAGATTGTCAATGCTTGTTCCACTCTCGCTTTCAGGAGAAAATGAACAGGATGCGGCAGCGCATTGCTCAGCGTCTGAAGGAGGCCCAGAATACATGTGCAATGCTGACAACTTTTAACGAGATTGACATGAGGTAGTGTCTCTAGCCCCTCTTATCCCCTAAGCCCTTTTTTGTTAGAGAACACTTGAACTTGCCCCGTCCTTATCTCTTTATCTAGTGCTGATTCTAAAACTAACTTGTCAGGGAAGAGGTATCTCTTTGCTTTGTTTATTGTTTTTTTTGTTGTTTTGTTTTTTGAGACGGAGTCTCGCTGTCTCCCAGGCTAGAGTGCAGTGGGGTGATCTTGTCTCACTGCAAGCTCCACCTCCCGGGTTCACACCATTGTCCTGCCTCAGCCTCCTGAGTAGCTGGGACTACAGGCGCCCGCCACCACGCCCGGCTAATTTTTTATATTTTTTTAGTAGAGACAGGATTTCACCATGTTAGCCAGGATAGTCTCGATCTCCTAACCTCGTGATCCACCCGCCTCGGCCTCCCAAAGTGCTGGGATTACAGTTGTGAGCCACTGCACCCGGCCTGTTTATTGTTAACTTTCACAGAGCAACCCACTGGCTTCTTCTCTAATTGGCTTTCCTGATACTATGCCTGCCTTCTCCATGACCTTAACCTTAGCCTTGGCTAGGTATAGTGGCTCACACCTATAATCCTGGCACTTTGGGAGGCCAAGGCAGGCAGATTGCTTGAGTCCAGGAGTTCAAGACCAGCTGGGTAACAAGGTGAAACCCCACCTTGACAAAAAATACAAAAATTAGCCAGGTGTGGTGGTGCACACCTGTAGCCCCAGCTACTTGGGAGGCTGAGATGAGAGGATCATTTGAGCCCAGGAGGTTGAGGGTACAGTGAGCTGAGATCATGCCACTGCACCCCAGCCTGGGTGACAGACTGAGACCCTGTCTCAAGAAAAACCCAACAACTTAGCATTTTAGACTTTTAAACCTGAATCTTGTGATTTCTGATAAATGAGAGTAGTCATAGTTGTACAGTCTGACTAGTGTTAGGTTGCCAAACAGAAATGGGACAACCAGGCCAACGTGGTTTATGCAAAGGTCTCCCACTCGGGGTGGAGAAGCCTTGACAGCATGCCAAGAGCCCGGGCACCACACCCTCCTTCTTTCACACAGGGGTTGCTCCTTACATGTTTTCCTAAGTGATTCAGAATCAGGTAGATGAAAAGGCAAAGATAGGCTAGGCTTGTCTTTCATTTTACCCAGTTTTGATAGTGAAATGGAAAACAAGTTGTGTTTTTAAAGAACCTTAGAATGCTAACCAAAGGTACTAATTCACTGGGTATGCCCATTTCTATAGTGAGCTAATTGTTGACTCACCTGTTTTCTTCAAGATTTTGATGTGTTCAGGTATCAGCACTGTCAGGAAGAGAAATTTGACAAACATGTTTTGAGTGTGTACTGTATACAGAGTACTGTACTGTGGAATTCAGTGGGGTTATAGACTGGGCGCCATGGCTCGTGCCTGTAATCCCAGAGCTTTGGGAGGGCAAGGAAGGAGGATCGCTTGAGCTTAGGAGTTGGAAACCAGCCTGGGCAACATAGCGAGACTGTCTCTACATAAAATTTTAAAATTAGCCAAGTGAGGGCTGGGTGCAGTGGCTCGCACTTGTAATCCCAACACTTTGGGAGGCTAAGGTGGTTGGATCACATGAGGCCAGGCCAGGAGTTCGAGACCAGCCTGGCCAACATGGTGAAACTCTGCCTCTAGTAAAAATACAGAAATTACCCAGGCACGGTGGCACATGCCTATAATCCCAGCTAATGGGAAGGCTGAGGCACGAGAATTGCTTGAACCCAGGAGGAGGTTGCAGTGGCAGAGATTGTGCCACTGCACTCCAGCCTGGGCAACAGAAGAGACTCCATCTCAAAGAAAAAAAATTAGGTATGGTGGCGTGGACCTATAGTCTCAGCTACTTGGGAGGCTCAAGTGATCCTCCTGCCTCAGCCTCCCAAATGACTGGGACCACTGGGAACACAGGCGTGTGCCACCAGGCTTGGCCAGTTTTTTTAGTATTTGTAGAGACAAGATCTTGCTATGTTGCCTAGGCTGGTCTCCTGAACTTCTAGGGTCAGGCCATCCTCCTGCCTTGGTCTCCCACTGGGATTATAGGCATGAGCCACCATGCCTGGCCAGAAAAGAATTTTTAAACAGGTCTTCAAGAATGGCTAGCATTTTGTCAGCCTTGTGGAGAAAGGTCATTCCAGACGATGTTAACAGTGTAGACCATGAGATGGGAAAGTGGAAGACACATTTGAGAAATTGTCAAAAATAATTTCTGTTGTGAGGATTATGTATAGCAAAGAATGGTAAAGAAGGCTGGATCCTTATTTCAGAGCGTTTTGAATGCCAGGGTAGGAGTTTATATTTAAGTCAGGAAGCAAATCAAGTCTCAGATCATCTCTTTGTTTCTTTTTGTCCTGAGGGTTTTGTCTTCACATCTACTTTTCATTAGAGAAATTTGCTTTTCTTTGGAAAGAGTTTGAAAAATAGGGAGAAGGGAGTGTTTTCTTGATAGTCTGCTGTGGCATTGTTTAGAGTAGGGCTCTGTGACCTGTTTTACTAGATGTCATCCATTCTATTGGGAAACTTTCTGAAGAGACTGGATGACATTCAAGCCAAAGATTTCTCTCTTGTTCATAGGATGTAGGGGAAGGACCTTGACTAATGAATCACAAAGGCTGCAGCTTATGTTTCAGTGCATTAGGGCCAAATTGTACACAAATTGAATTGGACTTTGAAATTCTACCCAATTTCTTAAGACAAAACATGTAAATATTTGTGGCCCTGAAAGATGCAGTTGGCCCAACAGCTTTGATTGGAAAGTAAGCATAATAGCTGGATCTCCTTTCAGCGGCTAATCAAGGTGTCACTTAACAATGGCTTGCAGTCTTGCTGCAGCCTAATTTGGTTTAGATCGAGTGCCCTTTGGGTCTTCTGCTGATCAGCTAACCCATAAGGGACCTTTCTGAGACCTTCTCCCTTCCCCTATTGTCCCAGCCTTTGCCTCCAAGGGCAGAGCTCTGAAATAGAAACTACTTAATGACCAGACAATAACGTTTGGGCAGGTTTGAGAGCAGAGATGTTGATCACATCCCTTTCCCTCTTCTGCAGCTCTTGTGTCTTGGGAACCAGTAATGTGTTTAGGGCGGTAATCCTAGCACTAAATAAGGTTAGAATCAGGAAAACAAGCATTTTAAACCCAATCAGTCCCCCTTGGAAAAACTTCCTTTTTCAAAAACAAAAGATTTGAAGGGGGCTGTTAAAATTGTACCACATCTTACCTTTCATGCTAATGTCTAATTAGGCCATTAGAGGGAGAAAGGGAGAACTGATCATTTGGCCCTGAGATAAAGTTAAATTCAATTTTCATCGTAGAACTGCATTATTGCATTCCAATAAATACTGAGGTTTCTGCAGCAAAGTGATGGGAAAGCCATTTCCCATTAACTCTGCAATGTGTCTTTGAAAAAAACCAGTCCCAAAAGAATAAAGGCTGTTCATGTTGTAAAGGCTTTTCAGAAGACTTGCCGCTTCATCTGAAGGGGAGCAGCCTAAACCACAGGTGGCCACTTTTCTAAATACCAAGAAATCACAGCCATTAAACTAATCTTAAGGGCAAGAGCTATGTCTTAATTAGCTTTGTATCTTGGTGCCTGGCCCTGACCCTCACATGTAGTAGGTGTTAGTGCCTGTTTGAAAGAATAAGTGGATGGAACTGCTGACTCTGGAAAGATGAAGAATGAATATGACTTTCCATGAGTCTGAAAGAACACTGGGTTATACCCTTCCGTGCATAGTCATGACTGCTTTTTCCCACATGGAGCCTCATGCACCTGTGAAGTGTTTATTTTAGTCTCCACTAATCAAGAGATAGGAGGAGTATCACATGGGAGTTACACTCAGATTTGGTGGGTTTTTTTTTTTGTATTCTAACAATAAATAAAAAGAATATTGCTTATTTTGTAGATTTTGTTTATACTTTAAAACAATTTTTTTTTTCAAGATGGATAGCTCAGTTATTCAGGGGAAGGATGTTGGTGTGCTGTGTGATCTCTTGTTCATATGATGTGTCACTGAAATCTGACTTCTAGACCATGAAGGAGCCCTGTAAAGAGCTCAACCCACCTTAAAGACAGATTGGGCCTGATTCCTTTATATTTCTTTGTAAAAGAACAGAGTTACTGTGTTAACCTCAGGTAGACTATTTCAAAACTTGAACTAAGGTAATGGTCCAGAGTGAGGGAAAAGCTCTCACCTGATTGTGTATATGGAGTGAGAAACCTGTGTGAAAGTCAAAATACAGGCTTTGTGGTCAGTTTGTTTTGTAATGTTTTCACAGTAACATCCAGGAGATGAGGGCTCGGCACAAAGAGGCTTTTTTGAAGAAACATAACCTCAAACTAGGCTTCATGTCGGCATTTGTGAAGGCCTCAGCCTTTGCCTTGCAGGAACAGCCTGTTGTAAATGCAGGTGAGTTGCTTGTGGCCAGAATTGGAGAGGTCCTGGGAGGTAGGTGTATGAGCACAGACCTGCTCCCACATGCAGAGGATCAACAGACCAAGGCTTTTTATTTGCTACCTATAGAAATATGAGTATCTTCCCCAGGGATTTATTGGTTCACTTCCTTGAAGCAGCATCATGATTACTTTCTCCCCACCAGCTGGGCAGAACAGTTTCTCTTCCCAGTGTACTGCTTGGCAGCTGCTCAGGCAGCAGGCAGTTCTGGGATAGCCCAGCTCTCCATGCTGTCTCCTGTCAAGGTGGAAGCTCGTGTTCCTGCTTCCTCCCCTTCCCCAGCTCCACAGGCCCTGTTACCTTGGGGCCTGACTTCCACACTTGGTGTAGGCTCCTGGCTGACCTTCGATCTCAGGTCGATGGGCCTCACTGGGAGCTTGGGCTTGGCCTCTCTTTCATGGACTTGGTGCTCGTTTTCTTTCCTTTTTACTCACCTATGTCATTGTAGTGTGGACCTAACAAGCACTCTGCTTTCCTGTTGACACACTTCTCTGTTCCTTGGGAGATTGGAGAGGGGGCAGTGATACTTTTGCCATCCTCAGCAATGTCAGGGGCCCTAAAGGTCTAGAAGCAGAAGCCCTAGTCCCTCCTGTTGAATAGTGTGCTCTAAGGAGGTAGAAGGCCATCTTTGTTTTGCCCATATGTATACCTCTTCTTGTTTTTCCCATTCTTATGCCTCCCTGACTGATGCTGTCTTTTTCAGTGGGCCCCTTCTGCTTGCCCACACATGTAGGCGGCTCTCAAAAGTTCTCATGGCCTCTTTTTCACGTTACATGCTTCCTCTGGATGTCTTTTTTTTTTGAGATGGAGTCTTGCTCTGTCGCCCAGGCTGGAGTGCAGTGGCCGGATCTCAGCTCACTGCAAGCTCCGCCTCCCGGGTTTACGCCATTCTCCTGCCTCAGCCTCCCGAGTAACTGGGACTACAGGCGCCCGCCACCTCGCCTGGCTAGTTTTTTGTATTTTTTTTTAGTAGAGATGGGGTTTCACCGTGTTAGCCAGGATGGTCTCGATCTCCTGACCTCGTGATCTGCCCGTCTCGGCCTCCCAAAGTGCTGGGATTACAGGCTTGAGCCACCGCGCCCGGCCTCCTCTGGATGTCTTATCTAACAATACAACCTGGACTTTCTGTGGAAATGATTCCCAAGCCTTTATTTTCCCATTAGTGCTAGGTGTACATTTTCAGATGCTGGTTTGCCATCTCTCAAGGTAGCATATTTCAAAGCCAGATCACCCCGCTTACTCTTGGATCTCCCCCCTTCCTCTTGTTGAGAGTCGGAAGCAGAGAATGTGTAGCATCTCTGTACCCCTTTTCCTTTCCAAATTTACCCTTTTTTGGAACATTTGTTAACCATAGTCATTCTCTGCAAAGGGAGAGCTTGAATAGAGCTACTTAACGAGAATTTAGTGCATACCTATCCTATGTAAGCCAGTGTGTTGAGCCCTTCTTAGGGCTGCCAAAGAAATGGGTGCTTCTCTGCCCAGGCTCAGTCAGGGGACTTGGGAGATACTACGCTTGGTTGGGATGGAGTAAGTGGAATGCCAGCTGCCTTGCATAATGCTATGGTGTTCATGGTGGTTGGTCCGCCCACGCTGTATCAAGCTCTGCAGATTTTTACTCTGTTAATGCAGATATTACCTCATTAGCCTTGGCCTGCCTGGGGAGTTGTGTGTAACATGTATTTTCTCTCTCATAGTGATTGACGATACAACCAAAGAGGTGGTGTATAGGGATTATATTGACATCAGTGTTGCAGTGGCCACCCCACGGGTATGTTGGGGCAGGAGATGGGGAACGCTGGTCTTAGACCCTCACCTTATCTGTGTGAAGAAGGAGATCACACAAGAGAAATCATTTCTTTAATTCTGTATTTTTAGGAAGGAGTTAGTAACTTTTTTTCTTTTAAACCATGCCACATTCTTTTATCTTAAGACTTTCTGTTAATCACATTGAGTAATGAAGGTATTCTAGGGAGGGGATACCACTGGTTGAATCAAGGGAGTTGTAACTATAAAAGGTAATGTTAATTTGCAACTGAAAACAGCTCTTCACCGTCTTCAGGGTCTGGTAGTTCCAGTCATCAGGAATGTGGAAGCTATGAATTATGCAGATATTGAACGGACCATCACTGAACTGGGAGAGAAGGTAAAGTAGAAAGATGTATACAAGCTACTGAGCAGGCGAGGGAAGAGAGCCTTCGGAAGGCTGGGCTCGCCAGCGAGCAGTGCTCATGGAACGTCAAGTGCATAGCCCCTGAGAAGAGCAGTGGCCCATGAGAGCTAAGTATTTTATCTATCTGGTGGAGTTCACCGTGCTCTGGTAACTGAAATCTCATCAGATGAGACCTGCTAGAAAAGATCTTTGAAGTCTTCAGCTCTATGAAGTTGTGCCTTTTCTCTGGTGGAGCCCTGGTCATAGACACCTCAGCCGGACAACTGTCACACGGAAGCTGGCGCTTGTGCCATCAATCTCATGATACAAGCTTTCTGGACTTCCTTCGCTTTTTTGTTTTTAGAGGCAGGGTCTCACTGTGTTGCCCAGGCTGGAGTAGAGTGGTAGGGTCATAGCTTACTGCAGCCTTGCACTCCTGGGCTCAAGCGATTCTCCTGCCCCAGCTTCCTGAGTAGCTGGGACTACAGGTGTGCACCACCATGCCTAGCTAATAAAGTTTTTTGTAGAGGTGGGGTCTCACTATGTTGCCCAGGTTGACCTTGAACTGGCCTCAAGCAGTCCTCCTGCCTCAGCCTCCCAAAGTGCTGGGATTATGGACTGACTTTAGATGAAGGAAGCTGGGTTGGCTTAATATTTCAATTACGAAATCTGTTTTTAGGCCCGAAAGAATGAACTTGCCATTGAAGATATGGATGGCGGTACCTTCACCATTAGCAATGGAGGCGTTTTTGGCTCGCTCTTTGGAACACCCATTATTAACCCCCCTCAGTCTGCCATCCTGGGGATGCATGCCATCTTTGACAGGCCAGTGGCTGTAGGAGGCAAGGTAGGAACTCACTTCTAAGGTCCTAGTGGCTAGGTCTTGATGAAGGGGAAATCCAACTAAATGCTAATTGCAAAACATTAACTATAATTTCAGGCCTAAGTTCCATTTCTTAGTTTCTAATAGCTAAGGCACTGATTATCAAATTGTGGTCTGGATCAGCATCATCTGGGACCTTGTTAGAGATGCATATTCTTAGACCCCATCCCAGACTTAAGAAGTGCAGATGATCCTGATACATATTCAAGTTTGAGAACCACTGAGCTGAGAAGGCTTGTTTGCTTCTATGGAGTGGGAGATATAGTTGGAGACGTGGTCCCTTGCCCCTGGGAAACAGATGACATTTATGCATGTCAGTCTATGAACTGGCAAGTTGTATGATAAAGCTTGGAAGTTTCCCGGGAGTTCAGAGAATTAAGTATTAAAGGGGCTTGAGCTGGCCCTTAGAAGATATGTTGATATCAAAAAGCTTTCTGGGAACTCCTGTGTTTAGAATCCTTTTGGGTTACTGAATCCTGTGTGAAACCAAAATCCGTAGCTCTTCCTGGAAAATGCCCACACACCCAACTACACATATAATTCCAGAATTTGTAGACCCCAGCTTAATTTTTTTTTTTTTTTTTTAATTCTAACCCCAGAGAAGCAAGTACAGGCAGCCAGAACTGAAGGGAAAACTTTCCTTGTAGGCAGCAGATGCATTAGAGGGCAGAGTATGTTTTTAAAAAATAAAAGACAGTTGTGAGAGGACAGTTTTCTTGGCAAACTTTGTTTCTGAGTGGGGAAGCTTTGCACTGAGGGTAAGGCCTGGTGAAATACTGAAAATACTGTAAATATGCAGAGGCAACATCAATAGGAAAGGCTCTGGAAATAGGAACTTTCTTATGGGCCGTGCTGAATCTCCTCCTTCAGCAAGGCTGGCTGTGGCTTGCTGGGGACAAACCTATTGACCTTTCCTCTCTGTAGGTGGAGGTGCGGCCCATGATGTACGTGGCACTGACCTACGACCACCGGCTGATTGACGGCAGAGAGGCTGTGACTTTCCTCCGCAAAATCAAGGCAGCGGTAGAGGATCCCAGAGTCCTCCTCCTGGATCTTTAGGAGGAACCCACACACCCTATAAATTGATCATGCAGGAACTGAAAATCAGTCTTCTCCCTGTCCCGTCATGGGTCCCGGGTTAGCCTGGTGACAGGCAGGCACATGCTGTTGGCCTCAAGCAAGGAAGCAGAGCACTATGTAACCAGCAGTCACAGGTCTTTTCTTGGTGTTCCTGCCAGGCTCTCTCCCTCTCTGCACCTGTCTCATACCCTCGAATATCTTAATTCCTTAGGCTTGAGAGAGAGAGCCTTAATGGATGCTCATCCATATTCCTGCCTTTCTTCCATCAACCCTCCGCAGAGATGATTTTGCTTCTCCCTAGTGCTGGTATACTATAGAGAAACCCCCGGGGACCATGTTATTAAGTTCCTATCTTTTCAAAGTTTGTTCTGCAGAGATGTTTAGGAGGATGCTGTGCCTCCCAAGCTCAGAGCAGCCTCTGTCCTGGCTGTGCACATTCTCCCTTGATTCCACTTGTGTGGAGGGATTGAACACAGGCAAAGAGGTGCTGCTTTGCTTCTTCAGTGGCACCTTCATTCTCCGTTGTCATTGACTTCAAGATGCCTCTTCTACCTCTTCCAGGAAGCACAGGCCAGGGGATCTGGGTGTGTGAGTGGGAGGAGAGGGCAGAGGTCCCCTGAGGTCACATGTTGTAATCACCATAGGAGAGCCCGGGCGGACGCTCTCCATCATAGGCTTACACCAGGAAGACTCGTCTTGGCACAATCTCACACAGATGGGGCTGTAGCAACCCTTTCCAAACCCTTTCCTGGTTGCTGGGCCTCATTCTAGCACCTTGTTCTTACTTAGAGCAGATTCTAGCACATCATGGCAGTGGGACCGAGCGTGGTCCTGAGGAAGGGCCGGAGCCTGGTAGAGACTAGGGAAGGGAGGTCTCCTCTAGACTGACTCAGATTGACTTGAGCTTTTCAATTAAGTTGCTGTAAGCACATGGGCTGAGGAGGTAGTTCTTATTCCTTCCTGCGTTATAGTGGGGCCTTGTCTCTTCCTCTGCAGGACACAGATCTGGAGGACATGGACTGGGGTAGGAAACCACCCTGAGGGTGTTAGTACATAGTAGTGAAATGGATGAGGTCATTTCTAAGGTGTGTTGCCCGTGGATCTGGGCACAATCGTTGGAATTCCTTGGAGCATGGTTAAATGCGAGTGAAAGCTACTGGGATTCATGGCTTTGTATCCAACCGCATCCAGGCCCGAGACTGCTGGCATTTGGCACCAGGGCCAGTAGAGAGTGCCCTTTTGTATCTTGAGCCAAGAAGTGAGGCCTGGGGGTGGGGGAGGGGTAAGGGGTGGGAGCCAATACTGAGTGCCTGCAGCATCTACTACTCTGTCTTCACTATTCAGAACTTGTAACTAAAGTATTTAAAGAAACTGATTTTAAATGCAAATTAAAGGGCAGATGTTCTCAAACAGGGTTCCTGTATCTGTGTTCCTTTTGGCTACCGAGGTGGTACAAGTCCCCAGCACTGTTGCACTGACATCATTGAAAACCACTTAAGGTCCTGTTGCTTATCTTTTGGAATCAGAAATCCCTTATGTGGAAGTTAACACTGTCCTAATTTGACAGAAGGTAGAATCCTGACTGCCAGCCAGGAAAGTGTTGCCAAAAAGAGTCAACCTCTGTAAAATATTTGAAGAGATTTATTCTGAGCCAAATGTGAGTGACTGATGGTCTGTGACACAACCTTTAGGAGATCCTGAGAACGTGTTCAAGGTGGTCTGGCTCCAACTTAGTTTTACACATTTAATACATTTTAGTGAGACATGACACCAGTCAATACATGTAAGATGTACAGTGGTTTGGTCTGTAGAGGGAGGACAGCTCAAGGCCTAGGGGTGTTGTCATAGGCAGAATCAAAGATTTTCTGATTGGCAATTTGTTGAAAGAGTTACTATCTAAAGACCTGGAATCAATAGAAAGTAATGTCTGGGTTACAATAAGGGGTTGTGGAGACCAAGGTTTTACACAGATGAAGCCTCCAGCCAGCAGGCTTCAGAGAAAATAGATTAAATGCTTCTCATCAGAATTAAGGAGCCTGTTATAGGGTATAATGAGGCATGGCTGGCTCCCTCTTCCCACCATGGCCCAAACTAGCTTTTCAGGTTAACTTGGAATGCCCTTGACTGAGAGGAGGGGTCCATACAGATGGTTGGGGGGCTTAGGATTTTATTTTATTTTATTTTTTTTTTTTTTTTTGAGACGGAGTCTCGCTCTGTCGCCCAGGCTGGAGTGCAGTGGCCGGATCTCAGCTCACTGCAAGCTCCGCCTCCCGGGTTCACGCCATTCTCCTACCTCAGCCTCCCGAGTAGCTGGGACTATAGGCGCCCGCCACCGCACCCGGCTAGTTTTTTGTATTTTTTATTAGAGACGGGGTTTCACCATGTTAGCCAGGATGGTCTCGATCTCCTGACGTCGTGATCCGCCCGTCTCGGCCTCCCAACGTGCTGGGATTACAGGCTTGAGCCACCGCGCTCGGCCAGGATTTTATTTTTTTTTAATTTTCAAAAGCATCATGGTCTCTTATGATGGGCCCAGCTTCCTTGAGCCCATCAAGCCATACTCTAGAGAATTTGGGGTCACCATCTTTGTGAAGCCCTTTCAAAACACCAGTAGACTTGCATTTTTTGTGGGGGCTTACATTATTTCAGTGATGGATTTGGGAGGGGTGGGAGCATCTCATTTCATTTGGATTTGATTACCTCGTGTACCAAGATGCTCAAGGTCAATACACACGAACAGGTGAGAGTTGATGACCTCCTAGGAGCAGTGGTCAGTGAGAGTGAGTATACAGGGTTGGTAGCTAACCTAGACTGCAGGTGGCAGGTGTGATGGATTCCAGGCTTAAACACAGCCTTGCCTTTCCACAGTCCCTGTCTGCTGAGCTCTCTTGCAGTGAGGCCATCCCTCTGTGAAGGTCTCACGGGAGGGAAGTGGGTCCCAGAGGGTAGAACCAGAGCTCTAGTAGATAGAAAAACAAATTAGGTTGAATGAAAGGAAGAACAGGACTTGGTGTTAGAAGCTTTAATTTATCTGGTAAACCTGCAAAATAG
The DNA here is from genome assembly GCF_009764315.1 of Trachypithecus francoisi. NCBI lineage: Eukaryota > Metazoa > Chordata > Mammalia > Primates > Cercopithecidae > Trachypithecus > Trachypithecus francoisi. The sequence goes on along the minus strand of NW_022681468.1, from coordinate 32,350,652 downwards.
GCATTGCTTGCCCCATTCTATCGAAAGGAGGTTGACTGTAAGAGCTGGGACCCACAGTATTCTAAACTCAGGGCCCAACAAGGTACCAGACATGTAGCGTTGGGTGGATGAAGCACAGAAGTTCCAGAAGTGACTTGTGTTTCATGAAGCAGTGGTTGGAAGTGGTCCAGCCTGACTTAGGGAGAGTAGCAGAAGGAACACTAACTTGCAACTTTGGCTAGGCTGTGTCCTTAACCTCTTTGAGCTTCAGTTTTCTCATGAGCTACCATCTGTTGCAAGGGGTCACTGTGAGGATGAAACTGGTATTCCCCCAGGCACCATGAGCCTCTTCCAAGGCTGTTTCATCCTCTTCCCCACAGAGCCTGGTCCTCCTCCTGACCCCACCACTTCCCCTGCGGCCCAGGGCACAGGTGGCATGCTGCTCACCACCAGCCCTGCGTCCTACTTCCTGGCAGCCCCCAAGCTCACTCTTGACTTCACTCTGGAGGTTCTATGGGGGAGCCTTCCAACCTGCCCCAATGAGCCGCGGTCACTGCATGGAAGAAGCACGAACACCGTAGACCAGAGCAGGCTTTATTGGGGCTAGGTGAACCCCAGGGAGAGGCAGGTTGTGAACCGCGGAGAGTCACATACAGGCTGCGCTTTCGCTTGTCCTCTCTGTCTCAGTCTCCTGAAGAGCCCAGGGAAGTCAGGTCTCCCCACCATGAGTGACAAGAGTCTGGCCTGACAGAGTTGGGCCTTCAGAGCCAGACAGGTGGACCATGTAGGAAGCGCCACCTGGTGGTGACTGGGATGCTGGCGGGGAGGAGCTGGGGGCAAAAGTCTAGTGGAAGTTTCCCAGGTCCCACGCCCCGGTGACAGGGTGAACCCTGAGAGGAGCCCCCAAACTGGGGGCGATTGTCTTTGGGACAACCACTCACTCCAGTTTTTCAGAGACCAGAAGCAAGATGTTTCTGGCTAAGAGCCATGGATAGTTGTTCCATGCGTTTTGTGGTTTCTTATCCCAAAAGGATGTGAAGTCACAGTAGGCAGTGACATGGTAAACAGCCAAAGCCTGAGAGGGGATCCTTATGGGCACATCTTGTCTCAGCTGCTTTGGCCTGGAGGCTGAATTGCTGTCCTCTTGCACCCCTGGGGCAGGCTGCCCTCTCCCCCCACACAGCTGGCCCCACCGGGGAGTAGGGTTCTTGATTCTGGTTTCAGACTTGCTCTAAGGGGCAGAGCCGTGCATTCCTTCCTCCCCCATTCCTCTTATTTTCTTCCCCTCCCTTTTGCTCTCCCAAGTCTGAAATCACAAGATGGGGGCATGGTCAGGAATGGGGGGGTCTTCCTGTCCCCTCCCCACACTACAGATGGCATCCTTGCTTCTGAGCCTCCCCAGCTGCAGTAACGGCTTCTGGTGGAAGAGGCCCACTCGTTGTGTGACTAAGAGGACTAGCCAGGACAGTCTGGTTTGGGTCCACTGAGCCAGTGGATCAGTGTCCTGAGATGAGTCTCCAGAGATGTCCTGAGTAGGGCACAACATGGCAGTGAGTGAGTCACAGCACCTCACAGTAGGGTGCAGCAGGTGGTCAAGAGCTCAGCGCCAATGCCACAGAAGGCAGCCTTTAACATGGTGAGTCCACATGCTCAACAGGTCTGTTGACTGATGGGTGGAAGGTTCAAGCTGCTTAGCAAAGCAAGCCTTGACTGCCCCCACCTCCAGCTTTTCCAGGAGCTGGCCCTTCCTGGGTGGTGGCCATAATTCTGAGGTCCCAGTGGGAGCCCAGTAGGACAGGCAGTGCCCTCCATTCCTCGCCCGAAGCCCGCTGATAGAGGACCAGCCCTGGGTGTCAGGCAAGGAGGAGAGGCGATCCAGACCAGGCCAGCTGCTTCCGTCACCCGCTCTACCCTCTTACCCCACCAGTTTGCTCCACTGGATGGTACTGAAAAAGGGATGGGACTTGAGTTTGCTGACACCACCTTCTCCCACGCCCAGGCGCCGGGTAGGCTCGAACTGCAGCAGCTGCAGAGAGAGGCCCAGTCAGCTGGCCTGCCCCACTCCAGCTGCGAAGGCATGAGGTGACCTCCAGGGACTCCAACCACTATAGCCCCTAGGGGGCCTGCTCCCTGGCAACCTGGCCCGTGGAACCCACATTTTACCCTGGGGACATTAGTGGTGGTTGGCCACCAACATGTAGAAATGTGTTGACTCTACTGTCCTCTGCATCCACATCAGACACTGAGCACGAAGCACACGTGGTGCAGATACAGTTCTGTGCCCCTCCCAGCACCTTCCTCAGGTTAGGCAGCTGCTTCCTCTGGCCGGGCTACACCTCACCTCAGTCAGCAGAGAGGCCGCCGGACGACTGAGCCACTCGGGCAGCTGGAGCTGGGTGTGGGCTTGGATTCCTGAAGGGTGGCTCTGGGACAGTGCCTGGGAGGACACAGGGAAGGGCCTCTGAGGAGGCGACCCCAGGACTGTCTACATTACAGTGGCAGCTAGGATTTTTTTTTCCCCATGGCACATCCCATGAGGATGATGACAATAATTATAGTTGCTAGGGCCAGACACTGCCTGAGGGCTAAGCAGTGCCTTTACGTTATCCATGAAAGGCAAGAAACAGGCCCAGAGGGGTAAAGGGACTTGTGCCGAGTTCAGGGTTTGAACCTAGGTCTTGGCTCCAAGCTTGCTAGAAGCAACTATCTTGGGTTGCAATCAGGGCAGGCACTCTTGAGAACAGTGATGGAACTTTTCTCCTTATTTAAAAAATCCACATGGGCTCTTCATTGGGCAGCAGGTCACAGCATGCTACCATCGGGGCCAAGGCAGGGGCGTGGCAATAAAATAAAATAGGACCTCTCCACACCCCAGAAAGGCACAGCTTTGGGGAGCAGAGGGTCTGTCTGGAGGGAAGTGTGGACTTCCAGGAACCCCTAGGAGGAAGGCCAGGAGCTCTGGGCTGGAGAGGTGAGAGAAGACAAGAAGGAGAGAGCCACTCTGGGGGAAATTGCAACCAGGACTCTCAGGGGCCCCGTGCCATGGGACGAAAGCAGGAGGGAGCCCGGATGGACTGGTCAGATCTGGACTTCAGTTCACACTGCATCCATTCTGGCTATTGCCTGCGCAAATGCACTTTGGCCTCTCCCTTGTTGCCTACAAAACTGGTCTCATTTGTAGTGCTGAGCTCATGAGTGAGGAGGATAGAAGGCAGAGCCATCTACTGTTCCCAAGAGTGCCTGCCCTGATTGCAACCTGCAAACACAGGTTCCCGGAGTGTTTGCAGGGGGATCTTTTGAGCTCTTGGCTGACCCAGGCTGGACAGGGCAGCTGCTTGCCTGGGTGAAAGAGCCCCTCTCTCCCATCCTCCAGCTAAGGTCTGGGAGTGACAGCCCATGAGGGCATGGGTGGGAGACGTGAACAGTGGGCTCAGGAGGATTGAACAGACTTCCAGGGAAGAAGGGCTGTGCCACATTTTGCGCTTCCTCCAAATCTGGCACCATCTGGGCCCAGGCTCTCTCTGGCAGAAACCTTCCCTGACCACCCCACTCTACTCTCATTCACAGAAGTTGACAGTCTCCTTAGCTACAGCCAACTAATGTGTTGGGAGTGCTAAGTGTGTCCCCGGCTTTGGGGGCAGCTGTGCTGGCAGGACAGCCAGGCAGTCTCTGCCCAGACTGACTGACTGGACTAAGCCTGGCCCATCCTACACTCAGTGGCACCCACCAGAGCACTACACCCAGCCCAGCCACTCACCATTCCTGTCAGCAGTTCATACAGTAGAGACCCAAAGCTCCACCAGTCACAGGCTTCTGTCAGCTCAGAAATCCCACCCACCTCTGTGGGAACAAGAACACAGGTGTCCCAGCCTCACCCAAGAGGGCCTCTTCCGTTCTCCTCAGCCTACCCAGACACCACCCACCCCTTCTGTCATTCTCAGACTCTGGGCGCAACCCACACAAAGGCACCCGGGTGCTAGGGCCCACCCCGGCCTCCCCGTTCTTGCCTGGGGCACTGTAGAGATTGTCCACGGCCTCCCCGCAGCACTGGGGCTCCACCTCTGACCACTGGCCAAAATATGTGAGCCGGATGTGACCTCCAGTGTGTAGGAGGAAAAAGGAGGGGACAAAGATTGAGGACAGCTGACATAGGGGAGGGGGTTCCAGGGCTTCCCCCAACAGTCATGCGGTGGGAGCCAATGGCCTTGCTTGGCAGAACCTCTGCAGGGGCACAGCACCCTGAGGCCCACAGAGCCCACAGGGTACTCCCAGGAGCCTCGGCCAACAGACTCCGGCCTAGGCCCACTGAAAGGCTGGCTGGGGCCAGGGAGGAGAAGACAACCTTGGAGGTCCCCTCGACTTTGGGGATCTCTCGTCCTCTGCCTGAGGAGGCCTTGGGGGCTGCCCCCCTGAGGGGTGGGGAGGGCACCTACCTGCCTGGTCCAGGAGCAGGTTCCCGGGGTGGAGGTCCCGGCACAGCACCCCCTGCTCATGCAGTGCCTCCAGTGCCACCAGCGTCTCCGCCGCCCACTGCTTCACCTGCTCCTCTCTCACACTCCAGGTGGCCCTGCCACAGCCCCGGCCGGCCCCATCTGCTGACAGGCAGCTCTGATCCATGCCTCGGCCACAGCCCCCTAGCACCAGGCCGGCCCCCTCGGGAACCCAAGTGAGCCCCTGAGGGGGCCCAGCGTCTGAGTTCTGGCCAGCCCGCCTAGCTTGAAGGTGCAGGTGGCCACCTGGGGCCTTTGGAAGGTCCGAGGAGCCAGAGGTGCTGGTCCTGGCTGTGGGTTCACCTTCAGCCTCCCTCTGGGGTCTGGTGGATGGGGCCTCCCCGGCTAGGGGAAGGCTCGGAGAAGTCCTAGGAGGCTCCAGGGCGATTCTGTCCTGGCCAGGGGTGTGGCCTGAGGGGAGCCTCGCTGGGGTCAGGAGGTTGAGGTGGGGGTTGAGCTGAGCCTTCATCCTCTCCTGGGTAGAGCCAGAGCTGAGCCCAGAATGTCGGGGGTGCGCCTGGGAGAGCAGGTGGGACCAGAGAGTGCCTCCTGGGCCATGCAGAGGGAGCGGTGAGCGTGGGGACAGGGAGAAAAAAAGCATGGATGCCAGGGCCCGCTCCCACTCCTGCCTCCCCTGTCTTGGGCACAGACTTTCTGCCTCTGGGTGTCCGGGCCTAGTTCAGCCCCTCACCTCTGCTCCCTCCCACCCCTCAGCTTAGAATGCCCTCCGCCCTCCTCTTGACCCACCTAAAGCGGGCCCAGCCTCATGAACTGGCACACCACCGACAGACGTCCAGTACGGCCAGTGTCTGTGGTTTGGGTGGTGGGTTCACTAATGTGAACACTGTTTTTTTTTTTTTTTTTTTTTTTTTGAGACGGAATCTCGCTCTGTCGCCCGGGCTGGAGTGCAGTGGCCGGATCTCAGCTCACTGCAAGCTCTGCCTCCCGGGTTTACGCCATTCTCCTGCCTCAGCCTCCCGAGTAGCTGGGACTACAGGCACCCGCCACTTCGCCCGGCTAGTTTTTGTATTTTTTAGTAGAGACGGGGTTTCACAGTGTTAGCCAGGATGGTCTCGATCTCCTGACCTCGTGATCCGCCCGTCTCGGCCTCCCAAAGTGCTGGGATTACAGGCTTGAGCCACCGTGCCCGGCCGTGAACACTGTTTTTAGGGAGACTGATATAAAGAAATTTAAAGAAGGCCAGGCAGAGACTGATGATGACTATGTGTCATGACCCCAGATGTGCACCTCACTTTAAAAAGTCATCAATACAATCATAACTTCAGTCACCACCACCCTGTCTGGCCACTCCCAAGGGATCGGCACAGTCCAGAAAAATGAAAAGAGCCAACGCGGGAGGAAACAGCGACAGAGGAGACAGCTTCAATTCTCACGCCCACCCACGATGTGGGCATCCTCCCCAGGATGTCCCCTGCCCCCTTGGCACCGCACACAGGCCCACAACAGCCTGACTGGCCTCCAGAAAGGCCGGGTCCCCTGGTCTGTGCTGTACATCTGGTGCAAGTTCCGCCCCTCTCCAGGTCTCAGCTTTTTTTTTTTTTTTTGAGGCAGAGTCTTGCTTTGTTGCCCAGGCTAGAGTGCAGTTGCATGATCTTGGCTCACTGCAACCTCCACCTCCTAGGTTCAAGCCATTCTCCTGCCTCCGTCTCCCAAGCAGCTGGGATTACAGGCACGCAGAAGCACACCTGGCTAGTTTTTGTATTTTTAGTAAAGACAGGGTTTCACCATGTTGGCCAGGCTGGTTTGGAGCTCCTGACCTCAGTTGGTCCGCCTGCCTCGGCCTCCCAAAGTGCTGGGATTATAGGCATGAGCCACCACGCCCTGCCAGGGCTCAGCCTTTTAAGAGTTGACAACATATCCCAAAGGCCTGGGGAGCTGACAGGGGTCCCCAGGCCTGCTCACCTTGCACATGCTCCAGGTGCAGGAAGATAGAGTCCTCGCTCACAAAGTACCTGAGCAGCTTCGTCATGTAGGGGACTCCATGTGGGATGATGGTCAGCCGCTCCCGGCTCACCATGTGGCACCTGGGTAGGCTCTGGGAGGGGCAGGGCAGGCAGATCAGCCAGGGACAGGCCAGAGACTGCTGCTGTTAGGGGACCTCCTAGCCCTGGCTTCAGGGGCACCCGAATGAGAGTGGAGCAAATGCCTCCCTCAGTTCCTGACCTGTCCCTACCCCCATTGCCCCTGTAGAATCCGGGTCCTCCACCCTCTAGCCAAAGAGGGGGCAGTGTGTGCGTGTGTGTGTGCGTGTGTGTGTTTGTGTATTTGTGTGTATGTGCATGTGTGTCCATCTGGAAAGCCGGGCATGTTCGGGTAGAACAAGCAGCTTTTGGGGGAGGGAGTGCAGGCTTCTAATGCAGGTTCTGGGTAGGAGTTTCCAAGAGCCCTGAGAACGATCCAAGGGGAATGCAGAGTGGCAGGGGCAGGGTGGCACCTGCCTTCACCACGAAGGTCTCTCTGGTTGCCGGGTCCTGGACCAGCTGCACCTGCCAAAGTCCAAGAGGCACTGGTTAAGGCATGTGCTAGCTCCTGGGGCTCCGTGACCCCAGCCTGACCCTCTTCCAGGTTCCTCCACTGAGGCTGGCTCACTCCAGTGGCAGGGCAGGGAGGGCGGGCTTTGGTGGCACTCCTGAAGCGGACATCGATCCTATCCTGCTCATCCACCCCTGCTAGACCTGTGGTCTCAGATGCTGCCTCCTCCAGGAAGCCTTCCCAAGATTACAGGGGCTGGGGTCCCTAATCAGTCTCCAACGCTCTCATAGTTCACCCTCAGGAGAGCATCTTCACACTGTCTAATCTGTCTCCCCACTGGACTGTGGGCTCTGTATTCCTGGAGCCCTGCACAGTGCAGGGATGTAGTAGGTGCTGGACACACACACTGCAAGCAGCCCGAGCCTCGGCTCACTGTGTGTGTGGTGGGCATGCGAGAAGAACGCCCTGCCCTCTCCCTGCCCATGCTGAGCCAAGCCTCACACCACCTAAGGGGAGGGCTGAGAAGCCCTGTTCCACCTGGACCCCCAGAGATCAACCCCTCACCCAAGGCCTTGGCCAGAGCCCCACCATCCTGCAGGGTCTGAGGTGTCACGGCTGGAAGGGACCTCAGAGCCAGTTACTTCCTCTGATTGCTCTCTTTTTTTTTTTTGGAGACGGAGTCTCGCTCTGTCGCCTAGGCTGGAGTGCAGTGGCGCAATCTCGGCTCACTGTAAGCTCCGCCTCCTGGGTTCACGCCATTCTCCTGCCTCAGCCTCCCAAGCAGCTGGGACTACAGGCGCCCGCCACCTCGCCCAGCTAATTTTTTGTATTTTTTAGTAGAGACGGGGTTTCACTGTATTAGCCAGGATGGTCTTGATCTCCTGACTTTGTGATCCGCCGGCCTCGGCCTCCCAAAGTGTTGGGATTACAGACATGAGCCACCGCACCCGGCCTCTGATCTCTTGCTTTACAATTGAGGAAGCCACAGCTCTGAGGTGACTCCAGGTCTCCCCAGCGCAGCCAAGTTGTGTGGGCTTGGCATGCTGCGTTCAGGCCTCTTCCCCACTCCACTCCACCCCCTTCATTTACACAGACCCCCACGATGCAAGTTTATCTATGTGAAAACCTGCATATGTACTCCTGACTGCAAATAAAAATTATAAACAAATAAGTAAAGTCCTCTCGGGAGGCTTTCCTTGGAGAGCAGCCTCTCCTTCTTGTGTTGGTCTCCATTAGAGGCAGAGGCTGTCAATTGCAAGGTCAGGGCCGTGTTTGGAGTTGGGCCATTTTCTCATCTGCGTGGTGGGCAGGGGCGGGCCCCAGCAGGAGGAGCAGGCACACAGGTACGTCGAGGGCGGGAACAGAGGATTCAGCCCAGGTGAGGGCGTGTGGAGGCAAGGCCTGCACCCTGGGGTTGTGACTCCTTGGCTGCTGACCTGCCCTGCGGACATTCCCCAGGGAGGCTGTGGCCAGCCACGATGGGGGGTGGGAACTGGGCCCTGAGGCCAGGCTACTGGGCAGTGAGGAAGGCCATAGCTTGGGATCAGGGTAGGGGAAGGGGCACTGCAGTGGCTTCGATCTTGGGCAAATTGAATTGATTTTCTCATCTACCAACCAGGAATTCCAAATGCCCACCTTCCCTACATCTCTGGATTGTTGAAACCATACAGAAAGCCCTTGGTGAGGGCCGGGTGTGGTGGCTCAGGCCTGTAATCCCTGCAATTTGGGAGGCCAAGGCGGGTGGATCACCTGAGGTCAGGAGTTCAAAACCAGTCTGGCCAACATGGTGAAACCTCATCTCTGCTAAAAATACAAAAATTAGCTGGGCGTGGTGGTGCCCACCTATAATCCCAGCTACCTGGGAAGCTGAAGTAGGAGAATCACTTGAATTCGGGAGGTGGAGTTGCAGTGAGCCTAGATCATGCCACTGCACTCTAGTCTGGGCAACGGAGAGAGACTCCACCTCAAAAACAAAACAAAACAAAACAAAAAACAAAAAACCAAGAAAGCCCTTGGTGAATGGAAAGGCTGTGAGAATGTCAGGGATCACATGTGCCAAGTCACATGGCCTCTCTGAACCTTGCTCCTTTTAAGTACAAAATGGGGTCATAGCAGCACTTCCTTCAGGGGGTCATGAAGAGGAGTCTGTTAAAGCAGGCGATTCAGGCACAGCAGCAGCCTGTGCCTGCCACAGAGCACACCTTTGACAACCTGTCGTGATCATTACCAGTGTCATCGGAGGGGAAGCCCACCCTGGCTATAAAGTGCTTATTCTGTGCCAAGCACTTTACATAGGTTAACTTTATCCCCACAATCCTGCCAAAATTCAGGCCTGAGCCTCAGAGAGGTTATGTGGCCTACTGTCCCACTGCTAAAAAGTGGTCAAGTCAGGACTTGAACCCAGGCAGGTTGATCCCAGAGCCCTGCAGACTTTACTGGAACTGGGGGCACAACCAAGTGACCTTGGCAAGGGCCTTCTCTCCTGAGCCTGTTTCTCCATCACCAGTGAAAGGAAGGCAGTGGGCTACATGAGCGCCCAGGATCCTTTTAGCAGCAGGAGCAAGGTGTCCTCTCCGACCACCAGAGGTCTCTCCTCCAACAGCCAGAGACTGAGTCCAGCCTGGGCTTGGCTCCCTGACCAAACTTGTGCAATATTTGAAAAAGCAAGGAAGAAAACTCTGGAGTCATTTAGGAGAACAGAGTTTCCCACAAATCCTGACACCCTGGATAATTCCCCACCGTCCTTTGCCAAGTGGGATTCCCCACCACCTTGTCCCGGGCAAGGGCCTCCAATTGACAGAGTCCAAAAAACCCAGCGAAGGAGGGAAGGCTGAGGAAGCCAGAAATAAACCTCGATCCATACATTGAAAGATTTCTGCTAAAAACATACTAAAACCAACCTCAGTATCCAGAAAGAATTAGACTAAAACATTAACAGTGATTATCTTGGAGTTAGGTAGGATTCAGGGGATTTTTTTTCTTCTCCTTTTTCTTTCATTATATTTCAAAAGGGCAGCAAAGTAGGGGGCATTTTCCCATTCATTCAACCAAACAAGAAACCCCTTTTACTCAGGGGTTTGGGGGATGGAGGACTGTCTAGTCCCTTGACTTATTTATTTATTTTTATTTATTTATTTCTTTTTGAGATGGAGTCTCACTCTGTTGTCCAGGCTGGAGTGCAGTGGCGTGATCTCAGGTCACTGTAACCTCCACCTCCCAGGTTCAAGCAATTCTCCTGCCTCAGCCCCCTAGTAGCTGGGATTACAGGCATGCACCACCGAGCCCAGCTAAATTTTGTATTTTTAGTAGAGACGGGGTTTCGCCATGTTGGCCAGGCTGGTCTCAAACTCCTGACCTCAGGTGATCCACCTGCCTCAGCTTCCCAAAGTACTGGGATTACAGGCATGAGCCACCACACCCAGTCTACTTCTTTGTTTGTTTATTTATTTATTTTTGAGACGGAGTTTCACTGTCGTTGCCCAGGCTGGAGTGCAGTGGTATGATCTCAGCTCATCGCAATCTCCGCCTCCCAGGTTCAAGCGATTCTCCTGCCACAGCCTCCCGAGTAGCTGGGATTACAGGCATGCGCCAACACGCCCAACTAATTTTGTATTTTCAGTAAAGACGGGGTTTCACCATGTTGGTCAGGCTGGTCTCGAACTCCTGACCTCTGGTGATCCACCCACCTTAGCTCCCCAAAGTGTTGGGATTACAGGTGTGTGCCACAGAGCCCAGCCCCGTTGACTTCTTTGAACCTCAGTTTAATTCTCTGTAGGACAATTATTAAAATACAGCACTGTTCAATTGAACTTCTTATCATGATGGCAGGATTATATGTCTGCACTGTCCAATATGGAAGCCAGTAGCCACATGAGGCCATTGAACACTTGAAATGTGACTGGTGCAACTAAGACACAGATGACTTCATTTTAATGACTATGAATGCAGAGAGGCTTATGTGGCTAGTGACTACCGTGTCGAACAGCACCATATAAGGCTTCGCTCCCCCATGGTGACTGTGAGGCCACAGCTCTGTAAATGAGAAGGTTCCGTACAACTGTTGGGTGAGCCTTCCATTTGGGAAGATGGAAGGCAGTTCTGAGTGCTTTCTCTCACCTTTTAAAAAAGAGCAATTGTTGTAAATAAACAGACCCACTGAATTCTCTCTTCTTTAAATATGCACAAAGTATCAAAATCCCAGGAGGAATCTCCCATGGAACAAACAAGCCTAAAGATTTCAAACAAGTTCTTAAACTCAAAGGCCCACATGGGCCAGGCATGTGAGCAAATGGGCAGGGTGGAGGCACAGACGGGAGGGCTGGTGCCCCGTCTAAAGCAAGCATATCCTCCTTCATTCCCTGCTGCCACAGGGGAATGGGAGGCCAGCATTTCCAGATCTGATTTTTTCAAGAGAAGCAGGAAATCTGGACTTTTATAAGAATCTGCACATTTTTAAATGTTGGTAACAACTAAAAACAAACAAACAAAAAAACACCCTGTGTTTAAGTCAAATAAAAGAAGTGACTTGGATGACCTTCTTTTTCTTCCTCCACCCCATCTCAGAGCCTGGCTCCTGCACGAGGCTCAGCAAACACTGGTGATGTCTCCCTGGCCCCCAGGCTCTGAGGCCAGGCCCTCGGGTATTCTGGCTGCTTACCAAGTCCAGACCCACCCACCTCATTGCTCCCTGCCACCATCTCTTCAGCCCCTATAGTTATCCCAACAGCCGGACACGTTAGGGATCACTCAAGCATTATCCCGAGCAAGCCCTTTGCTTCCTCCCTGGGCCTGAGGGCTGCTGCAGGCTGGCACTGCCCACCTCCGCGGATCTGTCTGGGCAGAGCTGTGGAATGGAACAAGGGTGACAGTACATCCAAGTCTGGCTGCAGGGACCCAGGCCCAGGGGCAGTAACACTTTTCCTAATTTGGGGAAAGTGATGGCTTGGGCATGACACAGGGAAAGGAAGTAGGATCTCAGGGGGGACGTGAAGTCCTTAAGTTGAGTACCTGAGACAGGATAAAAAAGAAAAAACAGAAGGGCAGTCCTGAAATAGAATGGGGCGGGCTAGTGGCTCATGCCTGTAATCCCGAGCGCTTTGGGAGGCCTAAACGGAGATGGAGGATCACCTGAGGCAAGGAGTTTGAGACCAGCCTGGGCAACACAGCGAGATCGCTCTACAAAAAATAGAATAAATTAGCAGGGCTTGAGACTGTGGTCCCAGCTACTCAGGAGGCTGAGGTGGTAGGTCGAGGCTGCAGTGAGCTGAGATCACGCCACTGCACTCCAGCCTGAGCTACAGAGTGAGACCCTCTGTCAAAAAAAAAAAAAAAAAAAAAAGAATGGTTGGGCTTGGCCTTAATTTGTGCTTTCCATCTGCAGGGGCCTCGAAACACCAGATTCCTAAACCACTTTCCCGAGGCTAAACAAGTTTGGGGAATTCTGTGTCATAGTGTACATCTGCATCTACAAACTCTAAGAACTCCTATCATTAAAAAAACAAAGCAACATAACTTTAACTCATTGTTTTCCTGTCATACTCAGCTCAGAACCCCTCTTGCCGTAACACGTATGGTTCAGCAGGATCTTACTGGGAGGCATGGTGTCAGTCACCTCCCAGCCAGTCCCTGGGAGCGGCTGTGCTCAGCCAAGGCTGGGTCGTGGCCACTGACACTCGAGCACTGGGGAGGGGACCGTGGCAGATGGAAGCTGGCAGGGCCTGCACTGACAGTCTGGGGCCTGCCCCAGGGACCCAGGAGAAGCAGCCGGAGTAAGGCCTGGGAACAGGGGCGTGCATGCCTCCCAGCTCACTCCTGTCACTTGTATTTAGAGCCATCAAACATGTAATCAGTGTCATAGCATGTGCCAGGTCTTTCCCCAAAATTGTTTTACCTCCCAGATCACCCCATAGACAGAGAATTCTCATCTCACTTTCCAGAGGATGAAACCACAGCTCAGAGAGCAGGGGGCTTGCCTGTGGCCACCCGGGGTGGTGGCCAGCATGGGGCCTTCCCGCAGGCAGCATGTCATCCTCTTGCCTGTGGGAAGCACAGGACTGTCTCCTTTTCTCTACGGGCCCCTAGATCCACCAAAATCACCCAGAGAGTATGTTAAATAACAGATTCTTGGGCATCTGTATTTTTAGGAAGCTCTCCATTTAGCCAGCTTGGTAAAGAACTTCTTGGGTGACTATTCCAGGGTTCAGGGAAGAGGGGAACCTCATACTGGCTGGACTCTCATTTGACCTCATTCTCTGTCCTTCTGATTTCCTCACTCTAACAATGAGTGTCCCGAGTAAGGGTTGAGACGTCGCCTCCTATCCTCTTGTCTGCCCTGAATAAGACAAAGCATGCGAGATGGGATTGAGACAGGGTAAAGTTACAGTTAGGTCAGGAGAGTAAAAAAGGGTAGACTTGCCAAGGCCCTGGGCAAGGAAGGGCTAGTGCGGGCCCTCTCTGGACAGGTTTCTGGAGTTGAGCACGTCCCAGCTGCAGGAAGTCCCCAGCTGTGCTCAGTGGAGTGCCTTGGCTGCAGCCCTGGGGTTCAGGGTGAGTGTGGTGGGGGTGCTGTGGGAAGCGGGAAGTGGGTGTGAGCACGGCCTCGAGGGCTGGCAGAGCGCCCTGGGCACAGCTCCTCGCTCCTCCTGCAGTTTCTGTCCCAACTCTCCCAAGGAGCAGGTTTTCTGGGTCTGAGCTGCAGGGCTGTGGAAAGGGCCTGTCTGCCTCTTTTTATATTTTATTTTATTTTAATTTCATATTTTATTTTATTTGAGATGGGGTCTTGTTATGGTGCCCTGGCTGGCCTCTAACTCCTGGGCTCAAGCAGTCCTCTTGCCTTGGCCTCCCAAAGTGCTGGGATTCAAGGTGTGAGCCACTGTGCCTGGCCAATTGGCCTCTTCTCGTTCCCTGTATTTTCCTCTCCAGGACCCAGGACCAGAGTCATGTGTGTTGGGGATAGGGGAGAGGTGGGAACTGCTGGACACAACTGCACTCCCCTCTGACCCTGCCCACCTCCTCTGGAGGAGTGGGGGCCACTGCTACAACCTGCTTTCAGCACGTCACATCTCTCCCCACTACCACCCCAAATTGCATACCCCGTTTCCCTCCTGCAGGGCGAGTGTCACTCACTCACCTTCTCCATGACCCCGACCACCCTGTAGCCCCTCAGCTGCTCCACAGCAGAGCTCAGCGTGCGGATGGGCCGGAGCCTCAGGCTGCTGAAACCCTGCAGAGGAGGGAGACAGGCCACACGCAGCCTCAGGGCCGAGCCCTCCTTGGCCATGGCCTTCTCACCAGGCATCAAGCAGGAGCTTCTGGATGCAAGGAGAGCAGTAGGGAGGGCAGGGGTACAGGCAGGCCCCACCCCACAGGGGCAGGCTGGGTGGGAAAGCTGGCCTCAACTAACAGGTACCCCTACTGGTCCAGGGTGGTCAAGCCGACTTCCCTGCTCAGCCCGCCCAAGGGCCATGAAGTTCTCTGGGCTTCAGAAGTCCCCTCTCAAAAGCCCCATCTAGGCCAGGCGCAGTGGCTCCCAACTGTAATCCCAACACTTTGGGAGGCCGAGGCAGGCAGATCACTTGAGGTCAGGAGTTTGAGATCAGCCTGGCCAACATGGTGAAACCCCATCTCTACTAAAAATACAAAAGTTAGCCGGGCGTGGTGGCGCCTGCCTGTAATCCCAGCTACTTGGGAGGCTGAGCAGGAGAATCGCTTGAACCCAGGAGGTGGAGGTTTGCAGTGAGCAAAGATCATGCCACCGTACTACAGCCTGGATGACAAAGCGAGACTCCATCTCAAAAAATGCAGAAGCTCCCAAGGAGGGGGTAGGGAAATAACTTGGGAACTTGTGAGCCTCACAGAACATGCCTTGTAGACCAAGCACCTACTTTGGGGAAAGGCAGCCGTACGAGATGCAGTGAGCCAAGGAGGGTTGTGTGAGTGCAAGCGTCCATGGGGTAAGAAGCGCGCATGCATTTTCCACCCTCACTGAGCACTTACTGCTTTAGAGAAAGCCATGTGGGGAGAGTGTGTGTGCACATACACACAACACAGACGTGTGTGTGTGCACACATGGGTGTCAGGGTCTGTTCCAAATTGCACACCAGTTCACAAGAGACAGAATCAGGAGACTCTGAGTGTGGACACACATAAGCGTGTAAATTGAACTGTGTGCAAGGCTGGCAGATGTATATGTGCACGCATTGCAAGTGCTCTGTGAGGGAGGCAGACTGGACTGGAGATGACTCAGTGAGTTGTTTGACAATGAATGAGCCATGAGGCATGGGAGAGAGAGGAAGCCAGGAGGAGAAGATGATGGGCCTCCCTGGCACACTCCAGCCCAACTAACGATCTCCACTGCCAGCCTCTGCCCTGCAGCCCAGGGCGGGCCTGTGGGTGTCGGGGCCTCCGCAGTCTCCCCTCAGAGCCCTTCTCCTGCTCAGGCCTTTGGGCGGGGGGGTCTCCTCACCGTGCTGGGGCTGGCTCCACTGCCCAGTGGCCGCTGCAGGTGGCAGTTGAAGATCTCCTCTGCCCGCCGCAGGTACTTGGTAATTTTCAGCTTCACAGCCTCACGTCGCTCCTTGTTGGGGTCAACTGTGGGGGACGAGGGTCACCAGGGTCCCCAGCCACGGCCTCGGAGAACTGGAGTTCCAGCTCCCATTGCCTGCCCTCTGCTCTCCCAAGGAGGGAGCTTCTGTTTCTAAGCCTGGTTTGGCAGATTCTGTTCCCAGATTGCTTCGTGAGCCCCTCCTCTGGGGTGGGGGACCAGCCAGGAAGGAGGAGGAAGGGAACTGGCAGGAGGAGGTTAGGAACCAGGGTCACTCCTCAGCAGACAACACTTCACCGTTAGCACCCACCGCCTTGCTGGCAGCTGTCACGCCCTGGAAAGGGACAGGGTGGGGATTTCCCCATCCATTTTTTTCAGAGGAGGGGACAGAAGATTCCAGAGAACATTGCTTCTTCCATCTCTGATGCCCAGTGTGAAGAAGGCTAGGGTGGGGACCAGGAAAAAGGAATGGACTGGACAGACTGGAAGCCCAGGCTGGCCACCAGGGCCTACAGGCGTCTCGAACTGGCCTCAGCACCAGCCTCTCCCCTGGCATGGAAGTTCCTCATGCGGCCCTGGAAGGACCTCCCCTCTCACCTCTAGGCCTTGACTGTTCTCTCTCTGGAACTCTAGCCAGTCCTTCAGCTGGATAATGCACCTACCATTCTCCAGTGCTCAGATTAGAGATCTAACATCTAGAAAATGCTCTAGACCAGCCCAGTCTGACCTCAGTTTCCCTCTTTCCTCTCTTCACTTCCCCCCTAATCCTCTTCCTACCTGAGACTATAATGGTCCAAATCAACTCATCAGTCTCCCCCCACTAGAATGCAAACTCCCAGAGGGCAGGAGCCTAGCCCAGCTCCAGGGACAGACAGATGTGGAAGGCCAAGTACACAGCCTGTGAAGTCAAACCCCAGCTCTGCCACTTGATAGCTGTGGAACCTCGAGCGAGCTATTGAACTGCCCCATGCCTCAGCTTCCTCATCTGGAACACGAGAATTTAAAAAATGGTTCCGTGTACTTGGAACGACATACAACAACATATACGGTAATTTCTATTACTCTGACGCTCAGATGAATGAATCTACATGAAGTCCCTTAGAATGGTGCCTGGCACGTAGAAACAGCTTAATAAGTGCCAACTATCACTGTCCTTCACAGAGGCCCTGCAGGCCAGCATAGTGCCCTGCTCACCCAGTACAAATGGACAGAGGACAGGACAGATGGATGACAGGAGGAGCCCTGCACTGGCCCTTCCCCACTCACCCCAGCCCTGCCCAGCCCCAGTCCTCACCGTGTATGCCACGGAGCAGCACGTCCACGCCATTCTGATAGTGGTTGAAGGCCGCCTCATAGTCCTCACCAACGTCACGCTCCAGGGCCAGCCGGATCTGCGTGGCCGCATCCACCAGATAGTCACGTTTTGTCATGTCAGATGCCCCCAGAGCCACCCTGTTGCGAATCTGCTCTAGGTACACGCGAGCCTGGGACCGTGCTCGTGAGCAAGGCTCAGGCTCCAGGCCGGGGCTGGGCAGGCACTCGTAGGCCACCAGGCTCATGGCTGCCCTGCAGCTGGGACCTGGAATGGGCAAATGCATTAGGGAGGACCTAGCTGGGCGCAACACCCCTATCCGCACCCCAGTTTCCTCCACTGAATATCAGGGAGACTAATATTCACCTCCAAAGACTGAAGGGGTCAGAGCTAAAGTGGGTAAGGTCTTTTCATGGATCCAGGTCCTTCATAAGTGGTGGTAATGATAGAATCATAACCAGCTTGGGACTCTGTTTTCTTCCTTTTTTTTTGAGTCGGAGTCTCGCTCTGTCACCCAGGCTGGATTGCAGTGGTGTGATCTTGGCTCACTGCAACCTCCACTTCCCGGGTTCAAGCAATTCTCCTGCCTCAGCATCCCAAGTAGCTGGGATTACAGGCACTCGCCTACCACACCCGGTTATTTTTTGTATTTTTAGTAGAGAAAGGGTTTCACCATGTTGGCCAGGCTGATCTTGAACTCCTGACCTCAAGTGATCTGCCTGCCTCGGCCTCCCACCGTGCTGAGATTACAGGCGTGAGCCACTGCGTGCGCCTGGGGTTCTGTTTTCCTTTCCAATCAAATTCAGTTCAGCAAACATTTCTGGAGTATCCGGTACTGTGTTGAGCTCTGGAGAGAGCTGAGGATATCTGTGATCCACAGCCACCTTCACAGGGCCTCCATGGAGCAAGCCTGGTATCTAGTAGGCATTCAGCACATGGAGGTCACACACGCTGATCTCAAATGCTGTTCCTTATGCTGTTCCCTCCACCCTGCCTGTTCTCCCCTCCCTGCTCCTCCTGTGGGAATCTAATTTACCCTTTGGGGTTTAGCACTTCTCCGTGGACAGGATGGATTGCCCCTGCTGTGTTTGTTCCGTTGGTCCTGAGGTCGGTGTGGTCAGCGAGTGAGGACCCCTCCTGGAGCCAGCAGAGAGCTAAGCACAGCGCTGGGCTGTAAGACCTGTTGGCAGACGGAATGACTGAATGGCAGACTCGGTGCCACGTTGGATGGGGATAGAAGAGGGCAGGGTGACCCAACCCCAGGGAGGGTCTCTCTGTCCTCCCGGCTTTACTTTTGAGAAGGCCATGTGGCCTCCAAGGATCTGACAGCAGCTTCTCCCTGAGCAATGTGTGACCCAGGCGGCCAAAGGGATGAGAGCCGTGGCTGCGGGAAAGGAATGGGCTCAGAGAGAGGCCCACGGAGCTGCCCCGCCTTTGCTCTCCCAGGTCTCACTGGGAATGGGCACGGCCCGGAACTTACAACCTGAGGTCTTTTGGAGAGAGAGAGAGAAGGATGGGCGGTGGGGCGGGGAGGGAGACCCATAGCCTCAGCCGGCGGGGAGCTGAACCCGGGCCAGGATGCGGCCAGGAGGCGGAGGGAGGCCGCACCATCTCTGCTCGGCCAAGCCCAGGGGGAACTTGAGGCTATGAGACCTTGCTCTCGGGGGTGCCCGGGTGGGACTGGCTTCAGGGGCCACCCCGCCGGCCCGGGTCCTGCTGGGCAGAGCCGCTGTCCCCGCCTGGACACAGAAAGCGGCGCGTGCAACCCGCGGGGCCTCAACCGCAAGGTGCACGGTCCCAGGGTGGAGGGACGGCCGAGGGGGCCCCTCGCCTGGGAGGGTAGAGGAGGGGCCGGACAAAACACCGTACCTGCCCGAGCTGGGAGCCCGGTCCGCGGGCCAGGCCTCCCCCTGACGCCACTGGCCCTTCACGCCAGAGCGCGCCGCCGCCAAGGCTTTCCGGCATCCAGCGTGCGGGGCCAGCCGGTGCAGCGCGGCCATTGGCTGCGGATGAGCTCATCCTTGAGCCTTAGAATAAACCACCAATCACCGCCCGGCTCGGCTCCTGCCGGCCTTAAAGCCACAGGGTCTGCACTGCGGGGCTGTCGGGGGCGGGGAGGGGGCTGGGAGGGGGCTGGGAGGGGGCGGGACGGGGATGGGGAGGATAGCGGGGGGGTGCGGGGGAGGCGGCTTAGAGGGGGGAGGGTGGGATGGGATGTGGGGTGGGTGGGGAGAGCAGGTCTAGAATCATCCAGGGATGCGGAAGGGGCTGCTTCAGAAATCTAGACCGTGCCACTTCTAGTACTTTTCTCATTCATTACTTCATTCCTTTATTCAACGATTCAATGCTATGTATTGAGAGTCTACCATGCATGAGGAGCTGGGTGTTGAGATACAGCCGTGAACTAGACAGCTCTGTTCACATCTGCATGGAGCTTACAGTCTAGTGAGGGCTACCGAGAGTAAAGAACCCAGCAATAGAAGGCTTTTGATGTTGGAACCGAGCTGAAAATTCAAGACATAGGCCGGGTGCGGTGGCTCGTGCCTGTAATCTCTGCAGTATGGAAGGCTGAGGTGGGAGGATCATTTGAACCCAGGAGTTCAAGACCAGCCTGGGCAACATAGGTAGACCCAATCTCTATACAAATTACAAAATTTAGCCGGGCATGGTGGCGTGTGCCTGTGTTCCCAGTTACTCAGGAGACTGAGGTGGGAGGATGGATTGAGTTCAGGAGGTTGAGGCTGCAGTGAGCCGAGATCATGCCACAGCACTCCAGGCTGGGTGATGGGGCAAGACCCTGTGACACAGATCTCACCTGCAGGTTCAGTGCTGACTGGTTTCACCCTGTCCCCCGGATGCACTTGCTCTACCCTAGACACCCTTTCATACTTTCCCCCTCTGGCTCCCACCCATGCCCACATCCTCACTCTCAGCCAGCGCTGTTGCTTCATCCTTCCCTTGACAACAGTGGCGCACAGACTCCCACAGGCTTGCTCTGGGCTCGCGGGCGGGGCTGTGCCCACACTCTGCTTCCAACCTTTTTCCACAGGTCACTGTCTGTGCCCCATGGAAGGCCACCCTTCCAGGTGGGCATCAGTCCCATGCCATCACCTTAGCGACACCACTCCAGCGATTCTCCCGTCTCTCCCACTAGATCATTCCCTTCTGATACAAACATAATGCTGTTTCTCCCCTCTTAAAAACAAAACAAGGCCGGGCGCGGTGGCTCAAGCCTGTAATCCCAGCACTTTGGGAGGCCGAGGCGGGTGGATTACGAGGTCAGGAGATCGAGACCCTCCTGGCTAACACGGTGAAACCCCGTCTCTACTAAAAATACAAAAAAAAAAAAAAACTAGCCGGGCGCGGTGGCGGGCGACTGTAGTCCCAGCTACTCGGGAGGCTGAGGCTGGAGAATGGCGGGAACCCAGGAGGCGGAGCTTGCAGTGAGCCGAGATTGCGCCACTGCACTCCAGCCTGGGCGACAGAGCGAGACTCCGTCTCAAAAAAAAAAAAAAAAAAAAAAACAAGAAAACAAATCAAAATACACTCTAGGCCTCACTTCTTCCTTTATCTACCACCCTAGGTTGCAGTACGCCTAATTTTCTTTCTTTCTTTTTTTTTTTAAGTAGAGATGGGGTTTCACCATATCACCCAGGCTGGTCTCAAACTCCTGAGCTCAGGTGATCCACCCACCTTAGCCTCTCAAAGTGTTGAGATTACAAACGTGAGCCATGACACCTGGCCCAAAAGTAAACTTTTAAAATGTATCCTATAGAATGGGAGAAAAATACTTGGAAATCATATATCTGATAAGGGTCTAGTATCTAGAATATATAAAGGACTCTTAAATTCAGCAATAAAATGACAACGCATTTTAAAAATGGGCAAGTAATTTGAATAGATATTTCTCCAAAGAAAATATGCAAATGCATGCCATAAGCACACGAGAAGATGCTCTACATCATTAGTCATTACAGGAATACAAATTAAAATCACAAGGAGAGACCACTTCTCACCCACTGGGATGACCACAACAAAAAAGACAATAATAACAAGTGTTGGCAAGGATCTGGAGAAAATTGCATATTGCTGATGAGAATGTAAAATGGAACAGATGCTTTGGAAAGCAATTTGGCAGTTCCTCAAAAAGTTAAACATAGAGTTACCGCATAACCCAGCAATCTACTTCTAGGTGTATACTTAAGAGTATTGAACACATATGTTCACATAAAAACTTGCATATGAATGTTGATAGCAGCATTATTCATAATAGCCAAAAAGTGGCAGCAACCCAATGTCCATCACCTGATGCATGCATAAAACGTGATGTATCTGTATAATGGAATATTATTCAGTCATAAAAAAGAGTGAAGTGCTGATACATGCTACAACACAGGTGAACCTTTAAAACATTATACTAAATGAAAGAAGCCAATCACAAAAGGACACATATTGTATACTTCCATTTATATGAAGTTTCCAGAGACAGAAAATTCACGTCAGAGAGGGGACAATGTATATGGGGTTTCTTTTTGGGGTCATCAAATGTTATAGAATTAGACAGTGGTAAGAGTTGTACAACTTAGTGAATAATACTAAGGACCACTAAATTGTATATTTTTAAAAAGTAAATTTTGGCCAGGTGCGGTGGCTCATGCCTGTAATCCCAGCACTTTGGGAGGCTGAGGCAGGTGGATCACCTGAAGTCTCCGGAGCTGGAGACCAGCCTGACCAACATGGATAAATCCTGTCTCTACTAAAAATACAAAAAATTAGCTGGGCGTGGTGGTGCATGCCTATAATCCCAGCTACACAGGAGGCTGAGGCAGGAGAATTGCTTGAACCCGGGAGGTGGAGGTTGCAGTGAGCTGAGATCGCGCCCATTGCACTCCAGCCTGGGCAACAAGAGCGAAACTCCGTCTCAAAAACAAAAAAATAAAAATAAAAATAAAATGGTAAATTTTATGGTATGTGAATTATATCTCAATAAAAAAATTACAATAAAAAAGAAAGAAAAAACAATGCCTGAACTCTTGATCCTGCCCCGAAACCTTTTCCACCTGAAGCCTTTCCTAGCCCATTCTGATAATCTGCCCATCCTGTTGTTGCTCAGGCCGAACATTTTGGAACCATCCCTATTTCTCTTATTTTCTCGCACAGCCCGTTGCCCCTCTCCATTCTTTTTCACCAACCTCACTCACTCCACTGCAACTCCTGGGATACACCAGGCAGCTCTCACCCCAAGGGCTTTGCCCAGCAGCTGCCTTCTGGCTGAAATCGTCTGCCACCAGGTATCTGTCTGGTTTTCCCCGCCCCTGGCTTTTTTTTATGTTGTTCTTTTTTCGAGACCAAGTCTCGCTCTTTTGCCCAGACTGGAGTGCAACGGTGCGATATCGGTTCACTGCAACCTTCACCTGACAGGTTCAAGCGATTCTCCTGCCTCAGCATCCCAGGTAGCTGGTATTACAGGCGCCCACCATCACGCCTGGCTAATTCTTGTATTTTTAGTAGAGATGGAGTTCCACCACGTTGGCCAGGCTGGTCTCGAACTCCTGACCTCAAGTAATCCACCCGTGTAGGCATCCCAAAGTACTGGGATTATGGGCATGAGCCACCACGCCTGGCCCCTGTTCTGAGGCGTTGCCCTGATGTGACTTTCTTGTGAGACCTACTCTGACCATACATCACCCACCACACCTTCATTCCCCCTCGTTCCCTCTGCTCTGCTTCTTTTCCATTGCACTTAACACTGTTAGCTACATAACTTACTATTGATGCTATATAACTTATTTGTTTTTTTCTTTGACACAGTGTCTCAGTCTTTTACCCAGTTGGAATACGGTGGTACAATCACAGCTCACTGCAGTCTCAACCTCCTGGGCTCAAGTAATCCTTCCACCTCAGCCTCTTGAGTAGCTGGGAGTATGGGCACATGCCATCGTGTCAGCTAATTTATTTTTATTTATTTATTTTTATTTTTTGGTAGAGATGGGAGTCTCACTATGTTGCCCAGGCTGGTCTTGAAGTCCTGGGCTCAAGCAATCCTCCTGCTTTGGCCTCCCATAGTGCTAGCATGACAGGAATGATCCGCCACGCCCGGCCTGTTTTTATGTTTCTTTCATTTCCTACCCCCAGTGTAAGATCCACATGGGCAAGGGGTTTTTTTGTCTGCTTTGTTCATCACTGTATCCCAAGTGCCTGGAACAGCATCTGGCACATAGTATTATTCAATAAATATTTGCTGAATGAGTGAGTGAACACTAAAGAATGAGAAGGAATTAACCAGGAAAAGTGGTTACAGAGGGCAGTGGAAGGAAATGTTCAGGGAGGTGAAACAGTATGTATAAATGTTTTAATAAACTAAAGGAGAAAAAAATAACATTTGCTCATCAAACAGATGGCATAAAGTCATTTGATAAAAGTCAACATGCGTTCGTGATAAAGACAACCTCTTAACTTGCTTAACAAACTAAACAAGCTCATGAATGTACTTCTTAACTTGATAAAGTGTTATCTACCAGAAACTTAAAGCAAACACCATATGTAATGGTGCAGCATTGGAAACATTGCCACAGTCCAACTATTTTTCTGGTGTCTAGAAGGATCCTGCTCCTCTACCCCTTTAGAAGTTAGGCTTGGCCATGGCCCTTTCTTTGAAATGCTAGTAAACAGAAGAATAAGTGTTGCTTTAGGGTGGAAGCTTCCAAAGCCAGTGCATAATTCATCTCGCTCCTTCCTCCTGCCTTAGTGATCCTGGAAGCAGCTGGCCATGGAGGCGCAGAGCCTCAATTAGGCTGGATCCCTGAGAAACAACAATAAGGGGACTCCTCCTCAGCCCTATAACTTATGTTGGACACGAAATGTGAATGAGAAATAAATTTCTATTGTGTTAAGCCACTAGATTTTGGGATCGTTTGTTACTGTAATATACCTTGACCTATCCTGAATTTACATCCAATGTAGTCAGAAATGAACCAATGCTTCTACTCTTCTGCAATGTACTGGAAGTTACAACTAATGCAATAAAACTTTAAAGACAAACAAGAGGTTTAAGCATTGGAAAGGAAGAAGCCAAATTGTCATAGCTTCTGGTGATGTGATCATCCACCTGGAAAACTCAACAGCAACAACTGGTGAGGCCAGCGATTCTCCTGCCTTGGCCTCCCAAAGTGCTGGGATTACAGGTGGTCCTTAAGTGTTTTGACTGCAACCATCACATAAGGTTAAGTGTGGAATTCTTCACTGGTGGTGTCATGTCTGTGCTCAAAATATTTCAGATTTTTGAGCATTTTGGGTTTTGGATTTTCAGATTAGGGATGCTCAACCTGTACACATAATCTATCAATTCTATTTCTAGATATTTAATCTAGGAAAATGCTTGCCCAGATACATAAGAATATATGTGGATATTTATGGCAACATTGCTAGCAATATTAAGAAATGGAATAAATTCCTAATACAATACCATAAGTAATATCAATATGAAATGAATAACGTGGGAAATTCATATATTAAATTATTATTTTCAGCATTTTAAAAGAATGAAACTGAATCAAATCTATGTGCATGAATATATACAGATCTCAAAAGCATATTCCCGAGTAAAAACAGTCAGTTCCTAAGTGCTACCTACAATATGATGCCATTTATATTTATATCTATACTTTAAAAATTGTTTTATTATTTTATTAATCATTATGCCGATGTAAACATCGTATTATTATTATTATTTTATTATTTTTGAGACAGAGTCTTGCTCTTGTCGCCCAGGCTAGAGTGCAATGGCGTGATCTCAGCTCACTACAACCTCTGCCTCCCGGGTTCAAGCGATTCTCCTGCCTCAGCCTCCCAAGTAGCTGGGATTACAGGCTCCCACCACCATGCCCAGCTAAGTTTTGTATTATTTTTAGTAGAGATGGGGTTTCACCATATTGGCCAGGCTGGTCTCAAACTCCTGACCTCTGGTGATCCATCCGCCTCAGCCTCCCAAAGTGCTGGGATTACAGACCTGAGCCACCGCACCCGGCCTGTATTATTTTATATATATGAAATATTTCATAACAAAACAAACTAAAAAGGAGAATAAATGTAAGTTAAAAATATCCAGACCCTCTAAAGGGTGTGCAGGAAAGTCTGTATTCTATTCTGTGCCTTCAGGACCCACTACCAGGTGCAGTTATCAGTTTACTGGGGCTCACTCAATGAATTCTTCCCATTTTTCCTGGGCATATTATACACTGTGTTGAACCTTGCTTTTTCTCATTAAACAATATATCTACCCAAAGGAAACTTGTATGCTCAATGGCAACAAATCCAAACTGTGTCAGTGAAACATACGATGTGTGTTGAAAACTCAGGAAACCACAGAGATGACAGGAAATAAAGCTGTATCTCATGCCCCAGCACAACTGCAGGGCGTGGAAGCAGCAGGAAGAGCAAGTGCCCCGTGTCTGTGGGTGCAGGAAGCGTGTGTGAGCGTGTGGGTGTTAGGTCCAGAAATGCAGGATTTGTGGGTTTTGGTTTTGTTTTGTTTTGTTTTTGAGACAAGTTCTTGCTTTGTCGTCCAGGCTGGAGTGCAATGGCACAATCTCAGTTCATTGCAGCCTCAACCTCCTGGGCTCAAGTCATCCTCCCACCTCAGCCTCCAGTGTAGCTGGGACTATGCTCAGCTAGTTTTTAAACTTCTTAGTATAGATGGGGGTCTCATGATGTACCCAAGCTGGTCTCACACTCCCGGGCTCAAGTGATCCTCCTCACTCAGCCTCCTAAAGTGGTGAGATGACAGGCGTGAGCCACTGTACCTGGCCGCCATTCACATTTTCATGTTTCTGATCTGCCGGTTGGACTGGCTGTCAGGACAGTGCAGCACTAATGTTCATGCAGCTGTGTTGCCGCTGCATTTGCATATCCTACTAGAACAGCTGAAAATAATTTCACCATTTCTCTTTTCTTTACAAAGTACTTACTTGACACCAGAATTTTAAACAGACTTTCTGACTAAGTGATCTTAAACATTCCATGGCCCCCTTTCTTAGTGTCCGGGTAATAGAAGAATTGTCAAAATCAAATGAAGCTTAAAATGCTTCATGGTTTTTAGAAAACTTCATGAAAGGAAGGCAGAATGTTTAAAAAATCTAATAATTAAATTTGAAGGACAACCTAAAAGGATCTACAAATTCATAGCCTAACTGGCCTAAGACTCAGTGAGCCATTGCACACTGTGGGCACCACGGCACAACCCTGATAACTCACGAGGAATTTCTTTCCCCGTGTCACAGAGAGCTTTGTGACAGGGACTGGCAGAAAACCATGGTCCCATCTAGTAAGATTCTGAGACGTTTACCACTCTTTTTTTTTTTTTTTTGAGACAGAGTCTCGCTCTGTCGCCCAGGCTGGAGTGCAGTGGCACGATCTCGGCTCACTGCGAGCTCCGCCTCCCGGGTTCCCGCCATTCTCCTGCCTCAGTCTCCTGAGCAGCTGGGATTACAGGCATGGGCCGCCACACCCTGCTAAATTTTGTATTTTTAGTATTGATATTTACTGTATTAGAAATTATAAAAGACACTTAAGGATATTTCATTATTAAAAAAGAACAAGACATCCAATATATGGTAACATAAATGTTTTATGAAAATATTTTTAAAGTATTTGGTGACAGGAGTAGAATTGTTTTCCTTTTTGAAAACCTCTTTAATGCTGACCTTAGGGATAGAAGACTGCTGTGCCCTCATGTCTGCTTCTGTGTTCAGTCTGCTATGATGAGTTGTTCTGGTTGAAGTAGGTGAAGAAAATCTGGCCTCACACAGAGATGTGGCTGGATAAGGGAGGAGTATTTTAATAGCCACTTCAGACGTTCTGGGTGTGTATTTTGTTTTGCTTTGTTTGAGACAGAGTCTGGAGTCTTTGTTTGCCCAGGCTGGAGTGCAGTGGCATGATCTCGGCTCACTGTAACCTCTGCCTCCCAGGTTTAAGAGATTCTCCTGCCTCAGCCTCCTGAGTAGCTGGGATTACAGGCATGTGCCACCACGCCCGGCTAATTTTTGTAGTTTTAGTAGAGACAGGGTTTTGCCATGTTGCCCAGGCTGGTCTCAAGCTCCTGGCCTCAAGCAATCCACTCGCCTCAGCCCCCTAAAGTGCTGGGATTACAGACGTGAGCCACAGTGCCTGGCTTTACTGAAATCCTAAAACCACACTATTAGTTATTTTTTTTTTTTCTTTTTTTTTTTTTTTTTGAGACGGAGTCTCGCTCTGTCGCCCAAGCTGGAGTGCAGTGGCCGGATCTCAGCTCACTGCAAGCTCCGCCTCCCGGTTCACGCCATTCTCCTGCCTCAGCCTCCCCAGTAGCTGGGACTACAGGCGCCCGCCAGCTCGCCCGGCTAGTTTTTTGTACTTTTTAGTAGAGACGGGGTTTCACCGTGTTAGCCAGGATGGTCTCGATCTCCTGACCTTGTGATCCGCCCGCCTCGGCCTCCCAAAGTGCTGGGATTACAGGCTTGAGCCACCGCGCCCGGCCTATTAGTTATTATTATTAATCTTTACAGATGATAAAACTGAGGCACTGGGAGATTAAGTAACTTGCTTAAGCTTACACAGCTAGGAATTGGGAGCGCTAGGAATCTAACCCTGGCAGTTTGGCTGCGGAACCCAAGTTCGGACTGCTATACTGATTACATTAAGCCCCTAACAGTGGAGTTCTGCAGGGAGTAGGGGAAGGGACCTCTTGGGGAAGAGAGTGGGCAGCGGTCAAACAGAGCTTTATAACACCTGTAGTTGTTCTATGCTCTTAAACAAGAAATATACTGGCATGAAATTCGTAATGTTTAAATCACTTTTTAAAAATTATACATGGAATAGCTAGGTATGGTGACTCAAACCTGTAGTCTCAGCTACTTGAGAGGCTGAGGCGGGAGGACGAGGCAAGAGGCTGAGGTGGGAGACTGAGGCAAGAGGCTGAGGCAGGAGGTTGAGGTGACAGGCTGAGGCGGGAGGTTGAGGCGAGAGGCTGAGGTGGGAGGCTGAGGGGAGAGGCTGAGGTGGGAGGATCTCTTGAGTCCAGGAGTTTGAATTCAGCTTGGGCAATGTAGCAAGCCCTTGTTTTTCTTTCTTTCTTTCTTTCTTTCTTTCTTTCTTTCTTTCTTCTTTCTTTCTTTCTTTTTCTTTCTTTCTTTCTTTCTTTCTTTCTCTCTCTCTCTCTCCCTCCCTCCCTCCTTTCTCTCTCTCTCTCTCTTCTTTCTTTCTCTCTCTCTTTATCTTTCTTTCTTTATTTCTTTTTCTTTCTTTCTTTTTGACAGAATCTCACTCTGTCACCCAGGCTGGAGTGCAGTGGTGTGATCTCGGCTCACTGGAACCTTTGCTTCCTGAGTTCAAGCAATTCTCCTGCCTCAGCCTCCCCAGTAGCTGGGATTACAGGTACGTGACACCACACCTGGCTGATTTTTGTATTTTTAGTAGAAACAGGATTTTGCCATGTTGGCCAGGCTGGTCTCGAACTCCTGATCTGAAGTGATCCACCCGCCTCGGCCTCCCAAAGTGCTGGGTTTACAGGCGTGAGCCACCACGCCCAGCCTGTAAAACCTTGTTTTCTTTTTTTAAAAAAATCGAATATATTTTTGGGATTATATACTTATTTTTCATGATATACTGAGGAGAGCTGTACGGGAGTAGACAGAGTTCCCTGAGTCTCTAGTGGTGGAGCAGACCCACCGTGACACGGAGGAATGTTAGGGAGGCTTTCCTGAGGAAGCACCTTTTAGTTGAGTTCCAGATGATGTGTGTCTGTTAGTCAACAGAGTTGAGGGATTGGGTGTGGGAGGGGGAAGGGATTTCCGGGCAGAGGAAACAGTGTGAGCAAAGGTCCTGAGGGGCACTACAGATTCCAGAAACTGAGAAAAAGACAAATGTGTTGGCCCTTAGTGAAAGAGGGGGCATGGCAAGAGACGGGGCTGCAAAGGAGGACAGGGACCAGACTTCATGGAGTCTTCCAGGCTGAGGAAAGGACTGGGAGCATATTCTAAGAGCCACACGTGCTGCTGAGTAAGATGAAAACGGAAAATGCTGATCAGCACCAGGGAGGTCCCTAGAGTCACTTTAGGAGGGGCTGTGTTACAGTAGGGACTGGAGCTGCCAACAAAGAGACTAAAAGTGTACACATCTCTTTCAAAACGTGTTGCTCTAAAGCACAAGCCCTGGATAGAGAGGCACCTGGACGGAGAATGTGCAATCGAAGGATGGGTTTGATTTTTTTGCTACCGTTCCTATTTCTGTGATGGGAAAAACCTCTTCACACAGAGACATATCCACGAGGATGTTTATCACAGCATTATTTATTAAAACAACACAAAAAAAGAGGACCTACATATCCAACAATAGATCCTTTAATCAAATTATGGAATATCCAAATGATGCCGTACAACTCAAGACTTAAAAATCATATTGTAGCAGAAGGGAAATACGACTCCATATGTATGAGACAGAATTTGGCTCTTCTTGCCCAGGCTGGAGTGCAGTGGCGCAATTTCAACTCACTGCAACCTCCGAGTCCCAGGTTCAAGCGACTCTCCTGCCTCAGCCTCCCGAGTAGCTGGGATTACAGGCACCTGCCGCCACGCCCGGCTAATTTTTTTTTTTTTTAGTAGAGATTTGGCGGGGGGGGGTCTCACCATGTTGGCCAGGCTGGTCTTGAACTCCTGACCTCAGGTAATCCACCCACCTCGGCCTCCCAAAGTGCTGGGATTACAGGCATGAGCCACCGCACCCGGCCAGTGTACCATGTATTAAGTTTAGAAAGCAAGTTATAAAATAACAAATCTATTACGATCTCATTTTGGTATGGGAAGCTGAGTATATGTAACAGGGTGTCTCCTTCACCTCTTCCTTTCTTCCCTGTCCTTATCCCTGGTGGTGATGGTGGTAGTGGGGTCTTTGGAAATAATGCACCGTAATAAAAATTATGCCAAGAGATGTGATCCACTTTATCAAAAGGGAATTGTATTGTTTTGTAGGTGCACCACGTGGGGACACACGAGGGTCCACCACAATCTCCCAGGAGCGAGCTGGGTCCTGGGAGGAGGGCAGAGGGATCAGAGACAGGGAGACTGGGGAAGGAGTTTCCGGTCCCAATTTTGTACCAAACCTGGAAAAAAGTGTTGCTCATTCTTTGGATTTTGGAAAATTTGTGACAGATTATAAGAAAGTTTTTTGGGGGGTATTGAAGAAAGGTGTAACCACTCATTATCTGAAACAAGAGGCTGAATTTATTGCATGCTTAAGCAAGGGAGAGCTGTACTTGCAAGGCACAGCATCTCTGAGCAAAGCAGAGGATTGATCCCATATAGGTTTGGGAAGTGTGGGGTTCAAGGATGGGTCAGCGTGTGCTGGTTGATCTTTGGCACAGTCATTGGCATGCGGCTGCTGCCGACTGGTTATTTTCAGAAGTGTGGGGCTAGTCCTGACTGAGTGCATGGTTTCAGCAGCACAGTTACTGAAACACATGGCCATATCAACCAGGTTTATAATTGGTTCTAAGAGTCACTTGGTATCACAGCCACATACCAATTAGTCTTTTCCTGAGAGGGTGGGCATGTTTTATTCTAGGGGGAAGAAGGGGAAGTCAGATAGCTCTACACACACACAAAGAGGACCGTCTCAGCAAAGCAGCCCATGTGTCTCCTCCGCTGCTGGAGCTCATCTTGACTGGTCAGGACTGGTTCCTAGGAAGGATCCCACAGGCACCCTGAGCCTCCTGGGTTTGGATGTGAGAGGAAAGTCCTGTGACCTCCTTTTCCTCCCCCATGTCTGGAGAGAAGTTGTATTTCCAGCTAATCCAGGAGCGACAGCTCCAGGGTGCACCCTGGGTTCTGACTTGGGGACCTGCATGACCCCCTGGGTCGGACCTTGATGTGCCTGACATCACTTGTGAACCCAAGACCTCAACTTCGGCTTCTCTGCACGACAGCCGTGGCCAGCTGTCAGCCGCCACCTCCTCCCAGATGCTGGAATTCCTCGGGCAGATTTCTCACCCTCGCAGGACTTCCTTCCAGCAGGTCTGGCAAGTGAGAGGGCTTCACAGGCCCCAGGAGAGGCTTGTGGCAGAGAGGGCTTTGAAAGGGAGAGGAGGAGGGAGGATATCGCTGTTCCAGCCTGAGCCTCAGCCCCCCCGCTGTGGGCGTCAGGTGGCCCATGTCTGGAAACAGCCAGCGTGTGGCCCACGTGGTGACTCCTGGGTGGCCCGGGCTGGGCGTGCGGGGGCAGGGCCTCAGAGAAGAGAGGAGGAGAAGGGGAAGACTGAGGGCTGGGGGTGGCAGTGGAGAGGCCACTGAGGACAGGGAGTGGAACAATCTTGCACAGAGCGGTGCGGGGAGGTTACTAGAATGGCAGAACTCTCCCCCGCCACCCAGGCGACACCTCTCGGGGAACCCACCTCTGCGAGGGAGCCCTCAACTTCCTCCCGGCCTGACCTGCCTGCCTGAGGGTTTCCAAGGTCACAAGGTTACCTCAGGGACTAGAAAAGAACCATCTTTTTGGCCTGGAGCCTCTGAGGTGGGGCATCCTCGGCCTCAGTCACAGCCAAGGTCGGGGGAAGGAGAGCGCCCCAGGCTTCCCTCAGGAAAAGGAAGGGTCCGGCTTCTTTAGGGAAACAGCTGCTGGGATCTGGTCCTGACAGACGGCCATCTTTCCACACCAAGGCTCTGGCCTGTCACCGCCCTGTCTGGAGCCTTGAGTTCCCACCAGAGTTTTCAGAGGGGCCTCTTCTGCTGACCCACCCAATCCACCCGCAGATGGTCTGGCCTGCCTCTCAGACTGGGAGCGGCCCCAGCTCACTTCCCTACCGCCCCACCTCCCCTTCTCGCCCTCCATCCTCAGGAGGAGGTGAGGTGCTGATGGCCAGTGAGCACAGGCTTCAGATTCAATTCCACCCCAGTCACTTGTGGTACATTTTAAAATTCTGACTCACTTAACTTACATGACTTTGGACCAGCCTGGGCCTCAGCTCCTTCATTTATAAGATGAAAAGGTGGAATGGATTATTTGTAAATTTTCTTTCAACCCTAAATTCCATGATCATATCACATTATTGTTTAATTTCTAATTTTTTTTTTTTTTTTGAGAGACAGGGTCTTACTCTGTTGCCCAGGCTGGAGTGCAGTGGCATGATCATAGCTCTCTGCAGCCTCAAATTCCTGGGATCAAGCAATCCTCCTGCCTCAGTCTCCCAAGCAGCTGGGACTACAGGTGTGCACCACCATACCTGGCTAATTTTTTTTTTTAATTTTAAGATGGAGTCTCACTCTGTCACCCAAGCCAGAGTGTAGTGGTGCGATCTCAGCTCAGTGCAACCTCCACCTCCCAGGCTCAAGAGATTCTCCAGCCTCAGCCTCCTGAGTAGCTGGGACTACAGGCCTGTGCCACCACGCCTAGCTAATTTTTGTATTTCTTGTAGAGAAGGAATTTCACCATGTTCCCCAGGCCGGTCTGAAACTCCAGGGCTCAAGTGATTCACCTGCCTCGGCCTCCCAAAGTGCTGGGATTACAGGTGTGAGCCACCATGCTCAGCCATAATTTTAAATTTTTTTGTAAAGACCTCGATTGCCAAAGCAATCCTCTTGCTTTGGCCTCCCAAAATGTTGAGATTACAGGCGTGAGCCACTGTGCCTGGCCACATTATTGTTTAAAAAATATGCCTCTTTCAGCCTAGCACAGCCCTAACTCCCCAGCATGGCACCTGGGGCCCAGCCTGCCTCCCAGCCTTAACCGTCACCCTCTGCTTTGCCTGCCTTAAGCATCAGCCAAACTGAACCGTGGGAGAGTCCCTGTACAGGTTGGGGTTTTGCCAGCTCTGGGGTCTTTGCTAACGGGTTGCCTCCACCTAAATGGCTTCCCCAGTCATCTTCCCATATCCAAATCTTGCCTACTCTTCAAGTCACAGCTTAAATGCCACCAGCTTTGCAAAGCCAGTTCTGATTTTCCCCAGCTGCAGGTCATCTCAGGTGTCTTTAGCAGCGCTTCAGCTGCATTCGTTTAACTACATGGCCTGCTTTCCTTCTATTCTAATCACCTGTGTATATCCGATTCTGCTGACAAACTTTTTAAGGTCAGCGACAATGTCTTATTTCTCTCTGTGTAACCTTAGCTAATTGAGGTGCTCCCCTGGGTTCAGTCTCTGCCTAGTGTCTCACTGAGTGGGCATATCTCAAAGAACATTCAGGCCTGCAATGTTAGGGAGCATGACAGTGCATCCTCAAAGCCCTTCTTCCACTCCCCAAACTGTCTTATATAGACTCCACAGCAAAGCCCCAAACTCCTTCTCTAGTCCCAGCCCCAAGGCCTTTTGTTTCCCTCTGCCTGCCTGCTTGCTTTCTCTTTCCTAGCTCTTAGGTAGACCATCTTAGCCTCTCCAGCTATGATCTCTCTCCTTATTCTCCTTATTTATTGCAGAATAGAATTTTCTTTAGTAGGTAGGGAAGACTTTTGCATGCTAATATACTTTGCCCTGTCATACATGTGTTTTCTACAAAATACCCAGGCCTTGTAGGCTCAAAAAATGCTCGAGTGAATAAACGATCAGGGTTACCAGCCCACATGCATAATTAAGACCAAACAATCTACTTCACTCTATCATCATTACTTCTCCCTAGACCAAACCACCATAAATTGGTTGCCTGGCTTCTCCACAGCCTTCAAAGTGGTATTTGTACTCTGAGTTTTGCACTCTTACAGACCATTTTCCACATAGTGGGCAGAGTGAGTGTTCAAAAATGTACCTAATGACTGGGTGTGGTGGCTCATACCTGTAATCCCAACACTTTGGGAGGCTGAGATGGGTGGATCACTTGAGGTCAGGAGTTCGAGACCAGCCTGGCCAACATGGCAAAACCCTGTCTCTACTAAAAATACAAAAATTAGCCGGGTGTGGTGGTGTGCACCTTTAGTCCTGGCTACTCAGGAGGCTGAGGCATGAGAATTGCTTGAACCCAGCAGGTGGAGGCTGCAGTGAGCGGAGATTGTGCAACTGCACTCCAGCATGGGTGACAGAGTGAGACCCTGTCTCAAAAAGAAAAAAATGTACCTAATGTCATTTAATTCCCCTGTTTGAAACTCTGCAGTGGTTTATCTCACATTATAACAACATTTGAACTCCTTACTCTGACTTGCAAAAGCCCTTTACTGTCTGGCCCCTGGTTACTTCCAACATCACATCCCATATCCCGGCTCCCTGCCCATCATGCTCCAGCCACACTGGGGTTCCTTCCAGCACTTTCCACCAGCTGTGCCCTCTGGAGTGCTCTTATTCCTGATCTTCACATGATCAACTCCTTCTTGTCCTTCAAACTTTACCATCAATGTCATCTCTACAGATATACTATCCACAACCTCCTGACCTAGAGTACCTTCCCCGCAATGCTCTCTCTTCACCTTTCCTTATTTTCTGTTCTGGTTTCCTATCGCTGCACAACAAACTACCTCAAAACAATTTGTTATTATAGTATTTCATGATTCTGTGCGTCAAGGAAATCAAACGGCACAGTGGATACAGCTTGTCTTTGCTCTGTAAGATAACTGTAATGACTGGGAGTTGGAATAGCTTGGGGTTGGCTGAGTCTCTCTCTCTCTCTCGCTCTCTCTCTTCTTCCACATCTCTATATGACCAGCTTGAGCTTCCTTCCAACATGGTGACCTCAGGGTAGTTGGACTTCTTACGTGATAGCGTAGGGTTCCAACAGACCAAGGCAGAAGCTGCCAGTCCTCTTGAAAGCCAGACTTGAAACAAGTATAGGGTCTCTTCCGCTAGAGTCTACTGATCAAAGCAGACCCAGGCCGATTCAGATTCAAAGAGAGGGAAGAGACTTCACCTCTTAAGAGGAAAAATGTAAAATAATTCAAGAGCATCTCTAATAAGAGAGAACACATTTTGGCAACAAGACATTTTCTTATTAATGTATTTGTTTATATGGGTGACTTGCTTATTGAGCAAGTTTATTACCCCTTCCATCATTGCTTCTGGATGAACTATGTTGGTTCTCCTTTTTCTGTCCCGTAACAGTATCTTGGGCAGATCTTCTCGTGTTCCTGTCGCTTTAGCTTATTAAAGGCCCAGCCCCATCTAGGCTGGTCCCTCTAACCAAGACTAGCCCTTTCCCTTCCCCAGGCAGGGTCTGGATTTGGCCCAGGGGAGTGGGGAGGGGTGTAGTTTGCCCCTGTACCCCCACTCCTCTCACTCTCCCCTCCTCCTTTTCTCTCCCCTTTTCTCTTCTTTCACACAGATGGGGAGGGAGAGCTTTCAGGAAAATCCCTGTCAGCTGTGGCCATTTCTTCTCTGGCTATGAATGTTCCTGACATGATGGTGTTCAGATGCTAACTCTCTTGTGGGTTCACCACAAGGCCACCCCGCACCACTGTTCCCTGATGTGAGAGGTCCCTTCTGCTCTATTGCTCTGTATCTCTCACCCCACCACTCAGCTACCGCCCCAACCTCCACCCCACAGCCTACCGACTGTGGGTGTGCACAGCTGCAGGCCTCCCTCTTGGGAAGACATGGACAAGACAGCTCAAGGACATTCACCTTCCGCCATGTCCACCTGACCCATGGGCAGTGACTGCTGGGTGCCCCAAGGAGTCCCTGCCCTGTCCGTCTCTGCCTCTTCGATCTTGCCCTCCGCCAACCTCCCTGTCCAGACAGCGTGTGGGCTGATCTCAACAGCAAATCCAGATCCAGGAAGAGGAGGGGAGGGAGCCAGCACCCCAGGACTCCAGTGACCCCATCTCCCTCTCTCTTCCTTCCCCTTTCCCAGTCTTCTGCTTACCGAGACTGAGGAAGGGGGCGCTGGGAGATTTGGGGGCGTGGCAGAATTGCTTTAACCATCTCTTAATAAATCCTGTAGGCAAATATGCCTAGTTCCAAATGGTTCCTTTGTTTTAGAATATGGGGTACTCAAGGCCCTTTTTCCTTAGCTCTGAGTCGGGCCACCAATGCGAGCAGCAGAAAAGGCCCACCCAGTACCCTCTGGCACTAGAGCATGGACTGTCTCTCCCCTTGCATGTGTGGTCCACGAGAGCAGGGTCCTGTGTGTCTGTCCCCACTGGATCCTCAATGCCTAGTCAGTGTCTAGGACATAGAGGGTGCGGCACAAATAGATGACAAGCAAATCCCTCTAGGACCTAAATGGCTGGAACGGCTGCCAATACAGCCAAGTGGGCCAGCTGGCTCCTTTCTACCCGTTCCTGCTGCGAGGCTCCTGCCCGCGGATGCGGAGTTTTGCTTCAGGTTTCCAGGAGCTTTTCTGGTTTCTGTCTTGCTCTCTACAGGGGTCACTGGCCTGGGTTGGGAGGCTGCCCGCCATGTGGGTGACCTCA
The DNA here is from genome assembly GCF_009764315.1 of Trachypithecus francoisi. Taxonomy (NCBI): domain Eukaryota; kingdom Metazoa; phylum Chordata; class Mammalia; order Primates; family Cercopithecidae; genus Trachypithecus; species Trachypithecus francoisi. The sequence continues at coordinate 32,314,486 of NW_022681468.1, read as the reverse complement.
TGGAGTCAAAAGCCTTGAAGATGCTACCAGGCCTGGGTTGGGGTCCTCGGGGCTGAGCTAGAGGCCTGGCCAGTGGGAGGGGATAGGTGCTCTTCTCAGTTCACAGTGGGTCAAAGGCAATAGCTTACAACAGCTGCAGCCAAAGAGAGGACAGGCAGGAGAGGAAGTGCATTTCTTTGGTGAAGTATGTCTCTTGGGGCTGACTCACACCCGTCTATGACCACAGCCAGAAGCACATTCTGGCCAGCGTGTCCTGCAGGGTTCCCAGGCCTTGGTGAACAGGGCACCAAGGACAGCTGCCTCAGCAGGGCCACCCCACTCTGCTGGACATCCCAGCTCCCCTCCAAGCCCCAGGCAGGCCCCTGTCCCCCTGGGTCCCTGTGGGTTTCTCCTCAGCAGCCTCAGATGAGGAAGGGAGGCTGAGGAGAGAATGGGGGAACTTCTCTTCCCCCAGTACATATAACAACATATAAGATCAAAGACACACACACACACACTAAATACACACACACACATACATACACATACACACAATACACACACACATACACACACACAGATACACACACACACCTCTTGCAGGTCAGAAGCAGAGAGGAGTTTGATAGTAAGCGGTTTGGATTAAAAAAAATAGGCCTGGCATGGTGGCTCATGCCTGTCATCCCAGCACTTTGGGAGGCTGAGGCGGGCGGATCACTTGAGGTTAGCAGTTCAAGACCAGCTTGGTCAACATGGTGAAACCCTGTCTTTACTAAAAATACAAAAAGTAGCTGGGCATGGTAGCACATGCCTGTAATCCCAGCTACTCAGAAGGCTGAGGCAGGAGAATCACTTGAACCTGGGAGGTGGAGGTTGCAGTGAGCTGAGATTGTGGCACTGCACTCCAGCCTGAGTGACAGAAGGAGACTCTGCCTCCAAAACAAACAAACAAACAAACAAAAAAAAGATTTATTTAAATCCAGGCAGCATCTGCTGGTCCCTGCGTCTGTCGGGCAGCCCGAGCAGGCTGTAGGGGCTGCGGTTCAGAGCCCTGAGACCCAGCCCAGGATGTCTCTCAGGAGGGCCGGAGGAGTTCGGGAGCCCTTGCAGCACTGGGCTGGGGCAGCCCTAAGACCTGGGAGAGGAGGAGGAGATTGTGCTCTTGATGCTGTTAAAAAACGGCTGGGACCACCCTCTCCTCAACTTTGGAACCGAAACTACATCTTGGGGGTTCCTCGTTAGGGGAGGGGAGACCCCAGGGTGCTGTAGGAGCAGGCTGGGCGACCTCGGGGGCAGCCTTGAAGTGGCCTCCACAGGAACAGTCTCCAGTGACCACCCAGGGCCACTGAGACTTGAGACTGGGCCTCAATAGAAACGTGTCAAAGCCAGAAGAGCCACCCAGTCAGGCCCCTCAGGTCAGAGATGAAACGTGAAGGCAGAGGGAAGCCCAGTGCCACTCGGCGAGTTACAAACAAAGCCAGGCCTCTGAACCCCGCTTCAGTCTCGACTCTCCATCAGCCATTTCACCTTCTTGGGCCTAAGTGTCCTCAGCTGTCAAAAGGAGGAAGGAAGGAGCAAGCTAACATGTTGTCGTGAGCTGTGACATGCCCTCTCGTTGCCTGATCGAGGCTTTTGAGATAAGGAAACTGAGGCTCGGAGAAGGTGCTGTGCTCTTCCTGTTACACCCCCATCCCTGGGTCTGTGTGGCTTCCGTTTCCGGCTGACGCTCACTGCCCCGGCAGACACACCCCCTTGATCAGCGTTTCCACACTAGAATACTTTATTCAAGAGAATCTGGCTTGGCAGTCAGATGGCCCTGCAGGGACAGCTTGTGGGGGTGCCAGGGCCCTTGGGAAACCTGCTCCCCTGCCACTGCCTTCAGCTGGGACACACAGGCTCCTCCCCTGGTGACTTCATCCCCACTGACTGAGCTGTTTCTAATCCAAGCAGCTCTTTGTCCAGCCCGGGGCCCACTCTGCATGTGTCCCTTAGAGGGGACAGGGTGGTGGTACCTTGGCTGGAAAGAACAATGTCCCAGCACAAGCAGATGGCAAAGTGTGAGGGGAGATCACGGGGCACAAGGAGTGGCAAAAGTCCCCAGGCAACCACTGTTCTCCAGAGCTGAACGTTCTGATCTTCAGAAGAAGAGAGGGAAGTGGCTGCATCCCCTTCGCCCACTGCTGGCCTTCCCACCAGCCAGGCCGTGGCGGCCCCAGCAGGCTCCTCATCCCTACTTTGGACAGGAGCTCCAAAAGCAAGGGCTGCTTGTCTGTGCAGAGCCTGAGGCCCAAGAATAGGCAGCAGGGCCCCCTTCTTTCCTTCTCCAGGCCCCTGGAGACCTCCAGGGCCTCTGGGGCCTAGCTTGCCCCTCGCGAGGCCACGTGTCTTGCTTCTTCCGAAGCAGAAGCTCCCAAGGGTCTGTGGCTGGCTTCTCTCTTTCTCTCACGTTGTTGAAGGCACTGAATTCCTGACGGTCCTGTCCCTCCCTGCCCCTCGTCTTGGAGGGAGCGAGGCATTCAGCAGGGAAACAGTTGGCTAATAAATAGAGGGCAGGTACCAGCAGGAGTCACTGAGAGTGTGACGGTAATAAATACACGAGCCGGGGGTGCGGGGTCTCTCTCCTCCAAGGGGCTGGTTACCTCCGGGGAACAGCATCGCCGCACCTGCCAGAGACCAAGCAGATGGGGCGGGTATCAGCATGCTGTGGAGGGCGCAGCCTCCTCCTATGGAGGAGGGGGCAGGGCCAGAGGAGGAGCTTGGGCAGGGAGCATGGGGAGGGCCCAGCACTCCTGAGTTCCTGCTTGCTCCAAGCTGAGGAGAAACTGGGAGCTACCCTTCACCAAGCACTTACCCAGGTGCCCAGCCCTGTGCCAAGCACTGTCTTCTTAACCCTCAACAACCTTCCATGAGGAAGGCACCCTGATTATTCTTGTGAAGATTAGGAAACTGAGGCCCAGAGAGGTGAAGAAGCTTGCCTGTGGTCACATGGCCAGTTGGTGACAGAGCCACATGTGAACCTAATCACACTCCACGCAATCATGCCTCTGATTACCCTAAGACAGCAGTCTCCAAACAGGGGAACGGGTACCACTAGACGCACGTGAGGACTGAGTACCGATGGATTTAAAGAAATCCATTTTCAGCCTCCAGGTCTACATTGCCTTAAAATTATTTTTGTGAGACAGTGGCTGAGATCTGCTTCTCTAGCCACAACACATCTTGTTCATTCTAAATCCTTATAAAGTGCTTTGCTGCCAGGTAAAAGTATTCTGGGGACATGAAAAAAAAGAACACTTTGAGATATTGGTGTAGGTCTTGAGAAAGAAAATATGGCTAATGACTGGGTAACCAAGGCTTTCGACAAAACTGAAGACCAGCTTAACCAAATTGTCAGCCAGGATATCATGAGAAGTAATCTGTTCTTAGCACAGCACCTTGAGATTTCTGGCAAATAACTTGGAAGGAGTTCAAGTAATTGAGTGACATCTAGTCTCATTTACTTATTTATGTGAACATGGTTTCTCAACCTTCTCATCAATAAAAAAATGATAAACAGGAATTAAATTAATGCAGAATTCTGTCTCAGTCTGGCAGGAAGTAACATTCATTAATGGATTCATTTACTAATTGAAACGAGGTAGCCACATCCATCTCATTGAGATGCATTCCCAATCAAATTGATCGTATTTTTACGTTGAACATTTATTAAAACAGGACATATTTGTGCTGTTTTGACCAAATGGTGCTACTAAGAATTATTTTGATAATTTATTTCAGGAGAAAATTTAATTTAGGTTTATGCTCACAGGAAATTTAAAATAATTCAAACTCATATATCATTTTTTTGTGGCAGATAAATATGACAAGGTAATCAATAAAAGCCTTCTGAAAATTAAAAGTACTATTACACTAGGCTGAAATTCTGGGGAGTGGGGAGTGAAATGGAAATACAAGTTCCAGGAAAAAAGAAACAATGTAAATATACAAAGGGTTATGAAAGGAGGTGTTCATGTATTTTTTTTTTTTTTTTTTGCTGGTTCATTTTCTTAAAAGTAGGTGATGGTAAGTATAACATGAAAATGGCATATTTAATAGGATACACCTGGAGAGTGTTATATAATAGCTTTGTATTAAAATATTGATATTTATAATATGCCAGAGTATATCCTTTGTAATGACTTATACTTTTTTTTTTTTGAGACAGGTTCTTGCTCTGTCACCCAGGCTGAAGTGCAGTGGATCGATCCCAGCTCACTGCAGCCTTGACCTCCCAGGCTCAGGTGATCCTCCCACCTCAACCTCCTGAGTAGTTGGGACTACAGGCACATGGCACCACGTCCATTTAGTTTTTGTGTTACAGGCATGAGCTACTGAGCCTGGCTTGACTTACAATTCCGATGAAAATGTTCAATGTCAACTCAAAAATGGGCAAGGGAGCACATGAGCTTTTGGAATTCTTTTTTTTGAGATGGAGTCTCGCTCTGTCACCCAGCCTGGAGTGCAGTGGCATGATCTCGGCTCACTGCAACCTCCGCCTCCTGGGTTCAAGCGATTCTCCTGCCTCAGCCTCCCAAGTAGCTGAGATTACAGACGTGCACCAACACGCCCAGCTAATTTTGTAGTTTTAGTAGAGATGGGGTTTCACCATGTTGGTCAGGCTGGTCTCAAACTCCTGACCTCAAGTGATCCACCTACCTTGGCCTCCCAAAGTGCTGGGATTACAGGCATGAGCCACCACGCCCGGCCACTTTTGAAATTCTTTCAGGAGATTCCCTAGTGAAATGTCTGAAGACTGCTGCCTTGGGAATTGGAGCCATGGGACACTTTCTACCTCGGGGTGCCGGCTGGTAATGCGGACCTGGATGGACTTCACTGCCAGCTTGTTCCCCAAATTGCTGCGTGGGCCCAGAAAAGAGAGGAGAGCATAAACCCTAGGAGGCACATTCCCCAGGATCCCTGTCTTCATGGAGTGGGGCTCTTGGGGTCAGGACTTGGGTCAACTCCATAGCACGAAATAACTTCCTGGAGGCATGTGCGTGGGGGAGGCTTAGCCCCTAGACGAGAGTCCCCATGTGACTGATGGACTGTGCATGTGAAATATTTTATTTTTTCTATTTACTGTCACAGATTTGGGTTTTCCTTTCTCTTATCCTTCTCTCCCAGCCACACTCAGGCCTGGGGCTCCATTCTGCTGCCCACCAGGTATGAAGTGGGTTAGAAGAATCAAGGGGACCCGAAGGCCGCAATACTCCCGGGAGCCAGTAGCAAGGGGCACATGTTCCCCAGGGCTACTAGGAAGTCGCCCCAGATAACATCTCAGCTGATGACAGACTTCTCATCACTAGAAGGGAAACTCTAAAGTGCAGAAATCCTGTTTGTTTGCTCACAGATGTACCTGACACACAGGAAGTGCTCAGTAAATGTTTGTAGAGTGACTAAGTGTTTGCTGGACCTCCTGCCCCTCATTCTACACAGAGAAAAGCTAGGCTCACAAAGGTGAAATGATTTGTCCAAGGTCAATGGAAACCTAGGGCTAAGCCGGGACAAAAACCAAGGTCCACTGATGCTTCCTGGGCCCTAGAGTCTTGAGGAGGTGAGGCTCCCTGTCCTGCCCCCAACACTGGCCTCAGTCCTGCCTCTCCCGCTCCCCAGCCTAACCCTGGAGGCAGGGCGGGGCTCCCCTCGGGCCCAGCCTCCTTGCCATCCCTGGGACCCCGCGCACTCACAGGTGGCAGTCTGTGGGCCTCTGCTTCTCTCTCCTCCTCTTCCCCCTGCCCTTGGGTCTCCTCCTGCAATAAGCCAAGCGTCAGGACAAGGTGGCTGGGGACCCCCATGCTAGGACAGAGGCTGGCAGGCCCGAGAATAGCCCCGAGCCCCAGCCAAACCACTTACCTTTCTGGCTTCATCTTCTCCCGCAGAGGCCTAGGGAAACAGACAGAGAGAGGAGCAGAGGACCGTTAGGAAAGCAATAAGTGGGGCTCCCTGCCGCCGGGATAGGTCCCCTCTGACATCCCAAGTCCTGGTCCTGCAGCTGACACTGAGGCCACTAGGGGGTAGCATGGAGCTGGCAGGGAGAGGTGGCCAGAACCTGGGGCTTCGCTCCCACTCCAGGCTCCGGTGACCTCACCACAAGAGGGACAAATCAACTTCCTGGGGACCCCTGCCACCCGCTTCTGTACTTCTCAGCCTCTTGGCATCAAATGTGGGGTCGTTTCTGTCTGTTCTCTGCTGCTTTTTCTTTCTCACTTTCTTTGTCCGCTTTTTTCCCTTCCTTCCAGGGTGCATTCTGGGAATTTCCTCAGGGACAGGACACGATGGCCAGGCAGTGGACTGGTTGCCTGTCAGGGCACAGCCCCCACTCCACCCGGAACAACATGGGGAGTGAGCGACGGGGTGGGAGGAAGGGAGGGGGCATCAGTCCTGAAGTCACCAGGCATATCTGGGCTCTGCCTCCCAGGGCTATGGCTGTTGGCCCAGAAGCAAGAAGAAAGGTGTCCCTGTTGCCTGGCTCCTGGCAGGGGACAGGGCCTCAGTCTTTCCTAGGAACAGTGGGTGGAGACATGGGCCAGCATGGTAGCAGTCAGCTTTGGGGCCAGGACATGCTCCCCTCGGCTGGTTCCTCCCTTGGGAGCCACGGCAAGGTACCAGGGCCTCTTGGGACTGTCTGGTTGTACCTCTCCATATTGGGCAAGTGAGAGACACTCTTGGAACCTCAGTCTCTTCATCTGCCTGCCCCAAAAGAGTGGCTGTCAGGGTAAAGGGGATGTAGAAGGTGACTTTGGGTCACCAGCCAGCATTGCACCCAGGAGGGTTCATTACCGAGCTATTATATGGATAAGCTCCGGCTTGGAGGGATGGGTGGAAACACGCTGAGGCAGGGCCTCCAACACTCCAACAAAAGAGGCAGCCGTAGCCCTGCCCAGGAGGCAAGGTCAAGCCTGGGGCTATTAGAAAAGTGGTCACGGCCATGAGAGGTACCACGAAGGCTTAGGATTTAGGTCAGGGCTCAGAATCCCTCCTCCTACACTCACTAGCTGTGATAAATCATGAAACTGTATTGAGCCTTGATTTTCTCATCTATAAAATGGGGATGACAATAGGATCTACCTCTTAGGGTTGTTATGAGAGCAGGGACCTTGCCCACCACTGCATCCCATCTAGGACAATGCCCAGCACGCAGTAGGTGCTCGATAAATGTATGTGACTAAATGAGAAACATTCAAGTGCCTCCTGCAGGGCTAGGCACAAAATGGGTACACAATAAGTGGTAGTCTTCCCTCCTCCTGCCCCTGGCTAGGGCTCTGGACTTCTAGTCTGGTGCCTTCATCCATGGCCCAGTGGTACCAGGAGCAACAGCTCAGCCCATTTCTCTCTTCCCTGAACCTCGTTGGCAGTGCCAGGCCTGTTGCTCCTGCTAACCAATGTTCCAAGTGCCCCTGGCACAGGCAGCAAGACTGGTGCTGGTCAGAGGCTCTGAGGATTGGGAGGGACTGTAGCGGGGTGCTGTATCATCAAGGAAGCCACAGTGTCACCCTTCTTCTGCCCCCTTTCTCCTACCCGAGCTTGTCCTTCTTGCTGCTTCTCAGCCCGGTTTGCCCCCTCCTGTGGGCATGCAGCTTGGCCCAGAACTAAGTTCAGACTTACAGTGTCTTTGCCTCCAGGCACCTCTTTCAGAGGCCCGTGGCAGCTGCCTCCCGTCCCAGAGAAGGGGAATGACACACACCAAACCCCAGCGAGGCTGGGAGGGACCCACGTGCTCTCTTCCCTTGCAGTATGTCAACAGCTGTACCCCAGCTGCTGGGACCAGCTCCCTCGGCAAAACTGGCTGGTAGAGGGACAAAATGAATGGCAGCCACTCCTGCCTGGTCCTGCCCTCTTGGTCTCCCTCAGCCTGGAAAAAAGTACAGCCCGCAGTGGGGATGGGCAGCCTTTGCCTCCGCCCTGGGACCCATCTTTGCTGAGGGTGCCAAGAGCACGGGGGCCTTTCCCTGCTACCCGCCCCACCCCGGAGACCTACCGGCACTCGCAACGCACGTGCTGAGAGAACGTCAGCTCCACGTAGGAGGGCCGGTCCCCAGAGCGGATCTTTAGGAGCTGAAGGAAGAAAGAGTTGATGCCTGGATTGGGGAGTGGCCCATGAGTTTCCCGTACTCTTCTCTCTCTCCTTGTAAGGAGAACCCGACTCTGTTTCCTGTAGCCTGTGGACTACAGGCCCTCACTCCACTCTCAGCGTGAGGCAAATAGCTCTCTCAGCTGCGTGGGGACCTGAGGGAGGCCCCTGTCCCTCCCTACCCAGGGGGCACTAGCACAGCAATAGCGCAGGAAGGGGGCCCATGTTCTGGAGTCAGAGAGACCCGTGTTCAGATCTTGACTCTTTTACCTGCTGAACAAGTGAAATAACATCTCTGAACCTTGAGTTCCCCATCTGTGAAATGGGAATGACACCAGCCTTGAGGGACTGAATGATGTACCACTTGTGGCACGCCTAGGACAGGCTCAACATTACTCAGTAAGTGCTCAATAAACCACTGCATGTGTGACATGTAAGCTGCACTTGCTTGAAAAGGCACTAAATGCTCCTGGTGTCAACAGGGACTTTAATACAAGCACATTTCTTTCCAGCTTTAACTAGACACCCTGAATCTTGGGATAGGGCTCAGCATAAGGCTGAGAAAACTGGTGGGGGTGGAGGTGAGTGGGCTCAGAGCCCTCGGGGGGCTTAGGAAGGAGGGGCCCTGTGCTGGGGTAGTAGAAGCACCGGCCTGGGAATCAGGCTCCAGTCCTGGGACCTGGGCCTATCTTCTTCCCTCTCCAGGTCCCTTCTAGTGGGCAGATTCGGTGGCCCCCCGGGCTGGGTGTGGACCTACCTGCATGGTGACATTGACCGTCTCCACCGGCACACAGTGCAGGTTCTCATCGCCACAGCAGCCGGTGCAGCGCAGCAGGGAGACACAGGATGGGCTGAACATGTGCTCCACCTCGCTGGGATACTCGGACACGATGTCCACCAGCCTCTCCAGCGCCCGGCAGTAGCTGCGGCCCCACACTTCCTGGAAGGGCACCACTGCGAGGAGGCAAGGGGGCTGGGTCAGGCCAGCAGAGACCTGCCCCTTGAAGCCCTAAACCTGGCTCCCAAGGGTGGCCTTCCAGGTTCAGCCCCCAGCCCCGTCCGAGCTCCCTCAACTCTGAATTCCTAATGTGATCCCTCCGAAATGCCTGTGGGCCCCTTAGCTCATCTGCTGGATGGAAACCCCTGTGGAACAGAATCTCTCAGGACCCCAAGCTTTGCTCTGTCCTCAACTCAGGCATCCACATCTGCCTTGGCTCCCTGGAGCTTTGAGGATTGTAGCCCCAGCAGCTGCCCAGGCCCTCTGGATCTTTCTCAAGCCCGACCGGTGCTTCCTCCACCTCAGAGAACTTGCAGAAAACAGTCATTTCTGGAGTCACGCAGGGAGGGTTGGCCTTCCCTTACTCCTCTGCTCAAACACCTTCCACGGCTCCCTCATTTCCTGCTCCACTCTGTGCCAGCTCCTCTGCCTGGCAACCAAGACCACATCCAGCAACGTAGCCCGACCCTCCTCTCCATTGAGTCCAACCAGCACTCACACTGAGTCACGGCAGCACCGCATTCACTCCCAGCTCTGGGCTTGTGCACTCTGCAGCCCCTGCAGCTGCTCTTCTTCCCCCTCCTCTCATTTCTATCCAGATAAATAAAGCCCACTCGCCATTTTCCAAGGCCTGCCTCCCCACCTCCTCTTTGAAGCCTTCCCCAGCACTTCCAGTGTGCACCGATGAGCCTCCCTTGAGCCCGGCCTGGTCCCAAGGGGTTGTCTTATCTCTGTCACCGGTGGCTCTTATCTCCTTTACAACCAACCCGAGGCTCTAGGAGGCTCTATGAGGGCAGAGAGGGATGTACCGTAAACACAGGCTAAGTCATTCCTGGTTGATTAGATGACAGTTCACCGAGGATCGTCCGGGACATCCCTGACCCCCATGATGTCCTGGTGATCGTGATGGGATCTTTTGAGAGCTGATCTGGAATCCCTCAAAAGATGCCGCTCTTTTGGGGGAAGGCCTGGGACCAGGCCCCAAATTCAGGCGCACAGAGAGTGGCCAGAGTCAGACACCTGGCTTCCAGTCCCAGCTCCACACTGGCTGTGTGACCTTGGGGAGATCACTTAACCTTTCTGGGTAGATCAGTTTCCTCAGGTGGGAAAAAAGAAGGTTGGGAATAAATGGTTGCTAAGGTCTTTCCCTCTCTGACCAACCGCCTGTGAATCAGTGCCTGCAACCCCGCCCAGCCCGGAGACCATGGACAGAGAAACGCCCCTGGGTCTGGGTCATCCAGCTCTGCATCTGATGGTCATCATCAGCTAGTTGGAAAGAATCAGGAGCTGGCTCACCGGGGCCCTGCAGCCTCTGCCATGGAACAATGGCCTCTCCCAGCAACCCCTCATTTCTTCCAGGCCTCTGCCTAGGAGGCAGAAGGGGCCAAAGTCCATTCCACTGAGCCTATGAGGACAGGCGCCTCCTGGTAATCTCAGAAGAAAAATAAACTTCAGTCCTAGCAGAGGCCCTCAGGAAAGGCTGCAAACTGGTGGAAAATACCCAGAGGCAGTGTGTCCATGTGGAGCTGGCTAGGCAGTCATAGAGGCAATAAACAGTGTTATCTGCTTGTTTGCTGCTCCATTCTACTGTGCTCTGCTTAGAGGGCACTAGGGCTGGGCTAGGGGCTGGCAGTGGGGGGAATCCATAGGCCTCCCCTGACTCTACCACTCCATGCCACTGGGTACTGCCCGGGAACCCAGTGGGAAAGAAGGCCTCTCTCCCCAAAGGTGCCCACAGTGCAGGGAAGCCCGCCTTTGCAGTCCAGGGTCAGAGAGCACCTCCCTATCACCAGCTCCTTGAGCTGGGTGTTTAGTTTAAAATCTTCATGAGCACTACGTGACTCTGAACGTTTAATCTCCACCTTGGAAAACATAAATAACAGCAGAGGAACAACGAACTGCCAAAACAACACAGAAGATTCAAGTTCCTGCCTTGAAACCAGTCATCAGCCAGGGGATAGCAGCAGAGAAGGGGCACCCCAGCCCCCTCCCATCCTGCAAACAGATGTCCACCCAGCTGGGCTGCGGGGCCATGGCCACCTTTGGCAGAACTGGCTGGGCCTGGGCGGCGGCAGAAGGGATTTCCTTTCCTCACCCCACATCCCACCATGCAGACTGCGGGTCCCTGAAACCCTGGAATCTGCCAATTTCCCGGCCCCGTGGCTGAACCACGTTGCCGGAGGGCTGAGAAGGAGGTGGGCTGGAGCCTGATTTACCTGGCAGCCACCAGGAAAGAGGGCAATTCATCCCTGAAGGCCGCGGTATGGGTGTGTGGGAGAAACAGAAGGGGCTGGGTGAGGGGCCAGGCTGAGGGAGTGTGCAGTGACCGCTCTCCAATGTGGGCCACGTCCCTCAGGAAAGAGCTCTGCTCAGCTGTCCCTGAGAGCACTTCCGCTGGCCCCAGACCTGCTCTGGGAGGGGGTGGGGGTGAGAGCAACGGGAAGCTGTGGCCCCCTCAGGCACTGCCAGGGCTGGGTGGTCCCCAGAGCTGCTCCTGAGGCCATGAGTGGGCCCTCAGCTCTCTTGCCAGCCCTGAGAGTGAGCCTCCCACCTGCCTGCCACCACCTGGGATGGGGGAGACTCAAGAAGAGAAATGCTTAATCCTGAGAGCAAGTTTCTGTGGAGGGCACTGGGGATGAGCCACAGGGCTGGGCAGAGCCACTGGCCACCAGCCCAAGTCCACAGGTGTCCTCTTCATGGTCACTGGCAGGGCACACAGACAGCCTGCCACAAGGGACACCCTGCTCATGCCTGCTCAGCCACGGAGCTATTGGGAGGCTTGGGGCGACCCCCAGGGCCTCTCTGAGCCTCAGGTCCTGCATTTGTAAAAATGGAGTACAATGCCTTCCTACTTCACAGCCTGTGGTCAAAACAGAATGACAGAAAATGCCTAACACTGTTCCTGTGAATAGTAATAGTAAAAAATCAACGCCCATGGCTGGCCATGCTGTTTCTTGCTCTGGTGTTAATAGGTGGGATGACATTTTCAGATTTGGAGAGCTGGAGTGCAAAGCTCATTGTGCTTCTCCTGGTCAGATTGCAGACTCCCTGATTGATAAGTGTGACAGGAGAGCTGACCTAACGAATGTACACTTCCAGGCCTCCTCACCTCGAATCCTGGGTGATATGTACACCCATTTCTCCTCCCTGGAGTTAGAGAACAGGTCCCTTTTTCAATCTCGGAAAAAGAAGAAACCATAGACATCACATAGTCTAAGGCTCCCATTTTACAGATGAGGAAACTGAGGCTAAGGCATCTTTGGTAGCTGTGGCCTGACCTACACTAAAAGCAACAAAAAGGGGACAGTGTGGAGGTAGGGGATGGGTCCTTCCCCAAATCCCAAGGAGCATAATGTCGTGCTGGTTCCAGAGGCACAGCAAGGGAGGCATCCGTGAAGTCAAGGGCAGCTGCCTCCTCTACCTGCTCAGGGGTCTAGGGGCCTGAGCCTCAGGTGTCAGAGCACGGCCAGGCCTGGGAGAGGCGGGCTGCCAGGCAGGCAGGCCAGCAGAGGGTGTTCCCAGCACGCAGATGGCTATCACGCGTGTGCGTGTGCATGTCCCTACATGCCCCCTCTCCCATGGCGCAGGGGAAGCCTCAGCGGTGGTGTGTGGCCGCTCTGCACGTCTTGGAGAGGCAGGGAGGGAGGAGCGAGGTAGGGGGCCTGGCATGGGCCTCCTGCCTTCTGCACGTATGTCTCCTTGGCAAACGTCTCGTTGCCCTTTGAAGATTCCCTCTTGAGGCAACCGGGGCGGGGAGTGGAGGGGCCAGGGAGGGCACGATTCATGTTGTCTGTTTATAATCAATGGAAAGGCATGGTCAGATCCGGGCAGTTCCACCAGGGCTGGGCTGCTGGGGAGGGCCCCTCACCCATTCCTGATCCTCTTGACTGCCCACTGCATCCAGCTCCCAGACCCCCATTCTGGCCCCTGGCACTCACTCCCCACTCTGTCTTCCAAGACCCCATCCATATGCTTAAATCATGCTGGGGAAGGGCTCTGAGCCAGCTCGATGAACCCTGGCTATACTGGCCCCAGTCCCACTCTCCGTGTGCTGGTGACCCCAGCCCACACCTCTCTAGTCTCTGGGTCACCATGAGGGGATCTCTTAGGCCCTGCCAAAGTCATCAGTGAGGATATCTAGCTCGTAGGCTCTCCCCAACTTTTATCAACCTGCACCCACGCTTTATGCCACGCCTGGGCTTGGGAGAAAGGAAGAGAGGGGCTTGGGGATCATGCAAACCCCCAGCCTGGCCAGCTTACCTTCCACCTCTGACGAGCCATTCCCAGCAGACAAGGCCCACTGCTGTGGACAGAAAGGTACAGAGATGAGCCAGGGACACCTTGGGGCTCTGCACTCTTGGGCCAAGTGTGATGGCAGGAAGGTAGGGGCCCCTCTGGATTCCTTCCCACTTGCTGCACAGGCTCTGCCCTGTCTCAGAGCAGCCTGAGCACAACTAAAAACTCACTGGACCCTAGATAGGTTAGGTCCCACCCCTCTCTGGCCTCAGTTTTCCTCATTTGGAAAAGGATGGGAGGCTAGAAGCTTTTGGAGACCCTTGGCCTGCTGCGTCCCAAAGATCTTCCAATCCTGTGGGTCTCCCTTCTACCTAGCTCCCCAGTTCAACCCTGCTGGGCCCTGTACAGCCCGCCTTGGCTGGGTGCCAGAGCCCAGGGGGAGGTGATCAGCTGGTGGGAGCTGAGGGGCTGGAGCGGGTGGCGCCATGAGCTGGTGCAGCCGGTAACGTTACACCTCTGGCCAGCCCTGCAGCAGGCAGGCGGGTGGCTGGGCTGCTCGGGCTCCTCAGGGACTGCCCAGCCCACTCCTACTCTTGGGCTGGGGCTGGGGACTCCCAGGGCAGCGGGACAACGCAGTGGGAAGGGAGCTCATTGGCTTTGTCAGGATTTCACTGCCCAAGCTGGCTCCCAGCCAGACTCACCCGGCTCCTGGGAAAAGGGCCCTGCTCACTTCCCCAGGCCCTGCACTCAGGACCTCCGGCCACCCACCCAGGAGAAAAGGCACAGCGACACCCCTTGTCTCATCCCCAGCCCACCCAGGAGCCCACGGCTCAGTCCTGAGCCCTGGTGGGGGCAGGGCCCAGCCTTCCCACCATCAGCCTCTTCAGCTGGCTCCTCCGCCACCCCCACCAGGCCAGGTCAGAGGTCCTGGGGACGCCTGGTTGGCCATGGGGCCTCGACCCTGACCACAAGGCCAGGGACCCGCCTGGGATTAGTGGACAGATGCTTTTAGCAAAGCCACCAGGGCTCTAGGGGCCAGACAGGAAACCTCCCTCTCTCCCTCCCTGTGGCTTCCCTGCCCCCACTAAGATAGCCCCCAGGACCTGGGGGACAGCCAGCCTGAGGTTTCTTCCCAAACGAAAGAAGTCCAGCCTGGCCTTTAGGAAGTGTGTGGACATCCTTGGATTTGCTGCTCCCTGGAGTGGGTCTGTGATTTCAGAGTCCCCTGCTTCCAGTGCTGGGATAGGGAGGTCAGGGGAGCCGGGCTAGGTGGGGGTAGCTCTTACCTGGGGGGGCACAGCAGGCAGCGCCAGCCCAGCTAGGAGCTGCAGGAAGCAAGGGAACAGCCTCATGGCCGGCATCTTCTCAGACGTCCCGAGCCAGGGGGCTCCGAGGGAAAACCACCATGCTCATCCCCCGGGGAGCCCCTGGCACAGGAGCAGAAGAGCTGAGTGGGCGGCTGGACGTCCCCCTCACTGCTGCCCCGAGACCCCGGCCGGTGGTTCGAGCATCTTCTGGAAGCCGTGGGGAGTCAGGAGCCCGCAGGTAAGGCTATGGCTGGGGAGCCCGACCGGGAGCGGTCCGGCGGGGCGGGGCGCCGAGGGGCAGGCGGGTCCCAGGGAGGGTCCGTCGAGCGCCCAGTGCCACCCCAGGTCCTCCCGCAGCTGGGCCGCCGTCCGAAGATGCAGTTTCTTCCGCAGACAGCAGCTCGCTTCTGGGACTGCAGCCGGCCCGCGCCTGGGTTTCAGGGGCTGAGCTGGGGCGGGGCTCCGGGCCTGCCCCGCCCACAGCAGAAGAGGTTCCGGAGCCGGGTTCCCGCAGCGCCCGGCCAGCCCGCAGCGCCCGGCCAGCCCGCAGCGCCGGAACCCGCAGTGCTTGCGAGGGGCGTTCGGCAGATCCACACGCCTCGCCGAACCCAGCCCGCAGCTCCCCGGGCCACGCCGCGCCCGCCCACAGAGCCCACAGCCCCGCTTCGGCTCTCGGGGCCGTCACCTGGGATGGGAGCATCCAGGTGTGGAGCCCAGCGCCAGCCGTCAAGGCTCATGTCCTAGCGGCCTCTGCAGGAAGGGCCGTCCCGGATCCCTGGGAAGGCAGCCATGCCCACACACCTCGGGGGCCAAGGGATTCCTAGCCCCGTTTTATAGATGAAGAAACCGAGGCTCCGAGAGCATCCCTGCCTGCGTATGTCGAATGGACATAGGCATTCTTGGAAAGTGTGTGTGTGTGTGTGTTGTGTGTGTGCGCGCCTCTGTGTGTCCGAGGAACTGGCAGAGACAAAACCCAAGCCCTACGTGACTCCAGAACCGTCTCTCACCCGACCCACCATCCTCCTAGCCAGGCATGGACACAGTGGGCGGCCCACAGGAAACCCCTCAGGGCACCTGACTGGAGGATCAGGCCTACTGCCTCCTTGGGAAACAGTCTTCTCAGACCCTCCCTGTGGCTTACCCAGGCATCTCCTCCTGGTCCCCGGTCGAGGAGGAACTGTCCGCTGTGCGGGGGTCCGCGTGCATCTGCACATGTGCACGGGCATTTGCGGGTCTGTGAATATCCACGTGTGCTGTGTGTCCGAGCCTCTGTGTGGTCTGAGTGCGTGTGACTACTGTACATCCAAATACGACTCTGTATTTGTCTGTGGGGTCAGGTCTCTGTATCTCTGTATTCTTGTGTGATTTGTACGTATCCGCTGTGTGTCTGGATGTGTTTGGAAGTGTCTGAATGTGTATCTTTCATTGGAACTGTGAGTCTGCATGCCTGCCTGTGTATATCTGTCTCTGTGGGTGAAGACCGTGCCTCTCTCTGTGCGTTTGTGTGTGCCCTCCCTTGGTTCTGGATCTTTCTTTACCACCACCCCTCTTACTGCCTTCTGTGTCCAGCTCCCAAGCTGCAGGAACCTGGCAGGATTGGGAGTCACGAGTTGGGCTGGGCCTGGGGCTGGTGGGTGGCTGTGGGGGAGGAGGGAGGCCTGGGAAGTGGCCCCTACAGCTCACATTCCAGCCAGGAGCAGGGAGGCCAGGGCAGCCCCAGCTCTCACCCCAGTGACCTCTGTGTCTGCTGCCTGCCTGCCTGCCCACCCACGAGGGGCTGCCAGAGATGCAGCCTGCCTGCCTGGCCGGCCCTAAGCCTGGAGGTTCAGGAGGTGGAGGCCAGTCACCAGCCGGCTAAGCGGGGTCTGCAAGGAATATTCTGACAAGCTTCAAACAAGCTGGGGTTCTTGGGGTAGACAAACTCCTTCCTGGGCCCAGGGTCATCGTGGAGGGTCACTGTGCATGTGTATGCAGGTGAGTAGGTGTGTGTTTGTGCATCTCTGTATTGTATATGTTGCCCATAACATCTTTGTGTACATATGCGTGTGTTTGTGTGTGTCTTTAGTTTGGGTATGGATTTGCGTATGTGGGCACAAGTGTGTATTGTGCACAACTGTGTGTGCATGTGCTTAAGTATCTTCATTGTATATGCTTATCTATAACTGAGTGTTTCTAGCATGTATGCATGGGATGTGTCTTTTGTGTATGAGTTTGTATTTTTTTTTTCTGAGGCAGAGTCTTGCTCTGTTGCCTAGGCTGGTGGACAATGGTGCAATCTTGGCTCACTGCAACATCTGCCTCATGGGTTCAAGCGATTCTTATGCCTCAGCCTCCCAGGTAGCTGGGATTCCAGGTGTACACCACCATGCCTGGCTAATTTCTGTGTTTTTAGTAGAGACAGGTTTCTGTCATGTTGGCCAGACATACCCAGCCTGTATTCATTAATTTGTTTTTTCATTTGGCAAGTGTTGCCTGAGCCCTGCTATGCTCCAGGCACTGTTCTAGGTGCTAGGGATATGATACGGAAGGTCTCTCTAAGTTTACGTTAATGGAGTGGGGGGATGCCAATGGCTGGGGATGCCGAAGTTCTCTTTCCTGAGTGAACTCCACACTTTGGGGGAAGTCTGTGGTTCCCACAAATGCACCTCAGTCCTTCATCACTAAACTGGGGACCATACCCTTCTAAACCCAGCTTCCTGGGTTGTGAGATGAATTAGCCTAGGGTAGGCTCAGTGGCAGAGACCAAGGAGACTCTAACATTTCCGTGGATTGAATCAAAGTTTGTTCTTGCTCACATCCAGTCCAGAGCAGCTGTGCTAGTAGTTCTGCTCCCCCCTTTTTTTAAAATTTTTTAAATTTATATTTAAATTTTTAGAGACAAGGTCTTGCTCTCTCTCCCAGGCTGCAGTGCATTGGTGTGATCACAGCTCAATGCAGCCTCCAACTCCTGGGCTCAAGGGATCCTCCCGCCTCAGCCTCCAGAATAACTGGGACTACAGGTGTGTGTTACAATGCTCAGTTAATTTAAAAACTTTTTTTTTTTTTTTTTAATGTAAAGACAGGGTCTTGCCATCTTGCCTAGGCTGTGCTCCTTTGTACAGTGGCCCCACTATTGACCAGCCACATTGCCTCAAACAACTTCCTTTGTTTTCAGAGCCCCAGCTTCCTCCATCTGTAAGAGTGGGAATAATAACTGTACTTATCTCATAGGGTTGTGCGAGGACTAAGAAAGCACCTGTGGTGCAAAAAATGGTAGCAATTGGGCATGATTTCTAATTTAATTTTTGACTTGTATTAGAGAAATAAAAATACTACAGTTAGACTGAATGCAGTGGCTCACGCCTGTAATCCCAGCACTTTGGGAGGCCGAGGAGGACAGATCACCTGAGGTTAGGAGTTCGAGACCAGCCTGGCAAACATGATAAAACCCCATCTCTACTTAAAATACAAAAATTAGCGGAGCGTGGTGGGAGGTGCCTGTAATCCCAGCTACTCAGCAGGCTGAGGCAGGAGAATTGCTTGAACTCAGGAGGCAGAGGTTTCAGGGAGCCGAGATCGTGCCACTGCACTCCAGTCTGGGTGACAAAGCGGGACTCCGTCTCAAAAAAAAAAAAAAAAACCCAAAAAAACCCACAAAAAACTACAGTTACAGAGCAGAGTCCTGTAGCATGGACATGAGATAGAAAATAAAGAATCTTATGCTTCTGCCTGTGGCAGTGGAGGAAAAAAATGGAGCTATTTGCATAGGTGCACACAAACACTAATTCTCACCATCACAGTGCAGTCTCTCAATCCTCAACTGTCACCTAGGCCCTGGAAGTAGACCCAGGGGCTTAGGGGTGGCAGTCAGTGCCCCCAACTCAACACTTAACTGTTTATCACCACAATCACTTGCTGTTGTTTCAGGGAGAGAAGTAATATTTACTGAACACCTATTATATGCCAAACAGTGTGCCTGGTGCTCTAACCACCTTGACTCATTGAATTCTGATCACAACCCTGTAGTGGTAGGTTTTAATTATTTCCATTTTGAAGATGGAAAGATGGAGGCCCAGGGAGTTTATGTAATTTTCCAACAGTTGTTTAGCTACTAAAAAAGGAACAGTGATGGTGATCAAGCCGAGATCTTTCTCCAAAGATCTTTCCAGTGAACCTAAATGCTAGCTCCCAATCTTACTGCAAGGACATTGAAGGTAAGGGCTGAAGTCTTGAGCTGTTTCTGGGTCTTCCCCATGCTGGAGCAGGATGGATGCTTGACAGACTTGGGATGGTTGATGTGTGGAAGGAAGGAGTCCTGATCTCAGGAGCTGACTCTTATATGGGGAGTCAGGCAGATACAGGTAAACATGAGGGGCTGGCTGTAGAAACACTGGGCCACAACAATGTAGTAGACTCTGAGCAGTCATGGCTTCCAGTCTGCAGGCCAGCCCCTGGCCCCCAAGGCATCCTGCAAACACAGTTTCCCATACTATTAGTCATGGTCTTAGCCTGAAACACCTGCCCAACCCATCCCAGCTTGTAGGTTTTCAGCTTCCTGACTCATTTTCCCATTTTCTAGCCATTTTCCTGTTTTCTAGTCTCTTTGTTATCTTGGCCCTCTGAACTTTTCCCTAGTGATGACTTGTCCTCTCCTGATGACAGTTCAGCACCTGCCTCTGGAGAGGTGTCTCAAGTGGTCCTGGGTAAACACCCTCTGCTTCTGACCTTGTTCCTGAGTCCCGGGCTTGGGTTGCTGAGAAGTGTAGCATCCAAGGATTAAAATCTTCCTCGTCCTGGCTGGTAGAAAGGGCAACAGTGGGCAGCTCTGGGCCAAGGGCCTTTTCATTTTATAGACTGAACCTACATTATAGCCAGCAGCTATTCAAAGCTGCCAGCAAACAGATGCTTGGTTGACCTCCTCTGCCTTCTCCCCCTGCCTCCTGGGCTGCGATTTCCTATGGACCCACCCCAACCTCCATCCTGGGCTCTTCTTCTCTTTATGCACTTGTTCTAGGCAGGATTCCATGGCTTCCCTGGCCACCAGCACTAGGTAAGACACCCCTGGTCAAGGTTCTCACAGTACCTTGAATTCCCCTCCATCATGGCACCTGGCCTTCAGTATCATAATTGCCCAGTTGCTTATCTGTTTGCCTAACAGAAGGTAAGATCTAAGAGGGCAGGTACTGTGTCTCTTGTTTACCCTTGTAGCCTCCACACCTTGCTCAGTGCCTGGCACATAGTAGGCCTTAAATTGATATGTTTTGAGTTGGATCAATCCTCGGAGACTAGTCCTTCCCCATGGGGAAAATGTCCCGAGTCTGGCCCTTCCTTACTCACATGCCCTTCAGCTGTTCAGAGGTGCCCCCTCCTAGACCCCATACTCAAGAACCATCAACTTGGGTGGGCCCCTCTGATGGTGAGGGATGGGGAGTGTGGGAGAACCACCTCTTGTTACTGTGTAATCATGTGCTGGGTTGGTCACCACAGCCCCACCAGCCGCCAGGGGACAAGGCTTATGTCTCAGGCCAGAGACCAGAACCCAGTGGGAGGCCTGGGGTGGGGCCAGGAGAAGAGCCCATGGGTGACCAAGTGTTCCCAGGGGTGGGAAACAAGATGGCATCTGCCACAAGAGCTGGGAACAAGGGAAGCCAGGCGAGGTGCCCACGGCCTTGTCCCAGGCTTCTGGGGCGACGTGTCGTCACCAAAGGAATAGAAACCTGTACTTTGGGAACTTGGCAGCCAGGGCTGGGTTTTTCGTGTTTTCTGTAATTATTTCCCTTTTGTTCTCCCTTAGTATTTAGTAAAGCCCTTTGTGAAAATGCCAGCTGGTCTCAGCTGTGCTAAGAGCAGTGACAAAGGGGGACTCTGCGTGCTTGGCCCTAAGCTTTAATGGAGGGACCTGGCTTAATGGTGGCAGCAAAGTCAAGGACCGTCAAGGACACAGGGAGGCTCTGGGAGCCACGGCCCACACCTCATGTCCAGATAGCCTCCTGAACACTGAGTCTCCTCCCAGGCTCTTCCAGGACCCAGCTTCAGTAACCTGGGCTTTATTGAAACCTAGGAGGAGTTTGAGACCAGTCTGGACAACATAGTGAGACCCCATCTCTATGAAAAAACAAAATAGCTAGGCATGGTGGCGTGTTCCTGTGGTCCTGACTACTCAAGAGACTGAGGTAGGAGGGTTGCTTGAGCCCAGGAGGTTGAGGCTGCAGTGAGCTGTGATAACACCTCTGCTCTCCAGCCTGGGCGACAGAGCGAGATCCTGTCTCTGGAAAACAAAAAACAAAAAGGAAAAAGAAAGAAAGAAAGAAACCTGGAGGACCGGAGTGTCAGCGATGGCTGATTTGAGAGACAGTGTTTGTATCCCAGTGGTGTAGAAAGCTCTCCTGAAATCCAGAGGCCGGGCACCTGCTGTGTTCCAGGTACCCCATACGGTGACAATCCCTCCCCAGCTGGGGATGGCTTGTGAGCTGCTATTCAGGAGTGAGACCTCTGAGCTCTCTTCATTTTCTGCTCTTACAACATAGGGCCCTTTCTAAGCCTTGGACCCTTGCCTGTCTGTTGCCCACCAGGGGTGGACACTCAGCCAGTCCCTTCCCACCTGCCTGGGACCCACCACATCTTAGTTCCTGGGACTGTGCCCCTCTTCTCCTAAGCCCTTTTCCCATCCCCATTGCAGCTCTCAGCTGCTCTGGCGAGAGGGGCCCAGGGAGACCTTCTTCCTCAGGAACAATCACCCCTTTCTCTCTGTTGTGTAAGTGATACAAGAGGAGAGGAAGCTATTTTTAACTAATTGGCTGTGATGAGGAATGGAGCCTTTGGAGAAATGGAGAGCCCCGCGATCGCTCGGGGCGGTCCTGCCTCAGGTTGACAGCTGGGTGGTTCTCTTCAGAGGGGGCAGTAGATCACCCTTTCCTCTGCCCCCACTCCACTGGGGAAGCCTGGGGGATGCTGGCAGGTGGTACCTCCTGTCATTTGCACCTACTGTGTGCAGGCTTCCTGCTTAACATGTTCAATATTTGGAAATCTCTCAACCACCTTCAAGGGAAGTATTATTGCACCCACATTTCAGCTGAGAAAATGGGTCGAGAGAGGTGAAGTCACTTATGCGAGGTCCTGGGTCCTGCAGCCCAAAAGTAACAGAAGCAAGAGAAATGGACAAGGATCAGCTGAGGATGACCAAGGAGACAGTGTCGGGGAGGGATTAAGATCCTGCTTCTTACTGGCTGTGTGACTTCGGGCAAGTCTTTGCAGCTTCCTAACCCATCTCAGAGGTGGGCTGTGTGGCTTAAACAAGAAAGAGGAAGCCAATCATGCAGCACAGTACTTTGTAAATGCTTAATAACTTTAGTGATCTTAATTATTTCCGGGAGAAAATACATTTCCTCCAAGCTTCTAGCAGACCTCACCCTGGTCACCTGTCAGGGAAGCAGACTCTCTGGGTTATTTCTCAGCCCTCCAAGGGGAGGAGCCAACCTCCAAGACCCTCTTCTCTGTAGAGAAGGATCTGGGGATAAGATGAGATAGAAGAGGGCGGCCATGTCCATGGGTCCTGTTCCCTGTGCCAGGTACATAAGGAGACAGAGGCGGTCCCAGTTCCTAGACAACCACAGAAAGTGATGAATCAGCCTCTGATGAACACAGCCAAGGTGCAGAGTGCTAAGGAAGCATAAACGGTGGGGAAGATGATGCTAGGCTGCGTGTGCACGTTTGTGTATAAAGGTGGGGATCAAAATAAATATTGGATCTCCCTGGCCTGTGAATCCTGACCATCTCTTCCCTTAGGGAAGGCATCCAAGCCCTGCTGGAAGATTCTGTGAAAAGGGAGAGGAGATGGGCCCCAGGACCAGGGCCTGAGGCTTCTTAGAGAAGGAGGTCTTAATGCCCCAGCATGTCTTCAAGGTGGCAGTGTGACTAAAGTCTTCTTCAGGGAACTCCTCCAAAAAGGGGAAAAAAAGCAATGCCTGCTTTCTGAGTGGTAACTGAAGGACTTCCCTGAGGGACTGTGGGAGGGGCTTGGGGTCCCCCATGTCTCAGAGGCAGAGGAAGCGGCCCCTCACCCTCCGCACAGTGTCCAAAGGCTGCAGAGTCTGGAGGCAGCCAGTCTGGCCCCGAAGGCTGTCACTCGGCATCCCAGAACTGGCAGTGGGGTGAAAGTCTGGAGTCTCTGCTTGGCAGGAGATCCAGTGCTCATCCTGATCTGGGGAGCCTGGAGGATGACACGGGGTTAACGTGCTTATTGGGAGTGACACTGTCTCTGCTAGGGAGTAGGAGGTCAGTGGAGACAGTATGGACTAAACTCATAATTGGAGCAGCATGGATCTGGGTGAGGACTCTGGGAAAGCCAGATCTGATCCATTTTACTGTCATCGCTTGGAGGGTTACAGCTTGATCCGCTGTCCTCTGTGCTTCAGAGAGAGGGAGGCCAGAGTGGGTGATTCCACAGGACTAGAGCATCTGCATGGCAGGCTCTGAGTTCGTTCCTGACAAAGAGCAGAGGCTCCTGGCAGGAGTGACCTGAGCTAAGGAGGAAGGAGACAAGAAACCGAGTGTTCTGGGGATTCTTCCTGCATTCGACCCTGCATGGTGCCAGCTCTGGCTCAGTGCTGGGGACACCAAGACCGTGATGGCTCTCGAGCAGCTTCCAGTTCAGGAGGTACAGCTTAACATTGGCTTAATACCAAGTCTGTGCAAAAAAAGAGCTTCCAGGGGCTCTGATACAGACTCGTGGTTGCAGGCAGCTGAGCAGGTCTGCATGTTCTGGGTGGCCTGTCCCCTCCTGCACATTCAGGTGTGTGGAAGACAGAGTGTTTGGGAGACTTCTGAGGAGGCCCACAGAGGGAGCAGGAAAG
Organism: Trachypithecus francoisi; assembly: GCF_009764315.1. Classification (NCBI taxonomy): domain Eukaryota; kingdom Metazoa; phylum Chordata; class Mammalia; order Primates; family Cercopithecidae; genus Trachypithecus; species Trachypithecus francoisi. Next base: position 32,291,026 of record NW_022681468.1, on the reverse strand, counting down.
GGGTCAGGAAAGATGTCACCTGGAGGAAGTAATGCTTGTGTAGCATCTTACAAGACGGATTGAAGCTTATGAGGAACAGAAGGGCAGAAAGGGTATTATAGTCAAGGAGTGAAGCTGGACACAGTATGGGTTATTTGAGAAACATCTAGGACTCTGATGGGGCTAGACTGTGTGCAGGGGAGGGGAAGGGCTATGCCTGGAGGTGAGGCTGGCTGGGGTCAGGTTGAGAAGAGCTTTGCAGACCACACTGAGAGTTCATAGCGTATTCCAAGGGCTCCAGGGAGCCATCACAGATTCTTGAGCAGGGGAGTGATATAGCCAGATGTGTGTTTGGAGAAACAACTGAGGACAGGTGACGGGTTTGTCCCAGAGATAGGAAAACAAGATCTGTGGTTACTGCAGAGCTGAGTAGCCTGAATCAGGACAGTGACCATGGGAGGAGAGGGATGGAACCCGGGGTCATCCGGATAAAATAATTTGTTTCTCAGCCTTCTTTGGAGCTGGCTGTGGCCTTGGAACTATGTTTTGGCTAATCCCTGACCCCTTAGAACTTCTTAGGGTCTGGGTGTAAGTGAAAGTGTTAGGCTTGACCTTTGGGAAGTATCTTTAAAGGAAGGAGCATGTCCCACTCCTTCCCTATCTGCCAGACATTGCCTGGAACTCAAACCTGATGGTAGGAGCTCTTGCAGTCATCCTGGGCCATGAGAATTAGTTCAAGGAAACTGGTACCCTGAAAACTGTGTGGAACTGCCGTACCAGCCCTGACCTGCTTACATCCAGAATCATTATTATGTGTTGGAGAAATAAGCTTCTATCTTGTTTAAACCACTATTATTTTGGAGTTTTCTATTAAAATGTGCTGTTTCCCATTTTTGCCTCCTAAAGGTGAGAAAATTAGTCCCATGGTTCTATATGAGTGTCATAGAGAAAAGATTGCATTCTTCCATGGATCATCCTGGGAAGTGAGTCACATCAGTTTCCTGGGAAGAACTGGGGCTCTCCCATTCCCTCCCAGTTTGAAGCAGGAACGGGGAGGCCACAGTTAAGGATACAGATGTTGTGGTCCAGCTGAGTTAGACCAGCCTCCCCAGATGCATCCCTCCCTTCCAGCTCTCATCTCCCATGGAGCACAGGAAGGAAACTGTGTTGGGGGCAAGGGTAAGGGGTGCAGAGGGGAGCCAGATTAATTCCTCTTATGGTTGGATCTCCAGGGGTGGAGGAGACAGAAAGTCTAGCAGAGCTTTCAGCAGGCAGACAGTGGACCTCCAGCTGGCCCCTCGGGCCTTGGGCTCCTCTATGAGTCAAAGAACACTTGGCTGCTTCTCCAAAGATCCTCCTCTGCCTCCAGTTTCCTTCATCTGAAAGAGCAAGGCCTCGAGTTGATAGTCCAAGAGATCCTAAGGGGCAGGATTGGGTGTAATGAGGTGGGGGTGGGAGGGTGTGGGGTAAGAATGGAGGTGGAGTTGGAAACTGACATCTGCGATTTTACTCTCTTACTTTCCAGCTCTAGCTTCAGGTCAGGAAAGCTCTTGGGAGTCCAGTTCTCCCAGATGATGAATTCAATGCTCCAGATGACATCATGCACCTGAATCATTTCCGTATCTTTCTTCCAGGAGCCTGCAGAATTCCCTGGAACCCATATTCACCAAGCACTTACTACGTGTCAGGGCTCATGTATACATGTGTGATCTTACTCGTTTCTCACAACGGGCTTGAGAGGTTGGCATTGGTCCCACTTTAGTGATGAGACTCATGAGCACAGAGAGGTTGGGTAACTTACCTCAGGTCACCCAGCCAGTAGGTGGCTGAGCTGCAACTTGAACACTAGTTATATGATGCCAGACCATGCTTTTTGTATTAGGCATTGCTGGGGTCCCGTATTGGGGAAGGCCTACGCTGAGGTCACAGGCGGCAGTATATTAGTCCATTTTCACACCGCTAGGAAGAAATATCCGAGACTGGGTAATTTAGAAAGAAAAAGAGGTTTAATGGACTCAAGAGTTCCACATGGCTGGGGAGGCCTCACAATCATGGCAGAAGGGGAAGGAGGAGCAAAGACATGTCTTACATGGCAGCAGGCAAGAGAGTGTGTGCAGGGGAAATGCCCTTTACAAAACCATCAGATCTCATGAGACTTATTCACTATCACGAGAACAGCATGGGAAAACCCACCCCATGATTCAATTACCTCCCACTGGGTCCTTCCCACAACACGTGGGGCTTATGGAGGCTACAATTCAAGATGAGATTTGGGTGGGGATACAGCCAAAGCATATCAGGCAGTTTGCAGGTGGTCCCACACCCAGATCAGATTATAAAGGAGGGGCTCAGCTCCCCCTTTCCAGGCCTCCTGCCTCTCATTCCCTCTCAGCACCTCCCTTTTTTCCTCTTTTTTACTTCTGATTGTCTGCACTGGAAAGATTTTCAGTGACAATAGATTTGTGATTCAACCAATAATAGTATTAATAATCCCTTATGGAGACATATGATTTTAAACTTCTTTCATATACTTTGTGCTGGAAACACCGCTGTGAGGCAGATGAATGAGGAGATGGAGACTCAGAGAAGCTGAAGAACTTGTCCAGGCCCACATAGCTAGCAAGGTTAGGGGTCAGAACTAGAACTCAGTCTCCTTATGCTGCATGGAGTCTGATTTCTGACCTGAGGCCTCTTAGCACTTTTTCTTTTTTAAACAGAGTCTTGCTCTGTCACCTAGCCTGGAGTGCAGTGGCACGAGCTCAGCTCACCGCAGCCTCAAACTCCTGGGCTCAAGGGATCCTCCTGCTTCAGCCTCTCAAGTAGCCGAGACCACAGGGGTGCACCACCATGCCTGGCTAATTATTTTATTTGTAGAGATGAAGTCTCACCATGCTCCCCAGGCTGGTCTTGAGCTCCTGGGCTCTAGCAATCTTCCTGACTCAGCTTCCCAAAGTCTTGAGATTACAGGTGTGAACCACCTTGCTCAGTCACTTAGCACTTTTTGAATGACATCTACCTTGTTCTAGGCCCTGTGCTGGGTACTGGGAGAGATTCTGAAGCCTAAGACACACTCTCAGCCTTTGAGGAGCTGAAAATTCAGCAGTAAAAGGAGAAAAAGTCAAGGAATCACACAGAGACAGTAAAGCAGCAATTGGCAGGGGTGTCAGAAGAGTCCATTGGCGGTATCACTCCTCCTAGGGATGTCTGCATCTCAGGAGACCAAAATTATCAATAACCATGTGCCACATTCATGATGCTTGCCATATCCAAATACCATCTCTATTAGTCCGTTCTCGTGCTGCTAATAAAGACATACCCAAGACTGGGTCATTTATTAAGGAAAGAGGTTTAATGGACTTAGAGTTCCACATGGCTGGGGAGGTGTCACAATCATGATGGAAGATGAAGGAAGAGCAAAGGGACATCTTACATGGCAGCAGGCAAGAGAAAGCTTGTGTAGGGGAACTCCCCTTTATAAAACCATCAGATCTCGTGAGACTTACTATCACGAGAACAGCATGGAAAAGATCTGCCCCCATGATTCAATTACTTCCCACTGAGTCCCTCCCATGACATGTGGGAATTACGGGAGCTATAATTCAAGATGACATTTGGGTGGGGACACAGCTGAACCATATCACCATCCATAGTATTACTTATTTACAGTAGTCCCCTTTATTTATGGGGGATACGTTCCAAGACCCCCTGTGGATGCCTGACATCATGGGTAGTACCAAACCCTACATAGTCTGTTTTTTTCTATACCTACATACCTATGATAAAGTTTAATTTATAAATTAGGCACAGTAGCCAGGCGCGGTGGCTCACGCCCATAATCCCAGCACTTTGGGAGGCTGAGGCGGGCAGATGACCTGAGGTCAGGAGTTCGAGACCAACCTGACCAACATGGAGAAACCCCGTCTCTACTAAAAATACAAAATTAGCTAGGCGTGGCAGCACATGCCTGTAATCCCAGCTTCTGGGGAGGCTGAGGCAGGAGAATCGCTTGAACCTGGGAGGTGGAGGTTGTGGTGAGCCGAGATCGTGCCATTGCACTCCAGCCTGGGCAACAAGAGCAAAACTCCGTCTCAAAAAAAAAAAAAAATTAGGCACAATAAGAGACTAACAACAATAAGTAATAATAAAATAGAACAGACCAGGCTCAGTGGCTCATGCCTGTAATCTCAGCACCTTGAGAAACTGAGGTCAGAGGAGTGCTTGAGGCCAGGAGTTTGAGACCAGCCTGGGCAACATAGCAAGACCCGGTATCTGTTTTTTAAAAAAAGGGGGGATGGTGGTGGGGGGAAATAAAGACCAGGTGAGGTGGCTCAAGCCTGTAATCCCAGCACTGTAGCAGGCCAAGGTGGGTGGATCATTTGAGGTCAGGAGTTCAAGACCAGCTTGGGCAACATGGTAAAACCCTGCCACTACTAAAAATACAAAAATTAGCTGAGTATGGTGGCACGCACCTGTAATCCTACCTACTCGGGAGGCTGAGGCAGGAGAATCACTTAAACCCAGGAGGCAGAGGTTGCAGTGAGCCGAGATAACACCACTGCACTCCAGCCTGGGCAACAGAGAGAAACTCCGTCTCAAAAAAAAAAAGAAATAGAACAAGGATAACAATATATTGTAATCAAAGTCATGTGAATGTGGTACATCTCTCTATTTCTCTTTCAAAATGTCTTACTGTACTGTGCTACAGGTAACGGAAACCATGGAAAGTAAAACTGGGTAAGGGGGACTACCGTATTTGTTTAAGCTAATTGACTCTTTTTTACTTAAAAATATTTTTAAAAGAAACTTTGTATCACTACCTTAAATAGAAAGAACTATAAAAATCAATTAAATTATAGCTGGATTTGCTGGCAGAGAATCTAAGCCCAAGGTCCACTTTCTTTTTGTTTAAAAGGAAAATTAGCAAGTGTTAGTGAGGTGTTACAGACATATTACCTCCTAACCAAGGCTTTCTTTTGGCTTATTAAAAGATTGGAAAGAGAATTGGAAATGGGACAGCTTTCTCACCCCATGATTCAATGTTATTAAAGGCTGTGCTTGAGTCCAGCTAAATTCATCTTAAACACGCCCCCAAAACATCTCATATGTTCATGCTTGACATGAACCAGTGACATAGAAAAATAAACATTTTAAGCTCATGGTCTGGGTAGGGGTGACATCTAGGAGAGCAGAACCTCAGCTGGCAAGCCACCAAGGGCAATATGGAAGGTTCCTGCCATCTTCTTTCTGAAAAAGAACAAGAAGTATAGGGAGACTTTCAGCCATGGCACATCCTTTTACAATGTGCAGAGATTTTTTTTTTTTTTTTTTTTTTTTGGCAAAGTCTTGCTCTATCACCAAGCTGGAGTGCAATGGTGCAATCTTGGCTCACTGCAACCTCTGCCTCCTAAGTTCAAGCAATTCTCATGCCTCAGCCTCCTGAGTAGTTGGGATTACAGGCGCATGCCACCATGCCTGGCTAATTTTTTTTTTTTTTTTTTTGAGATGGAGTCTTGCTCTATTGCCCAGTCTGGAGTGCAATGGCGTGATCTTGCCACACTGCAACCTCTGCCTCCCGGGTTCAAGTGATTCTCTTGCCTCAGCCTCCTGAGTAGCTGGGATCACAGGCGCATGCCATCACACCTGGCTAAATTTTTATATTTTTAGTTAGAAACGGGGTTTTACCATGTTAGTCAGGCTGATGTCGATCTCCTAACCTCATGATTCACCTTCCTCTGCCTCCCAAAGTGCTGGGTTACAGGCATGAGCCACTGCGCCTGGCTGATTCTTTTTTTTTTTTAGACAGGGTCTCACTCTACCATCCAGACTGGAGTGCAGTGATGTGATCTCGGTTCACTGCAGCCTCCACCTCCCAGGTTCAAGCGACTCTCCTGCCTCAGCCTTCTGAGTCGCTGGGACTACAGACATGTGCCACCATGCCCAGCTAGTTTTTGTGTTTTTAGTAGAAACGGTTTCACTAAGTTGGCCAGGCTGGTCTTGAACTCCTGACCTCAAGTGATCCGCCCGCCTCAGCCTCCCAAAGTGTTGGGATTACAGGCATCAGTCACTGCATCTGGCCACATGCAGAAATTTTAAAAATATATTTGAGGCCAGGTGCGGTGGCTCACACCTGTAATCCCAGTACTTCGGGAGGCTGAAGCAGGTGGATCACTTGAGGTCAGGAGTTTGAGATCAACCTGGGCAACATACCCCATCTCTACCAAAAATAGAAAACATTAGTTGGGTGTGGTGGCGCATGCCTGTGGTCCCAGCTACTCAGGAGGCTCAGTGAGAGGATAGCTTCAGCCCAGGAGGCGGAGGTTGCAGTGGGCTGAGATCACACCTCTGCCCTACAGCCTGGGTGACAGAGCGAGACCCTGTCTCAAAACAAACCCAACCAACCAACCAACCAAACAACCAAACAAACAAAAAAGCCATTTGAAGCTCACAGCCCTATGAAGCACACAAAATAGTACTTTCTGTTATGGCTGAGAAACTTCAGCAGGTGAGGTTTTCAGGGACCAAGACCACCCAAGGTCATCCAACAGGTTATCCCACAAAATACTGAGCAAATGCGTGACGCCCCTCTCTGGAATCACATCATCCTCAAGCGGGAGCATGTAGTATCCACTTTGTAAGAGACACCTGTCCCCCATTGAAGCAAAATCTGGACTTTCAGAGGTTGGTCCTAGAGAAAGAACTTCTGCAGCCATCCTGGGAATCTGATATCTGCCCTCAAAACCAGATTCACCTTCCCTTGGGGGGGTCTCTCTCTTTCGGACTCTTGCTGCTACCATCTCATCGGTCCCAGTGTTTACTCAAGGGAAGGAAGATCATAGGGGAAACAAATGCGAAGGGGTTGGGAATGGGTCAACATCTGGAGCCTGAGACAGCTGCGCTCCTGTGTCAAGGGCTGGGGGCCTCAGTTTCCATCCTGTGCCAGCCTCCATGTGGACAGCTCCGCTTATTGTCCACCACCTGGAAGTTCCTCAAAGCTTCATGGCCCAGGTCAAGAGAATCCTGTTCCTAGACCTCTGCCCAGCCAGGCCTTTCCAGCTCAGGGCTGACTCCTGCGCCAAGTGACACACTTTTCATAACTGGTCCACCAATGCCTCCGCTTCAAGTGAGAACTACCCTTTACATTCAGGAGTGTGGCCCCGCAGTAAAAACACACTAACTTTGTCTTAATTAAATAATTAATATATATTAATTGTAGAACATACAAATTAGCATAAATAATAAAACAAACATTATCCAAGCTTATTACTCAGAGAAAACCCCTATTAATATTTTGTTGTATCCTTGTGGATATTTTCTGTGTATGTATATATTTTTTTCCTTATAAAAATGGCATCATGGCAGGTGTGGTAGCTGACACCCATAATCCCAGCACTTTAGGAGGTCAGGGTGGGAGGATCGCTTCAGGCTAGGAGTTCAAGACCAGTCTGGGCAACATAGCGAGACCCTCATCTCTACAAAAACATTTAAAAATTAGTCAGTCGTGGCAGTGCATGCCTGTTGCCCCAGCTACTAGGGAGGCTGAGGTGGGAAGACCACTTAAGCCCAGGAGTTGGAGGCTGCAGTGAGCTTTGATCTCACCACTGCACTTTGGTCTGGGTGACAGAGTGAGACTCTATCTCAAATAAATAAATAAATGAACAACAAATAAATGACATCTGTTTCGCAGCGTGGTTTTCTTCATTTTATTATATTTTGGGAAGGCCTTTTCATATCAATGGTGAAAACTCTACGGCTTTGCCGCTCAAACTGTGGTCTGGGTACCAGCAGCATTGGTATCACCTGGGAGCTTGTGGAAATGCAGAACTTCAGGTCTCATCACAGACCTACTGAATCAGAATCTGCATCTTAACAAGATTCCCAGGGAATTCTTGTGCACATTGAAGTTTGAGAGTGCACTGTTTGGCATCGTTCTTAACACTTACATATTATTACATACTTACCACTTACCCAGGGAATACTTACAACTGCATGGCTAAATTTTTCTTTTCTTTCTTTTTCTTTTCTTTTTTTTTTTTTTTTTTTTGAGATGGAGTCTCGCTCTGTTGCCCAGGCTGGAGTGCAGTGGTGCCATCTTGGCTCACTGCAACCTCCGCCTCCCAGGTTCAAGTGATTCTCCTGCCTCAGCCTCCCGAGTAGCTGGGATTACACCCACCACCACACCCAGCTAATTTTTGCATTTTTAGTAGAGACGGGGTTTCATCATGTTGGCCAGGCTGGTCTTGAACTCCTGACCTCAAATGATCCACCCACCTTGGCCTCCCAAAGTGCTGGGATTACAGGTGTGAGCCACTGCACCCGGCTAAACTTTTCTTTTCAAACTCACCTATAATTGGGCATTTAGGGTATACCTAATGTTTTCTCCATTATTAACAATGCTGTGATGGGCATCTCTATATGTAGTTGCTGCTCATGTCCTTTAAATTCCTAGAAGTAGAATTTATGGGTCAAAGTCTTTCAATACTCATTGTCAATTTGCCCTACAAAAATGTCGTCCTAGTGTGCAGTCCTTCCTGCAACGTCTAAGAGTGATGAGATCCCTACACCCTGACAGTCCCTGGTACTATCATTCTTTGACATCTTTGTCCATGAGTTCCATGAAAGTCGTGTCTCAGGGTTGGCTCTGGACATATTTCCTCGGTTATTGGCTGGTCCAGTTGAACATTTCTCTGTGTGAGTGTTGGCCATTTGCATTTCTTCTGGCTGTGTGCCTGCTGGGGTCTTTAATGCCCGAAGCCCACCAAGATAGTGGGAGATGTTGCCAGGGAGGGCTGCAGGGAGTGAGGCCCGAGCCCAGCCCTGACGCAGAGTCCTGCACATAGTGGTCGCTCACGTTGCTGCCTGGCTGAGGGCACAGCCAGTTTGGGCCGAAACTCAGACCCAGCCTGGCGGCTCTCTTGTGGTCCCAGCCTTGTTCTGCGTCCAGACCCCAGAGCAAGTGCCCAGCCAAGGTCTCGCCTCCTGGCCTGTGAGGCCTGGGTGCTGGCTGCCACCCAGGATGGTGCTTGCAGGCCGGGCCAGGCACCCCATGGTTCCCCAGGCAGCAGGCGGGTGGCCAGGTGTGCTGGGAGGAGCCAGCGGTGAGGACAATTCAGGGAAATGACCCTGCCCAGTCCCTGAGCTCCTACTGCAGCAAGCATTGTGAGCCTCCCGCTGGCCATGGTGGCTGAAGCTGCTGACAGTGGCGGCAGGAAGTGGGGCGCTTACTCAGCCCAGGCTGCACGTGGCTGGGCCTGCTGCCTCCCTCCACCCAGCCTTCCTCCCAGACACAGCCTGCGCAGCCAGCAGCTGGGGGAAGGAAATAGGAGGGACCGACCCCACATCCCCTGCAAGGCTGTACCTGTGCCCTGCCGGCTCTGCCACCTGTTACTGACTGGGCATGAGCCCTGCCCCAGGGCCTCCACAGCAGAATGAGGAGCAGGGCTGGGATGTGAGCTGGGCAGGTGGGCTTGGGGTGGGATCTGCACTGACATCTACTGAACGCACCACCCTGAGGGTCTCACTCCACTCAATCCCCACAGCCCCAGGACTACGAGTATTATTCACCTCCCTTTCACTAACAAGGAAATTAAAGGCTCAGAAAACAGGAGTAGAATTACTTCCAGGTGCCGGGAACTCTGCTGCACACTTCATACATGTTCAGTTATTTAAGCCTCACAAAAAGAGTGGGTGCAATAGGAGCCCCATTTACCAGATGAAGAAAGCCAGGCATAGAGAGGTGGCAGCACACAGCCCATTAGGGGCAAACCTTAGTGTCTGGCCCCAAAGCTCACACCCTTAACTGCCTCCCACACTAGTAGGTGACCTAGAGCCTCAGGCCTGGCTGAGAGTGGCAGTGAGGAAGGGGAGGGGGCCAGCTTGCAGCCCTCATTAGATTGTCTTGGCACTGGCCACCTCTCCCCGCCAGGAGCGCCCAGGTTTCCCCACACTATGTGTCGCCCAACCCTGGGCCTCTGTCTCCAGTCCTCTCCGGTGTCTCCTGCCCTCTAACCAGGCAGTCTTTGGGGGCTGTCTCTCAGGTGCTTGTCTCGCTCCTCCTCTGGCTGTCCCTGTCCTGCTCTTTGACCCCTGACCCTGGGTTTCTCTGGCTCTTCTTTTTAGTAGGCAAAAGGGGGAAAGAAGGAATTTGCATGGAATGTGGCAAACATCCCGTCAGAGGGCATTTCTGGAGGTGCCTCTAATTGTGGCCCCCCGTTGCTATGGGAAGCAGAAAAGTGTCTCCCAGCTGGGAGCGGTGTGGGTAAAAGATAAAGCCAAGGGCAAGGGAGAGAGGAGCCTGTTCAGGAGCTGGAGGCCAGTGGGACTGGGGTCCAGAGGATGAGCGCTGCCTGCTGCCCAGAACAGAGAGGGTGGAGCAGCCCTGGGCCCCAAGTGCCTGGCCTCCTTCCACCTCCCACTGTGGTGGTGATGGCCCCAGGCTGCCCCTGGGCCTGCAGCAGCTGTTGCTGCTGATGCAAGCTGTTGGCTGCAGGAGGTGGGAGGGCGACGAGGAAGGAGGGAGTTGTTCTCAGGGTGAGGGTCTCGTGTAAGCCTGTTGACAAGCTTTCAAGTCTGCAGGACAGGACTCTGGGTTTCTAACCAGATTCACTTCTGTCCCAAGTGGGGCCCAAGGCCAGGCCTCCCAAAGCCTTTTGCGATCAGGGTGGAGTCCAGCTACCAGCTGTCATGGCAACCTGTATCTCTTCAGGGCTGTAGGGAGAGGCCTGGAGCCCACAGCCCAAGGGACCAGGGGCTCAGAAGTGCATGGCAATGGGCAAACCCATGGGTGTGCCAGGAGGAACCCTACTGGGTAAGCCCCAGAGAGGGGCCCGTCTCTGGCCCAGCCACTTCCTTCCAGTCCTTGCCTCTTCCCGGCAGTGTCTCCTGGGTCTGGCCTAACTAAGCTGGGCTTTGGCCAAGCTGGCCAGCCTCCAGGTGGATTTGGGACAGACAGCTGGGATGTGGTGCTTCCCGCTCTGAAGAGATAGAGGCTGGAGGGGGCCGTGATGGGGCTGGAGCCTGGAGTGCTGGGCCCTTGTCCACTTGACCACAGCAGGATGGTGGGGGTAGGGTGGGGGGGCTGGCGGGAATGTCTTTGGTGGAGGTTTCCCAGGGAGGGGAGGTGTCAAAGGAGTAGGGCCAGGTAGCTTCCCATACCTCCACGTGTTCTCTATCTGGGTGGGGAAATAAATGGCTGTTGCCCCTGAGACCTAAATGGGTCTCTCTGGTGGGTCAGCCAGCTGGCCTTGGCAACTGTCTTGCATCCTCCCTAATGACTCTCACTCACTCAGTTCCTCTGCTCCCTGGGGTCAGGTCAGCCTGGCCCAGGGTAGCATCAGGCAATGTTCACTTGCTTCTTTTTGCATGTCCTGGGGGACCGTCATAGCTGCCTGGACTACTGGATTCTGGCACGGACACTGTGTTCAGCTCCTCAGGACAACCTGTGCTTGACTCTGTGGGGCACACATGAATGAAGAGCACAGCCCTCCTTCCCACCACACATACACACAGCTGCCAGGTTCCATTGCCAGCTTTGGTCATCCTTCCTGTCCTTCCTTGTCTGGATGACTCTGATCCATCCTTTGAGGCCCATGTCAAATGGGGAGCTGTTCCTGCCCTTCCCACCTGCTCCAGGCAGAATCATCCATCTCCCCTCTGTGCTCCCTTAGCATAAAGCACATAGGAGGCACTGAGTGAATGAAGCTTCCCAAAGGGCCATTCGGATCCTTCCAGTCTCCTGCTTAGAAACGTTCCACGGCCTCCACTGCAAAGAGCCCTTTCACACTCTTTGGCTTCATCATCCCCTAGGCTGAGCCAGAGAACCCTCTACTCCAATAAAGTGGTCTCCTAGCCTTCCACCAAACTTGGCCTGAACCTTCCCTGCTCCATCCCCTGCTCAGGCCACCCCTTGTCCTGGAACTCACTACCACCATGCTCACCTCTTGAAACTCTGCAAGTTTCCTTGTCCCGGAATGCACTACCACCATGCTCACCATGCTCACCATGCTCACCATGCTCACCTCTCTCCACTTTGCAAGGCCTGGTGTCTCTTGGTGTCCTGGGAGGCCAGTGGCTCCCAAAAGGCATAGGAGAGACCCCCCCTTAGGGGCCTTGTGTTCTTCTTCCTTTCCTTCCCCTTGCCCCTGCTCTCTATGGACTTTTGAACAACTTCCAGGATACATTCCACAAATTTGAAGGAAGCAGTAACTAACAGCCTCCCATTAATGTTTCCGTGTGCGGACACATGGAGTGTGCCATTGTGTGTGGATGAACATATGTTCATGTGAAGATATGAGCAAGCATGTACATAGAGATAGGACCTATGTGCAGAATGAGTGTGCCTGTGCGTGTGTGAAAGTAGGCGCGTGCATGTGCATGTGAATGTTTTTGTGGCCTGTGAAGACGTGCCAAAATGTGTGCATGCATAGATGTGCCTTGCAAGTGTGTGCTTGTACATGCTGGTGAATCTCTACGTGCATGTGGGTGTATATGTCCTGGTGAGCTTCCTTTTGCCCAGCCCAGGAGTACTGGGGAAGGCCAAGGCCAGTCTGCCTTCCGCACCTCGCCACCCTCAACCTCCAAGGAAGTGAGGAAGGCTTCACATTGCATCCTGACTTTTGACAGAGATAAATGAAATTCCTGTGAGTTTGCCAGGCTACAGCAAGGAGCAGCTGTGAGTGGCAGGGATCTGGCCCCAGGGTGGCCTGGCCCTTGGCCTCCAGCCCTCAGCACGCCCTGTCCCCCATTGAAATGGTACCCAGGATGAGGAGGACTCAGGACAGGTTTAGCAAAGGGTAATGGCTCTGCCCTGGTCCCCAGGCAACAGGCTCCTTCTCTGGGCCTGCAAGTTTGTGCCTGGTGGTGGGGATGGTGGTGGGGCCCGAGTGCCCAGGAGCTGCCAGATCAAATGGTGATCTTTCCTCTGGGGAGTGAACTTTGGAGGGACAAAGCAATAGGTTAATGGTGCGGGAGGATCCATTTGCGTGAATCCACTTTAGATGGAACAAGGAAATACAGGGTTAAAGTGCAGCAAGGAAGGTTTAGCTAGACTTAAGGAAGGAGTCCTTCAGTGGCAAAGGCCACAAATCTGTGTCCACAAAGATCCAGACAAAAGGATCCATATCCACCCATGGGGCTGGTGGAGGTGGTCGGAGGCAGGAGACTGGCTGGGATGACCTTTATAAGTGTTCCCTCCAGACACAGTCCTGGCTCTGTCTCGGGGTCTCTGCAGCTCCATGGGGACCCAGAGGGGAGTCTGGTGGGGAGGATTGGCCAGGCACCCTTCTGGGCACTGCTCCCAAGCTCCTTCCCTTCTCTGCTTCCTCCAGAACCTTTTTATCCTCCATTTCCTGCTGCCCTCCTCTCACCTCCAAGTGGCTGCCCCAGCCGTGCCCCCAAAGTGGCTTCCTCACTCCCTCCCTGCTGCTCCAGAGTTTGGGAAAGAAGCCACAAATTCCCCCAGTGGACTACCCCCAAAGGCCCAGCCCCGTCCCACACACGAGAGGTGCTTAGAGGCCTAAATCGGGTGCGGCTGCAGGGAGGCGGGAGCCAGGGGCCTCGTAGGCATCATCCCTCCAGCAGGGTGGTCTCGAGGAGACCAGGCCAACTGAACAGAGAGAGTGCGTCCTGCGAGCAGGGTCATAGGAGCCCTGAGGCCTCCCTCTGTCCGGTGTCTCCCTTTTCTGGGGGGCTTTGGGGCCTCTGCTTACCCTCTCTGGTGGCTTCCTCTTGCTCTCCAGGGAGTGGCCTGTGGGGAGGACATGCAGAGGTACTTGGGGAGGATGTGGAGGCAGAGCGGGCGCCCCCCTGCACCCCTTGCTCCCCTCCTCCTCCTCCTCCAGGAGCCCCCGTGCCTTCCTTGGGAAGTCTGACCCAGGCGAGTCCAGGGACAAGGGGAGGAGGTCATTAATCACCATTATTTATTACTTCTTATGTAACGGGGTGTTATGAAACATGCAACCCTGTACCAGGCACGACTGGGAATATGGGAAAGACAGTCTCTACCAGTAAGAGCTTCCCACTGGATGACCAGGTAGGTCCAGGAGCCACTGAGCAACCTGTGGACCAGCCTGGAACGTGGGGCGCAGGCCAGGCTGGGCTCTGGCTGGAGGTGGAATGGTCCTGCTGCAGCTGAAAAAAAGGAGAAAGCAAGGGAGTGGTAGTGGGAACCTCAAGGTGGGAAGGGAGCTGGGTTTCCTCCCCTCCCCCCTCCCCCCGCACCTCGCCAGGCCAGGCCCAGACCAGCTCTGGCTCCGGGGTGGCCTGGGTCACAGCTGGAGTTGTCACAATATTGACCCAGGAGGAGATAACATCCAAAGGGCTTGGAGTCCCAGTCGGACAAGGAGGGGGATGTCGCCGGAAAAGATCCCTGGCCCCCAGGGGGATCAAACTAAATGGGGCTTTAATAGGTCTCTTCCAGCTCAGATTTCATGGATAATTGGAAGCAGGTCTCCAGCCGGGCAGAGTGGGCGGCCACCGCAGCCAGGAGACAAGGAGGGACAAGGTGGGGTGGGGGTGCCGCCTCCATGCCACCCCACTGTGGCCTAGTGGGCCTCTGGCCTCGCTGGGGCTTCTGGGCTCCCTTCTCTCTGTTCCAGAAGTGCTGCTGCTTTAACCCCCTCAGGGAAGGAGGTGGACAAGTGAGGAGACCTGAGTCAGTTAGCTCCGGGGAAGGAGAGCAGCCTGTCCCAGCCACACATGCCCGGGACTCCTTCCGTCATTCAAATACACATTCACATTTAAAGCTGGCAACAGCTCTGAAAAACAACATCTTTATTTTTTTTCTTATCACAAAAGGGGTACACACTTGCTGAAACAAAATTCAAGGTATGTAAAGTAAAAAGTGAAAATTCTCTGCCCACCACACACCCATTACTCCTCTGTCCCTCTCTCACCACCCCCAGACTCTGGGGGTAGCCTCTGACTGCAACTTACTGGCTATCTTCCCAGAGCATTTCCAGTGCCTTCTGAATTACATCCTGCTGCTTTTGCTCAGGATTGATCATCATTGATATCCTTCCAAGGCCAGTAACTAGGGTGTGGACATTCCTCACTCCTATTTTAAAGATGAGGAAACTGAGGCTCAGAGAGGTTTCATGGCTGTCCCGGGCTGCACAGCCAGGCCTTGTGCTCATCCTACCACAGTTTTCAGCCTCTTCCCTGGGGGGCAGGGGGATGTCATGAGAAGAGGGCGAGAAAAGCCTTGAGGGAGGGTTGGGATGGGGGAGAGGGGCCGAAGAATGAGAAGGAAGCAGCGGCAGGTGAGGGAGGGTGTGAGGTCTCCTTGGAATGCAGCTGTGCCCCTCCTCCCTGAAGGATCCAGGTTTTCCTCAGGCAGCGGAGCCTGGGGCCCTGGAGGCCTGGGCTGGGCAGAGCTGGGCAGCTGGCAGTGGAGGGGTTTTCAAGGCAAACCTGGCAAGAAGGCAGGACGGATTGCATTTCAGCCTGAACGTGCCTGGGATGTGCACATGTCTCCCCAGGCCTTAGGGGCATTTCTTGCCCAACACCACCAGTGGGAGCTGGCTCTGCCCCTGCCTACTGAGGCTGACAGCTGTGCCTGTGTACTCCCTTCACGGCTGCTGCAGTCTCTAGCGCCCTGGCCTCCAGCACATCCAGCAGTGGAGGGGATGCCCCTTATTCCAGCCACAGCCCAGAGCAGCCAAGAGCCAACTCTTACTCACAGGGAGCCTGGGGCACTCCCACAGGGAAGAGCCTGAGGGGACAAGCAGGTGGGAGGCCGATGTGGCCTGGGCCTCGGCCTGAAGTGTAAACAAGGAAGGCTCTGGAAAGGTCGTGACCCAGAGGCCTTCACACCAGACACCTAGCCTTCCTCCTTCCTGCCTAGGACCTCCAAGGGAGGGACCCCGGGAAGCCAAGAGGACACAGAGGATGCATGGGGAAGAAAATATCCAGCGTCCCTCCTAGGTGGAGGAGCTCACGTCCCCAGGTGCATGCATGCACACACATTCTCATGCACACAGGCATGAATGCAGGGGGGAGAACTCAGAAGTGCAGAACAGCTGCCCAGCAGAGAGGGCTGGAGGGATGCTCTTAGAGAGGCAGGGCCAGGGACCTGGTGGTCTTTGGAGAGCTCTTTGCTCCTGAGACTGCAAAAAAATGCTCCCACAGGTGCCACCTAGACCTTGGAGGGGGTCACGGAGATTCTCCCAGAAGGCATTTAGGCCAATCAGGGAAGAGGACATCCATCCATTTCGTTCGCCAATATCCTTAGCAAACTTACTCTGTGCCAGGCTCCATGCTGGGAGTATGGAGACCACCTGCAAGGCTCAACTAGTGCCAGGCACCAGTGGGAATGTGGGAAAAAGGATCCCTACCGGAAAAGCTCATCCTCTACATGTCTCTGGCTGGGCAGTTGCAGAGGGACTGCAGAGCGGGCTTTGGCCAAGCTTAGTCCTGGATGAAGACCCTGCACCCCCACCCCAGCTAGTGGCCAGCTTAAAAGGAGCCTGGAAAGGCTGATGTCTGCTCTCTGCCCGCAGCCCACCCCCATCCCCACAGTCCTGGCCCTGGCTGGGGCCCCAGGAAGGAAATCACTAAGGAGGATTGAGTGTCAGTTCACAACCTAATCCCATCAGCGCACATAGCTACAGCACGGGCCGCCCCCTCCCCTACTCTGCAGACCCTGGCGGCTGCTGGCTGTCAGGCCCGGCCCCTGCCTGGCTGTGAGGCCAATTACTGCGGCCTTAATCACCACGGTTGCGGCGGCGGCGCGGCGTTAACAACTGTCTGCTCATCAGTCTCCTTCCTGGGGCGTCGTGGAGGGGATGACCCCATGCGGCTCTCCTCGAAGGAGCTTGAAACTGGATCCCAACAACAGCCCGATGGCCGCCGTCCAGGGAAACGCCTGGCTCCCTCCTGCTGTCTGCTGGTCTCCTGTGTGTTTGCCCAGCTCCTCCTGTCCTGGGGCTGAGAGCCCACGAGGACAAACCCGGGGACCCCGCATCCCCTGAGCGAGCACTAACACCATGATTCCCTCCGGCCGGCACTGCCAACAACTGAGCCCGGGAAGGCCAGCGCTCCCTGCCAACCAGAGCAAATTGGGTGCCCGGATGTTGAGGTCTGGCTGGCATTTCCTGTGTTGGCTTTGGCTGGTGAGGCCAGACCAGTGGGCTGCCCTCTTGACCTGAGCGGAGTCAGGCAGGCACGTCCCAGACTCTTGAGCCCACGGAGTTCTGCCCTGCGCCCCACAGGGAGTCTTGTTCTGGAAAAAAGATCTCCCTCCCCGCCTGGGTTCATGCTGAGCAGCCTTCCCTGCCTTGTAGGGTGCTCCGACAGCCCGAGGCCTGGCTGGCCCCCAGCCTGGCTGCCTCTGCGCCTGCTCCTCGGGCTCAGGCAGATCTTGGTGCTTCCTGGATGTGGTGAGGCCCCTATGCAGGTGGCCCTCAAGGCTGTGGTCTGGCGGAGGACTCTGAGCTCCTCTGATCTGCTCCCATCTGTATGTGGAATAATTTCCCCAGCCCAAGGCCTGGACTCCTAGGAGTCGTCAGTATCGGGTTCCAGCTTGGGAGCCTGCAGGAGCTCCCATTCCCAACCCCTGAAGGGCCAGCTTCACCTGAAGGCTTCAGTGGCACTGGCTCCAGTTCCTCAGCCCAATTTTTTTTTTTTTTTTTTTTGGCATTGGGTCTCTGGGACATCAGATTGTCCAAAACAAGACAACTTCATGATTCTTGTTTTTCCAAAGAGCACAGTCTGTACACAATCAGGCTTTCTGTGTGCAACTAGGGCTGCTCTGCCCTAGTTGCCCCATTCCTGCCCTAATCAGGTCTCTCTGGGACATGGAGTGTTCCTCATTCCCTGTGGCCAGAGGTCTCTGGCCTAGGGCTCAGCACGGCTGGGCAGAGAGGGCAGAGCCAGTCCCACCCCACAGACCATCACTGGCCCACAGCACTTCCTTTTCTCCTCCCAGACTTGGGATGCCAGGAGAGCCCCTAGGAGAAGCAGCAGGATGTGGGAACCACCAAGAGCACAAGCTCTGGAGTTAAACCTGATTATGAATCCTGGCTCTACTACACACCAGCTATGTGCCTTAAACACAGTACCAAATGGAACCCTGTCTCTTGGTCAGCAAAATGGAGATAATAAAGGTACTTGTAGCACAGGGTTTGTGCGAGGAGTCAGTAGGCCCGGCCTATAGTAAACCATCAACAGCTGTCATTTACATAGCTACTCCTCTGTGTGGGGCTGCCTGGGCAGCCACTAAGGGGTCTGCAGAGTGGAACTAGGCCAGCCTTAAGCCACACCTGGGATAGAGATGCTGTACCTCCACCCTACTAGTTGCTTCCTTGCCCAGGCTGGCTCTCTCCTGAACCACTTGGCTCCATGGCCATCAAGGATTTAAGACAGGGAGCTGCAGGGGGCACTGGTATCAAGGATTTAAGACAGGGAGCTGCGGGGGGCAGTGGAAGGAGATGGTTGGGTCCCTGAACCCCTGTTTGTAGAGGTCTCCACCTTTCTCCAGGGAGAGATGAGGCACAGCATAGCATCTCAGGTCCTCAGGGCCAGGCCCATGGGTGTTCAGAAATTTGATGAATGTGTGGTGAGCAAAGGAAAAGCCTCTGGATTTCCTACACTGCTCATGGAGGAGCAGTGGGCATGATTTTTCTGGACAGTTTGGGGGGATATTTATCAAGAGACTGAGGAGTGTTAATCACTTTGCTGAGCAATTCTACTCCTGGGATTCTCCCTTGGGAAATTACCTGAGCTGTCAGAAGTCAGGCAGGGCCACAGGAGGGTCCCCTAAAACATTTCTACCAAGATGTTTTTCTTGGGGCCATTTATAATAGCGAACGAACAAACCAAGCAGACAAAGAAAGTATCTCAGTATTTAAGAGTAGGATACTGGTAAAATATGTGCTATTCCATCTACAAGGAGTGAAAATGCAGAACTAAAAATCATGTTGAGGGCCAGGCACAGTGGCTCACACCTGTAATCCCAGAACTTTGGGAGGCTAAAGAGGATGGATCTCTTAAGTCCAGGAGTTTGAGACCAGCCTGGGCAATGTGGCAAAACCCCGTCTCTACAAAAAATACAAAAAATTAGCTGGGTGTGGTGGCATGCACCTGTAGTCTCAGCTACCTGGGAGGCTGAGGTGGGAGGATCACCTGAGCTTGGGAGGTCAAGGTTGCAGTAAGCTGTGATTACGCCACAATGATCTCAGCCTGGGTAATGGAGTGATACCCTGTCTAAAAAAAAAAAAAAAAAAAAATCATGCTGAGAAAAAATTTTTAATGACATGGCAACAGCTGAGTAAAAAAAAAAATCAGGATATTTAACATCTGACAAAGTATAATCTTGAAAAACAGGTTATGAATGGATAAACAAAATGTGACACACAACAGAATATTACTCAGCCTTTAAAAGGAAGGAAATTCTGACACATGCTGCAACATAGATGCACCTTGAAGCTCATATTGCTCAGTGAAAGAAATCAGACAGGAAATACCATATGATCCGCTTATGCGAGGTATCTGGAATTGCCAAATTTGGAGAGACAGAAAGTAGAAGAGTGGTTGCCAGGGGCTAGGGGGAGGTGGGAATGGGGAGTTAGTATTTCATGGGTATAGAGTTTGGGAAGATGAAAAGTCCTGGAGCTGGCTGGTGGTAATGGTTGTAAAACAGTGTGAATGTACGAATGCCACTGTACACAAAATAATGGTTAAAATGGTAAATTTTAGGGTCGGGTGCGGTGGCTCATGCCTGTAATCCCAGCACTTTGGGAAGCTGAGGTGGGCAGATCATCAGGTCAGGAGTTCAAGACCAGCCTGGCCAATATGGTGAAACCCCATCTCTACTAAAAATGCAAAAAAATTAGCCGGGTGTGGTGGCACATGCCTGTAATCCAAGCTACTTGGGAGGCTGAGGCAGGACAACTGCTTCAACCCAGGAGGTGGAGGTTGCAGTGAGCTGAGATCGTGCCTCTGCCCTCCAGCCTGGGCAACAGAGCAAGACTCCGTCTCAAAATAAATAAATAAATAAATAAAATTTTTTAAATGGTAAATTTTATGTTATCTCTATTTTACCACAACTTTAAAAATAGCTTATAGGGAAATATGTCAAGATGTTCATAATGAATATTTTTGAGTGAAGGGACTAGGGGTGATCTTGGTTTTATTCTTTTTAGTTTCCAGCATTTTCCCCTTAGTAAATGAGATGTTTTGTTGTGTTTGTTGTTGGTTTTAAGGAAGCTTTCTCCAGCATCTCCCACATGTGTGCGGGGGCTGGGCGAGCGGGGAGAGGCTGGGTCCAGCTGCAGTTAGAAATGAGGAAGGCCACAGTCTGCTGGGGAGGGGTGGCTCAGGGAGGGCTTGGGGCTCCTAGGCTCCCCTAAACTCTCTCAGCCCTACTGGCTGGCCGCCTTCTCTGCCTGCCCTCTATACTTGGGCCTCACCCATGGGCCTCCCAGGAACAGCTCCGTCACCAGCCTGAAGGGGCTGCCCTGGGCCTAGTGGGAATGTGGGCTTGGGGCTTTCTCAGACCATCAGTGCCCGAGACGCCTTCCCGCTGCTGCTCCGCCCCATCCCAGCTGCAAAAACAACAGCCCATACCCAAAGCCCTGTTATTGCAGCCGAGAGTGGAGCCTCAGTGGACAGCGGAAGGAGTGGGGATGGGGCCGGCCAGCCCTAAATGGACCTGGGGCAGGGGCTTCTTGGGGAGGGGTAGAGTCCTCTCCTGCTCCTCCTGGGGAAGCCTGGCTCTGAGGTGTGTGGGGGAAGGGACTTGCAGGGGCCTGTGGGACTCAGGGACTGAGGGTCAGCTCTGCCAGTGGCCTCCCTGTCTCCCTGGGGACTGTGGGAGGTGGGAGCCAGAGGGAGGAGGAAGTAAAGCCACTTGGGAACCCGCTGAGCCAAGCCGTGGGCAGGAGGCGGCACCAGCGTGGCTCCCGGGCGGGCCAGGGCCAAGGCTTTCCCACGGAGTGTGACTGGCCACCGGGCTCTGCAGAGCCGTCCACCCCAGGCTGGGGCCTCTGAGCCTTGGGAAGTTTCTGTGCTCTCTTCCCTTGGGGGATAGGGACTGGTGGCCCTGCATTCAGAACCCAGCAGGACTCTTCCTCTCCACTCCCCGGTGCTCTCAGGTGTGTGCCAGGCATCTTATCGAGGCTGGGGCTCGGCTCTCAGAAGCCCGATGCCCAGCTTCCTCGGCACCCATTCCAGTTTCATCTGTTGGCTTCATACTCAGGGAGCAGGGAGAGGGACGCAGAGCTTCTATCACCAAAGTCCTGAAGGCTTCAGAGGCTGGCGGGAGCCTGGCCCCTGTCTGACCCCTCTCAAGGCCATTTCTCCCATTCTAACAAAAAGGATGTGGCCATGGTGGAATTAGGAGGCACTGTGGCAGTCTCTGGAGACAGACACCCTGGGTTAGAACCTACACTTGGTCCCCATCAGTTGTATGGGCACGCCACTCAACTTGAGCCTCAGCTTCCTCTGGTGTAAAATGAAGATGTTAACATTTACCATACAGAACCCTGGGAGACTTCGAGGTGATTATAAAAAGTCTCTGGCACAATGCAGGCCCTTCATCAGTGCAGGCCACTGTGATTCTTCTTCCTCAAGCCCCAAAAAGGGAAATTACCTGAGATTGGAAATGATTTTCTGACCTCAGTTATCCCCACCTCCACATTCTGTGCAGTGGAGAGAGCAGCTTGAGAAGTTTTGCCTTCTCGCCCAAAAACCCTGCTCAGAAACCAGTTAATCAAACTACCCTCTGAAGTTAGACATGACTGTTAGAATATTCCTGGCCATGGCTATCAAACCAGGGACAGAAACTATTCCTGGGACAGAGGGGAGTCATCAGATGAGAGTGAGGGAGTTCTGGGCCTCTGGGGTTCATTGCCTGCAGGTTGGTCGCCGAGGGTCATGTCTGCTCCTAGAGTGGCAGGAATCTGCTGGGACCCAGGACATAGGCATCTGGACTAGGCTGCACCACCATGCAAGGAGTCCTTGAGAGAGATGTTCTCAGGTAGTTATAATAACTGGGGAGTCCTTCAAAAAGAGGAGTTATCAAAATAGAAGTCGATATTATTTTTCTCTGAATTATCCCATCTGAAATTACAACCAGGTCTACCAGAATCACCTTTTATAGAGAGTTCTAAAAATTCTCTCATGTAATGGGTATCCAGACCCGCTACTTTAAAGATCAGTAGTAGGTCGAGCGCTGTGGCTCACCACCGCAATCCCAGCACTTTGGGAGGCCAAGGCCAGTGGATCACCAGCCTGGCCAACATGATGAAACCCCATCTCTACTAAAAATACAAAACTTAGCCAGGTATGGTGGCCCACGCCTGTAATCCCAGTTACCCAGGAGGCTGAGGCACGAGAATCACTCGAACTCAGGAGGCAGAAGTTGCGGGGAGATGAGATCGCGTCACTGCACTCCACCCTAGGTGACAGAATGAGATTCTGTTTCAAAAAAAAAAAAAAAGGTCAGTAGTAGTACATGTCTCTAAATATTTCAGATCCTTACCATTTAGCAAAGGTCTCTGTTACTAACATCTCCACTGACAGACAAGATCACCCAGCTTGTGAGGTGTACACTCTAGGAGATGTGTGTGACTTCCAAATCCCAGCTTTTAAATGATTGAACATTCAGTGACTAAGAGAATAACTGGCTACTGGGCCTTGATCTCCACTTTTTTTTCTTTCAGAATCACAGACTATATTGTTTTGTGTACCTAAACGGCTGGACATTCTCACTTAGCGGAAGGGCCCTATCAATTGCAGAATAACTATCTGTTGACCAGAACCAATCCATCTCGTAGGGCCGTTGTAGACATCAAAAGAGATATGGAAAATGAAAGTCTCTAACCAAAAAGCAAAAATCCTCTAAAGTGTAAGCGATGATCTGTTTATTAGTATTGAGTTTCTCCTTGTACAGGGCCTATTTTCCATTATGCAGTGTTGGTGCTTGGTATAAAGGTGCATAATAAATATTTGTTATATGTTAAATATGTTGATCTATGAAGAGCAACGGTTAATACACGATCCTACTAACAATAGGGTAAGATTGTTTTTTTTTCTAATCACATACCCTGGTTCCACTACCTGTGTCTGTCATTAGACTTGCCCTTCAAATTCCTAGCAATTGGCCAGGCACAGTGGCTCATGCCTGTCTGTAATCTTAGCACTTTGGGAGGCTGAGGCAGGTGAATCACCTGAAGTCAGAAGTTCGAGAATAGCCTGGCCAACATGGTGAAACCCCATCTCTACCAAAAATACAAAAATTAGCCAGACATGGTGGCACATGCCTGTAAATCCCAGGTAGTTGAGAGGCTGAGGCAGGAGAATCACTGGAACCCAGGAGGCAGAGGTTGAAGTGAGCTGAGATCGCACCATTTCATTCCAGCCTGGGTGACAAGAGTGAGACTCCTTCTCAAAAAAAAAAAAAAAACAAAACACACACACACACACACAAAACAAAACAATTCCTAGCAATTGACCATGATCAAGTGTCAGGGAAGCCCAAGAGCAGAACCAGATGCCACAAAATATAAATCCGTATTTAGAGCAAGATTAGTTTCTTGTTTAGCAGAAGCAATCAAGTAACGAACTTTTGGGGCTCCTGGGAGGACACAAGAAGCTTAGTCAAGGCTCTAGCAACCCAAAAAGTTAAACCAAAGGGGAATTTGTTGAGAAGTCCAAGGGTGACTCTACTTTCAGGCATGGCTAGATCTAAGGGCCCACATCAGCTCATCTCAGATCATCAGCTCATTTGTTCTTTCTCCCTCTGTCTAGGACTGGATTCTACTTGCTTCTCCTGGAGCAGTTGGCTGACTTTCTTCTACACTAGACAAGCTCTCCCCATGAGGCAGGAAAGGTAGCCACTGCCAGTCCGGAGCCAAACTCTTTGCAGCAGATGAGGACAGAAACCTGCTTTCTTCCAGGGTCCATATAGCAAATCACAGGGAAGGACTGAACGGCTTTGCATGACCAATCAGCGTGGAAGTTGGATGATGGACCAGTCCCAGGTGTGGGGGGCCAGGCATGCGGTTGGGGGCCACCTGGGGCACGAGGAGGTGCTGGGATTGACAGTTCCACCCAAATCACATGAGATGAGGAAGGGCAGTTCCCAATGGAAAGCGGGTGCAGGGCAGTCAAAAACAACAGGTGTCTACTACAATAGCACTTGTTCTCAGGTTGCATAGAGACATGACTTATCCACCAAAACAATCAGAGAAGGATAAAAACAGTAGTGCATTCACATGCCCAAGTGTTGAGTCAAAGGCCTTCAGGAAAAGGAAATGATCCTATGGCCTAAAGGAGATTTTTTAGAACAGGAGGATAAAGACACAAACATTTTAGTAAGCCTCCCTGCCCCCAGTTGAGAATTATCATCATAATCACCATATTCTCCAAATTAAGTCCGGGAAACTGTTATTTGATAATTATGCAGACAATCAGCCATAATGTTTGGAATTGGGACATTTCTGGAAAATCTGGAAGGTTTGGTCAACATAATCATATTTCTGGCTGAAAGAAGGGGCCTGATGGATTTCTTATGTTTCTTACAAATAACTTTTATTTCTCATTATGAATGGCATATGTTGATTGCAGAAATTTTGGAAAATACAGAACAGTACACAAACAAAAGTAAAAATCATTCTTGCATTTTATTAAAGTTGGGTGTGACTGCAAATGATGGAAACTCCAAGATAACTGTGGAAGTTAAACAAGACTGAAGTTTATTTAGCTCTCAGCTGTATGAAGCCCAAAGGTAAATATTCCAGGTTGGTATGGGAGCTCCACTCCACAGCTCAGAGTGTCCAGGCTCCTTCTAGCTCACTCCTCTGCCATCCCTACAGTAGGACCTGCATCCTCATCACCTAAGCTGGCAGAGCAGAAATGCAGCAAGAAAGACAAAATGATGAAGAGGCCAAAGACCCATCCCAACTATCTCCTAGGGAAGGTTCTCAGAAGCAGCAACAAAATATTAATACTTCCACACCTTCCCATTGGTAAGAACATAGTCACATGGCCATATCTACCTGTGAAGGAGACTGGGAAATGTAATTTCTATTCTGGGTGGCTATTTACCCAGCTAAAACTCTGTTACCACAGTGGGGGAGAATGGCTTTGGGAGCAATTGTCTCTGATAAACCTGTAATCATACTATCCAGAGATAGTCATTGTTAATGTCATCGTATATGTCATTATACACACTTCACATACACATACATCTATATACATATATATGTATATATAAGAGTATGTGTATTGTGCATATTTTTATATATAATAATACATACAAATAACATATATTTTTAGAGTGAAATTGAGGTCCCACCAAATATACTATTTTTACATCCTGCTTTAAAAAAATTATAGACTTTAGGCCAGGTGCAGTGGCTCACGCCTATAATCCCAGCACTTTGGGAGGCCGAGGTGAGTGGATCACGAGGTCAGGAGTTCAAGACAGCCTGGTCAAGATGGTGAAACTCCGTCTCTACTAAAAATACAAAAATTAGTCAGGTGTGGTGGCAAGCACCTGTAATCCCAGCTACTCGGGAGGCTGAGGCAGAGAATTGCTTAAACCCGGGAGGCGGAGGTTGCGGTGAGCCAAGATCGTGCCACTGCACTCCAGCCTGAGCAACAGAGCAAGACTCTGTCTTAAAAAATACATAGAGAGAGACTTTAAACAGCCTCTTTCGGGATCTATTTTAGCAGTGTGTCATTTAACAATTACAGCTAGAGTTATTTAAAAAATTCACTGGGCACAGTGGCTCATGCTTGTAATCCCAGTGCTCTGGGAGGCTAAGATGGGAGGATCTCTTGAAGCCAGGAGATCAAGACTAGCCTGGGGAACATAGCAAGACCCTGTCTGTACAAAAAAACAAAAAAAACAAAAAAAACAAAAAAAAAATTAGCCAGATGTGGTGACCCACACCTGTAATTGTAGTTCTCACTACTTGGGAGGCTGAAGTGGGAGAGTGGGAGGATCAGTTTGAGGCTACAGTAAGCTATGACTGGACCCCTGTACTCCAGCCTGGGCGACAGAGTAACCCTGTCTCTTAAAAAAAAATGACCAACCCCCAAATGTAATGCTTTATAATTTTATAATTTTCTTTTAAATAGATGTTTTTATTTCATAAATCCTGGTTTTAATTTGTTTAACTATTTATTTTGAAATAATTGTAGATTCACAGGAGGTTACAAAGAAATATATCCCCTTCTCTCTCTTGCATCCTTCCCCCCAGACTACTGCAATGCTAACATTTTATACAACCATGACACAATGCCAAAACCAAGAAAATGACATTGGTACAATCCATAGAGTTTATTCAGATTTCACCAGTCATACATGCATTCCGCGCGTGTGTGTGTCTGTGTGTGTGTATGTGCGATTTTATCACAGGTAGCCTTGCATAACCACCACCACAATCAAGAAACCCAAGTGTACCATTAATATCACAAGATTCCTAGTGTTACTCCTTTGTAGCCACACATCCCACCCATCTGTAACTCCTGGAAGCCACTAATCTATTCTTTATTTCTATAATTATGTTATTTCATGATTGTTACACAAGCAAAGTCATGCAGTATGTACACTTTTTTTTTTGACACAGGGTCCTGCTCTGTTACCCAGGCTGAAGTACAGTGGTGCGATCTCAGCTCACTATAACCTCTGCCTCCTGGGTTCAAGCGCTTCTTGTGCCTCAGTCTCCCGAGTAGCTGGGATTACAGACATGCGCCACCACACCTGGCTAATTTTTTTTTGTATTTTTAGTAGAAACGGGGTTTCATCATATTGCCCAGGCTGGTCTTGAACTCTTGAGCACAAGTGATCCGCCTGTCCCAACATCCCAAAGTGCTGGGATTACAGGCGTGAGCCACCACACTTGGTCTATATTTTTGAGATGGGATTTTTCACTCAGCACAATTTCCTTGAGGTTAGTCTAAGTTGTTGCATGTATCAATGTTTCATTCCTTTCTATTACCAAGCAGTATTCCATGGTATGGATGTACAATTTGTGTAAAGATTCACCAGTTGGAAGACATTGGGCAGTTTTCAGTTGTTGGCTATTATGAATAAAGCTGCCGTGAACATTCACCTGCAAGTTCCTATGTGGACGTTCTTCATTTCTCTGGGATAAATCACCAAAAATACAACTGCTGGGTTATATTATAAGTTCATTTTCAGTTTTGAAAGGGACTGCCCAACTATTTTCAAGAGTGATTGTGTGCAATCCGCCTTTTAAAACTGATAATACGGCCGGGCGTGGTGGCTCACGCCTGTAATCCCAGCACTTTGGGAGGTCAAGGCAGGCGGATCACTAGGTCAAGAGATGGAGACCATCCTGGTTAACACGGTGAAACCTCATCTCTACGAAAAATACAAAAATCAGCTGGGTGTGGTGGCGCGCATCTGTAGTCCCAGCCACTTGGGAGGCTGAGGCAGGAGAATCGCTGGAACCCCAGAGGCAGAGGTTACAGTGAGCCTAGATTGCACCACTGCACTCCAGCTTGGCAACAGAGTGAGACTCCATCTCAAAAAATAAATAAATAAATAAAAATAAAAAATAAAAAATAGAGGCCAGGCGCGGTGGCTCAAGCCTGTAACCCCAGCACTTTGGGAGGCCGAGACGGGCGGATCACAAGGTCAGGAGATCGAGACCATCCTGGCTAATACGGTGAAACCCCGTCTCTACTAATGAATAAAAAAAACTAGCCGGGTGATGAG
Organism: Trachypithecus francoisi; assembly: GCF_009764315.1. Taxonomy (NCBI): domain Eukaryota; kingdom Metazoa; phylum Chordata; class Mammalia; order Primates; family Cercopithecidae; genus Trachypithecus; species Trachypithecus francoisi. The sequence continues at coordinate 32,263,362 of NW_022681468.1, read as the reverse complement.
GCGGGCGCCTGTAGTCCCAGCTACTTGGGAGGCGGAGGCAGGAGAACGGCGTGAACCTGGGAGGCGGAGCTTGCAGTGAGCTGAGATCCGGCCACCGCACTCCAGCCTGGGCGACAGAGCCAGACTCCGTCTCAAAAAAAAAAAATAAATAAAAATAAATAAATAAATAATAAAAAATAAAAAATGAACAAAACTGACAATATGTTATCAACAGTTCTCCTTATTGTTAAGCACTTACCATATCAAAATTCCAAAAATCAATATTCCATTTTATGACTGTACTATAACATTCTTTTGTTTTGAAAATAATTATAACAAATACACAATCATAATTTCCATTTCAGTTTTGAGGAATCACAAAGATACATGGTAACTACAAAGTACCTGAGGTACCTTTCAGCTTTCAAGTCTCAAAAACAAGAATTACTTTCAATTGAAAGTAGCTCAGGCCGGGCGCGGTGGCTCAAGCCTGTAATTCCAGCACTTTGGGAGGCCGAGACGGGTGGATCACGAGGTCAGGAGATCGAGACCATCCTGGCTAACACGGTGAAACCCCGTCTCTACTAAAAAATACAAAAAACTAGCCGGGCGACGTGGCGGGCGCCTGTAGTCCCAGCTACTTGGGAGGCTGAGGCAGGAGAATGGCGTGAACCTGGGAGGTGGAGCTTGCGGTGAGCTGAGATCCGGCCACTGCACTCCAGCCTAGGTGATAGCGAGACTCCATCTCAAAAAAAAAAAAAAAAAGAAAGTAGCTCATCTTCCAAGTTTAAGAGAATAAAGAAGAGAATAAAGAGAACAAAGCTATACCATTTTAGCTCCAAATTTTAATTAGACTACTTTATATCAAGGTAATATAGCTCGTGAGCATGGTAACAGCCAGGTTTAAAGTACTTTTTGTACTATAATGTTCTAGACCAATCTCCTAATTTTTAATATTTAGGTTTATTTCTGATTTTTGTGTTAAAAATAATAAAGTGAAAAATATTACTGTGGGCTGGGCGCAGTGGCTCACATCTGTAATCCCAGCACTTTAGGAGGCCGAGGTGGGCGGATCATTTGAGGTCAGGAGTTTGAGATCAGCCTGACCAACATGGTGAAACCCCATCTCTACTGAAAATACAAAAATTAGCCAGGCATACTGGCTCAGGTAATACCAGCCAGTCAGGAGGCTGAGGCAGGAGACTCACTTGAACCCAGCAGGCGGAGGTTGCAGTGAGCCGAGATTGTACCATTGCACTCCAGCCTGGGCGACAAAACCAAAACTCTGTCTTGAAAAGAAAAGAAAACAACAAAAATATAAGAAAAATATTACTATGGATAACTGTATGCCTATTTCTGATTATTTTCTTAGAATGCATTTCTAAACATGGATATGCTGGCTCAAAGGTATAAATGAACATTTTAAAGTCTTTTGCTGTTTTCCCAACTAAAACAGCTACTAAAAGGTGCTTTAATTTGCACTCCCACAGGAATATATGAGAATTGGGACAAAATTTCTAAAAATACTAATATTGCAACACAAATGGCAGTCAAATGGTTGGTATCTTAAATACAGTATATAAATAGATGTTACAAATCAACTAAAAACAGATAAATACCCAATATCAAGTTGCTTTGGACTGCAAGTGATTGAGAACTCCATTCAAAATTATATAAACAACAGAGAAATGTATCATTTTATATAATAAGTCTAAAGGTAGGGCAACTTCTGGTTTTGTTGATTTCATACAATTTTAATAGAAGATACCACAGTACATAGACTAAAAGTGCAGGTTCTGAAGCCAGACTGTTGTGTTTACATTCCAGTTCTTCTGCTTACTAGGTGTGTAACATTGAACAAGTTACCTATTTTTGCCTCAAGTTTCCCTTTGGAAATGGTTACATTAAGAGCACCTATCTCAAGGTTTTTGTAAGAATGAAAACAGTTAATATATATAAAATACCCATTAAGTGTTGATATTGTCAAGAGCCTAGGTCCTTTCTGTTTTTCTTTTCTTATTTTTTTGTAAGGGGGGGCGGGGCTCACTATGTTGCCCAGGCTGGTCTTGAACTCCTTGCCTCAAGTGATCCTCCCACTTCCGCCTCCCAAAGTGCTGAGATTACATGTGTGAGCCACCACACAATCTGCTTTCAGTAGGAAACCTGTTAAAGTGTGGTGCAATGAACTACTACATGAGGGAAAAGAAAGGGAAATTTCTTTATGGAATGCTATGGGATAATCTCCAGAACGTATTTTTACGTTAAAAAAAAAAAAAAAGATTCCAGCTTCTTTCTGTTTTTCTGTTCTCCCATCCTCAGTATGTTAACTTTATTCCCAAGTCTTGAGACCTCAGGTCACAAGATAGCTGCAGTATATCCAGGCATCATATTCAAAAAGACCACAGTGGGCTGTGCTGGCACCACTGCACTCCAGTCTGGGCAACAGAGTGAGGCCCTATCTTAAAAAAAAAAAAAAAAGACAAGAGTTAAGATAATGTTATATTGATTCAGAAATAGGCAAATTCAGCAATGAAACCAAATAGCCGCCAAACAGACTCACACATTATAGAAACTTGACGTATGACAGTGGTGACATTAAAAATCACTGAAGAGGCCGGGCGCGGTGGCTCAAGCCTGTAATCCCAGCACTTTGGGAGGCCGAGACGGGTGGATCACGAGGTCAGCAGATCGAGACCATCCTGGCTAACATGGTGAAACCCCGTCTCTACTAAAAAATACAAAAAACTAGCCGGGCGAGATGGCGGGCGCCTGTAGTCCCAGCTACTTGGGAGGCTGAGGCAGGAGAATGGCGTGAACCCGGGAGGCGGAGCTTGCAGTGAGCTGAGATCCGGCCACTGCACTCCAGCCTGGGCGGCAGAGCGAGACTCCGCCTCAAAAAAAAAAAAAAAAATCACTGAAGAATGGAAAAATTGGATTCACACCTCTTACCTTACATAAAAAGCAATTCCAAATTATATGTAAAGATGTTTTTTTAATAACCAGAAGAAAATATAGGAGATTATATTTGTAATTTTGGATTAGGGAAGAATTTCTTCTGTATTCTTTTTTTTTTTTCCAGACAGGGATTCACTCTGCCACTCAGGCTAGAGTGCAGTAGTATGATCATGGCTCACTGCAGCCTTGACTTCCCAGGCTCAAGAGATCCTCCCACTTCAGCCTCCCAAGTAGCTGGAACCAGAGGTGTGAGTCAATTAAAAAAAAATTGCTAATTTTTTTTAGCTAATTAAAAAAAATTTTTTTTTTGTAGAGACAAGGTCTTGCTCTATTACCCAGGTTGGTCTCAAGCTTTGGAGCTCAAGTGATCCTCCTGCATTGGCCTCTCAAAGTACTGGGATTACAGGCATGAGCCACTGCACCTGGATGGATTTTTTTACTTTTTCATTTTTTTGAGTTGAAGTCTCACTCTGTTGCTTAGGCTGGAGTGCAGTGGTGCAATCACAGCTCACTGTAACTTCAAACTCCTAGGCTCAAGCAAACCTCTCACCTCAGCCTCCCAAGTAGCTGGCACTACAGGCACATGCCACCACACTTGGCTAATTTAAAAAATTTCTTGTATAGATGGGGTCTTGCTATTTTTCTCAGACTGGTCTAGAACTCCTCGCTTCAAGTGATCCTCCTACCTTGGCCTCCCAAATTGTTGGGATTCTAGGTATGTAATCCCAACACCTGGCAAATCCACTGCGCTTGGCTGAATTTCTGAAATAAGACAGAAAAGACATTACGTATAAAAGACAAGGTTGATACCTTTTAACACATTAAAATCAAGAATTCTGTTCAAAGACATCTCAAAGTAAATAATACAAGCCATAATTTGGAGAAGATATTTATTCATATGATAAATATTTGAGAGAATATTAGTATCTAGAATATATAAACTCCTACAAATCTACTTGGAAAATTTTTAAAGCCAAAAACAGTAGGTAAAAGGCACAAACAATTCACAAAAAACTCATGGCCAACAAACACATGAAAATAATGAACAGTAATCAGGAAAATGCAAATTAAGACCACAGTAACATATCCTTTTATACCTACCTGATTCCCAAATAATAAGATATTTGATAATATCACATGTCAGTAAGGATGTAGGTCAGCTGAAACTCTTTAAATATTGCTGGAGGGAGCATACATTAATTGAACCACTTTGTACAATTAGATCTATTTGTAAAGTTGAACATTCATATAGCCTCTGATCTAGCTGTTCCACTTATATAAGTGCCAAGACATACACAGGACTATTTATAGTTTATGTTCACCCACCTCCCTAAAAAGACTGGAAACAACCCAAATGTCTGTTGAAAAAAAAGAATACATAAATTATGCTATAGTCACATGAAATACTAGTGCAAATAAGAGAACTACAAGTTCTCACCAGTACAAATTCACCAGTGCAAATAAGAGAATTACAGGTACATGTAACAACATGGATAAATTTTATGAATGTCATACTGAGCAGAAAAAAGTGAAATATACCACATATTTCCTAAATTGTAAAATAATGCAGAACATAAATTTTACCATCTTAACCTTTTTAAGTGTACAATTTAGTGAAACTAAACTGGCATGAAGTACATTCACATTGTTGTGCAATCTAAATGCACAACCGTTATTCACCATCTCTCTCTAGAGCTCTTTTCAACTTGCAAAACTAAAACTCTGTAGCCATTAAACAGTAACTCCCTCCCCTCAGACTCTAGCAATCACAGTTCTACTTTCTTTCTTTTCTTTATCTTTTTTTGAGACAGGGTCTTGCCCTGCTGCCCAAGCTGGGGTGCAGAGGCAGGATCATAGCTCACTACAGGATCATACATAGCTCACTGCAGCCTCGACCTCCTAGGCTCAAGAGATCCTCCCCCCTCAGTCTCCCAAGTAGTTGGGACTACAGACAGTAGTTGGGACTATCACCACACCTAGCTAATTTTTAAATTTTTTGTACAGATGGGGGTCTTGTTGTCAGTGCTGGTTTCAACTCTTGGGCTCAAGCCATCCTCCCACCTTGTCCTCCTGAAGTGCTGGGATTCAGGTGTGAGCTACTATGCCTGGCCAACACAGCTTTGCTTTCTATCTCTATTAATTCGAATATTTTAGTTTCAAAGTGAGGAACTGGTTCACATTCCTCAACCTGTTCGTCGTCACGCTTTATAATTTGCATACACACACATAAAAATTCTTCAGTGTATATAAAATACTATACACCTTGGTTTTTGTTGTTGTTGTTTGTTTTTGAGACACAGTTTTGCTCTGTCACCCAGGCTGGAGTGCAGTGGCACAATCTCAGCTCACTGCAACCTTCACCTCCCAGGTTCAAGCTATTCTCCTGCCTCAGCCTCCCTAGTAGCTGGGGCTACAAACATGTGCCACCACCCCTGGCTAATTTTTGTATTTTTGGTAGAGACAGGGTTTTGCCATGTTGGCCAGGCTGGTCCCAAACTCTTGACATTCAGGTGATCTGCCCACCTTGGCCTCCCAAAGTGCTGGGATTACAGGCATGAGCCACTATGCCTGGCCTATATACCTTATTTTTTAATGACTTGATATACAAAAAAAAAAATGACAATATCCAAAATTGGCTATAATATGGTAACTGCTAGCCAGCATGTAAATTGATACAATTTTAAAGACATTTAAAAATTAGCACACAATTATCCAGGCATGGTAGTGTGTGCCTGTAGTCCCAGCTACTCAAGAGGCTGAGGTGGGAGGATTATTTGAGCCGAGAGAGGTTGAGGCTGCAGTGAGCAGTGAGCATGCCACTGCACTCCAGCCTGGGCAACAGCGTGAGACCCTGTCTCAAAATAAACAAATAAATCAATAAATAAAAACTAACACAGCAAAACTGACAAATATTTTATGGCTTTTTAGAGCAACTGTGTTTTCAACTTCAATTTCTGATATTCATTGCTAGTACATAGAAATACAGTTTTTGTATCCTTGCTAAACTTATGTTCTAGGAGGTTTTGTTTTTGTTGCTGTTGACTCTGGGATTTTCTGTGTAGACTATCATGTCTCCTGTGAACAGGGACAGTTTCTTTCCATTCTGTATGCTTTTTCTTTTTCTTGCCTTATTGCAAGGGCTACGACTTCACATATTGATGTTAAATGGGAGTGGTGACAGTAGACATCCTTGCCTTGTCCTGATCCTAAGGAGAAAGCAATCTTTTATTGTGAAGTATGATTTTTGGTGTAGGATTTTGTAGATATCTTTTATCAAGTTCAGGAAGCTCCCTTTTGTTCTAGTTTTCTGAGAGTTTGTATCATGAATATCAAATTTTGTCAAATGCTTCTTCCTGCATCAGTTGACATGATCATGTGGTTTTTACTTGTTAGATTGTTAGTATGGCACATGATATTGATTTTTAAGTATTTGATCAGCTTTGCATTCCAGGTTTATGTTTTACTTTGTAATTACATATTTTTTTTTATGTATTGCAGGATTTGATGTGCTAATAATTTGTTGCAATTTTTGCTTCCTATGTTCATGACAGATATTAATCTGTAATTTTCTTTTCTTTGTACTACCTTTGGCTAACTTTGGTATTGACATAATTTTTCTGGAGGGCAATTTGTAAATTATAACAAAAGTCTTTAAAATGTGTTCGCCTAAGGATTCCACTTTGAAGAATTTATCTTAAGGAAATAGAGATTTCTATTATACACAGACTTTGGGTTCAGGAAGACCTGGATTTAAGTATGAACCCAATCATTTATTAACTGCTTAAATTCTGTGGGTCTGTTTTCCAATCTGTAAAATGGGGATAAGAGGACCTATTTCAGACCTTATATAATTGAGACAATTCACACACAATTCTCAACATCCAGTAAGCTTTAAGTAAATGGTAACTCTTGGTATTATGTTATACTCTCTGGCCTCTCTGTAGGACAATTCTGTTCAAATCGGAGGATGTTATCTTTGCTTCTGTATTGGCTCCCACTTTGAATCTCCTTAATGGTTGGTAGTCTTCCTCATCTCTAATTTCGCTATCTTCTATTAGACGTGTTAGGCCTTGAGAATACAAAAGCAACAAAAGATATTGTCCTTGTTTTCAGAGAGATGAACCTACTAGATACAGGCGCAAACGGTATCAAGTAATGTAACAGAACAAAAGTGAGACATCTGCCCAAGGGGCAGCCGACCCTGGACACGCATTCGGAACGTTAGTGTCAGCTGACACTCGGGAGTGACAGCTCGGGCGGTCACCGAGCTGGGAAGACAGGAGGGAGTGCCGCAACTTCTTCAGTGTAGCCTTAAGTCGCGGTGAGGGGCGCGTAGAGACTTGCTGCTCCCATAGCAACGGGACTAGCCACCCTCTACAGGCCTGACGGGTTACTTCCGTTCACCGTCGGCTGAGCCAAGAAAGGCCGCTTCCGAGCCTGCAGCCCCCGAGGCGCGCGGGCCCGGTTGTAACTGAACAACCCGACCCTCACGTCTCTGATTGGCTCAGGCAGAGGAAGGGGGCGGGAGAGTGAAAACGAGGGGCGTGGCCTGCTTCCACTGAAACTTGTGGTTTCCCCCCTCCCCTCACGGCGGAAGCCGACCTCGCCCGCCCCGGAAGTGCAAATTGTGTGGTCTGGCAGGTGTGGATTCCGCCTGTGAAGGCTGAAGGCAGCTACCTTAGAGATGCCGGGGTCCGCAGCGAAGGGCTCGGAGTTGTCAGAGAGGATCGAGAGCTTCGTGGAGACCCTGAAGCGGGGTGGTGGGCCGCGCAGCTCTGAGGAAATGGCTCGGGAGACCCTGGGGCTGCTACGCCAGATCATTACGGACCACCGCTGGAGCAACGCGGGTGAGGCCGGCCTGCCTCCGTCAGCAAACCCGGCCCCTGTCTGTTCCCGATCCCAAGGCTGAAAGTTTCCCAGGCCTCACTTCGCGTTGGCCCTTCTTATCATCTCTCTTTTGGACTATAGGGGAGCTGATGGAGCTGATCCGCAGAGAGGGCAGGAGGATGACGGCCGCTCAGCCCTCCGAGACCACCGTGGGCAACATGGTGCGGAGAGTGCTCAAGATTATCCGGGAGGAGTATGGCAGGTCAGGCTCACATCCTGGGCTCCGGGTTGGATACAGTGACACTTTTTCCACGGGCCCCTCTCCCTGCTCGGAGACTTTATTGGAGCTGAGCAGCCCTTGTTACCTGCCTGACCACTCCTCCTCCCCACCTCTCTCTTTGCGTCTTGTTGCCTCTATAGACTCCATGGACGCAGCGACGAGAGTGATCAGCAGGAGTCCCTGCACAAACTGTTGACATCCGGAGGTCTGAACGAGGATTTCAGCTTCCATTATGCCCAACTCCAGTCCAACATCATTGAGGCGATTAATGAGCTGCTAGTGGAGCTGGGTAAGAGGCCTGATCGCTGGGAAAATGGGACTGGTCACAGGCAAATAAGGGAACAGAAGCCCCTGAAGGTTGTTCATTAGCAGAGATGGGATATTACCAGTCTTCTGGTTCTCAGAGGTTTAGACAAACCTTCCTGATTAGGAAATGTTGCAACAGGTGACGGGACCAAAGTAACCCTCTCTACTTTTCCTTACAGACCAATCCTTGATAGACTGCAAGTCTGTGCAGTGGCACAGACTCTATTAGGACAGAGTTTTATTTTCATTGTAAAGAAGATGAACTCCCTAGAGAACCAGGTCGATAGACCGCCTTCACTATCTCTGAATTTTTATACACACGTACACTATACCATTTCTATCCCGCTTGTCATTGCAGTCCAAGTGACTTGCAGATATTCATTATAATCAGATGATGAAGAAGCTGCTTCCAAATTCCTCCCCCGTTTTTCTTCTCTGGCCATTCTCTCTCACGTAGAAGTGTTGTGGCCACCTTTTGAAGGAAGAGTTCTTTTAGGCAGAAACTCTGTTTACCCGATTCTTAGCACTTTAGGATTTCCCAGATTGCCATTCCTTGGCTGAATTCACTGTCTTCAAAATCGGTTGTAAGGAGCTCTGTAGTGACAGAGGTGGTTGATAGATAGGGGTACTTCTGGAAGAGGGCAGGCAGAAAATCCCAGAGTGGGGCTTTTAAGAAATTGTGACATAGCTGGGCGTGGTGGCTCACACCTGTAATCCCACAAATTTGGGAGGCCAAGGTGAGTGGATTGCTTGCGACCAGGAGTTCAAAACCAGCCTGGGCAACATAGTGGGACCCTATCTCTATTTAAAAAAAAAAAAAAGGCCGGGAGCGGTGGCTCAAGCCTGTAATCCCAGCACTTTGGGAGGCCGAGACGGGCGGATCACTAGGTCAGGAGATTGAGACCATCCTGGCTAATACGGTGAAACCTCGTCTCTACTAAAAAATACAAAAAACTAGCCGGGCGAGGTGGCGGGCGCCTGTAGTCCCAGCTGCTCGGGAGGCTGAGGCAGGAGAATGGCGTAGACCCGGGCGGCGGAGCTTGCAGTGAGCTGACATCCGGCCACTGCACTCCAGCCTGGGTGACAGAGCGAGACTCTGTCTCAAAAAAAAAAAAAAAAAAAAAAAAGGTGACATTTCACTTTAAGCACATTAACCCTGTGGTACCAGGGGCTGCTAGGTTGGCAGTGCATGTGAAGGGCAGACATCTTTTTCTGTACACTCATAATGTGTGTTTGTGATATAGCATAGCAATTTCATATATATATATATATATATATATATTTTTTTTTTTTTTCAAAACTGTTTTTACAGAAGGGACAACGGAGAACATTGCAGCCCAGGCTCTGGAGCATATTCACTCCAATGAGGTGATCATGACCATTGGCTTCTCCCGAACAGTAGAGGCCTTCCTCAAAGAGGCTGCCCGAAAGAGGAAATTCCATGTCATTGTAGCAGAGTGTGCTCCTTTCTGCCAGGTAAGGAGACTGCTGTAGCTGCTACTAAGAAAAATGGAAAATGAAGAAGAAGTAAATAAGGGATGGGTAGGGCCATTCCAACCTCGAATTGATAAGCAAGACTTTGAGACACTGAGAAGATAAACTAAAACATTAAGGGAATTTTCAAGGTGTTCGTCCTGTGAACATTCTTAAATAGTGGTTTAAGAAAGTTGGGACTGGGAGCGGTGGTTCATGCCCATAATCCCAGCACTTTGGGAGGCTGAGGTGGGCGGATCACCTGATGTCAGGAGTTCGAGAGCAGCCTGGCCAACATGACGAAACCCCATCTCTACTAAAAATACAAAAATTAGCTGGGCATGCTGGTGCATGCCTGTAATCCCAGCTACTCTGGAGGTTGAGGCAGGAGAATTGCTTGAACCTGGAAAGCAGAGGTTGCAATGAGCCAAGATCGCGCCACTGCACTCCAGCCTACTATACCACAGAGCAAGACTCTGTCTCAGAAAAAAAAAAAAAAAAAAAGGTGGTGAACTGCTGGGTCCGAGGAAACATAGGTTGGTTCTTTTAGGAATCAAAGCAGGGTAAATTACCTTGGGGATGACTGATGCTTGGTCTGACCTCACTCGATCCTAAGTAAATAATAGGTCTCAAAAAGGAAGTATGTAAGGATGCAGGATGTTTTAAAATAATGAGCCAGGAGCTATCTTGTCAGCAATCGTGATTATGTTATACACACACGTTGTATTTCCAGTTTTTTTTTTTTTTTTTGAGGCGGAGTCTCGCTCTGTCGCCCAGACTGGAGTGCAGTGGCCAGATCTCAGCTCACTGCAAGCTCCGCCTCCCGGGTTTACGCCATTCTTCTGCCTCAGCCTCCTGAGTAGCTGGGACTACAGGCGCCCGCCACCTCGCCCGGCTCATTTTTGTATTTTTAGTAGAGACGGGGTTTCACCGTGTTAGCCAGGATGGTCTCAATCTCCTGACCTCGTGATCCGCCCATCTCGGCCTCCCAAAGTGCTGGGATTACAGGCTTGAGCCACCGCGCCCGGCCGTATTTCCAGTTTTGTGGCTGGAGCACTAGATATTTATTAGCTTCCCCTGGGCTTCCCTACAGCTTACCAGAGCTATGATAGTCCAAAAACTTAGTTGTCTGAAAAATGAGTTATCTATTGGAAATTATGTGCTGGATATGCCCATATCACACAATTCCCCAGATCCAGTTACATTTGAGAGCACTTTTCACTGTTTCTCACTCTTTCTCTTAGAATCAGCCTTTCCCTCCCATTGTAGGGTCATGAAATGGCTGTGAATTTGTCCAAAGCAGGTATTGAGACAACTGTCATGACTGATGCTGCCATTTTTGCCGTTATGTCAAGAGTCAACAAGGTGGGTATATTTGGAGTTATGTTGAATTAATGAAGATTATGTTTCTAAAATTGATTTTTATCTCCTGTAATATCCATGGTGAGAGAAGGAAGTTTCTAGCACCTTTCAAAGTACATACGTAGGCCTTTTAAATCTGTTAACTGAATTTCTTTTCCCTTTTTCTGCATCATTGTTCCTCTCTTGAAGTAGCCTCTAAATTTGGTTGAAGCATTGAAAAGAATGAAGTATTAAATAGAACTAAAGCAAGAGTGTCAGTTGCTAGGGATTGGCTACAAGGCTCCTGCCTTATGCTCAAAGAGCTTGGCAGTTGTCGATAGTGAATGAAAAAGGTTCCTGGCTTCTCAGAAGGTATGGCATCTCAATTTCCAGAAAATATGGGACTGAGAGCAGTAGGTTTTGCAGTTTCTTGTCCCATTTTACATTCATTCTTTCCTTGGCAACCTACTTTTAAGCTAGAACTTGTATTGAGCCAGGGATCCCTTCCCCTATACCAGTCTGTGACCCCTCACGATACCATTCTGAGGCCTGAGCATTCAGCTTTTTGTGGCCAGTGGCCCTTTTAAGGCTCCACCCCCAGGATGACTCACATTTTTCTTCTTGTCTCAAAGGTAATCATTGGCACGAAGACCATCCTGGCCAATGGTGCCCTGAGAGCTGTGACAGGAACTCACACTCTGGCACTGGCAGCAAAACACCATTCCACCCCACTCATCGTCTGTGCACCTATGTTCAAACTTTCCCCACAGGTATGTGTGTCTGTCTTTAGCTAGAAGCCAGCAGAAAGAAGGAAGCCAGAGGGTAGGCTTGAACTCTGGGACTTCAACCAACTCACTCCAGGGCCTCCATTTATCTGCATTTACTCAATGGATTACACCCAGTGGAGGCTGGAAAGAACCACAGAAGTCTTGATTCAGTAAAATAGTTGAGAGTTCTAAGCTGCCAGCTTTAGGAAGGCAAGATTGTGCGGACAATATGTAGTTGGGAAAGGTCCTTTCCTTACGATTGCCACCACTCCCCGTCGCCTGACCATTTCTGAAAATGCCAAGCAGGTTGAAAGTAGGATCATAGAATCAGTTTTGTTATTGTTGCAGGGCCTGTCCTTTATAACCTGAATACAAGCAGGGACTAAGTGAAGAGACATTTCATCAGTGATAGAAGCTATTTGCTTTGAAAACATCAAACTATTTATAGTCTCTATTTTTTAAATTGAGGTGAAATTCACATAACATACAATTAACCATTTTAAAGTATACAATTTAGTGGTATCTAGTATATTCACAGCATTGTACAACCACCACTCTCTAGTTTCAAAACTTTTTCTCCACTCTAGAAAAACTCTCTGTACCCATTAAGTAATCTCTCCCTATTTCTCCTTCTCCCCATCTCCTCTAATCTGCTCCTGTCTCTATGGATTTGTCCATTTTGTATAAAAGGAATCATAATATGTGACATGTTGTGCCTGACTTTTTTCACTTAGCATGATGTTTTCAAAGTTCATCCATGTTGTAATGTCAGAATTTCCTTTTGAGGTGGAATAATATTCCTTTATATGAACATACCACAATTTATTAATCCATTCATCTGTTTATGGGCATTTGGGTTGGTTCCACCTTTTGGCTTTTGTGAATAATCATGCTATAAGCATCTGTGTATAAATTTTCTGTGTGGACATGTTTTCATTTCTCTAGGGTACATATCTAGGAGTGGAATTGCTGGGTCTCTAGTTTTTAAAAATTTTTTCCTTTCTAGTTCCCCAATGAAGAAGACTCATTTCATAAGTTTGTGGCTCCTGAAGAAGTCCTGCCATTCACAGAAGGTACAAAAGCTGTGTGTGCATGTGCGCATGCGTGCATGTGTTGTGTGTATTCGGGGTTTGTGCGTGCATGTGTTTTGGTCTTTTTGTTGTTTTGTTGGTCAGTAGAACTGAATGCTGTCAGGTTGTGTTTTTTATCATACTTCTTGGCGGGGGGGGGGGGACTGTTTTCTTTAGCAGCTGAAAGTGCTTGAGGACCTGATCAAGTCCATGTTAATTTGTTCTGAGACAAATGTATTTTAGATTTGTTGGGGCTACTGTGGGTTGGATCATCTAGCATTGTCTGGGTTTGGCTTTGCATGCTCTTTGAGATATAAACAACCAATTGGGAAAATGTACCTGTTTTCCTGCTATATAAGGAGTCATTTTGGTAAATTGACTCCCAAAGGAAGCAGGCTGTGAAATGTTCCTACTTAGAAAACTTGCCTGTAGCCTGGATAATCTCATGTGTTGGGGTTCTTTTCTCTGGCTCCTTCTGAAGGCAGCAGCTCAGCTCATTATGCCTGCAGCCTCATCAGCAAGGGTGGCCTTATACACCCTCTGAGAGCAACACATAGTAGTTGGGGTCCTAGTTCCTCTTAGAAGTTGAATGACTTCATCCCTTTATTTAAATAAACATTCATTCTTCAGGAAATAGTTACTGAGCACCTACAATGTATCCAGCACTCTTCTAGGCACTGAAGATATCACAATAAATGAAAAAGATAAGGCCCTGTTCCCACACATTCTATTGTGGAAGACAGATGAGAAAGTATCAGGTCATGGGATGCCTGAGGACAAGCAAGGCTGATGTGATAGAAAGTGGCTAGGGGCCTAACTGAGATTGAGGAAGGGTCTTCATGAGATGACATTTCATCTGAGTCCTGAATGAATACAGTCCACCATATGAAGATCATCGAGTTTTCCATGAGCTGGTGCAGGGGGCTTAGCCAGTTAGAAAAGGATGGCATACATGGCTAGACAGTAATGAGCAAGGGGAAGAGTGGTCCAAATTGTAATTCATGTGGTGTGGCAGGGAGGGCCCAGATCTTAAATTTCAATCCTGAGTTTGAATTTTATTCTAAGGGCTGTGCAGAGGCACGGAAGAGTTGTAAGCAGGGGTTGTCATGATCTGAAGTCATCTCTTCTGGTTTGCATTTTTCCATAGCTTCCCATCTTTGGGGAGCTAATATGCCTGCATTCTCGAGGTTGGAATCTATATGCTACTTAATTATGAGAGAGGGAGGCTCAGTTTTACCTTTAGCACGTGTGCTTGCCTTTCAGGGGACATTCTGGAGAAGGTCAGCGTGCACTGCCCTGTGTTTGACTACGTCCCACCAGAGCTCATTACCCTCTTTATCTCCAACATTGGTGGGAATGCACCTTCCTACATCTACCGCCTGATGAGTGAACTCTACCATCCTGATGATCATGTTTTATGACCGACCACACTTGTCCTAAGCAGAGATTGTTTAGGCAGATACAGAATGAAGAGGAGACTTGAGTGCTGCTGCTGAAACATATCCTTGCAATGTGGGACTGCACAGGAGTACACCTAAAAAAAATCCTTGATACTGTTGCCTGCCTTTTTAGTCACCCTGTATCAAGGGCACACATCCAGGACTGTGTCTTGCCTTTCAGATCTTAACAGAGCAGTGGAGCTTAACCTGTTGATTTTGGAGCCTCTTAGTGACCTGGTTGCGTCTGTGTCAGGAACTTAAACTTTCTGGTTCAGTAGTGTGTTAAACATAACACTGAATACCTTGCTGGGATACAGATTTTTGCTCAGAAATGGCTACGACACTTCTTCTAGGCTCTGCCAATAAAAGCCACTTGAAGGTTCCATAGTTGGTTTATTGATTGTCCTACTCTGACAGAACTGCTTGAAACAGCAGCAGCAGAGCCTTTTTTGTGTTTGCATAGAGGGCTGTAGTTAGCGGGAAAAGTATACAACATGGAAGTAGTGGCCAGATACAGTGGCTCCCATTTGTAATCCTGGCACTTTGGGAGGGTAAGGTGGGAAGATTGTTTGAGGCCTGGAGTTTGAGATTAGCCTGGCAACATAGCAAGATCCTGTCTCTACAAAATTTTTTTTTTTTAAATTAGCCAGACATGGTGGGACATACCTGTGGCCTTGCTATTCTGGAGGCTGAGGTGGGAGGATCACTTGAGCCCATGAGTTCAAGGCTTCAGTGAGCTATGATTGTACCACTGCACTCCCGGGATGATAAGCAAGACCCTGTCTCTAAATAAAATTAAAAAACAGAAGTACAAATGAAAGTATAGTTTCTTTTACAATTCACTGCTCATGGCCCCAGACAGCTTGTTAATAGGCTAAAACGGTAGTTCCAAAACCTCTCTGATCATCAGAATCACCTGAGTCATTCCGGTCACTCACTCACACAGTCTTGGGTTTCATCTTCGACCTACTGCATCTGATCTCTGGGTTACCACCTGGGAATCTGTTTAAAGCTTCCCAGAAAAGGATAGTCTCATGCAGTGTTTATAGGACTATAAATTGGTACAACCTTTTAGAGGGCAATTTGGAAGCTGTATTTCTATAATTATTTGTATAAGCACAAAGATTTATACAGTAGTTTTTATGTCATAGCCTAAGTGTCCAGCTACAGGAGACACGTTGAGTAAGGATTGACAGTTACACTGCGGAACATTATACATGGCAATAGAAATTTCAGAAGGATGGCTGGAGGCGCAGTGTCTGGATTGAAGACATCTGGGCTGGTTCACTGCATTTAATGTGAATTCGTTACCAATATTTAAAAATCTGGAGATTGCACATTTCAAAAATTCAGATTTCTTGCTCTTCTTGAAAACTCGAATTTGGCAACTCTGGGCCAACATTTCCAAATGGCAGTAGTTAGTTTGCAGTTGGGTAATGTCTGATGCAATTAGATGAAACATCTCCAGTTTTCTGCAGTTCCTACTGGATCCATTTAACTCATTTATGTTATCTGCCTAACCCCTGTAGGCATCTGAGTTGTGATCCTGGTGTTAATAGGACAGATTTGCAAGGAAGTCCATTTGATACTCTGTTAGTTAAAAACAAGCTGGGAAAAACAAAAAGCTGCAGAGTAATGTGCATAATACGGACTCATTTCATTAAAACAACAACACTGGCCGGGCTCAGCGGCTCACGCCTATAATCCGAGCACTTTGGGAGGCCAAGGAGGGCAGATCACTTGAGGTCAGGAGTTTGAGACCAGCCTGGTCAAAATGGCGAAACTAAAATAATATAATAAAAATAAAATTTTTAGTCTCCACTAAAAATACAAAAGTTAGCCAGGTGTGGTTGTGGGTACCTGTAGTCCCAGCTACTCCGGAGTCTGAACTGGGGAAGTGGATGCTGCAGTGAGCAGTGCCATTGGGCCACTGCACTTTAGCTTGGGCAAGCATGGGTGAGACTCTGTCTGACAAAAACAAAACAAAATTATATGTACACGTATAGGGAAACAGTATAGAAGTAAAATACCAAGCACGGCAAGCAGAGGGACATCCTCTCATTTTGTTGACATGTTTATGCTTACATACTGTTTCCGGTTTTTAACCTAAAAAGTCTCCCAGGTGATCCAGATTTTCTGCCATGTTTAGGAACTTGTGGTCCAAAGCAGGGCCTCTTGTGCAGTGTCTGTGTGGGTGGAGGGAGCACTAAGAATCTGCATGTTTAACAAATAAGCACACTGTGGGCTTTGAACAGGTGATTTGAAACCACATTTTGGTGAACACTGGGCAGAGGTAGGTTCTGAGGGAAAGGCCTCTATTCTTTGATACCTCTTTGAGAGAGATCTTTGCCTTAGGTCTTCCAGAGAGGGAAAAAAGTAAGACCTCAGAAAGTCAGTATTTTACACTGACCTAACAACTGTATGACTCAGAAGAGCCTGACTCACTCAGGCTCAGTCTTTCTATTATTTCTTAAAGCATCTAAGACCCCACACTTTCTCAGTGAAGTGGCTTGTAGCTACCAATTACGAGCAATTGTCTCCTCCAAAGGCACCAATTCTAACAGCAATTCACTTGGGTACAATTGTGTGGTTTGGAGTAAGAGCAGCAGTGAGGCAAGGAAATTAAATCTGTTCCTGGCTCCAAAAATGCTTTATGATACTTGTCCTTTGTCCATCTTAGTCTCTGTGTCTAAAATTAGCACCAACATCCTTCCCAGGCATGACTGAGATGGATGAAGGTTATAAGGGTAGAAGCTCTCTTTCTCATCAGCTCTTACAGTGCTAAGAACAGAACTGCAGGAATGCATACTTTTTAGAATCTTTATGCCCCCAATTAAGTAAACCCTATTGAGGCTCATCTTCCTATTTCCCCTCTCTTCGTTTCCCTATTTGAGGAGGGGTAAGTATCAGAAAGAGAGAACCTGAACTGAACAGGAGGAAACAGAAGTTCCACGTCAACTCACTACCTGTCAGCATTGGTATCGGGGTGCCCACCTCCCACCCCTGCCTTGCTGGCAGAACCAAGAAACTCGAAAAAAAAAACAAACAAAAAAACAACTGTTGTAGCTTGGAGAGAATTAATAGAACTAGGATTCCATGGATGTGAAAGTCTTCCTGAATATGTTAAATAAACCAAGTTAGATAACTGCAGTTTGTAAAGACACTTTTTTTCCCACGGTTTCTATCTTCCAGTTTGGGCAGAGGGCAGGAGAGGCACAATTCTTGGAACTTGAATAAGGAACAGAAATTCCTAATTTAGCCTCAGAAGAGACGTCTCAGAAAAATACTCTACCAGGAAAAACTGAAGTGTAAAACGATGCCTCAAAGAAATCAATGCTGGTACCCATAGGATCATATGTTTCATGGATGTGCTTCAAAACTATTTCTCAAAGCAATCTGTTGCATCAGTCTTTGGGCTAAGAAAGGCTGCCAGTCACAGTCCCATCATGGAACGACTGGCATACTCTGTAATGATCTGTGAGAATACAGCTACATCAGAACGGCTCTGCCATATAGACAGTACCAATGGTAATGGGATTATTGTAAAGGCCTCATACTATCCACCTGTCCTTGCAAAAACTCCCTTAGCAGACACGCACCTAGTTGACACGAAAGGACCATTTTGAAATGTGATTTGGAAGTGTTTTATATCTGGCCTACTTTGCTTTGAATTACTCTTTCATTTGCCAAAGAGCTCTTGCAAGGTACTGCACAATGGCTAGGCAATTATTATTATTGATGGTAAAAACTGCAATTACTTTTGCACCAACTTAATAATAAAGAGCTAAAGTCTAAACTTCCAGTTTCCTGGCATCCCTCACATGATGGAGGGCAGCGCTTGAGTCTAATCATGCTTGAGATGGTGATTGCCTGATAGGTATATTAAATACTCTGCTGAAGAGACGGATCCTTTCAATAGTGTTTTTTTCAAGCATGTTACATTTAGAATTAAGACCTGCCTAGAAAATAAGCTACTTAGTGCTGAAGAAACAAAAACTTGACAAGATTCCTAAGTCATCATTTATATGTAATATTCTTCTTACAACACTGGGGTTGGAAAGATAACAAATACATAAAAATAAAATTCTGCAGTTAACTAATGTGAAAAAGAGGTAATGCAATGTTGAATAATGAGAAACTGCTAACTGCGGTAGCTAACTCCAAGCCACTTTTTTTTGGACTGCTTGGCCCATCATGGGGCACTCCTTACTTTGGAAGTAGATAAGAGCAAGTTGTAAGGCCAGAGTCAGGCAAGGCTGGCCAAATTCCACTTCTGCAGGCTGCTGCTCAAATCATGCTGGCCTGATAGATTCCCACATGCAGCACACTGCGATTCCCACATGCTTGGATCCGGTTGCCTGGACTATATCTGATGCTTCTGGGTAAGACTGAGTGCTCTGTAACTAATGGGCCTGCGGTGAAAATGATCCAAGGGTTGGAAACATCCTCAGCCATGTGATAACCTGTTTTTTTCCCTGGATATCCTGCACAAGTTCTGATACAATACATTTAGAAGGGAACTCACTGAAGATTTGCTGAATGATGAAGAGAGGGATGGAAGGAAGAAGGACGGAAGGGTTTATTTGGTGCAGATTCTTCAGCATTTTGTTTTCCCAGACTTCCTTCTTTTCCCCTCTTCTGGACCCACCTTTTTGCCATCTCACCATTGACGCGCAGCTTCAGCTGAGAGGGTAAAGACAGACAGGCATGATCGCGAGTAGCCAGCATACTGGCTGGTTCTCTCTGTTAGCAGACTTTTGCAAAGGGTTTGGATGGAATGGGTGGCTCTTCAGGGGGAAAACAAGTCATTCACTCCACTGTGCCATGACTGGCTCCCACCCGAAGCTTCAGCTGAGCTGGCTTGTCAGGGCTCGCTAGGAACTGCTGAGCTGCATCTGCTCTCACTTGGCATGGCTTCCTCAGCCCCTCCACATCTCAAGAATGTGGCCCTGGGCCCCCTCCTGCTCTTACCGTTTTGCTTGCCTGGGTTTTTTCACTGTCTGCCATGCCCAGATCCCAGCTGTTCATTTGTACCTGACCTCTGACTACTGCTAGAACCCCTCCATTCTTACATCTCATGTAGTTCCAGGTCCCCAGCCAGATTCTGGATGTTACCCAAGACCCCTCCCCATTCTGCAGCTTCATTCTAGCCTACACTTTATGTTTTGCCTTAAGCTTTTCCAATACTAGCTCCTATTGCCATCTCTAGTCTTAATTCTGATAGTGGGACTGTTAGCTCCTCTTCTTTCAATAATAAAAGGCTAGCTGTCACTAGCTGTGACTCTAATACCTAACGCCAGAGGAAGCTACTATATTCTATTGTTAGTTTTCTTGTCTTTCTCAGTGACTAAAGCTAAGCCTCTTGAAGGTAGAGACAGCCATAGGAACCTTCACTTCTCAATAAAGTGTTGATGAATGTTACAGAAAAAGGAACTCTCAAGAATGGCTGCATTTCACATCTCATCTCTGAAGTTTTACTCTGAAGTTACTAAAGCCTTCAGTGACCAGAATCGAATGAAGGTGAATCACCAAGTTTATAAATGAATGAATTCCTAATAAATTAAAAATATAAGGGACAGCATATGGGTAATAATGGGAAGGAGTGTGCAGTTTGAAGTCACTGAGACCTGGGTCTGAATTCTGGCTCTCACAGCTAAGCTTTCAGCAAACCAGTTAACTGCTCTGAGCTTCAAAGTTTTATTATACAAAGCGGGACAACCAGGCTCCTAAGAGGACGGCTCTCCCCCTTCGTTTCCCACTTTGTGAAATGGTGATGAAGCTACCACCTTACCTCACGGACTGTCAAGAAATTAAAATAAGATAAAGTATGAGAAAAAATATTTTGTAAACCTTAAAGCACAATATAGGTATTAATGATTACTATTATAAATTACATGTATCTTTGTTCTTATGGCATCTGAGTTAAAAACAACATAAAACCTTAATAGGCAATAAAGGTCATCTATTGGATGTTTTTCTCTAACAGGTTGTTTGAATGCTGAGGCCTGCCCCCACACTTATAAATGATGAAAATAGAATAATTATCTCTGACATTGCTTGAGTCAGGCTAGCCAGGAAGGCCAATGACATAATTTATGGAGGACTTTTTCTAATCCTCTGCTACTCTCAAGAAAATTGTAGTTGGGATTACATATAGCAAAACCTTCTGAAATCATAAGAGGCATTGAGACACTTTTTAAAATCTCTCAAATTGGTCTGACCTGAAAAGATTTTTGCACCTCCCAGGACAGTTGGCCTCTGTGCAGCCCTTAAGCAGGGAGGCGGAGGCCCTGAGGCCACGATGCCACACTAGGCCTGGAGGCAGAGCCCCTGACAGCCTGCAAATCCTCTGAAAACTCCCTCCTTTCTAAGGTCATGTTTTCCCATCTATAAAACACCCGTTTATATGTATTTAGAAGAATAAAAGCCATTTTTAGACAGTAGGGCCTGTTCTTCAGGGTTCCAATTACGTAAATCTACAAGGATCCCCTTGAAAACAAGTGAAGGTTTTCCCTGAACCTTCTCTGGGGCAGATGCTAATGAATGCAATACTTTCATTGCTCCTGTAAGATTCACTTCAAGGCTGCTGGCAAAGGAACTTTTCTTCCATGAGCACGAATTGGTTTCCTGTATTAAAAAATGAGGAAAATCATTCCATTGATATAAAAGCCACTTTGAGCAGGCTGGACAGGAAATACAAAAGTAGAAATTCTCATTGCATCATCTTACTAATTGTATAACACCCCAGTTGCAATAAACATTACCAGCTGGCATTTTGTATTCTTTTCTACTATGCAATTTTAGTCTATTGAGTCCTATTAACCACAAATCATGTGAAAAGGTGTGGGAAAAATAGATTGAGAATGGCATAACAAGCATTTGCAGAATGATCAGTCCTGGTCCCAAGTGAAATTATAAGGGCAATAGATAGGCATAATGTAATAACACCAAGATACTGTTTGAAAGGGACTCAAAGAACCCTTGTCTCCTGAAAGAGAAAGTGTAAACATATTTGGTTAGGTTGAACATAGATATGCTGTGTTTTGATATGACAATTGCTGTCACATAAAGAGATACTTTATGAAGTACCAAAAAAAATCATATTTTAAAAAACAAGCTCATAGTATTTTCACCATTTTACTGGTTTGAGATATTGAATATCAGTCTCTGAGTTTTTAAAGAAAACAAAACAAAAAACCCGGGACAGGACTTTAAATTTTCTCTGTTCTATCCTTGTCCTTTTTATCAATAGTTTTTCTCCCTAAAATAACTAAAGGCCTGATGAAAGCCCTAGAGAATGTTTTCACTGAAAGTAGAGAAACTCTTTAAGTCTGAGATGCAGCACATGAAGCAGCAGCACAGGGAAGTGAAGAAGACTGAAGGGAAAAGAAGGGACCAGTGGAGAAACCCTGGGGGCAGCCTGGGAAGGCAGACTACCCCTTGGACTTGAACATCAGCTGAATTAGATACGCGCAAATGTAAAGCTTGAAAAAAAACTGTACGGACACAAAAATCACACCCTTCAAATAACAAACCAAGCAACCAATCAAAAGGTCATTAAATTTTATCATTAAATAAGTAGCAAAAGGTAGATACTATATGGCAACCTTCTGTATCCATGGATGCAAATGAATGAACTGTCTTTAGGCTTGAATTCCATCTGGCTACTCAACTAGAGGAATCATCTGCTCAAGAAAGACTGATACAAAGAGCCCTGTTGTCTAAGCTGCTCAGGGACACTGGGCTGATTCAGTCAGGGCCGTGCTGGTACCTGCTGCTGCTGCTCTCTGCTCAGAAGCATACAGTGAAAATCCCTTTGTTCCTTTTAGACCAGTGATTCTGTTCTCATGGTGGCTCACAGGGAGGCATGGATTGCTGCAGGCTCTGCGTTGTATCACACTCTGCTTTTCCAAAGAGACGCCAGGCCTGGGCCATTTTGCGAAGTTTAGCGAGATTGGGTTTAATCTATGGGAAGAAAGAATAACTTCAATTAGCAATATGAAAATGTAGGTAGCATACAGGCCAGGTGCAGTGGATCACGCCTGTAATCCCAGCACTCTGGGAGGCCTAGGCAGGCGGATCACAAGGTCAGGAGTTTGAGACCAGCCTGGCCAACATGGTGAAACCCTGTCTCTACTAAAAATACAAAAAAAATTAGCCGGGTGTGGTGGTGCACGTCTGTAATCCCAGCACTCTGGGAGGCTGAGGCAGGCGGATCACAAGGTCAGGAGTTCGAGACCAGCTTGGCCAATATGGTGAAATCCTGTCTCTACTAAAAATACGAAAAAAATTAGCCGGGCGTGGTGGTGCACGTCTGTAATCCCAGCTACTCAGGAGGCTGAGGCAGGAGAATTGCTTGAACCTGGGAGGCGGAGGTTGTGGTGAGCTGAGATTGCGCCACTGCACTCCAGCCTGGGTGACAGAGTGAGACTCCGTCTCAAAAAAATAAAAAATGATAATAATAAAAAAAAGAACAAGAAAATGTAGGTAGCATACAAATATTTCCAAAGTCTGGTTGTTATAATCTGTTTAGATTTCTAACTTCTGGATTCAATAGAGATAATAGATGTTTTTAAGGATCAAAGGGGACTGATAACTTTAAGTCTAGATTCCAAGCTCTTCAGCAATGGAAAAAAACTTTCTTCATATTTTTCTTTGTGAAACAAAGAGGTTTTAATGAAGTAAAATCAGCTATTTAAGTCAGAAAACATTAGTACCTGAAAACTCCATGCAAGAAAATATTTTATATCCCTTAGCAGGGAAAGGTTAGCAAAAGAAAAGATTTGGGGCAGGTTGCGGTGGCTCATGCCTATAGTCCCAGCACTTTGGGAGGCCAAGGTGGACAGATCACCTGAGGTCGGGAGTTTGAGACCAGCCTGACCAACATGGAGAAATCCCGTCTCTACTAAAAATACAAAATTAGCCGGGCGTGGTGGCGCATGCCTGTAATCCCAGCTACTCCAGAGGCTGAGGCAGGAGAATTGCTTGAACCCGGGAGGCGAAAGTTGCGGTGAGCTGAGATTGCACCATTGCACTCCAGCCTGGGCAACAAGAGCAAAACTCTGTCTCAAAAAACAAAAAATCGAAAGAAAAGATTTTGGAAAGCAGCAACAGAGACATTCCTGTTACGTTTTCCATGTTCTCCTTCATTGAAGATTATAACAAGGACAGAGGTTCTTAATTTAAGCCACTCTGTGCCTTTACTGCATTATCCACATTGTAGTTTGCAGGTTGCTGGATAATTAGGGCCAAAGCATAATGTAGAGATCCCCAAGCTTGGGTCCCTGTCTGATGATCCTCAAACTATAACTCAAGATCCTTGGGGATGGCCAGGTACAGTCACAGATCACCATTTCCAGCAGGTACTATCCAGAAACTGGATGTGGAGGCTCTATATTGCCAACAGTGAATTTGCTGTGCTTCTACCAACTTTCAGTAGCTTCAGGAAGAACTGCAAATTATCAAACCTAGAGCCAGCAGGCAATAGATATTCAGGATACATAAGTCTGTACATGTGTTAAGCTTTAAAATACAAAGCCATTATGTAGGTGACCTGACAGTTCAGTCTAAGCTTCATTTTGGATTTGAGCTGGAAAATGAAATCGGTGAGGCTTTATGTGAAACTTCCAATGCAGATTTTGCAAAACTCTCCTATTTTGGAAAGGATTAAGACAGATTACAGTTGCGTAGTAAAAGCCAGAAAAGAAAGAAAAGATAAACTTTGCTCCCTCCTGCTCCTGTTAGTCATTAATGTACCTGTTTTTCCTGCTCCAAGTGGTCTATGTCAGCTAATGGCAGCATAGAAGGTCTCCCGTGAGCACACTGGAATGGCAGCTGGCACGAGGACAGAGTTTCAATAAGGCGGCAACTTTCCTGTAAGCTCAGGCCATCATTAAACTTAATGGCCCCTAAATGAAAGAGAGAAACAAGAAGGTTATAGTGTGTATAGTGGGAAACCAATGCTGACCTTGGGTCACTGCCAAATATCTGGAAAAAGTAACATGTTTCTTAGGCTTCTTTAATGAGGCTTTAATCCTGCTTGAAATTGGTGCTTATAGGCTGGGCACGGTGTCTCACGCCTGTAATCCTAGCACTTTGGGAGCCTGAGGCAGGCAGATCACGAGGTCGGGAGTTTAAGACCAGCCTGGCCAATATGGTGAAATCCCGCCTCTACTAAAAATATAAAAATTAGTCGGGCGTGGTGGCACGCGCCTGTAATCCAGCTACTTGGGAGGCTGAGGCAGAAGAATCGCTTGAACCCAGGAGACGGGGGTTGCAGTGGGCCGAGATCATGCCACTGCACTCCAGCCTGGGCAACAGAATGAGACTCTGTTCTCAAAAAAAATAATAATAATAAAAAAGAAAGAAAGAAAGAAATTGGTGCTTATGACCATGGATGAAACTAAGGCTTCAGGACTGACCTCTCAGCTTTTTCTTATGGAGTATTTGTCTTTCTAATCTCTGTAGGAGGCATTCCTTAACTTGTTAGGGTCTTACTCTCAGAGTTTTTCTCCAAGAGGCAAGAGCAGTATTTTTGCCTACTCTTTATGGGTTTGTGAAGTTGGGGTTATCTTTTTCCATGGATCGTCCAATAGCAATCTCTGATTGTTTCCTTACAATATTCATTTTATTTGCTTCTTTTTTCTAATTTCCATAATAATCTTCCTAAACTCTCATATTGTTATAACCTGCCTTTATGCATAATTTACCCAGTCAACAAACATTTATTAAGTATATACTTTGTATTGGGAGCTTTGTCAGGCAGTTAATGAGACAGATAATTTCCATCCTCATGGCGCTTATGGTCTAATAGGGGAGACAAACATGAAGCAGATACTTACACAATAATTTAAATGATAAATATAGGTGCTATAAAATACAGGATATGAATATATAATAGGAAGACCAAACCCAGTTGAGGAGCTTAAGGAAGGCTTTCCTGGCAAAGTAGTATTCAGGCTGAGACTTTAGGTTAAGAAAGACATGGCTAATTGAAGGAGGAGAGAAAAATATTTCAGGTAGAGGAAAAGGCCAGCCCAGAGGCCCCCAAACTGACAGATGTTTAGCACACAGGAAGTAGAAGACCAAAAAAGCAGGCCAGGATGTAAAGAACCAGGTAGACAGTGATATGACATGACACTGGAGAGGCAGGCAGGGGCCAAATCATGAAGACCCTTGTGGGCCACAGTAAAAAATCACATTTCTATCCCAAGAGCAATGGGTCGTCACTGACACATTTTAGTTAGAAGAACAACACGCTCAGAGGGATGTTTCAAAGAGATTCCTCTGGGTGCCGAGAGAAGAGTGGCTTGAAAGGGAGCCAGAGTGAATGTGAGGAACTAAGAGAACTCAACAGTGGCAAAAATGAGGGAGGGGCCAGACAGACTGAATCAGACGGACTGAAGATACATTTTGAAGGTGGCAATGATGACATTTGGTGATGGAGGAGTATGAATCTGTTCTCACCCTGCTATGAAGAAATGCCCAAGACTGGGTCATTTATAAAGGAAAGACCATTTAAATGACTCAGAGTTCTGCATGGCTGGGGAGGCCTCAGAAAACTTACAATTATGGCAGAAGGTGAAGGAGAAGCAGGCACCTTTCTCACAGGGTCTCACCCAGCTCCCTATTTTCTATACTGTATCATATTACCCCGCTCAAGAACCCTCAATGGTGTTCGCTTTGGCAGCACATACAATAAAATTGGAGTAATACAGGATTAGCATGGTCCCTGCACAAGGATGACATGCAAATTCACGAAATATTCCATCTTTATTATTATTATTATTATTATTTTGAGATGGAGTCTCACTCTGCCACCCAGGCTGGAGTGCAGTGGCACGATCTTGGCTCACTGCAACCTCCGTCTCCTGGTTTCAAGTGATTCTCCTGCCTCAGCCTCCTGAGTGGCTGGCATTACAGGTGCCTGCCACCATGCCCAGCTAATTTTTGTTTTTAGTAGAGATGGGGTTTCGCCATGTTGGCCAGGCTGGTCTCGAACTCTTGACCTCAGGTGATCCATCCGCCTCAGTCTCCCAAAGTGCTGGGATTACAGGCGTGAGCCACTGCACCTGGGTGTATTCCATCTTTTTAAAAAACCCTAGAAGAAAACCTCAGAAATACCATTCTGGACATAGGCCTTGGCAAAGATTTCCTGATAAAGGCTCTAGAAGCAACTGCAACGAAACGAAAATTGACAAGTGAGACTTAATTAAAGAGCTTCTCCACAGCAAAAGAAACTATCAACAGAATAAACGGACAACTTACAGAATGGGAGAAAATATTTGCAAACTGCATCCAACAGAGGTCTAATATCCAGAATCTATAAGGAACTTAAATAATTAACAAGCAAAAATTTAAAAACCCTATTAAAAAATGGGCAAAGGGGCTGGGCGCGGTGGCTCAAGCCTGTAATCCCAGCACTTTGGGAGGCCGAGACGGGCGGATCACGAGGTCAGGAGATCGAGACCATCCTGGCTAACATGGTGAAACCCCGTCTCTACTAAAAATACAAAAACTAGCCGGGCGAGGTGGCGGGCGCCTGTAGTCCCAGCTACTCAGGAGGCTGAGGCAGGAGAATGGTGTAAACCTGGGAGACGGAGCTTGCAGTGAGCTGAGATCCGGCCACTGCACTCCAGTCCGGGCGACAGAGCGAGACTCCGCCTCAAAAAAAAAAAAAAAAAAAAAAAAATGGGCAAAGGACATGAACACACACTTCTCAAAAGAAGACATACACATGGCCAACAAGCATATGAAAAATGTTCAACGTCACTATCCTAAGTGAATTAGAAAACCAAATACTGCATGTTCTTACTTTTAAGTGGGAACTAAACATTGAATACACATAGAATCAAAGATGGGATAACAAACACCTGGGCCTACTTGAGGGTGGAGGGTGGGAGGTGGGTGAGGATCGGAGAACCACCTATTGGGTACTATGCTTATTACCTAGGTGACAAAATAATCTGTACACCAAACCCCTGTGACATGCAATTCACCCATGTTACAAAGTGCACATGTACACCCTGAAGCTAAAATAAAAGTTGGAAAGAAAAGAAAAGAACCCTTGCTAATTCTAATGCCTTCTGTAGCAAATCCAGAGGTTTTGCTGTGACCTTCTAGATTTCTGTTCTCTTACCTGCCTAGTTTCTTGATACTCTTTGCTGCTTCTCACATAGCTAATTTGTTTCTGTTCTGCGTCTCTGCACAGGCTGTTTACTCTCCCTGTAGTGAACTCCCCCTTCCATGCTATGAACCCATGTCCCCCAGCTCATTCAAAATTCAACTCAAAATGCATCTCCTCTAGGAGTTATTCCTCCACTCATATAGGTCAGGCAGCACTACAGTCAAATTTGTGTGTTGGGATTTTGTTTTTGTAAAAGTGATTTTTTAAAATGTACATTCAGTTTCTTGATCTAAATTGTATTCTCCAAGAGTTAAGTAGTAAATGTGCCCTCTGCCTCTTTTGTAATCCCGGCAGCCCTGCCAGGGCTCTGCATGCAGAGGCGTTTGATCACTGCTATGTTGAAGGGCTTACCATGGCAGGCTTGGGATGCCAACACCTTCTGGACAGTCAGTGGCAATGTCCCTTGGATGCCTCCTGTGGTCTGGAGTAGCTAATGCATAAACACATTATTAACAGGAAAAGGAAATGGAACAACAAAGCCTTTTATGTGTGATGCTTCTGTGTGAAACCCCAAAATAAAGGAAAAGCTTACCTCCACTTGTTCTCGGATAAATTCCTACAAAGCAAAACGAAAATAGGCTTTAATCTACCGTTATGTTTTACTTGCCCTTTGATAGTTTACAAAATATCTCAATTTTCTTCTTTAAATCATGCCTCCTGAAGGAAAGAGTTCCAGCAATACAGCACTTGGGGATAAACTTATTTGTTGTAAGGCACTTTGAATGTGAAAAACCAAGCAACTAAACAGAACTCTTATTAAACACAGAATATACTTAGCTACTGAGACTTCTTCCACATACAGCTTCTCAACCAATGAGGTTATGTAGCTGGTGAGAGTCGTCTTGATGATTCAACCAGTTCAAAACATCAGGAAGGCTTCTCACTAAAAGGCTGTCTGTTTGTGTGTGTAATCTTAGCCAGAACAAGTGTAATATTACACACAAACTGAGAATAAATACACAACAACCATCAACACAACCACTGCTCAGTATAACACTTGCTTAAATATCATAAACATAAGTAAACAGTCACTTCAGTTCCCACGGGCTTTCTGAGGACAATTCCCTTCAGGTCAGAAAGTTTATTTTCTGAGGCCCTTTGTTGAGAAATTTCTCCTCCCTTGTATGTCTCTGTCCCTGGGGTAACTTTTTCAATAGTTACATCCCTGTGGATATTAATATTTACAAAAGAACTTTAAAGAAATTTAAAGCAGACACTATTTCATGCTACCAATTTGTTTAACCTCTGGAGGTAAAAAGAAAAAAAACCTGTTGCACATTTAATGATTTCTTTATAAGAAAATCATTTCTTTACTCCTGGAAAAGGCTATGTGTAAATCTGCCTCCTAAGATGACAACATGGTACATTTTCTTTTAAAACCAGACTCAGGAAATTCTCTTCCCTCCTTCATTTATACTCTAGTCTGCCATGCCTATAAATGAGCACAGTTACCAAGAGCTACGTAGTAGATACTATACTACATATAATTTAAAAATCACATGTTTTCCCAAACGAACCTAAACAGAAAGATGGTTTCATAAGACTCAATCCACTAACAAAGCTTACTGTGGATGGAGAGCAAACCTAACTGCTCTGCTGTTCTCTCTGGTGTTTGTGTATCTGGGATGGTAAAACATCTGTTTGTAAGCCTAGTGAAGGGGTGATGGGTCTCATCTCAGTCCATTTTATATTCCAATGGTCTGTTTAATGCTGGATAATTAATATTATTTTATTTTTATTTATTTATTTAGTTAGTTATTTTGAGATGGAGTTTCGCTCTTGTTGCCCAGGCTGAAGTTCAATGGCATGATCTTGGCTCACTGCAAACTCCGCCTTCTGGGTTCAACCTCCACCTTCTGGGTTCAAGTGATTTTCCTGCCTCAGCCTCCTGAGTAGCTGGGATTACAGGCATGCACCACCACGCCTGGCTAATTTTGTATTTTTAGTAGAGACAGGGTTTCTCCATGTTGGTCAGGCTGGTCTCAAAACTCCCAACCTCAGATAATCTGCCTGCCTCAGCCTCCCAAAGTGCTGGGATTACAGTTGTGAGCCACTGCGCTTGGCCTTATTTATTTATTTTTTTTAATTTTTTGAGACAGAGTCTCATTGTTGCCCAGGCTGGAGTGCAATGGCGCGATCTCGGCTCACTACAGCCTCTACCTCCTCACCAGGCTAGAAGATAGAGCTTTATAGAAGGATGTATTAATGATCTTTCAGCTGCTAGGATTCAATTAGCTACCTCCTCAAAACACCAAAACTATTCCAGCTTCTTCCAGAATCACACAAAAATCTCTCTGATCTGCCTGACATAGCATAATCAAGATTTTCTGAAACCAGAGGTTTGTTTCCATTTGAAGTAAACTCCTTAACAGTAGTCTTTGAAGTTCCTTTAGGAAAAGTTTTTCTTATAATTTTCTGGTTACATATTTAGGGATTGAATTACAATAAAAGACTCTAACAGATCCTATCTTTTGGATTTAGGACAATTTGGAGCAGGGGTCTTAGAGAAAGTATGTCTGTGGAGAGGAAAGAGCTTTGCTGGAAGCAGAGCAAAGTCTGTCTGATCCAGAGGCAATTCTGGAAACTGCAAAGCCAAGACGATCCAAGAGCTCTTCCTCTTGAATGTTTCACCCTTGGCCTGCAAATGTGCTTAGATCTTTTTTGTCTTAAAGCAAACAAACACCCTTCCTCAGCCTTGAATCCCACCCCACACTTCCCAACCACCTCTAACCTTTAGCTCTCACCCCATCTCTCTTTTTCTGTGTGTAGCCAAAGTTCTTGAAAGAGTAGTCTACTTAGCTCCACTTCCTCCTGCTTCATACGCTCCTAACTCACTGCACTCTTATCTTCTGCCCTACCTCATCCCCAGGAAATGATTCCACAAGACAACTAATGTCCACATGACAGCCAAGTCCAACGTTTCAGGCTCTACTTCATAGCTATTATTGGCCATTCCCTCCTTGCTTAAAACTTTCCTTAGTTTTGGCAATATTACTTTTTCCTGGTTTTCCTCCTCCCTCTCTAACCAAATATTTTCAGCCATCCTTAGAATTTCCTCTTTTCAGCAGAGCTTTCCAGACCTTTGCCAAAGCATATGCACCCTGGATGCTGACATTCCACAGGCTCCACCCTTTTCTCTCTTCCTTTTCACTCTCCATATTCTCCCCGGACAACCTCGCCTCCTCAAGGCCCTTCTCCAGCTTCTGATACTATCACAATATATATACTATTAACTCTCAGATAGATATTATGTACAGCCCAGATTTCTTTTCCAAGCACCAGATCTTTTAAGTCTGCCTATCCGCTGGGCATTCCACCTGAAGGCACATTCACTGTGTCTAAACCCAGCTTCACCATGGAACTCCTAGGCAGGTTTGTTCCTCCCCATCTGTGTCCCTTCTCTGTCAATGGCACCACCGTCCTTCCAGCCACCCATGCTACAACCCTCAGAATCACTGTTGCTTTTGTTTTCTCCTTTATTCTTTCACATTCGATTGCTCACCAGGTCCTCTTGCTTCTGCCTCCCAAATTCTGTCTCAAATATGTCACTCCTCTCTACTCCCTCTGCTACTGACTCAGTCCAATCCTCATCTTCTCTTACCCGCACAACTGCAGTAACCCCTCAGCTGCTCTCTCTGACTCAAATCTTCCCACATCAATCTATCCCCCAATTTATCTACTACATCTATCTTCTAATTTTAGATATTACTATTTTAGTAATTAGTACAGCACTTCAGACTTCTAGATGATGTGGATGTGGATTTGCCTGTGCTCCAAATAAAGAGAACCAGGGATAAAGGAGTAGGAACACTAATGAAAAAAGCAGGACACCAAGGGAGGACGAGTGAGATTTGGGGGAAAAAAACCACAACTTCTGGAAATAAAAAATATAGTCATTGAAATTAAAAATTTAGTCACTGAAATAAAAAACTCAGTGGATAAGCTAAACACATAATTAAACACAAGATGAAGAGATCCTTTAGTTCACTGGAACATAAGAGGAGATTTTGCAGAATGTATCACAGAGAGAGAAAGCAATGGGAAATACGGAAGAGATTTGAAGAGGCATGGAGAGTAGAAAGATAAGGCCCAGTAGATATCTGACAAAATTTCCAACACAGAGAATGGGAAATAAAGGTTTGAGGTGATAATGACTGCATACTTTCCAAGTTGAAGAAGCACAGCGAATCTCCAGAAGGAAATGAAAATAAATCCATACAAAGATATTTCATAGGGAAATTGCAGAACACCAAAGACAAAGTGAACATTGCAAGAGCAACCAGAGGGAAAATCAGATTACCTACAGAGTAATAATTGGATTGACAAAGGACTTCAATGGCTAAAACAGAAAGTCAGGCTGGGTGTGGTGGCTCACACCTGTAATCCCAGCACTTTGGGAGGCCACGGCAGGCGGATCACCTGAGGTCGGGAGATTGAGACCAGCCTGGCCAACATGGTGAAACCCCATCTCTACTAAAGATACAAAAATTAGCCAGGCGTGGTGGTGGGCACCTGTAATCCCAGCTACTTGGGAGGCTGAGGCAGGAGAATCACTTGAACCTGGGAGGTGGAGGTTGCAATGAGCTGAGATCACCCCACTGCACTTCAGCCGGGGCAACAGAGTGAGACTCTGTCTCAAAAAATAAAATAAAATAAATTAAAATAAATAAAATAGAAAGTCAAAAGTAGTGAAATATTTTCAAAATGTGGGGGGGATAACTGGCAATGTGAAATTCTGTTTTTAGCTAGATAATCATGCAAGTATGAAGGGAAAATAAAGAAACTTTAAAAGACAGCTTATCATTCATGGACTTTTTTTTTTCGAGACAGAGTTTCACTCTTGTCACCCAGGTTGGAGTGCAATGGCGTGATCCCAGCTCATTGCAACCTCTACCTCCCGGGTTCAAGCGATTCTCCTGCCTCAGCCTCCCAAGTAGCTGAATTACAAGCACCCGCCACCACGCCCAGCTAATTTTTGTGTTTTTGGTAGACACAGCATTTCAGCACATTGGCCAGGCTGGTCTCGAACTCCTGACCTCAGGTGATCTGCCCGCCTCAGCCTCCCAAAGTGCTGGGTTACGGGCATGAGCTACCATGTCTGGTCCATGGACTCTTACTAAAATAACTTCTATTTATTTTTATATTTTTGTATTTTTTTGTCTCAAGATCTATTTGTGGGTAAAAGATCTTTTAAGAGATTTACTTCAGTAAAAAAAAAAAAAAAACAGAACATAAAAGAACACAGAATAAGTAGGATGCAAGAGGCAATGGTGAACAAAGACTCTGGTGAACACTTTGTTTAATCTAAATGAAGATTGACTATAAAATAAATGACCACCAGGGGATTAAAAACAAGGTGGAATTAAAGTACTAGACAGCAACATGGAAGATGGGAGGAGATGAACGGTTTATAAGATTTTGGTACAGTTAGAAGAGGATGCAGAAATGAATTACTTTTAAACTGTGATAAGTATGCATGCTAAAAGTTAAGGCTAATCTCTAAAAGGATATAAATGGAATATATAACTTCTAAACCAGGAGAGCAAAAAAAAAAAAAAAAAAGAAATAAAGAAAACTATAATAGAAAACAGGAAAGGAGAGGAAAAAGACAATAAAGGCAAAATAAATGATATTTGCTATAAAAGAAACATATAAGTAATCAAAGTAAAAAGTAATAGTCCCCTCTAATACCTCCAATGCCACATCCAGCAGTAGCTTTCCAAACCTTTACCAAAACATATATGTAAAGTAATCATATTTGGAAAGGAATCTAAAATGGACCTTACTCTCCTGCTTAAAATTCTTCACTGGCTGCCTATAGGATAAAATGCAAACTACTTAGTAGAATATGCTAAATTATTTTATGATTTGATCTTGACAACCCATCTAGCCAACTCCCATCCAGTCAAAGATCCAAGTATAACTTCTGATTTCCCCCCAGTTTTTTTTTTTTTTTGAGACGAGTCTCACTCTGTCACCCAGGCTGGAGTGCAGTGGAGCAATCTTCGATCACTGCAACCTCTGCCTCCTGGGTTCAAGCAATTCTCATGCCTCAGCCACCTGAGTAGCTGGGATTACAGGCACATACCACCATGCCCGGCTAATTTTTTGTATTTTTAGTAGAGATGGGGGTCTCATCATGTTGGCCAGGCTGGTCTCGAACTCCTGACCTCAAATGATCTGCCCGCCTTGGCCTCCCAAAATGCTGGGAGCATTACAGGCATGAGCCACTGCACCTGGCCTGATTTCCCCAAATCTTAACTACCAATAGCCTACCGTTGACCAGAAGCGTTATCAATAACATAAACAGTCGACTAACACATATTTTGTGTGTTGTATATATTACACACTGTATTCTTACAATAAGGTAAGCTAGAGGAAAGAAAATGTTGGCCAGATATGGTGGCTCATGCCAGTAATCCCAGCACTTTGGGAGGCCAAGGCAGGTGGATCACTTGAGGTCAGGAGTTCAAGACCAACTTGGCCAACACGGTGAGACCCCATCTCTACTAAAAATACAAAAATTAGCCGGGGCATGGTGCTGTGCACCTGTAATCTCAGCTACTTTGGAGGCTGAGGTAGGAGAATCACTTGAACCCGGGAGGTGGAGGTTGCAGTGAGCTGAGATTGTGCCACTGCACTCCAGCCTGGGCATCGCAAAAAAAAAAAAAAAAAGTTAAGAAAATCTTAAGAATTTATTATTCATTAAGTGGAAATGAATCATCATAAAGGTCTTCACCCTCATCATTTTCACATTGAATAGGCTAAGGAGGAGGAAGAAGAGCAAGGAGGAAGAGACAGCAAGGTCTTGCTGTCTCATGAGTGGCAGAGGTGGAAGAAAATCTGCATATAAGTGTACCTGTGCAGTTCAGACCCAAGTTGTCCAAAGGTTAACTGTAGATCTTAATTTGAGCCATATCTATTATAGTTCCCTAAGCATAGGATGTGCCTCAAGTCTCTGATATGTATTCCTCTGAATAGAATGCCCTTCTGCCCTCTTCTGTACTCAGCAGTTTCTCACTATTCTTTTTTCTTTTTTTTTTTTTTGACACAGAGTTTCACTCTTGTTGCCCAGGCTGGAGTACAATGGCCCAATCTTGGCTCACCGCAACCTCTGCCTCCCAGGTACAAGTCATTCTGCTGCCTCAGCCCCTGAGTAGCTGGGATTATAGGCATGCACCACCACGCCCGGCTAATTTTCTGTTTTTAGTAGAGATGGGGTTTCTCCATGTTTGTCAGGCTGGTCTTGAACTCCCAGCCTCAGGTGATCCACCCGCCATGGCCTCCCAAAGTGCTGGGATTACAGGCATGAGCCATGGCGCCCGGCCTAGTTTCTCACTATTCTATAACACTTTTCTGGCTGTGTGCAGTGGCTCATGCCTGTAACGCCAGGGGTTTGGGAAGCCAATGCAGGGGGATTGCTTGAGGCCAGAAGTTCAGGACCAGCCTGTGCAACATAGTGAGACCCCCATCTCTACAAAAAAAAAGAAGGAAAAAATTAGCCAGGCACGGTGGTGTGTGCCTTTAGTCCGAGTTACTTGGGAGGCTGAGGCAGGAAGATCGCTTGTGCCCAGGAGATCAGTGAGCCAAGACTGCACCACTGCACTCCAGCCTGGGCAACAGAGTGAGGCCTGGTCTTTCAAAAGTAAAAACTTTTCTTAAGAAAACAGCTTTTCTGTGACAGTTTCATTGACTCCACCTCCCCAGGCACAGAATTCATTCTATATTTCCATAACACTTCCGAAAAACTATCTTGGTGCATTCTAGACTCTTAGTTTTCATGACCGTTATCATATTTGGAAGAAAGCAAAACACAAACCTGTACTAGCCAAAGTTCACTGACTATAATTCTTTAAATGCCCTTCTTCCTTATTTTGAGCTAATTCATCTCTGAATTTCTAGCTCCTGGCACACAGCAGGTAAATACCATGAATGCTTGTTGAAGAAAAGATGAATTCAGAGAACCTACAGACAAAATATGAGGTTACCATCACTCAGCAATTTCCTTAACATCTGCAGCTGTGTCTTACCTCCACGATACTCTTGGTCACAGTAGATCTTCCTCTCCGAAGCTCATTGGCTTCTCTTTCCACAAAACAGAGTGGTACTTTTCCCACAAGTACCAGAGAATCACTAGTGTCTGGAAATACAAGTTCAAGGCCCAGATCTTCCAGATTTTTGTGGTAACACCTAAAGAGATAACCTCAAATGTTAAAAAAAAAAAAAAAAAAAAAAAAGGGCTACTTCATTTGCACTTCAGTGCTGGTTCCAAATACTGCTTGATAGTTTTTCAAAAGCTGCCACAGGGCTTAACAATTGTATTGTTTTTCTCACACTTATGTGTGTGTTTGGGATTTTTTATTATCAAATTTCCTTTCTGAATTATAGTAATCTTTACTGTTTTTCTCCTTTCCATTGAGAATCAATCTTTGTCTAAGTCTTGTTTCTAAGTGTGTTTTCTTCATTGAGGAACTGCTAACTTCTGGCTGCTGGCACTTAACGGAGTCTGGCATGAAGAAAAGGTCTGAGAGTGATTGAATCAACATGAAAGCAGGGAGATAATTAATAGCCCACGGAACTGAGAAGTCCTGACTAACGGAATCTAAGTAAATAGATCTGCCTCTACTATAAATTATGTCACAGGGAAAAAAGATTTACTGGCAGTATCATATTCCCAAACTTGAAACATACTGGGAGAAAATTCTCTTTTTCATTTTCAATAATTTGTGCTGCCTAGAAGAGGAAAGATGCCCTATCTTGTGACTCACTACATGATTTGCCTCTTCCTTACATCCCAGTGTTTTACTTTCTTCACATTATGATTACGGTAACGAAAACTAACAGTCTAGAATGCACCAAGGCAGAGAAGAATGGGACCAATTACTGCAGAAACTTTGCTTTCACAAAGCACGGCACACAGACTGTTCCAAGAAATGAGAAGAGTGTTCTAAGCCAATTGCTGGAAAAAATTATCAGGGAAACTCTATCCTATACTCACCATCTTGGATACAGTGGAAAGAACAGGCTGGGTGCAGTGGCTCACGACTGTAATCCCAGCACTTCGGGAGGCCAAAGTGGGAGGAATGCTTGAGCCTAAGAGTTCAGACCAGCCTGGGCAACATGCCAAAAACTCATCTCTACCAAAAAATTACAAAAATTAGTCCAGCATAGTGGTGCTCACCTGTAGTTCCAGCTACTTGGGAGGCTGAAGTGGGAGGACTGCTTGAGCCTGGAAGGTGGAGGTTGCAGTGAGCAGAGATTACACCACTGCACTCCAACCTGGACAACAGAGTGAGACCATGTCTCAAAAATTAAATATTTTAATGGATGATTGGATGCAGAAAAAAATATATTTTAAAAAAGGAAACAGATGACCTGTGGAGTCAGATGACCTGCCTTTGAGTGCCTGCTCTACTACTTAATAACTGCTATGACCTTAGACAAGTCTTATAACCTCTCTTGGTCTCATCTGAGAAATGGAACAATAGTTATGCTTATTCCTCAGAGAATTATTGTGAGAATTGATACCATCAACATCACATTCTCATGGTAGTACTAACCATAAGAGTCTCCTTTGTTCCTCTGTCACTGTTATCTCTAGTGGAGGAATTAGAGTAGAAGACAGTAATTTTTTCCGACCAGAGCCTTGTGCCTGTTGCTTCTCATAGGAATCTATTGGCAGAAAGATGAATGGGTTAAGAGTAGGAAGGGAAGTCTTCTAGATTCAGATAAAAATAAAGCACAGCCTTGAGATAATCATTCTAATCCATAGCAGAATGTTTAATATCAGTTTTAGATTTTGGATTTCCATTTTTAAAGTCAAACTAATAAATATTCAGCCTATTAACAATTTTGGTAACATTTTTCAAAATAAGAAATATAAGACTTGCATCTTACATTCAGATGAACAAGGCAATGTTCCTGTAGTTAATAAATGTGGTTTTGATGACAGAGGTGAATAATGTGGATTACCAGGGACATATGTGGGTTTACCACACAGTCTTATGGCTCCAGAAGGCTTCCCTTTCCTTGAGCAGGGTCTCCCAGTCTCTGGAGAGAATTAGTACTATTCTCAAATGGTGGCGGGCCTGTAGAGGTAAGTTTTTCTAACACTGTTTTTGCTGTATCTTTCCCAACTCTTAGGCCATCATTTTATAAGGAAAAGTGAAAACAGTAGTAATATCATTGTCATTCTAGTCCATGAAGCACTCCTTAGTTCCTTGCCTAATTCTTTGACATTACTCATTGGCCACAGGAGTAAAGACTTTCCTGGTATTTTACCACTTGGCGAACACACTGCCTCATGATGAGGAAAAGGGTAGCACAAAAAAAAAAAAAAAAAAAAAAAAAAAAGCGGGGCGTGGTGGCTCACGCCTGTAATCCCAGCACTTTGGGAGGCTGAGGAGGGCGGATCACCTGAGGTTGGGAGTTCGACATCAGCCTGACCAACATGGAGAAACCCCGTCTCTACTAAAAGCACAAAATTAGCCGGGCGTGGTGGCGGGTGTCTATAATCCCAGCTACTAGGGAGGCCGAAGGAGAAGAATCACTTGAACCTGGGAGGTGGAGGTTGCAGTAAGCCGAGATCACGCCATTGCACTCCAGCCTGGGCAACAAGAGCGAAACTCCATCTCAAAAAAAAAAAAAAATAAATTAAAATTAAAATAAAAAGCATATATTGCTTTGGAAAGATAGATTTAAAAACCAGTGATATTGGTTGTCTCTGGGGACAGAAACTAGGAGGGTGGGGCACGGGTAGAAAGGAGACTTTATTACATTCCCTTTTGTGCCTTTCAGAATTGGGTCTATTTGATTATACTGCATATTCAAAAGCAAACTAAATTTTAAAATCAAAACAGCATACTGGGCCTTCTGAGCTGCCAGTGGTCTCTGCCTGATGGAGTGTAGGAAGGCATGCCAAGATCACTGGGCATATGGAGGGGCAGATCTTTGTGCTGGATGTCAGAGTAAGCAGCCTATCCTCAAGTACCTCTGGGTTGTTCGTAACATCCGGCAAATACGCCTCTGACCACATAAATAAGACCCACATCTTTCAATTAGTGAACTACCACATTCTTTCAGTTATAACACAGGCAAACTGGAGGACTTTAGTTTAATTTTTTAACATACAGTACAAAGTGTGCTTTCTCACAACAGTCACAGTTAGAAAAGCTCTTTGAGGAATACTGATTCTGCTGGGAGTCTCAAATTTATTCTGGCTG
Organism: Trachypithecus francoisi; assembly: GCF_009764315.1. NCBI lineage: Eukaryota > Metazoa > Chordata > Mammalia > Primates > Cercopithecidae > Trachypithecus > Trachypithecus francoisi. Next base: position 32,224,517 of record NW_022681468.1, on the reverse strand, counting down.
CGAACAGATCCTTACCAATGATAAGCTGCTCCAGACGGATACGCTCATGGGCAGCATGCTGATCCACCAGCACAAGCAGGTTTCCACCTAGATGAGCAAGGATTGTGAACTTTCAGATTCTCAGAGCAAGATGACGCCCATTGTGTGTGAGGAGAGACAAGGTTTAATTCAAACTATCTAACAACAGCATAAGACAAAACATTCTGAGTATTAACAATTGTACCTTTTATTTCCTAAAGCATGAAATTATGGGGAAAATGATAGCAAACTTATCCCATAAGTTTGGATCCCAGCTCCAATTCTGAAAGGCACAAAAGGGAATATAATAAAGTCTCCTTTATACCTTTGCTCCCACTCCTTCTAGTTTCTCTCCCCAGAGATTACCAGTATTAGTAAGTTTTATCCTATAAGTTTATTATTTTCCCCATAATTTCATTTTTTAGGAAACAAAAGGTAAACTAAGAAACTCTTTAGTTCACCAGTATCTCATTTAGAAAACAAAGTCAGGGCTGGGTGCAGTGTCTCACGCCTGTAATCCCAGCACATTCGGAGGCCAAGGCGGGCGGATCACGAGGTCAAGAGATCGAGACCATCCTGGCCAGTATGGTGAAACCCTGTCTCTACTAAAAATACAAAAATTAGCTGGGCATGGTGGCACACGCCTGTAGTCCCAGCTACTCAGAAGGCTGAGGCAGGAGAATCACTTGAACCCAGGAGGCATACGTTGCAGTGAGCCAAGATTGGGCCACTGCACTCCAGCCTGGCAACAGAGTGAAACTCCATCTTAAAAAAAAAAACAAAAAGTCAAAGTGGCGTTTCCTCAAGTTTGAAGCTTGAATGTATAATTCTTATGTTTAAATACTGATTTTGCCTTATTAATTCAACTTTAATATGATAAAGGATCACTAAACAACACATTGTTATAATCAGCTATCCTTGGTATACAAACTACTTGGAAACCCATAAAGAATGTACTTCCAGTGCCCTTTAGATCACAAGCTGGTGAATGTTTTCTGAAGGGCCAGATCATAAATATTTTAGGCTTCTTGGGCCACACAATTTCTGTCATGACTACTCAACAATTCTTTTTGAGCCAAAGCAGCCACAGATAATATGTGAATATTGTAGCTGTGTTCCAAAAAAACTTTATTTATGGACACTGAGATACTAATTTCATATAATTTTAATGTGTGAAGAAATAGTCTTTTTTTTTCCCCCAACCATTAAAAAATGTAAAAACCATTCTCATCTCCCTGGCTGTACAGAAACAGGTGATGCCCGGATTCTCCTCGGGCCATGTTTGTCCTGCCTTAGACTTGGGCTTCTCAAACGTTCATGGGCACACATACCACCCGGGGATCTTATTAAAACGCAGATTCTGGCTGGGCCCTGTGGCTCACGCCTGTAATCCCAGCACTTTGGGAGGCCGAGGAGGGCAGATCACTTGAGGTCAGGAATTCAAGATCAGCTGACCAACATTGTGAAACCCTGTCTCTACTAAAAATACAAAAATTAGCAGGGCGTGGTGGTGCGTGCCTATACTCCCAGCTACTTGGGAGGCTGAGGCAGAAGAATTCCTTGAGCCCGGGAGAGGGGGACTGCAGTGAGCCGAGATTGCACCACTACAATCCCACCTGGGCAACAGAGCAAGACTCCGTCTCAAAAAAAAAAAAAAAAAAAGGAAAGAAAAAAAAAGAGAAATTTCAACAGATCCATTTTGCTTCTTTTAACATCTGCAGATTTCGTGGCTACACCCATCCTGAGTACCATTAGTAGAGATTCTGACATCTCAAAAACAACAAAGAATTCCAGATAATGAAAACTTAAAAAAAAAAAAAAAATTGGCTGGGTGCAGTGGCTCCCGTCTGTAATCCCAGCACTTTGGGAAACCGAGGTGGGCGGATCACCTGAGGTCAGGAATTCGAGACCAGCCTGGCCAACATGGAGAAACCCCGTCTCTACTAAAAATACAAAATTAGCGGGCGTGGTGGCGGCACCTGTAATCCCAGCTGCCCGGGAGGCTCAGGCAGGGGAACCACTTGAACCCAGGAGGCGGAGGTTGCAGTGAGCTGAGATTGCGCCATCGCACTCCAGCCTGGGCAAGAAGAGGGAAACTTCGTCTCAAAAAAAAAAAAAAATCTATTACTTTTCTAGAAATAGTAAAACTACAAGAATTTTATCTTCACAAATTCTGTATTCATGATAATTCTCACAGAACTTTAGGTTAATTTGCCTTTGATCCACTATGACATTTGCTAAACAAGGTAAAGGGAATATTTTGAAATACATAGAGAATAAAAGCTCTAAAACTTTAGAAGCACTTGCCTGCAGGTGCTATTAAGCTGGAGCCAGCCCTCCACTGCTGCTCAGGGCTCAGCCACTCAGGCCTTTTCAGGAACTTTATCCCATCAAGCATCCCTTGTAAATACGCTCAAGATTCTCCCATTAAAAAAAAAAAAAAGTCCTCTGTCACCCTCACCCTCTGTGGTCCCTCTCTTCCATGTCACAGGCACATTCCTGAGTATGTCCTTGCAGTCTCCATTAGCACCATCAGCATCTTGTCCTGTCTATTCTCTGAAACAGCTCTCACTTGCTAAAATCCCTGATCTCTACTGTCACAAAATCAGATGGTCCTCATCTTACTTAATGTTTTGGCAGCGTTTGGCATGATATCTTGGTTTTCCAACACAACATTCTTCTGTTTTCTTCCTATTTCTCTAGCTGTTCCTTCACAGTCTCTTTTGCTGGTTCATCCTCTTCTACCCAGCTCTTATGTGCTAGAATTATTCTAGATTCAAGACCTCTTCTCACTCTTCATTTTTTTTTTCTAGGTGGTAACATTTATATCCAGGGTTTCAGTGACCACTTTTCTGCATCTGATGGCTCAAATTTGTATCTCCATGTCAGAACACTTCTCTAGGCCAGACTTGTAATATCCAACCACATTCTTGACTTTTTTTTTTTTTTTTGAGACAAAGTCTTGCTCTGTCGCCCAGGCTGGAGTGCAGTGGCCGGATCTCAGCTCACTGCAAGCTCCGCCTCCCGGGTTTACGCCATTCTCCTGCCTCAGCCTCCCAAGTAGCTGGGATTACAGGCGCCTGCCACCATGTCCAGCTAATTTTTGTATTTTTAGTAGAGACTGGGTTTCAACATGTTGGGCAGGATGGTCTCAATCTCTTGACCTCGTGATCCGCCTACCTCAGCATCCCAAAGTGCTGGGATTACAGGCATGAGCCACCGCGCCCGGCTGCCTTGACATCTCTTCTGGAGCATTTCAAAGAGAACTTAGACTGAACTCATGATTTTCATCTTCTCTGTTCTGCCTGCAACCCAGGTCCTGCAACATCATCCACTCAGCTATGGAGGCCAGAACACCAGAAGTCATCTTTTACATACCTTCCTCATATCCAATCCATCACCAAACCCTGCTGACTCTATCTCCTAAATATCTTTCCAATACATTCACTACTCTCTAGTCCACCCTGGTCCCATCTAACCATGTCTCAGATATTATAATATTCTTTTCTTTTTTTTTTTTTTTGAGATGGAGTCTCGCTCTGTCACCCAGGCTGGAGTGCAGTGGCCGGATCTCAGCTCACTGCAAGCTCCACCTCCCGGGTTCACGCCATTCTCCTGCCTCAGCCTCCCGAGTAGCTGGGACTACAGGCGCCCGCCATCTCGCCTGGCTAGATTGTTTTGTATTTTTTTAGTAGAGATGGGGTTTCACCGTGTTAGCCAGGAGGGTCTCGATCTCCTGACCTCGTGATCCGCCCGTCTCGGCCTCCCAAAGTGCTGGGATTACAGGCTTGAGCCACCACGCCCGGCCTTATAATATTCTTTTAACAGTCACTCTACAGTTAACTGGAACTCCACCCCTACTCCTACTCCATTCTTCACACTGCAACCAGAGCAATCTTTTTAAAATGCAAATGTGATGTGACACGTACCACCCCAAAAACAACATCAAAATACAAATGATAAAAAATGAAAAAGAAAAAAAAAGCTTTCAATGGTTTCCAATGGTGTTGGGACAAAGCAAAGCTTGTAGCTGGCATTTAAGATCTGACTGCTACCTACTTCTCTAGCCTCATCTCCAGTTCCCCTTGCTCTGTTTCCACTCACTGAGGAGAATAAATCACAAATTGCATTATGTTATTCCCTCCTTTCTTTACTTAGTTAATTCATATTCATATTCTGACCTCATTTTACCAAGAAGCACTTCCCTGAACTCCCTGATGAAATCAAATCTCCCAATACAGTTCTTAGAGCACCTTGTGCCTCTTCCTCCATGACAAGGGCTAGAATTAAAATTTTATGTTTGTGTGATTATTTTTTCTCTCGCATATATATCTTTTCTCATTATTGTATCTCTAAGGCCTGGTACAGTCCCTGGCATACAATGGGCACTCAATTAGTACTTGTTGGCCGGGCGCGGTGGCTCAAGTCTGTAATTCCAGCACTTTGGGAGGCCGAGACGGGCGGATCACGAGGTCAGGAGATCGAGACCATCCTGGCTAACACGGTGAAACCCCGTCTCTACTAAAAATACAAAAAACTAGCCAGGCAAGGTGGCGGGCGCCTGTAGTCCCAGCTACTCGGGAGGCTGAGGTGGGAGAATGGCGTAAACCCAGGAGGCGGAGCTTGCAGTGAGCTGAGATCCGGCCACTGCACTCCAGCCTGAGCGACAGAGCGAGACTCCGTCTCAAAAAAAAAAAAAAAAAAAATTATACTTGTTGAATGAGTTAATATATTTACAAACTATTATTGTTTCATTACAGCAGGTCACCAAGAGATTCTGTGTAAATATTGACAAATCTAGCAGAGTTCATTATATACACTTTCTATTATTATAAAGGGAAAACATGAAAATATTATTAAAAGGTCAAACAATAGAAAATATTTAAAAGAGTAAAAGATAGGCCAGGCATGGTGGCTCACGCCTGTAATCCCAGCTCTTAGGGAGGCAGAGGTGGAAGGACAATTTAAGCCCAGGAGTTCTAGACCTGCCTGGGCAATATAGCGAGACCCCGTTCTCCACAAAAAGGAAAAAATAAAAAAGACAAAAAAAGTAAAAGATGAAATACTTCCTTTGCACACCCTCATTTTCACTCCCAAAGTAAATACTCTTGATAGTTTAATGTGCATCCTGAGTATATGTATGTGTATGAACATAAAACTAAATGTCTGTTGCCCAGGCTGGAGTATAATAGCACAATCTCGGCTCACTGCATCATCTGCCTCCCAAGTTCAAGCGATTCTTGTGCCTTAGCCTCCTGAGTAGCTGGGACTATAGATGCATGCCACCATGCCCAGCTAAGTTTTGTATTTTAAGTAGAGACAGGGTTTTGCCATGTTGCTCAGGCTGGTCCTGAACTCCTGGCCTCAAGCCATCCACCTGCCTCGCCTCCCAAAGTGTTGGGATTATAGGTGTGAGCCACCGCACCCAGCCTTCATAATATTCTTAGTTTAGATTGGCTTTCCCTGATCCATCCAAATCATTGAAATATACCAAAAATAATCATTAAAAAAACGTTACAAGAAGACCAGCTGGTTAGTCATTCAGGCTAAACTCTATTCTTACCTGCCTCGCCATTCTCTTCAGTCTTAGTGCTCATCAAACAGGCAATAAACTTGCTATCCACTTGCTGGAGAACCTGTCAGACATTCAAATAAGTGGTACAACACTAAATAAAAATTAGCAAAGGTTTATCTGCATAGAAAGGTACAGAACTGTATTTTATTTAGAGTTGTTTGCCTTATCACACTCCTTTCTCGGAGACTGGGTAAGGTTCCGATGAACCAGAAACAGTCACTAGGAAGGATGAAAGAATGGACAAGTGGAGTGATCAGAAGATGTAAGGGGAGGGAGGCGACAGGGGAAGACAAACACCCACTTCTCAGAGTGGTGTGCTAGCAATACTTTAGAGACGGCCTGAGATGTTCCCAACAGAGTGACTCTTGAGAACAGGTCACGTGACCAGAGATTGCTAACATACAGGCCGAAATAAATTTTTAAAATTTATATGAAAGCAAGGAAAACTATTTTGGAGGAACTAGTCTATTTATTTTTATTTATTTATTTTTAAATTTTTTTTTTTTTGAGATGGAGTCTCACTCTGTCACCCAGGCTGGAGTGCAGTGGCATGATCTTGGCTCACTGCAAGCTCCGCTTCCCGGGTTCACGCCATTCTCCTGCCTTAGCCTCCTGAGTAGCTGGGACAACAGGCGCCCGCCGTCACGCCTGGCTAATTTTTTGTATGTTTTAGTAGAGTCGAGGTTTCACCGTATTAGCTAGGATGGCCTCTCAAAGTGCTGGGATTATACGTGAGAGCCACTGTGCCTGGCCGCTAGTCTATTAAAGAAGGAAGTTAAAAGCCACTGGTGGCTTTAGACCTTGGTGGTTCCTCTCTGTCTAGGTACATGATGCTCCCCAATACCCCCGAGCCTAACCACTGCCCCAGGGTCTATTTCTGGATCCACTGCTTGCCTGCTCTGGTACCAGGTCAATGCCAGGTTAGGAGTCTGCCTAAATCTGTTAGCCTCCCAATTTGTTTCCTTACTAAAAACAAAGGGAATAAAGACAGCCACGGTGGTAAACAGAAGGCAAAGTAGAAAAGCAGATCAGACAAAGGGTCCCTTTTGTGAATGGACTCCTCAATATGGGCTTTCCCAAGCCTGCGTGGGCTCACACAGTACAGGGTCATTTCTAAAAGGGCACTGTTGCACACTGAAGGACAAGGTCACTAAAGGACTTTATTGATTTATAAATTATTGCCAAATATAAAGTCAATATATAATCTTCTGCAGGAGAACCTTGAGAATCCTTGAACCTGTCAGCCCGAATTCATAATTCATTCCCTCCAAACCTACTCACACTACTAAAGACATTTCTTTCTTTGTAATTATAATTAATTCCTTGCTTTCTCTTCTGATGATAAAAGTTCTAGTAAGGTAAGAACACACACACACACACACACACACACACGTGCCTTGACCGAGGTGGTCTATATCATTATATAAATCAAATTTTAGAAGAGTTAGGCCTTATACATATATTTATGAGATTTTGAAGTCAATCTTTTACCTGCATTGAATGAATCATTTCTTTGGTGAAACGATAGGGATACAAGATGTTGTGAATTTTAACTGCTAAGCTCTCAGCCTGGCCACTGCTTACATCAACAGCAACCTAGAAAGACTCAGCAAAATATAATTGAAATTTTAATTTTTGTGTCAGCAGAACTGTTTTACCAAAGATATCAGAGTGCTTTAAAAGCATTCATTTTTATATAGCCTACTAGAGGTGGGTTTAATTCAGGGAATTTGTAGAAATTCAAAAGAATTGGCTGGGCACTGTGGCTCATGCCTGTAATCCCAGCACTTTGGGAGGCCGAGGTGGGCGGATCACGAGGTCAGGAGATTGAGACCATCCTGGCTAACACGGTGAAACCCCATCTCTACTAAAAAATACAAAAAATTAGCTGGGCGTGGTGGCAGGTGCCTGTAGTCCCAGCTACTCAGGAGGCTGAGGCAGGAGAATGACATGAACCCAGGAGGCGGAGCTTGCAGTGAGCTCAGATCACACCACTGCACTCCAGCCTGGGCGACAGAGCGAGATTCCACCTAAAAAAAAAAAAAAAAAAAAAAAATTCAAAAGAATCTGTGAAAAACGAGTCTTATGTAAGACTTCATGTAACAATTTTTGCTTATAAACAAAATTAATGACAAAACAAAAATAGTTTCAGAACAACAATTTGTCTATGTTCGATGATCAAGTCCTCAAATGATATCTTGAGGAAAGAATTGGTAAACAAATGCTCATCTATTATACAACCTGTTTATGACATGCACAGTACATTCTGTGAAAATACACCGAGGAGAGAACATCCACCCAGGGCCAATGAGGAACTGTTCCTCCAGTAGAAGATGTGTGGCTTTATCTAATGATAACAATTTTATTATCACCACCCTGAATATTGTGCCAAAGCTACAAGTCAGGGTTTCTGAGAGTGGTAAACACATTTGCTGTTCTTACATTGATTATACATGTTTAATCCAAAATGAGCTCCCAAAAATGCTATAAATTTTATTTCTCCTCTCTACATTAAACAGTAACTTCCAAATAAATTATTTAGAAATGTCCAGTTTCCAATCATAATTACAAATTAGTATAGTCTTGCATGGCATACCCAGCTTAAATAAAATTCAAATTTTATTTTTAATTAATTTACTTATTTTTTAAGAGATGGATTCTCACTATGTTGCCCAGGCTATAGTGCAGTGCCTAGTCACAGGCGCAATCAGCACACTATATAGCCTTGAACTCCTGGTCTCAAGTGATCCTCCCACCTCAGCCTCCTGAGTAGCTGAGACTATAAGTGCATGCCACTGTACCCATCTTGAAACTCAAAGTTTAAAATAACAGGCAAAGAAAGGCCAGGAGTGATGGCTCATGCCTGTAATCCCAGCACTTTGGGAGGCCGAGGTGGGCAGATCACCTGAGGTTGGGAGTTAGAGACCAGCCTGACCAAGATGGAGAAACCCCATCTCTACTAAAAATACAAAATTAGCTGGCGTGGTAGCAGGTGCCTGTAATCCCTTTACTTTGGAGACTGAGGCAGGAGAATTGCTTGAACCTGGGAAGCGGAGGTTACGTGAGCCGAGATCGTGCCATTGCATTTCAGTCTGGGCAACAAGAGTGAAACTCCATCTCAAAATAAAAACAACAACAACAACAAAAAAAGACAAAGAAAAACTCCTACAGACCCACCTCTGGATAACGGGCAAATACTGGATTGTCCCATTCTGAGAACAAAGACTGAAGCGATTCACTACTAACGGTATCATCCACAGTATCTAGGGCAAAAGGGAACAGGTAAAGTTGGCATCCAGAACCATAGGGAAAGGAAGGAATGGCATTTCCTGTTTGGTGAGCTGTAGCCTCAAGACCAAAGATCACATACATTGTTTCTATATTCTACAAATGTTCAGTGTTTGCTATATCTCTAAATTATTTTGATCTGTTACTTTTTAAACTAGAGTTGGTGACTGTATCTTCTGGCATTACAACTTTTCTCCAAACTGTTTACAAGATATATTTTGGAATACTGACAGAGAAGCTATGGCTCAAATTTGTAGCCTTACTGCCTTTAAATAAAATATACCTTATCTATTTTTAAACAAACGCAAAAAATTGATGTCTGTAGCTTTTTTTTGAAGAGTTTTGCTTACATAAAACTACAGCAACTTGGAGGGTAAGTCCAGCCTTTTTAAAAATAAGAAACATGTCCCCTAATTACAAGACACCACAGACTATGCATAATCAGCAAATATTGACCTCAGGTCTGGAATAGTAATTTCTGATCTAAATGCATGCACTAAATTAATTAGTTCCACTGTTAAATAGCGCCGTGGGGAATTCCTGATTCCAGTACAGCACAGCTGGCACTGATCAAGCTTAATGCAAGCCTGCTTTGTTTTTTGAGTTAGGTGGTACGATGTGTACTGGGTGCCCCAGCAGTCTCTGCCACCCCTACCTCTGTTATCCTGTCTCATCACAGTCCTCTCTGCTCGAGCTCCCGGAAGGAAAGGAAGAACAAGGTCGCTTCTAAAAGGATGACACCTGTACTGAGACCCTAAATATAAGAAAGAAAAACCTAGAAATGTGAACTTAAAATACAAGTAAACTCTTTAAAAATTTAATCACATAAAACCTCTTTCTGCATAAACTGAGTCAAGACATAAAGCAGACTACTAAACACCAGATTGAGAATCAGAAATCCTTTAATGAAATTATGCTGTCAATATAGGACTCTATATTAATGCTTAATTCCATTATCCATTCATACCAGACAGAATGAAGGCCTAGAATAGGTCACTGCGATTCTCAATGGGGGGCCATTTTGCACGACGGGACATCAGCAATGTCTCGAGACACTTTTCTTTTTTTTTTGGAGATGGAGTCTTGCTCTGTCACCCGGGCTGGAGTGCAGTGGTGTGATCTCAGCTTACTGCAAGCTCCGCCTCCTGGGTTCAAGTAATTCTCCTGCCTCAGCCTCCCAAGTAGCTGGGATTACAGGCATGTGTCACCACACCTGGCTAATTTTTTTGTATTTTTAGTAGAGATGGGGGTTTCACCATATTGGCTGGGCTGGTCTCAAACTCTTGACCTTGTGATCTGCCCGCCTCGGCCTGCCAGTGATGGCATTACAGGCGTGAGCCACCGTGCCTGGCTTGAGACACTTTTCATTGTCACAACTTAAGGGTTCTATGTTCTACTAGCATCTAGCAGATAAAGGCCACGGATGCTGCTAAATATCCTACAATGCATAGGGCAAACCCTACGACAAAAAATGATCCAGCGAAGCCCTGTGTTAGACATACAGCAGTACTTAATTGTCACCTATAACTTGGTGCAACCTTCACAGATCTCCAACTTATGTCTCTTATCTCCAATGTATGTCTCTATCCTAACATTTGTCTCATTATAATACAACTATGTTTAGATAGCTATCTTCCCTAATAGTCCTGTGAACTCCTGAAAGCAAAGTCAGTTAACCTGCAATGTGACAGCATCTAGCACAGTGTGGATGATCAACAAATGTTTCATGAAAAAGTGAACAGGTGGACAAATGAAAGGTTCTCAATTCAAACTCCAGAGTCTAGTAAGATCTGGTCCAAATGCTGTTCTTCTCCATGAAGGATAATAAGATTTGAGTTTTAGAAACAATGCTGAATTTGACAGCTTTAGAACAGGAGGAAAACATGAGAGATAAATCCGTTGGACTAAAACTGGAGAGGTTAAGAATGATAAAATTAAGATAATGAAGTGAAATAAGGTTTATAACTACTAACAGAAAGAACTACATTAAATACATTTTAAAGAAAAAATTACCAAGGCTTGGGGACTTGACACTACTACTCAAAATTACATTTATAGATCCTCTCTTCTGTACATTAACATTTATCTTTTAGGCCAGTGGCTCATGCCTGTAATCCCAGCACTTTGGGAGGCTGACGCGGGCAGATCACCTGAGGTTGGGAGTTTGAGACCAGTTTGACCAACATGGAGAAATCCCATCTCTACTAAAAATACAAAATTAGCTAGGCGTGGTGGTGCATGCCTGTAATCCCAGCTACTCAGGAAGCTGAGGCAGGAGAATTGCTTGAACTCAGAAAGTGGAGATTGCAGTGAGCCGAGATCGCACCATTTCACTTTACCCTGGGCAACAAGAGCAAAACTCTGTCTCAAAAAAAAAAAAAAAAAAATTATCTTTTAACAATTTATCTCATGTAACACTTTTAGGTAAAGTTTGACAATGTCCATTAGGACATATACAACATGACATTAGTCATCATGTATATCGGCCATTTCCAGAAAGGTAGCAGGGTATTGAGGAGCCATCTGTTCATGGAACTTCTTTCTATACCAAAAATATTTTTCATTAGGAAACTATGAGTTAACATGGCTTTTAAAAGTTCATAAAAAAGTATACTAATCCAGAATGTTAAGTAGGTTAAAGTGTTTTAAACATCTAGATTCGAAGGGAAGAGAGATTTATGTTGAGTATGGCAGCTAAGATTTCCCCCTTTCTTTTAGCAACAGCTATCTCACAGTATAATGTAATCCAGTTATTTTTTGGCACCATATCAGAAGCAGTTGCATTTCAGGAAGATGAGGTGTCAGTGCTGTAGATTTACCTCTGATAAGCCTTCAATATAAGTCAGACATAAAACCACATAGATTGAAAAGCACATAAAGTGGCTTTAAGAGCAACTTGATAGTCTCAGGAACAACAGTGAAAGAAATGAGTTTTCTCCTAATGAATACTACAAAATACTACGAAATACTACTGAAGTTACTACAGTGATTTTTTTTCATAAGGAAAAAACAGAAAACCACTGAAAAGTAAAGGTCTCATTTAACCTTAAAGAAATCACAGCTTCCTGCTAGAGGTACTCATGGTCAGGAGAAATTAGAAATTGACTTATAACTACATTTATACATGTTCCATTCTTCTGCAGCATTCAAAATTTTTAATATGAATACAGATGTAATGTTTATCCTCCTAGTACAAAGCCAAGATTATAGCCAGATGGAAATCAGGTTTATCACCTCCCAACATCTGGCTCCCAACACACTGCCAAAGCAATATCACTTTAAATGTGGACTGTGAACCCAGAGTCCTAGTGCAGGCTCAAATGTAGCCCTGTGGTATGATCTAAAAGCTATATTGGCCGGGTACAGTGGCTCACACCTATAATCCCACCACTTTGGGAGGCTGAGGCAGGTAGATCACCTGAGGTCAGGAGTTTGAGAGAAGCCTGGCCAACATGGTGAAACCCCATCTCTACAAAAATACAAAAAATTAACCGGGTGTGGTGGCAGATGCCTGTAATCCCAGCTACTTGGGAGGCTGAGGCAGGAGGATTGCTTGAACCTGGGAGGCGGAGGTTGCAATGAGCCAGGATTATGCTACTACGCTCCAACCTGGGCAACAAGAGTGAAACTCTGTCTCAAATAAATAAATAAATAAATGCCATATTATTGTCTTCCTGAATAACAGCTACTTGTAACATAAACAGATCAAGGAGATTTTACCATATGCATTACAATAAAGTACACTTGAAAAGTATAGTCATGAAAGTATATACTTGACCTATATTTTGAAAATTCATGCACAAATCCTACTTTCCAGAAAGAAAAAGCTCATAAATGTAGTACTGTACTAAGCCACAGATTTTACTGGAAAACCTAGGATGATTACAGAATCATTCTGGCCCTTAACCGGGAAGCCATGCAGAGAAAGTTCCAGTAAAATACCATGCTGACACCGCAGGCACCTTTAAAGACAAGTTTCTAGGAAAGTTGGGCATTTGACAGGAAGGGAAAACAAGGTAGGAAAGTACTGTGGATCTTCCCAACTATTAATAGTATCATTTCATTAAAATTGGACAGTCTCACCCTCTTTTTTAGTGTTGTTCTAGATATATACCCATCACCCCCTTTCTTACACATACACACACTGACATCTTTTAACTGTATTCTCTATTTAAATAGTGTTGGACATAGAGGCTGGGTGCAGTGGCTCACACCTATAATCCTAGCACTTTGGGAAGCTGAGGCGGGTGGATCATTTGAGGCCAGGAGTTTGAGACCAGCCTGGCCAACATGGTGAAATCCTGTCTCTACTAAAAATAAAAAAATGTAGCTGGGCATGGTGGTACACTCTTGTAATCCAAGTTACATGGGAGACTGAGGCAGGAGAATCACTTGAACCGGGGGTGGAGTCAGAGGTTTCAGTGAGCCGAGGTGGCACCACTGCACTCCAGCCTGGGTGACAGAGCAAGACACCGTCACAAAAAAAAAAGAAAAGAAAAAAAAAAACTAGCGTTGGACGTAGATAATCTTCATATAGCGTGAAAATACAACATATGTTTTATAAGTGGTCTTCAAAATGTTCTATCTGTTGAGATAATCTCTTTGGATAATAAGGATCTTACTCCTTGTCCAGCATTTCCATTTTCAAAAGCATCTCATGCACATGAACAGTACGTACTTACCATTCTCAAGTACGACATCCACAGCCACAGTTGTCAGGTCTTTAGTACAAGCAGCCTGAATGTCCTCAGTTGGGGCAATGAATGTGCTGAGTCCAGTCATTTTGTTGACATAAACCATTCTCCCCAGGGCTACATCGAAATGCTGCTGCCAATCCGAGCGACACGTGTTTGACTCTTCAGTTTCAGAACAGGCTCTTGCTTTAGATTCCTCACTTTGAAAACAAATTCCATTTTGGTCACCTATGGCATCTTCTACCAGATTCATTAACATTCCACTGGGAGAGTCCGGACTTCCTGTGTGTTGTTCTGAAGCTCTGATAAGAACATCTGAATCTTTACTGGTAACTTTAGAATTATCATAGGGCAATACCAAAGGAGTCTCTGATATCACACAGTTCTCTGTTGTATTGCTGTTAGAATGTGTTTTACTATTTTTATTAAAGGAATTATCCTGTGTGACAGAATCTGATGTTGGGATGACACCATTCTCTGTTTTTTCATGCTCATTTTTAAATAACATACAAAAATCTTGTGTTAACACACTGCACAACTTGTTCTCTTTCCTACTGGAATCTGGATTTGGAAGTTCATTAAAACGACTCATCATCTCCATTGTTTGAGTTTCTCTTTCGGAACCCTTCCGTCTGGATAATTTAGAGGCTAGTGATTCAGATGACTTCTCAAGGTCCAAAGGTTTTCTATTAAAGAGAGATAACTCCTTCAGGGTCATGGGGCTTTCTCTCAAACTAGGCATCTGTTGTTCTAAACAATCTTCATCTTTGGAGAATGGAAACTTCCCTGAGTCAAGGATGTGGCTTGCTGGTTGGCAACTACTATCTGAATCACTATGCTTCATAGTAGTGATTTTACAAATATCAGAGTTGTCTAAGCGGTTCTTGGTCTTCAGCAGAATGTCAGGTTCAACATGAGGACTGAGATTGGTAGTGACTCCGTTACTTTCCTCTACTTTTGTATCCAGAGGATTTTCAACCTTTCCGTATTGTCTCTTAAACTTCTCTAAAGATCCTAGCTGTGAACTCAAGCTTAGCTTCTTACGGACGATTGGTTTGGAGGAACCAATTAATTTATCTGTTTTCCTACTATCATTTGAAACGTGTCTATACCAGGGGAAAGAGGGGGATATATCAGATAATATGCAACCTGTTTGTGATTTTTTGCTATCTTCCTGAAAAGTAGAAAACTTTGCATAAGTTGCTGTAGGTTCATTCTCTAGCCCACAACTTACATTTGTTCTGCAAATTTTTTTGTTGGGCAATTGACCAGATTCTTTACTCAAAGTGCCGGCTAAATCTTTGAGGTCTAGAGTTTCAGCTGAATGACATGTTCTATTTCCAAATGTTTCTTGGGCACGTGTGGGACCAGGTCTAACATAACTTTTAAATGCATGTTCTGTTTCAGTTGATTTAGTTTTCTCATTTTGTACTATATGAGTTATAAAGCCAGTGGAACATAATTTAACTTGTCCGTAACTAAACACATTTCTTCTTCCACAATTGCTAGGCTCTTTTTTTCCCTCCCTCTCTGTCTGAGCACTATGTACTCCCAATAATGTTGTCGCAAAAGGCAGAGGCTGGCATCCCACTTCAGTAGCATCTTTAAATCTCTCTGGTTGATTCTGAATTCTATTATTTTTCATGACATTGGCAGCCATGCCATTAAGAGTAGTACTTTCTTTCCATATTTCTAGATCCTCCCCACTCTCTTCAAAGTGACATGGTGCCTGAAAAGGGCTTAAAAACATTTCTGAACTGGTTCCACATGTGTTTTCTAAAGAGCTATGTTCCAGGCAAGATTTTTTATGTTTCTCATTTTCTCCTGCTTCTGATGCTACAATTGTCTCTTGTTCTAACATCTTTGATTCTGAGCAAGAGCTGTCTTTGTTTTGTAAAGATGGCTCTGTCATTGTGCTATGGCCTGGACCACCTGATTCATAAATATATAAAAATGCATCATTTGTATTTTTTCTGATAGCTTCTAAATCCCTAGAATTCTGTGTGCTTATGTTTTCTGCAGTAGCTTTTCTTTTCACAGCTTTTGATTGCAAATTAAACATCTCATAGGAATCTAAAATATTATTACATGCTTCCTGGAAACTGCCCTGGTTACTCCTCTCATCGGAAGTCACACGCTTCTGAAGAGTAGCATCAAATAAATTAAAACCATTATCTTCACTAAATTCCTTAATATCCTCACCTGATAATTCCACAAATAATTTTTCTTGCTTTAAAAACATTTTCACTCCTTCCTGAATGCAAAACAAGAGAGTGTCCCAGTTCTGAAACTCAATCAGAGTTTTGGCTGGCTCCATGCACACATCATACTCACAGAATTGGCACTGCACATTAATTACATATATGCCATAGAGTTCTGGGGTAGACCGGTGCCGAAGACTTGAATTCATTTGCCTACTGCTGGAACCGTTCTTTGGCTTGCATATAATACTTTCTTTCCTTAATAAAAAGTCAATGAGTTTATGTAGCTTTGTCCTTAAAACTAGTCTTTTATTCACAAACAAAAACTGCATATTCTTATTGTAATGTGCTTCAGAGCTGATATAGCCACTAAGCTCAAACTGTTTATATTTAAAACTTATTTCTCTCAGCTTTTGGGACTTTCCCAATCCATAAATTTGACAGAATCGGGAACATACGTCTTTGGTTTTAGGGAGCTGAAGAACCATGGAACCAGAAACATCATTTCTCAAAGAGAAAGAGATGGAAGGGTGCATAAGTGAGAGAGCTTCTATCCTCTGCCTAACCTTCTCAAACTCCAGTCTAGGGTCCATGCATTTCCTCCTTACAGGCAGCTGGTAAAATAGGTTATACACTGTTACAGTGGTCCCAGAGCTTGGTCTAGTCACATCAGCTTCACAAGCTTTCAGGGCTTTTCCACTCTGAAACAGTTTCACAAAAGTTTTCATTGTCCTGTTTTTCTTGGATGAAATTTCCACAGCGCTGGCCATGTCAGCAATATTTGCCAAGGCCTCTCCTCGGAAACCATAAAACCTTGGATTCTCCAAGTCCTGTACCGAGTGGCATTTACTGGTGAAATAACGATTTCCCACTTTCTCTACATCATCACTCCCCATCCCAAATCCATTGTCTATCACTTGAACTTGGAAGATTTCCATATTCACCCTGACAGCCACACATTTTGCTTCAGCATCAATACTGTTGAGGGCAAGTTCCTCAACACATTGGCCCAAGGAGCTTATGGCCAAACCAGAACGCAATTTGGCTTGTACTTCAACTGACAAGCACTTGATCATGGTAGGTAGAAAGATGGTGAGAATGCCAGGCACTGGTTTCCTTCTCTGACTGGAAATAATTGCCTATAAGAGAAAAAAACCACACACACACATAATCAAAGCTTCAGCATTACACATTTCTTTCAAGCATTATGAAGAAATAGCATTTGAGGTAAATGAAATCGCTCTTATTAAACCAAATTGTGAAACAAAGCAAAACAAAGTCATACCACTGATCTCTAGGCACAGCTCATGCTTGGTGCAATGAATTAATATCCAAAGAAACATTCATAATTTCATAATTTTCAATGCTCCTTTCTAAATCCCACATGTCCTAAAGTGAAATCATAATTACACTTGAAGTTGACCGGTAAAGACAGTATTCGAAATTCTAACCACTTCACCAAAAACAGATGCCTAAATTAAATACAGCTAAGGAACATTAGCTAGAAATTATTCATGACAAAAATGTCCAAGCTAGTTTCATAACATTTATACATTACACAATAACCATGACTTTTAGAAAAATACTTATAATGAATTGCTAAGACATTGCAATAAGGTGAAGCAACAGGAAGAAATTTTAAGAATCATATTGTATCAAAGAGAAATTGGGGGCATTAAGAGATTATTATTATTATGGTTAAGTATAGTCACCTCAGGGAAAGAGGCTGGGAATGGGAAAAGATAAAGCAGGAAAATTCCTTTTCATATAAACCTTTCTTTGCCATTCGATTGTTAAATCCTGTTCATGTATTACTCTGATGTTTTTAGAAGGTCGTTATTATTCTTTTTTGAAACAGGGTCTTGCTCTGTCACCCAGGCTGGAGTGCAATGACACAATCTCGGCACTGCAGCCTGCACCTCCTGGGCTCAAGCAATCCTCCAGCCTCAGCCTCTCGAGTAGCTGGGATTACAGGTGCACACCACCACGCCTGGCTAATTTTTGTCTTTTATGTAGAGATGGGGTTTCACCATGGTGACCAGCCTGGTCTCAAACTCCTGAACTCAAGTGATCCTCCCGCCTTGGCCTCCCAAAGTGCTGGGATTACAGGTGTGAGCCACCGCGCCCGGCCAGACGGTCATTATTATTAATATTCTTTTGATCTTTACAGACGGGCATAAACTACCTTGGTAATAATAATGATGGCATGGGGCTGCCTGAATTTGATTTTAAGTTTTCCTGCAAGTAAAAGCACAAAACCAAAAAACACTTAAAAAACCCAAACCCTAAGATTCTAGTGCCATTAAAGGTCTCCCCCTCTTCTCCATCAGTGACAGCCGCGTGGGGGAGCCCCCTGTAGGCGGTGGGGTTGGTTTTCCAAACTCGGGAAAATCAGGGCTCTAACTGCAGAACTTCTGCTGCTTTCTAAGCTAATGCACTTCGCAGCCTGCAGCAAGTGAGGGGCAAACGTTTAACAAGTATTCGGATTAATGTAAACCCAACGATTTCCTTATGACGCCTCCCAGCGCCTGGGACGGACGGAACGCACGGGCCTGGATCCAGGGCCCGGGGGCCTGGGAGCGCCGCGCGGGCCGCGTCCAGGGCAGCGCCGCCTTCCCGCCAGGCCCAGCCCCTCCCCAGCCAGCCCCGTCCTTGTCCCCAAACCGGGCCCGCCCTGCCGCCAGGCCGCCGGGCCTCCGGGGTCCTCGCGCATCCGGCTCCGAAAGCTGCGCGCAGCCATCATCAGGCCCTTCTGGTGTTAGAAGAGCCCCTGGCAACATCTTTTCGTCGCGTGCTTCCCCCAGAGTCACCTCGAGTCCCGCTTAACCAATTCTCGGACACCAACCGCCTGGGACGCCGACGCGCGCACCTTGGGTCTTGAGGCTCGTGCACGTGCGAGTCCACGAGCATGCGCTTCGGAGGGGGCGCGCCAGGCCACGACACACCAGTGCGCATGCGCATCAGGTGTTCCAGCCAAGGATCCGCATCCCAGGGTTCAGTGAACGGGTACCTACAGTCTCAATCGTTATCTCCTTTTGGCATGGTATGAAAGACTATGTCGTAACTTTTACTTTTGTTTTTATTTTTTTTTTTCCCGTATGTTCCCTTTCCTTTTTTTCTCATTTTCACCTTTGCTCTTAACTACCGTTTAATTCAATATATATTTTATGTTTGCTTATTGTCTTCTCTCCCTAGAATGTAAGCTATGTGAAGGTAAGGAGTTTATATATTTTGTTTACTGCTGTATCCCAGTTACCAAGAGCAGTGCCTGGCTTATGGTAGGCACTGAATGAATGAATAATTCCAGAGGCTTCCATCTTAGAATTATAGTATTTGGAGCTGGAAAAGGCTGAGAAACTGTCTAACTCAACTCTTTTTTTTTTTTTTTTTTTTTTTTTTTTGAGACGGAGTCTTGCTCTGCCGCCCAGGGTGGAGTGCAGTGGCCGGCTCTCAGCTCACTGCAAGCTCCGCCTCCCGGGTTCACGCCATTCTCCTGTCTCAGCCTCCCGAGTAGCTGGGACTACAGGCGCCCGCCTCGTCGCCCGGCTAGTTTTTTTTTTGTATTTTTTAGTAGAGACGGGGTTTCACCATATTAGCCAGGATGGTCTCGATCTCCTGACCTCGTGATCCGCCCGTCTCGGCCTCCCAAAGTGCTGGGATTACAGGCTTGAGCCACCGCGCCCGGCCTCAACTCTTTTTTGTTTTTTTTTTGAGACGGAGGCTGTTGCCCAGGCTGGAATTCAATGGCGTGATCTCAGCTCACCACAACCTCCGCCTCCTGGATTCAAGAGATTCTCCTGCCTCAGCCTCCCAAGTAGCTGGGATTACAGCCATGCGCCACCACGCTCGGCTAACTTTGTATTTTGCGTAGAGCCGGAGATTTCTCCATGTTGGTCAGGCTGGTCTTAAACTCCCGACCTCAGGTGATCTGCCTGCCTTGGCCTCCCAAAGTGTTGGGATTACAGGTGTGAGCCACCGCACCCGGCCTTTGCTCAACTCTTAATTTACAGACAACACCACCAAGACTCTCTTCACTGACTTGAATCTCCCCAATGCCACCACAGCTTCTTTTATAACTAAAGGAGAGCAGAACTCTGAGAATGCTGTGAGAATAAAGTGTTTTGAAATTGTTAACCAGTCCTTAGTTTTTGCTTTCTATCTCATTTTCATTGAGAATTTATTTAAAGTGGAATTTATAACAAATTTGTCAGACCTGGTAAGCATTTGATATATACTAGTTTAGTGACTAACCAAACCCAACCAACCAGTCTTCTAGGGCTGATTAAGCAAAATCCTGATAACTGTTTATGATTATTACTATAGCTAGGGCTGCCATAACAAAATACCTCAGACTGAGTAATTTAAGCAGCAGCAGTCTATTTCCTCTCAGGTCTAGAGACTGGAAGTCTGAGATCAAGGTGTTGGCAGCAACGATTTCTTCTGAGGCCTCTCCTTGGCTTGTAGATGGCCATTTTCACAGGGTCTTTCATTTTTGCACACGTGTCTATGTCCAATATGTTCTCTTCTAAGAACACCAGTCAGATTGGAGTAGGGCCCACCCTCACAGCCTCATTCAACCTTAATCACCTCTTTAAAGGCTCTGTGTCCAAATACAGTCACTTTCTGAGGTACTGGGGACTGGGACTTTAACATACGAATTTGGTGGGCCACAGTTCAGCCCGTAACATAACTTTATGTGAATTCCTTACCCAGAGAAAAGAAACAACAGCAGAAGTAATTCATCCAAACATCATGTGAACAGAGCTAACAAATTGAACTTGTGGTATTTGTTCTTATTAGGCATGCAATTTCTTGAAGAACATTTCATAGAAACCATTTAAAGAAATGACTAAGTAACATAACTTTTTTTCTTTCAGACTTCTTTAAATTACCTCAAAATCCTCTTCCCACAAATGTTTACTGAATAAATACCTCTTATTTCGCCCAAAAGGAAGTTCACTGAAGATTTTTAAAAAGTACTCTAAGCAAAAGGTTCTAACATTTTTATTGATTAGGCTTGTGTACAGTTGTAAACCTTCCATCATACAGGTCATATATAATAACATTCAAATATCTGACATTAGAATAACTTCTTTTTTTTTTTTTTTTTTTTTTTTGAGACGGAGTCTTGCTCTGCCGCCCAGGCTGGAGTGCAGTGGCCGGGTCTCAGCTCACTGCAAGCTCCGCCTCCTGGGTTTACGCCATTCTCCTGCCTCAGCCTCCCAAGCAGCTGGGACTACAGGCGCCCGCCATGTCGCCCGGCTAGTTTTTTTTTTGTATTTTTTAGTAGAGACGGGGTTTCACCATGTTAGCCAGGATGGTCTCGATCTCCTGACCTCGTGATCCGCCCGTCTCGGCCTCCCAAAGTGCTGGGATTACAGGCTTGAGCCACCGCGCCCGGCCTAGAATAACTTCTTGACTAATGCTAATATAACACACAATAGTTCTATCTCTATTAATAATAAAAACCAAACCACTGAGTTTATCTTAGAAAACTTAAATTCAGGCCATTATTTTACAATTTGGAAGTCTGAGTAATCCAACTTTAAGATGACTTTCTCATTGTTGAAGTTTGCTTTGTCGATGTGTGATTTGGGACTTCCTCTTGTTTCAAGCCATTCCTGCATATGACGCACCTTGGAGATGGGACCTTGCAATTGTCCTTGCACTGTGCCCCGGTCAGTGTTCTGGACCCAGCCTACCAATCCCAGCTTTTTACCCTCAGCCTAAGGGGGGAAAAAAGAGAGAGAGATCCAGTGAGATTGAGGAAAACAAGGTAAGACTACAATCTGTTGCCAGAATCTTGGCCTATAATCAAACCACTGAAACTAATTTGATATTGCCCAGAACGGTCAAAAGAAAGACAGCAAGAAGGATCTCATTGCTTATCTTCACATGAAGTGTTGGCCACTTGACTCCATGTCTTTCTTCTACCCTATAAAACCCAGGCACTAGAATTTTTTGGTGTGAAGTCAATTTGGTTAAGTACCAAAGACTTAAGTCCAAAACAGATGCTTTTGAAATGATCCCCTAAGGCTGATTGTTTTTAGAATACTGAACTGTATCTTGCTCATTTTCCCTTCCCCTAATCAAGAATCTATTGGGTATGTTAAATGGAAAAAGCATGAAGTTATTTGATCCTTCCCTTTGCCGTTATCCAGGACCACACCTAAAATCCAGATGAATTCGTGTTCATTATATCTTTAAAGATCATTAGAAAGTATGTCACAATTTCCTGAGTAACTCATCCCATTGTTCTTACTGTAGTAAAACTGTCTAACCCAATATATTTATGTTGTAGCCAAAGCCCACTTTGTTGTCTTCCTAGAAAAGGAAAGCAGCTGGTGATCAGGCTCTCAACAGCAAACATGAGACTACATAACTATCAGGTTTTCACTTGACTTTCTTCTCTTCTGTCTAAATAATCACAATGCCTTTAGGCTTATGAAAAACATCTAATCATTATAGTGGCTTATCCTTTTTAATGTTCTTTCCTTTTATTAAACTGTGGCAAGACTGAATGTTTAGGAAAGGTAGCAATGTTTTGGAGGTAATTTTATATTTGTATAAATTTATGATTAGAATATTAAGTCACTGATTGTTAAAGTAATCTATCTAAATAGAAGGTGCTGGATTACAAAAGAAAATGAGAGTTAACATGATTGCATGTCAAAATGTGGGAAATTGCTGGAGTTGGCCAAAGAAAACGTTATGCATAGCAAAAAAAATGTTTGATGAGGAATTTAAGTATCCATCAAATCAAAGACATGTTCAAAGCAAAGACATGTTTGCTTAATGAACAAAACAGACTCCAACCAAATAAATAACCATTTGAAGGATACAAAGGAAATTAAAGAATGAAGAAAAATAGAAGATGCCTACCTGATGCACTGCTAAGTGCCAAAGAAGATACCATAAAAGAAGAATGCTGAGAATGAATTTTGAGTAAGACTCCACATCCAACTGACTTGGTATAACAACTGCCCTCTTCTGCTTCAAATTAACCCAGGGGAGCTGACTATCTCCAGTTCTTAAGAGTTATCTTATATGTATGGTAAATAGCTATAAGAATGTGCAGTTTTAAACAGGAGGTTTAACAGTCAAACAAATCTTTAAAAATTTGCAGTGTGATTTATCTGAACTCTCTTTTTTTTTTTTGGAGACGGAGCCTTACTCTGTCGCCCAGGCTGGAGTGCAGTGGCGCGATCTCAGCTCACTGTAAGCTCCGCCTCACGGGTTCACGCCATTCTCCTGTCTCAGCCTCCCAAGTAGCTGGGACCACAGGCTCCCGCAACCACTCCCAGCTATTTTTTTTGTATTTTTAGTAGAGATGGGGTTTCACTGTGTTAGCCAGGATGGTCTCAATCTCCTGACCTCGTGATCCGCCCTCCTCGGCCTCCCAAAGTGCTGGGATTACAGGCGTGAGCCACTGCACCTGGCCTTACCTGAACTCTTGAGAGTTGAACAGAACACTACAAAATTTGACCAGTGTTGAGAATGGGTGTTTCCTACTGGTTTCATTTGTGTGCTCAACTCTGTTCTTATTTTTTTAACGATAGCATAATGTTATTGACTCATGTTCAGTTTTGAATATCTATTGCACAAGTAAACAGGGTTTTTCTCCCCTAAGAAAATTCCAAAAAGCGAATTCTACCTCATAACCATATTTTTGCTTAAACAATCATCTGACAACATTTTAAGGTATATAATCACCAACTCTAGTTGCAATCTAAAAAGAAACTCTCTTCAAATCAATAACCAAGATTTCCACCTTAGGATACTAGAAAAAGAAGAGCAAACTAAATTCAAAATGAGCAGAAAGAAAGAAATAAAGATTAGAGCAGAAATTAATGGAAAGCAGAAGAATGGAGAAAATCAATAAAACAAAAGTTGCTTATTTGACAAGATCAACAAAATTGACAACCTTTAGCTAGACTGATAAAGAAAAAAGGATGAAAGTCTCAAATTACTAAAATCGAAATAAAAGAGAAGCTATTACCACCAACCTTACAAAGATAGGATATAAGGGAATTCTATGAACAATTATATGCCAAAAAATTAGATTAACTTGGATGAAAAGAAACCTAATAACCTAGAAAGACAAACAACCAAAACTGAATCAAGAAGAAATAGAAAGTGTGAATAGACCTATACCAAGTAAAGAGATGGAATTTTTAATCAAAAACCTTCCCACAGAGAAAAAGCCCAGGACCAGATGGCTTCATGGGTAAATTCTACAAAATGTTTAAAAAACAATCCTTTACCAACCCTTCACAAGCTCTTCCAAAAAATAGAAGATCCAAACCAAGAATTAAGGGTTAAAAAGAAATAAGAGGAAACACTTCCCAACACATTCTATTAAGCCAGCATTATCCTTATACTAAAACCAAAGCTAAAAAATAAAAATGATAAATAAAGAGAAAAAAAAAACCCAATGTAAAAGAAAAAACAAAGAAACTCCAAAACAACAAAGCCATCACAAGAAAAAAAACACCAAAAAACCATAGACCAATATCTCTTATGAACAGAGATGCAAAAATCCTCAGCAAAATACTAGCAAACCAAATCAGGCAACATATAAAAAGAATTGTACACCATGACAGATTAGGATTTCTTTCAAGGTTGCTTCAATATGCAAGAAGTAATCAACTTAATATGCCATATTAATAAAACAAAAGCTACATGATAATCTCAGTAGATGGCAAAAAAGCATTTGACAAAAACTAATACCTCTTTTTTGATCAAAACACTCAAAAAACTAGGAACAGAAGGAATCTTCCTCAACCTGATAAAGGGAATCTGTGAAAAACCCACTGCTAACATCATACTTAATGGTGAAAGATCGAAAACCTTCCCACTAAGATCAGGAACAAGACAAGGATGTCTGCTACTACCATTCTACTCAATATTATACTTAAGGGTCTATCCACAGCTGGAAAAAGAAAAGGCATTCAGATTGGAAAGGAAAAAGCAAAACTATCTCTACTTGCAGATGACATATCTTGTATACAAAAAGTCCTAAGGAACACACACAGGCACACACTAGAGCTAATTAACAGTCTCACAAGGTTGTAGGATGTAAGATCGATATACAAAAATCAATTGTATTTCTATACACTAGCAATGAAAAACTGAAAATGAAGTTAGGAAACAATTCCATTTATAATAGCATCAAAAAGATAAAATGTCTACGAATAAATTTAACAAAAGAACTGCAAGACATACACGGAAAGTTACAAAACATTCTTGAAAGAAATTAAAGACTATCTAAGTAAATGGAAAGACATTCCTTATTGATGTATTGGAAGACTTAATATTGTTAAGGTGATACTACTACCCAATTGATCTACAGATTCAACTCAATCTCTATCAAAATCCCAGTGCTTTTGCAGAAATCGAAAAATTGATACTAAAATTTACATGGAAACATAAGGGACCCAGAATAGCTAGAAATAATCTTGAAAAGGAAAAACAAAGTTGAAGAATTCACACTTCCCAATTTCAAAATTTACTACAAAGCTGCAGTAACTGAGACAGTGTGATATTGGCATGATAGTGGCTTAGACCATTTTGTGTTGCTATAAAGAACTACCTGAGGGCCAGGCATGGTAGCTCACACCTGTAATCCCAGCACTTTGGGAGGCCGAGGTGGGGGGATCAGGAGGTCAGGAGTTCGAGACCAGCCTGGCCAAGATGGTGAAACCCCCTCTATTTTTTTTTTTTTTTTTTTTTTTTTGAGATGGAGTCTCGCTCTGTCACCCAGGCTGGAGTGCAGTGGCCGGATCTCAGCTCACTGCCAGCTCCGCCTCCCAAGTTCACGCCATTCTCCTGCCTCAGCCTCCCGAGTAGCTGGGATTACAGGTGCCCGCCACCTCGCCCGGCTAGTTTTTTTTTTTGTATTTTTTTAGTAGAGATGGGGTTTCACCATGTTTGCCAGGATGGTCTCGATCTCCTGACCTCGTGATCCGCCCGTCTCAGCCTCCCAAAGTGCTGGGATTACAGGCTTGAGCCACCGCGCCCGGCCTGAAACCCCCTCTATTAAAAAAAAACAAAAATTAGCTGGGTACGGTGGTAGGTGCCTGTAATCCCAGCTACTCAGGAGGCTGAGGCAGGAGAATCATTTGAACCTGGGAAGTGGAAGTTGCAGTGAGCCGAGATCGCACTACTGTACTTTAGGCTGTGCGACAGAGCAAGACTCCCTCTCAAAAAAAAAAAAAAAGAACTACCAGAGGCTGGGTAATTTATGAAGAGGTTTTATTTGGCTTATGATTCTGTAGATTGTACAAGCATGAGCCTGTCACTGGCATCAGGTGAAGGCCTTAGGCTGTTTCCACTCACAGTGGAAGGCAAAGGGGATTCCACATGTGCAGAGATCATATGGTTAAAGAGGAAGTGAGGTGGGGTGGGAAGTGGTGGGGTACCAGGCTCTTTTTAATAACCAGTTCTCACCAGGTGCAGTGGCTCACACCTGTAATCCTAGCACTTTGGGAGGCCGAGGCAGGTGGATCACCTGAGGTCAGGAGTTCGAGACCAGCCTGGTCAACATGGTGAAACCCCATCTCTACTAAAAATACAAAAATTAGCTGGGTGTGGTGGTGGGTGCCTGTAATCCCAGCTACTTGGGAAGGTGAGGCAGGAGAATCGCTTGAACCCTGGAGGCAGAGGTTGCAGTGAGCCAAGATTGTGCCACTGTACTCTAGCCTGGGTGACAAGAATGAAACTCCGTTTCAAAAAAATTAATAAATAAAAATAACAACCAGTTCTCAAGGGAACTAATAGAGTAAGAATTCATTGGCCCTCCCACCCTGCAGGAAGGGCATTAATCTGCTCATGAGGGACCTGGCCCCATGACTCAAATACCTCCCATTATGTCTCACCTTCAACACTGGGGATCAAATTTCAACATGAGATTTGAAGGGGTCAAACATCTCAACTACAGTAGGCAGACATACAGATGAATGGAATAGTATTGAGAGTCCAGAGATAAACCCTTACATTTATGTTGATTTTTGCTATGACAAATGAATGTGGGAAATAATACTCATTTCAACAAATGGTGCTGGGACAACTGGATATTCACATGCAAAAGAATAAAGCTGGATTTCCTACCTCACATCACATAAAAATTAAACTGGATCAAAGACCTCAATCTAAGAGTGTAAACTATGAAACTGAAGAAAACAAAGGCGGCTGGGCGTGGTGACTCACGCCTGTAATCCCAGCACTTTGGGAGCCCAAGGCGGGTGGATCACGAGGTGGGTGGATCACGAGGTCAGGAGACCAGTCTGACCAACCTGGTGAAATCCCATCTCTACTAAAAATACAAAAACTAGCCAGGCGTGGTGGTGCACATCCGTAATCCCAGCTACTCAGGAGAATTGCTTGAACCCTGGAGGCAGAAGGCTGCAGTGAACTGATCGTACCACTGCACAGAGCAAGACTCTGTCTAAAAAAAAAAGAAAAAAAAGAAAGAAAGGAAAAGAAAAGATAGGCATGACAGCTGGGTGTGATGGCTCACACCTGTAATCCCAGCACTTTGGGAGGCTGAGGTGGGCAGACTGCTTGAGGTCAGGACCAGCTTGGGCAACTTGGGGAAATCCAGTCGCTACAAAAAACAAAAACAAAACAAACAAAAAACATAGGCATGAACCTTCATGACCTTGGATTAGGAAGATTTCTTAGACATAACACTAAAAGTACAAGCAAAAAAAGAACAGATAAATTTGATTTGACTTCATCAAAAGTAAAAACTTTTGTACTTCATAGACACTATCAAGAAATTAAAAAGACAACCCACAGAATGGGAGAAATGTTTGTATATCATATATCTGATAAGGGACTAGTATCCAGAATAAAAATATTCTTACGACTCAAGAATAAGGAGGCAAATAACTAAAAATGGGCAAAAAGATTTGAATGGACATTTCTCCAAAGAAGACAAAATATGCCAATAAACACATGAAAACATGCTCAACATCATTAGTCATTAGGAAGGCAAATCAAAACCACATTGAAAGTACACATGTACAACAGGATATTATTCAGTCTTACAAAGAAAGAAAATTGTTTTTACTTTCATGATATAACACAGATGAACCTTGAGGATATTACGCTGAGTGAAATAAGCCAGCCACAAAAGGACAAATACTGTAAAATTCTACTTATATGAGGTAACTAGAATAGTTGAATTAATAGAATGTAGATTTATGATTGTCAGGGGTTTGGGGGAAGGAGAAAATGGAGAATTAGCATTTAATGAATACAGAGTTTCAGTTTGGCAAGATGAAAAGCGTTCTGTAGATAAACAGAACAATGTACTTAAGACCACCGAATTGTACATTTAAAAATGGTTAAAACAGTAATTTTTATGTTATATGTATTCTACCACAATTTTAGAAGTAAGCGTGCTATATGGTTTTCAAATATTTTGGGATTTTCCAATTATCTTTTTTATTTTTATTTTTAATGTGGTTTAGTTCCACTGTAGTTGCAGAATATTCCTCGTATGATTTAAATCCTTTTAAATTCATTAATACCTGAAAAACAAACAAACAACCACAATGAGATATTACCTCATACCCACTAGGATGGCTAACATAAAAGACAGTAACCATTGTTGGCAAGGATGTGGACAAACTGGAATTCTCACACATTGCCAGTGAGAACATAAAATGGTATAGCTACTTTGGAAAAGTTTGGCAGTTCCTCAAAAAGTTAAACATAAAGTTACCATATGACCCAGCAATCTACTCCTAGGTATGTATATACTCAATGGAACTGAAACATTGTCTACACAAAAATATGCACACATGTGTTCCCAGCACTATTATTCATAATGGCCAAAAATCAAACCCAAATTTCCATCAACTGATGAATGGATAAATAAAATGTGGTATATCCATACAATGGGATATTATTCAGCCATAAAAAGGAATAGGATACTAATACATGCTACAGTGTAGATAAACCTTGAAAACAATATGTTAAGTGAAAGGAGCCAGTCACAAAAAAAGGCCACATTTGTATGATTCCATTTATATTAAATATCAAGAATAGGGTGAACATGGTGGCTCACGTGTGTAATCCCAGCACTTTGGGAGGCTGAGGTAGGTGGATCACCTGAGGTCAGGAGTTCAAGACCTGCCTGGCCAACACGGTGAAACCCCGTCTCTACTAAAAATACAAAAATTAACTGGGCGTGGTGGTGCATGCCCGTAATCCTGGCTACTTGGGAGGCTGAGGGAGAAGAATCACTTGAACGCGGGAGGCAGAGGTTGCAGTGAGCCGATATCATGCCACTGCACTCCAGCCTGGACGACAGAGTGAGACAGAGTTGAGACTCCATCTCAACAACAACAACAAAAATCTAGAATAGGCAAATTCATAGAGACAGAAAGTAGGTTAGTGGTTATTAGGGGCTTAGGGGATGAGGAGTGAGTGCTAACAGGTAGGGGGTTTCTTTTTGGGATGATGAAAATGTTCTGGAATTAGTGTACAACTTTGTGAATATACTAAAAATCACCAAATTATACACTTTAGGAGGATGGGTTTTATGGGATGTAAATTATATTCCAAGTTTTTAAAAGTCCCTGAATTATTATTTGCCACTTCTCTAGAAATGAAGGAATTTATAATAAGAGGCTAGATAATATCAACAGCAGACTGCAGCAAAACAACTGTTCAAATGAACATATATATTTAAATGATTATAAATAGTAAAGAATAAGCTACAAGCCTAATTAAAAAAAAAGATGTCATTTTATATGCAGTTTTCCAATCAATATTTGTTTTTCTGTATTCTGTCATTCTTTCTTTAAACTGGGGAGAAGGGCAGGTAGAGAAAGATGGGCTATATATACCACTATCTGGCCCTTTTCCCTCAACAACTTTGACTAACCTTTGAAGCTATTATCTCAATCACCTTAATTTACAGGAACTTAACCTGCATAATTGGTAGCAAAGCTAATTGGAACACAGCTCTTGCTATGAGTTTCAGCAATTCTGTTTTCAACAGTCATTTCCTATTTGAATGTCAGATGGGAAGAAATGATTTCTGAATAATTAGAATAAGAGGTATTGGCCCGGCACAGTGGCTCACACCTGTAATCCCAACACTTTGGGAGGCCGAGGTGGGCGGATCACCTGAGGTTGGGAGTTCAAGACCAGTCTGACCAACATGGAGAAACCCTGTCTCTACTAAAAATACAAAATTAGCGGGGCGTGGTGGTGCATGCCTGTAATCTCAGCTACCCGGGAGGCTGAAGTAGGAGAATGCTTGAACCCGGGAGGCGGAGGTTGCCGTGAGCTGAGATCGCGCCATTGCACTCCAGCCTGGGCAACAAGAGTGAACCTCTGTCTCAAGAAAAAAAAAAGAAAAGAAAAGAAAAGAAAAAGAGGTAGAAGGATCACTTGAGCCCAGGAATTCAAGACCAGCCTGGGCAACATAGCTCTCTATTAAAAGAAAAAAAAAAAAAAAAAGCTGGGTGTAGTGGCATGCACTTGTGGTCCCAGCTACTTGGGAGGCTGAGGAAGGAGGATCATTTGAGCCTGGGAGGTTAAGGCTGCAATGAGCTGTGACTGTGCCACCATCCTCCAGAAAAAAAAAGAAAAAGGAAAAAAGGTATTGACAATTCACATTCATATTTCAAAGATTCCCTCCAGGTTAGAATTTGAATTTTAAGTACCACAGTCCCAGGAAGGAGACACTTAAGAAGTTCTGCAGTCCTAACTCATTATCTGTGGGATTAGAGACACACCGGGAAGGCAATAGCCAATACCTACAGAAGGCAGAGGGGAAATTGAGCTTGCATTTATGTGTGCCTGTTGAGGGAAGATTAACCACATTAAAGCAGAGGTAGAGGCTGCCAACAGTTTGTCCATCCCCTCAAATACTCCCTTATTGCTCTAGGAAGAATACCAGGCTCCACATTCAGTGTTCCCATCACCTATTCTGGAACGGATAAAGAGTTTTTAATAAGAACAACGTCAGCTGGAAAAGGTAAATGTTCTTTCAAAACCAAAAAAAGAATAGAAAGGAATTAAGTGGAGAATTGAGGGAAGCTTGGAGAAAGAGGTCTGAAGAAAGTGCAGCAGCTACAGAGAAAGCATTTATATATGTTATATACCTGACATCAGGTCATCTAAATGCCATCTCTTCAATCAATGTTAGCCTTTCTATAAGAAATCTGACTTGGTTTGATGACGCCACAACAGCGAGAAGTGGTGAAGCCCTCTATTTCCCTTGGAAGAGAGAAGCTCATTAATATGTGTGTCTTGATGCTCAGGCACCACTGTTGGAAAAAGACCAATAATAACAGCAGGATAATCTTCCATTTACACCATGTTTTACCGATTGCACAGCATTTTCATACTCATTGCTCTACAAACTACCTCTTTGCCATGCAGCTAGCCAGCGGCTTCCAGTTCACATTTGTCAGGAACATGTCCCTTGTTCCTATGCCCACAACCTAGGTTACCACCCCAAAGCCTGCAGGCCACATACCTGAGTATACTTGCGGAAAAACACCCCTTGCACCTTCCCAAAAATTTCATAATCCACTGATAACAGGGTGTCTCCTTCTGCCATGCTCAAACCTGTCAGAAACCAGGAAAGCAGAAGAGTGAAGGGCTATTATTCCAGGACCCGCAAGCCTGAGTCAGAAAGGGCCACACCCACCCCTGTCCATCCTTAACCACTGCGACCTCTCCGCGACCTCCAAGTCCTGGAAATGGGAATCGTGACTGGATGTGATAAGGCGTGTGTGAAGGAAGAGCCAGACGCCGGGAGAGGGAGCTTCGGTACGCAGCTGCCCGCTGAAGCCTCTTCTGGGGAAATCACCTGCTGACCGATGACCTCCTTACATCCATTCCCGGTCCCGCTCCCTCACTACCAGAATCCCCTGCTACTAACATTTTAAGGCTAATCGACTTGACAAGCACACCCCGGGGGCCCCTCCCGGCTCACCCTCCTTGACTTCCCCACCGGCTGCCGGGATCACTTCGGGACCACCGGGCCAACGGCTCACCAGGGCGCGCAGACCTCCGCGCCCGGAAGTTTAGTGTATAGCTGCTCCTTCGCTGTCTCTCATGCCCATCACCTCCAGCTGGCCAATCAGAGAGGGCGCCTCGGCCCGTGCCCGCCCAGAAGGCGGGATTTCAGGACGCGGTTGTCCGGCAACCCAAAAGCTTTGGGTTGGGGATCTGTCCAGGAACTCGGCTGGGCCTCCACAAACCTAGCCCTCATCCCATCTTAGTCAACAAGCGCACCCCTCTTCTCATTTTCTCATGGGGAGAAATGCATAGACGAAGAAGTACATTGGGATATATTCAATCATTCCATTAAATACCGACTGACAGCTACTGTGTGCCAGGCACCTGTTCTAGGTGACCTGGCAAACGTTAGTGAACAAAACAGGATCCCTGTCCTGAGGAGCTTAATTCTGGAGGTTAGAGACAAACAGTACACATTAAACATCATAAATAGCTTGTAATCTCAGCACTTTGGGAGGCCAACGCGGGCGAATCACTTGAGGTCAGGAGTTCGAGACCAGCCTGGCCAATATGGTGAAACCCCGTTTCTACCGAAAATACAAAAATTGGCCGGGCGTGGTGGTGGGCGCCTGTAATCCCAGCTACTCGGGAGGCTGAGGCAGGAGAATCGCTTGAACCGGGGAGGTGGAGGCTGCAGTGAGCCAAGATTGCCCCACTGCACTCCAGCCTGGGCAATAGAGTGAGACTCTGTCTCAAACAAATAAATGAATAAATAAAATAAAAAATAAACATCATAAATATGTTGAGTAGATACATCCAACCTTTCTGTCCTTTTTCATTCAGTTCTTAAAGTTTGGGTCATAACTAATCTGGAATAGGGGATTACAGGAGCATAAGTGCACAGGAGGTCCCAATGGAGGTTACGTCTGCTTCTGGGCTTCTGGAAGCTACTCACCGGTCTCCTTTACTAAGAAAATGTCAAATAATGCTTGAACAAATAACTAATCAAACAAAGCAAGAGCACAAGCAAAATAATTAATGGCTCCAGAATTACAGTTGAATCAGTCAATCTAAGCCAAATGGCCAAACTACACGAATTTATTTTGGGAAAAGGGAATTGTCAAGGGGGATGTGGATGAGTATGGTTAAAATTAGAGTTGATGTGTAAACATTTGAATCCAGCTACCCTTATGATTCATAATGTGTGTGAAGGAAAACTGGTGTTTACTGATCCTTTGTGGATTGATTGTATATATTACACCGCTTCATAACATAAGACTCCTTATGCGAATATGCCAGGTTGGCAGACCTGACAATGAGATATGGGTTTGTGACAGTAGGCACGGAAATTCATCATTCTGCTAGTTCCCTGCTACAGAGTGAGGATCCATATCCTAGCGAATCATGCAACCTTAGTGCTGAGAGGCAGGGGGTTGGTGGTGAACAAGCTGGATTGAATGTTGTACTTGGCAATATTTGAAAATAACTCTAAATAGAGTATCTTGCTAATGGTATTTTTTTCTCTAAAATTCATTTAAAAAAAGTTTATAGAATTCAAAACTTACTGAGTGTCTAATACGTATGGGGCACTCTAGAATATACAAAGATGAATGATATATAATCTTTGCCCTCGAAGAGTTTTTAATTTAGTGTAGGGGCACATATGCATGCAAATAATGACAATAAAATGTACATGATAATTTAATTCTATGAAAAGAAAATCCATTGAGAGCTCATCAGGAACCAGCCCTGTGCTATAACAAGGGCAGAAAATATTACAAAGGAGCAAACAAATTAATTCTGATTGGGAAGATTGGGAAAGGGTTCTTGGAGGAAACAGCATTTAATCCAAGGTCACACAACCAGTAAGTGATGGAGCTGGGATTTGGTTCCAGAGTCAACTCCCGCGAATGCTATGCTCTACCAGCTCCCAGTATGTGGAGCTTAGAGTAAGGTAGTACCATGGAGATGAAGTACAAGTAGCCAGTTGTGGCTAGACCAGGGGTCCGCTACCCTGCTTGTGCATCAGGATCTTTGGGGAAGCTTTAAAAAATGTTAGTCCTCAGTCCTCACCCCTAGATATTGCTTTCCAAGTAGTCTTAACACACAGCCAGGAATGAGACTCACTGGGTTGGACTCTGTGGCTTATTAAGGGGAGGCAAAACTGAAAAGGTAGGCTGGACCTAATCTGGGAGGTAGAAATGCCATGCTAAATTATGCACTTCAACTTTATTCTATAGGTGAAGAAGAAGCTACTGGGGAGGGAAATGGTAGGATCAGAAGTATTTAGTAATTAGCTTGATTTAATCACTGCACAATGCATACATGTATCAAAACATCACTGTACACTGCAAATATAGACAAAATTTTGAGTTGTCAATTATATCTTAATAAAACTGGGGGAGTGGAGAAATATTTAGACTGATTATTTTGGCTGCAGCATGAAGGTTGGGTTTGAAGAGCAGATATTAAAGGCAAGAACAAAAGTTAGGAGGGCTATGCCATCCCAAGGAGAAGTGAGGAAAACTCATCTGGGGCAGCAGGCAGAAATGTAAAGGAAGAGTCATATATGAGAGACATGGCAGAAGTAAATTCAATAGGCCAGGCTTACATTTGTAATCCCAACACTTTGGGAGGCTAAGGCAGGTGGATCGCCTGAGGTCAGGAGTTCGAGACCGATGAAACTCCATCTCTACTAAAAATACAAAAATTAGCTGGGCGTGGTGGTGCACACCTGTAGTTCCAGCTACTAGGGAGGCCGAGGCAGGAGGATGGCTTGAAGTGGTTGCAGTGAGCTGAGATCATGCCACTGCACCCCCGCCTGGATGGATGATGGAGCAAGACTCTGTCTCAAAGAAAAAAAAGGAAGAAAACTCAATAAAACTTGTGATTAGTTAGAAGGAAGAGGCAACTAAGAGGGAAGCATGGAAGACTGATGCTATGAGCATGCAAGGGCACACTGCAGAAGCAGATTTGAGAATGGGAGAGGATCATGAGTTTATGTTGTCTTACAGAATTTGAGGTTCCTAAGGAATGATCTTGTGGAGGTGTCAAATGGGCAGTCCCGAAATTTGAGTCTGTAACTAATGAGAAAGACTAAAGCTAGGCTGGCTGTTATTTAAACACAGGTGAAACCTGAAATTTCAACATTTGGTTGAAATCGTTAAAGAAGAGAATGTCTGGAACTACATATATATATATATATATATATATATATATGAAATAAGAGAGCTTCAGAAAACACTTAAATTTAGGGGGCAGATGGGGAAAAGATAAATGCCAGAGACTTGGAAGAAGATGGAGCGAGAATATGAAAGAAGAAAACAAGAGGGCACAGGAGAACTGAGAAGAGCATTCTAAGTGGGTGGACAATCAATCATGTCACATGAGTAGGCTGAAGAAATGAAGCTTTTGTCTTTGGAAGGTCACTGGTAGCTTTGTAGTTAAATAAAGTGGAGAAAGTAGAAGCCAGGCCACAATGAACTGGACAATGACAGGGAGATGAGCATATGTGGGCAGCAAATGTGGAGATTTCCATTAAGAAGCCTTGTGGAGAAGAGGAGAAATGAATGGGACCATAATATGAAAGTTAGGTCATGGGAAGTAAGGTTTGTTTTGCAGGAGAAAGTTGAGTATATTTTAAAACCAAAGAGATGGAGTTTATGGAGAGGTATAACTTGAAGTTAACAAGATGCAGACAGGATGCTGTGGCTCACGTCTATCATCTCAGTACTTTGTGAGACTGAGGCAGGAGGATCTCTTTTGATTCCAGGGGTTTGAGACCAGCCTGGGTAACAAAGGGAGACCCTGTCTCTACAGAAAAAAAAAAAAAAAGCTGGGTGTGAGGGGCACACACCTGTAGTCCCAGCTACTCAGGAAGCTGAGGTGGGAGGATCGCTTGAGCTGTGGAAGTCGAGGCTGCAGTGAGCAGTGATTGTGCCACTGCACTCCAGCCTGGGCGACAGAGTGAGACCCTGTCTCAAAAACAAACAAAGTCCGGGCGTGGTGGTTCATGTTTGTAATCCCAGCACTTTGGGAGGCTGAGGCAGGCGGATCACCTGGGGTCAGGAGTTCAAGACCAGCCTGGCTAACATGGTGAAACTCCGTCTCTACTAAAAATACAAAAAATTAGCCAGGTGTGGTGGCAGACGCCTGTAATCTCAGCTACTCGGGAGGCTGAGACATGAGAATCACTTGAACCCAGGAGGCGGAGGTGGCAGTGAGCTGAGATTGCGCCACTGCACTCCAGCCTGGGCAACAAGGTGAGATTTTGTCTCAAAAAACAAATTTTAAAAAGCCCCCAAAACCAACAAAACAGAAAACAAAAACAAAACGCTGGGGTAAAGTGATGGAGTCAATTCCCGGAGGGTACTGAAAAGCACTAATTCAAGAGAACTCATGGAAAGTGGCCCTTCTTTCTCATAGAGGAGAGGGAAGGAGAGAGGGAGAGAGACAGACAGAGACAGAAACAGACAGAGACAGAGGAGAAAGGGAGAGAAGGAAGAGGAGAGAAAGAGAGAGAAAGAGAAAGCCGGTACAGTCTTCTGAGGGAAGCTGCGGGAGTTGATATTGGGACCCTGAGTAGAGTGGGAAACGTCTGGAACTGCATATATGGAGAGGTGGTACAGTCAACTAGGGATGAAAACAAGGAATTAAAAAAAAAAAAAAAAAAAGAGGACTGACCTGGAGGGTCCACCAAGGAATTTCTTTGTAACAGGTAACAGCTGTAATATGACATGTTGAAGTATTAACACTGATGACTGCTGTCTACATTATTTTCCAAGTGCATGAATTGAGTAATTACAGGGAAAAAGCGAACTGCCTGTTCCCCACGGCCTACACAGATGAACTGAAGCGAAGAAGAAAAATAAACTTTCTTTTGATGTCAACAAGTTACAGAGTATCATTTACTGTTGAAACCAGGTTATACTGATTATTTTCGATCTGGTAGTTCTTTATTATCATTACATTTGGCTGAGTCATTCCTGGGCCCTAAGTATGGACGGCTAGAGTTACCACGTAAGAGTAAAACATTATAATACCAAAATAATTAGATTGGCCACAAAAATTACCCCGGAAAGATACTGCGTAGCAAAAACGTTGGCAGCAAGTTCCAAAGACTTGGCGAGGACAAGCAGGGAGCGCGCACGTGCAGCCATACCTGGGGCCCGCCCAGCGCAGCCAAGCGCGCCGAGAAAGGCCAGCAGCAGCCCCGCTCCCACCAGGCGGGCGGTCGCCTGCACCCTGCGGCGGAAGCACGCGGAGGCACAGCCAGAGCCTCCGCCCTTTGCCAGAGAAGGGCACACCCCAAGGTCTGGGAGCATCGTTCTCAGAAAAGTACAAGTTCTTCTTTGATGGAGTCCCAGAAAAGCCTCTCCGCCCTTCCCCGGCTCCCCAAGGGCAGGGCTGGACCGGGCTGCAGAGTTGGCCGGACACTGACTGGGTCAAGTGACGCTCGGGCTGACCGCATCCCCACCCCCGGTCGCCCCGGGTCGCTGGTGCACTGCGCCTGCGCACGCCTCCCCGAGGACTTCGCAGCGAGGGGCGGAGCTTGGCCCGCCAGTAACTAGGTCTCCAGGCACCGGGAATAACAGAAGCTAGATGAGAGCGCCTGCGCGGCGGTCGGTTGAGGGAGAGGTCAGGTCTGGGAAACTAGGCCCTGGGGTTTTCCCTGAGCAGGAGCGGTGCCCGAGGGCCTCAGGTACGCAGAAGGGCGGGGAGACAGAGGGTCAGCACCTCCACCTCCTAAGGGCCCGAAGGGCAGGAGAGAGAGAGGACTTGTCTCCAGATGCGGAGTCCGCAGTGGGGGCGTCCCAGTTGACCCTTCGGGACAGAACGTGACTTCAGCCTTAAGGATCTAAAACCGGCTGCAGCCAGGTCAGGTGGCCCTCAACGCTCAGGTTACAAAACTTTTACCGTCTGCGCTAAGGGGACTCCTGGGATGAGGGTTTGACAGCCAGGCACCTGCTCCAGGCCCTAGCAGCCTCTGTGCTCTTTTGAATCAAGCAGGGTTCCAGCAGGAGGGAAGCCCTGAGAGCTCTTTGTGCCAGTCACTACCTCTGGACCACAGCTTGCTCACCTGTAAAATGGTGAGGCTGGACTCGGAGGGAACCCTTCAGTTTACAGGTGAAGAAACGGGGGCCAGCAAGGGAGAAGTCGCTTGTCCTGTTACGGGCCTAAAACCTGACTTTCAGTCCGATGCTCTTTCCACTTACTATAGAGTATACTGTGCGTGGCAGAGGCTGGTGCTGGAGGAAAGGAAAGCTAGGTGGCAGGAACACCTGTAACACCTTCGTTTTTCTACCCTCAGGGCCTAACACAGTGTCTTGTGCATAGTAATCACTCACCAAATGGTTTTTGACGGGAAGCTTTGGCAGATCCAGCACCACTGTCTCCAGAAAAGTTTAAGGAAATGTGGGCAGGGCAAATGTAGAAATAGTTTGCTTTAGCAGACGAGAGTGAACCTCAGACAAACTCTTCCCATGTATCTGGTTTAAATCTCCCGTAGGCATCAGTCCAGGCCCTGAATGGTTGGACTCCAGCGGTTGGCATCACATCTGCCTGTGGGCGTTATGCTCCCACATAATACAACAGAAGCTCCAGGGCCCCACTCAGCCAAGCAAGACTCTTACGAACAAGGTGACTCTTCCCAGCAGTCCTTGAAGGGGCTCCTGAGGAACAATTTCCAGAAGCAGCTTTTGAGCAACAAAGAGTTGACTCTGGATAAAGTCTATACTCACCCCAAATGGAACACCCACACAAAAGCCCGGAGCTACTCCTATCCCCACTGTACTGGAATCAGCCACCAAGATGCAGGAAGTGATTCCCAGGGCCAAGGAAATGGTTTGTTTTACTCATCAGGCCCTCAATCCTGGTATCCCAAAGCCAATAACCAGGACTTTATCCCCTTTACAAAGAAACGAGTTGGAGTGGACCGGGCATACCCACTGAAGCCCGTGGTCCACAGGAAGTCGTGCAGTACAGGTGAGTCTGGCACTGATGGGGACCAGAATGTCTACCCAAGGGCCCCTGAACTGAGAGAGTTTTCATCCAGGAACTTTGATGTGAGGAACCAGGTCAACTTTTCTGTGGTTGATCCTGTTCTTGCTACCATGCAGGCGGAGAAGGCCTTGGCAAACTTGGACAGGACTGAGTGGGTACAGATCCGAAGACTGGAAGCTGCAGGGGAGAGCTTAGAGGAGGAAATCCGAAGAAAGCAGATTCTCCTGAGGGGAAAGCTGAAGAAGACAGAGGAGGAACTCAGAAGGATCCAGACGCAAAAGGAACAGGCCAAGGAAAATGAAAACAGAGAGCTACAGAAAATTATATTCCCCAGGAGCAGAGTTAAAGGTAATAACAGCAACACCACGCACAAAGCTGTCTTCTCCCCAGAATTTCATTTTGAGGAAGAATTTAGTAGAGACAGGAGAGAGGATGAAACTTGGGGATGGTCTCAACAAAATTCGAGTCCATTCCAGCTCTCTGATTATAGAATCCAGAGACTCAAAAGGGAAAGGCTGGTAGCAAGCAATAACAAAATTCGAGACCAAGTCTCAGAGCCATCGATGGAGAAGTTCTCCCCGCCTTCAGAAACACCAGGCGGTGCTTTGCAGGGATCTGCCAGAAATTCTAGTCTCTCCACGGCACCAGACTCCTCAGGTTCCAGCGGCTCCACTGAAGAGCCACAGCTGGGTGAATGCAGCCACTGTGGGCGCAAATTCCTCTTGTTCAGGCTGGAGAGACACTCCAACATCTGCAGCAGGATGCGGGGTTCCAAGAGGAAAGTGTTTGACTCCTCCAGGGCCCGGGCTAAGGGCACAGAACTAGAGCAGTACTTGAACTGGAAGGGGCCAGCTTCAGCCAAGGTAACAAGAACCTTATGGATGTGACTTGGTGTGGGGATCATTGTAGGGGTCTGTTTTGTCATCATCAGTTTTCTTTAGGGAAAATTCATGTGTCATGTAGGAAGAACTGACGTCTAGAATTAACATTTCTTGATTACTACTGTATG
The DNA here is from genome assembly GCF_009764315.1 of Trachypithecus francoisi. Taxonomy (NCBI): domain Eukaryota; kingdom Metazoa; phylum Chordata; class Mammalia; order Primates; family Cercopithecidae; genus Trachypithecus; species Trachypithecus francoisi. Next base: position 32,184,740 of record NW_022681468.1, on the reverse strand, counting down.
CCAGCATTGTGATGGGAGCTTTGCATGTGATCCTCGCATTATCTCTCATTTCATCAGTTCAAAAATCAAGACTTGGACAGGCTAAGTAACTTGCTTGAGGTCACAAACAGCTTTAAGTGGCAGAGTCAGAATATAAATCTTGGTTAGAATGACTAAAAAATCTAGACCAAGAATTTGTGTCCTTTGGATTATAAAAGTAATAAAAGTTTACTGTAGAAAATTTAAAAGACACAAAAAATCTAAAGAAAAAAATGCAGCCTTTTGTCACCTGGAGAGAACGCCTCACTCTTTGCAATGTATTCTGCCACCTCCCAAGACTAGAATCTGTGACCATTCCTTTAAGTACTCTGTTAAGATTAGCTCAGTGTTGGTGGGCGCGGTGGCTCACGCCTGTAATCCCAGCACTTTGGGAGGCTGAGGCGGGCGGATCACGAGGTCAGGAGATCGAGACCATCCTGGCTAACATGGTGAAACCCCATGTCTACTAAAAATGCAAAAAAATTAGCCGGGCATGGTGGCGGGCGCCTGTAGTCCCAGCTACTCAGGAGGCTGAGGCAGGAGAATGGCATGAATCCAGGAGGTGGAGCTTGCAGTGAGCCGAGATCGCACAACTGCACTGCAGCCTGGGCAACAGAGCAAGACTCCGTCTCAAAAAAAAAAAAAAAGATCAGTGTTGACATAGCTTCTTCGTAAATAGATGAAACACAATTAAGTTTGGAATTCTTTTTCTCCCCATTTAGAATGTAAACACCTTGAAGGTAAAAAGGACTTTCTTTCTGGTTATCTAACAAACCATGCCCTTGCCGATTATTTCTCACTTTAGAAAAACCAGGTTGTAAAAAGTAAGGGCTTCATGACACTTACATGATAAATTTAGGTGAACTTCATAGGCACATTTGGACATATCTGGAGAAGATTATCTCATAAATGAATGACATGTCAAGGTTTTGCCACTTGGTTTATAAAATGGTTATTTCTCAAGGTGTGGCATGCTGACAAACTTTATTTTAGTAGTTTTAGTGTTTAGTGTTTCAGTGTTATGTTAGGAAAATATAACAATATATTAAGCCCCTGATTTCCAGGGATCATAAATTTACAGAAAAATATTAATTAATTGTAAGGATGAAGTGAAAGTGCAGATGACTGAAGTTTGGGAAATTGTAGACTGTATGATCTCTGAGGCCCTGTCTACTTCTAATATTCCAGAAAAATAAGAGAGTGTCATTCTGTTTTCATTTCTTTCCAACCCTCCCTCCACTGTGCTGGCACCTCTTGTCCATTGGGACCTTACAGTTTCTGATATTTGCTGGAGCCTTTAAAAACTCACATTTATATGATGGTTGTTAGAAGAAATTGTTTACAATTAGAGTTCTTTTTTTCAGTACAGTTTGGGGAAATCACAAGGAAGTCCCATCCATGTTCAGAGAGCATCTCCCTGAAATCTAGTTTCCAAAGAAGAAATCAACATTTTGCTCTTGCAGAGAATAATGTGATGGCCACTCACTGTTTTTTCCTGTTTTCTTTCAGTTCAACCCAATAATCCACTGGGAATTCACTCTGTCCCACTGTAGCAATTTATTTTTGGTCAGAGCCTAAAACAATCTTGTGTTTCTTAAATTCGCAAATACAGTTATGGTGAAGCAAAATAATTAGTTTCCTGAGATAAGATGCTCCAGCTTTATGGCAACTAGTTTGGGGGAATGTGTGACATTGAGGACACCAAGACAGAAGGGACCTAGACTAAGATGCACCCGCACCACCCTGGTAATGTCTCAAATCTTATTCCACAGTGCTGTGCCTTTGGAAGCTGAGTGGTTGTACCTTCCTGTCATTCCTATAGAGTACTCAAGAACAGGTGATTTTCCTGGTATCCTTTAATCTTCACATAACTTCCAGCAGATGCACACCCCGTCTCTCTCCTGGACTGTAAGCATTTTTGAGGACAGGGAACATATCTTTGTGCTTTGTGCTTAATAAGTGTTAACTGAATAGAATTTCAGTACAATGAGGAATAAAATTGAGGAATTAGAGTATAAGAAGTAAATTACTAAAGTATCTCATACACTTGAGGAACTTTCCCCTGATCAAATTCTTTGAGACAGAATCTTGCTCTGTCACCCAGGCTGGAGTGCAGTGGCGTGATCTCGGCTCACTGCAGCCTCCACCTACAGGGTTCAAGCAATTCTCTGCCTCAGTCTTTCTGAGTAGCTGGGATTACAGGTGCCCATCACTACAGCGGCTAATTTGTATGTTTAGTAGAGACGGGGTTTCACCATCTTGGCCAGGCTGGTCTTGAACTCCTGACCTTGTGATCCACGCTCCTCGGCCTCCCAAAATGTTGGGATTACATGCATGAGCCACCGTGCCTGGCCTTCGAATCTTTTAAAGGTTCCTGGTTACCATCACTAACACTCTCTTGCCTTCTTATCTGTTTCAGCAAGAGACTTTCCGGAAGGATCCTTTCTTTTCCTTCAATAGTCTCTCTTCCTATTATTCATCATTAACAATGCCAGATCACCAAGAGCTGTTTGTCTTTTTCTCTTTTAAAAATTTTAGTGTGGCCGGGCGCGGTGGCTCAAGCCTGTAATCCCAGCACTTTGGGAGGCCGAGGCGGGTGGATCATGAGGTCAGGAGATTGAGACCATCCTGGCTAACATGGTGAAACTCCATCTCTACTAAAAATACAAAAAACTAGCCGGGCGAGGTAGCGGGCGCCTGTAGTCCCAGCTACTCGGAGGCTGAGGCAGGAGAATGGCGTGAACCTGGGAGGCGGAGCTTGCAGTGAGCCGAGATCGCGCCACTGCACTCCAGCCTGGGCGACAGAGTGAGACTCCATCTCAAAAAAAAAAAAAAAAAAAGAATTTAATAGTGTTTGCATGCATTTACAAAATCATGTAGTACTGACTAACCTATACTGGAGCCCCTAATTCAGCCCCCGGAGGCAGCCTTCAGTTCTGTTAGATGGTTCTTCTGGCCTGCCTTTCCGTATTTCTAAATAATATGTTTATTTTCTTTTTTTTTTTTTTTTTTTTTTTTTTTTTTTGAGGTGGAGTCTCGCTCTGTCGCCCGGGCTGGAGTGCAGTGGCCGGATCTCAGCTCACTGCAAGCTCCGCCTCCCGGATTTACGCCATTCTCCTGCCTCAGCCTCCCGAGTAGCTGGGACTACAGGCGCCCGCCACCTCGCCTGGCTAGTTTTTGTATTTTTTTAGTAGAGACGAGGTTTCACCGTGTCAGCCAGGATGGTCTCGATCTCCTGACCTCGTGATCCGCCCGTCTCGGCCTCCCAAAGTGCTGGGATTACAGGCTTGAGCCACCGCGCCCGGCCAATATGTTTATTTTCTTATCAATTTTCTACATTACCTTTTTTTTTTTTTTTTTTTTTTTTTTTTTTTTTTGAGACGGAGCCTCTGTCGCCCAGGCTGGAGTGCAGTGGCTTGATCTTGGCTTGCTGCAACCTCCACCTCCCAAGTTCAAGCAATTCTTGTGCCTCAGCCTCCTGAGTAGCTGGGATTACAGGCGCCCGTCACCACGCCCGGCTAATTTTTGTATTTTTAGTAGAGACAGGGTTTCACCATGTTGGCCAACTTGGTCCTGAACTCCTAACCTCAAGTCATCTGCCCACCTCAGCCTCCCAGAGTGCTGGGATTACAGGTGTGAGCCACGATGCCTGGTCTACCTGGTAACTTCTTGGAAGCTGGGAGTGAAATTCTCTTTCATATTCCCTCTCTCCTACTGTTGTCCTTCTCTTACCCTTCCACTGTAGTTGAATCACAATTTTTTGTTGTTAGCTTTCGCATTGTAATGATCATGTACATTTTGTTCATTAATGAGTGAACAAATTCTGTCTCTGCCCACATGTACCTAGAGTTAATAATGGATGTATGTTTTCATTTCCTTCATTTTCTACATACCTGTCTTTTTTTCCCCCCACAATGATCCGATATCAGACATCTGTTAACGTTTTTGTAATGCTCAAACACCTCTCATCATCTATCAGTTTGATTTTTTAATTCTGAAAACCTCCCTTCCACCACTCTGATCCCTTCTGCTCCAACCTGGACTGCTTATTCTCTAGGCCTGGTGCAAACCCATTGTCTTGGGACTTCTCTTTGCTTCTCTTCTTTGTTGGGTCCCCTGTTTCCAGCATCGTGTCTTCCTTGTTCTTGCATTACTCCTTCCTTTGCTGAAACTTACTAAGAAAGGTGCACAGCAGGTATACTGTCTTGGAATGAATGACACTATCTGTGTAACAGGCCCCCATTTGATGCTTCGGCTAGGTACAGAATTCTAGGAGGAAAGTGATTATCTGTTAGAACTTTTAAGGTATTTCCCACTAGCTCGTAGCATCCAGTGTATTGTTGAGAAATCGAATGCCATTTTGATTCCTGTTTCATTACAAGAAACCTTTTTTTTTTTTTTTTAAAGGCTACAGGATTCTCTATTTATTTTGAAATTCTGAAACTTTACAATAATTGTGCTGGATACTTGGTAAGCCATTTCAAGTCTCAAAATGTGTGACCTTTAATTCTAGGAATATTAATTGTATTATTTCCTTAATAATTTTCTCCTCTCCAGGTGCTGTGGCTCATGCTTATAATCCCAGCACTTTGGGAGGCTGAGGCAGGTGGATCACCTGAGGTCAGGTGTTCGAGACCAGCCTGACCAATATGGTGAAACCCCATCTCTGCTAAAAATACAAAAATTAGCCGGGTGTGGTGGCGCATGCCTGTAGTCCCAGCTACTCGAGAGGCTGAGATAGGAGAATCACTTGTATCCAGGAGGCTGAGGTTGCAGTGAGCCAAGATTGTGCCACTGCACTCCAGCCTGGGCAACAGAGTGAGACTCCATCTCAAAAATAATAACAACAACAATAATAATAATTTTCTCCTTGTGCTTTCTCTGTTCCTTCTGGAACTCTTACTGGTCACATGTTGGACTTCCAGGATTAACTTTCTAATTTTCTAATCTTTTCTTTTTACTTTCCATCTTCATCTTTTTTCCCATTCTGAGAAATTTTCTTGACATTAGTTTACAACATTTCTATTTATTTATTTATTTATTTTTTGAGACAGGGTCTTGCTCTGTTGCCCCGGCTGGAGTGCAGTGGCACGATCTTGACTCACTGCAACCTCTGCCTTCTGGGTTCAAGCAATTCTTCTGCCTCAGCCTCCTGAGTAGCTGGGACTACAGGCGTGTGCCACCACGCCTGGCTAATTTTGTGTATTTTTAGTAGAGACGGAATTTCACTGTGTTAGCCAGGATGGTCTTGATCTCCTGACCTTGTGATCTGCCCACGTCGGCCTCCCAAAGTGCTGGGATTACAGGCATGAGTCACCGTGCTCGTCCTCTAAATAATTTTTATTTTTAGCTATCAAAGTTTTAATTTATAATAGTTCTTTCTGGTTCTCTGGTTGTCTTTTTTTCATAGTATACTCTTCTTGTTTTATGGACATAATCTCTTCTAATACTCATTTTGTTGATATGGTCTCATGTTAAAAAAAAGTTTTCTTCTGCTACCTGCCTTGTTGCTGCTTCCTAGGTTTTTGTTTGTGGACTTTCTGGGCTCTTTTTCTTGTTAGAGCTTTTAGTAAATATCTGATGATTCCTGGCTGTCCTTTCATATTTAAGCTTAAGTGGGGCTTGTTGACTAAGGATCTTCATATTAAAGTTACCAAATAGTGAGTCTTTTAATTAGCGTCTCCCAAGGTCAGTATCTGAAGGCTTTTCTCTGGACTGCTCCGTGTATCCAGAGAACCCCTCTTTTTCCTATGAGGATGTCAATCTGCTTGGTACTCTGGGGGCTGAGCAGGGGAAGGAGGCTGACAGTTCCATAATTTGGTATGTACACTTGTACTTAATTCCCATTTTCAGCCCCAAGATTAATCCGGTTCCACCATCTGGATTTCCTGAGTCAGAGGTCTGTCTGGTTCAGTTTCTCCAGAGAATAAATCCTTGCTCTTCTGTGAGTGTGCCTGGGTGTTGGACACTTGGATGCGTAAGGTGGGAGGAGCCGTGGGGTCCTGCTTGTTCTCAGTCCTGTACCTCCTTACTTTCCACTATCTGGTACTTCCAAGCACTGAACCTCTCTGGATTCTGTTGGGAAAGTGGCTTGCCTCTCAGCAGTACCTCCTTTGCAGGCCCTTGGTTTGCCTCAATGCTGGCAAGTCAGTTACCACTGTTGCTCCTTCCCTGTTCTTTGACCTTGCAGATTAGTACCCTTTTCATTTTCTTACTGTTATTCTAAAAGAGACTCAGGAAGGAGACAGGTGCCAAGTTGAATGATCAGTCTCCCTTTTACATTACAGGCTGAACCTCCTCGGAAGAACAACTGGAGACAGAAGCACGAATCTTTTATCCATACGCTCCGCCAGGCTCGAGAGGTCCAGCAGGTAACTGCCAAAGGTGAAAACCGTTCACACTTGCCTCCCATCCTGCCTGCAGAAAACCCAGACTACATTCAGTGTCCTCACTGTAGCCACCACTTTGCTCCCAAGGTGGCTGAGCAACACATTCCCAAGTGTAAGACCATCAAGAACCGTCCTCCACCTCCAAGGAAGCATTATAGTTGAGCAGACAACAATGGGAACTTTTGGATAGGTCAGAAAGCTCTGCTTCTTTTCAGCAGTAAATGGGAGTAGAATTTGATGCAAAGCAGAGAGAAATCAAACAGCTCCCAGATCTACCTGCAGAGTTGAAGTCTGTGAGGAGAGAGCCACTGCTAAGCAGCAGGAGGCAGAAGGAAGCCCCAGCTTCCCACTAAATTACAACCCTGGGCTGGTAAGCTTTATGTTATTGCCCTCAGAATTGACGGGTGAAGACACTGAAGAGTCGTGAGCAGGCTCCATTAAAGCTCTCTTCTTGCATGCCTGACTTGTGCTTTGTGCTAGTGAAGTGCCTGCATCTGGTTGTGCCTTCCTGTCATTGCATGTATGTTCAGAGTTCCTGTTAACTCTTGCTTTTGTAGAAGCTGGAGTTATTAGGATGTGTTGGTATCAGAGGGGCATGATCACCCAGATGGTAACTCTTATAAAAGATAATACAATTTTGCTGTAAGGCATTATTAATGGCAATCTATCCTTGGTCTCCCTGGTGCATGATCCTGGCCAAAAACCAATACAAGTATGTAAGGTTAAGGCACCAATGTCTCCTAAACCTTCCCTATGGTGTACTGTGTAATAAAGGAAAGATCTTTATGTACTTTACAGGGTCGGGATGGGTGTTGAGGGGAAACACATTATACTTCTCTCTACTTGTTCTTTTCTAATGGGTTTCATATGTTAAGAAAGAAACCTCCATTTTAGCTGTTAATAGCACTCTACTTTCAAATCGGTTTGGCTAAATGACTGTTTAGAGGCAGTAATATCAACCATCAAAGTAAGCTGAGATAGGCTGGGCATGGTGGCTTATTCCTATAATCCCAGCACTTTGGGAGGCTGAAGTGGGAGGATTGCTTGAGGCCAAGAGTTCAAGAGCAGCCTCGACAACAAAGCAAGAGCCCATCTCAAAACAAAACAAAGCTGGGACATTGCACAGTGTCACATGCCCTTGGCAATTATAGCATAGTCAACTTCTATTTGAGAGAGTAAACTCTGAAGGGAAAGGGATCAAATCTTTTTAATTTTCTCTGTGTAGAATATTGCCTAGCGCAAGTTAGACCCTCAATTAATGAGGTCTGGAGATTTAAAATTAAACAAGGTGAATGAGTCCCAGACGTGAAATGAGAGAACTGATAATGTCTGCGAGAGTATTATCAGTTCAAATAGAAGTGAAGTTAGCACAACAGATAGAAATCCTAGGATTACTGTTCTGTATTACTCAAATTGTTAGTTTAAAATACTGGAGAAAAACTGCTCAATTTGAGCTAGGCAACAGGGCTAGACAGACAACAAAATCCTATTTTACTAAATAACAAATGGCCACTCACTCTTGCTCCATTTCCTCTGCAGCTTCTGCTGAGTTGCTGGGCTAACAGATCAGACCAATTTGAAATGTGAGTTAAGGCTTTAGTGGTGAAGCTGCAGGACACAGGCTGGGAAAAAAATCCTATATATTTAAAAAGGAGCACATATTTCTTTGCACTCTTTTTAATTGTTCCAAAGGAAAGGCGATATCACATAATAAAGCTTTATGGGTAGCCCCTTAAGGAAACCTCACACAGAGATAATGGATATTTAACCTAATAGGTACATTCCCTAGGCAAGTTCAATGAAATGTACACTTTAAGTGGGAATGTAAACTAGTACATTGCAATAGATGGCAAGAATAAGCTGTGGCCAAGGTCACAAAATGGCAACATGTGGACTGCTTTGCTCCACAGATGTTTTATTTAGCTGGCCTAGTATTCACAATATGATCCGACATTTAAAAACTGGGATATGGAACATCTCTTGAAAAACTGGAAGTTCTGGAAACACTGGGCCAGCAACCTGCATGGCACAAATTGGGTGGGGTTTAGAATCGGATGGATGCTCCTTCAGATGGGAATGGTAGCACCAGACCACCGCAGTCTCACCTGACCTGCTTCACTTCTTTACTTTATCTGTCTGGTACCACAGGCACCTGGATTCGGGATCCCTGGATGTTAGTAAGGTCAAATGTTGTTATATGTGGGGAGTGCTTTCTATAGACAAGGAAGCAGTTATTCACTCTCATTTTGCTAAAGAAATAAAACAGTAGTCAATGCCTTAGTGTTCCCTTTAATCTCTACGTTTAGGCCTTGGTTATATTAGAAATATCTTTCAAGGCCGAACACGGTGGCTCATGCCTATAATCCCAGCACTTTGGGAGGCCGAGGTGGGCGGATCATGAGGTCAAGAGATCGAGACCATCTTGGCCAACATAGTGAAACCCCATCTCTACTAAAAATACAAAAATCAGCTGTGCGTGGTGGTGTACGCCTGTAGTCCCAACTACTCGGGAGGCTGAGGCAGGAGAATTGCTTGAACCCAGGAGGCGGAGGTTGCAGTGAGCTGAGATTGCGCCATTGCACTCCAGCCTGGTGACCTAGTGAGACTCCATCTCAAAAAAAAAAAAAAAAAAGAAATATCTTTCATCTTTTAAATTTAGCTTGATCTGGTCTCTGGAAAGAGGTAAGAACCTTTTTTTAAAAAAAATCTAAATCTCTTCCCGGAAAGCTCAGAGGATGACAGTAAATAAATGCATGCTGCTTCTTCTTAATGTCTGTATTTTATACTACTTTATCCAATAAATGTTTAGTGCAAGTAAACATAAATTCTAAAGTTCATAAGGTTACACCATGGGAGAAATTTCATGGGAAAACTCACATGGAAACAAATTTCATTAAAAATGTATACAGATGTGCCAAGACAGTATTTCTTTTTTATTTTATTTTATTTTTTTGAGATGGAGTCTCGCTTTTGTTGCCCAGGCTGGAGTACAGTGGAGTGATCTTGGCCCACTGCAAGTTCCACCTCCCGGGTTCACGCCATTCTCCTGCCTCAGCCTCCCGAGTAGCTCAGACTACAGGCGCCTGCCACCATGCCCAGCTAATTTTTTGTATTTTTAGTAGAGACGGGGTTTCACCATGTTAGCCAGGATGGTCTCTATCTCCTGACCTGCCTGCCTCAGCCTCCCGAAGTGCTGGGATTACAGGCATAAGCCACCATGCCCGGCCTGCCCAGACAGTTTTTCTTTTTTTTCTTTTTGAGATGGAGTCTTGCTCTGTAGCCCAGGCTGGATTGCAGTGGCGCGACCTCAGCTCACTGCAAACTCTGCCTCCTGGGTTCACACCTTTCTCCTGCCTCAGCTTCCCGAGTAGCTGGGACTACAGGTGCCCGCCACAATACCCGGCTAATTTTTTTGTATTTTTAGTAGGGACGGGGTTTCACCGTGTTAGCCAGGATGGTCTCGATCTCCTGACCTCGTGATCCACCCGTCTCGGCCTCCCAAAGTGCTGGGATTACAGGCGTGAGCCACTACGTCTGGCTGGAGACAATATTTCTTAACAGCAATGTATGTAATGCCGCACAGCACCTTCTGGTCAATGTCTGCTTTCATTATCAATATATCACTCTCCACAGCTACACAGGAGGTAACAGAGATGTGACATAGTGGAGTTTTTCTCTCTAATGTTCATGATTCTGTGAGGTTTAATGATCAGCATGTTTATTTCCACAGTTAATCATTGAAACAATAAATGATTTTTGGCATTGCAGCAGGAAGGAACATGTTTTATAGTCCTGATAACAGCCCACTCTGCCCTGACCATCATGAATACTTTTTTGGAGGTTTAGGGATTTCATCTGGATGAATTTATTTAAAATGCATTCTTGCCCCTGAATTGTTCTATTATGAATGTTTGTGAACATATGGCAAGTGAAATGAAAATTTTTAGTGTACTTTTGCTTTAAACTTCAGTGAAAGGCTCAGCCAAGAGAAGTAACGTGGCTGTGCTATGCCAGGGAGACCAAATTCAGTTCAATCTCTTTGAGGGAAAAGTTTTACAAACCATAAACTGGCATTATCACTTGGAAAGGCCCCCACTGAGACTGAGGAGATAGGTACAAGAAAGAATCATCCTTTTAGTGGCTAAATTTTTCCCTCCCTCTGCACTTTCAGCACTTTTAGACATTTTGGGGAAAAAAGCTGTAGCAGCAGAAATGATTCTGCTGGCAAGAATAAGAAACTGGAGAGAAGCAAAGACTATTTCTGTGCAAATGTCCCTTGCATTGTTTCTGTTCCAAGAACATTATTTATATAAAGACTCATAGAATCAAAGATTCAAGGAAGCCTAGAATCTGGATGTTTTATCCCCAGAGACTAAGGTCCATGCACAGGCTTACTGAGGCACAGTACTGATTAAGAGCTTAAATGTTTATTTAAAACAGAAATGCCAAACCACTCCACCCTCAACCTTTCAAGCAACCTGGCTAACAATAAACTAGTTCTTCCGCAACAATGTTAGAGCAGAGGAGTAACTCAGGTTATACTGTAACTCAAAAGCAATACTACTAGAAAGCTTGAAACACCTAGCACTGCATAAAGAAAAAAGCAGGACAAAATTTAAAGAGAATTAGCTACAGAAAACCATTCAAAGGCATTTCTACTGCTTCATCTTTTACTCCATCCCCCTTTGAACTGGTTTCTGTTTGCATACTTGTTTGGTGGGGAAAAAAATCATATGGCTGTCTCAGGCACAATATGAGAAAGTGCAAACTGTCTCTAAGGCACAGAACTTAGATTCTCAGCCAGATTAATAGCAAATCTAGACTTCCCAAGGGAATATGCTAGAGAAAATGACCACAGCGTTCCACTGCTAGGGAAAGACTCCCCTATGAACAAGACCAGGGCGCTCACCCACCCCCAGCACTCACTTTCACCCCACCTTCTCAGCAATGTGCCCATGTCCCTCAGCTCTACAGCAGAAGCAATCCTCATGATGAACACCCAAACTGACCTGGCCTCTCAGGCCTGCTGAGATGATGAGCATGAGGATATAGGGACATGACAGGCCAATCAGTCCTTAAGAAAATCAAAGTTGCATTTACATGCTGAACCAAAACCCACCGTCAGGGTTTACGGCAACCCCCGCAAGTCTCCAGAACTTGCAACTTTAATCAAAGTTTGGCTGCTTCCCTGATTTCAAGAAAAGGTTTCAGTGATTACATTAGTACTAATATACTAGGCTTCCCAGAACTGAGAAAACAATGGGAACATCAAACCAAAGAAGATCCCATTAAACAGAGTTGCCTGTCCCCAGCAACAGGGTTCTCCCCGAGCATCAGCCTTTATGCCACCAGTTTTGGGGAAATGGCAAGATTTCCATTGCACAGGACCTCCCATAATGTTGAACAGATGATCAAACATTTTGGTCTGGGGAAAATGAAACAAAATTATTTTAGCTGTTTGTAGGAAGGTGGGATGTGAGACTCATCAAAGGTAGGATGTGTGATACAAAATACCACAGGAACATTTTACAAGGCTAGGTGGAAACACAAAGCTCACATCCTTAAGGAAACCATCAAATACTTGCCTAGAACTTTCTATATGAAGTTTTGTTCTTCTAGTACACTATTTCTCTTTGGCAAAGCTAGCTTTTTTCTATCTACAAAGACACAATGAGTACAGGATTAGAAGTGAGCTCTCAGCCAAATTCCTTTTGCAAGTTCTACCTGTTCTGTTAGGCTTCAGGGACTCCCAGGGTTTGGTGCTGGCTTTGGGTCACTCAGGTAGGAAAGGTGATACAGATTCATTGGTTATCATATGGCTTCATAAAACACCAAAAGGAGAAAAATACTGACTAGACACACAGAAAGAAAGTGGTTGGGGCTGCTGCTATCAAGATCAGAACCCTAAGAGCCACAAAGGCAGAGGCTCAAGAAGTCTTTCCATGGGCAGAAGACGGAGAGCTCTCTAAGCCCTCTCTAAGGTACCAAGTAAAGGCAGCTAAAGGAAGACCTTTTCTTCTTCATGATTTTCTCTTAAGGCTATTCTGACTGCCCCATGGACTCAACTCTCTGAGACACCTCATCCTTCAGAGACACCTTATTACCTCATCCACAGCTAGGAAATCCCACCCTGCACTGGCCACAGCCTGAAACACCAGCTGTGTGATGAGGAGGGTCCTGCCCTTTCTCTACTCCTCACTCAAGAAATTTCAATTAACCCTCAGAGGAAAAGCAACCTAAGCCTATCTTTCCTCCTGAAGCATTTAGCTGCACAGAGTAACTGAATTTTCTGGAAACAAGCCTTAGATGGACTCCATCAGACATATTTTCCTGGACTCTGGGCTCCCGAGAGGGCTCAGACTACTTCACCACTCTGCAGAGGACACTGGGCGGGCCACGCCTGACTCCAGCCCACTCCAGCTTTACACTTTTCCCTCTCCCACCCAGAGGGGTAATGCCTGGTACTGAATTCCCAAGGCAGCTTCCAATCAATGGTGAAAATGATACATGGGATATAAGCTGCTACCAGCTCAATTAAGGTGAGCACTGTGTCTCCTCTTCAAAGGTGGGATCAACAGATGAGGTACAGAGCTGCTGTTGCTATGGCAGTCCCTGATGACAAAGCCAGGGCCATGGGGACCCTTCCATTCTCCAAAACAATAAAATCACTCCTAGATCCTATCTAAAAGGCAATGCCACTCTCCAAATGTACAAGGAAAGTGCTTCAGAGCCTCTGCCTTGCGCTCCTCTTCTGCAAGTGAACAAAGCCAGGAAAGCTGCTCTCTGCATTCGGTAAGTGTGCTGTGAAGTTCTTTGGGTCCCAGTTTCCTGGGGGCTCTATAGGCTCAGGAGACTAGAGGCTGGGTCGACAGGAGTCTGTTCCCAGGAGGCACCAGGAATCTGAATCTAAGTCAGGCTTTGGATCCATTTCCATCTCTTCCTTTGCGGTCTGAGTTCCTTTGGAATGCATCCCCACCTGTCCGGATAAAACACAGTTCTATATTAGCAACAGTGCCACCTAGTCACAGCAGTAGTTCAGTACTGTATTTTCAATGCCAACCTCTAAGGATTTATAGCCACGATCTTGTGAGACACTCATGGCACTATTTTACACAGTCATACCTTTATATTTATTGCAGGTAGGGTGACCAACTATCCAGGTCTGTCCAGGACTGTGGGGTTTCCTGGGATGCAGAACTCTCAGTTTTAAAATGGAAAATGTCCTGGGCAAAACAATCTTCTCCCTGTTAGAGCTGCCAATCTTACCTCGTGTTTTTTTTTTTTTTTTTTTTGAGACAGGGTCTTGCTCTGTTGCTTACACCAAAGTGCAGTGGTGTGATCATGGATTACTGCAGCCTCGCCGTCCCCAGATTCAGGTGATCCTCCCAACTCAGCCTCCTGAATAACTGGGACTATAGGCGTGTGCCATCTGCCCAGCTAGTTTTTATTTTTGGTAGAGATGGGATTTCACCACATTGCCCAGGCTAGTCTCGAACTCTTGGGCTCAAGCAATCTCCCAAAGTGCTGGGATCACAGGTGTGAGCCACCGTGCTCAGCCTGTATATTAATTTCTGAAGTAATTTCATAAACATTAGTTCATTTAATCCTCCAAAGAACCATACAAGGTATCTATTATTTTCTTTCAGGTGAGAAACCAGGGCTCAGAGAAAACAAAGTAAGTAGCCCAAACACCTACAGCTGGTAAATGGCAAAGCCAAGGGCCTAACCTTATTTCTCTGCTTCTGCTTCCCTCTATATAAAACAATGGCATGGCTCTCAAAAAATAATGCAAGCAGAATCACTTTTGAAGTATTTTCACTAAAAATGTTTAATGTGAATCTAATCAAGCCTTAGGTTAAAATTCCAGTTTTCAGAAAAGACAGGGTGACAGAAAAACAAGTTAGACAACACCCTGTGAAAACAAGACAAATCTAGAATGTGGGACATTCTGTTGAACAACTGGCCTGGTTTCTTCAACAAGTCAGTATCATAAAAGTATTTTTTTAAAAAAGATGAAGCAGAGCATGGTGGATCATGCCTGTAGTTCCAGCTACTTGGGGGGCTAAGGTGGGAGAATCACTTGAGCCTGGGAAGTCAAGGCTGCAGTGAGCCATGTTTGTGCCACTGCACTCCAGCCTTGGTGACAAAGCAAGACCCTGTCTCAAAATAAATACATAAATAAGGCCGGGCGCAGTGGCTCACACTGGTAATCCTAGCCCTTTGGGAGGCCGAGGTGGGTGGATCACAAGGTTCGACACCAGCCTGGCCAATATGGTGAAACCCCATCTCTACTAAAAATACAAAAATTAGCCGGGTGTGGTGGTGCACACCTATAGTCCCAACGACTCGGGATGCTGAGGCAGAAGAATCGCTTGAACCGGGAGGTGGAGGTTGCAGTAAGCTGAGATCACGCCACTGCACTCCAGCCTGGATGACACAGTGAGACTGTCTCAAAAAAATAATAATAAAAATAAAAATAAATAAATAATTTTTAAAAGGTGATGGTGGTGGAGGGAACTGTTTTAGATGAAAAGAAATAAGAGACATAACCAAATATAATGTGGGGTTCTTGACTGGATTCTAGTCTGATAAAAAATGGTTATAAAGGACATTTTTGTGGGGAAAACTGGGAAAATTGGGGTATCAGCTGGATACTAGATGAGAATTGAGAGTACTAGTATTAATTTTTTTAGGTGTGGTTATAGTATTGTGGTTGTTCAGAAGAATGTCTGTACTTTCAGAGGTATGTAATTAAGTTTTGTAAAAGAAAAAACACAAAGAAAAAGCAATTCAAGTGATGAAAATGATTCAATCTAGGTGCCTGAACAAGGCCCAAGGCTTCTGGGATTATAATTATAAAAGTGATATCATTAAAAAGTAAGGATCGGCCGGGCATGGTGGCTCATGCCTATAATCCCATCACTTTGGGAGGCTGAGGCGGGTGGATCATGAGGTCAAGAAAGCAAGATCATCCTGGCTAACATGGTGAAACCCCGTCTCTACTAAAAATATAAAAACTAGCTGGGCGTGGTGGCGTGCACCTGTAGTCCCAGCTGCTCGGGAGGTTGAGGCAGAAGAATTGCTTGAATCCGGGAGCTGGAAGCTGCAGTAAGCTGAGATTGCGCCACTGCACTCTGGCCTGGCAATAGAGCAAGACTCCATCTCAAAAAAAAAAAAAAAAAAAGGAAGGACCTGCAAAGGGACAAGTCTATTTCAGTACTTCGTGTTTTGTTTCTGTGATTCTTCAAAACAGGCTTAGAAATTGGATTTTTCTTTTAACGCTCTCACCTGCTGCCCTCCTTCTAATTTCTTGTTTAACTTCTGCAGTTGGGTAAAAATTTGGAGGTTTTCTTGTTGTAGCTTCTGTTGTTCAGCCAGACACTTTAACACCAGACCCTGCAATCTCTCAACCTCCACCTGCAGAGAGCCGCATGCACAGGCAGGAGGAGTCAGTGGTGTTCCCTTCCCAGCACAGGTTACTGCAGGATTCAGCCGAGGTGACTAGAGAGACAAGAAGAGATTGCAGGAGGTTCTGCCCCGGTGTCATAGCTCCTCAATCCAAACTTCCTCTAAGTGCAATCAGATTTTACATTTAAATTAACAAGATAAATCATATATACACATGAATATATGTAAGAGAAACAGAAATGCTAGCATTATAACAGCAATGGGCACTGACATAACAGGGAAAGCAAACTCTCTGCCTCAGTCCCCATTAGGCCAAGGTGGGAGACGAATCATCTATTTTGGAAGACTTTGTGAAAAATTTTGAAGTGCACTGGTATCTTCTTGTTTAAAATGCTGAAGTAAGGCAAAGCATAATTTGGTTTGGAACAAGTCTTTCAGATCACTGTGAGACACAAAGTGTCAATATTCATGAAATGCAGTGAATCACACTTTAGAAAAAATTTGAGAGGTGGTCAGTAAACAGGACCACCAACACAATTTAAGAAGGTGAACTGACAGAGAAATTAAAACATTCACCTTGAAGTTTCAAAGGTATGATTACCTCTTCTGGGAAGCTTTCTGATGATCCTAGTCTGGATTTTTCTCTTTTCTACTGTACTTTGTTTATAGGAGGGTTCAGCAAATAGCCCATGGGCCAATTCTGGCCTACTGCCTGTTTTTGTAAACACAATTTTATTGGAACACAAGGTTGCCCATTCATTATGTATTACTTGAGGCTGCTTTTTGTGCTATAATGTCAGAGTCAAGTAGTTGCAAAAGAGGCTGTACATATTTCGGTCTAAAATGGTCTCAAATAATTACTATGTGGCCTTTAATAGGAAAAGTCTAAAATAATTATGCAGCCTTTTATAGAAAAAGTTTCATGACCTTGGCTTATAATTTTATTGAGGTATTTACCACAATGTCATTTTTACCAGGTTAGGTGTACATGTGTTGCTTCCTCACTAGACTACCATTATTCTTTTTTATATTTAGAGCCTCTAAATTACCCTGCCAGTATCATGAAAAACTGAATTTGAATTTTGGTATTTCTGAGGCAGAGGGAAAAGACAATCCTTTTAGAAAGGTGTTAGCCTTTCAGAAATGTGGAAGGGTAAATACCTTTCTGAGGCAACTGAGTTTAGTCTTGGGTTGAGGCTTTAAGTACTGCTGAAGAGACAGTATAATAAGTTGACGCAGGGCAACTGAAACCCAAAAGCTAGAGTGAGGCCAGAAGAACTGGGCAGAGCTTGTAGTGACTGTTTACCTAGTTGTGATTCAAAGGCAAAAAGTTCAGTTACCCAGGCTCCTACTTGGGGCTTGTGTTCCAAAGGAGCTTCAGAGGCCACTTTGAGTCCTTGCAGCTCTTCATAGGGCAGGGTATCTTTCTCAGATTCTGAAAACGCTGCACTGAGAGGAGATGGGCTGTCAGGCATGGGGATAAATTCTGCATTTTCCAGCTCCTATGTAAATGAGAAAGAATCTCATTAGTCTGTTTGCAGTATTTGCTTCCTCCTAAATTCCCTTCTCCTTTTTTTTTTTTTTTTTTTTTTTTTTTGAGGCGGAGTCTCGCTCTGTCGCCCGGACTGGAGTGCAGTGGCCAGATCTCAGCTCACTGCAAGCTCCGCCTCCCAGGTTTACGCCATTCTCCTGCCTCAGCCTCCCGAGTAGCTGGGACTACAGGCGCCGCCACCTCGCCTGGCTAGTTTTTTTTTTTTGTATTTTTAGTAGAGACGGGGTTTCACCGTGTTAGCCAGGATGGTCTCGATCTCCTGACCTCGTGATCCGCCCGTCTCGGCCTCCCAAAGTGCTGGGATTACAGGCTTGAGCCACCGCGCCCGGCCCCTTCTCCTTTTTGTTATAGTTTTCCCTCTGTCATGACATCAGCACCCTCTAGTGGGCATGACAGTTGTGGTTAGCAACATATCACAGCCTACTTGTGAGCAAACTGCCAACCCTTCGTCAGGGGAGGGACAGTGATGCAAAGGCAAACTCAAAGAACACAGGCTGGAGTGTCTGGTGTGTCACTCCAACACACTTATCCTACACAGGCTATTCAGTGAGCTGGGAAGTTCCAAGGAAGGGGCAGTGAGGCTGGCTGCCACACTGCTGAAAGCTGAGGCTAAAGGTGCAGACAGAACAGCATGCTGTTTCCTCTGTTCACCCTCCTCAAATCACTAGCAAGTTTAGTCTTATTAGACAGGGAGCTTTAAATCTACAGATTCTTTTTTGAAACAGGGTCTTGCTCTGTTGCCCAGGCTGGAGAGCAGTGGCACAACCATGACTCACTGTAGTCTTGACCTTTGGGACTCAAATGATCCTTCCACATCAGCCTCCTGAGTAGCTAGGACCACAGGCATGTGCCACCATGCCCGGCTAATTATTATTATTTTTTTGAGACAGAATCTCACTCTGTCACCAGGCTGGAGTGCAGTGGCACAATCTTGGCTCACTGCAAACTTCACCTCCCGGATTCAAGTGGTCCTCCTACCTCAGTCTCCCAAGTAGCTGGGATTACAAGTGTGTACCACCACACCTGGCTAATTTTTTGTCTTTTTAGTAGACAGTTTCACCATGTTGGCCAGGCTGGTCTCAAACTCCTGACCTCAAGTGATCTGCCCACCTTGGCCTCCCAAAGTGCTGGGATTTCAGGCGTGAGCCACCTCGCCCAGCCTTATTTATATATCTATTTATTTTTTAAGATGGAGTCTCACTCTGTCCCCCAGGCTGGACTGCAGTGGTGCAATCTCAGCTCACTGCAACCTTTGCCTCCTGGGCTCAAGTGATTCTCCTAGCTCAGCCTCCCAGGTAGCTGGGATTACAGGTGTGTGCCACCACACCCAGCTGCTTTTTTTTTTTTTTTTTTTTGAGATGGAGTCTTGCTCTGTCACCAGGCCAGAGTGCACTGGTGTGATCTCGGCTCACTGCAACCTCCACCTCCCGGGTTCAAGCGATTCTCCTGCCTCAGCCTCCTGAGCAGCTGGGACTACAGGTCTGCGTCACCACGTGTGGCTAAGTTTTGTATTTTTAGTAGAGATGGGGTTTCACCATGTTGGCCAGGATGGTCTTGATCTCTTGTCCTTGTGATCTGCCTGTCTCGGCCTCCCAAAGTGCTGGGATTACAGGCATGAGCCACCTTGCCCAGCTAATTTTTGTGTTTTTAGTAGAGATGGGGTTTCACCATGATTGGCCAGGCTGTTCTCAAAATCCTGACCTCAGGTGATCCTCCTGCCTTGGCCTCCCAAAAAGCTGGGACTATAGGCGTGAGCCACCATGCCTGGCCCCGGCCTTATTTCTTTTTTAAGTTTTATAGAGATGGGATCTCCCTATGATGTCTAGGCTGGTCTCAAACTCCTGGGCTCAAGCAATCCTCCTGCCTTGGCCTCCCAAAGTGCTGGAATTACAGGTGGGAGCCATCATACCTGGTCTTTTTTTTTTTTTTGGTAAAAATTTAAAATTTCACAAACCATAAATATTCACTGTAGAAAATGAGAAAATACAAATGGGCAAAGGAAACTAATAAAATTCACCAGCAATTCTATCACTCACAGACAACCACTTTAAAAACTGTCAATACATAGTCTTGTCGACATTTGTATTACATATTTCCTAAAAGAATGAGATCATACAGATATTTCATCCTCTTCTGCATAGCCATATGTTGTGACTAACTGTCCATGAAAAGAAATATACTTCAACATTTTTACTTTCTTTCTTTTTTTTTTGAACAAGGTTTCGCTTTGTCACACAGGCTGGATTGCAGTGGTGCAATCATGGCACAGCTCGGCTCACTTCAGCCTTGACTTCCCAGGTTCAAGTGGGCATCCTGCCACAGCCTCCTGAGTAGCTGGGACTATAGGTGCACACTACCACACCCAGCTAATTTTTTACATTTTTTGTACAGACAAGGTCTTGCTGTGTTGCCCAAGCTGGTCTTGAGCTCCTAGGTTCAAGTGATCCTCCTGCCTCAGCCTCCCAAAGTGGTGGAATTATAGGCATGAGCCACTGTGCCCAATCCAACATTTTTACTTTCTGTATCTCAACTTTCTTCAACCATTTTCCTATTGTAAGGCATTCCAATTGCTCCAATATTCCATTTCTATAAATGACAGCATAAAATCTGTAAGCTTAATCTTTATATACATGTACTACAAAAACTGTCATCAAGGTAGGTTATAGTAACTTATAATACATTCACTTAAGTAACAAGGGTATGAGAACATTTTTTCTCTCTTTTTGGAAAGAGAAAAGGATTAGTGATTAGGCAGTTTCTTTCCAGGTAGAAATCAGAAGGCTGGATTCAGGATGCACAACAGTTTACTAGGTACTTGGAAAACTGAGAGACCCTGACAGCTCTTTCTAGTTCCTGCAAAGGGTCAGATATTTTATCCAAGTTACTTCTTCCAAAGGAATTACCTTTCGAAGCCAGCCAGGACAGGAGCTGCTGGCCCCGTTACTGTTCCCCATGGCCTCTGTGGGACTGATTAAACCTTCCATTCCTCGGTCTGCTTCCATTGTTCCTCGGAAGCCTCCACTTGGGTCAAGAGTTTCAGATTCCTGCTGACTGTCCTCTTCTTCACCACTGCCGCCCCCGCCGCCTCCTCCCGGGCTAGAGCTCTGAAGCACTGACAGATGCACAGCACAGAAATAGACAGCTTTGCCATGCAGCAAGACAGATTTACCACCTGACAACCCCACTTAACCTGGAAAGGTGCCTAAAGCTGCATGAAGTGCAATGGCAACAGTGCAAGTCAAGTATTAGGGATGAAATTTTTGGTTTTCATACAAACTATGTTTTGTAATTTTGTATAGTTGTATTTGTGTAGCAGGATGCTCATAATGATAATTCCATTTACCAACTTTATCTTATATCCATAGCAGGTTATCAATATTCTAAAAGCATTACCAAACAATTCCCCCAACCACAGCCCACCAAATCTAGCACCCATGCTTACTCTGCTTCTTTAAAAGATACATTCAGATTCCAGCATCCTCCATAGACATTTATCTTATATAAAAAGGTCTTTAACATTTGAGTCAAACTCCTCTTAAAGTTGCCAAATAAACTTACCATTAACTCCCTGTCCAGGGAAAATCTGAATGTTGAATTCTTTAACCTTTTTTTTTTTTTTTTTTTTTGAGACTGAGTCTAGCTTCTGTTGCTCAGGCTGGAGTGCAGTGGCCCGATCTCGGCTCACTGCAACCTCTGCCTCCCAGGTTCAAGCAATTCTCCTGTCTCAGCCTCCTGAGTAGCTGGGATTACAGGCATGTACCACCGTGCCCAGCTAATTTTTGTATTTTTAGTAGAGGTGGGATTTCACTATGTTGGCCAGGGTGGTCTCAAACTCCTGACCTCAGGTGATCCGCCTGCCTTGGCCTCCCAAAGTGCTGGGATTACAGGCGTTAGCCACTGCGACTGGCCAATTCTTCAAAATTTAATGTGAACATTACATTCTCTGATGACTATCTGTATGAATTTTTATAATATAATGGCTGGTTCTTTCATATCATACAGCATATTCCAAGCAACCTTAATGAAGACTAGCTGATGTGTGGTCAGGAAATGAAACTGAATTTTAATATGGGCCAAAGAAAAATATAATTAAGAAGATTAATTTGTCAAAGTTAAAAAAATTGCCTGGTATTTTCTTTTTTTCTCTTACTCCTCAGAGATCCTTATTCTGATGCCTGGTATTTTCTGAGGCTAAATGTAAAGAAGGGTTAATTATCACCTGCTATGCTGGCCTGGGGACTAACTGGGTCATGCTGAGATCCTACAGAAGCAGAACTATAGTTACCAAAGTGAGTTCTGAAGCTTACTTTTTTGTTTTAAATGGCTTTTTAAGATTATGCTGCATTTTAGATATACCTAAGACTATTTTAACATACATGTAAATTTTCATGCCTAACAATAAACATAGGTCTATCTGCTACTAGAACTAGAACTGCACTATCCAATATGAGTTACTAGCCGTATGTGCTTGCTTAAACGTAAAGACAATTAAAAATTCAGTTCCTCAGTCACACGAGCTACTCTCTTGAGAGATCAATAGCCACAGAAGGCTGGTAGCTACTATACTGAACAGCACAGATATGGAACATTTCCACCATTGCAAAAAGATCTACTGACACTGCTGAACTAGAGCATTACCTATATCACTGTATTTGCCTTGTGAATTCCTTCCTTCTCTGGCCTCCTACCCAGATGAAACCATTCTGTTTAATTTTATGTTTATCATTTCTTCTTAAAAACTTTATCGCCTTTATGCATCCTTAAATAACACATTACTATTTATTTTACTTTTATTTATTTATTTTTTTAAAATGGAGTCTCGCTCTTTCGCCAGGCTGGCATACAGTGGCACAATCGTGGCTCACTGCAACCCCCGCCTCCCAGGTTCAAGCAATTCCCCTGCCTCAGCCTCCCGAGTAGCTGGGAATACAGGTGTGCACCACCATGCCCGGCTAATTTTTTTTTGTATTTTAGTAGAGACAGGGTTTCACCATGTTGGCCAAGATAGTCTCAATCTCCTGACCTTGTGATCTGCCTGCCTTGGCCTCCCAAAGTGCTGGTATTACAGGCGTGAGCCACCACGCCCAGCCTATTTTACTTGTTTCTAAACTTTATAAAAAGGCCATGTAGTCTGCTGTAACTTGCTTTTTACATTTCACATTATGGAACTATTTGGAGATGTTCACTTTCACTCCAATGGATGGTTATAATGCATTTAATCAACAAATAGTTACTGAGCATTTACCATTTGCCAGGCACTGTTCTAGGCAAGTAGATAAAATTGATAAATAAAAAAGACAAAAATCCCTGCTCTTCCTCGAGTTTACATCTTCCCACCAATGGACATTTGCTTTTAATTTTATGTTTTTCCTTTAAATACTGTTCTAGCAAAACAAAGTTGTAGTCGAACTGCTGTGCTTAGCAAAAGATCTTTAGTCAGTTTTGACAGATATTAATATACATAAACAGAAATGCCAAGCAATGGGCTACTTAAGTAAACTATATAATATGGTATAATAAGTCGGTGTATATGTGTAAACTGAAGTTCAACAATTCTAGATCATGTTTTCAGCTGTTTTGTTTTTGGAGGTTTAATCTGTTTGACCGATTGTTTATGTATTTATTCATTCATTCGAGATAGGGTCTTGCTATGTTGCCCAGGTCCGGATTGCAGTGGCTATTCATAGGCATAATGATAGTGCACTGCAACCTTGAACTCCTGGCCTTAAGTAATCCTCCTGACTCAGCTTCCTGAGTACCTAGGATTAATGGCTGTGCCACTGTGCCCAGCTTTAATCTGCTTTTATTCCGGGTATTTATGTGTTTTGATTCCAAACAATATCAGAATCTGGGCCGGGCATAGTGGCTCATGCCTGTAATCCCAGCACTTTGGGAGGCTGAGGTGGGCAGATCACTTGAGGCCAGGAGTTTGAGACCAGCCTGGCCAAAACGGTGAAACCCTATCCCTACTAAAAATACAAAAAATAGCTGAGTGTGGTGGTGCATGCCTGTAATCCCAGCTACTTGGGAGGCTGAGGAAGGTGAACCACTTGAACCTGGGAGGCAGAGGATGCAGTGAGCCACTGCACTCCAGCCTGGACGACAGAGCAAGACTGTGCCTCAAAAAAAATAAATAAATAAAATAAATCAGAATCCTGGTTCTGAGACATCAAAGGCTACAGGGACTCTAGCAGGCAGAAAACCAAAAGGAAAATAGATTCAATTCCTGGCATGGTCCCCAATAATAAAGAACCATGAAGACAGCAGTCAAAGGAAATCTATCAGAGATCTTTGGGATGATTCTCCTAACCACACTGAAAGTTTAGCCGAGTTTTATTCTGAGTGCCTGTTTTGGTGAACTATTTCTTTAGACTGGAATACCCCAGGGAATACCGTGGACGTAGAGGACTCACTACCCCCTAGAATAGCAAGGAAAGGAATAATACATAAGTCATATTACAGTACTGGGCAAGCTACTTAGTTAACTTCCATATGCGTTGGAGGCAAAGATGATGTACTCTCTCTCTGATCACAATGTAAAAGTGATAACTTACTGCAAAACCAACCAAAACATGATCCTCTCTCTTAACCACTGTATTCTTCACTTCCCAAAGACATTTCCCATTTTCCTTTGGGTTTTGGAGTGTACATGGAATCTAACCAAAAGATTCACACTTCAGAAAACCACTGGTACTTGAAACATTGGTACTTACCAGTTCCAATGGATAAGCCACTGCTATTGGAACGGATGGTCTTAGAATTCAATACTTTCTCTGAGAAAAAATATTTGGTAGGTAAGCACTGTATACAGATATAGGCAAGAAAAATGAGAGAAGACTAGGATAGGGAGATAATTGCTCTCCCTGACTTCAGACAACTTTAGACTTATAACTTACAGTTTTAGAAATTAGTATCATAAGCTAAACACCACTTGCTATTCTAATTATATTCACCATCTACATTAGTAACTGTCTGCCTTGGCTGGTCACTGGTATCACCTGGGAAGTTTTAGAAAGTAACCATGTGTTTGAGACCAGCCTAGGCAACATGGCAAAACCCAATCTCTAAAAAACACACAAAACTTAGCCAGGTGTAGTGGCACTGGCCTGTAGTCCCAGTTATTTGGGAGGCTCAGGTGAGAGATCAATTGAGCCTGGGAGAGGAAAACTGCAGTGAGCTGTGTTTGTGCCACTGCAGTCTACTCTGGGTAATAGAGTGAGACTGTCTCAAAATTTAAAAAAAAGAAGTAACACTGCATAGGTCCATAGGTTCCACCCCAGAGATTCTGATTTAATTGGTCAGGGATAGGGTGTGGACAATGGTGTTCTTTTTTTTTTTTTTTTTTGAGGCGGAGTCTCGCTCTGTCGCCTGGGCTGGAGTGCAGTGGCCGGATCTCAGCTCACTGCAAGCTCCGCCTCCCGGGTTTACGCCATTCTCCTGCCTCAGCCTCCCGAGTAGCTGGGACTACAGGCGCCCGCCACCTCGCCCGGCTAGTTTTTGTATTTTTAGTAGAGACGGGGTTTCCCCGTGTTAGGCAGGATGGTCTTGATCTCCTGACCTCGTGATCCACCCGTCTCGGCCTCCCAAAGTGCTGGGATTACAGGCTTGAGCCACCGCGCCCGGCCCAGTGGTGTTCTTAAAAGCTTCTTGTCCGGGTTCAGTGGCTCACGCCTGTAATCTCAGCACTTTGGGAGGCCGAGGTGGGTGGATCATGAGGTCGGGAATTTGAGACCAGCCTGGCTAATATGGTGAAACCCCATCTCTACTAAAAAATCCAAAAATTAGCCAGGTGTGGTGGTACACTCCTGTAGTCCCAGCTACTCGGGAGGCTGAGGCAGGAGAGTCGCTTGAACCTGGGAGGTTGCAGTGCGCTGAGATCACACCACTGCGCTCCAGCCTGGGTGACACAGCAAGACTCCGTCTCAGAAAAAAAAAAAAAAAAAAGCGCTTCTCAAGGATTCTAATGTATGTGCTGCTAAGGTTGCAAACCACTGATCTAAAAGTAGACTTATAAACTCTTACACAAGCATTTATGAAGTAGTTCATAACAAAGTAATGTTTATGCAGAAAGCACTTATAATTTAAAGTTTCTTTTAAAGGATGTACTGAATGTTTCTCATGAAAGCATGAGCACAGACAACAAATTAATTGGTGGATGATTAGAAGTAACAAATTCTAGGCCCGGGCATGGTGGCTCATGCCTGTAATCCCAGCACGTTGGGAGGCCGAGGCAGGTGGATCACCTGAGGTCAGGAGTTCTAGACCAGCCTGGCCAACATGGTGGAACCCCGTCTCTACTAAAAATACAAAAATTAGTCGGGTGTGGTGGTGGGTGCCTCTAGTCCCAACTACTTGGGAGACTGAGGCGAGAGAATTCGCTTGAACCCAGGAGGTGGAGGTTGCCGTGAGCCAAGATCACACCATGGCACTCCAGCCTGGGCGAAAAGAGTGAAACTCCATCTCAAAAAAAAAAGACAAAAAAAAAAAAATCAATTCTAAGCAGGGAGGCAGAGCCCAAAGTTATATTTAAAAATAATCAAGAGATGGCAGATAGCAAAGTTCCAGGAAATGACAATGTTCTGTTCCCACCACTAGGCATGGCATTCTTGACCATTACAAGACTTACAGAATGGCTTCTTCAGGACATTTCTGTTTCCGAGAGTGTGACCAACAGTACCGCAGACGTGGGTCTATCCTCTGTCAAAGCCATCCCAACCCCAGACATATGAAACTCTTACCAACAATGAGAATGGTATGCCAGCCACGGCAAGATAGGTCCGGGACATGATGCAGAGATCCAAAAATAGGCCGAGGCCATGAGGTACAGATATCAGAGCCATGTGGTCTCTCTGTGGGGGTCATTGCCAGGCGGCCATTACCACCATTGCCCCAGGCAAAAATGTGATTATCTAGAAAAAAAGTTAAACAACAGACCATTTAACAGAACACTGGCTTCCCAACTCTCTGGGTTCTCCATCTTTATATCCTAGAGCTAGAAAGACTTCCCACTATGTACTAAACAAAGGAAAGCTGTTTATTCTCCTATATAAAGCCTAAACTCTTCCTGATTCCACTCGGGTAAAAATGCCCATTCTTCCTATGTACTGCCATTCATTCATTCATTCATCCATCCATTCATTCACCTTTTTCTTCAACAACTTTTTATTGGTCATTCAAACACTGAACGTCTACTTCATGACAGGTACTGCATGGGGTGATGGAGCAGTGAAAAAAACCAAGTCCTTGCCCTGTGGAACTGACATTCTAGTAGGGGAGACTGATAATACATAAATAAACACCTAATATTTAAGGTAGTGATAAATGCTATGAAGATAAATGGTGGAGAAAAATAAGTGGAAACAAAGAGTAACAGTGGGGTGGGATATCATTATTTTAGATAGGGAAGGTCAGAGGAGTTCTGACATTTGAACAGAGATCTACTAGAGTGAGGAAGAGTTTCCAGGCAGAGGGAACAGCAACAGCAAAAGTAATGTCAGTAGCACAAACAAGGAACAAGGAGACCCCTACAGTTGGAACAAAGTAAAGGAAGGGACGGTGATAGCAGAAGGGGTCAGGAGGTGGCTGGGGTCCTGCTCACATAGGGCCAGTCAGGCCATTGTGATGACTCTGGTACTTACTGACTGATAGAGGAAACCACTGGAGGTTTTGAGCAGTAGGTATTTAAGAGAATCCCTCTGTCTACTGAGGAGAACTGATGGCAGGGGAGCAAGGATGAAAGCAGGGAGACCAGTTGTAGTGGAGATAGTGAGAAGTGGTTGGATTTATTCTGAAGATAACCAATATGGATGGGATGTGGAGTGTAGGATGAAGCTGCCATTTACTGAGACAGGAAGGCTGCAGGAGGTACAGGTCTGGGCAGAAAATCAGAAGTTTGATTTCGAATATACTAAGTTTGTCTGAGATGCCTGTAACTTCTTATCCAAATCAGGCTTTTTTTTTTTTTTTTTTTTTAAATGAAACAGGGCTGCTATTAATCATTAAGCCACGACAACAGGCATGAAGGCATGAATCAGGATTGGTCTAAGATAAGTGGGCTATATGGCCCACCCTATATTTAGACATCAAGTTGAGGAGCTGTTGAATAAATGAGTCTCAAGGTCAAGGCTGGTGATACAAAGCAGTCAGTGTATAGGGGGAATTTAAGGGAACAAGCTCACTTTGGAGAGACAAGTGAGCCTTGGGGCACTCCAGGACTTAGAAGACTAGGCTGCTGCTATTACAGCACCTAACACCTGCCTGTGCTAGTCCCCTACTCTACTAGACTGTGAGCTCCTTGAAAGCAGGGGTTTTCTGAGACTCATTTCTATATTCCTAGAGCCTAAAAGAGGACCTGGACATGAATGTGGCCATCAAGTACAGTTCAGAGGAGTATAGGAACATCAAGAGATAATATGCCCAGCCACAGAATCCAAATTTACATTCCTCATTCTGAAGTTAAAGTCATGAACTACACAGATCTATTCAAGAAACATGAGCTCTCTGAAGCCCTGTTAGAAAGTGCTATAGCATTTGCTGCACTAAATTTATCTTCAGTGACATCCTGATTCTGTCCTGTGTGACATTTCCATTTATCCAAGTCTGACCTTAACAGTTTGCTCCTTAAAGTCCCTTATTTTGGGACAAACAGAGAGAGTTAATGTGCTGTTCTGAATGCTGGTTTATTTAAATATGGTAACAGATCACTTAATTGACAATATCCCTGAGATCCCTCATGAGTACAGAACAGGCATGGACCAAAAGAAAACAAGGATATCTCAGAGCAAAAGCAACAACAAAAAAATTGATGAGTCAAAAGATGAGAAGATGAAATGTATTAGCTAGGCATGGTGGCACATGCCTGTAATTCCAGCTACTTGGGAGGATGAGGCAGGAGAAGCAGTTGAACCTGGGTGGTGGACGCTGCACTGAGCTGAGATCACACCACTGCACTCCAGCCTGGGCAACAGAGCAAGACTCTGTCTCAAAAAAAGAGAATGAAATGTGAGTTGTTACCAGTCAAGTGAAAAAAGTGGCTACAAAAATTTAGAAGTTCAGATGATGACACAGGAAAAAGAAAAAAGAGGAAAAAAGTAAGCAAAGAAGGAAGGGAAAGTAGGATAGCAACAGTGGCAGTACAGAAGAGAAGGAGTGACCAGGCGCAGAGGCTTACACCTGTAATCGCAGCACTTTGGGAGGCCAAGAGGAGTGGATCATCTGAGGTAAGGAGTTTGAGACCAGTCCGGCTAACATGGCAAAACCCCATCTCTACTAAAAATACAAAAATTAGCCAGGCATGGTGGCGAGTGCCTATAATCCCAGCTACTCGGGAGGCTAAGGGAGGAGAATCGCTTGAACCTGGGAGGTGGTGGTTGCAGTGAGCTGAGATCGCGCCACTGCACTCCAGCCTGGGTGAAAAGAGTGAGACTGTGTCTCAAAAAAAAAAAAAAAGGAGTGAGGAACCAAACTATACTGTGGAAAGAAATAGCCACAGAAGACCAGGTGCAGAGGCTCACACCTGTAATCCCAGCACTCTGGCAGGCAAGGCGGGCAGATCATGAGGTCAGGAGTTCGAGACCAGCCTGGCCAACATGGCAAAACCCTGTCTGTACTAAAAATACGAAATACAAAAATTAGCTGGATGTGGTGGTTCACGCCTATAATCCCAGGTACTCAGGAGGCTGAGGCATGAGAATTGCTTGAACCTGGGAGGTAGAGGTTGCAGTGAGCCAAGATCGCGCCATTGTACTCCAGCCTGGGCAACAGAGCAAGACTCCATCTCAAAAAAAAAAAAGGCCAGGCACAATGGCTCACGCCTGTAATCTCAGCACTTTGGGAGGCCGAGGCAAGCAGATCACCTGAGGTCGGGAGTTCGAGACCTGCTGACCAACACAAGGAAACCCCATCTCTACTAAAAATACAAAAATTAGCCGGGCGTGGTGGCGCATGCCTATAATCCCAGCTACTCAGGAGGCTGAGGCACAAGAATTGCTTGAACCTGGGCGGCAGAGGCTGTGTGTGATAAGCTGAGATTGCACCATTGCACTCCAGCCTGGGCAACAAGAGTGAAACTCTGTCTCCAAAAAAAAAAAATCATCTCAGAGAAAAGAGAGAAGAAAATCAGTTAGACCAACTCAGAAATCTGAGAGACACATAATATAGAGGAAAGCAGCCCTTCAAACCTTAGCAGTCCCTGTGGACATCACTGTAGTACAGTTGACCACAGGCAACAGAGAAAATATGCTGTTCTCTCCAGCTATCCAATCAATGTTTATTGAAACCAATCAACAAGATACTGGGCAAGTTATATAGAAGTACTTAATAATTCTTATAACATTTTACCAAAAAAGTGAAAGCTGAAATGAAAAAAGGAGGAATGTAGAACATTAACATATCATTATCTAGAAATCTGGCCTTTAAAAACAATCACTATGTTGAATACATAAAAAGTTAATAAAGCTTAATATATATAACCGGCCACCAATTTAATACAAATAAAAAAGTATATCCATAATTCAGCTATACAAATAACCAGTTCACTTCTTTCCCAGCCAAGAACTGAAACACAGCCAAGTATCCAGAAAGCGTGAAATGATATGTACAGACTCACCATCAGTGGCAGCAATGGTAAACTCATCACCGCAGGAGACCCTGATCACTTGCTTCCCACCTAGAGGTCCCCCCAACAGATTGATTCCCAGACGCTTCTTGTAGTTCCCAACGCCCAGCTGCCCACACTTGTTGCAGCCAAAGGTCAGCAGCCGGCCTCGCTCTAAGAGAGAAGCAAAAAGAAACAACAAAGCACAAATGAGTCCTGGAACCCAGAGAAGATGCAGCCAAGTAGACTTCCATGGACTAGCTTCTGGTTGTTAGAATATACAAATAGAAAACTAGCCACATGATCCTGGACCTAGAGCAGCTACAGTATCTAGGCACCATAACCAATTAGATCCAGTCAGTGACTCGATATTGTATTCTCTCTCCAGTATTGTACTTTTAGTGAGAAAAATGAGTATTACCTTAGAATACTTATAAAAGGTGCTAATCAGAGACAACAGATGTCTGGAATCATAGGCGTGGTGGTCTCATAAAAGGATGTATTTATTATGCATTTATAATAATTATCAAGAAAAATATGTACCTGAATACATTAATGAGATAATACTAGATGTTCAGGGGAAATCAGGATGATGTACATATGAAGAAAACCTAATACTTGATTGAATAAAAGAGGCTGAGCTACTAAGGCATGTGATAGAGTTGTAAATCAACTTACCATCAATAGCAGCTGTGTGAGTCTTGCCTGGGGCAATGGTACGGATCTTATAAAAGGACAACTGTTTGGCCAAGGTAAAGGACGTTGTGTAGGGAACTTCATGGTATGCCTGAACCAAAATAAAACACAAAACAGATATATGAGGTAAGAAAGTCGAGGGAAAATCAGGTTGAGAATGGAAAAAAGTCCTGGTGACCAAAAGGCCTCGAATTCAAGTGAGTTATATTACTAAGAAGAGGGTGCCAGGTAGTTTTCCATCTCCAACAGAAAACAAGAAGAAATAAGCTCAATATGTAATTAGAGAATACAGCACATGAGGCAGAACTTTCTGACAACCAAAGTTTTAGATACTGACTTAGGGTTTATAAAACACGAACTTTCTATCCCAGAAGGTATTTATATAAGGAAAGAATCGTTGACACCTTGGTTATACACTCTGCATATCTAACAAGGGCAGGGCAAAGAATTAAAGTCCTGAGGACTGTCTCCAGCCCATAAAGGAATCAGTTACTGTGATCTAATTTCATCTATAGGGTAGTATTTCTCAACTTAATTAAAACTCGTGTTCCCTTTGAATTAGTATTCAAAAAGAATCCTCTCATTTAAGTTTAAAATTTCACAACAAAATCCACTGCTATAATGAAAACATAAATCAAGTAATAGTAATTCTGACTATTTCTTTATTTTTTTTTTGTTTTTTTTTTTTAGACAGAGTCTCGCACCATCGCCCAGGCTGGAGTGCAGTCGCTGGATCTCAGCTCACTGCAAGCTCCGCCTCCCGGGTTTACGCCATTCTCCTGCCTCAGCCTCCCAAGTAGCTGGGACTACAGGCGCCCGCCACCTCGCCCGGCTAGTTTTTTGTATTTTTTAGTAGAGACGGGGTTTCACGGTGTTAGCCAGGATGGTCTCGATCTCCTGACCTCGTGATCCGCCCGTCTCGGCCTCCCAAAGTGCTGGGATTACAGGCTTGAGCCACCGTGCCCGGCCTGTTTTGTTTTGTTTTGAGACGGAGTCTTGCTTCATTGCCCAGGCTGGAGTGCAGTGGCACGGTCTCGGCTCACTGCAAGCTCTGCCTCCAAGGTTCACGCCATTCTCCTGCCTCAGCCTCCTGAGTAGCTGGGACTACAGCCACGCCCGGCTGTTTCTTTTTGTATTTTTAGTAGAGACAGGGTTTCACCATGTTAGCCAGGATGGTCTTGATCTCCTGACCTCATGATCCGCCTGCCTCAGCCTCCCAAAGTGCCAGGATTACAGGTGTGAGCCACCGCACCCAACAACTGAATATTTCTTTTCAAACTACAAAGACTTTCTCCAGCCTTGCCCTGAATTTGTACTCTCCTAATTGAAAATCACTACTTTAGAGATTGCTTAAATATTAATTCTTACCTTTTTCATTGAGTCAGAAAACTTCTGTCTCTTAATTTTATTCTTTGGAAAATGACAAAACTCATCATATTAACACAAAAAGGAAACTAAGGCAATATCACTGGCGAATTTATTAACATTTTTGAAGACAGAATGGTAATTACATCAATAAGCCTAAACAGGATCAGTGATTTGGGAGAAATAAATCTAAAAAACTCCAATCAATCAATCAATCAATCAAAAAAACTCCAGGAAGGTGATGCACGGAAATGTCTTTTTTTTCCATAACATTAATTTGCTTGTTCCTATTTCAATAAGGTAAAAGCTGAATTTCATCATTTTATTCTTTGTAATCAATTTATTTATTGAAGTATAACATACTGCAAAATATCACACAGCTTGACACATTTTTCTATATACATATACTTGTAAAACCATTACAGATCAAAATATAGACCATTCCCATCACCCTAGGATCCCTTCCACCTCTTCTGTTAATACCCCTCCTTCCATAAGTAGCCAGTACAAGTTCATTTGATTTCCACCAGTATAAGTTAATTTTGCCTGTTCTTAAATTTTACACAGATAGAGCTATATAGCATGTACTCTTTGTGGCTGGCTTCTTTTGCTGCACACAATGCCTATGAGACCATAACTTTATTCTTAAATCAAATTCCATGGTCACTAACCAATAATAGCATCTCAAAGAAATTCCAACCTAGAGAAATTCTGATGATGTGGTTAGAACACCAATTAGGACACTCACTTCATGGTTGATAATTCCTGACATGCACTGATTCAGACCCAGCTTATTGAACTCATTGAGTCCACAGGCCAGCACTTTGCCTGACTGGGTCAACAGAAATGTCCCATCACAGCCACATTGAACTGCAACAATAATCAAGGCCTTGGGAACATCCACCTGCAAGAAAAAAATCAGAAAAAGAAATCCCAAATATATAATTTGTATTAGAAAAAAAGCTCTTAAATTCTTTCAAAAGAGACATGCTGCATTTAGCAGAATGATTACAGGTATGTGAGGATTGCTCTATTCTTTTCAGATTTGCCCAGTGTCTTAGAGACTATTTTTTCTTTTCTTCTCTTTTTTTGAGACAGAGTTTCCCTCTTTTGCCCAGACTGGAGTGAAGAGGCACGATCTTGGCTCACTGCAATCTCTGCCTTCCAGGTTCAAGCGATTCTCCTGTCTCAGCCTCCGGAGTAGCTGGGATTACAGGTGCACACCACCATGCCCGGCTAATTTTTGTATTTTTATTGGAGATGGGGTTTCACCATGTTGGCCAGGCTGGTCTCGAACTCCTGACCTCAGGTGATCTAACCATCTTGGCCTCCCAAAGTGCTGGGATTACAGGCATGAGCCATCACGCCCAGCTGAGACTACTATTTTCTTTTCTTTTTTTTTTTTTTTTTGAGGTGGAGTCTTGCTCTGTCGCCCAGGCTGGAGTACAATGGTATGATCTTGGCACACTGCAACCTCTGCCTCCCAGGTTCAAAGCGATTCTCCTGCCTCAGCCTCTTGAGTAGCTGGGACTACAGGCATGTGCCACCATGCTCGGCTAATTTTTGTGTTTTTAGTAGAGACAGGGTTTCACCACGTTGGCCAGGCTGGTCTCAAACTACTGACCTCCAGTGATTTGCCTGCCTCGGCCTCCCAAAGTGCTGGGATTACAGGCATGAGCCATTGTGCCCAGCCAAGGCTACTATGGTCAATGAAGAGCTCAAGTTTTACAATATCAAGGAAAAGGTGACAGTTCCAGGTCAACCAAACAAGACAGCTCCCTCTCAGTTTGTTTTAGTAATAGGTCCTACTTAGGGTGACTTGTCAAAAAGTTGAGAAAGAAGCTTCAATTCGTTGCTGATTTTGTCTTGAGATGGAAGGCTGCTTGACAGTTACAGAAATTCAACAGCCCTGGGGGTCCCAATCTGGTCATTTTATAGGAGAGGTGACAGAGTACTGAGGTAATATCTAGGATTTCCAAATGCTCATATATTTTTACAGCTAACTAGACAGGACTGGAGAATGGTGGGGTGATGCGTGTGTGGGGCCACAATGGATGTGTGTAAAACCTGAAACCTCAACCCTCAGTTTCTGCCACAGCCTTTCCAGGAGAAAAGGAACAGCTGGGAATCCCATTGAGGATGGTCTTCAGAAACGCAGAATAATTTAATTTTTTTTTTTTTTGAGACGGAGTCTTGCTCTGTTGCCCAGGCTGGAGTGCAGTGGCCGGATCTCAGCTCACTGCAAGCTCCGCCTCCTGGGTTCACGCCATTCTCCTGCCTCAGCCTCCCGAGTAGCTGGGACTACAGGCGCTAGCCACCTCGCCCAGCTAGTTTTTTGTATTTTTTAGTAGAGACGGGGTTTCACCGTGTTAGCCGGGATGGTGTTGATCTTGTGACCCCGTGATACGCCCGTCTTGGCCTCCTAAAGTGCTGGGATTACAGGCTTGAGCCACCGCACCCGGCAATAATTTAATTTTAAAAATGTAAATAAAAACTGGTTTGTCTAACAGTTCCCAAAGAAAAGAAAAAAAAAAAGCCAAAACACTGGTAAACAATAAATGGTATAGCTGATTTAGCCAACCCTCCAATGGGTGCCCTAGGGTAGGTGGGAGAGATGTGACTGTGCTTTTCCCCCAGCTGGTATCAACCTCTGTGAGCCTCTCACAGGGCCAGCTCTGGCAAGGCTGAGTAATTAGATAGTAAGTTTCATGCAACATGACCGCTAAACAAAAACAACTATTAATATTTCATCTGGTGGTCAACTGTAGAAATAGGAAAGGAAAATGACTGTGTTGGGTTAAGAGACAGTATATTGCTTTACTGTATCTTCTTGAATTTTCCAGTGTATTTGTAGCTATATGTGACTTTTCTGGTGTACACGCTGATTTTAGCTTTCATCCCTGAGTAAGATGTGACTTCACAATGTCCACAGTCGTTGGATCCACTTTCTCAATTTTCTATGATTTGGTCAGATGACAAGACCACAGGGTGCTAAATCAGGAATCCTAGATTGTCGGTCTCCCACACAGGAAACATTTCAGAAATAAACACCTTGATACAACAGAGCCAAGGAAAGAGGTACATATTATTGGAGTCTGTGCGACTTAGATAGGTTTTAGAAAGAAGCTGCTTCTGATTTTACCTTTTGTGGTGTATAATAATCCTCTTCTGAATCCAAACCCAGTCGTCCTGAAACACACATAAGAATGAAAATCGTTATAATGAGGGCTTCCTTCCCAGTGAAGAGGTTCTGTAAGATTCTCTTTTGCCAGGCATGTGGCTCACACCTGTAATCCCAGCACTTTGGGAGGCCGAGGCGGGCAGATCACGAGGTCAGGAGTTCGAGACCAGCCTGGCCAACATGGCGAAACCCCGTCTCTACTAAAAGTACAAAAAATTAGCTAGGTGTGATAGCGTGCGCCTGTAATCCCAGTTACTCAGGAGGCTGAGGCAGGAGAATCGCTTGAACTCGGGAGGTGGTGGTTGCAGTGAGCCCAGATCGTGCCATTGCACTCCAGCCTGGGTGACAGAGAGAAACTCTGTCTCGAGGAAAAAAAATAAAACATTAAAAGATTTATGGAATCAACACTTCTCATTTAGGGGCTGCATGATGTGTTTAGATGCACACAACTTTGAAGTCAGGTTGTATACCTGCGAAGAAGTGGACAGAGACAAGGCTACCCCTACCATATTCGCCACAGCCCCAAGAATAGACTTCCTTGTTTCGTGTCAGAACCACCACATGATTATCTCCACAGGAGACCTGCTCCACTGGATTGCTGAGGAAGTAGTTCAGCTGCATGGGTTCTAGCACTTCAGGGCCAGCAACTTTGTCCACCCCCATGCAGCCATAATAATCTGATCCGAAGGCATAGAGCTGACCCTCATCTGCAAAAGAAAGGAAAACAGAATCCATCAAAGGACTGACTTATTTTATCTAATCAGAAAATTGGGCAGGGCTGGAATGAGGACTACCCCAGCAAATGATCTCACATGAAATGATTATATCCAAGAAATTAAAAGGACAGACTGTGCAAGTCTAGAGTTCTATGTCAGAGAGTCATGTGTACTACTACCACTACTATATAAAACAATTTAAAAAGTGGTAGCATTATCATGTTAAAAGGACTTAAAATTTTAATAGGGCCATCTTTGTTATATAGATAAAAAAAACAGTTCCAAGGAATCATAAAGTAAGTCATGACAAGACTAAAACTAAACTTAGGTCTTGATCCTACTTTTGTGTTATCCATAGCCTGATGAGGTGGTAAGATTATTTTTCCTGCCAACCGGGACACACATTTTCTCCTGATCCCACCTCTTCTCCGTCTTCTCCTTGCTCACCACCACCTAATACTATAGCAAATTTGGCATGTTATTATTAATGAGTATATTTGCTCAAGGTCCTCTGGTTCTTTCTAGACTGTCTTTTGTTTTAAAATCCCAACTAAGATTGCACAGCATTAAGCAAAATACCCCCACATTAAATGCACTTAAGACACTTTCTGCTGATGGCTTACCAGTCACACAGACAGTGAAATCATCACCACATGACACCTGATGGATAGCTTTGCCTTGCAACTTTTCCACATGCTTTGGCTGTCGATAGGAGGCTTTGTCTCCATGGCCCAGCTGACCATGGAGTTTAGTGCCTCCTTGCATGTTCTGTGAAATAAAGAGGTCTTATGATTTTTTTTAAATTACATTTTATTAAACTTAAATTTTAAAGAGATAGGTTCTCGCTATGTTGCCCAAGCTGGCCTTGAACTCCTGGGCTCAAGTGATCCTCCTGCCTCAGCTTCCCAAAGTGCTGGGATGGTAGACATGAACCACCATGCCCGGCTGAGAGGTCTTACGAAGTTTTAATTTTTCATGCCAAAAGCTGATCTTTAATGTAACTTCATACGAAGAAAAACAGTAGAAAAAAAGAGCTAGAAGTTTAGAAATTAGAAAAAAAAGGGCAAAGGGATTAAATATTTTAATAGCAAGTAGTATAAAGACCCTGCCAACAGGTAAAGAAAACTTAAAAAGTATCCAGATTAATATCCATTAATCTAATCTTTGTCCTTCAAGTCTAAGGTAAACAATATATTTAATTACAGGTGATGGTGAAAAAAATTCTTTATAATATAGTCTAATTTGGTTGCTTTCTACAGGAATATAGCTTCTTGAAAATCTGTACTAGAAGTTTCATAAATTTTGATCACAGTTTTCCTGAAACACGGAAGAGTTATAAAGAATCTGGCTACATCAAAGAGGCTGCTATACAGCAATGAGACTAGTCCTTGATGACTTTTCAACTTTTTTTTTTTTTTTGAGATGGAGTTTCGCTCTTGTCACCCAGGCTGGAGTGCAGTGGCTCGATCTTGGCCCCGGCTGGAGTGCAGTGGCTCAATCTCGGCCCACTGCAAGCTCTGCCTCCGGGGTTCAAGCGAGTCTCCTGCCTCAGCCTCCCAAGTAGCAGGGATTACAGGCACCTGCCACCATGCCCAGCTAGTTTTTTGTGTATTTAGTAGAGATGGGGTTTTGCTGTGTTGGCCAGGCTGGTCTCGAACTCCTGACCTCAGGTGATCCACCCGCTTCAGCCTCCCAAAGTGTTGGGATTACAGGCGTGAGCCACCACATCTGGCCTTTTCTACAGTTTTATAGAGAAAAATAATTCTATTAAATGAGTAAACTACAAGTCCTCATAATACATACACACACACACACACACACACACACATATATATATATATATATATATATTTTTTTTTTTTTTTTCAAACAAGCTCTTGCTCTGTCACCCAGGCTGGAGTGCAGTGGTGCGCTCTCCAGTGGTTCACTGCCATCTCCACCTCCCAGGGTCAAGTGATTCTCGTGCCTCAGCCTCCTGGGTAGCTGGAATCACAGGCATACGCCACTTTTGTATTCTCAGCTAACTTTTGTATTTTTAGTAGAGACGGGGTTTTGTCATGTTTGCCAGGCTGGTCTCAAACTCCTGGCTTCAAACAATACACTCGCCTTGGCCTCTCGAAGTGCTGGGACTTCAGGTGTGAGCCACTGCTCCCGGCCAATAAATGTTTAAGATACTAATTTCTCTCCAGCAGCCTGAAATGAGCCTGAGAGGGCATAGCAAGAGACAGGCGGAAAGCCAAGAGAACACGCTATCACAGAAGGCAAGTGAAGACAAAGCTTCAAGAAGGGAGTGGTCAACTATGTCAAATGCTGCCGAGAGTCAAGCTAAGTAAGGACTAAAAACCATCTGTTTTATTTTAGCAATTTATGGGTCATTTTTCAAGACTAGTTTCAGTTGAGTGGCAGAGATGGAAGCTGCACTGTAGGTGAATGAGGAGAGAGTGGGAGATAAGGAAACAGACAGCAAACACAATTTGTTAAAGAAGGTGAGGGGGAGAATCTAGAGGGCAACAAAGAAATTCTACACAAAATATACCTAGCCATCTTCAATCACTGCTGTGGGCTTCAGGGGTTTCCTGACATGGTATAGCGCTTCCTTTGTTTACAAACCTATTTCACAGATAATAGTTGCTCTGAACCTCATGGTAATATAACAGAGTAATTGAGTGACTTGTCTAAAATCATCCAGCTGTAAATGGGAAAGCCCAGTCTCCTGAGTCTTTCCATTTTCTCTCCCTCTCTAATTCATTCATTCAAAAACCATTTATAGGTGACCTAATATGTACCACCCCAGGGCGTACATCAGTGAACTAAACAGACAAAATTCCTGCTCTCATAATAGCTTCCATTCCATCACCCCATGTTGCCACTCCCTTAGTATAGGTTCAACTAATAAAATGCTTAAACATCGTGGGCCCAGTAAACTATTAGGCTTACAGCACTGTTCCAAAACGCTTAGCGTTCACTTACCACCCAAGTGTACAGTTCCTTCTCCACTGTGACCACAGCAAAGTGGGTATTCCCTGCACACACCTGCCGGGCACTACAGCCGCTCTTGATAACATCCAGTTTTTGGGGGGTGGATTTTCCACCACCCCAAACATAGACTTCACTGGTTCGTGATGTTACTACAGCAATGGGTGCTTCAGTCACAGTGCTTGACCTGCCAACAACCCCCAGAACAAAGGCACATTTAACATTAAAAACAATATCAAAGAAAAATGCTTCCAGTCTGTTCCCTGAGCAGAACTGCCAATTATGGTATGA
Organism: Trachypithecus francoisi; assembly: GCF_009764315.1. Lineage (NCBI taxonomy): Eukaryota > Metazoa > Chordata > Mammalia > Primates > Cercopithecidae > Trachypithecus > Trachypithecus francoisi. The sequence continues at coordinate 32,145,553 of NW_022681468.1, read as the reverse complement.
GAAAGTATGTTCTTTCTCGACAACTTATTTCAATGTGCTCTATCACAGCAGACTCTGAAACTCCTGCCTCAGGGCTTCATCACAGCTTGGCCAGATCAGATTCCAGTCTGACCCATAACACCTACACTTTTCCACATTCATCATGGTAATGATGGCCACTTTAGTGTAAGGGTGAAATTATAGCTTTCTTCTTAGAAATGACTGTCTGAAATTTAAGCAGATGCTGGCTCCTGAAAGGATGCCAAAGGATCCTGGGATCAAATAATGCCTATGCTCAAGAAAGACCTCCCCCCCCAGTTGTAATTTAGGATATATTAGTTTTTAAGAGTCTCTTGAACATTACCTTGGTCTCTTTGTAGGTGCATTAAGCAGAGTGACTTTTTCCTCCATCTCTCTACCAAAATAAAAGCAAAGATACATGAGTGAAATAATAGGATTTTATATTGCAGAGGTGTCTGTTTAATACATGTCACAGATTTAATCCTCTTATAAACTGTACGCATCCTACAACATCACAATACTTTTAGCAAAGTACCTTGATACAACTCAAAACAATTATATAGTCCTTTCATTAGATAATTCATTAAATACCCAAAGGCCAGAAGTTTGGGGCCATTTGCTTTCTACCTCTGAGAAGTGGTCCAGGGTGGAACAGAGAGCCTTGAGAACCTCTGATATACATGTTTAGTATCTGATGGACACCTTCATCTAGTCTGCCCACTGACTCCCAAACTCAGTATCTCCAAATATGAGCTTGTTAGCTTTTTCCCAAATGAGCTTTTCTTTCCAACTCCTCTATTTCTGTTAACTAGCCGCAAGAGCCTTCCCCAGTTCTCCCAGTCAACTGGGCTTAAAATCTCAGTCATCTCTGATTCATCTCTTTCCCTTTAATATTCAGGTTCTACAGATTCTACCTATATAGTATTTTTTGTACTCATCTCTTCCTTTCCAGTCTCACCACCTTAGTTCTGGGCAGCTCTACTTCCCACCTGTACTGTTGATAATACCTCCTAATCAGCCTCACTTACTATAGTCTTAATCATTTTACTATACTAATTTAACGCAGATGCTAATATTGCTAAATAACTCTTCCTTAGGTATGCCTCTCATCACATGAACTGCCCTCTCGCAAACATCCACTGTCTCTCGACAGTGGATGTGATACCCACTCTATCTTTTGCACTACCTCTTGAATTAACCACAATCTTCTTGGCCTGGCATGCAAGATTTCCTACCTATTTTTCCAGACTTCCTTCCTTTTGTTTGCACCCCATGTTCTAGCCTAGGGCTGTCATCCTAACTAAAATCAATTATAGCTGAGTTCCTGGAGTAGCGCTCAGGCATCAGTACTTTTTGAAAGCTCCTGATATTTTGCATCGAAAGTCCCAGGTCTAGAACCACTAATCTAGCCAAATAGAATTTTGTGTTTCCTGAATATTTTCCACAACTTCCTGTGTCTATGTTTCTGCTTATACTATATTCTCTGTCTGGAAAACTCTGTCTTATGTTTTCCATCAAAGTACAAAGTTCCAAAGTATTGCAGGCAAATCTATAATTATCTCAGTAAAAATTTCATGCCCACACTCAAGAAGTAAGAGACTAAAATAGTGACTTAAAATAGTGATTATGCCGGGCTTGGTGGCTCATGCCTGTAATCCCAGCACTTGGGGAGGCCAATGCAGGCAGATCACCTGAGGTCAGGAGTTCGAGACCAGCCTGGCCAACATAGTAAAACCTTGTCTCTACTAAAAATACAAAAATTAGCCAGGCATGGTGGCGCCTGCCTGTAGTCCCAGCTCCTCGAGAGGCTGAGGCAGGAGAATTGCTTGAACCTTGGAGACAGAGGTTGCAGTGAGCCGAGACTGCACCACTGTACTCCAGCCTGGGCAACAGAGTGAGACTCTCAAAAGGTAAATAAAAAAATAAATAAATAAATAAAATAAATCATTATACTGCTGTGAAATAAGCCAGATAAAAATTTTAAATATGCTTAACCAGACCAAAAGGATGATACTGCCTGCACATGCACAAACATAAATGGAAGTTCATGGTGCCATATTTGGAGTACTGTACATAATTTCAGGCACTAAAACACTGGCTGAAGAACCAGAAATGATTAATTAAATGGCATAGTAGAATAAAAGTACAGATGAAACAGCAAATAAGTAATTAGGGATGTACAGAATGTATCCAAGGGCAAGACTTGAAACGAGCATTGTACATGAATATTTGGAAGGTATAAAAACAAAGAACTGGTAGTGGAGGAAGAAGGGTAGCAAGGCAAAAATAGTGTAATAGGATGAAATACAGACTCAAACATTTAAGGAAGATAAACGTTTTAAATTAAGGTGTGAAACCTCCTAGAGGAACTGAGGGATAAAGGATGTTCTTCCTATCTCTAAAGATATCTGACAGAATAAATGTCAGGAAATAACCTCTGAGGAGTCAATAAAACTCAACTTCAAATATGGGCAAAATGTACCTGAAGAGGATTCCTCCAACTCCAACCTACCACCTAAACAAATGCAGTGAAAAACAAAGGCCCAGGCCGGGTATAGTGGCTCATGCCTATAATCCCAACACTTTGGGAGGCTGAAGCAGGAGGATTGCTTGAGGCCAGGCAACAGCTTTGAGACCAGCCTGGGCAACACAGCGAGACCCTGTCTCTATAAAAATAGAAAAATTGGCCAGGCATGATGGTGCACACCTGTAGTCCTAGCTACTTGGGAGGCTGAGGCGTGAGAATCACTTGCAGTTCAAGGCTGCAGTGAGCTAGGACTGTGCCACTGCACTCTAGCCTGGGTGACACAGTGAGACTCTGTCTCAGAAAACAAACAAAAAACAAAAAAACCAGAGGCCCAGTCCAATTCACACTACAATTGATAAGCACCCTATGCCAGGCCCTGGGCTGACCACTTTTTATGCATTATCTTCTTTAATCCTGACCTCATCTTACTTTATAGAGGAGAAAGCTAAGAAATAAGGATATTAAATAACTTGACAAAGATAATGACAAAATTCAGACACAAACATAAGGATGTCTGAGTCCAGACACCCCTCTTCCTTACTGCACTCTAATGCCTCAACACTAGATTTAAAACCAATGGATGGGGGTGTGAAGGGCTCTTGGGTCTCATCAGTACACATTTAGAACAAAATAGCATAGGCAAAGGAGGCAAAAGTCAGAAGCTATCCCTAAGCAATAAAAGCAGGGATGTTGGTAGAAAATAGCACTATTGCAACCAAGTCCGGAAACACTACTCTTTCTTGTAGTACTTGGATCAAGCCTCTAAAAGTCATCTATCTCAGAAAAGACAATGGAGTGACTTCTTCATACTTTACCTCCTGCGTTTCCTGAGAAGGGGGCGATCTAGAAGTTCATCTGCAGTAGGTCTCTGCTCAGGATCCTAAAAAGTAAAAACAGGGTTAGTTTTCACTTAAAGGAAATGGGCAACATGGGATCTAAAGATGATAATTAGCCAAAGATCACTGCATTATCCTTTTGTTTTAAAAATCATTTCTTATGTGATACTCCATGTTTTATGTTTCTCACCTCATTATCATCAACACTTGTACATGAAGGTGAATGTTTATAATGCACCTTCCTCACTTGTTCAATTAGGGCAGTGGCTCTCAAACCTCAATATATACAGAATAGAAGAATCACCTGAGGGGTTTGTTGCAAATAAAGATTTCTGGGCTTTATCCACAGAGATTCTGACTGAGTTCGTCTGGGGTAGGGCCCAGGAATCTTCTTTTTACTTACAAAACTCTCCCACTCCCTGGTGATTCTGACTCCAGTGTTTCATGAAACATACTTTGAGTAATACTAGAACTACACAGCAAAGGAACTATGAGATATGAGAAATACAGACATTCTGTATTAAAAGTGGTAAATTATCTTTCATTGCAGTTTTACGAAATATATATTCAGAAATTATTCTTGGTCATAAAAATGGAGCACAATTTAGATGGGAAATTCATTTCACAAACTAATACTTACAAAACAGAATAAAGTAAGAATTTGTTCACTGAAGCACACAACTATAATGGATTACCAATACCTATTCTGTGTATAGCCACAAATACACTCTACCCTGGGGAACTGGATGTGGTTTTGTATGGTTTATAGCTATGCCATACACCAAACACTGAGGCTGGAAGGGGAAATACGAAACTGAAGTGAATATTTAAGTCACACCTACCTGGTCAAGGCACGAATGAACCATCTGGATCAATTCCAAAGAGTACTGGCGAGAGTCAACTTCCATGGCCCGAATTCCTTGCACGATCTTCACACACAGGTTGAGTGGGTTCTATGAGAAAACGATGACTGCATTGTTCCTGGTTATATGAAGATGATGCTATACGCTACTGGTGGGGGCTCTCAGGTGTCTATGATCATTATTTAAAGAATTGGCAATAGGTCTGACTTCTTGTTATAACTACTAATATGCATCAACAAGAAATGGTTAGGGATGCACTGATACTATCAGACAGAATGAAGTCAACTGGCTATACAATCTATAACTATGTGGCCAATAATATAATGCTCAGAGTATATTATAATCTGACCTTTCAACTGAATCCCAAGAAAAAGGAAAGCAAGACTAGCCATGCTTCTTGGCTTCATGTAGTTCCCTTGCCAACTAACTTGCCTTCTAATTTATATATCCTAGTTGTGGCTGTACAGGCAATACTTTGCTGCAACAGACAAGGCAGTGAATAATAATAAGATGATAATATTGCTGGGCGTGGTGGCTCACGCCTGTAATCCCAGCACTTTGGGAGGCCAAGGTGGGCGGATCACGAGGTCAGGAGATCGAGACTATCCTGGCTAACACGGTGAAACCCCGTCTCACTACTGAAAATACAAAAACATTAGCCGGGTGTGGTGGCAGGTGCCTGTAGTCCCAGCTACTCGGGAGGCTGAGGCAGAAGAATCGCTTGAACCCAGGAGGCGGAGCTTGCAGTGAGCCGAGATCATGCCACTGCACTCCAGCCTGGGCGACAGAGTGAGACTCCGTCTCAAAAAAAAAAAGATGATAATATTAACAATATTATGGTAATACCATTATTGAGAGACTACTACAAACTAGACAGGCACATTACATATATGGTATTTTTTAGCCTCATTAACATCATTCAAGGAAATTATTATCATTATCAATTTATATATGAGAAAAATGGGGCTCAGAGATGTAAAGTAATTGACCAAAATCACAGATAGTAAAAATGAAGCTGTAACTCCAACCAAAGCCTGACTCTAAGTCATATATACACACACATACACACACACATATGCACACAACATATATATATACACACATATTTCTTGAGACAGAGTCTCACTCTGTCACCCAGGCTGGAGTGCAGCGGCACAATCTCTGCTCACTACAACCTCTGTCTCCTGGGTTCAAGTGATTCTTGTGTCTCAGCCTCCTGAGTAGCTGGGATTACAGGCATGCGCCACCATGCCTGGCTAAGTTTTGTATTTTTTAGTAGAGATGGGGTTTCACCACGTTGGCCAGGCTGGTCTCAAACTCCTGACCTCAGGTGATCCACCCGCCTCAGCCTCCCAAAGTGATGGGATTACAGGCATGAGCCACCGTGCCCAGCCTCTGACTCCAAGTCATTTTTCTTCCACCATGCTATTTAGGAGAATTAGAATGATATACTAGAACAACCTTCAGGATTTAGAAAAATGAATAGGTCTTATGAAAGGGCAATGAATTTACATTATCTTACATTTGCGTTTTTCATATACATTATGAGAGAATCTCTGTATGGGGAATATATATTGTTATCATGTTATAGATAATGAAACAGGATCAAAGAGATGAAGTGATTTGCCTAAATTCTCACACCTGGTTGGTAGAGGCAACTGGATGTGAATCCACTTTAGCCCCTCAGTGTGCTCCATGGACCAGCAGCATCAGCATCACCTGGGAGCTTGTTAGAAACACAGAATATCAACCCTGCCCCCCCCAAAAAATCTGCATTTCAACAAGATGACTTTGTATGCGTATTAAAGTTTGAGAAGCACTGCTTTATATAAGGTTGTACTTTAATTTACTTAAAAAAAGAAAAAAGACTTAAAGGGATTCATTGTCTATAAAGCAATGACAATCTTTATTTTTTAACAGATAAACTTTTTTTTTCTCTAGTTAATGAATATTTTTAACACCCACAATGTGTTAAGTATTGTAGAAAATAAAGCAAACATTTGGAAGGGTTTTAGATTACCTGGCAAAACCACAGCTATATAAAAAAAGTTAAGTACAATAAAGTGATACTGGTGCTATGTCAGAAGTGTTTACAAAGATAGAATAAAGGCATAAAAAAGTAACAATTTAGGAAAAGGCCTAAATATGCTGGGCATGGGGGCTCACACCTGTAATCCTAGCATAGGCTGAGGCAGGAGGATCACTTGAGGCCAGGATTTTGAAACCAGCCTGGGTAACACAGTGAGAACCCATCTCTACAAAAAATAGCCAGGGGTGGTGAGGCATGCCTGTAGTTCGAACTACTCAGGAACTGAGGCAGGATGACTGCTGGAGCACAGGAATTTGAGACTGCAGTGAGCTATGATCACGACACTGCACTCCTGGGCAACAGAGTGAGACCCAGATAAAACAATTGTCTTTTACTCCCTTCCATTCTATTCACTAGATTTGCATCCTTTTACACGTTTCCAAGAAAGTGATGCAGTAGTTGCATGATCATCTGGCTGCTGTTAATAATGTTCCAATTCCTACTGCTTGAAAAAGTGAACCATCATGTTCCATTTTTTGCTTTTAAGAGATGAACTTTTTAATTTAATTTAATTTAATTTTTTTTTTTGAGACAGGGTCTTGCTCTGTTGCCCAGGCTGGAGTACAGTGGTACAATCTTGGCTCACTGCAACCTCCACCTCCTGGGGTTCAAGCAATTTTTGTGCCTCAGCTTCTCGAGTAGCTGGGATTACAGGGGCACGCCACCACACCCAGCTAAGGTTTGTATTTTTTTTTTTTTTTTTTTTTGAGACGGAGTCTCTCTCTGTCGCCCAGGCTGGAGTGCAGTGGCCGGATCTCAGTTCACTGCAAGCTCCGCCTCCCGGGTTTACGCCATTCTCTCGCCTCAGCCTCCCGAGTAGCTGGGACTACAGGTGCCCGCCACTTCGCCTGGCTAATTTTTTGTATTTTTTTAGTAGAGACGGGGTTTCACCATGTTAGCCAAGATGGTCTCGATCTCCTGACTTCGTGATCCGCCCGTCTTGGCCTCCCAAAGTCCTGGGATTACAGGCTTGAGCCACCGCGCCCGGCCAGGTTTGTATTTTTAATGGAGATGGGGCTTCACCATGTTGGCCAGGGTGACCTCAAGTGATCCACCCACCTCAGCCTCCCAAAATGCTGGGATTACAGGCCTGAGCCACTGCGTCTGGCTGGGTCTATAGCATTTTAATAACAGATTACTAATCTTATACCTGAATACAGGTTATTTTTGCCAGAAATCCGAAGCCTGGGAATAGAGTTGATCTGCTTCGTCAGGCTGTACCATTTGCAATCTGCTAAATGCAATATGGGGGTAATATGCCAACTTACTGTAGCATCAAACGTCCTCTTCAAGGTAAGGAGTTCAAAAATGACACAGCCTACTGCCCAGATATCAGACTTGAAATTGTACTTTACTCCTTGACAGAGCTCTGGAGACATGTAATATGGGGTTCCCACAAGCTGAGCAACAAAGAAACAATCAAAGAATAATTTCTTTTCTGAGGTGACTATGTTAACATTTCAACAGCTTAATTAAATTTCCCAGGAACTAGTGATAACAACCATAAAATATTCATCAGCAGATTCCAAAATGGTTTTTATGAGATGATGCCACTATGGAAAGAAATCTTATATCAAATCTCTTGGGTCAATTATAAAGGGACAATCTCCATGATAAAGGAACTGTGGTAACTTGAGGAGCTCAATAGCTGTGTGATTCCTAGATCACAGAGGTTTCAGGCGTTCAAGGCCTGCCAAAGACTTTACACATACTTAAAAGACATACTTAGTAAAAGTTCACCAATGGGAAAAAAACCCAAACACTGGCAGTGGGGAGATGGTAACTGAATGATGGAATTAGATGTTCTAACTAAAATACACGTAATGAAACTTTTAAAATGGCCCAATTTGACATCTGTTACGCTAATGCAACTAGTGAATTTCTTTTGAATTTGAAAAAGATTTTCTCACTTGAAAAATAAACTTGGAAATAAAAATGTCCTAAGAAGTCATGCCTCTCCCAAGATGAGATATAATGAAGGCCCTAGCAGCTCTAATAAAACTCATTGTCAGCTTTAATCAGCAAAGCAAAGCAAATTTCAGATGGCTTACATGGCTTTTATAAATTTTCATATCATTCCTTCTTTGCATTTAACTAGCTAAAAAAAGTCAAGTCTTGGTTTTATCAGATTGTTCTTCATGAGAAAAATCCATATAAAGACATGATTGCTTCTTCAGAAGCTCACTTTGGCCTCCATCATAGAAACATCTGAGTCCCTGAAGCAGACTCCAAACCCTAAACATCTAAATTGCTTGCAGACAAATCTTGACATTATTTAAAAAAAAAAAAAAAAAAAAATTATTGGCCAAAATCAGTTTTCAAGTTCTTTTAAGGATAGAGCATTGTGAAACTAGAAGAATAATAACAGGGTTTTATAATTCCTAAAAGGATAAGATTACTGTCCCAAAGATCAACTTATGTCTACTCTTTACCAATGATCTTTCTCAAAATCACGTGAGAGGGGAACCCTGTGCAGTTCAGACTGTGTATAATATTAAAGAATAGATTGTTTACAAGCCTTCACTTGTAATATAGGGGTTCTCTTTGAACCAGAAGCATTCAAAGGAAAAACAAAAAGAGATGTCTAACACTTTGAGCTCAAACATTAAATAAGAGATAAAGTGAAATCTACTAAAGACCCTAACCTGGACAAAACAGTAAAGCATTTTGTTGCTTTTAGATTAAGTCCCTAATCAGTATTGGAAAAAGGTTATGAGGTCAGAGCTGTAACGTTGGCAATGACTTAAATGCCTGCTAGTGGGCCCAGGAAAAAGACTTCTAGGACATGCATTAAAAGTATGGAAAACTTGAAAGAATATTGAGAAAAGTATGCAAGATTTAGGGAGTATAGCTATATTTCACAGTACTAGAAAAGAAAATAAAAATTAAGACAAGGGCAACACATACCGTCTCAGCCATGGAATACTCAGAATTAAGTTTCTTTGCTAGGCCATAATCTCCAAGTTTTATCAGGTTTGCCTTGGTCAGAAAAATATTTAATGTCTTTATATCTCTGAAAAAAAAAGATGCTGCAAATTAAGTTCACACAGATAATTGTTTTATTTCATCCCCCGTCTTGCCCAGGATTATTACAGAATAAAAATGAGTGTGGGCCGGGTGCAGTGGCTCACATCTGTAATCTCAGCACTTTGGGAGGGCAAGGCAGGAGGATTGCTTGAGGCCAGGAGTTCTAGACCAGCCTGGGCAACATAGTAGGACCCCATCTCTACAAAAAATGAATTAGTCAGGAGTGGTAGCAAACACTTGTAGTCCTAGCTTCTCGGGAGGCTAAAGCACCTGAGAATCAGTTAAGCTCAGGAGGCTGAGGCTGCAGTGAGTCATGACTGCACCACTACATTCCAGCCTGGGCAACAGGGTGAGACCCTATCTCAAAAACTAAAATAAAATAAAAAAAGTGTTACCATTGCTCATATTCTGTCCTAAACATCCCACAGTGGTCGTCACTTTCACATGCTGTTTAACACTGAAGTGGGGACTTTATTTTTTATTTTTATTTTTTTTTTGAGACGGAGTCTTGCTCTGTCACCCAGGCTAGAGTGCAGTGGCGCGATCTCGGCTCACTGCAAGCTCCGCCTCCCGGGTTCACGCCATTCTCCTGCCTCAGCCTCCCGAGTAGCTGGGACTACAGGCGCCCACCACCTTGCCTGGCTAGTTTTTTGTAGTTTTTAGTAGAGACGGGGTTTTACCGTGTTAGCCAGGATGGTCTCGATCTCCTGACCTCGTGATCTGCCCGTCTCGGCCTCCCAAAGTGCTGGGATTACAGGCTTGAGCCACTGCACCTGGCTTGAAGTGGGGACTTTAAAGGAGTGAAGGCAGAGAATTAACTTCATCCTCTAGGACTTCAAAGCATAGAAATATCTCCCATACTACTGAAGCTATTAGGAAAAGCTGAGAGGGTCAGACGAGGAAAATGGTGCTCTAGGTAACCATAATTCCCATAAGATACCACGGCTCTTCAACTAACACTTATGCCTTGAATTAAATGATATCAAGGCAACTTTAACTAACTTGGTTGGTGTCAAAGTTTCAAATAATCTGTTAAGGCAAGAGAAGAGGCCTACATGTCCCCACAACGATATGATTAGGCCATTTAGTCATCTAAATAAAATCACAGGCTATTTTTCTAAAGATTAATTGACCATATGTAAAACAAAATGAACTGTGCCTGGTTCACTATGGCTTCCTTATTGAAAGATGCAAATAAACCAGAACAATATACTTTGTTACTTTTAAAAAGAAAATAACAACATGCAACAGAAGCCATTCAATAGCTATCCAGAAATATATGTTAACTGAATGAACAAACCAATAAAAAAAGAAATCTTAGTGTATTATAATTAATCTCTGGCACCAGTCAATGACTCACTTAAGAAGGGCATAATGATGTGAAAATGTTACTGAGATGGTTCTCTTCTATAGCTAGAAATGAATGGAAATGTGCCTGTTTTTAAAGATCTGGTAAATTTGTACAATTAATTGTACAAAGTGAAGAGATTTTTATTTAAATTAAAAGCGCTTAATTATAGAATTAAAAAGAATTGCCAATTATTACTGCTGTGAATTCTTACCAAATACTACTTCTCATAGTGCTTTCTAGGCTTTACTGATGAATTAACAAACTGAATTCTAAAATTTTTGTCTGTAAAATGACTGAGTAGTACTTGGCTACTGAGGAGATTCTTCCTAGATCATAAACATGGTTTAACTTCAGGGAGTGAAAATAATATTCCTCAAATAATTCCAAAAATTATTTTCCTTTCCTAATGATATAAATGGAAAAACTCTTGGCTGCTTAATCAAGAAAATAAAAGTGTTGTTGGGGGGTATCCAGGGTAGGGGCTGAATTGGTAGAGAAGAATCCATCCATAAATTTTTTTACTTTTTACCTATGAAGGATTCCAGCTTTATGGATACAGCTCACTGCTGAAACAATCTGAAATAGGTACCACACCACCATCTGCAGAGAAAAAATAAATATTTGGATTAGAAACAAAAAGTTCCATTTAAGTAAATACACACACATACACAAACAAACAAAACAAAGAAAGCTGCAACCAGAAGTTATGATTCAACATGACTTGACATCTCTTCCTTGCAGGTTGAGTAGGCAAAGAAAAGTGAAGGGGTAAAAAAACACAAAAAACAGGTTCCTCATAAAATCGTTCCAATGTCATTATAATATATAGTATGGTAAAGCAGACATGTGGAAAAACTCAGGAAGAATGCAAAGTTATAGAAAACTGGGCATACCAGTATGCAGTAATAGAACCAGGAAAGAAAGCCCACAGAGAATCATGATGTGGAGGTAAAACGTTTAGGAAGCAGCTATAGACAGCTTCCTTGTTAGAGGTTTCCTTTCTCATGAATATCAGAGCCTGGAAGGAGTCTGAACAAAAGGAAAAAAACACTCTTCATTATTGGAAGAGTAAATACAGAACTAGAATGCAAGAATTACAACACTACAATTCTAACTTCCTTCCATAGAAATATGAATTACCTCTTCCTCAAACAACTTGTCCTTCTGACGAAGGATTTTGTCATACAGGTTCCCTCCTGCAATTAAACAAGACACAGGTTTGAATTGCTTAATACAGATCAAAGCTTGGCTCCTGTTACAGGGTTTTTTAGGTGACACAAGGAAATGAAGGATTCCGCTTTCTCTCCATAGGCAACTACGTCTTTTAACTTTTCACATGGGCACAAAACTCTTCCCATCTCTCAAGGACTGCATCAGAAATATTCTTCAAAGATCTCCCTAACACAAGAGGCTTAATAAAAAAAAAAGACATTTTAAGAAAAGATGTAAGTAAAGATCATTCTTGTTGTTCCCAACAAGTATATTCAAAATCAGATTTCTTTTCTAGAACTCTCCTTTAAGAACTTAGAACAACTCTAAGTTGTTACAAAATAATATTTTTGTAACAACTCTCCCAGTTGTGACTACTATAACATTTGGATTAGGCTGGGCACAGTGGCTCAGGACTATAATCCCAGAACTTTGGGAGGCTGAGGTGGGCAAATCGTTTGGGTTTGGGAATTCAAGACCAGCCTGGGCAACACGGCAAAACCCTATCTCTACCAAAAAATACAAAAAATTAGCCAGGTGTGAGGGCACGTGCCTGTGGTCCCAACTAATCAGGAGGCTGAGGTGGGAGGATCGCCTGAGCCTGGCAGGCGGAGGTTGCAGTGAGCTGAGATCGCACCACTGCACTCCAGGCTGGGTGACAATGAGAGTCTATCTCAGGAAAAAAAGAAAAAAATTGGATTACACCTGTGATACAATGTTTTGTATTTATAGGGTATATATTGACAAATTTTCTACTTCACACCAAAAAATTTCCCAAAATTTAGGGTCTACCCCTAGACTGTTTCCTATCATTACTCTCTTTACTAATTCCTTCCTGTGGAATAAGTGTGAATTTACTTCTCTCTTTCCTTTATCTAGTAATACAGACCTCAAGTAATCACGGTTCATCTTACATCCCACCTGCAACTGTAACTTACACTTTAGCCCTGGGTAAGTTTTTACAACTTCTTTTCCCCTGCAATGTAGTAACTCAGTTTCAACAAATGTATCATTTGTTCCAGTTCTTCCTAATCACAAAAGAAGTTAACTTCCTAGGGCTTCTGCTACTTTGAAAATTTTTAACAGAATCTTGTATATGGCATTGATCACCAATGATCATAATATACAAGAGTTTATACAAGAAAGTTGTAAGGGACGAACATGCTGGGACCTCTTTAGCATGCAGTTCAGAAAAGGGCTTTGGAGGTTCTCTTGTGCAGTAAGATGATTAACAGCTAGTACAGTATGTAGCGAACACTTTCTACCTACCAAGTACTATGCATGTAATATAACAATCCTAGAAAGTAGGTACTATTATCAACAAACTTTTTTTTTTGAGATGGAGTTTCGCTCTGTCACCAGGCTGCAGTGGCGTGATCTCCACTCACTGCAACCTCCAACTCCCTGGTTCAAGTGATTCTTCTGCCTCAGCCTCCCCAGTAGCTGGGATTACAGGCACGCGCCACCATGTGCAGCTAATTTTTGTTATTTTTAGTAGAGACAGAGTTTCACCATGTTGGCCAGGATGGTCTCGATCTCCTGACCTCGTGATCCGCCCAACTCAGTCTCCCAAAGCATTGGGATTACAGGCGTGAGCCACCATGCCCAGCCTTTTTTTTTTTTTTTTTGAGACAGGGTCTGGCTCCATCGCTCAGGCTGGAGTGCAGTGGTCTGAGCTCACTGCAACTTCTGCCTCCCTGTCTCAAGCCATCCTCCCTCCTCAGCCTCCCAAGTAGCTGTGACTACAGGTGCACACCACCATACCCAGCTAATTTTTTGCATTTTTGGTAGCAACAGGGTTTTACTATGTTGCCTAGGCCTTCCTCGAACTCCTATGCTCAAGTGATCTGCCTGTCTTGGTTTCCCAAAGTGCTGGAATTAGAGGCATGCACCACTGTCCCTGGCCAACAAACTCATTTTAAAATGAGGAAACTGCTGGGTGCAGTGGCTTAAGCCTGTAATCCCAGTACTTTGGGAGGCAGAGGTGGGTGGATCACCTGAGGTCAGGAGTTAGAGATGAGCCTGGCCAACATGGCAAAACCCTGTCTCTACTAAAACTACAAAAATTAGCTGGGCGTGGTGGCGCATGCCGGTAATCCCAGCTACTCAGGAGGCTGAGGCAGGAGAGTCATTTGAACCCAGGAGGCGGAGGTTGTGGTGAGCAAAGATGGCGCCATTACACTCCAGCCTGGGCAACAAGAGTAAAACTTCGTCTCAAAAAAATAAATAAATAAAAATAAAGTGAGGAAACTGAGGCACAGGGAAGTTAAGTTTCTTGCCAAGGTTACAGAGCTAGAAAGTAGACAAACTTGGGTTTAGAGTCTATTTTCTTTAACAACTAGGCTATACTGCTATCTTACAAGCAAAATGATCTGAAGAAATCAGGGACCAGATAAATAGGGCCATGCTTTACCATATATCACTTTCACTCAGTTATGATCTTTGGACTACTTTTCAATAGAATAGCTTTAGCTGAAGACAATATAAATAAATATCACCTATAAGATATTATTAAATACTGTATCAAGTGCTGCCAAGCCACACTCTGGTTAACTAATGTCATTTCATGAAAAAAAACCTTGAAAAATAAATGTAAAATCCAACCGAAGAAAAGATAGTTTGAAAATGGAACCATAATCACAAGAGAAAATTTGGGTATGCAGGGGAAAATCCCTCTCCTTATTTCGTTAACCACTTCAAAATTCTCCAAGGCCTGAAAAGTTTCTCTTAAACTCTAGACATTCATTTAAAGTTTTTATCACTGTATGTCTCTTCTTATATTCTTCTCCTCAAGGTAACTATGAATCTACGAAAGTCTTGCTGGAGAAAGTCCCACTGAACTCTATCTTACCATTACAATATTCCAGCTCAATCAGCAGGGTGGTATTGTCCATGAAGTGATTGTAGTAGGCAATAATGTTGTCATGCTGCAGCAGTGCCAGAATAACAATCTCATTCAAGGCATCACGACGTTCCTTCTCAGACAGCCGGGTCAAATCCACTTCCTTCCACACAACCAGTGAGTCATCCTAAACACAGTAACAGAGGTATTGTGCTTTTCCTCTTGCCTGGCAGCAAATGAATCCACACCTAGCTCTGTAAGCCTAGAAGCAAAACTACCTAAGAGGGGCAGAGACTGACTCCTCTTATTTTTTCTTTTTAACAGACTTTAAAGGTTATGTGTACAATTTATCATTATAATTTATTGCAGGACAGGGGAAGTAAAGCATTATGACGTCGTTGTCACACTCAATTTGCATGATGTCAGTTCCAGGTAAAAATATGGGCTGGGCATAGGTCTCAAAAAGATTCTATTGAGGATACTATGACAGGCTGCTAATCATGATGGTGATTATGGCAGGGCAAGAATACTGGAGAGGTAGAGAACTGGGGAGCAATTATCTATAGTCGGTCACAGCTTCTAAAATGAAAACACTAAACATGCCTCTAGTTTTATAAATTTAGACTTCCCTAGTTTTATAAATTTAGACTTACCCTTTCTGGATAAGTCATGCCCCCTTTTGCAACTCTATAATCTCTCACACTTTAATGTATCACATTTTCTTCCATTCCTGAAAACTTACCTGTAGCTCCTGATGTCTACCATCTTTTTAGTTAGGACTACAGGCATGCACTGCCACACTCAGCTAAATTTTTTTTTTTTTTTAAGAGATGGGGTATCACTGTGTTTCCCAGGCTGGTCTAGAACTCCTGGCCTCAAGCGACCTGACCACCTTGGCCTCCCAGGTGTTGGGATTACAGGCATGAGCCACTGTGCCTGGCCTCATTTTTTGCTGACACTGCTTCCTAGCCCAGGAGCATCTCCACCAATGTAACCCTCCCCATCCTTTTGAATGCCTCTGCCAAGCCTTTACAATGTTTTTGGAAAGACTCTGATGAACCTTTTACTGTAACCATGCCTTTAATTTTTAGACCCCATACACTGAAATATTTGTCCATTCTTTTCATATCTCTACATATACAACTTAATGCTATGTGTTTACTAACAATGGCCAACTTATTTTCCTATTGAAATATAAGCTTCTAGAGGAAAAGAGTGCTTCTGAACTTCTGTAAATTCACAGATCTAATAAATATTTGGTGATATGGATAACGCTATGCAATTTTTGAGACGTGTAATCAAATTTAACTCAAAACAAACCCAGTAATCAAGTTCAACAGGATAATAATAAAAAGGCAATGGGCAAGATGTGACTTTAGTTCTAGTCCAAGATTTACTTATAACTTAAGTGAGCAAGTCACTGAAGTATACTGTCTTAGTTTCTCTAACTAAAACACAGAAATAACAATCCTTATCTCCTTTCTCATTTTGGATGCAAAAAAGAAAACAGACTACTAAGAATAACTAACTCTAACATCATACATTAATGTGGCATCAGGATAAAAAAGAACACTTAAAAATATTCTCTTGCAACCACTTCTCTCCTTCTCCATCTTTCAGGATTAAAAGTATGCTGGCTTGGAACACACACCAGAACTGCAGATGGATGAATCACTTTCAGCAACCTCAGCAAGTTCTCATTAAATGTTTACCCTAAAGTAAGATTTTATGATCAAAACCAGTATATCGTTAATTTTTGGAAGTAGAATCATCACTGCAGGGTTTTACACTAGTATATATTCTTAACTTGGGATTCCGTGATCCATGGATCTCTCCAAAGGATGTGCATATGTGCAAATGTGTTGATGGAGGGGTAAGATTACTTTGCTTATGTTAGGTTCTCAAAGGGGTCCTTGTGCCCCCCAAATTAAGAACTAATGGCTTAGAATATACCAACAGAGTATTTCCCATGCATAAACCCTGTAGGATAAACACTGATAAAGAACCCACACACAAAGATCTTCCCAATGAGCTTCAAGAAAAGCTTCCAACTGAGTTATCACTGCTGAACTTAAAGATAGTAACAAAAACTACGGAGGGGCCACCGGTGTGGGGATTTTGAAGCTATGCCCGTCCTCCTCACCCCGACCTTGGAGAACTCTATATACAGCATGAGGGGAAAGAAGTTTTGGCAATACCTCACATTCGTATACCACTTTAATTTACAGAATAAGCGCCTTCGTTTCATTCTCAAGATAATCTTAAAAAAAAAAAAAAGGATGATTTCCAGGTATTATCAGTAAGCCCATTTTACAGATGGGGAAGCTAAAGCTCAGAGACGGTTAGGTGACTTAGGCCAATCAAAAATGACTAGTCAAACCAATGATCTTGCCAATTTCTAGTGCCGATGAATGGGAAGAGTGGTGAAGACCCTGAGACATATATCCTGTGGGCGCCTAAAGCACTAAATTCACGACGCTGAGAAAGCGGGGCCGGGAAAAAGGGACTCGGGGACGACCCGACAGCGCCAGACAGGGCGGCCGGTGCCGAGGGCCGCTACCTCGGTGCGGCGGTACAGCGTGGCTTCCCCGAAGGCGCCGCGGCCCAGGACGCGGATGGGGATGTAGTGCAGCTCCTCCTGCTCCGCCGCGCCGCCGCCAGCTCGCGGCCCCTGACTGGCGCTAGGCCCCGGACTCGAGTCCCCGCAACCCCCGGACTCGCTCCCAAAGTCCGAGTTGATGGAATCGCAGTGTCGTTCGTACTCGCCCAGCACCGACATGGCGGCGGCCGCGGGCCTTCGGGACCGGCCTGCGTATGCCCAGAGGCTCTGGCCGCGCTGCGTCCCGCTCGCTTCAGATGCCGGCCCGCGGATCCGTCAGCCCAGCAACCCCGCGAAACTCCATGGTGGCTCCTGCCCCCTGACCCGGAAGCAGTTCTCTGTGTTTCCGGCCCGCTTGAGTTTCCTCCGTGTTTGCTTGCCCGCTTGGCTAGTCCAGCGGCCAAGGCTTCCCGCTTTCGGGGAAGGCGTGCAAAGTGAGGCTTCGGGCTGGGATTGGCGGGCGCGTGGTAGGAACTGCGTGGAACCGAAGGGCTCCCACGGGAACAAGGGCGTCACTGACAGTTCGGCCTCTCGAGTCTGTTTACCCTCCTCTGCCTCTCTGGTCCGGTCCCCATACAACTTCGAGGTTCAGAGGTCGTCCAGTCTCATCCTGACGTGAGGTTTGTGACAAGAGGGTGATTGGGGAAGCATTCCCAGTGTACACCTTCTTTCCCCTTCCAACGCTGGACAGCATTCTTTTTTAGAAAGATAGTATAGTAAAGATAATATGGCCGGACAAAGTGGCTTACGCCTGTAATCTCAGCATGTTAGGAGGCCGAGGCGGGCGGATCACCTGAGGTCAGGCGTTTGAGACCAGCCTGGCCAACTGGTGAAACCACGTCTCTATAAAAATACAAAAATTAGCCAGGCGTGGTGGCAGGCACCTGTAATCCCAGCTACTTGAGAGGCTGAGGCTGGAGAATCAATTGAATCCGGAAGAAGGAGGTTGTAGTGAGCCGAGATCGCGCCACTACACTCCAGCCTGGATGACAGAGCGAGACTTTGTCTCAAAACAAAACAAAACAAAAGTAATATAGACAGCCTAAATGTCCGCCTCCTGTCATCTCAGTCACTGGTTCGTTCTTTCTCCCAGAGCCAACCTAAGTCCCTCCCTCTTCTACACAACTCCAAAAATATTTTAAGTCAACTCTCCTGACACTTTCCTTCT
Organism: Trachypithecus francoisi; assembly: GCF_009764315.1. Taxonomy (NCBI): domain Eukaryota; kingdom Metazoa; phylum Chordata; class Mammalia; order Primates; family Cercopithecidae; genus Trachypithecus; species Trachypithecus francoisi. The sequence continues at coordinate 32,127,042 of NW_022681468.1, read as the reverse complement.
CCCCCGTCTCTTTTTCCAGGTTCACTTTATTCAGATTTTTCCAGATCTTTGACCATATGATCTCATGAAACATTGAGCATTCGGTGCCATACACTGTTTGGGAACAGGAGATCTGCAATAACATGCTCCCTACCATCAAGTAGGAAAGCAGCAATACGGTGAACAATAGGTGTTCCATCAGTTATGTGACCTTGGGCAACTTCTCATCTCCAAGCTTGTTTTTGAACTCTATAAAGTTGTGAGAATATGGTCTACATCACAGACATAACAGCTAACATTTATTGAGTGTTATGTTCTGGGTACTATGCTAAAGGTTTTTCACGTATTATCCCACATTATTATGTATTATCCTATGTATTATGTATTATCCTAACATTCCCATTTTACAGAAACAGAGTCACCTAAGTTAGCTGCTTAATGTGACAGATCTAGTAAGAGGGAGCTGGGAGGTTGAACCCAGCAATCTGAAAAAGCAGGATGTGATGGGGCTAAGAGAAAGCCATGTGACTAGCCGGGCGTGGTGGCTCATGCCTGTAATCCCAGCACTTTGGGAGGCCGAGGTGGGTCGATCACTTGAAGCCTGGAGTTCGATTCCAGCCTGGCCCACATGGTGAAACCCCGTCTCCACTAAAAACACAAAAATTAGCGGGTGTGCACATGCCTGTAATCCCAGCTACTTGGGACGCTGAGGCACAAGAATTGCTTGAACCGGGGAGGCGGAGGTTGTAGTGAGCCAAGATCATGCCACTGCACTTGAGCCTGGGTAACAGAGCGAGAACCTGTCTCAAATAAATACATAAAAATAAATTGTGTCATATGGATTTATGAAAAGTTTCTACTTTAAGAGGGCTTACGATTCATGTAACAGAAAACCACCAGACAATTAAAACTGTTTGTATAAGGGCTATTAAAGTGCAAGATTCTAGAAAGGCATTTAGGAGGGGCATCTGTCCAAGCCAAACTTGCTGTGTGAGTGCAGGCTCCCTGGAGGAATATATAAAATGTTAAGTCCAATGGTGGCTAAATAAACTAGAGACATCATTCCAGGCAGAGGCCATTCCATCTACATCCTCCTATTAATTAGAAGGCACTTTGAGGATAGGTATTACGCCTCTTGTTTATCTAGATAAACTCGAGTTTAGTTTGGCTTAAATCTGTTAATTCTATTAACTGTTAATTTTGTTATTCTTGGTTAATCTGTTAAACAGAAAAGATGTGCAATAGTTTCTCAGTTGAATGGGAAAAAAAATACTTAAAATTGGGAATGTTGACTTTCAAAGAGGCTGAATAGATTTCAGCCTAAGCTTTAAAAATTTATTTTTTTCTGGCACCTTTGCAACGAGGAACTAGTTTTCTATAACTTGGTTGGCCTGAAACTGAATTGTTCTAATGATAATGCATGGATACTATAAGCTTAGAAGAAACATGTCCTATTACAGAGCAGAGACATTCCTGCTGAATTCTTCATTATACTGGATCTAACTGAAACTAATTGTCTTACCTTTGAATATTCATAAGTTCAAAAATAGTCAACATTTATTCTAATGGTATAACTTTTTTTTTTTGGAGACAGTCTCACTCTGCACCCAGGCTGACTGCAGTGGCATGATCTCAGCTCACTGCAACCTCCACTTCCCAGGTTCAAGTGATTCTCATGCCTCAGCTTCCTGAGTAGCTGAGATTACAAGCATCTGCCACCACACCCAGCTAATTTTCGTATTTTTAGTAGAGAGGGGGGGGGGTTCTGCCATGTTGGCCAGGCTGGTCTCGAACTCCTGACCTCAAGTGATTGGCCTGCCAAAATGTTGGGATTACAGGCATGAGCCACTGCGCCTGGCCAAGGTGTAAAATTTTAAAGCACCTTTGGCTGAAACCAAACTATTTCCACATTTTACTCTAACAAGTGAATGGTTAGAATGCTATTTTGCAGAAGTTTCCAATTTGTGAATGGCAAATTCCCAGGGGCCATAGAGTTACTGTCAAGATGAAAGAATCTACCAAAGACCAACCCAAGTTTATACCCTTCACTGTCTGCCACAGTAGCCACTAGCTACATGTAGCTACTGAACACTTGAATTGTGGCTAGTCTAATTTTAAGCTATCGATGTGGTATAGCTTGAAATACACACTGGATTTTCAAGATTTTACATGAAAAGTGGAATACAAAACATCTCCTTAACCATTTATATATATATATGTATTTTTTGAGACGGAGTCTCGCTCTGTCGCCCAGGCTGGAGTTCAGTGGCCAGATCTCAGCTCACTGCAAGCTCTGCCTCCTGGGTTCCCGCCATTCTCCTGCCTCAGCCTCCGGAGTAGCTGGGACTACAGGCGCCCGCCACCTCGCCCGGCTAGTTTTTTGTATTTTTTTAGTAGAGATGGGGTTTCACCGTGTTAGCCAGGATGCTCTCGATCTCCTGACCTCGTGATCCGCCCGTCTCGGCCTCCCAAAGTGCTGGGATTACAGGCTTCAGCCACCACGCCCGGCCACCATTTTTATATTAACTATATGTTGAAATAATATTTTGGGTATATTAGGTTAAATATACTACTAAAAATAATTTTCGGCTGGGCGTGGTGGCTCATGCCTATAATCCCAGCACTCTGGAAGGCTGAGGTGAGCAGACCACAAAGTCAGGAGTTCGAGACCATCCTGGCCAACATGGTGAAACCCCGTCTCTACTAAAAATACAAAAATTACCTGGGTGTGGTGGCATGTTCCTGTAATCCCAGCTACTCGGAGGCTGGAGAATCAGCAAATTTTACCTGTTTTTACTTCTTTAATGTGATACTAGAAAATTTAAAATTATACATGCATCTCAACATTATATGAGACACCACTGCAACAGACTGAATAAATGATTTATAAAGCATGTATTGGGCTGGGTGCGGTGGCTCACGCCTGTAATCCCAGCACTTTGTGAGGCTGAGGTGGGTGGATCACGAGGTTGGGAGTTTAAGACCAGCCTGGCCAACATGGTGAAACTCCATCTCTACTAAAAATACAAAATTAGCTGGGCGTGGTGGTGCATGCCTGTAATCCCAGCTACTCAGGAAGCTGAGGCAGAATTGCTTGAACCCGGGAGGCAGAGGTTGCGGTGAGCCAAAATGGCACCATTGCAATCCAGCCTGGGCAACAAGAGTGAAACTCCGTCTCAAAAGAAAAAAAAAGAAAAAAAATTATACCCAAATAATGGGAACCACTACTTTACAGACTATGGATTCATAATAAAATTTATGTGAGGGAGAACAGAGATAAGAGGATAAATATGAGGCCAGCCAGTCAGTGTGCAAAGCACTTCATATTAGGTCTTGGAAAGCTTTGTGAAAAATGTTCAACTGTAAGTGAAAGGAGAGGAGAAAAGGCCTTTACCTCCTGGAGTGGGGTTTTGCATTGGATATGATACGCCTAAAAAGTGAGTCCTGAAGGGTCATATATTGGGGGGGAGGGGTGTTTTAGGCTTTTAGGAATGAAAGGCAAGGGAGATGGCTTTCTGTAGGAGAGATTCTACGTAGTTGCAATTTTAATTGCAAAAACTGCAATCACTTTTGAGCGAACCTAATAGTAACAGTTTCCAAAAGAGAGAAGATAGAATAAAATGCCTAGCTTACAGAACCATATTTGGTCTGAGGATGCAAAATTAAGGATTCTTAATTATATATATATATATAAAATTTACATATATTACATACAAAAAATATAATCTTTTACTAGCTCATATAAACTATCGATCTGCAGTAACTGAAGAATATAACAATATTTTTTGTCTAATTCATCAGGTATCATTTGCCATAATTTAAAATGGAGAAATATGGAAGAATTATCACCAATCCAGACATAGAAGTACTCAAGAGTAACAGAACGTACACCTAAAATGGTTTCTGCTAGCCTTTATTTGAGAAAATTTACACAAAAATCCCCAATCCAACATTTACAAGTGAATCTGTATAAATCCCGTATGCCTCTTTCCCAAACAAACTGAAAAATGGCTTTATAACAGGGGTCCATGACAATGGTATACAAGGCTTACTTAAACTGCATCATTCTCATACAGACCATTTTGGATAATATGCTCAAAAATGGAGGAAAGCACATAACACCCCTGATTTTAAAGCTTATTTGCTCTTGTGTCAGTCTTTTGTCAAAGGCAAATACTTTTACTTTTTGGATAAAACCAAGGTATAATATCAATTAACTTTTAAACCAAAAGCACAAAATGTCCCAGTTGATAGGCATGAGTAAAGAGAAGGGACATGAAAGAATGTCATCTCCTACAAAGCTTAAGTTTAGGGTCACACTTGGGAACAAAAGCATCAACAACATAAAATATTCTCTTCTCCTATCTTCTTGACATTTTGTCACATCAGAAGAACATAACTAACAGAGTAGCTTTCATTGCTCCTAAAAAGGGGAAAGGCACCAGTCAGAAATGGGAAAGAAAATCTTGTTAGGCTAATGGTACATAATAGAATTTCACATTTAAAAGTTTAAAGATGGAGGCTGGGCATGGTGGCTCACGCGTATAATCCCAGCACTTTGGGAGGCTGAAGCAGGCGGATCACTTGAGGTCAGGAGTTCGAGACCAGCCTGGCCAATATGGTGAAACTCTGTCTACTAAAAATACAAAAATTAGCCAGGTGTGGTGGTGTGCGCCTGTATTCCCAGCTACTCAGGAGGCTGAGGCAGAATTGCTTGAACCTAGGAGGTGAAGGTTGCAGCGAGCCAAGATAGCGCCATTGCACTCCAGCCTGGGCATCGCAGCAAGACTCCGTCCCCCCAGAAAAAAAAAAAAAGTTTCAGGATGGATCTTAACCCACATATTATTTTCTCTACTTGGATGCATCCTCTGTGACTTAGTATATGTAATGCTACAGATAGACTTTCAACGTTTGCTGCCTATGCTAAGGTTCTGCAGCCAGGTTCTCAGAAGCAGCACCTACCAATTCTCAACAGCAGATGGCAATGTTGTACAAGTTAACCACAGAACTACTTTTATGCCACGTGAGAGGAAGATAAACAGCGTCAAAGAGTGGGGAAAAACGGTTTGAGTTCATTGTAGCAGGAACATTAACAGAATAGCCTGAGATTTTTAACAATATAACTCATTCCCTCTTCTACCTTTGTACTTTATCCAGGTTAACACATCAAGGTTCTCCAGTATTCTGCTTCTTTACTGTAAGATACATGTAATTCTTGTGACTGATTAAACAAGCCCTGTAATAGTCAGCAGAGTTAAAAAGAGATTACAGAAAGGATAAATTCCTACCTACTTTCTTGGGAGATGTGGGCAAGATTTCAAGTCACAACATTTTTCATAAATTTATAAACATGGTCATTTATATCCACATTTTCTCTTATTTACATTAGTTTTGGCCCTTAGGCACCTCATACTCCTACAGTGATTACTGGCTTTGCATTCTTAACATGTATTTTTAAGTATTTACTCTCTTAATGGCCCTCCTAGATGTCTATTTTATACATTATATCTCTTAATTCTCCAGATGGAACACCGAAGGACAGGAATTAAGTGACTGGCCATGCAAGAGTTGGAAATTTTATTTATTTTTCCTTGGTATAAGTTATGTCAAAAATTCAAGCAACCACGTATCTAACAGAGGAATTTTATCTAGGATATATTAAAAAAAAATTCTCAAAACTCAATAGTAAAAAGAATAGATGACCTAAATAGAAAATAGACAAAAGACCTGAACAGACATTTCACCAAAGAGGATATATAGATGGCAAATCAGCACATGAAAAGATACTCAACATGATTAGCCATTGGAAAATGCAAATTAAAACCACATGTGGTGTTATTACACACATCTGTGTGAATGGTTAAGATAAAAAATAGTAATACCAAAAGCTGGTGAGGATGTGAAGAAACTGGATCAATCATACATTGCTGTATGAATTGTATGAGTGGCTGTATGTAAAAGGTACAGCCACTCTGGAAAAAGAGTAGGGTAGATTCTTACAAAAATATACATGTTTACCATACAACCCAACAGTGCCCTTTTGAGCATTTATCCCAGAAAATGAAAATGTATGTTCACATAAAAACCTGTATATGGGCCGGGCGCGGTGGCTCAAGCCTGTAATCCCAGCACTTTGGGAGGCCGAGACGGGCGGATCATGAGGTCAGGAGATCGAGACCATCCTGGCTAACATGGTGAAACCCCGTCTCTACTAAAAATACAAAAACTAGCCGGGCGAGGTGGCGGGCGCCTGTAGTCCCAGCTACTCTGGAGGCTGAGGCAGGAGAATGGCGTGAACCCGGAGGCGGAGCTTGCAGTGAGCCGAGATTGCGCCACTGCACTCCAGTCTGGGCGACAGAGCGAGACTCTGCCCCAAAAAAAAAAAAAAAAAAAAAAAAAAAAAAAACCTGTATATGAATGTTCATAGCAGCTTTATTAGTAAGGGCAAAAAACTGAAAACAACTCTTATGTCCTTTAGTGGGTGAATGGTTAAGCAAACTGTGGTACATCCATACCATGGAATACTACTCAGCAATCAAAAGGAACTGCACAGACTTCACCACGATGCAACATATGCATGTAAGAAATCTGTACTTATACCCCCTAAATATATAAAAATTTTTAAAAGAAAAAAAGGAAGAAACTATTGATACATGCAACAACTTGGATGGATTTCAAGGGAATTATGCTGAATGAAAAAAAGTCAACCTCATAAGATTACGTTCTGTATGATTCTGTTCACACAACATTCTTGAAATGACAAAATTACAGAGATGGAGGACAGAACAGTGGTAGCCACAGGTTGGGGTGAGGGTATAAGAAAGGGATGTGGCTGTGGCTATAAAAGGGCAGTGGAAGGGATTCATGTGACAGAACTGTTCTGTCTCTTGTGATGGTGGTCACATGAATCTACACATGTGATAATATTGCATATAATTAAATACACGAAAAAAGTTCAAGCAGTTAAGCACAAATATTTTAATTGTCTAAAATGACATTTTCTTTAAGCGTTATCTACAGTTGAAAGCTCACTTTTATAAGGTGTCACATCCATCACCATTTTAAGACATAAAATCATGAAAAGGTATCACCAGAAGCTACGTAAACATTTCAGCTAAGGGTAAAGAGAAAGTTAAGGGTGTTTTCACAAGGAAATTGAAAGAGGGCAATCCGAATGAAGTCAACATGGTCACACAAAAATCTTGGTAAAAGAACTAGAATGGAAGCCCAAGCTGCTGAGCAAGTGGGAGAAGAAAAGAAAACATACCCCAAACAGATCACACAAGGGAACCCAGGACAAATGCTGACTTTGGCATTATCTAGGTAACCCCTATTTTTTTTGTCATAGGTGACTCTAATAATAGACCTATTGTTGCAAAACCAGTCAAAATCCTACCAAATTAAAAAGTCCCTCATTGACTTGTTGGGTGTAGGTGGTACCCCATGTCCTCCCACACCAAAAGAGATTAGTTCTGGCAAGAAAGCTCCAACATGCCTTGATGGTGCTGTTGGTAGGATGCCTTAGGCCAGGCACATCCCAGCGATGTTCTGCTGGCTGAGGTACAAGGTGGGAGGAGAATATGCCTCATTCATTACTCAATCAACTTCTTGGCCTTGAAAAAGCGTCGTAGGTAGAAGACCTGCCAGGTGGCTAGTCCAATGAGGCAGAACATTGAAAAGATGCTGAAGTATAGGACCCGAGTGTTTGTTGACTCTAAAAAAAACAAAAACATTGTAAATATAATGAGTGAGCCTCCTCAGCTGGCTAAACAATGGCAGGGGAGGGGTGCAAAGGCAATTAATTAACTTCACTCTGTCCCTAGGTCTAATAGTAGGATTTCAGATAATTTTTTTTTTTTAAGTTCATTATCCTGGCTGGGCGTGGTGGCTCACGCCTGTAATCCCAGCACTTTGGGAGGCTGAGGCAGGCGGATCATGAAGTCAGGAGATCGAGACCATCCTGGCTAACTCTGTCTCTACTGAAAATATGAAAAATTAGCCAGGCACGGTGGCACGCGCCTATAGTCCCAGCTACTTGGGAGGCTGAGGCAGGAAAATCGCTTGAACCCAGGAGGCGGAGGTTGCAGTGAGCCAAGATCACACCACCGTACTCCAGCCTGAGCCACAGAGCGAGACTCCATCTCAAAAAAAAAAAAAATAAAAGTTCATTATCCTACATATAAATGTTGAAAATAACAAAGATTGCCTTTATCAATTTGATATGGGTATAGACTAATTGAGGATGCTGTCAACTGCCTATCACAGTAGCAATTTCTACTCTCTTGAAAATCTAACAAGGCTCATTTACCTTTAGTAGCAACAACAGCGAAGTAAGCAATTTCCCTTCCATATACCCGCCTTGGCAAAACTGAGAAAAGGATACACCAGAATTGAAAGTTTGGAGACTGTCTCATTAATGGGTCACTTAAGAAGTAAGAGTCGCCTTCCCCCTCACCGTTGGTATCACGCATCTCCTCTTCTCTCTTCTTCATGTAGGCAAAATCATTAACAATAGATTCTGAAAGGTCTTCTAGGCGTCGCAGCTCTACCTCTAACGGTTTGAGCTTCTCAACTTTTGCAATCTGGAAAAGAATGGAATATTTTCAGCTCTCTGAAAACATCGCTTCAGTCAAGAATACAAAGAAGGCAACAGAAGAGTCTTTTTTAAAGTTTCACCAGATTTAAATTCTCTCCTATCAATCATCCTAACATATTTTAAAATTTGGGCTTGTTTCGTTCCCTATAGACCATATCTTTCCATTTCAGACTTTTTATACACTTTAATTTTGACTAAAATCTCTTTACAAGTAATATAATAACCGCAGGCTATAAAGCAAGATATACTATTGTCTCAAGATTTTTTACTTTCTTTTTGAGACAGAGTCTTATTCTGTTGCCCAGACTGCAGTGCAGTGGCATAGTCTTGGCTCACTGCAGGCTTGACCTCCTGGGCTCAAGCAATCCTCTTGCCTCAGCATCCCGAGTAGCTGGGACCACAGTCATGCAGCGCCACATCCAGCTAATTTTTGCACTTTTTGTAGAGATGGGGTTTTGCCATGTTGCCCAGGCTGGTCTCGAACTCCTAAGCTCAAGCAATCTGTCCGCCTCAGCCTCCCAAAGTGTTGGGACTACAAGTGTGAACTACCATGCCCAGCTGATTTTTGACTTTAGTAAAGCACTTTACTTTGCCCTCCACTCATGTCTAAGAAGTAAACAACATTATTAATATAATAAATGTGAAGTCATATTAGGTCAAACCTGGTTTTAGAAGAAAAACCACTAAATTCATTAAACCTTTGACAGTACATATGAATGTGAGCATGTGTTATTACAGCATTAAAGTAATACTTCAAAATACACAATTAGAGAATTCTGGTTTGTTCATATAAATCCTACAACAACTTTTAAGGTTTAGTATCAGAGCTCAGATGTGAGAAAACTGCATTGAATTTTTTATGTATTTTTTTTTCTTTTAGAATGACACAGTTATCAAAAGAAATCTCCAAGGAATTCCCCGTATGCTGAGGAATGAAGGCGTGAGAAAGAAATTAACTGTCTTCTTTTCTCAAGTTAGATCCCTAAGAAAACTCTTAAGAGTATCTAATAACTAGAGGCATCTATCACACCAAAGATTGCACTATTCTATGTTTTTTTTCTTATCAATCTTAGATTATGCTTTGCTTTAAAATGGGATACACCACCAGAGCTTTCCAGATTTTTTTTTTTTTTGAGATGGAGTCTCGCTCTCTTGCCAGGCTAGAGTGCAGTGGCACAATTTTGGCTCACTGCAACCTCCACCTCCCGGGTTCAAGTGATTCTCCTACCTCAGCCTCCTAAGTAGCTGGGACTACAGGCATGCGCCACCACACCCGGCTAATTTTTTGTATTTTTAGTAGAGGTGGGGTTTCACCACGTTGGCCAGGATGGTCTTGATCTCTTGACCTCGTGATCCACCTGCCTTGGCCTCCCAAAGTGCTGAGATTACAGGCGTGAGCCATCACGCCTGGCCAGCTTTCTAGATCTTAAAACTTTTACACACCAGTTGCTCTTGAAGTTTCCACATAGAGAATTCTTTAATAATTATCTTTCTTTCATTCTTTTTTATTTTATTTATTTATTTATTTATGGAGTCTCACTCTGTTGCCCAGGCTGGAGTACAGTGGTGTGATCTTGGCTCACTGCAACCTCTGCCCCCCAGGTTCAAAAAAATTCTCCCACCTCAGCCTCCTGAGTAGCTGGGATTACAGGTGTGCGCTACCACACCTGGCTAATTTTTATATGTTCAGTAGAGATGAGATTTCACCACGTTGGCTAGGCTGGTCTCGAACTCCTGACCTCAGGTGATCCACCCGCCTTGATCTCCCAAAGTACTGGGATTACAGGCGTGAGCCACCACACCTGGCTACATCTAATAATTCTGTTTCTATATCTGCTTCTTTACTCCCTATTTACTGTACATTCCCTATGGCCCACTTTTTTTCCTCTCCTTTGTTCAATTCATTGTCCTTGTTCTTTCTCTTTGTGAAATGTTAACAGCAGTTAACAAGGGATGAATAGGAGGAATTTATTTTACGTTTTCTTATTATATTTTTCACTAAATGTGTGATGAACAAAAGTTATTTAAAATAAAACAAACTGCTGTTAAGATTGGGATGTAAAAATTGAGTTTATATTTAAGGTTCATAAAAATATGGTGATAGACGCGATGATACACCTACGTTTTCTCTCACCAGATGCACATTTTCTTGCATTTATAAAATGTTGGCTAGAGTTAACGGTGTGACTGGTAACTGCAGAACAGCTTCTGGGTGTAAGATTTAACCAACAGTTAACGCACAGAGCTAACTTTCTTAGGTGAATGGCCAAATGCCAGGTTTTGTCATTAACCCAGAATATATATCTATTCATTGATCTCATATAGAGCTGCAGAACAAAAAAACATTCCCCAAGAAAAATAAGAGGAGCTATACAAGCTGAACCTTAGTCTAACATCTTCCCTCCTGCTCTATACTTCCCCACCCTGAGCTTCCTAAATAAGACAGTATAAAGGAAATGGCATGATATTTCTTAGAGACAAATTATTTAAAGTTCCCTAAATAGAAACTTGCAAAAGAAACTGGAAGTGAAACTACGGCTGTGCCTCTGCCAGCTGAAAATGATATTAAAAAAAAAAATTACTTTAAAGCCTATTGAATCCCCCAGCCCCTGCTTTTTTTTTTTTTTTTTTTTTTGGTTAAAGGACAATAGTCCAGAGACCTAAAACCCAAAAAACAATGATGGAATTAAACCTAGTACTGAAGATGGCTTTTGTAGATTACAGCCCCCCATAAGCTGTTCTCAATCCCTTTACAGTAATAAAATTTATTTTTTAGTTGTACAACCAACACATAAATATAGCCTTCTGCTACAAATTTAAACTATCCAGAAGCAAAGAGAATATCAACCAAAAGTCTACCTTCATGGTTCCTCAATTCCCACATTGCTTTCCAGAGGTAACGATGCTTATAAACTTGATGTATTATCTTTCCACACCTTTTCTTCTGAGACACTATGCTTTTATATGTAAATGTACACAAAAATATAACTTAAAATATATTTATAAATGGCATCATACTACACATATTGTTCTACAGCTTTTTTCCATTTAATAAGATCTTTCCAAAAATGTCAGTGCTTATAAATTCACCTTATTCTTCTGAACTGCTGCATAGCATTCCACACTGCTAGTATTCCACATTGTTTAGTTAATCATTCAATCCCCAACCCCTTTTCTAGTACAGGTGCTACTCCAGACTCTATACCTCTATTCATAACCAAACAGTCAAATTCCTATCTTCAAAGCTGATTTTATTTCCTCAACAAAATCTCTGCTGAGGCCAAGCATGGTGGCTCACATCTGTAATCCCAATACTTTGAGAGGCTGAGGCAGGAGGATCACTTGAGCCTGGGAGGTCAAGGCTGCAATGAGCCGAGATCATGCCACTATACTCCATCCTGGGAGACAAACTGAGACTCCGACTCAAAATCAATCAATCAATCAATCAATCAATCTCTATTGAATCCCATCTTTCATCCAGGAAATTATTTTCAGACCTTCATTAGTGGGATGAAGGTCTCATTTTGGTCTCATTTCCTAAAAGCCATTTTTGCCTAATAATTACCTTCACTCATGATACTAATTTAAAATCTAGAAATCTTAAAGAAATCTCAAGAGACTAAAACAATACTGAAATCTAACTTGCCATTCCAAACACCTAATACACCATGGATACTCAATAGTAAATAACATCAATCATGGATATATTTCTATGTTGAATCTAAACCTAGAAATCAAAATAATATTTGGAGGAAGTCAAAGAACAAAAATCTTTTCAAACCACCAAAATCTGACAGACTTAACAATTAAATGCTATTAAGGAAAGCAATTCCACCTTCCTCCATGTGAGAACACAGTGAGAAGGCAGTATGCACTCAGAAGAGGGCCCTCACCAGAACCTGACCACACTGGTACCATGATCTTGAACTTCCTAGAATCCAGAACTATGAGAAATAAATTTCTGTTGTTCATTTTATTTATTTTTGAGATGGAGTCTTGCTCTGTCACCCAGATTCTCCTGCCTCAGCCTCCCAAGCAGCTGGGATTACAGGCGCACACCACCACACCCAGCTAATTTTTGTATTTTTAGTAGAGGCAGGGTTTCACCATGTTGGTCAGGCTGGTCTCGAACTCCTGACCTTGTGATCCTCCTGCTTCGGCCTCCCAAACTGCTGGGATTACAGGAGTGAGCCACTGCGCCTGGCCTGTTTATTTTTCCAAAAGAAAAAAATTAGCCAGGTGTGGTGGCTCACGCCTGTAATCCCAGCACTTTGGGAGGCTGAGGCAGGTGGATCACTTGAGGCCAGGAGTTTGAGACCAGCCTGGCCAACATGGTGAAACCCTGTCTCTATTAAAAACACAAAAATTAGTTGGGTGTGGTGGCGCACGCCTGTAGTCCCAGCTACTCAGGAGGCTGAGGCACAAGAACCCTTTGAACCTGGGAGGCAGAGGTTGCAGTGAGCTGAAATGACACCACTGCATTCCAGCCTGGGCTGGGTGGACTCTGTCTCTAAATAAATAAATAAATATAAATAAATAAATAAATAAATAAAGGAAGGAAGGAAGAAGTAGTAGTGTTACAAAAAAAAAAAAAACCACAAAATTTCATTGCAGGCTGGGCGCAGTGTCTCATGCCAGTAATACCAACACTTTGGGAAGCCAAGGCAGGTGGATTGCTTGAGACCAAGCTGGGCAACACAGCAAGACCCCATCTCTATTACAAAGTAGTAGTAATAATAAAGAAAAAAACTTTACTACAAGAATATATAACAGTACACTTTTATTACCAGCTTAAAACAAATGTAAAAAGTTTCTTGTTTTTTTTTTTTAAACATTTTAAGGCCTTAACATTTTTTCTGAGTTCTTATTTTTTTTTTAGACGGAGTCTCGCACTTTCCCCCAGCCTGGCGTATAGTGGCGCGATCTCGGCTCACGGCAAGCTCAGCCTCCAGGGTTCACAACATTCTCCTGCCTCAGCCTCCTGAGCAGCTGGGACTATAGGTGCCCGCCACCACGCCTGGCTAATTTTTGTATTTTTAGTAGAGACTGGGTTTCACTGTGTTAGCCAGGATGGTCTCGATCTCCTGACCTCGTGATCTGCTCACCTCGGCCTCCCAAAGTGCTGGGATTACAGGCGTGAGCCACCGTGCCCGGCTCTGAGTTCTTATTATGTGCAAGGTACCAAGGTAAGTTATGATCTTAAGCTTTCACAGCTTACACAGTAAGTTATAACTATAATATACGGCTTTATGTAGTAACTTCTATAACAAAGATACACATTAAAAACAGAGCTCTAGTCGGGAGGACAAAGTGAAGCTTAACAGCAAGTGCGTGAGCTGGGTCTCCCAAGTTGGGCAGGACTTCTGAGAGGGCATTCAAGGCTGAGGGGAACCTGTAAACCAAAACATGGAGGGAGTAAAGTGCAGGCATGTTTAGCAACTATGAATAGTCTAGACATAAGTAGTCTGGTGTGCTAGAAACTAGACTGTAGGGTATGTGTGCATGTACACACATAACTGCTACACACTTGTGCTTGGGGAGGGTAGGGGATAATAGCAAATGACAGGCTCAAAAGTTAGGCTGAGACTAAATTGGGGAAGGGGATGAAAAAGGTAGAATAATGAATCAGGGTCATTCATATATGCTCACAATGTGGTATATTTTGTAATCTCATTTAATCCTCGTAACCCTATAAGGTGAATATTTTTATCCTTAAGTTTTACAGATGAGGAAACTAAGTCTCAGAGGTATTAAATATACTTGCCCAAAGTATCACAGCTTGGTGAGTTGGCATTAGAATCCAAGTCTATGTGAGTTTATTCTGTAAGTACCAGAAATGTAATAAAGAAAACCAGATGACTATACTAAGTTTTTCCTGAATCAAAGGTGAAATGAACAAGCTATATTCGGCCACAAGGATCTATATAAGTTGTCCTATTTGCTTGACTAATAAAGTTTGACTAATAAACTTCCTGGGTTTCCCATTGCTATTATTTTTGCAGGGCCACAGAGTAAAATTTTAAAACAAATCATGGTAAGTATTCTCAAGAAGATGCTCTTTACTTGCTCAGGACTAAGCATTCAATAAATAGCACTGAGACTTTATATCACTGTACAAAAAGCTAAAAAAGAAATCCTCAGTATCAAAATTCCCACTTTCTGTTGTTCTGCTCTTGTAAACAGTTGACTGAACTGTTCAAAGTATCTGTAAGAATGCCAAATTATACATGTTTCATGAAGGCAGGCTGGTATTCTATTCTACTTTCCTTCATCGCTGGAAGCATGAGGTATGTTTTGCCAAGTCTATAAGACAATGTGCACCACAGGTTCTCCAGTAGGGGCTGACATTCCCCTGGCAAGCTGCATGTAGTTGTTAAATAATCAAAGGATGTTATAACTTCAAGGTACTTCATTTTGCAGTGAGTCCCTCATTTTTCAAATGAGGAAACTAAAGATTCCATAAAGTTACTCAGCCCTTTGGGTGGCCAACCAAAATTAACAGTACCATGGTCTCTTAACTCCCTACTCAGGGTCATCACAGCATTTAAACTGCCAAACTCTGCTGTAAAATTCGAGAACAGAATCTTTGACTTCCAAAAGCATTTATGCTCTCTGTACCCAAATCTGACCTATCTTTCAAGCCTCCTTGAAAGCCTCCTTCAACCACTCCTGTCCACGCTCTCTCTTCCCTGAAGCTCTACAACACTGTATCACACAGTTAACACTCAATCATATATTGTCATATTCACAAATTGTTTTATTTTTATCCTATCCCTTCACACTAGTTTGGCCCCTGAACTCAAGGAAATTAAAATGATTTACAGTTCATATAGTCTTAAAGACTTGATACATAGTAAACACTTGTAATTGACCTGTTCTGCCCACTCTATGCCTTCTTCAAAGAAGCCAACTTTCTCAAAGTAGCTAAGTGCTGCTGGTCCCCTGAAGCAAGTGTTTCTTGTATACTAAAAGCACTCTGCATTTATTTTTTTTCTTTTTCTTTTTTTTTTTGAGATGGAGTCTTGCGCTGTCAGCCATGCTAGAGTGCAGTGGCACGACCTTGGCTCACTGCAACCTCCGCCTCCCAAGTTCAAACGATTCTCCTGCCTCAGCCTCCCGAGTAGCTGAGATTACAGGTGTCTTCCACCACACCCAGATAATTTTTGTATTTTTAGTAGAGACAGGGTTTCACCATCTTGGCCAGCTTGGTCTTGAAATCCTGACCTCAGGTGATCCATCTGCCTCAGCCTCCCAAAGTGCTGGGATTACAGGTGTGAGCTACCGCGCCTGGCCTGCATCTATTTTCATGAGGCCTGCCGCCTAGGAGAAAGCCTTCTCTACCACCATATCTATTAACATCATTCTTACTGGTCATGGTAGGTACTATTTGGAAAAGCTACAAGTTACAAAGCCTTTTCCTGTCTAACACCTCCAAAATACTGGTGAAATTAAACTCCTCTAAAACCATATCCAAATCTTCCATTATAATGAAGATTTGAATCTAAAGAGTTTACAGAGTTATAAGTAACTGTACCAAGAAATGGTATTAACTTTCTGAAAAAACTGCTTCTTAAAACAGGTGTTAATCTAACCTCTAGGGAATTTCTAAATTCTTTTCCTTGGTGGAGCATCAAGATCCAAGAGAGAAGCTTATTGTGACAAGACAAATTCAGTCAAAGTAGTTTGCTGCCTCCATGCCTCCCACCACAGCCCCCACCAACTCCAGGAGCACAGCAATAAATGTGAAGACCATCTGCTCTAACACAAGCAAGATAAACATAACTGGGCTGGTACAGTGGCTCATGCCTGTAATCCCAGCACTTTGGGAGGCCAAGGTGGCTGGATCACTTGAGGTCAGGAGTTCGAGACTAGCCTGGCCAACATGGTGAAACCCTGTCTCTACTAAAAATACAAAAATTAGCTGGGTGTGGTGGTGCACATTTGTAATCCCAGCTACTCAGGAGGCTGAGGCAGAAAAATCGTTTGAACCCAGGTGGCAGAGGTTGCAGTGAGCTAAGATTGCACCACTGCACTGCACTATAGCCTGGACGATACAGTGAGACTGTGTCTCAAAAAAAAAAAAAAAAAAGGATTTTGGATCTAGTACATGGAATCAGAGTTCCTCCTTCCTGAGAGCACTCAGAGAAAAGAACTTTTGGAAAGCCTTCAGCTGTTGCTCCAACCAGAGCAGGTGTGTTTTTGGTGTATCTGTTGATAGCCAACGACAGACAAACAGAACTGCTAGGCAAAACGGTGTTTTACTCATGGGACACATAGACCAGGAGTTAGAAGATGCGTCAGATAGCTCCTTCTTTGTTGGACAGTAATTGCCTGCATTCTCCCAACTGCACAATCAGACAGTAAGTCCCTACAAACAACTGCTTTAGTTCACAGATCACAAGTTAAAAAGAAGTGGCTCGGTTCACATCCTGAATCTACAAAGATACACCCTCTGAAGGGCAAAAGCGAGACAGTGGTCAGAGGTTCATAAAATACAATACAGGAAATCAAAATCAAAAGTGCTTTATTGGCCGGGCGTGGTGGCTCAAGCCTGTAACCCCAGCACTTTGGGAGGCCGAGACGGGCGGATCACGAGGTCAGGAGATCGAGACCATCCTGGCTAACACGGTGAAACCCCGTCTCTACTAAAATAATACCAAAAAAAAAAAAAATTAGCCGGGCGTGGTGGTGGGCGCCTGTAGTCCCAGCTACTCCGGAGGCTGAGCCAGGAGAATGGCACGAACCTGGGAGGCGGAGCTTGCAGTGAGCCGAGATGGTGCCACTGCACTCCAGCCTGGGCGACAGAGCAAGACTCCCTCCCTCTCAAAAAAAAAAAAAAAGTGCTTTATTTCTGAGGACAGAGGCATTCTTTCTCATTAAAGAATTCAAACAACAAGACTGAATGCTTCTTCACAGTATGACAAACATTCTGTCTTCCAAATAATATCATCTTACATTTGTATTGTGTTACATAGCAATTTCATATGGATTAACTAATAATAATTTAGGTAGGTAGTGTGGTACAATTACTATCCAATCTTACAGGACCACGTGGGATTTCAGAATTATGAGTCCACAAATATGAGGGAGAGATGTGTTGGACATGAAGAAAATTAGAGAAGTGTGCCACATTACCGAACCTTAATACTGATGCCAAAAGTTCCAAATCCTCTGGAGATGAAGCCTCTCCATTATCTCAAGGGCCTGAAATTAAATCATTCAAGTGATTCTCTTGCTTCAGCCTCCCAAGTAGCTGGGACTACAGGTGGCCGCCACCATGCCCAGCTAATTTTTGTATTTTTAGTAGAGATGAGGTTTTCGCCAAGTTGGCCAGGCTGCTCTCCAACTCCTGACCTCAGGTGATCCACCCAACTTGGCCTCCCAAAGTACTGGGATTACAGGTGTGAGCCACTGTACCCTGCCAGCTAACAGCCATTTCTAAGCAAAGTTCAAGGGAGCCTTGCTGCAGACCGAAGAAAGGGCTGGTCTTTGGACTGTGTCATAGTCATTCCTCCTCTACATCAATCTGGTCTGCTGCTGGGGGGCCGGGGTGAGAGGTAAGAGAGTGGGGACAGATGTTAAAGTAGTGGGGAGGAGTTTCTTGATTAAGAAGTAGAACCTTGGAGCTGTGTTGTAACTACACGCATAAAGAAAGGCTTAGGACATGTCAGACATCTGAAGCAGGAAGCAGGCAAAGGAAGCACCGTGGTTTCCTTTGGGCTAGGGATTCCCCTCTTGGGTTAAGCAAAAGGTCAGGAAAGATATAGCCCCTTTCCTAATAGTTATGAAGTCCAAGGCTGATGGAAATTCCAGGAGGTATAGGGATTCTAAAATGCTATACGACAGCTGTGTCCAAAGCATTCTTTATTTAAACCCATAATAATGTCATCTGTTTTTGAGGAGAACTAGCTACATCTACTGTCTAATAGGGCACTGATGTGTTGTTATTTAATAAATACCTTTGGGCTGGGCAGGGTGGCTCATGCCTGTAATCCGCCAGCACTTTGGGAGGCCGAGAGGCGGATCATGAGGTCAGGAGATCGAGACCATCCTGGCTAACATGGTGAAACCCTGTCTCTACTAAAAATACAAAAAATTAGCTGGGTGTGGTGGCGGGCACCTGTAGTCCCAGCTATTTGAGAGGATGAGGCAGAATGGCGTGAACCTGGGAGGCGGAGCTTGCAGTGAGCCGAGATCCCGCCACTGCACTCCAGCCTGGGCAACAGAGCGAGACTCCATCTCAATAAATAAATAAATAAATACCCTTAATGACAGCCAACATGTTGGAGAAAAAAATTACAATAGGTAAAATTCTACAGAGTACAAATTCAACTGAGAATGGTCCACAGTTCAGGAACAGAAGCAGTAACCACAAACTAGAAATCATTTTACCTATTCTTCCACCTCATAATAATGACATCTTCCCTTGTGTTTTATATCTTACAAAAGCACTTTAAAATAATCTTATTTACATATAATTAAGATTCTTCTGAATCATGAAGGTTTAAAAAAAATTTTCAATTTACTCTTAAATTCATCAAATAAAGAGGTTTTCTTGTTTTATTTATTTAAATTAAACTAGCCTGGAAACAGAAACAAACAACTGAAAAGTCTCTACTGGAAACTGTCTCCCATTCACAACTGTATCACTTGCTCCTCCTTACTACCTCTAAATAACACTACCCAGTTTCAGTCAACTGAGGATTTGAACAAAGAAAGAGCTGCAATTGTTGTACTACTTCCTGTAGCAGAATTAACCAGTCATTTCCAATCTTCTTCCATTTTAGGATATTTCCCTTCCCAAGTCCTGTCCAAAGAGAGAGCAACTTCTGTTCCACTATTCCTAGACAATTTTCCCAAATCACTTAAACCAATTTTCCTTCATTTACTTAGTTTGCATTCTTCAAAAGCCCATTCTATTTCCTGTACCCCACTCCTCCTTCATGCCCTTATGTACGGTTTTGCTGGGTAAAAATACTCTTATCTTTCTGTAAAGATCAATTATCTAGTCTTAAATAGTTCTTGTGGTTTTTCAAAGGTGCCCTTCGTTTGAAGAACACTTTTGTGCTGCCCCCAAAGTCTCGCAGAGATGAAAAAGGCTGTTGCCCTTCTCCTCATTCTGTGCACACCTCCATCTCCCTGTCACCCAAATAAATGTCAGTTTTTATTACTCTATAATGAATGCTTCCTATCAGCATCAAATTTCTATCATCACCATTCCTAGTCTCTTGCAGCTTCTTCCTCCATCCTGCCCTCTTCCTTAAAAGTCTGAAATTATTTTAACTCAAAACTATCTTTGACTATTGTTATTTCCCAAAGACAAAACAGTTGTTCAAGACTAAACAGCACTGAATCCATGCCCTAGATATATATATATAGATATATACAACTGTTGGTCTTGGGGAAAAAGTCTTAGGAATTAAAAAGAAATCACTTTTCTTAACCTTGGGCATTTACAAATAACTGAATTCCAGCTTTAAAAATGTAAAATATCTGTCTCTCCACACACACACACACACACACACACACACACACACACACACACACTTGGTTTCTGCCTCAAGAGAACTAATGCCATATGCTTCAGTGTTTTATCAAACCCACATTTCTGTGGGACAGTTAGTTCAGTCCTTTGGCTGACAGCACAGCCAGAATTATTCTTCAAGGCTTTTTTTTTCTTTTTTTTTTTTTTTTTTGAGACGGAGCCTTGCCCTGTTGCCTAGGCTGGAGTGCAGTGGCGCGATCTCGACTCACTGCAGCTTCTGCCTCCCGGGTTCCAGCAATTCTCCTGCCTCAGCCTCCTGAGTAGACTAGCTGGGATTACAGGCGCACGCCACCACGCCTGGCTATTTTTTATTTTTAGTAGAGACGGGGCTCCAACATGTTGACCAGGCTGGTCTCGAACTCCTGACCTCAGGTGATCCACCAGCCTCGGCCTCCCAAAGTGCTGGGATTACAGGAGTGAGCCACCACGCCCAGCCAAGGCTGTTAATAACAACTTTTTGTTCATGGCTGGCTGTCACAAGACTGCTAAGAAACCACAGCCTTTTGGGCAAAGCACAGCCTGTTGGCCTGCCGAGGTCACAGAAACCTCACAGCATAGCACACTGCTGCCTCCTCTGGCTGTTACAGCAGGACATACCTCTTCGTAATTTTTCGCCTCCACTCCATGCTTCATGTCTAGGATCACGAGTTGGTCAGGTATCCGCCCTGTTCCTGAGAAAGAAATCAAAGGATTCATTGTGTGGAATACTTAAAATTCCGGGAAATTACCCACCCACCCACCCGCCTTCCCTCTCCAGAACCCCTACCCTCTCAATAGAGGGAAACAGCCACAACTCCTCCCCCTGCTCAGTTGCAGAAAATTCCTGGCTCTGGCTAAAATCACAAACATTCCAGACAAAGCCTCTATCTGTGTGGGGTGCCGGAAAGCAACAAGAACATGCTGCTGGCAAACATCTCTGAGCAGGCAAGGACACAAGATACTGCAACTGGTACTACAGAGGAACAGAACAGAAGGGAAAACACACAGGCTTATTGAATTGGGAAATAAAACTCAAAAATCAAAACAGTGTGAAATTGAGTGGCATATAAACCAAGAGATAGTGGGCAACGACTTCGGCTGAAAATGCGTATTTCCACATCTGAAAAGGTTGCCCTGTCAAATTTTGAGGGAAGGCCATGATGAATTAGGATTATTGGGTATGTGCTAAGCTTGGATTTACTTAATATAAATCTGAGTACTGAAAAGAACATACGTTTTATCTAATAATCCACTTTAATTCAAACATTTTGATCAATGTATGGCCTATTTCAGTAGGAGTACAATGTTACAGAGCTATTCCCACTAAGCCCTTAAAGGAGTTACAACAGCTCAAGAAAAAAAAAAACAAAAAACAACTTTACAGTAAGAGTTCAAATCTCAGGGATGCTTCTTATAACAGAGTTCATGTTAGAAGAGTCAATCTGATTCCGCTGGATCAAAGAGGCATCCTAATCTTAAATCATCAAGTAGGAGAAAGGAAAAGACCCAAAGAGCCCCAGAAAACTGTTCAGCCCCAATCCCCTGGAATTCACCTAGTTATAAAATTTACAACTGCCTGCATGAAATCAGAAGTTCTGGGATACACAGTACCACTGAAGCACTGGGGTTCCTGAGACCATAAGCCACACTGAATGGTACTGTACCCTCTGATGCCTGAGAGACACTGTAAGTTTTCTGAAATGAACTGAAGTCAATTCAATAACTACTCATTGAGAACTCACTAAGTACTAGAACTGTGCTGGAGATTTTAAAGGGACATGCTACGGCTTAAATGTGCCCCTCTCAAAGTTCATGTGTTGGAAACTTAATCCCCAATGCAAGAGTGTTGAGAGGTAGAACCTTTAATTTTATTTATTTATTTAATTAAAAAAATTTTTTGAGATAGGTTGTTACTCTGTCTTCCAAGCTGGAGTGCAGTGGCACGCACCATCATGGCTCACTGTAGCCTTGAACTCCTAGGCTCAAGCAATCCTCCCACTTCAGCCTCTCAAGTAGCTGGACTATAGGTGTGAGCCACTGCACCCAGGTAATTTTTGTATTTTTTGTAGAGACAGGGTCTCACTATACTGTCCAGGGTGATCTGGAACTCCTGGGCTCCAGCGATCCTCCTGCCTCAGCCTCTCCAAGTGCTGGGATTATAGCCATGAGCCACTGTGCCTGGCCGAGAAGCAGGACCTTTAAGAATTGATTAGGTCATGGGGCTCTGCCCTTATCAACAGATTAATGTCATTATCATAGAAGCAGGTTTGTTATAAAAATGAGTTCAGCCCCTTCTTGCCCTCCTGTGCATTCTCTTGCCATGTGATACCTTCTGCCATGTTCGTGACACAGCAAAAAGGCCCTCATCACCAGATGTGGCCCCTTGATGTTGGACTTTCCAGACTCCAGAACCATGAACCAAATAAATTTCTACTGTTTATAAATTACCCAGTCTGTGATGTTCTGTTATAGCAGCACAAAATGGACTAAGCCAGGATACAATCCCTGCCTTCAAATAATTCAATTGGGATCTAAGACATATACACAAAACGACTACGGTGAAAATGCAAAGCACTGTAAAATTTTAAGCCAAAGGAACTGGTTCAGACAATCCCAATATGGAGCAAAGGGAAGAGGAGGGAAGACAGTAGTTGTGGACAGACTTTACTGAAGAGGGAACACCTAAAGGCAGGACTTAGGCAAAGTACTCTAGGCAGATGGCAAAGCATGAGCAAAGGCTCAGATATTAAAATCGGAGTATGGCATGTTTGAAAGACAGTAAAGAACTTCTTTTGGGATGGGTGCAGTGGCTCATGCCTGTAATCCCAGCACTGTGGGAGGCCGAGGCAGGTGGATCACTTGAGGTTCGAGTTTGAGACCAGCCTGGCCAACATGGTGAAACCCATCTCTACTAAAAATACACAAACTAGCCAGGCATGGTGATGCGTGCCTATAGTTGCAGCTACTCCGGAGGCTGAGGCATGAGAATCGCTTGAACCCGGCAGACAGAGGTTGCAGTGAGCCAAGATCGCGCCACTGCACTCCAACCTGGGTGACAGAGCAAGACTCTGTCTCAAAAAAAAAAAAAAAAAAGTTCTTTTGGATAGATTGGAAAGATTAATTTGAAAGCAAAGAAATATAAATAAGACTGCCGAGGGTAAGACTGAGAACAAAGTAAGACAAGCCACAGGTGTCTTCTGAGCATGAAAACAACAAGTCTTCAAAGCAAAACAAAATGTCGCACCCAGAGTGTTCTGTTCTCCCAAATCCAGTGTGTAATCCTGATTATGCCATTGTCCATGGAAGATGTAATGCAAATTTCTGATTTTCTTTCCTCATTGAAAAAGTTGTGAAACTTAAGCAGTTCATAGCCCCACCTGGTCCAAATGATCAGGCTATCTTCTTACGTACAGTCTTCCAACTACCTCCCTGATAGTCACAGCACAGTACAGTCACGCACTGCATGAAGACAGTTCAGTAGAGGGCGGACTGCATATATGAAGGTGGTCCCATAAGATTATTATAATACTGTCTTTTACTATATCTCTTCTATGTTTAGATACACAAATAGCATTGTGTTCCAACTGCCTACAGTATTCAGTACAGTCACATGTTTTACAGGTTTGTAGCCGAGGAGCAATAATAGGCTACACCATATAGCTGAGGTGGGTAGTAGGCTATACCATCTAGATTTGTGTAAGTACACTTGATATTTGAAGTACACTTGATATTTGCACAACAAAATCGCCTAAAGACCATTTCTCAGAATGGTCCAAGCAATTCTCCTGCCTCAGCCTCCCAAGCAGCTGGGATTACAGGCATGTGCCACCACCACATCTGGCTAATTTTTGTATTTTTAGTAGAGACGGGTTTCGCCATGTTGGCCAGGCTGGTCTCAAACTCCTGGCCTCAGGTGATCCACCCGCCTCAGCCTCCCAAGTGCTGGGATTACAGGAGTGAGTCACCATGCCTGGCCAGTTTTGTTGTTGTTGTTGTCATTGTTTATTTTTTTGAGACGGACTCTCATTCTGTCACTCAGGCTGGAGTGCAGTGACCCAATCTTGCTCACTGCAACCTCCACCTCCTGGGTTTAAGTGATTCTCCTGCCTCAGCCTCCCCAGCTAATTTTGTATTTTTAGTAGAGACAGGGTTTCTCCATGTTGGCCAGGCTGGTCTCAAACTCCTAACCTTCAGTGATCTGCCCGCCTTGGCCTCCCAAAGTGGTGGGATTGCAGGTATGAGCCACCATGCCCAGCCTTTTTTTTAAGACTTCATTTTGTTAGAGCAGTTTTCGGTTCACAACAAAACTGAGAGGAAGGCACAAAGATTTCCCATATTCCCCTTCCCCTTACATATGCATAGCCTCCCCCATTATCACTATCTCCCACCAGAGTGGTACATTTGTTAGAAATGATGAACCTACATGGACACATCACTATCAACCAAAGTCCATAATTTGCATTAGGATTCACTCTTGGTGTACATTCCAAATGTAATGTTCCGACAACCATATAATGACATGTATCCACTATTACAGTATCATACAGAATATTTTCACTGCCCTAAAAGTTCCCTCTGTTCCACCTATTCAATCTTTCATTCCACTTAGTTGACCTTTTAAAAGGTGCTCCAAAGACTACAAGGTAACAGGTCTCCAAATCAGGACAAAGAATACAAATGAAACTGGATATTAAGTGCTGACTGCAGTAGTAAGGAGCACTAGTGCACTAGAGTTGGAGAAGATTCTTAATCCAGAGAAACGCTCTGATTACTCACCTTTGCTCTCAAAACACACTTCAAACATGTCATAATCTTCAGTGGTAAAGGCAAATTTCCCCTTGGTTGCATCCTCTTTGGAGTAGAGAATATGGCCAGCAGAATCTGTGATCTAAAATAAGAAATGTAGTAAGAATAGGCAGCAGATAACACTCAGGAAGAGAACTTACAGAAACTGGGGAGACAGAGACACTATCTATGAAAGACAATTTATAGTTCTCATTATGATGACTATCTTCCAACCATCCCCAAAGACAAAAACTGGATTAGAAGATTAAATCCAAATACAGTAAATTTCATTCATTCAAGTAGTCTAATTACATTGCAGGCTAAAATCTGTTGCTGCTATAGGATGTCTTACCATACCAAAAAGTTAATCTAGCTAATGCTCCAAGTTACATACACTGGACTTATTGGCAAAAACTCACTTTATAGATGCAGACTAGTATCATTCTGCATAGAGGAACATGTCACAAAAATGAAAGTAGACAATTATCAAAAGCTTATACAAGAGGGACAAAGATATATAAAAACACATTTATTCTATAAAATAAATTTGATAGGGAAGGGGTGTGGGTGGAGAATAAAATTAGGACACACAATACAAGGGCAGTAGGAAAAAAAAGCATGCATAGAGAAGATAATCCAGGAGATCTATTCCTGCAAATTTCATGTTAATTATGTCATCAGCTACGTAGAGTGGGAACAAAACACAGGAAACAAACAAGAAATTTCTGGTGGCTCACGCCTGTAATCCCAAACTTTGGAACACCAAGGCAGGAGA
The DNA here is from genome assembly GCF_009764315.1 of Trachypithecus francoisi. Classification (NCBI taxonomy): domain Eukaryota; kingdom Metazoa; phylum Chordata; class Mammalia; order Primates; family Cercopithecidae; genus Trachypithecus; species Trachypithecus francoisi. The sequence continues at coordinate 32,101,383 of NW_022681468.1, read as the reverse complement.
ATCACTTGAGCTCAAGAGTTTAAGACCTGGCTGGGCGCGGTGGCTCACACCTGTAATCCCAGTACTTTGGGAGGCCGAGGCACGAGTTCAAGGGATCGAGACCATTCTGGCTAACCAACATGGAGAAACCTCATCTCTACTAGAAATACAAAAAGCAGCTGGGCACAGTGGCTGGTACATGCCTATAGTACCAGCTACTCGGGAGGCTGAGGCAGGAGAATCACTTGAATCTGGGAGGCAGAGGTTGCAGTGGGCCAAGATTGTGCCACTGCACTCCAACCCAGATGACAGAGTGAGATTCCGTCTCAAAAAAAAAGAGTTCAAGACCAACCTGGGCAACACGGCGAAACCCCATCTCTACAAAAATTAGCCAGACATGGTGGTGTGCACCTATAGTCCCAGCTACTGGGAGGCTTGCTCTGTCACTGCAGCCTGGGTGACAGAGCAAGACCCTGTCTCAAAAAAACAAAAACAAAACAAAAAAAAGGAGAGAAATTTATCCTAAAAAAAAAAAAAGATATCCTTGGCTTCCATAAATGATTATTCCTTAGCTTTAGTTCTTCAGACTTAAACTGCTCTATTACCAAAGAACAGCCTATCAGTACAGAAGAAAGGGCATATACTGGGAAGTAAACAGCCACATACAAAGCAAGGGAATTCCACGGTAATTTAACAGCCTGGATCTCAGCCTTCATTTCTAGAGCAAGCGGCTGTCTTGGTAGAAAGCATATTTCATCACTTAAGACTGGAAGCTACTTTGCAACGTGGAACACAAAAGTAGTGGCTTCATCACATTAAACTGGATGTTCTAATGCTATTCTTTTAAGGGGAAATTTTAAGCAGGAAAATTAAGTAGCACACATTTAAGCTTATATATTTAAAAGTACTTTATAATAGTAGTTATTTCTGACGGTTGAGACTTTCTCTTTATATTTTTACTTTTTTTCCTTTTTTTGAAATGGAGTCTTACTGTGTCCCCAGGCTGTGTAGTACAGTGGCGTGATCTTGGCTCACCGCAACCTCTGCCTCCCGGGTTCAAGTAATTCTCCTGCCTCAGCCTCCTGAGTAGCTGGGACTACAGGCACCCACCACCAGGCCCAGCTAATTTTTTTGTATTTTTAGTAGAGACAGGGTTTCCCCATGTTGGCCAGGATGGTCTTGATCTCCTGATCTCATGATCCAACCACCTCAGCCTCCCAAAGTGCTGGGGTTACAGGCGTGAGCCACTGTGCCTGGCCTTTTTTTCCATTTTTTAAAAAGACATGTAGCCGGGCATGGTGGCTCAGCCAGGTGCAGTGGCTTACGCCTGTAATCCCAGCACTTTGGGAGGCTGAGGCAGGCGGATCACCTGAGGTCAGGAGTTTGAGACCAGCCTGGTTAACGTGGTGAAACCCTGTCTCTACTAAAATACAAAAAAAAAATTAGCCAGGCGTGGTATTGGGCGCCTGTAATCCCAGCTACTCGGGAGGCTGAGGCAGGAGAATCACTTGAACCCGGGAGGTGGAAGTTGTGGTGAGCCGAGACCGTGCCACTGCACTTCAGCCTGGGCAACACAGTGAGACTCTGTCTCAAAAAAAAAAAAGGCATGTATCACTGGATCACTTATGTTCAATAATAATAATAAAGCTATTTTATTTTGGAAAAAATTGATAATAAAGAAAAGTTATCACTACTAGATAAATTTGAAATGATAGATCAACTAAAAAAAGTTTTATGGCACATCTAAATTCCCTAATAAACAGTAGTTAGTATTAGTCAACTGTCTTCTGCCATCTAGCACCATTTACTAATTTGGCAAACTTTTAAATTTATTGTTATTATTTATTTATTTTTGAGACAGTCTTGCTCTGTTACCCAGGCTGGAGTACAGTGGTGTGATCTCGGCTCACTGCAACCTCTGCTTCCTGGGTTCAAGCGATTCTCCTGCCTCAGATTACAGGCCCATGCCACCAGGCCCGGCTAATGTTTTGTATTTTTAGTAGAGACGTGGTTTCACTGTGTTAGCCAGGATGGTCCTCATCTCCTGACCTTGTGATCCACCCGCTTTGGCCTCCAAAAGTGCTGGGATTACAGGCATAAGCCACCGCACCTGGCCTTTTTTTTTTTTTGAGACAGTCTTGCTGTGTCACTCAGGCTAGAGTGCAGTGGCGCAATCTCCCCTCACTGCAACCTCTGTCTTCCAGAGTCAAGTGATTCTCCTACCTCAGCCTCCCAAGTTGCTGGGACCATAGGCATATGTCCCCACGCCTGGCTAATTTTTATGTTTTCAGTAGGGATGGGGTTTCACCATATTGGCCAGGCTGGTCTCGAACTCCTGACCTCAAGTGATCCACCTGCCTTGGCCTCCCAAACTGCTGGGATTACAGGTGGGAGCCACCACGCCTGGCCTAATTTGTCAAACATTTAAGATACCTAGACCTGTGCTGGTCACTGGGATACAAGTATGAGTAAGATAGTTCCTGTCTTCAAAGGGCTTATGAATCTAAATGAGGAGAGGAGGGTGATAAGAAATGAGATGCCTTCATAGTGGTTTCGATTTGCACTTGCCTGATGGTTAGCGATACTGGGGAACTTTTAATGTATTTGTTAGACATTTGTATGGGGTGATAAAATATGTTAATTAGCTTGATTGTGGCATTCACTTCACAATGTATATGTAACACCAAAACATCACATTATATATCTTGAATATAAACAATTTTTATTTGTCAATTATACCTCAATAAAGCTGAGAGAGAGAGAGAGAGCATTTCACTGCAATGTGCAAGGCATACTACCAGAGGTATGCGCAAGTGCCATGGGATTATGGAGGGTCAGGGAGTGTATCTAGGAGTGGGTAACACATGAGCTGAGTCCTAAAGGATGAATTTCAATCAAGGGAAAGAGGGGTAAAGACATTCAGGGTAGAAGAGACAGCAAATATGAAGGCCTGGGTTCAGAAAAACAAACAAAAATATGGTATCATCATATTACTAATAGCTAGTATTTACTGAACACTTACTAAGTGTCAAATACTGTGTTGCTGCTTTATAAGCATTTTAAATTTAATCCTCACTATAACCCTACTGGCAAGAATTATTGCCCCCGTGTTTCATGGGAGGAAACTGAGGCCCGGAGAGGTTAAGTGCCTGGAGAGGTACTGGCCCGATCATGTAGAACTAGAATAGCATGCTAAGGAGTTTAAGCTTCATTTAGTACAAAGTGGAAAGGCAGTAAGGAATTTGAAACAGAATGATGTGAGTCAATGTACAGTTCAGAAAGGTGAAGGTACCAGTACTATGGAGATAGACTAGAGAGAGACAACCCTAGAGATAAGAAGGTGGGCTGGGACACTATTCCAGTACTCCAGCTAAGAAAGGAGAAGGGCCTTCAGTATAGAGAGGGGACAGATTTTATTTAATTAAAATAATTTTAAATTTTATTTAATTTTTTAAAGTTTATTAAATTGTATTTAATTAAACAATTTTATTTAATTAAAAAAATTTTAGTAACCCATGAACTGAAGAGTTTGAGGGATTTTAAGGAGGTAGAGTCTAACAGGACAAAACCAAAAAGTAAATGCCCACAGAGATCAAGTGAGAAACACACTGATACTGGACCAGCACAAGCCATACATAGCAAACTAGAAAAGATGGCCTGTGTCATAGGAAAAGCCAGTGACTGCCATGGCACTCCAGGTTTTCAGATCATCCAGTTTTTCAAGAGAAGGTAGATATTTTAACTTTTATTTGAAATCTCCTAATTTTTAAACATTTACAACCAATCCCAACATTTGAAAAACTACCTCAGGCCAGGCACAGTGGCTCACACCTGTAATTCCAGCACTTTGGGAGGCCAAGGCGGGTGGATCATGAGGTCAAGAGATCGAGACCATCCTACCCTGCCTCTACTAAAAATACAAAAATTAGCTGGGCGTGGTGGTGCACGCCTGTAGTCCCAGCTACTTGGGAGGCTGAGGCAGGAGAATCGCTTGAACCCAGGAGACGGAGGTTGTGGTGAGCCGCGATCGTGCCATTGCACTCCAGCCTGGGCAACAAGAGTGAAATTTCATCTCAAGACAAGGAAGGAAGGAAGGAAGGAGGGAGGGAGGGAGGGAGGGAGAGAGGGAGGGAGGAGGGAGGGGGGAAGGAAGGAAGGAGGAAGGAAGGAAAGAACTTTAGAACCTTGGATACACACATATAAGTCAAAAAGGTCTGAGAACTAACCATCACAAAGTAATGTGTAGTCATCAGTATGATGCCTCTCTTCCTTTCTTCAGAATCAGTTGACCCACAGAGATACTCACTTCCCCAAGATTCTCACTTCATAAAGCATAAAGACAAAATTTAAGAGCAAAGAAGAAGTTCAAAAAGGTAGACAGCAGGAATAACAGATTTTTCACATTCCAAGCCAATCTAGAAACCCTAATTTGGATTTGGACTTTTTTCCTATGAATAAAGTTGCAGACAAATAGAACTTGGGTAACATGACTTTCCAGATTTGCTCATTGCATTGGCTTAATTCTGAAGGAAGAAGTTAGTTAAGAATTACAGGTTGCTGAAAATGTAAGTGAAACTGGTAGAGGACAGCCTGGAATAAGCATCAAGGTGAAAGCACTGAAAAGAGTCATCACAGATTTCATCATCTCCATGCTAAGGCAAGGAAAGAGACTAAGTCATTGGCCTAGGACAAATGCAGGATTTGGCACACATTTGCCCAACCACCTTATTTCCTGGAAGAATAGATTGGTTCCTCCAAGATATGAACAGTGTCCTTCAAAAACTTTTTTTCCTTTAATTTAAGGAGAGGAGTCTCTTTACATCATAAAGGAGCTTAAATGCAGGTCATAAAACTCTTAAGGCATTGCTAAAAGTATCTTATAAAATGAATTAAGAAATCTGCTATGTTTTTCTGAAAGACTCCAGGAAAATCACATCTTCAACTGGTACTCCAAAGGGGTAAATACTATTTAAATTGTCCTCTACCACACTGTACTAAGGAACTGCAATCACAGAAGAACTATTTGCATCGTCTCTTCCATGACATCCGAAGAATATTAAAGACTCATTTTGAAGCAAAAACTGAAATTCATTTCAAGAGGCTGAAGGCAAAGGGCCCACCAACCACTGCAGCCTGCACCTTTCATCAACATGAAATTGGCCGGGCGCGGTGGCTCAAGCCTGTAATCCCAGCACTTTGGGAGGCCGAGATGGGCGGATCACAAGATCAGGAGATCGAGACCATCCTGGCTAACACGGTGAAACCCCGTCTCTACTAAAAAAAGTCTCTACTAAAAAATACCAAAATAAAAACTAGCCGGGCAAGGTGGCGGGCGCCTGTGGTCCCAGCTACTCGGGAGGCTGAGGCAGGAGAATGGCGTAAACCTGGGAGACGGAGCTTACAGTGAGCTGAGATTCCGGCCACTGCACTCCAGAGGGAGACTCCGTCTCAAAAAAAAAAAAAAAAACAAAAAAAACCCCATGAAATTTACCTCCCAGAAATAGTGTGTGATGATGCTGGAAGTTCCCCCAGGGCCTCCACATGTCTACACTCCCTATAACCTTCAGATGACACAACTACATGAGGGAATTTATCTGGATATTTGGAAATCCAGGCAGGCAACCTGACAGCTGAACTTTCAGGTGGGGCTCACTCATAGGGACTGTTTGGGCATTATAAAACATCTCAGGATTTTTCTGAAAATCAGTAGGTTTCTTATCTAGTTCATATAACTTTGTAGTTATTTAGGAGCCAAGACATTAGTCTTAAAGAAAAACAAAACAAAACAAAAATCATATCTCCCAACCCCAACATCATTACATAAACCAGGTAGCTAAAATTAGGGAATAGGAAACTGGGCCAAGCTCAATGACTAACCAGAGCCAGCAAAGTCTAATAGGCTAAAATGATAGCTTAATTTCCTTTAATTAAAATGTTCTAATTATAAATCACCTTAAAAGGTCATCTGGTTTCTCAAGAATTGAGAGGTTTTTTTTCTTCGTAAATTGTCCTAGAGAACCACCTTGGTGAATCAATAACTGCTACTTTTACCTACTGTAACAGCAAGACCTTAAAAGGATTATTTTCTTCCCTTTTAACAATAAATACTTATAATAATAATCATAAAGTTCTTTAATTAAACAAAGGTAATACCAAGCTATAAAATTTGCCCATATGACATCAAGGAATGGGAAGTAATAAAGATGTTTCTAGATGTCACCTTCTGAAGAAAAGTAAACCAAAGTTCACAACTTAAAAAGTAGGGGGGATGGGCATGGTGGCTCACACCTGTAATCCCAGCACTTCGAGAGGCCAAGGCAGGCGGGTCATTTGAGGTCAGGAGTTTGAGACCAGCTTGACCAACATGGCGAAACCCCGTCTCTGCTAAAAATAAAAAATTAGCCAGGCATGGTGGCAGGTGTGTGTAATCCCAGCTGCTCAGAAGGCTGAGGCAGGAGAATCGCTTGAACCTGGGAGGTGGAGGTTGCAGTGAGCCAAGATCGTGCCACTGCACTCCAGCCTGGGTGACAAAGCTAGACTCCATCTCAAAAAAAAAAAAAAAAAAAAAAAAGGAAAAAAAAGTGTTAATTTTACATGCAGAGTAGGTGAAGTCAAGAATATGTGAATACTCACACTGAGCCTGTGAGAAGTGAGAAAACAGGTAACTGGGAAGATAAACTCATTTAAAATTGGATTTTCTTGGACCATGCTAGGCAGTGGCTGGAAACAGATTTTTGAGCAGGTCCTGCTACTGAAATTGCTCTCATTCCTTTACCAAACATTCAAAATAAAACTTTAAAAGGATCTATAAATAGCTTAGGTCAATAAGGCAATTAGGAATAAAATGAAATAGAGTTCACCTGAGGGAAGAAATAAGTCTTATCAAGAACCTGAATTGAGCAAATGATAACTGTATAATAAATTTGGTTCTAAGCTTTCTGGAAGCCAAAATTAAAAGACTAAAGAGACATCATTTGTTTTCTGATGAAAGCTCACAGATTTATCTCAGGGACAATTTTCCTGGAAGTAACCACGAACAACCATTTATCAGGAAGGTCCTTGTAGAAGGACTGTAACTAACAGACTATTCATTTTCAACCACGATCTTGCTAAAGATACAAGCACAGTTCAAATGAGTTCTTTTAGTGAACCTCCCTAACAATGAATGACCTGATCTAATGCAGAAGTGAGACCTGGTTCTCTGCCCTGCCCCTAAGCACTACATTTCTCTCCCCCATCCTAGCCCACTCTGGCTGCTCACAGAATTCCAGCCTTACTACAGAGTTGCAGGAAGGATGGGACTACTTTTGGCCACTTGCTAGCACGACTGCGTCTAAAAAAAAAAAAAAAAGTACCAGAAAAAGATGTCTTAAAAATAACACTATCCACCCAGACTTAATTCCCTTCTCCAATAAAAGCAACCAGGGCTCCTTGGATAAATGATCCTAAGACTGAGGAAGAAAATGTACAAAATGAGCCTGGAGCATCTTATAGTGCCAGAAAGTAAGAAAGTGCTCAAAAACAAAAACCAGAGGTCGACGGGGGCAAAACATTTAAGGTCAGGAGTTCAAGACCAGCCTGGCCAACATGGAGGTACCCCATCTCTATTAAAAATACAAAAATTAGCCAGGTATGGTGGCACGCACCTGTAATTGCAGCTACTTGGGAGGCTGAGGCATGAGAATCACTTGAACCCGGAAGGCAGAGGTTGCAGTGGGAGGAGATTGTGCCACTGCACTCCAGCCTGGGTGACAAAGCTAGACTCCATCTCAAAAAAAAAAAAAAAAAAAGGAAAAAAAAGTGTTAATTTTACATGCAGAGTAGGTGAAGTCAAGAATATGTGAATACTCACACTGAGCCTGTGAGAAGTGAGAAAACAGGTAACTGGGAAGATAAACTCATTTAAAATTGGATTTTCTTGGACCATGCTAGGCAGTGGCTGGAAACAGATTTTTGAGCAGGTCCTGCTACTGAAATTGCTCTCATTCCTTTACCAAACATTCAAAATAAAACTTTAAAAGGATCTATAAATAGCTTAGGTCAATAAGGCAATTAGGAATAAAATGAAATAGAGTTCACCTGAGGGAAGAAATAAGTCTTATCAAGAACCTGAATTGAGCAAATGATAACTGTATAATAAATTTGGTTCTAAGCTTTCTGGAAGCCAAAATTAAAAGACTAAAGAGACATCATTTGTTTTCTGATGAAAGCTCACAGATTTATCTCAGGGACAATTTTCCTGGAAGTAACCACGAACAACCATTTATCAGGAAGGTCCTTGTAGAAGGACTGTAACTAACAGACTATTCATTTTCAACCACGATCTTGCTAAAGATACAAGCACAGTTCAAATGAGTTCTTTTAGTGAACCTCCCTAACAATGAATGACCTGATCTAATGCAGAAGTGAGACCTGGTTCTCTGCCCTGCCCCTAAGCACTACATTTCTCTCCCCCATCCTAGCCCACTCTGGCTGCTCACAGAATTCCAGCCTTACTACAGAGTTGCAGGAAGGATGGGACTACTTTTGGCCACTTGCTAGCACGACTGCGTCTAAAAAAAAAAAAAAAGTACCAGAAAAAGATGTCTTAAAAATAACACTATCCACCCAGACTTAATTCCCTTCTCCAATAAAAGCAACCAGGGCTCCTTGGATAAATGATCCTAAGACTGAGGAAGAAAATGTACAAAATGAGCCTGGAGCATCTTATAGTGCCAGAAAGTAAGAAAGTGCTCAAAAACAAAAACCAGAGGTCGACGGGGGCAAAACATTTAAGGTCAGGAGTTCAAGACCAGCCTGGCCAACATGGAGGTACCCCATCTCTATTAAAAATACAAAAATTAGCCAGGTATGGTGGCACGCACCTGTAATTGCAGCTACTTGGGAGGCTGAGGCATGAGAATCACTTGAACCCGGAAGGCAGAGGTTGCAGTGGGAGGAGATTGTGCCACTGCACTCCAGCCTGGGTGACAGAGTAAGTCCCCGTCTCAAAACAAACAAACAAAAATCAAAATCCAAAAAATACAAGAATGAGGGTATGTCAAAGGGAAACAGGAGCCTAAAGAGCTCCCAATAGCTAAAGCTGAAACAATTAGGGCAACAAAATATAGTACTGATTTATAATCCAAAGTACACAGTAAACATCCATGAATCCACACTTACATATAAATGATTGATTAAATAAATAAATAAGGAAGAGAGACAAATCTTCCATGAAGATTCTCAAATAATTTATGTAGGCACCCGTAAGGAGTCTGAAGCATAACTCCGCACTCCTTAAGTGTAGGCTACATAAAGTGACTTCCTTCTAAAGAATACAGTATAGAAAGATGGAAAAAAGGGTAACTCTGTAGTGGACTGACCAAAACATCATTAAGGGGGAAAAAAGGAAAGAAAAGAATAATTGTATAGTGAAGAAACCTGACAAACACTAATTCATCCAAATGATCAACGGCAGTATCAACAGTGACAAATCATGTTGATACCATGTGATGAAAATGACACTTTACAAGTGAATCATGGTTTTGACAAGAAAAAAAAAATGACACTTTATCTCTATGGTCTTCCTCCCCAAAACCCATAACCTCAGCTTATCGTGAGAAAAACATCTGACAAATGCCCAATAGAGGGCATCCTACAAAATACTTGGCCAGGGTCCTCAAAACTCACAAGGTCTGCCAGGCCCACTGGCTCACACCTTGTAATCCCAGCACTTTAGGAGGCCAAAGGGAGAGGATCACTTGAGTCCAGGAATTTGAGACCAGCCTGGGCAACACAGGAAGACCCTGCCTCTACAAATAATTAAAAAAAAAAAAATTCGTTGGGTGTGGTGGCGCATACCTGTGGTCCCAGCTAATCAGAAGGCTGAGGCAGGAGGACTGCCTGATCCCAGGAGGTCAAGGCTGCAGTGAGTTGTGATCATGTCATTGCACTTCAGCCTGGGTGACAGAGCAAGACCCAGTCTCAAAACAAACACACAAACAAAAAACTCACAGGCAAGGCACAGTGGTTCACGCCTGTAATCCCAGTACTTTGGGAGGCTGAGGTGGGCAGCTCACTTGAGGTCAGGAGTTCGAGACCATAGCTAACACAGTGAAACCCCGTCTCTACTAAATATACAAAAACTAGCCAAGCATGGTGGCATGCGCCTGTAGTCCCAGCTACTCAGGCAGCTAGGGCAGCAGAATCACTTGAACCCAGGAGGCAGAGGTTGCAGTGAGCCGAGATCGCGCCACTGCACTCTAGCCTGGGCGACAGAGTGAGAATCCGTCTCAAAAAAAAAAAAAAAAAGAACGGAAACAGAATATCTAGCCTTTTCTCTCTCTCAGAGACCGTACAACATAGTACTTTTAAGATGGAAGGTTCTAGAGTCAGACTTTCTGGTCTATGCTCAAATCACAGGCGTGCCGTTTACCAGCTGTAAACACTTGGGCATGTTCCTTAACTCCTCTACCTCATTTGTAAAATAAGGACAACAGTTGTACATACATCACAAGGTTATTGTGAGGGTTTTTTTTTTAGTAAGGTCTCACTGTGTTGCCCAGGCTGGTCATGCACTCCTGGGCTTAAGAGACCCTCTGGTGTCAGCCTCCTGAGTAGCTGGGATTACAAGGACATACCACCACACCCAGCTACTGTGAGGATTAAATGTTATACAGGTAAATTGCCTGGAACAGTGTTTGTCACATAGCAGGCATTAAATAGGTGTTACATTATTGTTATAACTGTTTGTTGGTGATAACTCAGAACTCCATAAATATTTAGGTCACTAACCATATTTTCTTCCCTTTTTCTTTTGAGACAGTTTCGCTCTGTCGTAAAGACTGGAGTGAAGTGGCACTATCTCGGCTCCCTGCAACCTCTGCCTCCTGGGTTCAAGCAATTCTTGTGCCTCAGCCTCCAGAGTAGCTGGGACTACAGATGTGTGCCACCATGCCCAGGCAATTTTTTTTTTTTTTTTTTTAGACAGAGACTTGCACTGTTGCTCAGGCTGGAGTGCAGTGGCACGATCTCAGCTCACTGCAACCTCCGTCTCTTGGGTTCAAGCGATTCTCCTGCCTCAGCCTCCCCGAGTAGCTGGGACTACAGGTGCACGCCACCAGGCCTGGCTAATTTTTTATTTTTATTTTTTAGTAGAGACAGGGTTTCACCATGTTGGCCAGGCTGGTCTTGAACTCCTGACCTTGTGATCCGCCTGTCTCGGACTCCCAAAGTGCTAGGATTACAGACGTAAGCCACCACGTCTGGCCCATTAACCATATTTTTTGTTTTTGTTTTTTGTTTTTTTTCTGAGATGGAGTCTCGCTCTGTCGCCCAGGCTGGAGTGAACTGGACGATCTTGGCTCACTGCAAGCTCTGCCTCCTGGGTTCACACCATTCTCCTGCCTCAGCCTCCCGAGTAGCTGGACTACAGGCACCCGTCATCACACCCGGCTAATTTTTTGTATTTTTAGTAGAGACGGGGTTTCACATTGTTAGCCAGGATGGTCTCCATCTCCTGACCTCGTGATCTGCCTGCCTCAGCCTCCCAAAGTGCTGGGATTACAGGCATGAGCCACCGTGCCCGGCCCATTAACCATATTTTCTAACCTAACAGTACTAATGGATGGCAAACTAGATAAATTATGCTATGTTCACTAAATCCAGGGATGATTCGGGCCCAAATGGCTATTGCATGGAAACAGAGAGAAAGGGGTAGTCAGGTACACTCTCAAGGAAGCAGCAGCAAGATTTAGAAAATGAAAGGATACAAAATGCCTAACAAAACAGATGTTTGATCCTTTTAGCTGATAAAAAGAGACAGTAAGGAATCCAAGATGATGCCAGCTTTTCCTGTATGTGGTTTTTAACTTAATAAGGAATAAACTACATGAAGAATCCAACATTAGATATGGGGGAAAAAGAGGATTGAGGCTGCATATATAATTATCTCTACTCTTCACTTCATAAAAATTCACAAGTGAATAGTGAGCCAAAGGGTCTCTTCCCCTAAGATATAAAAAAGCAGAAAGAACACCAACTCATTAAAGATGCTATGGTTTTAGATAGAAAAATAGTATCAGAAACACTTTCTTTTTCTTTTTTTTCAGAGTCTCACTCTGTTACCCAGGCTGGAGTGCAGTGGTGTGATCTTGGCTCACCACAACCTCCGCCTCCCAGGTTCAAGCGATTTTCCTGCCTCAGCCTCCCGAGTAGCTGGGAATACAGGCGTACGCCACCACGCATGGCTAATTTTTGTATTTTTAGTAGATACAGGGTTTCACCATGTTGGCCAGGCTGGTCTTGAACTCCTGATCTCGTGATCCTCCCACCTCAGCCTCCCAAAGTGTTGGGATTACAGGCGTGAGCCACCGCGTCCAGCTTCAGAAACACTTTCAAAAGGGACCACTGTATCTCAAAAACGAAAAACATAAACTCGGATGGCTTAGGTGCTATATTTAATGGGCATAAAATGAATTTAAGCTATCTTTTAGATAAAAGCTTGTACAAAGTCTATCAAGTATATTCCTGAAATAAAAGGATCACATCTAGATTTTACCCAGAACAAAGTCAAACTCAGCCCACAAGCAGCACTTGACAACACTAAATTCTTTCAAATTTCTAGTACAGTTCACTGATAGTATAACATAGTACATAAGTATTGCTTAAGCTAAAATATGATCAAGGAGGCTGGGAGGCTTTTTCTAGAAGTGCTGAAAACCAGAAATAGCAAATTTCCAGGCACTGGCATGATAATGGATAGATGCTCTCTTCCTGCTTCTATCAGCATTTGCTACATTAACTTAACACAGGCAATACGTCATGCTTGACTTGGGGGAGGAGTAGCAGGGAGGAGAAAAGGGGAGAAAGAGAGGGAGGAAAGGAAGGGAATGAGAACGAAAGACCAGTTGCTGCCCTAACAATACTACTGCGGGGGTGAAGCCAGATCAAATGTTTTTTTTCATACTGTTCCAAAGTTATTTACGGTAAAAACCTCCAGCGTGACCCTTTTATTATGGGCACAAACAAAGCCTTGTTCTTTCTTAACAACTAGTCCCTTGATTTCCCACATTTTATGTTGAACAATGAGGTTGGGAGTACAGGATAAAGCAGATGACATCAACCTCCCTCAAGTCGGAGACTTGTTTGGGAGCCCAAGTTCGGGTCTGTGGCCAGCTGGCTGATTTCACAGAGGGCTCTACTGTCCAGGCTGCCAGGCTGTATATGCGTATGGGGGCAATGGCTTAGGATCAAACTACCAGTCAGCAATTCACACAAGAAACAGCATAGAAGTCACTGCATCCCTACTAGGTTACCTTTACATATTTGTTCCACTTTCCTAGAAACCAGACTTAGTCTTCAGAAGTCAGCATAAAGATATGGTATAGGAATTCCAAACTGGAAGCAGCCCCCTTCTCTAGATCAGTTCAAAACAGAGAAGGCTATAGACAACTGTTTACTGAATAAGAGAGATTTAAATGAAGTAATGTATCCTTTAACTTTTATGGAGAAGGAAGCACAAGGTCAAGTTATAATTAAAAGCTAGGAACTTTGTATGTAGTACAAAAAGAAATTCGATTTATCTTATTAAATGTTAATGTACCAATTAGCCTTCTGTACTGAACCATCTATTTATTGACCTGTTTCTAACCCAGTGGACAACAGTCACATTAAATTCACACTGAAAGGGCCATATTTTTCCCTACAGAAAAAGTCTGGCATAAGTAAGGGTTCATGGATTGTTATTGATATAAAGGATGTTTCATTTTGGTGACAGAGCAACATGCATCCTATTCCTTTTTTTTTTTTTTTTTTTGAGACGGAGTCTCACTCTATCGCCCAGGCTGGAAGTGCAGTGGCATGATCTCAGCTCACTGCAACCTCCGCCTCCCGGGTACAAGCGATTCTCCTGCCTCAGCCTCCTGAGTAGCTGGGACTACAGGCGCACACCACCATGCCTGGCTAATTTTTGTATTTTTAGTAGAGACAGAGTTTTACCCTGTTGGCCAGGATGGTCTCATTCTCCTGACCTCGTGATCCACCCACCTCGGCTTCCCAAAGTGCTGGAATTACAGGTGTGAGCCACCGCACCCAGCCGAAGCATCCTACTGTTTCTCCTTGTCAGCACAGTACAGACCTCAGTACAAATACCAGTAATAAAAAAGCTGAAATACAGTAATTCCAAACAAAATAATCTGAAAACTATAGCATATATACCATCTTTTCCTTCCTTCCTCCCTCCCCTGCCTCTTCTCCCCTCTGCCTCTCTCTCTTTCTCCTCCGCAACCCCCACCCCACCACCGCCCTTCTCTACTCCCTCTTCCCTCTCCTCTCTCTCATCATGCCTGGCCTGTAGTATCTTTTTATACAGCTTTTGGTGAGGGAAAAAAGAAGTTATAAGCCAATAGTTTCTCAACTGCTGAGTTACTTCTTCATAATTTTTAGGCTTGAGTTGTGGTAGGCCTATGACTCAAGGCTGAACTCTTTAAGGGATCTGTTTGGCTTTCTTATCTATAAACTAGTTGGGAAGGACTGAAATCATAACTGGGTATAAGATCCAAATTTTCAGCCAGGTGCAGGGGTTCACGCCTATAATCTCAGCGCTTTGGGAGGTAGAGGTGGGAAGATCACTTGAGGCCAGAAGTTTGAGGTTGCAGCGAACTATGATCGTGCCATTGCACTCCAGCCAGAGCAAAATAATAATAAAAATATTACTCAAATTTTTGAATCCCTACAACAGGCTTTTATTATGGACCTGAAGTAATGGGGGAAACTTCTACATTCACTGTAAATGATGAGTTGATACTTCCTGCTTCAATTATGTGCAGCAAAGTCTTTATACCTGACACTAGTTAGCCTGATTTAGCCTCACTTTGTGAAATGAGTAGGAAAATATGGAATAGACTCAGTTTGGAAATCTTAACACAAAATGCATCTCAACATAGGCCTCAAGTAGAAATCTTTGCAGGAGAGGACCACCCATCATTTCAATCCATTTCTCTCTCTCTGTTCAGAAACGCCTCCCCTGACCACTCAAACACCCTTTAACCCATCAGTCACCCCCTGCTCCCTAGTGCCTGAACTTTCATTATAGTGCTCATCAGTACCTGAAATTCTATTTTTTTAACTTGTTTTTTGTCTTTGTTCCCCAAGAGAGCTCAAGGACCTTGCCCCCTGTTTATCCCCATATTCTCAGCCAGGTCTGACATATACTAAATATTAAATAAATATTTGTTGAATGAATGAAAGAATCACAAACTATTCATAATTCCTCTCATTAAAAATACTCCATATCTAGTTATTTCAATGATATATAGCATGAGGGGCTCTGAGGAGCAATTCAATTTTCATTCAATATAGAAGAAAGAATCTATGGAGCGCCATAATGGGCCCTGCACAATAAAAACCTCAACCATCTCAATCAGTCCTAACAAGTTTATGAGCTCTACGATTCCCGTATTACAGAAGCAGGACAAGAGAAGAAGGGCTAAGTAATCCCTGCAAGACCCACATACCCTTTAAGTGGTGGAGCTGCTGGGATCTGAACCAAATCTATCTTACTTCAGATCTAGTCTCTACTATACCACAAGGCTTCTCAAGAAGACTAAGATGTTTAACTCAGTTATACAACAATGTGTATGTTAAACTAAAGACACAAAGATGAGTAAGACATTAAACAGTTCACAAGGTAAACACTACACTATGTGAAAAGTGCCATGTAAAACAGGATGTAATGGTATATATACTACAGTATCTTTTCACACAGCTTTTGGTGAGGGGAAAAAAAAGTTATAAGCCAATGCGGCACATAGGGGACACAGAAAGTCAAAGACTGATCCAGGTTAAGAGAACATTATATTCAAAGAACTGTAAGGTGTTCAGTATAGCTAGAGTCAGAGTGGGAGGAAGGAAATAAAGAGAATTTCAGAGGGAAAGATGAGAGATGAGGCAAGGACAGTGCTTGTTCATCTGTTCACTAATTCCTTAGGATGAAGTCCTACTATGTGCCAGGCCTTATATTAGACAAGCATTGCAATGATGAATGAAACCTAGTCTCTGTTTAAGCAGCTTATAGTTTATCCCAGGACATGGGCAAATACACAACTGTAACACAGAGTGGTATATGATAACATAGGTGCATTCACTGGATACTAAGATTTTCCTAGATAGAAAGAAGGTGAATCAGACAGATTAACCAAGGCACTACATTCACAGAGACGCTTATAAGAAAGACTGCCTCAAGCCGGGCACAGTGGCTCACGCCTGTAATCAGAGCACTTTGGAAGACAGGCGGATCACCTGAGGTCAGGAGTTTGACACCAGTCTGGCCAACATTGTCAAACCCCGTCTCTACTAAAAATACTAAAATTAGCCAGGAGTAGTGGTATGCACCTGTAATGCCAGCTACTTGGGAGGCTGAGGCAGGAGAATTGCTTGAACCTGGGAGGCAGAGGTTGCAATGAGCCAAGATCATACCATTGCACTCCGGCCTGGGCAAAAAGAGTGCAACTCCATCTCAAAATTTTAAAAGACTGCCTCATTCAGCACAACCACCAAATGCTAAGCTCAGCTGGCCAGGTTCTGCACCAGTCTCCAGTTCTTATCCTACCTCAAATTAAACCACAGCTGCCTAAACCAAGGGTGGAAAAGTGACCAAAGACAAAACAATCCATTGGCTGACCTGAGACCTAGAATGTGGCCTAGCATATGAAAAGGAGCTCTGGCACTCAGGAGTTGCACTTCAGGAGCTAAAATGATGCATAGAGAGAATCCCTGAAGCAGTCATCAAAATATAAGAAAAAATGGCAGCCAGACGCAGTGGCTCACGCCTGTAATCCCAGCACTTTGGGAGGCTGAGGTGGGAGGATCACGAATTCAGGAGATTGAGACCATCCTGGCTAACATGGTGAAACCCCGTCTCTACTAAAAATACAAAAAATTAGCCGGGCGTGGTGGCGGGTGCCTATAGTCCCAGCTACTTGGAGGCTCAGGCAGGAGAATGACGTGAACCTGGGAGGCAGAGCTTGCAGTGATCGCGCCACTGCACTCCAGCCTGGGTGACAGAGCGAGACTCTGTCTCAAAAAGAAAAAGAAAAAGTGGAACTAAGTGAACGGACACTATGAAAAAGACTGAAAGCTGCTATGGGCTGAATCTGCTCACAAATGTGTTCTGTGGCTTGCATGGTATATTACATTTTCAAAAATGACACCTAGTTTGTGGTCTCCAAATACCAGTCCCCACAAAAAGGAACCAGAATTCCTCAGAGAAACAGTTGTTCTGAGGTCAGGGGATAGACATATACAAAATAAGCCTAGAATACTTTGTCGTGCCAGAAAACAAGGATGCTCTCAAAACCTAACAGGATTACGTCGAAAAAATACAGGAGACAACATGAAGGAACCAAAGGGACAAATTGGGCATAAAGAACGGAAACAACTGCCTAAAACACAATGAATGACTCTAAAAGTTGAAACAAACAATTAAAAAGAGTTCAGTAAAATACTTAAAAAAAAAACCAAAAACTCTTGGACAACACTGAAAATGACAAGGGCAACAATCTCTTACTGTAACAATTATCAATTAGAATAAATTCTGCATTTATCTTACCAACATGAATGATAAATTTTAGGGTAATCAGATGATATTAATTCCTTAAGAATAATTTCAGCTAATAAATATGGAAGGAGTAACAGAATTAGAAAATCATCATTTCACAACCTTAATGAAATAATAAATGCACACAGCAGTCACCAGCAGATTCCCAAGTGAAAGGTTAGTGGGAAACTTTACAATGAAGGCTTCAGGCTATTACCATAGAGAAAAATGCCTCCCCTACACAAAGATGTCCACATCCTAATCCCTAGAACCCATGAATGTGTTATCTTACATGGCAAAAGGGATTGTGCAGATGTGATTAAATCAGATTAAGGGTCTTGAGGTGGAGAAGATTATCACAAGGGTCCTTCTAAGAGAACAAGGGAGGCAGGTGAATAAGAGAATGAGATGAGATGATTATAGCAGGGGAGGGAGGGAGGAAGAGAGGAAGAAGGGGTGGTGAGGAACAAAGAAGAGGATGGAAAAGGGAAAGAGAGGGAGAAAGTTAAAGATATTATGCTACTGACTTTATTTTCTATTTTTTTTTTTTTTTGAGACAGAGTATGGCTCTGTCACCCAGGCTGGAGTGCTGTGGCACGATCTCGGCTCACTACAATCCCTGCCTCCCAGGTTCAAGCGATTCTCCTGCCTCAGTCTCCTGAGTAGCTGGGATTACAGGTGTGCACCACCATGATCAGCCAATTTTTGTATGTTTGGTGAAGACAGGGTTTCACCACGTTGGCCAGGCTGGTCTCAAACTCCTACCCTTCAGTGACTCGCCTGCCTTGGCCTCCCAAAGTGTTGGGATTATAGGCGAGAACCACTGTGCCCAGCCTGGTTTTAAAGATGGAGCAAGGAGATATGAACCAAAGAATACAAGCGGCCTCTAGAAGCTAGAAAGGGCAAGAAAACTGATCCCCACCCCACTGTGAAAGTCTTCAGAAGAAACACGGCTCTGCCAAAACCTTGATTTTAGGACTTCTGACCTTCAGAGTGATTAAGACAAATCCCTGATGTTTTAGGCCATAAATCTGTGGTAATTTGTTACAGCACCAGGACACTAAGACACACCTTAAATCCACTTATCAATCGTAGCAGCTGCAATCAGGGGCACAAAAAGTACTGTGTGTTCCTGCAGTGACATTCTTGACAAAAAGATAAACCTGAATCTGGTTACATCTTTTTTTTTTTTTTTTTTTTAAACACTAAGTTCTGGGGTGCAGAACGTGCAGGTTTGTTACATAGGTATACATGTGCCATGGTGGTTTGCTGTACCTCTGGTTACATCTTTACAGCTGATTCCTTTTACAAAAAGTACGGGGAAGGACTGGTTAAAAGACACCTCCAGGAAGCAAACAGACAACTCCAAAATGCTGTACATTCTTTTAAGAGCAATTGACTCCAACAATTCAATTGCAAGCATAAGAAAGGAGATGAGAGGAAGAGGAGATTGCTCTAGATTAGACACTTGGAAGAGACAAATTAACTTTCAAAAGATATTTTTGAGACAAGTGGGATCATACTATATGGACTGGGTATTAAAGATATTAAGGAATCATTGTTCTTGGTTTTTTTTTTTTTTTTTTGAGACACAGTCTCACTCTGTAGCCCAGGTAGGAGTGCAGTGGCACAATCTTAGCTCACTGCAACCTCCGCCTCCCAGGTTCAAGCGATTCTCCTGCCTCAGCCTCGAGCAGCTGGGATTACAGATGTGTGCCATCACGCCCAGCTAATTTTTTATTTTTAGTAGCGATGGGGTTTCACTGTGTTGGTCAGGCTGGTCTCGAACTCCTGACCTCGTGATTCGACCGCCTCGGCTCCCCAAAGTGCTGGGATCACAGGCATGAGCCACCATGCCTGGCCATCATTGTTCATTTTGTGAGGTGTGATTAGCCACATAAACACTGTGGTTTATATTTTTAAAGAGATGCATGCTGAAGTAGGCAGGACGGAAATACATGACATCTGGGATTTACTGTAATATAATTTAGCATGAAATGATATGATGGAAGCAGTTAACATGACATGTGTGGAAAGATCCTGATAATTGCTGAATCTAAGTAAAGGGTAGAAAGGTGAACTCACTATACTATTCTCTATAACACTGAAAACAAATCAATGCCGAAACCAATCTGAATTGGCTGGTGAATTTTTTTTTATTTTTAGGGGGCCAAACCATTTTACTGAGGGAAATGGAGTGGCAAAGCAGTGGTGAGAACAAAGATCCATGGCCCTCAGGTGAGCCAGGAGCACCCAGGCTCTACAGCGCTGAAACCTGGTTGGTGAAATTTAAAAGTCAGGAGCTTTCACATCAAAATCTGGTGTTCCCATTTCATATGAAAAATCAGATGTGGGCTGGGTGCAATGGCTCATGCCTGTAATCCTAGCACTTTGGAAGGCTGCGGTGGGTGGATTACTTGAACCCAGGAGTTCGAGACCAGCCTGGGTAACATGGTGAAACTCCATTTCTGCAAAAAAATTATGAAAACTAGCTGGGCACGGTGGCATGTGCCTGTAATCCCAGTTACTCAGGAGGCTGAGGTAGGAGGATCACCTGGGCCCTGGCGAGGTCGAGGCTGCAGTGAGCCTGTGATGGTGCCACTGCTCTCCAGTCTGGGAGGCGGAATGAGAAAGGAGGTGAAGGGAGGGGAGGGGAGTGAAGGGGAGCGGAGGGGAGGAGAGCGGAGGGGAGGGGAGGAGAGCGGAGGGGAGGGGAGGAGAGCGGAGGGGAGGGGAGGGGAGCGGAGGGGAGGGGAGGGGAGCGGAGGGGAAGGGAGGGGAGGGGAGGGGAGGGGAGGGGAGTGAAGGGGAGCGGAGGGGAGGGGAGGAGAGCGGAGGGGAGGGGAGGGGAGCGGAGGGGAAGGGAGGGGAGCGGAGGGGAGGGGAGGGGAGCGGAGGGGAAGGGAGGGGAGGGGAGGGGAGGAGAAGGGAGGAGAAGAAAGAAGAAAAGAGAAGAGAACAGAAGAGAAGCGAAGTGAAGCGAATCACATGTGGGCCGAAGAACCACATGTGGCAAAAGGGCCCACATGTTTGCACGGCAAGTCTCATCAAGAACTGAGTATTGGTCACCCCTAATTAATAACAGTTTCCACTACGTCCAATTATTCTCCCATTTATCATCACTGTTGTTTTTTTTAAATGCCTGGTCCAATTTATTCAATTATATTACCTATTTGGCATTTGGGTTTAGGACCCTTGTAGTTCCATTAAGCTGGTTAGTAGCAAAAGAACAGAGCAGACACAGGAGAGCAACTGAGTGATGGTAAAATGCTAGGGTGTATGCACAAAGTCCTCCTGGGTTTTGTTTTGAGATGGAGTCTTGTTCTGTTGCCCAGGCTGGAGTGCAGTGGCACAGTCTCAGCTCATTGCAGCCACTGCCTCCCAGGTTCCAGTGATTATCCTGCCTCAGCCTCCCAGGTAGCTGGGATTACAGGCACATGCCACCATGCCCAGCTAATTTTTGTATTTTTAGTAGAGACTGGGTTTTACCATGTTGGCCAGGCTGGTCTTGAACTCCTGACCTCAGGTGATCCACCTGCCTCGGCCTCCCAAAGTGTTAGGGTTACAGGCATGAGCCACCAAGCCCGGCCTAAAGTCCTGCTGTTGAGGTCCCTTCAGCAGCCCTAGATTCAATGTAATTCCCATAAGGCCATGCTAAACTACATTTCCTGTTATTTATAGAGTACTTACTAGAAGCAAGGTAATATGCCTGGCATTCTTGAAAAGATGAACCTGAAAATAGTTCCCACCCTGAGGATACTAACAGTCTAATAAGTAGGTCAAGGCATAAACAAAAGCAGTTCAGAAAAATAGGTGAGTTCAGGGTACTGTTCAGGGTGGCTCCATGTAGAATGCAAAGTGGGAAGTGACCACACCTATAGCTCAGAAACAGATCATGAAGAGCACAACAAAGCATGCTGAGAAATTTAAACTATCAATAAGCAATACTGAGTCACTGAAGGACTTTAAAATATAAGAACAAATCAGACAGCAACAGTGGAGATGAGAGCAAGGTCTCTTTCATTGCTGAAATTCCCTGAGTCCACGAACATCCTCTGAAGAGTTGGAAGCATGATCTCCCACCCCGGAAACACTAGATCTAAGCTTCTAAAATCATGCCACCACTATTTTCCTGTGTAGAGAGAGGTTTGGTACCCAAAGAGAATAATAAAAGGATGGGTCACAGATTAATTGCCCTGAAAATAGTTTATCTCTCCCAAATAAAGTAGAAATAAATTACACGTATTACCACACTACTGGGTTCCACTACTTTAACATAAGTTATGGTCTTATTATATCTGAAACTCTATTAAAAAGTAAAAACGAGGCCGCCGGGTGCGGTGGCTCAAGGCTGTAATCCCAGCACTTTTGGAGGCCGAGGCGGGCGGATCACGATCGTGGTCAAGAGATCGAGACCATCCTGGCCAACATGGTGAACCGTCATCTCTACTCAAAACACAAAAATTAGCTGGGTGTGGTGGCGGGTGCCTGTAGTCCCAGCTACTCGGAAAGCTGAGGCAGGAGAATCACTTGAACCCGGGAGGTAGAGGCTGCAGTGAGCTGAGATCCTGCCACTGCACTCCAGCCTGGACAACAGAGCGAGACTCCGTCTCAAAAAAAAAAAAGTAAAAATCTTTCTCCTATTTAGTATAAGAAAAGCAAGCCTCATTGTGTTACAAAGAAATAAAAAAAGACACTTTGCTTATTGTGAATGAATAAAATTACCTAAAATACAACCAAATACTGACAGATATCAAATTATATTAATGTCTCAAAGACCAGGCCAGGCTACTCTTAGCTACAGAATGGGACTAAACTAGTATTATGGTAGTAGTTGTCACCATCCAAGGGCATAGTTGGTATTTACATAAAAGTAGCCAAGTCCAGATTCTGGCATACCAAAGAAAAAGGACTAGAGACTGAGACCATTTTGTAACCAATAATAGACTTTAATCAATTACAGAAATTACAAATTTAAAACAAGGAAGGAATAAGGTTGCAGCGCTTTTCCCTCAACATACTTAACTACCAAACTAAGTAAGAATCTATTCCAACGCAAGGACAGAAAACCTAACACCGCATGTTCTCAATCATAGGTGGGAACTGAACAACGAGAACTCTTGGACACAGGACGGGGAACATCACACACCGGGACCTGTGGTGGGGTGGGGGGATGGGGGAGGGATAACATTAGGAGAAATACCTAATGTAAATGACGAGTTAATGGGTGCAGCACACCAACATGGCACATGTATACATATGTAACAAACCTGCACGTTGTGCACATGTACCCTAGAACTTAAAGTATAATAATACTTTTTAAAAAAAGAATCTATTCTATCTGTGACACTAGTTTATTCTACCTTTGAGTCTCAGTTTCCTCATTTGTAAAATGGGGCTAACAGTACCTATCTACTTCATAGGATAGTGCATGAACCAAATGGTAATATATGCAAAGTAGCACAGTAACCGACACAGCAGATGCTCAATAACATTCTATTAATCACAGTTAGCTTTGTCTCCATTACTTTCCTGCAGGTATCGCGGTATCTTATGACGCCAATTCCCATAAATATTCAACATCCCAACACTTATCTGGAGAACCAAGTTACGGTTCAAGGTATCTGAGACCAAAACTGGTATAGGACGTTGACAACAACCGCTCCAGCTCAGGTGTCACCACATCCGCCAAAGCCTCGCAGCCCTTCTTGGGGTTCCCAGGCGTTGGTGCCCAGCCCCGCCCCGCGAAAGGCAACCAGCGGGGTGAGGGGGCGGGCTCCACCACACGTCCTTTGCGCTCCCGAGAGGCGAGAACAACTCACGGGCCTCCGCCCGCCCGACTCCCCCGAACCCGGGCCTCCCCTCCCCTAAGCCTGTCGTCTTCCCTCCCGGCCCCACGTCGCCCAGTGCCGCACCTTGAGGTGGCTGCGCAGGCCGCCAGCGCCCCCAGACTGGTCGGAGATCTCGTACGCGCCAGTCACTAGCAGGTCCTTGTGGATCTCCTCACGGAGGCACTTGCGAGAGTTAATGGGCAGATGGAAGGAGATGGCGAGGACCAAGCTGGGGCAGAGCAGGAACAAAAGCAGCAACGCCAACGGACAAGGGCCACGCCGGGCTGGTGGGCCAGACAAACCAGACATGGTGCTGGAGACTCGTTCACTACCCAAGGCCTCTACCGCGCCGGAACCGGGAGGACCCACGTGACTCACCTCTGACCTACTGATACCGTCCGCGCCATTTTGGAGTCTGGCAAATAGAGAAAGAATCTATAGCGAATCTTTTGAAAAGGGAAGAAAGGATAGGTACCATGTCAAAACCGCAAGTTTAAGTGGTTAAAGAAGATTTAATAGAATACTGTTGCAAAAGTTTTATTTTCGTTGAACTTAGTGACTACTGAGTCGGCCATGGCAAGTATGGGCAGCCCTGGAAGTAATTCTCCTTTAACTTCCGAAAGATGTACCCACGAATTTAAAGGCGAGTGACACCATAGCAACCAAGCCCCAATAGGAAACAGCCACAAGGCCCTTTGCTGGGCCCGCCCACCGGCCGCCTGGGCGCGCGGGCTGGGAATAAGGCCGAGTCTCCGAGGCTGAGGCGGGTTGCAGGCACTCTCGGCGCCTTTGACACCTGGATGACACCTGGGGCGTTGAGACACTAGAGAGGAAAATTTCGAGGAAAGATTTCAACTTGGCTATTAGCGAGTGTGGACCAGTACCTTAGAGAAGAAGTTGTAGAGGTTACCTGATGAATGTGTGCCGGGCAGACATCCAGTTCATGTCCCAGAGCAGGGTATTTGGGCTGGAGTAACTGGCTAACTGAATGTACATGGTGTTATTATTGTTATTATTATTATTATTTTAAGCAAACATTGAGTGTCTTCTAAGCTATATTCAAAACAAATTTGAATTTGGTATTTAAATTGAATAAAACAACATGTTTTAGTCCAGTCTCAGATGAACATAGTTAAGGGTTTAGCAGATAAGCGTTGTCAGGGAAAGTGAATATGTGTGTGTTTTAAGTTCACAAACACTTTAGGGATCAAATTAACTATTAATATTTGCAAATAGACAAGCAAATTGACCCGGTAATAATTCATGCATTCTTTCAATGGAGTACCTACTGTGTGCCAGACACTATACTATGCATGTATGTCAACACGTTTATTGATTTGACAAACTATTACTGAGATGCTATCAAATATTCAGAGCTGAAGAATATATGAAAATAAACGGCCGGGCACAGTGGCTCATACCTGTAATCCCAGCACTTTGGGAGGCCTTGTGACTTTGGATCACAAGGTCAGGAGTTCAAGACCAGCCTGGCCAAGATGGTGAAACCCCATCTCTACTAAAAATACAAAAAAATTAGCCAGGCGTGGTGGCGGGCGCCTGTAGTCCTAGCCACTTGGGAGGCTGAGGCAGAGAATTGCTTGAACCCGGGAGGCGGAGGTTACAGTGAGCCGAGATGGCGCCACTGCACTCCAGCCTGGGCGATGGAGCAAGACTTGTCTCAAAAAAGAAGGAAAGAAAGAAAATGAAATTGCTTCTTGGCCTTTTGGCTAAGATCAAGCGTAGAAAATAAACATGGAAGACACAGTAGCCAGTAGCCCATGTTGGGAATCATTACCTACTTTGATTAACGTTTATTGAACATCTTCAGAAATATCCAGAAGATGGACTGTCTGCCCTTAGTAATGTACACGATTGGTGTTTTTTTTTTTTTTTTTAAACTTAGTCCATTTAGTTATTTTCCTAGAAACGAAATCCCACAAACAAAACAAGAACAAAGGAGCTGTAAAGCATTTACAGTTTTGACAAATGCCATGCAATAATTATTTTATGAGGTGTCCACTTAGGAACATTTCATTTGATTGTTGTATCACTGATCTAAGATAAGATTGCTAGTCCACACAGTGCATCCTGATAATTTGCACTGGCCTTTTCCCTGCCAATGCAGGGAATCAGTTTAAGCAGTTATCTAATTCATTGTCTACTTGCATTCCTGAGGCTCTGCTGACCAATAGCAAGAGATCTGCAACCCATGAAAAAGCTGTGTATGTGTTTTCTTTAAATTTCCATCTTACATTTACATAATAGATAATGCAGTTTAAAATATTTTCACATATCATAATGATCTCCTTTGACATTTTCAAAAACCCTGTGAAATAGTCTGGACAATTTGTTCATTTTACAGATGAGGAAACTGAGGTTCTGAGAGGCCAAAGAATTATACTATTAAAGAAAAAATACTTCATGACGTTTGTTAAAGAACTGTAAAGCAGGCCAGACGCGGTGGCTCACGCCTGTACTCCTAGCATTTTGGGAGGCCAAGGCGGGCAGATCACTTGAGGTCAGGAGTTCAAAACCAGCCAACATGATGAAATCTTGTCTCTACTAAAAATACAAAAAATTATCCTGATGTGGTAGTGGATGCCTGTAATCCCAGCTACTTGGGAGGCTGAGACAGGAGAATTGTTTGAGCCCAAGAGGCAGAGGTTGCAGTGAGCCAAGATCACACCATTGCCCTCCAGCCTGGATGACAGAGCAAGACTCCTTCTCAAAAAAAAAAAAAATGTAGAGCAAACCTTTATTCAAGGGGGACTGCCAAGATAGGTAATACAGGCACCTACGACAATAGGATTTTGTAGCAGGAGGGAGAGATCGGGCTCAATTCCAAATGCAAGGAAAAGTAGGGATTTACAGCCAAGAATCAGGGTCAGTGGATGGAAAATTACTAAAAGGAAATATTGGGAGTAAGGGGAGATTCTGGCTAAACTAACTTAGCAGGATTCTTCCTAAAATTGGACAATGCAGAGTCATGGAAGTCCAAAAGTCAGAGCCTAGTTGAGAAGGCAGATCAGAACAGCCTGAGTAGAGTTTGGTCAAGGAGGGAATCTTTGTCAGTACCCCAAACCCAATGAGCTTAAAAGTGACAAAAGCTGTCTGTGGGCCTGAGCTGTCCTCAGGAAGATGCTATTATTCCTTATTTTATAGATGAAGAAACTCAGATGCAGAGCAGTTACTTTTCTGTGTCACAGCTCTCAAGTCCTTTCTTTTTTGAGATGGAGTCTGGCTCTGTTGCCCAGGCTAGAGTGTGGTGGTGTGATCTTGGCTCACCACAACCTGTGCCTTCTGGGTTCAAGTGATTCTCCTGCCTCAGCCTCCTGAGTAGCTGGGATTACAGGTATGCATCATCATGCCCAGCTAATTTTTGTATTTTTAGAAGAGACAGGGTTTCACCATGTTGGTTAGGCTGGTCTTGAACTCCTGACCTTGCGATCTGCCTGTCTCAGTCCCCAAAGTGCTGGGATTACATGTGTGAGCCACTGTGCCCAGCTTCCAGGCCTTTCTTGTCCTGTAGTCTCACTTATCCCCATCCCTTAACACCTCCTGTCTTTCTTCCCTCCTTTATAGTTTTCCCCTTAGCACTCATTACTATCAAAGAAAGCATACATTTTACTTATTAATTGTGTTTATTAGTCTGTCTCCCTAACTAGAAGGTCTGTTTTGTGAGGGCCGGGATTTTTGTCTATTTTTTTCACTGTTTTATCTTGTGAACCTAAAACAGTGCCTAGCACTTAGGTACAATAAATAATGGTGCAATGAATTTAAAACTGATACCTTAGAAAGCCCAATAGCAAATTTCTCCCATTATTCTTTAACTGTTTTCACATAAATTTGTTTAATCCGTAATGTATCTGAAGTGTAGGTACAGTTTCAGTGTCACCAACAACATGTGTATCTTTTCTTAAAAAAAAGTTGGAAAATATATGCTTGTTTCTATGTAAGGACACAGAAACAAACAAACAAACAAACAAAAACCAATTCTCCACTGTATGCTGTGGAACGGAACCGAGACTTAAACCTGCACCTGTGTTAAAGAAGTTACCGGCCCGGCGTGGTGGCTCATGCCTGTAATCCCAGCACTTTGGGAGGCTAAGGCAGGCGGATCCCGAGGTCAGGAAATTGAGACCATCCTGGCCAACATGGTGAAACCCCGTCTCTACTGAAATACAAAAAATTAGCCCAGCGTGGTGACACATGCCTGTAGTTTTAGCTCCTCGGGAGGCTAAGGCAGGGGAATTGCTTGAACCTGGGAGGCGGAGGTTGCAATGAGCCGAGATTGCGCCACGGCACTCCAGCCTGGCGACAGGGCGAGACTCTGTCTCAAGAAAAAAAAAACAAAAAACAAAAAAAAGAAGTTACCATTGAGCCAGATGCTGTGGCTCATGCCTGTAATCCCAACATTTTGGGAGGCTGAGGCAGGCAATTCACGTGAGGTCAGGAGTTCGAGACCAGCCTGGCCAACGTGGTGAAACCCCATCTCAACTAGAAATACAAAAATTGGCCGGGTGTGGTGGCTCACACCTGTAATCCCAGCCACTCAGGAGGTTGTGGCACGAGATTCGCTTGAACCCAGGAGGCAGAGGTTACAGTGAGACGAGATTGCGCCACTGCACTCCAGCCTGGGTGACAGAGCAAGACTCCATCAAAAAAAAAAAAAAAAAAGGACACCGTTTTACATCTGCATGGTAGAAAGGCCTCATTTGGATTGGAAAGCAAATGAAAAGTGTCCCATAACTACAGTAAATGCTTCTTTCTGGCCAACAGTCCTCTGCCATCCTGTCATCCTGAAACTTCCCCAGCCAAATCCACCTAAGATTCCTGAGCCACTGGAGCCTCTGGAGGTGAAGAAATATCATGAAGACACCCTCTGCCAGTCTATCCCTAAGCCATATGTTTCTCAACTCTTCCTTTGTGTAAGAGGGGGCATATTTAAAACACACCTCACCCCAGATGGTGAATCAGAAGCTCTTACTAAAAATTTGCATTTGGGCTGGGCGCAGTGGCTCACGCTTATAATCCCAGCACTTTGGGAGGCTGAGGCAAGCAGACTGCTTGAGTCCGGGAGTTCCAGACCAGCCTGGGTGACATGGCAAAACCCTATCTCTACAAGAAATACCAATAATCAGCCAGACATAGTGGTGTATGCCTGTAGTCCCAGCTACTCTGGAGGCTGAAGTGGAAGGATTGCTTAAGCCTCGGAGGCAGAGTTTGCAGTGAACCGAGATCACACCTCTGCACTCCAGCCTGGGTGACAGAGTGGGACCATGTCTAAAAAAAAAGAGAGAGAGAAAAAGAAAAATCTGCATTTGTAACAAGCTTGCTGAGTGATTCTGTGGTTGGGAGTGCTTGGACCCTTTCCTGACACCTCCTTGCACCAGCCTAATCCTCCAGTGTGGCTTGAGACTCCTCAGCTCCACGCAAAAGCCATCAAGGATTCCTGACTTGGTTGTTCCCGCCTACTCATGTATATAACCCCACATGGAGTATGTGTTTACATAGCTAAGACAAGATGGGTTCTGTGAGGACATAAAAGACCACTTTGGAGAGCAATTTGGCAATATTTGCCACATGCCATACTCTTTGACCCAGAGAGTGATTCCAAGGGCCTCTTTAATGGGTCTTCTAAATGTTAGAGTCCCCCAGGACCTGGTCCTGGAAACTTGCTCTGCATTCCAGGTGATGTCATCCAATTCCATGGCTTTATTTTTATATATTTAATTTGTTTTTATTTTTTTGAGACAGAGTTTCACTCGTATTGCCCAGGTTGGAGTGCCATGGTGCAATCTCAGCTCACTGCAACCTCCGCCTCCAGGGTTCAAGCGATTCTCCTGCCTTTGTCTCCTGAATAGCTGGGATTACAAACATGCACCACCACATCTGGCTAATTTTGTATTTCTAGTAGAGACGGGGTTTCTCCATGTTGGTCAGGCTGGTCTCGAATTCCCGACCTCAGGTGATCCACCCACCTCGGCCTCCCAAAGTGCTGGGATTATAGGTGTGAGCCACCGCGCTCGGCCATATATATATATATGTATTTTTAAATATGGAACCTCGCTTTGTCCTCCAGGCTAGAGTGCAGTGGCACAATCTCAGCTCTCTGCAACCTCTGCCTCGCGGATTCAAGCAATTCTCCTGTCTCAGCCTCCCAAGTAGCTGGGACTTGGGACTATAGGCCCACGACACCACGCCCAGCTAATTTTTGTATTTTTAGTAGAGATGATGTTTCACCATATTGGTCAGGCTGGTCTTGAACTCCTGACCTCAGGTGATCCACCCTCCTTGGCCTCCCAAAGTGCTAGGATTACAGGCATGAGCCACCGCCCCCAACCCAATTCCATGACTTTAAATGTATCTGTAGACTGATAATTCCCAAAAGCTCTCCTTCTCAGCTGTTTTCTCATAGACTGCTGATTGCTCCTCATCATTTAGGACCCAGCTGAATGTCACCACCCCACATAAGAACCGATAATTCTCCTGACCTCTCCCATAAGCTCCAGAGTCTATATGGAGCTCCCTATTTGACATCTCCACTTGAATGACTAACAGGCAATTCATACTTAACTCTTGATTTCCCTTCTCCCCTCTTCCCCTGTCCCGCTCCCAAATCTGCTTCTTCTGCATCTCAGTAAATGGCACCACCTTCTGCCTAGTCAATGACACCATTCCTGTTTCCTCTTTAACTAACCTTCTCCCCAGACAAAGTCAGTTGATCAACAAGTCCCATCAGTTCTGGATTGGGTCCTAAAATATATGCAGGTCAGTTTCTACGTCTCTGTAAGCTAGGGGTCCATAAACTGCTGCCTAGCTAGGCAGGCCAAATCTGGCATGCAACCTCCTGTTTTTCTATTGTGCAAGAGCTAAGAATGGCTTTTACATTTTTTGAGGGCTGTTAAAAAAAAAAAAAAAGGAGGAGGAGAAAGAAGAGAAGAATGTGCGATAGCTCAAATGACCTGCAATCCTGAAATATTTGCTATCTGACCTTTTACAGAAAAAGTTTATTTCTGTCAGTTAAGCAAACAAGACAACAGTCTCCTTAATGATTATCTCTGCTTTTATTATTGCCTGACAATAATCATACTCATTGATGTACCCAGATTTTTTTTTCTGATTTTTTTTTTTTTTTAAGTAAAGCAGATCAACTAGATTAAAATCCAGACACCTAGTCACAGCCTGAAGGCTGAAGGCCACTGTGCTCTGGCTCATGCCTGCCTCTCTGTGCTCATTCTACCCATTAATGTCTCACCTGGCCTTGCAAACAGTTTAAGCTCCTACATGCATCAGAGTCTTGGACCTTGCTGCCTACCTGGAGCCCTCCTTCTCAGCTGTTGTCTCATAGACTCTGCCGACTGCTCCTCATCATTTAGGACCCAACTGAATGTCACCACCCCACATAAGTAACCCCGCCCTTGGGTTACTTTCTATCACATTATCTGGTTTTATTATCTTTATTTTCTCTCTTTTTTTTTTTTTTTTTTTTGAGATGGAGTCTCCCTCTGTTGTCCAAGCTAGAGTGTAGTGGCACAATCTCGACTCACTGCAGCCTCTGCCTCCTGGGTTCTAATGATTCTCGTGCCACAACCTCCCAAGTAGCTGGGACTACAGGCACGTGCTACTGTGCCTGGATAATTTTTGTGTTTTTAGTAGAGATGGGGTTTCACCATGTTGGCCAAGCTGGTCTTGAACTCCTGACCTCAAGTGATCTGCCTGCCTTGGCCTCCCAAAGTGCAGGAATTATGGATGTGAGCCACCACACCCAGCTCTTTTTATTTTTTTTTTAGAGACAGGGTCTTGCTCTGTAACCCAGGCTGGAGTGCAGTGGCACTGCCATCATAGCTCAGTGCTGCCTCCATCTCCCTGGCTCAAGCGATTCTCCCACCTCAGCCTCCCCAGTACTGGGGACTACAGGCACACGCCACAATACCTGGCTAATTTTTTTTTTTAGTAGAGATGAGGTCTCACTATGTTGCCCAGGGTGGTCTCAGACTCCTGAGCTCCAACAATCCTCCAGCCTCTGCCTCCCAAATTGCTGGGATTACGGGTGTGAGCCCCTGCACCTGGCACTGGTTTTATTATCTACGTGGCTCTTGTCACTGTTTGGAAGTATCTTGTATATATCTTTCTTGTTTGTTATCACCCAACCCCACTGGAATTTAAGCTCAGAAGAGCAAAGGCTTTGATTTTTGCCTGATCTTTCCCTGAGATCAGGCACAATATGCTGTTTGTAGTCGGTGCTCAACAAATACTTACTGAATAAATGAAACACAACATAATGTAAAGCTCCTAGCACGAGATGAACATAGAGCAGTTGCTCCATAAAAACAAGTTCCTCTATCTAGTAGGTACAATATTTTAATTGCCATTTTTTATATGGAGAAGCTGAGATCCAAAGCTGCTTGGTGACTTGTCTCAATCATACAGTGAGTCAGTGTTAGAGCTGAAAATAGAAATGAGAGTTCCTAACTGCAGTCCAGTTTTTGTCATTACATTTGATAAAACTTGGTATTTATCATTTAGTTTCCACTCTACTAAGAAGTTTTAAATTCTTGGGCAGTCTTTCTCTACTTTCACTTAGAGGCTAGTGTAAGATCCACTAGCCTCTCCCAACTCATTTTGCTTGAAAAAACAAGATTTTATTGGTCGGGCGTGGTGGCTCATGCCTGTAATCCCAGCACTTTGGGAGGCATGTGGATCATGTGAGGTCAGGAGTTCGAGACTAGCCTGGCCAACATGGGGAAACCTCATCTCTACTAAAAATACAAAAAAGTAGTCAGATGTGATGGTGGGAGCCTGTAATCTCAGGTACTTGGGAGACTGAGGCAGGAGAATCGCTTGAACCCGGGAGGTGGAGGCTGCAGTGAGCCAAGATTGCGCCATTGCACTTCAGCCTGGGCAACAAGAGTGAAACCTGAAACTCTGTCTCAAAAACAAAAAAGAAAACAGAAAAGAAAAAACAAGATTTATTTTCTTTTCCAGATTCCCGTGGTATGGTGCTACATTTTTATCTTCCTAGGTGGGAAACATGAATCCCTGTGGTATACACATGATTTTTCTCCCAAGTTTCTGGCTCATAACTCCCATAGCCCTTGTTACAGTTTTTGTTGTAAAGTTGGGTGTGTTAGTCCTCAGAGGCAGGCCTCAGGTAATAGAATCTTGCTGACTTTCTTCTGCTCTCCTTTCACCTGCCCCAAGGCAGGACTCTAATTTTCCCCCACCTTTCTGATTGTGGGTCCTAAGACCTTCACCAGAGAGGGTCCTTCCCTGTTCCCTGGGGGAAGGAATGCTGACATCACGAAGTTTCCGTAAAAGCCCAAGAGGACTGGTTTTTGGGAGCTTCCAGATAACTGAACACGTGGAGGCTCCTAGAAGGTGAAGCACCCAGGGAGGGCGTGGAAGCTTCCTGCTCCTTCCCCTCTACCTCTCCCTACACATCTCTTGTCTGTATCCTTTGTAATATCCTTTATAATAAGCCAAAAAACGTAAGTGTTTCCCTGAGTTCTATGAGCCTCTGCGGCAAATTAATCCAACTCAAAGAGGGACTTGTGGGAACCCTATTTAAAGCCCATTGGTTAGAAGTTCCGAAAGCCTGGACTTTGGTCTGGTTGGGGGCGGAGTTGGGGGAAGACTTGGGGACAGAGCCCTCATCCTGTAGGATCTGATGCTTTCTCAGGAAATGGAGGAAAAACTTCCACACATTTGAACTCAAAAGTCTTCTTCTGGGCCGGGCACAGTGGCTCACACCTGTAATCCTAGCACTTTGGAAGGTTGAGATGGGCAGATCACTTGAGGTCAGGAATTCGAGACCAGCCTGGCCAACATGGCGAAACCGCTTTCTACTAAAAATACAAAAATTAGCCGGGCATGTTGGTGGGTGCCTGTAATCCAGGCTACTCAGGAGGCTGAGGCAGGTTAATTGCTTTAACCTGGGAGGCAGAGGTTGCAGTGAGCCAAGATCATACCACTGTACTCCAGCAAAAAAAAAAAAAAAAAAAAAAAAGTCTTTTTATGTGTTGATTGTCATGCTCCTGTGAGAGGAGAGGAAAAACAGTTTGAGAAAGTTTTTTTCACAACAACCCCCACCAGTTTCTCGTCACAGTTAATGCCCTTTATCAATGTTTTCTACAGGATATTGTTGAGATAAACAATTAGAACCCTGTCTTAGATGCTATTATATAACCTGTAAGTCCGATTGCCAGGACCAAAGTTCTTCTAGTGATTGATATAAGTGGGCTGGATTTAACAACAACAACAAAATTTATTAGAAGGAATTTTAGAGATGATGCAAGCAAAATATATAAGATGTGTCTCGAAAGAACAAGTTCAGAAAATGTAAGAACCGTTACATGAACCATCACCACTACTCCTTTTTTTTTTTTTTTTTTTTTTTTTTGAGGCGGAGTCTCGCTCTGTCGCCCAGGCTGGAGTGCAGTGGCCGGTTCTCAGCTCACTGCAAGCTCCGCCTCCCGGGTTTACGCCATTCTCCTGCCTCAGCCTCCCGAGTAGCTGGGACTACAGGCGCCCGCCACGTCGCCCGGCTAGTTTTTGTATTTTTAGTAGAGACGGGGTTTCACCGTGTTAGGCAGGATGGTCTCGATCTCCTGACCTCGTGATCTGCCCGTCTCGGCCTCCCAAAGTGCTGGGATTACAGGCTTGAGCCACCGCGCCCGGCCCATCACCACTACTCCTATGTTTTGAAAATAAACCAAAGTTGAAAAGAATAGGACTAAAAGAAGAGAGACATCTCCTCTGCCCCATAATTACTTGCTTATGAAGAGCTTTGGCCCCAGGTCCTGGTGCAGAGAGAAGTCCTAGAGGCCAGGAAGATGGTATCCCAAGGAAGAATGAGAGAAAAAGAAATCCACTGAACTAGTCTGAGTGGAGGAACCAAGAGACAAAAAGAAAAATAGAATTGTAAAGATGAGACTCTATGGGAGAAAGAGGTGGGGTAGGGGAGGATCAATGGGAACTGCGGGGGCCCTGGTTTACCTTATGTCTGTAGACATACAAAGGAAGGGGAAAAACTATTGAGAAAGAAATAAATGGGGAAGTTGCTCAGAGCTTTGAGAAATAGCTCCAGAGTTGAGGCCACCAAAGGAGGATTAATGGAGAGCCAAAATGCATCCATCTCCAAACACTAGCTACATTCAGCACCTGGACACAGCTGTGCCTGAAGCCTGAGTATGTGCAGATTCTCAGAGGGCTTGGGATTACTTCAAAAGGGTTCTGAAACCTTAAAGTTCTGTGGCCTAGAGTGGAGAACTACACTGTTATAGATCTTTATTCCTGGTTCTGAGAAAGTTTTGGTTTTCCTCTCCAGGCCATTAAGTGGTCAGTATCTGGCATCTACTATTACCCGTTGGCTCTGAAATCTGCCAAAACTCATTATCCTTCAACAAAAGCTCCATCCTGTGAGAGAGATGGACCAAATAGATGGAAAAAGAGTACCAGCTGCAGGCCTCTTAATATTGCCTGTATGATTGCATTCTTTTTATTTTTTTTAAATGAAGTTTCGCTCTTGTTGCCTAGGCTGAAGTGCAATGGCGCAATCTCGCCTCACTGCGACTTCCGCCTCCCTGGTTCAAGTGATTCTCCTGCCTCAGCCTCCTGAGTAGCTAGGATTACAGGTGCCCACAACCACGCCCGGCTAATTTTTCATATATTTAGAGTCGGGGTTTCACCATGTTGGCCAGGCTGGTCTCAAACTCCTGACTTCAGGTGATCCGCCCACCTTAGCCCCCTAAAGTGCTGGGATTACAGGCGCGAGCCACCGTGCCTGGCCTCTATTCTTTTTATTATCTACTGGAATGAATAGTCTCTGAGTATCACCTGAGCAGTTTTTAAAAACTACCAACTTACCAACTTAGATGAATGAAAACAAAACATCTGGGTATGGCACATGGAAATAGTATGTTCCAGTGGTTCCCTAACTTTGCTGCACATTGGAAGTCACCTGGGGATCTTTAGAAACTACTGATGCCGGCTGGGCGCAGTGGCTCACGCCTGTAATCCCAGCACTTTGGGAGGCCAAGGCAGGTGGATCATCTGAGGTCAGGAGTTCCAGACCAGCCTGGCCAACAAGGCGAAACCCCATCTGTACTGAAAATACAAAAATTAGTCGGGTGTGGTGGCATGCACCTGTGACCCTAGCTACTTGGGAGGCTGAGGCAGGAGAATCGCTTGAACCAGAAGGCGAAGGTTGCAGTGAACCGAGATTGCGCCACCTCACTCCAGCCTGGGCGACAAAGTGAGGCCTTGTCTCAAAACAACAACAACAACAACAGAAAATACCGATGCCTATCTCCCACTCCCGGACATTCTGATGTAACTGATGTGGGATGTAACCTGGGCATCAGTATTTTTTTAAAAACTCCCCTGTGATTCAATGTACATCCATAGTTGAAAACCAATGCTCCAAAGTAATGCTTGCCCACTCCTATCTCTGCACCTAACCTTTCAATGCCTTTCATGTAGCATGCTCTCAATAAATATTGCTCAGTTTGATTTACATTTCTGTTTCCCTTACTGAAGCACTGCCACCCTTTCACTTAGAACACTAAGTGAATTTGTCCTCTGGTAAGTAGAGTACCTGCAATACCAGCTTGAGGACAAGGTTCATTCCTCTGCTGGCCACGTGCTACCAGCTCAAGCTTTAGCACAAAGGGAGGAATGGGAAGCTAGGAGGACTTCAGAGGAGGAAGTCTCTGCACAGGCACGTGGGGGAGACTTTTTTCTTCTCCCTTGCAGAAAGTTATTGTGGCACATGGACAAAGGAAGTATTAATAACCTTTCTAAAGATGCACTTCTCCAACATTTGGTGGTTCAAAACCGCAACCAGTGCTGTCAGTTCTACAGATGGCCAACTTCTGCATTTTGGATGAAGGCTTCCAAAGATAGCTCAACTTGTATCCCTAAAGCAGAAGACACAACTACGGAGAAGAGGACCATCTTCATTTCTAAGCCAGAGGTCAAAAGCCACTACCCACATGTTGGTCAGAGACAAGAAGACTGACCACCAAGCAAAGTCATTAGAGGCAACCAACTTTTTTTGGAGTAAAATTAAAGTAACATTATTACATCATTATCAAAACCAGACCTTAATGATACAGACTGGGCATCATGAGAGTGTGCTCTGGACAGAGGCTTTGCTTTGTCACCCACTTGCTGGATGACCTTGGGCTGATAGTTACCCTTTCTAGGTGTTGACTTCCTCCTTTATAAAATGTGAAGCCAGAAACTGAGAACAGAGCCTTTAACTTCTTCCAAATCTGCATCCAAAGAGAAGTGAAGAAGTATCAAGTTCACAAGGACAACAATTACTACATCACTAACAATTGTGCTTCACCATCCTCCTTCAGGATCTGGGGTCCCAGCCAGGGATTTGGCAAGCATAGCTCAAGTGTCTGCAGGCTCTGACCTCCATAGGGCAGAGTCTAGTTGCAAAGACCTTCCCAGAGCAGCTTTTGGGACCAGGATGAAAGACAATGTTTGTTGCCTCCCAAAGTGCTGGTTGCTGTAACAAATGAACACAGACTAGGTAGCTGAAAACAATAGAAAATATTTTCTTTCACAGATCCGGAAGCCAGAAGTCTGAAATCAAGGTGTTGGCAGGGATGCAATCCCTCCGAAGGCTCTAAGGGAGAATCCTTCCTTGCCTCTTCCGTGGTTCCAGGCATTCCTTGGCTTTTGGTTGCATCATTACAATCTCTGCTTCTGTCTTCACATGGCCTTCTCTCTTCTCTCTGTGCTTCTTCTCTCTGTCTCATAAGGACACTTTTCACTGGACTTAGGACCCATCCAGAGAATCCAGGATGATCTCAAGATCCTTAACTTAGTTACCTCTGCAAAGCCTCTTTTGCCAAATAAGGTTACCTTCACAGGTTCCAGAAATTAGGACTTCAACATGTCTTTGGGGAGTTAGGGGAAGGGGGGCGGGCACACAATTCAACCCAATCAGCCTTCAGATGGAAAGATGTAGAAGAATATATAAAATCCTTCCCATCCTTAAACCCCATGTCAAATGCTACCTTGTCCAGGAGGCCTTGCCAGTTCCCGCCACATGGATGATCTTTTCCACCAAGCCATTTAGTTATGCCCAAATTGTACATGTCTTCTCCTCTTGCCTCTAGACCACCTGCATCAGAATCACCTCAGGAGTTGGTTATAAATATACATGTCTGTCCTTTCTGCCCTAGCCCCCACTGTCACTGCTTTGAATGACCTTCTAGGGATGGGGCTCAAGAGTGTGCATTTTAGGCTGGGCGCGGTGGCTCACGCCTGTAATCCCAGCACTTTGGGAGGCCGAGGCGGGCGGATCACAAGGTCAGGAGATCGAGACCACGGTGAAACCCCGTCTCTACTAAAAATACAAAAAATTAGCCGGGCGCAGTGGCAGGCGCCTGTAGTTCCAGCTACTCGGGAGGCTGAGGCAGGAGAATGGGGTGAACCCGGGAGGCGGAGCTTGCAGTGAGCCCAGATCGCACCACTGCACTCCAGCCTGGGCGACAGAACGAGACCCCGTCTCAAAAAAAAAAAAAGAAAAGAGTGTGCATTTTAGGCCAGGCATGATGGCTCATGCCTGTAATCCCAGCACTTTGGGAGACCAAGGTGGGCAGATCTGAGGTCGGGAGTTTGAAACCAGCCAGGCCAACACGGTGAAACCCCATCTCTACTAAAAAAACACAAAAATGAGGCTGGGCACGGTGACTCACACCTGTAATCCCAGCACTTTGGGAGGCTGAGGCAGGTGGATCACAATGTCAAGAGATTGAGACCATCTTGGCCAACATGGTGAAACCCCATCTCTACTAAAAAAACACAAAAATGAGGCTGGGCACGGTGACTCACACCTGTAATCCCAGCACTTTGGGAGGCTGAGGCAGGTGGATCACAATGTCAAGAGATTGAGACCATCTTGGCCAACATGGTGAAACCCCATCTCTACTAAAAATACAAAAATTAGCTGGGCGTGGTGGTGACACGCACCTGCAGTCGCAGCTACTCAGGAGGCTGAGGCAGGAGAATCACTTGAACCCGGGAGGCAGAGGTTGCAGTGAGCCGAGATTGCACCACTGCACTCTAGCCTGGCAACAGAGCAAGGCTCTGTCTCAAAAAAAAAAAAAAAAAAAAAAAAAAAAAAAAAAAAAAATTAGCCAGCAATGGTGGCGCATGCCTGTCGTTCCAGCTACTCGGGGGGCTGAGGCAAGAGAATTGCTTGAACCTGGGAGGCAGAGGTTGCATATATTGCTGTGAGCCGAGATTGCGCCATTGCACTCCAGCCTGGGCAACAAGAGCAAAAATCTGTCTAAAAAAAAAAAAAAAAAAAAACCTGCTGGGTGCAGTGGCTCACGCCTGTAATCCCACCACTTTGGGAGGCCAAGGCGGGTGAACCACAAGGTCAGGAGTTCGAGACCCACCTGGCCAACATGGTGAAACCCTGTCTCTACTAAAAATACAAAAATTAGCCAGGGGTAGTGGTGGTCGCCTGTAGTCTCAGCTACTCGGGAGGCTGAGGCAAGAGAATCACTTGAACACTTGAATCCAGGAGGCAGAGGTTGCAGTGAGCTGAGATCGTGCCACTGCACTCAACCTGGCAACAGAGTGAGACTCCGTCTCAAAACAAACAAACCAACAAACAGTGGTAAACCTTGGTGGTATGTCCACGTGGTGCTAATTCTGCAGCCATGCAGAATGCAAGAGCTGTAGGGGCATGGCTTCCTCTACAGAATTTCAAAGGATATCTTAGCCTGGGGGCCCAAGCAGAGAAGTATTGCAGGAGCACTGTAGAGAGCCCACGGAGACCCCATACTAGGGCAGTACTGAGTAGAAATGTGGGGTCAGAGATGCCCCGGAGTCCCCACTAGGGCAATGCCTAGTGGAGCCGTGGGAATGAGGCCATTCCTGAGACCCCAGAATTGTAAAGCTAGCAGCTTGCAGTATCAGCCTGGGAGAGCTACAAGCATGTGACTCCAACCCATGATAACTGCTGGCTGAATTGAGGCCAGTGAAGCCATGGGGCCCAATCCCCACCCCAGTGTGCCTAGAAGGGTGGGACATGGAGTCGAAGAAGATTATTCTGGAGCTTTAAGACTTAATGTTATGGCCAGGTCAGTGGCTCATGCCTTAATCCCAGCACTTTGGGAGGCTGAGGTGGGAGGATCACTTGAGCCCAGGAGTTGGAGACCAGCCTGGGCAACATAGAGAGACTCTTATCTCTTCAAAAAAAAAAAAATTAGCTATGTGTGGTGTTGTATGCCTGTGGTCTCAGCTACTCAGGAGGCTGCGGTAGGGAGTTTGCTGAGCCTGGGAGGTTGAGGCTGTAGTGAGCCATGATTTTGCCACTGCACTCCAGCCTGGGTGACAGTGTAAGACTCTGTCTCAAAAAGAGAGGGAAAGAAAAAAGACTTAATGTTGTTTTTCCTTTTTTCTTGTTGGGTCTTGGATTTACTTGGGACTAATTACACATTTCTTCTTAAATTTCTCCCTTTTGGAATGGGAACGTCTATCCTATGCCTACCCACTATTGTATTTTAGAAGTACATAAACTTGTTAACTTCACAGGCTCTCAACTGGAGAGGAATGTGCCTTGGGATAATTACACCTTGAGTCTCACCCCTATCTAATTCAGATGAAACTTTGGACTTTTGAGTTGGTGCTAGAATGAGTTAAGACTTTTGGGGCAATTGGGATGGAATGAATGCAACTTGTATGTAAGAAGGACATGAGTTTGGTGCGGCCAGGGGTAGAATGCTATGGTTTGAATGTCCCCTCCAAAACTCATGTTGAAATGTAATTGCCACTGTGATGATGGTGTTAAGAGCTGGAATTGTTAAGGGGTGATTAGGCCATGAGAGCTCTGCCCTCATGAGTAGATTAATGTCACTGTCATAGGAGTAAGGTTGGTATTGTGAGAGTGGGTTGTTATAAAAATGAGTTTGGCCCTCTGTGTCTCTTGCTGTCACCCTCTCTTGCCCTTCTCCCTTCCACCATGAGATGATGCAGCATGAAGACCCTTGCTAGATGCTGGGGCCATGCTCTTGGACTTCCCAGCCTCTGTAATTGTAAGTCAAATACATTTCTATTCATTATGAATTACACAGTCTGTGGCGTTTTGTTATGGCAACACAAAATGGACAAAGACACAACCAAATCTAAGCTCTACTATCCATTAACTGTGTGACTTCAGGATAGTTACCTGGATTCTCTGCATCTCTGCTTCTTCATGTAAATGAGGATAATTATAGTGCCTACTTCATAAGTTTGTCAGGAGGATTAAATGAAATAAACATGTAAAGTGCTTAGAACAATGCTTTTATTTTTTTATTTTTTTTTATTTTTTTATTTTTAAGACAGGGTATCGCTCTTTCATCCAGGCTGGAGTGCAGTGGTGTGATCATAGCTCACTATAGACTCGACTTCCCAGGCTCAAGAGATCTTCAGCCTCCTAAGCAGCTGGGACTACAGGTGCACATCACCATACCTGGCTAATTTTTAAAGATTTTTGTAGAGATGAGGTCTCACTGTGTTGGCCAGGCAGGTCTCAACTTCCTGGGCTCAAGTGATGCTCCTGCCTCAGCCTCCCAAGTACTGGCATTATAGGGCTGGGATAATTTCCACCCTGCCCAGCTTCTTAGAACAGTGTCTATCATATGGTATACACTTAGTAAATGTACCCTGTCATGAAACAGAACAGGCTGGCAATATTTCAATAATAAAAACTATTGTTATTATTATTACTATTATTGAGACAGAGTCTCACTCTGTCACCCACGCTGGAGTGCAGTGGTGTGATCTCGGCTCACTGCAACCTCCGCCTCCCAGGTTCAAGCGATTCTCCTGCCCCAGCCTCCCAAGTAGCTGGGACTCTAGGTGCCTGCCTCCACACCTGGCTAATTTTTGTATTTTTCATAGAGACAGGGTTTCACTATGTTGGCCAGGCTGTTCTCACACTCTTGACCTCACGATCTGCCCACTTCAGCCTCCCAAAGTGCTGGGATTATAGGCATGAACCACCGCGCCCGGCTATCATTATTATTATTATTATTATTCACTCTATTTCTAGATCCCTCTCCTCCAGGATCATACCCTGATCTTTCCACCACCATTAATTATTATTAATGTTGATTGGACCTTTATCTCTTCCAGGCACTGTGCCAAACTCAGGTCATGCTTTATCTCATTTCATCCTTACAACAAGGTATAAGGCATGTAATATTATTATCTCCCATTTCATTTCTAGGGAACTTGAGGGTCAGACAGGTTAAGTAACTAACTTGCTCAAAGTCCTACAGCCAGTGAAGGGCAAGGCAGGGATGTGAAATATCAGCTTGGGCCCTGCCTTTATGGCTATTCTGCATTTCTACATGACCCCAAAGGCATTCCCCATGTGGTCATTAGGCCCACCATCCTCTTGAACCAGCTCCCTAAACCTCCCATCACATAGCTTCCTTACATCAAGTTCCATCTTTTATGGGCTGGACGCAGTGGTTCATGCCTGTAATGCCAGCACTTTGGGAGGCCGAGGCAGGTGGATCACTTGAGGTCAGGAGTTCAAGACCAGCCTGGCCAACATGGTGAAATTCCTTCTGTACTATAAATACAAAAATTAGCTGAACGTGGTGGTGCTCACCTGTGATCCCAGCTACTCGGGAGGCTGAGGTGGGAGAATCACTTGAACCCAGGAGGTCGAGGTTGCAGTGAGCTGGGATCACACCACTGCACTCCAGCCTGGGAGACAGAGTGAGATGCCACCTCAAACAAAAAAAAAGTTTCATCTGATCCCTTCAAACTATGCCTTTCTGTTTCATTCTTGGTCTGGGCCTTCCAAGAAAATGTCCTTTTCTCAGGGGTGTTGAATCAGGCCACATTACTCCTCTACCTTCCCGTGAAGTTCTGTCAAATCCTACTTCTGTTCCCAGGGTCTCCCAAATCCAAATGCCGCCTACTCCAGCATCTCCATTCAGAGTCCTCTCCTCATACACAGTCACTCTGGCTGGCTTTCCCCACAGCCCCCAGGTGACCCTGTGTGCATTGAGAGGCTGCCTCCCTCTCACTCCCATGTGTCTCTGTAGCTCCTTCTGGTGGAAGAACCTGAAGGTCTTGATGCCGGGGAGCTAGTAATCAGTCAACCCTCAGGATGTCCCTCCTATCCCCTGCTGTATCCCTGGTCTCTTGGGCACCACAGTCTTTCCCTCAGCCTTGTTAGGGCAGGCGTCTCGCACTGCCCCACTCTACTGCCCACCTCCCACTCTCGCCACTGGCCCAGGGCATGGGGTGTACCATCAGGCACACAGGCCTTATCACTGTGCAAACACTTCCTTTTCCCCAGTGCTGGTTCCCACACAATTGGTAATCAGTGTAAACTTCCTCTGACAATTTACTGAGCAAACATTTACCTTACAACTGCCCTATGTAGGGTTCTGTGCTAAGGCCCGCAGGAAACCCAAGCCTGGTCTCCACCTTGGGGCATCTTGAGTCTGGCAGAGATGAGGCACACGAGGCATCTCAGATGCCACAGGCCTTGTGGACCAGAGCACTGCGGACTGGAATCCCATTTCTGCTCTCTACTCCCTGTCTTACCTTGGAGCAAGTGACATCCTTAGTGAATTTCCTTAGCTGTGAAATGGGAGTAATGCTGTCTAGGTTTGTTGTGAGGACTAAGATCCCTAGAGGGCCTGCTAGAGCACCTGAGATAAGGACATTCCACAGTCCATGTGGTGCCACCTTTCAATATGAATTGAGAGGTCCCTGTATACCACAGGATCAGCCAATCATCCAGTCAACAAGAACGCATTCAAAACAGAAGTGTTGGGTAATGTGGGGAACACACATGAACGTAACACACATAAACATAAGGGTATAAACATAACCCTTTAGTTTAGCTGGAGTGGGTGGTGGTGGGAGTTAGTGTTTTTTTAATTAAAAAAAAATTTTATAGGAACGGGGTCTTATTGTGTTGCCCAGGCTGGTCTCAAACTCCTGGACTCAAGCAATCCTCCCGCCTTGGCCTCCCAAAGTGCTAGGAGGGGGTTAGTTTTAATATACCCATATGCAACAGCAAGAGATTATTATGAGATGTTTGTTTCCTAGGTAAATGCTTATCCTGTGGCCACAGCCTGTGAAGGAGAGATCTGTGCAGGCCTGCGGGAGTTGGGAAATTTCTCAGTGTTGAGGAGTCAGCATGCAAAAAGAGAGCAACGCAGGCAAAGCAGTCATATCAAGGCACAGGGGAATGACGGCTTCCCTTCTTCCCTCCTCCGTCAAAACAGGCAACCTAAATAGACAACCTTTCTTTCTTTTTTTTTTTAATGTGGTGATGGAGTCTTGCCCTGTTGCCCAGGCTGGAGTTCTGTGGCGTGATCTCGGCTCACTGCAACCTCCGCCTCCCGGACTTAAGCAATTCTTCTGCCTCAACGAGTAGCCAGGACTACAGGCACACACCACCACGCCCAGCTAATTTTTGTATTTTTAGTAGAGACGGAGTTTCACCATGTTGGCCAGGCTGGTCTCAAACTCCTGACCTCAGGTGATCCGCCCGCCTTGGCCTCCCAAAATGCTGGGATTATAGGCGTGAGCCACCGCGCCCTGCTGATAGACAACTTTAAACCTACATGTTTGCTTATTTCTTAGTATTTTAGGGTTGCTTCGTGCTCTGGCCTGGGTTTGCAGGAAACATGGGAGAGAAGAGGAGAAAAGGGCTGGAGGAGGCTTGGCCATGGTAGAAGGCATGCGGGTTGTGTGAGGAGAAGGAAGCACAGAGTGATGGGCTGGCAAGGAGTCACAGGATTTGGGGATCCGGGCCAGTGGCCCTCCTGGCCTCCAATGGGGTAACGCAGAAAAGAGGGATGCTGATACTCCCGGTGTTGGAGGAAGATTCTGCGGAATGACAGCAAGAGGAAGCACAGGGCAGCTATGGATGCCTCCACGGACCCAGTATGCGCTTTGGTGTTAGGCCAACCTTGGTTTCCATGGGGCCCTCACCACTGACTGGCTGTGTGACCTTGGTCAAGTTACTTTACCTCTTTGAACTTCAGTTTCCTAATCTCCAAGTGAGAATAACAGCATCTGTTTCATGGCTCTTTTGTGAGGACTGTAAATTGTATAGCACAGAGTCTGCCAAAATGTAGGCGACCAAGTTCCCTTCCCCCTTCTCAAGCTTCCAGGAGTGCCCCAGAAATACAAGACTGACTATATTTAGTGTCTGGCTCCCTCCCCCGACAACCCATGGTTAAATTAGAATGAAACTATTTATGCTAAAGTCTCTGAAGTTCTAAAATTCTCTGGCAATGTGAGTAGACTGGGTGGGAGAAGACAGCAGTTCACCTCCTGGAGACATGGCGGCTGCTGCGAGGCTGTACTCTCTGAGCAGCACATGACAGTCTTCCCGGGTACCAGCCTGGCAGACGGCCAGGCAGCAGGGCAGAGGGCATGCCCAGAAGCCTGGCTCCTCCCTTACCCATTCATGTTCCC
Source organism: Trachypithecus francoisi (assembly GCF_009764315.1). Classification (NCBI taxonomy): domain Eukaryota; kingdom Metazoa; phylum Chordata; class Mammalia; order Primates; family Cercopithecidae; genus Trachypithecus; species Trachypithecus francoisi. The sequence goes on along the minus strand of NW_022681468.1, from coordinate 32,056,521 downwards.
TGAGTCTGGGTTCCCTCAGTCCCCTTGGCCAAGGTTTGCCTTGGGTGATGGTAGGGGTGGAAGGAAAGACTGGCCTTACAGGAGTGTGTGTGCGGGGAAGGTACCCCAGAGGCCGGTTTCAGCCCATTCTAGGAAAGGATGTTGTAGCAACAAATGTCCCATGCTGGAAAAGTGCCTGAGGCAGCAGCCAGAGCTTGGGCCCTGAAGAATTTACCCAGATACTATGGTTTTCCATTTGGATGCCCATGAAGTATACCAAGAGTTTTGTAAAAATACCGTTAGCCTGATCCCCATCTATGAGATTCTGGTTCCATTGGTTCACAGTGGCTGGGATTTTGTTAACAGTGCTCTAGGTGTCTGCATTGTGCAGAGGTGGATGAGGACCAGTGTTCTCAAGGCTGATGACGCCCAGGCATTCCCATGTTATTGGGCCAGAGCTCCTTTGTGCTCCTTTCTATCTCCAAGTGACTGCATGTCTGGTATGATGTATGTGTTGTAATCACTTGAACTTGCTTCCATCCTGGTCCCTTGCCATCTACCCTTTGAAACACAGCAACCAGAATGAGGCCTTTCAACATAACCGGCCAGGCATGGTGGTGGCTCATGCCTGTAATCTCAGCACTTTGAGAGGCCGAGGCAGGCAGATCACTTGGGCCCAGGAGTTTGAGACCAGCCCGGCCAACATGATGAAACCCCATCTCCACTAAAAATACAAAAATTAGACATGTCTAATGGCCTGTGGTCCCAGCTACTCAGGAGGCTGAGATGGGAGAATCACTTGAACCTGGGAGGCAGAGGTTGCAGTGAGCCAAGATCATGCCACTGCATTCCAGCCTGGGTGACAGAGCAAGTCTCATCTCAAACAAAACAAAACATAAATCAGATCCCATCCCTTTCCCACTTCAATATCTCCAGTATGTCCCATTTCAATCCCAACTCCTCACCAGGGGCAGTAGGATGCTCCGTGATCTGGCTCTTCCCCTACTTCCTCTCACCCGTGACACTACTAGAATCTTCCTTTGTTGTTGTTGTTGTTGTTGAGATGGAGTTTTGCTCTATCACCCAGCCTGCAGTGCAGTGGCATGATCTCAGCTCACTGCAACCTCCACCTTCCAGGTTCAAGCAATCCTCCTGCCTCAGCCTCTCGAGTAGCTGGGATTACAGGTGCCTGCCACCACACCGAGCTAATTTTTTTTTTTTTTTTGAGATGGAGTCTCACTTTGTCGCCCAGGCTAGAGTGCAGTGGCACGATCTCTGCTCACTGCAAGCGCCACCTCCCCAGTTCATGCCATTCTCCTGCCTCAGCCTCCCAAGTAGCTGGGACTATAGGCACGTGTCACCACACCCGGCTAATATTGGTATTTTTAGTAGAGACAGGGTTTCACCACATTGGCCAGGCTCGTCTCTAACTCCTGACCTTGTGATCCACCCGCCTCTGCCTCCCAAAATGCTGGGATTACAGGTGTGAGCCATCGCACCCGACAAATTTTTGTATTTTTTAGTAGAGATGGGGTTTCACCATGTTGGCCAGGCTGGTCTTGAACTCCTGACCTCAGGTGATCCACCTGCCTCAGCCTCCCAAAGTGCTGGGATTACAGATGTGAGTCACTGCAGCTGACCACCACTAGCACCTTCCTGTTCCTCACACTCACCGAGCTGCTCTTGCCCTAGGGCCTTTGCACTTGCTGTACCCTGTGCTTGGTGCTCTTCCCCAGCCTGGTTCATGGCTGGCTTCTCCTCATCTTACAGTTTTCAGAGGTCCCCTCTTCAGAGAAGCTTTCTCTCTCCTGCCTAGTCCACGTGGCACTCCTTTCCCTTCCTGTCCCTCCCTATCATTATCACCTACAATACTCCCCACTAGGAAGCATGTTCCATGAGAACAGGAAACTTGTCTAACTGGTTTGTCACAGTGCCTGGCACCGATGAATTCTTAATAACCAGTTGTTGAACAAATAAGTGGAAATGGATATAGAATGCTTATGTATTAAATTATGTGTTTTTATGTACACAGACATAAAGCTATATCTCCATATAATGTGATTGGAGGTCTGGGGTAGAAATGGACAGATGGTACCAGAGAAGAGGGCACCAAAGGAGAAGGGTAAGGAACATTGATTGAGCCTTGACTCAGTGCCAGGCACTATTTTAGAGTTTTTTTATACATTTAATCTTCACAACAACCCATTGGGCACTGTAAACAGAATTTCAAGGATTTGAGCTGCCGTGGACCAAAGGAATCCGAATCTTGAGGATGGGCCGGCATTATTGTCCTCATTCTACAGATTTAAAAACTTGAGACTTAGAGTGGGGAAATAACTTGTCCAAAGTTAATCTACCAACAAGTGCCAAAGCAGGATATAAACCCGAGTTTATTGAACTCCAAGACAGTCTTGATCATTGCATCATTCTTGAAGGAGAAATTACCTTACTCATTACCTGTTTCCATTATCAGGGAATAAAAAAGCTCTGGTGAATGCGGCCGCAGATAGCAATGGCTAATTGGTGACTGGAGCTAATAACATTGGCGGAGCGAGCAAGGCAGATAAGGAGGGGAAAGAAAATCCACTAATAGTCTTGCCATCTATCTGAAAAACAACCTCGTTTCTTAATTTTATTTGTGTTGTTACAAATTTGCACTCCTTTCCTTTTGCAGAATATGTGCATATATTCTGCTTGATTTAAATTCCCAGGATACAACAAGCCAGGGGGATTTGGCTTCATTAAGAGTCAGTGGGCTAGTTTGTTTGGGCCTTCTATCTTAAACTTCCAAATCTAATCTCCAACCAAAGGAATAGAATATACTCTTTTTAAATTATTTATTTATTATTTTTTTGAGATGAAGTCTTGCTGTGTTGCCCAGGCAACAGATCACAGTGCAGTGGTGTGATCTTGGCTCACTGCAACCTCTGCCTCCTGGTTTTAAGCGATTCTCTCACCTCAGCCTCCCAAGTAACTGGGATTACAGGCATGCACCACCACACCTGGCTAGTTTATGTATTTTTTAGTAGAGACGGGGTTTCACCATGTTGGCCAGGTTGGTCTCAAACTGCTGACCTCAGGAGTTCCATCCACCTCGGCCTCCCAAAGTGCTGGGATTACAGGTGTGATCCACTGTGGCTGGCCTAGAATATACTCTTTAGAATACTCTTTTTAAAATACCCCCAGAACTTAGTTTATATCCAGGTTGTCTGTTATCCTAGTCTCTGGAAAGCACTTCTGTTTTTCATGTTTATTTTTGCTTTTTTTTTTTTTTTTGGTAGGTGTTAGCAGTACTGCCCTCACCATGCGCTCATTGGACAGTAGCACAAACCCAACAAAAGAATGGTGATTTGGCAGTCATTTCTAAATAGCAGAACACCTTTTCTTATTTTAGAATATGTAGGGCCGGGCATGGTGACTCACACCTATAATCCCAGCACTTTGGGAGGCTGAAGTGGGAGGATTGCTTGAGCCCAGGAGTTCAAGACCAACCTGGGCAAGATGGCAAGACTATCCATCACTATGATAAATAAATACATAAATAAATAAATAAAATGTCAGAGCTAGTTCTCAATTAAATCTGATCAAAACATATCATGCCATCTAGCACGGGACCTCAAGGCCTTATAGACATGAGATATATATCTTCCTTGCCTATAAAATGCAGACCGTTTAATTGCTAGCTCACAGAGGATCATCACATAGGGACTTAAAACTGAGTTGGGACAGAGCCATCGTGTAAGATATAAACAGAATGGGGAGAATCTGTAATATAGGGCGAGAACTTTGTAAGCTTCATTCTATGGACAATGGAGAACTATACCAGGGCTCTGCAGTTTCAGGAGATAAGAACCAATTCTGAGTTAACAGGAAAAAAAAAAAAAGCCATCTGAAGGAAGGATATTGGGGAGTTTATAGAATCGAAGGAAAAACTGACCAGGCAAGAGGGGATCTCCTGGGGATTAACTCATGATTCAACTTCAAACTTCCCATCCCTGAATCCCTGTTCAAAATTCAAATTCCCGGGTGAGTTTGAATGGCTTAACTTAGGTCATGTGGGACCCCCTTCATGGGACCGGGATTGGTTGACCTCCAGAATTCTGCACAACAGAGAGAAGGAGACAAATTCCAAAGGAACAGATGCTGGCCAGACAGATGAGACATATCTGCTCTAGTGGCCACTGGACATTGATTTTTCTTTTTCTGTTTCCTTTGTTTTTTTTTTTTTTTTCTTTCTTTCTTTCTTTCATTTTGCTCCGTCACCAGGCCGGAGTGCAGTGGCGCCATCTCGGCTCACCACAACCTCCGCCTCCCGGGTTCAAGCGATTCTCCCGCCTCAGCCTCCCAAGTAGCTGGGATTACAGGCACGAGCCCCCACGCCCAGCTAATTTTTTTATTTTTAGAAGAGATGGAGTTTCACCATGTTGGCCAGGATGGTCTCGATCTCTTGACCTCATGATCCACCTTCCTTGGCCTCCCGGAGTGCTGGGATTACAGGCGTGAGCCACTGCACTAGGCCAAAATAAAAAGAAAAAAAGAGAGAGGGCTAGGCGTGGTGGCTCATATCACTTGTAGTCAAGAGTTCAAAACCAGCTGGGCCAACATGGTGAAACCCTGTCTCTACTAAAAAGGCAAAAATTAGCTGGGCATGGTAGCACGTGCCTGTAGTCCTAGCTACTTGGGAAGCTGAGACAGGAGAATAGCTTGAACCTGGGAGATGGAAGTTGCAGTGAGCTGAGATCACTTCATTGCACTCTAGTCAGGGTGACAAGAGCAAAAGTCCGTCTAAAAGAAAAAAAGAAAAAAACAAAGAGAGAGAGACAGAGACAGAGGCAGGAGATGTGTTAGAAAGCTATTAGCTGTCAACCACTGTGGAAGGAATGAACCAGGATGGGCTGGTGGAGAATGGAATGAAGTCACCAGATATGAGGCACAAGGCTCAAAAAGTAGTTTGCAAACTCGATTGAGCCATCTGGGGCAGTTGGGACCCCAGGAGCTCATCTCTAGCCTATACTAGAATCCTCTCTGGGTAGTGACTGGGAATCTACAATTTTAAAACACACAGCCATCCTCCATAGAAGACACTGGTCTGTGTAGATGGGCATTTGGAAACCATTGACCTATTAGACCCTTTTTTCTAAATGTCCTCCAGTCCAGTTTCTCATCTTATCTCTTTGCTCTTGCAGTTAAGCATTATCAAAGCTTAGCTTTTGAGTACTTGCAATTTGTACTCATTACATTTAGAGTCATATATCTGCAAGATCTCTTCTGAGGTCTTCGGAATGAAAACAAGGACAGAGAGGCATGTTGGCTCCTAACTATCACCTTATTTTGTTAGTGTGTCTGGGGCTTGTGGCTTTTGTCACGGACTCTAGAGATGACTTTGTCAGCTTTTCCTTTGAGGACAATAATCCCAAGTTTTATCCTCCCTTTTGCTATAGTAAGTCTCCATAACAAACACACCCAAGTCTGGTATTTCTGAACTTATGGCTCTGTGCTGAATACATGCTGTTCCTGGAGCCAGGCTCATTTTGCAGTTTCTCCTCCCAACTCCACCCTTTGGTCCTGCTGATAGGCTCATTCAGCCTTGGCATGTGATAAACCTCAGGTTCTGGGAGTTTTCTCTAGGACACTGAAGAACAGTATTTACTTTTCAGTAATTGCTGGAGTTTAAAAGGAATGGTGATCTTTGGGAGTGGGAGTGTGGAACAGGTGGGAGAATAGGACTTACGGTCCCAACTTGCTTCTCCCCATTCCTAGAGTGAGGGGACTTATAAGAATGAATAACTAGGAAAGGGTTTTCCAGACTTCAGTCGTTTCAATACCATCCTCACGATGTTTGCCAAATCTTCGTGTTATCCATCTGCTATTTATTTTATACTTTTCATTAATTAAATGAAATTTAATTTAATTTTTGCTGGCATAGTTACTACCTACGCTAGCGTTGCTATAAACAATCATATTCATGAAGTTGCTGATTCATGAAATCGGGTCTGGTATGCTACCTATACATTTTTTTCTAGTACACAGTAAAATAAATACACATTTATTGAAATTGTGTAAATGTTCACCCATGTGCTAAAATCCTCCCGTGTGCCACTAGAGGTATGTGTATCACAGTTTGGGAACATTAGCTTAGGAATGTCCATGAGCCAGTGATTCCAGACCCCTTAACTCATTGTAGTTTTGGTGCCAAATGAAATAATTTTTTTGAGTCTATTTATTGAAAAGTTACCCTTTTGTATATATCCTCTTATTGCAGAAGTTAAGGTTCAGATCCAGAAACAGAAGCTACCCAAGGTATTTTAAGCAAGAAGGAAATTAATTAATTAATTAATTTTTTTTTTTTGAGATGGAGTCTTGCTCTGTCATCCAGGCTGGAGTACAATGGCTTGATCTCAGCTCACTGCAACCTCTGCTTCCCAGGTTCAAGTGATTCTCCTGCCTCAACCTCTGGAGTAACTGGGATTATAGGTGCCTGCCACCATGCCCAGCTAATTTTTGTATTTTCAGTAGAGACGGGGTTTCACCATGTTGGCCAGGCTGGTCTTGAACTCCTGACCTCAGGTGATCCACCTGCTTTGGCCTCCCAGAGTGTTGGGATTACAGGCGTGGACCACCGAACCCAGCAGGAAATTAATAATTTTATATTATTCGAAGGTTGGGAACTGAGCTCCCTCTTGGACCGAGTACCCGAGCACCCCAGAACTGACCTCCCGGGGACCCGTAACTCCTTCATTAGCAGGAGGCTGCTAATGAGACGGCTCAGTTTAAGATTTCACCACCACCACAGCTGTAATCCAGGGATTAGGTATCATGTCCACCTCCTCTGCCACAAGTTCCAGTAGCCAGTTGTGGATCTGGAAATTACACACTGGACTGCTGCTGTGGATCCCCACATCTCCTTGACATTGCTTGCAGCAGAACGTGGCCAAAGCAGGAAGAAGGGGGCCCATGACTCAACTTTCTTCTACCTTTCAAATCTCTCTTGAGTGCATCAAATTTGATGGGGCCTACTTGCATCATCCAGGACTCTAACTTGAGGGAGTCTGAGTTTGCAGCTGGAGAGCTTTTTTTAACATAAGAAAGTCCAGTATGTTGGGCGCTGTGGCTCACCCCTGTAATCCTCCCACTTTGGGAGGCCAAGGTGGGTGGGTCACTTGAGGTCAAGAGTTCAAAACCAGCTTGGCCAACACAGTGAAACCCCGTCTCTACTAAAAATACAAAATTTAGCCGGGCGTGGTGGTGCACGCCTGTAATCCCAGCTGCTCAGGAGGCTGAGGCAGGAGAATTGCTTGAACCCAAGAGGCAGAGGTTGCAATGAGCTGAGATCATGCCACTGTACTCCAGCCTGGGCGACAGAGTGAGACAACCATGTCTCAAAAAAAAAAAAAAGAAAAAAGAAAGAAAAGAAAGGTGAGAATGGATGCTGAGAGCCAATTAGTCATATTCATCAAATTGCCTATTACTGGCAGGTCTGCTGCTGATTCTCAGTGAGCTAAGAAAACAGTAAGCCAAAGGCAGGAAGAAAAGGCCATGGAAACCCACAATTAATTCAGGTTCTTATGTTACCAAATAGTCGCTCTTATGTGAATTGGGGGAGTATGCATGTGTGTATGTGTGTAAAACCAGGTTTTGTGTAATCCGAAGGTACGCACTTAAAAACATACAGGTCAATAAAAGTCAATAAAAGTGACCTTGCTAGCACAAATTGACATGCCACACCAAAACCTCAATGGCTCCTCATTGCCTGGGGGAGGTAATAGCCTTGTATACTATACCTTTTACAAGTTGGCCCTTAGTTAACCTCTCATCCCTTAACACCTGGCACTTCCATGACAGCCCTCCATTCTAGCTAAAGAGCTCTAGTGATTGGATAAGAAACAGCCAAACAGTCCCCGCTTCCTGCCTTCCTGGTTAATAGTGTTGTGCCTGGAAAGCCTTGTCCTCTTCCTGTTGACTAACTAACTTCCGTCAAGCCAATTCTGTGCATTTTCCTCACTTCCTAAAGCAGGCCTGTTCTCCCACTCTCTTCTCTCTGCATTAGTAAGAACTCCTGGCTGGGGACAGTGGCTCATGTCTGTAATCCCAGCACTTTGGCAGGGCAAGGTGGGAGAATCACTTGAGCCCAGGAGTTAGAGACCAGCCTGGGCAACACAGTGAGACCTTGTCTCTACAAAAAATAAAAAAATTAGCCAGGCACAGAGGCGTGTTCCTGTGATCCCAGCTACTCTGGAGGCTGAGGCAGGAGAATCTCTTAAACCTGGGAGGCAGAGGTTGCAGTGAGCTGAGATCGGGCCACTGCACTCCAGCCTGGGCAACAGAGAGAGACTCTGTCTCAAAACTGATAACAATAATAATAAAGCCCAGTAAAGGCGGAGTGCAGTGGCTCACACCTGTAATTCCAGCACTTTGGGAGGCCAAGGTGGGAGGATTGCTTGTGGAGTTTGAGACCAGCCTGGGGAACACAGCAAGACCCCATCTACTTGGGAGGCTGAGGTGGGAGGATCACTTCAGCCCAGGGGGTTGAAGCTACAGGGAACAAAATGGCGCCATTGCACTCCAGCCTGGGTGACAGAGCAAGACCCTGTTTCAAAAACAAGAAAAAAAACAAAAAAAATCCTCTTTTTCTCAGTTGGGATCTGGTTTCCACCCTCCTAGTCACCCTTTCAGGGCTTTGCTTCCCTGTAACCTGCTTGGGGAGGTGCTCCTCCCACTCCTTCCATTCATTCCATCCATAACGGGTGAAGGTGGAAGAAGGAAACCACCTTCACCTTCATTCCCATTGCAAGATGAAGGCGTGGGAGGAGGGTGGTCTTGATTGAAGGAATTAATCTGGTAGATCCTTATAGGCAGTGACAGGCAAAGCCTTAGCCAAATCATCGGAAGTGCAAACATTCTGCTGTGGAGGTGGGGAAAATGGAATCCCTGTGCATAAGATAAAAGGAGACACAGGGCTGGCTTTTGAGAAACAGGGACGAGGTAAAGCACTGAGAGAAGGGACATTGGAGGAGAGAGAAGGAAGAGAGCCAAGAAGGATGAAGGCCCTCTGAGGAGTGAGATGCTTGGTGCTATTGTAAAGAGGATGGAGGACATGGCTCAAACCCTCATTAAAGTCCACTGCTGCACCCACCAACGCCAGAGAGTGGGTTTTTGTGGCATGACTAGAACAAGAAGCTGGGCGTGGTGGCTCACGCCTATAATCCCAGCACTTTGGGAGGCCGTGGTGGGTGGATCACCAGGTCAGGAGTTCAAGGCCAGCCTGGCCAAGATGGTGAAACCTCATCTCTACTAAAAATGCAAAAAATTAGCCGGGTGTGGTGGTACGTGCCTATACTCCCAGCTACTTGGGAGGCTGAGACAGAGAACTGCTTGAACCCAGGAGGCAGAGGTTGCAGTGAGCCAAGATAGCGCCACTGCACTCCAGCCTGGGCGACAAAGCGAGACTTCGTCTCAAAAAACAAACAAAACGAGAACAGGACTGAGCTCCAGATCTGGTCTGTCATGGGACATAACAGGGACCCTTCATGGGGACAGCAAGAAGATTTGCAGCCTGACCTAATTTGGAGGAAGGAGGAGCCTGGCCTCCAGAATCACTATGACTATCAGAATGTCCTTGGAGATCACAGAAGTAACGGAGTGGGCGTGAGACCTTTTGCAAATGCGTGCACTCATACAGTGCAAAGGCACATCTCCCAGGGAGCCATCAGAATGCAGACCCCACTTCTATGCTCACAGAACTTTGGCTGCTGCAGAGGCCTGTCAGTTAAAATTCTAAGCCTCTGTTTTGATTCCTTGTTCTTGTAGGCAACAACATTTCTAAAATGGTTCCCAAAAGATGTCCAAATCCCAGGAACCTTGAATGTGATGGGATTTCAGTCCCGTGATTGTGTTCTGTTTCAAGATAGGGAGATTATCCAGGTCTACCTGACCTAATCATGTGGGCCTTTGAGAGCAGAGAGCTGTCTCTGGATAGCACCAGAGGAGAAAGTCAGAGATTCAAAGGATGATGCACTGTGACTGACTTTGAAGATGGAGGGGGGAATTTGAGAAGAATGTGGGGGCATCTACTTACAGGGAGTGGACTCCAGATAGCAGTGAGCAAGGGAACAGGGATCTCAGTCCTACAGTCATGAGGAACTGGATTTTGGCAACAACCTGAATGGGTTTAGAAGTGGGCTCTTCCCCAGCACCTCTAGATAAGAGCCCAGCATAGTTGATATATTGACTTTAGCCTTGTGAAAACTTAGGCAGAGAGCTCAGCTGAGCCTGCCGGACTCTGAACCGTGAGTTCTACAGAATCATGAGCTAATAAATCAGTGTGTTTAAGTCACTAAATTTGTAGTGACTTGTTACAGAGCGATAGAAAACTAATATACTTGTCATGCCCTGCCCAGTGTTGACCTCCTCACTCAGCAGCACCTTTCAGCCATAAGGGATTTGTTTTGTTTTTTTTTTTTTTTTGGAGACAGAGTCTGGCTCTGTCACTCAGGCTGGAGTGCAGTGAGGCGATCTCAGCCTCCCAGGTTCAAGTGATTCTCCTGCCTCAGCCTCCTGAGTAACTGGGATTACAGGCATGCGCTACCACATCCGGCTAATTTTTTGTATTTTTAGTAAAGACAGGGTTTCACCATGTTGGTCAGGCTGGTCTCGAACTCCTGACCTCGTGATCCACCTGCCTCGGCCTCCCAAAGTGCTGGGATTATAGGCGTGAGCCACTGTGCCTGGACTTAATTTTTGTATTTTTATTAGAGATGGGGTTTCATCATGTTGACCAGGCTAGTCCCAAACTCCTGACCTCAGGTAATCCGCTCGTCTCTGCCTTCCAAAGTGCTGGGATTACAGGCATGAGTCACAGCCACGTATTCTTTTATTATGGCATGCTTTAACTGGGACCCCTTTGTTTAGCCTCTCAATATTTGACATACTCCACTTACCCTCTCTGACCCCAGGCTTGGCCTCCCTTGGACTCTTCTACCCAGGAGATTCCCGAGCATTCCCGCAGGACCTCTGATGTGTGTGTACCTCTTCCCTCTAGTTGTTATAGTATGGAGCAAACCTAGACTGATGCTCTGTGTATAATGGGTTTGTGACATGTGTTACCCATATCCCCAACACCTATCATGGTGCTCAGCATATAGTAGATGCTCAATAATACGTGTTGATGATGCTGATGACTAGAGAGAGAAGAAAATCTCCACATCATCCACCTCAAACATTCCCAGTGTTGGCATTCGATACTCTTGCCAGGTTGAACTATGTGCAATTTGCAGAAGCCACCGTGGTCTGCCTTGCCTCTGAGTTCCTCCATCCCTAACTTGCTTTTCTCCATCCTCACCCCCTGAATCTTCCTCCTTCTTTCAACTGGCTAAATCTTATTCTTCAGGCCTCAGCTATATATGACATTCTCTGAGAACCTTCTCTGGTCTCCCAGTTCAACAATAGGCCCTCTTTTGTTCCTTGGCAGTACCCCATCAACACAATTGTCTTTATAATTGTAACTGTTATTCTCTACTAGATTATATGTTCTAGAATAACAGAGAGATGTTTCTTTTTTTTTTACTTGTGAAACCCCAGCACCTGACACAGAGTAGGTTCTCAATAAATATTTGTTACATGACTATGCTTTTTTTTTTTTTTTTTTTTTTTGGAGACGGAGTCTTGCTCTGTCATCTAGCCTGAGTGCAGTGGCATGATCTTGGCTCACTGCAACATCTGCCTCCCGGGTTCAAGTGATTCTCCTGTCTCAGCTTCTTGAGTAGCTGGGATTACAGCATGTGCCACCATGCCCGGCTAATTTTGTATTTTTAATACAGACAGGGTTTCTCCATGCTGATCAGGCTGGTCTTGAACTCCTGACCTCAGATGATCCACCTGCCTCAGCCTCCAAAGTGCTGGGATTACAGGTGTGAACCACTGCTCCTGGCTATGGCCATGCTTCTTAATCACTTGGGTATCTTGTTAAAGTGCAGATTCCTTCTTGGATCTGGGTAGCACCTGAGCGTCTGCATTTCTAAAAAGGTCCAGATGATGTTGATGCTGCTGGTTCAGGAGTCACACCTGGAGTAGCAAGGTAATTGGATACACACTCCCACCATTACCTCACAGTGGTGAAAAGTTTGCATTTAAAAGCCGCTTAACAGGGTTTGGGGTGCAAATAATGGCCACTGGACAAAATCTTCCCCCGTCATTGCTAAGGCAGCTGACTCATTTACAGAGGTGAAGCCAGTAACCTTGACCTTATTAGTAACCAAGCTAACTGCCACAAATGAATAAATAACAACATTTGGCTAATTTGCATTTCAAAACGGTTTCCTTCCCTTGCTCACACTCTGGTGGAGGTGCTAATGAACCGTAAAATATCTAAAACATTGGCAGCAAGGAGGAAAAGAAGCAGCATTTACCCATGCCTGAAGAATAATGATCTTCAAAACTCAAGAGCTATTAAATGCAATGTGGTATCTGGGGTTGGACCCTGGAACAGGGAAAAAAACATTAGAAGAAAAGCCGGTGAAATCAGAATAAAGTAGGGAGGTTAGTTCCTAGTAATGTACTGGTGTGGGTTTCTGAGTTTTGACAAATGTACCATGGTAATGTAAGAATGCAGGATAAACTGGATGAAGGGTATATGGGAACTCTCTGTGTTATCTTTGCAACTTCTCTGTAAATCTAAAATTATTTCAAAATAAAAAATCTGCTAGGCCGAGCCCAATGGCTCATGCCTGTAATCCCAGCACTTTGGGAGGCTGAGGTGGGTGGATCACTTGAGGTCAGGAGTTCAAGACCAGCCTGGCCAACATGGAGAAAACCCTTCTCTACTAAAAATACAAAAATTAGCTGGGTGTAGTGGCAGGCACCTGTCGTCCCAGCTACTCAGGAGGTTTAGGCAGGAAAATCACTTGAACCCAGGAGGCAGAGGTTGCAGAGAGCCGAGATCATGCCGTTGCATTCCAGCCTGGGGCACAGAGCAAAAATCTGTCTCAAAAAAAAAAAAAAGAAAAAGAAAAAAATTACTAAAAAAATTAAGAGGTAGATTGCTGTATATATTTTCTTCACCTTGGATAATAGTATTCCATAAATATAAAACAAGTTTTTATAAATATAAAACAATTGCCATTGATTTAACAATAGGTTGGAAATGCGTATTCATGGAAAAGATTCTCTATCCAAACCTAAGCAGCAATCAAGGAAAGGATGAGATGGTGACTGGTCACAAGAGCATACCTGGCAATGTGGCATACCAGTGGCACCAACACTCCAGAAGTGCTTTGCCATATATCATGAATTCCAAGATAGCCTGGCTGCCATTGGTTGCTGATTCCTATTTTTCTTTCTTGAGGATATCAGGAACTTCTTCCATGCTTGGAAGAAATGTCTTTGTGTGTTTGTTTGTTAATGTAACAGTATTATCTTAAACGCTTGGTCATGGCATCACGTTTTGCCTCAACTGTATTTCTCTGTATTCTTATGTACTAGAGACATTAAGTCTGGTGAGACCATGGACTTGAACTTACCCATCATTGCATGTCCAGCACCTGACTCCAAGTGAGGCTCATTACAGGTGCTTAATAATTATTTGTTGGATGGATGAGTAAATGAGGTAAGTTAACATTTGGAGTAAATTCCTGCCTGAAAAGCATGCATTTTCCAATGATATTTCATTATGCAAGTATACCCCTTTGATGGAACTTTTACTTCAAATCTTATAAAAAAACTTATCAATAGACCTTTTCCAATTCTTTCTGGTGAATTCATAGAAAGTCATGAAGACCTTATTAACTCTTATAGAAACTACAACCTTAACTAAAACAGTGCACGGTGGGTGTGCTCTGGTCTCAGGAGGCAGCTCCCCAGGACCTGCACTGAGGCTCAGAGTCTGGACTGGCCACAGAGGTATGGTCAGAGGCTGTGTGGTCAAAGGAGAGTCTGTGTTGTGTTTGTGGCAGGCGTTTATTGCCTTGTCTGTCCTACAGTCCCTGCTTTCTTGAGGAAACTGCTCTTACCCCACTTCAATGTAATGGGAAAGGAACTCTTAGTTCACTCTTCTCCCTGGTAGATTAATGACCCCTGCCAGGCCAATCACAGCCTTCTCTGTGGTTTTAAAACTTGAAACTAGAGGAGAAGGGGCTTTTGCCTTTTAGAGCCTGGGATTGGGAGGATATGAGTCAAGGGCAGCTGTCAGCCACCTTCACTACCATGTGGAGAGTATCTATAGGAGAAAAGAGGGGACTCAGCCAGGACATGGAAATGGAGAGAGGAAGAAATAACTAATATTCATGTTTGAGTGCCTGGATGCAATTGTACTTTAGACCAACTCAACCCTCTGGACTTCCCAATTATGACAGCCAACATGTGCCCTTTTCCTTTTCTTTTTTTAATTTTTTTTTTTTTTGTTTTTTGTTGTTGTCGTTGTTTTGAGACAGGGTCTGGCTCTGTCACCCAGGTTGGAGTGCAGTGGCACGATCTCGGCTCACTGTAACCTCTGCCTCCTGGGTTCAAGGAATTCTCGTGCCTCAGCCTCCCTAGTAGCTGGGATTACAGATGTGCTCCACCACACCCTGCTAATTTTTTATTGTATTTTTAGTGGAGATGGGGTTTTTCAATGTTGGCCAGGCTGGTCTCGAACTCCTGGCCTCAAGTGATCCGCCCACCTCGGCCTCCCAAAGTTCTGGGATTACAGGCATGAGCCACTGTGCCTGGCCTATGTGCCCTTTTTCTTAGGCTGATTTGGGTTTCTATCAGTTGCCATAGAGAGTTCTGACTGTTACTATAATCCTGGAGGAAAATGCGCAGTTTCATTCTCATCTCTAATGGGAAATAGGATACGCACTTATCCACAGTCACTTCACAGTGGCAAAACGTTTGCATTGCTCATCCAGGGAACCAGCAATGTGGGCCTCTGCTTGGACTTGGTGCTGTGACAGAGATAGCCAGCTGTCCGCCCAAAATTCAAGCCCTTCCTACCATTGCATGCCATTGTCACTAGGGGTGACACCTCACCACAGACTATATTCCCCATCTCCTCTTGCATTTAGGTGGGGATCCATGATTAGCTCTCACCAATGGAATATGAGTAGAAATGATGTGTATCACTTTCAAGAAGCAGTTAAAAAGTAGGGATTCCTTTGCCACTCTCTCCTTTTTGCTCCCCACCAGCTGGATAAAGAGGATCTGAGGCCCTCAAAGATGGCTGAGCCACAGGTAGAAAAAGGCTAGGACCAGGACAACTTACATTTGACTATTATGTAAGTAAGAAACAAACCTTCATTATGTTAAGCTGCTGAAATGTTGGGAATTTTTTTTCAGAGTATAGCTGTTGATTTCTAGTATTATTTGATAGTTGAGGCTACTACAATTACCTACTGCTCATGGATTCCATTATTGGACCAAGAAGCACACAAAGTAAGGGCAATTGCCCAAACATCAGACCACTTAAGTTTGTCAAGAGCCATATCTGCAAGCAAAGTCCTCCTCATTAAAGGAACAAAGATAATGTGCCGGCAAATTGACGCAAGAACTTCGTTAATACCACATTAACTGCCTTTTGTTGTTTTTGCTGTGCTCTAGTTAAGGCCAAATTGGATATTATTGTGATTATCGTTTTAAAAATTATTTATTTATTTGTTTATTTTTTGAGACAGGGTCTCACTCCCAGGCTGGAGTGCAGTGGCATGTTCTTGGCCCACTGCAACCTCAATCTCCTGGGTTCAAGCAATTCTCTTGCCTCAGCCTCCCAGTAGCTGGGACTACAGGTGCATGCCACTGCACCCAGCTCATTTTTGTATTTCTTGTAGAGATGGGGTTTCACCATGTTGCCCAGGCTGGTCGCAAACTCCTGAGCTCAGGTGATCCGCTCTCCTCGGCCTTCCAAAGTGCTGGGATTACAGGCATGAACCACCACACCTGGCCGATTATTATTTTTTTAGGGATGCGTTTGTTATAGCAGCCAGCAGTACTCTGGCTAATACATTTCCAATGGCTGGAGCTGGGTTGAGTTGAAGATTTTGTAAGTAGAAACACAAGCAAAACTTAAACTCCATCTTGGAGAGGCCAAGCGTCACAGCAAGAAGAGCTGAACTCTGTGGTCAAGTCCAAGGGATGATTTCAAGGTTGGAAACAAAAGAGAAAGTTGAAGGGTCAGCAACCAGGTGGCACATGAAAGAAGTGGGGAGTGGGAAAAAAGATCAGGGACAGATACAAAGTGAGAGCAGACCAAGTGGAGGGGCCTGTGGTTTGGTTTTTGTAGCTGCCAGCCGCCCGGAGCATGGGTGTGTCTTCCTGGTTTGGCAGGGAAGGGGCAGGGTAGGCAGGAAGCACAGGTAACCTGATGGTGGTGGTGGGAGGGAATGGTACCAGGTGTCAGTCCAGGAGGATGAGTTGAATCCACAAACAAGAAAGCAGTCATGACGTCGTAACCTCCAAGGCTTGGGAACATGTTGGGATACAGGGCAGGAAATAGGTCAAGGCAAGTGGTTCAGAACTAATGACTGAGGTATTTTGGAAGCGTCATTCTCTGTGGAGTCTTGGAAATGGGCCTGGTAGGTAAAGTAAAGGAAAGTAGAGAGCTAGGTGGGGCTGGAGCTCAGGGAGGTACCCAGGCCTCATCCAAAGGGGGTCTTGCTGCTCAGGTCCTGTCTAGTGTTGCCATGTGAACCTGCAGCCCCCATGTCTTCAGATCTTCCAATTTTTCAAGAAAAGCAGGGAATCTGGATTTTTGTGTGTGAAATCTGCTGATTTTTAAATGCTGGCAACTAATTCAAAATTTTAAAAAAACAACATGTAGGCCAAACAAAATACACTTGCAGGCTGAATTGGTCCACCCAAACTGCCAGTTTTTGGCCTCCAGCTTAGAGGAAATGGGCAGAACCAAAGGCACGTAAAAAACAAAAACCAAAACCATGCAAGCCATCCAGTTTCCTCTGACTTCAAAGCACCACAAGATACTACTGGAAAAAGAGCCTTGTGAGAACTGCTAACTAAAACACAATACCTTGGGTCTTCAGAAAAGCCACGGGCCCTGGAAGTTGCCAGAGATATACCTTGTAGTTCCCCAGGTCTGTTGCAATTTCCTTAAAATTGGATCTCCAGCTTTGATGGAGTGAACTAATTTTCTTTAATCTTTCTATCAGGTGCATCAGTTTTGAGGTTTACTCTCTTTTCTGAAAGCCATCAACTCTATCTTGACCCCTGAGTTTCCAGTAAAAGCAATCACTTGGGTGAAGGCAATTCAGAGAAAGAGCACTTGAGCCAAATAAGAGTTTGACTTAACTAAATTTTATGATAGGAAATGCTTCCAGGCCGAAAACCTCAAAAGCAATCAAAGGTTTTCAAAGACTGGATCCAGTGAGTTGAGTTTATTAACCCTGGCCTATGTCCGGGCCAGGGTCATGCCCAGAGGATGTGGCAAATGCAGGAGCTGAATTTTTTTTTTTTTAATGTGGTCTTTTAGAGGGTATGTATTGACACTGCTGGTTGCCAAAGTATTAATTTTTAGTGCCCCAACTAGTATCTTAGTGTAAGGCTCTGCACATCCTAACTGTCCTGTTTACCCAGGACTGAGATGTTTCCTGGGATGTGGGACTTTCAGTGCTAAAACTGGGACAATATTGGGCAAACTAAGATGGTTAGTCATCTTACACCCTAGAGGCCTTTTCTCAGTGTTCATGCTATGAAGCTTTGAAATCTTTTTATTGCCCCTTTAAAAAATAAAACCCAGCCGGGTGCAGTGGCTCACACCTGTAATTTCAGCACTTTGGGAGGCCAAGGCGGGAGGATCACAAGGTCAGGAGATGGAGACCATCCTGGCCAACATGGTGAAACCCCATCTCTACTAAAAATACAAAAATTAGCTGGTATGGTGGTGCGCGCCTGTAATCCCAGCTACTCAGGAGACTGAGGCAGAAGAATCGCTTGAGCCCGGGAGGCGGAGGTTGCAGTGAGCCAAGGTCGCGCCACTGCACTCCAGCCCGTTGACAGAGCAAGACTCTGTCTCAAAAATAAAAATAAAAATAAAAATAAAAATAAAAATAAAAATAAAACCCTAGCCTAGGCAACATAATGAGACCCCATCTCCACAAAGATTTAAAAATTAGCTTGGTGTGGTGGTGCTTGCCTGTAGTCCCAGCCACTTGGGAAGCTGAGGTGGGAGGACCACTTGAGCCTGGGAAGTAGAGGCTGCAGTGAGCCATGATTGTGCCACTGCACTCCAGTCTGGGGGACAGAGTGAAACCCGGTCTCAAAAACCAAACAACAACAACAAAAACAAAAATCCAACAAAGCTAGTATGGTGGCATACGTCTGGAATCCCAGCTACTTGGGAGGCTGAGGCAGGAGGATCATTTGAGCCCATGGGTTCAAGACCAGCCTGGTCAATATAAGGAGACCCTGTCTCATTAAAAAAAAAAAAAAAAAAAAAATTAAAACAGCAACAACAAAAAAGCAGAGCAAAACACACTTCGCTCTAAACTGCAATAGTGCCGAGCTCTCCTGGCTTCCTTCCTATTTCTCCAGCTGTTCTTACTCATCTCCTTGGCTGCTTTCTTAGCCTCCTCCTGCCTCTCATCTCTGAATTGCACCTCAAGGTTTAGTCGTTGGGCTTCTGTTCTATTTTCTGCCCTTCTCAGTGGACTCACCTTTACGTGGAAGACTTCCACATTTAGTTCTTGAGCTCATATTCTCACCTAAGATCCAACCCTTCAGCTCCAACAACTTCATAAACATTTTCCACTGGGATGCCCTGATCACCTCATGTCCTGAGTCATTGTCTTCCAGACCAACCCAGCTCCCACTCACTCGTTTAGTGTCCTCTTCCATTAGAGGCAGTACTATTTTTTTCAAGCCTTCTGTCTCAAAATGCCATGCTAATCCCAAATTAGCATCCACGTTACTATGAGTGTATCCACAGCAACTACTACACCGTGGGGCACATCTGAAGGGCTCAGCATAGGCTTGTCGAATCAAAGCAGCTCTTGGGAAGAGAGTCGAAGGAGGAGGACATGTGATAGTATTCTACCAGAGGCCCAAGATACCCAAGTAAATACCCAGGATTTGCAGGGAGAAGTAAAGCAAAGATCTGGCAAGTGTTATCACTGTAGCCATAGTTGATTCAAATGCTCACGGATGCATCTTCAACTATAGACATTTGACCACCTGTTAGTTAAATGAACCAGAATGTTATAAAATTTTTAGTTCACTTTGTCTTGTATTGATACACTTTCAGGCATGGTCAAAGGTATTTCCAAGCTTCCAGACAATTGCAAGAGTTAACGTAACAAATATGGATCCTATTCTTTTGTTTCATTTGCCAGATTCCTGACAGAAGAGTCTATGTCTAATTACCAAGTGCTCAGAACCAGAGCAAAGCTAGTGACCAGAATCCAGATTTTTCTCCTTCCATCCCCTATCCTTTCCCATATGCTTTTTTTTCCCTTAAAAATAGGAAAAGTGGCCGGGACAGTGGCTCACGCCTGTAATCCCAGCACTTTGGGAGGCGGAGGTGGGCAGATCACTTGAGATCAGGAGTTTGAGACCAGCCTGGCCAACATGGCGAAACCCCGTCTCCACTAAAAATACAAAAATTAGGTGGGTGCAGCAGTGAGCGCCTGCAGTCCCAGCTATTCAGGAGGATGAGGCAGGAGAATCACTTGAACTCTGGAGGTGGAGGCTGCAGTGAGCCCCGATCACGCCAGTGCACTCCAGCCAGGGCCACAGAGTGAGACTTCGTCTCAAAAAAAAAAAAAAAAAGCACTTATGGCCAGGCATGGCAGCTCATGCCTGTAATCCCAGCACTCCAGGAGGATGGGCAGGAGGATTGCTTGAGCCCAGTCCAGGCAACATAGTGAGACCCCATCTCTATAAAAAATAGAAAATTAGCCTGATGTGGTGGTGTGTGCCTGTAATCCCAGCTACTCAGGAGGTAGAGGTCAGAGGATAGCTTGAGCCTGGAAGGTTGAGGCTGCAGTAAGCCATGATCATTTCACTGCACTCCACCCTGGATGACAGAGTGAGAGAGACCCTGCCTCTAAATTAAACAAACAAACAAACAAAAAAACTACTTATAGCATAATAGCTTTAAAAAGTATTTTTGAAATAGGCTGGGCACAGTGGCTCATGCCTGTAATCCCAGCACTTTGGGAGGCCAAGGTGGGCAGATCACGAGGTCAGGAGATCGAGACTACCCTGGCCAACATGGTGAAACCCTGTCTCTACTAAAAATACAAAAATTAGCTGGCTGTGGTGGCACATGCCTGTAATCCCAGCTACTTGGGAAGCCAAGGCAGGAGAATCTCTTGAACCAGAGAGTCGGAGGTTGCAGTGAGCTGAGATTGTGCCACTGCCCTCCAGCCTGGGTGACAGAGCAAGACTCCATCTCAAAAAAGAAAAAAAAGCAATAGAAATACACCATGTTTTTGGTGGGAGCCAGCAGTCTGGAAACATTGCTCATGTTCTTTAGGAAAATCCTTCTCCCAGTGGATCTTCCAGATATCCCCAACTGTTGGGATTCCCTAGTGCCCCCTTTCTTTGCATCTATAAAGTACAGGGCACACCTTAGACCAGGGTTTCCCAATCTCAGCATTATTGGCATTGAGGGCTGGTTAATTATTTGATAGGGTCGGGAGGAGCTGTGTGCTATCCTGAGCATTGGAGGATGTTTACTGGATGCCAGTAGCACACAGTTGTGATGACCCAAGATGTCACTAGACGTTGCCAAATATAACCTGAGGGGTAAATTGCCCATGGTTTATAATCACTGCACTTGATTCTTTTACTCAGAAATGAATGTGGAGCCTTTTACTTGCACCAGTAAAATGCATCTGCTCTTGGAGTCCCTTTGGTCCAAATCCCAGCCAGGGAAGTTCCCAGAGATGGGAGCAGAGGATTATCTCCAGGCAGTGCTCAAGGTGAGACCTGAAAGCCCAGTGAATCAAGAAAACTCTAATTGGACCCATTACCTTACCTAAGCAAACTCTCTTTTGGAAGCTCACCCTGCACCCAGGTAGGTGCCTCTGGGATCTTTTGCCTTCCTCAGGAGGTATAGGATAGAGGGTGCTGGAGAGGGAAGGTTGGCAGGGTTCCGAGACACAATTAGAATGGTCTGAGTCAGCAGAGCTGCTCTAGGCCTTGGGGATTTCCATGGGGAACTGTGTGGACAGAATTCCCCTGGGATGGTGGTCTAGACAGGGCTCACCCTTCCCTCTGCTCACCAGGAGCTTCTGCTTCCCCTTTAGGAAGAGGAAACACCCTGGCTGTTTATTTTGGGGCTGTAGGATCTGTTGTGAATAAGCCCCAGGATGGACCACAGGATGTCTTTCTTCTCGGGTGGGACATTTCAGGAAGTGCATAGAGCTGGCAGCAGCCCTGTGAGATGGAAGTGGTGTGCCACGTGGGCAGGTGCATCAGTAGAGCAACCAGTAAAATCAAAGGAAGGAGAATGCCTGAGATTGAGTCCAGTGACTAAGAAAATGTAATTTAATTTATTTTGTTATTATTGTTTTTTAAGGCAGAGTCTTGCTCTTGTCACCCAGGCTGGAGTGCAGTGGCATGATCTCTATTCACTGCAACCTCCGCCTCCCAGGTTCAAGTGATTCTCCTGCCTTGGCCTCCTGAGTAGCTGGGATTACAGGCACCCACCACCATGCCTGGCTAATTTTTGTATTTTTTTGTAGAGACAGGGTTTCACCGTGTTGGCCAGGCGGTTTCGAACTCCTGACCTCGTGATCCACCAGCCTCGGCCTCCCAAAGTGCTGGGATTACAGGCGTGAGCCACTGTGCCTGGCCAGAAAATGTAACTCAAAAGCAGATTAGAATTCCTGCTAACCTTTCTTATCTTAAAAAGCAATCTGCTTGTTTAAAAAATTAATTTAATTTAGAAAAACTGCAAAGTGGCCCGGTGCTATGGCTCACACCTGTAACCCCAGCACTTTGGGAGGCCAAGCAGACAGATCACAAGGTCAATATATCGAGACCATCCTGGCCAACATAATGAAACCCATCTCTACTAAAAACACAAAAATTATCTGGGCGTGTTGGCACACACCTGTAGTCCCAGCCACTCAGGAGACAGGCAGGAAAATCACTTGAACCCAGGAGGCGGAGGTTACAGTAAGATGAGATCACGCCACTGCATTCCAGCCTGGCAACAGAGACTCTGTCTCAAAAAAAAAAAATTGTTTTTTCTCTAAACACCATTTAATGTTGATAATTATATGTGCTTTTTATCAATTTTATTTATTTTTGAACATGATTGGAAATTAGTGATTTTATTTTTTTTAACATAATTAGAAAATTGATGAGTCTTTCCATCTTTTTTTTTTGAGACGGAATCTCGCCCTGTTGCTCAGGCTGGAGTGCAGTGGCGCGATCTCCCGGGTTCACGCCATTCTCCTGCCACAGCCTCCCGAGTAGCTGGGACTACAAGTGCCCACCACCACGCCTGGCTAATTTTTTGTATTTTTTTAGTAGAGATGGGGTTTCACCATGATAGCCAGGATAGTCTCGATCTCCTGACCTTGTGATCTGCCTGCCTCGGCCTCCCAAAGTGCTGAGATTACAGGCATGAGCCACCGTGCCCGGCCCTTCATCATTTTTAAGGGCAAGAAAGCTTTCTGATGGCGTAAATGTGCTGTAAGTATTTTAACTAAAATCTATACTAAACATTTTAGTTGTTGACATGTTTTTGTCATTATAAACTATGCCTCCAACAAACATCTTTATGCTTTTTCTAACTGTGTTCTTGAAAACTTTTTATTCATTGTATTTCTTTTTTCCGACCTTCCGTCTGTCTTTTCCTGTACCCTCCTCCACCCAAATCAATGTTGACAGCATGGTATATACTTTTCTATATCTTTCTCTATGCTCAAGCAATGATGTACAGCCTGTATACACATAGAGGGCATGTTGGTTTGGTCATTGATTTGTGGGTAATGGAATGCTGCTCCATATCCTTAGTGCCTTGGTTTTCTTCTTGATGAGAAATCTTCTGTCTGTATCCACAGGTTCTTTCTCAGGTGTGAGCACCCCAAGGGGTTAGGAGATCTGAAAACTTTATCTTTCTATATCTTCCGCTTCGACTTGGAGGCCTCAGATAGAAGCCATTGTCTCAGCAGACTTTTAGTTTCCTCATGGATGAAATGGGAGCATGGTACTGCCCCATCTACTTTATAGGATCACTGTGAGCCAAACTCCCACGGGAGTGTGTATATATATACATATATGCATATATGGTAAACCATTACTTGTTAGCCATGACAGTCGAGACAGTCAATGTCCTTTACTTGCTGTTTTCCAGACTACCCTGGCACCTCTCTGCCTCAGTGTCTTTGCTTATGTCATTGAGCTTGCCTGGAATGCCCTTCCGCCTGCTCCACTTATCCAAGTCTTATCCACTCCTTGAGGCTCAGAAATTCTATTTCTTTTTTTCTTTTACTTTTGATATGGGGTCTTGCTCTGTCACACAGACTGGAGTACAGTGGTTCCCCCGTAGCTCACTGCAGCCTCAACCTCCAGGGCTCAAGCAATCCTCCCACCTCGGCCTCCTGAGTAGCTGGGACTACAGGTGCATGCCATCACATCTGGCTACTGTTTTTTTTTTTTTTTTTTTTTGTAGAGATGGGTTCTCATTATGTTGCCCAGGCAGGTCTTGAACTCCTAGCCTCAAGTAATCTGCCCGCCTCAGCCTCCTGAAGTGCTGATATTATAGGTGTGGGCACCTCGTCCAGCCAGAAATCCCATTTCTTGCATGTAATAACCTTTAATGTCTCCAGATGGTAGTTATAATATCCTCCTCAATACCCTTGATTTTCCATATTATTCATTCATTTCCTTGCCTTTTTCTGCTTTAATTATTTTTTGCTAATTTTTTATTTTTATTTTTTGTAGAGGTGGGGTCTTGCTATGTTGCCCAGGCTGGTCTTGGACCCTTGGCCTCATGCAGTCCTCCTGCTTTGGCCTCCCAAAGTGCTGGGATTACAAGCATAAGCCATTGCCCAGCCTATTTTTGCTTTTTAAATCTAAATTAAAAAGAGGACAGGGCTGGGTGCAGTGGCTCACACCTGTAATTCCAGCACTCTGGGAGGCCAAGGGTTGGGGAATCACGAGGTTAGGAGTTTGAGACCAGCCTGGCCAATATGGTGAAACACTGTCTCTGCTAAAAATACAAAATTAGCCAGGCATGGTGGCACATGCCTGTAATCTCAGCTACTCGGGAGGCTGAGGCAGGAGAATCGCTTGAATCTGGGAGGCAGAGGTTGCAGTGAGCCGAGATCATGCCACTGCACTCCAGCCTGGGCAACAGAGTGAGATTCAGTCTCAAAAAAAAGAGAAAGGAACTATATCCTAAACATCTTTTATTCCTATAGAGTCCAGAAATAATACACATTAAGCACATAATATTTATTTGTTAAATAAAATAATGAATGGGCCAGGCATGGTGTCTCATGCCTGTAATCCCAGCAGTTTGGGAGGCTGAGATGGGCAGATCACTTGAGGTCAGGAGTTTGAGACCAGCCTGGCCTACATGGTGAAACCCTGTCTCTACTAAAAATACAAAATGTAGGCTGGGCATGGTGGCTCACGCCTGTAATCCCAGCACTTTGGGAGGCCAAGGCGGGTGGATTACGAGGTCAGGAGATCGAGACCATCCTAGCTAAGACGGTGAAACCTCGTCTCTACTAAAAATACAAAAAATTAGCTGGGCGTCATGGCGGATGCCTGTAGTCCCAGCTACTCTGGAGCCTGAGGCAGGAGAATGGCGTGAACCCGGGAGGCGGAGCTTGCAGTGAGTCGAGATCCTGCCACTGCACTCCAGCCTGGGTGACAGAGCAAGACTCCATCTCAAAAAATAAAATAAAAAAAATACAAAGAGTAACTGGGCGTAGTGGTGGGCACCTGTAATCCCAGCTACTTAGGAGGCTGAGGCGGGAGAATCGCTTGAACCTGGGAGAGGGAGGTTGCAGTGAGCCAATATCCTGCCACTGCATTCCATGCTGGGTGATAGAGGGATACTCAGTCTCAAAAAAAAAAAAAAAAAAGATCTTTACTATCACTCTTATACAAATACTCCCATGGAGAGGGTTTCAGGGAGAGATCGGAATCATGGAAGATTTTGAGCACTTTGAAAGATAGATATTTTAGAAGTTCTTTAGTTGTAATAGTTTGCCCTTTTGGGAAAAAACACATTGCAGAAAATACAGAAAAATCATAGATAAAAATAATTCACAATTCCGCCACCTAGAGAAAATCTACCTCTAACATTTTAATGTCTATTTTTTAGCTTTCTATACATATACATACTTATAAAATATGATATACGTGTGTATATATACATACATATACACATACATATATAACTTTTTAAAAGGTTAGCACTTGTGCTGTCTGGGGAGCCAGGAGGGAGACAGTAGGGAGAGCCACTTTTAGGTGGCCTGGCCCCTGCTCTCTGATTCTAGTTATAGGAGGTCGGGAAGCATTTCCCCAAGTACAAGCCAAGGCAAGTTCCTGGGGCCCTTTGTATTCATTGAATCACTGGGTCAGGGGAGGAGCCATGAGCAGAGAGCCCCCGGTCTCTGGGGGTCCTGCCTCCCTGGATCCCACATAAACAGAGGAGCAGCACCCACAGCCTCCTACTCTTCCCGCTCCCTTCTCATTTTTACCCCTTTTCGGGGAAGTCCAGGCCCCCAAGAATCCTGGGTCTCACTCATCCCCTAAAAGAACCTTAGTCCTGGGGCAACGATTTCCCTATTGTCCCAGCCCTGCCTGCAGGGAGTACCAAAAGTACAAGAATTACCCAACAAGTGAGTGGGTGAGTCGGGTTCTCCCTGGGGAGTGTGACACTCCTGACCGAGGGAAGTTCACCCACTCCCCTGGATGGCTCCGCAGACAGATGGAAGCTCATGGTGGGAGAGCGCATTCTAGGAAGAGGAAATGGGTTAAGGACATTCACTGTGCATTAGCTCACCACTGACCCTTCATGTACCTTCTCATTTAACCTTGAAACGAAATGCTCAGGATGTTATTGTCATGGCCATTTTACAGATGAGGAACCTGAGGCTGGTGCTGAAGCTTCTAAAGTAGAACTGTGTGAGCTTGGCTGACTCCACCTGGTGTTATGTATGCCCACACTGCCATTCGCTAGCTGGAACCCCCGACTGCCTCCTCCCCATCACTGGTGCCCCTCACTCTGTAAGAGTGACCTTCCTTCTCTCAGGAATCATCTTTGACTCTTTCCCTCACCTCCACATTGAATCCATCAGCAAGACCCGTCCACTCTGCCTCCAGCACATCTCCTATGTCTTCCATTTCTCTCTATCTTTGCTGCTCCTACCTGGCCTAAAACACCATCACTCTTTCCTAAACTTTTGCAATTGCCCTTTCATTGGTCTTCCTGCCACCATATGCCTTATTTTCCACACCACAGCCAAAATGATCTTTTGTTTTTTAAAAAGTATTTTTATTTATTAAATTTTTTTGACACTGAGTCTTGCTGTCCCTCAGGCCGGAGTGCAGTGGTGCGATCACAGCTCACTACAACCTTGACCTTTTGGGCTCCAGTGATCCTCCTGCCTCAGTCTTGCAAGTAGGTGGGATGACAGGCATGTGCCCAGGTAATTTTTTTTTTTTTTTTTGAGACAGAGTCTTGTTCTGTGGCCAGGCTGGAGGGCAATGGCATGATCTCGACTCACGCTACCCTTTGCCTGCCAGGTTTAAGCAATTATCCTGCCTCAGCCTCCTGAGTAGCTAGGACTACAGGTGCGTGCCACCACACCCAGCTAATTTTTATTTTTGTATTTTTAGTAGAAACAGGGTTTCACCATATTGGCCAGGATGGTCTAGATCGATTGACCTTGTGATCTACCCACTCGGCCTCCCAAAGTGCTGGGATTACAAGCATGAGCCACCATGCCCGGCCCCAGCTAATTTCTTATTTTTTTTTTTTAATTTTTTATTTTTGTAGAGACAGGGTCTTGATGTATTGCACAGGCTGCAAAATGATCTTTTCTTTTTTTTCCTTTGAGATGGAGTCTCACTCTGTCATCCAAGCTGGAGTGCAGTGGCACTATCTCTACTCACTACAACTTCTACCTTCCAGGTTCAAGTGATTCTCCTGCCTCAGTCTCCTGAGTAGCTGGTATTACAGGCACGTGCCGCCACGCCTGGCTAATTTTTGTATTTTTAGTAGAGATGGGGTTTTCACCGTGTTGGCCAGGCTGATCTCAAACTCCTGACCTCAAGTGATCCACCTACCTCAGCCTCCCAGAGTGCTGGGATTACAGGCATGTGCCACCGCACATGGCCTGCAAAATGATCTTTTAAACAGATTGTATCACTCCCCTGCAAAGCCTCCAATGGATTCCAAACAAACCTTCAACAAAACCCTTAATCCCTACAGGATGTGGCCTCTGCTTGCTTCTCAGACCTCACTCCTGCCACTTCCCCCCCGCCCCCCACACTCTAGCCACACTGCCTTTCTCTCTGTTCCTCAAACAGTCAAGCTGGCTCTGCCTTAGGGACACTGCAGTTGCTGTTCTTTCCATCTGGACTGCTTTTCTCACTCAGTTTCCCACGGCTGGTTCCTTTTTGCCATTCAAGACGCAGTATAAAGGTCATCTTCTCAGAGAGGCGCTCCTTAACCACCTGTTCCAAGTAGCCACTTAATCACTTGCTATCACATTCACCTGTTTTAATTATTTGCATAACACTTATCAGTATGGTTTTTTTTCTTTCTTTCTCTCTTTCTTTCTCTCTCTCTTTCTTTCTTTCTTTCTTTCTTTCTTCTTTCTTTCTTTCTTTTTTCTTTTTTTGCCCCATATAATCTGCAGTAATGTGCTCTTTAAAATTTTGTCATTTGGGCCGGGTGCAGTGGCTCACACCTATAATCCCAGCACTTTGGGAGGCTGAGGTAAGTGGATTGCTTGAGCTCAGGAGTTCGAGACCAGCCTAGGCAAAATGGTGAAACTCCACCTCTACTAAAAATACAAAAATTAGCCAGTGTGGTGGTGCATACCTGTAATCCCAGCTACTCGGGAGTCTGAGGCAGGAGAATTGCTTGAACTTAAGAGGCAGAGGTTGCAGTAAGCTGAGATCGCACCACTGTACTCCAGCCTGGATGACAGAGTGAGACTCCGTCTCAAAAATATTTAAAAAAATTAAATTTTTGTCATTTATTCATTCATTCATTCATTTGTTCATTCCTGTGTCCTCCCATTAGAATCTATCCCCAATGCCTAGGACAGTGTCTGGTATATAGTGGCTACTCAATAAGTATTTGTTGAATGAATTTTTGAATGAATGAATCATGTTTTTCCTTGATTAATTCAGTTAACAATTGTCATCTGCTAGGGGCCAGATACTAAGCTAAAGGCCATGAGAAACATAAACAAGACAGATCAACTCCCAAGAAGTGTTTGATTCATGATGTCTGAGATGTACTTTCAAATAATTCAGAAAAAAAAGGAGGACCGATGAAATACAACTGGCCAAATGTTGATGACTATCGAGGTAGCATGACGGGAAAGGGGGCTTATTAACATTATGTTTTGACTTTTGTGGATCTTTCAAAATGTTCATAATAAAAAGGTATTTTTGGCCAGGTGCGGTGGCTCACACCTGTAATCCCAGCACTTTGGGAGGCTGAGGCGGGAGGATCACTTGAGGTCAGGAGTCCGAGACCAGCCTGGTCAACATGGTGAAACCCCATCTCTACTAAAAATACAAAAATTAGCCAGGCATGGTGGCGGGCGCCTGTAATCCCAGCTACTCTGGAGGCTAAGGCAGAAGGATTGCTTGAATCTGGGAGGTGGAGGTTGCAGTGAGTCGAGATGGGACCACTGTGCTCCAGCCTGGGCAACAGAGCAAGACTCCTGCTCAAAACAAAACAAAACAATACAAAAGGTATTTTAAAATTTTTATTTAAAAGGCAGTTTACTGCTAGGCGTCGTGGCTTATCTCTGTAATCCCAACACTTTGGGAGGCTGAGGCAGGAGGATAGCTTGAGCTCAGGAGTTTGAGACCTGACTAGGCAGCATGACAAAGCCCTCTCTTTACAAAAAATTAGCCAGGTGTAGTGGCATGCTCCTGCAGTCCCTGCTGCTCAGAAGGCTGAGGCAAGAGGATTGCTTGAGCCTAGGAGATTGAGGCTGCAGTGAGCCAAGGACGTGCCACTGCACTCCAGCCTGGGCAACAGAGTGAGACCCTGTCTCAAAAAAAAAAAGAAAGAAGAAGAAGGAGGAGGAGGAGGAGGAGGAGGAGAAGAAGGGGAAGAAGAAGAAGGGGAAGTAGAAGAAAAATCCAGCTTATGATGAAGATGGGGAAAAGTATGTATATAGAAATAACTATTTTGCTGAAGATTGCTGAGAGTGGTGTAAATGGAGAAACTTGTTAGTGAATAAACATTTTTGAGCATCTGGTGTGCCTAGGCACTGCGCTATGCACTAGGGATGGAATAATAACAAGACACACACAGGGCTGGGCACGGTGGCTCACACCTGTAATCCCAGCACTTCAGGAGGCCAAGGCGGGCGGATCACCTGAGGTTAGGAGTTTGAGATCATCCTGGCCAACATGGTGAAACCCTATCTCTACTAAAAACACAAAAAAATTAGCCAGGAGTGGTGGTGCACACCTGTAATCCTAGCTACTTAGGAGACTGAGATGTGAGGATTGCTTGAGCCTGGGAGGCAGAAGTTTGCAGTGAGCTGAATTTGTGCCACTGCACTCCAGCCTGAGTGACAGAGCGAGAATCTATCTCAAAAAATAAAAATAAAAATAATAAAAAGTAGCCAGGTGCCATGGCTCACGCTTGTAATCCCAGCACTTTGGGAGGCTGAGGCGGGAGGATCACCTGAGGTCAGGAGTTCGAGACCAGCCTGACCAACATGGAGAAACCCCGTCTCTACTAAAAATACAAAATTAGCAGGGCGTGTTGGCGCATGCCTGTAACCCCAGCTACTTGGGAGGCTGAGGCAGGAGAATCGCTTGAACCTGTTAGACAGAGGTTGTGGTGAGCCAAGATCATGCCATTGCACTCCAGCCTGAGCAACAAGAGTGAAACCGTGTCTCAAAATAATAATAATAATAATAAGTTAAAAGATACACACAGGCTCTGCTTTCATGCAATATAGAGTCCAGAAGAGCCGGGAGACACAACCGAATAAAAGGTCACACACAGAATGCCAACAGAGAGCACTCACATGGTCTGGGGTCAGGAAAGTGAGGGTGGTGAAGGGTGAGCAGGACAGCCTTCCAGACAGAAGGAACAGCATGCACAATGGCAGAGCAGCATGGAACAGCCTGGCACATGTTAGGAGCCCAGAGAAGGCCAGCATTCTAGGGCAGACAGAGCAAATAGGTGAGTGGGAAGAGAGAAGGTGAGACTAGTGAGCAGAAGCTAGACCGACCTCATAGGGATATAAACGTCCTATTCAACATTTGAGACTTGATCCTCCACTACTTCAGGAGGATGCAGGAAGTTTTCTTGAGGTAGATGGTCTAGCCACCAGGCCTTGAAGCTTGGTGAGAATTGCAACAGGGAAAGGTAACCCCAAAAGGTATTCCTGGTGAAGGTAACAGAGTGAACTCTGATCCAGAGGGACAGAGTCCAAGGTGCTGAGGAAATAGCGAGTGGCATGGGAGGAGCCCGGCAGGGGTGGTGCATGCAGGGGTGTAGGGGGCAATAAGCCTAGATAGCAAGGTCAGAGACAACACCAGACATGGCATGCTAAGGAGTTTGGACTTTGTTCCACAGACAATGGGGAGCCACTGAAGATTTTTTGATTATTAGAGAGATAGGACCAGAGTTGGCCCTTAGGAAGGTTGGATTTGGTGGGGAAATCAGGCAGGAGAATATTATTTATTTATATGAGAGGCAACATGGGTTTGATTTTAATACTCAACAATGTATTGAGTGCATGCTACGTGCCAGTACTGAAGACTGGAGGGGCAAAGAGAAAAAAGGGACTGTCCCTGTCCTGTCCCATAGAGCTCGTAGATGACTAAACTGGCAATGATGATACAGTGTGATGTGGTAGTGATATGACCAGCATGTTATGGGTGCCCTTAAGAAAGGGGTCCACTGAGGCTGGGCATAGTGGCTTACACTTGTAATCCCAGCACTTTCGGAGGCCGAGGCGGGTGGATGGCTTAAGTCTAGGAGTTCAAGACCACCCTGGGCAACATGGTGAAACCCCGTCTCTACAAATCATCTAAATATTCGCTGGGCATGGTGACACATGCCTGTAGTCTCAGCTACTTGGGAGGCTGTCGTGGGAGCATTGCTTGAGCCCGGGAGGTTGAGGCTGCAGTGAGCTGAGATCGTGCCACTGCACCTAGCCTGGGTGACAGAGCAAGACCCTGCCTCAAAAAAATAAAAGAAAGGGGACCACTGAGGCTGGGCACAGTGGCTCACACCTGTAATCCTAGCACCTTGGGAGGCTGAGGTGAGCAGATCACCTGAGGTCGGGAGTTTGAGACCAGCCTGACCGACGTGGTGAAACCTCGTCTCTACTAAAATATACAAAAAATTAGCCAGGCGTGGTAGCACATGCCTGTAATCCGAGCTACTCAGGAGGCTGAGGCAGGAGAATCGCTTGAACCCAGGAGGCAGAGGCTGCAGTGAGCCAAGATTGCACCATTGCACTCCAGCCTGGGCAATAAGAGCGAAACTCCATCTCAAAAAAAAAAAAAAAAGAAAAGAAAAGAAGAGAAAGGGGGCTACTGAACTCAGCCTGAAGTGGGGCAGCAGTCAGCAAAGTCTTCTGAATGAAGGGTGAGTTACTAGGAAAAAGAGTGAGGAACGATATTCCAGGCAGCAGCAGCACATGTGAAAAGCATGGAGTGGTAAGAGCAGAGTGGCTCAGCCTGGGCTGAGGATGAAGAAGCCAGTGCTGTGACTACAGAGAAAGCCAGAAAGAAAGCAGGGGACAGACCACGAGGACTTTGCATATCATTCTAGTTTGTTTCTTATCATTAAAGCCATGGGTCCCTCCTCCCTAAATTAATAACCCCACCTTTTTCCCTTTGTTCCCACAGTCCCGGGAGGAGGAGGAGCTGTTTCCTGCAGTTGCTGCCTCAGTGATACCTCAGTGTTCTCTTTGTCATTTCACTTGCCAAGTTGAAGTTAACAATTCTTTTTTGTTTTTGATAGTAAACAATTCTTTATCTTAAATTGACCCCGTTACAATAGCTGGTGTGGTTTCAGTTCCCTGTCTGGACCCTGACTGAGAAAGGGCCCTTGAGAGATTTTTTTTTTTTTTTTTGAGACGGAGTTTTGCTCTTGTTGCCAGGCTGGAGTGCAATGGCACGATCTTGGCTCACCACAACCTCTGCCTCCCAGATTCAAGCGATTCTCCTGCCTCAGCCTCCCAAGTAGCTGGGACTACAGGCATGCGCCACCACACCCGGATAATTTTTGTATTTTTAGTAGAGATGGGATTTCTCCATGTTGGCCAGGCTGGTCTCGAACCTCCTGACCTCAGGATCTGCCCGCCTCAGCCTCCCAAAGTGCTGGGATTACAGGCGTGAGCTATCGCGCCTGGCCAAGAGATTTTTAAGTAAGCGGAGGAGTGCCGTCAGATTTACATTTTAGAAAGTTCTCTCTGGGGGCAATGGTGGAGAACAGAGACTAGAAGCAAGGAGCCCACTGAGGCCATGGTTCCCGTGTAACAGGGGAGACACAGCGGCAGCCAGAATGCAGAGGCGGAAGGTAGATGGGAAGGAGGGGAAGTCAAGAGATACTAAGGAAATTGAATTAACAGAAGACGGAGACCAAGAGGAGATCTGCTTATGTTTCTGGGTTTGCAGAACATGCCATTTCCTGGGGCACAGAATATAGAAGGATTAGGTGGGTGTTGAGAAGATCAATCATTCTGTTTTGTACACATTAAGTCTAAGAACCACCAGGTGGAAATGGAGGCAGCTGTGTATGCAGATGTGTGGGCAGAAAGCCAGGCAGATGGATTCGGAACTCAGCAGGGTATGGCTGCGGTTGAGGTCATGCAGAGAGCATGGTGGGTGGGGGCACTGAGGGCAGAATCTCCTAGAACCCCAACATTTAGGAGATGAACTGAGAAACAGGAACCCTAGATTATCTGGAAGAGAAGCTTAGGAACTATGGAAGTGTTCAGAGGGAGGACCAGGCAGGGCACTTGTCAGAACAACTGGAGTTTGGGTACTCAATGGAAGGAAACTTGTCAAAGGTGTGTGTTTCAGGCACGCAGATACATATGCATTTTTAAAGTCATTCCTTCTTGTAAGTTTGGAATATTGAGGAAAAACTCTTTCACACCAACCCTGGTGCCCCAGGTGACCTGACCCAACCCTTCACTGTTGTCCAAGTACGTCAGGAGAAGCCACCTGGCCGGAAGGAGCCAGGTGGAGCAGAGGGCAGCCAGTCTTATAGTCAACAGTCAGTGATAAGGCCAGATGTGTGGCAATATCAAATAATCAAGAACTGGCGTCATCCCCAGACAGCATGCTTAACTGTCTTCAGTGAGGAGACGAGGAAGGGGTGGAGGGGTGTCTCAGACGCCTGGGAGGGGAAATGGGAGGGAGCTCACATTTATGGAGTGGGCCAGGCCCTGTGCTAGGCTCTTCCCACGTTATCTCCACTAACCCTCCCAACAGCCATGCCTGTTTCAAAGATAAGACAGCTGGGGCTCCAAGAGGTTAAATAATGTGCCTCAGGTAGTAACTGGGTGACCTAGGATTTGAACCTGGAAGGCCAAAGGCCGTGCTGTCTCAAGGGAGCCCTTGGTCACCAGTTCAATCAATCTCCCTGGTGAAGGTCTGCCTGCTGTAAGTTTGGGCATGAAAACACACCTTCCCGTTGAAGCTTGATCCGAGTGATGGCTCAGCCCCCAATCAGCAGCCAGATTAGGTGTTCTCCATGAGTGGTTTGGTGCTAGCACTCGCTTCCAAACCACACTTCCTGTTCATCTTTCACACCTATTGTCTCACTGCTGGGTTTCTTGCCAAGTGCCTACCTTGCCACTCCCAGTATGGGGGCGGAGTGACTAGGGAACAGCTTACAATGAGGAGTCTGTCAGACCTCCTTACTTTGCAGACGTCCTAAACACCTGATGAGCAACCACCAACTACGGGGGAGAGCCAATTTGCACCCACTTTTTGAGACCCTAAAAGACACTCTTTGAGCCTGATTACAGGTCAAATAATGGTAATAGCTAAAGGGAGGCTTTCTGTGTGCCGACCCTTGAGTTGTCTGCCTAACATGCATTGTTTCATGTAATTCTTAAAACAACCCCATAAGGTGAGTGCGATTATTACACCCATTTTGCCTACAAGGAAGCAGACTGAGAGAAAAGTGTCTACACCCAGGAAGCACCAGGAATGTCTGAATCAAAGGCAGGGAGAGGTGCCTGCCACGCCCCACACTTCCTTTCCCTCCCTTCCCCCTCAAGGCCTTTGGCTTAGATATGGCGATCCTTGAGAAATCCCTCTTCCTCTTTTCTTTCCTTTTCTTTTCTTTTCTTTCTCTCTTTCTTTCTTTCCTTCCTTCTTTCTTTCTCTCTCTCTCTCTCTCTCTCTCTTTTTCTCTCTCTCTCTCTCTTTCTTTCTCTTTTTGATGGAGTCTTGCTCTGTCACCCAGGCTGGAGTGCAGTGGCGTGATCTCAGCTCACTGCAACCTCCGCCTCCCGGGTTCAAGCGATTCTCCTGCCTCAGCCTTCTGAGTAGCTGGGACTACAGGTGCCCGCCCCACACCCAGCGAAGTTTTGTGTTTTTAGTAGAGATGGGGTTTCACCATCTTGGCTGGGATGGTCTTGATCTCTTGACCTCGTGATCCACCTGCCTCAGACTCCCAAAGTGCTGGAATTACAGACGTGAGCCACTGTGCCCAGTCTATTCAGGAGCTTTTACCCCATAAATCTTCTTACACAGAGAAAAATAAAAAGCTCTGTCCCTTGTTACAGGCATTTTATATTATCAGTGGCGCCAACAAAGAAGGTGTGTGGGTTTCTGTGCACACATGCATGTATGTGTCTGTGTGTGTGCACACACATATATGGGGGTGGAGTAGGAATCAAGCAAATCAACCTCATAGACCTGTTCCTTGTTTCTGGGGTCATATGTGGCTACAGTGCCTATGTCTCTGAGCCACAGGCCAGGCCACATGTCCTGGCCATTGCAATGGTTGTTAAGGGGATATTACAACAATGAAACATACCTTGACCATGAGGTACAGAGGCTGTTGCATAACAGTTCAGCAGATACACTGTAGTGTGCTTTGGAGACATTCTAAAGGCCTCTGAGAGAGACAACATCTTGCCAAGAGTCGAGGCCTGAAACTTGACAGCTGCCCACAGCCCATTTAAGGGTTAGTGTTACTCGACACATTTTATTTTATTTTATTTTATTTTATTTATTTTTTTTGAGACGGAGTCTCGCTCTGTCGCCTGGGCTGGAGTGCAGTGGCCGGATCTCAGCTCACTGCAAGCTCCGCCTCCCAGGTTTACGCCATTCTCCTGCCTCAGCCTCCCGAGTAGCTGGGACTACAGGCGCCCGCCATCTCGCCCGGCTAGTTTTTGTATTTTTAGTAGAGACGGGGTTTCACCGTGTTAGCCAGGATGGTCTCGATCTCCTGACCTCGTGATCCGCCCGTCTCGGCCTCCCAAAGTGCTGGGATTACAGGCTTGAGCCACCGCGCCCGGCCTCGACACAATTTTAAAGACATTGTCATGGAGGATCTAATATTCTCAGAACATTCAAGAGAAATGTTATAGCCTAAAGCCAGAGGGGAAGTCTGAAACCATATCTTGTTTTAGGGGCTACTATAGAATTCATTAAATTAATAATTAAATATATGTATGTACATACAAAATGTCATGGACAACTGAGCCAGCCCTACACATACACAAGATGTCAAAAAGATTACCTCCGGCCGGGCACAGTGGCTCATGCCTGTAATCCCAGCACTTTGGGAGGCCAAGCTGGGTGGAACACCTGAGGTCAGGAGTTCGAGACCAGCCTGGTCAACATGGCGAAACCTTGTCTCTACTAAAAATACAAAAATTAGCCAGGCGTGGTGACTCACGCCTGCAGTCCCAGCTACTCGGGAGGCTGAGGCACAAGAATCACTTGAACCCAGGAGGCAGAGGTTGCAGCGAGCTGAGATCACACCACTGCACACCAGCATGGGCAACAGTGTGAGACTTGGTCTAACAGAAAAAAAAAAAAGAAAAGAAAAGAAAAAGAAAAAGAAAAGAAAAGATTATCTCCTTTGAAAATACTCACGGAGTGGAGATAGAAAGCAATTTTGGGTTTGCATGACATTACTTCAACAAGCATGTATTACTTCCTACCTTTTAGCTTCCAGATACTTGGTACCAAGCCCAAAGAAGACTGGGCCTGGGATTGCAGTGACAGTAAGGTAGCAGATGTGTGGGGGATAATAAGTATGATATGTTGTAGGGAGGGTTATAATACTGATGAGTGCAATGTGCTACAGAGTCCGGAAGATGAATTCTTGGGAGGGGTGGTGGTATTAGTTTTCTACTACTACGTAATAAATCACTACAATTTAGTAGCTTAAAGCAACAGCAATGCATTATCTCACAGTTTCCATGTGTCATGGGTGCAGGTATGGCTGAACTGGGTCCTCTACTCAGGGTCTCACAAGCTGACAATCAAGGTGTCTGCCGGGTTGCATTTCTTCCTGGAGGTTGAGGCCCTCTTCCAGGCTCACGTGATTGTTGGCAGAATTTAGTTTCTTGCATCTATATGATTGAGGCCTTTGTTTTCTTGGTAGATGTCACCAGGGGCCACTCTCAACTAGAGCTTCCCTCAAGTCTTTGTCACATGGCCCCCTTCACAGATCCTCTTATAAAGTGGCAGCTTTCTTCTTCAAGACTAGCAGGAAATTCTCTTTGACTTCAGGGAGGATCCTAGTCCCTTTATGTTTTCGGGGTTTTATTACTTATTTAATTTGAGATAGAGTTTCACTCTTGTTGCCCAGGCTGGAGTGCAATGGCGCGATCTTGGCTCACCGCAACCTCCACCTCCTGGGTTCAAGTGATTCTCCCATGTCAGCCTCCTGAATAGCTGGGATTACAGGCATCCACCACCATGCCCAGCTGATTTTGTATTTTTAGTAGATATAGGGTTTTACCATGCTGGCCAGGCTGGTCTCAAACTCCTGACCTGAGGTGATCCACCTGCCTCGGACTCCCAAAGTGCTGGGATTACAGGCATGAGCCAGCATGCCTGGCTATTTATTTTTGAGACAGGGTTTCACTCTGTCACCCAGACTGGAATGCAGTGATGCTATCACAGCTCACTGCAGCCTCGAACTCCTGGGCTCAGGCCATCCTCTTGCCTCAGCCTCCCAAGTTGCTGGGACTACAGGCATATGCCACCATGCCTGGCTAATTAAAACAATTTTTTCTTTGTAGAGATGGGAGTCTTGCTATGATGCCCCAGCTGTTCTAGAACTCCTGGGCTCAAGAGGTCCTCTTGCCTCCCAAAATGCTGGAATTATAGGCATAAGTCATCATGCCTGGCCCCTAGTCCCTTTTTGAAGGACTCCTCTAATTAGGACAGACCTACCCAGAATAAACTCCCTTTTGATTAACCCAAGCTGATTAGGGACCTTAATTACATCTGCAAAATTATTTTTACCATAATCAAGGGAGTGACATCCCATCATATTCACAAATCCTGCCCACACTCAAGGAGAGGGGATTGTGTAAGATGTGTACACCAGGAGACTGAAATCTTGGAAGCCATCTTAGAATTTTGCATACCATCTGTGAGAAGGCGAGAGGAAAGGGAAGGGGAAAGTGCCAGGGTGGGTAACCTTTGAGTTGAGTACTGAAGAATGAATTTAAGTTCTCTAGGCTGCCAAGAAGGGAGACAAGTGGGTAGGGGAAAGGGAAGAGAGAAAAGAACATTATGGAAAGAGAGAAGGGGCCTGGTGCAGTGGCTCATGCCTGTAATCCCAGCACTGGGAGGCTGAGGCGGGTGGATCATCTGAGGTCAGGGGTTCGAGACCCCTCATGGCCAATATGATGAAACCCTGTCTCTACTAAAAATACAAAAATTAGCTGGGCATGGTGGTGTGCGCCTATAATCCCAGCTACTAGGGAGGCTGAGGCAGAAGAACTGCTTGAACCCGGGAGGCAGAAGTTGCAGTGAACCGAGATTGTGCCACTGCACTCCAGCCTGGGTGACAGGGAGAGATTCCATCTCAAAAAAAAAGAAAGAAAGAAGAAAGAAAGAAAGAAAGAAAGAAAAGAAAGGAGGGAGGGAGGGAGAGAGGGAGGGAGGAAGGAAAGAAAGAAAGAAAGAAAGAAGAAAGAAAGAAAGAAAGAAAGAAAGAAAGAAAGAGAGAGAGAAGGTCACGAACAAAGTTTCTTCATGAACAAAGGCACGAAGAAACCTGTTCAGTGGCAGTGGAGCTGTCCAGTAGGGCCAATGTTCAGTGGGGAGAGTGAGATCAGAGGTTGAAAGCAGGTAGGGAGCACAGAAAAGGTGGACATAATACTAAGACAAAGTACCATGTACTTTCAATAAGCTCTTGGTCTCAACTCTTGGTGACTGTACGAGGTAGGCCAAAGACGAAAACTGTCAAACGACAGAAATTTCACTTTGAAGTTCCCTCCACTCCATTTCTCCACCCCCATCCTTCCCATCTCCTTTAGCAAAGTCCTTTCCTCAGAGATCTCCCTGACCCCACCCACCACAGCACCACAGCCCTGTTGGTCTAGCAGGGTGAGTAGCCGCCCTGTCTCTGAACCCTTATGCCTAGACTTTGAAGAGGGAACAGATTCTTGCTTACTGAGTCAGCCTCTCAGCTGCTTCCTTTTTGTGCGTGAAGAAGCCAAAGAGTGAGCAGATTGGAGAGGACTAGAAGAAGCCAGAGATGCTGGTCAATGGACACAAAATTAAGAGCTAAAGGAGAGGTTGAGAGAGGGAGAGCAATATCTAAGGGTGTCTGGAATTTTTAGAGGGCTCAGAGCAGCTATAAGACTTGGAGGAGGGGGCCGGGCATGGTGGTTCATACCTGTAATCCCAGCACTTTGGGAGGCCAAGGCGGGCAGATCACAAGGTCAGGAGTTTGAGAGCAGCCTGATCAACATGGTGAAACCCCGGTCTCTACTAAAAATACAAAACTAAAAATACAAACCACACCACTGCACTCCAGTCTGGCAACAGAGCAAGACTCTGTCTCAAAATAAATAAATAAAATAAAGTAAAATAAAAATATGAAAATTAGCTGGGTGTGGCGGCACGCACTTGTAGTCCCAGCTACTCGGGAGGCTGAGGCAGGAGAACTGCTTGAACCTGGGAAGCGGAGGTTGCAGTGAGCTGAGATCACACCACTGCACTCCAGCCTGGGTGACAGAGCAAGACACCATCTCAAAAAAAAAAAAAAAAAGAAGACTTGGAGGAGGGAAAAGGGAAGTTCAGAGTGTGGTTTTGCTTGCTGTCAGATCCTTTTTGTTGCTTTTCTCAATATTTACATAAAAATGGGAATTATTTTAAAAATTATTTTATTTTATTTTGAGATGGAGTTTCACTCTTGTTGCCCAGAATGGAGTGCAGTGGCTCGATCTCGGCTAGCTGCAACCTCTGCCTCTTGGGTTCAAGCGATTCTCCTGCCTCAGCCTCCTGAGGAGCTGGCATTACAGGCATGTGTTACCATCCCCAGGTCATTTTTTGTATTTTTAGTGAAGACGGGGTTTTGCTATGTTGGCCAGGCTGGTCTGAAACTCCTGACTTTAGGTAATCCACCCATCTCGAACTCACAAAATGCTGGGATTATAGGTGTGAGCTACCACACCTAGCCATTAAAAATTAGATTATTGTGTGTGTGTGTGTGTGTGCTTTCGCACATGTGTGTATGTTGTTTTGTTTTTTGAAAATGATACTGCACAGATCCTGGGCTATATGGGAATCCAGGATTTATGTGGGTTACCTTAAAAGGAAAAGGATAAATTATGGATACCTCCATGTGAAATAGTTGAATATGTTACCACTCACTAAGGTATTTTTTTCTTCTTAAGTTTTAAAATTTTTATTATTATTGTTATTATTATTTTTTTTTGAGATGGAATCTTGCTCTGTCACCAGGCTGGAGTGCAGTGGCGCCATCTCAGCTCACTGCAATCTCCGACTCTCTGGATCAAGTGATTCTCCTGCCTCAGCCTCCTGAGTAGCTGGGATTACAGGTGCGTGCCACTACACCCGGCTAATTTTTGTATTTTTAGTAGAGATGGAGTTTTACCATGTTGGCCAGGCTGGTCTTGATCTCATGACCTCGTGATCCGCCTGCCTCAGCCTACCAAACTGCTGGGATTACTGGCGTGAGCCACCGCACCCGGCTCCCCCAATTTGGTTTTTTTTTTTTTTTTTTTGAGACAAGGTCTCACTGTGTCACCCAGCCAGGAGTGCAGTGGCACAGTCACTGCTCACTGCAGCCTCAACTTCCTGGGCTCAAACGACCCTCCTGCCTCAGCCTCCCAAGTAGCTGGAACTACAGGTGTGCACCACCATGCCTGGCTATTTTTGTATTTTTAGTAGAGATAGGGTTTTGCCATGTTGCGCAGGCTTGTCTCAAGTTCCTGAGCCCAAGCCATCCACCTGCCTCAGCCTCACAAAGTGCTGGGATTACAGGCATCAGCCACTGTGCCCGGCCCATACAAATTTTTATTTTATTTATTTATTTATGTATTATTATTATTATTTTGGAGAAAGGGTCTCACTCTGTCGCCCAGGCTGGAGTACAGTGGTGTGATCTGGGCTCACTGCAACCTCCGCCTCCTCGGTTCATGCGATTCTGCTGCCTCAGCCTCCCGACTAGCTGGGATTACAGGTGCCCACCACCACGCCTGGCTAATGTTGTATTTTTATTAGAGACGGGGTTTCTCCATGTTGGTCAGGCTGGTCTCGAACTCCTGAACTCAGGTGATCCACCAGCCTCGGCCTCCCAAAGTGTGGGGATTACAGGCGTGAGCCATTGCGCCTGGCCAAAAAACTTCTTTAGAGAGGCAGTCTCGCTCTGTCACCCAGAGGGCTGGGGTGCAGTAGTACGATTGCAGCTCACTGTAACCCTGAACTCCTGGGCTCAAGCAATCCTCCCACCTCAGTCTCCCAAATAGCTAGTACTATATGCATGTGCCACCATGGCCAGCTTCTAAAGTATTTACTTCAGAGGGAAGTCCAAGAACATAAACTTCCCAAAATGAATGTGTAATAGTAGAATTTCAGAGGCCATAGTGTGGGATGATGGCTTTTTCCTGAAAACAAAACAAAACACAGTCTTGTCTCATTCCATCTAGTTTGTACCTATTTATCCGGTCTCTGGTTCCTGGGGTCAGCCATGCTTCCGTCTTTGAAATTTGTGTCATATCTGGTACGTACTGACCAAAATGACTAACCTTTAACTGTGCATCTTTTGGAGGGAAAATTATTCTGCCTTGTTTTCCCTCAAGCAGAAAAAGAACAAATCACCTGCTGCCTCGGGAGGACACGATTTCTGCCAATCCCACATGTGAGCGGCGTTCATGGCTTCCAGGCAAAGTGGGGTCCCAGGGCCTGCAGAACATTCGGCCACATTCACCAGCCTGTCTCTCCTCTGGACCTCTTGGCACAAGCTTTTACTCTCCAGACTGTGTGTGTTTGGTTGAATCGAAATAAACACAGTAGGATTTTGTTTTAGTTTGTTGTTTGTTCTGCAGAAGGAGGTCTTAGAGGGAGGACGTCCCACGCAGAACGAGGTCTTAGAGGGAGGATGTCCCAGCCAAACTTGACCCCACACAGGCCAGAGAGAAGTGGTAGGGAGGGCAGCAAAAAGGAACTCTGAAGTAAAATGGAGACTGGTGTGGGGACTGACTTCCTCCCCAAAAAGTCTGGAACATTCTTCTCAAAGCCCCATGCCGCCAAACTTCCCTGCCATTCCCTTGAAATGTTCTCAGAGCAGGGCTCCACATGGCCCGCATGTACACCCATGCGCGCGCGTACCACACACACACACGCACACACGCACACAGTTCTGTCTGGTAACAGATTGGGTCTGAAAAATCTGGCAGTCTGCGTGGCCGATGGCAGAGTGTCGAGCCTGTTCTCACTGTCTCCCTGGAGTCCCTGTGCAGACGCAGGTGCACGTCAGCGCCTGCTCTAATTTTATCCCTGGTTGATGGAGGAGACTAACTGAGCAGCAGGGAGCCTGCTATTTTGGGTCTCTCCGTGGCTCTGGGTTATATAAAGCCTATTGCTGTGACCTGCATTGCTTTGAGGCTGTGCCTCACTGTCTTGCGTCCTCTGTCACAATATGTCATCAGTTCAGACATTCACACACACACCCCTGGGTCTCTGGAGAATGAGAAAGGAGGTGTGTGCTGGAGGAGTGTGTGTGTGTGTGTGTGTGTGTGTGTGTTCCTGCAAGTTCCCTGAGGAATGAGGCCTACATATGCTACTGGGAGGGAAATTGTACGTGAAGGAGGTTTGTTCTTGAAGGAAATGGAAAGATCTTTCTGATGGAGGCATGTGAGGGTATGTGCTTTGGGCTTTAGCACAGAATGTGTTTGTAAGCTGAGGTTGTGGGTCTGCTGTTGGCATGGCAATAAGAAAAACTTCTATTTCAGTAACTCTTTTCATTTGATGG
The DNA here is from genome assembly GCF_009764315.1 of Trachypithecus francoisi. Lineage (NCBI taxonomy): Eukaryota > Metazoa > Chordata > Mammalia > Primates > Cercopithecidae > Trachypithecus > Trachypithecus francoisi. The sequence goes on along the minus strand of NW_022681468.1, from coordinate 32,013,932 downwards.
AACCCAGGGGTTGCATAAATCACACACAAACGGCTCTGCCTTTGAACGACAGGAAATTTTCATCTGGAATTAGGAGTAGCAGCTACATGAACAAACATGAGTGAGAATTTAGAGACGGGCTGATGGCAGACGATGGCGTTTCCTACATCACTGGGGAAATTTTTCACCTGGATATGTTGTCTTTCTGATTAAAAAACAAAATAAAACGAAACTTATGTTTCCTGCTATTGTGATTATTGTGTATTGTGTTAAGATATGTGTTTTCTGAACAGGCATGGTGGCCCACACCTGTAATCCCAGCATGTTGGGAACCTGACGTAGGAGAACTGCGTGAGCCCGGGAGTTTGACACCAGCCTGGGCAACATAGTGAGACCCCTGTCTCTTAAAAAAAAAAAAAAAGATATGTGTTTTCTAGAGTTAATCATATACGATATCTAAATTATCTTTGTATCTCCCCATATTGAATGTGAATATTTTAGGTATACATTTTGATAGGTGAACATATAATAGAATCCTAACATAACACAGCTCATTATTGTATGAATTTGAAAGTACTAGGTTTCTCAAAATATAAATTATTCAGAGGGAACAAGCCTAACAGATCTCAGTGAGCTTAGCACACAGATATTCATCCTGTCCCCCCAATACCAGCAGGGAAAAGATGTCCCGTACTTGCTGAGCTACGTGTCTCCCAGATATAATCTCCCAGGGTATATTCTGGCTAACATGATGGAGCCCTTAAGGCATCACCAGGGGAATGAGGACTTGGCGTGGACACCTCCTGGCTCGTGGAGCCTGCCAGAATGTGAGGCCTGCGGCTGGGGCTCGTCTTGCTGATTTGAGCTTCCCGTCACTGGCAGCTCCCACAGCAGGTGGCGTTCCCATAACTAGCAACTTCACTGAGCCACTGTTTCTTAGCTGCTCTTTGAAAGGCGTTGAAGACCCCTCTCTTCCACTGGCCAAAGCACTTCTAAGGGGTTTTGGAGAGAAAAACTTGGGAGCTATCCATGAAGAAAACAGAAGAATCTGGCAGCCGTTTCCATAGGGCTGAACAAGCGCCTTAGAGAATTCCAGTGAAGGGGGCAGCTAAGGGAAGAAGGAAACAGAAATGGACTAGAATCGAAGTCAGGGCTCGTAGGGGCTGGATGGTGAAACGAAGCTAGGAATGGGGAAAGTATAGATGCATCACTGCGTCGCTTATTAATAATTGATTTAGGCAGACTCTTCCTACTCATGCCCTCCCCCCACCATGGCTGGGGGCAGGAGCTCACCATTCTGGCTCTTTGGTGGTCTGCTTTTTGCCTTCCAATGCCCCTCCACCATGCTGTCAGTGTCCTTTCTAAAACACAAGTCCTGTGATCCCACTGGGTTAGCCTGTGCCGTGGCCCTTCATTTCTCTCTCTGGAGAAAACCTAAATGCTTTAGCAGATAGACAAGGCCCTCTGCAACCTGGGACCTGCTTATTTCTCTGGATCAGTTTAGACTGCAATCCTCTCAACCATTCACACCAACCCTCTCCTCTTTCCACTCCTTGGCATCTTTTTTTTTTTTTTTTTTTTTTTTTTTGAGGCGGAGTCTCGCTCTGTCGCCCAGGCTGGAGTGCAGTGGCCGGATCTCAGCTCACTGCAAGCTCCGCCTCCCGGGTTTACGCCATTCTCCTGCCTCAGCCTCCCGAGTAGCTGGGACTACAGGCGCCCGCCACCTCGCCCGGCTAGTTTTTGTATTTTTAGTAGAGACGGGGTTTCACTGTATTAGCCAGGAGGGTCTCGATCTCCTGACCTCGTGATCCGCCCGTCTCGGCCTCCCAAAGTGCTGGGATTACAGGCTTGAGCCACCGCGCCCGGCCTTTTTTTTTTTTTTTAAATACAGTGTCTCACTCTGTCACCCAGGCTGGGATGCAGTGCGTGATCTCAACTCGCTGCAGCCTTGACCTCCCGGGTTCAAGAGATCCTCCCATCCTCCCACTTCAGCTTCCCCAGTAGCTGGAAACACAGGCATGTGCCACCATGCCCGGCTAGTTTTTCTACTTTTTTTTTTTTTTTTTTGTAGAGACGGGGTTTTGCCATATTGCCCAGGCCGGTCTTAAGTCCTGGGCTCAAGTGATCCACGTGCCTCACCCTCCCAAATTGCTGGGATTATGGGCATGAGCCACTGAATCCTGCCCTTGGCACCTTAAAGCTAAATGTGCTGAACTCTCCCATCTGTGTGTTAGCACGCACCATTCCATCTGCCTGGAATGCTCTTCCCTGTCACTTTTTTTCCCCTGAAAAACTCCAAAGCTTCTTTCAGGCCTCAACTCAAGCAGGACGTGTTAACCCCTCCACACCTGGATCAGGTGCCTTTCCACTCCATCTTTGCTCACCCTTGCTGCAGTGCTTGAATGCTCTGCAATCTTTCCTGGGGTTCTACAAGACAAGACTGCATTTCTTTTTCTTTTCTTTGGAGACAGAGTCTCACTCCTTCACCTAGGCTCAGGTGCAGTGGCGTGATCTTGGCTTACTGCAACCTCTACCTCCTGGGTTCAAGCTATTCTCATGTCTTAGCCTCCTGAGTAGCTGGGATTACAGGTGCACGCCATCACACCCGACTAATTTTTATTTATTTATTTATTTTTATTTTTTTAGTAGACATGGGGTTTTGCCATGTTGGCCAGGCTGGTCTCAAACTCCTGAACTCTAGTGATCCCTTGCCTCAGCCTCCCAAAGTGCTGGGATTACAGGCATGAGCCACCGCGCCCAGCCAAGACTGCATTTCCTTACTGGGCCTACTGCTCAGCCTGCCCAGTAAGTATTTGCCGAATGAATGAATTGGGGAAGAGGCCACATTTTTAAACTAAAGCTTTCTCAAATGTTGTGAGGGATAGGGCTTGTGGGAAATGACAGTGACACTGAAGAGGAAAGGCCAGGTCCTGGGAAGTCTGACCATGAGTAAAACCAGTGGGCCTGCAATCGTCTGTCTCCAAAGCCTCAAACAGTGGGGCATAGAACAGAGCCGGCCTGTCCTGCCCACCGTTATATCATGCAGGTAGCACTATTGAGTGGATGGAGCCATTAGCAAGGTACCCGTCCCACCATGGTGATCAACCACCACAGATCAGCATCTTTCCAGCATTTTTCCCATTATCTATGGCAGGGCCTGCCTTTTCTGCACTGCCATGCCACCAAGCATTTGTGGGGTAAGAGTAGAGAATTTGTATACGGACCTCCATGTCCTTCCTGGAGGACCGCATGCCTCCATCTATGTCTCCCCCTTGGTCCCGCCAAGAAACTGCCAAGCCAGCTGTGATTCTCCAATGACCATCAGAACCTTGCAGCTCTATTCCATGGGGTGGGTTGCCCCCTCTGCCCGGGACACACCCTGGTGAGACTGGCCTTAGGGACCTGGGCACAGGAGAGGATTCAACAGGCTGAATGCCTAATACTCGACCGAATTAAACTGGGCCACCTTGGGTCAGGGAATTCAGCTCAGCAATTCTGGTGGTAGCTGACATCAGTATTTTAGAGGACATGGAGACAGGATTAAAAGAGACCTCATGCTATAAATCAGGTTCAAATGCACTGAGAGAGACTATTTAATTACATCCCTGATACTGCCTATGTATACAAGGCAATTTTTTATAAGACAGTTAATCACCACTTAATTCATCCGTTTTAATATTTACATTTTCATTTATTAGGCTTCATTAAAGTAGGACCTAGCTTTTCTATACTCTGAAGGCATCACTGCTCAAAATATTTTCATTTAATACTGTGTCAAAAACTGCCTACTTATCTTCCAAAGATAGATCTGTGTGTGTGTGTGTGTGTATACATGGACTGTTGTCCTAAGTCCTTTGTCTCCTCTTCTCAGAGTCTGCCCCATGATAACAGAATAATAATGATGTTATTCCAGAATAAACTTGCAATGTGGAGGCTGGAAGTGGTGGCTCACACCTGTGATCCCAGCACTTTGGGAGGCCGAAGTGGGTGGATCACTTGAGGCTGGGAGGTCTAGACCAGCCTGGCCAACATGGTGAAACCCTGTCTCTACTAACAGTACAAAAACAAAAACAAAAATTGTGGTACATGCTTGTAATCTGAGCTACTTAGGAGGCTGAGGCATGGGAATTGCTTAAACCCGGGAGGCAGAGGTTGCAGTGAGTGGAGATTGTGCCACTATACTCCAGCCTGGGTGACAGAGCAAGACTCTGTCTCAATGAATAAATGAATGAATGAATCAACAAACTTGCAATGGGGAAGGTGGGTACATAACCGGCATTTTTGTGAAACTTTCAGAATTTTATTTTACTTATTTTATTTTATTTTATTTTTTTGAGTCTCGCTCTATCGCTCAGGCTGGAGTGCAGTGGCATGATCTTGGCACACTGCAACCTCTGCCTTCCGGCTTCAAGCCATTCTCCTGCCTCAGCCTCTCGAGTAGCTGGGACTACAGGCGCCTGCCACCACGCTTGGCTAACTTTGGTATTTTTAGTAGAGACGGGGTTTCACTATGTTTGACCATGTTTAGTAGAGACGGGGTTTCACCAGGCTGGTCTCGAACTCCTGGCCTCAAATGATCCGCCCACCTTGGCCTCCCAAAGTGCTGGGATTACAGGCGTGAGCCACTGTGCCCAGCCAGCTTTCAGAATTTTAGACAGTGCCTTCTTAGGCTCATGAATCCTGACAGATAGCCCGCTGTGACAGAGAGGGAGAAGGAGAGAGCCTGCATGAACAGGAGCCTGAGGGACTAGAGAGGAAAGGAAGATGGCTGTTGGCACACTTGCAATTTTAGAACAGCTGCAGTGGTTAGAGTAGCTCCCCCTGAATGTGATGACGCTGGGCCACTTAGCGGAAAGGGAGAGAAGATTCTACAGCTAATGACAAGGAGGAGGGAGGACTCGATATACTCAGTGGGTGGGTATTAAAGGGATTATGTGTATTAGGCAGTATTACCAGAAAGGCATGTGCTTTAACTGCCAAGAAACTATTAATGAATTGGAACGCCTTCCAGGGATGAGAACAAGTTAAAACAATATATTCTGTGCTCAACATGTAAAATATTCCAAAATCAGTAGCACATTTGGCTTTATGGGACATGATGAGGGAGAAATTACAGAAGGTCTCATATCACCATTTAATTTGGTCTCTTTTTAAAAGTCAAGTAACAGGGCTCTCCATAGTAAGGTTACTAGCTAATGTTTATTGAATGTTGACTGCATGCTTATTGCTCATTTAAAGGTTCTATATCGAGGCTGGGCGTGGTGGCTCATGCCTGTAATCCCAGCACTTTGGGAAGCTGAGATGAGTGGATCACTTCAGGTCAGGAGTTCGAGACCAACCTGGCTAATACAGCGAAACTCCTCCTCTACTTAAAATACAAAAAGTAGCCAGGCATGGTGGCTGTGCCTGTAGTCCCAGCTATTTGGGAGGCTGAGGCATGAGAATCACTTGAACCCAGGAGGCGGAGGTCGCAGTAAGCTGAGATCGCATCACTGCACTCCAGCCTGGGCAACAGGGTGAGACTTGGTCTCAAAAAAAAAAAAAAAAAAAAAAGAAATTTCTATATCCATCAACTCACGTAACCCCCACAACTTTATGAGGTAGGTACTCTTATAATCCCCATTTCACAGACAGGAAAATAAAGCCACAGAGAGATCAAGTAACATGCCAAGACCACACAGCTACTACATGTTAGAGCTAGGATGATTTGAACCTAGGCTGGTTGACTCTAGATCCCAAACTTATTATTTATTTATTTATTTGAGACAGAGTTTCAGTCTCATTGCCCAGGCTGGAGTACAATAGTCTCACCACAACCGCCACCTCCCGGGTTCAAGCGATTCTCCTGCCTCAGCCTCCCAAGTAGCTGGGATTACAGATGTCTGCCACCACGCCCAGCTAGTTTTTGTATTTTTAGTAGAGATGGGGTTTCACCATCTTGGCCAGGCTGATCTTGAACTCCTGACCTCGTGATCCACCCACCTCAGCCTCCCAAAGTGCTGGGATTAGCTAGATCCCAAACTTATAACCACCATTCTATACCACCTTTATGGTGGACCAGATGCCTCTTTTTTTTTGAGACGGAGTCTCGCTCTGTCACCCGGGCTGGAGTGCAGTGGCCGGATCTCAGCTCACTGCAAGCTCCGCCTCCCGGGTTTACGCCATTCTCCTGCCTCAGCCTCCCGAGTAGCTGGGACTACAGGCGCCCGCCACCTCGCCCGGCTAGTTTTTTGTATTTTTTAGTAGAGACGGGGTTTCATAGTGTTAGCCAGGATGGTCTCGATCTCCTGACCTCGTGATCCGCCCGTCTCGGCCTCCCAAAGTGCTGGGATTACAGGCTTGAGCCACCGCGCCTGGCCCTTTTTTTTTTTTTTTTAAGACAGAGTCTTGCTCTGTTGCCCAGGCTGGAGCAGTGGCATGATCTCTGCTCACTGCAACCTCTGCCTCCTGGGTTCAAGTAATTCACCCTCCTCAGCCTCCCGAGTAGCTGGGACCACAGGTACGTGCACCATGCCTGGCTAATTTTTGTATTTTTAGTAGAGATGGGGTTTCACCATGTTGGCCAGGCTGGTCTCAAACTCCTGGCCTCAAGCAACCCACCCACCTAGGCCTCCCAAAGTGCTGGGATTACAGGCTTGAGCCACCGCGCCTGGCCCTTTTTTTTTTTTTTTAAGACAGAGTCTTGCTCTGTTGCCCAGGCTGGAGCAGTGGCATGATCTCTGCTCACTGCAACCTCTGCCTCCTGGGTTCAAGTAATTCATCCTCCTCAGCCTCCCGAGTAGCTGGGACCACAGGTACGTGCACCATGCCTGGCTAATTTTTGTATTTTTAGTAGAGATGGGGTTTCACCATGTTGGCCAGGCTGGTCTCAAACTCCTGGCCTCAAGCAACCCACCCACCTAGGCCTCCCAAAGTGCTGGGATTATAAGCGTGAGCCACTGTGCTTGGCCCAGATGCCCTTTTAAAACTGTCTACTGATGGTATGCAAGTTATTTGTTTTACTTCAGTGTATAAGAATGAAAAACTATGTAGAAATCCTATTTGAACATCAGCATGACATCATTAATAACAAATGCTTATGAATCCAGGTCAGTTGTCTTCACCTTTAGGGCATAGGAGCCTCTCCACAGAGGACTCAGCATGAGTCTTATTTCTTGATGCCCTGCACCAAAGTGATTTTCAACAAGTGGTCTCTTTATCTATTCACTGAATAAATGTTTCTTAAGCACTTACTCTGTGCCAGCCATGCCAAGCACACTGTACTAGGCTCTGGAAATATACTTGGGTCTAAGGCATAGTCTCTGCCCTCAAAGGGCATGTAACACATGGACATCTCTCAACCAATGACCAATAGGTTTAAAGCTCCATATCCTAAGGCTGATGCCCACCTGTTTTCCATTTGTCACCTGCTTCAGACATGAGGGTTATTATTATTATTATTTTTTGAGACAGAGTCTCGCTCTGTTGCCCAGGCTGGAGTGCAGTGGCCGGATCTCAGCTCACTGCAAACTCCACCTCCCAGGTTTACGCCATTCTCCTGCCTCAGCCTCCTGAGTAGCTGGGACTACAGGCGCCCGCCACCTCGCCCGGCTAGTTTTTTATATTTTTTAGTAGAGACAGGGTTTCACCATGTTCGCCAGGATAGTCTCGATCTCCTGACCTCGTGATCCGCCTGTCTCAGCCTCCCAAAGTGCTGAGATTACAGGCTTGAGCCACCGCGCCTGGCCTAGACATGAGGGTTATTACTATTTGCTGGAGGCCTTAGGGAAAGCTCAACTCCCAAATGAATGGGCTGCCATCCTGAAAGTCATCTGTGTCCAGGAAAGTTTTCCTAGCCAAGAGCTCGATGTTCTTAACAGGAAAGTGACACTGAGTGATGTCAAAGATGACCGTCAGTTAAAACAGATGATTGTGAACAGAATGTGTAACATGAACTCATTGTGGTTTAAATATGTATATGTGTATATTGATGACTAAACGTCTAATTGTAGGCAGTGTAGTCTGGTGGCTACAAATCTGGGTTCTAGAGTCAGATTATTTGGATTTTATTAGCTTTGCAACTTTAACATTTCTATGTCACACATTCAATGTGAAAACAGATGTAAAGTACTTACAGTGATGCCTCGAACACAGTAAGCTCTTTATAAACATTAGTGATTATTCTCATCAATATTATTACTCCCCAAAGCTACTTCTAAAAGGTGGCTCCAGGGTAGAAGGCAGAGAAAACTTTACTTTTTTATTAGTGTTACTTACTTCTTGATTATTGGAATTTTAGAAACATGTATTACTTTTATAATTAAAAAACAACAAACCTTGATTAGGAGTATCCAGTGCATAAAAATAAAAACAAACTAAACTGGCCGGGCATGGTGACTCGAGCTTGTAATCCCAGCTACCTGGCAGGCTAAGGCAGGAGAATCGCTTGAACCTGGGAGGTGGAGGTTGCAGTGAGCCAAGATCGTGCCATTGCACTCCAGCCTGGGTGACAAGAGCAAACCTCTGTCTCAAAAAAAAAAACAAAAACAAAAAAACAAAAACTAAACTAAACCAACCATTTATTTTGGTTCTCTGGAGGCTCCTACTGAAACATAATGAATCACCTGAAAGGTACATAAAAAGAGTACCTCTCGACCAGATGCAGGGGCTCACACCTGCAATCCCAGCACTTTGGGAGGCCGAGGCAGGTGGATCACTTGAGTTCAGGAGTTTGAGACCAGCCTGGCCAACATGGTGAAACCCCATCTCTACTAAAAATACAAAAAATTAGCCGAGCATAGTGACAGGTACCTGTAATCCCAGTTACTTGGGAGGCTGAGGCAGGAGAATCGCTTGAACCCAAGAAGTGGAGGTTGCAGTGAGCCGAGATCGCACCACTGCACTCCAGCCTGGGCAACATAGCAGGACTCCATCTCAAAAAAAAAAAAAAAAAAGTGTACCCCTTTTCACCCTCTCCCACCTGGTACCTGTTTTTTAGGGAAAATTGACTTCAGGTAGGAAACTTAAAAACATTCTGGTCTAGTTTCTCTAGGGAGCAGCTTGTAGAATTATAAAGTACAAGGTAGGCTGCACCAGGCAAGGCTTCATCTAGGGCTCCAGGACCCCATCTCTGTTTATCTTTAAGTAGGGCTCTCCTCCACTGTCGGTGCAATTCTCAGGCTCCTCATGTAAGGTGGCTGACAACAACTCTAGGTCTGTATGTGGTCAGGTTCAAGTCTAGTGGAAAACAGCACATGCTTCTCTCTGGGCAATCCCAGCAAAGGTCTCATTGTGTTTCACTGGGGTAATGTGCCCACCTCTGAACCAATCACTGTAGCAGAGGAATTGAGCAGTGCTCTGATTGGCCAGGCCATCTATGGAGGGAGAGGTAGAGTCAACTGCACTTAATACACAGAGATTAGGAGTGGGGAAGGGTAATTTCCTAGATGAAAATGGGAATCCAGTTGCCAGAAGAAGCCTGAATGAGCGTTGGGTGGCAAAGCAAGAGTTCCAACACATCAATGAAGGAAAATGTGCAGTTTCAGGGGTGACCTGATGGTGTTATATCTCCTCAATTGATTTGCTTTTCCAAAGCTTCCTTGTAGATACCTCTCACATACAGACCTACCCTGGGGTGGAGCAAAGAAATGGCAAACTTTCCTTATGCCTAGGCTAGGCATCTGTCCATATCTGGGGTTGCCAGGACTAGTGACTTGGAATCAGGAGACTCACACAGGGAAGAGAAGGTGAAAGCGAAAGATTGAATATACAGAAGGCCAGGCTTGAGGTGTCAGGAAACTATATCTGTCTTCTAGGAGTGGCAGATTTGTGAATGCCTCTCATATACACAAGACTTAAGCTTGGAATTTCAACTGCCCTGGGGGCAGGCAGGTGAAGCAAATGAGTTCAGCAGGCTGCTGCACCAAACCCAAGACATGTGCCCACCTAACAGTGGCGTCTATAACCCACTATCACTATTTTTCCACAGGAGAGTCTGTAAATCCAGAATGGATGTGTGTGCATGTGCACATGTGTGCAATTTCCCTGTTTTTATTCCTATTTTATTTTGGGGGGACAGGGTCTTGCTCTGTTGCCCAGGCTGGAGTGCAATGGTGCAATCACAGCTCACTGCAGCCTCGACCCCCTGGGCTCAAGCAATCCTCCCACTTTAACCTCTCAAAAAGCTGGGACCACAGGCGTGTGCCACCACATCTGGCTAACTTTTTTGTTTTTATTTTTTGTAGAGATGGGGGAGGTCTCCCTATTTTGCCCAGGCTGGTCTCAAAGTCCTGGGCTGGTCTTGATCCTCCTGCCTCAGTCTCCCAAAGTGTTGAGATTTCAGTGTGACTTAACATGCCTGGCTTCTCTGTTTTTAAATGTTGACAACTAAAACAAATGTTAAAATACACTATGTGGTTAGGCTCGGTGGCTTGTGCCTGTTGTCCCAGCAACTCAGGAGGCGGAGGTGAGAGGATCACTTGAGTCTCAGAGCTCGAGGCTGCAGTAAGCCATGGTCCTACCACTGCACGGACCTCCCCAACCCCCAAGTTTGTGACATGTGATACAGCCATAAGCCACAGAGCAAATGGAAGACCCTTCTCAATTAGTGCAATATTAAATCTGTGTGCTAATCTATGCCCAAATCAACAATTACCCAACGACAGCCCACTGCCCAAAGTTCAGCCCTTTAATCTACCCTATCTAACTAAAATCTAAAAAATACCATGTGGGCCATGAAAGGTGAGGGAACATCACTGTGAGAACTGTACTTTCATTTCCTGGCGGGGGTGTGGTTAAATTCACAACTTTGGTGTGATACTAACCGTCGGAGGGTTTTACATTCGATTTCCTGTTTCCTTTTCTTAATAAAGAAAGGAAAAGTGGGCCCCCGCAGCAACGGTAAGCTGAGTTCCATAGGAAGACACCATGGGGGTTCCAACTTGGCCACAAGCAAAAACAAAACGTAACCCCGAAACCTGGTAAATAGCAATATGCAGAAAACTGTGGGCCATGTGGTTGCTTAGGGGTGTTTTGATCATCTTATGCAGCAATTTTCCACCTTAAAGTCATCAGACTAGTGGCTATGTCCTTTATTTTCGAGTTGCTAGAACCATTTCCCAAGAAAGATTTAGAATATAATAACAGTGATAATAACTATGGTAGCTCTCGTGTGCCAGGGACAGGGAGAGATGCCTCACATGTCTCTAATTCTGGGGTAAACGCTCCAAGAATGATTCCCATTTTACAGGCGAGGAAACTGAAGTTTGGAGGAGTTAAGATAATTTGTCCAAGTTACTTTAACTGACGGAGATGGGGTTTCATTCTTTCTTTCATCCATTAAATATTTATAGGTCGCCTATTTATTGGGCTAGACACTACAGAAAGATTGAGGGTTGAAGGCAGCTGAGCTCAGAATGAATCCCACTTGCTGAAAATAACTTATGTGGAGAAGCCACATTTGGAATATTTATTTCGAGTTTTCTTCCTTTCTTTTTAGAGACAGGGTCTTGCTCTGTCGCACGGCAGTGATAAAATCATAGCTCACTGCAGCCTCAGACTCCTGGGCTTGAGTGATCCTCCTGCCTCTGCCTCCGCCTCCCAAAGTGCTGGGATTACAGGCATGAGCCACGGCATTCGGTTTTCTTTTATTTCTTCAGACTTTAAAATTTGTATTGCATTTTATCTTTTCCCGTGGTGCTCCTCAGCAGGATGTAGACTCTTACTGAGCACAGTTCTATGCTGAGTGCTGGAAGGAATACAAAGCTGCTTGAAGGCCAGTTGCGGTGGCTCACACCTGTAATCCCAGCACTTTGAGAGGCCGAGGTGGGTGGATCACCTGAGGTCAGGAGTTCGAGACCAGACTGGCCAACATGGTGAAACCCTGTCTCTACTAAAAATACACACAAAACAAACAACAAAAATTAGCCGGATGTGGTGGTGGGTGCCTGTAATCCCAGCTACTTGGGAAGTTGAGGCAGGAGAATGGCTTGAACCCCCGGGAGGTAGAGGTTGCAGTGAGCTGAGATCGCGCCTCTGCACTCCAGCCTGGGCGACAAGAGTGAGACTGTGTCTCAAAAAAAAAAAAAAAAAAAAGCTGTATGAAAAGCTAATCCTGACTTCTGGGGGCTTGTAATTTAGTTGGGGAGGCAGAGCCTGTGCAATAAATCATTTAAATAATAACACAAAATAATGCATAATTAAGTGCCAAAGTAAATGGTCCAGGTGAAAAAGTTCAGAGGGATGAGAGGCTACTTTAGGCTGACACGGGTGGGACACTGGAACAGAGGAGGCAGGTCTTCGAGGGACAGGCAGAGTAAAGAAGACATGTTCAGTTGGTGTGTAGAAGAAAAGGAATAAAGCACAGCATAAATGAAAGTGTAGAAAGAGGAGGAATATGGTGTTGCAGTATGCTCCCGTGCATAAAGTCTCAGTTTCAGCAGTTACATGGTCCTGGTTGTGAATCCAGCCTCAGCACTTTTCTACCTGAGTGGCCCTAGATCAATTATTTTACTTGTATTAAGCCTACAAGGATTGACACAATCCTTAATACAAGGTTGAAGTTTGTTTCCTGATCTGTAAAGTGGGCATAATGAATGAAAACATGCAAACAAAACAGTAGCTGGCATAGGGCCAGGCCTCAGTGGCAGCTACTGCTATTATGATGTCTTTGCAGGGGGGATCCCTTGCAGCTGTTCCACCTGAATAGTGGAGAGACGTGTGTGGCCACACTGAAACCTGAAACCATAACGTAAGAGCCCAAGGGAGACTGGAAACTCGACAGCCATGAACTAAAAGCAGCGTGTGTCAGCCGCAGAATCGGATAACACAACCAAACCACAAATGTGCCTGCTGCTCAGGCTTTAAAGTTCTACAGCAGAGCGGGACCCACTGTGACTGACTTTGTGTGATGGAGTCAAACCACATTTTTTTTTCTTCTTTTTCTCATCAGACTTCACAGGAAATATACATCTTTGTTCAGATTTGAGATAAAGTACCCCTTCACCTTGACTCTCCTTTGCAGCATGAACTCACCATTAAGTTGCTCACTTTCTATCCTAGGCCCATATCATCACCCACTTATATTTGGTAGGCATGTGGGTTTGTATTGCTCTTATGTTAGAGGTGGAATCAAAGCTTTATCTGTTAAGACATGGTTTGTAGTCAGACTGAGACGACAGTCTAAAAAAAGGAGGTGAGAGTCTCCCGGAGGATACAGCCAAGGGGGGTGGGTTCTGTTGAAGGTTGTTTATTTTGCCATCAGTAATCCCCTACAATGTTGTTGCTCAATAATTATTTTAGGTCTCATGACTTTCAACCTAACCTCTGCGCTCACAGAGAGAATCTATACTGAGGTGTTGACATGATTTCTTAGCAGCTGTTACAAATTAATAGCCTTGGCTCCCTTCCCACGTTGAACCATTAAAATTGTGAAAAAAATTGGCATTAACGAATTTCCTAAAGACCCCTCACCCGGTCTAATGGGACCTCTGTCCCGTTCTAGGAGTGCCTATTCCTAGATTTCTTTATTATTTATTTTATTTATTTTTATTTTTTTCTTTTAAGCCCAAATCTCACCACTAGATCTCTTTAAAAAGGACTAACCTATGGGCCGGCGCGGTGGCTCACACCTGTAATCCCAGCACTTTGGGAGGCTGAGGTGGGTGAATCACCTGAGGCCACTAGCTCGAGGCCAGCCTGGCCAACATGGAGAAACCCCATCTCTACTAAAAACACAAAAATTAGCCAGTCATGGTGGTACACATCTGTTATCCCAGCTACTTGGGAGGCTGACACAGGAGAATGGCTTGAACCCAGGAGGTGGAGGTTGCAGTGAGCTGAGATCATGCCACTGCACTCCAGCCTGGGTGACAGAGCAAGACTCCATTTCAAAAAAAAAAAAAGGACTAACCTAAGAATTGATGGTAGGAGGCATGGAAGGAGGAGTACAAACAATAGCCCAGTAGGTTATAGCTTATAGCCAGTGTTCAATAAACTTGTCTCAGAATCCTGAGAAGGAAGGAGGCAAATATATAATAAACTACCACCACGTTAATGCCTACTATTTGTCAAGCGTTGCCATACACACACCTTATCTTGTCCTCCCAACAACAGTATAAGGAAGGTAGTATTGGTGTGCCCATTTTCAGAGAAGGAAACTGAGGCACAGAAAGATTAAATAATTCGGAAGATAGTTTGCAATGAGTAGCAGAGCAGGGATTTGAACCCAGGGAGTCGAGCTCCAGGGCTGGTGTTGTCAAATGCTACTAAGATATGTGTATTTTATCAGGAGGAGGCCGAGGGAGAGGAGGCACTGTAAAGAAATAGAAGGGTGTCTTGGGAGCTTCAGCTTTGGCCTATAGCACGATGCTATATCAGTCACAAACAGAACCCAAGCCCAGATGGACAAGGCCATATCCTGACAAATACCCAGAGGTAAGACAATCACAGTTTCGTACCCACTCTCTGTCAGCATCCTTTGCTGTTCTTGTGGGGCCAGCCAGGTTCCAGCTGAGTTGTAAACTTGTGGTAGGGATCTAGCTAGCCTAAGGGATTAGTGGAGCCATCTCTGGCTCATTGAGCTCCAGAGTGGCCAGTGAGAGCCTGGGAGTTGGATCAGATGACACTTCTGGAGGCATGGGCTATGGTCCCAAGGGTCCCCAGTAATTGGACGAGGGACTTGGACCCCCAGCCTAATATGGAAGCATCTCAAGACCCTTCTCTGGTCCTGTGTCTTCACTGACCCTGGGGAAAGGGCCTCCACTTTGCTTTAGAGAATTGAGCACAGTCTGGGAAGTCAGTCATTTCTGGGTTTGAATCTCATTTATTGCCTGTGCTGAGTTGGGAAAGTTAACTTCTCTATGTCTCTATTGCTTTTTTTAAAAATTAAAAATATAGAAGGCTGGACGCAGTGGCTCACACCTGTAATCCCAGCACTTTGGGAGGCCGAGGCGGGTGGATCACAAGGTCAAGAGATTGAGGCCATGCTGGCCAACATGGTGAAACCCTGTCTCTATTAAAAATACAAAAAAATTGGCTGGATGTGGTGGCGGGCACCTTTAGTCCCAGCTACTTGGGAGGCTGAGGCAGGAGAATTGCTTGAACCGGGAGGTTGGGGTTGCAGTGAGCTGAGATTGTGCCACTGCACTCCAGCCTGGTGACAGCGAGACTCAGTCTCAAAAAAAAAAAAAAAAAAAAAATGTGCTTCCATCTCTTCATCTGTCAAAGAGGATAGTATAAGAACCTACCTCACAGGGTTGTCTTAAGGACAAAGTAAACAAATTCACATCAGTCACATAAAGCACACTTGGCACTCAGTAAATGTAGTAATGAACTACACCTTGCCTCCGTTTAAGAAGTCATTCTAACTGTTTCAAGCCCCACAATGCACATTATCTCATACAGGTAGGGAGCGGCCCCAGGAACAAAGCCTATGGTTTTGCCAGGCCCTGCAGCCACGTGCTCAGGCCTCTCTTGGAGAGAAAATGGTTTCATCATTCAGCTTTCTAGGTCATGGCCACTTTCTTCAGGGCAGGGCTCTCTGTGGCCTTGCCTGCTCGACATGCTTGGTTATGCCCAGCATGCCAGCCTGGCTCTGCCGGCCCCCAGCGTGACAAGGAGCACAGAGAGGCATACGCCTGCCTGCCACGAAGAACGCTTATTCATGACAGGTCCATAGTGTCACAATGCTTGTTCTTGCCTCTGGAGCAGGTGAGGAGCCCATGGATGCTAGTGCACTTCTGAAGATCCTTTCGTTGAACTGGCTGGATGACCATGACTGTGACCTTCAGCCAGGAAATCCCTGCACTCAAGGGAAGGCTACCCCAGGGTCCAGGGCAAGGGCAATGTTTAGGCTAGTAGAAAGGCCCTTTCTGGCTGGGTGCAGTGGCTCACACCTGTAATCCCAACATTTTGGGAGGCTAAGGCAGGCCATCGCTTGAGCCCAAGAGTTTGAGACCAGCCTGGGCAACATGGTGAAACCCCATCTCTACAAAAAATACAAAAATTGGCCTGGTTTGGTGGCTGGCACCTGTAGTCCCAGCTATTCAGGAAGATGAGGAGGGAGAATCACTTGAGCCTGGGAGGTCAAGGCTGCAGTGAGCTAGGATCAAGTCACTGTGTTTCTGCCTGGGAAAGACAGCGAGACCTGTCTCAGAAAAAAGAAAGGCCCTTTCCAAAGTTGACTTAGGAGCCTCAGAAGGGAAGGGTAGAGATGACAGGGCAGGTCTCGCGGGCTGTGTCTGTGTCTGCTGTCTAAGGTATCTAGCCACCGGCACAGCAGGGCTTTCCAGGAACATCGCTACCATTCTGGTTCTGAGATGTGTTCCAGAGGTTCTGGTTCGCTTCCGTATGGGTTCCAGACTTCCTTTCGTCGAATCCTAACACTGTCATTTATCAGCTGTGTGACCTTTGGCAATCTCCTTAACCTCTCTGCCTCCATTTCTCATCTATAAGAGGGGATGATAATAATCTGCTCACCTACTCACCTCTTTATGTTGTTTTGAGGCTTAAACGAGTTTTTACAAAAATGCTCAGAACAATGCCTGGCATGTCGTAGCGTAAATATTAACTGCTATTTTTCACATGCTAGAGATTTTAGTTCTGGACGGAGGCTCATCTAAGTAAGGTGGCAATTCCAGAATTCTAGACTAAGTCTATTTGACCTTGAAGTCTATTTTCCTTGAAAGCTACTACCTTGTATAAAAAGAACCCCTACTTTGCATGCTTTAGGAGAGACCATATTATAACTTTGGGGACACCAGTCCTCCAAGGTACAGCACAGTTGTCCGACCTCAGAATTTTTTTTTTTTTTTTTTTGAGACGGAGTTTCGCTCTTGTTGCTCAGGCTGCAGTGCAATGGCATGATCTTGGCTCACTGCAAACTTCGACTCCTGGGTTCAAGTGATTATCCTGCCTCAGCCTCCCGAGTAGCTGGGATTACAGGCGTATTCCACCACACCCGGCTAATTTTGTGTTTTTAGTAGAGATGGGCTTTCTCCATGTTGGTCAGGCTGATCTCAAACTCCTGACCTCAGGTGATACACCTACCTTGGCCTCAAAGTGCTGGGATTACAGGCATGAGCTACCGTGCTTGGCCCAGAAGAATTTTTTTTTTTTTTTTTTTTTTTTTTTTTTTTTTTTTAACAAACAGGGTCTTGCTCTGTCTCCCAGTCTGGAGTGTAGTAGTATGATCATAACTCACTGCAGCCTAGACCTCCTGGGCTCAAATGGTCCTTCTGCCTCAGCCTCCCAAAGTGCTGGAATTACAGGTATAAGCCGCCATGCCTGGACAGATTTTTGTTTCAGAAGCAGGAATTAAGTGCCCATGGGTAGTAGGAACTCAGGATAATCCAGCCCAAATGGACTTGATCATCCGTCCCCTGATCCTGGATCTCAGGATGATGGCAGTCTAGGAAGCCTGCCCTTTGACCTGAATGTGGATGACGTTAGTAATACAGGAATAGGTGAAATGCCAGCCACACCTGGCTGGCCCATAAAAAGGAAATACTTCCCACGCTTTGCTTTTGCACACCAAGGGCCCCCAGGTAAAGGCATCCAGGGTGCAAGCCGCCTGCTTTAATGCCTGGGTGTGGCTGCAGGAACAACCCAGTACAAACTGGAGTGAACCTGTTGCCCTCTTCCTTCCCTGCTGCCAAGCCAAACAGAACACAGGGAACACCAATAGAATCATCACAGTAAACCGGTTGTTGGAGCCAGACACTGGGAGAACCCACTCCCTGGCACTTCCACCCCATTCACGGGTCCAGACATGATGAAGTGCTCTGAGGGCTGAGGAAGGTGTGGCCCGTGGGCATTCCTGCCCAGCAAGAACCCCTGTGGCTTGTCTGTATTCACTGCCACCCACATGGGCCTCTCCAGGGTTGCTTGCCAAAGCCGGGAGGGAGAAGGGTCTCCCCTTCCTCCAAGCCCAGGATCACCGGGAAATGCCCTTCCCACCCACTGGACTTGACTAATGCTGCTTGTCAAGGAGGGAACTCTTCAGACACATACAAATCCTAAAGGCAGCTGAGCTGAGGTTTGATGGAATTCGTGCTGGACGTGCTACCCTGCAGGGTCAGGCATGGGGGAGGAGGGAGAAGAGGAAGGAGGGGCTGGTTGTAAGTGACAGCTGCAGATAAATCTGTGCAGAGCTCTCCAGGGAGCTGGTGAACTCAGGTAGTGCCCTCCCTAGCCTGGGGCAGGTCAGAGTCTCCCCGAACCGCCCAAACCTTTCTGCTGCATGTGCTCTGGGGCATGTCTCTCTTTGCCTCCTTGGATCTTGGGCCAATGAGGAAATATAGGCTAGTCCCAGGAGGCAGGGATGGATTCGCGTTCTTTGTGGTGTCAGCACCTTTTCATGAAGCTCTAGCAGATCTCACAATCTTCCCTCCTTAAAAAAAAAGAAAAGTTTGGAAAAGGGGGCTAGAGTCTCCCCATGGAAAAGAAAGCTTGTGGAATGATACAAGTGGAGGTTTTCCATGCATTCCACGGCATCGTTGGGGATGTCCTGGCTCTGTAATGCATTCTTGGGCAACTTATTTAACTACTTGAAGCTCAGTTTCTTCCATTGTAAAAGTGGGCACATGAAGACCTAGTTCTCATGGATGTTAACAGGATAAAACGAGATAACATATAGAGTACTCTCAAGTATTCTACATAGTCCTAGCATACCAAAAGTATTAGATAAATCTTGCCTTTATTTTCTCCTTCTCATACACTGTGTCAGTGGCTTGCTGGGTCCTTGATTAGCCTGAAGAATTGAAAGAGAGACCTCAAGAGAGAGAATGGCAAAGTAAATACAACCATCCTATTCGAACTTAACTCTGAGTTTAAAGTAGGGAGATAAGAAGGACTGCTGCTCCATTTCTTTTCTAGATGACAAGAGGGGTTATTTTTATTTTTTATTTTTGAGACAGAGTTTCGCTCTTGTTGCCCAAGCTGGAGTGCAACGGCGTGATCTCGGCTCACTGCAACCTCTGCCTCCCGGGTTCAAGCGATTCTCCTGCCTCAGCCTCCCGAGTAGCTGGGATTACAGGCATGCACCACCACACTTGGCTAATTTTGTATTTTTAGTAGAGATGGGGTTTCACCATGTTGGTCAGGCTGGTCTCGAACTCCTGTCCTCAGGTTATCTGCCTGCCTTGGCCTCCCAAAGTGCTGGGATTACAGGCATGAGCCACCGTGCCTGTTCCCGGCCTAAAATGGGTTATTTCTGTGCCTAGGGGTAAACTGCATCAATGCTTTTCCATCTGAAACAAAACACAAACCACTTCATTTCCATGTCAAAAACTGATTCAATCAAATCTACTCATAAATCAGGCTTTCCCATTAACCTGAATTTGAAGTTTCTCTCTTTTCCATCTGCTGTTATGTTCTAGGTAGAGTTTAGAAAAGAGAAGTCTAGCTTAACCATTCGTTGACAGAAAAAAGTAGAAATTGTCATTTCTTCCCTGAAAATATCAGAATTAATAAATTGCTACCTTGCCCATAACCCTGTAATAAGTAGAATCTGCATTATGGTTGAATGAATTATAGCATGAATCTCAACTACTATCTGGGTTTTTATTTTTATTTATTTATTTATTTTTGAGACCGCGTCTCACTCCATTGCCCAGGCTGGAGTACAGTGGTGCAAGCTCGGCTCACTGCAACCTCGGTCTCCCAGGTTCAAGTGATTCTCCTGCCTCAGCCTCTTAAGTAGCTGGGATTACAGGTGTGCGCCACCATGCCTGGCTAAATTTTTTGTATTTTTAGTAGAGACGGGTTTTCATCATGTTGGCCAGGCTGGTCTCGAACTCCTGACCTCAGGTGATCCACCCACTTCGGCCTTGCAAAGTGCTGGGATTATAGGCGTGAGCCACTGAGCCCGGTCAAGATTTTATTTTTCTTTTCTTCTTTTTTTTATTTTTTTATTTTTTCTTTTGTTTTTTTTTTTGAGTCAGAGTTTCACTCTGTTGCCCAGCCTGGAGGGCAGTGGTGGGATCTTGGCTCACTGCAATCTCTGCCTTCCAGGCTCAAGCAATTCTCCCACCTCAGCCTCCCGAGTAGCTGGGACTACAAGGCCTGCGCCACCACATCTGGCTAACTTTTGTATTTTTAGTAGAGATGGGGTTTCACCATGTTGGCCAGGCTGGTCTCGAACTCCTGGCTTCAAGTGATCCGCCTGCCTCGGCCTCCCAAAGTGACGGGATTACAGGCACCAGCCACTGCGCCTGGCTAGGGTTTTTTTTTTCCTGAAGTGCTGATGATGGCTTTGTTCTGCTCACTGTGCCCTGCTTCCTCTGTTTGGAACTGGACAGCAGTTCCAATAAGCTACTGTCTTCTCTTAAGTAAGGACCAGACATGAAAAACACTATGGTGGGGATGAGTGGATGGGGCAAGGGTTTGGGGAGCAATGATCAACTGGGTAAAATCCTGGGGAGTGGCAATTGAGTGGGAAGGGAGTCAAAGAAAAAGTGTTTAGAGAAGGATGTCAGGGAAGTGAGTAATAGGTAGGTCAGAGGATGGAGCAAGGGAATGTTGAAAGGCAGCGGATATGCTCTGTGGGCAGGTGGTAAAATATCTGAATGGGGGCCCAGGGAGGGCTACTATGGAGTAACAGGGAAGGGACCCTGAGGTGCTGATTTGTCAGAGATAGACAATGGGATTGGATATGTGTTGGTGGAGGAATGGAGAAAGCCCAGGCCAACTCCGCATGCCATTCATTTTCATGAAATCCCTCTTTATGCCTCCACCATCTGCAACAGACTATGTGCTCACCCCAATGGCTTGCTTTTAATTCCAGCAAATAATATCCCCTCTGCTTTTCCCCAAATACAAAAGACACCATTTAAATTCAGCCAGGATGGAAGATCATGGTATTTGGAGAAAATTCAAAGTCTGGGCCGCTCAGCTGTGCCTTATCATTCAAAAGTTACATTTTGTTCAGGTTGACTGGCTTCACATGGTCAGCTTAACCTTTTTTTTTTTTTTTTTTTTGAGATAGAGTCTTGCTCTATTGCCCAGGCTGGACTGTGCAGTGGCTCCATCTTGGCTCACTGCAACCTCCGCGTTCTGGGTTCAAGTGATCCTCCTGCCTCAGCCTCCCGGTTAGCTGGGATTACAGGCACCTGCCACCACGCCTGGCTAATTTTTTTTTTTTTTTTTTTTTTTTATTAGAGAGGAGGTTTCGCCATGTTGCCCAGGCTGGTCTCGAACTCCAGACTTCAGGAGATCCACCTGCCTCAGCTTCCCAAAGTGCTGGGATTACAGGCCTGAGCCACCATGCCCGGCCCTCTCCTCTGTTTCTTGACCTGGTTTTGTTTACAATTTGTTGCTGCAATCTTCCTATAACTGTTTCCAGAGTTGTGTGACGAAAAAGGAGGCTGGCACGCAGAGAGATTTCTCACACTGTTGGCTTGTGCAGTCGAGATGAAATTAAGCAATGTAGAAATTTAAGCTTCAGTTTTTATTGACTTAGGTTTTTCCAGGCCTTCCCATTTTTGAGTATCACAGTACTCAGGGATTTCTGAGTTTTCTCTCCCTTCGAGAGGAACTATTCTTGAGTGGGATTATTAAGCACCCCTTCCTCAATTCTTCAACAAAGCTCCGAGGAATGAATGTCTCAAGTTCTGCTGCTTTTAACCTATAAA
Organism: Trachypithecus francoisi; assembly: GCF_009764315.1. Taxonomy (NCBI): domain Eukaryota; kingdom Metazoa; phylum Chordata; class Mammalia; order Primates; family Cercopithecidae; genus Trachypithecus; species Trachypithecus francoisi. The sequence continues at coordinate 31,992,345 of NW_022681468.1, read as the reverse complement.
AGATAAACGCAAAGTTCCTTATGCTTCTCCTTTCTGGGAGAATTCTGGGGTTTACTCTAACAGTGGGAAAATTTTCTGAGCTGGTTTTGCTCCTGTCTCATGAGCAAGGCAGTTTGGTCGGTGGCTGTTCTGTGGGCTGCTGTCTGGAGGAGACGGTCGGTCGGGGAGGTCACCCTGACAATTATGGCCAACTGAGGGTGGAGGGAGTGGTCTCAGTTTGGCCCTCAGTCTGGAGTCACAGGCAGCGCAGAGAGATGCTGGCTTAGGACCTGAGGCTGAGGCGTGCTGGGACAGCCTAGGGGGTGTCCTGGCTTTCCAGGGGCTGGGGAACCCTCTCTGGCCCGGGGGCTGGAGAAGCTGTTCCAGAATCGGTTCTGGCTCTACTGCTACTTCAGCACTTTCTAATTGCAGCTCCAAACAGCCGCAGCTGCAGTCATAGCAACAGGCCCCTCCCACCCGGCTTCGCTCCCGGAGTCCAGCACGTGACGGCGGCGCCTGCGTCTCTCCCTCCGCCCCTGGCGCTAAGGGAGGCGGGGAGGTGTGGGGGGATGACGTTTACTCTGTCGTCTCCATGGATATAATGCATAGACGTCAACGTCGCCTGTGTTTAGTGTGTAACGTTCTTCCGTCTCCATGGGAACGTCAGGCGGCCAAACACCGGGCCCCAGCAACAGGCTTCTGATTGGCCCGAGGCTTCCAAAGGCGGAGCTTCGTCTCCCGCGCCCGCTCGACTGTGTTGCTGTTTTGGTTGTTGTCTCCCACTTGTTTATTTCTCTAACAGATCCTGGAGGCTGAGGTCTAGATCGGTCGCCAAGGATGTGATCCAGGAGAAAACGTGCTGAACGTGCAGCTTGCTCCTACCGATTACAGCCCAGCAGATGACATAGATCCACTGTGCTCTAGTCTAGTGGAATCATGGCCCTCATGTCCGGCGTCTGTCACAACCCAATATTTGGTGTTATAACCTCGGCTTCCACCCCCCAGCACATCTCAAGAAGTGCCGTTACCCTCTCAGCCACATCCCAGAAACTGTGTTGCTTTCACGGTTACTCTTGTTTATGCTTGAGAGCACTCGGAGGTCGGCATTCAGTGCTACCCCCTGCAGGATTTGGATACATTTCCCCGTCTGGTCCTAATTCTGTTGAATGACATCATTTATCCGTATTCCCACCCAGAGATGGGCAGATTTCTTGTAGCCTGAATAGATACTAAAGAATCCCAAAGGACCTGGGTGGGTACTTCTATTTATGGGCTCATTGGATCTTATTATTTCCTCTCCGCCTGTTTTAATTCAAATCGAGGGGACCATTTGATTTCTCCAATAGAAACAGAAAGAAATTGAGGACAGAGATGAACAGAGTATTACAGATCAAGAGCCCAGGTTTCTTGATATCGAATACTAATATACTGATGGAGTTAAACATTCCAAGGTATGAATGTGTCCAGAAACAGTTTTAACCTTACCCTGGGTTTCCATCAGTGAAACCAAGTTAACATCTGGCAAAAGATAGCGATCTAGCCTCAGGGGTTTCAGTCAAGTTGTGCTTACAAGAATGCCTTAAAATCTGTAGTTATGGTGTCAAATATAATAAATCTTCACCAGCTCATGCACGTACAAGTCTGAAATGTTTCATAAAAGGTTTAGATGACCTGATAAGATGTTTTTAAAAACCAGAGAGAGAGAGAGACTGATACAAACGTCAAGTTAAAAACAAGAAAGTAAAATTAGTTTCATTGATTGGGGTTGATAAGGAGAATATCTGTCCTCTATGCTCACATCTTAGCCCACTACCTCCTTTCCTCTATCTCCTCTGGTGGATATCCTTGCTATCTGTCCTCGCCGCGGACTCTTTGGCTAGCCTCATAGTCTATAATTTCCTTCGGAGATGTGAGTGAAATTAAATGAAATTGAGAGCCTGTTTAATGCAAACAGGACCAAAGGGCACAGCTCTTTATCGTAATGAACTTCATTCTGATTAAGTCAGGGACTGCAAGTGCTTACTATTTACCCAGTAAATATATTAAATTGCTAGGCTAGTCTCCCTTCTGTCCTGACTCTGCCAGGGAATATTTGAAAGTCTGATATAAGATCCTTTTTAGACCATCAAACATCCCTTTCTAATTCTATCATCTCTCTTTATGTTTCCAGGAATATAGCATGTCTTGGTCTCTGAGAGCTAATATATCTGGGTTACACTGAAAGAGGAATTATGAGATAATATTTACGCTGTACATTGAAGATGACCTGAAAAGCTGGAAGAGGTGAATGAGGGCATTTTCTCAGTGTAGATGAAGAAGAGGGGAGGAAGGTGAAAGATGACAAAATATCTAAGTGCCTAGATTTGATTCTAGTATATGAACTGATTTTTATGACTCTGTCCAAGGGCAGCGTCAGTTATAACCTCCAAAATTCCATGTTCTTCTCCATTTCCCATTCTTAGTTCTTTTTTTTTTTTTTTTTTTTTTTTTGAGACAGTCTCTCTCTGTCATCCAGGCTGGAGTGCAGTGGCCGGATCTTGGCTCACTGCAACCTCCACCTCTCAGGTTGAAGTGATTCTCCTGCCTCAGCCTCCCAAGTAGCTGGGATTACAGGCGCCTGCCACAATGTCAGGCTAATTTTTGTATTTTTAGTAGAGACAGGTTTTGCCATATTGGCCAAGCTAGTCTTGAACTCCTGATCTCAAATGATCTGCCCACCTTGGCCTCCCAAATTGCTGCTGGGATTACAGGCATGAGCCACTGTGCCTGGCCAGTTCTTTCTTTTTTTATTTCCTTCCTTCTTTTCCTTCTTTCCTTCTTTCCTTCTTTCCTTCTTTCCTTCTTTCCTTCTTTCCTTCTTTCCTTCCTTCCTTCCTTCCTTCCTCCTTCCTTCCTTCCTTCCTCCTTCCTTCCTTCCTTCTTCCTCTCTCTCTCTCTCTCTCTCTCTCTCGATGGAATCTCGCTCTGTCGCTCAGGCTGGAGTGCAGTGGCACGATCTCAGCTCACTGCAACCTCCGTCTCCCAGGTTCAAGCAACTCTCCTGCTTCAGCCTCCCAAGTAGCTGGGATTACAGGCACACACTGCCACTCCTGGCTAATTTTTTGTGTTTTTTGTAGAGACGGGGTTTCACTGTATTCCCCAGGCTGGTCTTGAACTCCTGAGCTCAGGCAATCCACCTGCCTCAGCCTCCCAAAGTGCTAGGATTACAAATGTGAGCCACCACACCCAGCCAGGCCAGTTCTTTCTTTATGTTTGACCCAAACATGGCCATGGGTCGTGATGTGGGACCCAGGGAATTTTTAGTCTAGGAAATACCAGATAGATATCGTTTTGATGGTATCATGAGAAGCAGTTTGTTTCATATATGCTTGCATGCACACACACATGCATATTCTTTTGCTGCCCTGTGTTTCGGCTGAGCCTCTCTGTTTAGATGACCAGATTCAACATAAGGACCATGATATCCTTCTATGTTGCTGACTTCCTTAAACCACAAGATGATTAATCTCCTCAACCTGTTTCCTCATCTATAAAATGGGTTCTGGCAAACTCACTGACCCCACACGTTTGCTTTAACCCAGGAGGATTGCAATGATACAGTGATTATTAGTTGGTGGTATGGAAATACTAAATGCTGTATAAATGCTTGATTATTATTTGTGCGTATATTTTCCCTCAACACCTCTCCATCTTAGTGCTGAGTGAAGCCTCCACTTGCCAGGTTTCCCTGGCAAAGAAGAGGTCTTGGCCCGGGCCAAGATGTGTAGGAGCCGTGACCTACCTGGCCTTTCAAGGTCCAGGTGCACACTATCCTCCTTTATATCTCAGTCATGATGGAATTCACTCTTCCACTCATGCTCTTCAAGTCTAGCTTTCCTCAGATATAAAAATGGAGACGTGGCCAGTGCGGTGGCTCACGTCTGTGATCCCAGCACTTTGGGAGGCCAAGGCAGGTGGATCACCTAAGGTCAGGAGTTCAAAACCAGCCTGGCTAACATGGTGAAACCCCATTTCTACTAAAAATACAAAAAATTAGCCAGGTGTGGTGGCGTGTGCCTGTAATCCCAGCTACTTGGGAGGCTGAGGCAGGAGAATCGCATGAACCCAGGAGGTGGAGGTTGCAGTGAGCCAAGATTGCGTGATTGCACTCCAGCTTGGGCAAGAAGAGTGAAATTCCTTTAAAAAAAAAAAAAAAGGAGATGTTGCTATCTGGCCTCCTTACCTCTCAGGACTGTTAGGAGGGTCATACTAGGTCATGCTGTGGAAGGGCTTCAGAAACCATAAATCTGAGGGTATTTTAAAGTTTAAAAATATTTTGCAAGATGAGGTGGCCTGTAAATGGAGCAGTGTCAAGAGATGTAACTCATAGAGAGACTGGATAAATGCCCATCTGTGTGATTTGATATGCCCTATGCCAAGGAATGCTCCCTCACTGTCCCTAAAATTCCATCATCAGCAATATATTTCTTTGGATTAAGCATTTGCCATTCCCTTTGGGTCTTACTCTTAAAAGACAAATTCTCTTGTGAGCAGTAGTCTCCTGAAATTTATTGTAAATTACATTACCAGGTATGTTCCTCCCCAACAGGTGAGATGGCACCAGACAGGTACACTGGGCTCTTGGGTAGGTCTTAGAAATGAGATGCTGGAATCCTAGAGATTACTCATTTTAGTCAAAGTCAACCCTCACGGTGTACCAATTGCTGACACAGGACTCTCGGAACCCACCCAGCAGACCCATAGTTCCACTCACACAGGAGGGGGGAAACGCTTCTCCCTATCCTCACCTAAAACCTCCGAAGACACCACTGCAGTCATCCAGAGGCTCCCTTATACTACAGGGGCAAGCAAAGTTTTTTTTAACATGTTTGGGAATTGACACAAGTTGCCAACTTTGAATTTAACCTAACAACAAGTACTACCTATTATCACTATCATTTCATAAATGAGAAGACATTTTAACACTAAAAAAGTCAAAAGGACATTATCTGGCCAGGTGCAGTGGTTCACACCTGTAACCCCAGCACTTTGGGAGGCTTAGGCCAGTAGACCTCATCTGAGGTCAGGAGTTCAAGACCAGCCTGGCCAACATGGGGAAACCATGTCTCTACTAAAAACACAAAAAGTAGCCAGGCGTGGTAGTGTACGCCTGTAATCCCAGCTACTTGGGAGGCTGAGGCAGGAGAATTGCCTGGACGTGGGAGGCAGAGGTTGTAGTGAGTCAGTCAAGATCGCACCACTGCACTCCAGCCTGCATGACAGGGCAGAGCTCTGTCTCAAAAAAAAAAAAAAAAAAAAAAAGGACATTATTTAAAACTGAAGGACAGCCCTTTTAAATCAAAGACATGCAGCTTTATGCAAATTCCCTGCTTTGTCTTTATTTTTCCTATCTTCCTTGTACACTCCTGTTTCTTTTTCAGTATTTATGGGGTGGTGCTGACAGTGACAAAAGCAGATAGAGAAATCAAGGAGAGGTAAAAATTTAACTCAAGAATTAATGTTCCTGATAAGATGACCACTTCTCACACGATGCTTCTTTGGGTCACCAGTTTCTTTGTTAAAGGAGAATAACATAATCTCACCAGAATGGGTTCCAATATGGGGAATATAATACTTTGAGTAATTCTCTTGGAATTACTTCCACTCTGGGCAGATCAGTTTGTTTTCAGTGAGTCTATTCCTTGCTGGAACCATGCTGTACCAGCTGAACACTTCTGGTTTTACCTGGCGAGGTGGGATTATTGACTTCCCGAAGCCTGATCTAGCCAGATCAGATGGGGCAGAGTGGTAGGGACTGGCATGGTTCCTCCCAGAGGATGGAACAAACCTGCCTTCCAGCTGATGTCCCAGGTAGGTACAGGAGACACTGGCAAAGCCGGTTTAACCAGTGTCTTGGGCAAGATTTGGCCCATACTTTTTTCCTGCTTCCAGTGTCCCCTAGCAAAACTGGAAGTGTTCTATATGTTCTGTGGTTGCATATGAACCCAATGCAACCAGCACAACATAGATAAATTTTTCTCCAAAGCCCAATGTCTCTAGAAGCTGAATCTATATTTTAATTCCAAGCAACATTAGCATAATTAAGGCCCATGAAATTGAGTTTCTCTCTTTTTTTTGAGACAGAGTCTCATTCTGTTGCTCATGCTGGAGTGCAACGGTGCGATCTTGGCTCACTGCTGGCCTCGGCCTCCCAGGTTCAAGCAATTCTCCTGCCTCAGCCTTCCAAGTAGCTGAGACTACAAGCACGTACCATCATACCCAGCTAATTTTTGTATTTTTAGTAGAGACGGGGTTTCACCATGTTGGTCAGCCTGGTCTCAAACTCTTGACCTCAGGTAATCCACCCGCCTTGGCCTCCCAAAGTGCTGGGATTACAGGCGTGAGCTACTGCACCTGGCCCTGAGTTTCTCTCTTATTAGTCATGCCCTGGTAGGTACTTAGGGAAATAAATTTACTTATGCAGGTCACCAGAGCACTATCAACTATACTGGGGAAATATTTAGCCGAATTATAGGGTGTGGATTAGAAAATTGTAAGATCATTATTTTAAAATTATATTGAATTGGCTGGGTGTGGTGGCTTACGCTTATAATCCCAGTACTTTGGGAGGCTGAGGTGGGAAAATTTGCTTGAGCCCAGGAGTTTGAGATCAGCTTGGGCAACACAGTGAGATCCCATCTCTACTAAAAAAAAAATATTATTGAACCTATTCAACCAAACTAGCGGAACAATATACCTACATCATCAAATTGTGGTGAATATTAAATAACATAACAAGGCTGGGTGCGGTGGCTGACACCTGTAATCCCAGCACTTTGGGAAATCGAGGCAGGAGGATTCCTTGAGGTCAGGAGTTTGAGACCAGCCTGGCCGACATGGTAAACCCTGTCTCTACTAAAAAAATACAAAAAGTAGGCCAGGCATGGTGGCTCACACCTGTAATCCTAGCACTTTGGGAGGGTGAGGTGTGTGGACCACCTGAGGTTGAGAGTTCGAGACCAGCCTGACCAACATGGAAAAACCTTGTCTCTATTAAAAGTACAAAATTAGCTGGGTGTGGTGGTGAGTGCCTGTAGTCCCAGCTACTCTGGAGGCTGAGGCAGGAGAATCACTCGAACCCGGGAGGCAGAGGTTGCAGTGAGCTGAGATCGTGCCACTGCACTCCAGCCTTGGTGACAGAGTGAGACTCCATCTCAACAAAAGTAGCCAGGCATTGTGGTGGGCACCTGTAATCCCAGCTACTCAGGAGGCTGAGGCAGGAGAATCGCTTGAACCTGGGAAGTGGAGGTTGCAGTGAGCTGAGATCGCGCCACTGCACTCCAGCCTGGGTGACAGAGGGAGACTCTGTCTCAAAACAAAACAACAACAAAAATCATAACAATATTTGTAAAGCACTTAGCATAATTCCTGAGCAAGCATTCAATAAATATTAGCTATCATTATTTCCCTTTATTCAAGAAGTATATTTTGAGCAGCTATTATATATCAGATATTGTGTTAGGGGCTAGAGAGTCAGTGATGAGTAAAATAGGCAAGGTGTCTGCCTTCCTGGAGGGGGGAGATAGACACTAAATGAATTAATTTAACAATTAACAGCTATTAGGATCAGGCTTCTCTAACTCCTTGGGGGTACATCAGTGAATAAAACAAAGATCCCTACTCTTGTGGAACTTAATTTTTAGAAATTAGCCCAAATGCTTTCTAAATAAATGTATTATTAGAAATGGTGGTAAGTGCTAATCATGAAAAGCCTAGGGTGGTATGAGGGCTTCTAAAAGGTTCCTAATTCAGTCTGGCTGCTGGGGAAAGTCCTTTATGTGGATGTGACATTTTAAGTTTGAGTTCTGGATAAAAAGTAGGCTGAATTGAGATGAAGAGTGGGAGGTGGAGGCAGAGAACATATGTATAATGCTAGTAGCTCATATTTAATTCCATGTTCCATGCCTTTTCACAAATGCTCTAGAGGACAGGACTGCCAAAGATGAGAGGGGATTCCTGTATCTGAAGTTTGCAATCAGGCCGGGTGCAATGGCTCATGCCTGTAATCCCAGCACTTTGGGAGGCGGAGGTGGAAGGATTGCTTGAGCCCCGGAGTTCAAGACCAGCCTGGGCAATATAGGGAGATCCTATCTCTCTCTCTCTCCCCCAACCCCGCCTCTTTTTAAAAGACATTCCCAATCAGATTGAATTTAATCCTCAGCTCCAGGATGCATGGCAGCAGCTGCCTAGTTTTTGCCTTCTCAGGAATCACTGACAGTTGGCAGTTGCCACCTCGGCTTCCCTTGGTCCCCATTATCTGGAACAATCAGTCCCAACTACGCTAGGAATGACCTCTCTGTAGCTAGGTGTGGTGGCCTGCGTTTGTAATCCCAGCTACTCGGGAGGCTGAGGCACAAATAATTGCTTGAACTTAAGAGGCAGAGGTTGCAGTGAGCTGAGATCACGCCACTGCACTCCAGCCTGGGTGACAGGGCGAGACTCTGTCTCAAAAAAAAAAAAAAAAAAGAAAAGAAAAAAAATGGAATCATCTCTCTGGGAAGTGACTTCAGCTTCTTTTACTTGCCTTAGTAAGTGTTACCCTAGTGCCCCCAGAAATAAGCCAGTATACATTTGCTGCTGGATTTAAATAATCTAGGGTGGGCTGAATAATCAATCTTTGAGAGTTGAACTACCTTCTGAGCTACCAAAACATGCACATATCCTTTAGCCCACTTTTCCTTTGCTACTGAATTTTCTCTCATTTAGGTTTTAATGCTCTTGTTATGTCATTTCCACCAGCAAGCTTTCAAGACCTGGTTCATATTCCAGCTTAGAAATAGTTCACATAGGCCGGGCGCGGTGGCTCAAGCCTGTAATCCCAGCACTTTGGGAGGCCGAGACGGGCGGATCACGAGGTCAGGAGATCGAGACCATCCTGGCTAACACTGTGAAACCCCGTCTCTACTAAAAAATACAAAAAACTGGCCGGGCAAGGTGGCGGGCGCCTGTAGTCCCAGCTACTCGGGAGGCTGAGGCAGGAGAATGGCGTAAACCCGGGAGGTGGAGCTTGCAGTGAGCTGAGATCTGGCCACTGCACTCCAGTCCGGGCAACAGAGCCAGATTCCGCCTCAAAAAAAAAAAAAAAAAAAAAGAATAGTTCACATAGTTCTGTGTAGACATAATATTTACGGGAACCAGAGATGGGTGGATTCTGATAGTGGCTTGTGGAATAGTCTCCAGTGCAGTCAAAATAACAAAGAATTTGAAAAACAAATGCTTTGAGAGTCTAGTTCTCCATAAACTTCTCAAATGTACCAGCTCAAATCCTGTGTAAGTATCACCAGAATCCAGGGAAGTGGGGCCCTGGGTGAGAAAGCCTTGGTTTGTTCACTGTGTGCTGTTTTACAGCACAAATTCTGAACTCTGTTTATTGTCAACAGCTCTCTAATAAAGGACACAATGGAATGTGCCTGTTTTCAAATTCCTGTAAAAAAGGGCCCTGGAAGACCTCCAAGCCTGGTGTCGGCGATTTACTTCACTATTTTTCAGTTATTTCACTTAAGACTCTAAGCTTTTGAGAGAGGTCTTACCAATCATCAACATTAGTGTGGAGCCACGTATAAGAAGGATCTAGATGGGCTGTAATTGAGTGAGAATAAAATACAACTATCCATATCCTATTGGAAGTGTAGGGACAGCTAGGGAGGAAAGTGAGCTGGGAGTAGCTGGGAACTTTTTACATTTAGTAGCACTGATCCAAAGATCTGGAGGGAGGGGGAGATTGTTGTTGGTAAGTCAGACAGTAGGGTTTGAGGTGCACCTTGCAAGGATGGCTGATTTCAAAGATGTGGGGGGATTGGCACTTATGGTTTTCAGTACATAACCTTTGGGAAGCATTTCCTCTGCCCTGAATATCCTGCTCCTTGTTCTTTCATGGCTAGTTCCTTGCTATCATTTGCTTCTCATGGAAATTGTCACCTTCTTCTACCCAGTCCAAAGTAGCAACACACTTGTTCACAACATATTCTTCCGTTTTAATTACCTGCTCAAGGCTGGGCACGGTGGCTCACACCTGTAATCCCAGCACTTTGGGAGGCCAATGTGGGCAGATCACTTGAGGTCAGGAGTTCCAGACCAGCCTGACCAACATGGTGAAACCCTGTCTCTACTAAAAATACCAGAATTAACTGGGTTTGATGGCACACACCTATTGACCCAGCTACTCAGGAGGCAGAGGCACGAGAATTGCTTGAACTGGGGAAGCAGAGGTTGCAATGAGCCAATATCATGCCACTGCACTCCAGCCTGGGCGACAGAGCAAGACTCTGTCTCAAAAAAAAACAAAACAAAAAACAAAAAAATTACCTGCCCAGCACTCACTTTTATCTGACATTTTTGTTTTCTTATTGATTCAATACTGGACTATAAGCTTCATGTTAGTAGGAAGCTTGCCTGTTTACTGTGGAGTCTAGTGACTAGCACGTAGTAGGTGCTCAATAAAAGTGATGAATGAGTAGCAAGGGATAGGATAATTGACTTTGTACAATTTGAGTTAAGAAGGAATTAACTTTGCAGGGTCCATACAAAGTAACTGTAGGTAATCGGTTTTTTTCTGACCCTTGTACAAGGTAATAATATTTTGAGGTATGTGAAAGTCGTTTCTTTCCGGAAAGAATTCTGAAACCGATGGAAAAATAGAAAGCAGGCTAGAGCTATCTGATAAGAATACAGCTGAATTAATCTCAAACTAGATGTGTGATATAAATGCCTCAGGGCTGCTCTTATCTAAATGTACAATCTAAAACATCTTAATCTGAAATTCCTCAGCTTTCTGCATTATTCTCTGGTCATTTTACCATATGGGCCAGAAATGGGTAAGAAATGTAGAAATTATGCCCTGGGGCTTGGAGCTGTCGTTTGGTGAAACCGTTGATTTCGCAGACCAATGAGTAGAGTGCTAGTTGAAGAACTTTTTTTCTTCTTTCATCCCCCAGCCTATTTCACAACCTCTTGCTTCCTTCTTTTCCAAATTCTAAGCTCAGACAGATATCAGCTGGATGAAGCCCCAGGTTCAAACAAACTTGCCTTGGATGTCGAAGTACTAGTAGCAAATGAACTCCCAATTCTTCACCTGCTGTGAAGTTGCCCATTCACTGCAAAGCAAACCCCAGGTGAAAACAAAGATTCTTCACCCGCAGAAACCCTCTGGGCAGCTAACCCATGATTTATTCCCAGCCACCTGATGAATCTGGAGAAACGAATAAAATGGTTCTGCCAAATGATTTAAATGAAGAATCCTGTGGGCCCAGCCCAGCTCAGCCCTCCATGCTAACCAATCTGAGGCTGGCAGGAGTGTGGTGTTCTGTTTATAGCTGCCAGATCAGCTCCTGTTGTAGGTTCTATATGCTGGCCTCAGCTGAGCCTGTGGTATGTGAGAATAGTTCTGTGCAATCCAAACAATTGACAAATACTGACCTGGCCCCAGCCACGTGCCCAGGCACTGCCGGGTTGCCCAAGAAACCAAGTAAGCACATTCTGGGGCAGGGGTAGGGGGCATTCAAGAAAGAAATCAGAAAGCTGTATTCATTATTGTATTTACTGAGGGCTTAGTATTATGTCAGGCACTAATCTGGCAGTGGGGAGACAGTAGTGTCTCCTTCCCTTATGGAACTTACATCTGGGCATTATTTTAGCATACTTGTGAGTTTTCCTTATTTATTATTTATTTATTTACTTACTTATTGAGACAAGAGTTTCACTCTGTCGCCCAGGCTGGAGTGCAGTGGTGCGATCTCAGCTCCCTGCAACCTCTGCCTCCTGAGTTCAAACGATTCTCCTGCCTCAGCCTCCCAAGTAGCTGGAATTACAGGTGACTGCCACCACGCTGGGCTAATTTTTTATATTTTTAGTAGAGACAGGGGTCTCACCATGTTGGCCAGGCTGGTCTTGAACTCCTGACCTCCAGTGATCCACCTCTCTCAGCCTCCCAAAGTGCTGGGATTACAGGCGTGAGTCACTGCACCTGGCTGAGTTTTACTTTTTTAAATAAAAATGTATTTTACAATGCAGTGTTGCTTTTGTTTTTAATTACTTGAAAGGACACCATAATCACCTCAGTATTAGAGCCACAAATGTTTACTGTGGCCCTGTGGCCAGCACTTTTAAACTAAAAATTGGTTAGATTTTTACTTTTATGCATAAATATTTTCTAAAAAGTTTCTTGGCCGGGTGTGGTGGCTCATGCCTGTAATCCCAGCATTTTGAGAGGCTGAGGTGGGTGGATCACCTGAGGTCAGGAGTTCAGGAACAACCTGGCCAACATGGTGAAACCCCATCTCTACAAAAATACAAAAAATTAGCAGGGTGTGGTGGTATGCTCCTGTAATCCCAGCTACTTGGGAGGCTGAGGCAGGAGAATTGCTTGAACGCAGGAGAGAGAGGTAGAAGTGAGCCAAGATCGCGCCATTGCACTCCAGCCTGGGTGACAGAGTGAGACTCTGACTTAAAAAAAAAAAAAATTCTTTTTGGATTAGGCTAAATTTGTGTAAAAGAAGGGATCTGGGGTGTAACCAACCTTAGGTGAAGTTTCTCATTGTGCTAATCATTGTTTTGGGGTGGGGGGGCATCCCGTACCATCTTGTTCAGTAGGTAGTGGAAACATTTACTACACTTGATCTTAGCCAAAAGGCCAAGAAGTGATTATGTGGAAACATTTAGACAGCAGGTATGATGGGTCTTTGTAGTTCTAAGGATGGGTATACCACTTGGGTTTATAGGCATCTAAATTATGCCCGATAAGAAAATTGCTGACTAGGGGCCATGCATGGTGGCTCACCCCTGTAATCCCAGCACTCTGGGAGGCCAAAGCAGGCGGATCACCTGAGGTCTGGAGTTCGAGACCAGCCTGACCAACATGGAGAAACCCTGTCTCTACTAAAAATACAAAATTAGGCCAGGCGTGGTGGCTCACGCCTGTAATCCCAGCACTTTGGGAGGCTGAGGTGTGTGGATCACCTGAGGTTAGGAGTTTGAGACCAGCTTGACCAACATGGTGAAACTCTGTCTCTACTAAAAATACAAAAAACTAGCCAGGCGTGGTGGTGCATGTCTGTAATCCCAGCTACTTGGGAGGCTGAGACAGGATAATTGCTTGAGCCCAGGAGTTGGAGGTTGCAGTGAGCCACGCTCGTGCCATTGCACTCCAGCCTTGGCAACAGAGCAAGACTGTCTCAAAAAAAAAAAAAAAAAAACTTAGCTGGGCATGGTGGCACATGCCTATAATCCCAGCTACTTGGGAGGCTGAGGCAAGAGAATCACTTGAACTTGGGAGGCAGAGGTTGCAGACCGCACTCCAGCCTGGGTGACAGAGTGGGACTCCGTCTCAAAAAAAAAAAAAAAAAATTGCTGACTAGGATTTTGGTTTCCTAACCTGAGAAGGATACAGGTAATAAACCATCCATCAAAGCCCTCTGTCCAGAAAGGGAATCCATGCTGCCTTGTCCGTCACAAGGACAATAACTGATGAACCTCTGTTTAACATTTATTCATAGGCCAGGTGCAGTGGCTCACGCCCAGAATCCCAATACTTTGGGAGGCCAAGGTGGGAGGATTGCTTGAGTCCAAGAGTTCCAGACCAGCCTGGACAATATAGTGAGACCCCCCCCATCTCTACAAATAATAAAAACAATTAGCCAGGCATGGTGGCCCATGCCTGTGGTCCCAACTACTCGGGAGGCTGAGGCAAGAGGATTGTCTGGTTTGATTGCCTGGAGGTCGAGGCTGCAGTGAGCCACCGCATTCCAGCCTGGGTGACAGAGTGAGACCCTGTCTCAAAAAAATAAATAAACAAAAATAAAAACATACGTTTATTCTACAAGGATTTATTGAGTGCCTTGGTGTCAGGAAGCGTGGTACTGAGGATAGGTAACTGCTAAATAAGATGGATAAGGTCCTTGCTCTTGTGGAGCTTACGGACTAGTAGAAGACGACAATGAAACAGTACATAAATAGACAGAGTAATGTAGTGATAAGTGCTAGATAGAAAAGAAAACCAGGTAACATGACAGAAAGTGACTGAAGGCAAAGGGGGTTGCAACATCGGATGGGGAGGACAGGAGGGGCTTCCTGGAGAAGGTGACATTTGAGCAGATATTGGTCAGGAGGAAGAGTCAACTTGTCAAGGTCTGTGAGGAAGAGGGAAAAGTGGGTACGCAGGCCCAGAGGCAGAGGCAGCTTGGCATATTTGAGGGAGAGAAAGGTCAATGTAACTGGAGTGGAGTGTGGGAAAACGGTTCAAGGTAAGGTTGGAAGGCGAGGCAGAGGCTGAAGCCTATGGACTGGGAATCTCCATAAGGAGTACAGATTTTTAGCTAAGTGTCATTCTGTAAACTGACCTCCAAACAGGTTTGGGGGGATAACAGTTCTGTTTGGTGTTCTGATTTAATTCAGAGCCCCCCTAGGTGGGACAGTAGACTCTGCCAGTATATAATCTGTCCTTGTCCTAACTGATTACCTCACAGTCTGGGATGGGCCAGAATTTAAAGGTGGAATTCTTCAGAAGAGTCATTCTGGGAATTTCACCATCGATCTCTAACTCAGTACTCCAGAATAATAAAACATCCGTGGAGAAATCAGACCTCACCTGGGAGTTACAATGGCAAGTTTTCTTGTAGAACACAATCATGTACTAAACTAAGACAAAAAGTTGTCACATCTGAGGATGAAATTATGAGTTCTAGATCAGAGGGCAGCCTAACTGAATTCCTACATACTAGTTAAGATTCTCCTGATTTGGGAGAGGGGAATTTCTTTGGCATTACAATGGCCAAAGTCTCTCTTAAAGATCTGTCCTTTGTGGCCAGGTGGGGTGGCTCACACCTGTAATCCCAGCACTTTGGGAGGCCAAGTCTGGCAGATCACCTGAAGTCAGGAGTTTTAGACCAGTTTGGCCAACATGGTGAAACCCCATCTCTATTAAAAATACAAAACTTTAGCCAGACATGGTGGTGGGTGCCTGTAATCCCGGCTACTTGGGAGGCTGAGGCATGAGAATTGCTTGAACCGGGGAGGCGGAGGTTGCAGTGAGCCAAGATCATGCTGCTGCAATCCAGGCTGGGTGATAGAGTGAGACTCAGTCTCAAAAAAAAAAAAAAAAAAAAAATCTGTCCCTTGCAACTTTTCAGTATAGGGAGAGAGAAAGAAAAAAGATTTATCTTGTTGAGTAAGAGTAAGGTCGTGGATGACATGGTGTGACCTCTGCTGAATATGTCTTAATACCTCGAATCACGTCATATGGCAGCTTCTTCTAGCCACTCCTGGCCCTGCCCATGGTGATTATGAGATTTTTCTTATTGGATGGGAGCCCTGCAGTTGAGGTTTCTTGGGGTGTGTTTTTGTCCTATAGGTTTAGTGACGTCGATGGGGTTCCTTTGGAATTCCAGCAGCTAAGTCCGCCGGAGCTGCAGAAGGTCAGCTCAGGACATCGGAGGAGCTGACAGCCTGGAGAAGCTGTACTTGTGTGCTGGCAGGGAGCTCTTGTTTCTAAAGCAAGATTCGGCAACACTGACAGAACCAGTGTCCCATACTGCTGGTGGCTGCAAAAGATGTTGCAGGCTTGGGCTACAGTGTGCCTGTCTTTGGCACTGCCACTGTTCCCCAGTTTCCTCAGCTCCAGATGGAGCGTGTCTCAGGGACCACACAGAGCTTTGTTTAAATGCTCACATTAGCAGAAGGACGGGGATCCCATTGAATCATCCTCTCCTGTCAAAAAGCCAAGAGTTGTTCAGAATGAAAAAACAGTTTTTCTCAAAGAGGCTAAATCTCTAGTACCAATTAGTTGCAATGGTGGCATGTGTCGGGGGGTGGTGCGGTACTCTTGTGCCTCCAGTGTTCTAAATAGGGGCAGTCTTTTTGCTCACAGTCTGAGCCACAGAGTGAGTAACCTTGACCTCCTAGGACCCTTCACTGGGCTCATGTGTGTGTGAGTCCCACAAGAATTGTGGAATGCCTCTTTCTCTTGTTGGGTCCAGACA
Source organism: Trachypithecus francoisi (assembly GCF_009764315.1). Lineage (NCBI taxonomy): Eukaryota > Metazoa > Chordata > Mammalia > Primates > Cercopithecidae > Trachypithecus > Trachypithecus francoisi. The sequence continues at coordinate 31,976,356 of NW_022681468.1, read as the reverse complement.
TTTAGAATGAATAAATTAAAGGGTAGTGGTAACATGGTCATTGTCATCGCAGACAATGTGGTATTTATATATGGGCACTAACTGTCTTTCTCATGGGGCTTAGTAACAAGGGTAAGTTTGGTCTTTCATCATGAACCACTGGGGTGTTCTTTATACACAGAGGCTGTATCAGCTGAAAATAGCCCAAACATCTTGTAATTTTGTCTTTCCCAATTTTTGCCTATTCATACCCCAGAATAAAAGAGCCTGTTCAGCCTTTCCAAAGATTTAAAGAACATTATCTATTTGCTTTCTAAGTACCCAAAAAGCACAACCATCTACATTCACCTTGCCTGGATGAGGACATGCATTCATTCATCCATTCAATAGATATTTATTGCCAGATGTGGTGGCTCACACCTGTCATCTCAGCACTTTGGGAGGCAGAAGTGGGAGGATCACTTGAGGCCGGGAGCTTGAGACTAGCCTGGGCAACATAGCAAGACCTCATCTCTAAAAAAAATAAAAAAATAGCTGGCGTGTGCCTGTGGTCCTAGCTACTTGGAAGGCTGAGGTAGGGGCATTGAGCCCAGGAGTTCAAGGCTGCAGTGAGCTATAATCACACCAGTGCACTCCAGCCTGGGTAACAAAGTGAGACCCTGTCTCAAAAAAAAAAAAAAAAAGACAAAAAAAAAAGACAAAGGGACATTTATTGAACACCTACTATGCGCCAGGCCCTGTGCTAGATCCTAAGTGAATATCAGCACATGAAAAAGACTAAAGGTGAAAAGTTGCCAAACAAGTCTAAGTTGATTTGGGTATATGCATCTTCCTGACTTCTGGTCCCGTGCTTTGACCACAACCCTTCACCACTAGACCACACTTCCCCAAATAAACAACTACTTCTGCATGCTGGGGATGGGTTGTGTGCGGCAGCATTTACGTAGGCGGTACAGACAGCAGCCTTGCACTTAATGTTGCAACAACACCAGGCTAAACAATATGCACTGACTTCAAAAGTGTGGGTCAGGTCTCCTCCTTCAAGTGCCACAGAGAGAGCGTAAAATAGGAAAAGTCTATCAGATAAGGAAACACTGTGGAGGAAAAGTGAATTTTTTTTTTCAATTTGGGTAAACATTCAGATGTGGAATTCTGCCCTCCTTTTCACTTTTGGATCCCCAGATAGGAGGAACTCAGCACATAGATAATCACGAACTACATACATTTTGGTTTTATATGCTCAGACTTGTCCAGAACACGAAATCCCTGCCCTGTTGGAAGGCAGCGCTGTGCTCATGGAGGCACATAAGCACCTGTCTCAAAGTCACTCTGACCTCTGCAAACGGCAAAAATAATTTCATGTTTGTTCTGATTTGTCTTTATTTTTAGGCTACCTTGTGTGAGCTCCACTTTTTAGAATGTGATTTTGCAGTTCTGAAATGGATACCAGGAGCAGACTGAGATGTGAGAATATGTTAGAATGATCACAGGTTCGGATGTTAGTGGGGCAGGAGACGGAGTCTGAGATTGTATTGGCCTATACTGCGGCTTCTGGTTGAGCTCTTGCTTTGCCTGGATGATGCTCTGGCCTTACTCAACCTTTATCATTCCATTATCCAGAGAACAGAGGATCCGAGCCCCATCTCTGTATTGCAGTCACCTCCTCTGGGACCTGTTTCCAAGCCTTCTTCTGTGTTGCCTGGCACCCCTTTCTTACCTCTATCAAACCACTTACTGCTGCCCTGTAAGCTCTGTTGACTTGTTGGTCTTCCTATAAGACTGGAATCCCTCTGAGGGTCGGGACAGGTCTACCCTCTTCATGACAGTGAGCACCAGCCTCCAGCCCAGTCAATAGTTTTTTGTTAAATAAATAAAACAATAAATGGACACATGGTTTGTCCGTTCCAGAGGATGGATTTATTAAGTCTCCAACTCTGGTCATAATGGTGCCAGAAAGGAAAGAGTTAAGCTATCTGTAGGAAACAGACTCACTCAAAGACCCTCCTTCTTCTTTTTTTTCTAATTGGTAAAGGCAGGATAAGTGTATTTGAGATAAATCCTGGATATAAAATCTTGACACATCTTTCAGGTATTGACTGAACTACTTTAGACCTGAAAGGGAAGTAAATCAAATCATTCTAGGTTTTCTTTTCTTTTCTTTTTCAGACAGAGTCTTGCTCTGTTGTCCAGGCTGGAGTGCGGTGGCATAATCTCAGCTCACTGGAACCTCTGCCTCCCGGGTTCAAGTGATTCTCCTGCCTCAGCCTCCTGAGTAGCTGGGACTACAGGCGTGCGTCACCACACCAGGCTAAGTTTTGTATTTTTAGTAGAGACAGGGTTTCACCATGACGGCCAGGCTGGTCTCGAACTCCTGGCCTCAAGTGATCCACCCACCTTGGGCTCCCAAAGTGCAGGAATTACAGGAGTGAGCCACTGCACCCAGTCAGGTTTCCTCTTAAGTGGCCCGAGATCTAGTTGTAAATGGCAGGCATGGCTAGACTCAGGAATTCAAAGCTTGACCTATTTTGTCTGAAGCTAATATTAATAATAAGAGAGATGTATTTGGCTTCATAACCCCTTTCCCTCCCGTCCCCCTCTTTCCTTCTGTAATCAAGGATAAAATTAGAAGTACCGAAGGCCGCAGATTTGCTTTAGGATTCAGAGCAGCTCCAAGGAATCTGTGTTTACGCATTATGTGTGTTTTTCCTTTTCCCTCTCTTTTTATGAGTGAGAAAAAAAAGCGCCTAAATTCCCACCAGCATAAACCAATGACATACAATGATGAAATTCTGTTTTCACCTCTGCCTGTGACAGGGAATGCAAAAATAGCAAGTGGCCCAGTTCCACGAATCCCCGCCTCCTGCCCTCCCCGCTCCTGCCGGGTTGGATCTCTAAGAATGGAGGTTAGCGCAGAGCCCCGCGCGGGCCGCTCAGCCCCCGGACCTGGCGGATGATGTAAGGCGACGGGAGCGGCCGCAGCCGGGCCGGGGAGGCCGCGGCCCAGGGGAGCTGGGAGGGAGGGCGGCCTCGCCAGGCCGACGGCGCGCCCGGCCGCGCGGCGTTGCCTGGAGACGGCCCTGGCGGCGCTGTGTTGCTGTAAACAGCAGCTTCCCTGTTACTATCTATAGCAGGATCTCCTGGCTCCCGGGCGCGGCGGCTGGAGGCAGGTCTGCGGTCCCGCTCACCGCGCGCCCCGAACTATCCGCCCGCCGGCCTCATCCTGCCTCGCCCCTCAGGTGCCCACCGCTGGTCCCGACCCCCGGGCCCGAAGAGTGGGGAAGGGGAGACCGGGGCTGTGCGGGGACATGCGTCTTCGCACCCCGGAGGTGGCCGGCGCGCCGGGGCTGAGCCCGGGCAGCGTGACCCCGGCTGTCCTACGCAGCAGGGCAGGAGGCTGGGGGGCGTGGCACACTCTGGAGCACCTTGCCTCCCCAAAGCCCCGTGTTCCAGGACGTGGAGCCGCGCCTGGGGTCCCAGCGGTCGAGGTATTCCGCCTGGGCGCTGCTGGACACCGTCCTTCCAGCCCCTGTCCTTCCCTCTCCAAGTCCGCGCTGGAAAATCACCCGCTGCGGGCTCCCGTAAGCACAGCTTCTTGGCGGGACCGAACCAGCCCCCCAGCTCAGATTTGAGTTCCCCGCAGGAAGCACACCCCGCCTTGTCATCCCGAACTGACCACCCTGCCCACATAACCACACCCCGCACTCCCTACCCCTGGGGCCCAGCTCAGAACCGGGCAGACACCCCCTTCAAATGTCTTCGCACGTAGGTGTTGCAGTGTTTATCTGCTGGTGTCTCAGGGATTTGACAGTTTCCTTAATATTCCCACACAGGGCCGAGAAAAATAAATAAATAAATGCGCCGTCTTCCTTAAAAAAAAAATAAGTAAATAAATAAAGTACCCAGTATTGTAAAGTAGGTTATCGTATTCTCTTATTTTGGATCCACTTTCTGCTTCCAAACGCAGGAACAGTGCTAGTATTGCTCGAGCCCGGGGGCTGGAGGACAGGGGTGAGGGTCTGCTTCCTCGTTTTGCACTGAATTAGGGCTAGAATTGGGGATGAGGGTAGGGGCGCATTCCTTCGGGAGCCGAGGCTTAAGTCCTCGGGGCCGTGTACCCGAGGCCGTTTCTCCTATTCCTGAGCCTCAGAACTGTCTTCAGTTTCCCTACAAGGGTAAAGAGGCGCTCTCTGCCCCATCCCCCCCGACCTCGGGAACAAGGGTCCGCATTGAACCAGGTGCGAATGTTCTCTCGCATTCTGCGCCGTTCCCGCCTCCCCTCCCCCGGCCGCGGCCCCCGCCTCCCCCCGCGCTGCACCCTCGTTGTTGGCTGCAGCCCGCGAGCAGTTCCCGTCAATCCCTCCCCCCTTACACAGGATGTCCATATTAGGACATCTGCGTCAGCAGGTTTCCACGGCCTTTCCCTGTAGCCCTGGGGGGAGCCATCCCCGAAGCCCCTCATCTTAGGGGTCCCAAGAGACCCCTCAGACAGGAACTGTGAAATGCTCACGAGATTAGGACACGCGCCAAGGCGGAGGCAGGGAGCTGCGAGAGCTGGGGAGGCAGCCACGCGGCAGCAGAGGCGCCCAGGCCCGCGCGCCACCCCTCTGGCGCCACCGTGGATGAGCCCGTGACGTTTACACTCATTCATAAAACGCTTGTTATAAAAGCAGTGGCTGCGGCGCCTCGTACTCCAACCGCATCTGCAGCGAGCAGCCAAGAAGCCGAGACTGAGCCGGCGGCCGCGGCGCAGCGAACGAGCAGTGACCGCGCTCCTACCCAGCTCTGCTCCACAGCGCCCACCTGTCTCCGCCCCTCGGCCCCACACCCGGCTTTGCCTAATCGCCACGATGATGTTCTCGGGCTTCAACGCAGACTACGAGGCGTCATCCTCGCGCTGCAGCAGCGCGTCCCCGGCCGGGGATAGCCTCTCCTACTACCACTCACCCGCCGATTCCTTCTCCAGCATGGGCTCGCCTGTCAACGCGCAGGTAAGTCTGGCTTCCCACCGCCGCGGGGCCGGGGGCTTGGGGTCGCAGAGGAGGAGACACTGGGCGGGACGCTCCAGGAGATGAGTAGGGGGCTCCCTTGTGCCTGGAGGGAGGCTGCAGTGGCCGGAGGGGTGCCGGCTTGGGGGCTCGGGACTTGGCTCTGAGCGCACGCAAGCTTGCCATAGTAAGAATTTGTTCCCCCTTCCGGAGGCAGGTTCGTTCTGAGCAACGTCTGGTTTGCACTCCAGGACGGATCTCTGACATTAGCTGGGGCAGACGTGTCCCAAGCACAGACTCGCTAACTAGAGCCTGGCTTCTCCGGGGAGGTGGCAGAAAGCGGCAATCCCCCCTCCCCCGGCAGCCTGGAGCAGGGAGGAGGGGTGAGGGAGGAGGGTGCAGCGGGCGGGTGTGTAAGGCAGTTTCATTGATAAAAAGCGAGTTCATTCTGGAGACTCCGGAGCGGCGCCTGCGTCAGCGCAGACGTCAGGGATATTTATAACAAACCCCCTTTCAAGCGAGTGATGCTGAAGGGATAACGGGAACGCAGCGGCAGGATGGAAGAGACAGGCACTGCGCTGCGGAATGCCTGGGAGGAAAAGGGGGAGACCTTTCATCCAGGATGAGGGACATTTAAGATGAAACGTCCGTGGCAGGATCGTTTCTCTTCGCTGCTGCATGCGGCACCGGGAACTCGCCCCACCTGTGTCCGGAATCTGCTCGCTCACGTCGGCTTTCCCCTTCTGTTTTGTTCTAGGACTTCTGCACGGACCTGGCCGTCTCCAGTGCCAACTTCATTCCCACGGTCACTGCCATCTCGACCAGTCCGGACCTGCAGTGGCTTGTGCAGCCCGCCCTCGTCTCCTCTGTGGCCCCATCGCAGACCAGAGCCCCTCACCCCTTCGGAGTCCCCACTCCCTCCGCTGGGGCTTACTCCAGGGCTGGCATTGTGAAGACCATGACAGGAAGCCGAGCGCAGAGCACTGGAAGGAGGGGCAAGGTGGAACAGGTGAGGAACTCTAGTGTACCCTTCCTGGGAAGGTGGGGGCTGGGTGGGAAGCGGCCCTGGAGATGGAGGAGCACAGTAGAGAGGATTAAGCCCCTGACGGGGCTGGCTGCACATCCCTAACTGGGAACCCTGGCTCCAAGCCCATTCCATCCCAACTCAGACTCTGAGTCTCACCCTAAAAAGTACTCTCATAGTTTCTTCCCTAAGTTTCCTACCGCATGCTTTTAGACTGGGCTCTTCTTTGTTCTCTTGCTGAGGATCTTATTTTAAATGCAAGTCACACCTAGTCTGCAACTGCAGGTTAGAAATGGTTTCACAGTGGGGTGCCAGGAAGTAGGGAAGCTGCAGGAGCCAGTTCTACTGGGGTGGGTGAATGGAGGTGATGGCAGACACTTTTACTGAATGTCGGTCTTTTTTGTGTGTGATTATTCTAGTTATCTCCAGAAGAAGAAGAGAAAAGGAGAATCCGAAGGGAAAGGAATAAGATGGCTGCAGCCAAATGCCGCAACCGGAGGAGGGAGCTGACTGATACACTCCAAGCGGTAGGTCGACTCTGTGGGTTGCTCCTTTTTAAAACTTAAGGGGAAAGTTGGAGATTGAGCATAAGGGCCCTTGAGTAAAACTGTTTCTTATGCTTTCCTTTATCCCTCTGTATACAGGAGACAGACCAACTAGAAGATGAGAAGTCTGCTTTGCAGACCGAGATTGCCAACCTGCTGAAGGAGAAGGAAAAACTAGAATTCATCCTGGCAGCTCACCGACCTGCCTGCAAGATCCCTGATGACCTGGGCTTCCCAGAAGAGATGTCTGTGGCTTCCCTTGATCTGACTGGGGGCCTGCCAGAGGCTGCCACCCCGGAGTCTGAGGAGGCCTTCACCCTGCCTCTCCTCAATGACCCGGAGCCCAAGCCCTCAGTGGAGCCTGTCAAGAGCATCAGCAGCATGGAGCTGAAGGCGGAGCCCTTTGATGACTTCCTGTTCCCAGCATCATCCAGGCCCAGCGGCTCTGAGACAGCCCGCTCCGTGCCAGACATGGACCTATCTGGGTCCTTCTATGCAGCAGACTGGGAGCCCCTGCACAGTGGCTCCCTGGGGATGGGGCCCATGGCCACAGAGCTGGAGCCCCTGTGCACTCCGGTGGTCACCTGTACTCCCAGCTGCACTGCTTACACGTCTTCCTTCGTCTTCACCTATCCTGAGGCTGACTCCTTCCCCAGCTGCGCAGCTGCCCACCGCAAGGGCAGCAGCAGCAATGAGCCCTCCTCTGACTCGCTCAGCTCACCCACGCTGCTGGCCCTGTGAGCGGGCAGGGAAGGGAGGCAGCCGGCACCCACAAGTGCCACTGCCTGAGCTGGTGCATTACAGAGAGGAGAAACACGTCTTCCCTAGAGGGTTCCTGTAGACCTAGGGAGGACCTTATCTGTGCGTGAAACACACCAGGCTGTGGGCCTCAAGGACTTGAAAGCATCCATGTGTGGACTCAAGTCCTTACCTCTTCTGGAGATGTAGCAAAACGCATGGAGTGTGTATTGTTCCCAGTGACACTTCAGAGAGCTGGTAGTTAGTAGCATGTTGAGCCAGGCCTGGGTCTGTGTCTCTTTTCTCTTTCTCCTTAGTCTTCTCATAGCATTAACTAATCTATTGGGTTCATTATTGGAATTAACCTGGTGCTGGATATTTTCAAATTGTATCTAGTGCAGCTGATTTTAACAATAACTACTGTGTTCCTGGCAATAGTGTGTTCTGATTAGAAATGACCAATATTAAACTAAGAAAAGATATGACTTTATTTTCTGGTAGATAGAAATAAATAGCTATATCCATGTACTGTAGTTTTTCTTCAACATCAATGTTCATTGTAATGTTACTGATCATGCATTGTTGAGGTGGTCTGAATGTTCTGACATTAACAGTTTTCCATGAAAACGTTTTATTGTGTTTTTAATTTATTTATTAAGATGGATTCTCAGATATTTATATTTTTATTTTATTTTTTTCTACCTTGAGGTCTTTTGACATGTGGAAAGTGAATTTGAATGAAAAATTTAAGCATTGTTTGCTTATTGTTCCAAGACATTGTCAATAAAAGCATTTAAGTTGAATGCGACCAACCCTGTGCTCTTTTCATTCTGGAAGTGTTGTAAGTTTCTGAAAGGTATTAGTCGAGACCAGTTTGTCAAGAAGGGTAGCTGCTGGAGGGGGACACGCCCTCTGTCTGATCCCTTATCAAAGAGGACAAGGAAACTACAGAGCTGATTTTAGAATATTTTACAAATACATTCCTTCCATTGGAATGCTAAGATTTTACTGCTTCTGGGGAGGGGAAACTGCTGTGTAGCAACTTTTGTGGGAACACATCTTTTCTGTTTCAGTACTCACAGGGGGAAGTAATTTGGTTGTGCTAATAATACATTTAGATGTTTTGATCTTAAGGGAACCCTTTAAGCAAACAGAACCTAGCTTTGTACAAACTATTTTAACTTTTTATTCCACAAAATCATGTGGAGGGTTATTCCACTTTAAAGATGGGCAAATTGAAGAATGGTTAGAATAAACAACTTTCTTGATATTCCGTTATTGGCATTAGAATCTTTCTGCTCGTTATATCCAGCAGGCTGAAATGCCTCTTGATACTTGGTTAAAAAAAATGTTTCAGGCAGGGCACGGTGGCTCATGCCTGTAATCCCAGCACTTTGGGAGGCCGAGGCAGGAGGATCACCTGAGGTCGGGAGTTTGAGACCAAGCCTGACCAACATGGAGAAACTAAAAATACAAAATTAGCCAGATGTGGTGGCACATGCCTGTAATCCTAGCTACTCAAGAGGCTGAGGCAGGAGAATCACTTGAACCAGGAGGCAGAGGTTGCAGTGAACCGAGATTGCACCATTGCACTCCAGCCTGGGCAACAAGATTGAAACTCTGTCTAAAAAAAAAAAAAAGTTTTCAGTCCTTAACTCTAACATGTATACATGTTGTTGTACTCTTTTATTCTCGAAAGGAAAGGAGGGCTATTGCTCTAACCCTTATTAGTAAATGCATTGTGGTTTCTGGTTTTTCTAATACCATATGCCCTTCATTCAGTTTATACTAAGGGAAAGAGGGAGAGAAAAAGTTGCTCAGAAATTGAAAGAGATCTCAAACAGCACAAATAATGGTTGATTGTTCTGTAAACAAAAAGTTACATAATAGCTCAAGAAGAAGTCAACATGACTCTGAACAAGCTTTAACTTAGAAATTTTATCGTCTTAAGGAAGAACGTGACCTTTGTCCGGGACATCTCTGGTAATGGGGCACTTACATGCATATGCACACGTACAAACCACAAGGAAAGGAGACTGCCCTTCTGCCCCTGCTCTCGAGTATCATGCAGGCACCATGCACTAGATTTTCACACATGCTGGGTGGAAGAAGAGCTTCAGCGCCAGTCTTCTAATGCTTTGGTGATAATGAAAATCACTGGGGGCTTATGGGGTGTCACCTTCAGTCGAGTTAAAAGTTTTAATTCAAAATGACAGTTTTACAATCAACCATTTTTTGTGCTGTTTGAGATCTCTTTCAATTTCTGAGCAACTTTTTCTCTCCCTCTTTCCCCTAGTATAAACCGAATGAGGGGCATATGATATTAAAGAAACCAGAAATCACAATGCATTTATTAATAAGGGAGAGAGCAATAGCCCTCCTTTGCCTTTCGAGAATAAGAGTACAACAACATGCATACATGTTAGAGTTAAGGACTGAGGTGGATGTTCTTGTCTATGATATTTCTGCCCCTCACATAAAAATGGACATTTAAAAGCAACTTGCTGCCCTTTAGATCACTCCTATATCACACACCACTTGGGGTGCTGTGTCTGCTAGTCCTGCAATGACAGTGGCCTTACGCTCCCTGTTTGCTGTTTAAAGGGTAAATATTTTATAGCCTTTAAATATACCTAAACTAAATACAGAATTAATATAACTAACAAACACCTGGTCTGAAATAACAAGGCGATCTACCCTGTAAGGAACCCAGCTGGTGGGCCAGGCACAGTGGCTCACACCTGTAATCCCAACATTTCGGGAGGCTGAGACAGGAGGATCAATTGAGTACAGGAGTTTGAGACCAGCCTGGGCAACATGGCAAAACCCAGTGTGCTTCTGTTGTCCCAGCTACGCTACTCAGGAGGCTGAGGTGGGAGGATGACTTGAGTCCAGGAAGGGGAGGTTGCAGTGAGCTGAGATTGCACCACTGTACTCCAGCCTGGGTGACACAGCAAAATCCTATCTCAAAAAAAAGAAAAAAACAAAAAAAAGGAACCCAGCTAGCTCCCTTAGGTGTGCAATAAGAACAACCAAAGAAAGAAGAGGAAGAAGATTTCCCAGATGAAGAAGGGTAGCTGGACCTTCAGACATTGACCTGCTCCTGGGGACTTCAGTCATGGTCTCTGTCACCCCATGCTTACTCTAAAGGGTGAGCATCGCTTTCTCTTTGACAGTCTGGCCAAGGCCCAGACACAGACCCTTGCTCCAGCTTACCACACAGCCCAGTGGAGACCAGGCTGCTTCATCAAGATGGCGTTAAAGGTCCAGAAAGAGGAAATCGGAAGCCATCCGATCCCCAGGGTTGACACCCCACCAAGCTTCCTGCTGACCACTTTCATGGGCTTCAGAGAAGAAACTCCTACCTCCTTTCTCCAGCTAAATGGCTCCTTCCAAATCCCCTTTAACTCACTCAGGATTGGACAACTCTCACAGACTATTAACTCTGGGTTTTGTTTTTTGTTTTTGTTTTTTTTTTTAGGCAGAGTCTTGCTCTGTTGCACAGGCTGGACTGCAGTGCTGCCATCTCGGCTCACTGCAACCTCTGCCTCCCGGCTTCAAGCGATTCTCCTGCCTCAGCCTCCTGAGTAGCTGGAATTACAGGCACCTGCCACCACTCCTGGCTAATTTTTGTATTTTTAGTAGAGACAGGGTTTCACCATGTTGGCCAGGCTGGCCTGGAACCCCCAACCTCAAGTGATCCCCCCGCCTTGGTCCCCAAAGTGTTGGGATTACAGATGTGAGCCACCACACCTGGCCTTCAACTTTCTTTTGAAAAAGACTTTGTCAGATTCCTACCCACAAGATATGGCCTCATGCTAATCTCAATAAAACAATTACCTGCCCGGTGCAGTGGCTCAAGCCTGTAATCCCAGCACTTTGGGAGGCCAAGGTGGGTGTAGTGAAACTTCATCTCAAAAAAAAAAAACTACCTGAGGGCACCACTATTCAACATCGATAAAGACATATACACATAATTGAAGGGGATGGAGGCAGAAGTCATTTCCTCATGGGGATTATGTCCAGTTTAGCTCACCAGGATCCCCAGACCTGGCTCAGTGCCTGGCACATAGTACAAGGTTAATTAATATTTTGCCCAGTGGATGAATAAGTTATGTGCTATTTCCATATACAGAAATATATTCCACACATATTCTTTAACTTCTCCTCTCCTGGTCCCTGTCAGCATATTAAGCAATGGGAATTTTACATCTTTTATATCTGGCTGCAAAATATACCCCATTCCCATCCTTGCCCCCTGGAATTCCTTCACTGTCTTCCTGGATGACCTCTGCCAGTTCAGCTTCAAAGCTGCCATTGTGCTTCTGGCTCCAAATTAATTTTCAATGGGAAGAGGGAAGAGGAAAAATATTTATCTCTGTAGAATTGTGCATTGTAGATTGTGCATCATCTTTGCACATCACTGCATCTTGTGTAATTATCAAAATTAAAGGGTAGGATTTAACAATTTGTTCTAATAACAGTAATTTTGTATTAACAGCAATTCCCATGTGTGAATGAAAGTAAATCAATTATGCTATCTTTAATTAATGGACAAAAAAATTGAGACACAGTAAAAGTTCTCAGATGATTATCTCAAGGTAACAATCTAAAGTTTCAGTGTTTTTACAGTTGAAAAAAAGCTAAAACAAAATTAATCTCTAAATGGTGTATGAGTAGATGTATGAGACTTCCTCCAAACATAGAGTAACCAAACTCCTCACAAAAAAAAAAAAAAAAGAGAGATACGTGCCTCACTGGACTGCTGAATAGCAGAGTGCTTTAAATTGTGCTGTTTCCTATTAACATTAAAGAGTTGACTTTTAGGAAGTCTCAGTCGGGGACCTCTGTCTCTCTACTGAAGAGAAAGTTATTCTCCTTTCTCTTTCTTTTGCTTATTAAACCTCTACTCCTAAACACCACTCCTCCACCAAAAAAAAAAAAAAAATCGTTGACTCTTAATTCCTCTCCCACTCCATCTCTTTTCCTTCTTCCCTACAGGCACTCTGCTCACCAGCCTTTCTTCCATTCCTGGTGCATAGAACACATGCTCCTGCAGCAGGCCTCTGCACTTGCAGTCCATCTGCCGGGGCCTCTTTCCCCAGGCTGGCTGCATCCTGTCATTTGGGACTCTCCTCAAAGGACATGTCCTCAAAGGGGCTTTCCCTGGTCATTCTATCTAGGGTGACTTCTGGAGATACTTGCTCCCTAGGACTCTCTATTTAGTTATCCTGCTCTGTTTTTTCACAGCCTGTATCCCTACTTGCAATATCTAATTTATGTGTTATTTTCCTTTTAAAAAATTGTCTGTCTCTTCGAGTGCAGTGGCTCACGTCTGTAATCCCAGCACTTTGGGAGGCTGAGGTGGGCAGATCACCTGAGGTCAGGAGTTCAAGACCAGCCTGGCCAACACGGCAAAACCTTGTCTGTACTAAAAAATGCAAAAATTAGCCAGGGGTGGTGGTGTGCACCTGTAATCCCAGCTACTTGGGAGGCTGAGGCAGGAGAATCGCTTGAACCCAGGAGGTGGCGGTTGGTGACAGAGCAAGACCCTGTCTCAAAAAAAAAAAAAAGAAAGAAAAGAAAAAAAATTGTTTATCTCTTATTCCTGAACTGTAAGTTCCATGTGAGCAGGAACCTTTTCTGTCTTGATCACATCTGTATCTCTAGTGTCTGTTAGGCCCTCAAGTGCATGTTGAATAAATGAAGATGAATGAGTGAATGAATGCAGATGAAAATTACAAAAATATCGATAGGAACATAGCTAGAACTTGAAGTGAAGATGAATTGTATGCTTCACAGATTTTCAGGGTAGAAGAGTACGCCCATTTGTTTAAAAAATTGCTTTCAAGGATTCTACAATATTAAGATGAGCAGCCAGCTAGCTTGGGAAAGAATTTTAAGGGGTATAAAAAATACAAGTAAACTGTAGGTCAGTGACACTTCTAGGCTAATTATAGGTTGAGAAATTGTTTCACCATTAAATGCAGAATGAATGCATATATAAATCTACATATAATCATTTTCAAAGAAACAAACAAAATTATGTTTTTCACTCTTACTGATATAAAACTTTCAGACGATCACAAAAATCCATTTGAGTTCACTGGTTCTTAGCAATCAGTGTGCTAAATGGTAAAACCTACAATTTAGTCTGCATTAAAATAGAAGAACAAGGGTTAGCTACTATCATTATCATTATCAATATCAACATCATTATCATAATTATCATTTGCCAAGAATACATCCAGACCTGAGGAGAAGCAGGTAGAAATAGGGTACACTGAATCCTGAGGAATCAGTGCAGAGTCTCTGAAGGGGGATGGTTGGATAGATTTCCATTTCCTTTGCATGCAGGAGAAAGCAACAGAAACATAAACCAGTTCCGTTGCAACACAATTTATTTTCATGGTTCCACACATCCATTTTTGGACTAAACTAAGCTGCCTTTCCTTTGCCCAAGCATTGTTCAGTTGCTTAAGAGGACACAGAGCAGTAAAGGCTCTGGAGCCTGCGTGGCCTTATGGCCATCAGCTCTCCCTTTTCTTTTTTTTTTTTTTTGTTTGAGATGGAGTCTCACTCTGTTGCACAGGCTGCCTCACTGCAACCTCTGCCTCCTGGGTTCAAGCGACTCTCCTGCCTCACTGCCGTCTCAGCCGCCAGAGTATCTGGGATTCCAGGCAACCGCTATCATGCCTGGTTAATTTTTGTATTTTTGTAGAGACAGGGTTTTACCATGTTGGCCAGGCTGATCTCGAACTGCTGACCTCAGGTGATCCACCTGCCTCAGCCTCCCAAAGTGCTGGGATTACAGGCTTGAGCCACGGAGCCCAGCCAGCTCTTCTTAATAAGCCCTTTTCCCTTTCAGCTCATGGTGATTGGGTTTGGTACAATTAGGTGACTGGGAGGTCTGAGAAAACACAGGGGTTTAATTGTTGGTTATGTTAGAAGCAGGCCCATATGAAGGGACCACTATTAAAGGGTCTAGACTGAGCAAAAGGCAACACCTTAGTCCTAAGAGTAAATGACTCAGGTTCCAGTTGCTGCCATGCTTACTTTGGGGAACAATTTTTGGTCAGATTTATGGAAGCAATGATTTGTTTTCAGGCTTTTTGTCAATTATGTGACATCACAGCTAAATTTATCAAAACAATAGAATACACTGATCTAAATTTGGGGAATTGGATCCAATGTATGTATGTATGTATGTATTGAGGCAGTGTCTCATTTTGTCACCCATGCTGGAGTACAGTGGCACAATCTCGGCTCACTGCCACCTCCGCCTCCTGGATTCAAGTGGTTCTCCTGCCTCAGCCTACCGAGTAGCTGGGATTACAGGCGCATGCCATCATGCCTGGCTGATTTTTGTAAATTTAGTAGAGATGGGTTTTTACCATGTTTCCCAGGCTGGTCTCGAACTTGTGACCTCAAATGATCCACCCACCTCGGGCTCCCAAAGTGCTGGGATTACAGGTGTGAGCCACCGCACCCAGGCAAGAATTGGACCTAATTTAGCACAGTGGTCCAAAGCATAGACTTAACCCTGAATCCTCACTCTTAGACCTTGGGCAAGTTATTTAACCTCTCTGCTCCTTAGTTTCCCCTCCTGTAAGATGGGGATAATAATCGTATCCACTTGTTGGGGTTGTTGTGAACATTAAATAAGTTGGTATGTACAGACGGAATATTATTCTGGGCACACAGAAGTATGATAGAAGGGTTAGCTATTTTTGGCTGGGCACAGTGACTCACGCCTATAATCCCAGCACTTTGGGAGGCGGAGGTGGGTGGATCACCCGAGGTCAGGAGCTCGAGACCAGCCCGGCTAACATGGTTAAACTTCGTCTCTACTAAAAACACAAAAATTAGCCGGGCACGGTGGTGGGACCTGTAATCCTAGCTACTTGGGAGGCTGAGGCAGGAGAGTCACTTGAACCCTGGAGGTAGAGGTTGCAGTGAGCTGAGATGCCGCCACTGCACTCCAGCCTGGGCGACAAGAGTGAAACTCCATCTCAGAAAAAAAAAAAAAATAATAATAATAAGAGTTAACTGCTTCTATTATCTTTATAGTTTAGGGAGATCGGGGTCAGGGGAACAAATATGGGCTTCATTTCATTTAATTAAAAATTTTCTGAGTGTCTGCTATGTATCAGGTGTTGAATTCAGTGTGAGGAAGAGACAATCCTGTCCTCAAAGAGCTCAAGTAAGGGACAAGACTAGTAAACACAAACCTCATAATACACTGTAACAATGGAAATTAACACCAGGTTCAGGAGTTGCATGGAAGAGGTAGTGACAAGGCAACTACCTGAGGAAGGTGACCTCGGGGTCTCTGAGGAAGGTGACCTCTCAGCTAGGCTTCGAAGGTATATGGAGTTTGCTAGATGAGCAAGTGGCAGGGTGGAGAGCTTCTAGGCTGAGGATTAGCAGTGCAAGGGCACAGACTCATAAAACACTGAATTTTGTTTTGCTCAACTACAAAGTGTGTGAGGGGGCAGTGAGGGGGAGATGACGAGGTGGAGATGTAAATTACAGAATATCATGTAAATGCATTTAATTTCACTTATATCAATGTTGCAGCATCAAATAGATGGAGCTGAAGATCGGCCAAGCAGAGATCATTGTGGCCAGATCATGAAAAGCCTGGTGCTTACTTAGCTCAGTCATGTGTAGGCTGAACCAAGGCAGTGGTGGTGGGAATGGAGAGGGAACAAGAGGTAATTAGGGGGTCAGGACCTGGTGATTGAGTGGGTGGTAGAGGTGAGGGAGAGGGAGGAACCCAAGCTCACTGTCAGGTTTACCAGGCTTGAAACACAGGAGGCTTGTGGTTCTACCAATGACTTTGTGACTATAGGAAGAGGAGCAGGTTTGGGGGATAAAAAGGTAAAAAGGTAAATTCTATGTTGGACATGTTGAGTTTACAATGCCTGGGGAGTATCCAGGGGGAGATGTGGGCAGTTGGAACCACAACAGAGGTTCTATGATATGAGTTTATAGAGCTTGTCTGGAGGCAAATGGTTGGGATAGAACCTGGAGCCCTAAGGAAAATATTGATAATGCCCAGCATTTCACATGTGCTTGTTCTGTGCCAGGTTGTACTATGCACTTTACAGGCCATGCTAAATCAATGACTGATTTGCTCATCATTGTACCTCTAGCAACTGGCACATAATGGGCGTACAATAATTATTTTGCTTAATAAACGCTCTCATTTAGTCCATACAACAATCCCATGAGGCAGATATGATGAGTGTCGTCGTTTTACAGATAAGGAAAACAATTTAGGAAAGGTTAAATAAGCTGACCAAGGTCACACAACTGGTAAGCAGTAGATCTGAGATTTGAATCCAGCTCTTTGTGACTCTAAAGCCCAAAGTGCTTAACTGCATTGCTAGAATGTGAACATCTGCCCTTAAAGATGTGCTTATGTGACCTGGGGTGAGACTTCAACCCCTCTGAGACAGTTTCCTATGCCAGATCAGGGGTGGGATTCAAAAATCTCTAGGCTCCCTTTCCATCTTCAAAACTCTGGTGACATCAGGAGACTGCTACGAAAATGCCCTAAAGTGCACACACCACATCATTCTTAGATGCTCGATGTTCTGGTAGCAACACCGTGGCAGGCTCTGCAGTTGACACTCCTTGTAATCCTCTCATGGAACCTTTTTAAGATGGGAGGCCTGAGCAGTGTGTATAGAGCCACAGAAGTGTACCAAGCATGGGGAGGTGGGAGCAGTCTGTTCTAGGGATAGGCAATGAGAATGTATTTGTGTTCTATTTCTGCGTAACAATTTACCACAAACTTAGCAGCTTAAAACAACACACATTTATTATCTCACAGTTTCTGCAAATCAAGAGTCCAGGTATAGCCAGATGCTTATCTAGCAAACGCCATCCATCTTCTGAATAGAACAGTATTGTGTTCGAGGTCTCACAAGGCTGCAATCAAGGTGTCAGCTGAGCTGTGTTTTCAGCTGGCTGCTTAAGTGGGGAAGAGTCCACCTCCAAGCTCACTCAGGTTGTTCACAGACTTTATTTCCTTGTGGCTGTATAACTAAGAGCTCCGGCGTTTTGCTGGCTGTTGGCTGAAGGCTATCCTTCGGTTTTAGAGGCTGCCTTGTAAACTTCTTCAACATAGCTGCTCACATAATCAAGCCTGCAAGGAGAACCTCTCCAGTGCATGTCAGCAAGATGGGGCCCTACACAGACAAAGACATCCTGTCACCTTTGCATTTTCTGTTGCTAAGAGGCAAGTCTCAGGTTCCACCTGCGCTCAGATGAAGGGAATTACACAAAGGCATGGACATCAGGAAGCAGGAATTACATGGGTCACCCTAGGATTTGTTATCCACAAGAGATCACATTATCTGCTTAGAATTTCAAATGAATAATAAAACCAAAAAAAGTTGGTCTGCCTTTTAAAATTTTTTCCTTATTTAAAACTTTATTCTTGATAAAGAAAAAATGAGAAAATCCCAAAACTTTCTTCTTTAATTGGCAACCTTCAAAAAAGATATTCACAACAGGACTCAGAGCGAGGGCAGAGATCCCCAAACAGATGGTTTTTCCTTAATTCATCAGGCTGGAGCAGAGTTTAAACCGTGCTGGAATCACTCCGACTCTGGCCACAACCTAATCTCTACATCCTGGCCTCCATCACATTGGCTGGAAGCTGGTTTGCTTCGTCCAAGGGCCTAGTTTGAGGGTATTCATGGCTTCTGCAAGTTTGAGCATCCCTTGCTCCTGGTGCTGGCAGTGCCACTCAGCCATGGACTGGAGCACTACTTGGTTTGGAGTTTGTACCAATAGGAGCTGTAAGCCACGACCTCGGTGAGGTCTGAAGACTCCAGAGCCTTCAGTTGGAGCATGGCCTTGCTCATCGACTCCATGTCAGGGATTATCCATCCGGGTCTCTTGGGGGAAGGGGATGAGAGCTCCCAGGTAGGGCACCCAGGCCAGCACTGGTCACACTCACCAAAGGTGGCTTCCAGCGGCCACGTCGGAACATAGAACACCTCTGGGCCTTTCAGGTCTTTGGGCAGTCTGCCTTTTAAAGAAACACTATGAGCTGGCATTTCTAATGTTGTCAGTGACAAAATACTTCTTCCTGAAAAAATCTTTTGTTGTTTTAAGTTCTAAACAGTTGCTGGGATTACTATTGAGTTTGAATAATGTAATCCGTACGCTTCATTTTAAAAAATTACTTAAAAAACAGAGATAACACAATGACTGTGAAGACTGAATTTGGGTTGCTTCTGCTCCATGTAACCATTTGGAGTTTTTGTGTTTCAAATTTAAAACTGTGGAGCAGTGTGATACAGTGCTTTGCCATGTTTTTATTTGCCAAATGCACATTTTAGTTAATACATCAAATATTTTTACTAGATTTGAAAATTATCTTTAAAATAGATAATTCCTTTTGCTTATTTATTTTTGAGAGAGGGTCTCCCTATGTCACTCAGGCTGGAGTGCAGTGACTGCAGTCAAGGCTCACTGCAGCCTCGACTGCCCCGGCCCAAGATCTTCCCACCTCAGCCTCCCAAGTAGCTGGGATCACAGGTGTGTGCCATTATGCCCAGCCAATTTTTTTTTTTTTAATTTTTGTAGAGTCGGGGTCTCCCTATGTTGCCCAGGCTGGTCTAGAACTCCTAGGCTCAACTGATCCTCCTGCCTTGGCCTCCCTAAGTGCTAGGATTACAGGCATGGACCACAGTGCCTGGCCCCCTTTTGTTTATTTTAAATCTAAAGAAGACTCCAGAAAAAAACATTACATCAGTAGTATGATTTAGGAGTTGCACTACTAATACTAGGTAAGTTTCTCTTGTGCTGCCTGGAAATAAAAATAAACACTTAACACTAACTTGGGGCTCACAACATGCTTGACACTGTTCCAAACACACACACACTCATTTTAAAAGTCCTCATCTACTCTTAAAGGTAGGTCCTCTATTATCCTTATTTTTGTAGATAATAATATAGTCTGGGACCCAGAGATCTGCTCAAGATCATCCAACTGGAGTAGCAGCGCTGGAATTTGAGTCCAGGCAGTGTGGCTTCAATGCCTGAAGTCTTAGCCATTATAAAGGAAAAACAAAGCAAAATCAGTATCCCCAACAACCTTGCAGGCAGGGAGGCCCTCAGAAGGGACAGGAGAGGCCGGGCGCGGTAATCCCGGCACTTTGAGAGGCCGAGGCGGGTGGATCACCTGAGGTAAGGAGTTCGAGACCAACCTGGCCAACGTGGTGAAATTCCGTCTCTACTAAAAATGTAAAAAATTAGCCGGGTACGGTGACGCGCACCTGTAGTTCCAGCTACTTGGGAGCCTGAGGCGGGAGAATCGCTTGAACCCGGGGGGCGGAGGTTGCAGTGAGCCGAGATGGCGCCAGTGCACTCCAGCCTGGGCGATCGAGCGAGAGTCCATCTCAAAAAAAAAAAAAAAAAAAGTAAAAGAAAAAGTAGGGACAGGAGGGCTTCCTTCCGTTCCTGACCAGCCCCTGCTGGTTCCTGGGCAGAGGGAGCGCCGGCTTCCAGGAACCTCAGGGAGGGACGTTTGGGAGTGCTCTCTCAGCGTCCCCTTCACCGCCCTCTCTACACCCTTGCCGCGCTCCTGTCCTCGTCGGCCAGGCCAAAGTTTCTCCTGGCCCTTCCCAGCTTCCGGCCCTTCGCTCCAGGCCAGGTCGCAGGGCCAGGCGGTGCCAGGAGCTCGCGAATCCTCTGTTTACTGTTTGGTTTCCACGGTGACACGTAGGCGCCGTCAGCGACTCCCGTCACCGCCCCGCAGCTCGGCCCCCACCCGGCGCCGTGACGTCGGCCCTGCGCTTCCGCTCTGCCCATATTTGGCTCAGCCACTGCGCAGCCGGCCCGGGGTAGGCTGAGGGCGGGACTCCCGCCGCGCCCCGCCCCCGGTTCCTGCCCCGCCCCCTGGAATGCTGGGCAAAGGCTCCGAGCCACGAGACCCCCGCCCCCTGCCCCGGGACCCACCTGGGCGGAGGCGAGGGCAGGGGCGCTGGGGGCTCAGAGAGAGGACGCCGCGATTGATGGATGAGCTGTTTCCAGCATTCCTGTGCGTCTGCTGGTTGAGGCTGCAGTCAAGATTTGGGGCTGTCTCGTTTGTTGTGGGTGGGTGATCTGGGATCACGATTTTCTCACTCTGTGCCCGGAAATCATGCCATCCCTCGCCCAACGCTGTATTTTATAGGCTTCAACTCAAAATTTTCCTTCATGGCGCAGTGGAAAGCTTTGAAGACCGCGGTTCTGGGGTCAGCGTTGCCCCTCGGAGAATAAGTGACCTTGGGAAGGCCACTTGCCTTTTCCTGGCCTGATAAAATGAACCGTGGGGGTGGTCCATAATGGTTGCAGCCTTGTCATCAGACTTGTAGGGGAGCTTTTCCATCACTCTCTAACCACCCCCTCCCCAGGACGTAACTGGAATATCAGTGAAGTTCTTTGAGCATCGACCCCTACAGTTCTGCCCCCTGTAGTGATTGGATTTGTGTGTCTCTGCACCTTGCTCCTATTAGGCTCTTAATGACCTTTAGTTAACTGATTATTGAATGAATAATACCAATCACGTTCATAAATCCGGACCCCTGCAATTCCTCTTCCAGGCCAGGGGGCGGGGGCGGGGAGGGTAGGGGATGGGGGAGAATATTGCGATGATTAATAATCGCGCGGCGGGGTTGCTGATGTAAAGCGATTTGCAGATCTAAAGGGCAATAAGCATTCCTGGGAGAAATCCAGCAAGATTCCAGAAGTCTCTGAGGGAGCCGTGGGTGTGTACCGCCGGGCCGGGAGGGCGGGGGTGGGGCAGGCAGTGCCGCAGTGGCCACTGCTGGGGAGCCGATTGCAATTGCGAGGAGAAGCGTGGGGTTAATCCTTCAAGACGCCTGTCACCATCCTCCCACCCCCATTCCTGTCCCCTAGGTTCCCCAGTTTCTCTGGCTGAAGGAGTGTGCGTTTTCTCGAGTTTCAGAGCTGGAAGGCACATCGGAGACTTAATCTAATTTAACCTATTTCGCCAACGGGGAAATTAAAGCTCAGAGAAGTTGGTTCAACCATCCAAACTTGCACAGCTAGTTAGAAACTGATAAAAGTCAGGATATGTAGCTTCAAATAGTGTTCCACATCGCCTAGGTGCTTCTAACTTCCTGTGCTTCAGAACCCTGTTGCCTGGCTCAGCTGGTGGGTTGCACATTTAGGCTAAATATTGACTTCAGGGCTCTTAAAGAATGCCATTGTCACGTCTGCTGCCACACGCAGCCCTCACCATGACGCCAGGGCCTAGGGGATGGCCAATAATTGTGTACTTCCTAAAGCCTCAAGCATTCCTCCTTAGAGGGCTGGAATGCTCACCCCTGTCCAGGGAACAGGAGTTGGCTGTTCTGAAACTAGTCTTCGTCTAGCAGTTGGTCACTTTTCATAGTTACCCAAGCCTTGCATTAAACTTTTCTCAGCCAAGACTACAGCAGGAGGCATGAGTAGCCCTAACCCTTTTCTACTGTTTGGAAGTCTTCTCAAGGCACACGGAGGTTCCTTGCCGGGGGTGGGGAAGAGTGCCTCTTTAATGCTGCTCTCTCTGTCTTTCCCCTTTCAGTCTCACCCAACTTCCTCTTAACTGGGGGTGTTTCTTCCCTAACTTCTAGGCTTAAAATGAAGGCAACTCGGACTAAGAAGGCGACTGCTTTCCAACTGCCCTCTCGCCCTGCAGCCCGCGGATTTGAGGAAGGGTCTGGGCTCCGTCCCCTTGCTCCCTGGTTGTTCTTGGAGTTACAGCAGCCCCGCGGCAGCTCTGCCTCCTAGTGCACATGTGAGGCAGCGCGCCCTTCTCATCCGGAAGCCTCCTTGCCGTGCTGCCAGCAAGGGAGTTTTTCTGTATTCACTCTGGTGGAACAAGCAAAACTTGACAACCCCAAGCCAAACCAAACACACGAACCATTGTAGCCTTTTCTCTCTTTGGTTTCTTTCTGAGGATCTGGTCGATTTGGATGCAGAAAACATGCCTGTTGCTTCTGCTGCAAAGTCTGCTCTTTCTCTTCCTGCTATCTGAACCCTGCCCCTTCTTTCAAATTCAGGTCAGGTGCGGTGGCTCGCCCCTGTAACCCCAGCACTTTGGGAAGCTGAGGCAGACGGATCACTTGAGGTCAGGTGTTTGAGACCAGCCTGGCCAATATGTTGAAACCCCTGTCTCTGCTAAAAGTACAAAATTTAGCTGGGCATGGTGTCAGATGCCTGTAATCCCAGCTACTCGGGAAGCTGAGGCAGGAGAATCACTTGAACCTGGGAGATGGAGGTTGCAGTGAGCTGATATCAGGCCACTGCACTCCAGCTTGGGTGACAAAGTGAGACTCCGTCTCAAAAAAAAAAAAAAAAAAAAAAAAAAAGCTTACTTGCCCAAACACTTTTCCTGACTTTCCTTTCCTGTGTGTCTTTTTTGTTTTTATCTTTGAGCTAGAGTCTCACTGTGTCACCCAGGCGGGAGTGCAGTGTCGCAATCTCCACTCACTGCAACCTCCGCCTCCCAGGTTCAAGCAATTCTGCCTCAGCCTCCCGAGTAGCTGGGATTACAGCCACCTGCCACCATACCCGGCTGATTTTTTGTATTTTTAGTAGAGATGGGGTTTCATCATGTTTGTCAGGCTGGTCTCGAACTCCTGACCTCAAGGGATCCACCCGCCTTGGCCTCCCAAAGTGCTGGGGTTACAGCCATCCTATATGTCTTTTGAAATATGGCTGTACACAGGCTCCGCACCCAGTGTGCACTTATATACTGTGTTTCTTTAATGGGGTCCAAGTCTGTACGTCTTTTTTGTTCACAGACCCCAGGGTGCCCAGCACAGGGCTGGGGACACAAACTGCTCTCAATAAGCCCTTGTTTATTGAATTAATTGATTAGTTTCCACAGAAACAACCCTGAGCTTTTGCTTCGATAAACCTTCCTAAAGAACTTTTAGTTCTTTAGGGACTCTGGATAGTGATCTAATCAAATATGGCCTTGCACAATAAGTCGTTTCACAAAGCAATTTCACAAGAGAACAGTAACATCACCCAGAGTGGGATGAGGAAGTCTGAAATTTGAAGAGGACTCTCAGAAAGATGAGGAGGGTGGCGGTGGTGTAGACAGGTCAAAGGACAAAGACTTAGGAGAGATGGGCCTCTGCTTCCGGGATAGAAGATGCAGCTCTAAGGTTAACTTCATATTCAGACTCTACCACTTGCTGTGTGTCCCTGGACAAGTTTACTCTTCTCTCTGTGCCTCAGTTTTCTCATCTGTAAAAAAAGGCCGGGCGTGGTGGCTCCTGCCTGTAATCCCAGCACTTTGGGGGGCCAAGGTGGGAAGATCACCAGAGGTCAGGAGCTCGAGACCAGCCTGGACAACATGGTGAAACCCCATCTCTACTATAAATACCCAAATTAGCCATGTGTGGTGGCACACGCCTGTAGTCCCAGCTACTCTGGAGGCTGAGGCAGGAGAATCGCTTGAACTCAGGAGGCAGAGGTCGCAGTGAGCCAAGATCGCACCACTGCAGTCCAGCCTGGGTGACTGAGCAGACTCTGTCTCTGAAAAAAAAAAAAAAAAAAAAAAAGTACCCATCTCATAGTGATACAATGAGGGTGAATTAGTTGGTATTTGTAAAGTGCTAAAGCAGCATCTTGCACCTCATAAGTACCATGTAACTGTTTGTAAATGAATTTTCCAGCTTAGCTGTCTTGTCAATGGAATGGGGGTTGATTATATGTGCTCTTGGTTCCCTCTAGCAGTGACCTTTCAGGGCAGTGCATAAGCTTCGGGGTCAGGCGGGTCTGGGTTGACTCCTATCTCTGTCGGTAGTTGTGTGACTTTGCACAGATAACTTCTCGGAACCTCAGTGTTCTTATCTGTGAAATGGGAATAATTGTGTCTATTTCAAAAGACTGTTGTAGGTATTGCATGTTTGTAATGTGCCTGGCACAAAAGGAGTGTAATAGTTATTATTATGGACAAGAGCAGTCACATGTAAAGGAGAATGGAGTTTCCAAGGTCACTGAAGTTTCCAGAAAGATTGAACATATCAAATAGCAACGAGACCAGCTCAACTTGTGGAGCTTGGTGGGAGGGTGGGCCTGGGTCTGCGCCAGGAGTAAATATCACCCCATTTGAGGAAATAGAAACCGTCCGACTTGCACATCAGCTCTAAGAACATTTTCTGCTCCAGGGCTGTGCTGAGGGCGTGGACCCACTGGGGCTGGATGCCAGGAGCTGGAGGCCTCTCCTGCTCTCCTTCCCAGGAGGGGAGACTTTAGTAGAGAGGGTGTGGGTGGGCCTTGGAAACCTCTTGTTGTGTGTGTGTGGGGTTTGGGGGAGTGTCAGAATGGCCCAGGGATATCTGGCCCTGGAAGGTGGACTCCCAGGCCTGGGGTGGCCTTCCTCATGGCAGAACTTGCCTTCATGGCTCTTCAAAGCTGCCATCCTTCACTCCAACTGAGGACACCCCTGACTGATTGCCTGCAATTATCTGAGGGGTGGGGGAAGGAGGGTTATGGTAGTCTTGCAGCCGAATTAATCTTAATTCCGTTCAACTCCATGTGTGGAAAAGTACTCAACGGAATATGCAAATGCTGCATGTATTCCTTCAGTTCTTTTTGAAAGGGGAAGGAGGGTTGCAAAATCAGTGATAGGATGTCGCAATCCCAAACGTGTGGGGAATTACTCTTAAGGTCCTCATACTTGACAGCTCTGGGCCCCCATGACACACGAGGAGTTTTGTGCTCCGAAACAGGCCAGGGCCAGGGTGTCTACCACTGTTACCACTAGCTGTGATTTGGGGATCCCAAACACAGCCCCATCTTAGGAAAACCATCTTAGGAACTGGGGATCACAGAGGACTCTGCAAACCTCCTTCCAAACTCATATTTCCAGTGATGGCAACAGGGTGGGCCCTGAGTAGTCCCTGCAGCAGAACTTGAAGGTTGAAGCTATCTTAAAAAAAAAAAAAAAAAAAAAAAAAAAAACAGGCTTGATGGCTCATCCCAGCACTGTGGGAGGCTGAGGTGGGAGGATCACTTGAGGCCAGGAGTTTAAGACCAATCTGGCCAGCATAGTGAGACACCATTTCTTAAAAAAAATACAAAAAACAAAACAAAAAAAACCCCATAGCTTATGAAGAGTCATGAAGGTGCTAATATTGGTTGTTCCTGGGTGAGAGGGAATGTGTTTTTATTTTCTTCTTTTTGCTTGTCTGTACTTTCTGATTGTCTTTTTTGGCAAGTACATATTGCTTTTGTAATAGGAAAAAATATTTTCAAAACATTCTCAGCAGAGTAGTATGTTTTTAAAACAGATAACAACATAATAAATGGGAAGTTTCCAACACCTCTTCACTTATTTTAAAAAAACTTTTCCCAAAAGAAATACATGCTCCTGGTAGAAACCTTTGAAAATTCAGATCCTTAAAAAATAGAGAAAATAAAAATTGACTGTAGTCCCATCACAGGAATAACCACTGTCAACATTTTTAATTCTACCTTTCCAATACACACACTAGTTGTATTTTTTATTTATTTTTTGGACAGGATATTGCTCTGTCACCTAGGCTGGAATAGTGCAGTGGCACCATCCTAGCTCAATGCAGCCTTCAACTCCTAGGCTCAAGTGACCCTCCCACTTCAGCCTCCTGAGCAGCTGAGACTAGAAGCACATGCCACCACTCTGGGCTAATTTTTTATTTTTTATAGAGATGGGGGGGTCTCACTATGTTGGCCAGGCTGGTCTCAAACTCCTGGCCACAAGTGGTCCTCTCTACATGTTAGTTTTATACTTCAATTTACATACCGTAGTTTTTGCAAAACAGGACCATGCCGTAATATTTGTAATTACAAGTATTGTAATTTTGCTTCTTCTACATGGTAGTTCATGGACATCAAATTTTTTTTTACATGATCACTTTAATACTCATGAGGCTGGGCATGGTGGCTCACGCCTGTAATCCCAGCACTTTGGGAGGCCAAGGTGGGTGGATCATAAGGTCAGAAGTTCGAGACCAGCCTGGCCAACAGTGAAGCCCTGTCTCTACTAAAAACACAAAAAATTAGCCCGGCATGGTGACATGCACCTGTAATCCTAGCTACTTGGGAGGTTGAGGCAGGAGAATCGCTTGAACCTGGGAGGCGGAGGTTGCAGTGAGCTGAGATCCTGTCATTGCACTCCAGCCCAGGCAACAGTGCGAGACTCTGTCTCAAAAACAAAAACAAACAAACAAAAATAAGTTACATAGATTTCTAGTTCTAAATGACCCACAATTTAACCAACCCTATATTGTTGAACCTTTGGATTGTTTCTAAATTCTGTGCTATTATAGAAATGCTGCAGGGTCCTCTGTGCACATCTAAGATGACTTTTTCAGAAGTGGGCCAAAGGGTGTGCACATTTTGAAGGCTTTTGAAATGCAGTTGTGCAGTCAGTACACTGTCAAACAGGACAATGTGCAGTCCCTGTTATCACACAGGAGTGTAGTCTTGGTTCAACCAGTTTCTAGCTGTGTAATCTTGAGAAAATTACTTACTCTCTCTACACTTCAATTTCCTCAAGTGTAAAACTGGAATGATAGTAGCTATTGGATAAGATTGCTGTGAGGGTTAAATGAAAAAAATGTGGAAAGTGATGCTGGGCCCAGCACATGGTGAGCTCTCAATGAATGCTGGTTGTGTCTAACTTAAAGGGTATCTTCTTTTTGGGGGAAGAAGTTGGCTTGGAGATTGACGTCTGATTTCCTGGAAAAGTTGGGAGCAGGTGGTAAATGAGGCTGGGTGCAGCGGCTCATGCTGGTAATTCTAGCACTTTGGGAGACCGAGGCTGGTGGGTCGCTTGAGTTCAGCAGTTCAAGACCAGCCTAGGCAACATGGCGAAACCCCATCTTTGCAGAAAACACACAAAAATTTAGCTTGGCATGGTGGCGTGCACCTGTAGTCCCAGCTACTTGAGAGGCTGAGCTGAGAGCATCAACTGAGCCTGGGAGTTTGAGGCTGCCGTGAGCCACAATCATGCCACTGCACTCCAACCTGGGGGCAACAGAGTGAAATGCTGCCTAAAAAAAAAAAAAGAAAAGAAAAAAAGAGGAAGATGCTGGGGAGGGCAAGCGAGAAGAGGATAAGCAATAGAGGAGCTGATGGTGACAGGGTGAAGAGAGGATTAGTAGCGGGGAGAGCAGGGGAGGATGGGAAGAGAATGGGAACTGGAAGGACAGAGGTGAGATGTCCACATGGGCCATTTGGTGCAGGGTCCCCAGGAGGCAGAACCATGCACTAGTCACTTTGGGAACTGGGAGGCTACCACTGTCAGGTCTGGGTGAGCCTGTGTCCTCTGGTCCCTGGCCCCACTGAGGCTGCCTATTCCTGCCCTCCTCTCAGCCTCATCTTGCATCACTCCATGCCTGTCTTCTCTCAGTTCCTTGAGTGAGCATGTTCCTCTCTGTTGTGTGACCTTTGTACATTCTTTCCCCCCGCCAACCCCCCCCACAGGAACTCTACTCTTTCCTGGTTAACTCCCACGCATCCTTCAGATCTCTAGCTTAAAGCTGACTTACTGGTCAGGCCTGGTGGCTCACCCCTGTAATCCCAGCACTTTGGGAGGCCGAGACAGGAGAATCACTTGAGCTGAGGAGTTCAAGACCAGCCTGGGCAACACAGTGAGACCTCATCTCTACAAAAAATAGACAAAATTATCTAGACGTGGTGGTGCACACCTGTGGTCCCAGCTAGTTGGGAGGATTGCTTGAGGCTTGGAGGTGGAGGCTGCAATGAGCCATGATGGCACCACTTTACTCCAGCCTGGATGACAAAGTGAGACCCCAACTCTGAAAACAAAACAAAACAAAATCCTCACAAGACTTCTAAGGATTTCTCTGACTACTCCATATAAAGCAGCCCCTCATCCGCACCCCTTTCTCTTTACTCTGTCATGGCCCTCTCTCTGTACCTGCAGAGCAAGGTCAAGGTTTGTACTTATGTGTGATTGTGGGATTACACACACTTGGTGTCCCCACTAGGCTGAAAGCTCCATGAGGGCAGGAACAGGGTCTGATTTTTGCTCACAATTGTATCCCTGATGCCCAGCACATAGTAGCACTCAATAAGCATTTATCGAAATAGAAAAAGCCTATGCTTTTTTGTTGTTTTTTTTTTTTTTGAGACTGAGTCTTGTTCTGTCCCCCGGGCTGGAGTGCAGTGGTACCATCTTGACTCACCGCCACCTCCACTTCCCTGGTTCAAGCGATTCTCCTGCCTCAGCCTCCTGAGTAGCTAGTATTACAGGTGCACGCTACCACATCTGGCTAATTTTTGTAATTTTTGTAAAGATGGGGTTTCACCATGTTGCCCAGCCTGGTCTCAAACTCCTGACCACAAGTGATCCGTCTGTCTTGGCCTCCCAAAGTGCTGGGATTACAGGCGTGAGCCACTGTGCCCGGCCAAGCCTATGCATTTGTGACCAATGAAATGCTTTTACACCCTCTCCTGTGGCTTCAATTCCATCTTGACTGATGCTGGTTGCTTGGTTGAAGGAACAGGACATTTGGGGGCTTCGAGGGATGCCTCAGCCAGCTCCTTTCCTACGCTCTTTTCCCTTGAGGAAGAAACTTCCCTTTCTACGACTAGACACTTTCAACCAGTACTTCTCAAACTTTAATATGTCTATAAATTACCCCGGGGATTTTCTTTTTTTGAGACCAAGTCTCGCTCTGTTGCCCAGGCTAGAGTGCAGTGGCCTGATCTCGGCTCACTGCAACCTCTGCCTCCCGGGTTCAAGCCATTCTCCTGCCTCAGCCTCCCAAGTATCTGAGATTACAGGCACACACCAGCATACCCGGCTGATTTTTGTATTTTTAGTAGAGACGAGGTTTCATCATGTTGGCCAGGCTGTGTCTTGAACTCCTTGACCAGCAGGAACTCCTGATCCGCCCGCCTCAGCCTCCCAAAGTGCTGGGATTACAGACCTGAGCCACCGCACCTGTCCTTCGACCGGGGATCTTCTTAAGGTGCAAATTCTGATGCAGATCTGGGGTAGGACAGAGATTCTGCGGCTCTAACAAGCTTCCAGGTGAAGTCCATAATGCTAATTCCAGGACCAAGGTTTTCAGACTTTGGCATCTGTGATCTCCACGCCAGTGTGAGTTCCACGCTTTAGGCTGAGTCGATGCGCCCCCTCTTGACCACTAAAGGATATGACAATCTTCGACCGTGCCTGAACGGTAAAACACACAACGCTCTTGGGGAATAGGATCTTCTCTAAAAGCAAATGGGCATACGTATTCCGATAGCATTAGTACATTTTTTCTTCATTTTAACTTAATTTTATTTTTTGTAGAGACGGGGTTTTGCCATGTTGCCCAAACTGGTTCCGAATTCCTGAGCTCAAGCGACCCACACGTCTCTGCCTCCCAAAGTGCTGAGATTAGGGGCATAAACCACGGCGCCCGGCCTACTGAGTGTATTCTTTTTTTTCTTCCCCAAGACGGAGTCTCGCTCTGTTGCCCAGGCTGGAGTGCAGTGGCGCGATCTTGGCTCACTGCAAGCTCCACCTCCCGGGTTCACGCCATTCTCCTGCCTCAGCCTCCCGAGTAGCTGGGACTACCGGCACGTGCCACCACGCCTGGCTAATTTGTTGTATTTTTAGTAGAGACGAGCCACCGCGCCCGGCCTGAGTGTATTCTTTTTTTTTTTTTTTTTTTTGAGACGGAGTCTCGCTCTGTCACCCAGGCTGGAGTGCAGTGGCCGGATCTCAGCTCACTGCAAGCTCCGCCTCCCGGGTTTACGCCATTCTCTCGTCTCAGCCTCCCCAGTAGCTGGGACTACAGGTGCCCGCCATCTCGCCTGGCTAATTTTTTGTATTTTTTTAGTAGAGACGGGGTTTCACCGTGTTAGCCAGGATGGTCTCGATCTCCTGACCTCGTGATCCGCCCGTCTCGGCCTCCCAAAGTGCTGGGATTACAGGCTTGAGCCACCGCGCCCGGCCGAGTGTATTCTTAAGAATAAATTGGGGAGGGTGTGGTGGCTCACGCCTGTAATCCCAGCACTTTGGGAGGCCGAGTCGGGTAGATCACGAGGTCAGGAGTTCAAGACCAGCCTGGCCAACATAGCGAAACCCTGTCTCTCCTAAAAATACAAAAATTAACCGGGTGTGGTGGCGGGTGCCTGTAATACCAGCTACTCGAGAGGCTGAGGTGGAGAACCGCTTGAACCTGGGAGGCGGAGGTTGCAGTGAGCCAAGATGGCGCCATTGCACTCCAGCCTGAGTGACAAAGCAAGACTGTCTCAAAAAAGAAGTAAAAGAAAAAAAAAAGAATAAATTTCCTGATTGGGCCTGGTGGCTGCGACTCTAAGTGTGTACCACCATGCCTGGCTAATTTTTATATTTTTTTGTACAGACATAGTTTTGTACAAAACCTTGCCTCCAGCTCCTGGGCTAAACACTCTGCCTTCCTTGGCCTCCCAAAGTGCTGGGACTACAGGTGTGAGCCACCGTGCCCAGGCCTCTTTTTTTTTCCCCCCAATTTTTTATAAATTGTGGTAAAATACACAGAACATTTACCATCTCAACCATTTTTTTTAAGTGTCCAGGTCAGTGGTATTAAATACATTCACAATGTCGTGCAGCTGTCACCACCATCCCACTATCTGTCTCTAGAACTCTATCTCCTAAAACTGAAACTCTGTACCCATTAAACAATAATTTCTTATTCTTCCCTCTCCCCAGCCCCTGGCATCCACCATTTTAGTTTCTCTCCCTATGATTTTAAGGGGCCTCATATAAGTGGAATCATACAGTGGGTTTCCTTTTCTGACTGCTTGTATCATGTAGCATAATGCCCTCAAACTTCATTCAGGCTGCAGTGTGTGTTGGAATGTCTTTCCTTTTTAAGGCTGAATAATATTCCATTATACATATACGCCACGTTTTGCTTATCCATTCATCATTGATGGACATTTGGGTTGCTTGTACATTTCAGCTATTATGAATAATGCTGCCAAGAACATGGGTGTACACATATCTCTTTGAGACCTGCTTTAAATTTTTGGGGGTATACACCCGGGGTGGAATTTTTGGGTCATATAGTAATTTTATTTTTAATTTTAAAAGAAACCCCCACACTGTTTTCCACAGCAGCTGTGCCATTTTGCATTCTCACCAACAGTGCATAGAGTTCCAATTTCTCTACATCCTTGACAATGTTTGTTATTTTCTGTGTGTGTGTGGTTCTTTTTTAAGAGAGCCTTGTTCTGTTGCCCAGGCTGGAGTGCAGTGTTATGCTCATGGCTCACTGTAGCCTTGAATTCCTGGGCTCAAGCGATCCTCCCACTTCGGGCTCCCGAGTAGCTGGGACTATAAGCATGGACCACCACATCTGGCTAATTTAAATTTAATTTAATTTCTTTTTTTTTTAAATAGAGATGGGGTCTCACTATGTTGCTTTGGCTGGTCTGAAATTCCTGGGCTCAAGCAATCCTCCTGCCTCAGCCTCCCAAAGTGTTGGGATTACAGGCATGAGCTACTGCACCTAGCTTGTGTGTGCGTGTATGGTGTTTTTGTTTTTTGTTTTTGAAACGGAGTTTTGCTCTTGTTGCTCAGGCTAGAGTGCAATGGCACGATCTTGGCTCACTGCAACCTCTGCCTCCCAGGTTCAAGCGATTCTCCTGCCTCAGCCTCCCGAGTAACTGGGATTACAGGCATGCTCCACCATGCCCGGCTAATTTTGTATTTTTAGTAGAGATGGGGTTTCTCCATGTTGGTCAGGCTGGTCTCGAACTCCCAACTTCAGGTGATCCACCCACCTCAGCCTCCCAAAGTACTGGGATTATAGGCGTGAGCCACCGTGCTTGGTCTTTCTTTTTTTTTCTTTCTTTTTTTTTTTTAATAGTAGCCATCCCAACAGGTGTGAGGTGGCATCTCATTGTAGTTTTGATCTCCATTTCCCTAACGACTAGTAATGTTGAACATCTTTTGTGCTTATTTATTAGCCATTTATATATCTTCTTTGGAGAAATGTCTATTCAACTCTTTTGCCCATTTTTGAACTGGGTTGTTTGTTTTTTTGTTGTTGAGTTTTAGGAGTTCTTTATATATTTTGGATATTAATCCTTTATCAGCTATATGATTTGCAAATGTTTTATCTCATCTTGTGGGTTGCCTTTTCACTCTGTTGCTAGTGTCTTTTCTTGCACAAAATTTAAAAATTTTCATGAAGTCTAATTTGTCTATTTTTTCTTTTATTGCCTATGCAATAAAAGTATCATATCCAAAAAGATCATTGCCAAATCTAATGTTGTGAAGCTTGTCTCCTCTGTTTTCTTCTGTGAGTTTTACAGCTTTAGGTCTTACATTTGGGTCTTTGATGCATTTTGAGTTAATCTTTGCATATGGTGTTAGGCAAGGGTCCAACTTCATTTACACGTGGATATCCAGTTTTCCCAGCACCATTTGTTGAAAAGACTGTCCTTTCCCCACTGAATGGTCTTGGCACCCTTGTCAAAAATCACTTGACAATTAATTGTCAAGTTAGTTAATAATTATATTGATTAACAATTAATATAATTATAAAATTATACTTTATGACTGCATTGGCATAAAGAAAAATATATTAATACTATATATTAAAACTTTTTTCAGGCCGGGCATGGTGGCTCACGCCTATAATCCCAATACTTTTGGAAGCCGAGGCGGGTGGATCACCTAAGGTCAGGAGTTTGAGACCAGCCTGGCCAACATGGTGAAACCCTTTCTCTACTAAAAATACAAAAAATCAGCCGGGCATGGTGGTGGGCGCCTATAATCCCAGCTCCTCCAGAGGCTGAGGCATAAGAATCGCTTGAACTTGGGAGGAGGAGGCTGCCATGAGCCAAGGAGATCACATCACTACACTCCAGCCTGGGGGATAGAAGGAGACTCTAACTGCAAAACAAAACAAAACAACCAAAATTTTTTTCAATGTAAAAGTTAATTTTTTTCTTCTGATTTTCAAAAGAAATGAAAACATGGCCGGGCGCGGTGGCTCAAGCCTGTAATCCCAGCACTTTGGGAGGCCGAGACGGGCGGATCACGAGGTCAGGAGATCGAGACCATCCTGGCTAACACGGTGAAACCCCGTCTCTACTAAAAAAATACAAAATTAGCCGGGCGAGATGGCGGGCGCCTGTAGTCCCAGCTACTCGGGAGGCTGAGGCGAGAGAATGGCGTAAACCCGGGAGGCGGAGCTTGCAGTGAGCTGAGATCTGGCCACTGCACTCCAGCCTGGGCGACAGAGCGAGACTCCGTCTCATAAAAAAAAAAAAAAAAAAAAAAAAGAAATGAAAACATGTTTGTGTATTCCTAAACATACCCTGGGTCTTGGGCACGGTGCCTCCTGCGTGAGCCCTGCTCTCCACACGATGGCAGGGCTCCATCTCTTTATGATATGCTCAAGATGATACCAGATGCTTTGAGGACCATGTGCTTTTTAAGCAGGTGACCACACTGAACATGTTAACATGTATCATGTGCTGAGTGTTTACTGTGTGCCAAGTGCTTCAAACTCATCATTTAAGTCAAAGAACAGCCCTGTCAGGTAGGAACTACTCTCTGCCGTCCATGAGCTAGCATATACAACGAGGTATATTTTTCCAAATGCTTCCATACATTGTTTCTAAATGTATATTACAGTCCATAGTATCAGGGACACCAGGGGACCCTCCAGTGGGGTCTACAGGATCTTAGGGAATAGGGAAGCTGAGGGTGGGCTTTGGAGAAGAGTCATTACAGAGATGACGTGACAGGTGGCAGGGAAAGGTATTTGGGAAGTGCGGAGGTGACAATAAGAACGGCACATTTGGAGCGTCATGAGGAGACTTCCCAAGATGGAGGAGACTTGAGGTCTGGAACCAGAGGGTGACCAGCAGGGCGGGTTTTGGAGAGTGACAAACGGGCCCAATCTAATGTTCAGTGGAAGGTTCTTTGTCTCCCTAAGCCCTAAAATCCAGCCGCAAATCATCAATAACATGGCAAAGTTTTAGCCACTTTTCCTGTCTCAGTTCCTTCTGTGTCAAACAAGAGTCACGGTGCTTGCCCTGCAATCTCAGAGACTCAGTTCAAATGATTATCAGCCCCAAGGGTCGGGGAGCCGGTGTCTGATTCAGGCTGTGTTGCCAGGGCCTCAGCGCTCAGTACAGGTTCAATCCCAAAAGCTGCCGCCGCAAGAGACATCGTGGCTGGAGAAGGGTCCTGAGCCAGAAGAGGGCGCTCTTCAGCAAAACAAGGTGTGAAGGAAACCTCCAGGACGTTTCTGCAGGATGGCAGATGGACTTCACTTCAGGGTTTAGGATTTAGCAGGTCAAATCATTGCATTCTTATAGCTAAACCTACCTCAGCTTTGGTTTCCTAACTAGAAAAAAGGACTAAAATGTAGTTTATTTCCTCTTTTAAAAAATTGTCCTCTTAATGCTTTAGGCACCTAAGAGAGATGCAATTATTTTTACTTTGGAGAGGCTTAAAACCGACACTGACTTCCTATAGCTCATGATTCTGCAGATCAGGGATGAAGGCAGGACGTGGCTGGGAATTTTTCTGCTCATTATAGCAATGACTGAGATCCTCCGTGGTATTCAGCAGCGGGATGAACTGGTCTGGGGTGGGGGCGTCTGAGATGGCTTCACTCACATGGCACAGAAGTAATTTTACATTGTGTGTGGTTATTTGACCAATGTCTGTCTCCCTTACTAGTCCAGAGGCTCCCAAAGGGCAGGGACTGTCTTGCCTATCATTTTATCCCTAGTGCCTAGCACAGTGCTGACCCATTAGGGTGTTTAGTAAATATGTGCTAAGTGACTCAATTATGTGATTTTTTTTTCTTTTTTTTTTTTTTTTGAGACGGAGTCTCGCTCTGTCACCCAGGCTGGAGTGCAGTGGCCGCATCTCAGCTCACTGCAAGCTCCGCCTCCCGGGTTTACGCCATTCTCCTGCCTCAGCCTCCCAAGTAGCTGGGACTACAGGCACCCGCCACCACGCCCGGATAGCTTTTTGTATTTTTTTAGTAGAGACGGGGTTTCACCGTGTTAGCCAGGATGGTCTCGATCTCCTGACCTCGTGATCCGCCCGTCTCGGCCTCCCAAAGTGCTGGAATTACAGGTTTGAGCCACCGTGCCTGGCCTTTTTCTTTTTTTTTTTTTGAAATGGAGTTTCACTCTTGTTGCCCATGCTGGAGTGCAATGGCGCGATCTCAGCTCACTGTAACCTCCGCCTCCCGGATTCAAGTAATTCTCCTGCCTCAGCCTCCCGAGTAACTGGGATTACAAACATGCTCCACCATGCCCAGCTAATTTTGTATTTTTAGTAGAGACAGGGTTTCTCCATGTTGGTCAGGCTGGTCTTGAACTCCCGACATCAGGTGATCTGCCCGCCTCGGCCTTCCAAAGTGCTGGGATTACAGGCAAGAGCTACTGTGCCTGGCAATGATGCGATCTCTCTCTCTTCCTTTCCTTTTCTTTCCCTTTGTTTCCTTTCTTTTCCTTCCTTCCTTCCTTCCTTCCTTCCTTCCTTCCTTCCTTCCTTCCTTCTTTCCTTCTTTCCTTCCTTTCTCTCTCTCCCCCCCGCCTTCCTTCCTTCCTTTCCTTTCTTTTCTTTCCTTCTTTCTTTTTCTTTTTTCGGAGTTTTGCTCTTTTGCCTAGGCTGGAGTGAAGTGGTGTGATCTCAGCTCACTGCAATCTCTGCCTCCCCGGGGTTCAAGCGATTATCCTGCCTCAGCCTCCTGAGTAACTGGGATTATTGGCACCCACTGCCATGCCTGGCTAATTTTTGTATTTTTAGTAGAGACGGGATTTTGCCATATTGGCCAGGCTGGTCTCGAACTCCTGACCTCAGGTGATCAGCCCGCCTTGGCCTCCCACAGTGCTGGGATTACAGGCGTGAGCCACTGCACCCAGCCTATGATGCAGTTCTTATGAAAAATGTTGGGATTGCCGGGCGCGGTGGCTCACGCCTGTAATCCCAGCACTTTGGGAGGCCGAGGCGGGCGGATCACAAGGTCAGGAGATCGAGACCATGGTGAAACCCCGTCTCTACTAAAAATACAAAAAAATTAGCCGGGCGTGGTTGCGGGCGCCTGTAGTCCCAGCTACTCAGGAGGCTGAGGCAGGAGAATGGCGTGAACCCAGGAGGCGGAGCATGCAGTGAGCCGAGATCCGGCCACAGCACTCCAGCCTGGGCGGCAGAGCGAGACTCCGCCTCAAAAAAAAAAAAAAAAAAAAAAAAAAGAAAAATGTTGGGATCATCAGAAAAAAGGCATAGGTGGGAGGTGATGATGATAGTAGCTCAGTAAGTACGCAAATTGAGCTAAGCCCTTTATAACCTGGCTATGGGTATTATTTATCCCCATTTTACAGATGAGGAGCTGGGGAGGAGCAGGGGTGCCCCAGGGGAGCCTGCACTTCTCCAAGTTATAGAAACTTGCAGAGAGGCCGCTTTTACACAGCTTCGAAGGTTGAGGCATAAGAAACATCTTTTTGTTTGTTTGTTTGTTTGTTTGTTTTTGAGAGTCAGAATCTCACTCTGTCGCCAAGGCTGGAGTGCTGGAGTGCAATGGCACAATCTTGGCTCACTGCAACCTCTGCCTCCCGAGTTCAAGCAATTCTCCTTCCTCAGCCTACTGAGTAGCTGGGACTACAGGTGCACGCCGCCACGTCTGGCTAATTTCTTTTGCATTTTAATAGAGATGGGGTTTCACCATGTTGCCCAGGCTAGTCTTGAATTCCTGAACTCAGACAGTCGTCTGCCTGGGCCTCCCAAAGTGCTAGGATTACAGGCGTGAGCTACCGCACCAGGCCAGAAACATATTTTTTATATCTCAAAGCAGATGGCTGGGTGTGGTGGCTCATGCCTGTAATCCCAACACTTTGGGAGGCCGAGATGGGCGGATCCATTGAGGCCAGGAGTTTGAGACCAGGCTGGCCAACATCTCTACTAAAAATACAAAAATTAGCTGGGTGTGGTGGCGGGTGCCTGTAATCCCAGCTACTTGGGAGGCTGAGGCAGAAGGCGGAGGCTGCAGTGGGCCGAGATCACACCACTGCACTCCAGCCTGGGCGACCGAGTGAAACAAAACAAAACAAAAATTTAAAGCACAGCAATAACTTGCTTGGTCCCTGATAGTCCTGGGGGTAAATTCAGGATTATTGGGGACCAAGTAAGATATTAAAATTGATTATTTGGGAGATAAAAACCCAATGAAATAGCAGAAGGGTAGACGCCATGTTTTCAAATTAGTCACAAACAATATTCTGGATTATTGCTTCTACAGTTATCTGAATAAAAGCAGCAAAACCACCCCAAAATTTGAGGTGAAAATTACTTGGCTGTCTCTCACCACATTCACCTAAGTTGTTCCTTAACATCCACATACTTGTTTGTTTTTCTTCCTGGATTGATTTATTTTGGATGTTTCTGCACACCTGGACTGCTCTCTGACATGGTATGCTTCTTTTGTTTTATCAAATAGCAGGCTGGTCTTTAGTCATAAGTGTGGCATTCTGGAACCCAGCATGGTTTAGTGATAGGGTTCTTGACTGAAGTTGCGTGTGCAGATTGGGACATTTACCAGATTATCTGATGCTCAGTCTTTCTATGGGCTCTGTCTTGCCTAAAGGGCAAGTGTGTGTTCATCAAACAGGACTCCTTTAGACCTTGTTACTGTGATGGGGGAAATACTCCAAAGTGCCAGGAAATCCTACCCAGGCAGGGAGCGGGACTTCTCGGTATCCCAGGGATTCGGATCTCAGCCCCATGCAGCCAATTAGCAAAGTAGCTGCTTCAAACTGACAAGCAAAACAAAGCCCAACAAAAGCAGCTGGAGCCCAAACAAACAGACTTGGGTGAGGTTGGGAAGGGGAGTCAGGTCTGGCGTCATCCGGCTCCAGGCCAGGCTGTTGCCATGGTGACAGCCAGTCCGTTTACCAGCGGGCAGCAGAGCCAGCTTTCTGAGGGGGAAGCCCAAGGAGGGAAGGGGGAAGAGCAGGGGTGCCCCAGGGGAGCCTGCACTTCTCCAAGTTACAGAAACCCGCAGAGAAGGCTCGGCCACTTCCAGGGAGCAGCGCCTTCTCTCAGGAGCTGGGCAGGCACCCCAGGGGACAGTGGGCTGGGAGAAGCGGGCCTCAGAGGGACGGAAGTGTACACTGAACAGGCAGAGAGGCCTCTGGGAAGGCTAGAAGGCTTTCTGGGCAGAACGGATTTGCAGCTGTGTTGGCTTTCTGGGAAAAAGATGAAGTAAATCACAGAGTGTTTTAAAATAAAAAACTCCCCTAAACCACACACACACACACACACACACATACACACACACGCACACACACAGACACACACACACCCATGGAGGAGAGAGACGGCTTTGGGAACCTCAGAGGTGGAACACGGAAATGCCTTATATTCTTCTCCAGGAGTACTTTTTTTTTTTTTCCCTCTACTCTGATGATGACAACTCAAGTAATTACCTGCAAGACAAGAAGAATGAACAACATTCAATGTAAAATGTTTGAAAACAACTGCTTTGCAGGGCTTGTCTATGAAAGCCCTACTGTGCCTGAATGGTGTTCAGGTCCATGAAGGTGGGCCGCTTTAGGATATAGACACTCTGGTCAATGGGCAACATGAGCCAAAACAAATGCAGTGGAAGAAAGAATCTTGGCGTCTTCAGAAATCTTGCTGCAAAAGTGTCTGTCACACAGAAGGAAAAATAGCTGATGATTCTACTCATATGAGCTTCCTAGAGAAGTCAAGTTTAAACAGACAGGAAGTAGAGGGGCGACTGCCAGGGGCCGAGGGGAGGGGAAAATGGGGAGTGAGTAATGAGTATGAAGTTTCAGTTTGGGAAGATGAAACATTCTGGAGATGATGGTGATGACAGTTGCACAACAATGCGAATGTACTTAATGCCACGGAACTGTAGACTTTAAAAGGTTCAAACAGTACACTTTGTTATGTATATTTTACCGTGATAAAAATAAAAGTGTCTGTCAGTAAAGACTGTCTTCTTGTCACACCAGGAGAGAGTGGTGTTGGCTTGAAGGCCAGCACCTAGGGCATGTGGGTTCACCTCTTTGAACCTCAGCTGTGTCGTCCATCAAGTGGAACTTACATTATCTTCCTTACTGCCAATTGTGAAGAGTGGATATGAACGCATTTAGTGAACAGAAATGCACCATAAGAATGTAATTTTTTTTTTTGTTAATTTGAGATGGGGCCTCCCAAAGTGTTGGGATTATAGGTATGAGCCACCGAGCCTGGCCACGAATATAAAATGTTATTAAAGTATTATTTCAAAATTCATTGTTATGGTACCCAAATGCCAAGGAGCAAAAGGAAAGGAGAAAGGGACAGTTTTGGAGGAAACTAAGGAAAGGGTTATTTATATTTGGCATTTCGAGGAATTGGAAAATACCCAAATACCGTAGGAGAGTTGGAGAGAATTTTGGGCTCATGCTCAGGGGCCTGAAGGTAAGACCAACTTGGACTATCATGGCAATTTAAAATACTTCTCCCGTTTGCTCTGCCCAAATTGAGAAACAGGCTAAGCCCACCCATCAAGAGGAAATGAAACAAAATGAAGTAATGTCAAAACACCACCTCTCCAATTTCATGAAGGGAAATGGTACAGTTACAACACAATGCTGGGTGGACTTATGGGACCTGGAGTCTCCAGGCATGGGTAGAACCCAGGGTCACCACCCGAGAGTCCCATTAACTATCAACGATTTAGTCAAGGCTTTTCTTTTCTTTCTTTCTTTTTTTTTCTGTTCAAAGAAATAAGCCATTGGCTGGGTGCAGTGGCTCACGCCTGTAATCCCAGAACCTTGGGAGGCTGAGGCAAGCAGATCACTTGAGGCCAGGTGTTCGAGACCAGCCTGGCCAACATGGTGAAATGCTCTCTACTGAAAATACAAAAATTAGCTGGGCGTGGTGGCGGACGCCTATAATCCCAGCTACTCGGGTGGCTGAGGCAGGAGAATCACTTGAACCCAGGAGGCGGAGGTTGCAGTGAACTGAGATCACACCACTGTACTCCAGCCTGGGCAACAGAGTGAGACTCCGACTCAAATAAAATTAAATTAAATAAAGAAATAGGCCATTCATCACTACCATCACTTTTATCATTACAAAATGTTTTATTAGCATATATTAGCATGTGGCGAGCACCAATTTAAATGTGATACACATCTTATCTTTTGATTCCTTGCAAGGTGTAGCTTTTTTTTTTTTTTCTTTTTTTGAGACGGAGTCTCGCTCTGTCGCCCAGGCTGGAGTGCAGTGGCACGATCTCCGCTCACTGCAAGCTCCACCTCCTGGGTTCCTCCATTCTCCTGCCTCAGCCTCCCAAGTAGCTGGGACTACAGGTGCCTGCCACCACGCCCGGCTAATTTTTTGTATTTTTAGTAGAGACGGGGTTTCACCAAGTTAGCCAGGATGGTCTTGATCTCCTGACTTTGTGATCTGCCCGCCTGGGCCTCCCAAAGTGCTGGGATTAAGGTGTAGCTTTTTTATAGACAGCAATATGAGACTCATGATTACTGATTTGGTCTTTCTGGTTCTTTGTTTCCTGATTGATAAAACAAGAATAATGTTACAGCTAGAAAAGTTTAGCAGCTTGCCCCAAGTCACAAAGTTGATAAGCAGTAATGTCAGGATTTCAGCCCAAGTCCATCTGACTCCAAAGTTCCACCTTTGAATGCTACACTGCATTGGAGGAAACGTTATTGCTAAGAAGCTTATGAAACAAAATTGCTAATGAATATTATGCTCTGAGAGCAATTAGAACCTGCAATTGGTAAATCGCCTTATCATGACATTGCATGATGTCACAATGACATGCAATGGGGAAGAACAATGAGCATCATGGCTGTCTATTAGCAGGGAGTTGGCTTTAAAATGGAATGAAACCACAAAGTACACACAGAACAGAGTATGAGGCCAGGCACGGTGGCTCACACCTGTAATCCCAGCATTTTGGGAGGCTGAGGCAGATGGATCACTTGAGGTCAGGAGTTCAAGACCAGCCTGGTCAACATGGTGAAACCCCTGTCTCTGCTAAAAATACAAAAATTAGCCAGGCATGGTGGTGCACACCTGTAGTCCCAGCTCCTCAGGAGGCTGAGGCAGGAGAATTGCTTGAACTCAGGAGGCAGAGGTGGAGGGTGCAGTGAGTGAGCTGAGATCATGCCACTGTACTCTAGCCTGGGCGATGGCATGAGACTCCTTCTCAAAAACAAAAAAACAAAACAAAACAAAAAAAAAAATTGGGAAGCCAAGGCAGGCGGATCACGAGGTCAGGAGATGGAGACCATCCTGGCTAACACAGTGAAACCCCGTCTCTACTAAAAATACAAAAAAATTAGCCAGGTGTGGTAGCGGGTGCCTGTGGTCCCAGCTACTTGGCAGGCTGAGGCAGGAGAAGAATGGTGTGAACCTGGGAGGCGGAGCTTGCAGTGAGCGGAGATCGCGCCACTGCACTCCAGCCTGGGTGACAGAGCGAGACTCCATCACAAAAACAAACAAACAAAAAGAACAACTTATGAAACAATGCTTTGCTGTTTTATGTATGTGTGCTGTGTATGTTTTGTTGAGTATGTGCTGTATGCTTCATGTGTTGTGTGCGTATGTGCGTAACATGGGTGTTGTGTGTGTGTGGTTGTGTAAGTGAAGGAGAGTTGCATGATGAGTGGCTTCTTCAATACTGAAGACCGTACATTCCCACAGCCAACACTTAGTGCTGCCTGCGAGCCAGGCATTCTGCTCAGTGTTTTACATATAATCCCTCACTCATCTCCACAACAACCTTGTGCAGTAGCTAGTAACAGTATTCTCATTTAGTGGATGAGGAAATGGAGGCTCAGAAGGATCAGGCATCTTGCCCTAGATTCCATAGATGGCACGAGCAGGGAGCTGGGATTTGAACCCAGGCAGACTGGCTTTTGTGTTTTGGTCTTTTCTTCATTTGTGCCCCTCTCACCTTGTGAGAAGTGATAGAATTATTCTCATTACATGATGGGAGAACCTGGGAACAATATGAGCATGTGTTGGCTCAGACAATAGTCTCAACTACACACGGGGGAAACACGTGGAGGCAAACTCGTTTCATTGATTTGTCTCCTCTAAAACTTCTCCCTTTGCTGAATCCTACTTTTTTCCCCCTCCCTTTCTACAAGTGTTGATCCCGACTGTATAACTCGAATGCTGTTCTCAGAGTCCACTTCCCGGTAACCCAAATTATGACCCAATAAATATTAGCTACTATCATCATCGTCGTCGTCGTCGTCGTCGTCATCATCATCATCATCATCATCATCATCCAGAAGCATTCTAAGTAATAGACAGAGTAAGAGAAAGAGGGCAAAGGCAAGAGGTTTCCCTACTAACTGGGAGGGCTGATGATGTGGGCAATACAGAAAGTCTAGAACAAAGACCCTGTCTTTCTCTTTTTTTTTTTTTTTTGAGCCAGGATCTCGCTTTGTCTCCCAGGCTGGAATGCAGTGGCACAATCACGGCTCACTGCAGCCTCGACCACCTGGGCTTAAGTGATCCTCCTGCTTCAGCCTGCTGAGTTGCTAGGACCACAGGCATGCACCACCACATCTGAATAATTAAAAAAATTTTTTTTTTTTTTAGTACAGATGAGGTCTCCTTTTGTCACACAGTCTGGTCTCTAACTCCTGAGTTCAAGGGATCCTCCTGCCTCAGCCTCCCAAAGTACTGGGATTACAGGCGTGAGCCACAGCACCCAGCCCCTGTGCCTTTTGAGGAGTGGGAAGTGTTATTAAATAGAGCAGAGGAGTCCTTCTCAAATCCCTGTCTCTGGTGACTTCTGTCTGGGTTGGACCTGATGGTTGTATCATTCTCTCCCTCCGCTATTAAGGGTACAATACATGGTTACACTTTTATCTTGCTATTCAGTTTCCTGCTGTGGCTGTTCTGGGAATTTGGCCAGCAACTTTCACATAGAAAGGTCAGCTTTAGTGCTGTGAGGAGTTGGTTGGGCAGAAAGGGACAGAGGTTCCTGGTTTTATAGTGACGTGGGGACAAGATTTAGCTTTCCCAAATCTGGGGAGACATCAACTCTGGTGTTCACAATCTGAACCTAAACCCTGGCGAATCCAACCAGGACTTAGCACAGACCTTGTTCAGAGCTTTGCTAGAGGAGGAAGTCTATTTCTGCCCTCCAGCTTTTTAAGCCAAAGGGTGGTGACGCAGGAAAGCAGCCTGACTCTGCTCTTTCTTTGGTGCTGGTGGATTTCAACTGAACCCCACGAGTGTCACTGGAGGGCCCACCATGGACAAACTCTGTGTGTGTGTGTATGTGTGTGTGAGAGAGAGAGAGCATAAAATAGAGAGAGAAAAATGACAGGGTCGCTACCCCTGCCATGTTCCTGAACAGCAGGCTGCGTGGCACCATGGAGCATGCATGAGATTTGGAGGCAGACAGACCAGTGCCCAGGCCTCGGTTGAATCCTAGTTCTGATACTGAAGAATGTGGTTTTATATTAGGGGTGATGCGAAAAGCTGTGAGGACCTATGGGTAGGAGATGGTAATTCGGGAAAAGAGGAGTGCCTTGTGTTTGTTGTATTCTTGAAGAATATTTGCTTCTGCTCCAGAAAATGAGAAAAATTAAGTACAGAGGCAAGTAGCTTATGAGATAGATACAGAATAAGTGGAATTTCGGGGTTGAGTACAGATAAAATGATAAAAGAAATGGGAATGTTAATCATAGACAGAGGAATAAAAAGACCAAGTCGGCTGGGCACAGTGGCTCACGCCTGTAATCAAACACTTTGAGAGGCGAAGGTGGGTTGGTCACATGAGGCCAGGAGTTCGAGACCAGTCTGGCCAACGAGACGAAACACCGTCTCTACTAAAAATATAAAAATTAGCCTGACGTGGTGGCACATGCCTGTAATCCCAGCTACTTGGGGGGCTGAGGCAGGAGGATCACTTTAACCCGGGACGTGGAGGTTGCAGTGAGCTGAGATGATGGCATTGCACGTTCGCCTGGGTGACAGAGCAAGACTGTTTCAGAAAAAAAAAAAAAAAAAAAGACCAGGTAAACCCTAAATATTTATAAGGCATAGATCATGTCTTCTCTAGATCAAAGCAATGCCATTTCTAAATTGCCCACCCAGTGGTGACACTCTTAATGTCCCAGAAACATAGGTAAGACCCATGGGTGCTCAGCAGGTTAATTGGGGTGCTGCGGTGTGATCGGATGTACCTGCCCCCGACTCCCCAGTAGAGCCAGTTTGTATGCTGACTGCACACACCTCTGTCCAGCAATTCCCTTTGCATGCCCTCAGTTTCCACCTTTGTAGCCACAGTGTCAGGTGGGAAGGCTGATGTGGCAGAGGGAGAACCAGACAGGAAAATGTTACATAACCAAGCATTCAGGTAGGTGATCGTTTCACCTGCTTGCAACTATCCTAGGTGTGTTCACCTGTTCTATGTTTTTGCCCTTGCTTCTTGCTGTGTGTTTATTTATTTATTTTTCATTTTTTTTGAGATGGAGTCTTGCTCTGTCACCCAGGCTGGAGTGCAGTGGCGCAATCTCGGCTCACTGTAAACTCCGCCTCCCGGGTTCACGTC
Source organism: Trachypithecus francoisi (assembly GCF_009764315.1). Classification (NCBI taxonomy): domain Eukaryota; kingdom Metazoa; phylum Chordata; class Mammalia; order Primates; family Cercopithecidae; genus Trachypithecus; species Trachypithecus francoisi. The sequence continues at coordinate 31,931,472 of NW_022681468.1, read as the reverse complement.
GTTTTCCTGCCTCAGCCTCCCGAGTAGCTGAGACTACAGGCGTCCGCCACCAGGTCTGGCTAATTTTTTTTTTTTTTTTTGTATTTTTAGTAGAGACAGGGTTTCCCCGTGTTACCCAGGATGGTCCTGACCTCGTGATCCACCTGCCTCTCGGCTTCCCGAAGTGCTGGGATTACAGGCGTGAGCCCACCACGCCCAGCCTGCTGTGTGTTTAAAGTAGATTAAATAAGTACCTTAATTGGTCTTCAAGCCTTCTGTGACCTCTGGGGTAGCCTACCTGAAAGTGTAGATGGAGTCTACTACCATTGCTTCAAGGTAATTTTCCAAGGGACAGGGGAGTCTTAGATCAGGCTTCCTGGGAGCAAAGCCAGAGATAGGGATCCTTGTGCCAGTGGTTGATAAGGAAGCTCTCTCTGGAGAAGGTGGTCTGGAGGAGGTGGGTGAAACGAGATAGGAAGGGGGAAGAAGTGAACCAAGGATGAGGCTCAGCTGCAGAATAATCTCAGCCTGGTCCCACCTGGGAGCCCTGGGGGTATGGAAGGCGCCATTTATTGGGGCTTCCTTGAGGCAAGAGGGCCAGCCTTTGTACTTTGTTTTAGGATATGGTAAAGGGAGTCTTGGTAGGACACCAGCAGCATCTCTTACAGGGGATTGGCCTGAACTGCCCTCTCAGGTAAGTTATAGGGGCAAGGGAGAGAAGCAAGAACATGGCTGGGAAAGTGGTGACATTAAACCTTGGAAAGGCAAGGTGCAATATAGCTTGGAGATGTCTGAAAGCGAGAGAAAGACCCATGAAAACCAAGTGTAAATTGAGAATAAATTTGCCACACTGATGGTATCAGTTAGGACCAGGCTAGGCCACACTGCAGTAACAAATGAGCCACCAAGTCCATTTCTTGTTCACACTATATGTCCATGGCAGACCAGCTGGGCCCTTTATGCAGTATTGGCAATCAGGGATCAAAGCTGACGGAAGCTGTCACTTGACAGAGCTTCCACAATTGCAGAGGTGGGGAAGAGGACACTGGCTCTTGAAGCATGCATTTTTTTTTTTCCTGGAAATGACATGGGTGTCACTGCTGTTCAAATTTCATTGGCCAATTCCATGGCCAGGAAGCCATAGGAAGCCACGGTGTGTTCTTGAGCATGTGTGGGATTTGGAGCAGTGTGTAGGAAGAGTCAGATGACCATGGCATGTGCTGGGAGGAGCTGCTGGCAAGGAGAGTAGCTGGGACCGGTCTTTTGCAGTAATACACTTAAAGCATCTTTCTCCTCTGAGGCCCTTGGGCAACTCTGGTAAGAAGGCTACTTATCAGGGTCTAGTTTTTGCAGCTATCAGCTTCGTTCTGAAGGAAAAGGAACCAGTTCCATGTCCTCAGGAGGGAAGCCTCACCAAACCAGAACCAGGAGTTGGAAGAGTGGGGAGGGCTGCATTGCTGAAGGCTCTCCCTCAGAGAACACTTCATAAAAATTCTGCAGCCGATCTAGGCAGGCTGCAAAGGGCTGAATACTGCCAGAACTGTGCACACTGAGCTGGCTACACGTTCGGGGTTACCTGATCTCTAAGTCATGCTGGACTTTGAAATCTCAGGCTTTTCTTGGAGGTGCTATGACCATCTGGTCAGCTGCAGGCTGAAGATTCTTGGCATCAGGCAAATCCAGCCTCCAGTCAATGATCCTTCCTCAGCGTGGAGGTTTGGTTGTCCATCAAAACCTCGAGGGCAGTAGTTCTTTAACTTCAGCATGCAAAACACTGCCTGGAGTGCTTTCTAAAAGTGCAGACTTCTGGGATCTGTATCTGATTCACCCTGGGGTGGGGGTGGGGGTGGGGGAGTTTGCATTTTAAATAAGCACACAGGTAACTGGGAACAGGTGGTCCAAGGATCATGCTTGGGGACAGAGAAGGTTCATCATTTATTTATTCAAATGTAACAGCCCTATGAAGTAGGCAATATTATTTTCATTGTTATTCTCAATTTGCAGATAGATAAAATTAGGAGTAAGGAGATTAACTCAACTGCCCAAGGTCAGAGAGTTAGTAAATAACAGAGCTGGAATTCTAACCCACTGAATTACAACCTGTGCTGTTACCTAAGATCTGGAGAAACAGCAATAGGGAAACTGGTGGGCTGCATATATCTGTGGGCTTACCACATGAGATTCCCCAATACAAGCCTCTATTTTAGCCATGCCAATGGTATCAGTTAGGACCAGGCTAGGCTATGCTGCGATAACAAATGAGCTACCAAGTTCATTTCTTGCTCACACTATATGTCCACTGCAGACCAGCAGGGGTCTTTATGCAGTACTGGCAATCAGGGATCTAGGCTGATGGAAGCTCTCTCTTGACATGAGCTCCCACTATTGCAGAGGTGGGGAAGAGGACACTGGCTCTTGAAGCATGCATTTTTTTCTGGAAATGACATGAGTGTCACTGCTGTTCAAATTTCACTGACCAAGTAAGTTCCATGACCATGACTGAGTTAGTCAAGGTGTAGAAATGTAAACTTTTTAAACTTTATATTTATTATTTATTATTATTTTTTATTTTTGAGACAGAGTCTTGCTCTGTTGCCCAGACTGGAGTGCAGTGGCATGATCTCGGCTCACTGCAACCTCTGCCTCCTGGGCTCAAGCAATTCTCCTGCCTCAGCCTCCTGGGCAGCTGGGGTTACAGTCACCTGACACCATGCCCAGCTAATATTTTTGTAGTTTTAGTAGAGACGAGGTTTCACCATGTTGGCCAAGCTGGTCTCAAACTCCTGACCTCAAGTGGTCTGTCTGCCTTGGCCTCCCAAAGTGCTGGGATTACAGGCGTGAGCCACCGCACCCAGCCAGAATGTAAACATTAATATAGTTCTCCATACCAACCAACTCATAAGAGCCTGAATGTATCTCATTCTCCCACGTCTCAGCACATGCTATCCTGTCTCTCTCAAATGTCCTGTCACTGCTTCTCAGCTAGGCTAACTCGACTGAGCATCTAATTCTACATCACCTGCCACCAGCACTGGGCAGCCTTTCCAAACCCGCCCAGGCAGGATTAGAGGCCCCTTCCTCCATCCCCCCAGAGGATTCTGGGCTTATTTCTACTACAGCATGTGTCATGTTGAATTGCAGCTTTTAATTTCCTTGTCTGTCCTCCAAGCTCACTGGACTATGGGCTTCTGGGGATGGGAATACAGAGTGTCAGGCCTTGTGCCTCTAGCTCCTGGAAGGCAGGAGATGTACAGGAACCTAGGAGCAGAACGACAGAGTCCCTAATAGCTGGATTCTGGACCTTGCAGGAGCTGTTCTCCTTTTCCTACAGGGGCAGGATGTCTAGGGGCTTTAGAAAATGGGGAAGAGGAAGGTGAGGATTCTGTGGCTTTAGAGTGAGCCAACTGCAGATGGAGGAAGAAACTCCCCCTGACAGGAGTGGGATTTTTCCAAAGCTTCACTGCCGCACCATGGAAAGACTTGTCCAAACCCTAGTTAGTCACTGCCCAGAGCCAGCTGTGTCACCATGGGGTGAACTTCAAGGGTCCAAGAGAGGACATGCCGCAGCTGGGGGAAAATCTTGGCTGTCCTCAACTGGGAGCCCCTGATACCCATTTAAGGTAATTGTTGGCAAAGGAGCAGGTGTTCATGGCCTCCTCAGAGGCAGCCTTGCCTGAGTCCTGTCATGCCACAGCCTCTGTGTCCTTGGGAAGATTGTTTGGGGTCAAGAACGGGGGATCAAGATCCGTCCAGCAGGGACATCTAACTCTGATGTGGGGGTTAGCTACTGGGTGCCCACACCTGGGGTAACCACAGAGGAGAGGCAAAGAGACCCAGAACTGTGCTTGGGACAGAAGTATGTGGGGCCTTGATCTGCACAGGGCAGGACCCGTCACTGTCCAGCTGGCTTCTGGAGGCTCTGTCTGTCCCCCACTCCCCACCTCACACCTGGGGCTTGGGATTGAACCATTTTTAGCTCTCAGGGTACCCCACGCCTCTCACTTTTGGGCCTGTGTGTGCAGCAGCTCCAACACAACCCTTGGCCCCTTTGCTGCATTTTTTGCAAGAAATTTAACTCTTCAAGTGACTTCCTCTTTGTGGTGCAGCTTTTCCCAAAGTTTGAGGGAGGAGTTTTTCCAGGCTGGGGTTCCACTGTGTAGTGCCCAGCACTCAGCTCTCTCTTTCCTTTCCCTCCTCCTCTTTTCCCACCCGGATTCCCTGGAGAGCTCTCTGTCCTCCTCCCTCCCTCAAGTAACGGAAGTTATTGTACTATGCGCAGTAATTTCCCCCTTCTTGTAAAGCCTCAGGGTCACCAGACACCCTGGACCTAGCAGTTCAGCATTTGCCCAAATTCAAGGCCTTTTCTTGAAAAAGAACCTACTCTCTCTGAGTATCTCAGCTGCTGAGATAACATATTCTCTTTTTAAATTTTTATTTATTATTGTTATTATTTGAGATGGAGTTTCGCTCTTATCCAGGCTGGAGTGCAGTGGCGGGATCTTAGCTCACTACAACCTGCGCCTTCTGGGTTCAAGCGATTCTCCTGCCTCAGCCTCCCAAATAGCTGGGATTACAGATATGCGCCACCACACATTGCTGATTTTGTATTTTTAGTAGAGACGGGTTTCACCACGTTGGTTAGGCTGGTCTCGAACTCCTGACCTCAGGGTATCTACCTACCTCAACCTCCCAAAGTGTTGGGATTATAGGCATGAACCACCGCAACCGGCCCAGCGATAACATATTCTCTACTACATTATATGTTGTTTCCTTTGCCTGGACATCTGGTCCCATTTGGCCTGGCCCTTTGGTCTCAGCTGCCCTGACCCCTCTAAAGTTTACTCTACTGCATTATATGATGTTTCCTTTGCCTGGACATCTGGTCCCATGTGCCCTGCCCCTTTGGTTTCAGCTGCCCTGACCCCTCTAAAGTTTAGGTTAGTGCCTTACTACTGTGCCCCAGAGCCCTCACCAGTGTACCTCTCAAGAGATGATAAATTTTCAAGAATTTTGCAAGCTGGTTGTTAAATTTAGCCATTATTAAATATTCAGCTAACAAATACTTAAAGCTCATCACTTCCTAATTACTTTACTGCATTTTCCTATCACTTACACTGTTGAGATCATTTAGAGCCCTTGTATCCATGTGGTGAAAGCACTATATAACTTGTAGGATACTGTACATCTCTTTCCAAATTTGTGTTCAGTGGTAGCTTTTGGGAGTATTTACACCATGAAGACTGGCAAAGGCCATAAATCAGAGATTGATTTGTTGTTGCATTGATTATCTAAACTTAAGGAAGTAGTGGAGAAAATGTTAATGAGGCAGATTAAACTTACAAGTAGCTGTTACATTGTGAATAGCATGAAACAATTGAGGAAATATTCTTTCAGTTTCCAAAAACTGTTATCCAATTCAGCAAAGAAGCATTGACAAGTAAAGTTCTGACATTCACTTAAATTTTGCTTTTGTCTTAACATAAATAATATCAAACAATATCCTGTTAGAACAATACCTGCTCATAAATTATAATGATAGCTTGTCCACCGACCAAATGTTTAGCGAAATTTGCATACTGTGAAAGTCAATTGATTATGTGGAATTTACAATAAACCCTGTTGTATATTTTGTGATTATTTATAAATTATATGCTATAATCCTTTAGGTCAGTAAAATCCATGAGCATATGGACATACACAGGTATAGTGCTGGAGAGCTGGTTGTTAAACATTTACTAGCACACCACTGCCCAGAGTCTACCGTTCTGTTTCCATCATGGAGCTTACCTGCTGTGCTCTAATGGCCTGTTTGCTTGCCTGTGTCCCGCTCAGGACTGTTGCTCTCTCTGGGGAGGGTCATCTGCAGCTCATCTTATTCACCTGTGGATCCCTAGTACAGGGCCCAGTGTTCAGGAATTACTCAGTAAATCCCCATTGCATGGATATGCTAATACAAAATCCTCCAGGTCCAATGGGAAGGCCCCAATTCCTGCCCTCTGTCAGTCTGTGAAGCAGGGGTGGCCACTGAACCCTGGGGTCCCGTGGGATTGGCCCTAGAACGGGTAGCCAGCACAGGCTTTTCTTTATTTCTGCTCCTCTCTCCAGACCCAGGGAATGCCCCAGTGCTGAATGGGGCCCCCCAGCTGCACGGTCCCACCTGCAACCCGAGGGCTGTGAGCCACTGACAGTGTGAGAATTTAGGGTGCTGAGTACACACAGGTAGTACAGGTAGGTAGGTGAGAATGGGATACAGCCCGGCACAGGGTCAGGCTGTACGCCCCTTGAGGGCGGGGGCAGATCTCATTACTGTCTATCCCCAGAACCTGTCTTGAGCATGGCCAACACAGCCCTGCAAGACCAGGCCCCCTTCTTTATCTGTTCCCCTCTTCTGACCTCACCTTCTCTCACTCCCACCCCTCCCTGCTCCAGCTGTCCTGGCTCATGGCTGTTCCTGCAGCAGGTCATGCATCCTCCCCTCAGGACTTCTGCACCTACTATTCCTGTGCCTAGGCTGCTCTTCCCCAGGAATCTACATGGCCTGCTATTGAAGTCAGGTCTCTGTCCAAATCCCACCTGCTCAGCGAGGCCATCACTATCCAGCCCGCCCTGCCTTCCTCATCCTGGTTAATGTTTCCTTACAGCACTTTTCACCCTCTGTGGGATCAGGCACTTGTTTAGTTTCTGTCTCTTCCCATGAAATTGTAAATTCCATCACAGCAGGGATTCTTTCTGTTCTGTTCCTCACTCTATCCCCAGGATCTGGAACAATTTAAGTGGATGTATAGTCATCGCTTAATGAGTGTCTGCTTACTCACAGCCTAAGAGAAGAAAGGATGTGTTGTCAGAGAAACTCGATACCAAATACAGCTCTCTCGTTCCCTAAATCTAATCTGATTCCGGTCTGTGTTCTTCCCTGGCTGGTAATCTGAAATCCCGTATAGCTTTTCTGATTTTTCTGGAGTTAGCTCCCCAGCCCATTGGGAAGTGTCACCTCTACTCCATGGGAGCCTGAAACTCCAGAACCATGGCCAGGCAGCACACGCAAGTAGCTCCACCAGGCAAGTCAGCAATCCAGGCAGCCCCTGAGGCCGAGGACACACATTGACTGGCCACACTTGGCCTGGAGAGGTGTTCTCTCTGACCTGCAGATGCCTTTAGTTCATTAGGTTAGTTACTATATACCAACCTAATAAAATAAAGGCATCTGCAGGTCAGAGAGAACACCTCTTCAATTATTTTAATAGCAAAAACTGCAGTTACTTTTGTACCAATCTAATATTTTATTTATTTATTATTTTTTTGAATGAGGGTCTCACTCTGTCACCCAGGCTGGAGTGCAGTGGTGTGATTTCAGCTCACTGCAACCTTCACCTCCCAGGTTCAAGCGATTCTCCTACCTTAGCCTCCCCAGTAGCTGGGATTACAGGTGCATACCACCACGCCTGGCTAAATTTTGTATTGTTTGGTAGAGATAGGGGTGTCACCATGTTGACCAGGTTGGTCTCGAACTCCTGATCTCAAGTAATCCACCTGTCTCAGCCTCCCAAAGTGCTGGGATTACAGGCATGAGGCACCGTGCCCGGCCCCAGCCTAATATTTTAAAAAGTAAACCAACATTCAGACATCGAGACACCTCACAGAAAAGTCTAGAGGATCCGGCAACCGTGGACCTGCATCCTAGCATGGCACAATCGCTGAGCTGAGAACTAGCTCTGTTGTAGCTGGGGCTCTCCAGTGTGCCGTGGTCCTCACTGCTCTTGAAACATTTGCTTCGGTGGTGTCCAGAATAAAGCACACATGTGGTAGCTTTTCTTTTCACTCCAGCCGTGGGGCTTGAGCAAGGCTCTTAATTTCTCTGTCCTCCTTCTCCTCCTTCCTCTGCACAATGGAGCTACCAGTGATCCCTGAGTCAGTGGTGGAGGATTGGACGAGAAAGTCCTTGGGAAACAGAAGATACTTGGCTCCCTCCCCTGTGTACTGCTATTCCTCTTCCTCCTCCTTTACCTTGCTTCCCAGAACCGACTGCTTCTATCTGCGGAAGCTGCTTTCTAAACACCCTGTCCTATACTCTTGGCCCAGCTGGGTCCTTGCTTAGCACCTGGCTCTGCCTTCTCAGGTGGGGAGGTGGGGAGAGCTGCTGGCAGCCACTTGCCGCTGCACCTGCTTCAGTGTGAGGTCTCCATTGGGGAACGATGCACATGTCATGGTGGAGGGTGGCTGGGATGCAGAAGAGCTCTGAGTCCTAGCCAGGCTTGGCCTCTCAACAACTACAAATGAGAGCTGAGTAATTGTCTCCCTCAGATGACCACCAGACAGATGGCTGCCACCAAAAATTCTTTGCTTTTTAACTCTAAGATCCTTGTTCTAGAACCAGGTGTCAGCAACTGCCAGCAAAGTCAGCTGGGTTTGCTCGGCTTTGCTGGGAAATAGCTACTTTTTCCCTCTTGGGGCTATTAAGCCAGTGCACCTTCTGAAAGGTTTTACGCTTTTACTGCTTCTTTAAATAAAGCATTTCTCCCATTCCAAAATGAATTGAACTTCCAATAGATTTTCTAAGATTTTCTTTGTTTTGATTATAAAAGTAATTCATCCATGTTCATTATAGAAAAATATGGGAACTGTATAAAGACACAAACATAAATAAAACCTCCCATAATCACTGTATTTCTGTTTTCATCATTCCAGCTTTTTTTCAATCATATCTAACTATTCATCCATTCATTTCCATATCCATATATATTTTTCCACATATACCTGTTAGGATCTTATTATACATGCTATTTTATTTTATTTTATTTTGAGACAGGGTCTCACTCTGTTGCCCAGGCTGGAGTGCAGTGGCATGATCTTGGCTTACTGCAATCTCTGCCTCCCGGATTCAAGCGATTCTCCTGCCTCAACTTCCTGGGCAGCTGGGAGGACAGGCACGTGCCACCACACCTGGCTACTTTTTGTATTTTTAGTAGGGAAAGGGTTTCACCATGTTGGCCAGGCTGTACACATGCTATTTTATAATACACAGCATAAGGCCTGGAAAATAGTAGGCAACGAACAAATATTGCTACTGCTAATGAGTGTCACTTACTAAGACTTACAATGTGCCAGGCATGATATTTAACCTTCATAACACTTCTGTGGTATGAGAGGTGTCCTATTGTTCACTGTTTTAAAGGTGAAAACTTTGAGGCTCAGAGAGGCTATGTTACTTGTCAAAAGTTCCTAGGGTAGTCAATGAGTGGACACATACCTATTCTTATATTTTTATATGAACAAAATACACATTTATCGGTTTAAAACTTTAAAAAAAAATTATTCAAAAATTGCTTTAAGGGCCAGGCGCAGTGGCTCATGCCTGTAATTCCCGCACTTTGGGAGGCCAAGGTGGGCGGCTTACCTGAGGTCAGGTGTTCAAGACTGGCCTGGCCAACATGGTGAAACCCCATCTCTACTAAAAATACAAAAACATTTAGCCAGGTGTGGTGGCGGGCACCTGTAATCCCAGCTACTCAGGAGGCTGAGAAATGAGAATCGCTTGAACACAGCGAGGCAGAGGTTGCAGTGAGCCCAGATCTTGCCTGGAGTGCCTGGGCAACAGAGTGAGACTATGTCTCCAAAAAAAAAAAAAAAAAAATTGCTTTAAGGAGTGGTCTGCTGCCTACTCCACGTAAAATTTTGACTGAAGAAGATGTAAAAACATGTTCTGGTCTTGGAGGCTGGAAACCTGTGTTCTACAACTGACTAGTTATGTGATCTCAAGCTGGTAACCAGACCTCCTTGGCCCTCAGTTTTCTCCTCTATCAAATGAGATTTGTGTGAGGAGGGGAAGGGTCGGCACTGTGCTTGTCATATAGGAGTGTTTTACATGCACTGTCAAAGAAATATTGCTGCCAATGGAAAGTATCAAGAAACTGCAACAGCACATAGCACAAAGCTTGCCTCCAAAGGCTCCTCCAAGGCACTTCTTGGGGGCCACAGCAATTATGGCCTTGGTCAGTGGAGTCGCAGGAAGATTGCTTATTAATTTGTCTTTAAGGAATGGTTGATCTTTAGGTGTGCCCAGCTTCTAAAATGTCACATTTCCACCTCCAAAATCTTTTTGATTCAAATGAAAATTAGTGACAGGAAAATGAAAAGACACAGCATACCCGAATTTAAATGAAATCGAGTTGTATTACAGTTAGGATCTCTCCGTTCCCCTCCTTCCCTGTTGGCGCGTTCACTTCTCTGAGTGCCATGTTTTCCAAGTGTCAAGTGGCAGTAATCATATCTCCCTCCTAAAGACAGTGTGGAGGCTAAAAACAAGATATGTGAAGGTTTCAGCTCAGGCTCTCAGTCCTAAAAAATAAGACTCGTTATGAGAGGGTATAGATGAGGTGGTCTAGAACGCAGGTTTTGAGGTAAGAGTTGGATTAAAATCCTGGCTCTGCAGTCCACCACCTTGGGCATGTTATTTAGCCTCTCTGAGCCTACCTCGTGGGGTTTGTAGAGATTAAGCAGTGGGCCAGGCATGGTGGCTCATGCCTATAATCCCAGCACTTTGGGAGGCCAAGGCGGGTGGATCACAAGGTCAAGAGTTCAAGATCAGCCTGACCAACATGGTGAAAACCCATCTCTACTAAAAATACAAAAATTAGCCAGGCATGGTGGTGCACACCTGTAGTGCCAGCTACTCAGGAGGCTGAGGCAGGAGAATTGCTTGAACCTGGGAGGCGGAGGTTGCAGTGAGCTGAGATAGCACCACTGCACTCCAGCCTGGGTGACAGAGCAGACATCATCTCAAAAAAAAGAAAAAAAAAAAAAAGGCTGAGGGAGGTGGCTCACGCCTGTAATCCCAGAACTTTGGGAAGCTGAGGCGGGCGATCACGAGGTCAGGCGTTTGAGACCAACCTGGCCAGCATGGTGAAACCCCATCTCTACCAAAAATACAAAAAAAAAAATTAGCTGGGCATGGTGGCACGTGCCTGTAGTTGCAGCTACTCAGGAGGCTGAGGCAGGAAAATCTCACTTGAACCTGGGAGGCGGAGGTTGCAGTGAGCTGAGATTGCCCCACTGCACTCCATCCTGGGTGACAGAAAGAGACTCCATCAAAAAAGAAAAAAAGAAAAGATTAAGCAGTAATGTATGTATGTAGGGCCTGGCACAGAGCAGGCATCCAACGTCCAATATTACAATGAGGCCCTCTTTGCCTTCTCTTAATCATGTCACTCTTTCCCCTTTTTAACCTCTTGTAAAGCCTGAACAGCATAATATGGTACTTGATTATCCACTGCCTTGTGCTGTCCTCTTGTTTTTTGTCTCACGTGCTTAACTCTGTCTTTTTTTGTGTGAGAAAACGAGAAAGACCCTTAAAGGCACCATTTGGGACACATGCTTCCTTGACATTCCTTCCAGCGGCTCAGATATGTGAATGCTCAATACATCTTTGCTGCCTTGAATTGCATTGGATTGATGGCTCTTCCCTGTCTGATTTCTCAAGGTTTCACCCAGATTGAGCTGGAACTCTTGGGGAAAATCGCAGCAGCCTGCCCCAGGTCCCCAGAGATCCAAGCTCTTGGCTTTGCTGAAAATGACACATGGAGAAGCCGAATGGTCTGAGTGCCTCCACAGGCATTTGACAGTTAAGGAGAGGGGCCGTGTAGCCCCCTCCCATCCCCTCCCAGCTACCTGACTCGACAGCAGTGTCAGTGGCTTTGTGGAACAGCTGTGGCCTTGAATGGCACCAGAGTTTAAAAGGCTTGCCTTATTTACTTAGCTGCTGTTTTAATGCCCAGTTCAGGTTCTACTGACGTCCCAATAGGTAATGGGGAGAAAAAGTTAAACAAACATGAAAAAAGTGAGGGAGCTGTAGAGTAAGAACTTGGCTGTGGATTTTCAGCTTTTGTACTGTATTTAGTTTCTCCAGCTGAGCATAAGTCATCAAAAAGCAGAACTTTCCACCCTCCAATTCCTCAATTCTAATAGTTTACCACTAAAAGAGGGGCTAATTGACCTACTGAAGTGAAATAGTTGACCTTTGGTGTAGGGCAGAACTGAGGGGTGGGTGCACTAATTTGTACATAGTATAGTTTTATAATTCAAGGCTATTTATGAGTATTGGGCTACTTTTTAGAACCCAAATCTTTTTTTTTTTCCGTTTTTTTATTTTAGAGGTTGTCATTCATTTATTCATTTATTAAATATTTATTGAGCTAGAAGCAAGGTCCTGTGAATACAAAGTTTATCTGTTCATTTGGCAAACATCTGTTGGATACCCTACATACAGGCCCTGTAGCAGGGGCTGGGGGTACAGCTGTGAAGGAGAAAGAGGCATGAGCCCTCCCATCTCAGACCCGGTGAGGAATAAGAGCAAATGAATGGCCCGTTATAATGTAGGGTGCAAAGTGCTCAGAGGGATCTCCTAGGGTGCTAAGAAAGTTCTTAGTAAGAACCCCAGAGCTAGACTTGGGAGTTCAGGAGGAAGCAGCAACTAAGCTAAGCCTGACATAAGCAGAAACTGCCCAGGTGAGGAGATAGATAGTAGAGAGGTGGGACGGAGAGTTGTTCCAGGCAGAGGAGAAATCATGTGCTGGAGGAGACTGAGTTATGCTGTAGTAAAAGAAAAAGCTGCAAACTCTCAATGCCTTAACGTGAAAAAAGTTTATTCTCACTCGCAGGAAGTCGGATGTGCATTCAGAGCCACTGCCCTCCATGGGGTGATTCAGTGATCCAGGATGCTTTTGCCTCAAGACTCTGTCATCTCAACATGTGGCTGGGGAGGAAGAGACAGAGACAGAGAGAGAGAGAGGCCGGGTGCAGTGGCTCACTCCTGTAATCCCAGCACTTTGGGAAACCGAAGTGGGTGGATCACTTGAGGTCAGGAGTTCGAGACCAGCCTGGACAACATGGCAAAACCCCATCTTTACTAAAAATACAAAAATTAGCTGGGCGTGGTGGTACGTGCCTGTAATCCCAGCTACTCGGGAAACTGAGTGGGGAGAATTGCTTGAACCTGGGAGGCGGAGATTGCAGTGAGCAGAGATCATGCCACTGCACTCCAGACCGGGCGACAGAGTGAGACTCTGTGAAAAAAAAAGAAAAAAAAAGAGAGAGAGAGAATGATTTAGCTTTGGAGTGATCATACAACTTCTGCTCGTGACCCATTGTCCAGAACCAGTGATCCAGTTTCTAGCTACAGGGCTAGGAATGTAGGGGAGCCCATGTGATATTTGGTGAGCAGTGCTGTCTGTGCCACAGAAAGAGTAAGGCATGCTGGGAAACCGCAAGTCCTTCCAAGTGGCTAGAGCTTATTTTGTGTGTGTGTGTGTCTGTGTGTGTGTGTGTGTGTTGGGGATTGGTAGGCAGGGTTGGAGAGAGAAATGATAGGGAGAGAGGTGAGTTGAGGTCAGTCACAAAGGGGCTTTGTAAGCCATGTTCAATGTTGAAGAATTTGAACTTTAGGGCGACATGGGACATGGAATAATTTTATTAGGATATGATAGGATAATATTGGCATTTTAGAAAGATCGGCTTTCATGTGGAGACTTGGGATGGAGGGGGCAAGATTGGAGAACAGCGAAGAAGCTTTTGCAGTCGTTAGGAGAGAGGCAACAGTGCCTTGAACAAGGAAGGGGCTGCAGGGATGAGGGAGATGGGAACATTCAAGGCTGATGTAGGAAGTGAAATCAATAGCTGAAGTGCAGGAGAAGAGGGGTGAAGGGTAGACCTCGGATTTGAGGGTCGAGCGACGGAGTGGAGGGTTCTGTTTACCTGCTCAGGCATGGCAGGAGGAGTAAGTTTAGGGGAAAGACAAAGCGTTCAGTTTTGGACACAGTGAATTTCAGGGGTCTGTAGAACACCCAAGGGGAGAAGTTCAGAAGGCATTTGGCTATAAGCATCTGGTGCTGGGGATTGTGAGGCTGGTGATGTTGATTCGGGAGTCATGATCATACAGGTGGTATTTGAAGTCCTAATGATGGAAAGTTGAATGAAAAATTATCCCTGGGCCAGGCATGGTGGCTCATGCCTGCAATCCCAGGACTTTGGGAGGCCAAGGCAGAAGGACTGCATGAATCCACGAGTTCAGGACAAGCCTGGGTAGGATGGTGAGACCCTGTCTCTACAAACAATTTTTAAAAATTAGCTGGATGTGGTGGCATGTGCATGTGGCTATTTAGGAAGCTGAAGCAGGAGGATCCCTTGAGCCCAGGAGTTTGAAGTGGCAGTGAGATATAATTGCATCACTGTACTCCAGCCTGGCCAACAGAGCGAGACCTCATCTCAAAAATAAATAAATAAATAAACAATAAATAAATAAATGAAAAATAAATTCCCTGCTCTCGAGTCGTTATAAGGTGAGTGTGGGGCGGGGGCTAGGCATACAAGCAACAATTGGGTTTCAAGGTGAACTGTGTAACACAGAGGTATGTATGTACAGGGCTCAGTGGTGGCACAAGGCCTGGGAGGCTCAGAGAAAGTTTTGGAGAAGAGGGGCTGAAACTGAGTAAGAGCTTGGCCAGTGGACTGGGGAAGGCCAGTCTATGTGGAGGACACAGCAAGTACAAAGGCATGGAGATGCCAAAGCAGCACTGCCCAGCCAAGAAGTCCCGTTTTCTGGAGCATTTCAGTGTGCTCATCTAAGGAAAAGGCAGCAGAGGCACTTGAGATCTTTGACGAAGTACTTGTCCAGCAACATCTGTGAGTGCATGTTGGATACCAATGGCCTAGCTTTGCACAGATGAAGGGTTTGTGATAAGGTGGCATTAAAAAAGAAATTAAACATTTTATTTAATTATTACTTTTTGTTTGTTTTTGCTTTTTTGAGATGCAGTCTCACTCTGTCACCCAGGCTTGAGGGCAGTGGCATGATCTCTGCTCACTGCCACCTCTGCCTCCCGGGTTCAAGAGATCCTCTCACCTCAGCCTCCCAAGTAGCTGGGATTACAGGCACCCGCCACTATACCCAGCTAATTTTTCTATTTTTAGTAGAGACGGGGTTTTGCCATGTTGGCCAGGCTGGTCTCAAACTACCGACCTCAAGTGATCCACCCACCTCAACCTCCCAAAGTGCTGGGATTACAGGCATGAGTCACTTCGCCCGACCAAAATAAATAAATAAATTAAATTAAATAAAAATAAACATTTTAAAAGTCATTTTAATCGTTTTTTCAAAGATATAAAAATGTAGAAAAACTAACGCAACAAATCCATATGTATTTATCACCCAGGTTCAATAATTTCTAACGTTTTGCCAATATTTGTTCACTAATTCATTTCTCCCTTTTTGGATGGCTGGGGAACTAATTTAACTTTATATTATGAAGGCAGTAGACAGAAGAGTATAATGAACCCTCATCTACTCATTACTTAGTCCCAAGAAATATTGACCTAAGGCCATTCCTTCCCTATCCATGCCCCATCTGCTTAATCCCCTCCCATATTACTTTGAAGCAAACTCATGACACCATATCATTTCACCTGGAAATATATCAAAGAATGTATCTCTAATAGATAAGAACTTTAAAAATACAACTGTAATACCATTGTCACCTGCAACAACATGAACGCTAATTTATCAGGTGGTGCTTTGAAAACTCAGGGGAGGTGTTTCGTAAAGCCACAAAATCCTGAGATCCTGCATACATGTGTTTCAGGAAGCAATTATGGATGTCCAGGTTGGTATAGATCCGATGTCTTCAACAAGACCACACGGCATAAGCCAGGGTGATAGGGTGGAGAAAGAGCTAGAGTGAATTAGGGACAAGCAGGGTTGTGGTGTAGGAGGCTGGGTCAGAGTTTTAGCAGCCAAAAGAAGGGGATGCAGGGTGCAGAGGGAGCTTCCTCAGCCCCACTCAGTGCTCCAGCAGGCAGGAGGCAGTCGTCCAAAGGAAATAAAGTGAAGAAGGGATGGAGCAGGAAGGAGAGAGAGGTGTAAGGAGAAGGAGGTGTAAGGAGAGAGAGGAGCTGATATTGAGGAAGAAAATGAGGAAGAGGAGAGCAAATATGAATAATGACTGAGCACCTACTACTGGCTAGATGTCAGGGGCACTGCTTCTGCCCCCCTCCAGATTTCCAGGAGAGGGGCTCCCCCAAACAAGCCTGACCTCTTGCTCATCCTCTCAGGGAGTTGCTCTATTGGTGGGTCGAGGTTAGGGACAGGCACTATATATGAATGTATAAACTGCTGTTTTTTTTTTTTGTTTTTTTTTTTTGAGACGGAGTTTCTCTCTTGTTACCCAGGCTGGAGTGCAGTGGTGCGATCTCTCGGCTCACTGCAACCTCTGCCTCCCTGGTTCAAGCCGTTCTCTTGCCTCAGCCTCCTGAGGAGCTGGGATTACAGGCATGTGCCACTAGGCCCAGATGATGATGATGATGATGATGATGATGATTTGTATTTGTATTTTTAGTAGAGACAGGGTTTCTCCATGTTGGTCAGGCTGGTCTCGAACTCTCAACTTCAGGTGATCTGCCCGCCTTGGCCTCCCAAAGTGCTGGGATTACAGGCGTGAGCCACCGCACCCAGCCCTATAACTGCTTTTATAAGGAAGGAGGGCCATGTGTCTTTGGCAGAAGAGGGGCAAGGTTCCAGCCCATGCCTTGAGAGCAACCTCCACCAGAGCCTTGGCAGAGCCAGGGTGACATCCACCAAAGCAAAGGAGGAGGAAGGCAGCAGAAATGAAGCGGGTGGTCTTCTCACTGGAGGGGTGCAGAGAGGCAGCAGTCTCCCCGGAGGGTCTGGTGGCAAGGGCACCCCCAGCTCCCTCCAGCTTTATTTTTGGCAGGGCAGGAAATGTGAGTGTGTGTGGGTGACCTGAGGAGGAGGGGAGGTGGGGTAAGAGGGTCCCTAGATTTGGTAAATCTGCGGGAGTTGTGGGGGCTTCCGGAGCCCCCGGGGTGTGGGTAGGGATGGGGACAGCCCCGGGCAGTGCCGGGCGCAGCTGTTGTGGGTACGGTCATGTCCAACTCCTTCCCAGCTGGAAATGCTGCGGTGGATGGTATCACCAGCGAACAGGTGAACTTCAGGCCAGAGTGCCTTCCTCCAGGGCTTTAGGGGAAAAGGGCAATGACGCCGTGGTGGTCGCTACCCCGAGGGACCAGGGCCCCTTGTTCTACACGAAGACCTGGGCCCGTGCCCTCCTGGGTTCTTCCAGTCCCATCTCAGCCAAGTACTGATGTAATAACTCAGTGGAAGCGCCCAGAGGAGAACAGAGTTGCCGTGGTTAGAGACGCTGTTCCCCTCAGCGCCTGGCTCCCCTGTTACTTAGTTACTTAACCGCCCATCTGCTCATTTGACAAGCCCCGAGCGCACATTTGCAGAGCTTCCTTCCGGGACTTCGTGGCACGGATTGCAAGAGGCCCCTAGTCTGGCAAGGACTTGACTCAGGGAAATTCTTTCTATCCTTTCTTACTAGAAAAGGCATAAATTGGAGGTGAGCCTCCTTGATTAGAATGGGCACAATGGCTGGTGGCCACGAGACCCAGAAGAGGTCACTGGCGGTGTTGCTTCCCAGACAGCAAGCCAATGTTGGTGAGATTACAGAGTAAAGAGGCAGACTGAACGAACCAGACCTGGGACTTGTCTTCATCTGCAAACGGTAATAACAGTGGTTACCCCCCAGAGCACTTCTGACAGGCTGAACGCTGTTCCAAGCCCGGCTCTAATGCATCGAAGGCATGTTCTAAACATGCATTATCTAATAACGCTATTTCCGATTTTGCAGATGAAGAATCAGAGCCACTAAGAGATGACATCACTTGGCCAAGGTCACATAGCTTCTGGGGCCAGGGTTCTGTTTTGCCTTTGTGAAGAACAGGGAACATGCGCTGCACTTTTCTAAAGTAGAAAAATGAGCTGATGTCAGGGATTCTTTCGAGAAAGCAAATTTCAGAGCTGTTGCTGAGATCACGACCCATTCAGCAAAATGTCCCAAACGCTGAATGCATTTCTGAGTCTCTGGTTTCACTTTGCAGCACTCGGCATAAGTGATGCTCACAATAATGACCTTCAACCACCCAGGAAACGTTCATTTATATTTTGCAAGCTCTGTTTAATGGATGAAGGAGTAACTAGTTTTAAAAAAATATTTTGATCAACATGGTGGCTCATGCCTGTAATCTCAGCACTTTGGGAGGCTGAGGCGAGTAGATTACTTGAGGTCAGGAGTTCAAGACAAGCCTGGCCAATATGGTGAAACCCCGTCTCTACTAAAAAATACAAAAGTTAGCCAGGTGTGATGGCGGGTGCCTGTAGTCTCAGCTACTCAGGAGGCTGAGGCAGGAGAATTGCTTGAACCTGGGAGGTGGAGGTTGCAGTGAGCCGAGATTACGCCACTGTACTCCAGCTCGGGTGACAGAGCGAGACTCCGATTCATAAAAAAAAAAAAAAAAAAAGATTTGATCTTTTTAATGATTTTAGTGATTTGATCAAAACCAAATCATTAAAGTTAAACACTTGAAAGAGTTAACCCTGTCTTTGTAAAGTTTGGCTAACCTGGTAACTCATGCCAGGGACACTTAGCTTTAAAATTGTCCCCTCTGGAGGGGCTTTGCTCTTATGCCGTAAGTATTGCTGCTGCGTCTGCGAAACAGGAAGGAGCAGCATCTCCCCATTATTTCCCTGACAAATACCCCTAGACGATGGTGGAGTCCACGTGGTGAAGTTCTCCTTCTTCCACTGGCCTAAGTCTGAAATTCCCCAAACGCCTGGAGGCTTGCAATGCTGGGCAGCCGGCAGTTTCCCCAGCAGTTGCCCTGGCATCTTGCCCCCTTTACACAAAGCAATCACTGTTGCAGAAAATGAGGGTCCTGTGATCATTTGGCACCACCCCCTGCCTGGCATTTGCGTGGGAGAAGGGACTTTCTTTCTTTCTGACAATAGATTCTGATCACAAACCAGGCCCCTTTCAGAGGAACAGCTCTCATGGAATGACTCTGCCCAGAGGTAAGAACTGAGGGGCACAACAGAAGTGGTTTCCCACTCCCCGCGCTCATGGCCATCAACGCTCAGTCAGGCTCCTATCCTTGAGTTTGTTTCAAACAGAGGCATATCTGGTCCCTGGCCAGTGGGACAGGCACCCTGTAGTTAGTGGTCTAGATTTCCAGCCTTACCTCAAAATACAGGTGTAGGCCAGGTGCGGTGGCTCAAGCCTGTACTGTCAGCACTCTGGGAGGCCAAGGCAGGCAGACCACCTGAGGTTGGGAGTTTGAGACCAGCCTGGCCAATGCGGTGAAACCCTGTTTCTACTAAAAATACAAAAATTAGCTGGGCATGGTGGCATGCGCCTGTAATTCCAGCTACTCAGAAGGCTGAGGCAGGAGAATCTCTTGAACTCAGGAGGTGGAGGTTGCAGTGAGCCAAGAGTGTGCCATTGCACTCCAGCCTGGGTGACAGAATGAGACTCTGTCTTAAAAAAAAAAAGAAAAGCAGGTGTAGTGATCCTTTCTTACAGGTAACATTTCCTTGCTAAGAAATGAACACTGGTACAATACTATAACTAAACTACAGACTATGGATTTCTCCAGTTTTTCCACTAATGTCCTTTTCCTGTCCCAGGATATAATCCAGGGTACCATATTGCATTTACTTGTCATGTCTCTCCTCTCGCCTGTGAAAAGTTTCTTAGTTGTTCCTTATTTTTCATAACCTTGATACTTTCAGGTATTTTATTAAGTGCTTGGGTTTATCTAATGTTTTCTCATAACTAGACCAGGGTTATGGATTTTTTTAGAAGAAAAGTCCTTTTTTCTTTGCATGTCACAAGGAAGTACATGATATCAACATGACTTATCAATGGTGAAGTTACCTTTGTTTGCATGGTTAAAGTGGCTCTGCCAAGTTTCTCCACTGTGAAATTACTGTTTTTCCCTTCCTAAATTCTACTTATTAGAAGTGGGTCACTAAGTCTAGCCCATATTCAAAGGGAAGGAAATAAAACTCTACTTCCTGGAGAAGGGAGCATGTACATATGTATTTTGGAATTTAATCTATAAAGAAAATTTGTCTCAGGCTGGGTGTGGTGGCTCACACCTGTAATCCCAGCACTTTGGGAGGCCAAGATGGATGGGTCACTTGAGCCCAGGAGTTCAAGACCAGCCTGAGCAACATGGCAAAACTCTGTCTCTACAATAAATACAAAACATTAGCTGGGTATAGTGGCACGCACCTGTAGTCCCAGCTATTTGGGAGGCTAAAGTGGGGGGATGGCTTGAGAGACTGGGAGGTCAAGGCTGCAGTGACCTGTGAGTTTGTCACTGCAAAGAAAAGAAAATTTGTAGAAAAGAAAATTTCTCTGTAGTTCATATATTAATTTATTTATCTTGGCATGGACTCATGGATATTTATTTTATTCTTTGGGTTATAAGAATCATCATGGTTATATATCATCCAATCCTTTCATTAGTTTGTTGCTCAAATTGTTCCAACCTTGCTCACTGGGAACTCCTGGTTCCTTTTGACATGCCCACATTAAAAAAAAAATGATGCATAATGGACGTACATAGTTTTGACCCCCCCATTTTTTTCCATTTCCTTACTTTCTGGTATTACAAGGTGCTCCAAACTCACCTTGTGTTTTCACTGCTTTAGCCCTAGAATCAGTTATTTCTCCAAGAAGCCCTGGTTCCCTTAATCAGAGAATGATATTTAGAAACCATGTTTCTGGCCGGGCGCGGTGGCTCAAGCCTGTAATCCCAGCACTTTGGGAGGCCGAGACGGGCAGATCACGAGGTCAGGAGATCGAGACCATCCTGGCTAACACGGTGAAACCCCGTCTCTACTAAAAAGCTACAAAAAACTAGCTGGGCGAGGTGGCGGGCACCTGTAGTCCCAGCTACTCGGGAGGCTGAGGCAGGAGAATGGCGTGAACCCGGGAGGCGGAGCTTGCAGTGAGCTGAGATCCGGCCACAGCACTCCAGCCTGGGTGACAGAGCGAGACTCCGTCTCAAAAAATAAAAGAAACCATGTTTCTGAGAGTTGGGTGTGCTCATTGCTACTGGGGTGTCATTGCTTCTAGGCCCTCTCAGTGAACAGTTAAGAATATTTACATATATTTCGGTATATATGTATGTATACTAACCCATGAATATGTGCATATCTATATTTATTTGTGTATCTGTCTATCTGTATATATACTTTTAAAAAGAGTTTGTGCCAGGTGCAGTGGCTCACACCTGTAATCCCAGCATTTTGGGAGGCCAAGGTGGGCAGATCACCTGAGATCAGGAGTTTGAGACCAACCTGATCAACATGGTGAAACTCTGTCTCTACTA
Source organism: Trachypithecus francoisi (assembly GCF_009764315.1). NCBI lineage: Eukaryota > Metazoa > Chordata > Mammalia > Primates > Cercopithecidae > Trachypithecus > Trachypithecus francoisi. Next base: position 31,910,250 of record NW_022681468.1, on the reverse strand, counting down.
AAAATACAAAAAATTAGCTAGGTGTGGTGGCACATGCCTGTAGTCCCAGCTACGTGGGAGGCCCAGGAGGAGAATCACTTGAACCCAGGAGGCAGAAGTTGCAGTGAGCCGAGATCGAGCCATTGCACTCCAGCCTGGGCAACAAGAGTGAAACTCTATCTCAAAAAAAAAAAAAAAAAAAAAAAAGAGTTTGTATTATCTCTGACTGGAATCCAACCCCTGCAGGTTTCATTCTAACCTTCCCCCTTTTCTCATTGTCACTTTTTTCTCTGATGGTGAGAAACCTGACTCCTATATCTATAATTTATTTACATATTTGTTCAACCCTAGTATACATGTGAAGTAGTTTCAGAATCACCAATCTAGTTCCCTATGAAAAATAAATTTATCAACTAGAGTATAGTGTTTTTGCAGAGTTCTTTTTGCAGAGCTTTTTTTTAGCTTTACAGATTCTAGTCAAACACATCATTTTCCATTGTGTGTGAAATTTGTGACAGTGAAATAAAAAAGAAAAAAAACCCCATCATTTTCCAAAGTTACTTAGGTCAGATTCCTTTTTTTCCTTCTTGATGGGCACATCTTAATATTTCCAAAACATTTCTATGTCTGGCTTCTTTTATCATATCCTTGTTGGATGGGGGAAGAAGAAACCATGATATGTGAAGATTGAATTGGTTGTCTCAGGTCACATGATCAGCTGGATCATGATTAGAACTACTTTGGGCTTTGCTGGACCACACCACCTTTCCTAGAGTTGCTATTTTCTTGGTGGGTTTGGGCTGCAAAGCCAGCTGTTGCAGAGAATGTCTGGTGAAAGGAGAAGGTGAAGTATGGCTGGGAAGCTCTGTCTTTTTTGGTTAGGCAGAATTGTCAGATGTCAGTGGGAAGGAAGCTTAGAGATCTCATGGCTCAACTCACTTTCCTTATGGATGGGGAAACTGAGTCCTAGAGAGGTGACGTACCTTGTCCAAGATGAACTAGTTGGTTAGAGCCATGGGTGGGAATAGGATTCAGGACTCTGTGCTCCCATATCTGTGATCTTCCCACCACACTGCATGGACTACAGGGTCAAGGGGTTGCAGGTTTGCAGAGAAAGACCCTTTGAAATTGTTTTCACAGGGCTGGGAGAATTTACCATCATTCCCTAAACAGAGAGATTCTTTCATACCTTAAGCATTCTGAAGTGGTCAGAGAGCTAATTAAGAAATGCCTGATGGGTCTGGAAATTTACTTCCCACATGTTGCAACAGTAATGATCTCATCTAAAAGTGGCGACTTGAGGGACGCTGTGAATTCCAGAACTGCCATTTTTAAGCGTGTCATGTCCTCTCTTAGTTGTCACCCTCTAGCATCTGCAAAGCTGAGGATAGTAATGTCTATCCTGTTCAGGTCATGGAGTTATTTTAAGGCTCCTTACTTAACTGTAAGAAAGGAATCAAAGGTTTTTTCTTTCCTTTCTAACTGCTGGTTTCCTAATCTCCAGCATAGTACATAGAACACAGTAGGAATTCAATAAATATTTATTGGATGAATGAAGGAAGAATCAAATGAGGTCCTTCAGGAAAAAGTACACTGTCATCTCTAAAGCACTATACAGATGTAAGGGACTGCTAATGGCATTAACTAACTCTCTGAATTAGGGCAAGTTGCTTACCCTCTGTGGACTTCAGCGTCCCATCTGCCATACAAGATGCTCCAGGATCATCTTGCATTTTGGATTAAAGTTGATGATTTCTAAGGTCTCTTTCAGATCTGTAATTCTGTAATTGCAGTGTATACTTATTATCAAGAGTATCTGTGAGGATTTTCAGATTGGTTTAAGATATAAAAGTATCACATGCCATCATGAACTAGAGCAGAGATAACATGCTACATTCTTTTCATGTGTGATTTCTAATTTCTAGTTGATTGGTAGTGGCTGCCTGGAATGCAATGTTAAGAAAAACTCTGAGGGTCAGTGGTATAGTGATGATTCGTGATTAGTGATGATTAGAATGATTGATTCGTGATGTCAGGGACACAGAATATCACGTAGTTGCAAGTATGCCAAATATCTGCCATCTAGATGCCTAAAACAGTGTTGCCCTGGAATGTCTGGGAGCAATGTTACTATTATTATTTTCTTGATTTTGCATGATAATGAAGAGAGATTGCTTGGATGAAGCCAGGGTTTCTTAGAGGTAAACACAGAGCCCTATAGACTTGTATTAAGACTTGTTACCCTTCTGCCTTTGATTGCCTCTCTCTCTCTTTTTTTAAAAATGTATCAGGCAAATAAAGATGAACATGTTCAACTGATTGATGAGAAGCACAACTAGGCCCAAGATTCCTTCTACTACTCTGGGACTCAAGCAGATACATGGCTTCTGTTCTTGAGGAAACTGAGAATGTAGAAGGATGCAAACATTCTAGACATAAACATGAACCTACTCACCCAACAAGTACATGTTGAATACCTACAGTATGCTAGGCAGGTCCAGGTACATGGCTTGGCCCTGAAGACATAGGTGATATTTTCAGGATAAAGGTCTTCTCCCTTTCTCTTATTTCCTTAACACTGGTAGTCAAAACATTGAGTGATCAGTATGTGTGGGTCCATGAGCTTTCTGAATATAATCATTATTTTCCCCAGTCTAGCCAAGTGATGAGGAAATAATAAGTTTTGGGTCTGATTCCCAGAATTCTTGATGAAAATATATAAACAGGCCTGGCGCGGTGGCTCAAGCCTGTAATCCCAGCACTTTGGGAGGCCGAGACGGGCAGATCACGAGGTCAGGAGATTGAGACCATCCTGGCTAACACGGTGAAACCCCGTCTCTACTGAAAAAAATACAAAAAACTAGCCGGGGGAGGTGGCGGGCGCCTGTAGTCCCAGCTACTCAGGAGGCTGAGGCAGGAGAATGGCGTGAACCCGGGAGGCAGAGCTTGCAGTGAGCTGAGATCCGGCCACTGCACTCCAGCCTGGGTGATAGAGCGAGACTCTGTCTCAAAAAAAAAAAAAGAAAATATATAAACAAATCTCCTAAATCTCTTGTTGCACATGGGGAAAGTCAGCCAGCCAAGGAGAAACCTTCGTGGGTCATTAGGTACCATGCTGTTTCTCAATGTACTTTTAAAACCCAAGGAGGCCATGAACGTGAGGACGTTCTCCTTTATCCCTGTTTACCCAGAAGTGTGGAGAGACCGCTGCATGTTGGTTTGGGGGTCATGTGTATTGTTCCTCCCCATGCCGTTTCTTCATGACTGGCCAGAAATGTATCACAAATGGAGGACTGACATGACAACCCCTGCCCTTCTTCTTCTAGCAGGCCCTCCTTTGCCCTAGCGACACGGGCTTCCATTTACCTTTCTCCACTGTCCAGGCAGTTTCTGAAGAGACCGCACAACCTAACCGAGTGATTACTTCAGGACTTGAAATAGCTTTTTTCCTGTCCCAGATATGACACAGTCACTTCCTCAATAGAGCCATCACTCCAAGAGGAACAGGATGTCCTTGTAACGGAGCCAGGAAGGTCACATGATCAGACAGCCGGGGCCTCCTGGGACCTGGTTTCCCCTTAAGCTGTTGGCAAGGACTTGTCTCTGAAAGTCTGTCTATGAGAGGCCCTGGCAAGCCATCCCGAACCTACCCTCCTATAGGGTTTCAGTCCAGAGCAATTTCTGCAGGGAATAAATGTTTGATGAATGAATGACAAGCAGGGTGATTGGGGAGGATTTCTGTGGAATATCTTTGGTGATCACATAGAAATAAACCCAGCATGCACAGGCTTCCACACTAGGAGATCAGGGAATCCCTATGATACCATTATCTTTGTCTTCAGTGGCACCCTTAAAGGAGGCCATAAAGGTTGGACAAGCAGCCCAATTCGCTGACTGGGGAATCCCTTGGCATAGTCTGGAGCCAGCTAGAGTAGAGAGTGAGAAACAAGGAGGAATGATTTTCCCTAGAATTTAGAGTCAGGCAAAAGAGAAAGATATTTATGAAGGCTGAAGCTCAGACCCAGCACCAACTCCAGACCCCCAGACCTCACAGACTCATGGTCAAGTTTTATTGGGAAGTGACTGAGCACTACAGGGGAAAATATGATTTAGGCATTTATGCAGGAGCAGGGTATGGGGAGCTGAGAAAAGTCTTCAAGAGGCCTAAAGAAGGGGAAAATTAGCTGAGTCAGAAGCCAACAAGAGGAACCTGAAGGAGAGGAACTTGGTGTGTAGAGTCAGAGGCAGCCTCATGTTGGGAGAGAGAGTTGAGTATTTTTAAAATCTTTAATGTCTGGTGCCATGAAAGTCTTTTGGAGACATAAAGCAATTCTACATTTATTTAGTGAAACCTTCCAGTCAACTAAAAGTCACCTTTAGGGTAAATGGGAGAATCCCTTTTAAATTAAATTTAATTCAGTTTAAGACAAGGTTTTGCTCTGTCACCCAGGCTGGAGTGTAGTGGTGCCATCTCACCTCAGTGCAACCTCTGCCTCCCGGACTCAAGTGATCCTCCTGCCTCAACCTCCTGAGTAGCTGGGGCTATAGGTGCAAGGGTCAGGTCACTACACTTAGCTAATTTTTAAATTTTTTTTGTAGAGACAAGGTCTCACTATGTGCCCAGGCTGCTCTTGAACCCTTGGGCTCAAGCGATCCTCCCAGAGTGTTGTGATAGCAGGTGTGAGCCACCACGCCCAGCCAGAATCCCTAATCAGACTAGGAAAACCTTCCAGAATACCAGGAACCCAGAATACCAGGAATTTTCCATGGCCATCTGGTCTTGCTGCTCAACCTCTTCTCTTTTCTCCAAGAGTACAATAGCAGATAAACCCAAAGGCTCCAGGGCCTTTGACCTATGGAAGAATTGAAGCTGGTCATCACACAGGTGAGGTTGCACAACTTCAGTTTATGTCTGGGACATGGAGAAAGCTCCCTGGCCAAATGGTGGACATCAGGGTTGCATTGGTTAGAGTGCACATTTGCAGTCAATAGAGTTCACTCTAGCAAGTTTAAGAAGGGGTTTATTTGGGGATATTGGGAAGATCACAGAATTGTCAGAAGGGCTGAAGGAACAAGCTCTAAGCCAAAATTGCATGAACAGTTCCTAGAGACACACTGCAGGATTGGGTTCGTAAGGAGCTGTTACCACTGCCAACCATGAACCATGGTTATCTCTGCTGCAGGCAAAGAGCTGCCACTGCCACCTTCAGCCCCAGAAACCTGCTGCACTTGCTACCATCTGGGCCTGCACACCTTCTGTTTCCTCATGTAGCTCACTTCCAAATCAAAGTCTCATGTGGGTGCATCTAAGTGGCAAAACCTAAGCCACGTGTCTGTACCCGGCAGCAAGCAAAGCTGAGAAATGTCTACACACACACACATATATGCAGAGAGACACAAATTCAATGTGAATATCCTTAAAATGTGGAGAGATTATGCAAAGGCTTTTGGAAGTCAAGAATGACATATATCTACTACAAGAAGTCTGTGAACTGTGGCCTGAGATGCTCAGGGAAAAGTCGTCTGTGGAAAGTGCCCCACTGTGTGGGTGAAGTGATGAGAGTCCCTGGTGGACTTCCCTCAATAGCATTAAGCTCAGTTCATCTTAGGCAAAATGGAGAAGTAAGAAATGCTTGTGTTCTAGGTTCTTCACTCAACCAAGCAAAACTGTTATTACCATTTATTTATTTTTAAGATTCTTTCAAAAAGATTTGAGTCAACCATGGTATTGTTTTGCATATTTACAGTACTAGTCAATTCTGGGCATCATGAAAGACACAAACAGTTACACACATGGCTTCTGGTCTGGATGGGGAGCCATGAAAACACACTAATGCCATCATTATAAACATGCCAAGTCCTATATGATGAGCACCAAATGAATGGCATGGATAAGTGATCATGTTGCTCAGTGCAGAGCTGTGGTTTGGGGTACTTAGGATGGCTTTTTGGAGGAGGCAGGACCAGAGATGGGTCTTGAACAATGGGTAGGATGCAGACAGACAGTGAAGAGGAAAAAGCAGTCCTAGGGGATAGAAATGAGGTGAGCAATGCCTGGAGCAGATAGAGGGTGTGACTATAAATGAGCTCCATGGGGGTGGACGGTCAATTCTAAGTCTAGAAGCAGTGCAAGGTTTGAATAGAAGAATTGTAGATGACAACAACAAAAATTTGAATTGGGACCATATTTTGGAGGATCTTGGTTGCCTCATGAATTAGTCAGGACTGTTTTAGTTTCAAGTGGTAGAAATCCAACTCAAATTTACTTAAGATAAAATGGAATTTATCATTGCATCTCATTAAAAAGCCCAAGGGCATAAGTATGACACATAGGTGTGTCCATGTTCCCAAAAGATGTCATCAGGGCTCAGTCTCTCCTTCTCTCAGCTCTGGCTCGTCTGTGTTGGTTTCATTTCCCAGGAGGCTTTCTCCATGTGGTGGTCCCTGGCAACTCTAGGCTTACATCATCTCATTTCAGCAATCTCTTGCCAAATATTTCCAGAAGAATTCTCAAAATTCTTAGGACTGAGGCTGGTTGGTTGGCTCAGTCTGGGTCAAGAACAACTATCCTCTAACCCTGCTGGAACTACAACCATCGCCAGAGGGATGTGGGCTTTCTCACTGACCAGGTCTGGGACATGGCCCAAGAGGTCAAGTTCATCTCCACCCCAACCATATGGAGGAATGGCCACTAGCAGATGCTGCCAGTACCCCATCCTTATCCCCTTGGTCCTTACCATTTCAGAGGATGCTGGCTTAATTTTCTACCATTAACACCCTCATGTCTTTGCCTGAGGGCTTTCTCTCACCACCAGAGTCCACTCTGAACACATTCAAGAAAGGCCAGAAGTGCCAGGGAGTTACCACCTCCTAAGAGCAGTCCTTGGCCAATGGCTGATGGAGTTGGAGGATAAATATCCCAGTTTTTTTGTCTCGGGTGAGATGACTCTGTGACTCATGTTCTACAGTGTTTCTCAGAGTTGCCCCGTAGGATTAAGTTCCAGTTGCTCAGTGTGGTCACTTGAATGATGATACACTTTGCATTGACTTCCTTCCTTCTCCATCTCACTTTCCTACTTCCCTACTGGTATTTCCTGGAATTTCCTCCCCAATAAACTCTCCCACTTGAATCTGTCTAAAGGTCTGCTTTTGGGGAATCCAAATTAGGATATTCCCCAATGGAAGACCAGATGCTGTTGCCAGGATAGGGGAAAATGGATACTGGGTAGATAAAAACAATGGATATCAGCCTCTCTTGGTTAAAAGATGTGGGATTTTGGCCAGGCATGGTGGCTCATGCCTGTAACCCTAGCACTTTGGGAGGCCGAGGCATATGGATCACGAGGTCAGGAGTTCGAGACCAGCCTGACCAACATGGTAAAACCCCATCTCACTAAAAATACAAAAAATTAGCTGGGCGTCGTGGCATGTGCCTGTAATCCCAGCTACTCAGGGGGCTGAGGCAGGAGAATCACTTGAACCCAGGAGGCGGAGGTTGCGGATAAGTCTTCCACATTTCAGTCGATACCTGAGTAAAGCAGATAGTTTTCCCTAATGTGGGTGGGCTTCCTCCAGTCAGTTGGAGACCTGAATAGAACAAAAGGCTGACCCTCCCTGGAAGAAGAGGAAATTCCTCTTATTGACAGTCTTTAAGCAGGAACATTGGTTTTTGGGTTTTTTCTTGCCTTTGGACTCAAACTGCAACATCAGCTCTTTCTGGGTCTTGAGCCTGCAGGCCCTCAAACTGGATCTACACTATCAGCTCTCCTGGATCTCAAGACTGCCAACTGCAGATCTTGGGACCCGGCAGTCTCCATAATTGTATGAGCCAATTTCTTTCTTTCTTTCTTTCCTTTTTTTTTTTTTTTTGTGACAAGGTTTTGCTCTGTTGCCCAGACTAGAATGCAGTGATGTGTTCATGGCTCACTGCAGCCTCAACTTCCTGAGCTCAAGTGATCGTCGCACCGTAGTCTCCCAAGGACCTGGGACTAAAAGCATGCACCACTATGCCTGGTTAACTTTTAATTTTTTTGTAGAAACAGGGTCTCACTATGTTGCCAAGGCTGCCAATTACTCATAATAAGTCTCAATCTCTTTGTAGCTACATCCTATTGGTTCTGTTTCTCTGGAGAATCCTGACTGACACATGCCTCCTGGGTCCATGCCTCGGAGAGTGAGATTAGATGGTAGTTGTTCTTAGTCAATAACTGGGGAAATCCTTAACCAGAGGGATGGGATAACTGGTGCAGGGAGAGAACTTTTATATGTGTCAAGATTCCAAATCAGGTACGTGTTCAGGGGAGAATGAGGGAGAAGTACAGACTGATTTAGAACTATGAAGGTGTTCATACCATCGCTGGGGGAGGTTGCATTTTATTCTTATTATTTTAATTTTTTTTTTGTAGAGACAGGGTCTTGCTGTGTTGCCCAGGTTGATTTCAAACTCCTGGCCTCAAGTGATTCTCCTGCCTCAGCTTCCCAAAGTGCTGGGATTACAGGCATGAGCCACCACAGCTGGCCTCTGTGTATTTTAAAGCCTGTACTCCACAACTAGCTGCTGTGATTTGAACGTGTCCCCCAAAGCTCATGTGTTGGAAACTTAATCTCCAATGCAACAGTGTTGGGAGGTGGGGCCTAATAGTAGGTGATTACATCATGAGGGCTCTGCCCTCCTGAATGGATTCATGCCTTATCATAGGATTGGGTTAGTTATCATGGAGGTGGGTTCCTGATAAAAGGATAAGTTTGCTCCCTCCTTCTCTCTATCTTGCATGCTCACTTGTCCTTCCACCTTCTGCCATGGGATGATGCAGCATGAAGGCCCTTGCAAGATGCCGGCATCATGCTCATGGACTTCCCAACCTCCAGAACCATAACCACATAAGCTTCTATTGTTTATACATTACCCAGTCTGTGATATTCTGTTATAACATCAGAAAGTGGACTAAGACATATTACCTGTCAGATGGCATTAAAGGATCCAAAGTGGGTTTCTGCATTCTTTGGGAGATGTAAAAAGGAGTTTCAAAATTTCCCTAAACTAGCCCCCAGTACCCAAGGTGCCCTCTTCATTGCTGGAACTGAGTTTAACCAGGTGAGTTTCAACTGTTCTGTTTCTGAAGAGTCCATCCTCTGAGGAGCCTGAAGTCCTCTGAAATTCTGCGGGATCTTGTTGCAATTGTTTTTAGAGACTTTCACAGATGAACAGCAGCATCACCTCAACTCCACTCCTGGAGTTGACCCTGATCCCTGACAGCAGCATCCTCTTTTCAGCTCTTGTGATGCCTGGAGATGACCTCTCAGAGCTCTGCTTGGGCAGGAGGTAGATGGATTTATTTAGGCCAGGTGTGGTGGTGGGGTGGCGTAGGCGATTTTGGTCTGTCTGTGTGCTCCATCCCATGTGGCCTTGACTCGGAGGTGGTTTGGCATCATATCAGTCAGAGGCTTTGGCTATAAGGGAAAAAGAGAAATTATAGGAAGGCCATCAGGGGTTCATGGAGTTGATGGGGGTTAGAAAAGCAGGCTTGGAAAGTGGCCAGGAGTGAGGCACAAAGCACAAAGGTCTTTTATCTGGGTCAGCCTGACCCCAAATTGCTGCCCCTGCTCCTGGCTTCCAGAGCACTGTCCCCACTGCCATCAGACATACTACCTCTTCCTCAAATGCCCCTGAGCTGGCCCTTTGCTTCGGTCACTCATTCCAGCCTCAAAATCCCTGGTAGGAGGGACCGATTAGCTGAGCCTAGGTCACGTGCCCAGGCCTGCTCAGCATGGCAGAGGTCAAAAAGAGAACCTCCTCACTTCCCTTCCATTTCTGGAGGTGGTTGGAGATGGGGAGGGACTGCATTTCTCCCATACCGCACAATGGGGAGTTGTCCCACATGATTAAGGGAGTTAATCCTGGACAATCAAAAACTCCTGATGGATTTATCCTCTGAAGAGCATCTGGGGCATGTTTGATGTTGTACAGACAGCAGAACCTACCCACTTCTTTATTCATGGTGCCTGGTTGGAGAGTGAGGAAACCAGGCACCACCATTAAAAATCCTCAGACCTCACTATGAAATACCTGATGGTTCTGGAGATAAGCACCTGCTGCCTGGGCCTCTTGGTAGCTGCCCTGGGGCTGGTGTGGGGCTGGAGTGGATCCACAGCCAGATACTTTACCAGGTAACCAGAAGAGAGGCTAGAAACATGGAGATGCCAGCCTTCCCCACATGTCAGTCTGGGAGGAGCATGGCAGAGGATAATTCCAGGAGTTAACTGGCAAAGGAAGAGGCATGATTACTTATACTGGGGAGCTGAGACCATGCCCTGGGTGATACTCCCTTTTCCCCAATAACAAGCAATTAACATTTGTGTGAGGTTCTTATTTTTAAGGCACCTTCCTGTATATTTGACAAAGAAAAGGTTTTTTGTTTTTTGGGTTTTTTTTTTGAGACAGAGTCTCTGTCTCTCAGGCTAGAATGCAGTGGTACTATCTCAGCTCACTGCAACCTCCATCTCCTGGGTTCAAGCGATTCTCCTGCCTCAGCCTCCTGAGTAACTAAGATTATAGGTGCCCACCACCATGCCTGGCTAAGTTTTGTATTTTTAGTAGAGACGGAGTTTTACCATGTTGGCCAGGCTAGTCTCAAATTCTGACCTCAAATGATCTGCCCACCTTGGCCTCCCAAACTGCTGGGATTACAGGCATAAGTGACCACATCCAGATAAGAAAAGGATTTTAAATGGTGAAATAATAATAAAGTAAATGTTTTCCTTAGGTTTGAATGAGGTCATACAAGATGGGATCTTCTTGAGGGCAGGGACCACTTTTTTACTTGCCTTTGCATCTCTGGTGTATAGCATAATAAGTGGTGGATGATGATAAGTACTCAGTAACTGTTTATTGGATGAATGAAGACTAGCAATTGTGTGAGAGTCAATGTCATTAAGCTGATACTTAGGGGCAGGTTGAGCAGTTGTGGTTGGGCTGGTTGGTTGAGAGATGGCTGAAATGCTTTAAGATATGGGACTTACTGAGGGGTTAGGTCGCAGACTGAGCACTCCAGGCTGCGAGGTGATTGCTATGTGTTCACCAACCTCTATTTCCTTTTCCTTTTGGGCACATGGCTAGGTTACATTTCCCAGCCTCTCCTGTAGTTTGGTGGGGGCATGTGACTCAGTTCTGACCAGTGGGATGCAGGTGAAAGTGCCATACACCACCTCTAGTCCTGGTTCCTAGAAGTGTCCCCTGTGATCCATCACTCTGGTCTTTCATCCGCTGGCTGTACACTGAGGATGCAGTGGGGGATTCCAGGCCTTAGGAGATGACAGAGCCACCAGGGAAAGGGCTTGGGTCCCTGAATGACTATATGGAGCAGAATTCCTCACCTTTGGTTTCTTATCAGTCTGTGACAGAAGTGAGAAATTAACCTGTATTGTGTTAAGCCACTGAGATTTTTCGTTGTCACAGAGTAGTCATTAACTACCCCACTATAGGACGACTCATTTTAATGTGGGGAGGCAGAGAGTAGAGCTAAGTATTGCTAGTTATGGCAGAGGCTTGGCTGCAATTTTCCTCCCCTAAGGTAAAAAAAAAAAAAAAAACAGACGTGCTCACAGGCACAGATAAGCTAGGAGAGAGAGAACCAATTGTCAGGGAATTCTTGGGACACTTCTAAGCTTGAAGGTTTTAAGGTGACAGGGATATATCCAAGTGGATATTCTGTGGGCCAGACCTGAGATTTGGTTAGAATTTGTCCTCACAGAAGTGGTCACTGAAGCCATAAGAGAAATGGCATACTTGAGGAAGAGCTTATGAAGGGAAAATAGTGTGGCATCCAGGACAGAATCCTGGTGACTTTCCAGAGTTAGAAGATGGCAGGAGGGGGAGGAGGAGCTGGTGAAGGTGTCATCTGAACAGTAGGAGGAGATGCCTGTAGAGACACATCAGCCAAGGGTGGAAGAAGATTCCAGTAGGAGGTGGGGATCACATACAGAAGAGATTAGACTTCGGATATTGAAGAGACTCAGAAAGGACCTTCCTTCTCCAAGGACCAAGATGAATGGAGAGAAAAGGCCAGGTGAGGGTGGAAATAGGGAGGAGATAAGAGGAGAAACCAACCTTTTCTACAACACGATAGAGCTGCTGCCTTGTGATTGGCAGGTGATTGTATCATTGTAGCTGGGTGATCTTTCTTTGCTATGGCTGGAAATTGAGCTCTCCAGGCATTGCTTTGAGTGATTTGCACCAGGGGGTGGGGAATAGGGGAGTTGCTTTGGTATTCTAGTGTCTGGGGCCTGCAATAGGGGAGAGAGAAGAGCAAAGGAGGGGTTGCATGAGATCCCTGTGAGCAGAAAGGGGCCAGGACTCAGCTGAACTTGGGTATAATTGCATGACTTAGCTAAATTTGGGTATAACAGTGAATGTGACTTCATCTTGTATGCAGAATCTGGTGAGGTTACACAAGTTAAACTCCGCAGTTCCTTTGGTCGTATGGGTATAAAACATAGGCAGGCTGTTCTACCAGAGACCCCCCATGTGGGTTTGGGTATACTTAGTTTTACTAAGCTGTACTTTATCTGTAAAATGGGCCTTAAATAATTCCTACCTCAAAGGACCATTGGTAGTATTCAATTCAGTAACATTCAATAGTGCATATGAAACACCTGGTGCAGAGTAAAAGACTCGGTGAAGGTAGCTCAGTCTTATTTTTTTATTTATTTATTTATTTATTTTTTAAATTTTTTTTTTGAGACGGAGTCTCGCTCTGTTGCCCAGGCTGGAGTGCTGTGGCCGGATCTCAGCTCACTGCAAGCTCCGCCTCCCGGGTTTAGGCCATTCTCCTGCCTCAGCCTCCCGAGTAGCTGGGACTACAGGTGCCCGCCACCTCGCCCGGCTAATTTTTTGTATTTTTAGTAGAGACGGGGTTTCACCGTGTTAGACAGGATGGTCTCGATCTCCTGACCTCATGATCCGCCCGTCTCGGCCTCCCAAAGTGCTGGGATTACAGGCTTGAGCCACCGCGCCCGGCCAGCTCAGTCTTATTTTATAGCTTGACTTTAGGAGCTCTGACATTTTGCATAGAATTTTGCTTGTACAAAAAGCTTTCACATATGTTATATCAAATAATCCTTTGGCTCTGAGCTTTCATCCTTTCTTAAAATTCACGCAGTAATGGGGGCATGCTGATTTTAAAAATGAAGACATTCATAGCGGCTCCAAGTAAAGTCTTCTAAGATCCAATTCAGTAGGAAAAAGAGCATCTCTTTCCCCGCAGACCAAAGTTCAGGCCTGGTTGTCATTGATTCATATGGACTGTGATTCTATCCTCAAACTAATCGCTGCGGTGAGGAGAATGGAGTGTGTTGATTGGTTGGGTCCCAGGTTTGTGCTTCACTCTGGAGCCAGGAGAGGCCTCCATCTGAAGCTTTGGGAATGGGAGTGGGATACCATGTTCTTTAGGGGAAATCAGGGAATCATTCCTGGAGATAGCATGAATGGAAGCTGGGTAGCAACAACAGCAGATATTCCTGAGTGTCAATGCTTGTCCAGAAGGATGGGGTCTCCATCAGGTTCTCCAATCATATGCTTTCCAGTTCCTCTAGTACAGAAATGTACCATGAACAGTCTTTAGATCTCAGCTTTGGGTAAGGGGTGGAAAATCTCACAGCTGCAGCTGCCTTGACATCAGAGAGTGTAAAAGGACAAGGGTCTAGTATACAGAGGGATAAAGGATGTGACCTGCAGTCTGTCACAAACATTTTTTGAGGCAATTATGTGTGCCTGGCTCTGTGTTTAGTGCTTTTCTGGATGAGCCCATTTTATTATCCTCATGGCCAATGCCAAGGTAGGCATTGGCACTAATTTCCGCATTGCAGGAGAGAAAACTGAGGCACACTCACAGAGGTTAAGAATTTTTTTGTTTGTAGAGACGAGATTTTACCATGTTGCCCAGGCTGGTCTTGAGCTCCTGCCTTCAAGCGATCCTCTCGCCTCAGCCTCCCAAAGTGCTGAGATTACAGGCAAGAACCTCTGTGCCCCAGGCATAGGTTAAGAAACTTTCCCATTCAAAGACACATGCCAGTAAGTGCCAGATCAAGAATTTGATCTGAATCATTTAATTTTTAGACTTCCAAAGACTGACAACCCAGGGGGAACTGAGGCAGCACTGGCTGTTGGGAAAGGAGCCCCTCGGAAGCACACATGTCGGGGACTGCTGTTGGTCTGAGGCAGCTGGAAACCATCTTTGATAAGCAGCCCTCAGGACAACCAGTGACTCCTTCTCAGAGGGCGAGGGAGGGGCTTCTGGGAAATTCATTCGAACCACACCAACTCTCTTTAAGGTGGAGATGGATAATGGCAACCCACCCTCTCCTCCCTTCCCCATCACCTCCTGCTCTGTGTTAAGACACAGCCAGGCTTCCCAGTGAACCTCCTACTCAAATGAGCCCTCTCACCTCTGGAGGGGCTGGTGGCCATTGCTCCGTGGCCTCCTTCAGGGAGGCCTTACCTGGCTCTCCGGCCTAGACGGTGCCCTCTCATCCCCTCGCCCTCCTTGATTATTTTCCCTTAGCATCTGACATATATTGTTTGTGTGTAATCTGCCTCTCTCAGTGGAATGGAAGCTCCGGAAGAACAGAATTTCACTTTGTTCAGAGTAGTATCCCTAGTGCCTGGAACAGTACTTGGTACATAGTAAATACCAGTAAATATTTGCAGAATGCATGCCTATTTCCCATCCAAGTACTAACCAGGCCCGACCCTGCTTAGCTCAGGAGGCTGAGGCAGGGGAATTGCTTGAACCAGGGAGGTGGAGGTTGCAGTGAGCCGAGATCGCACCAATGCACTCCAGCCTGGGCGACAGCAATATTCCATCTCAAAAAAAAAAATGCATACCTGTTTCCCAGGCACTGTGCAATTTTTGCCTATACATTATCTCACTGAATCCTCAAAGGCCTGTGGTTTGTCCACACTGGGTCCTAGAACCAATTTCCGGGGGTAGAGTGGAGGCCTGAGCTCCCCGCCTGCCCCCATTCTCCTAGCAGATGTAAGAATTCCTAAGGAAAGACCCACCAGGGTTAACAGGCTGTGAAATTCACAAAGCCAGGTGTTCAGGGGGTTTCACCCTGGCTGTTGTTAAGGGCACCATCTGACTGCGGCAGGTTCACACCTTCCTTAGTGTGTACCTCTTTGGGGGTACAGGACAATCACAGCTCCCAGGACCTTCTTTTCAGAAATTAGCAACACGCCAGAGGAGAGAAACATCCGTGGAGGATCTGGAGGGACATTGGGGTAGGGGATTTGAGGGCAGTGGGTGTGGGGAGAGGGCCTTTTTGGCCTCCTTTCCTCTCCTCCTCCATGCTTGCTCCTGGCCTCTACTGCCTCCGATTCAGAGGGAATGAGGGCTTCGACCTGGCCAGAAGTTGCCTTGGGGAGAACTAGGGTGCTATGCCCAGCTCTCAGTGAACGAGAGGCTCCTTTCCTTGGCCGTTTTAGATGACAAGAAGAACATTTCACCATGTCCCACCCCAAGAGCTAATATAGCCTAATGTAGCTAATATAAAATTATAAAGTTTTAAATATATCATATATAATGGTGATACATATGATATATTTAAAACTTTAGGGGCAAACAGTAGCCTCGAGTGGCTAACATGATTTCCGGGATGAATTTCTGTGGTTCTGGAAAGGCAGCAACATTGACCTGCTATGGAATGCAGCCCCACTTCCCACCTCTCCTTCCCAATTTTGTCTGTAGTTTCCTTTTTTTTTTTTTGTGATGGGGTCTCACTGTCACCCAGGTTGGAGTGCAGTGGTGCGATCTCAGTTCACCGCAACCCCGCCTTCCAGGCTCAAGTGATCCTCCTACTTCAGCCTCCACAAGTAGCTGGGACCACAGGCACGTACCACCATGCCTAGTTAATTTTTTGTCTTTTAGGTAGAGATGGGGTTTCACCCTATTGGCCAGGCTGGTCTTGAACTCCTGAGCTCAGGCGATCCACCCGCCTTGGCCTCCCAAAATGCTGGGATTATAGACGTGAGACACTGTGCCTGGCCCTACTGCAATTTTCTTTTCCCTTGCTTGATCTTCCAATTCACTACTCATTTAAAATAAACTTCCTCTCACTCAAAGTCTACTTGCTTTTCAGTTGATTAACAAGCCTACAACAAATATGTATTGAAGACCTCCTGGGTGTACAGCCATGCCCACAACAGTGGGTCAGGCCAGCGAAGCCCCTGCCCTTTCGGAGCTGATAATCTAGGGGCAGAATCATTTCCCAAGCCCACAATGCAGACCTAGTGCTGTGTTCTTGGTGTATCCTGGTTTAACCTCTAGATGTATGTGGCAGAAACACATCCACAACTTGTTAGAATTATAAAAATGTAACAACCATCCGGAGGCCCTCCTCCCCATCCATAGCACCCCACACAACTCTCCTCCCTTCCTATTTTATCCTGGAGATTGCATTTCTATGCTATGAATACCAGTACTTAGGAGGGGCTTTTTTCTAACTGTTGTGTGGCCAAGAACTGCCACCAGCAAACATTCTCAGGGACTGCCCAGCACTCTCTGCTTTAAGTGGGTGGACGCTGAGGACAAATCCATCCTCACTCTCACGCCAGGCCTGCTATCTGGACCTCCAGGGGTACAGAGTGGGCAGGCAGGGACAGAGAGAATGACCAGCCTGTGACCCCCCAGCTCCTCCTGCAGGGAGTGAACACTACTCTGTAGATTTGCTGTGTGGTTTGGACACACTCCCCGAGTTTTCTGCTTTTTGTTATGATACCATCGTCTATTTCCTCATAGTTTCGGGGTCTGGACCTCACTCTGTTTATACTCAGCATCATGAAGCCCGTGAGCTTGTGTATACAGGAGGCCACCAAATGTTTGGAAATAGAAGAGGGAGGTGAGAGTGTGCAGACATCTGCCTCCGCGGGAAGTGGATTATTCTCTCACCTAGGAAACAGGTAGGAGGTTCCCAGCCCTAGGACTGGTGCTCTAGGGCCTGCGTGGACAAGATGACAGTGTAGAGTGACTCAGGACTGGTTGAGGGATGAAATCCTGGACATTCAGCCTGCAAGGGCCCTTTAATATAAATCTGGCCTGATCCTTCCCTTCCACAGAGTATTATGAGGTTCAGCAAGGTGAAGTAACTTACCCTCGGCCACACAGTCAGTGGAAGAGCTGGTCTGGAACTGAGGATGCCTGTGTCTTAATTCACTGTATTTTTATTTTATTTTATTATTTTACTTTATCATAGAGATGGGGTCTTGCTGTGCTGTCCACGCTGGTCTTGAACTCCTGGCCTCAAGCGATCCTCCAGTCCAGGCCTATCAAAGTGCTGAGATTACAGGTGTGAGCCACCATACCTGGCCAACTCACTGCATTTCTATCCTCATTTTCTATTTAACCCATCAATAGTAATTTTGATTTTATACAAATACATGTCTACATTTTCATGATCAAAAGTACAAGCAATATTTTTAATAAAAGGCTTAAATATCCTAAATAATCTACAAAGAAAAGAATATAACTTTTTCCAATGCCTGTATCATGTCTCCAGAGTGATCTTACAGTCCGATGCTCCTGAGTACAAATCCCAGCATACAAACCCTGACCCTGTCCTACCGAACAGTACTTTAATACTTGAACCAACTCTCACACTTTGGAGTTCTTTGCAGGGCGTGTGTATACATCTTTGTGTGTGGTGTTTGCACATAGAGGCATTTTTGTTGTAATAATACTTGTTGCACCAATATTTCAAATGAATACAGAAGTGACCATTTTTGGGACCGGCGCAGTGGCTCATGCCTGTAATCCCAGCACTTTGGGAGGCTGAGGCGGGCAGATCACAAGTTCAGGAGATCAAGACCATCCTGGCCAACACGGTGACACCCCGTCTCTACTAAAAATATAAAAACTTAGCTGGGCGTGGTGGTGGGCGCCTGTAGCACCAGCTACTCGGGAGGCTGAGGCAGGAGAATCACTTTAACCTGGGAGGCGGAGCTTGTAGTGAGCTGATATTGTGCCACTACACTCCAGCCTGGGCCACAGACCGAGACTCCCTCTCAAAAAAAAAAAAAAAAAAGTCGCCATTTTTGGAAGAAGCTACCCCTCTTTAGAAGTCCAGGCATTAAGCATTGTCAGTGGTGGTCAGTGTTCCCCGTTCTTGCTGGTTTGCATGTATAGGTGATGCTGGATAGGAAGAGCCTAGCTTTCTGTACCAGAAGCTCAATAATAAAGTGGTTATTGGAACTGGGAAACATTTTCTCATAAAAATAATGCGATTATACATGATGGCAGCGTGATTTAGTTAATCCTTGAAACTTGTTTAACTCCATATGTAGTTGAAATATTGCCCATTTGGACTTCATGCAAGTGTGAAACCGTCTTTTTCACCATCAGTGCTTAAATGGGAAAACTATAGAACTAAATAAGACATTGTAATGATCATGAATGCGGGTGGTAGGGGTGAGCAGCTTTTATTAGAAGTGAAGGTAGGTGGTGACCTTGCGAGGATGAGATGAGATATTCTAAGGGCTTTGGATGGGGATGGTCCCAGATCTTGAGCGTGGTTCATTTGACTTTTATGCTTTGGCTTTCTCTTCCTTCTCTTAGGCTTCATTAGCTCCACTGATAATCAGATGTGATTAGGGTTTGGGATTTTGCTCACCAATGGAATAGATTGAAGGAAGAAAAAGGGAAGCATTTTTCCTCTTGAGATCACTAGGTGTGAGTTGGAATAGAGCAGACAAAGAAACTGCCTGGGTATGGACTCAGGGATGCCCTAGGGTGAGATTATTTCTTGCGGGGAGGAGAAAGGAAGCGGGAGAGAGCTGATACACAGGCCCACACAGGCAGCTTATGCCCAGTGGTCTGTGGGGTCACTAATAGTGCAGAGCCCTGCACACTCCCTGTGTCTGATGAAAGCGAGAGTCACCTTGAATCAGCATGTCAATACCATTCCATCAGCCCAATCCCATGCCATCCCATGGAAGAAATATCCTGCCAGCCAGAAGGAAAGATCCAACTGCCCTGACATTTTCCCGGAACCTGGACCCAGCCGGGCCCCAGAACAACTCCATGGAAACGAATCCCAGAATCCTTCAGGGCACCTGGGGGAGTGGGTAGGAAGGGAGGGACTTAGAAATTTTGAGTGAGGCCTGATCTGCTCCACTTACCTGAAGGCAGTACTGGGTGACAGAGAGCTGTTCTTAGATGGGCCCACTAGGCCTTGAGAAGGAGAACAGGAAAGAACTTGACATTACAAGTGTTCCCTGTAAGAGAAGAAAGGGGATGGTGGAGAAGAGGCGTGATCACCTCCCTGTACCACCCGCCAGTGACATTGACCCTACCCTGGCTTAGCTAAAGTTAAAGCAAATGGAGTGGTAGGCAACTGGCATCACAAATGCTGTTTATGGAGCAAACAGTAGGGAGGAAACAACCACAAACTCATTCATTGTGTTCGTGATGCTTATAAATACCTGGTTTAGGGAATTAAAGTTTGATGAAAATTGTCTGGGGGTTTATACAGTCTATCCAGCCCCTTAGTTCTTAAAATTTATCATTGAATCACATCAGCTGTAGTTCAGAACCATGTGGTTTCAGTCTTCTGTGGAGATGCTTTTAATCAGCTATGTGTGTATGTGTAAATACACACATACACACACACACACACACACACATATATACTTTTAAATAGAGACAAGGGTCTCTCTATATTGCTCAGACTGGTCTCCAACTCCTGAGCTCAGGTGATCCATCCACCCTGGCCTCCCAAAGTGCTGGGATCATGAGCCACCGCACCAGGTCGTGTTTTTTTTTTTTTTTTTTTTTTTTTAATTGAGACAAGGTCTCACTCTGTTGCCCAGGCTGGAGTGCAGTGGTGCAATCACAGCTCGCTGCAGCTTCAACCTACCTGAGCTCAGGTGATTCTCCCATCTCACCCCCACCCACGTAGCTGAGACCACAGGTGTGCGCCTCCACGCCCAGCTAATTTTTATAATTTTTGTAGAGATGGGGTTTCGCCATGTTGCCGAGGCTGGTCTTGAACTCCTGACCTCAAGTGATCCTCCCACCTTGGCTTCCCAAAGTGCTGGAATTACAGGCATGAGCCACTGCACCTGCCAAGAGATGTTTTAAGAGACAAAATTATGGGACTTCCTGTCATGTTTATAGTTAGAGTGCTGTTTTCTTTTTTTTTCTTTTTTTTTTTTTTTTGAGGCAGAGTCTCGCTCTATCGCCCAGGCTGGAGTGCAGTGGCCGGATCTCAGCTCACTGGAAGCTCCGCCTCCCGGGTTCACGCCATTCTCCTGCCTCAGCCTCCCGAGTAGCTGGGACTACAGGCGCCCGCCACCGCGCCCGGCTAGTTTTTTGTATTTTTTAGTAGAGACGGGGTTTCACCATGTTAGCCAGGATGGTCTCGATCTCCTGACCTCGTGATCCGCCCGTCTCGGCCTCCCAAAGTGCTGGGATTACAGGCTTGAGCCTCCGCGCCCAGCCAGAGTGCTGTTTTCTTTATGGGGATCAATGGAAGAAGTTTCTCTTTCTTCGTTCCAGGAATAGTTATGCTTCTCCTAAACACCTGGCTTTTAGTTTATGGACACTATAAACCATACAACTGACCATGCCTCCTTTTTTTTTCTTTTTCGGTCTACCCACTAGGAAGCTCATATTTAAATCTGAAGTTACATCTTGAGCAAATGTACGGCCCCTCAGAACCTGCAGAGCCAAAATGTCACCCTTAGCATTTTCATTTTATTTTTTCTTTCTTGCTCCTCTTTTTCCTTTATTTCATTTACTTATTGTTTTGATTTCATTATATTTCATATACATATATACATATATATTTTCTTTTTCTACTCTTTATTTTTTTTTTTAACTGAGAGATGGACTCACTGTGTTGCCCAGGCTGGTCTTGAACTCCTGGGCTCAACTGATCCTTCTGCCTCGGCCTCCCAAAGTGCTGGGATTGCAGGCGTGAGCCACCACGCCCAGCCTATATTTCATGTATTTTAAAAAGCCATCTTAAATTATTCGGGGAACAAGGTGGTTAAATAAATAAATACAAAGGTGGCAATGGGGCACTGGCTCACACAAACCCAGTTGCTGAGTGTGGTTGGGTGGCTTTGAACAACAGGCTATTCATAAGTACAGGAAATTTGCAGGACCGATGTTAGAAACTCTGGAAGTACCTGCACTATTTATAGTTGCATTTTTAAACACATTCTTGAATCTGAGTGGTGAATATGTGCCATTCTCACTGGAAAGGTAATTATTAAATTCCTTAGTAGTCCATTTGGCCAAGGTATAGAAGTACCCCTATGCTCAGGGGAACAAGTGGCTGGCAATTTCTTTCATCTAAGCAGAGCTGTTTTCTTTTTAAGGTTAATTCCACGTATGTACCCATTCAAAGATCAAAGTCCAAATACTTGATCAAAACCACTGATTTTGCAAATGCTCAGCCAGTCTTGGACTAGATTTGCAACCACCAAGTACTGAAGAAAGCAAAATGAAATCAAACCAGACCCTTACAAAACACATGGTGTATCAAACTTTTTTTTTCTCCTAGTTAGTACTCAATGCTGAACCCTGTTGCTCTTCAAATTATCCCTTTCTTCTTAACTGGGAAGAGAAACAATCAAAGGTTAGAAATGGCTTGAATGGGTCAAAGAAGGGTGTTTATTTTCTGAATTACCTCTCTCAGTCTAAATGTTCTTTCCATTTCTCCCTCTGTCATCTGGTCTCAAGAGGGAATGGCTGCATGGTGATGAGCCTACCTTTTTGCAGATGTTACAAGTGTGGGGTAAAGCTCAGCGCTCTGGGGTGGGTAGAGCATAGGTGGGATTCGGAGCATAGGACATGATCCAGGGTTTTCCTGGAGCTGCTTCCCCACTGGACCAGCTGGAGGCCAAATTGGGAAGAGGGAGAAGAGAAAAAGATTGGTTCTGGTTCCTTCAGCCATTCTTTTATTTTATTTTATTTTATTTTTTTAGATGGAGTCTCATTCTCATTCTGTTGCCCAGGCTGGAGTGCAATGGCGTGACCTCAGCTTATTGCAACCTCTGCCTCCTTGGTTCAAGCGATTTTCCTGCCTCAGCCTCCAGAGCAGCTGGGACTATCGGCATGCGCCATCACGCACGGCTAATTTTTGTATTTTTAGTAGAGACGGAGTTTCACCATGTTGGCAAGGCTAGTCTCAAACTCCTGACCTCAAGTGATCCACCTGCCTCAGCCTCCCACAGTGCTGGGATTATAAGCGTGAGCCACCATGTCCAGCACCTTCAACCATCTTTTCCAATGAATCCTGACTCTCACCTGCTTAGACTCAAGGATGTCAAGATTTTCTGGCACACATTTTAACGGTGCAGAAAATCAGCCCAGGATATGAAGAGGAGTTTGAAAATCCTACTGCATTCATAAAGAAAAGACTTTGGGGGGGAAATAAAACAAAAAACAACTTGTAACCTTCAAAAGAAAATCTGTCTGGTTTTCCCTGTATGAGATATTGATAGAATTAATACACATTTGTACACACTTGCCTTAAAAAATAGCCCCTCAGAAATGCACAGTGGTTCTCCCTGAGTGGTGGAATCCCAGAGGATTGTTTTTTGTTTCTCTTGTTTGGCTCTATGGTCTGCTTTTTTCTCAATAGATGCAAATAACAATACAGTTGGATGCTAAATGGGAGCCACATTCTAAAGTCAGTGTGTAAAGAAGAAAATCATATCCAGTAAAATTACTTTTGAAGATAACTTCTCTACTAACATAGCATATACATGGCTTTATGTGTCACAAAGTAGTTGCCTTGCATTTAGGGGTCGAGATATAGGAAAAATACACATTTTATACATTAGACCCCATTTAAAGGTGCCATAAGGTGCCAAAGTTTGTGGTAAATAAGACCAATTGGGGAAGCATCTGCCATCTTTTTTCCTCGGTCTTACTGTGGAGCCCATATTCACAGAGTGGAATGGCCCAAGGAAACGTCTTCACTCTTCATATCATTTTCTCTCTCTCTTTCTCTCTCTTTTTCCAGGATGTAGGGTGGAGACTTGTCTTTTTTTTTTTTTTTTTTTTTTTTGAGACGGAGTCTTGCTCTGTCGCCCAGGCTGGAGTAGTGCAGTGGCCAGATCTCAGCTCACTGCAAGCTCCGCCTCCTGGGTTCACGCCATTCTCCTGCCTCAGCCACCGGAGTAGCTGGGACTACAGGCGCCCGCCACCTCGCCCGGCTAGTTTTTTGTATTTTTTAGTAGAGACGGGGTTTCACCATGTTAGCCAGGATGGTCTTGATCTCCTGACCTCGTGATCCGCCCGTCTCGGCCTCCCAAAGTGCTGGGATTACAGGCTTGAGCCACCGCGCCCAGCCGAGACTCGTCTTAATGCTGGGTTGCAAAGCCAGGCAATGGTTTTTTTTTTTTTTTTGCTTTTGCTTTTGTTTTTTTTTGGAGATGGAGTCTTGCTTTGTTGCTCAGGCTGGAGTGCAGTGCCACGATCTTGGCTCACTGCAGCCTCTGCCTCCCTAGCCTCAGCCTCCCCAGTAGCTTGGATTACAGGTGTGCCCCACCACGCCTGACTAGTTTTTGTATTCTTAGTAGAGATGGGGTTTCATTATGTTGGCCAGGCTGGTCTCGAACTCCTGACCTCAAGCGATGCACCCACTTCGGCCTCCCACAGTGCTGGGATTATAGGCCTGAGCCCCCATGCCGGGCCCTAGGCAATGTTTTAACTTACATTGCATGTTGCAGATCAGTAAAAATTAGCAATGTATTCTAAGGGTGAATTTATTCCCACTTCACTAAGACTAAGGAAGACTTCAGGCATGAGGTGGTAGGGATGGGGTTGGTCGGCCTTTCAGGAGGCCATGTGAGTACCTGCCACATTTGCTTGGCAATGCAGCCTGGAGGCTCTGGGCTGCTGTAGCAAGGCTCATCTGTGAGGATGATTCTGTTGCTTAACTATGGATCATTTTCCTCTGTGGGGTCCTGCTCTGGCTAGGTTGGGGTGAGTGGCAGGAGAAGAGATTAGTTGCAGGGATGGAGTGGAAATGTTTTTATTTATCCCTCTTCCTCAAATACACACTCTCTCATCCTCAAATACACACAGGTCCCTGTAAGACTGGCATGTCCCTGAGAGGTGCCTGGGGTCCCAGACAGAGGTAGTATTCACCCTACCACTCAACACAGACTTATTGAGAACCTATTATGTGTGAGGCGCTGGGGATACGTATTGAGTAATGTTCTATGACCAACCTTCATACTTCTAAGTACAAACAGTGGTAAGTTCTCCAAGAGTAAAAGGTAGCATTCTATGAGACTTTATAACCAAGGTCCTAATTTGGGCCATTTTGGGGAGAGGGCTTTAAGAGAAGGGCTCTCTGAAGAGCTGCCATTGAGGGGCTGTGGGATGAGAGGGTGTTAGCCAGAGTGAGTGTGGGAGGGCGCGTTCCCTCAAAGGGGAAAATATTTATTTCACTTCCAGCTGAGGAGACATGACCCCCTCCCTCGCCAAGAGCAGAGGAAGCCCTTCTTAGCTAAAAATAAGTTTGTTGAGCCTCTGGGGGAAATCCTGCCACTGCCCAGAGAAAGACCCCTAGAAAGGTGATTTTGTAGCTCTAACCCTCTGCACCCACCCCACAGGATGTGTGGGGCTGGTGGTCCCTAAACTGCGGCTCCCGACCTTGCCAGCTAATTTCGCCTTCCTGAGAGTGTGTCTCCAACACGGCTGGGCTCCCAAGCTGGGCGCCCGCCAGTCAGTCTGACCAGGGAAGGAACTATTTTGGGAATTTTTATGATGAAACAATATTTTTTTGGTAAACAAATGGAAGGCTGTTAAACAGGGTTGCTCACCCCTAGCTCCTGGTTCACCTTTCTCCAAGGGGAGCTCCTGCCACAGAGGTGGCACTATCCAGTGGGGAGAGTGTCCTCTGGGCTCCCCACCTCCATGCACACTCCCAGGATAAATAGCTATGGGTCCCCACGTCCTGCCTTGGACTCTTTTTTTTTTTTTTTTTTTTGGAGACAGGGTCTTGCTGTGTCACTCAGGCTGGAGTGCAGTGGCACAATCTTGGCTCACTGCAGCCTTGACCTCCCTGGCTCAGGTGATCCTCCCACCTTAGCCTCACCAGTAGCTGGGACAACACGTGTGTGCCACCCATCTGGCTAATTTTTGTATTTTTTGTAGAGACAGGGTTTTGCTACGTTGTCCAGGCTGGTTTCAAACTCCCGGACTCAAGCCATCCACCTGCCTTGGCTTCCCAAAGGGCTGGGATTGCAGGGGTGAGCCACTATGCCCGGCTGCCTTGAAAACAAAACCCTTGGAGCAGTCTGGGGTCGTGGGAGGCTAGGCCCAGCCTGATTAGCTTCCTCAAGGCCTGAGATGGACCAGACTGAGAGTGTTAGCATCGGAAGGGCCCCTAGAGAATATCTGCCACCCCTTACTGACCCCTTTCACAGGTGAGGGGACCAAGGCCCAGAGAGGGGAGACCAGTTTCTCAAGGTCATATAGCTTATCAGTTGCAAATGGGGTTGAAGCCTCAGATGTCAGACTCCTGGCCCTGTTCTCTTTCTTCAGAAATAACAAGCCAAGCTAGTGGTCAAGAAAAAGAAACAATAGATTCCAGTTTCAGTATTTTGTAGAGCACCTACAACTATACACCCACAGCAAACCATAAGTCTGCTAAGTCTCTGAACAACGACCACACTCTCAGCCTCACCTGGAAGAAAGCTTTCCTTCTGGGACTGGCCTGGCCTCTCCAGAGATGGCTGCCTTAGCCTACCTGTGCATTTGCCTCTGATTGGCTGCTGTGGAGACTGGGGCTGTGTTATCCAGGGCACCTCTCCTTGGTGCCAGGAGACCACCCCGCCCAAGCCTCGTTCCTCCAGTGGTTTCATCACCTCTTGTTCTACCCAATGGCTCCCAACCATCCACAGCTGCCCGGGCCTGGTTTTCTCAGTTGGACCATGATCCTATTTTTATGTTTGCGCTCAGAGAATATGATTAATGCCCTCTACTGAAAACAGGATTGATGCATCACCTTCTCCTACGGATGGAGCAAAAGGGGCCGCTGTAAAAATACTAATAATAGCTGCCTCTTATTGAGTCCCCACTGGGCCCTTACAGACATCTCATTTCACACTCACAGCAGCTCTGCGTGGCAGGGGTTATTCGTCCCACTTTACAAATGAAGTTACTGAGTGCCAGAGAAGTCCGCGTTCACATGATCAATGGCTAAGTAGTAGCACTGGGATTCACCCAGCTCTGTCTGGATTGAATCCTACAGTTCTCCCCACCGGGCCGCCGCCAAGTATGAGACAAAGAGAATCTGGCCAGTAACATGTAGCAGCAGAAGGGACAAATGTGAGTTTCAACAGATTAAACATTAGGGTTAAAGGAAAGAGACAAACAGAACATGTCACCTGAGTTTTGAATCTTTTATTACTCTAGAGTCTTTCATTTTTAAGTGACAGAACCCAACTCAATTCAGCTCAAGTAAAAGAGAGCTTGTCTTTATATGTGTACCTGGGAAGTTCAGGGTTGCAGCTGACTTTAGGAACAGCTGGATCCAGAGCACAGTCTTTCTCTTTCTGCTTGATTTCATTCTTCAGACAGGCTTTCTCTACATCATGGGATCATTGGTTGCTGGCAGCCCCAGACTCTCACCTCCCAGCAGAAAGCAGCCTGTTTTTTCCCGCAAAACTTTGGTGAGAAAATTCCAGGAGGGAGCGGGTGGCGGCGGCGGCATCGGCGGCCTGTGCACCAATGGCCAAGATCAAGGCTCGAGATCTTCGCGGGAAGAAGAAGGAGGAGCTGCTGAAACAGCTGGATGACCTGAAGGTGGAGCTGTCCCAGCTGCGCGTCGCCAAAGTGACAGGCGGTGCGGCCTCCAAGCTCTCTAAGATCCGAGTCGTCCGGAAATCCATTGCCCGTGTTCTCACAGTCATTAACCAGACTCAGAAAGAAAACCTCAGGAAATTCTACAAGGGCAAGAAGTACAAGCCCCTGGACCTGCGGCCTAAGAAGACACGCGCCATGCGCCGCCGGCTCAACAAGCACGAGGAGAACCTGAAGACCAAGAAGCAGCAGCGGAAGGAGCGGCTGTACCCGCTGCGGAAGTACGCGGTCAAGGCCTGAGTGGCGCGTTGTCAATAAAGCACAGCTGGCTGAGAAAAAAAAAAAAAAAGAAAAAAAAAAAAGAAAATTCCAGGAAAGACTCCGATTGGCTGGCTTAGGTCATGTGCCCATCTCTGAGAATCACCATGGCCAGGTGCATGGAGGACTCTGGGCCGGGGAAGCGGCATGTGCCACGTGGAATGTGCTCCCCAATGGGAAAAGGAGCTTTGGTATCTGATGAAGGGGAGAAAGGGTTCTGGAAAGACAGAAACAACAGATTCCTCTAGGCTGGGGGACTAGGAGAATGTTGGCACCACTGATGATCAGAGGGAGGAGATAGGAGGAATGGTTACTTAGTGATAATAATACTAATCATAACAACAGTCATAAGCAACATGTATTACTTTACAGCTTACAAAGCCCTTTCACATACCTTATTTAATCCTCATCCAATCTGGAACATAGGCAGAACAGAGGTTGTTACTGACCTCATTTTACAGATGAGGGGATAGGTTTGGAGAGGATAAAAGATGGGCTCATGGCTCGTAGGTAGCAGGTCTGGGACTCAGATGGACTCACAGTCATGTTCTCTGAATCCAGGTACAGGAGAGAAGACATGCTGAGCCTTTAATACCTGGTGTCCTCAAGGCAGGTGCTACTCTCAAGGTAACAAGCACAACGGAGCATGTCACTTTGGGGTCATTTAGCTGAATGTGGTCCCTGGATAGGCTTTAAGTGCCATGTGGACAGGGACCTTATCTGTCTAGTTCACTGCTCTACCTTAGTGCCAAGCAGGTGTGGGGTGTGGGGACCAGAGCTGTAGGCAAGGACTGAGCCTTGGAGGGTGAGTGTGGGGAGAGAAAATGAGGAGGAGCCCAAAATGCGGCGTGGTTGGCCCAAGCTTTAGAGGACCTTTGCCAAATGCACTGCCAGCCTCGGCATCTGCTGGGCAGACCAAGCTGGCCATATAGGATCTATAGACTGAAACTCTCTGGTCAGTGCAACTGAACTGGGTTGGCACCAGATATGCCCTACTTTGTGGGTCCTGTCTTTGCTGTATCTGATTCTGCTTCTCTGGGTAGATGTACTATTTGCATTTTAATTAAATTCAAGTCAATCAAACTCCACTTTTTGAACACCAACTACATGCCAGGCATTGTGCTATGCTCCAGGGATATGGAGATAAGAAAGACACAATTTCTTCCGTTCTAAGGGCAACTCATTCATTAAGCCTCATTTATTTCCCAGGTACTTACTGTGTTAAGCACTGGGCATACAAGATTGGGTGAAATTCTTATTCTAGGATGTATGGGATGACCCAGATTTATGCCCAATGGATCCTAATACAAGGTGATAGTGATTTGATCTGCATATAAAAAAGTGTTTGGGGATTAGGGAGACAGAACGACTACTTTTTGTTTGGGAAACACGGGGCACTCTTGAGAAAGAGGTGTTATCTGAGCTAGATTAGCAGAGCAAAGGAGAAATGTAAGTGTGTTCATGGTCTTAGATCGTGAAAGGAGAGCTGTTTGGAGTGGGGAGAGTTGGCGCACAGGGGAGGTGGTGGGAAGGAGGCTAAGCTTAAAAATCAGTCAAGTGGTTTTCACTTTATCTTTTGATGCCCTAGTCCCTTGGAAGGGAAATCTTTTCCTGGTGTAGGTGTCTGTATTTTGCTATCCAGTCGTCTGTTGGTTTCATGCTTTGTTCTACAAGAAGCCTGTTGCTTTTTAAGATGTAAGCTCCTAGTGGGCAAGGCTAGTTTCCATGCTTTTTTTTTTTTTTTTGTTCTGAGCCCAGTACAACATGGATCTGAAGCGGGTTCCCTGCACTGCTGTGGTCCAGCTGTATCAAAGGGAGATCACAGCTGCAAGTTCTACTGAGTGACTAGGAGCAGATGCTGGGACACTCAGAGGCTGCTGAAACCAAGCACCTTGGGCTTCCTCATCGACCAGCTGTGGAGCTGTCATGACTTATGTGCTGGAGTGGGCTGGTTGTCCACTGATATCCATTTCCCCCTTCATTTGATAACAGAACTCCAGAGTGGGAGCTGGACACAAGGCCACCCAACCTCCTTTGCTATTGGGTCTGTCCATGTGGCAATGTCCCAGCCACTGAGTGATCAGAAGAAATACACTTTGGAGTGTGGCCCAAAAAAAGAGTGTATGGCTGCTTCTCTTCCCGTTCCCCCTTCTTACTAGGGGGATGAGGACCACTGGGGAAGCCACCTTGGATGCAGCAATGGAAGCCCTGAGTTGAAGATGGTAGAGCCACCCTAATAGCCTGGACCACCTACCTGTGGGCTGGTGTATTTCTTTTTTTAAAACAATTTTTTTTGTAGAGATGGGGGTCTCTCTTTAGTGACCAGGCTGGTCTCAAATTCCTGGCCTCGAGTGATCCTCCTGTCTTGGCCTCCCAAAGTGCTGGGATTACAGGCGTGAGCCACCATGCCAGCTGGCTGGTGTATTTTAAGCCTCTTTCTTACAGCTTAGTCTGTACCAAAATCTGTTTAGTAGAAGGAAACTTAGATGACCAGTGCTTTGTCCTGCAGTCTCACAAAGGCACCCTATTTTTCCAGGCCTCAGTTGCCACGTCTGTCAGATGGGAATATTAATAACTCTTTACTCTTTCCATGGGAAACTTCTAGGAGCTGCAGATGTGACTATGATTTGCAAAGTGTAGAAAGCAAGGTAAAGTGTGTGGGGAGCGTTTTCAGGGTGAGTGAGTGATAATCTCCCATCACAGTTTATCACTCAGCCATTTCCTCTTCAGGGGCTTTTGAGTAGCTCAGTTAAATGTCTGGTCCAGCTAATGAGAGCCAAGGTGGGCCCCGTGGTGGTTCACCATCTGCCCAGACACAATTCTCCCCAGCCTTTCAAGTGCTCAGAAAGCACAAAGTTTGTCTTGGCTGTAATGGGCCAGAACTAAGGAAGTGATCCGGGTCGAAAAGCTTTTACACAATTGTAAGTAATGGAATGTGCTGAACCCAGTTGAACCTCATTAAAATGCCACTGCAGGTTGAGTCTTCATGTTTCATGTTCGTGATGTTTGAACGTTTAAACTCACATGAAAAATGTAAGCAATGAGACGCAATAACTGGCAGGGTCTGGGCCACTATTTTAGGCAGAAGGGTACCTGATGGTGTCAGCAGTGTTGACAGAACACATTGACTCTGAAGGACATGGTGGGGTCCCAGCTCAGGCAGGATCTGCACGTGGCTTGTGGATTTTTCCCACTCGGCTAAGCCACCATGAACAGGATTTGGCTTTTCTTATGCAACCCTGTCCTGTGCTTAACACACACCTGGTTGATTTCTGATACATGAAGGATAGAGCCAGTGGGATCTGGGAAAGAGGGGCAAAGAGCAGTTTGAGAATGTCTTGGGGAAATTGAATGAAGAAGGAAAAAAAGGAAGGGTGTTCGGGAAAGAAAGAGACAATGTGTTGGAAGATTGGGAACAAATTTCTTAAATATCCCACAGTAGAAGAATAATAAATTATGGCCCAATTACTCATTCCATTCATTTAAAAATGTGTATTGTCTACTGTACACCGGGATCCAGTGTTCCTAGGTTCAGGGACAAAATCCTGGACTTCATCTTATGCACTATTTAAAATGATAGTTATGAAGCTTACACAACAACATGGAAAATGCTTATGATATAAATTTAGCAGAAGATACAAGGGTCAAATTTGTGTACACTGTGATGACAGACTGAAAAAAACAGATGCAGAGGAGAATGAAGTTAGAAACTAGGGCAAAAAGTAATGATTGATTGTGTTAGGGTGGTGGGGGTATGGGGTAACTTTTCTGAATTTCCCAAACGTTCAGTACTGTAGTCATGTTGCATTCATAAGTCTAAAAAAATGTGGTGTTGTTGTTTTTTCTTAAATAAGGAGGAACATTATTCAACCAACTGACCCTCCCATATTAACGACCCTGCCACAGTAGCCTTTGAGAAGAACTTCACAATGGAGAAGCCCCTTCTCTGTGCCAACCCAATTGCTGACATTCTCCAGGTAGCAGGTCCCTGCTGCTGAGAGTCTCAATCATAGTAATAAAGTTTAGGAGGGGCCCAGAAAGTCAAAAGTGAATCCTGTTCTTGGTGATGGCAAGTTCAACAGCAATCTGGTGGAAATGGAGAGGCCTCCAATCCAACACAGTATGGGGACTGCTATTTCCCCTGACTCTCAGAATCTGCATGTCCATCTATTTGGGGTATGAGATGAAGGGCTTGGCCAGCTTCTTACCTTAGGAATGGATGCACCAGGCACTGCTGCCAGACCAAGGCTAAGACACTCACAGCTGTGCTTGATTCCCATGAAGTAAGCAACAGTTCTGTCTGCCTACTCCAAACAGACTTGTCCATGAATTTCCGATTAGCCTGCCTGGGGCATAACTCTAGGATGCAGCTTTGGAATCAGACAGATCTGAATTTTTTAAAAATTTATAAACATTTAATTGAAGATCTACATGCACATAGTTAGAAAAATAAATGGCACAGAAGGACTTACAGTTAAAAATAGGCCTCCATCCCACTCCTTGGATTCAATCTTGCCTCCTGGAGGCAGTAGCTTTTAACTATCTCAATTTCTGGTTATGCCAGTTTGCCTTCGTATCTCTAAGTAATATGATAATTCTTCTCTGTTCCAGTAGGTCAGTTGGGGACATTATCTATTGTCTCCGTGTCTTAGTCTGTTTTCTGCTGCTATAGCAGAATATCACAGACTATGTAATTGATAAAGGCTCAGTTTGGCTCATGATTCCGAAGGCTAGGAAGTCCAAGATTGAGGGGTTGCATCTTCTTGCTGTGTCATAACATGGTAGAAGGCATCACATGGCAAGAGAGGGTAACAGAGAGAAAAAATGGGTTGAATTCATTCTTTTTTTTTTTTTTAATCAGGAACCCACTCCCACGCTAATGGCATTAATGCATTCATGAGAGCAGAGCCCCCATGATATAATCATAATCTTTTTTTTTTTTTTTTGAGATCAAGTCTTTCTTTGTCACCCAAGCTATAGTGCAGTGGTACAATTTTGGCTCACGGCAACCTCTGCCTCCCGGGTTCAAGCAATTCTTCTGCCTCAGCCTCCCAAGTTGCTGGCATTATAGGCATGCACCACCACACCTGGCTAATTTTTGTATTTTTAGTAGAGACAGGGTTTCACTATGTTGGCCACGCTGGTCTCGAACTCCTGACCTTGTGATCTGCCTATGTCAGCCTCCCAAAGTGCTGAGATTAAAGGCATGAGCCACTGCACCCAGGCTGCTAATCACCTCTTAAAGGTTCTGCCTCTCTATATTGTTACAATGGCAATTAAATGTTAACATGAGTTTTGGAAGGGACATTAAACCCATAGCAAGCAGGATTTAAGTCATCCATATACTCTGGTAGACACAGAGATGCACTACACAGACCCCTCTTCAAAAATGGGCTTGCTGCCCAGCAGCGGGGAGTGTGGTCAGCAGATGGCCATCAGCTGCTGATTCTTCCGCTGCACAGAGCCGCCTTGCCCAAGGTCATTCTCTTCCTGGGGCAGCCCATATCCAGTGACTGAGCAAGGTGAGGGTAGAAAGGCCAGGTTATTTTAGTTCAAACTTGGACACTTTAAGGGTCAATATTCACTTCAGTGCTCGGGGCAGGGTTGGTGAAGGTTTTGTTGGGTCTGCATCACAATTTGACTTCTCCATCTGCCCAACCTTCCTCCTTCCCCTTCTTTTCACAGTTGCTGATCCTAATACACATCATGTTTGCCAAACTCTCAGTACCTGCTCCCAAGGAACCCAACCTGCAACAACCACCTTTGTCCCTCTTCAAAATTTTCAGAATATATTAATTTGTATTGTGTCCAATTAACTAAACAGGGACTACATTTCCCCAAATTACCTCCTCTGTGTGGTTCTAACTTAGGGTTAGCCACGAGGGAAGTTCATGCAAATTTGGAAGGCAGAAGTGAAGCAACAGCCATTTTTACTGTCTGAAGGTTGGTGTAGGCCAGGTGCTGTTGTAGTTAGCATGAGTGTCACCTTGCTGTCATGCTGCTTACGGCTCCTCCAGCTGTTCCCATTCTCCTTCAGCTCCTCTGTGTCCTGGGCCAGATGCATCTGTAGTTCTGTGATGGGAACACCAGCTTATCCAGAAGATCACCTATACCTGGAGAGTGAAGGCAGAGCAAGGAAGATGCAGATTTGTTTGTCCTTGTTGGTTTCAGGTCCTTGTGGGTTTCAGGTTGTCCTTTTCCTTCCCCACTCCCGTCTTTCTTCCCAGCTCTCAGTTCTGCTGACCTCAAGCCCAACACCAGATGCAAAGGCAATACTCATGTAGACTGTTTAGCCAGGTCCCATAACTGCATAAAGTCTAATCCTTATAATAGTTCCCTTTTTCTTGAATCCTCACTGATACAGTCATTATTTCTAGTTCCTCTATCAGTAGCTTTGTTTCATCAGCTCCAAGTAGTACTTGGCTCCTTACTCTGTATGGTAAGATATTAGAATCAACACCCTTGTCCTTTCCTCTCCTCCTCCTGTCTCATCTCTTCTATCAGCTATTGATTTTTACATTGTCAAGTGTGGTAACATTACATCCTGTCCCAAAACCATAGTGAGTTCTTCTCTTCATTGTCTGTGGTCCTTTCTAAAAGTTGAAAACTATCAAACGGCACTTCAAGTAGAGTATTTTATGTGGATAAATGAGCACAATTTCTGGTAATGGGCTGTGATTATATATCCTTCCCTGCTCTCCCATACAAACATATGCCAAGGGCAGATGCCTCTGTCACTCAAAGGATGATATTCTTAGCCACTGGATCAAATAGACTTTCTTGTTTTATGTGCCCCCATTTGCTCAAATACATCTTACCTCTTACATTGCTTTGTTTTTGTACTGTGACTTTCTTGTTTAATGGTTTGTTTTTCCCAGGGTTTTTGATTACTTTCTTTTTTTCTGCTTGGGTAAAGAAAACTAGGTCTTTTCCATGATGCCCCAATTATTGTTTAGCTTCTTACTCATTTCTTGTGTTGCTTGGAATCCATTCTATTCTTCTAGAAGATACTCTCCTTGAGACCCACTGCCGTTTTATTGAACACCAATTTATTTTGAGGCTCACTAAACAGTTGTCACCCTGAAATTTCTTTTCACTGGAATCTTGGGTTAATTCTACCATTTCATGTATTCTCACATCACCCTTTTGTTCCTTTGATGCTCACTCCACTTTTGCTGGAGTGTGTTCTTGTTCAGCTTCTCCACGAAGCATGCGCAAGACATAGCTATTGCATACTTACAAGAGGACTTACCAGCTTTGTGACTTGGGCAAGTTCCTAATCTCTTTACTCTTCAACTTCCTCCACTGAAAAATGGGAATGATGTCACCTGGCTCATGGGGCACTGTGAAGATTATATCTGATAGCATTTGTAGAGTGCCTAGCCCTTGGTACTGAGTAAGTTTTGATTTATTTCCCTAATTAAGCCACTCTTCTCCTAAGAGATCTTAGAATGCTCCCCTTGCAGCCTGGGCAATGTGGCAAAACCCCATCTCTACCAAAAACACAAAAATTAGCCAGGTGTGGTGGTGTGTGCATGTAATCCCAGCTACTCGGGAGGCTGAGGCAGGAGAATCGCTTGAACCTGAGAGGTGGAAGTTGCAGTGAGCCAAGATCGTGCCACTGCATCCCAGCCTGGGCAACACAGCAAGACCTGGTCTAATAATAATAATAGTAATAATAATAATAAAAAATAAAAAAGAATGCTCCCATTGCCTGTGGAATAAAGTCCAAATTCTTTGGCATGGCCCAAAGCCCTCCATAATTGGATCCCGATTGACCTTTCCCAATTTGTTTCCTATTACTTCAGGTACCTAGTGCCCTGCCAAGCTTTTCGCCCAGCACATCTGTATCTGGTTATCCAGGCCTTGATTCTCTCTGTTTCTCATGCCTGGAAAAGTTTTCTCATAATATCTGTGTACCCAAACTCTATTTCCCTTCTCACCTGCTCCCTCCACAGTACACCCTTCTCTGATCTCCAGCTATGAGCACTTTCCATCTCTCCTCTGACTTTTATCCTCTCTACTGAGTATTTCAGTTGCTGCGGCCACAGACCTGGCTGCTTGCCTGTGGATGGACCAAACTCTTTCAATGCTTCTCTGCAGCTGGGGCAGCCACAGTGTTGAATGATTCTCTTTTTGCAGGCTGGGCTGAATCCAAGATGCCTTTAGGCAACGTTTTCAGAGGGCCAGAAAACTACTGCTTCCTTCTTCTCTTGCCTGTGCAGCTTTCCTCTCCCAGAAACAGCCCCCCACCCTTACCCCACACAGGGAAGTAAAGGTAAACTTTACTTTTAGGGAAGTCACCTACTTGGTGAGCTCTTACAACCACTGGGAAAATGCTCTGCCACTGGGATTAAGTTAAAGGAACAAATTGCACATACTGCTGGTAGAGGTATCTCGTTAAGTATGATTTTTTCTTTTTCGTTCTGCCTCTCCTACTCTTTATAACTTTTTTTTTTCTTTTTTGAGACAGAGTCTCGCTCTGTCACCCAGGCTGGAAGGCTGGAGTGCAGTAGCACGATCTCTGCTCACTGTGGCCTCTGCCTCCCCAGTTCAAGCAATTCTCCTGCCTCAGCCTCTGGAGTAGTTAGGACTACAGATGTGCGCCACCATGCCCGGCTAATTTTTGTATTTTTAATAGAAATGGCGTTTTGCTATGTTGGCCAGGCTGGTCTCGAACTCCTGACCTCAGGTGATCAACCTGCCTTGGGCTCCCTAAGTGCTGGGATTACAGGCATGAGCCTCCACACCCGGCCCATATAACTTATTTTTAACACTAGCATTCATTCACTCGCTCACTCAGGTGTTTATTCATCCATTCTATCAGTGATTCTACAAACATATTACATGACTCTGGGGTGCCAGGCACTGTGGAGGGCTTGGGGATACAGAGAGGAAAGACATAATCCCTGCCCATGAGGAAATCACAACTAGCTTATATTGGCATACAGATCGCTTTTCAACCGTGAGGTCCTGCTGAGAGCAGGAGGCAGGTGCCTCTGCGGCTAGAAAGAGTGAGCAGCTGGGTGTGTAGGTGGGAATGGTGTAGGAGGAGATTGACATGGTCCTGGAAGTCTGGTTGAAAAGGGCCCACGGAGCAGTGAGGTGCCTGAGACAGAATTTTCTCTGCCTCACAGTTTAGCCCTCAAGTATGATGGAGCCTGGTCAGCCACCAGGCTAGGCAGGAAGTTGGGAAGAGGGAAAAAGGGGAGATGATTCAGGCTCTGAATCCAGGGTTCTGCCCCATCACTGAAAGGACAATATTCTTAGCCATATTCTCCCCTAACCCAGGTAAGAACCTGGACAGCTCCTTGAACATTATCTGAGAGGGAACCACAGGGAAAGGAAAATCCCTTAGCTCACCTAGATGCATTCCTAGCAATTTCTGTTCATTTTCAGGATGAACATAGTAGTCATGGGAAAAGAAGGGTGGCCTACGCTTGTGCTCATCCCAGGCCCCTGGCTCTTCAGAGCCAAGCCAGCCCCAGCCACCTAGACCTGGATGGATGCAGAGGGCTTCCAGCACCGGGGGTGCAGTGCTTGCAGTCTTGTGTTTCTGTGCAGACATTGCTGCCTATTAAAGACTGAGTTCCGTCTGGTGGTCACATCCTGGACTGGCTGCCCCATGGCAGACAAAGCTCCTTTTGTAGCTAGTAGGATGAAGTGAAGGGGAAGCTGAGTTCTTAATGTGGCCAACCAACTTCCAGCCTCTATCAATAAATTTCTCCTTGGACCTTTTCAAAATCAAGTACTGCCAATGCGACACTGTGAGGCTGAGGGGCTGTGGGTATTGCCTGAAGCTTGGCAGTGCCCACAGACTAGGTTCTCTTTATCCCTGGCCAGAGACAGCTCTGGAGTAAATCAAGGCAGGCTATGGGGTCTTGGACCCCTACCTTCTAATTAGACTTTTGTGCTGTCCAGGGAGCCCACTCACCCCCACAAGTTTTGGCAATGGAAGGGTCATCAGAGACAGCTGGTCCAACCCTTTTATTTCACTGGCGTGGGGGTGGGGAGGAGGAAGGGGGAGGATATTGGCCTCTGTTATCTACAGAGACAGTGGCTGCACTGAAGCTAGGCTCCAGACTTCCCCCTCCACATCCAGAGATCCTTTTCCTTATACCAGGCATGACTTTTCTTTCTGGAAATGTGCATGCTTCAATAAAAGGACAAAAGGAAGGCAGCAATTAGCTCCACAGAGCCAGCTGATGATGGTGCAGCTTAAAACAAAGTAATCAGCCTGTAGGCCAGGGGCCCTCCTGGTGTGATGGCTAATATTGAGTGTCAACTTGATTGGATTGAAGGTTGCAAAGTATTGTTTCCAGTGTGTCTGTGAGAGTGTTGCCAAAGGAGGTTAACAGTTGAGTCAGTGGACTGGGAGAGGCAGACCCACCCTCAGTCTGGGTGGGCACCATCTAATCAGCTGCCAGCATGGCTAGAACAAAGTAGGCACAAGAAAAGAGCAGACTTGCAGAGTCTTTTGGCCTTCATCTTTCTCCCACACTGGATACTTTCTGCCATCAAACATCAGACTCTAAGTTCTTTAGCTCTTGGACTTTGGGACTTACACCAGTGGTTTGCCAGGAGCTCACAGGCTTGGAACTTGGACTGACTTTTTTGCTCTTCAGCTTGCAGATGGCCTATTGTGGGTCTTATGATTATGTGAGTCAATACCCCTTAATAAATTCCTCTTCATATATACATCTTTCCTATTAGTTCTGTCCCTCTAGAGAACTCTGACTAATACACCTGGTTCTGCCCACCTTCCACTACAGGATTTGCTTGCATGTCATGCTGTCTTGCCCCTGAGAGCCCCTTTCTCCTTAGCCAGGCCAAGATCAGAATCCAGATCAGAATCTAGAATCCAGATCAGAATCTGGAAACCCTGCATATTTGTGGTATAGAAACTCTTGCTAAGAGCTAGCTCGTGTAAGCCCAAGAACAATGCTGGGAGATATTACTCGACTTTATAGATAAGGGAAATGCAGAGAGATAATGTTATTTGCCAAAGATCACACAACCAGAAGGTAGTAGAGCTACATCTCAAACTCATGTCTTCTGACTCTGAATTCTGTTCTTTTTCTTTTCACCATGAAAAAAATGTGGAAAAATGCTTTGATAACTTTAAGGCCATACATGAAATAACATACGAATTATTACCACCACTGCTTCTACCTCCAGCACTGCCATTGCCACAGACACCATCACTATCACCATCACAGCCATTACTACCACCATCACCATCATCACCACCACCACCATCGACACCTATACCATAACTACCATCTCCACCATCATCAGCACCATTATCATCACTATGCCACCACCACCACTGCCATTGCCAATGCCCGAGTGGATGAGGAGTGGAGCAACGAGGTGCCTGAGACAGAATTTTCTCCCCCAAATCCCCCATTATCACTATTGCTGCTAACACCATCAAAGCTAAAACTTGAGACTCTTTCTACACCTGAAGCCTTAACACGCTTATTAAAGTGTTAAGTGGCTAGAACAGATTCAGATAATCCAGGCTCTTGTTGCTCAAAGTGTGGTTCATGGACCAGTAGCATTAGCATCCTCTGGGAGCTTGTTAGAAAGGTAGAATCTTACTCATTACCCCAGACCTACATAATTTCCATTTTAACAAGATACCCAAGTAGTTCACAGGCATGTTAAAGTCTGAGAAGCACCACTCTAGAGGAGGCTTTGGAAAACTACAGGACTCCTAGAGGTGACAGTGGTAAGCTAGAGGCTCCTCTAGTGCCGCTTGTTTGCCCTGGCTGTGCTCCAGATAGTGACTTTCAGGCCCTTTGGATAGATTAGGACTCAGAGGCCCACACAAAGAGAAAACGCCATGGGACCCATGTCTTGACAGCTAGAAAGTGAGATGAGAAGCGTTCTGAGTCAGAGGTTAGGATGATGTTTGATATGGTTTGGATGTGTGTTCCCTCCAAATCTCATGTTGAAATGTAACCTGTAATGTTGGAGGTAGGCCTGGTGGAGGTGTTTGGGTCATGGGCATGGACCCCTTATGAATGGCCTGGGACCACCCCCATGATACTGGTGCTGCATGCGAGAGCTGGTTGTTTGAAAGAGCCTGGCAACTTCTCCCTCTCTCTCTTGCACTCCCTCTCATCATGTGATATGCCAGCTCCCTCTTCACCTTCCACCATGATTGTAAGCCCCCTGAGGTCTCATGAGAAGCCAAGCAAATGCTGGCATTTGCCTGTGTAGCCTGCAGAACCATGAGCCAAGTAAAACTTACTTCTTTCTTTCTTCTTTCTCTTTCTTTCTTTCTTTCTTTCTTTCTTTCTTTTTCTTTCTTTCTCTTTCTCTCTTTCTTTCTTTTTCTTTTTTCCTTCTTTCTTTCTCTTTCTCTCTTTCTTTCTTTTCCCTCCCTCCCTCCTTCCTTC
Organism: Trachypithecus francoisi; assembly: GCF_009764315.1. Classification (NCBI taxonomy): domain Eukaryota; kingdom Metazoa; phylum Chordata; class Mammalia; order Primates; family Cercopithecidae; genus Trachypithecus; species Trachypithecus francoisi. Next base: position 31,870,727 of record NW_022681468.1, on the reverse strand, counting down.
CTTCCTTCCTTCCTTCCTTCCTCCCTTCCTTCTTTTCCTTCTTTCTCTCTTTTGAGATGGAGTCTCACTCTGTCACCCAGGCTGGAAGGCAGTGGCGAGATCTCGGCTGACTGCAACCTCCGCCTCCCAGGTTCAAACAATTCTCATGCCTCCGCTTCCCAAGTAGCTGGGATTACAGGTGCATGCCACCATGCCAAGCTAATTTTTGTATTTTTAGTAGAGATGAGGTTTTATCATGTTGGTCAGGCTGGTCTCAAACTCCTGACCTTGGGTGATCTACCTGCCTTGGCCTTCCAAAGTGCTAAGGATTACAGGTGTGAGCCACTGCGCCTGGCCTCTTTTCTTTATAAATTACCCAGCCTGAGGTATTTGTTTATGGCAATGCCAACAGACTAACATAATGTTTTTGCTTCTCACCAGTGTCATAAGTCTACACTATTCCCTCTGGATCTCAAATTTGAAAAGGAGTCAACTGAAGCTCCCTACCTCTGTTTTCTCTTCCACACGTGCCTGAGTGCAACTACAAAGATAGTGCAAGGACTGCTTGGGTGGGAACAAAAACTATGGAACTCGTTTTTAATGCAGTTGTAGTTACAAACAAAAACCTGTTGGAAAGTGAAAACTGTCTTATATCACAGCCAATATTCTGTTGCTAAGACACCAAAGGATAGCTTTGCTTGGACTAAGTTGACAAATCATTTCAGGGTCTTACGTGCATCGGGAAAGCAATACAGCCAAATGATTTAGAAGATAGTCAATGGAACCAGATACAGACCCAGATTCAAATATTAGCTCTGCCATGATGTATTGGCTTTGTGACCTGGAGAAAGTTACCAACTTGTATACCAGTTTCCTTGTCTGTAAAATGGGGACAATATTAAGGACATTAGGAGGATTAAATGAATTAATACACGTGAAGTACCTAGAAGAGTGCCTGTCACATGGTAAGAATGCAATATGTGTTATCTGTTTATTCTTATTAGAACATAAGTGAAAACAATAAGCATTTGCCAAGTGTGTTTGGGTGAGGCATCATACATATCAGGATCTTGGGAGATACAAGAGTTAAGAGGAATAAGACATGGGCCCTGCTCTTAAGGTCCTTTAGTGCAGAAGACAGAAAATACTGCTATGGTTTGAACATGTCCCCCAGAGTTTATGTGTTGGAAACCTAATCCCCAATGCAACAGTGTCGAGATGTGAAACCTTTAAGAGGTGATTAAGTCATGAGGACTTTGCCTTCATAAATGTGTTAATACTGATCATAAAAGGGCTTGAGACTGTGAGTTCAATCTCTTGCTCTCTCTCACTCCCTCTTTGCCCTTCTGCCATGGGACAATGCAGTGAGAAGGCTCTCACCAGATGCCAGCTCCTCAGTCTTGGACTTCTCAGCCTCAGGAACAATGAGCCAATAAGTTCCTCTTTTTATAAGTTACCCAGTCTCAGGTATAGCTGTACAATATATATTAAGACAGAAAACTAGTACTGAGAAGCAGGGTGTTGCTATAACAAACACCTAAAAATGTAGAAGCAGCTTTAGAAGTGCGTAATGAGTAGAGGCTGAAATAATTGGAAGGGGTGGTCTAGAAAAAGCCTAGATTGCCAAGAATGGAGCTTTAAGGGTGATTCTCATGAAGGCTCAGAAGAGAAGAGCTGCAGGGAGAGCCTAGATATTCTTAGGGATTTTACTTAAGTGGTTGTCATCAGAATGTTGGTAGAAGTATGGACAATAAAGGCCATCCTGACGGGATCTCCGATGGAAATGAGGGACAAGGTGTTGGAAACTGGAGTAAAGGCCATTCTTGCTATACAGTTGAAAAAAAAACAAACAAAAAACTTGACTGAATTGTGTCAATGTCCTAGGACTTTGTGGAAGGCAGAAATTAAGAGCAATGAACTAGGATACCTGGCAGAAGAAATACCCAAACAGCAAAGTGTCCAGGGTGCTGCAGGGCTTCTTTTGGCTGCTTACAATAAAATGAGAGAGGGGAGAAATGCTTTAGACAGAATGCATAATTAAAAGGGCAACAGAATGGAAAGATTTGGGAAACTGTCAAACTGGCCATGTAAAGAATTAAAAGGTGTGTCTGGGAGAGAATACTAAGGATATGGCCAACAGGCCTTTTCTAAGGAGATTAATATGGGTAGAAGGAAGCCAGGTTCTATTCATCGAGACAGTGGGAGAATGACCCTGAAGGCATTTCAGAGCAGTGGTTGAGCCACATCTGGGGCTTCTTCTAAAGCTGCTTCTATATTTTTAGGTATTTGTTATAGCAACACCCTGCTTCTCAGTACTAGTTTTCTGTCTTAATATATATTGTACAGCTATACCTAAGACTGGGTAATTTATAATAAAGAGGAACTTACTGGCTCATTGTTCCTGAGGCTGAGAAGTCTGAAACTGAGGGGCTGGTATCTGGTGAGGGCCTTCTCACTGCATCGTCCCATGGCAGAAGGGTGAAGAGGGGGTGAGAGAGAGCAAGGTACAACCTCGAGGGCAAGTTTTCCAAAGCATTTGCTACCCTGTACCACCTTGCATCTCTGCTTCCCATACTCTGGTGCAGTGCTCAGCTGCTCCAGCTGTGAATCAAGTGATGGTCCCAGATGTGGCTCAACCACTGCTCCAAAAGGTACAAACTGTAAACCTTGGTGGCAGCTGATTCTGCAGGTGTGCAGAATGCAAGAGGTATGGGCCCATAGCAGTCTCCATCTAGACTTCAAAGGATGTTTTGGGCAGTATGAGGGCCCAGGCAGGGACTCATTGCAGGGCGGAGCCACCACAGAGCCCCCCATTAGGGCAATGCTCAGTGAATCCTTAGGAGCAAGGCTGCTGGGGACATCAGGGCAATGCTCAGTGGAACTACAGAGTGGGCAGGCCCTGAGATCCCAGAACTCTAGGGCCACTGGCATACAGCTCCAGCCTGCAGGACTCTGCCCTCACTAATGGATTAACACAGTTATCGTTGAGAGTGGGTTCGTTATTTCAGGAATGGATTTCTGATAAAAGTATGAGTTTCTCCCATTTCTCTCTCTCTCTCTCTCTCTCTCTCGCATATGTGCTCTTTTGCCCTTCTGCCTTCTGCCACGGGGTGATGCTTCATGAAGCTCCTTTGTGTAGTGCTGGACCCCTATTGATTCCAATAGGGATGACACTTTGTCTGAGACGCCAAAAAAAAAAAAAAAAAAAAAAAGAAAGAAAAAAGTCCTGGAGCCAGCAAATGAGGGTTTATTGGCGGGGAGGTCAGGGGGGACTTACATATGGGGCAATCCAGTGGTGGCAGGCTGGACAGGAAGGCTGCTACAGTTTGTAGAAAGCATGCAGTTTATATGGCATTTTCACTTAGCAGCCTCCACCTAGCAACCTCCATCTGACCCAAAGCACAGGGCCTCAATCCCCTGTATGGCCTATGTTCCAAGGGATGGGCCAGAAATTGAGATGTCCTCCTCAGATAAGGAGCAAATCTCTGCATTGGCCACTCCTGGATTCTTCAGCTCAGAACTCTGAACACACATTCTTCTCAGACCACAGGTTGTCTTCAGGTGATGCTTAAGTGACATTATTGCTCTCAGGTGCGTCCACCATACACCTTGCCAGACATAGGCCCCTTGATCTTGGACTTCCCAGACTCCAGAACTGTAAAATATAAGCCTGTGTTTCTTATAAATTGCCTAGTCTGTGGTATTCTGTTACAGCAGCACACAACAGGCTAGGACAAATTGTGACATGCCCAAAGTGAGGAATGCCACACAAGTGAGACCCATGAGGAACCTGGGCTTTGAGAAAGGGGGTTGGATTCCAGAAGGCAAAGAGCAGAAATCAAGATAGAACCTGAATATTCTGAGATCTCAGAGAAGGGAATATTATCTTGAGTAACTTGAGACAGTTGGGAAGTAAAGAGTTTTTTTTAGGTTAGAGGCCTGGTGCGTGTGCGTGTGTGTGTGTGTGTGCGCGCGTACACCCACTCACAAAAAGAAAGACCAACTTTTTTAAGAGAGGAGAGAAAGAAGCTTTTTCAGTACTCCCTAAGACCTCATCCCACTAGGCAGCTTCATTAATTCATTAGCACATGAGGTATGGCACCTTTATTTCAGCCATCCCAGCTCTCAGGGTAGCTGGGGGTATTCTGAGAGTCCAGCTTTTCTTGCTAGAGACAGAAGGAGCCAAGTGGAGATTTCCAGGTCACAGCAGCGCTGAGTACCTCTCCCTTTGGGAATGTACTGTGGCCCTGACCTCATGACACCAGAAGGAATCTGGCCCAGAGTCCATTGACGTGGAGGCTGATTTATCTATAAATTTCTAAAGTGTCACTGTTTTCTTAAGTAATAACTGAGAAAAGAAAAGACGACTACAGCCTGATTTAGAATATCTTTACTCAGCTATTTTGAGCCTGTGTGGTAAAACTTGAGCTTTTTGGAACTCCAAAAGGATGAGTTGTGCCAAAGGATTAAAAGGTTTAATCCTTGGGCGCTCAAACTTAAAGTTAAATCATTTTGATCAGCTTTAGAAAATGTATACATACTTCTTTGCTTTGTTTAGTAGAGTGTTTGAAACGTGATTTAGCCTTTTCCTGATGAGTTAGGGTGCCTACGATAGCATTCTGTTGCCCTTATAATCTTGTATCTAGGATGCCTTGACCTCACACTACGTGGGTCCAGACGGCTGTGTATTTTGAATTTTGTATAATTTTACTGAAACACAAAACAAAACAATAGACTTCTGGATTCAACTCTAGCATGTAAAGAGCTTGGAAGTTGTCATTTCTGTCCTTATAACAAGAAAAAAAATGGACAACTGAAAATCAGTGACTTTTCTTGGACCCATCAAAGAATTGAAGTTTCGGGACAAATCATTACCTTGCAATATGGAGAGACAGACAAATACAGAAAAACACCGCTCAGATGAGCTTATCCAGAGCAGAAGCTGCTGGAGCCATAAATTGGTAGGAATGCTTAAATGCTAATTTGACGAATCGCTGGAGGTTGAGTGTAGACCACCAGGAGAATGAAAAAGTCTAGGAGGGCCACAACCCTAGGTACCACCCACACTCTTGAGGGCTTTACCTCCAGGAACTCCATCAGTTCTCACAATGAGAGCAGAGAGAGCTCCCTGTGGCTCTAGCAGGGGTAGAGGAAAAGCAACCATTTAAAAATCTACCCAGAATGTTCTCTATAACAAAGACCTACTCTTCAGGAGAGAAAACTTTCCCAGAGCCTTAGCCCCCCGGGGGAAGGGTAGTTACCCAACTCCAGCTCTCTTTAGTCTTCCTGTCTCACCTAAAGGGATGAGGGAAGCTAAGAAACAGTTGTAAAGATCCCAGCCCAGGACAAAGGCCCACAAAAGGACTGAGATTAAATCCTATGATTATATAACATTTTTCCCTCCTCACATTATACCACCACATCAACAAGGCTCCAGTATAATAAGAGCAGATTACAGCTCAAAAAGCCACAAGCAGCAGCCTCTATTAAAGGAGGAGCTCTTAGGGAAGCCCAAAGACAATGGAGAAGACAAAAACAAGGACATCAGATACATTTGAAGCCTCTGGCACCCACAGTTAGGGCAAAACATTAAATATGGCCCAGCTCTTAGCCAGATTAACATAAAGCTTCATGCTAAATAACTTTTTTGTTGTTTTTGTTATGTTTTTGAGACAGAGTCTTGCTCTGTCACCCAGGCCAGAGTACAGTAGTACCATCTCGGCTCACTGCAACCTCCACCTCTCGGATTCAAGCGATTCTCCTGCCTCAGCCTCCCGAGTAGCTGGGACTACAGGCGCCTGCCACTATCCCTGGCTAATTTTTGTATTTTTAGTAGAGACGGGGTTTCACCATGTTGGCCAGGCTGGTCTCAAACTCCTGATCTCAAGTAATTCACCTGTCTCGGCCTCCTAAAGTGTTAGGATTACAGATGTGAGCCACGGCGCCTGGCCTGTATATATATATATATATAATTATATTATATATAAAAAATTATATATATATAATTATATTATATATAAAAAATTATATATATATAATTATATTATATATAAAAAATTATATATATATGCAATTTTTTTTTTAGAGTCAGGATCTCACTCTGTCACTCAGGCTGCAGTGCAGTGGCATGATCATAGCTCACTGTAAACTTGGACTCCTGGCCTCAAGTGATCCTCCTGCCTTAGCCTCCCAAAGTGCTGGGATTACAGGTGTGTGCCACCACACCCTGTCATACTAAACACTTTCTAACTCAATTGCTATTACCCTATACATCATGGCCAGTTTTTGGTTTTTAAATTTTTTAATTTTTATAGGTACATAGTAGGTGTATATATGTATAGAACACATGTGATATTTTGATACAGGCATACAGTGTGTAATAACCACATCAGGGCAACTGGAGTATCCATCACCTCGAGCATTTATAATTTCTTTGTGTGAGGAACATTCCAACTCTACTCCTTTAGTTATTCTAACATACATAATTATTGTTGACTATAGTCACCCTGTTGTGCTATCAAATACTAGATCTTATTCATTCTATTTAACTATGTTTTTGCACCCATTAACCATCCTCACTTTCCTCACTCCCTGCTTCTGCTTTTCTCATCCTCTGGTAACCGTCATTCTACCCTATTTTCATGAGTTCGATTGTTTCCATTTTTAGCTCCCACGTATGAATGAGAACATGTGCAACTTGTCTTTCTGTACCTGACTTATTTCACTTAATGGAATGTCCTCCAGTTCCATCTGCATTGTTGGAAATGGCAGGATTTCATTCTTTTTTATAGCTGAATAATGTTTCATTGTGTATATGCACCACATTTTCTTTATCCGTCTGTTGATGGAGACTTAGGTTGATTCCAAATCTTGGCACCGTGAATAGTGCTGCAATAAACATGGGAATGCAGATACCTCTTTGATATACTGATTTATTTTCTTTTGGGTATATACCCAAAAGTATATTAGGGATTGCTGTGGGATTGCTGGATCATATGGTAGCTCTATTTTTAGTTTTTTGAGGAAGCTTCATATTGTTCCCCATCATGGCTATACTAATTTACATTCTCATCAACAGCATATAAGGGTTCCTCTTTCTCCACATCCTTGTCAGCATTCATTATTGTCTATCTTTTGGATAGAAGCCATTCTAACTGGGGTGAGATGATATCTCACTGTGGTTTTGATTTGCATTTCTTGATGATTAGTGATGTTGAGCATTTTTTCATATACCTGTTGACCATTTGTATGTCTTATTTTGAGAAATGCCTATTCAGATCTTTTGCTTATTTTTAAATTAGATTATTAGATTTTTTCTTATTGAGTTGTTTGAGCTGTTTATATATTTTCTTTAAAATATTGTACATATTTTCTCCCATTCTGTGCATTGTCTCTTCACTTTGTTGACTGTTTCTTTTGCTGTGCAGAAGCTTTTTAATTTGATGTGATCCCATTTGTCCAGTTTTGCTTTGGTTGCCTTTGTTGCAGGCTTTCAATAAAAAATTATAAGGCATGTTAAAGATAATAAAAGTACAGCCTGAAAAGACAAAGTAAGCAGCAGAACCAGATTCAGATATGACACAGATTTTGGATTTATCATACAGTGGATTTAAAATAGCTGATATGTTAGGAACTTTACTGGAAAAATCATACGACATGGTAGAGCAGATGGTAATGTAAGCAGAGAGCTGAAAACTCTAAGAAACTCTAAGAAAGAATTAAAAGGAAAAGCTAGAAATCAGAAACACTGCAACAGAAATGAAGAATGCCTTTGCTGGGCTCACTGGTAGAATGAATTGGCTGAAGGAAGAATCAGCAAACTTGAAGACAGGTTAATAGAAATTTCTCAAACTGAAATGTGAAGAGGGAAGAAAGAGAAACAAACAAAACAAAATAGAAATCCAAGAACTGTGGGATAACTTCAAGAGGTGTAACATACACATAATTGGAATGCTAGAAATTAAAGGAGATCACAGAGCAGAAGAAATATTTGAAGTAATAATGGTCAAGAATTGTCCAAATTAATGACAGACACCAAACCTCAGATCCAGGGAGCTCAGAGAACATCAAGCAGGATAGATATCAAAAATATCTACACTTAGCAGGATAAATATAAAACATATCTACACTTAGGAAAATTGTATTCAAATTTCAGAAAACCAAAGACAAAGAGAAAAATCCTAAAAGAACCCGGAGGGGAAAGCCCTTTTCCTATAGACAGATAAGGATAATAACTACAGAGAATCTTTTGTCAAAAACCATGCAAGCAAGATGAGAGTGTAGTAAAATATTAACATGTTGGAGAAAGAACCCCCCACCAACCTAGAATTCTATATCCAGTGAAATTATCTTTCAAAAATAAAGAAGAAATAAAGACTTTTCAAACAAAAACAAGATATCATTGCCAGCAGATTGGCCCTGAAAGAAATTTTTATAAAAGTAATCCAGGGAGAAGGTTAGTGATACAAGATCAGATTCACATAAAGAAGGAAAGAACACTGGAGAAGAAATTAATGGAGGTAAAATAAAATTTTATTTTTTTTGCTGGGTGTGGTGGCTCACGCCTGTAATCCCAGTACTTTGGGAGGCTGAGGTGAGTGGATCATGAGGTCAGGATTTCAAGACCAGCCTGACCAACATGGTGAAACCCCATGTCTACTAAAAATACAAAAATCAGCTGGGCATGGTGGCGTGCACCTGTAATCCCAGATACTCAGGAGACTGAGGCAGGAGAATTGCTTGAACCCGGGAGGTGGAGGTTGCAGTAAGCCGAGATTGTGCCACTGTACTCTAGCCTGGGCAACACAGCGAGACTCCATCTCAAACAAAAATTATTTTTATTCTTAATTGATCTAAAAGATAACTGTTTAAAGCAAAATAATACGTTTTTGGGTAGATTATAGTATACGAATAAGTGAAATGAATGACAGCAGTGTCATAAGGGACAAGAGGAGGAACTGGAAATTCTGTTATAAGGTACCTACAATACATGTGAATTAGTATAGTTTTATTTGAAGTAACTTAAATTAGTTGTAATTGTATATTGCAAATTCTAGGCTAACTACTAAAAGAAAGTTTAAAGGAAATATAATTGATATGCTAACAGATAAAATAAAATGGAATCATATAAAATGCTCAACTAAATAATGCTCAGAGAAGGCAAGAAAAACAGGGAAGAAAGAAAAAGAAACAGAGAATAAGTACAATGAATACAAAACAGTGACAAACATGATAGATTTAACCCAACTATAACAATAATCACTTTAAATGTGAATGGTCTAAGTATACAAATTAAAAGACAGAGATTATCAGAGTGGCTAAATAACACAAGACCCAGCTATATTTTGCTTATAAGAAACCCATCTTAAATATCATGATTCAGATAAGTTAAAAGTAAATGAATGGAGAAAGATACACCATGCTAACACTAAGAAGACAAAGCTGGAGTAGTTCCATTCACTTCAGACAAAGCTGACTTTAGAAAATGAAAATTCTCAGGACTAAACAGAGGAATCACACATTGATAAAAGGGCCAATTGTCCAAAAGGACATAACAATCCATAATGGGTATGCAGCTAACAACAGAGCATCAAAATGTGTGATGCAAAAATTGGCAGAACGGGATGGGCGCGATGGCTCATGTTTGTAATCCCAGCACATTGGGAGGCTGATGGGGGTGGATCACCTGAGGTCAGGAGTTGGAGACTAGCCTGGCCAACATGGTGAAACCCCATTTCTACTAAAAATACACAAATTAGCGGGGGTCGTGGCGGGTGCCTGTAATCCCAGCTACTCAGGAGGCTGAGGCAGGAGAATTACTTGAACCCAGGTGGCAGAGGTGGAAGTGAAATGAGAACATGCCACTGCACTCCAGCCTAGGCAACAAGTAATATTCCATCTTTGAAAAAAAAAAAAAATTGACAGAGCTGATAGGAGAGTTACACAAGGGCACTACTATAGTTGGAGGCTTCAACACCTCTCTTTCAGTGATTGATAGATCAAGCAGAGAAAAAATCAGTAAGGATAGAGTTGACCTGATCAGAATTACCAATCAACTTGATTTCACTGACATTTATAGAATACTCAAAGCAGCAAGAGCAGAGTATACATTCTTCCCAAACTCACATGGAACATTCACCAAGACAGACCACATTCTGAGCCATAAAACACACCTTAACACACTTAACAGAATAGAAATCATACAGCGTATGTTCTCAGACCACAATGGAATTAAACTAAAGATCAGTAACAGAAAGGTGACTGGAAAATCCAAAAATATTTAGAGATTTAACAACATGCATTTAAATAACACAAGGGCCAAAAAGTTCTCAAGAGAAATTTAAAAATATTTAAATTAAATGAAAATGAAAATACAACTTATCAATGTATGTAGGATGCAGTGAAAGTAGAAATTTGAGGCCAATCTATAGCATTGAAGTCATATATTAGAAAAGAGGACATATCAAAAATCAACAGTCTAAGCTTTCACCTTGGAAACTAGAGTAAGAAGACCAATTTAAGTTTAAAGCAAGCAGCAGAAAATAATAATTATATTATTATTATAATAATATATATAATATATAATATAATAATATATAATAATAATTATAGAAGTAACCAACAAATTTGAAAACAGGAGAACAATAGAGAAAATCAACAAAACCAAAAACTGGTTCCTTGAAAAGATCAATGAAATTGATAAACCTCTACACATGCTAATCAAGAAAAAGGGAAGACACAAATTACCAATATCAGAGATGAAATAGAGGCTATCACTACTGATCACAGGGACACTAAAAGGATAATAAAAGAATACTATGAACAACTTTATGCCCACAAATTTGATAACTATGATGAATGGATCAGTTCCTCAAAAGGCACAAACTACTAAAACTCACACAAGGAGAAAGAGATAGTCTGAATAGTTCATATCTATCAAAGACATTGGATCAATAATTCATAATCTTCCAAGAAAGAAAGCACGAGGCCCAGATGATGTCACTGGTGAGTTTTACCAGACATTTAAGGAACATTTATTTCAGAAAATAGAAGCACAAAGAACATTTCCTAACTCATTCTGTGAGGCCAACATTACCCTAAAACCAAAATCAGAAAAGATATTACAAGAAAGGAAAAGTAAAGACTATTATTTTTCATGTACATAAATTCAAAAATCCTAAAAAAAAATTAACAAATCAAATAATGTATGCAAATAATTACAGAGAATGACCAAGTGGGATTTATTCCAGGAATGCAAGACTGTTTCGACATTCAAAAATCAATCAATGTAATTCACATCAACAAGATAAAGAAGAAAAATCGCATAATTACATCAACTGATTCTAAAAAAGCATTTGACAAAATCCATCACCATTCATTATAAAAACTCTCAACAACTTGGGAATAGAGGATGCTTCCTCAACTTAATAAAGAACATCTATAAAAGGCCTCCAACTAACATCACACTTAACAGTTAGAAACTGGATGCTTTCTTCCTATGACTGGAATAAGGCAAGTATGTCCCCATCACCCCTCTTATTGAGCACTGTACAGGGAGTCCTAGCTAGTATTATAACTAAAAAAGAAAAGAAAATGAGGTAAAATATATATAGCTTGGGAAGGAAGAACTAAAACTGTTTTTGTTCATAGATGACTTGATAGTGTAGAAAAAATGCAAAGAATTGACAAAAACAATAGCAAAAGCAAAACCAAAAAATAAGCCCATGAGAAACTTGGAATTACTTAGTAAGTATAGTAAGGTTGCAGTCTACAAGGTCAATACATTACTTTTAGTGGTAAAAACTGCAATTACTTTTGCACCAACCTAATACAGATGCCAACTGTTTTTCTATATACCAGCAATGAACAGTTGAAAATTTAAAAATATATCATTTACAATAGCATAGAAAAAATGAAACACTTGGGTATAAGTCTAGTAACATATGCACAGAATCAATATGTGGAAACTGAAAGAAATCAAAGAAGATGTAAAAAATGGAGAGCTATTCTATGTTCATGGATCAGAGGACTCAATATTATTAAAATGTCAATTATTCTAACTTGATCGCTAGATTTGACATAATCCTAGGGAGCTATTTTGTGGATATCAACAAATTGATCCTAAAATGTATATGTAAAGGCAAAAGACCCACCCAAATTCCTGGCAACCACTTTGTTATTCTTCTTCAGTATTGCATTGGCTAATACTCACAATATCTGATTTCAAGACTTACTATAAAGCTATAGTAATCAGGGCTGTGGTATCAATGAAAGAATAGACACATAGATCAATGGGATAGAATAAAAAGCTCTATTAGAAAACAGTCACACGAATATAGTCAAATTGTCTTTGGCAAAGGAGCAAAGGCAAAGCAATGGAGAACTGATAGTATTTTCAACAAACGGCACTGAAACAATTGGATGTCCATAGGCAAAAAATGAATCCAGATACAGAACATATACCTTTCGCAAAAATTAGCTCAAAATGGATCACAGACCTAAACATGAAATGGAAAACTATAACACTTCTAGAGAGCTATTCTATGCTCATGGATTAGAAGAAGAAAACACAAGAAAATCTAGGTGATGTTGGGTTTGGCAATAAAAGAAGAAAACAGAAAATTAATAAAAGGGCTAAAGATATGCATAGACATTTCACCAAAGAAGATATACAAATGGCAAATAAGCATATGAAAAGATGTGTAACATTATTTATCATTAGGGAATTGCAAATTAAAATAACAATGGGATACAACTACATAGTTATTAGATAACTTATTGAAATGGCAAAAAACAAAACCTCAAAGCAAAACAAAAACCTGACAATACCAAATGCTGACAAAGGCGTGGAGCAACAAGAGCTCTCATCACTGCTGGTGGAAATGGCAAAGAGGTACAGCTACTTTGGGAGACAGTTTAGCAGCTTCCTACGAAGCTAAACATAGTATTACCATACGATCCAGCAGCTGTACTCATAGGTATTTAGCTGAATGAACTGAAAACATATGTCCATACAAAAGCTTCCATGTGAACGTTTATAGCAGCTTTATTCATAGTCACTAAATATTGGAAGGAACCAAGATGTCCTTCAGTGGTGAATGGATAAACAAACTGTGACATATCGATACAACGGAATATGATCCAGCAATGAAAAGAAATGAACTATCAAGTAATGAAGGTGGAGCAAAGCTCCTCATGAAGGAAACTTACGTGCACATTGCTAAGTGGAAAAAGCCGGTGTGGAAAGGCTACATGGTATATTATTCCAATTATATGACATTCTGGAAAAGGCAAAACTATAGAGACAGTAAAAAGATCAGTGGTTGCCAGGGATTTGGATAGAGGGGAGAGGGTTGAATCGGTGAAGTACAGGTGATTTTTTTAGGGTGGTGGAACCATGCTGTATGATACTGTAATGGTGGATACATGACATTACACATTTGTCAAACCCCATAGAACTTTACAGCATGAAGAGTGAACATTAATGTGTGCAAACTTAAAAAAAATCATGTAGGAGGCCAGACATCATCATTCATCATCTGCAGCATGAAATGCAGATTGTGACAAGGGAATCTAACTATGTTATGAATTCATGAAACAATCTAAGTGAAGGGAGTGGGAGAAAAAGGTGCTTACCTAAGTAATTTAGGAAATTAGTGGACTTAAGTGAGACTAAAAGCAAAGGGAACTGCATGTAAGTACTGTGCTATAGCTGAGAAAGTCGTTTACAAAGGAGGCACGTGTTTACAATTCTAACACTACTATACAAATACACATGAATTGAACAATTAAGTAAATTGATGGCAGATGATGGAAGCTAGGTTTCTCACTGTTGGAATGCAAGTTTGCAGATAAGCCAGGGATGAGGCTAGAATGATCCATGTGGTAATAGATTAGAGTTGAAGAACCTAAACCATTCACATAGATGCAGATTGTTACATATGGAAATATTTATTGGCCAGGCATGGTGGCTCACACCTGCAATCCCAGTAGTCATGCCTAAACCGTTCATACAGATGCAGATTGTTAAATATAGAAATATTTATAGACCAGGCCTAGTGGCTCACACCTGTAATTCCAGTACTTTGGGAGGCTGAAGTGGGTGGATAGCTTTAGCCCAGGAGTTTGAGATCAGCCTGGGCAAAATGGTGAAACCTCATCTCTACCAAAAAAAAAAAAAAAAAAAAAAAAAAATTAGCCAGGTGTGGTAGTGTGCATCTGTCGTCCCAGCTACTTTGGAAGCTGAGGTGGGAGGATCACCTGAGCCCAGGAAGTCAAGGCTGCAGTGCAGTGAGCCACGATCATGCCACTGCACTCCAGCGTGGGTAACGGGAATAAGACCTTGTCCCCCTCCCCCCCCCAAAAAAGAAAAATATTATAGATCTCTGTTTGTCTACAGGTTAGTATGCACACATATATTTCCTTGCTTTGCCAGCTGAGAGGCCCTAGAAGCCATGACACCCCGGTAGCAATGATAACACCTAGTACCCAGATCTTAGTTTCTAACTATTCTCTAATAAAAGGAATCAGGGTCCCTTTAAGAAATGGCTGCTTCTAGGACCAGGGCAGAAAATATATGCAGTGAGCCGGAATGATTTTGTAGTGCCAAAAAGTAAGAAAGTACTTTAAGAAAACCCTCCACATTCGTGGAAGTCTGTCAAAAGATCACAGAAACCAACGAAAAGAGTTCCCGGCGACCAAAACTGGAACAATTTGAACAACAAAATACACACAATAGTATTGGATTATAATCCAAAGTACAAAATAAATATCCAGGAGTCTATACTGATATAAGTAGACAATTAAGTCAATAAATAGAAAAGAGAGAAATCTCCCATGCAGAAGAATTGCAAATCACTTATGCAGATTCTCTGTCCTCAAGGAGGTGGAGCAAAGCTCCTCATTGTTTAAGGGTGGGCTGAGCATAGTGACTTTCCTCAGAAGAGTATTGTCTGGAGAGAGGGAGCCTGGGGAGACATGACAATTAAATGTGATGTGGCATCCAGGTTGGGAGCCCAGAACCGAAAAGAGATAGTAGGTAAAAACTAAGGAAACTGGGCAGGGCGTGGTGGCTCACGCCTGTAATCCCAGCACTTTGGAACACCGAGCTGGGAGGATCGCTTGAGCCCAGGAGTTTGAGACCAGCCTGGGCAACAAAGCGAGACCTCATCTCTGTACTAAAAACAAAACAAAAAATAAAATGAAAAAGAAAACTAAGAAAATCTGAGTAAAGTATGGATTTTAGTTAAGTTAATATACATATGACAATCATACATAGTTATAAAACTATATATACAACTATCTACTTGTATATATACATAACTATATACATATAGATGTATATAATTATTGGATAATTTGTTTTCAGACTGCTGTCTGGGTACTTCAGGTAGCTCCTCCCCACTTTGTAATCAATCTGCCTATCTAGAAATCAAGTTTGTTCAAATTGTGTGTAAAACAAGAATAAATAGACACAAAGTGAGGGCCTGAAGTGTTCACCTATAAATGATGTACATTAACACATGTCATTAACAAATGACAACATTTGTCTTTCATAGGACTTTTGCGGTTTAAGTCTTTATTCTCAGCTATGTAAACACTTAAAATAGTCACAATTTATATTTATAAAGCATTTCTTGTCTCATACATGATTTCATTGGCACCTCACAGCAATTCTGTCTGGTAGGCAGGGCAGGCATTTTAATCCTCATTTTCTAGATGGAGGCAGTGACATTGGGAGAGGATAATTGAGCAGCTCAGGTCATGGAGACCTGGAAAGTTGCCACGTGGCCGAGTTTCATACAGGTGAGGTGCATCCATTTGCTTTTAAAAGAACTAAAGAGTCTGAAACAAAGTGACATTCTTTCGAATATCTGCGTGCAGTTTTTGGGGGGTTAGGGCCTGTTTTGTTTTTGCTTTGGTCTTAGAAACACAGAGATTGGAGAACTGCTTGGGATAGGGAGGAAGGAGCTTGATTTCCCCTTCACCCTGTGAGGCATTGGCAACTCCAGGGCTCTCCTTGGAGAAGAGAGAAGAACCTTATTCAGTCTTAGGCCTAGAGAGAGCCAGCTTCCTCCTGATGCATGGCTGGCTTTAGCAGTTTGCTCTTCCTGGAGGCCTGAAACTGGTAGGCTAGGGGTTCGGAGCCAGTGAGTTGACATTGAAGCCTCCGCAGAGGGTGTGGGGAGGGGTACCTCCTCCCTTCTGCTCGGCTTACTCAACTAGAGTCTGGTGCTCTGACCAGGGTCCCCTTGTAGAAGCAGATCCCCTCACACCCCCAAGGGTAGCCAGGATCCTCAAAAACCCCTGGTGGACCCCTCTTTCAGAGCTTCCCTCCGGGTCTCCCTGCCCTGTCCCCATGGAGTCGTCTGTAAGAGCCCTGCCGCGTATCTCACAGAGGAGACCAAATGCGCCCTGAGATGGCTTGGGCACAGCAGATGGGTTGAGAACTAACTGGAATATTCACGATTTAGCATCCTCTGCAGGAGCGGTGGTTGCAGTATTAGAGAAGAAAGCCATGTGGCATTCTCATATTTAGTCTACTAATGAAAAACCTCCCCTCCGTGACACAGAAAACAGGATGGCAAAGGAGTCCCCGGGTTGTATCTGGCCCATTCTTGCGTATTGTTCGCCTTGCCATGGTTTTAAGACATTTTTAAAAGTAATTTTCTAGTGTTTAAAAATCAACACATTTCACATAAAGGTGGGATAAAGTCTAAGTTATCTATTATCTTAAAGCGGAGTGTCTGATAACAGGGCAAGACAACAATCAACTGTCATACCCAGCCTCCCCTTCTGCCCAGTTCTGCTATCTGCCTGCCTCTCATCACACCTGAGTTCATGATCCCTACACTAAAGGGCTTATAACCAGCAGGTGCTGCGGATGGGAGGTTGGGAGAGTTGAGGGTGTCCCTCAGGCAGCTGACAATGCGGCCTGCACTCTGGGTCCACTCAGGCTGCCCCAGGGGAGTATTTAAACAGAGCGCAGGGTGAACCTGATTCCCATGTTCTGTGGTGCAGTGATGAGCAAATCCTTCCCTCCCCATCTTTTCTCGCCACCATGCTGTGAGAACGACATGCTGTTGACAGAATCAGAATCTCTCCAGATCACTGACTGAGGCTTTATATACCTGGGGTAGCCTGTTGTTGCTTATTTTATTTTTTGAGACAGAGTCTCACTCTGTCACCCAAACTGGAGTGCAGTGGCACTCAGTGCAGCCTTGATCTCCCAGGCTCAAGTGATCTTCAGGCAGCTGAGCTACAGGCATGCACCACCATGCCTGGCTAATTTTTGTAGTTTTTGTAGAGATGGGGTTCGGCCATATTACCCAGGCTGGTCTGCAACTCCTGAGCTCAAGCAGTCCTCCCACCTCAGCCTCCCAAAGTGCTGGGATTACAGATGTGAGCCACCGTGCCCAGCCTTATTTGATTTTTCACCTCTTGCTTGTTTTATACTGAGTTCTCCTGCGGGAAGTCAGCAGCCCGTCTTTCACTATCCCTCAGCAAAACAGGTCGGTATTATTACTTTTGATTCATAAAGTTGCCTCAGGTACCTGAGTGTCTAAATGAATCCCCAGCTGTTTGAGCCACTGGGTTAGGCAGAAGATGGTACTAATTAAACATATATGTTCAGCCTGGGCTCAGATTCGAAGTCCACTATCTACTAGCTGTGTGACCCTGGGTAAATTACTTACCATTTCTGGGTCTTGGGTCCACCAATGTAAATGAAGTAATTTGTGAAGAGAGCTAGGCATGGGGCTTGAAACATAAGAATTACTTTGTAAGAGTCAGTTAGTATGGTTTACTATTATATTTTACCATTACTTTAGGGCCCTAAAAGGCAGCTTCAATTTCTAAAATATTTATTCAAGGAATTATAGAGTTTGGGCAGAGGAGAGGGTCCCAGAGTTAAGAATCTAGCTCTCTGATTTCTGCAGAAGAGGAACTGGAAGCCCAGTGAGGCGAAGTGAAGCCCTTTGTCTCCTTGCTCTTTCTGTCATACTGTGTTGGACTCTCGAAACTTCCCGAATGCTGAGTCAGCACCTCGGGATTAAAATGTTCATTTTCAACAAAAATCTGATTTTGCTCAGCTATAATTTTATAGATAGAGAAGCTGGGACCCAGCAATGAAGGCTGCGACTAGAACTATTCCAGACAGGAGTTTCCATGTAAGCAAGAGAAGGGCTCCTTTGTGTAGCATCTTTTTCCAAGCAAGACTGGGAACAGGGCTTCTGCACGGGAGTATGGAGTTGGTCCCCCTGAGTGCTATAATCCACCCGGATCTCTGGTCAGTATCCTCTCAGCGGAGACCACTGGGGCTGTGAACATTCTAGAATGGCCAGGGGGAGTTCTGGTCCCAGCGCCCTTTCCCCATGTTCCTGAGCATCCTATGTTCTGTCTGCTATTATTGCACATTTCTGTGCACCCTTCTCCCTTTGCTTTCAGGGTTGGTTCTCTTTCATTTCATATTGTTAGTTTCCTGGTACCTTTCCATTTCATTAATTCATTCAACAAATATTTATCGAGCCCCCACTCAGATGGGGCTCAGGATAAGAAAGTAAACCAGCCAGACCTGGGTTTCATGCTGCTGGGGCTTACAGTCCGGTCAGGAGACAGATGTGAAACAGACAACACACAAAAGGTGTCTGATCACAAATGGTGAAACGTGGTCCAAAGGATAGAGTCAAGGAGTGGTGAGATCACAAAAGAAGGGTCTGGCTGGGGCTTGAGGTGTCACGAGGCCTCCCTGAGGCTGTGACATTTAAGCTGAGACATGAAGGAGCCAGTTACACGAAGGGGGAGTGGGGAGAAAAGGGTTCTGGGCAGAGGAACAGCATAAGGAAAGGCAGAAGGAATGTTGCAAAGCAGATGTCACGTGTGTGTGTGGCCGAGGGCTGTGCGTGAGCCTGAGTGGCAGGGACGGAGGGCAGGGAGGAACAGAGCTCATGCCTCGGAGGGGGAAGGTGATGTTACCCTTCCTGGGCTTCCCTGGGGACAGTAGAGCATCTGGGTACTTCCAGGGAGTAGAATCCAGTGGTTACAAGCCCAGACTGGAGGCAGATCTCCTGCAGTTGATTCCTAGCTGTGCCCTTAACTAACTGTGTGAGCTTGGTCATGTGATGCCTCAATTTCTAAATCTGTAAAATAGGAACAATCACAATTTTACATCTGTAAAATAGGACTGTTGAGAGGACTGAATGAAGTAATGTGTTGGCTGTGATTAGGACAGATGATGGGGATGATGGCGATGCTGGCCATGTCCTTCAGCATAAGGCACATCAGTGACTGCTCCCATGTTGTTGATGGATACTTCTGCTCCCCACCCAGCTCACAGGTAGCACGGGGAAGTCACCCAAAGGGTGAGTCTCTGACAGCCTGTGTCAAGTATGTGACCTCGCCTCCTGGTTTTTCCGTAAACCAAGGTGAACACTTGCCCAAGCCTTGGTCAATCAGATTATCAGAATTTTGATGACCAAGAGATAGCCAGTTGGTTTGACATGGTGCCCTGAATGGAAGAGATACAAAGGAAGTGTTGGGCCAGGCACGATGGCTCATGCCTGTAATCCCAGCACTTTGGGAGGCCGAGGTAGGTGGATCACTTGAGCCCAGGAGTTCGAGATCAGCCTGGCCAATATGGCAAAACCCCGTCTCTACTAAAAACACAAAAAAATTAGCTGGGCATGGTGGTGCATGCCTGTAGTCCCAGCTCCTTGGGAGGCTGAGGCTTGAGAATTGCTTGAACCCAGGAGGCAGAGGTTGCAGTCAGCCAAGATAGCGCCACTGCACTCCCCACTCCAGCCTGGGCGACAGAGCGAGACTCTGTCTAAAAAATAAAAAAAAAAGAAAGAAAGAAAGTGCGTGTATGAGTGTGTAGGCGGGATGAGGTTGGGGGACTGAGAAGCTAAGCAGCTTGGTTTGCAGAGAGGAGAACGAAACAGTCCTACAGATTCAAAATGCAGAGATACTGCCTGGTTCCCAGTGGCTTTCCAGTTCTTGGGCTTCTATTCTTGGAGAAACCCTGCTGGCCCTGGCTTCCATGGACATCCCAGGATTCTTCCATGAAGCTTTCTTTTGTATTGCCTGAACAAGTTCAAGATGGCTGCTGCTGACTAAGACGTGTGTTAACACAGCCCTATCTGAAAATCTTCAGGGAGAACTGCACCCCAAGCAGGTGGACATTCTCCTTTTTCTCCTTCAGATCAATGGACAATGTGAAAGTGTATGTATTGTTGTATTTCTCCTGGAGGTTCAAATACAAAACCCCTCTCTGAGCCTTTCGAGAAGGCTTGGTATGGCTGAAATGTGGTTCTCTGCTGCTGATAAAAGTGATCACGTACCTGTGGGTGGTCTAGTGCCTTAGCTAGGTACTGCAGCCTGGATCCCAGAGACAAGCCTTTCAGACTTCCTGAGCACCTCCTGCTTCCTGTTCTCATTCCTTCTAGGCTGACTCATGCTCTGTGCTGAGCTTTATACCTATTCTGGTTGCAGATAAGGTAAGACAGACAGACAGACAGAGCCAGAGGCAGAGTTAGAGTCTGGACCCTGGTGGGTGAGTGTGAGCTCAGTTTCTAACCGTCTCTCAGCTTTACGTGGCTCAATAATCTGATATTATCAGTTCAGAGAGATGGGACAGGCCCAGGGAAGCACTGTCCAGTAGAAATGTAGTGTGAGCCATAAATGTAACTTAAAATTTTCTGGTAGTAACATTTTAAAAAGTAAAAAGAATATGTTAACCCAATATGGCTAAACTGTTATTATTTCAACATATAATCAACATAATTTTTTTTTTAAGAGAGACAGAGTCTTGCTCTGTTGCCCAGGTTGGAGTGCAGTGGTGTGATCACAGCTCATTGCAGCCTTAACCTCCTGGCTTCAGGTGATCCTCCCACCTCAGTCTCCCAAGTATCTTGGACTACCGGTACACATCACCATGCCCAGCTAATTTTTTTTCTTTTAGAAATGGAATCTTGTTATGCTGCCCAACTTTTAAGAGATGAGCAAGACCTCATCTCTTAAAAAAAAAAAGAGAGAGAGATAGAAATGCATTTATCTTATGTAAATGCTTAGGTAGGCCTTGAGGGTTGCTGATATGGCTGTTTGTGCAATATTTAACGCAGGTTCCTTTTATCTTGTTGGTCCACCATGCATGGACTTTGTTTCCAAATTCCTCAACAGTCCAAGATGACTGCTCCAGCTCCAGCCAGTGCAACCACCTTCCAGCCTGCAGAAAAGGAAACGGGAAGAAGGACATACTACCACCTTTTCATGACACTTCCAAAAAGTTACACACATATTACTTTTGTTTACATCCATTGGTCAGGATTTAGTCACGTGGCCCTATCTAGCTACAAGGGAGGCTGAGAAATGTATTCAATGTTCTAGGTGACCAAGTGGCTGGCGAAAATTCAGGGATTCTGTGACTTAAGGAAGAAAACAGCGAGGAATCAACTGATAGTGTTAGTCTCAGAGACCAAGCCATGCTAATGAAATGCAGATTCACTGGTAAACCAGAAGGCCAAGTTATTCAAGAACAGTAAGAATATAATTGTCAGCCAGGTGAAAGTGCCTGGGTTGGCTGACCATTTCAATCTCTTCCCAGTAGGCTAGTCTAAATGGTTAGAAGATTAATGGGTCAGACCATGATAGCCTGATGGATCCGTTTCCATTTCAGGACCTACAAATCTGCCAGGAGAACAAAAACATTCCTGCCAGCCTGGGAGGGAGCCCTTTTTCTGGGATGATGCTAGAGATGCTTGGACAAACTTCTGGCCCCTCAACATTTCTTTACCTGAACTCATCGTAGCTTTATACATTACAATTCTGCTTATATTTGTTACATTTTAGACGTTGGGAAGAGATTTTGAAGGCACACTAGCTCTTTGTTGTGAACTTGGGATTTGCTATTGTCCATCAGCAGTGGTCATTAACTTGATAAACACTTATTGAGCACCTACTTTTTGCCAGGTATTGAATTATGCTGGGAGTAAATAAGAACCTGTCCTTAAGTTGACTGCAATATCTAAAGAATAGGGAAAGTGATGATGGGCAAGCATTTGAGAAGTAAGTAGGCATTCACTGAGCAAGAGGAATGAAAAACCATCCCATGTGAAGGGAAGGCATGTGCAAAGGCTTGGGAGACATCAAAGAACGTGATATGTTTGGGAACAGAAAGTAGCTGGGTGGGGCTTGAGGAGATGCTGGAAGGGTGGCCTCTTGAGCATCCATTTTCTCTCAGTAACTACCCCATTTTCCTTGGGGTATCCACCCTCCCCACACTTCCCATATTTTTCGGAGGAAGTTGACTCCACCCTGGCCTAGTGTTGGGGTAAATAACCCCAGTATAGACTAATCAGCAAAATCCCTTTTTGCCTGCAGATGGGCAAATGACCCAATTCTGACCTGAGAGACCGGAGAAGACTTTGCTGGCAGCTTCAGGGAAAGAAGCTCTCTCCCTTTCTCCTTGTATACAGCATGGAGCATAGGTGTGAGAACAGGAATTGTGGCAGCCATTTTGTCACCATGAGAAAAGCCTGCCTGAGCATGAAGACAACACCATGGAGGACAGAGAGGACAACACCAGGAAGAAGAAGGGGTTCTGATGACATTGTGGTGCTACTGAGTCAAATCTACACTGAAGCCTCCTTGACCCCTCGGTTTTAGACAGTTTGGGGCTGCAATGTGAAGGACCTTGGGGCTTAACTTTTATTCTGGGGCAATGGTAAACCATAGACAGCTTCAAGTAGGGAAGTGAGCCCATTGGACCTGAATTGTAGGAAGTTGTCTGCAGTGCTGAGTGCAAAGAACCTGGACCAAAGCCAGAAATGAGGACCTGAGCCAAGACAGGAGAAGAGGAAAGAGTCTGAGAGCCACCTGGGTGACAGAAGCCAGACTAACTGGATAAGAGGGCATGAGGAAGAGGGTGTGTGCTTTGGGAAGAGACTAAAACTCTTAGCCTGACTGCACAAATGGAGAAACTCCCCTTCCCCCTTCTTCTGCCTCTATCACTGTCCCCCTGGGAAACCATCTCCACTGCCAAACCCTGTATTCTCCTCTTTTGTAGATTCATGCCTCTGATTACAATTCTTTATGGGCATGCCTGGTCCTTTGGAGCAGGGACCATGCCTCGTCATCTTCACATCCCCAGGGACTAGCCTGGCACACGGTTGGCACCAGGTCAAGGCTGACTTGGATTGAGTTCTCGCTGAGCTAGGCATGAGCTGCACCCTCCCCCTGCCCCCAGGGCTTAGTCATCTGTTTCATAAGCAGCTTCCAAAAGCTGCAGCCCCAATACCCAGCTTCCTTGTTGTTGGCAGGTGTTGGCAGCCCTGAGTGCCAGAACACCCGGAGCCAGCCACTGGGAACACGCTAGGGTGGTGAGCAGGAGCCAAGTAATCAGGACTCATATACATTTATGAGAGGCGTGTGTGTGCTCCCCAGGAGAGCTGTAATGACACTCCCTTTCCAGGAAACACAAACCAGGCCTCCTTCCTTTCTTTTTTCTCACCTGTCCTATCTTGTGGCCAGAAGCACATTCATTGGCTTTCCATACTTCTAAAATAAATCAAACTGGGTGTCACACCCTTCCAAGCTACTTTAGGTTTGCTCTGTGGAAGCTTTAACCCCTTATCATCCCACCAGGACTGAAATGTTTGGGTTCCAATTTACAAAAATATTAACCTTTTATGTCCTTTCAGAAGTATCTCAGCTTTCCCGATGTCTGCTCCCCTGCCCTGGAATTTCTCCCTCTGCTTATAATTCATCCCAAGGATGCTGACTTCTGTGTTTTGGGATGGTCAGGGGATATGTGGCACTGGGGGCAAATAGATTAACCTTTTACCAACTTTCCAAAGTCCTTCCTCCTTGTTCTTTTTTGTTTTTGTTTTTGTTTTTTTGAGACAGAGTCTCACTCTGTCGCCCAGGCTGGAGTGCAGCAGCACAATCTCAGCTCACTGCAACCTCTGCCTCCCGGGTTCAAGTGATTCTCCTGCCTCAGCCTCCTGAGTAGCTGGGACTACAGGCACATGCCACCACGCCCAGGTAATTTTTTGTATTTTTAGTAGAGTTGGGGTTTCGCCATGTTGGCCAGGCTGGTCTTGAACTCCTGACCTCATGATACACCCGCCTCGGCCTCCCAAAGTGCTGGGATTACAGGCATGAGCCACTTCAACCGGCCCCTCCTTGTTCTTTTTATCTCGGCCACCTCTGGGCTTTGGGAAGTTCTCTTCTTTCTCTAACCCCAAGGTTTTCCTCATTACTGTTCCAAGATATCAAGGTTTTCCTCTGGTCAGTTTCGTTATGGAAACTCCTGGTTCCCCGCTAGCCTGCGCTTCTCAGTGGGGCTCTGAAACTCAGCTCTCATCTGCCCCAGTGTTATGTTGTTTTTTTCCCTGTCGCTATGGCAGGGATTAAGACAGGAGCCAGGGAAGATGGGCGGGGGGAGGAGAGTGAGCACAGAAAGGCAGAAGAACGATGGGAGAGAGCCTGATTGGAGGGTGTCAGAGCCGAAGGAAACTGACAGAAATGGGCTGAGTGTGTCAAGGGAAGGAAGAGGGATTTGTTTTTCGTTGTTCTATTTTGGTTTTGGTTTTATAGTTTGGATTTTTTTCCAGAGGTAAAGAGAAATGTACTTAGTGCTGAATCTCCCCCAATATAGAGTCATGGCTAAATAAATCCCTCTCTCACCGTCAGTAATCCAGGGGCAATCTTTAGATCCCAGATGGAATAGGGAAAACTCTCAAAAAAGAGCTACCAGTTATTCTCAATTCACTTTATGGACAAGCTTGCCCAGTCAGTGTGACAAAGTGACCCAGTACCACTCTGAGACCAGGTAAGCCCTGCCCTTTGGAGATCCCCTCCCCCCAGGCCTCCCTTTGTCCCTGGGGCAAGGGGTCCTCAGGGCTGAGGGTGACGCCCAGACAGAGTCTATGCCCACACCTACCCCATCCAGACCATGCCCATACTTAGGACCCCAGAATCTCTGCCTGAATGACCCAAGCCCACTTTCAGGTTCCGGGTCTGCTGCATTCTGGTCTGAAGAGTCTGAGGATTCTAAAGTCATACCTGCCTTCCAGAATGTTATGAAGGTTCATTTGTGAAGGCAGGAGAAGATGTGTTTTATTGAATAATTTGTTATCTTGACTCATAGCTTTTAAATATTTAGATACATAGTATGTGAATTGTTGCTTGAATTCTTGCCCTGGTCCCACAAACCTGTGATAAAATAAAGATTTGTGTGATGGAAATGACTCTATTTCCAAATCTCCTCTGCTCCGTGTTCCAGTCTTTCTCTGCCAAATACCTTCATTCGAAAACTTTCATCCTGCGTGAGTCCATAAATCAGCCTACCACAGAGCAGAAGAAATGGTATAGTGGCCATTTTGTGTTCTTAATTTATTTACATATATATGTAGGTAGTCTAGCTTCTGAACCCCCTTTCTGTGTTTGGGGAGTATCCCACTCTCACACACACACTTTTCTGAGCCATGGTAGGGAACAGAGCTCACATCCCAGAACCCAAAGCAAACATTGCTAAGAACTTGTCTTGGCCAACACCACCAGTGGCTTCCCTGGATGTCCACTCTCCTCTTCTCCTTTAGTAAGGGAACCCTCGATGTTTAGCTGGGCACATGGCTGTCTGGGACAAAGACTACATTTCCCAGACTCTTTTCTGCCAGATGTCGCCAGGCGACCAAGTTTCAATCACTGAGACAGAAGTGATATGGGCGATTTCCAGGAAGTGGTTGTAAAGGGAGGGAGGGGATCTGCTTCTTACCCTTTTTTCCTTCCTGATGTCTGGAATGTGGACTTGACGGCAGGCTCTCAAGCAGCCATATTAGTCCATAAGGCAGTGTGCAAAGGCAGTTCAGAAGGAGCTCCAGGGTGGTCGCGCTTCAGCTTTGTTTGCCTTCAAACTTTTTACATAGAGAGGAAAAAAAAGAAACTCTTTCTTTATCTTTTTTTTTTTTTGAGAAAGGGGTCTTGCTTTGTTGTCCAGGCTGGAGTGCAGTGGCATTATCATGAGTCACGGCAGCCTTGATCTCCCAGGCTCAGGTGATCCTCCCACCCCAGCCTCTTGAGTAGCTGGGACTACAGGCATGCTGACCACCACACCTGGCTAATTTTTGTATTTTTTGTAAAGATGGGGTCTTGCCATGTTGCCCAGGCTGATCTCAAGTGCCTGGGCTCAAGTGATCCACCTGCCTTGGCCTCCCAGGGTGCTGGGATTACAGACGTGAGCTGCCATGCCTGGCCAAAAAATAAATTTCTATGTTGTTTAAGCCATAATTATTTTGAGTTTTCTATCAAAATAGATAGAACTCAAGCCTGAATAATACTTTTGTCTTCTCAGACTGTCTTGTAGCTAGGTCATAGCCTGTAACCAGGCTCCACGAAGGGCAGGCTCTCTGGTCCAGGCAGCCTCAGCAGTAGGCTCGAGACCTGGGCAGCAGTGGTTGCACCTGGTGTTCAGTACCAGGGATGTGTGTGAGGCAAGATGAGGTGCCCAGTGCTTGGTGGCAGTGGTGGCTCCTTACTGAGCTAGTTCTGCCATGTGATTTTGTGATTTTGGGTACTGATTTTGGCTGCATGGCCTCAACCCTGGTCCTCCAGTCCACCTGATGATTTTGTGAATTATCCAACATCCTGTTAATAAATTCCCATTCTGCTTACATCTGCCAGAGTTGGTCAGTAACCCAGTCTTAGCCCCTGTCAAAAGACTTTTTAACAATAAGATTTTACCAAGATAGTTGGTTTTGCCATTAGATTAGTCCATGGAATAATCTCAAACTCAACGTGAGGCATGAATTCCATTTTCTGAGGATGCTGTTGATGGGGGCAAAATTGGGTTCTTTGGAACATGCAGTGTCTCTTGGCATAGGGCTATGTGCCATATATGAGTCGAATCCATGATATTTTTGGGGGAATACCAACAACCAAAATTAAATACAAATTTAATTAAATGAATACAAAATTAAATTAGAAGCACATTCAAAGGGTACAGCACTTCACTTGTTCAGAGGTGATTTATATGGCAACCCCAGCTATTTGGAACACTGCCAGGAACTAGAAAATGAGCAAAAATCAATACAACCCCCAAAACCAATGAACAGACAAACAACGACTCTCAAAGCAAAACAAAACAAAAAACACTATTCACAGCCAAAATAAATGCAACAGGATTCTCTCCCTAGATTTTATGTATTGATTCACAGGTGAGCCATCTTGATCCTCCTTCAGAGCCTGTTTACTCTTTGCATAGACAAAGTTCGAGGAACAATTTGGATGAGGAACGTCCCATTCCATAGCAGATTTGAATGTGGAGGGGAGAGGGGAAAGGCTGCCGTGGACTGACAGTCTACCAGGAATTAGAAGATGGGTGTCAGCTTGTTTCAAACTCAGAAACAAAGCAGTCAGGAGAGCCTAGCGTCAGAACCAATTGGGTGTAACAGTATTGAGTCTGTGTTTTAGCCCAATACATGAATAGGGAAGGGGGTCATGAAAATCCTGGGCATCATGAAAAGTTAGAAAAAGTAAACGACAGGACATTATCCAGTGCTGGTGAGCATGCGGAGCAATGAGCAGTTCCCCAATCACTGGTAGAAGAATAACCACTTGAGAAACTGGTTTGGCAGCACTTTGGAGAGCTGAGCATGTGGGGAGTCCTTGATCTGGAGTTTCATTCCTAAATGTGTGCAGAGAGAAACTCGTGCAATGGTCACAGGAGACATGTACCAGAAAATTCATGGCAGCACTGTTTGTAACAGTACTCAAACCCTCAGCTATCCACCAAACAGGAGAACAAATGGATGCGTTGTGGTATGCTCTACAATGGGATATAATACAGCAGGAAAAATGAACACACTAAAGCTACACACACAAACATGGGTGAATCTAGAAACATAACATTTGGCCGGGCGTGGTGGCTCATGCCTGTAATCCCAGGACTTCGGGAGGCAGAAGCAGGAGGATTGTTTGAGCCCAGGAGTTGGAGATGAGCCTGAGCAACATGATAAGACCCTGTCTCTACAAATAATTTAAGAAAGAGTTAGCTGAGCATGGCGGTGTGAGCCTGTGGTTCCAGCTACTTGGGAATCTGAGGCAGGAAGATCACCTGAACCCAGGAAGTCAGGGCTGCAGTGAGCTGTTATTGTGCCACTGCACTCCAGCCTGGGTGACAGAGTAAGATCCTGTCTCGAAAAAATAAATAAATAAAAGAAAATTAAAAACACAATGTTCAGCAAAAGGAACTAATCACAAGAAAATACAAAAATAGCATTTGATTTACATAAAATTCAAGAACAGGCAAAACAAATTACATTGTTTGGGGCTACATTCATGTGTGGTAAAGAGAAGCAAGGACATAATGTATAGTTTGCTGGAGTGTGGTTACTTCTAATAGAGAAGGAGGAGGCCTATCGGGTACTATTGTGATATTCTTTTTCTTCACTGGAGCATGGGTCTGTTGGTATTTTATTTACATTATTTATACTGTACATCCATGTTTTATTCATGTATGAGATATATTTCACCAACTTTTTTTTTAAAAGAAGGAGAAAAAAACCAAGAATCAGGTTCTGTTTAATGTACTCCATTTAAGAAGGCAAAATAGGCCGGGCGCAGTGGCTCAAGCCTGTAATCCCAGCACTTTGGGAGGCCGAGACGGGCGGATCACGAGGTCAGGAGATCGAGACCATCCTGGCTAACATGGTGAAACCCTGTCTCTACTAAAAATACAAAAAACTAGCCGGGCGAGGTGGCGGGTGCCTGTAGTCCCAGCTACTTGGGAGGCTGAGGCAGGAGAATGGCGTGAATCCGGGAGGCGGAGCTTGCAGTGAGCCGAGATTGCGCCACTGCACTCCAGTCTGGGCGACAGAGCGAGACTCCTCCTCAAAAAAAAAAAAAAAAAAAAAGAAGGCAAATAATCAGAAAAACCATTTTGGCACTTGGAGGGCTAAGTTTCAGTTCCTGGAAAGTTTATTTAAATGTGACTGTGTCTCAGCTGATTTCTCATACAGTGGAGATACCAGAACCTGGAGTCTCATCTCTTTTCAAACAAATTTCCAAATTCTGAAAAAAAGAGAGAGGAGCCCTTATGGAACTCCATGGTATGACACTGAGGACCTTCACCAGCCAGCTCCAAGTCTGCACTTTGGCCTCCCTCCCTCTGGCTGCTTCCCCATTGGAGTCACCTGAGAGCTGGTTTGAAATGCAGATTCTCAGGCCCTACCCTGGATCTGCTGAATCAGAATCTGCACATTAATAAGATCCCTGGGGGCTCTGTCTTAGCCCCTTTAATGTTGCTTATAACAGAATACCTGAAACTTGTTAATTTATGAAGAAAAGACATTTGTTTTACAGGTATGAAGGCTGAGAAGTCTAAGGTCAAGGGGCTGTATCTGGTGAGGACCTTCTTGCTGTTGGGGACTCTCTGCAGAGTCCTAAGGCAGCACAAGGCATCACATGGCAAGGGGGCTGAGTATGCTACTCAGGCCTTTCTTCCTCTTCTCTCTCTCTTTTTTAAGACAGGATCTCATTATGTTCCCCAGGCTGGTCTTGAATTCCTTGCCTGAAGCAATTCTCCCACCTCAGCCTCCCAAGTAGCTAGGTTTACAGATGCTTGCCACTGTGCCTGCTTTTTCCTTCTCTTATAAAGCCACCAGTCCCATTCTCATGATAACCTACTAATCTATTAACCCATTATCCATTAAGTTATGAATAAATTAATACATTCATGAGGGCAGAGCCCTCATTACCCAATCACCTCTTAAAGGTCCCACCTTTCAATATTGCCATATAGGGGAGTTTTGGAGGGGACAAACATTCAAACCGTAGCGTACTCTGAATGCACACTGAAGTGTGAGAAGCATTGCTTAAGACTAGACTATGACTAGGGACCAGATACTCAGTTCTTTTTCCTTTTAAATTAGATTTAGGAAGTACAAGTGCAGTTTTATTATATTGATATATTGTACAGTGGTGAAATCTGGGCTTTTAGTGTAACCATCACCCAAACAGTGTACATTGTACCCATTAGGTAATTTCTCATCTCTTGCCCTCCTGTCACCCTCCCATCTTGCCAAGTCTCTGGTGTCTATTATTCTACTTTCTATATCAATTTGTACACATTATTTAGCTCCCACTTACACGTGAGAACATATGGTATTTGGCTTTTTGTTTCCGGGTTATTTCACTTAAGATAATGGCCTCTAGTTTCATCCATGTTGCTGCAAAAGACATGATTTTATTTATTTTTTATGGCTGAATAGTACTCCATGGAATACCATGTACAGATACATTTCCTTTATCCAATCCTCCTCCACTGATGGACACTTAGAATGATTCCATGTCTTTGCTATTGTGAATAGTGCTGCAATGAACATATGAGTATAGGTGTCTTTTTTATGTAATGCCTTTTTTAGTTTTTTCCTTTGTATATATACCCAGTAGTGGGATTGCTGGACTAAATGGTAGTTCTATTTTTAGTTCTTTCAGAAATCTCCATACTTTTTCCATAGAGGTGGTACTAATTTACACTATCACCAACAGCATAAAAGCATCCCCCTTTCTCTGCACCTTTGCCAATATCTGTTGTTTTTTGGCTTTTAAAAATAATGAATAATGGCCATTTGACTGGTGTGAGATGGTGTCTCATTGTGACTTTAATTTGCATTTCTCTGATGATTAGTGATAAGCATTTCTTCATATGTTGTTGGCTGCTTGCAGACACTTAGTTCTTTATAATTTTAGGAAAACTGCCCTTTTGAACAGGCCCAAAGTGGACCCTCCTCGTACTGAGATCCGTGCTGCAGGGGATGGTGCTCAGGAAAAATCTAATGGATTGGTTGATTCATTCATTCAATTAATGTTAGGATGAATCCTATGAAATGGCCATTTTATAGGTCAAAAACAGCTGAATATTGTCAGTTTGACATGGTCTAGCTCTTATGATTTGTCAAGCTCCCATTATGTGTGAGGCACAAAGCTAGGTACTGGAGATGGGGCAGGGGGCAAAAAAAAGCCTAGGCTCGTGCTCTCAAGGAGCTCACCGTTTACCATGGGAGACAGTCAATAATTTAAAAAAAAAAATCTAGCCGGGCGTGGTGGCTCACGCCTCTAATCCCAGCACTTTGGGAGGCCAAGGCGGGCAGATCATGAGGTCAGGAGACTGAAACCATCCTGGCCAACACGGTGAAACCCTGTCTCTAATAAAAATACAAAAAATTAGCCAGGTGTGGTGGCGGGCGCCTGTAGTCCCAGCTACTCGGGAGGCTGAGGCAGGAGAACCGCGTGAACCCGGGAGGCAGAGTTTGCAGTGAGCTGAGATCGCGCCACTGCACCCCAGCCTGGGTGACAGAGTGAGACTCTGACTCAAAAAAAAAAAAAAAATCTACACAAAGAATTCCAACTGTGGTAACAGCCACAGAGTGGAGATCCCTGGTGTACAGAGTGTCCATGAGTTGACGAATGTCCGGGTGGGTGGTAGTCAGAAAAGGTCTCCCTGAGGAAGTGCCTCCAGAACTGAAATCTGAAGGGTGAGGAGTTAGCCAGACTAAAGGGGATGGGGTGAACAGTGAAGACTCAGAGGAAGAGAAATCTAGGCAGAGGGTGCAAAAGCCTCCCACAAGCAATTATGGAAGGCAGGGACCCCATCTGGCTGCAGGGCCTGGCCTGTGGGGCCTGGGGTCTCTCCTCTCCCTGCTGGGAGGTAGCTGAGTTTGTCCATGACAGTGACCCCATAGTGCTCCAGGCCTTTCTGCTTCTCCTGCAACCTCTGTGTTAAAGAGGCTGCTGGTGCCTTGACTCCTCCCTGGGAAGGGATTAGCAGATCATGATTTAATGGCCCTACCAAGTGGTGGGGTCGGAGGGCCTAGGGGGCTGGTCTCAAATCTAGATCTCCCCCAA
This sequence comes from Trachypithecus francoisi, assembly GCF_009764315.1. NCBI lineage: Eukaryota > Metazoa > Chordata > Mammalia > Primates > Cercopithecidae > Trachypithecus > Trachypithecus francoisi. The sequence continues at coordinate 31,838,849 of NW_022681468.1, read as the reverse complement.
ATTGACTAGGATTCTTCTTCCTAGCTCAGCATCCCCTGTGACTAGCAGCTACACTGGTTTTATAAGAGTCAACCCATTTTAGCTAGAGCAGCAGTCAATAGCTTTGTGGTATGGGCGGCCATATATCATTCATATTAAAACTGGCCACTGCCATGCCTGAGACATCCTGCTGAGACAGCAAGTCCTTTATCAGCTGCCTTCTCTTCCCTTGACCCATTTTACTCGGCAGTGCTTCTGTCTTGGGAGTCCCAGGCCAGGGAGTGACTGACTGGGCAGCTGTCCTCCCTCTTCCCTGTCTCTGCCCTCTTTGGCGCCTCCTCTCGTTCTTTCTACTCTGAGTGTTCAGTGCTCTCAAGTTTTCTCAGCCTCCTCCATTGGGAGAAAGAAGCACCAACAACTTATAATTGCATCCCTGCATTGGCTATTCAATTTGCTCCTCTTTCAGGCCCCTCTCTCCACCACTGTCTACTCCTGTAGCGGAACATAGTTCTGATGAACACCCCGGCCCGGGCCCCGACTGTCAGAACCAACCCTGGTCCTTGGCTGGGGGTCCACAATAGCATTCTTGGCTGGTCCTACCTTGAGGCCTTGAGATACTGTGACAGATTTCGTACTAACAGCCATACGAGTTAAGTGTTATGGCCCCACTTTATAGACGTGAGAACTGAGGTTCCTAGTCAAAGTCACATAGGAAAGACTCAAACCCAGACCTGCTGGACTTTAAACCTGAACTATAGTCTGCTGGGTAAAGGGGCTTCTCACCGTGTCCCCGAATCATTCCCCACCTGCTTCCAACTCCCACCCCTGTCTACCACCATTTCCAAGGAGTCTGAAATTCCCCTATTAAGAGATTTCTTCCTTGAGGCTGAAAGTATTTTAATCTTCAAGAACCATTAGAATGCAAAAGCCCCTGGGAAATAGAATCCCCTAAACTTTTATTTTCTAACACCAGAGTGGTGAGAGTTTAGTAGGCCAGTTCGACGGGAGGACATTGAGGGGACAGGACAGACGGGTAGAATGAAGGTGTTTGATTCACTGAGGACCCCTTCTCCCTGGTGCTTTGATGAGCCCAAGTTTAGCTTCCCACCTGATTCCCGGGGGCCCCACGGCTGATCATTTCCAGCGAGCTATTTTGAGAAAGCGATTATCCTGAGAGTGCCTTCAGCTCCGTCAAGTACAGTTTAATAAGGCTCCTGGGGAGCTGTGAGCTTCAAGTGCTGTGCAGAGTGGAAGAATGGGCAGGGCCACATGCTCTCTTCTACCCACAGGACCCCAGCTTCTGTGGCTCTGAAAGCCAGGGACTTGGCAAGATAGGCCTGGGTAGTGGGGGGTGTGTGTGTGTATGTGTGCGTGTGTGTGTCAGGGAAGGGAGGTTCAAATTCTACCAGCAGAACTGACCCCTGGTTGTCATGGCAACCCCTCCTTGAGCCAATCCCATGTTGATCTGAGTGTTTTTGAAGACAAGCTGTAACTTCCAGGCTGACAGTGTTGATTTAGACTGGGTTGAGAGACCCTCTAGATTGAGGGACCACCCCATGACTGGCTTTGACACTGTAGGCTTCCAGGATTCAACCCCAGGAATCAACATTTTTATTTCTGACTCGACACGGAAGCCTCTTTGCTGACCTGCAGTAATAAACTTGTCCCTTCGATATTTCCCAAGCATCAGAGATACCTGACTCAGGGCCTGAAGGCAAGTAACAAACATCCTCTGTGTGTAGGAATTTATTCCATGAATTTCCCTTCACTGTCTCTCTTCCACCCTGCCTTGATGCTGAATCCACATGGACTACCCTCTTTTCCTGCATATTTTCCATGATATACGATGCAGGAATCATAATAACAACTAGGGAGTAGTACATCAACCTGCCAGGCATTGTAATAAACACTCGACATGCCTCATTTATCCTCACTACAATCACAGAAGGTATACACAAGGACTCATTTCACACACGAGGGCACTGATGCTCATGGAAGTGAAGTGGCTTGCCCAGGGTCACTGAGCTGGGCTGTGGTAGAACCTGGACTTGAGCCCGGCTTGTCTGATTGTTGAGCCTGGGCTGGAACCATGAGCATTCTGCCTTTCTGGCTGTGCAAGCAGAGCCACTCGTACACGTTGAGATGGACAAACTTAGACATAGGAAATTTAAACAAGGCTCCGGGTGGTGGGGTCTTCCCCTTCACTGCCACTTCTGCATTGAATGACCTGGGAAGAAAACCAATTTGTTTAAATGTGAAGAGGCACCCCTTCCATAATTTAAGTATTTGGAATATATTTTTAAATTTTAATTAATTAATTAATTTGGAGGCAGGGTCTTGCTCTGTTGCTCAGGCTGGAGTGCAGTTGCATGATTGTGGTCCACTGCATCCTCAACCTCCCTGGCTGAAGTGATCCTCCTGACTCAGCCTCCCAACTATCTGGGACCAAGGCACATGCTGCCACACCCGGCTAACTTTTAAAAAGTTATTTGTAGAGATGAAGTCTTCCTGTGTTGCTGGTCTTGATCTGGGTTCAAGTGATTCTCCTGCCTTGGCCTCCCAAAGTGCTGGGATTTTAGGTGTGAGCCACTTAGCCTGGTCTGAGTATGGGAATGAATATCAACCTGACACCTAAAAAGTTCACATTTTATTTAAAAGAGGAATGTAGTGATTTCCAGTCTTTTTAGACTTGCAATGCTCTGTTGCTTTTGTTGTTATTGCTGCTTGCTTTTTATTTTGTTTTTGTAATATCTTTTCTGTAAAAGGACAGTCATCCATGATACAAATTCAATTTAAAAAGTGTTTGCTTTAAAGTCTTCAATGAAACCCCTTAAGATAGCTGGAGATGCCTCCCAATCACAGTGATAACATCGTACCAAAAATAAGTGGCGTGGGTTACCAGGTGCTAGAGACTGAATGTTCGTTACCCCAAATTCACATGTTGAAATCCTAATCCCCAAAGTGATGGTATTAGGAAGTGGGGCCTTTGATAGGTGACTGGCTCATGAAGGCTCCGTCCTTATGAATGGGAATAATGCCCTTTTAAAAGAGACCCCAGCCCGGGCACGGTGGCTCACGCATATAATCCCAGCACTTTGGGAGGTCAAGGTGGGCAGATCACTTGAGGTCAGGAGTCCAAGACCAGCCTGGCCAATATGGCGGAGGTTGCAGTGAGACAAGATTGGGCCACTGCACTCCAGCCTGGGCGACAGAGAGAGACTTTATCTCAAAAAAATAAAAAGAGAGAGAGAGAGAGAGAGAGACCCTGGATGGAGAGCTCTCTCCTTCTTCCACCGTGTGAGGACACAGGGAGAAGATGGCCAACTATGAGCCAGGAAGTGGGCTCTCACTGGACACCAAATCTGCTGGCACCTTGATCTTGGACTTCCCAGCCTCCAGAATGATGAGAAATACATTTCTGTTGTTAATAAGCCACTGAGTCCATCATATTCTGTTATGGTAGCCCAAACCGACTAACATACCAGGTGTGTCCACTTTGTGAAAATTCATTGAGCTGTACATTTGATATTTGTATGCTTTTTGGTTTGTATATTATACTTCAATTTGAAAATTGACTTAAATATTTAAAAAAATAAAAGAATGAGGGCTTTCTCTGAATGGTTGCAAATTAGAATGCAGGGGCTGGTGTTCCTGATCTCTGCTTTTTGGTGGAGCAGATGGGCACTGATCCTGGCCCTCATGTCGAGTTCTCAGGGTCCCTGTAGAATGATCTGGTGCTCCCTGCCATTTGTCGCTCAGGGGTTCACGATGTAGGGTGTGCACAGGGTTGAGTGTAAAGATCTCAGTGTGTGTGCATGTGCAGGAGAGAGGCCGGCCAGCAACTCTAACAGTGGTTGGATTGTTTTTATTTGTATCTTGGCTCCAACAGAAACTGGGTGTGTAACCCTGGATGAGTTCCTTAACCTTTCTGAACTCCAGTTTCCTCATTTGCAGAGTGAGGGTGATCACAAGGTCATATCAAAGAATTGCATGAGAAGGGATTAACTAGGATGACATGTGTAAAAGGCTTAGCTCAGGACCTGGGATGCAGCAAGCATGAAAATGATATATGGAATCAGAATGCCTAGAGACAGACTCTGGTATCCAGTTTTTAACAAGGTCCATAGGTGATGCTGGTGCACAGCAAGGTTAAGAATTACACTAGTCTGGGTGCAGTGGTGCATGCGTGTAATCCCAGCACTTTGGGAGGCCGAGGTGGGCAGATCACTTGAGGTCAGCCATTCAAGACCAGCCTGGCCAATATGGTGAGACCCTGTCTCTACTAAAAACACATAAATTAGCCAGGTGTGGTGGTGGGTGCCTATAATCCCAGCTACTTGGGAGGCTGAGGCATGAGAATCACTTGAACCCAGAAGGTGGAGGTTGCAGCGAGCCAAGATCATGCCACAACACTCCAGCCTGGGCGATAGAGTGAGATTCAGTCTCAAACAACAACAACAACAACAACAACAACACAAAACCAGATTACACTGACCTGGCCCCTGCCCCCACCATCGCACTGTGGAACATCTAGAATGTTAATTCTCTTCTCTCCTCTCACTGGTTAGAGCAGAGGTCAGAAGGGCCAGAAGTTTGGAAAGGGAACATAGATGGCAGAGGAAGGTCATTCCTTCCTTCCTTCCTCCCCCACACGCTCGCTCACTGAATGTGTGCCAGGCACTGTGTGGGGGAAGGACAGACAGATGGCCAGGTGTGACTTCTGTACCCAGGCACTCACTGCTCACCAAGGAAATGGCCCCATCACATGCACTGTGCTGAAAGGCCACAGAACTCCTGGGCGTTGGCATCAGCTTTACCTCTGTGTTTCTGAGGCTTATTTTTCACATATGTAAAATGAGAGAAATGGATTGGATTGTTCTGCAGTCCTCTCATCCATGATATTCTATGACTTCCATAAGCATGCCCCTAAAAACACTGTACTGTAAAACTCAATGATCAGAAAATGAACAACTCAGTTAAAAAATGGGCAAAAGGCCTGAACCTCACCAAAGAAGGTATATAGATGGCAAATAAGCATATAAAAAGATGCTCAACATCATATGCCATCAGGGAAATGATAATTAAAATAACATTGAGATACCACTACACACCTATTAGAATGGTCAAAATACAGAACACAGACAGCATCAAATGCTGGTAAGGACATGGAGCAACACGAACTCACCATTCATTGCTGGTGGGAATGCGAGATGATATAGTCACTTACTTTGGAAGATGATTTGGCAAGTTTTTGCAAAATTAAACCTATGATACAGCAATTGTGCTCCTTGGTATTTACCCAAAGGAACGGAAAACTTAGATCCACACAAAAACCTGCACACAGATGCTTATAGCAGCTTTCTTTACAATTATCAAAAACTCACAAGCAACCAAGATGTCCTTTAGTAGGTGAGTACATAAACAAACCGTGGTACATCCAGACCATGAACCACAGTTCTTTAGTGCTAAGAAATAGCATTCTTTAGTGCTAAGAAATAAATGAGGTATCAAGCCATGAAAAGACATAGAGGGGAGGCCAAGGCAGGCAGATCACGAGGTTAGGAAACCGAGAACATCCTGGCTAACAGGGTGAAACCCCATCTCTACTAAAAATACAAAAAATTAGCTGGGCATGGTAGTGGGCACCTGTAGTCCCAGTTACTTGGGAGGCTGAGGTAGGAGAATGGCGTGAACCCAGGAGACGGAGTTTGCAGTGAGCCGAGATCATGCCACTGCACTCCAGCCAGGGTGACAGAGTGAGACTCCGTCTCAAAAAAAAAAAAAAAAAAAGACATAGAGGAGCTGTAAATGCATATTACTAAGTGACAAAAGCCAGTTTGTAAAGGCTACAAACTGTATAATTCCAACTGCGTGACATTCTAGAAAAGGCAGTAAAAGGAGAAGTAAAAAGATCAGTGGTTGCCACCGTTAGAAGAAAGGAAGGGATGAACTGGCAGAGAACAGAAGATTGTTTTTTGGCAATGAAACTATTCTGTATGATGCTACAGTGGTGGATACATGTTATCATACATTTGCCTAAACCCATAATGAACCCTAATGAAACTGTGAGCTTTGAGTGATGATGTGTTCATGTGGGTTCATCTGTTGGAACAAATGCACCACTGTGGTGGGGGATGTTGGTAATGGGGAGTCAGGGGTATGTGGGAAATCTCTGTACCTTCCACTCAATTTTGCTTTAAAATTGCTCTAAGAAACAGCATCAATTTAAAATACAACAAACAAGCAACAAAAAAATGCTGTATTACGTTCAATCAAGAGCACAGGCTTTGGGGCTACACTTTCTGGGTTTGAGTCCTGGTTCTGACTTCCATCTAGCTGTGACCATCAACAAGTTAGCTAAACATTCTGTGCCTCACTTTCCTCATCTGTAAAATAGGTATAATAATAGTGCCTGCACTGCAAGTTTCTATGAGGATTAAGTGAATTAATAAATCTAAAGCATGTAGCATAGTGCTAAGTGGTCAACCAGTATTAGCTACTATTTAACAAGTGAACCTTTCTAAGAGCTGATTTCAATTGATTGACTGTCGCTACCTTTTGGACAGAGCAATCCCTTGCACTCAGGATGGACAGTCAGACACCAGACAGGACTAATTTTCTCTGCTGTGTTGGGGTGGAAGACCTTTTTCAGAGTCAGAACTTTCAAGTCTACCCATGTTCTGAGGCTCAGAGAAAATACCTTTTGATGGGCCTCTGACAACAGACTAGGCAGGAAAAACAGTGATATACCCATGTCTTATTTGACTGAGTGCCTTGGTAGAGAACCCAATTGCCCTTCTTCTCTTAACCAGTCAAGCATTGTGTCACTTCTGATGTCACTCTGGGGAAGAAAGCTCAGTGCTAGATTAGGCCAAAATGGGTGTTCAGTCTTCAGGGGATCATATCATCAGGGAGTCACCTTCCCAGGGGCAGCACTGCCTCCGAGAATTAGTTGAGAACCCTTGATGAACTCTGATCTTCTGTTGCTTACTTTAAATACATCTAATATTGATGGAACATTTTCCCAAATAGCTCTAATGCCATAATTGTGTTTGGGATTCATACATATGCATATCAATACAAGTAGTTTGCATGGTGATTTAGGATTTCTTTTTAAAGGACACATACTTTCTAGGCCTCAAGAACCTAAATTGAGATATGCTGTTTTCAGATAAAGAAAGAACCAGGTGTTAATGTAATTAAGAGCAGGTATTACAGTCAACCTTGACCCAAAAGATCAAGAAGTCATCCTTGAACTAAGATTCATTTGGCCACAGCCTATAAAAACCCAAGGAATGCCGGGCACGGCAGCTTACACTTGTAATCTCAACCCTTTGGGAGGCCGAGGTGGTTGGATCACCTGAGGTCAGGTGTTCAAGACCAGCTTGGCCAACATGGTGAAACCCATCTCTACCAAGAAGTACAAAACTTAGCTGAGCATGGTGGCGTGTGACTGTAGTCCCAGCTACTCGGGAGGCTGAGGTGGGAGAACCCCTTAAACCTGGGAGGTGGAGGTTGCTGTGAGCCGAGATCATGCTACTGCACTCCAGCCTGGACACCAGAGTGAGATCCTGTCTCAAAACAAAACAAAACAACAAAACCCCAAGGAATGGATGTCCCCAAAAGGCAATTGCAAAGACTTCCTCTGATAGAAGGTCTAGTGGTATCATCTCACTTTCCACTGATAATAGTAACCCTTTCTTCTTGGACAGGCCTAGTCCCAAAGGAGAAACCTCCAAGAACCAGAAACTAAGTTTTTACACGTGGACCTCAAAGAAGAAGTCTTTCTTCTTTGCTTTGCTTTATTCTTTTGGAAACCCTGTGAAAAAGGTAAGGAAGGGATTACCAACCAGTTAAGTAACACTGGGAAATGCCTTTATTCAGTCCCTACCCAACCACATGCAGCCCTGGGGTTAGGCGCATCCATGTTTGATTTCATTTAGTCCTGACAGTGACCCTACGCAGTAGGAACCACTACCTTCCCTTTACCAAAGGGGATAATGAGTCTCAGAGAAGAAGCAGTGGCCCTGGGATTTAAATCTAGCATTCTTTCCACCACCCCAGGCTGCCTATGTCATATGACTTTTATGAGTCTCATTTTCCTAGATGGAAAATTAAGGGTCCTGGTCAGCACAGTGAAAAAAAAAAAAAAGAAAGAAAATTAGGGTGTTGGAATATGGAATGTCTAAGGCCAATGTTCATTCAAACTCCATGATTCTACAAATATTGTTCTCTGCCATTAAAAAAATGGAATTGAAGCATAGAAATGATCTTTGTTTACAGAGTCACAGAAGAAGTCAGGTGTAGGTGAGTCCTGCTTAGCCTATTTATACCTAGTGTTCCATTATTGGAACACTAAGCTTATGGGAGTTATTCCTATTCTACTGCTCAAGGTCATCGCCAAGGTCTAATTTTTCACACACAAAAAATGGCAACTTTGGGCATAAACGGGTTAAAACCAGGTCTCTGGGCTCCCTTCTCATTGAGCAATGGACAGTTGGGGAGGCTCCTGGTATTAGAGACAACACATCCTTCAATGTCTTTGTTTATTTAGCATCCAGGCAGTCTTACTGCCAGCACTTGTCCCTTGAAAAAAGTTTCAGCCTCTCCTCCTAGGCAAGCAGCAGCCTGAGACTCTGAGCCAAGCTGGGTTTTAGGAGCCATAGTTGGACATCTTGCTGGGGGAGGGCCAAACCATAGCATCCAAGAGCTGCCTTCCTGAGCCCTTACTATGTGGTAAGCACTGTTCCAAGTGGGCAGGAACTCATTAAACCTTCATGACACTCCTATGGATTGGGTATTATCATGCACACTCCATTTTAATGATGATGAAATTGAGTATGGAGGGGTTAAGTAACTTGCCCAAGGCCACACAGCTAGTAAGCTTCGGAGACAGGATGCATACAGAGGTATTCTAGTCCCAGAGTCTATACTCCTTACCACTGTATTCTACTGCCTTGTATGATACATTAGTCTTAAAAGTCCAGACATGTGAAAACCGTGTAAATGGCCTGAGACACCAACAGGGCCAATGGGTCTGGAAGAATTAGGGTTGGGCAGTGGAGTCTGAAGAGATCCCCTCTAGCTCTGAAACTCTGACCTGTGGGAAGAAAGAAAGGTAGAACAAATTTCTTTGCCCCAAAACAAGTTACTAACTTTTTAAAGTTTATTTTTTGTGGAGACAGAATCTTGCTATGTTGCCTAGGTCAGCCTCCAACTCCTGATCCTCCCACCTGGACTTCCCAAAGTGCTGGAGTTACAGGTGTGAGCCACTGTGCCAGGCCATGTAGGAAGAGCTTTTAAAAGGGTACCTGTCCCTGTGCCAGTGGAGTGGGATAGTCCCAGGGCACCAAGCTGATTTGATTAAAATTTTCTAACAAAAGGAGGAAGGCTGGTTCCAATGGTTTTTATTTATTTATTTTTAACTATTATTTTTTAATTTGTCTTTTCAAGTTTCCAGCAATCTAATGGTTTTTCTACCTGTCTCTTAACAACCCTCAAAACTCCCTTTTATGCTCATAATTACTGAGTTAATTCGCTAGTTATTCATCCACCTAAGGACTGGGCTAGTCTTCCTCATCATTTCATGATGCTGTGAGCCTTGCACATAGAAATAATCAAATATTTATTGAATGAATGAATGAATGATTGAAGGAAGGAATGAATAAAAATCCAACTCTGTGGTCTGAAATATACTCTAAGAGCTCTTGGGGAAGGATCGTACAGGGGAGGGCACAAACACAACAAGCTGGCATTTGAGGAAGTATTTGAAAGGAAAGGCAGGCTTTAAAAAGGAGGAAGGAGAGGATTAGGGAGGTGTATTTAAGAGATAGAGAAATGCTGGCGGGAGGAGGCGGGTGGGGGAATTGTGGGCACAAAACCTGAAAGGAAGCCTGTGAACCTGGCCAGGGCTACCAAAGAAGCCCTTGTCCCAAGGTCCCCCTCCAAAGGCCTTCTGACCTCCCTCAGCGCCCACCTCCCACCCCCAAACACCCCTGAGGCCAGCGCAGAGGTGTCTCCTCTTACAGGAGTGCATTCTAATTGCAAAATCGTATCGTCGTTTTTCAAGGAGAGCCGATTTCTCCAGTTCCGAGTGTGGGGGCCTTTTCTGGTCTATGGGGACCTATTCTGGTCTCTAGGGCTGAGTTTCCAGGAGCCTAGGGAGTGAGCGGGCAGGGCTGCTCTCTAGAAGGTACACTTTGGCTGACTTAGGGCAGTGTGCTGAGACATGCAGGTGTCAAAACCTGGCCCGGATTGCCTGCAGCTGGAAGAGCCTTCCAAGAAGTGAAAATCCCACCCTTCCCCCGCCTAGGCTTACACAACAGCCCAGTCATAGGGGCCCCCTTAGCTCCTCCCCACACCTCTCTCTACCACACCACCAAATTGTTGAGTGTAAGAGGAAACGCTACCTCCCGCAGAAAACCTAAGGGGACTTTTTTTCCCCTTCAATAAACATTTGCTGAAATAACTTTTTATTGGTGGTTGTTTTAAAATGCATAGCAGAAAAAGAGTCCTCAGAATTATTTCCACCATAACTTTTGTTCAGTGAGATCTGTGTCATCAGTGGGGACCTCAGTTTCCTCACCTGTAAAATATGGCCTCTTCCTCGCTTTAATATTCTACAAGTTTGTGCTGCATAAGGTGTAACTGATAATTACATCTCTGCTCAACAAGCATCTGTTCAACAAGTATTCTTTAAGTGCCAAGAGCCCAGACCGCTTTCAACATTATCAGGGCTACAAAAGAAATTATTTCCTTACATTTTTATTTAAATAAATGCAATCACATATTTGGCACATCGAGTGCCAAACATAAGCTCAGCACGTGGTAGGTGCTATAGGAGTTTAAAATTTTTTAAGATACTGTCCCTACTGATAACTTCAAGCATGTTGGAATGATAATGCCTATGTGAAATAAGGAGAAAAATTTTTAATGGCATATGATTAGATGTTAGAAGGGAAATGCTAGTTAAGGTCGGAAGAGGGAGAAATCACTGTGGGTATGACCCATCTGAGAAGGTGTCATAGTAGGGGGCTTGAGTTGACTGAACCATAATGTTGATGGTTATGATGGTGATGGTGGTGGTGGTGATGAACACCGCCAAATGTATTGGGTTTGTGGCAGATATTGATATGGTGCTTCATAAGATCATAATTAATCTTCATATAGACCCTCTAATGTAGGCACCATTATTGTCTTCATTTAACTGTTGAGGAAACTGAGGCCCAAACTTTTTTTTTTTTTGAGATGGAGTTTTGCTCTTATTGCCCAGGCTGGAGTGCAATGGCGCGATCTTGTCTCACTGAAACCTTCGCCTCCTGGATTCAAGCTATTCTCCCGCCTCAGCCTCCCAAGTACCTGGGATTACAGGTGCCCACCACCATGTCTGGCTAATTTTTTTGGTATTTTTAGTAGAGATGGGGTTTCAGCATGTTGGTCAGGCAGGTCTCAAATTCCTGACCTCAGGTGATCCACCCACCCCGGCCTCCAAAAGTTCTGGGATTACAGGTATGAGCCACCACACCCAGCCCCAAACATTTTATGGAAGAATCTAACCAACCTATACACCTTCCGGGAGTGGGAGGCGGGGATGAAGAAGAAAGAAAAAAGTGGAGAAGGGTCTTTGGTTTTCCTAGAAGCAGCACTGTGTGAGTGCTAAGTGAAAATATCTTTGTAGTATAATATCTAATGCCTATATTTTCAGATTAAACCCTCTCTTAAAAAGAACTTGAGGCCTCTTTAGACTGTACATTTTTATAGCTATAATGTACTCTTTCAGATCTGAGCAAATACCACAAACTCATCTCAGATCTTATCTCTGACAACCTGGTTTGACTTTCATGATAGTTGGGAAGGAAGCCTGTGTTAAAGGAGAGGGGATTTGAGACTTGCGGATCTTGCGATTGTGTCTTTCTTTGATCTTCTGGGACATCTTTTGTCTCCTAACTCCTTTATCTCCTAAGACTGAGTTCTAGACTAGCTTCTGTTTGTTTGTTTGTTTGTTTATTTATTTAAAGGACAAAGTCTTGCTTTGTAGCCCAGGCTGGAGTGCAGTGGTGCAATCATAGCTCACTGCAGCCTCAAACTTCTGGGCTCAGACGATCCTCCTGTCTCAGCTTCCCAAGTCGCTGCAACTACAGGTGTGTGCCACCACACCTGGCTTTTTTTTTTTTTTTTTTGAGACAGGGTCTCACTCTGTCATCCAGTCTGTAGTGCAGTGATACAATCTTGGTTCACTGCAACCTCTGCCTCCTGGGTTCAAGTGATTCACCCACCTCAGCCTCCCCAGAAGCTGGGACTACAGGTGTGCGGCACCATGCCCAGCTAATTTTTGTATTTTTTGGTAGAGCCAGGGTTTCACCATGTTGGCCAAGCTAGTCTCACACTCCTGACTTCAGGTGATCCACTTGCCTAGGCCTCCCAAAGTGCTGGAATTACAGGCGTGAACCAGCGCTCCCAGCCACGATGGGCTATTTTATTTTTATTTTTGTAGAAATGGAATCTCCCTATCTTGCCCAGGTATGCCTCAATTTCCTGGCCTCAAGTGATTCTCCCACTGTGGCCTCTCAAAGTGCTGGGGTTACAGGCATGACCCACTGGCCTCACTCATTCATTCATTTATTAACTCAAGACTTCTATGTTAATCACCTATGATTTAAAATTCAATATGACTAAAACATCATCTTTCATCTGAAAAAGTTTGATCAGGATTTACTATCCTGGTGTCAACTTCAGCAACCCCCTATATATGGATGACCTGCACAATGACATCCTCAACCTGAGTCTTTTATCCTCTCTCCATGTGTTTTCAGGACATATTTTAAAACATAATATTCTGGAAGCAGAATGCATATGCATCAGGTTTTCCCTAAATCACTCATGTCCTCATTTCCCCATTTTTAAATGAATATTATTCATCTTCTTGGGCCTCTAGTCTGTCATCCTTTATGGGCAGGGATGATCTCTTCGTTTCTGCTTGGCCTCCTCAAATAGGGTGGCACGTGGTGCATGGCTCATAGCAAACTTCAAACAAGATTGTCTGACTAAGTCATTTAAATGACTAACTGAATTCTGAGCGGTGAGAAGGCATTCAGTACAGTTCTGTATTTAGTCTCGCAGAGGTTGGGTGGCATGTGATAGATGAGGCAAGAATAGCGAACCAATAAAATTCCACGGTGTCGGTTCAGCACTCCTTTATAAGCTTGACTTTGGGTCATTTTATTCATGTATTCTTCAGCATTCTTTTATTGAGCATTGTCAGAAAACCTGACTCAAACCACCATAGCAAGAAAGAGAAAGGGGCTATATTAACTCCAATAGTGTGAAGTTCAAAGACCAATTCAGCATATTTTCATGGCATATTAGAGATTCAGGAACTCAAATGATAATCTCATGCCTATTTCTCTTTTTCCATGTCTTGGCTCTTTTTTTTTTTTTTTTTTTTTTGAGATGGATTCTTGCTCTGTCGTCCAGGCTGGAGTGCTGGAGTGCAGTGGCACCATCTCGGCTCACTGCAAGCTCCGCCTCCCAGGTTCATGCCATTCTCCTGCCTCAGCCTCCCGAGTAGCTGGGACTACAGGTGCCCGCCACTATGCCCGGCTAATTTTTTGTATTTTTTAGTAGAGATGGGGTTTCACTGTCTTAGCCAGGATGGTCTCCATCTCCTGACCCCCTGATCCGCCCACCTCGGCCTCCCAGAGTGCTGGTAATATAGGCGTGAGCCACCGCGCCCGGCCAGGTTCTCTTTTACTCTCTGTGTTGGTTTCTTTCTCAGGCAGATTTTGTCACATGACAGAAAAATATGGCCGTCCACAGCCACAAACTACCTTCATACACTGGTGTTTTAAAGGAAAGGAACCCCTCTCTTCTTTGGTATTTAGATGTCAAATCTCAAGGAACACTCTAATTGGCCCTGTTTGAATCATGTGCTCATCCCTGAACCAATGGTTTTGGATGTGGACTACTCTAATTGGCCAATTCAGGTTGCACCCCTCACATCTGGATGGGGGCAATGAGGCCCCTCCAGGGCCACAGGGAAGAGGGAGAGAAGTGGTTCTCCAAAGAAAGGAATGCTGAGAACAACATACATCCACTATACTCCTCCCCTCCCTAAATCCACCTGCCCCAGCATTTTTTTTTTTTTTTTAGATAGAGATGGGGGTCTCACTGTATTGCCTGGGTTGCTTTTGAACTCCTGAACTCAAACAATCCTCCTGCCCCAGCCTCCCAAAGTGCTAGGGTTACAGGTATAAGACACCATACCTGGCCTTTTTTTGTTTGTTTTTTGGAGACAGGGTGGTCTCACTGTCACCTAGGTTGGAGTGCTGTGGAGTGGTCACAGCTCACTGTAACTTCAGACCTTCAGACTCCTGGGCTCAAGCCATCCTCCTGCCTCAGCTTCCCAAATAATTGGACTATGGGCACATGTCACCATGCCCCGTTGTTGTTGTTGTTTTTTAATACTTTTTTTTTTTTTTTTTTTTTTTGGAGAGACAGGGTGTTGCTATGTTTCCTAAGGTGGCTTCCTACCTTGGCCAGCTAAAGTGCTAGATACAAGTATGAAGCACCACACTCAGCCTGCTCCAGCATTTTAACCAGAGAAGTTACCATTTCTTCATCCTCCCAAAACTGTATTGTGTTAGAAGATTAAAGAGAAGACACTAGGCTTTTCCAAGAGATGGCTGCATTTGTATGGATGCTGATTTATTCTTAAATCTTTAGACATATTTTATAACATTCTTATTGGTGGTCATTGGAAGAGAAGCCTTCCCATTCCTAGCTCACAAGTTTTCTTCTCAAATATTTTAGCCTTGAATATTTATATAGACATATCTATATGTATGTATATTCATATATATATAAATGTTTCAAAATGTTAAATTAGACACCCCCCGCCCCCCTTCCCAAGTCACTACCACTCCAGGGAAGAGCTTGGGAGGCTTGTTTCTCCTGGTGGGTGTTTGATTGATCGAGGGAAGAGCAACAGGAAGAAATCACCATAAACAGGTTTATGTAATTTGCAGGCTACAATAACAGCTAGTTTCAACTTCATGTTTGATTTCATGATATCATCCTGCTTTTCATTGTAAGAATTCTGCACGGCATAAGTTTTTGTTTCAAGCAGAGCAAAACATTTGCTTTTGAAAACTGTGTGATAACTCCATGGATCACCAGGGACATCTGAAAAACTGATATTGAGATTTACTTTATCTATACCAGGACTTGCAAAATCAAATGCCCCCAAGGGCTAGGCAGGTTGGGTGGAGACTGTGTCAAACTGGGTGTTTAAGTCCCATTTCAAGGGGCAGCTTCTAGTGGACTCCAGCCTATTGTTGCCATAAGGAAGTGCATGCCATGGAAGATATTAATTGTTTACTATTTTCTGGTTCCTTTCTCCTCTGTGGTCCATGGGAGGACTGAGCTTCCTTGCATCTTTGAAATTAAGAATGGCCATGTGACTTGCTTTGGCCAATGAAATGTAAGCTAAAATGATGTATGTCACTCCAGGAGGAAAAATTTCACTGCTAGTGCTCGGCCCTCTCTACTTCTTTTTCTCTGCCCTGGTGGCCATGAATGCACTTGTTGATATGAAGGTATCAATACTGAGGCATCATCTATAAGACAGCTGCCCTGGAGAATCACTTCAATCCACAGTTGTCTTGTGTGAGTGGGAAGTAGTCTTTCTTTTGTTAAGCCAATGAGTTTGGGGGGATATTTGTTACTGCAGCAAAACCTAGCTTATCCTGACTATTACATATGCCCAATGTTGCCTGACTTTGATATTTTTAAAAGAGAAGTTTGAAATCTAGATTTTTATATGAAATCTTTGCTATATTAAAACATTTTTTTCTACAATTATTTTTTTGAGATGGGGGTCTTGCTATGTTGCCTAGGCTAGACTTGAACTCCTGGGCTCAAATGATCCTTCTGCTTCAGTCTCCTGAGTAGCTGGTACTACAAGTGAGCACCACCATGCCTGTCTTTTAAAAAAACGAATTTAAGGTTGAAGCCAGAAAAGCCAGATTTTCAGCCCTGCCAGCTACGGGTTTGCAATTTTGGTCTATAGAATTTGAGTAGAGACCGGAGCAGCAATCCTGTGTGGACTCCTACAGTGCTTATAGCCTGTGTTGCATCATTAGCTCTTAGCTACTCTTGGTCTTGCTATTGATTAGCTTGTAAATCATTTTTCCTAATTAGATGGGACATAGGAACAGGTGAGAAATCATGTCTTAAAGTTTGTGTACCTTGAGGGTGCACAGATTTTCAGTAAATACTAGGATAAAGACTAGCTGACTGGCTGATTACTCAGAACTATCACTTTCTGCTTTGATTTTGGAGGAGCAGGTCTGGAGAATTCACTATTTTACCTCACCATTTCAGTTTTCCCCTCTTTGCAAAGAGCTTGGGATTCATCAGTGTCCATTAAACTTTAAAATGAAATAGTCCACATAAGTCACAGATGCAAAACCCCCGGTATTAATTAGGACTTTTCTAATTGCAAGTAATAGGAAACCCAAATTCAAACTGCCTTGGGTAAGACATAATTTACTGATTCCTATAGCTAAAACCTGCAGAGGTCAGGATAATGTCAGGCGTGACTGAATTCAGGAACTCAGGCAATGTCATTGGAACTTGATCTGTCCTTCCCTCCGTGGCTTGGCTCTACTCTTCCTCCCATTAGCTTCACTCTCAGTAGATCACTTTCATGTGGTGGCTTCTAGCAGCTTCTCTTTCCAGCAGATCCACAAAATTCCCAGTCTCATGAGATTTACTTGGGATGCGTGAGGATCTCTCAATCAGCCCATTGGCTAGGGCTGGGTGTGTTAATCAGGACTTTTCTACTTCTGATAGGAAATTTAAATTCAAACTGCCTTAGGCTGAGTCACTTGTCTGTCCCTAAGAGCCAGCGGTAGATCAGCTCCATCCAGCATCCAATGTCTGCATAAAGGACCCAGTTTATGCCTCTCCCTCTAGCCACTCCCAGAGGCAGTGACTATGTAGAGGGGCCTAGTAGGGAGTATGTGACCAGAAGGGAGGCCTTGGAGCTGTGTTCTTATAGCATCCTATATGAAATTGAAAAACTCCATATCAAATAACAGAGAAGACCTAATGGAGATTATAGGGAGGTAGAGGGGACTAAAGACCTCCCAAGTCACCCCTTGGTGTCACTCCTGTAACATATTTAATTTGTGGGGGAAGCAAAGGCCCAGTAGGACTGCTGGTGGCCCAGCCATAGTCCAAAACAGGCCCTAGAGAGGATGAGCTCTAACCACACACCCTAATTATTAGTCCCTGCATATAGATCAGTCTATTTTATCCAAAGCCCCAGACGAAGACACATCAAGTAGTATTGCCTCTGTTCTATGTTTTGTTCCATATAAACATCCAGACACAGGTCTCACAGGAGAAACATCATGAGGCAGTTTCACAGTCCCTGGCTTTGATCTTTACGCTGTAGTAAAGGTGTCACTGGCCTTTCTAGGGTGGAGAGTCATGCTCTTCCACAAGAGTATCAAATTACTGCTCATTTTCCAATGTACAGTCTTTCAGGGTCTTGCTTTCTGCTTACCTGCCCACACCAATGCTGTGAGGGAGATTGCTAATGGCGAAGGTGAAAATGGTCAGGCAATGTCATTGGGACTTGGTCTGTCTCTCCTTCTATTAGCCCAATTCTTTTATCCAGAAAGATTTCACTGCACTGGGGAAATAAGGAGAATAAAGACTCATGCACTCACTCACATGGGAGAGACATGCATGTTCGGGTTTGATCAATTGCACGCATCTGTCTCAAGTCTTGTTGTTTCTTTCACTCTGAGCATCTGCACTCCAAGAAGGCATGAACTTTTTTCTTTCACTTCCTTTCTTCTATGGGTGATGACCTGACATCACTCTCAGAAGGAGGCCGAAAGTCGCTGAGTATAAAACTCATCACTCTTATCTGGCTTAGGCAGAAGGTAGGGGGCTCGATGGGTACCCAGGAGCTCTGGAGGTAGGAGATGCCACCTAGGGAACCCCGTTCTACCTGAGGGCTCTGTGTCTCTGCCTTTGTAGACTGCAGGGCACCATGGATGTCACCTTCCTTCTGGAGTCCCCTTCACCATTTCCTCTCTAGGAGGATGGAAGGTGGGAGTGGGGTTGGCTATTGAAGCTGTAAGGGGGAAGAAGGCCACTTGGGGTCTGCTCAGGGCTGGATCTGCTCACTGCTGTGTCCGGAGTGGAAAGGAGAAGCCCGTGGAGCAGGGCACAAGCCCAAGGGTCAAACTGTGCCAGCAGCAGAGCAAGCCGCGGTCTCAGGCTGCAGCCCTAGCGGAGGGCAGGCTGGTGCAGCGAGCCGCCTCGGGGCCTAAGGGCGCCGGCGGGGGCCGGTGGGTAGGGGTAGGAGTCCCCAGATACCTTCATCTCAGCCCATCCTTCTCCACCGAAAAATAAAGCAGGCTGGCGAGATCGCCTCCTCACCCGCTCAGTCCTGAAGTGTCCAAGGATGAAATTGTGCTGAAATTGTCCCTGTCTCTCTCAGTTTGGGGTGGAAGCGCCGGGACTGAGGTACATGGTTAACACAGGCTGTGCGTGAAGGGACTTTTGACTTGTCCCACGGCCCCGGCCTCTCGCTTCTTTCTCCCAGGGCTGCGGCGGCTGCCTGGCGGGCACAAGCCGGGCGGCGGTGCGCGGGGGGTGCGCTTACATAACCGCTCGCCGCGTCCTGCTTTCTCGCGCGCTCCTGCACCATGGGGTGGCGGAGCCGGGGGACTGGATGGAACCCGGTCCGCCCCCGCGGGGAGAGGAGCGCAAGCGGCCGCGGGAGGAGGGCGCCCAAGGCGGCGGGGGAGGTTAAGGTCAGTGGGTGTGAAGCGCCGGCTCCACACCCCCTCCTCCCGGGTCCCCTCCTTCCCTTCCTCTCCGTCCCCCTCTGACGTCTGGAGCTGGCAGCTCGGCCGGTTCCGCATTCCCGACCCCTCCCCGCCGCCCAGGGGCCGCTATATAGCCGGGGCTGATGCAACCCGTCCCGCCGCCCGCCACAGCCTGCGGGAGGGACGCTCGGCGGCCGCGACGGGGGGCGCTGGCGGCGGCGGACGCTGCAGCGGCGGCGGGGCTGGCGCCGCGGCGGCTCCCGGGCCGGGACAGGCCTGGGCACCGGGCGGAGCTCCGCGGCCGGGCGGCAGCGGCGCGGAGCGGGCACGGCGCCTGCAGCCGGGCCCTGGCCCCGGGGGCGCCGCCTCCGCCCGCAGCTTCTGCACGGTGGGTGCGAGGGCGCGCGCTGGGGGGCGCCTGGCCGGGCCGGGCAGGGCCGGGCCGGGAGGGGCGGGGCGGGGCGCTGCGCGGGCACCTGGGACGGCCGCCCCCGCGCGGGCGGGGCGCGAGGAGCCGCAGCCCAGCCCCGCGGGGAGGCTCCCGCAGCCCAGGGACCCCGATCTTTCCCCACGCCGGGCGCTGCAGCCGGGCCCCTCCCGCGAGGCGCCCGGCAGCCCCAGGCTTCCTTTTGGTTCCTGCCCCGGGACGGGAGGCTCCGTCCGCTCCCTGGGCAGCTGGGGCGCTCCCTCTTTCTCCCTCCCGCGCTCTCCTCCCCTGTCCGTTTGCAGGGAGGTGCTCTCCTCGGGCGGCGGGGAAGGCGGGGTGAGTGGGGAGAAAACTGCCCGCGGAGACGGGCTGTGCGGGTGTAGATGGAGGGTGAAGGGCCAGGGAGGTGCGGGGTTGGGGTGGGGGTTCGACTGTGGAGGGATGACAAGGACCTGCTGGCAGGGAGGAAGCGTGACTCCCGGAGGACCCGGACCCGGAGGAGAGTATTGAGAAGGGCTCTGGATTTCCATCCAATGAAGGCAGCTTCTCTCATGGTCATTGCTTTGGAGCTCTGGGCTGGGAGAGGATCTGGGGGTGGCCGGGGTCCCCTTTGGGCTCTCCTGTCTCCCACACCAGGTTATATAAGGAGGCAAGCAGGCTCCTGTAGGTAACCAGCCTCTCCCTTGCCCAGCCCAGCTTAGAAGGCTCTCCTCTGCTCCTCCCCTCAAAGGAGGTTGTCGAGGGGTAGGGGTGCAGTTGGGGGTGGGAGAGTGTGGGGGTGGAGTGGGCCTTCCACCTGGACCCCTGGACCTTGGGATGGCAGAGCCAGGCTTTGCCTGGGTCAGTGGGAGGAGCAGGGAAGATGAGGAGGCTGGGGAAGATGGGGAGGTCCTGGCTCTTTTGCAGGGATGGAGAGGCTGGTGGAAGGAGAAATCAACCGACCCCCTTGGGTCATCTCCAGTTGCAAGATGGCCTGGCCCTTGCCCAGGGTGCTGCCCTCCCTATTGGAATCCAGGGCATGGGGCTATGGCCCGACCACGTGTGCTTAGGGCAAATGTGCTCAGGTCTGTATCTCAGAAAGGGCTTGCAGCCTGCTTAGGCGTGTGTACCCAGGCTTAAATCTTGGTGGTCTCTCCCTAGGGTCTTAATTTGAGGAGCATCAGGAATTGGGAAGCTTTGAACCATGTTTGGGTACATTTGTACCCAAACGTCCTTTAAGCCCTTGATAGGAGCTGCATTCACATATCTCCCTTCCCCCCAACCTTCCTTCCCTGAGGGTTTTTAAAAAACACTTCCCATTGCTTTTACCTTTCCAGCAAATCTGGCTGCAGCTTGGGTGGATGGCTTATCTTCCTTTGCAGGTTTCTGGGGGAGAGTTTAACCAGGTATCAGGTGTGAGCACGGCTCTGATTTTATATAAACCTGAGGATCCAGGAAGAGAAGCAAAATCTATTCTCATACCTCTGGGTGGTTAAGGTTTTGCCTTGTTTAGAGCAGGGAGGATGGATTTCTCAAAGACTCTTCTGTTCCCTTCTACTGTGGCTTTGGTTCAGAGCTGCAGGCAGCTCCAGAATCTTCCTGAAGAGCTGGGTGCTGTGCGATTTGAAGGGCTGCAGGGAGTCATGGGTGTGTAGACCTCTAGCTTTTCTCCTAGGTTGGCTGCAGTCACCTTCAAGGAGATGTGTTGCAAAGTGGTGACAATGCCCCATAGAAACGGTTTGGATAAGGGTCTCCCCACTCACCCACTGCCTAACTTTTGCAGCTATTACCAGGGAATGCTCCTACTGACTCCCTGGGTTTGTTGTCATCTCCCTACCTGTTTGCAGGATGTGTGGGCATCTTTTCCAACCTGCAGAATCCCTGGCAGGAATAGGCTCTCTGGGCCTCATTTGTAGTGGGGCTACTGGTGTTGCAATGGGCTGTCTCTCTCGAGTGTCTGCTTCCATCTCCCCTCTGGAAAGAAAGGGGCCAGTGCCGACTCTAGGCTGGCCTGCTCAGTATTCATTCAGCCCCAGCTCAACTTGAGCAATCGGAGCCAGGGTTGAGGGCAAGCAACATTCTTTTCTGCCTTTCTGCTGCAGGATGCAGTTTGCTTTTTTTTCATGCGAATGAATTATGTTCGAAACCGAAATGGGAGGAAGAGAAAAATGGAGTGAGTGTGTATGGGTATGTGTGTGTGCATACCTATATAGGCAGGGGAGGGCAGCAGGCACATTATTTTTCCATTTTCCTTTAATTAAGGCTCTGTGGAGGTGTGTTTGAAAACAGAGGGTCTCCTATGCCTTTGAGGAGGGTGAGAACACTGTTTTGGCTGCATCCCGGGCCATATGCAGTGTATGGTGGCCAATGAAACCGGGCCTGGCTCGTTCTGTTGCTTGTCTTGGCAGTCGGTTCCGTGGCTTGTATTACCAACTCTGGAACTTAGGGACTGCCAAGCTCCATGTGCCTGTGTATGTGTGTGTGCGTGTGCATGTGTGTGCACACGCGTTCTTGTGTGTGTGTGTGTGTGTGGTTTGGCCTCTCGGAACTCAGCAGAGACAAATGCCTTAGTGACCCAGTCTTGGAATTTTCAGCCTGTGTTTCTTTACTTATTGCTGGCTGTGGGAGGCCTGGCCAGAGCCCACCGTTCTTAGTTGTTGTTGTTTTTTAGTCTATTTTCTTGCTGCAGCCCACGGGATTTTGTTGCGGAGCTCCATTTGCAAAGCTTCAGCTGGCCCATGGCATTTTTTAAAAAAACACCAGGGCGGTTATCACACCTTGTGTGTGTGTCTGTATTAGGTGTGGTACTGTTAACCCCTGCCAGCCACCAAGGACCAGAACTGGCGTGAAGCCGAAGGGGGAATAGAAAGCTCGTCCAGTAGCTGTATGCTCCCAGCTTCCTCTTGCTGCCTGGGTTAAAGATTCCTGGCCGAGATAACTTCATATGTATTTACTGAGCACCTACATTAGGCAGAGCACAAAGCTGTGTTATAGGCAAGGCCCTGGAAGCATTTCTCTGGTCTCCAGGGAATACCAGGAGTTTCCTGGGGGTTGGTTCCAGGTTCTCCTATGGCTGGGATGGCTGTGCAGGGATCACGGCTGCCAGTGTTCAGTGGCTTCTCTTGAACCCAGCTACCCCTCATTGTCTTCTTAGGAAGCAGTGCAGGGATGGAGTAGATAAAACGGCACAGGAGATGCTGGCTGTCTGCCTTGGGGCAGGAATGGAAACCTAGTTCTTGATGGCACCTTGTTACCAGTGTCTGTGCAGCCGTGTTCTGGCCTGCAGGGTGGAGGAGACCTTAGAGGAAACCGAGGCCAAGGGCAGGTGCTGGGCCCCATTTCTGCACCTTCTACCCAGCCCTGACCTGGCACCCTTTGTTTCTGTTCTTCAGTCAGCTGCCAGGATGCAAGATGGTCCTGCCCCCTTGGGATTTAGAGCTGGAAAGTGGGAGAGCAGAGAATCCTCTGGGGAGAATCCTCTTCATGGCTGCAGGAAAGAAAGACTAGTCCAGAAGGGACCTTGAGGGGTCATCTGGCACTAGTGCCCCTCCAGGAAGGAAGGCCCTGGTGGCCACACTGACTTCACACTTACTATGTGCAGGCACTGTTCCAGGTACTTTCCAAGTATTAACTAATTTAATCCTCTTGACAGTTATACAGGGCAAATAACATTGTTATTCTTACTTTACAGCTGAGGAAAGAGAGGCACAGAGAGGTTAGAGAACTTGCCCAAGGGCACACAGCCAGTAAGGGACAGATCTAGGATTCACACTCAGGTGATCTGGCTCCAAAACCACCACTCTTAACCCCACCTTCCTCTTGGTCTGCAGAGCTGGGGACAGCCATCTGAAGAGAGCCTTTTGCTGCTCACCTGCACTCTCAGTCTTGGAGCCCTCCCCCCATCATCTTGCTTCTCGCCTTCTGGATCTCCTCGACTTTTGGAAGCTGCGTGACCTACGTCATTCAGATTCCAAGAGAGAGGTCATCCTGGGTGACTCCTTAGCTCCAAGAAGAGGCTTTGTGGTTGCTTCTCCAAGATTAATGGTAGCAGGTACTATGCGCCATGACCACTGGCCTGGCACCTTTCTGACTTTCTTTTTTTTTTTTTTTTTTTTTTTTTTTTTTTTTTTTTTTTTTTTTTGAGACGGAGTCTCGCTCTGTCGCCCAGGCTGGAGTGCAGTGGCCGGATCTCAGCTCACTGCAAGCTCCGCCTCCGGGTTCCCGCCATTCTCCTGCCTCACCCCCGAGTAGCTGGGACTACAGGCGCCCGCCACTGCCGGCTCATTTTTGTATTTTTTTTAGTAGAGACGGGGTTTCACCGGTAGCCAGGATGGTCTCGATCTCCTGACCTCGTGATCCGCCCGTCTCGGCCTCCCAAGTGCTGGGATTACAGGCTGAGCCACCGCGCCCGGCCACCTTTCTGACTTTCTCTGTGGACTCCTGCCCTCTGCATTCTGTTCTCTTCTGGGAATCTTCCCAGGTTTTGGCTCCCAAGATCTCCCACTTCTCTTGTTGAGTCTCAATCGCCATTGCCCATGCCCTGCCCTCAACTGTAAACTCCCTCCCTCCTTGACTTGTCACTCTCACCTCCACGTTCTCTTAGCACCAAGCCTTGAGCCTTAGGCCATCTGCACCCACGTGCACACCCATTTTTATTCCTCATGGCAGCCCAAGCCAGCTGGTGGCCTGGAGGGGAGCTTACCTTCTCAAAGAGGCCCAGGGGTTTTATAGCCTCCTTGAGACCTTTGTTTCTATGGACAGAAAGTTCATGATGCAGATGCTAAGTTTCTCTTAACCTCTTTTTATTTACCTGTCTTTGCCATTCTGGATGAAAATGCTGATTTTTGGGCACTTTCTAACAAGAATGGCCCTTATAAATTTGACTCATACAATAAGACTGTTATTTATTTATAGACACTTCCATTAAAAAAGATTTAAGGACCGGGCATGGTGCCTCACACCTGTAATCCCAGCACTTTGGGAGGCTGAGGCGGGCAGATCACCTGAGGTTGGGAGTTCAAGACCAGCCTGACCAACATGGAGAAACTCTGTCTCTACTAAAAAATTAGCCAGGCATGGTGGTGCAAGCCTGTAATCCCAGCTACTTGAGGCTGAGGCAGGAGAATCACTTGAACCCGAGAGGAGGAGGTTGTGATGAGCCGAGATCATGCCATTGCACTCCAGCCTGGGCAACAAGAATGAAACTCCGTCTCAAAAAAAAAAAAAAAAAAGATTTAAGGCGTTAGGTTCATGCAAAAGTAATCGCGATTTTTGCCATTACGCTCAATGGCAAAAACCGTGATTACTTTTGCACGAACCTAGTATCTTACAGATTTACATACAAAAAAATGAGAGAAGAAAACCAGAGGAAAAAGCTTAATAAGTTACCTTTAGCTTTTCTTTTGGCTGAAATGATACTTCATGTTAGTATCTCCCAGGAGGCTCTATTTTCTAGACTTGAAATGTTTTGTGGCTTTTCTTCTGCTTGTACAATGCAGTGCCCTAACTGTGTGCCCACAGGCCACTGAGGAAGAGTAGAGAGTACAGCTATCAGACCTTTTTTTTTTCCAAGTTCTTTCCTCTTAGATCCATCTTGTCCCCATTTTCTTCAAGCTGGCTTTCAGGGAGCTGCATCATAATCTTAGGACCAACAACAGCTTAGGGTCTACTCTGACCTTCTGAACCTCATCTATCTGATTCATGCCTTGCTAGTCGCCATCTTGGATGTGTGCTTCACCCAGCTTTCCTTCATTGGCTGACTTCCAACTTATTCCTGGTCAGTGTCCCGCATTGCCAAAGTCTTCTTGGATTCCAGGCCTATATTTTGAGGCACAAGCCCCATTTCCCAATGTTGGTGTTCTGCCAATATATAGAGCTTGCTCCTTATTTATACCCCCTAGTTACTCATGGAGACACTGAGGATGTTTATCTGCCTTTCAGACCTCCTGGGCCCTGAAGGGAAAAAACTCTGGGTTCTTCTCCTGAAGCTTTTAGTGCGTAGTTCTTCTTTTCCTACTAAATTGTTTCCGTATGGAACAACCAGTGTGGGAGATGATTTCACCTCTTGTCATCTTTCCTAAGTCTTCCTTGCAGTGGGTAAGTTCCTTCTGGATGTTATTGGTTCCTTGCCGCTGCCACCTCCACCGCCCCCCTCCCCCTTTTTATAGATCCTTAAATCACATCAAATTGTTTTATTTTTCAAATCACTAAAGTTGCCTTTCTGCCTTAGATCGTCAGCCAGCTCTTTGCAGTTAATGAGGATCCAATTATGAAAGGCAGCTGCTCAGCTCCTCCATCTTCTGTGCTCCCCCACCAGAGATGTTTAGGATGACTTCTGGCTGGTGAATGTCAGCTGCTGTGGTTATCTCCTGGGAATGGCATGGCTGAGGGCTTTGTGGTTTGTATCTGAGCGGTTGGGGGCTCTTTTGTAGGGGGAGGAAAGAGAGGGGGGCTTTTGCTTCTACAAAGGAAAGACTAGTACCTCGTCTCCTGGGTGAGGCTTGTCACTGGGATGGATTCACAGGGGAGCAGGAATGGCAAAATTTAGGGGCCCCTGCTCCCAGAGGGTGGCCGCCCCTTCAGAGGGTTCCACAGTAGCAGAAAATTCATTGTATTTTGGGATCATGTTAGTGTCTCATTTCTACCATCTGTGTGAGAATAAACAGAAGCTGCAAACAGCCTATCATTCCCGGAACAGAATGGGGTCTGGCTTCCATCTCCCAGAGATGGAAGGTTTAGGCAGGGAAATACACAGAAGCCTCTGGAGTGTTTTTCTTGGGGTCTACTGTGGGAATGAATAACTTGGAGGTGAAATTACAGCCTGATAATGAGCATCTAAGATTCCAGAGACGGATTCTTACCCCATTTGCTGAATTTTGCTCTGCTGTGAATTTGCTGTCATTTGTTCATTCATTTATTTACTTAGTTCTTACTTCAACAAGTATTATTGATGACCTTTTCTGTGCCAGAAATGATGCTAAGCACTGGGGTCACCTGGGCAACAATCAGCCATGACTGCTGCTTACCACTTGGAATCACCACGCTGCTGGCCACATGGCCACATGATTTGTTCCCGGCACAGTTTTGCTACAAGGAATAGGTCTTCCTGCTGGCTCCTTCCGTTCTCCTTAGAGGAGGCCAGGGGAGACATGCAGCTCATCTACAGTGCCCTGGAGCAGCCTCCTACGTGGCAGGCTGCGGCCCTCTCTGCATTGCAGGTTCCATTCCAGAGGGCTGAGAGGGGGCTCTCTTACTGCCACTAGGGTCCAGTCCAGTTCAGAGTTTGGGGGATCAGAGGACATTGAACATCCACATGCGAGAGGTCTCAGGGGCTGTTTCTATGTCTGGGCTCCCACACAGGCTACCACGGAGTTATTCAGGGAACTTCCTAAACCTGGATCTCCATGGTGGGTGGAGGGTCCTCTGTGCAAGACAATGACCCTCTACTATGGGCTGGTGTCTGAAAGCCCATCATGAGAAAGTCATTCCTTATGCTGAAGGCATCATTACCTATTGGACCCCAGGAAGGGAAACAAAAAAGGCAGAGTGAGAAAGCTTTGGTCTAAAACCCTGGGACCAGGAGTCGAGCCGTGGCTCCAA
Source organism: Trachypithecus francoisi (assembly GCF_009764315.1). Taxonomy (NCBI): domain Eukaryota; kingdom Metazoa; phylum Chordata; class Mammalia; order Primates; family Cercopithecidae; genus Trachypithecus; species Trachypithecus francoisi. Next base: position 31,812,017 of record NW_022681468.1, on the reverse strand, counting down.
TCCTCTGCAGCTGTGTGACCTTGGGGAGGCCATATAGCCTCTCTGAGCTTTAGTTTCCTCCTGTCAAAATGAGGATGTGGTTTAGATGAGCACAGGGCCTCCTTCAGCTCTAAGACTGTAATTCAATGTGATTGAGTCTCACACCTTTTTCCGATGGCCCGGGGACACTGGGTGAAGGAAGTAGAGAATGGATGTGAGTGGGAAGGGGTGCTAAGAGGACCAGATGTGGGAGGTACAGTAGATAGAGCACAGATGGAGGAGCCTGAGGACACCAAATAAAAACTCTGGGGCAAGCCAGGGAGCTATGGGCAGAGGCTTTGTGACAGATGCAGCAGGCATACTGAGGATGAAATGGCAGGTCCACTTCCCATTCCCAGGCACCTTGCTTTAGACACCTTACTTTAGACAAAGTGATGGCCAGTGGAAACCTTTGTGCTTGAGGATACAAATTACTCACATACTTTTCCTCTTAGCGAAATAGAACTTATTGGGAAACAGACTCTGGACTTGGACAGGGAACCAAATTTCACCTTCAAAAGTGAAATGGAGATGGAGAATATGACTTGCACTTGTGGCCAAAACAGGTTCATGAATGCCCCTCTCTGGAATGATCTAGACATGGGAAGTGGAATGGGGACAGGTGGTTGTCAAGGGTCACCCTCCAAGGCCACTCCTGCAGGAGACAGAGAGCCCAAGAACCATGTGGCCATCTGAGTACATTAACTGCCCAACAGAGAAGCATTGTCCAATGGACATCGGATCTTCCCTCTTCTGCCAAATACATCTCTCTCCATGGGAAGAGACAGGTAAAGATGGAAGGATAGGCCAAAGGTTTTCCCTCAGGAGTGCTAAGCCAGTGAGGATTTTGATTTTATGGCCCTGGGCAGAAAGGTGAGAAGAGGGAGAAATGATTTCCTTTCCAGGACTAGAATCTAAGAGCAGTTTTGTACTAACATGCTACTTATAAGGCTGCTCCAAAGCTAAGACTGTACATCTGACCTCCATATTCCTAGGGCCTGCTGGCTCATAGTAGGTGGTCAGTAACTGGACGGATGGGTGGGTGGGAGGAGCCTTTTAAGGGACTGGCTTTATTGGCAGACCAGCTTTCTTCACTGCCATCTGTGCCTTGAAATGACCATTTCTTCCCCATGAGCTTCCCCCAGTAAAGGGAAGAATTCCCTTGGTGTTGACCTAATTTACATCCTTCTTCCATGTCTGAATCTGTCTTCCCTTGTACACTTTTTTGGTCTGGCACAGCTGGAATATGTGTTTGCTCTGAGAATGAAGAGACCATGGAGGTAGCCGGGCGTGGTGGCTCATGCCTATGATCCCAGCACTTTGGGAGGCTGAGGTGGGCAGATCACTTGAGGCCAGGAGTTCAAGACCAGGCTGGCTAACATGATGAAATCCTGTTTCTACTAAAAATACAAAAATTAGCTCGGTGTAGTGGCACGCGCCTGTAATTCCAGCTACTCGCGAGGCTGAGGCAGGAGAATTGCTTGAACCCGGGAAGTGGAGGTTGCAGTGAGCCGAGATCGCACCACTGTACTCCAGCCTGGGGGAAAAAAAAAGAGAGAGAGAGAGGGCATGAGGGCATGGAGGAGTTTTCTGGTACTGGGTTTCACACGGAAAGCACATGCTAATTAATTTCACCTGCCTTGCCTCAGTCCCTTCCTCATAGATATCACACACACTCACCTTTAACTTAGATTTGCTTCATCTCCTATTCACAGTGTCACGGTGTCTTAACAAGTATGCAGAATAGGATGTGTGATTGGAGGGGAGGCACTATGCCAGACCAAAAATAGCTTCCTCTGAAACAGGTGTGAAGGTGCTTGAGGTTCCGCCGTTATAATTCACTCTCTTCAGAGACTGTATGCTGCCATTGAAATCCCAGCTCCACCAGTTTTAACTGTGTACAACCTTGAGCAAATTATCATTCTAAGTTTGGCTACTTCCTCTGTGTAATGACCTCTGATCCAGCCTAATGGGACTGACTACAGGATTACTGTGGGGCCTGGCACATAGCAAAGGCTAAATACATGTTACCTATGACTGGGTCAAGCATTGCCTTCAAAATAAAAAAGGCAGACACTCCTGGCAGTGCCAAGGGTGACCTTGGTGTGAGTTAATTGAGCAACTTTTCCTCTGTAACAGGAAGGACTTTACGGCAGGAAGAGCAGCTGGGTGGGAAAGGGATTCAGGGGAACAGTGGTGAAAGAAGTGACAGTCCTGGCAAGACGAGGGACTTGAGCCCTCCTGGAGCCCCTAATCTGGCTGACTGTCCTGCTCTTTTCCTGCCCACTCCAGGCTGGCCTGCCGCTCCTCCTGCTATGATGCCTGGGCAGATCCCGGACCCTTCGGTGACCGCAGGCTCCCTGCCAGGGCTTGGCCCCCTGACCGGACTCCCCAGCTCGGCCCTGACTGTGGAGGAGCTGAAATACGCTGACATCCGCAACCTCGGGGCCATGATTGCACCCTTGCACTTCCTGGAGGTGAAACTGGGCAAGAGGCCCCAGCCCGTGAAAAGTGAGGTAAGCGAGTCTTTTACCCCTGGCAGATTCCAGGTCTGGCCCTAAACCCACCATGGGACCTTAACCTTGCTATTCAAAGTGGAGTCTGAGGACCAGTAGCATCCATACCACCCTGGGGTTATGAGAAATGCAGAATCCCAGGCCTCGCTCCAGGCCTTCTGAATCAGAATCCGCATCTTAACAAGATCCCCCAGGGATTTGTGGACATGTTAACACTGGAGAAGCACTGAGCCAGGGGAGGATATTTAACCTGTCTCTGGTTCTCCGAGGGGCCGGGGACGAATGATAATAATAACAGTAATGAACAGCAATATCTCGGCCATCTCTCTGGGGTGGTGGGTGGATCAGGGGAGATAATGGGAATGTGAATGTGTACATGTTTTGAAAAGTAGACAAGAGAATGCCAATATTAGGTTATCTTTGAAAATTATCATTAGTCACATCATGACCCCCACCCCTCTTGGCCCTTTCTGAAGCTGAACCAGGGAACTTGGAGGAAGAGTAGTGTGGCCTCCCTTCCCAAGCAGCTGCCAGAGCTGGGCATGGCCTCAGTCAGCCAGCAGTGTCCACCTTAGATGGCACTTGCACAGGACCCACACGTGGAGCACCCACATGTGGCATTTGCAAGGGACCCCTCCTTAGGTCCATTGTACCTGCAGCTCTCATGAGCCCTTTTCTCAGGGCACTGGTGAGCAGCAGCCGTCCCCGGCATGGCCGAGGATCTATGCAGGGCATGCCCCCGGCCACTTGCCCAGGGCTGGCCGTTTGTCTGAAGGCCTGCCCCAGCAAGGTTCCCAGCAGTGCTGTTTCTTCAGAGGCCTGCCAGAGTAGCTGCCCCCTGGAAAGGAGGAGCCTGTGGTGGGAGGTGGAGAAGAGGCTGTGATGGGGAGGGCACAGGAAGCGGCTGAGCAGCTGGGAATAGCAGCTCTGCTTGGAGGGAGGGTTCACAGGCAAAGGTGAGCCTGGGGCGAGCTCGGAGGGCTGAAGTGCTGGAAGTGCTAGAAAGAGGGCTTTCTGCATGGAGAAGGGTGTCTGGGTAACCGCAGGGGAGAGCTGGGGATATTAGGCAACTATTTCTCAGCTCCCCTTCTCCTGACAGGTACCTAAAAACTGCAGAGGACTGTTGGGGGCTTGGCCGTGGTGGCAAACTGGCCGTTTGCAGGCTGGACCTGGCTCTCAGATGTATTTTGTTTGGCCAGCTCAGTGTTTTAAAAGAAACGCGAACCCACATTTCACTTGAAAATTTTGATTAAAAAATTGGAAGATCTCGTTATACACTGCCCTGTTCTGGCATGGCAATGGCTAAGTGGGGGTGGACAGAGGTACTTTACTGTTTCCTCTTTCCAGTAGGCCACAGGCCCCTGCACCTCCCTGTTATTCTTGATCCTGCTTATATTGTTGGTTTTGCTTTTGCTACTACCATCTGTCTTCATTTACCTCTACTGCCTGGACCCTGTTAGCCATTTGTGCTTAAGACATGTGGATGAGGTCCATCATAGGTGCCATCTAAAGACTGTGGATTGCAAGATGTGAGTTGACTGTGATTATATTCTTCTGAATTGATCTTGAAAGCCAATGTGTTGTTTGAGCACTTCCCAGCTTATTTAGTGTTCTGTCTTCATGATGCAGGGTCCTTGTCTTTTGGCCCTCTGCTCCTCACCTTCCCAGGTCTGTAACTTAAGAGCATCTGTTTCTGGGTCATTCCACAGTAAAATTGCCATTTGGAGCCAGTAGCTGAGCAGTTTCTTGGAGGCACTAAGGCTGTGCATGGGGTTGATGAGGAGCCAGGTGTCTTGGGCAGAGGTGACCAAGCTGAGGTTCGCCTGGGGGGCTGAATTACCACCTCTCTCCTCTGCAAAAGGCACTGGAGGAACTCTTCCCTTTTTTCTTTTTTGGAAAAGCCACTTTTATTTGGGTTGGGTATTTTTACATTTTACAGCCACCCCCAAATTGGTGGCATCTGCCCTGTACCCAACAGTGACATGCTGTCCTCACAGGCACCCACAGACGTGCACCATCCAGGCCGTGAAAATAACAAGCCGTTTTTAGGGCATATTTGCATGTCCTCTCCCTCGCTGTCAGACTGCAGTGTTGTGGGGGCGAAGAGGCAGATGGAGCTGCGAGATTGTACCGATGTAGAGGGATGCCAGCCCTGCACTGTGAACCCACCTCCAAAGGCCTCCTAGGTCAGATCCCCAGGGGCTGGGAGAGCTAATTCTTGGAGTAACTAAAACCTAAAGTGGGGTGGGGAAAGAAACTTGCAACTGAAGAATCTATGGTCTAAAGATTTATTTGCATATGGCAAACTGCCTTGAGTGGATTTTCATATCAGCATTTTAGACTAGTAAAAGTTTCTTGAATAATAATCAGATACTAGCTCATTAAGCATTTAATATGCCCCAGGACCTGCACAAAGTACTTAACATGCATGACTTCATTCATTCCTTATTTAGTCCTGGAGTCCAGGTTACCCCCATATTAGAGAAGAGTTTGAGGTCTAGGGAGGGGGTTCAGTCATTCAGGGTCACACTGCTGGGAAGTGATAGTACTGGGGCCCGGTGTGGTGGTCAATGCCGCCATTACAGCCAGGTGTCACTTGTGCTGGGCTAAGTCCTAGGCATGGTACTAGGTCTCTCTGTAAAGTACCTCATTTACTCTCCACAAGTACCCTCTGAAGTAATTAGTGTTGTTATTGTTGTTGTTATACCCACATTACAGATGAAGTCAACAAGGCTGAGGCAAGTCCAAGGTCAGTAGCTGGGAAATGAGCTCAGGCAGTCTGTCTTGAGCCCAAGCTTTAACCACATGCTGTGCAGCCTCCCATGCCTCTATACCCCTTTCAGGCTTCTAACCAGAGCTCTGTTGAGCTGGGGAGGTTGGATGAACCTGGCCCCAGAATGTTCTATCAGTTTGATGACATTGCCCGGTGAGTGCTGAGCCCTGCAGTTCTGCAGCCTCATTGTCTCCTAGTCCCGAGAGAGAGAGAGAGAGAGAGAGAGAGAGAGAAAGAGCCAGCTGAGCCGCCGTGCAGGCAGCTCTGTCAGAGCTGGTTCTTGGGCTGTTCGCCTTGCAGAGGCCAGCAGTCTCCTGGGCTGTATCCAAACGAACGGAGCAATTCAGTAAAAGAAAATGGGAGGAATTAAGTTCAATGACAGGTTTTGTGAATTATAAAGTGCTTTGTGCTGATGTCGTTATTATTACATGGTCAACACATGATGTTAAACTGTTTTGGTGCCAACTGCTTGCCTGCAGTCCGTTTGTTCAAGCCATATTTGTTAAGCATCTACTATGTGCTGAGCACTGCACCAGGCGATGGGAACCGAGCTGCAGATAAAGCAGACAAAGCCTTGCATCTCTCGGTGCTGTATATTGCAGTGAGGGCATCCAAAAGTAAGCAAATTAATACACAATATATAAGGTGAGTTCGTGGTCAGCACCATGAAGAAAAATTAAGCAGACCAAGGACGTGGCAGTGGCAAGACTGCTCATTTTGATGATTGGCCAGGGACTCTGGGAACGTCATTTCCTGGGTTGTGGGATTTTTAAAGCTGTTGCTTCTTTCTCCTTTCTTTTCTAGTATTCCCTTTCAGGACAGCTTTGCTCTCTGGCTTTCTCTAGAGCTTTCCTTCCTTGACTTTTCCTCTGTAGCCCCTCACAGCTGGACTCCTCCACCAACCAGTCCCTATTGGCCCGAAGATCTTGGCCCTTCCCAGGTCATCTCCCAGGGAGCTGTGGCTGTGGTGGTCACACCCTGCCTCTGGGTCTGGAATGCATTTTCAGTTGGGAGGGGAGGGAGGCTCGAAGCCCCACCCTTGCACACACACATACACACAGCAGACACTTTCTAATCAACCTGCTAGACAGGACCCCTCACCCTCTGGCCACCTCTCAGTGCTCTAGAGGTGACTCAAGAGTTCAAGGAAGGCTAAACTGGATGACCTTTCAGGAAACAGACTGCACACTGTCATTCCAGGGGCAGGCGTCGGCCTGCAGATGAATCTTGTTCACAGGGTGGTTTGCTTTTTCTTTCTTTAACAAAATCACAGTGTGGTTTTCTTTTTTAAAAAATTGAATGAATTGCCATATTTAAAAGCCAGGAAATGTGGACTTTCTGGCTTCTTTTAAAAAACCAGAATATCTAGCCACTTAAGGCCACACCCTTAGATGCAACAAGAGGTTGGAGCTGAGGAGCAGATGCCTGCTGTATTTGTGTACAGCCTTGAGTTCACCGCAGTCCCCACTACTCACTGATGTCTTACCCCCAGCCCACTTCACACGCTCTGTGTTGCCAACCTGATTTTGAGTCTGTGTCCCATATTTATGTCCCACGGACCTTGCTTGTTGGTTTGAACATTATGAGCTGTGTCAACTTGGCAAGTCACTTAAAGTTTCTATTCCTTGATCGCTCTACTTCCCAATTCTTATCTCCAGCCATTGTTCATTAGATTTTGCTATTTCCGAATTTCGTTGACTTCAGGCAGAAAAAAATAAAATACAACAAAAATCAAACCAATCATTCCAAAATGTGACTGGTCATCAAAACACTTTGGGAAATTTCTTAAAAAATATAAATTTCCAGACCCCACCCCAGGCCCATGGAATCGGAATCTCAAAGGGTAGAGTCCTGGGAAGCTGTATAGCTAGTAGGCTCAGAGATGACTCAGCTACTTTTGGGAATGTGACTCTAAGTGGTTTCTTCCTGTCCTCAGGCTCTTCTGATCCTTATTAGGGAGCTTTCTGAGGGTGTCACCCTGAGGAATCGGTGTGTATGTATCATCATGGACTGCCCTTTCCAGCACAGGGCAGTTTCCTGTGTGTATTCCACACAGTGACTGGATCCGTGTCCGATGTCATCCTTTTCAGAGATGAAGAGGAGACTTAACTGTCTGTGGATTTTACATTGGTGACTTCCCATCTTCTCCAGGGCCCCTGGAGAACATTGAGAGTGTTTTCCCCTTTGAATGAAGTGTGAATAGGAATCCATGGACCATAGAGCGGCCTTGGAAGCCATGTTCACTCAGCCCCAGGTGGTCTTCCCAGACTTTGTTCATAACAGAGACCAAGACGTGCATCCATGTTTAGCCTGAGCAGAAAAAGTTGCCCCAAACCAGCTGATGTGCTGGGTAAATGTTGGCCTAAGCACGCTTGTGTTTTTGGTGATTTGAAACGTAAAGGCAGCCCACTGACATTTTTTAGCAAGCTTTGCATAATTGGTTTTTAATTGTGGCTTTTGGAATAGCATTGGCCTTCTTCCCCCTGACTCAGATGCTTTTTTTGTCCCATACTTGTTTGGCAGAGAGGTCCAATCTGTCCTCTCTTGGAACAGAATCTCCCAACTCATCTTTGAAATCTGTAATTTCCACTTTAGTTCCGTTACTTTGTTAGCACATTTTCGAAAGCTGTTAGCTTAAAAAAAAATTTAAATTTGAGGGAGAATGAGTGATAGTTAAAGGCAGCTATGAGTATGTTTAACATTGGCCTCTATGGTGTTGAGTCCTATTTGATACCATATCCAGAGCATTCACAAGGGTTCTGAGGCTTTTATTTAAAATCAGAAGTCGGTCACACCCACTGTTATCCTAGCACAGGGTCCCTTGGAGAGGTGGTGGTGAGGATGTGGCTGGATCTCTATGTCCTTAGCAGAAATCAGACGCCTCTGAAAAGCTCAGGAAGCCTTACAGCTTCTTAGGTTTTCTATTAATATCTTAAAGTGAGGATAATAATAATACCTACCACTTAGTGTTGTTATGATTTTTTTTTTTTTTTTTTTTTAAGACAGATTCTCACTCTGTTGCCCAGGCTGGAGTGCAGTGGCACGATCTTGACTCACTGCAGCCTTGACCTCCTGAGCTCCAGCAATCCTCCCACCTCAGCCCCCTGAGTAGCTGGGACTACAGGCACATGTCACCAGGCCTGGCTAATTTTTGTATTTTTTGTAGAGATGGGGGTTTCGCCATGTTGCCCAGGCTGTTTGTGGACTCCTGGGCTCAAGCGATCCTCCCATCTCGGCCTCCCAAAGTGCTGGGATTACAGGTGTGAGTCACCAAGCCCTGCTGTTGCTATGATAATGAAATGAACTAATGCTGCTAAAGGTTTCACATGATGCCTGGCACTTACTAAGACCCAGATGTAAGGTAGGCTTGTGACTCACTTTTCAAATGTGTTGATCATGCAAGGTAGTTTTTATAATTGAATCAAAAGCCTGTTTCTTGGGCTTGTATTGACCTGAGGGTATTTTGCCCTCGGAAATGGTGGGTGGTCTGAGGTGTTGTGGGAGCAGGGCACATCCAGGCTTCCTAACCAGAGGGGCTGCTTCTGGGGCCTGGGAAGAGCCCTGGGCTTGGGTGCAAGTTCTGGGTTCGAAGTCTGGCTCTCATGCATTCCTAGCATAACCTTGGAAAAGTTAGCTCGTTTCCTCATCTGTAACAGGAGGAAATCCAAACTGCCCTTTCCAAAGTAGTGCAGCTTCCTGCACATACGCCACATGGCGACTGGATCCACGTCCTCATGATAGAGCTTCACCATGAAGATTAAGTGAGGTGCTGTGCGAAAGATGACCTTGACTGTAGTGCAGTATGTCCATAAATTACCTTTGTTAGAGACTGATTCCATGTGTAGTGAACTACCTATTCTGACAGCACTGAGCTTTCTAAAGTGTTAGCCTATGACCTGGGTTTCAGGGAAGCAAGCAGACTTTCCAGTTTCTGGTTGTTTATACAGTTTAGATGCAGCTGGAGTTTTAGTTATCATCACAAACTATAAATGAGAAGGCTCTTCAAGCCTCTGTTTTCCCCTAAGCTGCCTTCTGTGACCCCTTATCTTGTTTCCTGTGGTGTTAATGTCATCGTTGGATTCCCATCAACCATCAGTTTTTTTTAGCAGCCTTAAGATGGGCTGTCAACCCTTCTGTCAATCCTGCCATCTTACTTTGATGTTTCCAGGTCCACTGGCAACATGGACTCAGCGTTGGGAAACTGAGTCCTCTCCTGGGGGAGGCTCATCTGACTGAACAACTGTGAAGCCATTTAAGTCTTTCTTCCTTCTACTGTGCCCAAAAGGCACAAGGCAACCTGGCCTGAGGTTGCAGCATGGAGGTCTAGAAGCACTTACGGATGGATTCAGGTGGATTCAGGCAGGATGTGAAAGTGCTGGGAGTGAGGGCCTGGGCCTCCTCTGGGTTTAGCCACCCCTCGAGGTTGTGTACAACCTGCCATATGCTGGGGCTCATTGATTGTGCTCTGCTCTGTGACTGCAGGGTCCCCTTTCACTGAGCATAGTGCATGTGTATGCTCTGACAAACTTCTCTGTGGTTTGCCTCTGTAGTCCTCCCTACACCCTACCAACTACCCAACCCCCGCAAATAAAAACCCTTGCCTTTTTGGAGGCAATGTAGCAAAGCAGGACTGCTGCACTGGAATGGTTTGGCTCTGGAGACTTCACTAGATATTTGAAATTCAACTTCATCCCTTGTAAAATTAGGGGAACAGACCCCTACCTAGTACCTAGTACCATATACATAAATTATCTCAAAATGGATCAACGAACTAAATTTAAGAGTGAAAACTAGAATACTCTTAGAAGAAAACAGCCATAAATCTTTATGACCTTGGATTAGGTAGTGGTTTCTTAGATTTTACGCCAAAAATAAAAGCAACAAAATAAAAAATAAATTGGACATCATCAAAATTAAAAACTTTGGTACTTCAAAGGACACAAAGTAAAAAGACAATCCACAGAATGATAGAAAATGTTTGCAAATCATAGCTCTAATAAGGGACTTGTATCTAGAATATATAAATAATGATTACATCTCAATAATAAGACAAATAACCCAGTAGAAAAATGGGCAAAGGATCTCAATACTCATTTCTCCAAAGAAAATATATAAATGGTGAATAAGCACATGAAAAAATGCTCAACATCATAGCCATCAAGGAAATACAAGTCAAAACCATGATGAGATACTATTTTGCACCCACTGGGATGACTATAATGGAAAAAGAGAGATAATAACAGATATTGGTGAGAATGTGGAGAAGCTGTCGTCATGAATTGATTGTGGGAATGTAAAATGATGCAGCCACTTTGGAAAACAGTCTGGCGGTTCCTCAAAGGGCTAAACAGAGTTCCCATGCGATCCAGCAATTTCACTCCTACATATATACCCAACAGGAAGGAAAACATGTCCACACAAAAACGTACCTGAGCGTTTATAGCGGCATTATTCACAATAGCTCCAAAGTGGAAGCAGCTCAAATGTCCATCATTTGGTACATGAATAAATAAAACATGGTCTATCTATACAATGGATTATTATTTAGCCATAGAAAGGAATGAAGAACTGATACATGCTGTAATATGGATGAACCTTGAAAATAGTATGCTGTGTAAAAGAAGCCAGCCACAAGAGACCACATATTGTGTGGTTCCATTTAGACGAAACGTCCAGAACAGGCAAATTCATAGAGACAGGAAGTAGAGCCAGTTGCCTAGGGGTGGGGAGATGAGAGGAGTGGGGAGTGATGGCCAAGGGATATGAGGTTTCTTTTGGGGGTGATGAAAATGTTCTCAAATTGATTGTCGTGATGGTTGCACAACTCTGGATATAATACAAGTCGGTGAATTGTACACTTTAATGGACAAATTGTATGGCATGTGTGAGTTTGATCCCAATAAACTCTTTTAAAAATGGAGAAGAAGAATATCTGCCTTACAGGGTTGTGGGGAGGCTGAAAAGGAATAATGTATGCAAATCCTCCAGTGTGTAGCAATGTTCCAGAATTAGTTGCTAGGGTTATTAAAATCCCCTTTTAGACCAGCGGCAGTGAAGAAGCCTCTTTTCCTTTTTATTGCTAGTATCTATCCAGGAGCAAGGAGAACAATCTGATAGGATTTAATATAGAACTAGGGAGGATATATGGTATAGAACAGCAGTTTCTAACTCTGACTACTGATTAGAATTCCCCGGAAAGTCTTTCAAAAATATTGATCCTGATTCAGTTGGTCTGAGTGGGGCTGGCAGGTGTTCTAACCTGTAGCCATTAGCTGAAAACCCTGGTAATTCAGGTGAGAAACCAGCCCAGGTCTTTGAAGAAGCAAGGACATCTGTGTTCAGGTCAGAAGTCATACACAAGCAATGCACTTTATAGTTGCAAACTTCTTTTGTAGACATCATCTCTGATCTGTTCCAACAACCCTATGAGTTAGTGTTATTCGTAGCATGAGTTGTTAGGGAGCTGAGGCTCAGAAGATTAAATCACTTGCCAGGGTCTCATTTTTAAAGCATAATTTTATCTATTATTTTAAAAAGACAAGATCCACACACATGCTCATACCTATTAGTTATCAGATCTAACACCTTGGAGAGCACTGCCAAGGTGACAGCTGGTGCCAGGTTAATCTATTTTACATAGACTTCCGAACAAAGCTCTTCCTGCTACTTCGCATTAACTGATGAGCATTTTGAGAGTGGAAAGCAAGCTGATGAGGCATTATCTATCTATCTTTTTTTTGTTTGTTTTTTGAGATAGAGTCTCACTGTCACCCAGGCTGGAGTGCAGTGGTGTGATCTCGGCTCACTGCAACCTCCGCCTCTGGGGTTCAAGTGATTCTCCTGCCTCAGCCTCCTGAATAGCTGGGAATACAGGTGTGCACCACCATGCCTCACTAATTTTTGTATTTTTAGTAGAGATGGGGTTTTGCCATGTTGCCCAGGCTGGTCTCGAACACCTGAGCTCAGAGTGATCCGCCTGCCTTGGCCTCCCAAAGTGCTGGGATTACAGGCGTGAGCCACCACGCCCAGCCTATCTATCTAGCTAGCTAGCTAGCTATTACCTACCTACCATCTGTAACTAACTACTAATCTGTGCAAGAAAAACAAAAGACAGGAATAATTTGGATACAAGATTATCAGAAACCTGCAAACATCCCAGATAACCTCTGAGTTAAAGGTTTTGCACCAGCCAAAACATATCTTTTTGTTCTCATTAAATGACTATAATAAGGATATGATGCAATTGTAAGCCCTTAAGTAAGCCCATAAGTAAAATATATACCGCCTTAACCTGTTGAGTATTTTGTGGTATCATTTGAACAAGATGTTTCTGTTGCTGAAACCAATGGATGCTACTTAAAGTGGGGTCCGCATCTGGGAGCTTGTTAGAAATGCAAATTCTTGGGTCTTAACCTAAACATACTGAAGCACACTCTCTAAAGGGTGGGGCCCAGAAATCCATGATGCAATAAGCCCCCCAGGGCATTCTGATGCTCTCTGCACATGCAGAGCATGTCTACATGGTCGCCCCTTCCAGCTCTGACTGGCAGAGATTCTGAGAATAAAGGATCTAAAACCACATTTTTCTCAACACCTATCTCAAGCTTCCTAGATGGATGCACCTGCCATTGGATACTCATTAATGCTTATGGTCCCCTGAATCTGTGTAAGGCAGGGGTTGCCTTCTGAGTCAGCAAACACCTTAGCGTTTCCAAACCAGTTATTTCCATGTCTTGAGATGCTCAACATTGCCGTGTCCGTGCCCTAAGGGACTTCCCAATTAATTAAGCTGCCAAGCTTGTCAATAGGCTGGTTCCTTCATTGTTTTAGAAGAGAGAATCAGAGAAGCTGTTCTCATGCCAAAGGAGCCCTCATTTGCTGCTGCTGACCCAGAGTTCTCAGCAGTTCTGGTCTGATAACTGAGGATCCACTCCATAGCCCTGGCAATGGGGAGCTCTGTGTCCCACTCCATCTGCCTCAGTATGGCAAAGCCCTTCCATACCTCCTCTCTGCACCTAAATTACATCCATCTCCTTAAATAAATCACTCTTGGTAAAACCCCTCTTCCATCCTCTGGGCCAGATACTCGTGGTTGTGAACTGTGTGGCCCTCTCACCTCGGTGGGGTTTATATTAGCTGGTGTTCAGTATTCTTGATGGAGAGTTTGCCTTTGCTGGGAGATTTGTCTGTTATCTGTGCCTTGTGCTTGAAAAAATTGGCTGAAATGCACGTTTTAGCCACACACCCTGCATACAGATTAAATGGAACTGCCTTGGTAGAGAATAATTAAGCCAAGGACCTTGTTTTTCACCTTCATGATGAAAGACAAATGACTTTCAAAGGCTTTAATAAGATGGCACTTGAAATGTTCTCCTACTTTGGCCAGCTCGGGACTTTCAGAACAGCCTCGTTCATAAATATTCTGTGCAACGACTGCATTTTCATTTAATTGTAGATAGAGTCATTTTGCAGGAGCTCTTGTCTCCATTTTTGACCCAGTGTAATCAAGGCATATTACACCATTTGTTGTTGTTAAAGAGTCAGTTTCAGCTGTATTATTAACTCTTTGAGAAGAAGACAGATTTTTCCCTACCAGATGCATTCTGCTTCTTCTCACCAGTCTTTTTGGGGGTGGTGAGGGTCTTGTGGGGGCCACCATTTCTCTCCTTTTCTCATCTTTTGAAGTGACTGTCAATTGGACAAGAAAACAGATTGATTGCCTAGTGGGAAACGAGACCCCACTAAATCATAAATATGAAATGGGCCTGAAATAGACATATTTCAGCAAAAGACATCCTTCCCCAAATAGCTCTTCTCCAGCAAAAGGATTTCCTAGCAATCATCATCTCTTTTTCTCTTCAGTGTTAGGTTTTCTGTCTGTGCCAAGGTGATTTTTCCTGCGTCTCCTGGACTCGTTCTCACTTTTGTAGTAACAGTGTTTGCTCTTTCCTTAGCAAAACCGGCTGTAAATGGGTGTCACCCTGCCTAGCTGGCTTTCTCAGGCTTTGTTCCAAACACAATGCTGTCTTTTCTTAGCTGTGGAAATGGGACTGTTCTCCACTGGTTTTTGAGAGAATGGCCTTTTCCTATTCTGTTCATATAAACCAGCCTCACACCTCAGCGGCCTATTGTTTTTGGGGATCTCTTAATGCAGAAGAAGGTTTTTACTATGGACAAGGGGAGTTGGGAGGGCCATGATCAGAAACATGCTGCAGATTGCTGAGATGTGAGGAGACCGAGGAGTCAGTTTGGAAGGATCCACCTGTGGGCTCTGATGCCCCACAAAGATTGTAGGGTGTCAGGCTTTCAGTTCGTACAGAGGGTGTCCCCTGCCTCTTCCCAGAAAGCAGTAGCCTTTCAGTTGGTCCTGTCACTGTCTGACCCAGGACCTGGGCACACTCATTCCCCTTCTCTGACCTTGAGTTCCTGGCCTGAGGTTGCAGCCAGGATCCAGGGTCTCTGGGTCTTCTCAGTTGCAGAATCTAAGGCTGGAGCTTAGTATGCAGCCCTGCTCCCCACCGTTTCCTGTAGATGCTGTGCACACGGAGCAATGACTTATCCACCCGCGCCCCCAGCCATGGGAGCCGAGTGACTCATCTTGGCAGGTGGAGCCATTGCCTCTGCCAGCTCTTGTTCAGAGCCTTCACCTGGTGGTTGGCTGAGCTGATTTGAGTGAGCCCAGGGTCCAGTGTGTGGGTTTGTTCACAGGTGAATGTGCTTGATTACATCCTGGTGTTGGGGGCAGCTGCAGTGAAGTAGAAAGAGCCCTGGACTTGGAGTCAGGAGTTCTGGGTTCTTGCCCAGGTCACCAGCTCTGTGGATAAGGCCTCCCTTCCTCCCTAACCATGCAAGGTGCTAAGCACACAAAAAGTCAGTAAGATGCAGACTTTGCCCTTGTGGAACTCCCAGTTTATTGGAGGAGTCAGAAACAGAGAATAGAATATAATACAGTAGAGCCAGGATACGCTCAGAGCAGAGGGACACCTCCTCAGCCTACAGGGCATGAAATCAGGGAGGGCTTCCTGTGGGAAGTGATGCTCCAGCTGCATGTACAGGAGACATGAGAAGTAAGCTAAGGGGACAGCAGGACAAAGGCATGCAGGCCAGGGAAGCGTACGGTATGTAGCACCTCAGTGTTTCAAGAGCATAGAACGGAACCCTGGGATCGACAGGTGGTAAGAACACAGCAGGTGGGGCCAAGTCTCAGCAACCTCATTTGACATAGGAGCTTGGGCCTCATCCTGAGGGTAAGGTGGACAGTAACTGGGTCAAATTTGCATTTTAGAAAGATTCCTTCTGATGGCTAGGGTGGAGGATGGTTGTGCAGGATCTGGAGGCCTCCTGGGGGCCTGGGGCAGTAGTCCAGGAGAGAGAGTGGGCCTGGAAAGTGACAGTGGGGGTGGATGGGGGGAGCAAATCTGAGGAAGATTTAAAATCTAGAATTGGATGGCTGGTGTGATCAAAATTGGGGATAACAAGAGGGATGGGGGTATGGGGAGGCGGGTAGTGAGCCCTCAGGGACATCCACATTGAGCGTCTGGCCCAGCGGGCACTTGGATATTTGGGTCTGCACATTCAGATTTGGTTGGCATTAGTGTATGGGTGGTGGCTGAAACCTTTGGGTAAATGAAAACGGAGACCCACAGGCCATGCATATCGAGTGAGGAGAGTAGCAGGCCAAGGATGGGACCTGGAAAACAGCCCCGAAGGGATGGGAAGAAGCAGGAGACTGGAAAGGCAAGGTCAGAGGATGGGCAGGTGTGGGGGAGCGGGTCCAGGGCATGGAAAAATTCAGGAAAAAGGGATGATGCACAGTCAGGCAGAGCCTCCCAGGAGGATGGACTGAGCAGTGTCCTCTGGGCTGGTCTGTGAAGATCCAATCCCTGTCTTCAAGAGCAAGCCATTTCCTTCTCTGGGACTCAGTTTCCTCATCTGTAAAATCTAGGGACTAGCCTTGCTGCTTCTCTGGGACTCAGTTTCCTCATCTGTAAAATCTAGGGATTAGCCTTGCTGCTTCTCTGGGACTCAGTTTCCTCATCTGTAAAATCTAGGGATTAGCCTTGCTGCTTCCAAGAGCCCCTGGCACTGAGAGTCTGTAAAAGCAGAAACTTCTTTTTTCTTTTTCTTGAGACAGAGTCTTGCTCTGTTGCCCGGGCTGGAGTGCAGTGGCACAATCACGGCTCACTGCGGTCTCAACATCCTGGGCTCCAGCAATCCTCCAGCCTCAGCCTCCTGAGTGGCTGGGACTACCGGTGTACACCACTGCGCCCAGCTAAGAAACTTCTTATAAGAAGTTAGGGGCACCCTTCCTATATCCCACCCCTTCTACCCTCAAGCAGGCCTACGCTGCCCTCGAAGGCTGGATGAATAAAAACCCAGAGAAGTCAGAGCTGGAAAGGACTTTGCGGAGATTTTAGTCCAGCCCACCATGTGGAAGGTAGCCTGATGGAATGGAGTCAATCCCTGTCTTTTCCCAGCTCGGCAGCCTCGGGCAGACACTCCACCTCGCTGAGCCTCAGTTTTCTCACTTGTAAAATAAGGCCACTGAGACCCACCTTGCAGGTGTGTTTGAAGGTTAGTGAGAACTGGGAGCTACTTGTGCTTATTAAAGATGAGCCCCAGGATCTGAGAGCTGACCTGATTGACTCGAGGTCACAGAGTAGGGCACTGTGGTGACCAGAGCCCAGGCTCCTGAGGACAAGCGCGCTAGGGTCAGCTGCCTGCCGGAGGTCATGAACCAGCAGCCGTGGGCCAGTGCAGCCCACACATGTGCTTTGTTTGGCTCATGCGGTGTTCCTTTCAAAACGGAATTTGTTGCTGACATTCAAAATTGGGAGATTTTATTTTAAAAATTTATATTTTTTTGAAAACTTGGAAGAATTAGCAGCACTGAGCCTGCATCCCACTGGGGCTAGTGTCCCCTCCCATGGCAGGAGGGGTGGACACCGCCCCATCCAGCCCTCCTCCTTCACTAATGGTGAGTTACTTGCTTGACCCCTGAGGTGATGTGAGTTTGCAACCCCAGCCTTAGACTGACCATTTGTCTTGAATTTTCTCCTAAAGCCCTGCCCGCTGTTCACTGAAACAGCTCAGTATTTCACAGCTGAGGTCCAGACCTTGGCCACTGAGTAAGAAGGCCTGGCAAGAGATGATGGGAGAGACAGGAGGGCAGAGAGTTTCCAACAGCTCAACCCCATGGGGGATGCTGGGAGGGCCTGGCCTCTGCAGGCTGCAGGGGGTCAGCAAGGGAGTTGGCTGAGAGCCCCTGGGGTTTCCTCATTCCTCCCTCCTGGGGTGGGAGGAGGCTGTGGGCCTAGCTGGCTGGGCAGGCCAAGGTCTTGTCCCTGAACTGCCCTACTTTGTTGATGGGGGGTGGGGAAGTGGGGAAGGACCGCAGCCCCTGGCTCAGTGCAGCCCTGTTTATGTGGGGGAATGTCTGGTATGTTTGGTATTTGGGTGTTTACTTCCCAGGGTGCTCATGGGTCCCTGGTGTTGAAATGTGGCTCTTCCATGCAGGGGGGCCCTGGTGGGCCCGGCTGGCTGTGTGAGGCTCGAGGCTAGATTTGGAGGCTGCGGGGCTGTTACTCCAGGCCTGCTCACTGACAGCTCAGCATGCCCAGAACCCCCCACCCTGCTCCTCCCTCTCCGCAGGTCTTTCTGTGCCGCGTTCTGCCCGGAGGCAGGCCAGTGTGCCGCTGCTGCAATAGCACCGCCTCCGCCTTGCCGGGGAAGGCAGGCAGGGAAGCTGGCATCACGGAACTCTTCCTGTGCTCCTGGCTCTGGGCTGGAACCCAGTCCTCATTACTACCATGTGCGGCAGGGCTCAGTACCTTCCTGTACCAGTGAGGAACGGAGGCTCAGAGAGGCCAAGTAACTTGCGCAGGAGCACACAGCTGGTCTACAGCAGAGCTTCTGGAGGAACTCAGGTCTTAAAGACCACCCCCCAGTCCCACCAACCAAAGCTCACACTGTCAACTCTGATGCCTCAAGTCTCAGATTAGCCTGGTTCTCTCTGCCCAGGCAACAATTCTTAGTATGAGACAGAGCCCTTCAGACCTATGCTACTCTGGTTAGTGCTAGGGTTTTTTGGGTTTTCTTTTTTATCTATTTTCACTTATTACTTCCTTTCTTTGTCCATGTGAGAGTTTCTGTATTTTCAGTGCCCTGGGTTGAGAATGTCATTTCTCTTTCTCATTCTGTCTCTTTGTGGGTCCTACAAGCTATATTTTTGAAAACGCTTATGAAAAGTCAGAATTCAAAATCACATCTGGGCTGCTGTTTGTCACTGTGGAAATGCCGCGCCACCTGCAGACCAGGCATGAGAAACACAGAAATGGGTGAGGGTTAGGCCGGAGAGGAGCTGGTGACATCCCCTCCTTTAAACCGTGGAGCTTGAATGTTACACCTTCATGTAAACTGTGCAATAACGTTTTTTAAAACATGTTAAAAACTTCTAACTCTAAGGGCAGTGACCACGCTCAGACCACCCACCCCTTGAAGAGCGGGATGTGCTCGGGCCCTGGGGCCCAAAGACCTGGATTCGAATCCTGAGCTGTCACTGAGCATCTATGCAGCCTTGATATTCGTAGTTTCCTCATCTGCAAAAGCAGGGAAGCTGATAGAGCCGTGCTGGGTAACTTACTTGGGACGGCAAATTAAATGTAGTTAATTTAGTTAATAAACACCCATTCTGTGCCATGCTCAGCTCTGGTGGCTGAGTGATAGTGGTGAAGGTGATGATAGACTGAGGTATTTATATAGATTAACTAAGGTTTTCATGGGAAACTGACAGTGGGCAGGCAAACATGTATGTGAAAAAGGTAAGTGCTATTAGTGAACGCACCTTGAAGGAAATACACAGGGAGATGGTAACAGGACAGGGCTTTTAGTTTAGGGTGGTCAGTAAAGAAGTCAAGAAGTGGCAGCAGAAGGAGCAGCAAGTGCAAACCCAGGGGACAGGGAAGAACTTGTCATTTTGAGGGATAGGAAGGAGGCCCGTTGTTGGAGTTGAGGGGTAGAGGAGGGCGATGTAGTGGAAGGTTAGAGAGGCAGGAGGGGCCAGTTTTCTCGGTTCTGTGGGTCACGTGTGATAGAAGCTGTTGGAGGGTTGCAAGCAGAGGAGCTGACTTCTGTTTTAGCCAGGGAGAGCCCTTAGGAGCCATTGCAGTCGTACAGGGCAGAGGCGACAAGGGCTTGGACCAGGCTGGAGGCAGCAGGGATGGAGAATGTGGTGGACACCTTAGAGATGTATTTTGCAGGTGGAATCATTACAACCTGCTAAATGGCCTGTGTGAGTCCTTAACTGGCTCCAGGGCAAACTTCTCTAGGCACACAAATCTGCGTGTGCACGTACTGCATGCAGACCCTGATTCAGTAGGTCCGGGTGGCCTTCAAGACTGCATTTCTAACAAGTGCTCAGGTGAGGCTGATTGTGCTGTCAGTCAGCCGCACTCCACAGTGCCTGACTCCTGGCAAACATCCAGGAAGTGCTCGCTGTGGGGATGACCACGGGCCCTGTAGGAATCTCCCAACTGCTGTTGTCATTGACTCCTGCCTGCAGGCCCTGACTGGGGCCAGGACTGTGGGTGGACTTATGTCAATCACAGAGATAGATTCATACACGGAATAGTCCCCTTTGCCCAGCAGGTCCATTCCCGTTTTACCCTGCTCTGTGCCCCAGGTGGCCCATATCAATGGACGACATTACTCAGGAGTCCTTCCACTCTGGCTTCTGGTTGAACTTGGCCATTAAGAGGCTCCATCCCCCTTTCCCTCTCTTTGCCTGTTTCTTTGTCTCCCTGACCCCCTCTTGGAGCTGCGTGGCTGTTTCTCTCTTGCCACGTGGTCTGTGGTCTCTGCTCACCCTAAACTTCACAGCCCGATGTTCCTGCCTCTCCGGGCCTGTGACTGAAGTTGGTTGCCCGGCCCTGCATGACCCCTCAGTCCAGCACTCAGGATCTCCCAGACCAATTTAAAATTCCAGGACGGTGAGTACAGCTCAGCTCAGCTGCTCATGCCTCGTCCGGTCAGCTGTGGCAGGGGCTTGAGAGCAGGCTGTCTGAGGACGGGTCTGGGTGAGGCGGGGCTGCTCCACAAGAGGACCCTCATGGTCCTAAGTCCCCAGGTCTCTCCATCCAATGTGAAGTGTGGCGCAGCAGCACCCCTCACTGCCAGGATCCAGATGACCTTGCCCTTGGGCCTTCCTGGGAAACTGCAGTAAAACAGAGCCAATGCTAAGTTTGCGAACAGGGAAAAGCATGCTCCCCTCCCACCCGCAGCCCGCATCTCATGGTTCTTTTTTTGTTGTTGTTGTTGTTGTTGTTTTTTTTTTTTTTGAGACGAAGTCTCGCTCTGTCGCCCAGGCTGGGGTGCAGTGGCCAGATCTCAGCTCACTGCAAGCTCCGCCTCCCGGGTTCACGCCATTCTCCTGCCTCAGCCTCCCGAGTAGCTGGGACTACAGGCGCCCGCTACCTCGCCCGGCTAGTTTTTTGTATTTTTTTAGTAGAGACGGGGTTTCACCCTGTTAGCCAGGATGGTCTCCATCTCCTGACCTCGTGATCCGCCCGTCTCGGCCTCCCAAAGTGCTGGGATTACAGGCTTGAGCCACTGCGCCCGGCTCATGGTTCTTTAAATGTATTGAGCTGCCTCCTCCTCAAACATCCTGGTTCTTCCAGCTGTATCTGCAGAAACAAATCATTGTCAGCCAGTTTGGGGTTCCGGTTTCAGATGTCAGAACCGCGTGTGGTACAAATACTCTCTACCGTCTTTCTCCCACACATGGGCAAATGCTTTAGAGAATTCAAGAAGCACCAGGAAGAAGGAGGCAGCAGCCCTGACTCTGGGGACGAAGGAGTCCCAGGGAGGGCTGGGGAGAGTCTCCAAGTTAGCTGTGAGGCATGAAGGCAGAGGGGCTCTGCCAAATGCCTATCTCATTTCTGGTAGGACCTTAACAGCTGTTTTCTACATCTCTGGGCAGCTCTTAAATAGCAGCTTGAGGATTTAGGGGTGATGCAGCACAGTTTCAATGGGGAAGGTGTGAGGATGGGAGTTTGGGAACATCTTGCCTCATTGGGAGATACCAGCCAAGGTTGGGGGAATGGGTGCAGGAAAGGCCTGGGGCTGGGCTTGGAAGCTGGTGGTGGCTGTGGAACTGGGGGCTCTAGGCCTCAGCACATACCCTGAATTTTTTCCTGGCCTGCTTAGGACTCATGCAGACTTGCCATAGCTATCAGGGGCCTGTGCCCCCAAATCTAAACTCTGCTTCTAGGGAAGGCAGGCTCCAGTCTCCAAGCTTTGCTGGCCTACTGTAAACAGAGAGAAGAGGCTACCCCAGCAGAGAAAGCTCCCGTGAGTGCTGGGGAAAAGGCCATGTAGATTCAAACATGGGTAATAAATCACTTTGTAATGAAAGAACCCAAGCCTGTAGCATCTCTCTCCGGAATCCTGAATTCCAGTCACTCATCTGAGTGACATTTGTTGAGCCCCTCCTGAGTGCCATGCGCTGTACCAGGTGCCAGGAATGCTCAGGTCCCGTCCTCCAGGCTAGCAGGGAAAACAGGCACCCACACAAACCAAGGCTTGTGGTAGGATGCGATGGAGACTCCTACAGTGCTGTAGCAGCGCCAAAGAAGCAGCGGATTCTTTTTCTTTTTTAACTTTTATTTTAGGTGCAGGGGTACATGTGCAGATATGTTATATAGGTACATTCGTGTCACAAGGGTTTGTTGTACAGATTATTTCATCACCCAGGTTCTAAGCCTAGTAGCCAATAGTTATTTTTTCTGATCCTCTCCCTCCTCCCAACTTCCACCCTCAAATAGGCCCCAGTGTGTGTTGTTCCCCCTTTGTGTCCATGTGTTGTCATCATTTAGCTCCCACTTATCAGTGAGAACATGCAGTATTTGGTTTTCTGTTCCTGTGGTAGTTTGCTAATAACCTGAGCTCCATACATATTCCCACGAAAGACATGATCCTGTTCCTTTTTATGGCTGCATAATATTCCATGGTATATATGTACCACATTTTCTTTATCCAGTCTGGCATTGAGCATTCAGGTTGATTCCGTGTCTTTGCTATTGTGAATAGTGCTGCAATGAACATACACATGCATATGTCTTTATGGTAGAACGACTTCTATTCCTTTGGGTATATACTCAGGAATGGGATTGCTGGGTTGAATGATAGTTCTGTTTTTAGCTAAAAGCAGCTGATTCTATCTGGGGAGTCAAAGGACCCTTCCTGGAGGAGGTGATGTTTACTCTCGAGGTTGAGTAAGAGTTTAACCAAGTGGGAAAGGAAGGATATCTCACTCAAGGCTGAGAGGGCCTGGCTGGCTTGGAGAAGGGTGAGACATTTGGAGTAGAGGGTGATGCAGGAGGGAATGAATGTGACTGGAGAGGGGAGGAGGAGCGACCCCTGACCTGGGCCTCAGCCTGGCCCAGTTGATCTCTTAAACTTTATTCCAGCTCTGAATCTTTTTGCATTGCTGCTAAAGCAGCTTCCGTCTGCTTCTGACTTTCTGTGGAATAAGGCCATGTGCAGGATGGGGTAGGGAGTGAAGCCTTGGAGGACAGAGGTTGGTTGCTCAGGGGAGGACACAAGGTCCTGCAGTACCCAGTCTGCACACATCACCTTGGCAGTTTGTGGGCAAACCCTCCTGGTCGAAGGGAGATTGCACCGCCAGCCACTTCCTCCAGTTCCTTCCCTCTGCCTGTCGTCACGGTTACCTTGGCCTTGTTGGGGGTGAGGTTAAGGTTGGGCGGAATCAATTTCAGCCAG
This sequence comes from Trachypithecus francoisi, assembly GCF_009764315.1. NCBI lineage: Eukaryota > Metazoa > Chordata > Mammalia > Primates > Cercopithecidae > Trachypithecus > Trachypithecus francoisi. The sequence goes on along the minus strand of NW_022681468.1, from coordinate 31,788,932 downwards.
GTTTCTATTTTCCCAGATACAGGTCAGCCAGAGGAGCTGTCACTTCTGGTTCAGTTTCAAAGAAGGCCAAGGGACTGGGAGGTGCTTGGGTGTGGCGGTATTGACGAGGTGCCTCTGCAGCTGACTCCCAGGTGGGGTGGGAGTCGGGCAGGGAGAAGCTCAGAGGTGGTGAGGAGGCAGAAAGGGGGCTGCCCTGCCAAGGCCTGTGCTGATGGCCATGGTGCTGGTCTCGGGCCCAGACACTCTGTCCTGAGCCCCCAGAGCATGCTGGGAGTGTGCAGAGAGAGGCTGTTTATTTTCCTGGCCTATAGCCCTTTGGGCTGAGACCTCGTTCCAGGCCTTGGGCTGCCAGAGTCACCCCCCGCACCCTTCTCCCTGGCTGGAGAAGTGAGAGAGTTGGCAAGCCCAGGGCAATCCAACGGCTTCTCTAATGGCCTATGACTCTGGGCTGTCCCCAGCCCAGCTGGTCCTGGGTGTCCTTCAGATTTTCCTGGTAGGTAATGGACAGCAAGAAGTGCCACATCAACGTGCTCCTGATGGGCTAGGGCCGTAAGGGCTAGTGGTCAGGAGCAGGATGGTTGAAACCACAGAAATCTAAGTTTGAATCCTGACTCTGCTATTTTCTAGTTGTATGGCCTTGGGCAAATTGAACTATTGAGCCTCAGTCTCACCATCTGTAAAATGGTACAGTAATAGTAACTTCCTCATAAGACTTTGATAGTGAGGATTAAATGATATGTGTTTAAAGCATTTAGCAACGTAGGCAACAAATGGCACCTTTTGTTATTATTACTAATGGAACAATAACAACAGCAACTTTTATTTGAAGTCTGTGCTAGTGGGCAGTGAGTCTCCTTCTCCCCATTCAAGGGGTCCCGTTTCATGCATAGTGAATTTCTTAACATGTCCTGAGGAAGAAGCAAGCCCGGAGACTCAGGAGGCCCCTTGCTTGTGCCCCAGGGTCCTTCAGCTCTCCCACAGGTGGGCATCCTAGGCTGGGGAGACTGTTAGTGACAAGAGGAAATGGATCCCAGCATTTGGAAGGACCAAGAAAGGAATATTGGGTATGGAGGGGCAGGGAAGATCTTAAATCCCAACAGAAGGTAAGTGGAGAGGACAAAGATAGTCAAGGAGGTGGGAAGGGGTGGCAGTGGAATGTAGAACCTGTGTCCATGCCCAAGGCATTTTTTTTTTTTTTTTTGAGACGGAGTCTCACTCTGTCACCGGGCTGGAGTGCAGTGGCTGGATCTCAGCTCACTGCAAGCTCCGCCTCCCGGGTTCACGCCATTCTCCTGCCTCAGCCTCCCAAGTAGCTGGGACTACAGGCACCCGCCACCTCGCCCGGCTAGTTTTTTGTATTTTTTAGTAGAGACGGGGTTTCACCATGTTAGCCAGGATGGTCTCGATCTCCTGACCTCGTGATCTGCCCGTCTCAGCCTCCCAAAGTGCTGGGATTACAGGCTTGAGCCACCGCGCCCGGCCCGCCCAAGGCATTTTTAAAGGAAGTGCCTGGGAATGACTGGCCTGGAAAATTGTACCCAGAGGGCTTGGGCTGGGCAAAAGAAAAGGCCGTCACCGCCCGTTGGGTGCCACCTCTATGTGAGTAGACTTGCCAGGCTCCTGGCCTCCTGAACTCCTCATCTGGCTTTAATCCTTTTCTCGGCTTTTGCATATTCTTCCCCTAGGATGCCCACCTGTGGGAGAGCTGAGGGACCCTGGGGACAGAAGCAAGGGGCCTCCTAAGTCTCTGGGCTTGCTTCTCCCTCAGGACATCTGAACCCAGATATCTGTCTTAGTCCATTTTGTGTTGCTATTACAGAATACCACCAACTGAGTAATTTATAAAGAAAAGAAATTTATTTCTCACAGTTCTAGAGGTTGTGAATTCCAACAGCAAGGTGCTGGTGTCTTGTGAGGGCCTTCTTGCTGTATCATCCTAGGGCAGAAGGTGGGAAAGCAAGAGAGTACAAGAGAGCAAGAAAGGACCAAATTTCCTTTTATAACAAACCCCCTTTTCTAATAACAACATTAATCCATTCATTAATATTGTTACTAATCACCTCTTAAAGGTGTCACCTCTCAACACTGTTGCATTGGGGATTAAGTTTCTAACACTTGAAGTTTGGGAGACACATTCAAACCATAGCAGAATCCCTGCCCTTTTTGGCTTCTGACTCCTCCCTGGGATGCTCTAAGAGGATCCTTGGACTGGCTGGGAGATATTTCCAACTCTCCAGGCAGTGGGCTGGCAGAAGTGATCACTTGTTCACTGCCGAGACATGAGTTAGAAAGGCGAAGTTGTCCCTCTGTCTGTGTGTCAGGAGAGAAGCTGTATTCCAAGCCTGCCTCAATGTCTAATCAGTGGCTCTGTGCCCTCACAGCTAGATGAGGAAGAGGAGCGAAGGAAAAGGCGCCGGGAGAAGAACAAAGTTGCAGCAGCCCGATGCCGGAACAAGAAGAAGGAGCGCACGGAGTTTCTGCAGCGGGTGAGCTGACTGGGTGGGTGGGGAGGCCTGCCATTCCTTGGAGTGAGCTTGTGTACTCTGGACCGGTACAGGCCATCAGATGTCTCTGTAGTCAATGAGCATCTGCTGGCAGCTGCCAAAGCAGCCTTGACCCCTCTGCTCTTTGCTACCTCCTGTTTCCTCTCCTATCTCTGAACTAAGACAACCAAGGGCAGCCTTCAGCTGTTCCTGCCCACACAACCCCTGGAAGCCCAAGAAGGAAGGAGGAGCCAAGTTCCCCTCCACTGAGGATAGACCCTTGGTGCTGATTGACTCAGATCGTCCAGGACTGCCACTCTCTATTTTGGTTCCCTAGTGGCTACCAAAGTTGTCTAGGGTGGGTGCCAGTGAAGCTAGGTAGTAACATCCTGCATGTAGGCACTGGACACAGCTTCTGGCCTGGCTACCTATGCACAGAGAAAAGCTCCTTCCCTTAGCTGCAGGTGGCTTATCCAGCCCTGCATGCCATCTGGCCAGCCCCTCAGCTCCACTGAAGGTGACCTCCAAGCTCTTTGATGCTGCCTCTGGGAATCAGAGGTCAGCTCTACATGCAGAGGTCAGCCAGGGGTTGCTTTTCCTCCTGGCCTACCTGCCCTTTCATTTGGAATGTGCCAAGCAGGATGTTTGTTCTTTTTCTCCCGAGTCCTGCCTCTTAGAGCTTCCCTGCATCTCAGAAATGGTGGCTGGCAGTGAGGGAACATGACCAGAAAGCTAATCAGTCCAGGCCAGGAGTCTCTGGTCTTTCCACCCCTAATCATTGTTTCACTGCTAAATAATAATAACGATAATGTATAATAATAACAGAGTGGGGCAGGTCCTATTCTGTAAATACACAGTAATTAACAATAGTTGCCACTATTTGTAAAGTTGGGTGCTGTGCTAAATGCTGTATGTACATCATCTCATTTTATTGGGATAATAACCATATGAAGTGGGTACCTTCATTATTTTCTTTCTACAGATAAGGAAACTAAGGAAGTGTGGGGGCTAAGTAATTTGTCCACATCTCTGCTATATTGGCATTCATTCATTCATTCATTCATTTGCTCTTTTGTTCATTAATTGATTCAACAGGTATTTTTAAGCATGTACTAAATGTGCATTCCTGTGTTGGGTACATTGGGGGCACACAGGAAGGAGCAGACACAGCCCTCCTGTGGGAGCTGGAGAGACAAGGCTAGATTGGCCTGGTGTTCTTGGACTCTGGAGGGTCTGTGGGCATCTTCTCATACTTGCAACAAGCAGAGAGCTATTCTGTGATCATGGGTGTAGACAGCATGGGGCCATGTATCTACCTCCAGGCTGTGAGTGTCCAGGGCAGGGAATGGTTACTGTAGACAGGAGTTAGACTCCTGGATCTGGGAGCCCGTTGGAAGAGAGGGTGCTACAACATTGGGCTGAGAATCTTCAGGAAGTTTCTAAGACACGAGCCTTCAAGATGGATGAAGTGTCACATACCTCATTTCCAGCACCGAGTGCCTGCCATGAGCAGAGCTGGATGAGAAACAGCAGGGACTAGAGAAGCTTCGCGTGAGATCCCTGCCTTCAAGAGCTTGTCAGCCAATTGCCAGGCGAGATACGGCTGAGCGGACAGCATGTTAGTGATACACCAGTGCAATAGAGTTGGTGCCCAAGGAACGGCACTCACTGCCCTTCACAGTCCAATAGCACTAGCTGAGCACCTATGGTGTGCCAGGCATTTCCCATGTTTTATTTAATCCTTGTAACATTTCAGTGAGATAATTTATTTATCCCAATTTTAGAGACTGACCTGCAGCTCAGAGAGGTCAAGTCACTTGGCTAAGGTCACACTGCTAGCGAGTGGTGGGCTTGGATTTATTCATCCTTTGCTGATCCACTCATCCATTTAGTAGGTGTTTAGTGAGTGCCTGGGACACAGAGGGCAGGCAGGCGGTGTCGGCAGTGGGATGGGAGGCAGGAAACAAGGAATAGTGACGTGTGCCGAGCGTCATGTCGGGCAAGCCCAGTGAGCTGTGAGAACACACAGCAAGGGCCCTGTCCTGGTCTAGGCTAAGGAAAGGCTGCTTCCATTCAGACATAAAAGAGGAGTAGGAGCAGTGAGATGGAGGCCCTAGGGGGTTATGAGGAATGGAAGGGCTCAAGCAAAGGCAAAAGGTGCTGTTTAAGGATGTGTTTAAGGCATTGAAAAGGATACCAGCTGGAGTTTAGAGTACCAAGCGGTGGGGTGGAGAGGCAGGCAGGGCCCAGATCCCTCATAATAGGGTGATGCTAGATGCTGGGTTGCCTGAGGCATGCCCAGTCTGTGTCTGTTGTCCTGGCCTAATAATTAGTAGCCCCTTCTTTCACTCGTACAAGTGCTGAACTAGGATGATGAATTATATGGTCATGGAGAGCCACTGAAGGGCTGCAGGAAGGGAGACGCATACCTTCAAAAGATCCCTCTGGCGGCAACGTGGGGCACAGATTGGGGTAGAAGGATCAGTTTTGGAAGTGTCATGTTGTTCCAGTGAGAGAGAAGCGTGTGGCCTTGGGGTCTGGGAGGAGATTTGGGCAGCATTGTCTGGGCCCAAGCCCAGTCCTCCCCTCACCCCTGTGTTCTCCTCCTCCTCCCCAGCCTTGGAAGCAGAGGTTGGGTGTGAAGTTTAAGGCGTGAATGCAGGCGGCTGTCTTGACAGTCAGTGCCTGCAGACCTGGGGGATTCTCTTGTAGTTTATTTTTAATAGATAAAATACAAGGCTCAGAGATACATGTATTAATTTTTCATGAATATTAATTATTAAGTAAGGGTATATATACAGTTGGGACATATATCTACAGGCGGCCTTTCATAGCCAAGCATTCTGCATCTGTGATTTGACAAACAGCAGATCAAAAATATTCAGAAAAAAAGCATCTGTAGTGAACACATGCAGACTTTTTTCCTTGTCATTATTACCTAAACAACACAGCATAGCAGCTATTTACATAGCATTTACATCGTATTAGTCATTATAAGTAACCTAGAGATGATTTAAAGTATATGGGAGATATGTATAGGTAATATCCAAATAACGCTCCATTTTATATAAGGAACTTGAGCATCCTCGGATTTTGGTATCCTTGGGGAGTCCTGGGACCAATTGCCCATGGCTACTGAGAGACAACTGTATATATATCATAGGTAAAAAACCACCATCCCACCCTTGACCCCTGGACACCCAGATCTACGCTTGCAAGATTCTTACTGCATCTCAGAGTTTGCCTGCCTAGACTAGCCGAGCCCTGAACCCGGGGGAAGGGGCAGGCCTTGGGAGGGGTCAGGGCCACACCCCACAGGCCCTGGGGCTACCTCAGTACCTCCTCCGTCTGCAGTCAGGAGCAGTAGCCCTGAGTTTCTGCCTTATATAATGCTGGCAGCTTCTCTCACAATGCTGTCCTAACCCAGGTTCTTTAGATGTTAGTAGCAATAATGCTATCTCACATTCCCCTGGTGCCCTCTGGTCTTCACAGCCACTCTCTCCTTGATGGTCACAGTGGCCCTGGGAGGAGGAAATGGAGTCTCATCCATTGATGAAGTTCAAGATCACACAGTGGCCGAGTCAGGATGAGAACCTGGGGCTTCCTCTGTGCCCCACACAATATGCAGGTTGCCCAGACTCAAAAGAAATTAGGAAACTCGTTCGCGGAAGCATAGCTAGCAAGTAGCAGAGTCAGGATTTTAATCCAGACAGGTCTTTCAGGCTCAAAGGGCATATCAGGCTGCTTCTCAGCTCTTATAACAAGTTAGTGGAATTGTATTTTATGTGCCTTAGAATAGCTTTTTAAAAATGTAGATTCAGACGATCTTTTGTTGTTGCTGTTGCTGTTTTTGAGAGAGTCTCACTTTGTCACCCAGGCTGGAGTGCGGTGGCACAGTCATAGCTCACCGCAGCCTTGTACTCCCAGGCTCAAGTGATCCCCCACCTCAGCCTCCTGAGTAGCTGGTACTACAGGCACACCACCACGCCTGGCTAATTTTCTGTTTTTTGTAGAGATGAGGTTTCCGTGTGTTGCCTAGGCTGGTCTTGAACTCCTGGACACAAGTGATCCTCCCACCTCGGCCTCCCAAAGTGCTGGGATTGCAGGCGTGAGCCACCATGCCCTGCCAATTTAAACAATCTTAATGCTTAAAGTCCCCTGGGCCAATCATCCTATTTTCTGGGAGGAAACTGAGGCCCAGAGAGAGGAAGTGACGTTGCCAAGGTCACACAGCCAGGATTAAAAGCCAGGACACACAGCCCTTCGCCTTGTATTCTTTCTACTGCCTTTGCTGACCACAGTGTAGGAGGCAGAACCTTAACATGTACTAATTCTATTCTAAAATAACAAATGGTTTCATTTTCTCTGGGGCAATAAATATCTAACAGAAGGCAAAACAATCAACAAAAATGCAGCCAGAGGTACATGCTTCATAATTAATGCGAGAAAGATCTTTGCTCAGTTCCTTCATTAATTAGGAAAACAAATTAGGTAATTGCTGTTATAAAGTCACAAACCACTTCTACAATCATGGTTTTTAAAAAAAGATTCTTCTGAACTCAACTTATACTTACGCAATAAATAAATATGTAGAGCCAACTAATAACTCTTTGAGTATGGAAGGCAGTAGAACTAAAGGCAGTTAGTTACATTCTGGCCGGGCGCAGTGGCTCATGCCTGTAATCCCAGCACTTTGGGAGGCTGAGGCAGGCAGATCACTTGAAGCCAGGAGTTCGAGACCAGCCTGGCTAACACAGTGAAACCCTGTCTCTACTAAATATATAAAAATTAGCCGGGCGTGATGGCACATGCCTGTAATCCTAGCTACTTGGGTGGCTGAGGCACGAGAATTGCTTGAACCTTGGAGGCAGAGGTTGCAGTGAGCCAAGATTGTGCCACTGCACTCCAGCCTGGGTGACAGAGCCAGACTCCATCTCAAAAGAAAAAAAAGCAGTTGGTTACATTCTGACAGCCAGTCAGAACTTGAGATATTCCATGATGTACCCTAGCATTTAAAACCCACAGAATATAATGTTCTTTGTGTGATAGCTGCATGAGTGAAGCAGGTTACCCTACACTGCATTGATCTTTTTGTGTGATACAGACGCTCCCACATAGAGTTGGTTTGACATGTGGTAATTTCTAGGAGGCAGATCTATGTGTGCAGTGCTATTGAATTCTGCCTGTCAGACGCTTCCCCTTGCATGTCCAGTTTTAACTTCAAACTCACTGTACCCAAAACAAACTCCTCCTTTTCCTTCCCGCCCCTTTCCAGAACAGCTCCCCTCTCAGGCTCCATTCCTCGGACCCTCCATCGGGTTCATAGTCAGCTCTCTGCCCTACCTCCTTCCTTCTCCAAATCCTGCCAGTCACCAAGATCTGCTGATTTCTATTTGAGACGTCTTCCTTCTTTTCCTCTCTTTCTTCTTTATGCTATTCTCTTGCTTATAAGTTACAGTAAGCCTCTCTGTTTGGTTTACAAAGTGCTTTTCCCTGTGAGTTCATCTAATCCCCAAGAGCCTCACCTGGCTACAGAAGAAATAACTGAGGCTCAGAGAAGTTAAGAAACTTGCTTCTAGACTCAGATTCTCAACCCACAAGCTTTCCAGAGCTACGGGCTGGCTCTCAACCCACCTTCTCAGCTTTCTACCCTACTATGTCCTAAAGCGAGCTATGCTCACAGTGGAATAGTTTTCCCTTCTAAACCCATCCTAAGCTTTCCCACGCCTGGGTCTTTGTTCACTCAGGGTTCTCCACCCGCAAGTCCCTCCTTTTCCTTCTCAACCCAGCCTGAGTCAACTCATCTTTCATGCGCAAGGTCAGACCCGCTCTTTAGCCCTCTCTAAGGTCTTCTGAACCCTGGGTGGCTGATGGTCACACAGCAAGCTCTGCCTTGTTGCACAGGTTGCTTCTTCCGCTTAGAGTGGAAAGGCCACAAGAGCCAGTTGGGGGCTCATGGCCCTTGGATTCCCCGGGGCATTCACTGTACATAGCAGGGCCTCAGCAAACACTCACGGATGGGTGGGTTACCCTGACACTCCTTGAATCGGGGGCTCAGGAGAGTTTGAAGATGGAGCTATGTCCTTGGGCTGGGGAGACCATGATAGTCAGAGGGTTTGTAAGAAGTTCCCAAGGTCACCAGAGAGTCACCAGTGAGCAGGGGGCTGACATTGGCACCTAACTGCCCCAGCCTGAGGGCTCACAGGCTTCCATGGATTCACGCGGGGTCTCTCCTGGCCCTCCGAGATGCGCCTCTCTGGGAATTCTCAGAACAGAGGACCAGGCCAGCTTCCCAGTCACGTCCCAGCCTGTGGAACCAAAAACCACCAGAGCTGGTTTTGAATATTTTCCCCGAGCATTTTTTTTTCCTTTAGTGAGTCTGTTTTCTCTCAGCGTCTGGTCACGAGGCCTGCCCGTCTCAGCAGTTCTGAGTTCCCGGGCACTCATGCTGCCGCCTCGGAGATGAGCACAAGGAACAGTTCGGTCAGACCGGCTGTGGGAGGAAGATGGCACCCCTGGAAGGAGAGGGTTGGGCCCACTGAGGGTTCTGGGGACCCCCTGGGGAGGCCGCTCCACCTGTGCCCTGCCAGGAGGACCGGCAGGCTTATGGGCTCACAGGCCCTCTGGTTGTCACATACGCAGTTGCAACTACTGCTTGCTCTTTGATACAGGTTGCTCAATCTCTGCACTGTCGCCATTTTGGACTAAATACTTCAGGGTCTGGCCTGTGCATTGAAGGGTGTTTAGAGCATCCCTGGCATCTACCTGCTAGATGCTGGTAGCACAGCTCCCCCTGAGTTGTGATAATCAAAAACGTCTGCAGACATTGCCAAATGTCTCCCAGGAAGCAAAAATCAGTCCTAGTTGAGAACCACTAGTCTGAAACTTTGCTGGTCCTCGAATAAATGTCAACTCTCAAAGTTTTCAGACATAATCCAAGAACAATTATTCAGATGCTGTTTTACTGTTCAACTCCCCAAGCCCTGAATGGATATGCCCATCTCCCATCTACACTATGGACATGTAATCCTCGCCACCTCCCAAAGCAAATCGTCAACATTCCTTTCTTCCCCTGGAACCTATCCAGCTGAGCTGGAAGTTCCCTGGAAATCTCACTCGAGGTCTATTGGAAACCTCATTTGGGATCCAGCAGGATAACTGCTGATTCCCTGTCTGTGGGGAAAGCTTCCAGATTATAGGGATAAGGAAGAGGCTATTGAAATAATTATAGACTAATAGCTAGGAAGCACATGTTTTAGGAGGAATAACATGACCACACTGCACTCACTCATCCCACCGGCCAAGATATCTCCCACATGTGTCTGTCACACATCAAAGCACATTGCCATTACACCGCCATCTGTGTCCGCCTTCAGGGACCCCCATGCTTGCTCCATAGACCTGCTCTAAGTCCACCTGGCCTCCTTTCTTTGCCCACCCTTTCTTTCTTGTGCAAAGGCCCTGAGGCAACAGAGTATTTGGCATATTTGAGCAACAGCAAGGCGGTCACTGAAGCTGGGGTGGATTGAGGGAGGGAAGAGAGGTGGGACGTGAGCCTGGCTGGCCCTAGAATATAACCTGAACGTAACGCCAGTGTCACTGCTGTGGCGGGCACTGCCTGCAGAAAGTCAGTTAGCCAGGGGCTCAGTAGCAGGGTCTGTGCTTCCTCCTGCAGAAAACAGGCCAATGCCGGCCCAGCATGCCCTGTGCCTAACCACAGGCAGAGCCTCTCCCCAGAGCCAGTCCCCATGAAACTCAGCATGCTCCTGTGTTTGCACACAGGAATCAGAGCGGCTGGAACTCATGAACGCAGAGCTGAAGACCCAGATCGAGGAGCTGAAGCAGGAGCGGCAGCAGCTCATCCTGATGCTGAACCGGCACCGCCCCACCTGCATCGTCCGGACCGACAGTGTCAAGACCCCTGAGTCAGAAGGCAACCCGCTGCTCGAGCAGCTCGAGAAGAAGTGACCATGGGCTGGGAGGAGGTGGAGGAGGAGGAAGAGGAGGAGGACAAGTGACGAAGAGGGAGGAGAAGGGGGGCCCCAGATGGCCCTTCCTTTGGTGCATGAAAAACTGTACAATGAGGTTCAGCACAGCCAGCATCAGCCGAGCTTTTTTGTGAAACTCAGATCAGCCACCCAGGGGGAAGAGCGGGCTGAGGAAACCCAGAGGGACCAAGCGCTGAGACCAAAGTTGACCCTCGGGTAGGGCTGTCCTGCCTGGGGCCCCACTTGAAGGAGGCAGGACAGAGGCGTGAGGCCAGGGAGACACCCAACGAGGCAGCCCTGGGCCCTCCTCCGGCCTCTTCACCAGGGCACCCACCCGAGGAACCTCCGAACAGCCAGGAAAAGCCATGAGTTGCAACCAAAATGAGGCTGAGGACAGAACTCAGAATGAAACTGCAACCCACCTGCCCCCAGCCCTGCCCCTCACCCTGATGCGAAGCTGGAGAGGGGCGTGCTGCAGGGCCCTGATGCCCCCACCCACCTCGGTCCAGCGCGGCCCTGCCCAGGAGGCGGCAGCCGGGCGCACCCTCGCCAGCCCTGCTGGAGTTTGCTGTGGGCACTGAGGCGCGGGCGCCCTTCCAAAGCACATACTCACCGAATGTTTACAGACTGGCTGTCCTGGCAGGGCTTTCAACTGCACATGTTTTTTATACTTTCCTTTTTTTTTTTTTAATATTTTTTACAAAAAAAAGATTTTATACAAGCAATATATATATGGATTTCTATAATCACTCGATGTGATACAGTATAAATATGCTATGGTTTGTTTGTTATGAACAGATAGCCACCAGTTACGGCCGTTGTGTGTAACTCCTAAGTACTGTAGTCTTTGGGTGTCGGGGGTGGCCAGGGCGGGGGCGGGGTGCATTTCCATCCTTGTAAACCCTTCATAGTACTCAGTCCTGTATCGCTCAGTAAACATTGCTCTTACTTACACAGCCGCCTTGCGTGGTGTCTGCCTGGGGAATGGGTGCAAGGCCCTCTCAGAGTCGGAGACTGTTTGGCACCTCTGCTATAGGCCCTTTTGCTTTCACGACAGCTGTCCTATTTCACAGATGAGGAAGCTAAGGCTCAGAGACATTAAGCCACCGGCAGTTACTATTTTGAGAGCAGTCCGTGTGTTCACTCACTCTGCAGGTGTTTTCTGAGGGCCTGTTTTGTGTGCCAGGCCCTGAGAATTCACTGGAGGATGAAACAGACCTGAGTCTTGCCCTCTTGGGGCCTTCGGTAAGGAGTGAATCCTGTGCTTGCTCCATACATTGTCTCATTTCGTCTTCATGGCAGCCTTGCCAGGGAGCAACACTTGTCCCCAGTTCACAGATGGCGAATTAGAAGCCCAGGGATGTTAAACTCGCAGCCACCATTTGTTGAAGACTTATTTTATGACAAGCAGACATAGTCTCTTCCCTTCTCACAACAGCACAAAATAGGCATGATTCTTGCCATTTTACAGATGATTTAACCGAGGCTCAGGGAAGGCAAGCGACTTATCCAAGGTCACCCAGCTAGCAAGGGACAGAGCCACCCAGCTAGCAAGGGACAGAGCTGGTGTTTGAACTCTACCTCCAGAGGCCTGTGACTTTCCTCCTGTCACCAACCCACTATGATTGTCCTCGTGGTTTCTGGGAAGGCTGGATGGAGTTTCAGGTTGTCCCATGATCACAGAGTGAGCCAGCTACTCTGGTCAATGTGTGCCTGACCTGGGGAAGGGTGTGGACAGCTTCTCCACCCCCCTCACCCCCACAGCTGAATCCCTGCCACCCAGAGCCGGAGCAGCTCAGTGGCATTCACTCAGTGCCTGCTGTGTACCTGGCACTCAGCAGTTCTCAAGGCATGTCATGCATGAGGAAGGCGGGAGAGGTGTTTTTAGCTCCCTTGTATACTGAAGCTTGCAAAGGCTACAGTTTACCCAACTAAACTTGACTCCTGCATTCTAATCATGTGCTCTTTCTCCTCCATCGCTGGACTTAGGATAACTAGTTGCTGGTGATGACTCGTGTCAAGAACAGCAGTGAACCTGGGTTGCTTCCCAAATCATGGATGAGGCCTTCTGGGATGGGCAGAAGTGGAGAATGGTGATTAACACACCTGTGGTCCCTCCCGCGCTCACTCCTCTCAGTTTCTCTCCACCCAACACACTTGTCGTGGACTCCCCTGCACCCCGCCCTAGAAACAGGACCTGGTCCCCTCACTGTCAGCTGTGGCAGAGGGTTGTGGCAGCGGGTTGCCTTCTGCCTCGGGGGTCTTGACGCTGTTGGTCCGGACGATGCAGGTGAGGCAGTTCTGCGTCAGGAACCCCTTGTGCTGTAATCCTTTGATATTTTTCAAGCCATGAGAAAAATGAAGTGGACTTACCAGGGTCCCTCCAGTGACCTAGTGGATGTTCTTGCAGGACTGCCACGTGCCACTGGCTGTGGCTCCCCTGGTCCTGTGCTTGGCCACCAGGAGCTGGCATCTCCAAAATACAGCCTCCTTAGCCTATTTCACAGCAGGTGGGCTGTCTTTCTTTTTTTTTTTTTTTTTTTGAGATGAAGTCTCGCTCTGTCGCCCAGGCTGGAGTGCAGTGGCCGGATCTCAGCTCACTGCAAGCTCCGCCTGCCGGGTTTACGCCATTCTCCTGCCTCAGCCTCCCGAGTAGCTGGGACCATAGGCGCCCGCCACCTCGCCCGCCTAGTTTTTTGTATTTTTTAGTAGAGACGAGGTTTCACCGTGTTAGCCAGGATGGTCTCGATCTCCTGACCTCGTGATCCGCCTGTCTCGGCCTCCCAAAGTGCTGGGATTACAGGCTTGAGCCATTGCGCCCGGTCCTGTCTTTCAAAGTCACCACACCAGTGACTTGTGCTGTGCGGAGCATTCCTCACCAGGACCACTGGCTGCTCCTGTGGCCAGAAGTCACAATTATAGGCTTCATTGCAAGAGCCAGCATTTGAGTTTCTTCTGGGCACCTGCCACTGTGCATGTGTGACCTCAGCTGCTTTGTGCAGCCTGGCTGGGAGGTAGGTACTAGCGTCCCAACATTACAGATGAGAAAACTGAGGCACACAGAAGAGGTAATTTGCCCAAGGTCACAGGTGTTAAATGGCAGAGCCAAGATGTTATTGCCAGTCTGACTTCAGGTGCATAAAACCTGAGGCTGAGCCTCTCCATGAGAGGAAAAATGTGTTTGTGGTGTGACCTCAGTTGCCAGGGAGCTTGTGCAGGAAACCGGGAGAGACGGTGCAGACCCACCTGAGCTCACAGCACATACTAAGAATTCCCAGCTCTCAAGCAAACCATCTCCAAGGGTGTGTACAGAAAACACACCTTAAAGGCAAACGGGTTCATGATGTAATCTTCTATTGACTAGCTGTGGGCTTCATTTTTCTTATCTGTGAAGTGGGAACAGTAATAATCCAAGTCTTTCTATGGAGTTATCAGGATCAAAAGAGGAATGGATATACAAAGTGTTTTGTGAAATAAACTCCCCTAAAATGGTAATTATTTTGTCCTCTGTTAGCATGGATAGTTGTTGGTATTTACATAGTACAGGTTATTTAAATATGTTTTATTCTCTAAAGATAGGCTGCCAAGTTTGTGTTCTGACCCTGTACGTGGTCCCTATGGTGTAATGAATGCCTGAGATCCCAGACTCCTGGATCTGTTCAGCTCCTGACTGGTCACAACTAGCCATGCTGGATGCATCATTCCCCCCCGGGACTCAGTGTGCCCTCCTGCCAGGTGGTCATAAATAAGACCTGTGCCACCTCTGCCCAGGGTTCCTATGAGAATCAATTGAGTTGATGAATGCAACCATGGCCTGAGAAAGACAAGACACTTTAGCCATCAGATGGGCAGAAACAAGTATGTGTTGGTAAGAATATGGAGTAAAGGTTGGGAGGCTGAGGCGGGCGGATCATGGGGTCAGGAGATCAAGACCACCCTGGCTAACACAGTGAAACCCTGTCTCTACTAATAATACAAAAAATTAGCTGGGTGTGGTGGCACGCACCTGTAGTCCCAGGTACTTGGAAGGCTGAGGCAGGAGAATCACTTGAACCCAGGAGGTGGAGGTTGCAGTGAGCCGAGATCGCGCCGCTGCACTCTAGCCTGGGCGACAGAGCTAGACTCCTTCTAAAAATATATATATACACATATATATATATATATACACAAAAGGATTAAAGGAAATTTACATATCCTGCCAGTGAGAAACTGTGCAAAGCAATTTGGAAATAACCAGTAACGCTAAAGCTAAACACATCCTTTGACCTAGCAGTTTTCCTCCCTAATCTTGGAAGGAACTCTAGCACAGGGGCAAAAGGAAATGTGCGAGACTGTTCACTGATGCTTTGTATTTAAAAAAAAAAAGTTGACAACAACCAAATGACATAAGAACAAATAAATTGTGGTATTTTCCTAAAATTGAATATTACTCAACAGGTAAAAAGAATGAACCAGAGTTATATGTATCAACATGGATAAATCTCAGAAACCTACTGTTGAGATGAAGGGTAGGGGAGTGAACTGCACAAGGATACCACTTATGTCATATTTCTAACTAAATGTATACGTTGGTACTTTGTTGTTTATGGCTACACACAGATCTGGGTAATAGAGGTAGAAAAGCCTGCACAAGAATGCTGTCAATATCACAATCAGTCATAGGGAGTGATCTTGGGAGGGTCGGGGCGAGGAGGGAACTAGGCATGTCGTGGCAAGGGTAAGTAGGACGCTGGATTTCAACTTCAACTCTACACACAACATTTCATTTGTTTTTTAAAAATCCGCATCAAATGTAGAATGACGTTAGGATTTTTCAGAGGTGGGTGATGTGTGCACAGATGTGGACTGTCTTCTCCACACTCCTCTGTATGCTTGATATATTTTGCAATAAAAGAGAACAAGCCACAATACAAATAGGAGGTTTTGTTTTTATTATTTCCTTAGCAAACTCAAGAAAATAAAAACAAATCTGAAATTACAATGGAATTGTAGCATATGCTCTTTGAATTTATGCAAATTTAATTATATGCCTGAAGAGAGAGAGAGACAATTAAAAGGGTGGAAAGAGGTTAGCTGGTTGAGCCCTGGGGGAGGGTGCCCGGGTGTGAGGACACCTTAAGGAGTGTTGCTCTGCTCTGCACTCAGTGGATCCTGGTCCCTGCTCTCTATGGGAGAGGCAATTAGGGCGTGTTCAAGGTTTATCTGGACTCTAGACTTCTTCCTTACCTGCTGACTTTTCAATCCAAGCCCTACTTGAAAGCCGACTGTACTGCGCCTGTAAGTGGAGCTGTGGACTGGACCGTGAGCAAAGGGGAAGCCTTTGAAGACAGAACCCAGTTTTGACAGGTATATTCATTTTCTCTTGCTGACATAATAAACTATCACAGATTTATCCCTTAAAACAACACAAATTTTGTCTTGCACTTCTGGATGTCCAAAGCCCAAAGTGCTTCTTACTGGGCTAGAATCAAGGTGTCGACAGGACTGCATTCTTTTTGGAGGCTCTCGGAGAAAATCTACTTTCTTGCTTTTTCCAGGTTTTGGAGGCTGCCTGCATTCTACCTTCAAAGCCAGCAATGGCCGCACATCTTTCTCACCCCCTGCTATGACACTGCCTCCCTCCTCCCTCCTCCCTCCCTCCTCCATCTTTCTTTGTTTATTTGTGTTTTGAGACAGAGTTTTGCTCTTGTTGCCCAGGCTGGACTGCAATGGCACGATCTCAGCTCACTGCAAACTCCACCTCCGGGGTTCAAGGGATTCTCTTGCCTCAGCCTCCCAAGTAGCTGGGATTGCAGGCGCCCATCATCACGTACAGCTAATTCTTTGTATTTTTAGTAGAGATGGGGTTTCACTATGTTGGTCAGGCTGATCTCGAACTCCTGACCTCAGGTAATCCACCCGCCTCAGCCTCCCAAAGTGCTGGGATTACAAGCATGAGCCACTGTGCCCAGCCTTCCCTATGCCATCTTTTAAGGGCCATTGTGACCACATTGGGCCCACCCCGCTAATCCAGATAATCTCCTTATTTTAATGTGTGCTCATTAGCAACCCTAATTCCACCTGCAACCTTAATTCCCCCGGCCACGTGACATATTCATAGGTTCCAGGGATTAGAAGGTGGACATCTTCGAGAGGAGATTATTCTGCTCGCCACAGTGGGATATTCAGAATTGGAGGTTCTTAACTATTAGGTTGGTGCAAACGTAATTGCGGTTTTTGCCATTAAAAGTAATGACAAAATTACTTTTGCCATTAGTTTTTAAAGCCAAAACAGCACGTCCGCCTTACCTAATTCTCCAGGTGGAGGATTTGTGACTCTCCTACTGCTCCACATTGTGTAATCCATGGGAGCTTTGATCTCCTTGACATTCCACAGAATCCTGCTCCCATTACATGGTGCCTTGTGCTAATCAGACCCACAGGGCAGCAGCTGCAAGCGCTCCAGAGGCCCTAGTGGCACACAAGCACGAGATGTGGGCAAGGAGGCCTCATGAGGGTTCTGGGCCTGCCACGCTGAGGATGTTTACTTTTAATGGCAACCACAATTACGTTTGCACCAACCTAATATGACCCTTCTCACTACTAGGCAAGATAGACTATTTCCCATGTAAGTGCCATGAGGATGGAGTCCCTGTGTGGTGCATCCCTAGTGCTCGTCACAGTGGTTGGCACATAGCAGAAGGTCAACACACACTATCCACAGAAATACAATCTACAGACTTACACACAAACTCACAGATATGTGATACGATGCAGACATAAGCATAGTTACATGCACACCAGATACACATGTAGATACACAAATAAGTGTATTCACAGACACAAGCAGACACACATTAAATGCAAAGTAATGAGATTGATGCAGGTCCTATTCCTTTATATTACAGTTCTGAAATTCTGAAATGAGCTTGTTCATCATACCAGCATATCTTTGTTCTTTGGAAATAGCTAGCTTATGGTTAATAAGGAGGTTAGGTAAGGAGGACATACTGTTTTGGCTTTAAAAACTAAATATTGTGAGCGATTTTTTTTTTTTTTTTTTTAGATGGAGTCTCCCTCTGTCGCCCAGGCTGGAGTGCCGTGGCACGATCTTGGCTCACTGCAACCTCTGCCTCCTGGGTTCAAGAGATTCTCCTGCCTTAGCCTCCCGAGTAGCTGGGACTACAGCCGTGTGCCACCACACCTGGCTAATTTTTGTATTTTTAGTAGAGACGGGGTTTCACCATATTGGCCAGGCTGGTCTCGAACTCCTGACCTCAGGTGAACTGCCCGCCTTGGCGTCCTAAAGTGCTGGGATTACTGGCATGAGCCACCGTGCCTGGCCTGAGACTGATTTTTTTGTTTGTTTGTTTAGCTCCTAAACTGACTCTGTGGGTGATTCCTAAAGAAGCAACTACTAATGCTTTGGAACATTCACAAAGTAATTACATGTTCGTGTCAGCCTCTGCCTCTCTGAAGGAGGGTACACCCCTGGGTGGTCACCTGTTCTGCTCCACTTAAAATCCTCTGACTCTGTTGCATGACCAGCTCCGAGCAGGTAAGCAACTTTACACAGGTGTAATCTGACAAAGCCTCCCTACAGGTGCACACCCTGTACCTCCCACTTCCTGTCCTGGGGGTCCTCTATGGCCGCCTCCTTGGCACTTGCCCATATGGAAACCTGAAAATTTGGGGAGTTAATGTCTGTAGAGTCTCCCTTGACTCATTGAGAGGCGGGAGGCAGAGACAGTGAATGAATGTTTTTCCCTTTTATTCTCCAGGTGGAGGATTTGTAACTCTCCTACTGCCCCACATTGTGTAATCCATGGGAGCTTTGATCTCCCTGACATTCCACAGAATCCTGCTCCCATTGCGTGGTGCATTGTGCTAATCAGACCCACAGGGCAGCAGCTACAAGCGCTCCAGAGGCCCTAGTGGCACACGAGCACGAGATGCGGGCAAGGAGGCCTCATGAGGGTTCTGGGCCTGCCACGCTGAGGATGTTTACAGTGGTGCAGCGTCTGAGGCATTCTGAAGCATCTCATTCAAAATAAAGGGCAGGTTATTGCACTTTACTCCCTATCACTAAGAAAGAGGCACAGGCCCAGCGGACCTCTTTGGATTTTGGAAGCAGCATATTTACCACACTAAGGAGGAGTCCTCTAACCCATTTTTCAGTGCCTTGGAAAGCTGCCAGTGTTTTGTTTTGTTTTGTTTTCAGACAGGGTCTCACTCTGTTGCCCAGGCTGGAGTGCCGTGGTGTGGACCTGGCTCACAGCAGCCTCGACCTCCTGGGTTCAAGTAATCCTCCTGCCTCAGGCTTCTGAGCAGCTGCAACCACAGATGGACACCATCACACCTGGCTGATACGTTTTGTAGGAACAGGGTCTTGCCATGTTGCCCAGGCTGGTCTTAAACTCCCGGGCTCCAGTGATCCTCCCCTCTCAGCTTCCCAAAGTATTGGGGTTACAGGCATGAGCCACTGTGCCTGGCCAACCTGCCAGTTTTGAGTGGGGCCTAGAGCAAGGAAGGGCTCTGCAGATCCAGACTTCCATACAAACTGCTCTGCCACTCATGCCTTGTAGCCTAGCAAACCCAGTAGAGCTAGAGGTAGGTCCATAAGATTGGCTATTTCAAATGCACAACTCATGATAAACTAAAATAAACTTTATATGTCATTTCCCACTTTGAAATGTACCCAGTAAGGATCACCTTTCCTTCCCCCAGATGAAAGTTCCAGCGACTTTTCTGCTCACTCTGTCTGCTTTTCTGCAGACAGTCCTCTGCCATACTAAGCATAATTTATTAATTAGAAGCTCCAGTCTAAGATAGACTCAAAATCACAGGTTTTATTTAATGTTCAAATCTTCCCCCCATCCCCAGCTCAGGCCTGTAGCAGGCTGGTGGCCTGCAGTGGGGCAGGGAGGACCGACTGTCTCTTCTCTATTTCTCCCCTTGCCCATCTCCTCCTCTTCCCCTTCTTCCCTTCCTCCCTCCCAAGCTGGCTGGCCAGTTTCTGATCCCTCCCAAGGATGGAGCAGGAGGTGAGAGCAGTGGCAAGGATGCAGGAATGGCCTCATGACATTGACCTGTTAGGATTCTGAGCTGGCTTTGGGTGCACTGGGCTTGGCATATATTCAAAGCTGATCCTTTATTTCATAGATGCTTTTGTGAGTTCTTTTGAGGCTTCTATCTTCAGGGACCTTTTCCCCATATGTCCCAGGAGACTGCTCTCACTTCTAATATCTTGCTGGTACATCCCAGCATCCTCCACATGGCACTACTAGACAGAACCCAAGACAGTCCAGCGCTGGCTTTGGGAAGCCCTTGGCATCCCATTTTCTGTCCCTTGCCCAGAGACATGCAGGATATACAGACAGCCCAGCACAACCACTTCTTTACAAGGTTCCATGGAAGTCTCCTTCTCACAGGTCTCGAGAAGAGGAGGCAGCAGCCCCTCCCTCCTGCCTGAAGGAAGGCAGGGACTCAGCATCGCAAGGGCTCTCTCAAAAAAATTGCTCTACAAATGTCCCTCCCTACCTTTGTGCTTGGAGCCCTTCTTATCTCCTCAAACTGCAGAAGGGTCCAATCGTTTTGTAGTAAGTTGTTTAAAATGTGTACAGTCTGCAAGTGGTGATCTGGCTTCACATCTAAGCCTTGGTGTCTCCATCAAAACTTTAATTCTTGGCCAGGCCCTGTCACTCACACCTGTAATCCCAACACTTTGGGAGGCCGAGGTGGGTGGATCATTTGAGGTCAGGATTTTGAAACCAGCCTGGCCAACATGGTGAAACCCTGCCTCTACAAAAAATACAAAAACTAGCTGGACATGGTGGCAGGCACTTATAGTCCCAGCTACTGGGGAGGCTGAGGCTGAGGCAGGAGAATCACTTGAACCTGGGGGGGGGGGTGGAGGTTGCAGTGAGCTGAGATAGCGCCACTGCACTCCAGCCTGAGCCACAGAGCGAGACTCTGTCTCAAAAAACAAAAAAACAAACAAACAAAAAAAGCCACACTTTAATTCTAATATCCTGATACATGGTTTTCCAGGCTAAAAGGTAGATGATGACTATAAAGGTTTACAGGCTCATATTACCTGGGTGTGAAAAAGAAACTGCATAATCGCAGCTAAGAGGATGGCTTTCCTGGGAACTAAGGGACAGGTACTAGTTTTTATTGAGTATGAACCATATGCTGGGTTCTCGTGAGGTGAGTCTTATATTAATATTTGTTGTCGAAGAAACTGAGGCTTAGATAAGAGACTTGTCCAGCATCACACAGCTGGTGCCACTGGACTTAACTCAACTGAAAGTGAGCCCCTTCCAGGCTGGAAGGCAAATATAGACCCAACAAAATCCCTGCCTTCAGGGAGGGCACAGTCTCTCGGGGAGGAGGACGGGTCCCTGTGGTCACTGCTGGCCTGGGGCAGGTCTGGGGTGACAAGGAAGAGACTTCGACCTAAGCTCGGGTAAATTTCCTTCTGAGGTGAAATAAAGCCCCACCCCAGCTGGGTGTATGTTGGGGTTTGGTGACCATCTTATTCTGTTCCCCCAAGGGTCGCTCTCATGCACGTCAACGTTTTCGTCTTTTGATGGCAGTCCGGGCCTCCCCCACCCCAACCCTAGTCGTCAGCTCAACAGTGCGTGAACCGCTTCCTTCTTGGCCATCTCACAGTTGCCTCTTTCAGGTGACCAAGAGGCCGTCACTGCAGTGGTGGCCTCATCCTCAGGGAGGCTCTTTTTAAATTTTATTTTTATTTTTTATTTTTTATTTTGAGACAGAGTCTCAGTCCATTGCCCAGGCTGGAGTGCAGTGGTGCCATCTCCACTCACTGCAACCTCCGCCTCCTGGTTTCAAGCGATTCTCCTGCCTCAGCCTCAACCTCCCCAGTAGCTGGGACACCAGGTGCTCACCGCTACACCCAGCTAATTTTTGTATTTTTAGTAGAGACGGAATTTTGCCATGTTGGCCAGGCTTGTCTCGAACTCCTGACTGAGGTGGTCTGCCTGCCTCGGGCTCCCAAAGTACTGGTATTACAGGCGTGAGCCACTGTGCCCAGCCCCTGGGAGGCTTTTCTAGTTGGTGCCATTACACTCAATCCCAGCCTGACTACCCTTTCTGAAAGAAGAAATCCTGAAAAGCTAGTCACAGGCTTTACAGATTCAGCTCCCCCCAGCCCCCAAATCCTTCCTTTCCAGCCCTATTCACTGCAGTATTTATAGCCCAAATGTGAAAGGTATAATTATTCTCCTCTGACTTTCTTTTCTTGAAATAAAGACTTAGTCCACCCTTCTATTTGCATAACACCACCTGAGAAGGAATCTCCTCGGGGCCCAAGGGCTTGCGCGTCTGAACTCACTGACTTTCTGCAGAGTTTCTGAAAAAGCTCTGTTCCTCTTTGAAGGCACAGAAGAAACCAGAAGAGACTTCCCTCAAATGCATTCCCTTCAAGTAGCTGAAACCTTTGCATTTCTAAAGCAGCCTCTAGCCCAGGCTCCAGAGACACCCCTTCCCTCATTAGAAAGGAAGGGAACTGTGAGGGAAGTCCAAGGCCACAGTTCCTGGGGCTCATGAAACAAGCACGAATGAAACATTCAGCTTCTTAGGGAAGGGCTTTTCGGGTCGATGCCTGGTCGAGTGGGCCAGACCCTGCTCTGTATCGGGTGGGTGGAGGGGTCGGCGGCCCCTGCAGCCCACCCCCATCCCTGACTGGGCTCCTCTACAAGGAGCAGATGATCCACGTGGGGCCTTAGAGTTTCTACCCCTCCCACGCACAAGACTGTGGTTCTTTCATTCGGACTTGTCAAAAGCGGGATTTTCTTTCATCATAAACTGATAGATAAACAATGAGATTGACTAAATTAGTTACATAAATAGAAAAGCTGTTCACAAGTATAACACAGAGGTGTGGATTTCATTTTGCAGCCAATTCCTCCTTACTAGGAAATGTATGCTAGAAATCTAGCCAGGCAGGGGTGGCTAAACTAAGAGAAGTCATTCCTGTTTACCTTCTTTTCCTAAATCTAAACATTTACTTGAAAAGCACAGAAGGGTTTTTAAAAATGACCTATAATCAAGAGAATGGAAAGAAAAGCCACAGACTGGAAGAAACTATTTGTAAAACACATATCTGATAAAGGTCTTATAACTAAAATATACAAAGAACTCTTACAACTCAACAATAAGAAAGCAAACAACCCAATTAAAACATGGGCAGAAGATCTGAACTGACACCTCAAAGATACGCAAATGACAGATAAGCACATGAAAAGATGCTCAACATCATATGCCATTAGGCAATTACAAATTAAAACAATGAACTACCTGCACACACCTATTAGAGTGGCTGAAATCCAAAACACAGAGAACACCAAATGATGGGCAGGATGTGGAGCAACAGGAACTCTCCTTCACTGCTGGTGCAAATGCAAAACTGGTGCAGCCACTTTGGAAGACAGTTAAGCAATTTCTCACGAAGCCAAACCTACTCTTACCACATAATCCATCAAGCACATGTCTCGTTATTTACCCAAATGAATTGAAAACTTATGTTCACACAAAAGTTGATAGCAGCTTTTTTCATAATCACCCCAAATTGGAAGAAACCAAGATGTCTTTCAATAGGTGAATGGATAAATTATGATATATTCAAATGGTGGAATATTATTTAGCAGTAAAAGGAAATGAGCTGTCAATCCATGAAAAGACACGGAGGAACCTTAAATATATTTTGCTAAGTGAAGGAAGCCAGTCTGAAAAGGCGACATACTGCATGATTCCAACCATATGACATTCTGGAGAAGGCAAAGGAGGGAGATCATCAAAAGATCTATGGTTGCCAGGGCTGCAGGGAGGAGAGAGGGAGTTACAGGTGCAGCACAGGGGATTATTAGGGTGGTGAAACGTTTCCATATGATACTGTAATGATAGGTACATGACATTTGCATCTGTCAAAACCCATAGAACTATACAACCAAAGAATGATCCTTAATTTAAACTGTAGATTTTTGTTAATAACAATGTATCATTTTGGTTTATCAACTGTAATAAGTGTAGTACACTAATGTAAGTTCTTAATAATAAGGGAAACTGTCAGGGAGGTGATACACAGGATGAGGCAGTGTGGAGAAGAGGGAGTGTATAGAAACTGTAACTATACTCAACTTTTCTGTGAAACTAAAAATTAAAGTCTATTGACCAGACACAGTGGCTCAAGCCTGTATCCCAGCACCTCGGGAGGCCAAGGAGAGTGGATGACTTGAGGTCAGGAGTTTGAGAGCAGCCTGGTCAACATGACAAAACCCCATCTCTATCAAACATACAAAAATTAGGCACAGTGGTGGGAGCCTGTGGTCCCAGCTATTTGGGTATCTGAAGCACGAGAATCACTTGAATCTGGGAGGTGGAGGTTGCAGTGAGCCGAGATCATGCCACCGCACTTTAGCCTGGGTGACAGAGTGAGACTCCGCCTCAATAAATGAATAAATAAAGCCTACTAATTATTTTGGAAAGGCCTATGATCCCATTTCTTCTTTTTAATCACATGAAACAAGGTGGGTATGCCTCTTGGGGGTTAGTAGCCTGCCACTGATGCTTCCGGGCTGGGGCTGCACTCCTGAGGCCCTACTGTTCTGAGGTCTCAAGAGTGGCCCTGCTCCCAGGACTCCACTAGGCATTGCCCCGGTGGGGACTCTCCACAGCAGCTCCTTCCCTGTGTCATTTCTTTGCCTGGGCCCTGAGGCTCTCTGAGGCATCCCTTGAAATCCAGGTGGAGGTAGCCCTGCCTCTGCAGCTCATCACAGCACGCCTGTGGAGTTAGCACCACGTGTAAACCAAGGTTCGCCACTTGTGTCCTCTGGAGTGGTGGCTTCAGCCACACCTGGGCCCACCTGAGCCACAGCTGGGGCTACCAAGGAGCACCGTGCCAGAATACAGATAGCAGAGACTTGAGGACGCCCTGGACTGGGATTCCCAGGGTCCCAAGTTTCACAAGGGGCCTGGGCCCCTCCCTTGATATTATTTTGCCCTCAGTGCCCTGACTGTGTTGGGTGGGGCAGTCTCTGAGATCTCAGAAATGCTTTCAGGGTTATTCTTCCATCATCTTGGTGAACAGCATCATCCAGCTTCCTTCAATCTATGCTAACCTGTGTATCAACAGATTAACAGATTTACTAATCTGTGGTCATTTGGCCACACCATTGGCTTTCTCTCCTAACATGCTTTTTTATTCTTTACATGGCCAGGCTGAGAATTTTCCAAATCATTCTGTTTCCCTTTTAATTAAAAATTCTGTCTCTCAGCTGGGCGCGGGGGCACACGCCTATAATCCCAGTACTTTGAGAGGCCCAGGCGGGCAGATCACAAGGTCAGGAGCTTGAGATCAGCCTGGCCAATATGGTGAAACCCCGTCTCTACTAAAAATACAAAACTTAGCCGGGCATGGTGGTGCGCACATGTAGTCCCAGCTACTCAGGAGGCTGAGGCAGAATAATCACTTGAACCCAGGAGGCAGAGGTTGCAGTGAGCCAAGATCCACTACACTCCAGCCTGGGCAACAGAGGGAGATTCCATTTAAAAAAAAAAAAAAAATCCATCTTTAAATTATTTCTCTTCTCACATGTTACCATGAGTAGTTAAGAGAAGCCATCCACACCCTGAACACTTTGCTTTGGTATTTCTTCTGCTAAATATGCTAGTTCATTGATCTTAAATTCTGCTTTCCACCAAGCAGTAGCACACAGATACAATTCAGCCATGTTTTTGCTGCTTTCGAACAAGGATAGCCTTTCCTCCAACTTCTGATAAGATATTCCTCGTTTTCATCTAAGACTTCATCAGATTGGCTTCTTCTAGAATACCAGCTTTCTGTTCACAACCATTTAGATAATCCCTAACACTGAGGCTGTCTCTACAATTTTCCTCTTCAGAGCTCTCGTCGGAATCTCCCTTAACATTCTGGTCATGACAATACAGGCTTTTTCCAGCATGTGCTTCAAAACTATTCCAGCCTCTACCCCTTAACCAGTTCCAAAGCCACTTCCATATTTCAAGATATTGGTTATAGCAACAGGCCTACTTCTCTGGTACCAATTTCTTAGTCTGTTTGTACCTCTGTAACAGAATATGACAGACTTCATAATTTATAAATAACAGAAATTTATTTCGCACATTTCTGGAGGCTGGAAAATCTAAGATCAAGGTGCTGGCAGGTTCAGTGTCTGGTGAGGCCCTGTCTCTGCTTCCAAGATGGCAGCAGGTTCAGGGTCTGGTGAGGGCCCTGTCTCTGCTTCCAAGATGGCGCCTTGTTGCTCCGTCCACCAGAAGAGAGAAACACTGGCCTCACATGGTGGAAGGGACAGAGTGAGTGGAAGGGGGGCAAACTCCCTCCATCACACCCTTCTATGAGAGCATTTAATCCCATTCATGAGGCCAGAGCTCTCATGCCTCAATCACCTCCTAAAGGCCACACTTCTTAATACTGCTGCATAGGGGATTAAATTTCAACATGAATTTCCGAGAGGACAAAGACATTCAAACCGGAGCAGTAGACCTTCCAGCCCATTCTATTCCTTCACTTCACATACCCCACAACAAGGTAACCCTCATTGATGATTTAGGGTGCACACTTCTTTACACTTCTTTGTTTTTTCCCCGAATTTTCTACAAATACATCTAGACACACACACACACACACACACACACACACACGGCATCACACATTTGAAAGAAATAAAGATGAAATCATGTTTTACCTCTTAGTTTGCAAATTACTTATTTCACTTACATTATAAACCTTTTCCCAGGCTATTTGTGTAGATCTAAACCTTTTTAAAAACCGGGGCAACATAGTAAAACCCTGTCTCTAATTTTTAAAAAAAGAAAGCCAGGGCTGCTTACATCCTACGTGCACTAACAGTGGTCATTAGGCAGGGTTTGATTGCTAAAGAAGATTCACAGGCTTCAAGTTGACAATGCTTACGAAGCTACTGCTTATTGCAGCAAAAGCATTCATTTAATGCAGCAACAGCAGTTAAGTGGACATCAAGGGATCCAGAGAGGTCAGGTGCAGGCTCCAATTGGTCCACCTCTGGAAGAGCCACGCAAGACATACCTTCTCTCTAGAGTCACCCGTGTGTCACAGAACACCTCAGAACTGGGAGGCCCAAGCTGGAGTTTCCACCAGGGTGTCATATACCCTGCTGCTCATGTAGGCATGTTTCTTGCTGTGTCACCAGTCCCAAAAGCACAGTCCTCCAGGGGTCTCACCAAGACCAGGAACAAACCATCAATCTCATTGTTATCATTACACAATGCTGAACAAAGTAAAAATAAAAATAAACGCTGCTGATAAGCCTGTACAAACCACATTGAAATCCCTCAGACTCATGGTTACGAAACAGCACTATTAATCGGTATCTTTAATGCCCTGACCAGGGCTCAGTGCTGTACAGGAATAGCTTTTATTTCGGTAAATCAGTCTATGTCAATTCCAGGCCTGCTGGAATTAACCCTTGCAGCAACCATGGTTTATATGAACCATCCTGTGTTCAACCATTTCCGTGATGATGTATGAGTCAGGGTTCTCCAGAGGAATGGAACCAATGAGAAATGTGTATGTGTGTGTATGTGTGTCTGTGTGTGTGTGTTTGTGTGTGTAGAAGTACTCCATGACTTATAATGGGGTTATGTCATGATAAACCCATCATAAATTGAAAATATCTTAAGTCAAACTTTTGAGTTATATTTTCAATTTATGATGGGTTTATATAGATATAACCCTGCCATAAGTCAAGGAGTGTAATGGATACATATCACTTTTGCAACTTCGTAAAATAAAAAAATCATAAGTGAGGCCAGGTGTGGTGGCTCACACCTGTAATCCCAGCACTCTGTGGTTGAGGCTGGTGAATCAC
The DNA here is from genome assembly GCF_009764315.1 of Trachypithecus francoisi. Classification (NCBI taxonomy): domain Eukaryota; kingdom Metazoa; phylum Chordata; class Mammalia; order Primates; family Cercopithecidae; genus Trachypithecus; species Trachypithecus francoisi. The sequence goes on along the minus strand of NW_022681468.1, from coordinate 31,761,569 downwards.
TTGAGGTCAGGAGTTCAAGACCAGCCTGGCCAGTATGGTGAAACCCTGTCTCTACCAGAAATACAAAAATTAGCTGGGCATGGTGGTGCATGCCTGTAGTCCCAGCTACTCGGGACTACAGGAGAACAGCTTGAACCCAGGAGGTGGAGGTTGCAATCAGCCAAGATCACACCACTGCACTCCAGCCTGGGTGACAGAGCGAGACTCCATCTCAAAAAAAAAGATCATAAGTGGAAATACGTAAATTTGCTTGTATATTATGCAGTATATATGTAACATATATTTATATTTTATATATAATTTATATATTTATATTATATAATATATAAACATATTTATAAATGTACTCATATATATACATACATGCATGTATGTATACACATGTATAAAGATGTACATACCTAGAGGCTCACTTCGAACAAATGGAATTCAGAAGAAGGGATGGCATATCACTTTCAAGATTCAGTTATAAAAAGGCCAGCTCCAGTCTCGGGTGCTGTCACTCTCTTCTTGGGTCACTCAGTTTGTGAGAGCCATGTCTCGAGCCGTCCTACAGAGAAGCTTGTGTGGCGAAGAACTGGAACTCCTTGCCAACAGTCACATAAGTGACCTTGAATGCAGATGCTCCAGCCTCAGTCAAGTCTTCAGAGTCCACAGCCCCTGTCAGTTGATTGACTACAGCTTCCTGAGAGACTGTTGAGCCAGAACCATCCAGGTAAGTCACTCCTGAATTCCTGACTCTCAGGAATTCTCAAAAAGACTGGAAATAAATATACCAAAATATTAAACCAGGTTATTCCTGTAGGGTGAGATTATGAGGGACTTTCACTTGTTTATTTTGTGTGCATGTTTATTTGTATTTTCTGCTTTTTCTTTTTGAGACCGAGTCTTGCTCTGTCGCCCAGGCTGGAATGCAGTGGCCAGATCTCAGCTCACTGCAAGCTCTGCCTCCCGGGTTCACACCATTCTCCTGCCTCAGCCTCCCGAGTAGCTGGGGCTACAGGCGCCCGCCACCTCGCCCCGCTAGTTTTTTGTATTTTTTTTAGTAGAGACGGGGTTTCACCGTATTAGCCAGGATGGTCTCAATCTTCTGACCTCGTGATCCGCCCGTCTCGGCCTCCCAAAGCGCTGGGATTACAGCTTGAGCCACCTCGCCCAGCCCCGCTTTTTCTAAGATGAAGCTATGTGGGTGATTTTGTAGCCAGAAAAGATAACCATTACAAAAAGTAAAGTTCAAATGGAAAGACAACCAACCAATATCTCGACGTGTGAGTAGCATGAAGTGGGCACATGGAGAGGAGCCAGTGGAGGAGCACCTGACCTGTTCTGGTGGAGGCTGCAGAGCCCTGGAGCACCAGGGGTCCTCTTTGGGCTTGTTAGTCCCCCTACCCCAGAAAGAACAAACCTGGTCAGCTTCCTGGGGTGACTCACTGAGGGGAGAATCCCTATGGTGCTTGATGTGGTCAGATCATTCTCTTGACCTGAACGTTTCCTCCTTCATGAATGGAAAACACCTGTCTGCTAGGAGCACCTCTTCCTCCTGACTCGCTGCCTCCTCCGTTGCACAGCGACCCACCAGGAACAAATCTTCATTTCAGTGTCTCAGACTCTGCATCCTCTGAGCCACTCGCCCCCTCCAGGACCTGCTTCTTTCCCGCTTCGGTCTGCCGGGCTCTGGGCTGAGCATCCTAGCCAGAGGCTGTGGTTGAGTGTGGGTCCTAGGGTTCAAACCCTCATCTCCCTATCGTTTCCTACGGTACGATTTTGGGCAAGTCATTGGACCATGTAGCTTTAGTTTCTTCATTTGTAAAATGGGATAAAACACTTCATGGCTGATGTCATGCATTTGAAGCAGTTAGAACAATGCATAGCATGCAGTAAGAGGGCTGTAAATGTCACATGTAGGAAATAAGGAAGACAGGCTCCCTGCCCTCGTAGAGCTTACAGCTTAGTGGGGAAAGACAGCCATTGAATGCATAAATACATACCAAAGGAGACAAAAGCGGGCAGCACCCCGTGGCCTGGAAAGCAAGATTTATCAACGACCCTGTCTTCAGATGAAAAAATAGGAAAATCAGCCAGGTGCGGTAGTCACGCCTATAATTCTAGCACTTCGGGAGGCCGAGGCAGGTGGCTTGCTTGAGGCCAAGAGTTTGAGACCAGCCTGGGCAACATAGCGAGACCATGTCTCCATTTTTAAAAAAAAAAAAGAAAAGAGAAAGAGGAGAATTCTCCCGGTCACACTCTGAGCTCAGTGGAGGAGCTGTAATTCCAACCTGATTTGTGTCATTCCAGGCCCTTGTACTCAAGGCCTCATGATTTGCACGAGCCCTAGGCACTCAGCCTTTGTGGGTTACTTCCTCTTTCACAGGCATCTGTGTGAAGAGACCACCAAGCAGGCTTTGTGTGAGCAATAAAGCTTTTTTTTTGTGGGGCGGGGGCATAAAAGCTTTTTATTTTCCCTCACATTCCAGCTCTTCGCTTTTTCTAAGACCTTTTCCAACTCAGAGCAAAGGCCCAAGAAGTTGATTTACACCTGAGAAACAAGTCGGGAACTATGCTGGTGCCCTCAGAGCCGGGTTCTAGACCAGTGGGACTCCCGGCACGGGTGGAAGCACGTAGCAGTGACACAGCAGAGAAGGCCACAGAAAAGAAGCAGGAGGAGCCCAAGACCAGCAGCCTGGGGCCACACAGAGCCAGCTCCTCTCCTCCGAGGTGAGCAGCTCAGTCAGCACAAGGCCTTCGTGGCGCCAGACACTAATGCACTCCTCACCCATTCTAGGGCTTAGGTGGCATTTCCGGCCCCCTCCTCTGAGCAGGATATGGGTGGCTGGCTGGAGGGTAGGATTCCTGGAACAGCACTAAAATACGGGCAGGTTCCTGTAGTCCTTTCTGTGGTCACCCTGACTGTGATAAGGACCAGTTGTCCTGCAGAAGATCCTTTCAATCCCATCTGACTACCCAGGACCGTGGCCTGGAATGTCCGGGTCTTGTTCCTGTCTGGACCGTCTCCGAAGTTCAAGGTGGTCAGTAAGCTCACGACGTGAGACCCTCGCCACTTCCCTGTGACTGTCCCATTCCTGGGACACAGGATCAGCTGGCCAAAAGATCTCAAAAAAGAGACCCAGTCCTGGGGGATGTCAGGGCTGCGCAGGCCAGTCCTGTGGGTGAGGAGGAAGCTGCCAAGGCCCAGGCCGGAGAGGCCAAGGAACAGCAGGATCAAAGTGGCACAGACCAGCGGTGGGTGGTGGGCCAGACACAGGTGCAGGTTGTGCCCTGCCTGGCAGTTGCCCATGGGGAGCAGAGGAGGCTGAGCCTCTGGAGAGAGCCCCTCCCTGCCGGGCGGAGGCCGGCGCCCCCACAATAAAGCTTTTTAATCACCTGGGTGCAGGTGAGCTGAGTCCGAAAAGAGACTCAGCACAGGGAGATAGGGGTGGGGCAGTTTTATAGGATTTGGGTAGGTAGTGGAAAATTACAGTCAAAGAGTGTTGTTCTCTGGTGGGCAGGGCGGGGGACACAAGGTGCTCAGTGGGGGAGCTTTTGAGCCAGGATGAGCCAGGAGAAGGAATTTCACAAGGTAGTATCATCAGTTAGGGCAGGAACAGGCCATTTCACTTCTTTTGTGATTCTTCAGTTACTTCAGGCCATCTGGATGTATACATGCAGGCTTGGGCTCAGAGGCCTGACATCCTCCATTAAAATAATAATAATAATAATGATATTTTAATTTTAATTTAATTTAATTTTTATTTTTTGAGACGGAGTCTCACTGTCAGCCAGGTTGGAATGCAGTGGCACGATCCTGGTTCACTGCAAACTCTGCCTCCCAGGTTCAAGCGATTCTCCAGCCTCAGCCTCCAGAGTAGCTGGGATTACAGGCGAGCACCACCACACCCAGCTAATTTCGTATATTTAGTAGAGATGGGGTATCTCCATGTTAGCCAGGCTGATCTCGAACTCCCAACCTCAGATAATCCACCCGCCTCCATCTCCCAAAGTGCTGGGATTACAGGCGTGAGCCACTGCACCCGGCCAATAATGATATTTTTACAACTGCATTACTATAAAGACAAATCTCATCAGGCTAGGTTGTCTTCATTTTTTTTCCCTTGTTTTAAAAGATATTAAAACATTTTTATGGGCTTCTAAAAGTATTTTGGGCCCTAACCAGTCTGCCTACGGAGCCTAATGAGTGAGTCCACACTGCTTATCACAGGGAGATGAATATGATACCATTCTTGCCCTCACAGGAGCTTTCAGTACAGTGGGAGAGATATGAGCATGAAACAATTAATTTTAGTAACAACAATTCTAGTTTAGATGTTTTGAGTGCTTGCTCATCTCATTTAATTCTCTCAATAACTTAAGAAGTAGTAAATAATGGCCGGGTGTGGTGGCTCATGCCTGTAATTCCAGCACTTTGGGAGGCCAAGGCGGGTAGATCATAAGGGCAGGAGTTCAAGATCAGACTACAAATACAAAAATTAGCCTGGCATGGTGGCGCATGCCAGTAGTCCTAACTACTCGGGAGGCTGAGATAGGAGAATTGCTTGAACGCGGGAGGCAGAGGTTGCAGAGAGCCAAGATCACAACACTGCACTCCAGCCTGGGCGACAGAGTGAGATACCATCTCAGGGGAAAAAAAAGAAAAAGAATTAGTAAATAATGTGATTTTTCACTTGACAGGCAAGGAAACGGAGGCCCAAAGAGTTTACACTGTTTGCCTGTGGTCCTAAACCTGTCAGGGATGGGGCAAAATTTTTACCAAGGTCTACGTGACCCATAGGCCTGGATTCATTCCCTCCCTGCTGCACTGCCTCCCATTGCAGTGTGGGAGGCAGAAGGAAATAACTGCTACAGGCGCAGGTGCAGTGGCTCATGTCTTTAACCCCAGTGCTTTGGGAGGTGAAGGAAGGAGGATCACTGAGACCAGGAATTTGAGACCAGCCTGGGCAACATAGTGAGACCCCATCTGTAAAAAAAATCAAAAAATTAGCCAGGTGTGCTGGTGCATGCCGGTATTCCCAGCTACTTGGGAGGCTGAGGCAGGAGAATCGCTTGAGCCTGGGTGAGCCATGATTGTACCACTGCACTCCGGGCAACATAGTGAGATGCTGTCTTTACGAAAATTAAAAAAAAAAACATTAGCCAGGCACGATGGCGCATGCCTGTGGTCCCAGCTACTTGGGAAGCTGAGGTGGGAGGATCACTTGAGCCAAGGAGGTTGAAGCTGCAGTGATCTGTGATCACACCACTGCACTCTAGTCTGGGTGGCAAGAGTGAGACCCTGTCTCAAAGGAAAAAAAAAAAATATATATATATATATAAAACCAACAAAACCTGCCACAATAGAAGTCTGAGAAGGAAGCTCTATATTAGTTGATTCTCACACTGCTGTAAAGATACTACCTGAGACTGGGTAATTTATAAAGAAAGAGGTTTAACTGACCCACAGTTCCACAGTTCCTCAGTTTCCTGGGGCCTCAGGAAACTTACAATCATGGCAGAAGGCGAAGGGGAAGCCACACACCTTCTTCACAAGGCAGCAGGAGAGAGAAGCATGAAGGAGGAACTTCCAAACACTTATAAAACCATCAAATCTTGTGAGAACTCACTCACTATCACGAGAACAGCATGGGGGAAACTGACCCCATGATCCAATTATCTCTTTCCCTTGACATGTAGGGATCACATTTTGAGAGGAGATTTGGTTGGGACATAAAGCCAAATCACATCATGCTCCAACTTCATGATGAATTCTGATGGGTCAGCGTGAGTGCCTGGGAGTGCCAAGTCTCAAGGAGACCTCACCTCTGAATATTACTTCTCTGCTGAGCACCCAGATGTCCCCCTCTGCTAAAAAGACCTCTTTCCTTTCCTACCCACTCACCCCAACTTGGTTAGGCTTAAGCATGATTGACAGATAGAGGTTAAGAAACACCATCTGAGGCCAGGCGCAGTGGCTCACACCTGTAATCCCAGCACTTTGGGAGGCCGAGGCAAGTAGATCACCTGATGTCAGGAGTTCGAGACTAGCCTGGCCAACATGGTGAAACCCTGTCTCTACAAAAAATACAAAATTAGCCGGGCATGGTGCCACACACCTGTTATCTCTGCTACTTGGGAGGCTGAGGCAGGAAAATCGCTTGAACCCAGGAGGCAGAGGTTGCAGTGAGCCAAGATTGCACATTGCACTCCAGCCTGGGCAACAAGGGTGAAACTCCATCTAGAGGAAAGAAAGAAAGAATGAGAGACAGAGAGACAGGGAGGGAGGGAAGGAGGAAGGAGAAAGAAAGAGAGAGAAAGAAAGAAAGAGAGAAAGGAAAGAAAGGAGGAAAGAAAGAAAAGGAGGAAGAAAGGAAGGGAGAGAAGGGAGGGGAGAGAGAGAAAAAGAAAGAAAGAAGAAAGAAAGAAAGAGAAAGAGAGAAAGAAAGGAAAGAAAGGAGTAAAGAAAGAAAAGGAAGGAAGGAAGGAATGGAGGGGAGAGAGAGAGGGGAAGGAAAGAAAAAGAAAGAAAGAGGAAAGAAAGAGAAAGAAAGACAAAGAAAGAAAAAGGAATGGAGGGGAGAGAGAGAAAGGAAAAGAAAGAGAGAAAGAGAAAGAAAGAAGGAAAGAGAAAGGAAAGAAAGAAAGGAAGGAGGAGAGAGAGAAAGGAAAAGAAAGAGAAAGAAAGAGGAAGGAAGGAAATGGAGGGGAGAGAGAGGAAAGAAAAGAAAAAGAAAGAAAGGAAAAGAAAGGAAAGAGAGAAAGAGAGAGAAAGAGAAAGAAAGGAAAGAAAGAAAGAAAAAGAAAGGAAGGAAGGAATGGAGGGGAGAGAGAGAGAAAGGAAAAGACAGAAAGACAGAAAGAAAGAAAGAGAAAGAAAAAAAGAAAGGAAGGAAGGAAGGAAGGAAGGAAGAAAGAAAGAAAGAAAAAGAAAGGAAGGAAGGAAGGAAGGAAAGAAAAGAAAGAAAGAAAGAAAGAAAGAAAGAAAGAAAGAAAGAAAGAAAGAAAGAAAAGACCATCTGATCTGTGAATGTGACCACAACACATTTAAGAGGGTGGGAACAACCCTCACTGGAATTATCTCATGGGCGCACCTGGGATGGAGAGTGGGGGTGGGTAGGAAGCCTGCCAAACTGCCTATGGGAGCCAATAATGGTCACCCGAATAAGAGAGAATGCTACCAATGGACTATATGTGTAGTTTTATATGTGTAAAATACATAAAACCTCCAATACATGTGGTTGGTTTTTGCCATAACTCTTGTGAGACTGGAAAAATGTCATCTGTCATGATATGATTTAACCCTTGCTTAAAATCCCGTGGCAGCTCCTGGTGGGCTTCCCTGGTGTGGCATCCCTGCCCCGTCTTGCTCTGGCTCCTGTCGTTCTCTGCTCCAGCCAGACTGAACAGCTGACACTTCCTTCTAAACAGTTCCAACATTTTAATCTTGGCTCTACCTTGGAATGCCCAGGGTTACGTGACTTGCCCAAGGACAAAATAAGGATGTAGTGGAGTTGATATTCAAAGCTGGATTTATCTCACTCCAAAGCAAGGACAAAGAATTCCCTTAGGAAATCAGCAGTGGCCCATCTATTTGTGTGGAGAAACAAGAGTTGCTTATAATTCTGGGTAATGAGATGTCCCCATCCCTTCACCTAGTCAACACTTGTGTCTCATTTAAAACTCAATTCAGGCATCGCTGCATTTTCAGTGGGGTTTTTTTTGTTTTGTTTTGTTTTTGTTTTTTGTTTTTTAGCTTTGAAGCTCATTTAACAATGAGCAAAGGGGTTGCAGAGTAAGAACGCTGATGTTTTTCTCTGGGAATAGGTGGCCACATCCAAAGACAAAGAAATGGTTCAAGGTCTGCATTTGGAGAGAAAACGCCATGCCCATTGCTGCAGCCTGAATTCCCAATGAGTAGTGCCTCTGTCTGGGGTTAAAGGATGATGTACCCATGTGGAACCAGGAAGTGGTAACTCCTTAAACCCTGCCACTCTTTCACACCTTTGGTATGACTCATTTTGATGAAATTCAACGAACGCGGAGCACCTGCTCATGAAGCAGAATATTTTTGAGCTAGAAAGCTCCACGACTTCCTCTCCTTAAGACTGCAGAAAGCTTAGCCCCAGGCTATGGAGACAGCCAGCAGAATGACCACTGGCACCAGAGGACACTGGTCTTGCCTGCCCACCCTTCACTGTGCTGGCCCCTCACCCCTGTGCTGGGTGCAGTAGGGACTGGTCCTCCAAGTCTCACTTGGGACTTGCCCAAGTGAGAGACACTTGGGCAGATAATATAGCCATATATGCATGCAGATATATATGGCTATACTTTTTTTTGCTGTTGGGTTTGTTGTTGTTGTTGTTGTCGTTATTGTTTTGAGACAGAGTCTTGCTCTGTCATCCAGGCTGGAGTGCAATGGCGCAATCTCGGCTCACTGCAACCTCCACCTCCCAGGTTCAAGCCATTCTCTTGCCTCAGCCTCCTGAGTAGATGGGATTACAGGCATGCACCACCACACCCGGCTAATTTTTTGTATCTTTAGTAGAGACAGGGTTTCACCATGTTGGCCAGGCTGCTCTCAAACTCCTGACCTCATGACTCGCCCGCCTTGGCCTTCCAAAGTGCTGGGATTACAGGCGTGAGCTACTGCGTCCGGCCTGCTGGCAGACCACCAATTCGTATATACTGACTGATGTCAGTTTCAGGAAATCAAAAAATATATGTATATGTATCAGTATCTAAATTTCCATCCATTTCTACATCTGTCCAGAAGGATATTCGTTAAAATATTAACAGTAGTTCTCTCTGAATGGCAGGATTATAATTATTTCCAGACCTTCCAAATTTTCCAAAGTTCCCGTGCATTAGTTACATGGTCTGAAGAACAGGCCCAAAGCCCATTCTTTTTTAAATAGCTGAGACTCCAAGTCTAGGGGATGCTCAGAGTGACGGACAAAGCCCTTCCTTGGAGGATGATTCTAGGAAGATCCTGGGGCGTCAGCCTTCTCTGAGCAGTGTCTTTGCTGCCCTCTCGTGGTCGTTTGGAAGCTCGGCAAGTCCTAGTCCAGCCCCTTTCTTGTGGAGCAGGTTCTTCTTCAGATTTGCTCTCTGAAGCCCAATTTCTTGGAACTGTTTCCTTTTGTTTCATTTTTCTGAGATGGAGAATTCTTTTAAATTTAAAAAACAAAGGGTCTGGCGCGGTGGCTTACGCCTGTAATCCCAGCACTTTGGGAGGCCAAGGCGGGCAGATCACGAGGTCAGGAGATCGAGACCATCCTGGCTAACGCGGTGAAACTCCGTTTCTACTAAAAATACAAAAAATTAGCCGGGCGTGGTGACAGGCGCCTGTAGTCCCAGCTACTTGGGAGGCTGAGGCAGGAGAATGGCGTGAACCCGGGAGGCGGAGCTTGTAGTGAACCGAGATTGCGCCACTGCACTTTCCAGCCTGGGCGACAGAACGACACTCCGTCTCGAAAGAAAAAAAGTAATTAATTAATTAAAAAAACAACAAAACTGGAAAAAAAAAGTTTAAAAGAAAACTCCTAAATGAGGTGACTCCAGTGTAAGCCTCTTTAAAGCTCTGATGGAAAAGTCATTCTTTTAAAAACCCAAACCCCTCAGCCTCCATTTCACAGCCAGAGACAGGGGAAGTGCCATTGCTGGAGGGGACCTGGGGTGCGCTCGCCTGCTGACTTCTCACTACTGACTGAGGATATCTTTGGTTTTGGTCAGCGTCATTACTGCCAAAGCCACCAGCACACCTGCCAAGATGCAAAGGATGGTGTTTCTCACGGAGTCAGTTGAGGCCATCTGCTCCGTGCCCTTATAGAATCCCAAGAAGTCATGGCTGATGCTGGAGCCCTCAATCCCAGAACACCTTGAGACTGTGTGGCTTTAACAATTTACACCACCTCTCTGTTTCTTCATCTGCAGCATGGAATTGTAACCGTGCCTGCCTAGATTTAAACTCTAGTTCCACCATGTACCAGCTGATAACCTTGGACACATTACCAACACCTTTGTGCTTCAGTTTCTTCACCTATAAAATTGGGGGGGAAGTAATGCCTAATTCATAGGGCTATGAATATGGAATTAATTAATACATGTGAATAATTAGAATAGTGCCTGGAGTATAAATAGTTCTTAGTAAATGTTTATTATTGTTGTTGTTACTGTTACCAGTTACCAAAGCATATTATTAGTTAAATGTCACTCTATGAATGCATACAGTTTGGAGTAAGGAATGTATTATTTGATACGCCTTTTGTATTAGGAACATCCTAGGTTCTATTTATTTAATACTCACTACAACTCATCAAGGAAGGTATTATTATCCTCATTTTACAAAAGAGGAAACTAGAATGCAAAGATATTAAATAACTTGCCCAAGATCACATAGCCAGGCAATATGGAGCCAGGGTCTGATCCTGTTATTTGCCTCAGAACCTCTATTCTTTCCTGTCCATTTGGTTGACTGCTACCTACTGAAGTTAGATTGGTTAGTCTTTTTTTTCCAGACAGGGTCTCACTATGTTGTCCAGGCTGGTCACACACTCCTAGGCCCAAGTAATCCTCCCACCTCAGCCTCCCAAGTAGCTGGGAATACAGGCACATGTCACCGCTTTTACTAATTTTTGTTCTGGCATACTTTATCTCCCACTCCTACTTGGTTATAAGTTAGGGTAATACCAATTGCTATAACAGATAAACTCTAAATCTCCATGGCTTTTTTTTTTTTTTTTTTTTGAGACAGAGTCCTCCCGGGTTTACGCCATTCTCCTGCCTCAGCCTCCGGAGTAGCTGGGACTACAGGCGCCCGCCACCTCGCCCAGCTAATTTTTTGTATTTTTAGTAGAGACGGGGTTTCACCGTGTTAGTCAGGATGGTCTCGATCTCCTGACCTCGTGATCCGCCCGTCTCGGCCTCCCAAAGTGCTGGGATTACAGGCTTGAGCCACCGCGCCCGGCTATCTCCATGGCTTTACAACAAACTTTATTTCTCATGTATGCAATAACTCCCCATTGGTGGACAGGTCTTCCACGTGGTGATTCAGGGATCCAGGCTCCTTTGGTCTTGTGGTTCTACTTTCCTCTGGGACTTTGGAGTCTTCTGCATTTAGCTAGTGAATGAGCAAAGAATATGGGCCAGGCCTGAAAGTGGTGCTTCTCATCTGTCCACATTCCATTAACTTAAAACTCAGTGGCGCAGTCACACCTCACTGCAAAGAAGGCTAGGAAATGTAGTCTTGCTCTGTGTCCAGGAGGCAGAGGAAACATGAGAGTTAGTCTCTGCCATGCTGGCCTATGTCTTATAGAGCTCTGCTGTCTTAATTTAAATTTTAGTTCCTCTGGGAAGAGATCCTGACTCCCTCAGGTCTGGATTGGACACCCCTCCTCTGTACTTCCTCCCTTCCTCTCTTGTGGCATTTATTGCATGGAAATACACACATATATATAGGAAATACACACACACACACACATATATATATATATATTTTTTTTTTTTTTGAGACAGGGTCTCACTCTGTCACCAAGGCTGGAGTGCAGTGGCACAATCACGGCTCACTGCAGCCTCAACCTCCCAGGCTCAAGCAACCCTCACACCTCAGCCTCCCAAGTAGCTGGGACCACAGGCACGCACTATCATGCCCAGCTAATTTTTGTATTTTTTGTAGAGACGTGGTTTCACCATGTTGCCAGGCTGGTCTCAAACTCCTGAGTTCAGGCAATCCTCCCACCTCGGCCTCCCAAAGTGCTGGGATTACAGGTGTGCATCATTGCCCCTGGCTAGAATTACAATTGCTTACTCATCTGTCTCCCTCATTAGACTGTGGGCTCTAGGGCAGGGGGTCCATCAGTTTTGGTCACTGATGAATTCCCAGCTGTGACGTGGAGCCTGGCACAAGCTGGTGTTAAATAATTGTTCGATGGATGATGTCTGGGTTAATGGCTGAGGGGGCAGAGGAAGTGGCTGCGAGTGGTCTCTTGGGCTCCACCAGAGGTGTGCTCCCCTCCTCCACTGTCAGTCAGTTTCAGAACCATGGGACAGCTCGTCTGGGAACGGGGCTGGAAAACCCTCTGAGGTTGAGGTTGGGGCCTCTGTTCTTTAAGAGTGGAACTGAGACGTTGCATGTGGTCACAGGTTGTCTGCACCTCTGCACCTGGCGCCAAGGAGGACCCCACACAGACGTCCCCTCCATCAGTGAATTCCAGCACATGTACCCTACAGAGCCTGGCTTTGAACTTAGGCAGCATAAATCACAACCATAAAGATAAAACGATAGATTGCGCTTACTTATTTACGATTTAAGGCTTGTTCACTCCCCAAAATTTTTACAGTAGCTTACAAAATGAACACAATGAGAAAGAAGCTTGAACAGAGGAGAAAAATCAGTCAAAGTGATACCAGATCATTGAAAATCTGATGGCTCCAGGAATAACAAGATAAGTAGTGTTTCATTTTTATTTTTTGTTTCTAAGTCTTTATTTTGGGACAAGTTTTAGTTTTTTATAGCTGATCTCTTTTTGTCCTCCTTTCCCCCTCACTGTCTCTGGGTAGCTGGTATTTGCAAGTCTTGGCATATAACTGAGATGAGGACTGGGCCTGTAGTCAACTTTTGACCTCTCTTTTTGGGGTTCCAAGCACCTCTTCAGACCCAAGCCCTCAAGCTCATCTATCACTCCTTTTCCCTGACTACAGGTCCCCCTCCACAGCCTGATATTAAGATGACGGTTGGCCAGGCACAGTGGCTGATACCTGTAATCCCAGCATTTTGGGACGCTGAGGTGGGAGGATTGCTTGAGGCCTGGAGTTTGAGACCAGCCCAGGCAACATAGTAAGACTCACCCCCTCCCCATCTCTATCAAAAAATAAAAATAAAACATAGCAAGGCGTGGAGGTGCGAACTTGTGGTCCCAGCTACTCTGGAGACAGAGGCGGGAGGATCACCTGAGCCCAGGAACTTGAGGCTGCAATGAGCTATGATCACGCCATTGCACTTCAGCCTGGGTGACAGAGTGAGACTGTCTCAAAAAAATAAAAATAAGGAAAGAAAGATGAAGGTAATGTTCATGAACAAAATCATAGTTCTTATATGCTGTGTATGAGAAACCTCATTTAACAAGACAAGGAGATGGTACAGCATGGTGGTAGGGCAAGAAATCCCAGCCTGGCACCTCCCGGCTGGCGATCTTGGCAAGTTACTTCACGGCCCTGAGCCTCCATTGACTCATCTCGGAAATAAGATCATGGGACCCAGATGATCTGAAAATGCCCTCAGAGGGGCAACATGTGACATCAGGCGGACCTGAAGGAGGACAAGTGAATCAGGCTGCTGCTCTCATTAGCAGCTTGGTGGTGGGGAGGGTCGCTAAGCCTGCAGGGAGAGGGAGGAAAGAGGGACGGCACCTGTGGGGGCACCTGACTTGGGGTTCTTCGTGGAGAGGAGTCTAGGGCATGTCTCCTCTCATCGTGCTTTGGGGGTAGCTGAATTTAGAGGCGGGGAGCCACCATTTCTCCCAGGGACCTCTCCCCTCTTTACACATGCTGATTACAGGGACCCTACAGATTGACTTTGGAATGGGAGACTGGGAGTCTTGTCTCTGGGCTCAGGCCCCTGGAGAAAGGGAGGGTAAGATTCAGCTTGGGGCCTGGGCTGAAGTAAGCCTGGCCTGTGCCCCTAATGGGGCAGGGAATCTGAGGGAGGACAGAGGCGTCTGTAGGCTGAGGTGCACCAGGCCTCAGTGAGATTTATATTCTAGAAACTTCTCTGGCCCCCACACAGGCCAATTCTGTGCTGATTCATAAAAGAGAAGAAGAAGAAGAAAAAAACAACATTCTAGGTTCCAAAGGAGCAAATTTGCAGTGAGTTTTACAAAGCCAGTCTAAGCTGGAGAAGGGGTTTCCCCCAAACTCTCCCTGCACACCCAGCAATTCACTCAGAGCCTAGGAGCATGCTGGGAGGTGGGCTGGAAGGAGGCGGGGATGGAGAGTGGGGAGGGGGATTGGGGAGGGTGCTTGTCTTCTCCTAGGACATTTATCACCAGGCTGACAAGTCCATGACCCCCCGCTTCTCACAGACTTTCTACCATGTCACTCTGAGGCTGCAAAGTCCTGCTTGAAAGCAACTTCTCTACCCTGTAGTATAATGCATGTACAAAAACAACAGAAATATTTACCAAGGGGAAAAACATCCCCGATAATCTTATCACCGCATCAGATGAACTGTTTTCATTTTTCTGGGCTTCCTTCCATCCCAATCTTCATAGTTGAATCATAAATCAACTACACTTATGGTATTAACTTTTTTTTTCTTTCCTAACGTGGTGTGATATTGGGCGAGTTTCAGTTTCCTCATTTGTAAGATGGGACCCTCATAATACCCACCTCACAGAGTGGAGTGAGCCTCAAATGAGATTCTGATTGTAAAGCACTTGGCATGGGGCCTGGCACATAGTAGGTGCTCAATGAATGGTAGCTGTGATTATTGTTTCTGGAAATATCTCTGATTCTCATTATAAGTTCTGCACTATTAGAATTTTTCAACTCTTTACATTATTGTGATAAAGTTGGAACTATTGTACTTGCTTTAAAAGAAACCTGGTTATGGTGAAATATCTTATATGATTATCCATTAAAGGTTTACATCAGCAGATGTACAGGTGCCCTGTTATTCCACAACTAGGGGAGCCAGTCCCTGTCCACGTGGTCATTTTGGGGGTGGGGATGGGGCAAGGTGGTCTCATTACAGCTGAGACCTTTTCTTTCTTTTTTTTTTTTGAGACAGAGTCTCTCTCTGTCCCCCCGGCTGAAGTGCAGTGGCACGATCTCGGCTCACTGCAAGCTCCACCTCCCCGGTTCACGCCAGTCTTTGGCTTCAGCCTCTAGAGTAGCTGGGACTACAGGCTCCCACCACAACACCCGGCTAATTTTTTGTATTTTTAGTAGAGACGGGGTTTCACTGTGTTAGCCAGAATTGTCAGCTGAGACCTTTCCTGGCCTGAGTGGATGGTAGCAGGCCATGCTGATGTCACCTTTCTTCAAAGATGGGGAGATTCCACCACCCCATCTTCCCATCCCCATGATGCCCAAAGGGTCCCTGGGAATCTCAGCTCAGTTGTCTTCTCATTGTGTGTTATGGGAGAAGCGACCTTTAGATGTTCGCACAGGTAAATCAACTGTTTTTTTGTGGTGCTGAAGAAAGGTGCTGGACCCTTCCTCTACTGTGCTGCAGAGAAGGGGTGGTGTTGGGGAATATTAAGTGGCGCATCTCTGCATAGCTAAAAGGCTGAGCTGGAGCATGGGCCACTGGGGCACGTGTGGTTTTGCTGAGCTTCCATTCTCTGGCCAGTGAAATGAAGCCTGTGAACATGGCAGTCATGGAGCCAAGTGATTCTTGGCTTTGGGAAGGAAATTGGCGATGTCACTGGACATTTGCCCCAAAGACTTGTCACATGATGTGAGACCTCTTTGCCTCTGAGTCATATTCTGAGTCACAGGATACGGCCACACTAATGATGGCAGAGGCTGCCATTCACCAAGTGCGCCCGAGCCGTAAAGTCATGGAATCCTCCAAACAGCTGGGTGATGTATATACTGGTAATATCTTCATTTTTCAGGTGAGAAAATTAAGGTGCTGAAAGATCAAATAATTTGCCTAAAGGCACATGGTTTGCAAGGGGTGGAGCTGTGAGTCAATTCAGCCGGTCTGATGCTAGTTCCCCCCATCCTTTTCGGAGGAGGGAAGTATCATAAAACTGTTGATTTCATTTAACAGAATTTTAAATGAAGTCTATGTGTAGATGAACATAAGAGATAGCTAAAATCTCAATGTGAAAGAATATCCTTTCATAGAGTTTCTGAGTTTCAAGGTCCTTCCAACTGCTAACACTTGACATTTGACACCTTGAGATTTTGTCCACAGAAAGTAGCAACATCATCCTTATACAAAGACCCAACTGCATGAGGTTATAGTAGAGCTGTGTTACAGTCACTACGCAGTTCCGTGAGTTTCAAAATTAGTTTATTTTCTTTGTGTCAAATTTCAGTGCCATTTTCTTCCTCATCACCTCCTCCCCTCACTTTTTTCCCCTTCTCCTTTTTCTTTTTCCCCCTCTCTCTTCCTCTTCTTCCTCTACCTCTTCTTTCCCTTTTCTTCTTCTTCTATAAATTATCAAACTATTTGAAAACACTTAGGACCTCTGCTCATTTATCTTCATACACAAAGGTAACAGAAATTGGCCTACTTCCAGTCCCACAACAACCCTCAGGGTCACCTGATATTATTGATGGGATTTAGGCAACATCATAATTTCAAGTTTGGCAACCATATGGGTACCAGCAATAGAAGCTGCAGGCTTAAATTTTCCAGAGTGGTAGAACTTGTTCCAGAATGCCAGTCAAGATCCCAAATGTAGGTAGAAAGACATAGATGTCACTTGGGTTGTCCAGAGCTGGCAAGTTTCCAAGTGTGCAAAACCACAGGAGGTGGGACATCCTCTGCTTTTGCAAAGCTTATAATACCACAGGAAGCAGCCAGACAGTCCACTCTAGAACATTCTGCCAATGAGAAGATACTGCAGAGCATGGATAAGTCACTCTTTGAGAGCCCATGCTCCTAACCAATCTGCCATGTTGCATTTTCACCTTGAGCCATGATAAGACCATTGGAAATTAGGAAAGGAATCATATTGCCCCAACTTTTCATTCTGAAGAAGTTCTCAGGAGTTGGAGATAATATTTTCATAGACTCTTAAAGTTTTAAGGCTCCGTAAAGGCTTCCCTAGAGTAGATCAAGCATCCTCAGCCTACAGATGAGGCCACTGAGGCTGGACCAAAGGCATTTTCAGGGTCACACAGCTAGTTAGTGGCAAAGCCAGATCCAGGTCCCTGGTGACTGATTCTCAGTCCCTGGTTCTCTCTGCCACACCACATCATGTCCCTCTCAACACCAAAGCTGGAGTGGTGAGAAAAGGCTTCATGGAGGAGGAGGAATGTGATCTAGGCCTTGAGGGATGGGGTGTGGGTGGGCTCGAAGGAAGGGCCGGGCTTTCTAATGCCGCTTTAGTTTCCTTTGTGACATTCCCAAGGGATTGTCAGCTCCTTCAAGGTAAATAGGTCTTCAACCTTCTGCCCTATTGCAGAGTTCCCGGCATGAGGTGGACACGAAACCCTAACTCTCTTCTCCAGGGAGTGAAACTCCTTGTTTTTAAGACATTTGCCAGAGCACCGGGCCCTGAATAGAAATTCAGCTTCTATTTTTCTGCTTCCTTCTTTACTTCCTACAGATGACACTTTTGAGAGCATGCTCTCAACTACAATCCCTCCGGCCCCTGTCTGTGAGAGCTGTCCAGCACCCTCTGTAAGAATGGGCGCTGGCAGCCATGTTTGTAAGACCAACTCCTCACCCCCAGTGAGTGACTGAGGAGCACAGGACTAGACTCTTGACTCAAAGTAGACTCATGAGAGCCCCTCTCCCAGTTTGGAATTTTGACTTTGAGGGGCTTCTCAGACTCCTCTGATGGCTTGGACTGAGGCAATGTGGGCTCGAGTTGCTGGGGGGTGTCCATCCTCAGACATGTGGGGAAGGCCCGCGCGCAGAGATGGGGGGAGATGAACAGAAGCAGGGAAGCTGCAGTGATGAGAAACTCTGAGAAGCCAGCCACCCTGGGCCTCTGGAGGGCCCTGCCCAGAGGAGGCCTTCAGCTCTTTTGAAGGCCTCTTTTCCAGTCACAGCAGAAGGACGGTCTGCTGCCTGGAACCTCACCATATTCTGATGTTATCGAGTTTCTGCAGAAGGAGCTCACTCAGCCTGTGCTCTGACAGAGCCACCAGGGGAAGTCCTTGGTTAGGCTTTGTGCTGGAGGAACCACAGTCCTGAGGGGGTGTAGGGGGAGTGTTGTTGAAGGGGAACTTTCTTTTCTTTCTTGAAGAGAGACTCTTGGCCTGGCAGTCACAATTTGACCTATGCTCCAGAAGGAATGGGAATCTGGAGAAGATGCTCCTTCTTTTCTGCAACAGGTTTTAATCGGTGGTCTTCATGGCACCACGAATGGAAGAGAAGAGGCCTCCGTGGTAACTTCACCTGCAGGCATTGTGCTGGGTACCGAGGAGCAGAGAGACTAAGACGATCTTGTCTATAGTTAGTGAGTGAGATGGACCTCTCTGAATAGAGAGGCAATGAGATGAAAAAGCCATGCTAAGGGAATGCACAGGCAGTGAAGGGCTCCCAAGAACCTCCAACCTGGTGCATCAGAGAACATTTCCCAGTGGGGATGGCAACTGAGTGCAGGCCTAAGGAACAACTAGGAGTTGGCTAGGCCAGAGGGGTAGGGGACAACCCAGAGGAAGCAGCAAGAATAGAAGAGCACTTTGGGAGGCCGAGGCAGGCGGATCATGAGGTCAGGAGATTGATACCATCCTGGCTAACACGGTGAAACCCTGTTTCTATTAAAAATACAAAAAATTAGCTGGGCGTGGTAGCGGGTGCCTGTGGTCCCAGCTACTCAGGAGGCTGAGGCAAGAGAATGGTGTGAACCAGGGAGGCAGAGGTTGCAGTGAGCTAAGATCGCACCACTGTACTCCAGTCTGGGCGACAGAGCAAGACTCCGCCTCAAAAAAAAAAAAAAAAAAAAATAGAAGAGCAGAGCTGAGAAAGACAATGGTGGGCGGGGGGTCCTGGACCAGTGGCCGGAGCCGCGAAGAGTGAGGAGCAGCGAAGAGTGAAATGCCTCCAGCTTCTGGCTGGAAAGCTTACCAGAAAGAAGAGGGACCATATGAGGGAGTGGGGGCTTTGTCCTGCAGAGCTGCCATCTCCAATCCTCCTGGATTTTCCATTCCATCTGTTAAATTAAAATAATTTTTTTAATTTATGAATTTCATTAGAAATTATTTTGCACAGGGACCCATGGCCTGGGACACATTGCCTTAGCCCACCCCAGCCCCTGTGAAACTTTTTAGCATGCCAAAATATTTGTACATATCTGTATATAATATAAATACAGGGCTGGCTGCAGTGGCTCACACCTGTAATCCCAGCACTTTGGCAGCCTGAAGCAGGCAGATCACTTGAGGTCAGGAGTTCGAGACCAGCCTGGCCAACATAGTGAAACCCCATCTCTACTAAAAATACAAAAGTTAGCTGGGCATGATGGTGCACACCCATAATCCCAGCTACTTGGGAGGCTGAGGCATGAGAATCGCTTGAACTCAGGAGGCGGAGATTGCAGTGAGCCGAGATGGCACCACTGCACTCCAGCCTGGACAACAGAGTGAGACTCCATGTCAAAAAAAAAACAAAGCATATGTATAATTGTTTACAAGGCAGTATACATATATTTATTTACAAAATAGATGTTTGCTCTTATACCAATTATTAAATATGATCATAGCTTAATTTCTTTCATATTACTTTTGGATAAAAATAAGTAGACATAGAAATTCTGAAACAGGCTCTGCAACCCACTGTACATATAAGAGAACTGCTCTATAGATGAGGTTGGGAGCCCCCCAGAGAATCTGAGGACCATCCCTTTCCTCCGAATCAACGAGATGTGTAATTGTGGCTTGGGTTTTCAAAGCCACTGCTGGTTGCCTCTGTGCTGCGTGATTCAGAGCAAGAAACCTCAGTAGCAGGCCCAGGCTCTGTGTTGCCTTAGACTAAACATCTAGAAGCCCCTGGGCCTGGTGACCTGCAGTCTGAATTTCTGGATGTGCACAACACCATGACCGTGTGCTTTTCTCTTTTTTGTTTAAGTCAACTGGAACCTGGACTTTATGGTTTCAGGGCTGTCAACAGAAAATGTAGAATTCATATTGCTGCGGTCTTGCTGTGAAACTTTTTGTGAGCTGAGCTTTCTGTCTGGACAATCTGTCCTGAATGCCATACACAGCAGAAAACACAGGTCGACCTTTGTCTGGGTCCAGAACATCCAGGCCAGCAAATGGTGGAGACATCATGCTGAGTGGGGGATGCGGAGTTTTCCAACCACATCACAGGAACTTTCTAGGGGCTTGGGGCTCAGCTCTCAGTGTCATTAAGGTAGTTAGAGAATTGACTCTGATGTTGCTCTCTTTGTCTCCAGCTTGAGAGCAGGGACTGCTGGAAGCACTGGGACCTTATTTTGCCCTTGGGGCTGAACTCTTCACAAAGGAGATGCCTAATGAGGCTTGAAGGTGGCATCTCCCTGAGCTTTTTCAGAGGAATCCAGGAGCAGCGGTGACAACTAAATGGTAGCAGCAGTGACACCAACACAGCAGACATTTACGGAGTGGTGACCACGTGCTCAGGGCTAAGCGCTTTCTAGTCATCATCTCATTGAACTCTCCCAACAAAGTGTGTGGCTACTTTTATTACTTCCACTCCACAGATGGCGCCCGAGCCTGGGAGAGGCTTACTCAGAGTCCCACAGTCATTATAGAGCTGGGGTTGCCAGGAGTCCCGGGCCCCAGGCTCCAGTCGCTCTTCCCACCATAGGAGCTGGCAGGACTGGGCTTTGGATCCTCATCTCCTACCACCGTGTTTTGGAAGTATCTATTCTTTTAGGTTCTGCTAACCAAGCCAGGACTAAACCAAAAGGAGAACTCACAAAAGGGTAGCCTTAGGATGTTCACTCAAAACTGCAGGGCATACAATGGTAAATAAGTAAATAGGTTTAAATGTTTTTTAAATTTTAAATTTAAAAAATAAATAAGGCTGGGCACGGTGGCTCACACCTATAATCCCAGCACTTTGGGAGCCCGAGGTGGGCAGATCACTTGAGGTCAAGAGTTTGAGACCAGCCTGCCTGATATGGTGAAACCCTATCTCTACTAAAAATACAAAAATTGGCCAGGCGTGGTGGCACGCATCTGTAATCCCAGCTACTCAGAAGGCTGAGACAGGAGAATTGCTTGAACCTGGGAGGCGGAGGCTGCAGAGAGCTGAGCTCGTGCCACTGCACTCCAGCCTGAGTGACAGAGCAAGACTCCGTCTCAAAAACATAAATAAATAAAATTAAAAACAAAAAACTGTGGAGTATTATCTAAGCCTGGTCATTTTATGCTTTCCTGGCGGCACTTTCTGATCAGGAATAAGATGGGAGAGGCCAGATTGAATCAGTTTATCTGTTGGAAGGAGATAAAAGGAGAAAGTTTTTCCAAGCAGTTCCTAAGGGGGAGATTTTTTTGTTGTTGCTATTGTTCTTAACTACTATAAAAATGGTTCATGCGTGTGATAATAAAATTTCAAACAGTTACAAAAGGATAAAGAAAACATAAGTTTTCCACATCTATTGGCCTACCCCTAGATTCACTCATTAGAGGCAAACATTTAAAATCAGATCTAGGTTTTGTCCTCCTGTGGTTATAGACAGAATTCTAAAATATGTTTATACTTCTCTCTCTTAGTTTCTCTGCTTTAAACATTATTTGAAAACTCCTCTATACTTTGAATAGTGAGGAATTTAACTCAGTTATATTTCACCTCATGCTCCCCCTCCCAATTTTTATTTTTATATTTA
The DNA here is from genome assembly GCF_009764315.1 of Trachypithecus francoisi. Taxonomy (NCBI): domain Eukaryota; kingdom Metazoa; phylum Chordata; class Mammalia; order Primates; family Cercopithecidae; genus Trachypithecus; species Trachypithecus francoisi. The sequence continues at coordinate 31,740,084 of NW_022681468.1, read as the reverse complement.
GTCTATCGGAATCTTTGTAACTTTAAATAATACACTTACATCTCGATTTCTTGGCCCATCACCTTTTATGTCTAACTTACACAGTGTAAGTTCAGGAAAACATATAAGGCAGACTTCCTTCCACCTTGTAACTGACATTGGGGTGTGGTGCGCTGCCCAGATCCCTTTCAGGACCAAGGCCTCGATTCCCCAACTTTGGGGAGTGCTGGCAGCTAACAGGTCTCGGTTGAGTCCCTCTCCAAGAATTGCTCTTGGCAGAAGGGAGATACCTGGAGTTTATATGAGAGATTATGCCACCTCCCAGAGGGCAGCCCATATCCAGTGACTGGTCAGTATGGGTTACGTGTTATAATGGCCTAGCCAGCCGATTGGCCTCAATGGAGCAACTTCAAAAGGCCATCTACCTCCTCCCAAACTTCTTGCAGCATCGACTGGGGCCTTGTATCTACTCACTCCTCCCCTGCCTGGTCTTGGTTCCTTCAACCTTCACAGGTGATGTTTCTGAGAACACTCTCTAATAACCCCCCTGTACCCAAGTCTTAGAGTTTCGGAGTCTGTTTTCTGGGGAACTTATAAATACCTTCTCTGTATCTCCTATTTCTATTTCTGATTTTGGTCAGCTAAACAATTAATTTAAATTTTTTTTTACTGTGAAATATTTCAAACATACAAACAAGAAAAGATAATAATAAAATTAAAACCAGAAGAAACACCACCATAAATAACATTATGTCATTTTTTATTCTACCATGACTTTATTATATTACTTTACTATAATTTCATCTTCCATGCTTTATTCAAAGATTGTTCCTAAGAATTGAAAACAGAAGACAGCAATTAAAATATTTTCATTGTGAATTCTTTAGTGATAATCTAAATAGTGAGGTTCAACCTGCAGACAAGCAAATGTAACCCTATGCTATTCAAACTGAGCCGCCTAAAAGGAACTGTTGCAGGATCAAATGTCAAATGGATTTTTTTTTGCTGTTACAATCTACTAATTGCTTAAAATTGTATTACATTTTGGTTTGCTTCTTTTTCAGATTACAACTTTCTATGTAGATTTTTACTGGAGTCGCCTTTGTTTCATCTCGGTGACAAAATAACATAAACTTTTCCTACTATGATCATGTAGTGTTTTATCAACCATTTTAAAAATGTTTTTGGGAAAAAAGCAACTCAAACAAAAAGTTGCCGTAATGGAACAGTGAGCCTCCATTCTATAATGGGTTCACAGTTTTAAATACACACACACATCGCTTCTCGGCCTTTTGACTAAGATCAAGTGTAAATACACACACACACACACACACACACCCCCCACACACTTATATATTTATTTGTAAGCCATTAGAAAATAACTTGTAGAAAACATGACCTATCAGTCTTAAGTACTTCAGCGTACATCTCCTAAAGACAAGGACACAACCACGATGTCATTATCACACCTGAGGAATTTCACGATGATTTAATAATATCATCTAATATACTATCTAGATATAACTTGTAGGTAACATGACACATTGCGCTTAAATACTTCAGGGCGCATGTAAAATTAATTCGTTCTGGCCAGGCACGGTGGCTCACACCCGTAATCCTAGCACTTCGGGAGGCTGTGGCTGGCGGGTCACTTGGGGTCAGGAGTTCAAGACCAGCCTGGCCAACGTGGTGAAACCCTGTCTCTATTAAATATATGAAAATTAGCCGGGTGTGGTGGCAGGCACCTGTAATCCCAGCTATTTTGGAGGCGGAGGCAGGAGAATCGCTTGAACTCAGGAGGTGGAGATTGCAGTGAATTGAGATCTCACCACTGCACTCCAGTCCGGGTGACAGAGTGAGACTCTGGCTCAACAAATAAATAAAAATTAAATTAATTCGTTCTGTTTCTAATAGAACTAATTGGCCACATTCAAGGGCTCCATACCCACATGTGGCTAGTGGTTATCATGTTGGATGATGCAACTTGAGGCAGTAGCCTGTTGCCCACCTTCATTTCCGCTCCACTTTTTACTCCAGTCTTGGTACTTGCACATTATTAATTTTAGCCAAGGCTCTTTCCACCATGGTTTCTCTCTCACAATGGTTCTTTCATTTTCTCTTACCCAGAAATTATTCAGGCTGTCTCCTGGCCTGCTCACATTTCTCCCTCCCATTATTAAGTGTTGCTATGAATCTGCTCCTCTCTGCATATCTACTCTGTCATCGCAATGGCACGTAAAGCACATGGGCTTAGTCTCTCTCAGATCAGAGATGTGGGGGGATTTTAAGAGTAACCTTTGGATAATAATATAATAATAGAATTAGAAAGCCCACTGGTGTGTCTATTTTCTCAGCCCTTAACTGTTTGTTTTTTTGGGTTTTTTTTAGATAGAGTCTCTCTCTGTTGTGCAGTGGCAGGATCTCAGCACACTGCAACCTCTGCCTCCCAGGCTCAAGTGATCCTCCCATTTCAGCCTCCAGAGTAGCTGGGACTGCAGGGTGCACACCACCACTCCCAGCTAACTTTTGTTTTTCTTTTCTTTTTTCTTTCTTTTTGGAGAGATAGGGATTTGCCATGTTGCCCAGGCTGGTCTCAAACTCTTGAGCTCAACCAATCTACCCGCGTTGGCCTCCCAAAATGCTGGGATTACAGGCATGAGCCACCATGCCCAGCCAGTTCTTAACTTTTTAATCCTACCGTGTATCTAAATGGATCCAAAAAAGCTATCCCAACCAGTAGAATGAGAGAGGAATAATAACCTTTGTATCCTTCCAGATATATCCTTGAGGATAATAGTGTGCATAGAGAGACTGTTGTATGCTTTATCCTGCCTACTTCCAGGGTGGCAATAAAAACAAAATGCCCCCTATATCAATCCACAGCTATTTCAATACCACCAGATTCTGTTTAGAAATACATTGCTCAGATATATTTCATTTACATGAATTCTATGTTCAAAAGGATGGCAGCTCACAGGGAAATCTCATCCTTTCTTTCCTGAGTGGCAGTCAGTAAGGCTACATGGGACTAGCCCCTTATGTTGTCATTAAGATTCCCAAGATTGTTTATGTCTACCATGGGGGAGACTAGATTAAAGGAATGTTAGAAAGGCCACAGAGGGGAGAATGGACGATGTAGGAACATGTGTGCCCAAACATGGAAACCATATGGAGTTAAGACACATCATGTTCTATTTGCTAAGGAACCAGATTGATTAAAGACTTTCTTATGACATGAATTGGAAAATTTGACATATGTACACATGAGGCTGATGGAGAAAAAGATGGTTAATCTTGCAAAAGTCTATCAATTTTACTGAGCTATATAAACCCCAATCTGTCCATACTATTGCCATTCGCCTCTAACAGCCACATTCTTAAAATTGCTTGGAGATATTCTAAAATCTGGTCTCTTGTAGGTATATAACAATTTATGGTCATTTCTATCATTACATTATATGTGTCTTAGTCCATTTTGTGCTGTTATAACAGAATACCTGATACTGGCTAGTTAATAATGAACAGAAATTTACTAGTATATAGTTCTGGAGGCTGGGAAGTCCAAGATCAAGGTGCTGGCATCTTGCCAGAACTTTCTTCCTGTGTCATCATGTAGCAGAAGGTGAAAGAGCAAGAGTACAAGAGAGCAAACTTACTCTCTCAAACTCTTTTTATGAAAGCATTAATCTATTCGTGAGAGCAGAGCCCTCATGACCTAAACCCTTCCCATTAGGCCCCACTTACTCACGCCAATAATGTTGAATTGGGAATTAAGTTTCCAGTACATGAATTCTGGGGGACACATTCAAACCACAGAAATTGTTTACTAGAGAAAACATGTATACTGTTTGTGTCATTGTTACCATTTCGATGTATAATCTGCCAATTAAATACATATGTGTTTTCTTAAGAACAATGTGAACATGCTAAATACATTGTTTTCTAACTTGCTTTTTTGCTTTTAAATGTAATACATTTATATTATTTAGTTATTATATAGTATATTAATATATTAAATTATAATAATTTAATATATTATTAAATTCTATTCTTGTGCTAAACTGGATTTTTACTGATTGGCTAAAGAAGGCACATTTCAGCCAGGCATGGTGGTGCATGCCTGTAATCCCAGCACTTTGGGAGGCCAAGATAGGTGGATCTCTCAAGTCCATGAGTTCAAGACCAGCCTGGGCAACATGGTGAAACCCCATCTCTACAAAAAGTTTTTTAAAAAAATTAGCCGTGTGTGGTGACGTGCTCCTACAGTTCCAGCTACTCAGGAGGCTGAGGTGGGAGGAACACTTGAGCAGAACTGAGTTGTGATCACGCCACTGCACTCCAGCCTGGGCAGTAGAGCAAGACCTTGTCTCAAAAAATAAAAATAAAGTAATACACATTTCCAACATTTTTTTAGTCTTCTAGAAATACATCAGAATCTCTAGTCTGCTGATGCCCCTTACTTCCATGATCAGTTTTATCCTGCGTCAACTCCTTACTGCACTTTTTTGCTGTCCTTTCAATGAGAATTGGAAAAGAGTGGGATATTTGGTGGTTCTCTCAGCCAGTCAACAATTCAATATCAGGAAGCTTGCCTCTTTATATAGCAGCCTTTTTGTGTAATTATCTAATATTTTATTGCATATTGCTTTTTTCTTAGAATAGTAAAAACTAGAAAGTGAAAGTGCTAATACTAATGATGTGAAATGTAGATCTTTCAACCTTATAACAACTGAGACAAAAAATGGGATTGATTGCATATGCTGAGAGCAGTAAATCTTTACTCATTGGATGTAAGTCAGTTTTCTGGATATTCCATTGTGAAAGGAAAAATATAAAAATACATAAAGAATAAGATTGAAGTGCTAGGAACATATCAAAGATGTGCCTAAAAACCCAAAATTTATTCAACAATTCAATAAACAAATAAATTATGGTACATTCATTCACTGGAATATCAACAGTAATCAGATATAATAAACTATGCCTATACTCAGTAGAGAAAGGTACAGAGACAATCAATGGAGCAAAGATAATCAATGAAATCAAAAGACGATTCTTTTACACAATCAATTAAATCCATAAATAGAAAAGTCTATAGAGACAGAGAGTTGATTAGTGGTTGCCTAAGGCTTGAGAGAATGGATAGATGAGATATTTTGGGAGGTGATGGCTAAGGGGTGCAGGGTTTATTTTTGGAGCAATGAAAACATTTTAAAATTGATTGTTGTGATGAATGCGTAACTCTACGAATATGCTCAAGGCCATTATATTGTACACTTTAAATGAGTGAATTATATAGTATATGAATTATACTTTTATTTTTTAAATAAAGTTATTTAAAAATGAAGGCAAAATTAAGACATCCCCAGATAAACAAAAGCTGAGAGAAATCATTACTAGATCTGCCTTGTGAGAGACACTGAAGAGAATCCTTCAGGCTGAAATGAAAGGACACTAGACAGTAACTTGAATCCACAAGAAGAAATGAGGAGCACCAGTAAAGTTAATTACATGGGTAAATATACAAGACAATGTAAATGTATATTTTGTTTATAACAATTTTTATTTCCAATCTGACTTAAAAGATAACTGCAAAAAGTAATAACTATAAATATGTGTTGATGGACATATAGTAAATAAAGTAGTAATTTTATGACAATATTAGCACAAACGAAGAGAAGGAAAATGGAGTTATAAAGAAGCAAAGTTTTGTAATTATTAAGATTAATTACCTACAAATTTAAATTAAAGTTTGTATTCACCGGAACTATGTTATTCTAAGCTGTTAATTGTAATCCCCAAGGCAACCAGTAAAAAAAACCTCAAAAAATGTGATAAAAGAAACGGCAAGTTAGCTAAAATAGTAAACTAGAAAATATCTATGAGACACAAAAGCAGGCAGTAATGGAGGAATAGAGGCACAAAAAAGACATGACATGTAGAAAACAAGTAGCAAAACGGCTGATATAAATCTTTCCCTGTCAGTAATTACATTAAATATAAATAGATTAAATACTCCAATCAAAAGACAGAGAGACTGGTAGAATGGATTAAAAGAAAAAACAACCAAAAGCTGTTTATAAGAAACATTTTAGATTCAAAGACATAAATTGGTTGTATGTAAGAGGATGGAAAAAACATATATGATGCAAACAGTATTTAAAAGAAAGCTGAAGTAGCTATGTTAACATCAGACAAAAATCAACAAATGTTACTATTGCAAAGAAGGACATTTCACAATAATAAAAGGGTCAATCCATTAAGAAAACTTAACAATTATAAATACATATATGCAACTAACAATAGTATCCTTAAAATAAATGAAGCAAAAACTCACAGAATTAAAGAGAGAAATAGACAATACACGAATAATAGTTGAGGCCGGGTGCAGTGGCTCATGCCTGTAATCCTAGCACTTTGGGAGGCCGAGTTGGGTGGATCACCTGAGGTCAGGAGCTTGAGACCAGCCTGGCCAACTTGGCAAAACCCCATCTCTACTAAAAATACAAAAAACTAGCCGGGCCTGGTGGCAGGCGCTTGTAATCCCAGCTACTCAGGAGGCTGAGGCAGGAGAATCCCTTGAACCTGGGGGGCAGGGGTTGCAATGAGCTGAGATTGCACCACTTCACTCCAGCCTGGGTGAAAGAGTAAAACTCCATCTCAAAATAATAATAATAATAATAATAGTTGAAGACTCTAATACCCCACTTTCATTAATAGATGGAATGACAGATCAACAAGGAAATGGAAAACTTGAACCTAAATCAGACATTAATAGAATATTCCACTCAACAACAGCAAAACACACATTCTTCTCAAGTGCATCATGAAACATTCTCCAGAAGAGACCATATGATAGTCTCAATAAAGTTATAAGGGTTGAAATCATACAAAGTATGTTCTCCAATCACAGTGGAATAAGATTAGAAATCAATAGGAGAAAATATGTGGGAAATTCAAAAGGATGGGGATATTTTTAAACCACTCCTAAAGAACCAATAGGTCAAAGAAGAAATCACAATGGAAATTAGAAAATACTTTGAAATTAATGAAAACAAAACACAACATACCAAAACTTATGGGGTGAAGCTAAAGAATGGCTCAGAGGGAAATTAATCACTGCATACAACTATGTTAGAAAAGAAGAAAAATCTCAAATCAATAACCTGATCTTCCACCTTAAGAAACTAGAAAAAGATCAAACTAACCCAAGGGAAGCAGAAAGAATGGAATAATAAAGATAAGAGCAGAAGTAAGTGAAATAGAGAAGATAAAAGTAATAGAAAAAATGAAATAAAAAGTTGGTCTTTGAAAAAATTAACAAGTGTGAAAAACCTTTAGCTAGTCTGATGAGAGAAAGAAGACTTGAATTACTAAAATAAAAAATAAAAGAAGGAAAATTACTGTTGACCTTACAGAAATAAAAAGAATTGTTAGTGAATACTATGAAAAGTTGTATGCAAATAAAGTGGATAATCTAGATGAGATAGACAAATTCCTAGAAAGACACAGCTACCAAAACTTAATCAAGAAGAAATAGAAAAGTCTGAATAGACTGAAAATAAATAAAGAGACTGAATTAGTAATCAAAAAATTGTCACAAGGGAAAGCCTGGAACCAAATAGCTTCACTAGTGAATTTTATCAAATGTTTAAGGAAGAATTAACACCGCTCCTTCTCAAACTCTTTCACAAAGTAGAAGTGGAGGGAACACTTTTCAATGTGTTCTATGCAGCCAGTATTACTCGGATATCAAAGCTAGAAAATAACACAAGAATACTACAGGCCAATGTCTCTTATGCATATAGATGCAAAATTCTGGACAAATTACTAGTAAATTGAATCCAACAAATATAAAAAGGAACATACATCATGATCAAGTGGGACTTATCTCAGAAAATAAGATTGATTCAACACATAAAAATCAATGTAAATATACCATATTAATACAATAAAGGACAATAATTACAGAATTATTTCAATATACACAGAAAAGGCATTTGACAAAATCTAACTGCTTTTTACTAAAAACCACTTGAAAAACTATGAGTAGAAGGGAACTTTCCTAACAAAGAACATCTATGAAAAACCCACAACTAGCATCGTGCTTATTAGTGAAAGACTGATCAAAATCTTTCCCAGTAAGACCAAAAACAAGACAAGGATATCCACTCATACACCACTTGTATTTAACATTGTACTAGAAGTCCCAGCCAGGAAAATCAGGCAAGAAAAAGAGATAAAAGGCATCCATGTTGGAAAGAGAAAAGTAAAACTATCTCTATTTACAGATGAGATAACCTTGTATATAAAAAACCCTAAGGAATCCATCCCTCCCAAAAAATATGTTTTTACGTATTATTAGATTTAATATGTATCTATTAGAGCTAAGAAACAAGTTCGCCGGGCGCGGTGGCTCAAGCCTGTAATCCCAGCACTTTGGGAGGCTGAGACGGGCGGATCACGAGGTCAGGAGATCGAGACCATCCTAGCTAACACAGTGAAACCCCGTCTCTACTAAAAAAATACAAAAAAACTAGCCGGACAAGGTGGCGGCGCCTGTAGTCCCGGCTACTCCGGAGGCTGAGGCAGGAGAATGGCGGGAACCCAGGAGACGGAGCTTGCAGTGAGCTGAGATCCGGCCACTGCACTACAGCCCAGGTGACAGAGCGAGACTCTGTCTCAAAAAAAAAAAAAAAAAAGAAACAAGTTCAACTAGGTTGCAAGATATAAGAGCAACGTACAAAAACTACTTATATTACTGTACACTGGCAATGAATAATACAAAAATGAAATTGAGGAAACAATTCTATTTATAATCAAAACAATTTATATCAAAAAGAATAAAATACTTAGGATGAAATTTAACCGAAGAAGTGCAACCCTTATACATCAAAAATTGCAAACAAAGAAGACTAAAAAAAAGTGGTGAGATATCTCTTGTTCATGGATTGGAAGACTCAATATTGTTAAGAAGGCAATGTTTCCTGAATTGCTCTACAGAGTTGATGCAACTTCTATCATTTTCCAGCTGTCTTTTTGGCAGAAATTGGCAAGCTGATCTTATACAATTTATAGAGACATTCAAAGGTTTTGAGTAGCCTAAGCAATCTTGAAAAAGAATAAAGTCAAAGGACTCACACTTCCCAATTTAAAAAATTACTACAAGACAGTGTGGAACCAGCAGAGGTAGAGACATATATATCAATGGAAGAGATTTCAGAGCCCAAAGATAAACCTTCACATTTATGATCCATTGATTTTTGACAAGGGTGACAAAATTACTAATGAGGAAAAAATTGTCCTTTCAATAAGTGGTGCTGGGACAACTGGATATCTACATGCAAAAGAATGAATTTGGACCCCTACCTCACATCATACAAAAATTAACTCAAAATAGATCAAAGACTTAAATGTATAGCGTGAAACTATAAAACTCTTAGAAGAAAATGTCGATGTAAATCTTTGTAACCTTGGGTTAAGCAATAGTTCCTTAGATATGACCCCAAAAGCATAAGCAACTAAAGAATAAAAATAGATAACTTGGGCTTCATCAAAATTTAAAACGTTTTACAAATGATATTATCAAGAAAGAAAGTGAAAGACAACCACAGAAAATATTTGCAAATCATATACCTAACAAAGATCTAGTATCAAGAATATATAAACAACTCTTAAAACTCAACATTTAAAAAAATCCATTTTTAAAATGTGCAAAGGATTTGAATAGACCTTTCTCTACATATACTTGAATATATATTATGGGCAATAAGGATATGGAAAGAGTTTCAATATCATAAGTCATTAGGCAAATGCAAATCAAAACCACACTGAGATACAACTTCACAACCACTAGGTGATTATAATAAAAAAGATGAATAACAAGCATTAGTGAGAATGTGGAGAAATTGAAACCCTCAGATATTGCTAGTGGAAATGTAAAACAGGGCAACTGCTGTGGAAAACAGTCTGGTAGTTCCTCAACAGTTAAACATAGAGTGACATATGACCTAAAAGAGTTGAAAACATATGTCCACATAAAAACTTGTACACAAACTTTGTAGTAGCCTCATTTGCAAGAGTCAAAATATGGAAATAAACCAGAGGTTCATCAACTGGTGACTGGACACAGTGTAGTATATCTATACAATGGAATGTTATTGGCCCATAGAAAGGAAGGGAGTACTGATACATGCTACAACATGATGAGCCTTAAAAGCATCATGTTAAATAAAAGAAGCCAGTCACAAAAGGCCACATATTATATTATTATTATTATTTTTTTTTTTTTTTTTTTGAGACAGAGTCTCACTCTGTCACCTAGGCTGGAGTGCAATGGCATGATCTCGGCTCACTGCAAGCTCCACCTCCCAGGTTCATGTCATTCTCCGGCCTTAGCCTCCTGAGTAGCTGGGACTACAGGCACCTGCCACCACACCGGCTAATTTTTTGTATTTTTAGTAAATACAGGGTTTCACCATGTTAGCCAGGGAGGTTTCGATCTCCTGATCTCATAATTCGCCCGCCTCGGCCTCCCAAAGTACTGGGATTACAGGCGTGAGCCACCGCACCTGACCATATTATTCTATTTATATAAAATAGCCAGAACGGGCAAATTCAGAGACAGAAAGTTTATTACTGCTTTTCAAGAGCTGAGGAGGAGAGGAATGGGGAATGATTGCTAACAGGAACAGAGGGGTTTTTTTTAGGGTGATAAAAATATTCTGAAATTAGATAATGGTACAGGTTTCACAACTCTGTGAAACTTTGTACACTGAATTGTGTACTTTAAAAAGTTAAATTTCATGGTTTGTGAATTATATCTCAATTTTAAAATACACTGAAGAAGTATGAGCAAGTAGAGTGTATCCCAGGAATGCAAGGTTGGTTTAACAATCAAAAATCAGTTACTGTAATTCATCATAATAATGGAATAAAGAAGAAAAACTATAAAATTATACCAGTAGACTCAGAAAAGACCTTTGTTATTTTGTTAAATGACAAAATTCAGTACATATTCAGGATTAAGGCTCCCAACACATTAGAAATAAAATGGAATTTCCTTAACCTGACAAAAGAGCACCTACAAAAAAAACCTACAGCTTACATTATATTTAGTGATAAGAGACTGAATGCTTATCTCTTTTTTTTTTTTTTGAGACGGAGTCTCGCTCTGTCACCCAGGCTGGAGTGCTGTGGCCAGATCTCAGCTCACTGCAAGCTCCGCCTCCCAGGTTTATGCCATTCTCCTGCCTCAGCCTCCCGAGTAGCTGGGACTACAGGCGCCGCCACCTCGCCCGGCTAGTTTTTTGTATTTTTTTAGTAGAGGCGGGGTTTCACCATGTTAGCCAGGATGGTCTTGATCTCCTGACCTCGTGATCCGCCCGTCTCGGCCTCCCAAAGTGCTGGGATTACAGGCTTGAGCCACCGCGCCCGGCCGCTTATCTCTTAAGATCAGGAACAAGGCAAGGATGTGTATTCTCAAAAACCTTCATTCAACATTAAACTCTGCAAAAGGGCAAATATGTCTGCATGCAGTAGCTTATACCTGTAATCTCAGCACTTTGGGAGGCCAAGGTGGAGGGTCACTTGAGGCCAGGAGTTCAAGACCAGCCTGGGCAACACAGAGAGACTACATCTTTACAAAACATTATTTAAAAAATTAGCTGGGCATAGTGGCAGGCACCTGTAGTCCTAGCTACTCTGGAGGCTGAGGTAAGAGGATCACTTGAGCCTGGGAGCTTGAGGCTGCAGTGAGCTATAATTCCACCACTGTGCTCCAGTGCCCTGGGAACACAGTGAGAACCTGTCATACATGCCAAAAAAAGAGGCAGATATGTTGGAAAGGAAAAAGAAAAACTGTCTTTACTCACAAACAACATAATCATCTAAGAAAATCCTAAGGAATCTACATAAAAGCAACTCAAACTAACAAATAAATATTGCAAGGTTGCAAGAAGTCCCTTCTAGGTATACACCCCCCAAAAGTGAAAACATATGTCCCCCAAGAGACTTGACATGAATATTCACAGTCATTTTATTCAGAACAATCAAAACCTGGAAACAATGCCATTGTCCAGCAACAGGTGAACAGATAACAAATTGCCCTTGGAGGAGGCATCTTTGGGCCTTGTAGCTGTAGAACCTTTACCCTGTGGAGCAGGAGAGGGTGGAGATGCAGGTGTGGGAAAGGTAGGAGATACTAACCCTGGCCTGGAGATGTCCAGCTGAAGAAAAGAACACTTGACTGGGAGGTAGAGACTTGAGTTGCTCAGTAAAGGAGGAATAAAGGTAACAGGGCTGTGAGATTTGGGAGCAGTAATAGAGAAAGCCTCAGAAGGGAAGGGGTAGACAGGCACAGAAGGCATGAGAAGGGTGATTTTCAAGGGAAAACTGTAGAAAGATTTTTTTTTTCTTTTTTTTTGAGACAGAGTCTCGCTCTGTCGCCCAGGCTGGAGTGCAGTGGCCGGATCTCAGCTCATTGCAAGCTCCGCCTCCCAGGTTTACGCCATTCTCCTGCCTCAGCCTCCCGAGTAGCTGGGACTACAGGCGCCCGCCACCTCGCCCGGCTAGTTTTTTGTATTTTTTAGTAGAGACGGGGTTTCACCGTGTTAGCCAGGATGGTCTCGATCTCCTGACCTCGTGATCCGCCCGTCTCGGCCTCCCTTTTTTTTTTTTTTTTGTTTTTTGAGACAGAGTTTCACTCTTGTTGTCCAGGCTGGAGTACAATGGCACCGTCTCAGCTCACTGAAACCTCTGTCTCCCAGGTTCAAGTGATTCCCCTGCCTCAGCCTCCCTAGCAGCTGGGATTACAGGTGCCAGCTGCCATGCCTGGCTAATTTTTGTATTTTTAGTAGAGATGGGGTTTCACCATGTTGGCCAGGTTGGGCTCGAACTCCTGACCTCAGGTGATCCACCCATCTCAGCCTCCCGAAGTGCTGGGATTACAGGCATGAGCCAAGGCACCTGTCCAGAAAAAGAATTTTTATAGAAAGTTGGTATATGATGTTATTCTCTTTTTTCCTTTTCTTTTTTTTTTTTTTTTTTTTTTTGAGACAGGGTCTCTCTTGTTACCCAGATAAGAGAGTGCAGCAGCATGATAATGGCTCACTGCAGCCTTGATCTCCCAGGCTCAAGCAATCCTCCCACCTCAGCCTCCAGAGTAACTGGAGTGGTGGTGGTGCACCACCACACCCAACTATTTTTTAAAAAATTTTTTAGAGGTGGTCTTGAATGCCTAAGCTCAAGTGATCCTCCTGACTCAGCCTCACAAAGTGCTGGGATCATAGGTGTGCACCACCCCAACTGGCCTTATTCTCCTTTTTCAATGTTTCTATTGGATGAGACTCTATACTTGGATAAGCCCAGTTTTATATGGGTTACATAAAATAAATATAACGGCAGTTATAGCTAATATGCTTACTAGGCACTAATCATTGCACTAAGCAATTTAAATATATTCAATGGTATGAGGTGGCACCATTATATAGATGAGGAAACTGAGGCACAGAGTTTTAAGTGATTGTCCAAGATCACATGGTTAGGAAGCGACAGAGCCAGAACATTTGATTTCATATGGAAACCCAAAGCTAAGAAGCTATTTTCCTGTCCCTGCTTTCTTCCTTGACCATGCCTCTCTCTGTATGCTGTCAGGGTTGGGTAAGTAAGGGAAGGATGCTGAAAAGTCATTTGGTTCAGGCCTGACATTTTCAAAGCACTTAACTCCAGTGAGGCCATATATCCAGACTGAGATATTTAGCCGGGCCTGAGAGATGAGGTGATTTACCCAGCTTTTGAGTTACTTCCCATTTCTGGATGCTACCACCTCCAGAGACCCAGGAATTAAATACTCATATAAATTCCATCATTTTCTGGTTGTAGTATAAGTACATTACTTTTAAAACATACCATATTTTTTGTTAATCTTATTTTGACATATCTTCGTCTTTAACCTGATGGGAAACTGAAAAATGGAGTGGCCTCTCTTTCAACCTTTGAGAAGCCTCACTCCGTTTCCTACTGTCTGAAAGGTGCAGGAGGAGGAGGCCCTGCAGGAAGCAGCTCTGATGCCCACTCTGGCTGCTGCCAGCTGGCTGGATGTGCTATCAGCATGGCCATACCCACAGGTTGAAGTAGGTCAACAATCTGGGGACCCAGAAGCTGCATGGAGCAAAGTGCATCTATCAGGAAATTTCCTGAGCTTCAAGCGGGTTTATAAGGAAGCCACAAGGCCCAGACTGACCAAGAGAAGGGGAGCTTCGGATGCAGCATGTTTTTTAACCCAGTGGTTCTCACCTGGGGTGATTGAGCGTCTCCTCCCGTAGGACATCGGGTAATTCTAGAGACTTTTTTTTATTTTCACAACTGGGGGTTCTACCAGCATCTAGTGGGTGGAGACCAGAGAAGCTGCTAAACATCTTAAAATGCACAGGATGGCCCGCCGCAACAAAGAATTATCCGCCCAAAATATCAAGAGTGCCACAGTTGAGGAAACGGGTTCTAACCCTCTGGGGCTGGCCTTATGAAGGGCAGCCACACCCCTCCTAAGACGCTTCCTCCAAGGCTGGAAAGCCGGAGAGTGCTGGACTGTAGGCCACTCCACCATGGGATTTCCCCTTCATCACCTGGCCACCCACTCTGGCCCCCTTACTGGAGGGCTCCGCCCTCAGGTAAATGTTTTCCCTACTTGTTTGGGAAACTTTGAGAAAAATCCCCTTTAGCCATCTTCTGAGCAGTGAAGATGTACCATGTGTGCTTTTTCCACCAAAAAAACATTAAAGCGGCTAGGGGATTTTTATTATTTTAGCTCAAAAAACAAAATAGTGGCGGCCAACTCCTTTAAAGACGACTGTCAGCGGGGCGCTCAGATGGAACTCAGAAAGAAAAAAAAGACTGAGCTTAATATCAGTGGATCAGGGGAGTGGGGATAACCTGGGAATTCTGGTCTGGTGGGGCAGGCGACACAGACTGAAGGCCTCCCCCCACCCCCAGCCTCGAGCCTCCTCTGCGTGGGGCCCCTGGGGGCCTGGGGACATTTGCATGTACTCTCAGGAGATTCTCCTTTCTTCTCCCTGGGTTTCATCTTTAATAACTAGATGACGGGCTGTTGGGGAATGCAGGGCCAGCGCTCTAGGAAAGTGAAACTGCCTTGCAGAGGGAAAGCAACGCACTGTGGCCCCGAAAGACCCAGACCGCCAGCGGCCCGGGTAGCCGCCGAGGGCACCGGCTCACACTTCCTGCCTCTCACAAGCTCTTGCTTGGCATGCATTGGTGACTTGAACTGGGGGTTAACCCTAAAAGATCAAGTGCGAGCTCAAGGCGGATGATGAGAACAGATTCCGGGCTGGTTAACCTCAGAAAGCGGGAGTCCGTTGGTGCTAATGAGGCCAAGGGAGCCCGGCTCCTTTCTGCCCCCAGGCAGGTGAGAAAGAAAGAATAGAGACGAAAGAGGGCCCGCTGTGTCTACTCCGCTTGGCCCGGAAGCCCAGCTCGACCCTGAGGCCACAAACTGCCCCCTACTGGAGAAATCGCTGCAGGATTTCTCCTCCGTCAAATCGCTGTGTCAGAGCCAGTTGGGGGCTTTTAAAAGACACCCACGCTCAGGCCCCCACCAGGCCACCTACATTGAAATATCTGAGGCTAAGTCCCAAGCTAGAATTTCCTTCCTTCTTTCTGGCCTTGGGAGATTTTGCACCTCCTTCCAGGGAAGGAAGCCTGACTTCTGAAATGATTCTCACGAAAGAGAAGTGCTCCGTTCTGCAGTGAGACTGACCAGGGGGGCCACACCACAGACTCCCAGGAGGCTTCTGCTCTGCGTGGCTCTTCTGCTCTCGTTTCCTTAACGATTGGGCCAGAGCATCTCTGCTCTTGTGAAATATCAGGCAATTAGATCTCGAAGTCTTTCAAGTGGGCAGATTCACCAGGCGTTGGACTGAAGTTTCTATTTGTCCTGGCACTGGGAATAGCAAAGGAACAGGGGGACTGAACTGGTAAGACTATAGCAGGTTTGTTGCACTTTTAAAAAACATGTTTTCAATTACCTTGAGAACCCATTTATGTGCAGTATATCCTGCTGCTGATTTTGAACAAGGATGATCCAATAGGCACTGGTATTAAAATGCTGAAATAGAGGTTGACAAGTAGCTGCTTCCCTAAATCCTTGGAGTTTCCTCCTTTGGCACCACCCCTCTTCCCACCTCCCCGGGATCCAGCCACTAAAAGGTTATTTCCTTGGCACGGCAGGGGGTAGGGGCTGTGCTGAATGGTGGGAACCCATGCTGCATGGGTTGTCAGCTGTGTCACCCCTAATTAGAAATCACTTCAGTCTACTCATGAAAGCAGCTTGCTGCAGGACTCTGCTGGCCATATTTAGTTAGAGCAGTATAAGTTTTTTGTTTTTTTTTTTAAGTTAAAAACTCATGTTGTGTTGCCCATGTACCAGGCTATTCTAAGAACTTTACAAACATTAACTCATTTGATCCTTATAACGACCCTATGATATTGGTGATATCCTCCCGTTTTCTAGGTTTGGAAAGAGGCACAGAGAGGTGAAGTCTCTTGCTGATATCTTCTAGACCGGGCTGGCTGCAGGGTCTGTTGCTCCCAACCAGAGGAAACAGAACCATGAAAGAACAAGGTAGGGTTTTCTTCCTCCTGCCAAACTGAGATTCACAAAGTGGACTCTAGCGTTCTTCCTCTCTGCCATTCCCTGCCACCAAATTTACACCTGGGGAAACAGTGGCCCAGAGAGGAAAGGAGACCTTCCTACAATCTGAGAGTCACTTGGGGGCAAAGCCAGGACCAGAATGCTGCCTCTCAACTCCCCCTCGACCTCATATCAGATTGCTTACATCCAGCTAAATGTCTCCCCAGAAATCAGTTGGGGAATATGGTGATTTTAAGTCCATACATTCTTTATTTAATACTCCGCCCTCCAAAAGGTAGAGACTCATTTGCCTCCCCTCAAGTGTGGGCTGGACTCAGTGCCTCCCTTCTACTTTTTTTTTGTTGTTTGTTTTTAAGTCAGGGTCTCACTCTGTCGCCCAGACTGGAGTGCAGTGGCTCAGTCTCAAATCACTGCAACCTCTGCCTCCTGGGCTTAAGCGATTCTTCCACCTCAGCTCTGCCCAGCTAATTTTTTGTAGAGACAAGGTCTCACTGTGTTGCCCAGGCTGGTCTCGAACTCCTGGATTCAAGCAATCCTCCTGCCTTCGGCCTCCCACGGTGCTAGAATTACAGGCATGAGCCATGCCACCTGGCCCTGCCTCCTTTTTAATGAGTAGAACAAAGATGGAGGACTAGGTCATAAAAGGCACTGCAACTCCTCTCTCTCTCTCTCTCTCTCTCTCTTTCTCTTTCTTTCTTTCTCTCTCTCTTGTTGTTCACTCTCCAGGAAGCCAGTTGCCATGTTATGGGGAGGACACTCAGGCAGCCCCGTAGGGAGACTCATGTGGGGAGGAACTGAGATGTCTTGCCAACAGCCGTATGAGGGAACCGTCTTGGAAATGAATCTTCTAGCCTCAATCAAGTCTTTAGATGACCAGAGCCTCAGCTGATAACTTGGCTGCAGCCTCATGAGAGGCCCTGAGCCAGAACCACTCAGCCAAGGTGTTCCTAGATTCCTGCCTCTCAAAAACTGTGTGAGATAAATAGGTGCTTATTGTTTAAAGTTGTTTAAGGTAATTCATTGTGTAGCAATAGATAACTAAAACAGGAGGCTCTACATTTACTCTTTTTTTTTTTCTTGGAGACAGAGTCTTGCTCTGTCACCCAGGCCGGAGTGCAGTGGGGCGATTTCGGCTCATTGCAACCCCTGCATCCCTGGTTCAAGCAATTCTCATGCCTCAGCTTCCCAAGTAGCTGGGACTACAGGAGTGAGCCACCAAGCCCAGCTAATTATTTTGTACTTTTAGTAGAGACAGGGTTTCACCATGTTGGCCAGGCTGGTCTCAAAGTCCTGACCTCAAGTGATCTGCCTGCCTTGGCTTCCCAAAGCCCTAGGATTACAGGCGTGAGCCGACACACCCAGCCTACCTTTACTCGTAAAATGTCATAAATGCACAGAGTCTTTTGAGGAGTCTTTTATCCCAAAGTAATCCAACTATATTTCTTTTAAAAATTTAGGGCAATTCAGGCATTTTAATGCATGTGACCCTACCTCTCCCACATTCCCCCACCCTTCATTATTTCAAACTGGAGAGCTCTTTTGAATTTTTTCCTGAACGTGTTTCTAGAAAGTTTATACCAAGTAAAACAGCTATATCCAAGTTCCTAGTAATTATTATAGCAATTACAAGGGTTCCAAGCATAATAAAGTAATCTAAGGGCAGGATGTTTGGAGGTATGGTTATTTCTTGGCGTTCTTCTAATGACAGCCTGGAGCTGAGTAGCATCTTGGCAGCTGTTTACTGTTTGAATACATTAGACTGCTCCCAACTCTGTCACTGGCTAACTGTGTGACCTTGGGCAAATGATCAAACTCTCTGTGCCTTAATTGCATATAAATTTTAGAATCTACTTATAATACCTGCTCTGTGGAATCCTGGGGAAGACTAAAATGAGGGATGGTAGAGCATGGTGCTTATGAGCATTGAACCAAATTGCCTGGAGTCCTAGCTCCAGTGACTTTTCTAGCTGTATAATCTTGGGAATGTTACCTAATCTCCTTGTGCCTCAATATCCCACATACATAAAATGGAGTGAGGTGGGGAAATGGTGCCTACCTCCTATGAACTGTCATGAGAATTAAATGGACCCAATTCAAATACTATTCCTAGTACACAGTAAGTAACATATGGCAAGGATGCTAGGTATAGTTGTGCAGGTTGTTCACTGTTCAAGGGCTCTGACCTGAGAGGTCAAGTGAGGGCTTGCCAGGCCATACACTTTGGTATAAGGTTGCCTACCTAGAGGTGGCACTGTTTTCTAATTTGTACCAGGCCCTATGTGAGCCAGCTGTCAGCATAATGGTTTGTAGTATCCAGCAACCACTACCTTAGCACTATCTTTAGGCTTTAGGCTGACGTTCACTGAGCACATGCTGGTTTTATTATAACTATTACTTGGTAGCTTCCTGGAGTTCTCCAGGATAACTTCAGTGGGATGCCTATATACCAAACCTTGCCATTATCATTCAGATACTATGCTGAAAATCAAATAAAAAATATTAGCAAGGTAAAAAGTTTAAAATCCTGCAGGACAGTATTATATATTGCTTAGGCATACATATAGATGTGGTTCAAGTAGAGAAAAATGCGTAAGAATGATAAACCCCACATCTGGATAATGGGTTTCCTGGGGTGGGGAGGAAGTGGAATTAGAAAGGAATGAAGGAAGCTTCGGCTCTGTTCGTAATTTATTTCTTAAGCTTAATGGTGGCTACATAAGTGTTTATTGTTTTAAAAAGTGTTTAAATATTTAAAAATAATGTATAATTAGTACTATTAAGTAAGACCCATCTTTCTAGGTAAGAACTAATTTTGCATTTCTCTCCTCATTAGTCTCTGTTAAATATTAAATCAGTACATTGATTGGGAACCATGGAATCAAGCAATCATTCACTCAACAAGTATTTACTTAGACCACTTGTAGAATTTATAATAACCTGTTTGGTTATTTGACTATGTTTTTTTCTTTCTGTGAGGGCAGAGTCTCTGTCTTATTCATATTTATGATTTCTGCTCCATAATAGGTGATAAATAAATGTAATTTAAACTGAATGAAACATAAATATGACTATTATTGTCCTGAAAGAGCTTTTAATACACTAGGGGTGAGAGATGAAATAAGATAATGCAGGTCATAAGTGCCATAAATGAAGAGAAAAAGGAATTCACTTGTGCATTCATTCATTTGAAAACCATTTACTAGGCATCTATTAGGCACTGAGCATATGACTATAAACAAGAGAAACACAGACTTTGCTTTTTACGTGGCCCACTTCTCACCACTTTCATCACTGTCTAACTGGCCTACACTGCCAGCATCTTTTGTTTGGATGGTTGCAATAATCCAATACTGAAATCCTAACTCATCTCCCTACTTCCAGTTTGCTCCCCTATAGTAAAATCTCAACTGTGTCCAGAGAGATCCTCTTAAAACCTAAGTCAGAGCATGTCACTCCTCTGCTCTTCCACCTCCAATGGCTTCTCATCTGTAGTAGATTGCAGAAATTGCCACAATTCTTTAAATTTTTCCTGTCAAGAAATGAAGTCTGTTTCTCAGCTCATTGAGTCTGAGCTGGCTTGTGACTTTCCTTGGCCAATAGAATGTGCCAGGTTCTGAGTTCTGTGCTAGCTCTGAGCCTGGGTTCCATGGGGCTTCGAATGCTTCTGCTCCTACTCTTGGAATCCTGCCACTGTCAAATAAACATGCTCCAACCAGCCTGTTGGGGGATGAGAGACTATGTGGAGGAGAAATGCCCAAGGCAAGACCAAGCCAGACCAGTCAGTTATCAGCCAACCTACCAGCTGTCTGAGGACACATGACGGAGCCTAGTGCCTAGCTGAGATCAGCCTAGCCCAGCCTATCCCCAAAGAAACTTTCAGATGACCTCCAGACTCAAGAGCTAAATAAATGGCATGAGTCATCGAAGTTTCTGGTAGTTTGTTGGGCAGTGAACACGATACACTATCGCATTTAGACAAAAAGTCAAACTTCTTTTTATTAACTGTATCCCCAGTACTTAGTGCCTGGCACATGGTAGATGCACCATGAACATTTGTTGAATGTATTAATAAAGGTATAAATGGTTTTAACATTCTATTGAGGGAAACAGGAAAAAGATAAATCAGTAAACTAATAAAGTAAGTATAAAACTGGGTAAGTACTATGGGAGAAATGAACAGTAGCTGAGGTAGAGGACAAGAATGAAGGTGGAAGGGAGACCCTCCATGGGCTCACCATGTCTTTCAGAATGAAAGCTAAAATCCTGATGGTAATCTCTAAGGCCCTCCCTGACTGGGCCATTACCTCACTGACCTCATCTCCTGCGACTTTTGCTGCCTCTGGGATCCAACTACCTGGCCCCCCTGCTGTTTTCCCACTACTCCAAGCACACTTCCACCTCAGGTCCTGAAATGTTCTTCCCTGAGACACTCACACCATTCACTCCCTCTCTTCCTTCAAATCTCTGCTCAGGTATCCCCTCTTTGGGCAAGGCCCCTCTGACCACCCAGAATTCCCTAACCTCCAACCCTGCTTTATTTTCCTCCATAGGAAAAGAATTTTGTCTTGCTTTATTTAACCTTAGGACAATATTGTCTTAGCCTAGAAATTCAGCTCGTGGATACAAAAATCCTCTAGGAGCCATAACTTCCTGTCAATCCTAAAATTTAATAAGGCAAATGTTTGGCTTCTGGGAAGCCATACTGGGAATAAGGTAAGGCCTTTTGAAAAAGCCACGATGCCCAGGTGAGGGTTGAATTGCTCACTGAGAACTCTACAGATAAGCTCATGGCAAGGCTGGGAATACCCTACACTTACCCTCTCGGTCATGCACTTCAAAGTCTGCCGGGGCATTCTAATCCATATTGTCATTTGCTTTGTGTCACATTCCTAAGAGGTAGGCAGGGCAAGTTTTACCATCCTCTGTTTACAGATGAAGATAATGAAGGTCACAGAGCTCAAGTGGGCCACCCAGGGCCACAGACATATGAAGTGGTAGAACTAGAATTTAAATCTTGGTTGGTCTGACTCCAAGTGTAGTATTTGTTTCACCTTTTTTTTTTTTTTTTTTACTGTTTCTCCATTCTGGGTTCTGACCTGGTGACCTTGAATCATAAAGATGCAGGGCCTGGCTCGAGCTATTCGATATGGAAGGCATCTTTTCTCTAAAGAGTGTGAGCTCCCTGCCAAACAGCAGAGGCGCTTAATAGACTTTCAGAGCAGCCATTCTAGAGCCTCCCTCGTGGCTTTCTGATCTCCCACAGCCCTGTGTTTGAGGGTCAGGAAAGGAGAATACCCTTGGATTGTTTTATCTCCTGACCACCCCGAGGCTGGCTGGACTATAAGAGGTGAGGAAAGACAAGATGGGTGAGCAGCTGCTTTCAGCTGAAAACCAGAAAGAAATCCCAGTCTTGTTGCTTTATTTTGGTTTAAAAATCAAGTCGTGTGACAATGGAAACATTTTCCTGGTTGTCCTCTCCTCTCTGCCCATGTTGACAGAAGACGGACTTGCTAATTCTGGCTGGGGTTTTTCCCTGCCTGGGCTGTTTTTCTCTTTTATCTTCATCAATTGAAGAGGGCTGCTGTGTCTTTCAAACTGTCGGAAGGTATCTGTATTTTTTTTTCTTTCACATAATTCGGTAGGTCTTTTCCCAGATATGTATTTTTCTCTCTAACTTCTAACTTGCTGAAGTTTCCGCCCATGTGACTTCCAGCGTGAGTTACCAGAAACCACAAGAGAGAGAGAGAGCGTGCAAGCCCCAAAGCGAGCGACATGTCCCTTTGGGGAGCAGTCCCTCTGCACCCCAGAGTGAGGAGGACGCAGGGGTCGGAGGTGGCTACAGGGCAGGCAGAGGAGGCACCTGTAGGGGGTGCTGGGCTGGTGGCCCAGGAGAAGTCAGGAAGGGAGCCCAGCTGGTGACAAGAGAGCCCAGAGGTGCCTGGGGCTGAGTGTGAGAGCCCGGAAGATTTCAGCCATGCCTCACAGCTCCGACAGCAGTGACTCCAGCTTCAGCCGCTCTCCTCCCCCTGGCAAACAGGTAGAGTCCTCCTTTTCCTCTCTCCTACCTTCTGATTCTCCTGGGGGATGGAAAGAGACCCAGGCTTCCTTGTCCTGCCCAGGGAGCTGAGGATGGAGGAAGTGGCTCGTGGCACGGGCACTCTGTTAGACTTAAGACATGGAATTTGCTACTAAGCTGTGCATATTGGCAGAGATCCTCCTCCTTCCACCTATTCTGCCAAAGTCCGTTTTTCTCTCCATTTTCCAAGGCTGCCTATCACCTCTGCCTCACTGAGGTTGCCACCCTAAAAAGCTTTCTAGGAAGCAAAGAGGAGGATGAACATCAAAGAACACAGAGAAAAGAGTCTACTGTTCTCCAAGGCTGTAGAAAAGTGAGAGGAGTTTTCAAGCGGGCTGCTGGCATACACAGCTCAAATCCTAGATATGTAGTTCCCCAGGAGACAGCCAATAGAGAAAGAGAGAAAACGGGTCAGGGAGAAGTTAAATAAAAAAAAAAAAAAAAAAAGAATAAGAGGAAGAAGGAGGAGGAGGAGGAAGAGGAGGAGGAGGAGAAATCCAGGCTAGCATAGAAGGATCTCTCCACTGGGGCACTGCCTCTGTTGCTAGCACAGCCAGCAAGGAGGGATGCTAGAGGTCCAGCCAATACCTCTTTCCCTGTGGCTTCTGGACAGGAGCAAGGAAATGAATGAGGAGGTGGCTCTGGAAATTGGTTGGAAGACATTTGCTGGTAGTTCATCTTAGCTCTGGGGAAACCAGAGAGACTGAGATAGGGATTGTGGGAGCATTTGGAGTCTAGATTGTGACTTCCAAGTCCAAAGGTTTTAGCTTGAGGATTACCAAAAAAGGAGTGCCCTGCCCATCTCACAGCTTCTAGGGCTTTGTTTTGCACCACACTCTTGACATCCCTTGCTGTAGGAAGTCCTCCTCTTACTCATCCAACATGTATCCGTGGGTTAAAATTTTCTCCACCTTCATCTTTTAAAAACTGCATTCTTTCCTTAGCACAGGTATCCAGGAGGGCTTTCAAAATGCTGAAGCCAAAATAAAAGTATATAAATATTGCATAGGGCATCTATCCTAAGCCTCCAGTAATGGAGCAGCAGGCTGGGATGAGTCTGGATGGAGACCTCTAGAAGGCACAGAATCCAGTCCTCTGCTGAAGATGGTATCAGAGTGGCTCTGACTGCCTGGAAGTTTGTACTCTTCTTAGGAAGGAAATTACTCATGGCTTCCATGGCAGCTTGGTGCCCCATCCCCCTTACAGGAAGAGCACTTCCTTCCTATCTATGCCAATGACCTCCTACCACAATGGCCTGAAAGTATTGGATATGTTGGTGAGCCCAGTACTCAGTGAGCCCAGAGCTTTGCCCTTGGATCTGTGCCCCTCTAGCCTGTGGGGGATGTGGGAGGGAACAGGACATGAGCTGCCAAGACTCCTACACCTATGCTGCAGCATCTGGGGGAGAACTGGAGCTAACCTCTCTGCCCAGGCACAGAACATGCCCATCTCTGGGTGTAATTAGAGAACACCCAAAGATCCCCTTATCCTACCAAGCACCCATCTATTACCCATCACAACCAGGTCACCTCCACCTTTAACGTTCTTTTTGGCATTAATGTGCCAGGCATTGTGTTGGAGCCATGGAGAATGTCACAGTGGCTGAGCACAATGGAGAGAAAGAGGAGGCAGATCTCAGATGCACCTCAGCTCAGGAATGCAGCAGAAGACCACATGGGGTGCAGTGGGGGAAGGGTCTTGGAAAGCCATCGGGCTCAGCACCAGAAGATGTAGCACTCTCAGATGACCGGGAGTCCTTGGGCACACTCTTAGAGCCTCAGTTTCCTCACATATAAAATGGAAATGATGATATCAACTTCGCAGCATTAGGGAGTTAAACAAGAGCACCTCTGAAAGAACACTTGCACAGAGGTTGGCATACAGTAGGCGCTCAACAAAGTTTGAGAAAAAGAAAACAGCTGAAAAAACAGCAAGAAGAGGCTAAAGGCCAAAAAGTGAGAGGGCAAGGGTGGAGCAGCCCTACAGAGGAGAGGTGATAAAACACACTTCATCGCCTTAACCTTTTTTTGTTTTTTGCCAAATACAGCTCTATTGAGGCCTCAAGTTCTCTTGCCTTTTTCCTGTAGCTTTTGGTCCAAAAAGTCAGAGACCTGGGGATGTGTAACCAGGCGTGGAGAAGAGCTCTCCTTCAGGTGCAGGCTTTTGGTAAATAGGGGGATGGAGGGTTTGTGCAGAGACGAAGGCATGGAAGGATGGCTGGACGGATACCATACACCACCAGAGCCTGCTTTCGCTCAGAAGGGAGGAGCAGACCCGTGTAATCCTTCCCGTCTCTGCTTCCCAGGACTCATCTGATGATGTGAGAAGAGTTCAGAGGAGGGAGAAAAATCGTATCGCTGCCCAGAAGAGCCGACAGAGGCAGACACAGAAGGCCGACACCCTGCACCTGGTAAGTGTTCAGATCAATCTTCATCCTCGTGAGCTTTAGGCTTTGCCCTCCACCATCTGGGAACCCTTGGACCATAGTTTTGATTCTGCTTGCATGGGGTTGTGTATGTGGGGCAGGTTAGTGGAGGGTGAGGGCTGTGGGGTAAGGTGGGGAAGGGAAGCTCTCCTGCAAGTGCTTTAAGAAGGCTCTGTAGGCCAGGCGTGGTGGTTCACACCTGTAATCCACTTTGGGAGGCCAAGGTGGGTGGATCACCTAAGGTCAGGAGTTTGAGACCAGCCTGGCCAACATGGTGAATGCACGTCTCTACTAAACACACAAAAAATTAGCCAGGTGTGGTGGTGCGTGCCTGTAATCCCAGCTACTCGGGAGGCTGAGGCAGGAAAATCACTTGAACAGGCAGAGGTTGCAGTGAGCCAAGATCACACCATTACACTCAAGCCTGGGTGACAAGACTGAAACTTCGTCTCAAAAAAAAAAAAAAAAAAATAGAAGGCTCTGTAGCAGGGAATGGGCCAGGAGGCTGAACAGAGAAATGGGCCTTTCTACCCCAGGAGGGCTGAAGGGGTAGGTGAGTTGAGTGTGGGAAGCCCAGAGGCTGAGCTGAAGGCAGAATCACTTGCTCAGGGATGGGGCAGCCAGAGAGTGCTCCATGGTGCTCCATCCTTCATGAGAAGGATGAAGAAAGGAGAAGGCAGAGCTGTATTAGGAAACAATTTAGAAGGTATCAAGTACTTTGGGGATGGCCCATTATCTCGCAGTGCAAGGACCACATGTAGTCACATCCCTTGGCAGACACCCAAATGCCCCTGCATTTGACACAAGGAGGTCCACAGGGCACTGTACTGGATTTCCCTTTTCAGAGCATTATTAAAGTCTTATTTTGAAATTTCTGTCTTTAATGCTACCCCAAGGGGTCTGTGAAACATTCTATTTCAAGTGCACTTATCTGGGATGATCACCGTCCTAGTTGAGTTGCCTCTAGTTCCAAATTTTTCTAGAGAAAGCGTTGACATCTGGCTTGAGCAGTCTGGGGCCTTGAGCAGTGCTGGACTGCAGTTCCACCAGTGGCCAGGGCCCTAGATGGTGTTTCTAGGTTCTGGCTGTGCCCCTCATAAAGTACTGCTTTCTCCTCATTGCTCATACCTTACCACCTTATCTCTCTTCACTCTGCCCCCAGTATGGTTCTTGTTCAACCAACTCTTCACTAGTTTCTTTCTCTCCATCCCCTCATCCCCTTCCCTAGCAATTCTACCTTCCTGCCCTTCCTCCAGAAACATTCCCTTACCTCTAAGAGCCTAGCAATTCCTTTCCATAGAAAAAGTGCAATTGGCACCAAAAATGAGTAAGCTTGTACTTATTTGGAAGATTAGCATGATAATCAGCCAGTTAGAACAGCTGTGTTAACCGTATCAAGAATAAGTAAGTAAGATGTAGTTTTAGGGGAAAGAATGCATCTTTTAGCTTTATAAGAAACAGAGCAGACTGCACCAACAGCTCTGATTGCGTGCTTGGGTTTTATTTGAAATGTATTCAGCATACCCTCCATTGCACACTAACATCAAGTTCACAACTATTTGTTAACTTTTTGGAAAGAAAGAATGAACAGAAAGTCTGTACTAACTGTGCTCAACAGTCCGAATGTCAAGTTGTTGGTGGCCCTGCTGCTTGTATGTTCTCCGTGATTTCGTTGTGTCCCCACATTCTGGTTTACCATCTTAAGCTTGAACATCTATGATCCTTACCTCTTTCTCTATCAGAGGCTAATTCTGATTCAGTATTCTTTAGAGCAAGCAAACAGACCAATCAAAATTTAAAAGGATAAAATATTCCTTGTGTACAAGTAGACAGTGTCCTGAGACTGGCAAACTGCTGTAAGCTTTGTCAGTGTGTACTTGTTTTCTTAAGTGGAGAGTGAGTATAGTTCAGCAGCTTGGCAGTCAGAACAGGGATTGAATCCCAGCCCTGCTGCCTATCTGTGTGACAGAGATATTCTTAGCCTCCCTTGGGCTTGGTTTCCTTATCCAGAAAATGGAAAATGACAGTAACTACCCTACACAGGTCGTGCATTTAAAGAGCCCAACACAATGCCTGTCATTCATAAATATACAAACATTTGAGTATTAATAAGGGCAATAATAATTATTATAAGAAGCAAGATAAATAATCACAAATTATACACACATACACATTATATATATAAACATATATCCATTTTATGTATATTTAATCACAGAAGTTAAGGGTTGAAAGGTTTCTTAAAGGCTTTAAAGTTCAGACATAAGCTTGATGCTTCAGACTTCTCTGCTACACCTCCAGCCAATGGTTCCCTTGTATGTCTGGCCACTTCCAGGGTTAGAGATCTTCCTGTCTCCTAATTTATGAACAGAAGAGTCTTCCCTATGTTAAGCTGCACCCCTGCCTCCCTGTAAATTCAACTCACTAGTCTTAATCCAACCCCTTGTGGACATATTAATGGGGTGACACAGATGTGTCTTTGCTGTGGCAAGGCTTTCAACACTAACTCAGCTCTCTCCCTCTCCAAGACAAATGTCGGAGCCCAAAGAGTCAGCTCATCTAATTATACAAGTCATGTGACATTAGGATAATCTCTAGAGCTTGAGAGTTCACAGAGCCCCAAGTCATATAATCAGCATATCCATAGCCACACCCCAGCCTCAGTCTCTGGAATGTTCCCATCTTCCCCACATCTGAACACAGATTCCTCCCCCACTGCTTTCTTTTGAGCACCACAGCACCGTCTTCACCTTTTGCCTGTTGAGTGGGTCACAGCAGAGTTGACACAGCAAGCCTGCGGACTGCCGCCAATGCAACTTATGTTTCTTGGCTTCAGGTAGAAGCTTTTGGCAGCAACGTGTTCAATCTGCCACCATCAAATAGGAAGTTTAGCTGTGGTTTGAAATCTTCCTTTCCTCCGAGATGGCAATCACCCATCTTCTCCATCCATTATCCTCTTAATTATGTCTGAGATTCAGGTGAAAAGTCTTCTGGTTTACCACCAGTGTCAGGGTTCAGTGTGTGGTTTGCCCTTGACTCCTTTCCATGCTTGGTTCCACATGCTGGGATTGTTCTCTGGCCCTCAGACATGGTCATAGGACTTGCCTACCAGTGCTTTACAGATGAGGGTTTGGGAGCTACTGAGAGTACCATATCAAACAAGGACCACATTCCTATTAGGGTTCCAGCTTCATATACACTGGGATATTTTCTTAGTTTCAACTGCTGTTACTATTATCAACCTTAAAATACTGAAACAATTATCTTGTTCCTCTAGTGAGAGTGTGGGATGCTTACTATTCAACATTTCAGTATCTGTCCTATAAATAGCTGGCACCAAGACACTGTACATTGATTGCTTTAAAAATTGACAGAGTAGGGAGAGAGCCTCTTTTTATGATTGTGTTATAAATCCCTGGCCTTGACTATCTCTGACATAAAATGGATCAGGTGATTCCTTTCATAATTGTGACATCAACGAACAATCTAATTCTGTTTTAATTCTCCTTTTGTTGAGCATCTCACGCAAGCACCCATTGCACTTAGTTCCTTTTCTCCTGCAGACAACTATAGGGTTCATTATATATAGTACAGACGTTGATTAAAAATGAGAAAGGCATAACTTGACCAGTTAGTTTCTAAAAGATATCAATAGCTAATAAATGGATCTAAGATAATCAGTTGAAAAATTATTGAAATAATAAGAGAATGCAGTCAGCTTCTAAAATTAAAACAAATGTAATAATGTTCCTATAAACAAAACATAACCAATTAGGAAATTAATGGAAGGAAAGGTCCTGTTTATAATACCAATGACAGCAACAAATGGAAAGAAGGAATAATTTAACAAAAATTATGAAGAGTATCCTAAATGACTTTAAAAAGATTCAAATAATTGTAAAGATATACCTATGTAAAGTTAGCAATTTTCCTTAAATTAATTGATAAATTTAATGTGATTCCAATAAAAACCCAATAGGGTTTTCTGGGATTTGGGCAAGAACTGGATTAGCTATTCTAAGTGTCCAGTGAAAAAAATCATATGACAATTGCCAGGAAAATTCTGAAGAATAAGAGTAATGAAAAAAGATTAACTGACCAACATATTAAAGTGAAACACAAATACAGAAATCAAAACAATGTGGAAAAGACAGAACATCGAACAGGGTAGAATATGGAAACAGACCCAAAAACAAATCCAGATTTTAAGACCCAAATACATATTTCAACTCCTAAGACACAAGTATAAATACAAAATGGGCTGGGCACAGTGGCTCATGCCTGTAATCCCAGCACTTTGGGAGGCTGAGGCTGGTGGATCACTTGAAGTCAGGAGTTCGAGACCAGCCTGGCCAACATGGTGAAACCCTGTCTCTACTAAAAAATTTAAAAAATTAGCTGGGTGTGGTGGCAGATGCCTGTAATCCCAGCTGCTCAGGAGGCTGAGACAGGAGAATCACTTGAATTCGGGAGGCAGAGGTTGCAGTGAGCCGAGATCGCACCACTGCACTCCAGCCTGGGTGACAGAGCAAGACTCCATCTCAAAATAAATAAATTAATTAATACAAAATGACCAGGATGGCATTTCAAACCAATAAGAGAAAGCTGAATTATTCAACAGAGTTGAGACAATTGGCTAGTCACTTGGGGTGGGGCGGGGGGAAGTTGGATCCTTCATTTCTTATACAACACACATACACACAGATTAAACGTTAAATTTTTTTTTTAAAGGAAGCTAAAGAAACTTGAAAAGACGAATAACCATTAACAATGTATCTTGGAATGAATAATTATTTTCTAAATAAAACTTAAAACCCTGAAGCCATAAAGGAAAAGATTGATATACATTACTTTTATTCATAAAAAGTAAAAGTTGCTATATAGATCAAAATACTGTATGCAAAACCGAAGGCAAATGACAAACTGAAGAAAAATATCTGTCTAACACATATGACCAAAAAAGGTATGTTTACTTACTATATGAGAGAGTTCTTATGAATAGGAAATGATTAACAACCCAAAGGAAAAATGAACAATGACTATGAATAGGTAATTTACAGAAAAGAGAACTAAGTGGCAAATAAATGTGTGAAAAGATGGTAGACGAAAAATGCCAATTAAAGCAGCAGTGAGGCTGGCAAAGGTGAAACATGTTGTTGATACACAATGTTGCCAAGGCAATGAAAAAGCAGGCACCATCACACACAGCTAGTAGTAGAGCCTGCATAACCCCGGTAGAGGGCAATTTGCCCACGTCCATCCAAATTATAGGTGCACATACCCTGTGACTCAGCAATTTGACATCCAGGAGTGTAATCACAAGCAAATCCATAGATCATACAGTTCTGTACATGTAAAGATAATCATTGCTGCATTGTTTCTTATAGGAAAGACTGAATACAAGCTAAAAAAAAAAAATTCATCAATAAGGGATTCAAGAAGTCATTGTCCATTCTGTGGAATATTGTAGAGATGTGAAAATAATGAGTTACATCTGAATGTGCTAATCTGGAAAGATTATCAAGTTTCTGCACTTTTAAGTTAAAAAGGTATAAATATAGTCCATTGTTTCCTCCCATTCGTTTTTTAATTTAATGTTATTTACTTATTTGTGTGTTTGTTTTTAGAGACAGGGTCTCGCTATGTTGCCCAGGCTGATCTCGAACTCCTGAGCTCTAGCGGTCTGCCCACGTTGGCCTCCCAAAGTGTTGGGATTACACGTGTGAACCACAGCGCCCAGCCCCTTCTGTTTTTAACAAAAAGAAAAAGGTACATACATGCATAAGTATAAATGCAAATGTTTTCAAATAGATTATAAAACATAGTTAATGATATTTATTTCTGAAAAGTAGGACTAAAGATCTAACTTTGCATTCTTTACCTTTTATACAGTTTGGGATTTTTTATCACATGCTTTTATCTTTGTAATATAGATATCAAAATTCTCAACATTGATCATTACCACACATGCTTTAGGATGATTTCTTTTCTAATTCTGACATCAAACATTTAATAATCTTCCATCATGACATGGAAGAGTATTCAATCTTGACATTATCTTTTGAACATCATACATAAATATCTCAGCCCTTGGGAGAACCAACTATAGGCTGGGATTTGAGTGATTCTAAGGTCCACAATACTATATGATAAAAGATGGTGAATCCGTTCCCTTTGTGTAGCCATCCTGGTTGGTTGGTAGTGGCTATGTGGTGCTGTACAGCTGGAAGGATTTCAAGTCAAAGGCCAGGAGGATCAGTGGAAAAGAGAGCTGAGGTCAATTAAGAAGCTTTGTTCATGAAAAGGCTAAAATTAGCAGAGTTACTGGGAGCAGTGGCAAACAGCAGTGTTAGCCCTGAGACGAGCTGTTGACAAGTCAAATCTGGCCTGGTGGATGGAGCTGAAAGTAAGTGAGAGAATCAGCCAAGTATGAAAGCTTGAGATTTAGGTGCTCTTTTAGATGGAGTGGGCCAGGTGCTTGCCTGGGGCTGCCTCCTGAAGGAGTCTCACACCTGTTTAAGAAAAAAGAGAGGTTTACAGGTTCTAGGGATGTGCTTTGTCATACATGACAGAAAAGTAATGAGTAAAAATTATGCATTAAATGAAACTTTGAGCTAACACGGTGAGAAATACGGTATTTACAATTGGAGGAATATCAAGTAATGGAGGAAAAGATATTAGGGTAGCACTATTGTTCTTGGCCTTCTGAGGAGGCAGAGAAGGATGCTTACGGTCCTAATTCACTCCTATTTCACTCCTGGAATTCTTTTGCCCTCTCTGGGAGACCATGCCATAAAGTTTGCTGGCACAGAGAAGTCACAGGTCAGGAATGTTCAGACTAGTTCCACCCTTAAAAAGTTCAGCGTAGAATCAGCGAACCATTTATGGAAAGAGATGCGACCATTCTGTCTCCATTGCTATGAATTTCTTTTAAGAAAAAACCATGTTAATTGAACAAATGACTATGTATTAACGACTGTGCTTCAAGTGCTCTCCCTGCAGCATCTCATTTAATCTGCATAAAAGCCGTATTTTATAATTCCTTGCACTAAGTAACTTGACAGAGATGACACAGCTTGTGACTAGGTCTGTCTGACTTCAGAACCCATTTTCCTAACCATTTAAGTTTTACTGCCTCTTTATTCAAACTCTGATGCAGATGTATTCATCTTCCCTAACCTATATTTTCCTTGAATCTCTTCATGAATTTTTTTTTTGTTTTTTAAGCAACAGCCTCCAAAATCTACACTATCCCCCAGCCATCATCAAGGCTGGTCAAGAAAGTAAAGACATGTTTACTTTCAATACAGTATATCAATTGTACAATTGATATCATATATGTCATATATATCATGATATCGATATATATAGGTACTATATATAGATAGGCACAATTGGCGTATCAAATGATACAATATATCAACTGAAACCTTTTCTAACATCTTTCACAGGAATTACTTTTGACACAACAGAGCTTGAAGAAAAAATAATTTACAAAGATGTTTAGTTCATCATTATCTGTGAATAGTAAATACTTTTTCAATGCTATAAAACTTGACAGGTGGCTTACAACGGAAGATGAAGCATATTATGATATATTCATACAATAAAAAAATTTATGCTGGTACTAAAAATGATTATGTAGATCTGTACTTATCAACATAGAGAGATGTCAGTGATATAGCATTAAGTGAAAAAGGCAAATTACAAACAGCATGCAAAGTATAACCCTTTCATGTAAAATGTGTGGGTTTTGGGCATGGTTGCATGCATAAAGAGGTGTCTGGAAGGATATTCTCCAAAATGCTAATAGCAGTTATGAGTAGTTGAGTTTGGGTAGTTCATCTTATTCTTGGTACTTTTCTCACTTTTTTATTATAATGAATGGGTACCATTTTAAAAATCAGAATTTAAAAAATTAGGCTATTTTGGGGAGGGAAAACACGTCAAGGAATCCACCACCCCTAACTGCTTGTCTTACTGATGACAGGTCGGTGTGGCTCCTTTTGGGAGGCATATTGGAAATTGGGAGTCCATCTCCATGCTGATCTTAATGCTGTAAAGAATGACTATTTGGGAGGCCGAGGCAGGTGGATCACGAGGTCAGGAGATCAAGACCATGCTGGCCAACACGGTGAAACCCATCTCTACTAAAAATGCAAAAAATTAGCCGGGCATGGTGGCGGCACCTGTAGTCCCAGCTACTCGGGAGGCTGAGGCAGGAGAATGGCGTGAATCTGGGAGGCGAAACTTGCAGTGAGCTGAGATCCCGCCATTGCACTCCAGCCTGGGCAACAGAGTGAGACTCCATCTCAAAAAAAAAAAAAAGAATAACTGTCTACATAGGATGATGGTCCTAGGTCCAAAACTGACAGCTGCCTGTTCAGCAGATGTCTTGATGGAGCTATTCTCAGCAGCACCCAGACTTCCTTCTCTTAAGCAGAATGGGACAATCTCCCCAGAGTGCCCCTGTGCAAGCTTCTCAGAGGTTTTCTTAGTCTCCTCTGTTGAACTTAATCTAGTCCTCTGCTTCCTAGGAGGGGTGGGTTGGGTCCACAGTACAAAGTCCCCTTCAGACTGTGAGATATCTGTAGAGGGTTCCACCATGGGTTCACATGAAGGCTTCTGGAGTGAATAACAATCCTAATAGTCATACTACCTTGTTGATAAAATTTCAGAATTAAGTGGGAACTCAGAGATCTTCTAGGGTGACCTGCCATGTTTCCAATGAGGAAACGGATGACACCCAAGAGCCCAAACCTCTTGCCTTCCCACCAGTCTGCTTTTGTTTCATGCCACTTTGCTGAACAGAGCTTTACTAGGCAGATGTTTACATAAGGCCTTTTGCTAAGGTGGGCCAAGAAGCAGGCCATTAACCAGAACACTTGAACAGTCTAGGCACTCATCAGCTCCAAAACATACAGCTACACAACAAGAGACCAGAAAAAGAGTGAGTCCAAGCTTGACAGTGGCCGAAGTGGAAATGTTTCTTTGTTTAAAAGAGATTTTAAAGTTGCAATCCAAAATTTAAAAGGGCAGTGGCATATTGGGGAAAACATTTGCATCAAATTACATAAATGAAGGTTTAATATTTATGCTACAGAAAGAAAATCTTATAAAGCAAAACATCAGGACTCCAATAGACAGGTGGGCAGAGGCTATAAACAGAAAGCTTACATAATATTTTTCCTACCAAAATGAAAATACCCTAATTTCCGATTCTGATTATGAAAACGATACACATTAAGGCAAGGTTTCTCAACCCCAGTGGAACTGACACTTCGAGTTCGATAATTCTTTGTTGTTGGGGGTTGTCCTGTGCCTTGTAAAATATAAAATTTACCCACAAGATGCCAGTAGAACGCCCCCTCACCCTGCTTAGTTTGACAACCAAAAATATTTCCAGAACTTGCTAAATGTCCCTGAAAAGGCAAAATCAGTCCTAGTTAAGAATGCTACACTAAGGAGACAGACACATGGAAAGTTGTTCTTTCTCCTTAATACCTGATAACTTGTAACACTAACATGAAATTAAGAAGCCTTCATAAAGCCAACTGGCAACAAGTAAATTATTTAAAATTATAACACCTAAATGCCAGTGAGGTTGTAGCTAAATGGATAGAAGCATATGTTACTGGTGACATTATATATTTGACATGACCCTTTTTCAGTAACACTTCTCAGGATTGGGAAGATTGAATGCCTCCTTTGCCTCATTCATCTCATTCCTAGGAATTTATCCAAGGAAATCATTGCACAGAGACAAAACCCAGTGTGCATCAAGATGTTCATCTCAGCGTTATTTTTAATAGTGACAATTTGATGACAACCAAGATGTCCAACATTAGAAGACCACTTTAAGTAAATTGTGGATCATCAATTTGATGATGTAGTCATTAAAATTTATGTTCACTATGTAGATGTGATAAAGTTATGACAGAAAGCAAAATACAAATTGTATGTGTACTGTGATTGGAATTTTGTAAAAATAAGTATGCATGTTTGTTCAAAAGGATGAGACAGCCAAGTGGGATGGTTCATGCCTGTAATCCCAACACATAGGGAGGCCAAGGCAGGAGGATGACTTGAGACCAAGCTGGGCAACATAGTGAGATCCTGTCTCTACAAAAAATAAAAATAATTAGCCAGGCGCAGTAGCTTGCACCCAGCTACTCTGGAGGTTGAGGTGGGAGGATCTTTTGAGCCCAGGAGGTTGAGGCTGCAGTGAGCACTGCACTCTGGACTGGGTGATAGAGTGAGACCCTGTCTCAGAAAAAAAAGGATGAGATCGCAATGTGTGTAAATGAAAACAGCTGTGTTAAGGGACTAGGATCATGGGTGTTTTTAACTTTTAAAAAATATCTTTAATGTTATTAATACCATATTTTTTTATTTTTAAAGAAACAGAAGAAAATAGCCAGAGAGCTGAAGGAACTCTGGAGGACATCAAGTACAAGGACAGGGAGGATATTATTGAGCTCAAATTTGGGGATCAGGTTTTGTTAGGAGACCTTATAATTTATACCCCAAAAAGCAATACTTTGAGAGTGGAAGATGAAACTTGTAAATATTACACCAAGACAACAGGTGTACCAGTAAATGTCTGGTCACCCTAGACAGGGAAACCAAGAAACATGACATGGAGCTCTCAAGAAAACTCAGAAGAAGTGATAAAGTTCAGAGTCAAGCAGAGAGGACTGGATTCCTATGACCAAAATGTGATTTCCTGCAACTGAGGACCTTGTAACTAAAATAGGGTACTCAGCTGGCATAAGACTATGTCTTATCATTAAGACAGTAGTGTGACACAGAAAATTATAAAAAGCAAAGGCCATATAATCAGTACTAGAGCTGAGATCAGCAGAAGTGATTCATCTACTCAACAAATATTTATCAGCCAGGTACAGTTTGTTCTAGGCACTGAGAATATTGCAGGGACAGGACAGATTGAGTCTCTGATTTCACGAACCTTACAGTCAGTTGGAAGTCAGGCTGGAAAACAAACAAATAAACACACTAATCACATGACATGTAAAGTGCTTCAAAGAAGATGAAATCATGCAATGTGGAAAGTGTCTAAGGGAGGAGATTGGGTCAGCGATCAGGGGAGGCCTTCCTGAAGCCCTGGCGTTTGAGATCAAAGGTGAATCAAAGAGGAGATTGGAAAGATCTGGGGAGAGAATGATCTCAGCCTAGAGAGCCTTGAGGCCAAGCTGTGAGGCCAGGCAAAGGTCAGAAAAGTGCCTGGTAGGGCGGAGACCAAGTTCAAGACCATTAGGGAGTGAGGAGGAGCTCAGTAATAACGGCAATTGTGGGGCTGAGCACAGTGGCTCACACCTGTAATCCCAGCACTTTGGGAGGCCAAGTTGGGTGGATTGTTTGAGGCCAGGAGCTGGAGACCAGCCTGAGCAATGTAGCGAAACTCCATCTCTACAAAAAAAATTTTTTTTTAAATATCCAGGCATGCACCTGTGGTCCCAGCTACTTAGGGAGGCTGAGGCGGGAGGTTTGCATGAGTCCAAGAGGTCGAGGTTGCAGTGAGCTGTGATAGCGCCACTGCACTCCAGCCTGGGCAACAGGGCAAGATCCTGTCTATAAAATAAAATAAAATAACATAACATAAAATAAAATAAAATTAAAAAAGGCAATTGTGCTGCTAGGAGCAGGAACTGGATGGGGCATGTGGTGGGGACCCAACTAATTCAAACCGTGCCTGGGGGGATTTCTCTGAACCTAAACTCGGATCATAAGGTGAGAAGCAATAGCACCTCACTGGGCTGTTTGACAGTTTAATTGAGAGGGCAAATGTAAGAACAAAGCAATATTGTCATTTTTTGTTTTACACTGTTCGTTTGTTTAATGCAGAGAGTCCGGCCTTTTCCTACAAACAATCAGATATGTTATCCTACATGAACACAGACGTTCTTCTTTCTGGTTGCTTATAAACTCTTTAAGGATATCAATAGTTTCAGGGGATTGGCCTTTCACAACTGGTCAAGTCTCCTTTGTTGGGTATGAACGGGGAAGGTAAAATTTGAACTATGAAATGACATGACAAAGTTCTTAAAATGGTTGTAATTCTGCCAATCCTACCCTATTGGTTCAGTTTGGGGGAATAAACAGAGGTTTGACTTAGGCCTTTTGAAAAAATGAATCTCTTGGATTCATTTGGAAGTATCCCAGAGTTACAAAGGAGAAGCTGTTGAAGTGTTTGAGTGGTACGTCAATCACTCTCTAGGAGTTCTCATGGATGTCACAAATTGACTCAGTTGACCCTTCTTCATAGACACATCTCAGATTTTGGAAAATGATTCCAGATTATAAGTTGGCAGTCAAGCAACGTGATTTGATCGAA
Organism: Trachypithecus francoisi; assembly: GCF_009764315.1. Taxonomy (NCBI): domain Eukaryota; kingdom Metazoa; phylum Chordata; class Mammalia; order Primates; family Cercopithecidae; genus Trachypithecus; species Trachypithecus francoisi. The sequence continues at coordinate 31,702,583 of NW_022681468.1, read as the reverse complement.
CACTTACTCTGTGGCAGGCACTGTCCTTGTCACTGAGGACAAAACAGTGAAGACAATAATAGCTCCTGCCCTCACAGAGCTCAGCAATGTAAAGGGTAAAGAAACGGTTAAAGTTATAATTACTGAAACATGAATAGATCCCTGAGCTCTTGCCTTTCCATTATATGAATGAACTGTACTGGACTATTTAGAATTGTTTTCATCAATTTAAGAATATAATAGTAGTGTGCTTAAATGGACATTGTGTTTTAGAAAATTTTTTAAACTAGAAATAGTCTCCCAACTCTTTAAATTTTCAAATGTTATACTATCAATGATAAAATAAATGAAAATAGGTAAAAATACAACACAAATGTAATAAAATCAAACACTACATAGTTATGTCATATTATTATTATTTTGAGACAAAGTTTCACTCTTTCCCCAGGCTGGAGTGCAGTGGTGCAATCATGGCTCACTGCAGCCTCCACCTCCCAGGCACAAATGATCCTCCCACCTTGACCTCCCAAAGAGCTGGGACTACAGGTTTGTGCCACTGTGCCTAGCTAACTTTTAATTTTTTTGTAAAGATTGGGTATCACTATGTTGCCCAGGCTGGTCTCAAACTTCTGGGCTCAAATGACCCTCCTGCCAAAGAAGCCTCCCAAAGTGCTAGGATTACAGCAACTGCACTTGGCCTTACGTTATTTTTAAAAGGAATCCACTATGAACATGACTTGCTGCACATTAGGCTCACTTAGGAAGTATTTTTAAAGTCTTGATGCTTGCAACCACTCCAGAACAATTAAATTGGAACCTCTGGGGGTCTGGCATCCAGGAATCCAGGCTGTTTAAGACTCTCCAGGTGCTGGCAGTGTGCACAGCCAGGGTTGCGAATCAGAAGCGGTGCATTTGCAGCCTATCAGGTCTGTACCTGAATGTGTGGAGTGAGTAGAATGTGTGGAGTGAGCAGAATGTGTGGAGTGAGTGTGGGGCAATTATATGGGTAAGTACCCAGATACTCTGTCAGATACAGTGGCCTGATGGCTTAAAACAAAACAAACTATTCAAACCCTTGCTTTGATGGCAGTTATTATTTGTTTTGTTGTTTGGTTTTGAACATTGATAACCTTGCTAGTGGTAACCTTTGTAACCTGAAGCATCAGTATCAGCCAAGATTGCATGCATTCAGAGACAAGTGATAGATCAGCCATCAAATACAGGAATCAACAAACCATGGCCTACTTTTCATGTAACAAGTTCAAAAGTGGAGAGACATCAGGCTAGAGCAAGGAAGAACCAAGCTCCTTCTCTCTGAGCCGCCATCCTCAGTATGAGGCTTTCACTCTCTAGACTGTGAGATGGGTGCCAAGCCTCTGGGCATCAGTCTATGTTAAGGGAAGGAGGCCTTTGTCCTTATGAGCAGGCTGTGCCTTTTTAGTAGGAAGGGAAGCTCTGCCTCCACCTCCCTCCCATCCATCAGGTACTTCTGCTTACATATCTTTGGTCAGAGTTCTGTCATACAGCTACCCCTAGCTACAAGGTAAGCTGGATTTTTTTTGTTTTTTGTTTTTTGTTTTTAGCAATTCTGTTCCCAGTTTTCCTAGAGGAAGGCAAAGGAGAAGGGGTTTGGGATGGATGCTGAATGAACCAACCTATAGTTATTTCACATTTGAGGACAATGAAATCATAGTCTTGAAAACCAAGGACCAGGCAATAGCCTTTTAACTCTGTGACTAGACAGGCCCCTGAGAGCATGGCTGATGTGGCCAAACATCTGTTAATGACAAAGTTGCTTATGGCCCTAGAGTTTCAGCTCTAAGACATGAAAGTGAAGTTTCCTCCAGAATCACACACGTGCATTATTCAGCGCAAAGATCTGTGGTTTGGTGATTCCTCTTCTCCTTTCATAAAGTGAGAGGCAGCAGTTGGGGTGTATTTCCCCAGGAATGGTGGGAGATGTGGGCCTAGATCCTCCCCCTGCTTGGGAAGAGTCATACTTTTCAATCGGAAGCCTGCTCCAGGAATGGCAGGCTCCACCCTCTGCATGTGACATACAGGGGCTGGCAGCTGAGGGAGCCTGAACATATATCTGGGTGTGAGGGATAAACTTCGAACGCCACTTAAGTGTGGGTGGGAGCCAAAAGGTCACTCTGCCAATAAATGACTACATGTCCTGTTGAGGAGAAAATACACAGGGACTATTTTCACCCTTCTGGAAATCGTGATTAGAAAATGCAAGGAGAAGGTCAAGACACTAAACTGGAGCTGCAGGGAGGAAGCCTCCGCCCTGCTCAGAGTGTCTGGAGAGTCCCGGCCAGAACCCAGCTAGGAAATGCCAGCCTTGTCCTTGGTCTTCGTTCCTAATGGCTCCCTGTGGGTGAGGGAACTGCCTGGGGATTCCCCATTGTTGAAGCACTCTTTGAGTGACCCCCACCTAAGCCCCTCCAGTAGGGGATTTCCCAGAATGTTCCCACACCCCCAGGAAGCCTCTTCCTTAGCTACCCCCAAGCTGCTTGTGGTTCATGATAGAGGTAGGTGGCATCAAGTGACCCCACAGGTGAGGGATTTGCCTGAGGTGGGAAAAAAGGAAAGATAAAATTGGAAAGCCAACCAGGCTGAGGAGTTATCTCACAGGACAGAACTGTCAAACAGTATAACGTTTAAACAGACTTTAAAGGCAAGAGAGGATGGAGGGCACAGACTCTGAAGCCAGAGTGCCTCAATTCAAGCACCAGTGCTACAACTTCCAAGCTGCATGACCTTGAGCCAGTTACTTAACTTCTCTCTCTTTTTATTTTGAGACGGAGTCTCGCTCTGTCACCCAGGCTGGAGTGCAGTGGCTGGATCTCAGCTCACTGCAAGCTCCGCCTCCCGGGTTTATGCCATTCTCCTGCCTCAGCCTCCTGAGTAGCTGGGACCACAGGCGCCCGCCACCTCGCCCGGCTAGTTTTTTGTATTTTTTAGTAGAGACGGGGTTTCACTGTGTTAGCCAGGATGGTCTCGATCTCCTGACCTCGTGATCCGCGCGCCTCGGCCTCCTAAAGTGCTGGGATTACAGGCTTGAGCCACCGCGCCCGGCTTAACTTCTCTGTTCCTCAGTTTTTCCTTTTCTGTAAAACGGAGATAATACTATCTACCACACAAGTTTGTTGAAAATATCAAATGTAATGATAACTGTAAAATACTTAAAAGAGTGAATGGCACACGGAAGTATTCAATAAAAGCTATTGGCCGGGCACAGGTGGTTCACGCCTGTAATCCCAGAACTTTGGGAGGCTGAGGCAGGCATATCACTTGAGGTCAGAAGTTCAAAACCAGCCTGGCCAACATGGTGAAACCCTGTCTCTACTAGAAATACAAAAAATTAGCCGGGTGTGTTGGCAGGCACCTGTAACCCCAGCTACTCAGAAGACTGAGGTAGTGAGAATTGCTTCAACCAGGGAGGCGGAGGTTGCAGTGAGCTGAGATTGCACTACTGCACTCCCGATCGGGGTAACAGAGAGAGATTCTGTCTCAAAAAATAAATAAGCAAATAAACGTTAGTTAAGTTAAGCTGGGTTATTTTTTTTTTTTAATTTGGTTTCTATCCACCTTTCTCATATAAATTGAGCCAGGTTACACCTTAGACCTATTAGATCAGAATCAGGCATCAGGATTGCTAAAGCTCCCCAGGGGACCCCAGTGTGTGGATGGGGTTGAGAATCATTATTTTGGTCCAGTCTTTCTGTTTTAAAGTGAGGCAACTGGAGCTGAATGGGGAAATCGAGTCACTGAGGGTCACCCAGCCAGGACCCGGGCCCAAGCTCCCTATTCCCATTTGCTGCTGATGGAGCTCACCATGGTCAAGAGTTCAGGACCTGGCTTTGCGTCTGAAGGAAGGTCTGGCCTCGAGTCAGCCCTTGTCCAGGGTATCTGGCCAGGTGGCCCCCTCTCCATGCAGCCCAGGAGGCAGACAGTCAGCTCTATGATCGGAAGAATGTGAGCAACTCAGGGATCTTGTGCTGTGTTGTGTGTGGGTCACCAAAACTGAGACCCAGCTTTCTCCTGGAAGACCACAGGGCAGCCAAGGACTTTTTTTTTTTTTTTTTGCGACAGAGTCTTGCTTGGTTGCCCAGGCTGAACTGCAATGGTGCGATCCTGGCTCACTGCAACCTCCGCCTCCCAGGTTTAAGTGATTCTCCTGCTTCAGCCTCCCCAGTTGCTGGGACTACAGGCATGTGCCACCATGCCCGGCTAATTTTTGTATTTTTTGTAGAGAGAGGGTTTCACCATGCTGGTCAGGCTGGTCTTGAACTCCTGACCTCAAGAGATCCGCCCACCTCAGCCTCCCACAGCGCTGGGATTGCAGGCGTGAGCCACTGCACCTGGCCAACTTTCTAGTGTTCTCAGGCGACCTTTGCCCACTCACGTCTCCAGTCTCTCGGGGGAAGCAGTCTGTGAGAGAAGGAACACAGGGCCCCGAGCCAAGCCCTGCTCTGTCCCTCCCTGGCCAGCAATGAGTCTTTGCATCAAACACTCAAAGTTTCTGAACTTCTGAGAAAACAAGTGTCTTGAGGCGAATCCTACAGCACAGCTGCCACCAGTCTGTGGTCATTTTGGAGTGTATGTGGTGTAGGTTTGTCCCAGGGTCTCAGTTGTCCTCATCTGTAGAGTGGGGATAATAACAGCTGACCTTCCCTATCCCACACAGAGCGTTACTGTGAGGAGTCTGATGGACCTGGATGAATTCTGAATAGGAGAAAGATGGGTACGTGGATGCCCAAATGCAGGCTCACCCCCGCCCCTCTCTGTAACAGAAGACATGAATATGGGAGAGGCTGCATTTCCTCCCCATCTCACTGTGCTGTAGGAGTCCAGCCATCCTTGTTAGGGGATGTCACTGTTGTACCTCTGAATAAACAGCTGAGCTGCTCCCACGCCACCTTTGCCAGTTGTCCCTTCAGTTGGGTGAGCCCTTTCCAGGGCATGATGCCCCAAGAAGGGCCCGAGTGGACTGGGCAATAGCAGAGACATGGAGGGACAAGGCCCCAGATCAGCCACTTCCTCCTGCAAGGGAAGTCAAACTCTTTCTCTCACAAGTGTCAGGCTGGCTGCACGGTCCCTAGGCTGGCAGGGCGGGTTTCTTGGGGGCCCTAGCAGGAAGCAGTCTTGCTTCCCAAGGTAAAGACGAGCTTCTTATCACTGGCGGTGGTTTTCTGGTTAGAGGTAGCAGGCAGCGGTTACAAACTTTGCCTAGAGCAAGCCAGGGATCTGCAAGCCAGGGAGGGGGAGGCAGATGAGAGAGCTAGAGTGAGCTCAGCAGAGCTTGCTTAGGGAGGAAGGACCCGCTGCGACTTCCCGAAAGCTGGGCCAGCCTCTAGGCGGGGAGAAGGTCAGAGCGGCCCTCCCTTCTACCTCGGGGTTTGCCCAGGCTCTTCAGAGCACAGAATTTACAGTAAATGTTGTCACCAGTGGAAACTCTCAGAGGGGGCGAAGAAAAGGGCTAGAGGAAGGAGCCAGGACTCCCGGCCCCCAGTTCCCGTCTTACCAACACCCCCTAGTCTCATCATGTTGCTTTATCTTACCTTTCGGTAAAGAGGGGATGCCCTCCTTCTGGGATGTGCCAGGAAATACCCAAATGGTAAAATGAATGAGCCAGCCACACCTTGCAGAAGGCAGGGCTGCGAGTCCATCATCGTGTCTCTTGGCAACTCCTCTGCCCCGTTTTAGAGGGGCTTCCTTTGTACTGACCTTGGCACACTTTCTAGCTCAGAGTCCCATTCAAGAAATGCCAGGCTGAGGCTGAGCATGCTTGTGTCTGTCCTTCACAGATGCTGGAACCTGGCTTGATGAGCAAGGCTGTGGTTGGTATATGCTTCTCTGCCATTTAAAAAAGACCACCACCCCTCGCCAGGATGTGGGGTTTGAGATGATTGACAGCATAACCGATTAACCTCGTTAGCCTACAGCTCATGCCCCTGATGGATTCATTGGGCAAATTTGGTTTTATTATTTTATTTTTTGAGAGAGGACCTCACTCCGTCACTGAGGCTGGAGTACAGTAGCACGATCATGGCTCACTGCAGCCTCCAACCCCTGGTGCTCCATAGCCGATTTTCTTGTCTTTTTATTTTTGTAGATACTGGGTCTCAATAATGTTGCACAGGCTGGTCTTAAACTCCTGGGCTCTCAGGAAGTAGAGGTTGCAGTGAGCTGAGATCGCACCATTGCACTCCAGCCTGGGAGACAGAGCGAGACTGTCTCAAAAAATAAAAATAAAAAAACAAAAAACTGCTGGGCTCAAGCGATCCTCTCACCTTGGCCTCCCAAAGTGCTGTGATTATAGGTGTGAGCCACTGCACCCAGCCTATTTAGGGCAAATTTTAAATGTCAAGTTATCTTACATCTGCTCACCACCCACCCTATTTTTGAGTTACCTTCTTCATGCCAGCAGATGATGTCATAAGTCTGTCAGTCAACAAACATCTGAGTTCATACTATGTGTCAGGCATCGAGCCAGGCATTAACAAATAGGCATTTAATAAGTGCTTGAATAATTAAAAGAAATTTAAAATAACATTTAACTAGTGCTTTCCAACTTGCCTGATCATTAGAATGACCTGTGGCACTAGTTAAAAATCCAAATTTCGCTCCCTAGTAGTCTAGTGGCTAGGATTTAAAACATAAAATTATTATTATTATTTTTAAATTCAGATCAGCAGCCAGGCATGGTGGCTCACGCCTGTAATCCCAGCACTTTGGGAGGCCGAGGTGGGCAGATCCCCTGAGGTCAGGAGTTCCAGACCAGCCTGGCCAACATGGTGAAACCCCGTCTATACTAAAAATACAAAAACTAGCCAAGCATGGTGACACCCGCCTGCAATCCCAGCAACTCGGGAGACTGACGCAGGAGAACTGCTTGAACCTGGGAGGCAGAGGTTGCAGTGAGCCAAGATCGCACTACTGTACTCCAGCCTGGATGACACAGTGAGACTCTGTCTCACAAAAAAAAAAAAAAAAAAAAAAAAATCAGATCTGTGGACTTCACTCCCCGAATCCCAAAATCACTGATTCACATTCCTAGATTTTAGGATGGGCCTGAAATTCTATTCTTAACAAGCCTTCAAATTAATTCTCATGATATGGCAAGTTTGGGGAAATACTGACCTAACCCAAATAGATCTAGAAAGGTAAGACCTGGTCTCCAAATATCAGGTTGCCTTTTGAACTGAAATTTTTTTTATTTGCATCTCCAGTGACATTTGCCTCTCCTCTGTGGTTACCAATACTTAGCAGAGAAAATCTGTTTGGTTGAGTCGAATAATATAAATCTTAAAATTATACCGGAATTGCAATCTCCTGGGCTTTCTGAAGATGGGATTCCTTTTCAGTAAATGCTAATTACCAGATTGCAACTGTTGATTAATTAATGATGTGATCAGAAATCAGCACTTCTTAACAGGCATTTTTCTGATTAGCATGTATTTGATGGTTCCCCCAAGCAACAGGGAAAAGAGTGTCTGGAAAAAAGAGAAACTCACAGGCTTGGGACACATCCAGAGTACTGTCAGGCTGCTCTCTGGTAGGCCGGACAGGGTGGAACAGAATCTTGTGGCAGACTTTGACCATTTGTTATTTATTTATTTTATTTTATTTTATTTTATTTTTTTGAGACGGAGTCTCGCTCTGTCGCCCAGGCTGGAGTGCAGTGGCCGGATCTCAGCTCATTGCAAGCTCCGCCTCCCGGGTTTACGCCATTCTCTCGCCTCAGCCTCCCAAGTAGCTGGGACTACAGGCGCCCGCCATCTCGCCTGGCTAACTTTTTTGTATTTTTTTAGTAGAGATGGGGTTTCACCGTGTTAGCCAGGATGGTCTCGATCTCCTGACCTCGTGATCTGCCCGTCTCGGCCTCCCAAAGTGCTGGGATTACAGGCTTGAGCCACCGCGCCCGGCCATATTTATTTTATTTTTATTTTTATTTTTATTTTTGAGATGGAGCCTTGCTCTGTCACCCAGGCTGGAGTGCAGTGGCATGATCTTGGCTCACTGCAGCCTCTGCCTCCTGGGTTCCAGCAATTCTCTTGCCTCAGTCTCCCGGGTAGCTGGGATTACAGGTGTGTGCCACCACGCCTGGCTGATTTTTTTTTTTTTTGATTTTTTTTTATTTTTAGAGACAGGGTTTCACCATGTTGGCCAGGCTGGTCTCGAACTCCTGATTTCAGGTGATCCACCTGCCCTCGCCTCCCAAAATGCTAGGATTACAGGCGTGAACCACCACACCTGGCCCCATTTAGTATTTATAAAGACCCTGAGCATTCTAGAATCTGGGTACAGTAGACAAGTATCTAGTGACTTTATTTGTAAGACGAAATGCAGACACTCGGAGCTTTTGGAGAACACGTGGCATAACAGAGTGGAAAAGAGTGAAACTGGTATAAGACAGTCTCATGAACGACTTTCCATTTCCTTAGGCTCTGGCCTGCCAGTTGCTTTCCCTTGCTATATTCCCGCCACCTCCCACCCACAGACACCCTCACAGAGACCCTTGCATGCATGCACGCAGAGGAGCACACTCACACACACCCCTCTATCAGGTTGAACCATGTGAAATTGCTTTTTTTGGGGAGGGGAGAGATGGAGTCTCGCTGTGTTGCCCAGGCTGGAGTCAAGAGGCTGGATCTTGGCTTACTGCAAACTCTGCCTCTCCGGTTCAAGCAATTCTCCTGCTTCAGCCTCCCAAGTATCTGGGACTACAGGCGCACCGCCACACCCAGCTAATTTCTGTGTTTGTATTTTAGTAGAGACAGGATGTCACCATGTTGCCCAGGCTGGTCTCGAACTCCTGAGCTCAGGCAATCCGCCCTCCTCAGCCTCCCAAAGTGCTAGGATTACAGGCGTGAACCACCGCCCCCGGCCTGAAATTGCTATTCTTATAGGTCACAACAGACAAATATCAGCAGCTTCACATGGTTCAGCCTCATATCTATGTGTACACACGCACACCCACCCATGTGCTTACATAAATGCGCCCATACTCACCTACAAACATGTATACACTTGTGCACACAGTCACATGTGTAGGAAAATTCTCTGGTGCCCTTCTCCATGGCTGTGCTAGTGAACGACTAATCTGGCCCCTCGTGCGTCCCTCCGCACCCTACCCGCCTTGCCACCTTCCCCAACATTAACCTCCGGTGCTGATTCCCACCCCTACAGGAGAGCGAAGACCTGGAGAAACAGAACGCGGCTCTGCGCAAGGAGATCAAGCAGCTCACGGAGGAACTGAAGTACTTCACGTCGGTGCTGAACAGCCACGAGCCCCTGTGCTCCGTGCTAGCCGCCAGCACGCCCTCGCCCCCCGAGGTGGTGTACAGCGCCCACGCCTTCCACCAGCCTCATGTCAGCTCCCCGCGCTTCCAGCCCTGAGCTTCCGATGCGGGGAGAACAGAGCCTCGGGAGGGGCACACAGACTGTGGCAGCGCTGCGCCCATCCCGCAGAGGAGCCTGTCGACCTGGAGACCCGGAGACAGAGGCCTGGACAAGGAGTGAACACGGGAACTGTCACGACTGGAAGTTCGTAAAGCCTCCCAACAGTGCCGCAGCGTTTCGGGGGGCGTGTGCTGGACCCCACCACTGTGGGTTACAGGCCCAATGCAGAAGACTATCAAGCAAGATGCTCAAGTCCCATGGCACAGAGCAAGGCGGGCAGGGAAGGGTTATTTTTCTAAATAAAAGCTTTAAAAGAAACCAGTCTGGCAAGGCAGTTTCTCTTTCACCCTGTCCCTTGACACTCTAAATTCTGCGATGTTGGGACCTTCTTTGTTTTTTGGACTCTCGTACCCTCAAAGAGCTCTAGGGACTCCACTAATAGCTCCTCTTTTCCATGGTTTGTTGATGTACTTGGGAAGCTTTCAATTCCTTCCTCTAAATGTCTTCTTTTTCTTCCTCTTCTTCTTCCTCCTCCTCCTCCTCTTCCTCCTCCTCCTCCTCCTCCTCCTCCTCCTCCTCCTCTTCTTCTTCTTCTTCTTCTTCTTCCTCCTCCTCCTCTCCTCCTCCTCCTCCCCTTCCTCCTCTTCCTCCTCTTCCCTTCTCCTTCTCCTCCTTCTTCTTCTTGACAGAATTTCTCAGCTCTTGTCTCAGGCTGCAGTGCAGTGGCGCGATCTCCACTCACTGCAACCTCTGACTCTCAGGTTCAAGAGACTGTCTTGCTTCAGCCTCCCTAGCAGCTGAGACTACAGGCACGCGCCATGGCGCCCAGCTCATTTTTGTAGTTTTAGTAAAGACAAGGTTTCACCATGTTGACCAGGCTGGTCTCAAACTCCTGACCTGAAGTGATCCACCCACCTGGGCCTCCAAAGTGCTGGGATTACAGGCATGAGCCACCGTGCCTGGCCTAGGTGTCTTCTGGATTGTCCTTCCGTGCTCCCCTCACTGTGACTTCCTACCTTCTATTCTTCACTGCTTTCTAGACCATGAGTGGGTTGTCCCCTAGTCCGGGAGAAGGCCCAGTGCAGGATGGCCTCACCTGGTGAGGTGGTAAGTCAGACTGACCTTCTCATCTCCCACTCATGACTCCACTCACCCAGCCAACTGGCTCCGCCCAGACAGCCAAGTCTCTGGGTACTGCAACCAGGCCCTGTGCTGGGCCGCCCTTCACATGAAAAGTGATGCCTTCCTAATGCTTTCAAGGGGCAACATGCAGCTTGGGTCCACAGGGACTTCTCTGACAGTAGTCTACGTGTCCTACTGAAGACTCCACCTCCCTTAGAAGGCGGTGACACAAAGCACAGGACTTGTCCTGTCCCTGCAGGGCTCCTCAGGCTGCCATTTGAGCACTTTGAGGGCAACACATGTCTCAGGGAACACAGGGTCATCTTCGGTTTGGCAGAGCCTGAAACCAGCGTGCTCCACCCACCTGCTCTTCAGAGATCCCCAGGCCAAGTGCCCGCTGGCCTGCCTGACACAGCCTTACCCACACCAGTGCCCATGAGCAATGGCTGCAGCAGGGCCTGGCCACACACAGCCCCTACTGAGCCAGCTGGAGACAAAAGCAACAGAGATCACTGTGCCAGGCACCCACCTGATTGAGCCCCTTCAGTAGCCACCCTCAGTGTCATCCATTTGTCCTTTAGAGGGACAGCCTCTGCCTGCTGCCTCCCCAGTGGCAGCCCTCATGGGGTGACAGGAGAAGGGAGGAGAAGGCCTGCTTCCCTGTGTCAGTGCCCCCTGAACCCGCTGGCCAACCACTCCAGCCGGTTTGAGGCCAAGTTTCAACTCTAGACCTCCCCTGTGCATGTCTCTCCTGCCCCTCTCAGATGATGCCAGTGTTGGGCTATTGTGATTATTAAACGCCATAGAAGTTTGGAAGAGCTGCATCCCAGCAGGTGGTGGAGTCTCAGCCCCTTGGGAGGAACCCAACCCAACAGCCTCTGATGGCACGTTGCAATCTTTGGGGCTCTTACCAGGGAAACTGGTGCCCATGGATACCTAGGGTATGGACACTGGGCTGAGCGCCATAATGCAGAGCCTGGGAAGACAGGCCAGAAGACCTTCCCTGAGTGCTGGCATTTCTCCCAGTGCAGAATCTTGCATTGTAACCTTTGGTCTCTCAACGAAACATGGCAAAACGGGCTTCCCTTTCAGTGCAGAGCCTCCATGTGGACTGGGCAGATGTGTCATGAGGAGGAGCTGTCTCAATTTCCTTCAGAAACCAGGTTTTGGTAGCTAATGCTCTGTCTAGCTCTTTCTCACCCCTCTGTTAACGAGAGGAGCAAAGAAGTCAATCTTCACTTCAGACATTGCAGTCGCTAAATAGGATTCGTTTTTCTTTCATAATAATAATAATATTATTATTATTATTTTTGAGACACGGTCTCACTCTGTCGCCTAGGCTGGAGTGCAGTGATGCAATCATGGCTCACTGCAGCCTTGACTACCCATACTCAAGCGATCCTCCCACCTCAGCTTCCCAAGGTGTTGGGATTACAGGCATGAATGAGCCATTGCGCCTGGCCTTCTTTCGCCATCTAAAGACACAGAACTTTGAGTCCAGCTTTCTTTGCCACTATCTCTGCCAGGGCCTGGCCTCTCGTGGGCAGGCTTTCTTCTGATCAGAGAGTTTTCTTTCCACCTATGCTCTAGCACTGTGATTTCCCCCCAGAAACCCCCACAGAAGGCACATGACCTGTGCCGGCATCTTCTGAATTACATTCAGGGCCAGAACTAGAAAAGCAGAGTTCACGTGCATGGTTCCCATCTCTCAGCAAGGACTTCTCTTCCCCTTTCATTCTCTACTTTCTACTGACCCCAGGCAGTTCCACTTCTCCTTTCTAGCCAGCCTGGTAGAGGTAGCAGACAGTTGAACTTGGGGCTAGTGCCAAGGCTCACTTCATGTCCATTCAGGGAAATTGGAGAGGCAGCCATGAATACAAATTTGAACATCTGTAGCTTTAACCTTGGATGTTTCACCAACCAGGCTGTGTCCCAGCCTTCTACTCATGACAGGGATGGCTCCCTCAGGCTGGTGGGCCAGTTGACCCATACTCAAATGCCTTCTACCCAGGCAGGCACTGTGAAAGCATGGAATCCACTGGATGTAGGGCAATTGGGAGTGGTGGAGAATGTGGCAAACTAAGGAATGAGTGTGCAGTTCTCTCTCATGCTGCCGTGCGAGAATTTAGGCCTAGGGTTGCCATATCTTTCAGTTTGTCAAGAAAAGCCAAAATCAGAATTTCTACATGAAACCTCTCAATTCTTTTTTTCTTCCTTTCCCTTTCTTCATCCCTCTCTCCCTATTTTTTTTTTTATTTTTGTTTTTTCTTTTTCTTTTTTTGGAGCCATGGGGTCTCATTATATTGCCCAGACTGATCTTGAACTCTTGGCCTCAAGCCATCCTCCCATTTCAGCCTCCCAAAATGTTGGGATTATAGGCATGAGCCACCACATCCAGCCCATGTGTCTAAATACAAATACTTAAACGTTATAAATCAAGCTTACAAGCTGCTAACAAAACACATTCTCTTCTTCTTCCTTGACAAGGATACTTTCATCACAACCTAAAAGGCCAGGTTTTAACTCAGAATTTTTAGACACTTCAAAATTTTATATGAGTACAAGGTAGTGAGAAAGAAGCAGCACCCAGACTGCAGCTTGCCGCTTTCTTGCCCTCCCCCGGTTCTTCCTGTACTACAGCAGCCTCCAGTTCATGCCAGCGGACATACCAGCCTGGAAGACCAGATTCTGTCCACATTCACTCCCACAGGACCCATCCCTTGGGTACACAGATGCACATACCAGTGGTCTGGTCCACACTTGGGAAGAAGTATCCAGGAAAGAGTCTTCAGCTCCTGGAAGCCAGCCCAGGGCCAGTTACTCAGGAGATTCTGGTGACCTTGAAATGTGGAGCACAGTGTAAAGGAGGGTGCAGGGTTCTAGGTAGGTGTCTCCTTAGTTCTAAGGACTTTTTGCCCTATCAAAAGGAGGAATGCCAGTGCTGGTCCCTGTATTGTGGGGAGTTCAGAGCAGAGACCTCTTTTGTCCAGGTCTGAGGGTGGCACTGCAGAGACCTGCGCATTTGCAACTCTGATCTGGGTCAGCAATGTCTCCTGGAAAAGCCCAGGCTACAGGAAGGCCCTCTGTAGCAAGAAATGGACACAAGACAGCGTTGTCAACATCTGTCACATTGAAATGAGGGTTCCTGGAGAATGTTAGCTTCCCCACCTGCCATCCTCTGCGTTTATCTCTTACTAGCAGTGTCATTCCCTGAGTGAGTGTCAGAGCGAATTACGAGAAAGCCAGATCTTCAGTCCTCAGGATGAGAAGTGTGGGTGGGGAGAGAAAGGGAGGCAAAGTCAACTCAAAGGTCACGAAGTTGCCGTCTCTGGACCAAAACTTACCAGCAGTTTATTAATACCTCCAGCTGATGTTACAGTTGTGGCTTTACGGGAAAGGAGGTGAGACCACTGGATGCCCCACTTCTCTTGGGGACAGATAGGCTATCTCTATTTCTCTTCCTTCTTCCCCACGGGTTCAAAGCCCCAAAGCTACTTGGGAATTCCAAGGGGGAAAAAGGGCTAGTGAACTAAGATCAACACCAACGTAGTAAAGATTTAATGCTCTTTTGCTTCTGTCAGAGGGGACGGGCATTTTAAGAGACACCTGGGAGCTCAAGGCTGTAGTGAGCTATGATTCCATCACTGCACTCCAACCTGGATGACAAAGCGAGACACAAAACACTGTCTGTCTCTAAAACAAAAAAGAGAGACGCCTAGGGGAAGTACACTTGACCCAAAGGAAAGAGTTTTTATGGTAGCATTTTAGGCTTTGCAGTAAGTGTGCAGAGGAGATACTTAATGGAATTCTTGCCATGAGAATGACATGTGACTGCCTCGTGTAGGTACCAGAGGAGTGGGAGATGGGGATGGGAGGGAAAGATAGATGTAGTCCTTCTAAAACTCTTGTGGGTTTGTGGGTTTCTTTTTTTTTTTTTGTCTGAGTCCTGCTCTGTTGCCCAAGCTGGAGTGCAGTGGTGCGATCTCGGCTCACTGCAACCTCTGCCTGCCCAGATTCAAGCAATTCTCCTGTCTCAGCCTCCTGAGTTGCTAGGATTACAGGCATGTGCCACCATGTCTGGATAATTTTTTTTTTTTTTTTTTTTTGTAGAGATGGAGTTTCACCATATTGATTAGGCTGGTCTTCAAAAATCTTGTTTTTTAACCACCTGATATGTGATTTAATTTAATCACTTCCAAAAGATAAAATAAAAACCTGACTCTGGTTTGAACTGGTAGGTAGAGATGAAGAGCCCCCTCTTAGAGGACCTCAATAGGAAAATTTGCACAAACACCTTTGCTATACAGGAGGTTTCTTTGGCTTCCTCTGGAAGATTCTGGTACACAGATGGCTGAGTTTGTCATTGCACCTAGAAACCAAGGCTGGGAGGGGTAGCTGAGACTGATAATTGCCCTCCCAAAGCTATTCTTCCCTTTTCCCTTACTACAGAACTCTTGTTTTGTCTAAGATGGCAATGTGCCTAGAGAAAAGATTGCATTTCCCAGATTCCTTTGATGTTTGGGATGGCCATATGGCACAGTTCTGGCCAAAGAGATATGCAAGAATTTGCTAGGTAAGACTTCTATGAAAAACTCTTTAAAAGGTGTGGCTGTCTCAGTTGGCACATGCCTTTCTCCTCCTTTCTGTCTGGAAGGCAGATGTGATGTTAGAGGTGAAGCAACCACATACACAAAGGAGGAAGAGATTCTGGATCCCTGGTAATCCTGCAGACGTGTGAAGACGATAGAAGCTCCGACTGGCCCACCTCTAGACTTCCTCTAAGTGAAAGTGGAAAAGAGTTTATTTGGTTACATCACCATGAGTTGGGTTTTCTAAGTGTAGCTTAACTCAGTTCTGTCTAATGCAGGAGTCAGTGGGATAAACAACCAAATAAGGAATTTAAACAATTCCCCTAGCTCAGTGGTTCCTAACTGGGGGTGATCCTCCCCATTCCCCAAGATATTTGACAACATCTGGAGATGTTTTTACTTGTTACAGCTTGGGAGAGAGGTGCTAGTAACAGCTAGTGGGAAGAGGCTGTTGCTAAGCATGCTGCAATGCACAGGGCAGCCCCCACAAAGAATAATCCAGCCCAAAACATCAGTAGTCCAGAAGTGAAGCACCCCTGCAACTGGCCTTGGTGCTTCTAGGGCACCAGCCCATCAGCCCACCAACCTACCCTGACATGCTTGTCCATCCCTCTCTCAGAAACAAACCCTGTGTATTGACCAGGCTGAAAAAGCCACGTCCTTCACCGTATCTTGCACTTTCCTTTCTCTAAGCCTTTGCTCATGCATCATTTCCTCTGCCTAGAATCTCCCTCTCATCTTTTCAGGTGGGGACCATGACTCATCTTCTTTTTTTTGTTTGTTTGAGATAGAGTCTTGCTCTTGTCACTCAGGCTGGAGTGCAGTGATGCAATCTCGGCTCTCGGCTTACTGCAACCTCCACTTCCCGGGTTCAAGTAATTCTCCTGCCTCAGCCTCCTGAGTAGCTGGGACTACAGGTGCCCACCACCACACCCAGCTAATTTTTGTATTTTTAGGAGAGATAGGGTTTCACCGTGTTGGCCAAGTTGGTCTTGAACTCCTGAAATCAGGTGATCCAGCTGCCTTGGCCTCCCAAAATGCTGGGATTACAGGCGTGATCCACCACACCCAGCTGACTCTTCAATTTTAATCAGCCTTCCTGGTGATCTTAATATAAGTAGCATGAGAAGTATGAATTTATTATGCCACATTAGTTTCTTGAAATCCTACCCATTTTTCAAAATCCAGCTGGAATGCAAGATGACTTTAGATGAGACTTAGATAAAACTGATTTTACCTTAGTTGGTTCATCTTTGTTTTAATAAGTTTAATGGTTTTCTGTTTATTATAATGATAAACATATTCCTTTACAAATAAATTTAGTTCCACAAAGAGGTGAATTGATTTTTTAAAAAATATGCTAAAAACTGTAGTAGTTTAACAAACACCACTCTAGTTAATGTAAACAGTATGTAAATATTTGCTTGTTTCCCACATTGGTGCCTTTTAAAAATTGACACATAATGGTACATATACATGGGGTACAGAGCATTATTTCCGTATATAAAATATGTAAAGATCAAATCAGGATAATTAGCATATCCGTCATCTTAAAACTTTATCATTGCTTTGTGTTGGGAACATCCAAAATCCACTCTTCTGGCTATTTGAAAAAATACAGTAAGTTATTGTTAACTGTAGTCACCCATCAGTGCTAAGACACTAGGACTTACTCCTCTCATTTAGCTGTAATTTGGTGTTCTTTAACCATCCTCTCATTACTTCGCCCTCCTCTCTGCCCTGCCTTTCCAGCCTCTAGTAACCACTATTCCACACTCTACTTCTATGAGATCAACTTCTTCAGCTTCTGCGTACGAGTGAGAACATGTGGTATTTATCTTTCTGTGTCTGGCTTATTTCACTTAACATAATGTCCTCCAGGCTCATCTATGTTGCTGCAAAGGACAGGATTTCATTCTTTTTATGGCTAAATAATATTGCATTGTGTATATGCACCACATTTTATCTGTTCATCTGCTGGTGGATGCTTGGGTTGATTCCATATCTTGGCTATTATGAATAGTGCTTTGCATTGTTGCTTTTTAATATGCGTGGAAGGTAAGGAATATAGGAGTAAAAGAGTTTGGAGGCAAAAATTCAGACTGTGTTTTTCCTCTGCTCTCACACCACCTTGCAATCAACACATATGACTTCTGTAACCAAATATGGAGAGTTTTCCCCATACACCAAGCAGGCAATCAGTTCTGCAGCAGACACCAGCTGGGTATCCTCCAATTCAGTTCTGACACCGTCTGCCTGGGGATAACATCAGCTCCCACCAGTTGAGGGCTCAATCCCACAAGACTCCAGCCAACTTCAGATGCCAGTTGCAAGTCCAGGCTTCCAGAACTTCTGGCCACTGGCTTCAAGTTAGATTCCCATGACCCTCTCTTTGGATTGGATAAATGTGCTAGAGTGGCTCAAAGAACTCAGAGAAACACTTACATGTACTGGCTTATAAACGATATTTCAAAGGATACAGATGAGATGCATAGGGTGAGGTAGTGGGGGAGCAGTGCAGAGTTTCCATGCCCTCCTTGGGTGTGTCATCCTCCAGGAATCTTCGTGTGTTCGCTGTTCAGAAACTCCCCAAACCATGTCCTCTTGAGACTTTTACAGAGACTTCATTGGAAAGTCATGATTGACAATCATGTAGAAATGCGATTGGACAAAAAGGATCTAATTACATGATCTAGTATTACATCACATGATCTAATACTAACAGGCTAAGTGGGGAAACCCAGCAAGACCTGTCTGTGCAGATTCTTTTTGGCCTCTCTGTGTAGCATTCTTTCCTTCAGGATATGCAGCAGGACTGCTTCTGAAATGAGGGTCTTATGACCACAATCAGAAAAGTGGAGGAAGATTAGAGTTCTGCTTTGCACTAGGGAAAGAAGGGAAAAGTCAAAGAGATAAATTTTGTTTTCTAAGGCCTGCCCCTGAGGACTAAAGTGCCCGACATTATTGAAAAAAAAAAAAAAGACTTTAACAAGGTGTCATATCACAGAGATAAGTAAGACCTCTGTGTTATCCAAATCCAAGATTGGCTGTACTCTTCTTTTGCTTAAAAAAAAATATAGATATTTAAATTAATAAAGCTTGGCAAATATAGAGTATAGATACTGAAGTTTGGAGACCTACAAGCATTCATGAAATTTCATCTTTTCATTTTCTCAATAAAGCATCTCTTTCAATCCATTTGGGTTGTTACAAAAAAAATACCTGAGATTGGGCAATTTATACATAAAAAAGGTTTATTTGGCTCTACGGTTCTGCTGGCTGGAAAAGATCGGGCATCTGGTGAGGGCTTCAGGGTGCTTCCACTTGTGGTGGAGGTGAAGGGGAGCATGTGTGTACAGAGATCACACAGTGAGAGAGGAAGCAAGACAGAGCAAGATGGGAGGGGCTGGGATCTTTTTAACAACTAGCTCTTGTGGGAACTAATAGAGTGAGAACTCACTCAACCCCCACCCCAGGGAGAACATTAATCTATTCATGAGGGGTCTACCCCATGACCCAAACTCCTCCCATTAGCACCCAACCTCTGACTTTGGGATCAAACTTCAACATGAAGTTTGGTAGGGCAAACATCCAAGCTATACCAGCATCCATGTGTGGAAAGTTAAGAGCATCCTTTTTTTTTTTGACATGGTCTTGTTCTATAACCCAAGCTAGAGTACATGGCTCACTGCAGCCTCAACCTCCTGGGCTCAAGCAATCCTCCCACCTCAACCTCCTGAGTAGCTGGGACTACCAGTGAGTGCCACCATGCCCGGCTAATTTTGCGTGTGTGTGTGTGTGTGTGTGTGTGTGTGTGTTTAAAATAGAGACAGGGTTTCACCATGTTGCTCAGTCTGGTCTTGAACTCCTGGACTCAAATGATCCGCCTGCCTCAGCCTCACAAAGTGCTGGGATTACAGGTGTGAGTCACCCAGCCAAAAGCATCTTATCTTATTTCTCTATCTTGTGGCATGTGAAGATACTGATACTAAACTTTGCCAATCATCTCGCAACTTGCAGCCATACACATAGGTACCCATTCCTAGAGATCAGCTCTTCATATCTGGGCAATGGGAGCAGTGAAATTAGATTGTGAGTCACATTAGCACCACGTCAATCCTCTCCACCCCAACCTCTATTAGCACATCTTCTCTAAGTGAAGTCAGCATTATTCACATAAAATGTTATCCATTGACTACTGGTGGACAGTGTGATTGGGGTTTATGAGTTACTCGGGGTGATTATATGATGAAGACTTACTCCTTAGTGGGGGCACTGGAGACCTTGCACCCTCTGCCCTCCAGCTTACTTCCTATCACCCTCTTTTCCTCTGCACTGGTATCTGTCCGTTTCCCAAATCTCTGTGTGCTCCCTACAGTCCAAGAGCCTTGCTCATTCAGTTCAGCTCTAACCAAAATGCTCTTACCCTTCTATTCATTCCTACCTTTTCTTCAAATAGCAGCTTGGAGAAATTTTGCTTGATTCCCAGGCCAGATCAGAACCCCAATTTCAAATAGTTTCAAAGCACCACATGCCCTTGCTTTATACCCATTAACACAGACTGAAAATTTACATTTATCTATGTGGTTATTTGGTTAACATTTTTCTGTGACTGGACCGTCCGTTCTATAATGTCAGGGATTGCCTCTGTTTTGCTCACCTTTGTATTCTCAGCCTCTTGTACAGTAGTTAAGAGCCTACCACAGAGTAGAAATTCAATACATATTCATTGGCTGAATGAATAAATGGACGGATGGATGGAACACAGTGCCTATCTTCTAGAAATGTAAAATCCAAGCCAATTATTATTCTGACGATGGAATACAAGTGACAAAATAAATATTCGGTCAACATATAAAAAGTAGGAATTGATCAGATATTTTAAGAACAGGAATCAAGGGAGGGATGTATTCTTATGAAGATGGTAGAGATTGGGGATAGAGTCCCAGGTGGGGCTGGAGGAGGTTAGGGCAGTGAACTGTGTCTCCTCAGTCACAATGTTATCTAACTTTTAGTCTGTGTCTAGCTGTCACCTATTAGACAGAGGGAAAGACCAGGATCAAAATAAAAGCAAGCCAGAATCCTGCACAAGGCCCTGTAGAAATAGATTTGCCTCAGTCAACCCTCATGAGCCTATTTTCTATTACTCCAAGTCCTGCTTCCATGGTAATGAAAGCTGGTTGGCCTCCCTTGCTGGTGGTTCATGCCTCCACACCCTACAAATACGAACACAACCTATATGCTACTATAAATGAATACCACAGACTGAGTAATTTATAAAGAAATGAAATGTATTTCTCACAACTCTGGAGGCTGGGCAGTCCAAGAGCATGGCACCAGTATCTGGCCAGGGTCATCCCATGACAGAAGGGTGGAAGGCAGAAATGAGCACATGAAACAGAGAGGGAAGTAGACCAAACTCGACCTTTTTATCAAGAACCCACTCCTGCAACAACCAACTCATTCCTGTGATACTGGCGTTAATCTATTCATGAGAGTGGAACCCTCATGAGCTAATCACCTCTTAAAGGTCCAGCTTCTCAACACTGTTACAATGGCAATTAAATTTCAATATCAGTTTTGGAGGCCACATTCAAACTGAAGTGGCTCCAACCCCACATTTTCACTTGGCATTGCCCTAGTGGGGACTCTCTAAGGTGACTGTGCCCCTGAAGCAGATTTCTACTTGAGCTTCCAGGTGATCCATGACATCCCTTGAAATCTAAGCAGAGGAAGTCATGCTCTTGCATTTCGCATCCTTGCAGACTTAACACCAAATGTTTGCCATCAAGGCTTACCATCTATTCTTTCTGAAGCACCCAGACTGCTTGAGCCACAGTTGGAAGGGCTGAGGGGCACTGTGCTGAAATTCAAGGAGCAGAGACCTGAGGTGGCTCTGGGCAGTGAGCCTCTGGAGGGAACCTCAGACCCATCCACCTAAACCATTCTGTCCTCTTAGAGTTCCGGGCCTGTGATACGGAGGCAGCCTTGAAGAGATATCTCTAAAATGTCTTTGGGGTTACTCTTTCATTGTTTTGATGAATAGCTCCTGGCTCTTTTCTACCCATAATTAATATCCTTAGCAAACAGTGGCTTGGCCACACCCTTAGTATTCTCCTGAACACATTTTCTTACTCTTTACATGGCCAGGCTGCAAATTTTCCAAATCTTTCTGCTTTGTTTCCCTTTTAACTCTAAATTGCAACTTTAAGTCATTCATTCATCTCCCATGTCACTATATGCTGTTAACAGTAGCCATGCAGCAGCCTAAATATTTTGCTGCTTAAATATCTCTTCTACCAGATATCCTAGTTCATTGCTTTTAAGTTCTACATTCCACAAAGCCCTCAGGCTTGGACACAATTCTGCCACAGTCTTTGCTATTTTATAGCAAGGATGGCCTTTACTCCAGCTTCCAATACCTTGTTTCTCATTTCCATCTGAGACCTCATCAGAATGGCCTTTAGAGTCCAGATTTCCACAACCAATCTAGTCATGAGCACTTAAGTAATCTGTAAGAAGATTCTAACTTTCCCTAGTTCTGGAGTCTTCTTCTGAGTCCTCAACAGAATGTATCCTTAATGCCTCATTCATGGCATTATGGGTTTTTCTGGTCCATGGCAGGCTTTTTTCTAGTCTGCTCCTCTCAACTCTTCCAGTCTCTACTCAAGGCCGCTTTCAGGTTTTTGTTGTAAAAACTGCCCCAGCTCTCAGTACCAATTTTCTGTCTCAGTTCATTTCCTGCTGCTATAACAATACCTGACACTGGGAAATATATACATATTTAGAGACAGAAGGGAATATACATATATGTATATGAGTATACATATATACTCATATATATGTATGTGAGTATATATATGCACTCATGTACTATGTACTGAGTATATATGTATATGAGTATGTATATGTACTCATACACATATATGTATATATATCTATATATGAGCATATATGTATACGAATATATATACTCATATAAGTATATATACTCATATATGCATGTATGCTCATATATACATATATACTCATATATGTATATATACACTCATATATGAGTATACTCATTACTGAGTATATATGTATATGTGTATGTATATATGTATACATACTCAGTACATGTACTGAGTATATATGTATATAAGTATATATGTATATGAGTATACATATATATATCTCCCTCTCTCTCTCTACATATATATGTGCATATATATATCTGTCTCTACATAGATGTGTGTGTATATATCTCTCTCTCTACATATATATCTATATATATATTTAAAAATATTTTTAAAAATTTTTTTTAGAGATGAAGTTTCACTACATTGCCGAGGCTAGTGTTGAACTCCTAACCTCAAGTGATCCTCCTGCCTCAGCCTCCTGAGTTGCTGGGATTACAGGCATGAATCACCATGCCCAGCTTGGGTAATTTATAAGGATAAAAAATTTATTTCTCATAGTTCTGGAGGCTGGGAAATCCAAGAGCATGGCACCAGCATCTGGCAAGTATTATTCCATGGCAGAAGGGTGGAAGGTGGAAGCAAGCTCATAGAGACAGAGAGAGAAGTGAGCCAAACTCATCTTTTTTGTTGGAAACCCACCCCTAAGATAACAAACGCACTTCTGTGATAATGACATTAATCTAGGGACCCATTAATCCGTGAGGGCTCTGTCCTCATGACTGAATCACTTCTTAAAGGCTCTGCTTCTCCACTCTGTTACAATGGCAGTTAAATTTCAACATGAGCTTTGGAGGAGACATTTAAACCACAGCAATCATTGAGAGAAGATGACAGAGACGAGATGTCTGCTTATATCATGCCCAAAACCCCCAGTGGTGACTCATGGTGGACAGTTAAATGGCTGTCCAGATAGGCCATTCACTAACCCATGAGTGAGGGCAGAGACTGTCTGTGTCTTGTTTACTGCTATATTCCTGGTGCCCAGCAGAGCAGATATGTAATCTTTATAGGTTTGATAAATGAATTAATTAATCATAAATATAAAGAATTCATTCATTCATATATTCTCAAGCCTTGTCTACTTCAGGTTGAGAATTTTGAGTCTGGACTGTGACTAAAGTTACCTGTGGCTCCCTCAAATGTTTGTGTCTCATTGTTTATCCCCAGGGGATGGGGGAACAAGGCCATAAGAGCCCTTATTGCCCAGGAAGGAGGACTGACTGGGATGATCTGGTGGCCTCAGGAAGGTCACTGTACTACTAGAATGGGGATCTAGTTCTGTTTGGGTCTAAAACCTGGGGCTGAAGGCAAAATGCCACTGAATTGTGACCTAGAGCTGAGATGTGCCTGATTAGAGTGACCCACACACACTTTTTTTTTGCCACTCAGAATCCATTTCTCCTCCTCCTCCTCCTCTTCCTCCTCTTCCTCCTCCTCTTCCTCCTTCTTCTTTGAGATGGAGTCTCACTCTGTCACCCAGGCTGGAATGCAGCGGAGCAATCTCGGCTCACTGAAACCTCCACCTCCAGGGTTCAAGTGATTCTTCTGCCTCAGCCTCCTGAGTAGCTGGGATTACAGGCATGTGCCACCACGCTTGGCTAATTTTTATATTTTTAGTAGAGACAGGGTTTCACCATGTTGGCCAGGCTGGTCTTGAACTCCTGACCTCAAGAGATCCACCTGCCTAGGCCTCTCAAATTGCTGGGATTACAGGTGTGAGCCACTGCGCCCGGGCTCTATTACTCCTTCTTCTGACAAAGCATCTGCATTTCCTTTCCATGTGTAGAGCTGTCAATCAAGTTGCCTTCTCTGCCTTATCTGGCCAAGGTACAACCATACGACCCAGACTGGGCCAATCAGACTCCTGGGAATCCAGCTTTAGAGCAGAGCAAAGAAAAGACCCAGAAGATGTTTGGAGCCCCTCTACTCTTAACTGTGAAGCCATGACCAGAGAGAGAATTCCTGTGGTGGAGAATTGTCCTGGCTCCTGCCTCGTTCTGGGCCTTGTTCTCTGGGCTTCTTTTGAATTCTATGAGCCACACACGTCCTTCCAACACATTCGTTTACTGCTGATGTCAACCAGAGTAAGCTTCTATTGTGAAACCAAAAAATGGTGACTCATTGTACCTGGGTTTCCCAGAGAGGGGGCGGGGGGCAGGGCACTGCATCCTAATTCTCACGGGCTAACAGGAGTAGACTGCTTTCTGAGAGGGTTCGAGGATATCTTGTGCTCCACCAGAAACTGGGCATGCAGCCAGAGCCACACAAGCCTCTGGATTGCCCAACCTGGATACTACCCATTACTGCTTCTAACAGGAACCCCAGGCTCTAATTTGAAAACCATCACTGGGAGTTGCAACTCAGTCTCCAGGCTTCACACCCCATCCTCTTCAGTCCATTCTATGCAGAGCTAAGCCAGCTAAAGGGCAGTATTCAAAATCCAGGCACTGGCAGTCAGAATGGGGTCGGAGCTGGAGCAGGGTGAAGGCATGGAGCTGCGTTGTTGCATGGAGGGACACTAGGGCAGGGGCTATCAATCAGCCAGATGGACATATTTTAATATTTCAGCAGCCTGTTCAACTGCACTGATGCACACCATCTGGCTATCAGCTTAGCACCTACGGGACTGTGGGGGCCTTGGAGGGAGGGACTCTCCAACATGTCCTTGTAACTAGGCTCGCCTCTCCCTCTTCTTCCCCACTTGTCTCTGCCTCGCCAGGGGTTTGCACAGAGCAGATGGTTAACATATATTTGTAAATAAAAATCCCAAGACAGAAGAAAGAAAATAAGAAGAAGAGAATGGGTGCAAGGAGGGGAAGGAAGATTAAAAAGTTAGGTCTGTTCTAAAAAAGATCACACCATGGACCATTCCTCCTGCCTCCTCACTCCCCCCACCCCAAAGTGTTCACCTACATGCTTATTTAAAATAAGCATTAGGGGCAACCTTGAAAGAAAAAAAGTGCAAAACAAAGGTGATCTATGAAAGAGTGAGGGATCATCTTGCTGGAGCAGGGATGATAGTGGCTGCCATTTATTTTCTCATTTTCTGTTCACTCTATTATTTAGGAACGATTATTATCCCCATTTTACAGATAAAGAAAGACTCCGAAGAGGCTAAATGGTTTGCCCAAGGTCACACAGCTAAACGTGGAGATGGGACACAACCTCTCTTTGGCTGCTTGCAAAGCTGGAGCTATATAGCAAGCTCAAGTGCACCTGGGTAACTCCCCAGATTCCAGGATTACAGCCAGGACCATCGGGACAGCAGTCCCGGGTTGGTGCTGCCACCTAGTGACAGAGAACTGCAGAGATCAACTTTCCTCCCTCTCCTCCGTTCCCCCTCCTTCCTGCACCCTCCCTTCCCAGCTTGAGAGAGTCCAGAACCATGTGAGATCTACCTCTGGCAGGCAACCATCACTTGTTTGGGCAGAAGCTTGAATACAGAGAACTGACCTCTAGATGCAAGCTGGCGCCTCATCCAGCTTCCTCGCTCTACCCCAGGGCATAGCTCTGAAGAGATGTTTGGATGAGTGACCAGGAATGCAAATCTGCACAGATTTGGGCATCGACCTGGTTTCCAAACACAAGCTCTGCAGATATTTTACTGTGAAGCTCCAGGTAGCAGTGAACGGGATGTTGACTATATCCTGTTTTAGGGCAATAACTATGTTGTACCTGCACAGTCCCAATCACTGAATGCCTGCTAGCTCCCCGGTAACATGTTAAACAGCAGCCTCTAATTTCCTTTTTGCCCTATCTTTTTTCCTTTTATCTTAGGTTCAGGGGTACATGCGCAGGCTTGTCACATAGGTAAATTACATATCACAGGGGTTTGGTGTACAGATCATTTCCTCACCACGGTAATACACGTAGTACCTAGTACCTGATAGATAGTTTTTCAGTCTTCACCCTTCTCCCGCCCTCCACCCTCAAGTAGGCTCCAGTGGTCTGTTGTCTTGTCTTTGTGTCCTTAGCTCCCACTTACAAGTGAGAACATGCAGTATTTGTTTTTCCATTTCCGTGTTAGTTCGCTCAGGGTAATGGTCTCCAGCTCCATCCATGTTGCTGCAAAGGACATGATCTTGTTCTTTTTTATGGCAGCATAGTATTCCATGGCATATACGTACCACATTTTCTTTATTCAGTCTATAGCTGATGGGCACTTGGATGGATTCCATCTCTTTGCTATTGTGAATAGTGTCTAATTTCATCTGAAGCCCAAACACCAACACACGTGACCCAAGCTCACTGAGCAGGGCCTTCAGCCCTGATGTTCAGACTCCAAGTGCAGTGCCCTTCCTACTCCACTGCCTGGTGCTGTGCCCCGCTCCCCCACAATTAAACTCACCCTGTGAAACCTTGTTTTTGTCAGCCTAGTCATCCAGACGTGATGACTCAAGGGTCGCTGTGGAACAGGCTGTCAGGGGAGGACCTGTGTCAGCACAGTGGCTTTCTTGACCTTTATGGCAGCGGGGAGTTACCTCAGCCTAAACGTGTGGCTGCCAAGTGATTTCAGTCTCAACCGAAGCACAGACATGATCGACGGACAGATAAGCAAAGCCATTCCCACTCCCTGAGCTTTCCACACCTCCTTCAGCAACTTCTCTTTTCTCCTAAGCCCAGGATCACCTGGAACATGGAAGCCAGGGGTTACATTTTTTCATTCAGACTCGGCTCTCAGAATCTTGTTGAAAATGGAGAATAAAGGGTCACCTCTAGAAGGCAATGTGGTCTCACCAAATATGTGCCTCACTGTGCCCACAATTAACCTGGTAACGTCCCTGTCTAGTCCTGCATAATTTGTGTCAGGAAATCCACTTTAGTTACTCATAGTGATGAAATAAACACAACAGTCTGCTCTGCACCTAGCACAGCATATATAATCAAGGCAGATACTAGGTGCAAGCTCGAAGTAAATTTTTAAATCTGAAATGTGTAGATTATCCATCTAAACTGTGATTTCTTTCATTTGGGGGGTCACTGGACTGCTTTGACGATCTGATGAAACTGGACTCTCCTGCCTTTATAAAACACGTTTGTTATTATTATTATTATTATTTTATTTTATTTTTTTTAGACAGACTTTCACTCTTATTGCCCAGGCTGGAGCACAATGGCATGATCTCAGCCCACTGCAACCTCCGCCTCCTAGGTTCAAGTGATTCTCCTGCCTCAACTTCCCGAGTAGCTGGGATTACAGGCATGTGCCACCACGCCTGGCTAATTTAATTTGTGTTTTTAGTAGAAACAGGGTTTCCCCATGTTAGTCAGGCTGGTCTCAAATTCTTGACCTCGGGTGATCCACCCCCTTCGGCCTCCCAAAGTGCTGGGATTACAGGCGTGAGCCACCACGCCCAGCCAAAACACATGTGTATTAATCAATTTGGATGACTTGATTTCAGAGGTCTACAAGATCCTGAAACCCATTCATAGACCCTTAGATAAAAACTCTTCATCAGTCAACACAGCAGTCACCCAAGACTCAAGAAAAAGAGCTGCTGGTAGCAAGCACGGCCCAGGACATCAGCATTGGATTGGCACACAGAAGCTCCCGGGTTGCCAGAGTGTGGTGAGCCAGGAGGGCCTCACGCTCCCAGGAGAAAGCCTACTCCACGAGAGGCAGAATCTTTGACTCAGGGGCCATTTCCATCCATCCACTCTGCCACAATGTGTCATCAGTGTGAGCAGGAAGGAGTGGAGATGAAGGATGCAATGAGGTTCAGGAACCGGACAAAGATTTATGTTATGTACGTTACTTGATAACATTTTTTAAAAGGTTGAAAGCTTAATAGATTTTTCTAAGTGATATACTCTAAAACGTCCCTTTGGGCTGGGTGCAGTTGCTCACACCTATAATCCTAACACTTTGGGAAGCCAAGGTGGGTGGATTGCTTCAGTCCAGGAATTGAAAACCAGCCTGGGCAACATAGCGAGGCTCCGTCTTTAAAAAAGGAAATTTAAAAAATTAGCTGTATGTGGTGTATTCCTATAGTCCTAGCTACTCAGGAGGGTAAGTTGGGAGGATCGCTTGAGCCCAGGAGTTCGAGGCTGCAGTGAGCTATGATGATACCACTGCATTCCAGCACAGGTGACAGCAAGATCCTGCCTCTTTAATAAATGCTTTAAACGCTTCAACAACAAACAAATAAACAAAACTGTCTCTTTAATCAATGCTCTCATGCTAAAGCAGCCACATCAAGTGCTCTCTGAGGCCTGCAAATGCAGGATTAGGCAAACCTGTGTGAGATGACTGGCGGCCAGGGAATATGATTCCAGGGCATATGAACCCTTCTGCCTGCTTTCCCAAAACAAATAACCTCTTTTATACTTTGACTGATGACTGAAATCCTATTCTTAGAACTTTGTTCCTATAATGTAAGGTATTTATCACCCACCAGGTGCTTGTGAGTGCCTTGGTTTGGATTCTAAGTTGAAATGAGCCCTATTCCTTTGCAGCTCTTAAGAATCAGCTTGCCTCCCTTGACGCTTCTCTGGTACCTGCTGTCCGTTCCATTTGCTTATTGATTCATTCATTCAACAAAATGTATTGAGCACTCACTTGTGTGGGACATTCTGCTAGGGAGTAACCAAGGGGGGAAGAGGAAAGCAGACCCAGCACCTGCCCTCATGAAGCCTACAGTCACCAGGGGAAACAAACACCAAAGAACGAATTATTCTATTTTTATTTTTTAATTTATTGTAACAGAGTCTCACTTCGTCACCAGGCTGAAGTGCAGTGGTGCCATCCTGGCTCACTGCAACCTCTGCCTCTTGGGTTAAAGCAATTCTCCTGCCTCAGCCTCCCGAGTAGCTGGGATTACAGGCGCGCATCACCATGTTCGGCTAATTGTTGTATTTTTAGTAAAGACAGGGTTTCACTATTTTAGCCAGGTTGGTCTTGAACTCCTGACCTCAAGCGATCCACCCGCCTTTGCCTCCCAAAGTGCTGGGATTACAGGTGTGAACCACTGCGCCCTGTCTAATTATTCTAATTAAGTAATGACAATTGTGGTAAGTGCCATGAAAAAGAAGCATCAGGAGCGCATACACCCAGAGCACCTGACCGATTTCAGGAAGAAAGTGACATTTCAGCTGAACCTGGTGGAGTAGAGTGAAGCAGATGAGGGAGGCGGGGAAGAGCATTCCAGGCAGAGGGAAAAGCATGTGCCCGGGGTGGCCTGCATGAAGCATGGAGGTTCTATCTCCTGGCCTGAGGAGCCTAGTGAGGTTCCCAAGTAACTAGAAAGATGGTCCTACCTCTTCTTAACGTCACCACCTCCAAAAGTTCTGGTGCTGTGTCCTACTTCACGGAGGGATCCCCCATTTTTCACAGCTGGTCACACTGCAATCATCTGGCACAGCCCTACCCACCTACTTGCCAGCACCCCCAGGCCTTTCCTCCAGCCTTTGCCAGGAAATCACAGCAGCCTCCTAACTGCCTCCTTGTCTACTCCACATAGCAGCCAGAGAGATTCCTTTCCAGCGCAAGTCCACCACATCACTCCTCTGCTTAAAACTCCTTCAGGGCTTCTGGATTCACTCAGTGTTCACATTCTCACCAGAGCCCACAAGACCCTACAAGATCTGACCCCATTTACCTGTCTGACCCCTCCTCCCACCAGCCCCTGGCTCTGTCTCTCCACTCCAACCACACTGGCCTCCCTGCTGTGTCTGGCCACACCAAACACATTCCTACCTCAGGGCCTTTGCACGTGCTGTTCCCTGTGCCTGGGACCCTCTTGCCCCAGATAGCCATTTCCTCCCTTCTGCTCAAATGTTTCTTCCCTAACCACCGTCTCACTCTTCATTGTGCTACCTTACATGGTATTATGACACTTGTTTTTCCATAGACTATCTTCTCCACAGGATTATAAACTTCAAGAGGTTCAGGACCTTGCCAAATTTCATCATTATATCCCCTGTGCTTAGAGCAGCACTTTCACATAGGGCTCAACAATATGTTTTTGTTAACATTTATGTGTGTATTTTTGAGACACGGTCTTGCTCTTTTGCTTAGCCTGGAGTGCAGTGGTGTGATCATGGCTCACTGCAGCCTCGACTTTCCAGGCTCAAGTGATCCTCCTATCTCAGGCTCCCAAGTAGCCAGGACCACAGGCACATGCCAGCATGCCTGGCTAATAAACAACCTGTTGAGTGAATCAATTAATGAATGGGTGTCACCATCCCCAGTACCACCCCACCCCCATCTCTGCCTCCTCCTCATCCCTCACTAACTTTAGCAAAGGGGACAGAGGGAATGCATGATGTCAAGACACCATAATTCTTTCTGGTGCCCCCAAACTTTCCCAACACACTGGTCAGGAGCAGATCTTCCTTCCTTTTTTCCCTTCCCTCCCTTCCTTCCTTCCTTCGTTCCTTCCTTCCTTCCTTCTTTCCTTCCTTTCTCTCTCTCTTTCTCTTTCTTCCTTCCCTCTTTCCTTCTGCCTATCTTTTTCCTGCAGTAGGGAGCAGGCTTTTAATAGCCATGGAGATGGTGGGAACATGCCAGCTTCCAAAGGATGTGTGTGTCTGGGACACACAAGGAAACACCTTGCGTGGTATTGGGACCCAGGCACAGAGGTGACACTGAGTCCCGGCTTGTGTGCTACCAAGACTGTGGAGAGATGGAAACAGGTTATGGGAGTACTTTTGTGTGTATTGTGGTTATCTGATTCACAGGCAGAGCTGAGCCATACCAACAGATGAAATTAGGTAACACACAGCCGTTGCCATCGCGTGAGCCCAGTGGCTGTTTTCTGTCTGAGGTTATACCCACTCCTCCAGCTCAGCATCACCACCCACAGGCTACCACCACTGCTTCTGCTGCATCCATAAACTATCTGTACTGTTCTTTACTCAGCTTTTAAAATGGACTCATTTTTATGACTTGAATACCTGCATTTTAAAAGGAAACTAGGAGCTAAGGAAGACCAACAGACAGGTGTGACAAGCAGGACAAACCTGGCCCCCAACAAAGGGCTGTATGCAGAGGTCGAAGGCAGAGGCCTGAAGGGAGAGGAAGGCAGGAGCCGCCCTCTGGGTGACGGAGTCCAGGTCCCAAGGGGCTGAGCAGAGGGAAGGAGGAAGGGGGAGTAGGTGAAGTCCTAGGACCCTGGGAATCTCATGAGACTTCCAGGCCTGGGGAGAGTAGGAGTGGAGAGTGGGGTGAGGGAGCTAATCGTGACGTGCTTTTGGTGCATGTGGGGTTCAGGTGAGGCGAGGATGTGACTGAGACAGAGGGCAGAGCCTCAGGGCAGAGCCAGGGGAACCAGAGGAGGTGTGGGGGAACAAAAGTGGGATGCGGTTTAGGGAAGGAGTACTGAGGAGTACAGCGAGAGCCACAGTGCAGAAGAGGGCCCTAAAGAGTGAAGCACTTTGGGAGGCCAAGGCGGGAAGATCCCTTGAGCCCAGGAATTCAAGACCAGCCTGGGGAGCATAGTGACACCCCATCTCTACAAAAAATATTATAAAAATTAGCCTTGTGTGGTGACATGCGCCTGTCGTCCCAACTACTTGGGATGCTGAGCTGGGAGGATTGCTTGAGCCTAAGAGGGCGAGGCTGCAGTGAGCCTGGATGACTAACTACCAGCCTGGGAGGCAGAGCAAGATTCTGTCTCAACAAGAGAAAAAAAAAGAGTGAAGGGGAGCAGGGCTGGGGGCAGGCCTGTGACAAAGTGAAGACTCGGGTGGGTGAGGGTGTCAAGGAGGGACTGCACTGCGTGAGCCAGAAACAGGCTTGGAGGGAAAGGGAGTGAGGCAGGGAGTGGGTGCCGGTTGGGTTCCCACCACCCCAGGCAGGGCTGGCTGGGGACTGGACAGTGAGTATATTGGTCCCTGCTGGGCAGCATCTCTGTCACTCACATGCCACCTGAAGCCATCTATGTATACACTCCTGCTCTCAAGCAAGGAGCATCAGTGCACCCAGGACTTCGGGGGTCAGAAAGAAAGAAACATATTATACTATCCAACTGGGGAGATAGAGTTCCTGGGAGCCTTGGTAACTAAGAAGCATGTTAAGGAATGAAAAAAAAACTCAAGGAAGACCAGAAAGGTAAACTGTCATACAGAGATCTGTAAAAGCAAGAAATAACAGTGAAGACACAATGCTGGGTTTTGGATTTTAGAGTCATCTGCAGAATCACATAGATTATTGTGCACAAGAAATTGAATGGACACAGGAAGCCCTCGAAGGTGGTGGCGCTCCTGAGTCCCTACTCTGGCCGATGGGATGGGCCTTATTCAGGTGGATGGGGCTTTATTCAGGTGGGCCTTATTCAGGTGGACGGGGCTTTATTCAGGTGGGCCTTATTCAGGTGGACGGGGCTTTATTCAGGTGGGCCTTATTCAGGTGGACGGGGCTTTATTCAGGTGGGCCTTATTCAGGTGGACGGGGCTTTATTCAGGTGGGCCTTATTCAGGTGGACGGGGCTTTATTCAGGTGGGCCTTATTCAGGTGGATGGGGCTTTATTCAGGTGGGCCTTATTCAGGTGGATGGGGCTTTCAGGCCCTGAGAGGTTATGGAGTTAGGTTTTTTGTTTCTAAAGGCACGTGGGGCAGAGGAAGGCATCATTGATTGTTTATCTGCCTGGTTAGCTGTCCCTCTCCTTCCGGGAACTGCCTCTCCTTCACTCCAGTACGGATCCCCCTGGTGAGTTGCCCTGTTTTTATGCGGCCTTTGCCTCCACGGTCATGGTTGATGAGGGTGGGAATGGGCAACTGGGAGTTTGTATTTAAGACACAAAGGGCATCTTCTCTCGGGCAGCTGAAGCTGTCAGGAGGTGTAATGCCAGGGCTGCTGGCTGCCGTGTTTTCTGACAAGTGGAGAAACTAGCCTTTAGGAAGAGAGAAAATGCAAGTTGGCCTGCAGGGAACGTCAGAGAAGCCGAGCATCCTGAACATGTTCCGGTGCTTGGTTCTCTCTGCTATTCTGCTGCTTGACCGCCAACTCCTCTTGAGGTCTCTGAGAACCCCACCTCCCCTAGCCGCCAGTGGTCTTCAAACACACTAGCTCTGAGCTTAGGCTGGTGAAAGTTGGGCGTTTGTCATTTGCAATCAACTCAGCAGTGAAAAAGAAAGGTTACTGAAAAAAAGAAAAACCTGGGGGTACAGTCAGCACTTTCGGTTTTCTCATCTGAGACACTAGAACACACTTTCAGGGACTACTTGGGGCCCAGGGAGGCTGATGGCCTCGCGGGGACTTCACACAACTACTGACTTAAGCTTAAAGGGAACCCATAACTAGCTGGGTTTTATTTTGGAATTGTTTGTTTATTTCTAATTCTTCTGTTCACAGAATTCAGGGGAACCCGAGCCAAGGGTCCTGCCTGTAGCCTTGAGGAGGCACCATGCCAAGGAGTGAAAGATGAGGTGAGGAACTCAGGACACTTTACTTTCCATAGAATTTGATGACTGGATTTTCATGGGAATTCACACTCTGAATTGGAAGTAGGTTCTCTGGCCTCTTGCTCTTGCAGTGACAGAGGTCACTGTAGGGAAGGGGTGGAAGGAAGAATAAAGGAATGGGGAGAAAGAGAAGAGCAGGAGGCTTGGGTACACAGTCACCTGTCCTTGACAGCCTCGCTTCCCTCTGTGGAAGATCTCAAGGTGGAAGCTGGGATTCTCCCTCCAGATGGCAGCTCCATCTGCCCAGCTGGTCGCATCTAAAACCCAGGCAGGGCATTCTCCTGACCCCTCCCTCTCCATCCTCCTGCAATTCCAGTTTAGTCCACCCCATCTACCCCTGCCCACTTCTCTCCAGTGTCTTGCCATTGCCCTTATTCAGTTCACAAATTCCATTCTCACCTGAGTGACCATAGCAGCCTCCTAAGAGGTCCATCCCCACCCAGACTGGATTTGCCACAAGCCCAGCTGGAGCAGTCTCTCCAGGAGACAGATCTGACAGTGACCCTCATCTGCTTAAAACCTCCCAGTGGCTCCCCTTTGCTCCCAGGATAAAGTTAACAAACAAAAACAGAAAAGCCCTCAATAAGGCCCATGCAATCTGGCTGCTGCCTCTCTCCAACCACGCTGGCTTTGCTTCTCACCCTCGCTCTGCTCCAGCCACACTGGCTTTGTGGCTTAAAAGGGCCCTGCTCCCTCCTGGTTCAGGGCCTTTGCACATTCTGTTCCTTCTTCCTGGAAAGCCCTTCCCCTCTCTTTCACCAAGTTGAGTCTCACTTTTATTTTATTTTTATTTTTTGAGATGGAGTCTCACTCTGTCACCCAGGCTGGAGTGCAGTGGCACGCTCTTGGGTCACTGCAACCTCTGCCTCCCAGGTTCAAGTGATCCTCCTGCCTCAGCCTCCCAAGTCGCTGGGGCTACAGGCACCTGTCACCATGCACAGCTAATTTTTTTTGTTATTTGTAGTAGCGACAGAGTTTCACCTTGTTGACCAGGCTGGTCACGAACTCCCAGCCTCAGGTGATCAACCCCCTCAGCCTCCCAAAGTCCTGGGATTATAAGCATGAGCCGTAATTCTAACTTTTTAAAAAATATGTTGCTTAAGATCCCACTAATCTGTTCCATCTTTATAAATTCTTACAAATAGCCCTCACAGCACTTACAATTTTACTTATGTGTGTATGTAAGTGTTTGACTGATGTTTCACCACTACTTTGTGGATTCTTGGAGGGCAAGAACCTCATCTTTGTTGAATTTGTTTCCTTTACACCCAGCACAGTGCCTGGCCTGCAGGAGATCAATGGTGGGTAAATGAATGACTCTGTTAAGACAGTCCCCTGGGCCTGGGTTTTACACCCTGTACATCAAGAAGTTGGCTGAGATGACTTTGTATGTCCTTTCTCTGACATTGCGGCTCCAGCACTGCATAACCCTGCCCAGCCAGCACCCCTCTGCTTTGTCATGCCATATGCCTTTAACTGTTGCGGTGGCAATCAACAAATCTTGCTGCTACCACCGTTTCTCTATTCCATTATGCAAAGGGGGCCTCACACCTCTGGGCTTTCTATAGATTATGCAAAAAGAAAAGCCATTTTAATGTCTCCTTCCTCTTTGACTCATGTTTTTTAGTTAGCTCTTTCTCATATTTATGGGGCAACTTTTTTTTGGTTTTCTAATGATTAAGAAGCATGTAAAATATAGAACAGGTATGAAGAACAACACAGTGGTCACCCATGATCACACCCAAGGACATGCAGCTGAGGATACAAAAGGTGACCCACGTACAGGGACCTTGTCTTTAGAGGAGGACTGATACTATCTGAGACCTTTCCAGATGTACTCATGTACTTCCAGGGAACTGAAAAGTCTATTTCAAACCATGTGTCCCAGACAGAACCCAGCATCTACATGTCCAGCTAGGAGGCCTTTCTTCTAGACTCTCGTCTGAGAAAAATGGATCTTCTTCTTTGAATCCTCAGCAGCCCCTGAGCACATTCCCTTCTAGGACAGACTTGGAGACTCTGAGCTGGGAAGGCCCTGGAGGGGAAAAAAATCTAGACTCCCCCATGGCACAGGAATGCCCTCCCAACTTTCCCACCCATGGGCTCTGAGGTGTGGCAGTGGGGTCCAAACACCACAGGGGACACATTCCAGAAAAGAGAAAGGAAGACACGATCAATCAAGGAGACACGAGCATCCAGAACAAGCTGGATATGTTTTTATTTCTTGTGAGGCCAACTAAGAGTAGGACTCATCTAGGAAATGCATCCAAAAAGTCAATGCAGTCAGGCCTTCATTTTCCTTCTGTTGGCCAGACGCGACACTAGAGGTTGGGATTTGAAGATGAATAGGCCATCATTCCTAAGCTTGAGGAGTGCACACTGAGTGGTTAACTTGAAGAGGTAAACAAACATTTATGAAACTGTGTGACAGTAGCTACCACAAAGCTGCACATGCAGGGAAGGAAAGAAACCTCTGAATCACACTTGGGGCGTTGGGGAAGGCTTCCTGGAAGAGGGGACGCTTGCCCTGCATTGTGAAGCATGCTTGTGGGGAGGTGCAGGTGGCTCCACCTGTCTGGAGCAAAAGGTGGGGAGTGGACAGTGGTGGGAGATGTGGCCAGAAGGACATCACAAAGACCTTGTGCGCAGAGCTGAGGAGCGTGAGCCTTCCAAGGGTGCTTGCCTCTCATGGCAGATTCCTGGTTTCCTCAGCCTTAACCTCTTACCCTGTCTAGGTTTCCTTCCTTGTTTTGGTGGCCACTGGAGGGTTCAAGGCAGGGAGTGACCTGAAGAGAACTGGAAAACCATGTGAGGCAACATCCAGCTGAAATGGAAGGAGCGAGAACAACAAGGAGGCAGCCGTGGGATGGAAGTGAGAAGCCAGGAGAGGTTGCAGCAGAGTGGTGGCAGTAAGAAAGGACAGGAGGGAAGACTGTAAGGAAAGAAGCATCTGTGACACTGAGAGTGAGTGAAGGGGGATCTGGGGAATCCTCAGTCTTCAGGCTTGGCTCACTGGGAGCTAGTGGTGCACTTCATCGACAGAGAGAACTCCAGAGAAG
Source organism: Trachypithecus francoisi (assembly GCF_009764315.1). Taxonomy (NCBI): domain Eukaryota; kingdom Metazoa; phylum Chordata; class Mammalia; order Primates; family Cercopithecidae; genus Trachypithecus; species Trachypithecus francoisi. Next base: position 31,666,057 of record NW_022681468.1, on the reverse strand, counting down.
TAGACCTTGGCACAGGTCTTTGGATGATGGGACAGAAGTTGAGTTGTAAGTTGTAGGGATAAGACCCCACAGACTCTACAAGTATGAGAGACGTTAGGCACAAAAAGAAGGCCAGAGAATGGTCAAACAAGACTAGGGTGTGGGGAATAGGTCCTCTGACCATATACACAATTTCTCTGAGGTGACGCCCTAATGGACTTTGAAGTACATAGCTCGGCTGAAGAGGCATCCCTGAGGTTCCAGGGTTGAAGTCTTGGGTGTCCATCATAGCACCAACAGTATAAACTCTAGGACAAGTTGACCACACTTTGAGACATTGTCTGTGGGCCCCAGTGAAGCAGCTGGAGCTCTGTTAAATTTGATTCCATTGTTTAATTTTAGGATTTTTTTTTAAGTTCAAACAAATAGTTGGCCGGGCACTGTGGCTCACGCCTGTAATCCCAGCACTTTGGGAGGCTGAGGCAGGCTCCCAAAAGGTCAGGAGGTGGAGACCATCCTGGCTTATATGGTGAAACCCCGTCTCTACAATGAAATACAGAAAAATTAGCCGGACATGGTAGCACGCACCTGTAGTCCTCTAGTCTCAGTTACTGGGGAGGCTGAGGCAGGAGAATCGCTTGAACCTGGGAGGCGGAGGTTGCAATGAGCCGAGATCGCGCCACTGCACTCCAGCCTAGGTGACAGAGCAAGACTCCGTCTCAAAAAAAAAAAAAAAAAAAAAAAAAAATTAGTTATACATAGTTCAAACAATAACATAACCATGTATAAAACAAATCAGTTGTCTATCCCCCTTTCCTGGGCTCTGAAGGCAACTACTTCCAACTCTTCTCAATTCTTTTGGTACTTACCACCATAGCTGTAAGTGCAATGGGTATATTGACACTTCCAGACTTTTTCCGTGATAGGCATTTACATGCCATAGGCTTTTCAATATGGCAGACAAGTATCACACAATGGGAGTCTGGATTCCCTCCCCTCCGAGGTCTCCTCAGAGATTTTCCAAGTTTGTCCTTGAAGGGAAAGTGCTCCAGGGAATGCGCTTCTGCCAAAACCCCAGGGAAGAAGACCAGCTCTCCTTGTTTTCAGTTTTTGGTTTTTGTTTCCGCTTTTGATAGAGACAGGGCCTAGCTATGTTCCCCAGCCTGGTCTCGAACTCCTGAGCTCAAGCAATCCACCAGCCTCGGCATCTCAAAGGGCTGGGATTACAGGTGTGAGCCACCGTGCCCGGCCCCATTCTCCTTGCTTGACTGTTTACCCCACCCTCATCTCAACCCTGCACAGGTGCCCACTTCCCACTCCCCCATCCTGCTAACAGAGTTATATCATAGCTTTGGATACATTGACTTCCAGTGTTCACTTTATCAGGATTGTGTTCATGCTATGCAAATCAAATCATTTAAGGTATATCAGTATATCATGATTATTTTTTCCTGTTCCTCCACAGTTTTGTTTATTCCACTGGAGTTAATAATGCTTCCTTTCCCCCATTTACTTAGCTATATTTATGGTACTTATCATTAGCCCAACCCCTAATCTTCCCCCAATTGTGTAAACTTCTCAATATTTTCAAACATGGTTCTTTCAGTGTGACCTTCTTGAAGAACTCTTTCTTGGAGTCTTCGAAGCAGCTTCAACCTGAGTATGCTGCTTTCTTCTTTTTTTTGAGGGGGGGACAAAGTCTCGCTCTTGTCCCCCAGGCTGGAGTGCAATGGTGCGATCTTGGCTCACTGCAACCTCTGCCTCCCAGGTTCAAGCGATTCTCCTGCCTCAGCCCACGGAGTAGCTGGGATTACAGGTGCCTGCCACCATGCCTGGCACATTTTTGTATTTTTAGTAGAGATGGGGTTTCACCATGTTGGCCAGGCCCATCTAGAACTCCTGGCCTCCGGTGTTCCACCTGCCTCGGCATCCCAAAGTGCTGGGATTACAGGTGTGAGCCACTGCACCTGGCCGAGTACGCTGCTTTCTATGCCTGGTAGATAGCTGTCTACCCAGGAGTTTCTTTAGCTGGGTGATCCCCATTGCTTGCCTCTCGTAGTGGATTCCTGGTTTCCTCAGCCTTAACATCTTACCCTCTCTAGGTTTCCTTCCTTGTTTTGGTGGAGCACATCCTTCAGCAGCTTCCTGAGAGGGAAGATAAGGCAGTATCATTTTTTGTTTCATTCTCTTCTCAAACTGATTTTTTGGTAGTTTGGATATAGCATTCTAGGTAAGAAATGGTTTTCCTTCAGAAGGCATTGTTCCACTGATTTCCAGTTTCCAGGCTTGAGGCAACTGTGTTGACATTTTGCACCTGTTTTTTTTTTGTTTTGTTTTAACTTTTTCTGCTTTTTAAAAATCTCTAAAATCCTGTTGGATCTCCTCTTTGTCTCCAGTTTTGTAAAATTCCATGGTGATGTGCAGTACAACTCTATAGACATGTATTGAGAGCGTGTGTTACATAGTTTATCTCACTAAACACTCCAAGATATACAAAGATATCCACAAGTCCGGAGACAGCTAGAAATCTGAGGGAAGTGTGGGAGATAAGGCAAACAGAATATTGATGAGCATGTAGTATTACACATATAAATTATGCATGTAAGACTTGTAAGGGCAACGTTTTCACAGATTCCAAGTGTTGGTATTTTTAAGAAAGAATAATGCAGGCTCCTAACCTGATTCATTCTGTTAGAAATTTGGCCTTTCCGTGCACTCAACAAACTCCTTGCCTCTTACGTCTATAGCTCTGTTTGGCTAGTAGTAAGCTATCAATAAGAGGGTGATGTTTTGACTCTGAATCCAGGAGTTGCTGATAGCCTCCAGTGGGCTGACTTAACTACCATTCTGCAGGAGGCCACACAAGCTTGAGTTCAATGCCCGAGGTTCGTTCCCTCAAGCTTCCTAAGGTGTCAGTTGGAATAGAGCCAGGAACCAGAAACCAGATCCCCCTTTCAGGAAGCAATCCCTAAAATGTATTTCTCCTTACCCTTCAAGGTATACCTATCTGTACTGATAGATAGAACATCATAAAGATAGATATGCTACATAGTAAGCTGCTCAATACATGTTTTTTCAATGGAAAAAATACAGAATATTTCTCTCTATGTAGTATCTACTCAATAGAGCTGACCCCAACACTCCATCCCCCACATTAGGAATCAGCCAAGAGTCATCCCTACCCTGGTGGCTCTCAGTGTATCATTATTATTATTGAAAACAGTTTATGCATATTAGCTTGTTTAATTCTCATAGCAATTCTATGAGGCAGATTTGTTTTGTTTTGTTTGTTTTTGAGACAGAGTCTCGCTCTGTCTTTCAGGCTGAAATGCAGTGATGCCATCTCGGCTCACTGCAACCTCTGCCTCGTAGGTTCAAGCGATTCTCCTGCCTCAGCCTCCCAAGTAGCTGAGATTACAGACGTATGCCACCACGCCTGGTTAATTTTTGTATTTTTAGTAGAGACAGGGTTTCACCATGTTGGCCAGGGTGGTCTTGAACTCCCGACCTCAAGTGATCCACCCACCTCGGCATCCCAAAGTGCTGGGATTACAAGTGTGAGCCACCGTGCCTGACTGGAGGCAGGTATTTTTAATCCTTATTTGATAGATTCAGAAACTGATGAATAGAGAGGTCAAGTGACTTGCTCAAGATCCCAAAGGTAAGAATGACAAAACAGAGCTTCAAGTCTAAGCAGACCCAACCCAGAGCCCACAACAGATCCAGCTTGTTCCACCACAAAAGCAATTCCCAATCTCACTTGAATCCCAGGTTAGACCCCTTCAAATCTCTCACCAAGCCGAAGGGCTGTCCCAGAAGAGCTCATGGGAAAGGCCACCTGGACAGAGCACCTATTTTATTGCTGCTTGTTCTGATGCTATTTTGCTATAGGACGCTGAGTAACACATCCGCCTCTCCAGGCCTCAGTTTCCTTATCTGTAAAATGAAGTTAAGAATATATACTGAAGAGTTTTGGCAGAGGCCCATGATGACTGAGGGAAAAGAAGCAGTGAGAGGTCTCAGAAGGCCTTCTAAGAGAACAGAGTTCTGTGCTCCCTGGAAAATGATGGGAAACACAGGAGGAATAGTGACAACACAATATGTTAAATTACTGTAGAAATTCTTAGGTGAGTCTGAACTCCCTCTTCAAATATTCCATTATAATCCAAGACTCTATAGTTTCTACCAAAAAGTAGGTGCCTTCAAGCACGGAGTGATCATTTGAATCTAGTTCTCTCCTGGGAATCAGTGGTTCTAACTTGGCTGCACGTTGGGATGACCAGCGGAGCTTGAGACATGCAGATGTTCAGGTCAGTGGAGCTTGAGACATGCAGATGTTCAGGTCCACCCTCAGAGATCTCTATCGGGGGTGTTACCCGAACACTTGGAATATTAAGAGTTTCTTCATATGATTCTAATGTGCAGACAAAATGCAGAGCCACTTCCCAGAGCTTCAAGTTATTCATTTTCTGGTCTACAGTTTAACAAAGAAAAAGAAAAAAAAGGAAGCAGTGATACCCAGTAGCCCTCAAAATTCAACGTGCAAACAAATGAATCTCCTGGGCGTCTTGTTAAAATGCACTTTCAATTCAGTGGGTCTAGGTTGGGCCTGGCATCCTTCTTGGTTCTTTTGTTGTTGTTGTTTTGTTTTTTAAGACCTTAACACTGGAGGGGATTCTGCCCTTCTAAGAAGCTCCCACAGGGTGCCCACACTGCTATCCACAGGCTGTGCCTGAATAGCTAGGCTACAGCTTGAATGATTACAGACTTGAATGAGAATTATGGCTCTTCTTGCCAGCTGGGACCTCCAGGAAGAAGTTATTTCACTTCTTGAAGTCTCAGTTTTCTTATCTATAAAATGCAGGCCAGCAATAGCAACTTTATCACAGAATTCTTGTGATGCATAAATGAGATACTGGATTCAATTTGTTTAGCACTGTACAATAAATGTTAGCTTTTTGCTAGGATAGCCAGCACTCACGGAATGCTTACTACGTGGCAGGAATTTTCTAAGTGCGTTCATGTATTAACTCAAGTCTCAAAACACGGTGAGGTAGGTACTATTATTTCATCATTCCCATTTACAGATGAAGAAACTGAAGTGCAGAGAGGTGGAGTTCCTTAATCTACAGTGACACCTCGTTGTAGCTAAGCTGCTGTTTGAACTCAGGGAGAATTTGGGCTCTTTACCAGGATCCCTCGCCAAGAATAGGATCAGTGCAACAAGTCGAGGGTTTGCCCTTTGAAATGGGCTGGGACCGGCAGGTGGCAGACTAGGGCTGCTTGAGGTCAAAGACAGCTTCCAAGACCCGGAGCCAGCTCTGTGCTAAGCGTTCCATTACACAACAGCGGACAGTTTCTTCAGTTTCTTCAAACTCCCCTTTCCCTCCCCGCCACCCTAGGGTCTTCGCCCAGAATCCATCAGGAAATAATAGCCCCACATAACAGGTTCAAATGTAACCTCCCCAAGACAAAACCACGTCCGCAGGGAAAGAAGCGAGTAAAGCGAGTTTTCTGCAACTCCCCTTTAATCCAGAAGCGCAACGAGCCCGAGAATCTACAAATCTCTCTTTAGTTCAGCAAGGGGCTGGAAGCCTAAGCCAAGAGGAAGAAAGTTGGGTAATCTCTCTTGAATTCCCCAGGACACTTAGGTGGCCCCGGGCTTTGGTGCACGTGCGCAGGACATGCGGACAGGCACCTGGAACGCTCTATTTTGGGGATTACCTCGGAAAGGCGGATATTCTTGCAGGGTCCACCGACAGCGGGTGGCAAATGAATTTGAGGGACAGTGCAAGGGGTGGGGGTTAACCGGGCGGTTTCCATGGCGCCCGGGGCGTGGGGGAGGAATGCATCCCGCAAGCTGTGGCGAAACAACTGCGCTGCTCGGCTCGAGAAGGCCAGAGACACCGGGTTGGGGGGGGGGGGAGGAAACCAGCCAGGACGGGGGCGGGGCGGTCACGTGTGCCCGAAGGGGCGAGGCCCCAAGCTGGCCCCGGAGAGGACTCTGCCGGCGAAGTGGCTGCGCAAGGAGAGAACTTTTCCTGCACAAGGAACGCCTTGTGGGGAGACCCAAGGCAGGAGCGGTCCGGAGCCAGCTGCAGCGTGTGCGGCCGGCCTTGGGACAACGATCGCCGCGGGTGGGAACAGACAGCCCCAAGCAAAACTGGGAGCAGGAGCTTGGGGGTGAGCATAGGAAGCCCCACTTGAGGCTTTTACGCAGCCTCGAGTCTCTGTTTCTTCTGGAATAGGCAAGTCTATTTCAACTCTAAGAGACCAGCGGAAGCCACTATCCCTTAAGACTGCCGGAGTCCTCACCACCTCTCTAGGATTCCAGAGACTGTGGTCATGGTGAATGAAGGTCCCAACCAGGAAGAGCGCGATGACACCCCTGCGCCGGAGTCTGCACTACAAGCGGACCCCAGCGTCTCGGTCCATCCCAGCGTCTCCATCAACCCCAGCGTCTCTGTCCACCCCAGCAGTTCCGCCCACCCCAGTGTCTTAGCCCAACCCAGTGGCTTGGCTCACCCCAGTAGCTCGGGCCCTGAGGACCTCAGCGTGATCAAGGTGAGCAAGCGCCGTTGGGCCGTGGTCCTGGTGTTTAGCTGCTACTCCATGTGCAATGCCTTTCAGTGGATCCAGTACGGCTCCATCAATAACATTTTCATGCACTTCTACGGTGTCAGTGCCTTTGCCATCGACTGGCTGTCCATGTGCTACATGCTGACCTACATCCCTCTTCTCCTGCCGGTGGCTTGGCTGCTGGAGAAGTTCGGCCTCCGTACCATTGCCCTCACCGGTTCGGCTCTCAACTGCCTGGGGGCCTGGGTGAAGCTGGGCAGCCTGAAGCCACACCTCTTTCCAGTCACTGTGGTGGGCCAGGTCATCTGCTCCGTGGCCCAGGTTTTCATCCTGGGCATGCCCTCCCGCATCGCTTCTGTCTGGTTTGGGGCTAATGAGGTTTCAACAGCCTGCTCGGTGGCTGTCTTTGGCAATCAGGTAGGTGGAAGAGTTTGTGAATGTTCCCAGGGGTGTGTGTTAGATTGCACCTAACTATTGGGTATGGTAGGCTGTAATTTGCTGATTGTCCAACAGTGTTTGTGACTCTGGGTGACAGTGACTGGGTGTGACAGGCAGTGATTGTGATGCTGTAAGAGAGGCGGGAAACAAAAGCAGGAGGACCTGCTCTTTCATCCACAGTTGCTCTTGCCCCAGCCGAAAGCATGCTTCTAGAACATACTATACCTTTGCTGTGTCATTCCTGAACCTGTGTCAGTCCACCAACTTAGACCTGTAACTTCAGGAATGCTCTTCTCTCTCTGGCAGCAGCCCCTGGGCATCAGACTATTCTGGTGTCATCAGAACTTGGCAGTGTTTTCAGTTGGACCAACCAGCTTTCCTAGAGTGCAGTATCTCCTCTACTGCATAGAATTGCAAAGCCATGCCTGGTGGTGTTTGGCACTGTTTTTACCTTGTTTTATACATAGCCGAAGCCAGGACAGTGGGAACAGTGCTTTGTGCCAAACTCCTTGCCTGGGATTTGGAGCCAAGTCCAGCAGGATGGAGTAGAAATCTTGCTCTGAATTTCCAAGGCCTAGAAAGGGTAGTTCATGTCTTAATCTTTTTCTCTTTCCTTCTTATTGGAAGGAGAAGCTCAAATTCTTTGCATCTCAATGTGGTTATGATCCAGAAAGCTGGGCAGGTTGTAAACCTGAATGCCATCTCCAAACACTCAAAGCATATATTTATGGGAATATTTAAAGCAAACGTCCTTCAGCCAGACCACTGCCTCCCAGTCTCACATCTTTCCAAGCACGTACAGTCCTGGCTGTGTATTTAACAAAGGATTGGTAATCCTGTCTCACACGTCCCTGTGAAGAGACCACCAAACAGGCTTTGTATGAGCAACCAGGCTGTTTATTTCACCTGGGTGCAGGTGGGCTGAGTCTGTGGATTACCATTAGTTCTTATAGGTCTTGGGACAGGCGGTGGAGTTAGGAGCAATGTTTTGCGGACAGGGATGGATCTCACAAAGTACATTCTCAAGGGTAGGAAGAATTACAAAGAACCTTCTTAAGGGTGGGGGAGATTACAAAGTACATTGGTCAGTTAGGGTGGGGCAGAAACAAATTACAATGGTAGAATGTCATCAGTTAAGGCTATTTTCACTTTTGTGGATCTTCAGTTGCTTCAGACGATCTGGATGTATACATGCAGGTCACAGGGGATATGATGGCTTAGCTTGGGCTCAGCGGCCTGACATTCCTGTCTTCTTATATTAATAAGAAAAGAAAGTATGGAGAGATAATGAGCGATGTTTCTCAGGGCTGCTTCAAGTGGGATTAGGGGCGGCATGGGAACCTACAGTGGGAGAGATTCAACTGAAGAAAGGTTATGGGGTAAAGGGTGATATTGTGGAGTTGTTAGAAGAAACATTGGTTGTATAGAATGATTGGTGATGGCCTGGATATGGTTTTGTATGAATTGAGAAACTAAATGGAAGACACAAGGTACAAATAAGAGAAGGAGAAAAACAGGTATTAAAGGACTAAGAATTGGGAAGACCTAGGACATCTAATTAGAGAGTTGTCCAAGAGGGTCCAAGGGGGGTTAGCATAATTACTTGTTTGTTTGGCGAGTTTTGGGGCTCTATTCAAGACAGAGTCCTCTTTAAGTTTGAGGCTGAGCTTGGTGAGGTGTGTTTTTAAAAGACCATTAGTGCGTTCTACCTTTCCTGAAGATTGAGACGGTAAGGGGTATGAACGTTTCACTGAATACCAACAGCCTGAGAAACTGCTTGGGTGATTTGACTAGTAAAGGCCAGTCCATTATCAGACTGTATAGAGGTGGGAAGTCCAAACCTAGGAATTATGTCTGACAAAAGAGAATAAATGACTTCAGTGGCCTTCTCAGACCCTGTGGGAAAGGCCTCTACCCATCTAGTGAAAGTGTCTACCCAGACCAAGAGGGAGGTATTTTAGTTTCCTGACTCAGGGCATGTGAGTAAAGTCAATTTGCCAGTCCTGGGCGGGGGCAAATCCCCAAGCTTGATGTGTAGGGAAGGGTGGGGGCCTGAACAATCCCTGAGGAGTCGTAGCATAGCAGATGGAACACTGAGAAGTGATTTCCTTGAGGATAGATTTCCACAATGGAAAGGAAATGAGAGGTTCTAAGAGGCGGGAATCTACATGGAAGAGGTTATGCAAATGACGATAGAATAGAATGGGCCTGTGAGACTGGAAGGAGATATTTTCCTTGGTCCAAGAACCATTTGCCTTGTATGGGAAGAGATGGATAGGTGGAAGTTTCAGTGTGAGAGTAGGTGGAGTGATCCCTGAGAAGGAGAAAAACTGGCTGTGCACGACAGAAGTTGGAATGCTAGCTGCTTCTTTAGCTACCTTATAAGCATAAGTGTTGCCCTGAGCCATGGGATCTGATGCCTTTTGGTGGCTCTTGCAGTGTATGACTCCAGCTTCCTTTGGAAGTAAAGCAGCCTCGATAAGAGTTTTTTTTAAAGAGGCATTAATGATGGAGGGCCCTTGCGTAGTGAGGAAACCTCTTTCAGCCTATATAACAGCATGGTGGTGCATGATATGGAAGGCATATTTAGAGTCAGTATAAATACTAATGCATAGTCCTTTTGCAAGAGTGAGGGTCTGAGTTGAGTCAATGAGTGCGGCTTGCTGAGAGGTAGTGGAGTGGGGCAGAAAGTATATGTGTTAGGTGTGAGGAAGAAAATAGATTTTGGAAGTTATGAGAACTGTAGAGAGTGAGTTGAGCATAATTTGTGATTTTGAGGGCGTCTAAAAGTATTATGGTGGTGGCAGTGGCAGCCGCACTGAGACACGATGGCCAGCCTAAAACAGTAAGGTCGAGTTGTTTGGACAAAAAGGCTACAGGGCGCAATCCTGCTCTTGTGTAAGAATTTTGACCACACAGCCCTGTACTTTGGCTGTGTGTAATGAAAAGGGTTGGGATAAGTTAGGGAGAGCTAGTGTGGGGGCAGCTTCTAGGGCTGTTTTTAAGGAACAGAAAGAGCAGTGGCGAAAGGATTTAGGATCTATGGGGTCAGATAGATTTGCTTTTGTGAGTTTATATAATGGTTTAATCAGGATGGTAAAACTAGGTATCCAAAGGCAGAAGTACAAAACCATGCCTAGGAAGCAAAGAAGTTGTTGTTTTGTAGAAGGTGTTGGGGTTTGGGAGATTAGCCAGACACGATCAGCAGGAAGAGCACATTGTTTTCATGAAGAATTATGCCGAGATAGGTAATGGATGAGGAAGAAATTTGGGCTTGACTGAAGTAATGGGGGCTGTCTCTGAAGCCTTGCGGCAGTACAGACCAGGTAAGTTACTGAGGCTGATGGGTGTCAGGGTCAGTCCAAGTGAAAGCGAAGAGAGGCTGGGATGAAGGGTGCAAAGGAATAGTAAAGGAAGCATGTTTGACATCCAGAACAGATTAATGGGTTATGGAGGTGTTGTGGAGGGAGGCAGTGAGCATAGGAGAGTATATGGCTTTGGCATATTTGAGAGTATTTGACTTTGGGCTATACAGAGTGGATAGCCCAGACAGTTTGGTTGATAAGGCACAGATCCTGAACAAACCTGTAAGGCTTGTCCAGTTTTTGGACAGGTAAAATGGGGAAATTTTAAGGAGAGTTTATAGACTTTAAAAGGCCATGCTGGTACAAGCGAGTGATAACAGGCTTTAATCCTTTTAAAGCATGCTGTGGGATGGGACACTGGCATTGAGTGGGGTAAAAGTGATTAGGTTTTAATGGGATAGTAATGGGCGTGTGATTGGTTGCCAGGGAGAGAGTAGAGGTATCCCACACTTCGTGGGTTAAGGTGGAGGGATCCAAGAGGAGGACGCGAAGGAGGCTTTGAACTGGGGAAAAGGGCGGGAATGAGGTGTGGTGTAGCCTAGGAATAGTCAGGGAAGCAGATAATTTAGTTAAAATGCCTTGACCTAGTAAGGGAGCTGGGCAGGTGGGGATAACTAAAAAGGAGTGCATAAAAGAATGTTGTCCAAGTTGGCACCAGAGTTGGGGAGTTTTAAGAGGTTTAGAAGCCTGGCCGTCAATACCCACAACAGTTACGGAGGCAAAGGAAACAGGCCCTTGAAAAGAAGGTAATGTGGAGTTGGTAGGCTTGGTATTGATTAAGAAGGGGACGGACTTACCCTCCACTGTAAGAGTTACCTGAAGCTCAGTGTCTGTGATGGTCCAGGGGCCTTCTGAGGTGATTGGGCAGCGTCAGTCTTCAGCTGCTAAGCCGAGTAAATCTGGGAACGAGTCGGCCAAAGAACGTTGGGTTTGGGTTCCAGGGGCTTTAGGAGCAGCGGTGATGTGAGTCAGACAGTCTGACCTCCAGTGGGGGCCTGCACAGACAGGCCGTGGCTTAGGAGGAATCCAGAGCTGAGAGCATTCTGAGGCCCAGTGGCCAGACTTCTGGCATTTGAAGCAAGGTCCACGAGGATGTTTTGAAGGAGCCCCTGGGAGCTGTGGCTTGGATGTTCTGAAGTTCTTGTATGCTGGAGATGTGGTTGTGGGTTGTCTTACAGCGGAGGCAAGTAGCTGTAACTCAGAAATGCGTTGCTGTCTGGCTACCTCCTCTCTATTATTGTACACCTTGAGGGCGAGGTTGATTAATTCCTGTTGTGGGGTTTGAGGGCCAGATTCCAATTTTTGAAGCTTTTTTCTAATGTCAGGAGCTGACTTGGTGATAAAATACATATTAAGAATAAGGCGGCCTTCTGGCCCCTCTGAGTCGAGGGCAGTAAAGCGTCTAAGGGTTGCTGCTAAGCAGGCCATGAACGGGGCTGGGTTTTCGTCTTTACCTTGTGTAGTTTCTTTAAGTTTGTCATAATTAACAGCTTTGTAAGCTGCCTTTTTAAGCCCTTCAAATAGGCAGGAAACCATGTAATCTCGCCTAGCTATACCTGGGGAATCTGCCTGAAAGTTCCATTGGGGATCTTCTCGAGGAACTGCTCTAATGCCCTCCTGGAGATCTGGTTCATGAAGCCAGCGGTTATCAGCGTGAGACTAGGCTAGAGAAAAAACTCTTTCCTTTCATCTGGGGAGAGGGTAGCAGTGAGGATTACATTTAAGTCACTCCAGGTTAAATTGTAGGACAGAGTTAGATATCGGAATTCCTGTATATATTTAGTGGGGTCTGATGAGAAAGAGCCTAAATGCTGACTGATTTGGGAGAGATCTGATAGAGAAAAAGGCACATGTACCCTGACTATGCCTTTAGCTCCAGCCACCTCTTTAAGAGGAAATAGTTGGGCAGGTGGGGGAGGGCTAGTCGCGGAACGAAACTATAAGCCAGACTGGGTGTGAGGAGAGGAGGTGATAGAAGATTATAGGGTCGGGGAGCAGAGGCTGAGGAAGAATTGGGACCTGGCTCGGCCTGGCGAGGAGCAGCCTGGGGAGAAGGGGAGAGGTCAGATGAATCTGTAGAAAAGAAAGATTCAAAGAACTCAGAGCTTGGGGTGGAGACTGAAGGAACAGACAGGAGAGAAAGAAGAAAGATTTGGGACAAGTCACATTATGAGCAGAGACTAGGGAGGGACCAATGTGTAAAAGAATGCCTGGACATCAGGCACGTCAGACCATTTGCCCATTTTTTCGACAAAAATCATCCAGATCTTGTAGGACAGACAAATCGAAAGTGCCATTCTCTGGTCACTTGGAACTACTGTCGAGTTTGTATTGAGGCCGAGTGGTGTTGCAGAAGAAAATAAGGTGCTTAAGTTTTAGGTCAGAGGTGAGTTGAAGAGGTTTTAAGTTCTTGAGTACACAGGCTAAGGGAGAAGAAGGAAGAATGGAAGGTGGAAGGTTGCCCATAGTGAAGGAGGCAAGCTTAAAGAGAAGGGTAGAGACACGGAGAAGGGGGTGGGAGCAGCCCTGGACTGTAATGTGGGTGAGCAGCCAAAGCAGGCGTCCCCGCAATTGACTTGCTACCAAGGGAATGTGGGTGAATAACCAAGGCAGGCGTCCCTGCGGTGGTCAGACACCAATGAAGTGTGGGTGAATAATCAGGCAGGCATCCCCACAATGATTAAACACCAAGGGAAGGCTGTCTTCCCAAGTCCGTGACCGGCGCTGGAGTTTTGGGTCCACAGATAAAATGTGTCTCCTTGGTCTCTACTAGAGAGGAAAAAGAACTAGAATTGGAAGGACAGGGAGATTGAAGGGTAGCCAGAGAGGCTGGAGAAGAGAGTGAAAAGACCGCTTACCCGATTTGAAATTCCTGAGGTGCTCCTTGGGCTGGTTGGTCTGAGGACCCGAGGTTGTAGGTGGATCTCTTCACGGAGTGAGGGTGAGGACAGGGAACTGGTCTCCTGACGGAGTCCCTCTGACCTGGGTCTTTGGCACCAAATGTTTCACGCGTCCGTGTGAAGAGACCACTGAACAGGCTTTGTGTGAGCAACAAGCTGTTTATTTCACCAGGGTGCAGGCGAGCTGAGTTCGAAAAAGGAGCCAGCAAAGGGTGGTGGATTATCATTAGTTCTTATAGGATAGGCGGTGGAGTTAGGAGCAATGGTTTGCAGGCAGAGGGTGGATCTCACAAAGTACATTCTCAAGGGTGGGGAGAATTACAAAGAACCTTCTTAAGGGTGGGGGAGATTACAAAGTACGTTGATCAGTTAGGGTGGGGCAGAAACAAATTACAATAGCGGAATGTCATCAGTTAAGGCTATTTTCACTTTTGTGGATCTTCAGTTGCTTCTGACGATCTGGATGTATACATGCAGGTCACAGGGGATATGATGGTTTAGCTTGGGCTCAGAGGCCTGACAAATCCCAGTTCTTCTCATTGGACTATTTTCTCCTATCTATTAATTTCATTTAGAAAATGTAACCTTTCATTTGGAAATTTTTCATTTCAAACAGAAACTTTACAAAACTTATCTAAAGGCAAATTTCCCTCTGTTCATCTTTACTACCAGGAAGGTAGTCACCTCACTTTGACCCTGACCACACAGATCACCATAACCTTTATACTCCGGTAATTCTGACCTCTCTCTTCAAATGCTTCTTACATACTCCACAGGAGCACTACCTTCTGCTTGCATAAAATCCAACATTCTTCCTTGCGACAAGTATTTATCTAGCTTTTGCAAGACAGTGTGGTAGGGCTGCAAAGATAATCCTTGCCTTCGAAGAGATACTATACCAGGTTTTAAAAAATTGTACCAGGAGCCAAGATTCAGATTATATTAAAAAGCAAACAAACACACAACTAAGCAGATCATAGCATAGAGGATTTATTTTCAGTTCTCCTTGGGGTTTGTAGCATTTTCTTTACCTAATTGCTATGGGAAAGGGTGAAGAAGGTAGAGGAAGCTAATATCTATTAAACACCTACTATTATGCAAGGTACTTTTTCATCCATTATTGAACTTAATCCTTTCAACAACTCTGTGAGGCAGGTGAAATTGTCCCCATTGTTGCAGGAGAGGGAACTGAGATCCAGATAAATCTTGCAACTTTATCCAGAGTCCTATAGCTACTGAGTAGTAAAAGAGAAATTTAAACCTAGTTCCACCTTCAAAGCCACTCTCAGTAGGTCAGTATTTCTGTGGATCAAGCATATATGTGGAAAAAAAAAAAGAAAAGGCAGATTCTGAGGATTTAATTTTTTCCCGTGTCTCCAGGGTTATTGGTGATGGTTTCCAGCAGTTTTGTGTAGAGCGTGAGGGCTTAGCACTTGCCTTCTTTTTTGAAGTTGCTGCTAGAGGGCTGATTCTGCCTCTTCTAACCTAGCACAGCCATTGTATTGTCAAGAAGGTGAGGGTGGCGTCTCTAGCAGGAAGAAACCAGTGAATCCAGAGCTGGGGTGAGAGAGGGAAGATGAACCTGGAGAATATAACTGAGGCCCTTCCCTTTTCTTGGTATGCTCTGACCAGTTGCCCCCAGTTGGTAACAGCCTGGAATTTTTAGCAACACTTGTAGCATTGTTTCAAGGGGAAATGAGCTGTGTGGGGTTTTAAGTGATATGCACACATTGTTATTGTGCAAGGGTCAAAAGAAAACCTTGTTTCCTTGGTGGTATTGGATGAGATAGATGTAGATCTGAAAAAGATAGTCGAGGTCAGTCCTAACCCAGGTGAGTCCTATAGGATGGAGGTTGTGAGGGGACTTCGCCAGGACCTTTGGGTAGCTCATAGCACAGTGCAATCTAGAAATAGAATAGGAGAGAATCAGTTTACTTTTAGAAGTGAGTACAGCCACTTTACAGAACCAGTTCTATAGAAACCACAGCTGTCTGTCTAAAATAGCACTGTCCAATAGAAATATAACGCAGACCACAAATGCAAGTCACATGTAACTAAATTTTCTAGTAGCCCATTAAAGATGTAAATTTGTTTTAAGTAAAAAGAAAAGGTGAAATTGGTCAGTAAATGCCTTAGTTTGTTTTATGCTGCTGTCACAGAATACCACAGACTGGGTAATTTGTAATGACCAGAAATTTATTTAGCTTACAGTTTGAGAGGCTGGGCAGTCCAAGGCCAAGTGACCAGCATCTGGTGATGGCCTTCTTGCTGCGTCATAACATGGTGGATGGCATCTCGTGTTTAAGAAAGAGTACAACAGAGGGCCAAACTGACTTTTATAACAAACCCACCCTCGTTCTAATGACACTGATCTATTCATGACGGTAGAGCCTTCATGACCTAATCACCTCTTGAAGGTTTCCTGTCTCAGTAGCGTTACATTGGGAATTAGGTTTCCAACACATGAACTTTTACTGTTGTTATTGTTTTTGTTTTGAGATAGAGCCTCATTCTATCCACCCAGGCTGGAGTTCACAGACAGGATCTTGGCTCACAGCAACCTCCGCTTCCCGGATTCAAGCAACTCTGCTTCAGCCTCCAGAGTAGCTGGGATTACAGGCACCTGTCACCATGCCCAGATAATTTTTGTATTTTTAGGAGAGATAGGGTTTCACCATGTTGGCCAGGATGGTCTTAAACTCCTGACCTCAAGTGATCCCCCCGCCTCAGCCTCCCAAAGTGCATGGATTACAGGCGTGAGCTGCCGCACCTGGCCCCCCAACACATGAACTTTAAGGGACACATTCAAACCGTAGTATTCTCTCCTTGGCCCCCAGAATTTTATGTCCTTCTCATGGACAAAACACATTCATTCTATCCAAATAGCCCTGAAAGTCTTATTTTGTTTCAGAATCAACTCAAATGCCCAAATTCTAGAGTCTCACCTAAATCACATATGAGGGAGACTCAAGGCGCAGTTCATAATGAGACAAATTCCTCTCCACCTCTGAAATTAACAAGAACCAGCCTGGACAACATTTTTTAAAAACAGAAGCTGTGCATGGTTGCACATGCCTGCATCTTAGCTATACGGGAGGCTGAGGTACAAGGATCGCTTGAGCCCAGGAGGTCAAGACTATGGTGAACCGTGAACGTGCCACTGCACTCCAGCCTGGGTGACAGAGAGAGAGACCCTGTTTCAAAAACACCTCCCCAAAACTAACAAGTTATATGCTTCCAAAATACAATGATGGGACAGGGATAGGATAAACATTCACACATACCAAAAAGGAGAAATAGGCAAGAAGAAAAGGGCAACTAGTCCCAAGTAAATCCAAAACTCAACAGGGAAAACAACATTAAGCCTTAAAGCTAGAGAATAGTCTTCTTTGACTTTATGTCAAAGAAGGGCACACTGGGGAAGAGACTGGGCCCCCAAGACCTCACGCAGCCCTGCCCTAACAGCTTTGCTGGGCTCAGTCCACCCAGCAGCTCTCACAGTTGGAGTCTCATGCCTGCAACTCTCCCAGTCCAGTGTTGCACACTGGTAGCTCTACAATTCTGGGGTCTTGGTGATAGCCACACTTCATGGCTCCACTAGGCATGACCCTTGTGGGGGCTCTCTGCAGTGGCTGTGCCCCTAAAACAAGTCTCTGCCTGAGCCCCTAAGCTGTTCATGACATTCTCTGAAATCTAGGTGGAAGCCACCATGGCCCCATAGCTCTTACATGATAAGCGCCTGCAGATTAGCACCATGTGGATACCGCCAAAGTTTATAGTTTATACTTTCTAGAGAAGCAGATCAAGCCACACCTGGGACCACTTGAGCCATGGCTGGGGTAGCCAAGGAATGCTGTGCCAGAATGCAGGGAGCAGAGTTCCGAGGCAGCTCTGGACAGTGAATGCTGAAGTCCCATGGTGACTGACTGGAAACCTTGCTGTCTTAGTCGATTTTGTGTTGCTATAATAATGCCTGAGACTGAGTAATTAAGAAAAGAGATTTATTCAGCTCATGGTTCTGCAAAATGAAAAGTTCAAGGGCATGGCCCTGGCTTCTGGCGAGGGCTTCTCTGCTGTGTCCTAACATGCAGAGAAGGTCAAAGGGGAAGTGGATGCGTGTGAAGAGGTATAACCTAGGGACATCCTAGCTTTATAACAACCTACTCTCTTAGGAACTAATCCATTCCCTTGAGAACAATCCAGTTTCATGAGAGTGACAACTCAGTACTGTGAGATCAGTACCAAGCCATTCATGAGAGATCTGCCCACATGACCCAAACACTTCCTACCAGACACTACCTCCCAACACTGCTCTATTGAGAATCAAATTTCAACATGACTTTTCATGGGTATAGACTCAAATCATATCCAAACCATAGTATTCTGTTGTTAACCCCCCAAAACTCATGTCCTTTCACATACAAAATATAGTCATTCAATCTCAATAGTCCCAAGAGTCTTAACTTGTTGATATGATTTGGGTCTGTGTCCCCACCAAATCTCATGTTGAATTGCAGTCCCCAATATTGGAGGTGGGACCTTGTGGGAGGTGATTGGCTCATGGGAGTAAAGTTCTCCTGAATGATTTAGCACTGTCTCCTTGGTGCTACTCTCGTGATTGTGAGTTCTTATGAGATATGGTTGTTTAAAGAGTGCAGGACTTCCTCCCTCTCTCTCTCTCTCTCTCTTGCTCCTACTCTGTCCAGGTGATGTGTATGCTTCCCCTTTGCCTTCTGCCATGATTGTAAGTTTCCTGAGGCCTCCCAGAACCCGAGCAGATGCCAGCATCATGCTTCCTATACAGCCTGCAAAACTGGAAGCAAATTAAACCTCTTTTCTTTATCAATTACCCAGTCTCCAGTATTTATTCATAGCAATGTGAGAATGGACTAATACACTTGTTTCAGCATCAACTCAAAAGTCCAAAGTCCAAAATT
Source organism: Trachypithecus francoisi (assembly GCF_009764315.1). Classification (NCBI taxonomy): domain Eukaryota; kingdom Metazoa; phylum Chordata; class Mammalia; order Primates; family Cercopithecidae; genus Trachypithecus; species Trachypithecus francoisi. Next base: position 31,647,859 of record NW_022681468.1, on the reverse strand, counting down.
GCATCTGAAACTCAAGGCACATTCTTTCCAGGTATGAGCTTATAAACTCTAAAACAAGTTCTTTACTTCTAATATACAATGGTTGCACAGGCATTGGGTAAAATTACCATTCAAACAGAGGGTCTTGCTCTTTCACCCAGGCTGGGTTGCCATGGTGAGTTCTTGGCTCACTGCAATTTCTGCCACCTGGGCACAAGTGATCCTCACACCTCAGCCTCCCAAGTAGCTGGGACCACAGGCCATGCCACCACACCCAACTAATTTTTGTCTTTTTTTGGAGAGACAGAGTTTCGCCGGGTTGCCCACAGTGGTCTCAAACTCCCGTGCTCAAGTGATGCTACCACCTTGGCCTCTCAGAGTGCCTGGATTATAGGCATGAGCCACACCAAGCCCTGGCCAGCAGACTTTAAATCTTAAACCTCCAGAATAATCTCCTTTGGATTGATGTTTTGCATCCTGGGCACACTGGTGACAGGAGTGGGTTCCCAATGCCTCAGGCATTCCTTTCCCCATGGCTTTGCTGGACATAGCCCACATGACTGTGCTCACAGGTTGGAATCAAATGCCTGAAGCTTAGCCAGGCTGAGGTCACATGCCACCAGTGATTCTAGCATTTTGGGGTCCTTGCAGTGGCCCTGCCCTTGTAGCTCCACTAGGCATTGTCCTAGTGAAGACTCTTTGCAGAAGAGTCCTGTGCTCTGGCCTCACATTTCTGCTTGGCGTTACCTTAGTAGAGGCTGTCTGGTGGCTCTCCCCCGTGGCAGGTTTCTATCTAGGCTCCCAGGCTTTCTTTTTTCCTTTTTTTTTTTTTTTTTTTGACAAAGGGTCTCACTCTGTCACCCAGGCTGGAGTACAGTGGTGTAATCACAGCTCACTGCAACTTTGACCTCTGAGGCTCAATCAATCTTCCAGCCTCAGCCTCCCAAGTAGCTGGGACTATAGGCATGCACCACTGCACCTGGTTAATTTTGTTTGTTTGTTTGTTTTGTTTTGTTTTATTTTGTTTTGTTGAGATGAGGTCTTGCCATTTTGCCCAGGCTGCTCTTGAACTCCTGAACTCAAGTGATCCACCCACCTCAGCCTCCACATGAGTCACTGTGCTGGGCCTGCTTCCAGGCTTTTGATATATCATCTGAAATCCAGGTAGAAGCTGCCATGCCCACCGCTCTTGAATTCCACATGCATGCACAATGGTACCATGTGGACATGAATGCCACCAAGACCCACAGCTGGCACTCTCCAGAGCAGTGGTCCAAGCTGTACCTGGGGCTATTGGGCCATGGCTACTCTGGCCAGAGCAGCGAGGAGAAGCATCCTGAGGTGGCTCAGGGCAGTGGCATCCCACCATTCTGTCCTCCTAGGCCTCTGGGTCTGTGACAGGAGGAATGGCCTTAGACCTTTGAAATACTTTCAGGGCCTTTTTTCCATTGTTCTGTTAGTACCTGGCTCCCTTCTATCAGAACTCATCTCTTTAGCAAAAGGTCTCTTGGCTGCACCCTTAGATTCCTCTTCTGAAAATGTTCTTTCATTCTCTACCACATGGCCAGGCTGCAAATTTTCTAAATTTTAATACTCTGCTTCTTACTCATTTCACCTTTAGGTCACTCCTTTGCTGTGTGTAAGCTGTCAAAGTAACCACACTGTGTCTTGAGCATTTTGCTGCTTAGAAATTTCTTCTGCCTAGGCGAGGCACGGTGGCTCATGCCTGTAATCCCAGTACTTTGGGAGGCCAAGATGGGCGGATCACCTGAGGTCAGGAGTTCGAGACTAGCCTGGCCAACATGGTGAAACCCCATCTTTAAAAAGGAAAAAAAAAAGAAATTTCTTCTACCAGATGCCCTGGGTTATCACTTTTAAGTTTGGTCTTCCATAAAGCCCTAAGGCATGGACATGATGCAGCCAAGTTCTTTGCTATGGCGTAACATGGGTGACCTTTGTTCTACTTTCCAAATAAACACTACTTCCCTTCATCAGAATGGCCTTTACAGTCCATGTTTCTATCAGCATTTTGGTCATAACCATCTAACTAATCTCTGAGAAGTTCTAAACATTCCCTCATCTTTTTGTCTTTTTCTGAGCCCTCATCAAAATTACCCTTAATGCCCTGTTCACAGCAATTCAGGTGTTTTCTAGCCTATGTCTTCAAACTCTTCCAACCTCTGCCCATTACCCAATTCCAAAGTTGCTTCTGCATTTTTAGGTTTGTTTACGGACGACCCCACTCCTTGGTACAAATTGTCTGTCTTAGATCATTTTGTGTTGTTATAACAGAATACCTGAAACTGGGTCATTTATAAAGAAAAGGTTTATTTACCTCACTGTTCTGTAGGCTGGGACATTCAAGGGCATGCCTGCAGGCTGCAGGGGGTTGTAGCTTTCATGCGACATTATAACAGGACAAAGAAGGTCAAAGGGCAAGTGGACACATGCAAAGAGGCAAAACCCAAAGGATCTCTTGGCTTTAAAACAACCCACTATCATGGAAACTCATCCATTTCTGCAGGAACTAATCTCGTCTTATGAGAGTGAGAACCTGCTTCCATGAGATCAGCCCATGGGGGATCCTCCCGCATGATCCAAATACCTCCCATTAAGCCTCACCTCCCAACATGACCCCCCTGGGGATCAAATTTCAACATAAGTTTAAGTGGTGACAAACTGAGATCATAGCACTTGTCCTCAACACCCTAGCCTGCTTAGACAGTCTCCGAAATGTCTTCAGGGTTTTTTTTCCATTGTCTTGGTGTATAGGCCTGGTTACCTTCTGTCTGTACTAATTTTTTTAGCAAATGATTGCTTGGCCACACCCTTGGTTTTTCTCCTACAGACACCTTTTCAGTCTACATGGCTAGCCTTCAGATTGCCCAAATCTTTCTGCTCTGCTTTCTTTTTCATTATAAATTCCATCTTTTAGTCATTTCTCTCCTCTCACGTTTTACTACATGTGCTTTAAAGTAGCAATACAGCTCCTTCAATATTTTGCTTAGAAATTTCTTTTACCAGAATTATTATCCTAGTTCATCACTCTTAAGTTCTGTCTTCCACAAATTCCTAGGACACTGACACAATCCTGCCAAGTTCTTTGCGGTAGATAACAAGAATGGCTTTTACTCCAGTTTCCAATACCTTGTTCCTCATTTCCATCTGACACCTCATCAGAATGGTCTTTACTGTCTGTAACTGTCTATATTTCTACCAATATTCTGATTAGGACCACTTCTGTAATCCCTGAGAAGCTTTAGGCTCTTCTTAAAGTTCTTTCTTCATCTGAGCCCTCGCCAGAATTGCCCTTAATACTCCATTCATGGCAGACTTTTCTCTCCTGATCCTCCAAATTCTTCTACCTTCTACCCCTTTCCATTTCAAAAACCACTTCCACATTTTCAGGTATTTGTTATGGCATCAGACGACTTCATGGTATCAATTTTCTGTCTTAGTTTTATGCTATTATCATAGAATATCACAGACTGGGTAATACACATTGAACAGAAATTAATTTGGCTTATGGTTCTAGAGGCTGGGAACCCCACAATTGAGGGGCTGCATCTGGTGAAGGCCCTCTTGCTGCATCATAACACAGCAGGAGCCATCACATGGGTGTCAGAGAGAATGAGAGAGGACAAACTGACTTTTGTAACAAACCCAGTCTCATGATAATGAGTTCACTCCTGCAATAATCACATTATCACCTTTCTTTTTTTCTTTTCTTTTCTTTTTTTTTTTTTTTTTTTTTTTTTTCTTTTTTTATTTTTTATTATACTTTAAGTTCTAGGGTACATGTGCATAACGTTTATATCATGTATAACTCCCCAATGCAATCCCTCCCTCCTCCCCCCTCCCCATGATAGGCCCCAGTGTGTGATGTTCCCCTTCCCGAGTCCAAGTGATCTCATTGTTCAGTTCCCACCTATGAGTGAGAACATGCGGTGTTTGGTTTTCTCTTCTTGTGATAGTTTGCTAAGAATGATGGTTTCCAGCTGCATCCATGTCCCTACAAAGGACGCAAACTCATCCTTTTTGATGGCTGCATAGTATTCCATGGTGTATATGTGCCACATTTTCTTAATCCAGTCTGTCACAGATGGACATTTGGGTTGATTCCAAGTCTTTGCTATTGTGAATAGTGCCGCAATAAACATACGTGTGCATGTGTCTTTGTAGTAGAGTAATTTATAATCCTTTGGGTATATACCCAGTAGTGGGATGGCTGGGTCATATGGTACATCTAGTTCTAGATCCTTGAGGAATCGCCATACTGTTTTCCATAATGGTTGAACTAGTTTACAATCCCACCAACAGTGTAAAAGTGTTCCTATTTCTCCACATCCTCTCCAACATCTATTGTTTCCTGACTTCTTAATATCTTTTCTTTTCTTTTAAGAGACAAGGTCTCACTCTGTCACCAGCTTGGTGTACAGTAGCATGATCACAGCTCACCTCAGCCCCAACCTCCTGGGCTCAAGTGATCCCCTGCCTTAGGCTCCAGAGTAGCTGGGACTATAGGCACACACCACCACACCTGGCTAATTTTTTACTTTTGATAGAGATGGGGTCTTGCTATGTTGTCCAGGCTGGTCTTGAACTTCTGGGCTCAAGCGATCCTCCCGCCTCAGCCTCCCAAAGTGCTGGGTTTACAAGCATAAGCCACCATACCCAGCCACATTATCACCTCTTAAAGACCCTAACTCTCAACACTGTTACACTGGGGATTAAGTCTTTAACACATGGATTCTGGGGGACACACTCAAACTGTAGTTATATGTAGGATTATACTTTATTTAGCCCAATGTATCCAAAATATTATCTCAACAAGTTGTCAGTATAATAAAGCTAGTAATGTGCTATTTTACATTCATTATTAAGTCTTTGGAAACTGATGTATATTTTATACTTACAGATGGCCATGTTTTCCAGTATGCAATGGCCCCTAGGTTAACTAGTTGGAAAAACATAACCAGCTGGATAGTCCAGGTCTAGAACAATGATAGTATTTCAGCAGTGGAAATCAGATTCTAGCAGATAAAGAAGGGCTCTAGAAAGTGACTCCAGCCTTGAGGAGGGTGTGTTTGCTGGACTGGCTGATCATATGGTATCACCCAGAGAGGCTGAGAGTTTCTGACGCTGACTTGGGAGTCACAGTCATAAAGTGTGTGGTCAGCCTAGTCTTGTTCCAAAGTCATGGCCACTTGGGTATGTTGCAGTCCAGCGTTGTCATTTTGGATCTCATAATGTCAGAGGTCTTTCAAGGTCTGAGGGAAGTTTGCAGAGGTGAAGGGAAACCCTTTTGTTCACTTCTATTGATTGTTATAGCTACTGACAGCACACAGAGTGCTTGCTCACATGACTGTCTACTTTTTGTTTGTTTTTGTTTTTTTCACATGGAAGTTTTTAGTTTATTAATCTTCTCGTGAAAAATCCACAATGGCCACAGATAACACCATTGCAGCACCTTTACTCCAGCTTTTTGCCAGCACCAACATTGGCCTTTGCAGTCGCCCTGACTTTCCTCATTCTGTTCTTGCGTTCCTCTCACTGCTTTCTTGAGGTCTTTTTCTTCTCATACAGGCCATGTCTTGCCAGTCTATGTTTGGGTTCATTTTTCTTTTTTTTTTTTTTTTTTTTTGAGACGGAGTTTCACTCTGTCGCCCAGGCTGGAGTGCAGTGGCTGGATCTCAGCTCACTGCAAGCTCCGCCTCCCGGGTTTATGCCATTCTCCTGCCTCAGCCCCCCAAGTAGCTGGGACTACAGGCGCCTGCCACCTCGCCCGGCTAGTTTTTTGTATTTTTTAGTAGAGACGGGGTTTCACCGTGTTAGCCAGGATGGTCTCGATCTCCTGACCTCGTGATCCGCCCGTCTCGGCCTCCCAAAGTGCTGGGATTACAGGCTTGAGCCACCGCGCCCGGCCTTGGGTTCATTTTTCTTTGCATAATCTGGGGAATCATAAATCATGCCAAAGCCAGTTGTCTTGCCACCATCAAAATGAGTTTTGAATCCAAATACAAAGATGACATCTGGTGTGGTCTTGTACACTTTGGCTAGTTTTTCCAAATTTCTGTCTTAGGCAACTGTTGCCTTCCCGGGGTGAAGGATATCCATGACCATTTGTTTCCTCTGAAGTTGTCAGTTGGTCATGAACTTTCTAGTGCCAATAGTTATGTACCGTTCATGATGGTGGTCTATCCTCAGACAGCCAGGGAGGAAAAGCATGACTGTCTACTTTCTAGCCTCCTATTGTGCATTGGAGGAGAGTAGACAAGGGCTGGGAGCAGAGAACAAGGCTAGCAGTAACTGAAGGTAGACGGGGTAGGTCTGGGACCACCCTCTGAAATGGTTATGGGGACCATCCAGGCCATAAAAATGCTGAAGCAGGGCTAGTAAAAGTGACATTGGAGTGTGGTGGGGTCCCAATGCATCCTATCTAAAGGCAGCAGTTGCTTCAGCTCCCACCAATCATTGATATATACAAAGCATGACTCGGTGGTGTCAGATCTTCATTTTTTTTTCTTTGAAGAGAAATCAGAAATCCAGATTTTTATGTGAAACTTGTATTTTGTAATCATGATAAACTATAAATAATATTTACCATTTTAACCATTCATAAGTGTACAGTTCAGTGACATTATATGCATTTGCAGTGTTGTGTAACCATTACCACTATTTATACCCAAAACTTTTTCATCGTCGTCAATAAAACCTCTGTACTCATTAAGCAATAACTCCTCCTTTGCCCCCGCCCCCGACTCCCACATCCCCTGGTTACCTCTATTCTACTTTCTGTTCCTATACATTTGCCTCTTCTAGGATCCTGGTAAAAGTGGAATCATACTTGTCCTTCTGTATCTGGCTTATGAAATCTGTTTTTTAAGTACTGGTAACTAATGCATTTCATTTTTTAAAAATGTATTTTATGTCTTAAAACTGCATCAGATTAAATTGCCAGTTTGAAGGTCAGGCATGGTGGCATATGTCTGCAATCCCAGTACTTTGGGAGGCTGAGGCAGGAGGACTGCTTGAGCCCAGGAGTTTGAGACCAACCTGAGCAACATAGTGAGACCCCATCTCCACAAAAAATATGAAATTAGCTGGGCTTGGTGGAGCTCACCTGCAGTCCTAGCTACTCAGGAGGCTGAGGTGGGAGGATTGCTTGAGCTCAGGAGATTGAGGCTGCAGTGGGCTGCGATTATGCCACTGCACTCCAATCTGAACTACAGTGCAAGACCCATCTCAAAAAAAAAAAAAGAAGAAGAAGCCAGTTTGAGACTTCTGGGAAAGGTTGCATGGAACTGAATTTCAGTTCTACTTTCTCCTTCCTCGAAAAACTCTCACCAAACATGTGGGCAGGTGGAAACAATGTCAGAGGCTAGTGACTCAGCTTGGGGGATTAGCCCAGAACTTCCAAAAGTGGTTGGTGATTTGCCTTATCCGTGGGGCTAAATGAAAATACAGAGGTCTGGGGACCCACACAGACTTTCTTAACCAAACTATCTAGGAGAGGGGCCCAGCATTTGGTATTCTTTTTTTTTTTTTTTTTTTGAGATAGAGTCTCACTCTGCCGCCCAGGCTGGAGTGCAGTGGAGCAATCTTGGCTCACTGCAACCTCCACTTCCCAAGTTCAAGTGATTCTCATGCCTCAACTTCCTGAGTCGCTGGGATTACAGGTGCCCACCACCACGTCTGGCTAATTTTTGTAGTTTTAGTAGAAATAGGGTTTCACTGTGTTGGCCAGGCTGGTCTCGAACTCGTGACCTCAGGTGATCTGCCCGTCTCAGCATCCCAAAGTGCTGGGATTGCAGGCGTGAGCCACCATACCCAGCCAGCATTATATATCTTCAACTAGCCTCCCAAATGAGGCTCATAATCAGACACTTTTTGAAACCACCAGGAGGAAAGAGCAGCATGCATGGGAAGAGACTGCCTGCTTGGAGCCATATTCTTGTCAGGGCTGATTTTTTTTTCTTTTCCTTTTTTTGTAGAGATGAGGTCTTGCTTTGTTGCCTAGGCTGGTCTCGAACTCCTGACCTCAAGTGATTCTCCCACCTTGGCCTCCCACAGTGCTGGGATTACAGGTGTGAGCCACTGCACCCAGCCGGTCAGGGTTGATTTATGATATGTTTGCTGTATGTTGGGTTCAGTGGGAAGTAGTGGGAGCTTGGGCCACTCACCCTTCAGATTGAGGGCAGAGGCTGGGCTGGGGCTCATAATTTTGATTCACCTAAGGTACTGAAAAAGTTCCTGAAGACCTTAGGGTTGGGGAGTTGAGGAGCCCTAATGGGATATGAGCTGAAACCATGCATATGCTCCATATCCTTTGGGTTCTTTGACATTCGATCCAGTGTACTGGAAGAAGCTCAGATTGGCCTGGCCTGGCTTCTGCCTTGGCTTTTTATATTTTTTTCTCTATAACCTAATCTTGAAAATGATTTTTCTTTAGAAAAGTGATTTTTCTTTAGAGACAGAGTCTTGCTCTGTTGCTCAGGCTTGAATGCAGTGGCACAATCTCAGCTCACTGCAGCCTCGAACTCCTGGGCTTAAGTGATCCTTGCCTCAGCATACAGAGTAGCTGGAACTACAGGTGTGTGCCACCATGCCTGGCTAGTTATTTTATTTTTTATAGAATCTGGGTCTTACTATTTTGCCCAGGCTGGTCTTGAACTCCTGGCCTCAAGCAATCCTCCTGCCTCTGCCTCCTACAGGGCTGGGATTACAGGCATGAGCTATCACACAGGGCATGGCTTGGCTTTGTTGCCTTGCCAGGCATTGTTACAGTTGCTTGTTAATTTCACGGACTTAAGTCTAAGTCTTCGGTTTCCAATTTCCAGACCTCCACTCCCCGCCTTTTCCTATTTAACCTGTCTCTTGTTACCTCCCAGCCTTGGCTCTGCTCTGACCACTCTGGCTCCATACTATCTCCTTGGGATATACCCTTTGGGTCTAAGACTTAGGCAGTGGAGAGGAATGTCAGCAAGATGGTGTAGAAAGCTACAGGCCCTCATTTTCCCACAGAAATGTTAACTAGGAAGTGGCTAAAATAACTTCTTTTGGGAAGCTTTGGAAGTCAAAGATCTATAGCAACCAAGCCCACCCAACCAAGAAAAAGACACATTCAAAGCCATAGGAAATTGCATGGCTTTTAAACTCACCTTTGCCCCATTTCCTCCCTCATGCTGTGAATCCAGTCCCCAGCTCTCCTCTGCAAAATGAATACATGGAATTTGCAACATTTTAACCTGCTTTAACTCAACTTCATTTTTATGCACTGACAATGTACAACACCCCTCCCCAAAAATTAAGAAACAATTCCATTTACAATAGCATTAAAAAATAAAATACTTAGGAATAAACCAAGGATATAAAAGTCAAGTGTATTGGAAACTACAAAATGTTGCTGAAAGAAATTAAATAAAGTATAAATAAATGGAAAGACTTCCTGTGTTTATGGGTTGGAAGACTTCATGTTAAGATGTCAAAGCTACCTAAAGCGATATATAGATTTAATGTAATCCCTGTCAAAATCCCAGTAATGGTTTTCATAGAAATAGAAAAATCCTTACCCTAAAATTCATATGGAATTTCAGGGAACCCTGAATAGCCACAACAATCTCGAAAAAGAAGAACAGCATCGGAGATCTCACACTTTCTGATTTTGGAACTTACTACAAAGCTACGGTAATGAAGACAATGTTGTATTTGGCATAAAGACAGGTATATAGACCAATGAAATAGATAAGAGAGTCCAGATATCAACCCTTGGGTATATGGCCAAATGATTTTCAACAAGGGTGTCAAGACCATTCAATGAGGAGAAGACAGCCTTTTTAATAAAGGGTGCTGGGAAAACTGGATAACCATATGAAATTAGACCCTTGCGTGGTCAGAGACGTTTGCACAAGAGCGACTCCGTCTTGAATAGGGGCTGGGTAAAATGAGGCTGACAGCTGCTGGGCTGCAGTCCCAGGAGGTTAGGCATTCTAAGTTACAGGATGAGATAGGAGGTTGGCACAAGGTACGGGTCACAAAGACCTTGCTGATAAAAGGATGCAGTAAAGAGGCCAGCCAAAACCACGAAAGCGAAAACGGTGATGAAACTGACCTCTGGTCATCCTCACTGCTCATTATACGCTAATTATAATGCATTAGCCTGTTAAAAGACACTCCCACCAGCACCATGACAGTTTACAAATGCCGTAGCAAATCAGGAAGTTACCTTATGTGGCCTAAAAAGGAAAGAAACCCTTAGTTCCTGGAATTGTCCGCCCCTTTCCCAGAAAATTCATGAATAATCCACATCTTGTTTAGCATATAATCAAGAAGTAACAATAAATATAAGCAGCTGAGCAGTCCATGCCACTGCTCTGCTTATGGAGTAGCCATTCTTTATTCCTTTACTTTCTTAATAAACTTGCTTTCACTTTATGGACTTCCCCCAAATTCTTTCTTGTGTAAGATCCAAGAAACCTCTATCGAGATCTGTATTGGAACCCCTTTCCAGTAACATCATTATACTATATACAAAAATTAACTCAAAAGTGGATCAAAGACTTAAACATAAAAGCTAAAACCGTAAGACTCTTAGAAGGAAACGGGAACTGCTTTACAATGTTAGTTCTGGCAAAGATTACTTGGGTCTGATACCAAAAGCAGAGGTACTATAAGAAAAGAAAACATTAAACTACATCAATGTAAAACGTTGATGCATCAAAAGATGCTATTAACAGACTAAAAAAGTCACCCATATTTGGGAGAAAATATTTGCAAATCATATATCTGATAAGGAATTAATTTCTAGAATGTGTAAAGAACTCTTACAACTCAACCGCAAAAAAAAAAAAATCCAATTTAAAAATGAGCTAACAAATGTACAAATGGTCATAGCACCTAAACAGATGCTCAACATTAGGGAAATACAAATCAAAACCACTGTCACACCTATTTAGGATGGCTATTATTTAAAAACAAAAGTGTTGGTAAGGATGTGAAGACATTGGAACTCTTTTGCATTGCTGGTGGGAATGTAAAATGGTGCAACTGCTATGAAAACAACATGGAAGCACCTCAAAAAAATTAAAAATAAAATTACCGTGTGATCCAGCAATTCCACTTCTAGGTAAAAAAATTGAAAGCAGGAACTCGAACAGATATTTGTATACTCATGTTTATAGCAGCCTTATTCACAATAGCTAAAACATGGAACCAAACCAAGTGTCTGTGCTTCCAGATGAATAAATAAAATGTGGTGTGTATGTGTTTGTATGTATATACAGGTACAATGAAATATATACATATACGTTGTTATATGCAGTGAAATGTATAAAAACTTCTGGCCAACCAGCTGTGAATTGGGGGTTCCCATGACTCCTCTTCAGGTTTGATTTGCTATAACAGCTCACAGAACTCAGGAAAACACTTGACTCACATTTCCTAGTTTATTATACACTTCACTCACATTTCCTCATTTATTATAAAGGATACAACTCAGGAACAGCCAAATGGAAGAGATGCATAGGGCAGGAAATGGGGATGGGGGCTGTGGAGCTTCCAAGCCCTATCCTTCCACCCTCTCAGCACCTGGATGTGCTCACCAACCAGAAGCTCTCTGAAACTCTACTGTTCAAGAGATTTTATCCAGCACAGTCTCTAGCCCCCTCCCCTCCCCTCCCCTCACGGGAGTGGGCAGGGGGATGGGATTGTACATTTCCAAGTTCTAATCCATGATCTTTCTGGTGACCAGCCCCCTCCTGAGGCTACCTAGGAGCGCTACCTATGTTGCCTCATTAGCGTAAACTCCCTGGAGTGGGTGAAGGGATGGGGTTGTACATTTCCAAGTTCTAATCTCTGGTCTTTCTGGTGATCAGCCCCCTCCTGAGGCTATTTAGGAGCACTACCTACGTCACCTCATTAGCATAAACATTGGTGTCTTGGAAAGGGGCCCCTTAGGAAATGATGAGATATTCCTATCACTCAGGAAATTCCAAGAATTTCTGTAGCTCTATACCAAGAACAGAGGACAAAGACCAAATAATATTTTTATTACACCACAGTTACCTGGAGTAGTCAAATTAATAGAAACAGAAAGTAGAATGGTGATTGTCAGAAGCTGAGGGAAGGAGAGAATGGGGAGTTACTGTTGAATGGGTACAGAGTTTCAGATTGGGAAGATGAAAAAAGTTCCGGAAATGGATGGAGGTGATAGTTGCACAGTAATATGAACGTACTTAGCGCTGCTGAGCTGTACAGTTAAAAATTGCTTAAAAATCAACAATTGTGTATATTTAACCACCATCAAGCGAACAAAAGATACTCTGCTTTTGAGGTGTTCCCTTCTAGCTGGAATCCCTGCTCCCCTGCTGCCATCATCCACATCAGCCTTTATGCTCTAAAGAATGCATTCCCAAGCCTGTGTACTTGCTGGGTCCGTTCCACCACTGGCCTTTGTTTTCTGGTGGTTTGTCTATTTCTCCTTCTTCCTTATCCTTCCTCTTGTCCACCTCCCCTCCATTTCCACATCTTCTTTCTACTAAGTGGGAAACTTCCCAGAGGGCCAGGCATGGGCTGATGATAGGGACAGGAGGCAGAGAAATTCCAGGCAGAAAAGGGTGGGATCCCTGGCGAGGGCCCCACCCTCAAGCCTGAAGTCGCAGCCCAAAGTGAGACTTTACATCCCGGTTTTCCTGCTGGAATGTTGCCTTTTCCAAAACCATCCCTGGCCAACCCCCATCCTGTACCTTTAAAACCCCCAATCTCCACTGACAGAGAGCAGAGAAGGGGAGAAGAAGTAGTCAGACATTAGAGAGAAGCAGCTTTACTTTAGAGGGATGGCTGGACAGCAGGACTTCAGAGAAGAGTCCAGCTGGGGACAGCCAGACCTCAGGGGAAGAACACCTTCCCACTCCATTTGCTTTCCAGCTCCCCTTCCCACTGAGAGCCACTTCTATCGGCAATAAAATCCTCTGCATTTACTATCCTTCAATTCATGTGTGCCATCTGATTTTTTCCTGGATGCCAGGCAAGAGCTCAGGATACAGAAAGCTGTCACACTGGCTCTCTGCCCTCATGAAAAGGCAGAGAGTCCACTGAGCTGTTAAACACTTAAGCTAAAGGAGCACAGTGTAACAAACACGCTCTGGAGCTTCGGGGTTCATAGGTACTCCCCCTAGATGCTGCCGCAGGACCTGCATGGAGTTTTTCTCCTGCTGGTGCCCAAAAGCGACCACTCCAGCTCCTGTACCCGCTTGCCTGGGTGCTCCCTCTCCCTCTAGGGGTTGAGAGCTGAGGGCTAAGTGAGGCACCCCGTCACAAAGCCCACAAAGGGGTCAAGGAAAATTTCCTGTTTCATGACACATCTGTCCTGTGTCTCAGAGCAAGGCCCTGGGCATAACAGCTGCTTGCAGATGGATGGGCAAATTAACAGGTTTTCACCTCCTGAAAGAAATTAAGATGACCAGTCAGTTAACTGAGAGTTCAGGTGGTTGGACAAGATTCTCATGCCTGGTTGTCTTCTTGATGTGACTTGTTCTTATTCCTTATGTGGAAAAAGCTACTGAATCCTTACTCTGTGCCTTGGACTGTGCCAGGCCGAGGGTATTAAGAATACTGTCGCTAGATCTGCTGTGTACCCTTTGACAAGTCTCATAACTTTCATAGGTTTGGGCTTCTTTGGTAAAATAGCATTCATACTGGCTACTGCAGAAGCTACAGGAAAGGATTAAATGAGACAATATGTGGATAGCATTTAGGTAATAGTTTCTCAGATAAGAAGTGCTAAGTGAGATCAGCTGTGATGGCACATGCGAGGCCAAGAGGGAGGATTGCTTAAGTCTAGGAGTTCAAGACCAGCCTGGGCAACATAATAAGATCCCTGCCTCTACTTAAAAAAAAAAAAAGTACTAAATAAAGAACAGATGTTCTCAGTACCATCATCAATAAAAGTAATCACCTCTGTCTTCTGTTGGCTCTGGATCTAGAAAGAGAGGCCTCTCCTAATATTACCAGACATTGCCCTAGTGTGGGTGCACTGTGGACAAGCAGGGCAGCTTCCTTAAGGTGAAGGTTGAGCTGATTCTTAATGAGTGAAGTGACCAGGAGTTGGTACATAGGGGAGGCTGGGCCATTCCAGGAAGTATCCCAGTAGTATCCTGATGGGGACTTGTCCCTTTTGAGAGCTACTTAAACTAAAAGCAATACGGGCGCAATTGGTGTAATATTCCCAGAGTGCGGTGATGACTCTGGAGACTCTGGGGTGACAGAGATACTCACTGGGTCAACCCCTATGCCTGTGCACGAGACTTTAGTCTCACAAACCTAAGACTGAAGGAAGCGGGCGGGGATGAGGGGGGCGGGGGGTGCCCAGGCTCATCAGGTGTTCACAGCTATTTTCCATCTCCTAGTTCTTGATCTTTTTCCAACAATGCTGTTAACAGGATGTCCTTCCCTTGACTTGAACTCCCCCCAAGCCTCAACATCAAACAGCCCTGTGTGGATTGCAGGATGTAGGTTGGAGTGCTATCAAGGATGATTAAAACAACAGCAACCACCATAGGGTTAAGGTGATATCTGGTGTTTCCTCTTCTTTCTTTCTTGACCTCCTGACTTCTACCTAGCACCATTCCCAAGTTAACCCAATGGAATATCTCCCCTCCCTCAATTCTACAGAGCTAAGGGCCTTTTTTTTGGTGAGTCATTCATAGGTGGGAGGGCACTCTGTAAGCCCAGCCAGACACTTCTGCTTTCTGACTTGATTACAGGCATCTTTCCTTTTTCATGCTGTGCAAAAACTTGAGCTCAGCCTCTCACCCCAACACAATTCAAGACTCAGCCTTGACCCAGCATGAGGGCAGATAACAGCAGCACCATCTGTGTTTGTAGAAGCGAGAGATAGGAGGTGAGGATAGATCTTACTTCCTTCCCAACTTCTTTGGGTTCAGCCTTGTGTCCGGAGCCTCAGGAGGGAGCAGTGTTTGCTTTGGCTCCCCTCCGATTGCTTCTCCAGAGAGGAGTTGAACACAAGTCCTTTTTAGTTCCAGGAGGCTGTTTTTGATTGCATAGCCTCGCCGGCTCCCAAAGAGAGGGACACAGAAGCTGGAGCAAGCTTGTTTTTCTCCTTTTCTTCTTCTTCTCTCCCCTGGAAATTCCTGATTTCTGCACACAATGACTGGGTTGACATGGCTGGGTCTCCTTTGGTGGCTCTAGAGGTAGCTGTATGCAAGTCTATTTGCTGTGTCCATCTATTGGTAAACACAGTTGGTGAGCAGGCATGAGGCATCCATGGGTTTTTTTGTTTTGTTTTTTGAAACAGCGTCTCACTCTGTTGCCCGGGCTGGAGTGCAGTGGCATGATCATGGCTCACTGTAGCCTCAGCCTCCCCAGGCTCAGGTGATCCTCCCACCTCACCTCAGCCTTTCCAGTGACTGGGACTACGGGCTCATGCCACCACGCCTGGCCAATTTTTGTATTTTTTTGTAGAGATGGGGTTTTGCCACGTTGCCCAGGCTGGTCTTGAACTTCTGGGCTCAAGTGATCTGCCCTTCTCTGTCTCCCAAAGTGCTGGGATTACAGACGTGATCCACCACCTTGATGAGGCATCCATGTTAAAGCAGGGTTCATTCTCTGGGCTGTTTTTTGGGGGTAGTAGCTGCCTTTTGAGCAATCCAGGCCTCCTTAGACTTTTATCCCGGGCTTCCTGTTGGGTGCTGGACAGGTTTGTGGAGACACCCATTTGAGCACACCCAGGGATTCATTCCTTCTCTGCTGAGAAGCTACACAGGAACACACCTCTCTCCCACCATGTCTGCCTAGGACATGTAGGGGAAGCCAGCAGCTGAGAATTCTCTTGATTTCCTTCCTCAGCGTGGTGGAGATCAATTGTTTCTAAAGTGTGATCCATGGAGTCTCTAGCACCAGAACCACCTAGGTGTTCATCAAAAATGCAAATTCAGGGACTCATGCCTATAATCCCAGCCCTTTGGGAGGCCAAGGCAGGAGGATTGCTTGAGTCCAGGAGTTGGAAACCAGCCTGGGCAACATGGAAAAACCCCATCTTTACAAAAAATAAAAAAAATTAGCTAGGCATGGTGGTGCATGCCTGTAGTACTAGCTACTCGGAAGACTGAGGTGGCAGGATCACCTGAACCCAGGAGGTGGAGGTTGCAGTGAGCCAAGATCATGCCACCTCACTCCAGCCTGAGGGACAGAGTGAGACCCTGTCTCAAGAAAAAATAAAATTAAAAAAAATAAAAAGCAAATTCCTGGGCACCAGAGCAGACCCAAGGAATTAGCTCCTCTGGGTTGGGACCCAGGAATACGTATTTTTGATTCTCCTTCCAGGGATTCTGAGGCCCGCTGAAGTTTGAACACTCCTGATATAGAAGCCATGGAAGCTGGACCCAGAAGCCATATTTGGGGCCTCCAGCAGGACACCTCTCCTCTTTGGGTATCAGCTTTGTTTTCTACAGCAAGAATGCCTGCCTCACAGGGTTGCCATGAAAGCTAATGAGGCAACGTCTATGTGAAACAGCTCCTAGAACCAAGTAACCCCTCTGTAAACATTTACTGAATCCACATCTATGTTTTCCCTCTCTACCAAACTCATGTTCTACGACATTCTCGTGTTAAAAAAGGTAAACTGAGGTGCAATTAATTTTTTTAAAGAGTTTATTTAAGCAAACAGTGATTCATGAATTGGCTGGCTCCAAACCAGAAGTGTTTCTGGATCATCCTGAGTCTCAGACCATGTCTTCTGGGGATATGATGCTGCTTGGTGCTTTTTGGAGACTCAGCACGATTCCATGGGAAGAGAGCAGGGCTGGGAATGGAGCCTCAGAAGTCTTGACGTTGATGATTAGCTCTGTGACTTCAAGTTGCTTCCACTCAGTTATGAAGTGGAGAAGATAGTTTGGCCCTGACAGGACTCTGTTTCCTCATCTGGACTTTGGGCATCCTGCTCTTGATCTCACTGGGTGGTTTTGAGGCTCTGGTAATAGCCTCAAATGTTGGATGTGTAGGTGCCTTGAAAATGGTGAAATATTTTGCCAGTGTTGACTTTTAGTGCCCTTTCTTGAACTTAAAAAAAAAAAAAAAAGGCTGGATATGGTGGTTCCCACCTGCAATCCTGGCATTTAGGGAGGTTGAGGTGGGAGAATCACCTGATGCCGGGAGTTTAAGGCCAGCCCTTCGCAACATAGTGAGACTCCATCTCTACAAAAGCAGTTAAAAAGTTGGTTGGGGCCGGGCGCGGTGGCTCAAGCCTGTAATCCCAGCACTTTGGGAGGCCGAGACGGGCGGATCACGAGGTCAGGAGATCGAGACCATCCTGGCTAACACGGGGAAACCCCGTCTCTACTAAAAACTACAAAAAACTAGCCGGGCGAGGTGGCGGGCGCCTGTAGTCCCAGCTACTCGGGAGGCTGAGGCAGGAGAATGGCGTAAACCCGGGAGGCAGAGCTTGCAGTGAGCTGAGATCCGGCCACTGCACTCCAGCCTGGGCAACAGAGCGAGACTCCGTCTCAAAAAAAAAAAAAAAAAGTTGGTTGGGTGTGGTGGCACATGCCTGTAGTTCTAGCTACTTGGGAGCTAGAGAGAATCACTTGAGCCCAGGAGTTTGACCTTACAATGAGCAGTAATTGCAGCACTGCACTCTAGCATGGGCAACAGTGTGAGACCTCATCTAAAAAATTAAAAAATATTCTGGACTTGCCCTTTGACAGTAGAATAAAAAGAGCTTCTCTAGACACACATCGTGTCCTGCCTGGATTGGGGCCCATGCCCTCCATGTAGAGGGCTCAGCACTCCTGCCTTTACACCAGCTCATGGTTCAGGATAAGCTCCATCATCCTTACTGTAGGAACCTCTTTCAGAGCTTCTCAGTTCCAAAGCATTCCTCTCATCGGCAAAGAAAGGAAGCTGCACTTGCTGATTTGATCCTCTTGAGCTGAGCTGTTTGGCAGCTCCAGGAATCCTGTGGAGCATTCTGGTTCTTTTTGATTCCAGGAAACTGACAGCTTGCTAGAGAAGTGCCTTTTGCCGAAGAGTGGCAAGATGCAACGTTTGAGTCTATAGGTGCCTAGGATGGTTCTTCTCTTCAGTGTAGGAAAATGGCTATGGTGGCATAGCACAGAACTGATTCATCCCCACCCTCAGGAGATAGGCCTGGGAGTGAGAAGCTTTATCCTAAGGGCGTGGTGGTCCTGGCCCTACCAAGTTTTCTCATAGCCCCTCACTGTTAGCAAGTGGCAGTGATCAATGGTAACAAATGGTGATCAGTAGGGCTTGGAGAGCCCTGGTGAAGATGTTAGAACCCTTAGGAAGATGTTGCAGTTTCCCTTCGACATGTTTCTCTCTTCAGAATTCCTCTATCTCTCCTTAGGGAGGAAGGTTCCTCATTGTCTTCCCTCTAGGTATGGCTACCCCTGTATTCTCATGCTACCCCACCAAAAGCCTTGTCCTTTATTGCTGTGCCCCCATCCTGGACCAGATCTCTGTCCTTTGCAAATAACCCACACAATCACCTGGTCATCCCATCTTTGTCTTTGTTCTACAAGTTCCTTGAATTCTGCTTGTCCTGAATTGCACCCCCTCCAGCCAGCTTCCCTATGTCTTTCCAGTTGACAGCAAGCAATGTGACAAATGAAAGCCAGTAAAGAAGGCTCTCCTCCCCTTGGCCTGTCTTTTTTTTTTTTTTAAGACAATGCACCATAGCCTTTATTTTATTTATTGAACAAGTATTACTGAGCATCTACTCTGTGCCAAGCAACAAACATTTTCACAACTGGGGATGCAGCAATGAACGGGAAAGGGAAGGTCCCTGTTGGCAATAGCCCTCTGTTCTTGTAGAGTTCAGGTTGAAGGGAAGAGAGATTAGACTATAAGCCAGTCACAGCAGAGTGGCTAATGGTGCAGATGTCAGCCCAATTAGGAGGGCAAGTGACTTTAGAGCAGGATATTAGGAGATGTTTTTAGGTAAGCAGGTCCCTGAGTAACTCCCTAAATAACAGGGCCAGATCTAATTGTGCTGCAATCTCTCTCTTTCTCTCTCTCAGGGGGTTATAGATGTGAGTGACTAATAGTTTCCTTGGTGTAAGCTTTAGATTTCTTTTTCTTTCCAGCTGTCTGTCTGGGATCCTGAGGCAGGATTAGTTAACTTATGAAGTTGGCTTCTTCGGAAAAAGCTACATGGGTCCCATCCTATCTATTTCTTTAAGTGCATGCTCCAGAGGAACTGGGTTTTGCCCATGGCAGTCCATGAAGCAGCAACTCTTCCAGGGCCTGCCAGCAAGTAATTGGCAGGGTTTCACCCCTGAAAAAAATCAGAATAGGAGAGCTATTACCAGAAAGTCTGTTCAGATTTAGAAGGAAACATGGGAGGATTAGAAACATTGATCGTCACATGAGCACCCCTTTTAGGAACGACAACACGTTGCCTTGTAGACAAAGGAGACAATTATTCTCCTTTGGGCTGTTTTATCTGTCAAAGGTCAGGGTGTGGCACGTTTGAGTTGGGGCGATAGGAGGAGGGTTAGTGTTGAGGGAATGCACAAGACCGTAGAATCCCTCTGTTGGCTGTTGATTGCTGGTGTCTGGGACAGAGTCGGTGGGCAGTCAGTGCCAAAGCATTTGAATGGCGCTTTGCACATCGCCTACTTCAAATGTGGAAACTTTGGAGTAAGATTTGCATGATGTGATCTGATGTGATCTCAGCTGGCCGGGTGGTTTGAAAGACACCCACTCATTTTTCCTCCTTCCTAGCTGAGTCATGGGGAAGTTCTGTGACCACTGGCTGTCAGCACAGTCAGCTAGAGGGACATTAGTGTATTGTAGCAACAGTGATTTGTTCTGCCACTGAAAGAAAAGGCAGTGGATTCTTCACTTCTCCACCCAAAGTAGACCTAGGCTGGCCCTTTGTGGAGTTCACCATGAGGACAACTTCAAGGGGAACACCCAGCTTTTAAAAGGAGAGTGTGTGTGCCAGGAAGCTTCTGAGTTGATGATGATGGAAAACAAGCATAAATACTGGGCTTAGCTAAAAAAATAAAATAAGGCCTTTGTCAGTGTTCCTTTTTTTTTTCTTTAATCAGAAAACTTTCCTTGTAAAACTCATTTTCTTCCCCTAAACTTAGCAACTTCTCTGTTTACAGCCTAGGGTATCTCTGCTCTTCAGCTAACTTGCACCCTCAACCAAGATGAGGAGGAAACCCAACACCAAAGCAGTAGGTCAAGATCAAGGTATATTACATTGTAAATTGGGTGAGAGTGAGCTCCTTGTCTTGCATCTTTCTCCTCCCTTCTGAGTAGGGTGCTTAGTATGCAGCAGGTGCTCAATAAATACTGAGTGTAAGTCTGAGGGTGAGAAGTTGATTGGTTTGCATTCCAATCCCCTCCATGCCTAATCTTGGGGCACCCCAAATGGGAGGTCTTCCCTGTGTGGGAGCTTCCTTGGGTCGTTTCATCTAGCATCTACTTGCTTTGGGTGGTTAAACTCCTACAGTGCAGCAGACTGCTACTGTACCCAACTTGTTTACTGCAGAGCAGTCTGGAATGACTTGAGTGAGGTTTGAGCTGCAGAGTTCTAAGAGTCATTTCTTCATTCAGAAAATATTTCCTGAGTGCTGTCTCTGTTCTTGTGTCAGACGTGGTATGGGGAAGGGTCACATGAACAAATGTGAGTCAATGTCCCTGTCCTCAAGGTACTAACAGTCTAGTTTGGGAGACAACACACTACACAAAAAGAAACAAAACTAAGCATGATGTAAGAACAAGAAACTCATAAAGTATAACTGTGGCAAAGAAACCAAACTGTAGCTGGAGACACCTCTCACCCTTGCTTCCTCCAACAGCTACACATTTGGGGACATTTGAACTACAGAATGGAGCATATGATACTGGGAATGTTGGGTGTTTGAGGGCAGCCACTCTTCTGTGGCATTCACTTGTCCATTGAGGGCTTTGGAATCAGATAGCCAAGGGTTTGAATCTCAGTTTTGCCAGGAGAAGCTGTTTTGACTTTGGGCAAATTACAGAGGCTTTCTCATCTGCAAAAACCAAACTAGAGGCCAGGTGCGGTGGCCCATGCCTGTAATCCTAGCACTTTGGGAGGCCGAGGCAGGTGAATTGTTTGAGCCCAGGAGTTTGACACCAGCCTGGGCAACATGGTGAAACCCCGTCTCTACTAAAAATGCAAAAAAAATTAGCCAGGCGTGGTGGCGCATGTCTGTGGCCGCAGCTACTTGGGAGGCTGAGGTGAGAGGATTCCTTGAGCCCGGAAAGTAAGGCTTCAGTGAGCCGAGAGCGTACCACTGTACCAGCCTGGGCAACAGAATGAGACCTTGTCTCAAAAAAAAAAAAAAAAACCCCAAACCAGAGATGATGGTGCCAACTTCAGGGGGTAGTTGTGAGGGCATAGATGAAATATCATGTAAAAAAAAACCTTTAGCATGCTGTCTAGCACATAGCAGACACTCAGTACATATTTCCCCCCTTCCTCCTGGTTTGAATAACATTTAAGACCAGCACCTTTACCTAATGGATGCGAGTACAAACTAGTACAGACGGCCAGAGCTGGAAGTTCAGCCTCATCGCTTACTGTTATGTGACCTTGGGCAAGCTACTTAAATGCCAGTTTCCTCCACTTTAAAATAGAGATTAAGGGAGCACTCCTTCTATTCTATGGAGTGAAGTGTTGCCCCCCAAAGGAAAAAATTAACAATTAAAAAATAAAATGATTCAAAGAGTATATGTATTTATAGAGTGCTTTGAGCACAGTGTATCAGCTCTCATCACTATTATTATCTTCCCTAGGGATCAATGATTGTAGGCTATCCTAATTTCAGTAGCTGCTGCTTCCTACATTTCCCTAACCTCTTTCCCCAAAAGAACTGAGGGAATCCAGGAGTCAAAGCAGGAAAAGCTACCAGCATAACCACAGCTTTCAGGACAAACCCTGTGACTGGGGTGGGAGCTCTAAGGAAATCTGGAGTTGGCCAGCTGTGACCCTACTCCCGAAGTTCTCAGAGATCTTAGCTTAGCCTTTAAATCCATAAACTCTCTTCATGAGTGATTTTCCACCAACTCAATGAGGTTGTTTAGATTGTCTTTGTCTCTGAAGGCCTGCCACCTCCTTAATCCCGTGTTGACCTTTTCAAAAGAAGCCTTGGATTTGGAGATTTCACAAATAACAGTCATATGAGCGGTTTTTGCCTGGACATTATCAGTTACCGTGGCATTTTCCTTGGAGCCGCCTGGCATTCCTGGGTGCTGGGGGCTCATTCTCATGATTAAGCTCAAGCTCTGGGTTCTTAGTTTTGCAGTGTCTCGAAGCCCCAGCAGCCACCTTGGACTCTCCTTGCTTCTTTCTGGGGCATCTACAGACTCAATCCCAAGACCCCCTGCCAAACCTTGACCACATGTCCCAAGGTAGCTTGCCTGGCAGAGTGCCTTCACTCTAGCCTAGTCTCTTCCACTTGGGATCTTGGAGTCCTTGTTTATGCTCCATGTTGCTAGATCAGGTATTCACTAGTAGGTATAAACAAACATCTAAATGATGCTGGCCAAGGGGTAGAGAGCAGTATTTATAGCGACAGAATTATGGACTGGAGTGTGCAGACTTGCCTAAATAGTACCAGCTTTGTGGTGTGCACATAGCACTATGTGGGGATGGGCAGTTAGTGTGGAAGTCACTTCCACATAATTCCTCAGGTGGACAAGGCAATCACACCTAGTGAGGATCATCAAGGAAAGCTCTGTGAGAGAATTCACATGGTGATGGGTTCTGAAAGATTAAAAGGGAAATAACTTGGGATAAAGGTATAGACAAGATGACGGAAAGGCTGGAATCATGACTTGTTCAATCTGGCTGGAATATAGGGGATTTATAGGGATACAGGAGAGAAGGGACTGGAAAGGAAGGTTGAAACTAGCAAAGACAGCTGTATTAGTCTGTTTTCACACTGTGATAAAGAACTGCTTGAGACTGGGTAATTTATAAAGAAAAGAGGTTTAATTGATTCACTGTTCCAAATGGCTAGGGAGGCCTCAGGAAACTTACAATCATGGTGGAAGGGGAAACAGGCACATCTTACATGGTGGTAGGCAAGAGAGCAAGAGAGAGAGCATGTGAAGGGGGAACTGTCAAACGTTTCTATAACCATCAGGTCTTGTAAGAACTCACTACCATGAGAATAGCATGGGAGAAACTGCCCCTGTGATCCAATCACCTCCCACCGGGCCCCTCCCTTGGCACATGGGGATTACAATTCAAGATAGATTTGGGTGGGGACACAGAGCCAAACCAAATCAATGGCCAAGGACAGTGGCTGAGGGGTTTGGACCTGCTTCCTTCCTCTAAGAGGACTGACACCTTGAAAGTCTTTGAGCAGGGATAGTGGGGTCAATGCAATGCCGAGGACCATGATCTGAGTACATCGTGCAGGTTGGGCAAGAAGAGATCACAGTTGCCTGGGAGAAAGGCAGAAAGAGCTGAAGCAGGACAGGGCAGATTCAAGGAGAACTTTGCAGAAGGGTTTGGGAGGATCTGAGATGAAGTGCATATAAGAGGGCAGAGTCAAAGATGACTAAGATAATTGAGGAAGGACACGCAGATGGAGCCAGAGAAGGAAGTGAAGCAGAACCAGGGTAGGATGATGGTTTGTATGACTTCCCCAAATAAACCAAGTGCATCTTGGGAGTCCCAGTGGCCTCTGCTGACTGTCACCTTGCTGTGTGAGAGCGTGTGGTAAAGAGCCAACCTTGCAGACAGGGAGTGAGCCTCAGCCCGATGAGCTAGATGGTATTTTCTTCCTCTTGTGGATTAGGAAACACACAGAGAGGTCAATTAACTTGTCAAGCTCTAGTAACTGGTAGAGCCGAGATTTGAATTGAGATCTTTCTGACACCCGACTCTGACCCTTTAACCACTATATTAATATGATGATGTCTCTGAGGAATGTTGAAGGAGAAAGGAGAAGAAGTGGGAGATTCATTTAAAAATACCATAAGGCCAGGTACGGTGGCTTATGCCTGTAATCTCAATATTTTGGGAAGCTGAGTTGGGAGGACCATTTGAGATCAGCCTAGGCAACATAGTGAGAGACCCCAATTGCACAAAAAATTGTAAAAAATCAACCAGGTATGGTGGCATGATCCTGTAGTTCCAGCTACTTGGGAGGCTGAGGCGGGAGAATTGCTTGAACTCAGGAGGCGAAGGTTGCAGTGAGCCAAGATTGTGCCACTGCACTCCAGCCTGATGACAGAGCAAGATTTCATCTCAAAACAAACTTGTTTTTAATTTAAAAAATAAAAGTAACATAGCCTGGGCATGAGGCAAGCCCCAGATTAGGTCATGAAGAGACCAAATTTGATGGAAGCCTTCAACCTCAGGGACCCTGGTGCAAAGAAAGCTGCTGGCACAATAAAGGGATATATATGCTAAAAAAATACTTTTTATATGTATTTATTTTGTATATATAATATATATGTATATTTTTATTATTATTTGATACATGGCATTTTACATGTTTATGAAGTATGGGACATTGTTGACTCAGCACTAGGAAGATAGCTCCTGAGACTATCTTCCTAGTGCTCCTGAGACTATCTTCCTAGGGAACATGTCCAGCCATACCCAATGACTGTGCCCAAGGGAGAGAAGTGAGCCAGTTGTCTTGAGCAAATTGGGGCCCAGCCCTAGGGGTGAGGGCGGGCTTGCCTTTGTCTGAATAGCATGGCACATTGGGAGAGGAATGAGTTTCGGTAGGCGAGAACCTGTTTATGGAGGTGGTTGTCTCCTAACAAGAGCAGGATCCACCTTGCCAATGGCTTGGGTCAAGAGGATGAGGTGCCTGGGACCCAGCAAGAGGCTCAGATGGGGACTGCCGGTTCTTTTCCTGTTCCATTTGGACTGAAGCCCTTACCACTGTGTGGACACAGAGCGCCTTGCCTTGCCTTTTGTGGAAGCTCTGGGATCCTCCCTGAATGGCCTGGCCATATTCTGGCCCCCTGAATAGGTAGGATTTAGGAGGGCATCTGTGTGCTAGGGTTCTGATTCAGTTGTGACTGAGGGCTTTGTGAATGGTGAATAGGGACAGTGGATGGTCGAAGTGGATAGGAAACAGTGGTTCCGTGGATCTCACAGCCGGCATAGCATGCGTGTTGTGTTGTGTAATGGGTTGGATATGGAAATCTTACCCCAGATGCAGCCCGATGATTTTCTGGTTTTATTCTTGCTCTGCCAAATGCAAGAGCTAGAATCACAAGTGACACATCATTCAAAGTATGGCTTCTCCCTGTCACCCAGGGCCCTCAGACCACATAGACATGTTTTTAACTGTGACATTTGCTCTGGAAATGCTCCTGATTACTGACATTGCAGTAGCATTTAGAGGTCACCTTTGAGTTTGCAGAAAGGGCAAAAATAAAATAGAAAATTAAAATTAAATATCCCAGGCTGCCTCTCCATCCCTTCATTCATCACATTTTTTGTTAAACACCCTCTATTGGGATGAAGTAAACTATAGTTATAAAGCTTACCTAACTTTGGAATACTGTGTTGAAAACTCCAGCCTTGCTACCTAGAGCTGTGTGACCTTGAGCAAGTCAGTCAGCCTTCCTGCATCTCAGCTTCATCATCTGTAAAATTGGGATGATGTTAGATCCCTCTTTCTGGGGTTGTTATGAGGCTTGAGATACTCCACGTAAAGCTCTGTACGTTTTACTATGATGAGTATTATCATGTACCAGGCTCCAGAGATCAGTGTGAGCCCTGCTGTCATGGAGCTTGTAATCTGGTTGGGAAGGCAGATGTTAATTAAATGATCATACAAATATAAAATTACTATGCAGGAACCCGAACTCATGTAAGGGATCAGAGCAACCTTCCTGAGGAAGCAGGATTTGCACTCAGACCTGAAGGATATCTGCATTAACTAGCTGAAACACGGCAGGGAGACATTCTAATCCAGGTAGGGGAGCCAGTGCAAACTCCCCGTGGTCACTTGAAAGACAGAAAGGAACTCAGTGTAGCAAAGTCCTGAGGAACAAGTTGATGACAAGAGTCAGACCATTAGGCAGAGCCCATGTGCAAAACCTTGTGGCTGTGCTTCGGATTTTTATCTCTAATTTAAAGCAAGGAGAAGTCACTACAGGGTGTTAAGCAGGAGAGGTACATGATCTGATCACGTTTGCCAAAGATGACTGGCTATCATGGAAAATAGCTAGGAGCAGAGCTGCGTGGAAACTATTAGGAGGCATGAGCCACACTTTTCCAGAGGCCAGTGTCTCCTCAACTCCCTTGATGATGATGGGGATGCCTGCATATGAAAATACAGGTACTTAGTACCCACCTCAGACCTGAGGGATAACAATGGGGTTGGTACTGGTGATGTTTGTTATGGGACAAGATTGGGAAATACTGCTATAGAATAGGTAAAAATGAAGAGAGCCTAATTTTTGAAAAGTAAGTTCCGGAAGAGCTAAGACTGTAACTTGGTTTGACCATGCATTTTGTATTTTGCCCATGACTTTGTGTTTTGTTGAGAATGATAAAACTAGAACAAGTGCAGGGATGTAAGTCAACTCAAAACCAGTTAGCAGTGACATTCATTCATCTGCCTTCCCAAGGTGGGTCTCCAGGAAAGGTGCCAAACGCTCCAGGTGCAGCGTTCTCCCACATTTTAAATTAATGTTTCACTGATTCAGGCCCCAGGTCTCTGATTTGTACCCCAGAGGTTTCCTATCAAATGAATGACAACTCAAATGGGTGAAAATGTAGACTTCTGTGTTGACTAGTATCTCACACCAACATTTCATGGAAGGCAGCAAAGTGAGCCTGGGTTCTAACATAGAGAGAACTGGCTTAGGAGCCCAGCTCCTCTGCTAGCTGCCTGTGTGACCCTGGACAGGGTGCTGAGCAGAAGGTTTTTTTTTTTTTTCCTCTCTATCTTTTTTGTTGTTACAAAGTTATTGGGGTTAGGCTGGGTGCAGTGGCTCACGCCTGTAATCCCAACACTTTGGGACGCTGAGGCAGGCAGATGACTTGAGGTCAGGAATTTGAGACCAGCCTGGCCAACATGGGGAAACGCTGTCTCTACTAAAAATACAAAAATTAGCCAGGCATGGTGGTGGGCGCCTGTAATCCCAACTACTTGGGAGGCTGAGGTAGGAGAATCACTTGAACCTGGGAGGCGGCGGAGGTTGCAGTGAACTGAGATCGTGCCACTGCACTCCAGCCTGGGTGACAGAGTGAGACCCTGTCTCAAAAAATAATAATAACTGATGAAAAATAAATAAAGTTATTGGGGTTAAATTAAAAGATGAATTGTATTACATATTCAGTGCATAGTAGATGCTCAAGATACACTAGGATATCCTAGCCTCTCCTTACTTTCCCATACACATTTTTTTTTCTTACCACTATGAGTACAATGTAGAAAGAACCTGGACCTTAATAGGGAGATGTGTCATTCCTAGCTTTGTGTAGACAGGATTTTCCACCAGTGTTCATCTGCTCATCCATCCATCCATCCATCCATCCATCCATCCATCCATCCATCATGACTACAGGACAGACCTATAAACTTATAAACTAGGAACTAGAAATAGACTCTCCCTAAACACTGCTCTTAAGAAGCAGGACAAAAATATGTCTTGAAAAAATAAAAGAGGAAGCAGCTTACAGTCTAATCCTTATGTTTTGGTTTTCCACACTGGGCATAAAGATCCCTCCATAGCCAATTTCTTTCTTGAGAAAGGTTACCATGAACAGTGTTGCTGCCCAGCTGGGGTTACTGTAGGCCACTACTAGGGCCCACCCATCCACCCTGCTGCCTGGAGAAGGCTTGAAAGCTGGAGTTGGGGTGGAATAACGCTCACTCAAGCTTAGTGTACAGATGGAATGAACAGAGTCCAGCTGCCCCGGAGGAGTAGGGCATACAGTGTAGCACCGGCTGGGAGGATTTCTTTATTGGGGCAGATTAACTGGGAATTAAGGTATCCTGTGTTGGGACCTCAGAGCTTTGATTTTCCTTTGGAAATGAAAGAGTCACAGAACCTCAGATGGTGTCTGTATCTTTCCTCACTCTTGCAAATGGGACCTTGGGAGATTCTACTTAACTTCCAGACCTCCAACTCCAAAGTGCTTAGAAGGTCATATATGAGCTGGAGTGGGCCCAGCTTCCCCGCTATGAAGAAGGTTGTATTTGCCCCTCTGCTTGTGCCTGGTTTTTACCTTCAATTAAAGTCTTGAAGATGAGCAGTTGAGAAGCCTGACTCTGACAAACCAGTAGGACCAAGGATCAGCTAAAGCTCCAAGGACACAAAAGAGGCCTCTCTTCTGCAGAAGCCTGCCTGCCTGCCTGGGCCTTTCTCAAGGCTCCTAGCCCGGGATGCACTGGCCAGAGAAGCCAGGAGATCTGCTTTCTCACCTCCACTCTGCTAGAACTCTGGGTGACCCTCAACAAGTCACAGAGCTCAATTAACCTCACCTGGCCTTTGTTTTCTCCTGTAATGATTGGGTTTGTAATTATAATGGAGGATTACAGATGAACTTTCAAACTGTAATATTCTATCATTTTAACCCACAAATATGGCCAGTTGTGTTATCTGTTGTATTTTTGTTTTAACATTTTTCCTGCTAATAGATTATTAAGCTCCTTGAAGGCAGGCATCCTGCCTTACCCCTCTTGGTACTTCCTAAAATATCTAGCAGAGTATGTTTTAAAGATGCATTTGGTTAATTGATTACATATTGGTATGAAGAGTTCTACACAGAAACTATGAGTGATCACTTTTGTGAATATTCCAGAACTGAGAACCACTAGTAAACATCTTGAATGACTGTAACTGACACATTGAAATACCAATCAAGAGGGTCAGCAGATTGGCAGCTGATGGATGATGTGAAAATGAGGAGTGAAAGCAAATTGTTTCTTTACCAATAGCTCTTTCAAGTACAACAAAGGAAAAATGAGACCTTGTGACAAAGGAATTACTCATCTTCCTTCACTCTTGGAATTTGAAGCTTGCCTGAGTTCACAAGCTGTTTTCCCATTTCCGCCTCAATATTACGTGCAGCAGAAGGGCTTTTGCGAATTGTATCACAGCCAGTCAGTACTGAAGCCAAGTCCTTCTGACCTCAGAAACACCCAACTCATGTTATCAGTCAGGTCACTGGAGTTTGGACTCCAACCCAGATAAGAAATGGTTTAGCACTTTGGGAGGCCAAGGCAGGTGGATCACAAGGTCGAGAGATCGAGACCATCCTGGCCGACATGGTGAAACCTGTCTCTACTAAAAATACAAAAATTAGCCAGGCATGGCGCACACCTGTAGTCCCAGCTACTCAGGAGGCTGAAGCAGGAGAATTGCTTGAACCCAGGAGGCAGTGAACCGAGATTGCACCACTGTACTCCAGCTGGGTGACACAGCGAGACTCCATCTCAAAAAAAAAAAAAAAAAAAAGGCCGGGCGCCGTGGCTCACGCCTGTAATCCCAGCACTTTGGGAGGCCAAGGCAGGCGGATCATGAGGTTAGGAGATCGAGACCATCCTGGCTAACACGGTGAAACCCCATCTCTACTAAAAATACAAAAAATTAGCTGGGTGTGGTGGTGGGCGCCTGTAGTCCCAGTTCCTCAGGAGGCTGAGGCAGAAGAATGGCATGAACCCGGGAGGCAGAGCTTGCAGTGAGCCGAGATTGCGCCACTGCACTCCAGCCTGGGCGACACAGCGAGACTCTGTCTTAAAAAAAAAAAAGAAAGAAAAGAAAAAAAAGAAATGGTTTAATTTGTTGGGGGTTTGTGTGTGTTTACAGCCATTTTTTAGGTGCCTATCTCCTGTGTGTGTAAATTTATGCAGTTATGTGTGACTTCACACTATAGATGCTTTAGAAGTTACTATGTTATTCACACAATAAACTGAAGCTTCCATGCTTGTAAATGTGACAACAGCTTTAGGCTTCCAACTCTTACTGAATGCAAGTTCTTGGGCTTGCAGGGTATAGAATTTCTCCCCAGCTGGGCTCTCAGCTCTGGGTTAACAGATTCAGTGAAACTAAAATTTTGAGTAGCACAAAGAAACAAGGTTATTTTACTCTACTCCAGATATGGGAGTAGAGGAACCATCATTCATCAGTTTGCAGCTAGAGAAGAGCCAGCCTGTATTGAGACCATCAATTACACATTCTTGTAACAGGCGTTGATAGTGAGGGTGGTCAGAAGGATGTATAAGCCAAATTGTCAGTCAGAAGAAAGATTTCCCTGGTGTTTTGAGGTGAGAAATAATCCCTGCATGGGTGTTAGGAAGGATTGGAAGTTGGGAATTAGATTTCTTATTAGTAATCTCTTTACATTTGTGTTGTCACCTCTTGGCCATTGATAACTGTGATTGGTTGTCTCTGTCTTATAGCTTGGAATTGCGATTGGGTTCTTGGTCCCTCCTGTTTTGGTACCCAACGTCGAAGACCGGGACAAGCTTGCCTACCACATCAGCATCATGTTCTATATAATAGGAGGTGTGGCCACTCTCCTCCTCATCCTTGTCTTCATTGGTAAGGTCATTAGTAGACAGATGGGGCAGCAGGGGCAAAGGGGCAGGGAGACTCTGCTGACCTTGGTGGGACCTGTGTGAACATGCCCTGAAATACCATGGATATTTACAGAAACTGGAGTCTGAGCTTCTTATGGTCTTCAAATGTTTTAGCCTGGGCAGTTGTCCTGACACAATGCTAATTGGTCCTATCCACTTTGTTAGTGGCTAAGGAAAAGTTTAATTGTCATTAACCAGTTCCCAGTCCTACCTCATCAGAAGTAATGGGTAGACTGCTAGTCTCCTTGATGAAACCCACTGAGCATTTAGGCCATCACAGGCACTGTACTGAGCATGGCTGATTTCATTTAGTCTTCAACAACCCTATCAGTGAGGTACCACTATCAGTCCTATTTAACAAAGAGAAAAATGAGACTTAAGGGAAGTTATATCAACTATTCGAGATTAGATACCTAGTAAGTGGCAGAGACTGGATTCAAGTCTAAGCTTGTCTATGTCCCTATTCTAAATTTCTGAAAAAACAAAACTGAAATTGATCCATAAAACTAATAATCTCATAGATTAACCCGACAATACTTGAGGATCATAGTTCTTTAATACTTTTTTAAAAATTATAAGAGTAATGTATGCTTGTTATAGAAAAATCTAGAAAATACAAAAAAGTATAGAGAAAGGAATGACCATTAACTTGTCATTGTACAAGTTAATCCCAGCCATGAACCTCAGATAACTACTGTTAATGTTTTATTTATTTATTTATTTATTTTTGGAGATGGAGTCTTGCTCTGTCACCCAGGCTGGAATGCAGTGGCGCAACCTCAGCTCTCTGCAAACTCTGCCTCCTGGGTTCAAGTGATTCTCCGCTTCAGCCTCTTGAGTAGCTGAGATTACAGGCGGCTGTCACCATGCCCAGCTGATTTTTGTGTTTTTAGTGGAGACGGGGTTTCACCATGTTGGCCAGGCTGGTCTGAAGCTCCTGACCTCAAGTGATCCGCCCGCCTCGGCCTCCCAAAGTGCTGGAATTACAGGCATGAGCCACCATGCCCGGCCACTACTGTTAATATTTTATATCCATGGGCATTTAATGATTGAGGTATTTGGTAAGATAAATTTACATCCCCTTTTCTCAGCTAGGTGATATTATATGGGCTATGATAAATTTAGAACCAGCAAGACAGAGGTTTTTATTTTCAGTTAGTCACCCGTCTAAAGGTTAACCAGCTTTCTTCCTAATACCTGGAAGTTCCACCTCACATGTTAAAGGTTTCATTCCTGCCTACTGACGCCACCTCCAGAGTCAAGCAGTTCTATAATTGGGTACCTCATTCAACTGTTCTCATTGCGTTATTCCCCGCCAAGAATCCAGGATGAGAAAGACTGTCTAATGGGTTTAAAAGCTGGCAGAATGTATTAGACAGAGACCTTGGTGTTCCTGGTAAGGTGAGAAGCAAGGGAGCTGTGGATGAGAGCAGGGAAGAATGATACAGCCATGGGCCTCTTAGCCAGACTTTGAGTTTCAAATTATATGTCCAGCTCCAAATTCTCAAGCAGATGAGGGCCTGGTCCTTTGCAGTTGAAAATCTGGAGGTAGGACATTTCTGTTTGGGCATTTTATTATCAAGCACAGATGGATAGTCGCTAATTGAGTAAAGACCTGAACAATCTTATCTGAATTCTGGTTTGTGGTTGCCAAATCCTTAAGCCAACACCTGCTGATGTAAAGATAAGCAAACTTTTTGCCTTGCATTCTTTCCCCTGATTGAAGGGAAGGTGAAGGGGCAAGACAATGGATGAGAGGCTCCCAGCTATAACATCCAGCACAGTTTCTACGGAAGGAGGAAGCAGGGCTCTGAAGTCTGCGCAAGGGCATTTTCTGGGTGGAGGGCCCCTTTGATCTGCCAGGAGAGTAAATTTCATTTCCACGGCTTCCTCTAAGTGGCGACAGTCTACTGACCTTTCAGGAGCATTATTTTGGGGTGTAGAGGAGGCCACAAGGTGCTTATTTGGAAATTTTTCTCTTTTTCTTTTGATACAGAGTCTCACTCTGTAGCCCAGGCTGGAGTACGTGGTGCAATCTTGGTGCGCTGCAACCTCCGCCTCCCGGGTTCAAGTGATTCTCCTGCCTCAGCCTCCCGAGTAGCTGGGACTACAGGTGTGTGCCAGCACGCCTGGCTAATTTTTGTATTTTTAGTAGACAAAGTGTTTTACCATGCCTATTTTTAGTAGACACGATGTTTTACCATGTTGGCCAGGCTAGTCTTGAACTCCCGACCTCAAGAGATCCACCTGCCTTGGTCTCCCAAAGTGCTGGGATTATAGGAGTAAGCCACCACTCCTAGCCACGTATTTAGATTTAATAGGGGAACCACTGTAGCCAAACAACTAGTTAAACTGATCTGCCCTCTAGAAAATGGACTGGCGATCAGTACAGTCAATGGAGAAGCATGTATTAATCTTCTTGTTTCTATCATGAGGCAAAGGTCTGATTCAGACTTTGAGAAATGAGGAATGGACCCTAGATTTTTTTTTTTTTTTTTTTCTGCAGAAAAAGACCCCTTTCACTTATTCAGGGAATATTTATCAACTGCTGCATGCCATGCTCTGTGCTAAGCATGGGCAACGTAGTTCCTTTCCCCTTGGGAGGAGCTGTGGCACTAAGCCATTAACTGGGGTCACCAATCCCAAAACTTTAGCTTTGTGTTGCTAGTGTGTTTTTTCAGTTCTCTGTGGTATGTTATTTGCTGGTTATTATGAGTTTCCTTGATCTTTGAACACTGCCTGAGAGGTCCAATAATTTCAGCCTTCCAGAGGTCTAAAAAAAAGTAATCAGGGCTGGGCGTGGTGGCTCATTCCTGTAATCCCAGCACTTTGGGAGGCAAAGGTGGGCGGATCACTTGAGGTCAGGAGTTCAAGACCAGCCTAGCCAACATAGCGAAACCCCGTCTCTACTAAAAATACAAATATTAGCCAGGCATGGTGGTGTATGCCTGTGGTCCCAGCTACTCAGCAGGCTGAGGCACAAGAATCGCTTGAACCTGGGAGGTGGAGGCTGCAGTGAGCGAAGATCATGCCACTGCACTCCAGCCTGGGTGGCAGAGCGAGACTTCGTCTCAAAAAAAAAAAAAAGAAAAGGAAAATGTAATCAGGCCAGGTGCAGTGGCTCACGCCTGTAATCCCAGCACTTTGGGGGGCCGAGGCAGGCAAATTGCTTGAGCTCAGGAGTTTGAGACCAGCCTGGGCAACATGGCAAAGCCCTGACTCTATGAAAAATACAAAAAATCATCCAGGTGTGGTGGCACATATGCCTGTAGTCCCAGCTACTCAGGGGACTGAGATGAGAGAACGGCTTGAGCCCAGGAGGTGGAGGTTGCAGTGAGCCGAGATGCTGCCACTGCACTCCAGCCTGGGTGACAGAGCGAGACTCCATCTCAAAAAAAGAAAAAGAAAAAAAAGTATAAAAGGATCATTCACTCAGCCTCAAACAATGAGAAGCAGCTTCAAGAAGAGGGCTGTTAAGGGTTTAATTGAAGAATTAATATTTCCTTTGGGAGTCTTAGCTCCTCTCAGATGATGGAGCAGCTTTCACTCATGTGGAACTAGCTCTGCTGGGGTGGGACCATGGGAAATTGCAGCCATCTCTGTTTTTTTCCTTTCAGTGTTCAAGGAGAAACCTAAATATCCCCCCAGCAGGGCCCAATCCCTGAGCTATGCCTTGACCTCTCCTGATGCCTCGTACTTAGGTTCCATCGCCCAGCTCTTCAAAAACCTCAACTTTGTGCTGCTTGTCATCACCTATGGTAAGGCGCCAATGTGTCTAGGAATGCATTAGAACTGGAAATGGTAGACAAGAGGCCTGATGTGTCTTCACGTATTACTCTTTCCAAAGCCCAAATGTGCTTGGAAAGTTGTTGTCTAGGGTCAATCCAGAGGACCCAACTATGCCCAAGGGCCTTTGCATGTGTTATAAAGTCCACCTAGAAAATAATTTCTTCCTATGTCAGGTTATCTGACAAATGCCTGTTGGTCCTCCAAGTCTCATCTCAGTATCACTTTTGTAAAGCAGTAGTAGGTAAAACTTTCCCTCTCTTACCATGCTATTCCTTATACATCTTAACATCTGTCATTAAAAAAAATTTTTTTTGCAGGTCTATTTCCCCATTAGACTGAACTCTTGAAGATTGTGGATTTATGTTTTTCATCTTTATAGTTCTTCAGCAGTGACTGGCCTCGAGTGACTATTCCAGTAGTTACTAAATTCGTAAATTAATTAATGCATGCATGCATATATGTGTTTTGCCACATGAGTCAGTCCTCAACAGTCCTCCCTCATCCTGTAATTGACTTCGATTTTATCTGATTGCACAACAACATCCCTCTTTCATTTCATTTGCTTGGCTCTTGGAGAGATAAATTGGAATCTTAATGCTAATGTGTTGGCTTTCTTTCCCAGCATGGTGTTTTCTGTATCTTCTTTCAAACCTATAATAAGATCGTTGAATCGAACAAGGGCAAAGACAGAGCCTCATGGCATTCCACTAAAGAGTGTCCTCCAGATGAATGCCAGTCTGTTAGTACCCTTAGTTCAAGCTGCTACATATCTACCCACCTTTATTGCTATTCAGCCTACATTTGGTCATTTAATCCACCAAAGTTTGATTAAAACCAAGAGTTAGCAAATGTGTGACATATACAGTAACCATATGAAACAAAGAAATAAAATTGGTTTGACATGACTTATTCTTAGTGAAACCCCAGTTGGCCATGGCTTCATGTTGCCTACAGACTCAAAAGCTATTGCTTTATAACAACAACAGTGCTTACTCTGTGCCAGGTGCTTTTCACATCTGATTTTATTTAACTTCCAGTACACCTATGTGATGTTGGTACTAAAATTATCCCTATTTAACAGATGAGGAAACTAAACTCAAAGTAGTCAAATAACTAGCCCAAGGTCACACAACTTTCAAGTGGCAGGGCCAGAGTTCAAATACAAGTTTGTCTAACTCCAAAGCCTCATTCTTTTTTTTTTTTTTTTTTTTTGAGACAGAGTTTTCCTCTTGTTGCCCACGCTGGAGTACAGTGGTGCGATCTTGACTCACTGCAGCCTCTGCCTCCCCTGCTCAAGCAATTCTTCTGCCTCAGCCTCCCAAGTAGCTGGGATTACAGGCATGCACCACCATGCCCGACTAATTTTTGTATTTTTAGTAGAGCTGGGGTTTTGTCATGTTGGCCAGGCTGATCTCAAACTCCTGGCCTCAGGTGATCCGCCCACCTCGGCCTCAAAAAGTGCTGGGATTACAGGTGTGAGCCACTGCGCCCAGCCAAAATCTGCATTCTTAATGCCTGTTCTGTAATTGCTGATGTTCCTTCCTAGAATTGTTCCAGAGTTTCATTTTAGGCTCATCAATACATTTTATATCAACTGAAACGTTTATTTGCTGAGACACTAGATAAGAGGTGGCTTCATCCTGGTAGAGGGGCAATCCTGTTTTTCAGGCATACATAGAAATTAGGTGATCTTTCATCTGGAATAGCCATAGATGACCAGGTTCGTCTTCAAGATCTCGATCCTCCATTCCTCATTTCCTCCAGTTTCTCAATTATCTGAGTATGTCTCCCCATTCATCCGCAAAACAAAGACAAAGTTTCCAAAGCTTAGAGACGTCCAACTAAGGAAGTTACAATTTCCCCATCACTGGGAGGTGTTCAAGCATAGATGGGACTAACCACTTGGTGGGAATGTTGTAGGAGATCTCAGGCTGAAGATGGATAGTGAAACCAGATGGCCTTTGGGGGCCCTTGTAGACTCAGGATTCCATGACTCTAAGAACTTTTACTTTTGCTAGAGTTAGATATTGTGAGTGCATTGACCTCTGACAACCATAAACCTTGTTGCATCTAACAAGAGGGTATTTGAGGCCCAGCTGGGATTCTAGGGCAGATGAGTACTTCATAAATATTTTCTGTGGCTGAAAATGGTGACAGCGGTGATAACTGGGCAGGGGTCCCATTCCAAAGGCTATGGTCCTCAGTGCTGGAGGTTGTTGGTGTTAGGGCCAGGTCACTGACTCATGAGAACAAGAAACAGACAAAATGTACCAGGAACATTGTTACTCCTGGTCTTCGAAGGGCTCAAGCCTAGGCCATGCTGTGGGGAGCAAAGCTACTCCTCTTCCTTCCTCTTGAATGGCTGGTTGCTTACATGGTCTTTAATCTGACAGAATAGTTTAAATCCTGTACTCCTGGACACTTTTCCTTATCTATTTGATAAAATGATAACCCAGGAAATAAATAGGAAAGCACTTCTTGAATGGTGGAGTAAGGACCTTAGAAAATCCACTCCTCTATAAAAACAAGAACAATGGCCAAAAATGTCAAAATGAATTTTTTCAGAACTTTTAACAAATGACGACAAATGGCTAAATATCAGTAAGAATATCAGCTAAATGATGACAAATGGCTAAATATCAGTAAGAACAGTGAGCCTTGTGTTTTCACTTGCCCTATTCCAATCCCCTTCTCCCAGGCTCTGCAGTAGCCTTGACCACTATAGCCTTGCAGCCATGGGGCTGTGACATCCAGCAGCCTCATAGCCATGGAGCTGTGCAAACCAACTGCCTTATAGCCGTTGGAGGGAGTAAAGTCGATTTGGAGCTCCACCCCTGAGAAGTACTATTTGACCTACCTAGCAGGTCCCCAGAAAAGCCCTGGACATGTTGTTATTTGACCTGACTTGGAGTTTGCTTATGGGAAAAGCCCTATTGCCAGGGCATTTGTTGAAAACAATCAATGGCACTGCTTAACATTGTAGCTGCCTGCAGTGGGGATAACAGTTAGGGTGAACAAGAGGCTAGCTGAAAATGTTGAAAGGAAACTCTGGAAATGTGATGTCCATATGGGCCTCTTTGCCAAAAAGAAAATGATTCTTAGACTTAATCACAGATTTGAAAAACATTTTGATTGAAGAATCATGTTAATTGCTTTACATGTATTATCTCATTAAATTTTCAAAACTAACCCATGACATAAGCCCTTTGTTTCATTTTAGACATGAGGAAACTGAGGCTCTAGAGATTTAGTTTCTTGCCCATAGGGCAAGAACTATAGGCACTTACTCCAACTGTTAATCTTTGCTTTCTTCTCCTAGTGGGTTTGTTCTGAATTAAACAAAAACAAAACAATTTTTTTTTTTTTTTTAACAGAATCTTGCTCTGTCACCCAGGCTGGAGTGTAGTGGCATGATCTCGGCTCACTGCAACCTCCACCTTCCAGATTTGAGCAATTCTCCTGACTCAGCCTCCCGAGTAGCTGGGATTACAGGTACCTGCCACCATACCCAGGGAATTTTTGTTTTTAGTAGAGACAGGGTTTCACCATGTTGGCCAGGCTAGTCTCAAACTCCTGACCTCAGGTGATCTGCCCGCCTCGGCCTCCCAACAAAAACAATTTTCTAAAATGCCCTCTGTCAATTCAACTAGATGCTTTGAAATCCTCCAGAATTACCCCAGTCTTCCTAATCCCCTTGCAGTTTCATATTGGGCTTTGAAGAATGAAATGGTTCATACTTTTTACATTGTACATGTAGTGTTCATATTTAGCTCTGAATTATATGCATTTAAAGAGCATGTGACTGGGAATTAAACAGGCAACAGCATTTCACAGGCACATGTATTGGACATGGGTGGACATGTCTTAGGTTAAGAGCCTTGAGTGCTGGACTCGTAAGTTCAGAGCTGGCTCGAAAGAAATGGGAGGTCTGAGTTTTGGTGTCAGCTCTGCCAGTTACTGAGTGTACTACCTTCACCCATCTGTGCTGCCCATCCTTCATCTCTTTAATACTCCCCACCCCCACTAGAAAACAGTAATGACACTTACTTCCCATTGGAGTGTTCTGAATGGAAGTGAAAGCTTTTAATGCAGTTGAGAATAAAGACATGACATGCCTCCAGACTGCCAGTCTGCCATTGCCAGACTACAATGCTATTGCATTGGTAAACTTACTGATTTCCAGCATTGTTTCTTTGGTCCAAACCAGATTTCACTAAGAGGAGGAGTAACTGTCCTGCAGCTGGTTGTATTGTATTTGCAGTGGCTTTCCAAGTGGTTCTCCAAACTGATGAGTCAACTGCCCAGAGCTGAGGTGCAGCAATCATTGAAGGCCTTGGAGTAAATCGAGGGTGCAAGTGTTGCTGGCTTTTCCCTAGACTTCTGGCTACACTCTTAGAGGTAGGGTTGAGAGATAAAATAAAGATCATCCTGTTAATTTGAATTTCAGATAAACAACAAATACTTTTAATATAAATATGTCTTACACAATATTTGTGGCATATTTATACGAAGAACTATTATTTATTACAATGTATTTATTTGCTATTTTTTTTTGAAATCTGCCAATTCAGTTTAGAGGGAAGAGAGGCAGGGGCTGAGCTTGGGTTTGATGTTGCTAAAATATCACATCAGTAAGAAACTGCCAGTAAAACACCCTCCCTCTCTCCTTCAACTCTGGCAATGCGGGAAGACTCAGGGAACCAGAAATTCCACGTGTCTGACAGTGTCTTTGATGTGTTTCACAGTAGGGTGGGGTGGGGTGGGATGGAGAAGGGAACCTTCCTCTGGCTACCTTCTCTTTGTGTCTCTGAGTCTTGCATTCACATGGCCTCCTCTAATGTCTTATGATCAATGGCATAACAACTGCCCTGTTGAAAAGAATTGTTGAAAAGACTTCTCTTCTAGAAAATGGCATACTCAAAGGGCATACTTTTTCCATAGTTATGCCCCAGCCTTGCCGCCAGCAAGATTATTCATGCTTCTGAATAAACTTCCAACACCTCTGGCATCTGAACTCAAAGTCTCGACTTGTGTATCCCAAGGTTCACCTTCCCTTGGGGCTCTCAGTGCTTTATCATTGTTCCACCTCCATGGGCCTAGGGAAGGTGCTTCATGCCCCCTCTAAAATCCTAGCTGAAGAGTGGGCATAAAATCCTTCTCTGGATTCCTGGGAGCTTTGTCGAGGTCAGGCTGGCCCTTTAAAACAAGAACTAAAGGGAAATGCAGAATAACCAAAACCCAAAGATATGATCTGGGGTCAGTGTTTCCCAGACTTCCTTGAGGACAGGACCCCCTGGAGTGCTTGATTGAATGTGTACATAGATTTCCGGAAATTCAAATTCAGAAAGTCTGGTTTGGGGCCTAGGAATCTGCTTTCTCCCAGCATTCCAGATAATTCTGACTTGCAGCAGAGTTGAGAACCTCTGAGGTAGCTGTGTGATGGGTCTTGAAGCCCCTTCCCATCCCAGCTGCCTCCATGTGAACCCCACCACCTGGGAGCCTGGGTCTGGTCCCCGATCTTTTGCATCTCGAAGGCCATGTATTCTCAAATTCCAGACATTTTAACAAGTGCATTGGGGTTTTATTGTACTTGCTAAAGATGCAGGTTCCTGGGCCCCATTCCAAGAGACTCTGATTCAGTAGGTCTATGGTAGGGCCTCAAAATCTGCATTTTTAAACTTTAAGGAATTCTAATGTCAGTAGTCACTGGAACACAGTTTGAATAAAACTGTTATTGGCTGGGCTTGGTGGCTCACACCTGTAATCCCAGCACTTTGGGTGTCCAAAGTGGGAGGATCATTTGAGGCCAGGAATTCAAGACCAGCCTGGTAAACATAGTGAGACCCCAAAAAATTTTTTACAAAGAAAAAAATTGTTTTTGACAAAGGAGAGAAAGAGACTCAGAATGATGACAGAGTCCTTCTGCCTCTCTAAAGCCTGCCTTCTCAGTAAGTGGCACGTCTCCCAGGCGACTGATTCCAGGAATGACCAGGCCTTTCAGGGGAGATCACGTTTTCTCTTCCCTGGCCCAGCAGGCTCACCTTGCTGAGGATGATCAGACCTGAATAGAATGCAGTCACCTGTACTCCTGTAAGAGGTACTCACGCAGGAAGGAGCACGCATTTCATTCCTGCCCTTCTGTGTGGAATGCCAAACCCCTGTGTTTAGGCAGTAGAATGGACTTATGCTGGTTAACCGTGTCTGGCAACCTTTGACAATATGGTGAGGGACATCTAGACCAAAGATGCATTCAGAAAACATGCATAGGCTCCTGATTCCTCTAAGGTGGGGCTGCAGAAACAGTGGAACAGATTGGCAGCCTTCCGGGATGAACCCCTGCTCTTCCTTCCCTCCCACCCCCCTTTAACCCCGATTCAGTCTCCTGTCTGGCCTGGAGCAGGGATGGCTGTTGGTTAACCACACTGCTCTAGGGAGCCAGTGCTTCCACCCGGAGCACGATCAGAATCACCTGGGAGGCTTGTTCAAATGCAGATTGCCGGGGGCCTCACTCCCAGAGTTTCTGCTGCAGTAGGTCTGGGGTGGAACAGAGACCACACTTTGGAAACTATTTCACTAAACCATTGAGCCCCAGAAAAACCACTCAGCTTCAGCAGTATGGGTCAACTTGTTCAGGACTCTGTTCTCCAGGCCTTTACCAGTGAAAGCATTGGTGTATTTTTTTTTTTTTTTTTTGCTCCCAGTCCTTCTGGATAATTTCCTTCCTTTTTCTGTGGATTCTGCCCTCCTTGGCTCATCACAGTTAGGAAAGCAACTGTTCCACCTGAAGCTAAGCCTGAGTTGGAACATTCCTCACCTTTTGCAGTGTCAGACTAGGGCAAGAGGCTTAGAGAGGAGCGGGAGGAATGAATGGGAAGAGGGGAGGAGACTGTTTTCTTTCTTCTCCTTCCCATACTCCACCTCACTTGACTTTTCAGGAATGTCTCCTTGTGGGACCTCTTGACTCGGAAATGGACTTTCTAAGTGGCTGAGTGTGTGCTATGAAGGTTAGATGGGAATGCTGCTTGAATGAGATGTTGCTGAGAGCCTCATGATCATTGCAACCATCAGCCTGACAGTTGTAGTGACATTTGGGGACGTGTCTGGGTTTATTGGCCCACTGTGGCTCTGTGCTGCTCAGGAGGCTGCATTGGGCCCAACCTTGTTGCATTCCTGGGGTGACCTTCTGGGAGAGGCTGGGACATGAGGAAATTGTTCAGTGACCTGAGCTGAGAAAATCTGATTCAAGAGTCAACTTTGTGAGGATGTAAAGCAGAGTGATTAAGATCAAGAACTCTGGAGCCACATGGCCTGAGTTCAAATCCAGTTCCATCACTTAATAGCTGTGTGATTGCAAAGCAAATTATTTCCCATTTTGCAAGAGAATTTGACCTTTGCTTAACTTTGTATCTTTTACTCCCTGGGAACCTGATGAAGGGAGTGTGTTGCCTTTAGGCAACATTGTTTATGATAAAAATGTGCTCTGTGATAGAAATGGACAGGGAGACCTATTCATTCTTGTGGGAAGCCATTCTTTGTGCTTCCCTGAGTACAATGACTCTTTTCACTGGCCTGTCACTTATGGGACCCCTGGAAGCTACGCCTACAGAATTGTTAAAAGTAATAGTGGCGCCTGTGAGCATTAAGCCAGGGTGGTTGCCATACTCACCTTTCCTTGCACGTTAGCCATCATCTGAAAGAGAGTAGCTTCTGGAAAGCTGTATGAACTGGGGTTCTATGGATTGGTTCCATTGAAGAGGAACTCCTGAGGCTGCCCTGCCCACAAGCTATGTGTCCTGACTTCCACCGTCCCAAGTGAATCTAATATGGAGTGTGCCGGTGGTAGTCTTGTGAGCCTCAATGTTTAGTTAAAGTTAGAAAGACCCCCGGTGGGCATTATGGAGTGGTTGTATTTGTTGTTTTAACTGTGTGTGTGTCTTTGTTATCTCTAAAATGGTGATGATAATGCTACCTACTTTCTAGGGTTGTTATAAAGTGTCTAATCCATAGGTGTGTGCAGCTGCCATTGTCATCATCATCATCACCATTGAAGGGAGGCCAGGAGGCCTTTGCTCCTTTGGGTCAGTTCCAGTCTCAGCTACTCACTTTCTGTATGGCTTTGGGCAAATGACCTTATTCGCTAAAGATACAGCCTTTCACAGCATATTCTGGGTGCTCCTTTGGTGAATGAATTGGTAAAGTAGGAGAGTCAACTGAATGCTCTTTAGGGTCTCTTCTAGTTTCATGTAATAGATTTTGTGTGACATTGAATCAGCAAAGAAAGTTGGAGAAGGAATGGAGAAAGAGGAGAGAAACCACCTGCAGAGGGAGTGGTGTCAGAGGTCTGGAGCAGCCTCAAGAAGGGGCAGGGTCATCAGGAGGAGGAGGGTGACCAGGAGTCCTACTGACCACCCCTTAGATCTACCCAATGCTTAAGAAGAATGTAGATGACTCTGCCCTGGGAGTAATACTCAACAGAGTCTATTTTCCAGGGCAAATTAAGGGGATCAGAGAGCAATAGTGTGTGGCTAAGGGAAGGTTAAATGGTTACTTTTGGTTGTTTTGAAGTATTTCTTTGAAAAAACTGCAGAGTAGCCTCAGACCTCCCTGGAGTTTTCTTCTCTGAGGATGCTGCTCGGAGTGGCAGTGGGATGAGGATTTCTGCCCATCCCCCAGATGCTGGGGGAGAAGTTAGCAATGGCCCCAGAAGAAAGCTGACCCTAATGTTGTATTTCTCACTCCCTCCTTCAGGTCTGAATGCTGGTGCTTTTTATGCCTTGTCCACTCTGCTGAATCGCATGGTGATCTGGCACTACCCGGTAAGGGAGTTCCCTAAGCATGTTGGACCTCAAGATGATACAGTTTTTAAGTCTGTCTTGGCAGGACCTGGGATGACTTTCAAGTCTTCATTCCCCCCAGTTCTAGGTAGCGTGATATAGTGGTTTGCTTATGGGATTTGGAGGGAGATGGCCTTGGATCTCAACCCTAGCTTTGGTGGTACTAAACTGTGTGATGGCTTGACAGTGTGACAAGCTAGTTAGTGTTTCTGAG
Organism: Trachypithecus francoisi; assembly: GCF_009764315.1. Taxonomy (NCBI): domain Eukaryota; kingdom Metazoa; phylum Chordata; class Mammalia; order Primates; family Cercopithecidae; genus Trachypithecus; species Trachypithecus francoisi. The sequence continues at coordinate 31,604,459 of NW_022681468.1, read as the reverse complement.
CTCTCATTTTTTTTTTTTTTCTGCAAAAGAAGCATAATTACTTCTTGCAAGATTCTTTTTAGGATCAGAGAGTAAATAATGACACTTGTGTATATATACATAATTATATATGATACATGTATTTATTATACAGCATAGTGCCTGGCAACGCTGTTGGCAAATATATTTAAAAAAAAATCTGAATTTAAATGTTTCCAGAACCCACAAGGCCTGGGCTGGATGCTGGGAATGGAATACTGAGTGGCCTGGAGTCAGGAATACGGAGATCCAACCTTCTTTTGAAAGGACTAGGCTCTCACACTTGCAGAAGTGGTAGCCTATGTGGCTAAGTGTTCTAGTTTTGGAGTTCAAAGGCCTGAGTTCAGATCCTAGCTCTGAACTTAACACATGCCTTGTGACCTTGGGCTAGTAGGTTAATCTCATTGTGCCTGTTTCTTCATCTGCAAAATGGAGAAAACTGACTCCTAACACTTATGATGGAGAATGGCGAGGAGTAAATGAGGAAATGATATAAAACCTTAGGCATGGTGCCTGGCTTATAGTAAGCACTCAAAAATATATAAGGATTATCTTTCCATTCCTCTTGGCATTGATAGCTCAAAAAAACCTAAGAATGGAAATTTTAACATATATATTTTAATTTCCCCATCTGTGAAATGGAATTAATGACAGATAAGATAGAAGAGTTGCTGTGAGGTTTATGTTTTTTAAAAAATTTGCCTAAAAGTAGTTCTAAGAACAGATTTGGCTCATCCCTGTCACTCCAGCATCCAATATCATGCACACACAGTCAGGGTTATATTGTTGGGAGGAGTAGTTATTCTAGAATTTTCTCCTAGGCCATATTCTTATAGGCCATCTTGTCCTGATACATTCTGAATATTGACTCTGATGGAGCCTGAGTTACCTGCCTTTGTTCCTTCACCCCATGGTGACTGTTCTCTGTCCCGAGTCTTGTCTCATTGCCGGGTGATCTTTGGGGCTATGGTTTCCCCAGGGGGAAGAAGTGAATGCTGGAAGAATTGGCCTGACCATCGTCATTGCAGGAATGCTTGGGGCTGTGATCTCAGGAATCTGGCTGGATAGGTCCAAAACCTACAAGTAAGTGACTCATCCTCTTGGACTGAGAATTGGGGACCTGTTTTTTGAAATGACATATTCATAAGCAATGTGGCTCCAAGTCATTGTTTGGAGACTTGAGTGGCCAAGCAGGTCATTCAAGTTTGACTTCTCTGAGCCTCAGTTTCCTCATTTATCAAATGAGGGAAGCTATACCCTTCTTAAGATCCTCTAGGGATCCCACAGGATCTTAAGAAGATGAGAGCTACTGAACTTGAAGGCCTAGCATAGTCCTCTTCCCCATCCCCACTCTCTAAGTAGCTTTGTGAAAGCGGTAGCGGAGGGAGAAATGAAAATGAATGGGAAAAAAAAAATCTCAGTAGTGGGAAGTGTTTGTGGAAACCCCAAAGAGTGGAGATGAGGAGGAGGTGATTTCACCGCCCTGTTCTCATGGCACCTTGTGGACCTCATGGGGTTAACCAAGGTGCTCTGAGCTTTCTCCAGTTTGCAGTATATATTATCTTGCAATTATTTATACCTTGTTGGTAAATATTGTAACATACTTTGGATCTGAATGCCCAGTGCTTTTCTAAGAGCCTGGAGCTATATTAAAAGGTTTTATCAGGCTAGGCAGAGTGACTCACATCTGTAATCCCAGCGATTTGGGAGGCCGGGGCAGGCAGATTGCTTGAGTCTAGGAGCTCAAAACCAGCCTGGGCAACATGCTGAAACCCCATCTGTACAACAAATACAAAAATCAGCTAAGCATAATGGCACACACCTGAAGTCCCAGCTACTTGGGAGGCTGAGGTAGAAGGATCGCTGATCGCTTGACCCAGGAGGTGGAGGTTGTTGTGAACTGAGTTCACGCCACTGCACTCTAGCCTGGCTCAAAAAAAGAAAACAAAAATTAAAAGGTTTTAGTGAATGCCAGGCCACTACCCGCCCCATGGATGCCAAATCAGCAGAAGAATCTGCATTTGTGAAAAGCAGCCTGAGTTCCTCCATTCAGCAGCTGGCCTTGGAGAAAATGCTCTGGCGAGCAGCAGCCCGACATCCTTCCCTTGTGATTTTCCAGTGCTGCCCGTTCACTGGGTACTCAGTTAGCACTGGCTGGCGGGGCAGCTCCTGGGCTGTGTTGTACTGGGACAGAGCAGTGTCCCCGGCTGCTCTGTCAAGGCCTTCAAAGTTCCCTGTGTCTGCAGGCAACAGACAGTGGCAGACCTGTTCTCTGCCACACAAACCCGCTTCTGTGAGGCTTTGGTCAGACCAGGTCTCATTCTGGCTGCCCTCATCAAAGGCCAATTGAGACCATCCCTAGGGAGGTGGCGACGAGGAGCCTGGCTCGGCTTAATTACTGCTGGCGGGGCTTGGCTGCCGTCTCATCGCTGCCATCTGTTAGTTGCTTGCTTCAGCCAGACATAAGAGCAATGAGGACTGGCCATCCCCAAACCACTGCATAGCAGTGTCCCTTTTTCCAGGGCTTGGTCTGTGGCAGGAGGAGGGAGGGATTGGAATGTTGGCTGGGCTGGGACATGGGCAGCCAGATGATTCAGATGAATTAGAAAAGATAATGGGAGGACTGGGAAGGACACTTTCTCATCCCTCTTCAGAACCTGGATGTCACCAGTTCCTAGCGTCACGTGATGTCTAAATCCAGTGGTCAGCACAAGATATTTTTCTCCCTGTGCCACTACCTAGGCAGAGAAAGGGCTACTTCCAGTGGGATGAGAGCTCTGTGATCCCATCATTTTGGAGCCAGTCCTCGCCACTCTAAGGCTCCCAGATTTGTCTAGTTTGGTTTGGAGGTTAGAAATTGGGTGGTGAGGTCTGTTTATCTCAGGCTGGGACTACAAATAGTTTTTCTAAACTGGTCAGTGGTTTAGGATGAAGCTATGGTTAAAGTTTCATCCTGGTGAGCTTGCGGGATCATCGGGCAAGACTGGAGTCCATGACGTTGCTTTCTGCAGAGTTGGTGGGAAGAGTGTGAGGGAGGAGCGAGAAGGGAGAAAGAAGCTCCTCTACCCTTAGCAGCTGCTTTGAAGCACCAGGTGGGAGCAGCATCCTTTGGAGACTCTGACCTTGAACTTTTCCAAAGATGTCACCACATAGTGCATCATTTTTCCTGCATGCAGTAGCAGAAGGGACACAGGTTTCAAATCCAGTTCTGAGTTCACATCCCAGCTCTGCATTTGTTCAGCTGGTGACTTTGGACAAGTAACTTGAGTGGCCTGAGCTTCCGTTTCATTGGTAAAATGAGAAATTGTCAGATATTTCTTACAGGATTTTTGTAAAGGTTGAATTGAAATAATAAATGCATGTGAAGTGCTTCACAGAATCTGGCACTCGAGATGGAGGGTTTAGTTTGACACAACCATAGTGTGCTAGTTGGTGCCTCCACCATGATTCTGACTTCAGGGGTGATGTGTAAAGAAAAGCTTTAAAGCTTTCGGCTGGGCGCGGTGGCTCACACCTGTAATCCCAGCACTTTGGGAGGCCGAGGCGGGAGGATCACGAGGTCAGGAGATCGAGACCATCCTAGCTAACACGGTGAAACCCCATCTCTACTAAACAAACTACAAAAAACATTAGCTGGGCTTGGTGGCGGGTGCCTGTAGTCCCAGCTACTCGGGAGGCTGACGCAGGAGAATGGCATGAACCCGGGAGGCGGAGCTTGCACTGAGCTGAGATTGCGCCACTGCACTCCAGCCTGGGCAACAGTGCAAGACTCCGTCTCAAAAAAAGAAAAGAAAAGCTTTAAAGCTTTCATCATCTGAGTCCTGATGTTCATGGTAGGGGGGCAGAGGGATGTGCAGTGCCTGTGCCCTGCCTTAGGTAGTGCAGGGAGAAGAATGCAGGTTGAATTGCAGGAGTCAGGGCTACAGCAGAGTCCTAGGTGGGCAACATGGGAAGAGAACTGCTGGAGGGGCACAGGAGGGGTGAGCCTGAAATAGAAATCAAGACTTGCTGATGGAACTCCTGAGGGGACCGACAGAGGGAAATGTAACAGGGAGTGGGCGAAGATAGGGAAGGTTTCTCACATTGACTTTGGAAGTCAAACACTCAGTTCAGGCCGAGAGAATATTCTCTCTTAGTTCCTGCTCTCTGAAGTGGAGTAGTTCAGACTCAACAGAAAAAGCTTTGCTGGGCTGGGCGCAGTGGCTCACGCCTGTAATTTGAACACTTTGGGAGGCCAAGGCAGGCAGATCACCCGAGGTCGGGAGTTCGAGACCAGCCTGGCCAACATGGCGAAACCCCATCTCTACTAGAAATACAAAATTAGCCAGGCGTGTTGGCACATGCCTGTAATCTCAGCTACTTGGGAGGCTGAGGCAGGAGAATCACTTGAACCCAGGAGGCAGAGGTTGCAGTGAGCTGAGATCACGCCACTGCACTCCAGCCTGGGCAACAAGAGCAAAACTCCATCTCAAAAAAAAGAAAAGACAAGACAAGAAAAGAAAAAGAACTTGTAGGTGACAGAGAGCACTGTCATCTGACATGGTCATGGGTCTTGGGATAAAGCAGACGAACATAACTGGACAGCTTCTGGGGTAGTCCTAAACATGACTGCCACCTCATCATGGCTGATGTTTGTCCTGCTTTTTCTTTCTTCTGGTGAGGGATGGGAGAAGGACAAAGGGCTTTGCCCTTCCTGTCTGTCTAGGACATGACAGGTAAACGGGCAGCTTGATATTGTTGAGTGGGTTCTACAGAAACGGAACAAAGATATCATAAGATGGCTTCATACTTTACTAGTCTTACTTATTTGTAGCATTGATTGTGATGTAATTAAATAATTTTTTTGTGATCATTGTCTATCAGTGTCCAACACCCTCATGGAGAGAAAGTTCTTTTTTTTTTTTTTTTTGAGATGGAGTCTCGCGCACAGGCTGGAGTGCAGTGGCCGGATCTCAGCTCACTGCAAGCTCCACCTCCCAGGTTTATGCCATTCTCCTGCCTCAGCCTCTGGGGTAGCTGGGACTATAGGCGCCCGCCACCTCGCCCGGCTAGTTTTTTGTATTTTTTAGTAGAGCCGGGGTTTCACCATGTTAGCCAGGATGGTCTCGATCTCCTGACCTCATGATCCGCCCGTCTCGGCCTCCCAAAGTGCTGGGATTACAGGCTTGAGCCACTGCGCCCGACCAGAAAGTTCTATGAAAGAAAATGTCCAAGAACAAGGCCAGGCCTTGGCCTTGTAAGGCCTGTAATCCCAGCACTTCAGCAGGCGGAGCACTTGAGGTCAGGAGTTCGAGACCAGCCTGGCCAACATGGCAAAACACCGTCTCTATGAAAAATACAAAAATTAGCCAGGTGTGATGCACATGACTGTCTCAGCTACTCAGCAGGCTGAGGCACAAGAATTGCTTGAGCCCAGGAGGTGGAGGTTGCAGTGAACTGTGATCACGCCACTGCACTCCAGCCTGGGCAACAGAGCAAGACACTATCTCTGAAAACAAAACAAAAAAGAAAACAAAACTCCAAGAACATAGCAGAGGGCTTGAATGCAGCAGATATCTAATAGATGCTTGTAGAATAAATGAATGAATGAGCCTATTAAAGTCAGAAGTGTTTGATTCAATTTCTTTGCCTCTACTTATAGAGAGACAACCCTGGTAGTCTATATTATGACTCTGGTGGGCATGGTGGTGTACACATTTACCTTGAACCTGGGACACCTGTGGGTAGTGTTCATCACTGCTGGCACCATGGGGTAAGTTTCACCTCTGGCCTATTTGTTAGAAAACACCAGACCATGGCTCTTAGAGCTTCCAGCATCCTAGAATGCAATATTGATGCCTTAGCTGCCTTCTCACTGACTTCTGGAAATATGGACATTGTGCCCAGGGATCTTGGTAGTACTTGTAGTACTTCCAAAGGCAGCCTGGGCTGTCTGTTCTTTTAGGATGGAATGAAGCATGAAGCACACCCTTCACGACCTCTTGGAGGCTACAACCTGTTTAGAGTCTTTTTCAGCTTTGCCTGGACAACATGGGATTATGGAAAGTACACAGGGCTTGGAACCAGAGACTCTGGGTCCTGGTCTCAGTTTTGCTGCTGCCTACCTGTTAGACCATGGGCACAGCACTTAACCATTCTGAGCCTCAATTTCCTCGTCTGGAAAGGAAGATAAGAGTGACCTGCCTTGTTGAGTTGTTGGAAAGATTGAGAACAGTAATAGATATGAAAGCATCAAGAAGCGTGGCACAAATGTAAGAAATTAAAGTTACCGGGTGTGGTGGCTTCACGCCTGTAATCCCAGCACTTTGGGAGGCCGAGACAGGTGGATCACAAGGTCAGGAGTTTGAGACCAGCGGGGCCAATATGGTGATACATCAGCTCTACTCAAAAATACAAAAATTAGCTGGGCGTGGTGGCGCACACCTGTAGTCCCAGCTACTTGGGAGGCTGAGGCAGGAGAATCGCTGGCACCCGGGAGGCAGAGGTTGCAGTGAGCCGAGATTGAGCCACTGCACTCCAGCCTGGGAGACAGAGCGAGACTCCATCTCAAAAAACAAAAAAAACAAAAAAAAAACACAGAAATTAAAGTTGGAATTTTCTAGACCTGTTGTATGAGAAAACATAAGAAACAATACCTCTTTCACAGGAGTCTTTGTTCAGCTCTGCTTCCCAGTTATTTTCCTATGAGAGTATATATGAGAGAGAGAGAGAGAGAGAGAGAGAGAGAGAGAGAGAGTGTGTGTGTGAGTGTGTGTGTGTGTGTGTGGTGTGTGTGTGTGTGTGTCTTTATGTGAAAGACAGAGGAAGAGAGCGTACGCTGGCACTCAGTCCTCAGCTGGCTCCTCTCCGGATGGAAATAAGGAGAACTCTAAGGTCCTCCTTCCAGGTCCCAGAGAGCCATGGAAATGCTGCTCAATATCCAGGAACTTCCCACTACCAGCGCAGGGCCTTTGTACCCGGGACATAGTCACTCAGCTGAAGGTTGAACACACCAGGCATCCTTGCCCTTTCTGTAAATGCTGACTCTGGCTGTCACTGATGGCAAGATGGAGAAGCAGCAAGGGACCCCAGAGGCCTACTGAGCACAAGGTCTCCCTGTGAACTTCTTCCTGGCCTTCAGGGGTGCCCCTCTCCTTGGTATGACCACTGAGAGGATGGCCCAGATCCTTAGAGGGCCTAGTATGTCTTGGTGGGAAGAAACAAAACAGCAAAGGGAGTCCTAAGGGAGGAGGTGGGCTCCCCATCCTTCTTGTGCTGGAAGTTCCTCATCCCCTTGTTTCTCTGGTCTGGACTTCAGCTTCTTTATGACTGGCTATCTCCCGCTGGGATTTGAGTTTGCCGCGGAGCTCACGTACCCAGAATCAGAAGGCATCTCCTCCGGCCTCCTCAACATATCTGCACAGGTAGAGCTCGTATTTCCTGTTTATTTCCTGGCTGGGCTGGGATTACATCATGGCAGCTCTGTTCTCCTCATGAGTTAGTTGACTGGGCCCTTGTTTCCTATCTTCTTTATGCCTTTCCAGGTATTTGGGATCATCTTTACCATCTCCCAGGGCCAGATTATTGACAACTATGGAACCAAGCCTGGGAACATCTTCCTGTGTCTGTTCCTTACTCTTGGAGCAGCCCTCACTGGTGAGTTGGAGCCTGAGGGCAAGATGAGGCTCAGGTTGGCAATTTGGGACCCCAGTGTCTCAATGGGGCAACAGATAGGGAGTACATATGTAAGGGGACAGATGGAAGGGTTTGTTGGGGAATCTGTTTGGGAGGCAGCACATTGTTTTGGTAGAAGGAGCATGGGTTTTGGAGCCAGAAGACTCATGTTGGAATCACAGACTGTGATACTGACTTCCATAGCTGTTGACCTTGGGCAAGTGGACCAACCTCTGGGAACCCCAGTTTTTAATCTGTAAAATGAGGATTGCTGTGATGATTAGAGCAATGTGTGCAAAGTCCCTGATCCATAAGTGAAGGCCACCGTCATTGTTGGCTTCTGCCTGTCAGGGACAGCAGCGATCCTCGGGCTCTCTCAAGTTGGCTGATGGTGCCCTCAGCCACCAGCTCTCTTGAATATCTGAAGTAAGTTCGGGATACCTGTGACCCTTAGGAAATGACGGTTTCTTCTCTCGGATAAACGTAATAACTGTGTTTTTGTCTCTCTTCCTCCTCAATCTATCAACCTTAGCATTCATTAAGCCAGATCTCCGGAGACAGAAAGCAAACAAAGAAACTCCTGAGAATGTAAGTATGTGCGAGCTTTGTGGGGCTGAGATCAGGGTCCATGGCTTTTGATGAGGATGTGGCAACACATCCTTGATGAGGTGGGGCAGGGAGAACTCCCACAGGGACTGGTTTTGTCATAGCTGGGAGACCAGTTCATCACTTACACATGACATCCTAAGACTTTCCTCAGTGGGCATTTTTGGCATTGCTTTCTTGCTACCCTTTCTCGGACTCTTCTCCCACTTCCTACTCTCTTCCTGGAGCCCCCGGCCTCATCCCCAGAGTGTGTCACTGTTGTCACAGGCTGCTGAACAGCACCCCGACTGGATCTTGAGCCAAGTCCTGAGGCTCTGGCTCCACTGCTTTCAGCCTGGGGTCAGTGGCTGGGGAGGAAGGGAAAGCCTGGCTCTACCACTCTGTCGTGGCAGTGGTGGCCCTAAGGCTGTGACTCTCCTGGCATATGACAACTCCTTAGGCAGGGCCATGGGGACGGAGCCAAAGAGTGGCCAGTAGGAGTCTGAAAGGACAAGTCAGGAAGCAGGAGCTGGTGTGGTAGGAGAGGAGAGGACCAGGAGTATGACCTAGAACAGAAAAGTGTTTTCCATCTGTTCTAACCAGCCGGGAACCACTTTAAACAAAATGTTAGGTATCAAATCTGAGTGATGATGAAAGGAATTTCAAATCTGAGAAACAGTAAAGGTAAGATATGTCTTCAAAAATTTTAAAAAACTGATAGAGATAATACATGCTCTTTGTAGAAGGAGTAAAAAATACATAAAAGTGTACAAAATTTAAAAGTCATCCTGTAATTGCATCATTTACAGATGAGATGCCTTTTTTGCATTGATTGCTGCATATCTATATCCACTTACAATATATACATGGACATATGAATGTGTGTATATAAATGCATATTTTTTAACAAAAATAAAACTGCTTTTTTCACTTATTGCAAGCACTTTATCAGGCAGCTAGTCTCTTACAACATACTTTTTTTTTGAGACAGAGTCTTGCTCTGTCATCTAGGCTGGAGTGCAGTGATGCGATCTCAGCTCACTGCAGCCTCTGCCTCCTGGGTTTTCAAGTGATTCTCATGCCTCAGCCTCCCAAGTAGCTGGGATTGCAGGTGCGTGCCACCATGCCCAGCTAATGTTTGTATTTTTAGTAGAGATGGGGTTTCACCATGTTGGCCAGGCTGGTCTCAAACTCCTGACCTTAAATGACCCACCAGCCTTGGCCTCCCAAAGTGCTGGGATTACAGGAGTAAGCCACTGTACCCGGCCTACAACATAATTTTAATGCCTGCATAGTGTTCCTTTATATGGATAAGCCATGATTTATTTAGCAATTTTCCTGTCTGTGGACATTAAGGTTGTTTTGAACTGTTACAAATAATATTGTGATTAATATGTTGGAAGTTGAATCTTTGTGCATGTTCTCCAGTACTATATTTCCTGGAGAAATGGATTAATGGTCATACCCATTTCAAATACTTTGATATGTGTTGCTAAACTCTAGAAAGGTATTTTGAGTACTAGCAATTTCTTTTTTTTTTTTTTTTTTTTTTTTTGAGACGGAGTCTTGCTCTGCCACCCAGGCTGGAGTGCAGTGGCCGGATCTCAGCTCACTGCAAGCTCCGCCTCCCGGGTTTACGCCATTCTCCTGCCTCAGCCTCCCGAGTAGCTGGGACTATAGGCGCCCGCCTCGTCGCCCAGCTAGTTTTTTGTATTTTTAAGTAGAGACAGGGTTTCACCGTATTAGCCAGGATGGTCTCGATCTCCTGACCTCGTGATCCGCCCGTCTCGGCCTCCCAAAGTGCTGGGATTACAGGCTTGAGCCACCGCGCCCGGCCCCGAGTACTAGCAATTTCTATTGCTAGGCAGTCATATGAGTGCCAACACTGAGTATTTTTCATTTTGAAAAGTCTTTGCCAATTTTCTAAGGCAAGAGATATCTGTAAGGGATATTTTTAGTGTTTGAAGGATCTGTGTTGGCAGATAGATGATAATCTTTAGGTCTTTACTATTTGTCTTTTGCTATTACGTTCTAGAGTTGGCAGGCAGCAGCAGATAGGCATGTGGAAGAAGGAGCCTAGAACAGGAAATTCACTGGGGAGACAGGGAAGGCCTTTCAGCAGGAATGACATTCTTTAGTTCTGTGTCAGGGCCATAGTATGGCCACCATGGAGATGGATTTTCACCCATCCTGTGTACAAGGGGACATAATGATTTGGTACACTGACTGGGCATGGTGGCTCATGCCTATAGTCCTAGTACTTTGGGAGGCCAAGGGGGGTGGATCACAAGGTCAGGAGTTTTAGACCAGCCTGGCCAACATGGTGAAATCCTATCTCTACTAAAAATACAAAAATTAGCCAGGTTCGTGTCACGTACTTGTAATTCCAGCTACTCGGGAGGCAGAGGTTGCAATGAGCTGAGATTGCGCCACTGCACTCCAGCCTGGGTGACAGAGCAAGACTCGGTCTTGGGAAAAAAAAAAAAAAAGAGAGAGAGAGAGAAATGATTTGGTACACTTGGGTAAATATGTGTATAGTGAGTCTGGGAAAAGGTGCGTGGTGAAAGATTTCGGTTTGGAATATGATGTGTTATGTCAAGTGACATGAGGTTTTGCTGTTTACTTTATAACCTGTGTTTATGTTGGCAGACATAGGCAAACGAATAAAATAAAAATCACCTATAATCCTGCTTCCCAGAGATAACCTAGTAGCATTTCCAGTGTTGTAGTCCGTGGACATGCTTGTGTATATTTTGTTTTCTACTCTGCTTATTTACTTGTTAGTATAGCTTGATAACATTTCCACACTATTACATTATACCACAACCTCATGTCTACTGTATATTTCCATCTCACTCATTATTTCAGTTGTTCCACTATTTCATTGTTCTTGCAGCCAGCTCTTTGTGCACATGGACCAGGTTTGTTAATCAAGGTTGCAATTGTTGGCTCAGTCTCTTTTGAGTGTGGGGTGCTGGAAATAGCGATGAGTAGGAATAAGAGCCTTAGATTCTGATAAATGGTGCTCACCTGTCTTGTGTCCCTGGGTAATTCACTATGTGTCTGTAGACCTCCCTGCCACCTGTGGCAGCATGGTATTATGGGGGATCAAAGTCATGCTGGGACTGACACCAGCAAGGAAGTGAGAGCCATCACAGAGCAGCCCTCCTCTGGAGCCGTGATATTACACACCCCATGGCAGCTGGTGTAACTCAGAGACCTGCAGACAAATTCACTGTCAGAGTCAGGTGAAGACTGGGCACACAGCAGATCTGGCCAGTCCTGCTCTTTTTAATCAGTGAGATGTATAGTTTAGGGAAAAAGAGATAGGACTTCCGGGACAGGGTAGTGATTGTCCTTATTGTTTTGGGTTTCCATTTTCCTTCTGGCACATAGACAGCAGTTGCACTAACTTGTTTCCCATTTGTGATTGTGATTTCAAGATGATGGCTTTGGAGGAGGCAGGTGTGTTTTGTGTGTGTGTGTGTGTGTGTGTGTCAGAGAGAGAGGGGAGACTAAGTGACTGAAATAGGCTGTTAGTTGCCTGAATGACGGCTCCTCATGGCTGAGGCTGACTTGATGCCAAGTGTTAGCAGGATTGAGAATGGGAAGGTTGGATTCTACAGCTGTTGCCATTGCCACGAACAGGCACTGAGACACTCCCTGGGGAAGAAAGCACCATTTGTCCACTTGACACTGGCTTCTGTCTTAGCCCTGTGCATGTCCTCTAGGCCTTGAGTAGCGTTGGCTGTGTGGTGCTGCACCTGTGCCCAAGGCCTTCTTGCGAATCAGAAGAACCTTTGAGGTCACAGACAAAGTACTTCTTAAAACAGTAGACAAAGGCCCAGGTTGGCAGCATGTACCTAGAGGCCCCACAGGATAATTTCTAGGTCATGTTTAGTTCCAAACCCACCTCAAAAGTATGACCTATAAGACTTTCTTGTAAATGATTCCTGTGCCATCCCTCCCCTAGAAAGCGAAAGCCATTGAGCTTACATATGCAATTATGCATACTGCCATGGGATCTGCTTCGTGTTCATTATGATGGTATTCCTCAGCCGGGCGCAGTGGCTCACGCCTGTAATCCCAGCACTTTGGGAGGCCAAAGCGAGTGGATCACCTGAGGTCAGGAGTTCGAGACCAGCCTGGCCAACATGGTGAAAACCTGTCTCTACTAAAAATACAAAAATTAGCTGGGCATGGTGGTGGGCACCTATAATCCCAGCTACTTGGGAGGCTGAGGCAGGAGAATCACTTGAACCTGGGAGGCAGAGGTTGCAGTGAGCCGAGATCGTGCCACTGCACTCCAGCCTAGGCAGAGAAGTGAGACTCCATCTAAAAATGAAATGAAATGAAATGAAATAAAATAAAAATAAAATGCCGGGCGCGGTGGCTCAAGCCTGTAATCCCAGCACTTTGGGAGGCCGAGACGTGCGGATCACGAGGTCAGGAGATCGAGACCATCCTGGCTAACACGGTGAAACCCTATCTCTACTAAAAAATACAAAAAAAAAAAAAACCCTAGCCGGGCGAGGTGGCAGGCGCCTGTAGTCCCAACTACTCGAGAGGCTGAGGCAGGAGAATGGCATAAACCCGGGAGGCGGAGCTTACAGTGAGCTGAGATCCGGCCACTGCACTCCAGCCTGGGCGACAGAGTGAGACTCCGTCTCAAAAAATAAATAAATAAATAAATTTTAAAAAAATAAAAATTAAAAATTAAAAAAAATAATAAAATAAAATAAAAAAGTATTCGTCATCCTGGGGCTGCCTCCAAATAGGGGTTGTTGGAAATTCCCAGGGAATCGCAGACCTGGCACTTTGGACAGTGATTTGATGGTTAGTCGAGGTGAGTTTTCAGCTGTCAGAACGAGGAGGGAAAAGGGCTTTGCTTCTGTTTCGGTCCTGAGAGTGAGCCTGGAAGAGTGACACTCAGAGCCGGATCATTTGTGGTGGCCTCGGCATCATAGAAAGCTTGCCCCTTTTCCCTCTGATGAGCTCATGAGGTTGGGTGGTGTGTGTTTGTGGGGATGTTTATGGCAGGGGCTGGTTGCTTCTTTTCTTGTTCCCTTTCTTGGCTCTCTGGGATGCTGAGTGGCCCCTGGCTCTTGTGTTCTCCACTGATTAGGCATGGCCAGGCAGCTGCTTCAGCCAGGGTGGAGTCCTGTGCCTTTACCCACAGGACTGCCTGTTTTGCTTTGTAGAAACTCCAAGAGGAGGAGGAGGAGAGCAACACCAGCAAAGTGCCCACTGCTGTGTCAGAGGATCATCTCTGAGAGGAAGGTGGTGACAACTCAGGGAACATGAACACCCCACCTTTTCCTTCGGCACGGCTCTCACTGCCAGCACAAAGGGCTTCGCTAGAGACGTTTTTGGAGGGAACCAGCGGGACTATTTGTGGCTTGGATGGCCTATTCCTCCTAGAACCCCCGTAAGAGCTTGGATGATTTAGTTGGAGAAAATTGTACCTATCACCAAATGCCCGTTTGATTCCCACCTCCACCCCCTTTTAGGTTATGGGAGTTGGTGTTGGGACAGGGTGACGGAGAATTATTGGAGTCAATCCTAGCTTAGTCTCTTGCCTTCCCTCTTTTCCTCCATCCATCATGGACAATGCCTGAAAAATTTTCACAGGAAGAAAGCTTATTCAGGATATTAACTTGAACTTTCCAGTGTCCTAAGAGCCTCTCATGAAGCCCAGTTCTAAGAAGTGGCAAGCTGCTCTGCCGGGGTGATCTCCTGGGTCATTGGACTGACTGCTCAAGTTCTGCGGGGGAGGAAGCACCACTAGAACAACTCCATCGGAACAGCTCCACCAGGACTTGTGGCCCTAAATTTTCCTGGCCTAACGGGGTCTGTCTCCAAACCCTCTTTCCTAAGAGCTGAGCAAACCAAACATCAATAAACTTGACAAAAGACTTTGTTGTGGCCATGATGGAGACACCTACACGGGAGGGCTACCTACCTAGGTGTGATGGTGCTGGGGGCTACCTTCTGAGTATATTAGTGGAGGCCCATATTTGGGAACTCTGGCAGCTTGAGTTGGGAATGGGAAGGTTCTTTTTTACAGAAGTACTTCCCCAGGGACTTCTGTGTGTCACAGTCACCTCTGATGCCTTTATCTCGATGCTGCATTGGGAATCTCAGCCATTAGCCCAAGTGCTTGTTTTATTCCAAGGCAAGGTAATCCCAGCCAACTTACTCTAACCTTTGCTGAAAACTAATCTTGATTCATTCCACTCTGACAAATCCAAAGCTGCTTCTGAGAGATAAGAGGGAAGGGATAGAAGGAAAGGTGCCCCTTGAAATGGGAATTGAGTCTGTTAGAATTAAAAGCTCATCTCACGTCTGCTGGGGACAGTATTTGCACCACCAACCCCTCTCCTCACCTGCTTTGAGCGATAATCTTTATCAGATATTCTAAACTTAAAGGGATTCCCTTTAAACCAACTCAAGCTGACCTTTCTTATCTAGCCTGCTGTTTGGCTGTACTCATGGGCTTTGATAATATCTCCTAAAAATGAGATTTTGGTAATTTCTCCTATGCATTGGGCAACTGCCATCGTGACCACTCTGCTGTCTTGCTCCATCCACTGCCCTGGCCTCAGCATATCAGGGCAGCCTGTGCTGGCTGCAGTACTGTGGTGCTTGGGCCGCTGCCTGAGAGGAGCTGTGTGTGTGTGTGTGTGTGTGTGTGTGTGTGTGTGTACAGATTCGAGGAATGGATGCAAGGAACGTGCTGTATGTAATAGAATAAAGAAGTTCATGCTTTTGGCAGAAGTAGTGAGTCAGTGTGGAAGAGAGGTGAGGGTGTGCTTCACTTTTTGATAAAGATGTTTACTCATCAACCCTTCAAAAGGTATTAACACAATGTTTACCAAACCTATTGCTTTATTTGAAAAACATAATTTGTGTTTTCTGTTTGTAAGATCAGATGTTTCGAGGCAATAAAAACGTCTCAGAAAGTGGTCTGCCTTATCATTTGGTGGGGCAGAGATGGCTCTTAGAAGTCCGTCAAGACTGTGCCATATTCCTGAGGTCCCTGTCTCAGGTATGGGGAAGGGCTGGGCTGGGGTGGGGGAGTGTGAGGCTAGAGGAGCAGCAACTGTGGCCTTCCACAGGAGCATCTCACTGTTGCCAGACCTTACCATCTGGGAGGGATTTTTTTTAAAGACAAGGCTGTAAAGGTTACTGTTTGCCTACATGGAGGGGCTGCAACTCAACATCCAGCACATGACCCTGACCTCTTTCCACGCTGTGTACACGCTGGAATGTGAGTGACTGCGGATGAGAGTCCACTGTTGTTCCTGGCTCTGCCTCAAAGGGTGGTTGAAATGTTTGTTCTCTGATTACTTCAGCTATGCACCAGCTTGCTGTGGCTGGGGCCCATGGTTCAGTCCCAGCAGCTGCGGTCCTGCGTTACCATTTTTCTTCCTAACTGTCCAACTTCCTGTTACTCATCCCTCCCCAGTTGTGATCCCCTTGTGCATGTTACTTGAATACGCTGCTACTGTCTGTGTGCTGTACCTTTTTTCCCTAGAGAGTTGTACCGGGCCTATGGCATTCTAGCACCGTATCTATTAGCAATTCTTAGCTGAGGAACAATATTATGATTCTATTTTAAATGATCTAGGAAGGGACCCAAGCCTGGGCTGTTAAGAAATCTAATATCCATAGTGTCTGCTAAATACTCTAACTATACATCTCTTTAGATCCTTTGGGGCCCTGCCTTTACTAATCTGGAATCACTTTTTTTTTTTTTGAGATGGTGTCTCGTTCTGTTGCCAGGCTGGAGTGCAATGGTGCGATCTTGGCTCACTGCAACCTCTGCCTCCCTGGTTCGAGCGATTCTCCTGTCTCAGCCTCCCCAGTAGCTGGGACTACAGGCATGTGCCACCATGCCCAGCTAATTTTTATATTTTTAGTAGAGACGGGTTTCACCATGTTGGCCAGGATGGTCTCGATCTCTTGACCACGTGATCCGCCCGCCTCAGCCTCCCAAAGTGCTGGGATTACAGGTGTGAGCCACCACGCTCGGCCAGGGAATCACATTTCTATGACGCATGCTCAGAGGACCTAAATCATCCAATGTTTTCATTCACTCCTTTCATAAGAGGTCTTCATGTGGATCTGTGTTCAAACGTTAACTGTCATCACTGCTTTTCTTACTGCCTCCTAACAATATAGCTGGCAAGTAAAGAAAAGATAGTTCTTACTATTGAGATGTTTTTCTAGACACAGTGTTCTGGGCATACGACGCCTGGAATTTCTGCAACCAACTTTGGTACCATAAAAGAGGTTAGCCTGAGGATGCCAGCACAGATAGGTAGTGCTGAAAGAATCAGGAAGAAATGGAGCTAGTCTTGATCAAACCCTTCCTGAAGCTTATAATCTTGTAATTTTTCAGTTATATGAGCCAGTTATCTTTATTGTTTAAGCTAGTTTAAAGCAGGTTTTGTCTTTTCACCTAAAGAGCCTTAACTGATGAGAATTCCCAACATATTTAAGTGTAAACATCAAGCTTCTTATCACACACTTAACAAGCCCCCTGCCTCCCTTTCTGACCTTTTCTTTCACTTCCTAACTCTTCACCATGCTGTGATTATATAGATCTTACTCCTTGAAAAATACTATTTCTACCTTCCAGTTGCTCCTCCCTCTGCTCTAACAGCCTGCTCCATATCTTAAGACATTTGACTCCTGGGCATTCAAGTCTCAGTTCAAATCTCACCTCTTAGCCTGGGCAACATAGTGAGACCCCATCTTTTCCCACCCCCCAAAATATTAGCTGGGTGTGATGGTGCACATTTGTAGTCCCAGCTACTTGGGAAGCTGAGGCAGGAGGATCACTTGAGTCCAGGAAGTTGAGCTGCAGTGAGGTGTGATTGTGCCACTGCACTCCAGCCTGGGTGACAGAGTGAAACCCTGTCTCTAAAAAACAAAAAAATCCCATCTCCCCAGGGAGGACTTTCTGATGATAATTTATGTTCCCCAATGCCCACCCCACATTCCTTCTTGACCAAAATACCTTGTGTTTGTCAGAGTTCTTATCACTATTTGAAGTTCTTTATTCATATATTGGCTTGTTGATTCTGTTACCTTGACTACAATGTAAGACCCACAGGGCAGGGGCATTGCTTGTGTTGTTCATTTCTCTTTCCCAAATGTCTGGTATGGAGAAGTACTCAACAAATATTTGCTGAAATAGCAATGGCCTTTTGGATACATACACTGTGTATGAGGGTCCAGCTGGGGGAGGCCCTCTGGGTAGGGTATAAGAGCAACTGTCCATTCCAGTGCATTCTCCTCGGGGTTTAGTTGTCTTCTTCCCATGTCATGCAGTTATTTCATCTACGCTGCCTAGTTCTATTTTTTTGTCTCTGCTCTCTCAAGAATCTGTTTCTTCTTTAGGAGGAAACAAGAAAGGGCACTTAGTGTTTAGTTGTGAACGCAGAATCTTGAAGGTGCGAAAAAAGATTTGACTTCAAGAATACAAGAGGAATGAGCAAATGACAGTAAGGAGCTGGAGGCAGCCAGGCTGACCTGTGTCTTGAGCTGTCCTACTCACTATGGTGTATTCAATCAGGCATAAAGCTGTGATTCTCCTAGAGCTCAGAGAAGGCAGCCGTGCTCTTGTCTTAGCAGAGGTCAAAGTACAAGGACTGATCAGAGCAGAGGGTTTTTCTATTTATTACAAAAGTTGTTACACAAATACAGCTGACCAGAAGGTCTAAAAACAGCCCAGACTCTTCCATCCCTCATGCATCTGTAGACAGAGGGAGAGCCATGGTCTTGCTCACACACAAGGGAGCCCTTCTTAGAAGAACTGCCTGTCCCTTGGAAGGTTCAGAGTCTTGGGTCCAGCAGCAGAGAGGAGCCCAACGTGCGTGGACAACCCCTTGAGGCAGCCCTTGGTCACAGCTGCTCTGGGTGGGCAGCGGGTTTAAGTTTCATAGTTCACATGTTCCCACCACACAAGTCAAATCAAGGCATGAAAATAAAAGGGAAAAAGGGGAAGGCTGGAAACGGGAATCCTGGAAAGAGGCTGCAGGTGGGGGAAGGAGACACAGTGGGTTTCCGAGGAGCTGTCAATTTCTTGACTTGGATGGAGTTATATAGTATTCACTTTAAAATTATTCTTTAAATTGTACATACATGTTATATACTTTTCTGTATGCGTATCTTTAAATTTTAAAAATTAAAAATAAAAAAGAGGCTAAAAGTGAATAAAGGGGCTGATGATGGAACAGAAAAGAAGAAATTAAAGAGGAGAGACGATGAAGGAAGAAGATGGCCAAGGCAGAAGACGATAAAGTCCCGGAGGTGGTAATGCTGGCCTCAGTTTCTCTTCTTCTGTCTGGATACTGGTTCTACTTCTAGGTACTGGAGCCCGACTAGCATACCCAGGATGGAGAAACCTTAAATACAGAGGAAAGATTAGTGACTGACACAAATACAGCACCTTTTTTTCCCTCTCTCCTGTGTCCACCCTCTGTACTAGCTCTCGAGCTGGGACAGTTCCTATAGGAGGTCTAGGGTGGTTGGATGCTTACTTGCCACCATCAGAGGGGCCAGGACGCCAATTGTGGGAGCTGCAGTTCCATAGACAAACAACTCAGAGAGGAAATGCCCCAGGGCGAGGAGGAAGGTCCAGAGTGTGATGTGATAGAGCCTACAAGGAAGCAGACAGAAATGGGAACCAAAGTTACTATTTGTTCAGAACAGAGGAAAATGATCAGACTTGATAAATACAAATAAGAACCCAGGATGTGATTCAGGCTTAAAAGAAAGGACACTTGTTCCTGAGGAAGACCTGGTTATTTGATCACACCAATATTCTCATCTAGGGCAAAACTGAAGGTGTCAACTGCTAAACTGAGAGGAGAATGGTTCGGGCACCCGGAGTGAACGTCCAAGTCTCAGCAAAGTGGTGAACTCAGCTATAGTAAAGCAGAGCCTGAATTATGACAATCCCAGGCAGTGTAGACAACTTTGGATCCAGCATGCTTACATATTCTATTTATCCAAATTGGTTGACTCTGCAGTCTAATCCCATCTGGCAGGCGTCTGGCCACGCATTTGTTGGTGTTTATGTGATGGATGCCACAGAATGAATGGCTTCATGAGGAGTAAGGAGCAAGGATACCTCTGGGGCTTTTAGATGCTCTTGAAATATACGTTGGTTACTTTGTGTTTTAGCCTAGAAAAGCAGTCACATTGAGGACATGGTGACAACCTCATGGGAAGAGAACTTGTTTTTCAGCTTTGACGATAAGGTAGAGAAGAGTCAGGCTACTAGGTGACTGACCACTTTGTTTGCTGACATCTTTTTTTTAGGTATAAAATTTTTTTAAATTATGAAATACCTCACACATACAAAAAATTTACCGAACACTGTAATGAACATCAATGCAACCAACACCCAGCTCCCTCAGATCTTAACCTCTTGAGACTTTGTTTCAGAGACTCTTTTCTAAGAAATACAGACTTACAGAGTAGAGTTAAAGCATCCTGTGTATCCTTATCCTGCTCTGAGCCTGTTCTCCCTCACCCCCACAAGTAACTGGTATCTTACATTTGATTTGTATCTCTCCTGTGCATGTTTGTATACTTTTTTTTTTTTTTTTTTTTTGAGGCAGACTCTTGCTCTGTCTCTCAGGCTGGAGTGCAGTGGCACAATCTCGGCTCACTGCAACTTCCGCCTCTTGGGTTCAAGCAATTCTCCTGCCTCAGCCTCCCAGAGTAGTTGGGACTACAGGTGCATGCCACCATGCCCAGCTAATTTTTGTATTTTTAGTAGAGATGGGGTTTTGCCATGTTGGCCAGGCTGGTCTCAAACTCCCGGCCTCAAGTGATTGATCTGCCTGCCTTGGCCTCCCAAAGTCCTGGGATTACAGGTGGGAGCCACCGTGCCTGGCCCATTTGGAAACAAGTATGTATGTGTGTTGACTTTCAGTCTCCAGTTAGGGAGGGAATAGGATCAGAATGCACATCAGAAGTGAATGGATCAAAGTCCTAGGCTAGAAAGGGCTGGAAACAGAAGTCAGCATTTGCAGCTGTCCTGTGTGGGCAGAGGGGAAAGTAAATGGTAACTGAGATAAAGATAAGTCTGGGTTAGGCCAGGCATGGTGGCTCAAGCCTGTAATCCCAGCACTTTGGGAGGCCGAGGTAGGCGGATCACGAAGTCAGGAGTTTGAGATCAGCCTGGCCAACATGGGGAGACCCTGTCTCTACTAAAAATACAAAAATTAGCTGGGCGTGGAGGTGCGTGCCTGTAATCCCAGCTACTAGGGAGCCTGAGCCAGAAGAATGGCTTGAACTCAGGAGGTGGAGGCTGAAAGGAGCTGAGATTATACCACTGCACTCCAGCTTGGCTGACAGAGCAAGACTCTGTCTCAAAAAAAAAAAAAAAAAGATAAGTCTGGGTTGTCTTTGCTCACTTCAAAAGCACAACAAGCAAAAGAGATATCCCTTATACTCATCAGCAATCCTTCTTCATGGTACAGGTCTTTAAAATGATTATTCAACCCTCCATTCCTCTTAGTCACCCTGAGAGGTAGAACAGGTATCTATTCTCATTTTATGGATGAAGTGGCCAAGGTGCAAGCAAGGTGAATAATGGACTTGCCACTGCAAAGCTAGTTACCAACAAAACTGGGGCCAGAACTAAACACACTGCTTCCAAAAGTATGTGTCAATCTAGGACAAGTAAACTGTAGTTTCAAGTTTGGAAAAAAAAAAAAAAATAAGGTTGAAGAGATCAAAGGGCTAATAGCCCTGCTTCAAATCTCACTTAAGTCAGTCTTTCTTTAAACTAATTGGATCTCTAATATTTAGATGTGCAAAATCAGGAATTAAAATCATGACCTCCAGGGCTGCTAAGAAGAGACTTAATCAAGATCATGTAGATAAAAGCTGGCATAATAAGAGGAGGTCAATAAATATCAGCGTGTCCTGTTTCCCCAGATGCCAAGAGCCTGAATAAGACAGAAAAACATCTTAATGTGAAGCTGGCATTCTGACAGCCTCCCTTGGTGACCTGAACAAACTGTTTTCACCTAGATTGTGATGATGACTCTTGCTGGGAAGAAAGCTTGAGCCCCCTCCAGTGGCCAGAGCCGGTTACGGCTTCTGATTGCCTGCAATTGTTCCACCGTGGTCTGTTTGAGTACCCAAGACAGGTAGAATTCAGGAGCCCCAGCTTCTCTTTCACCCTCACCTGCTGACGCTGCATACACATACAACGGTTTACTTGTGGGTTCCTCTTTTTTCATGGATCGTGATTTCTGTTCATTCCTGCTTCTTAAGGAGGAATGTGAGAAAGGTAAGTGTGGGTGGCTACTCTAAAAAGAGCACATCACTCTACTTCTTCAGTAGAAGAAAGGCTGATTCTTTCGTAAAGAAGTGGAGGGGCACGATGCAGGCCACTGGATAACGGCCTGCCAGTTTGCTATGTCAGTTCCAGAGAATTTTCAGACTTTAATGAAGACCTGTTAGGTCTATTATGTTTTCTAGGCTTGGAGGGAATGTAATCTATGAGTATTTTGTTATCCACATTCTAAGCTAATGCATTAAAATGATTAACAGTTCCCATTACTCAAAGTAACAGGTACGCCTCACATCTGATTTCCAACAAAAGGATGCTAAAGCTCTTCCTTCCCTTACATACGTCTTGTTGTGAATGTCAATGGCACAGAGGCAGCGAATCACCGATGAGAGCAGCGTCCAGATCCCAAAGGTCCGAGCTTGGAGGCCATTCACTGTGTAGCAGAAAAAAGCAAGAGTGTTGAGAAGGGGAGGTTTGGGGTTCCTTCCAAACTCCTCCTATTTCACTGGTGGTTCATGGGAGGTAGGGAGCTGGACCTGACCTCTCTGTGGCTGGCAGGATGGAGGTCCTGGTGGCAGCATGGGAATTAGAAGGAATTCCAGAATGAGAACTTCTCAGATTCTCTTCGAATGTCTACAGTTGGAAGGCAAGTTCCAAGAGTGAAAACCCACAAAGAGCCCAGTTAGGCAAATAACTCCTAGATATAGTAATTTATCCCTTCTGTCCTGGAAGCCAAGACAGTCTGGATCAGGACAGGTTTTGGGGAATGTTGTAGAGACTGATCTGGAAATACAAGATGCCCAGGAGGCCAGTAGACTTTCAAGGCTGATCCGGGAGAGAACTCAGAGATACTGGGGACCAATTTAGATGCCCACATATCATCTTTAACATATGTGAGTGCTTGGGTCTCTTCCTGCATCCAGATCTATGCTGTTGGATGAACCAATACCAGGCTGGTTTCCTGTATGCATGGCAGTGGGACAAAGCACTGTTTCTTTGTTGCTTGCTGGGGGCACCCTGCTCTTGGTAGCTTTGTTCTGACATTGCTGTATTAAGTATCTTGCCCTGAAAGTATGGGTCATATTCCACCATAACAGTGGTTCTTGACTCTGGACATTTATTACAGTCAACTGAGGCAGTTTTATAAAATTACAAGGCCTGGGTACCAGACCAACTATACGTATTCTCTGGAGGAGGGTCCCAGGCATAAGTATTTTCTAGAAACTCCCTGCTTGGGTGATTTCAATGCAAAACCATTGAGCTAAGGCATCCAGTGGCTCGGGGATGCCAAAACAGTGGAGGATACTTCCTTTGCTGGTCTACTGCCCGCTGAATGAGATAACTTTTACGGGACGAAATTGACAACTGAAAGGTCTACTAATGTTTACTTAGGCTTTAAGGAGTTTTCCAGCCTTTGGAAAACCAGACAGCTCTCCCAAATTCAGAATACTGAAGACCATTAGATGGTAGTGAGAAAAACTTCCGTATGCCAACCAAATATCTAGCATTCGCCCTGGATAGCTACCTTCTTTATAAACCAATTTGATAGCTTTTCTTATGAGAAGACTGAGGACTTTTCTCTAGTTAAGAGTACTCAACCAGCCCTAACCCGATTAGGTATGAGGTGAAATTCTGTGGGACACTTTAGAGCACTGCCACGTTCAGAAGAGTACCATGAAGGCCCCTAGATCACAAGGGAGATGGCGGCTTCAACTTCTGTGCTGGCTGAACACACACACATACACACACACACACACACACACACACATACACACAAAGTTCTGCTCAGCTATATGCCCTTAAGTCACATGACCTCTGGACTTCTTTGCCTCAACTTTAAACTCAAAGGGCTAGACCAGATGACCTCTAAAAATCTGTGAATCTGTATAGTGTTCCATGACCACCTGAGGGCAGCATTTGAAGGTGAAAAGATTGAATTATTCTGCTCACTTTCCCAGGTTCTTTACTCTCATTATATTTGAGCTTTGCTTAAAATGAGCCTTAGCCTACTTAATTTCATTTTATACTCAGACACTGCAGAAAAACGAGCTAGGTCAGAGCCTGAATCTGGGTTAGCTATAAATGTGACACAGAATTGTCATCTGCTGTGAAACAGTGCTGCAGCTTAAACTACCCCACACACCAGCGTGATGAAGTGCAAGCTGAAACGGACAAACACTCTCAGCAGAGAGGCTCAGGAAGCCAGGAAAGGCTGCCATGGGCCTTCTTAAGTTTCATTTTGGGAGACCAACTGGAAGGGATTTTAAATATTTTCTCAGGGACTATGTCATGGAAGACCTTGAATTAATAACTCTCCATCTGTAACATGGAATATGAGTCATGTAAGCCCTAACCTGATTCTGAAGAGGGCTTTGAGATCTATGTAAAGCTTCTTTATGGCTTTCTAGTGAGGTATCACAGAGTCACCAAGTAAGTCTATTTCCTCACTTGCCCTTATAATGTTTTTTTTTTTTTTTTTTTTAAATACACGAATTGCCCAGGGTAGTGTAAAATGAATGAAAAGTATTCAGAGAAGCTTGGGGGAAAAAGGGTCAAGTGCTCACCACAAAGTCTATTACTCCAGTGGCTGCCAAAGGCTAGCTAAGGCAGCAAGACAGCATCACAATTATCTGGGAAGTTTTTCAGCAACTGGATTCCTGAGCTCCACCCAGGTTCAATAAATAGGTTCGGTGAGGGAAATGGGTACCTGTGTTTTTTGAAGTTTGCTAGGTTATTCTGATGTACAGCCTGGCTTGGGAACCACAGCATAGGGCCAGTCCTACAAAGGATGCAGAAATTCTTTGATTTCTTACCAAGGTTTGGCTTGCCAGTGTACAGCTTTTCATAGAGAAAGGTGTGGTCTCGGAAGCTCTGCAGCGTGTTCCCCATGGCTATGATGGACACCATAACCAGCCAACTTCTTAACACATTCAGGAAACGGCTCATGACTCCCCTCAAATGTGGGAGGGCTTTTTGCCTTGGAAACAAAGGCAGAGGACATGAGACAATGAGGGCCAGTCTATGTTAACCATAAGCAGGAAGGGAGGAAGAATGAAGCAGGCCAAAAAAAGATATTTAGTCACACTAATAGTGGTGAATGAACAGTATACTTTGCAATAAGTGGCACAGTACTTGTCTTTGTCTAAGCAATTTCTCCAAAATATTACCCTAAATCAGAGCTCCTTTTTCTGGGTTGGAATCAGTCCTCTATCTTTACTTCTATACCTTCACGTTTTCATGCCATTCCTTTGTAATGCAAGTAGTTCAAAGGTGATTATAACTATACTCACAGACACCTGCCAGGCTATTGATGACAGATTCTTCCAAGCCTATGGAACTTTATACATTTGAGTGGGACTTACGGTGTGAGGTCACTATTTACAGCCCTAGGTTTTCTGGACTCTGGTTCTCAGGTATACCATGCTCCATAAACTAGAAGAACAATCTAAAAGTTAAAAATAAACTGCTGTGTGTCAACTCAAAATAAAATCCTAAGCCCACCACGGACTGAACAGAGGCCCTCTTGGCCTAGGGGACCCCAGAAAAATCCTAAAACTGAGCCCCTAGCCATGACGAGATGGGAGGTCTGACATGCCCTGTTATATCCCTTCCTTTTTCAGGTTTAGAGACAGCAACTTACCAGCATTAAAGTTAAAATAGAGATCATAAGAATGACAGAACAGATTCTTTGTGCAATAAGGTACCAATTTATAAACAAGACCTAAGGCCATGCCAGGCAAGGGTTAAGTCACACACTCCCACATTTAAAGAATAAAACTTATATTCTGCCACAAGGTTTTTTTTTCGCCAGCAGCTAGACAAGCACTGGCTTGAGATAAGCAACATTAAAACAACTACAGCTCATCTAGCTCACAGAGGCTGACTACATGACCCCTATTCCACCAGCTATAACTACACTTTTGATTGGACAAGAGACTGATTTCAGTAACTTTCTCCAGATAAGACCACCAACCATGGACTGCTCCTGGCCAGTATAGCAAGATCACACACTTGAGTGTCTTGGTGTCCTGAAAAGACTTTTTGACGCATAGAGCCTAGGTGTGATAGACTTAAATGTTAGGTCTCTACTCCAAAGTGAACAGAGGTCATATGTGGTTACACATGATTGTTCAATATGCACGTGTCAGGACCACCTTCAGGAATATTCATAGTTCCTCCTGTAAGCTGTTGAACATGTATGTTTAGCCAACCTGTTCAGCATAAAGCTCTACCCCAAACCCTTCTCCTTCAAAGCACCTGTCTCTGATCTTAGTGGGAGGCACTCTTCCCTGTTGGGCAGCTGTAACCCTTTGCAAGAGATAAAGCCTCTTTTCTTTTTCCAAATTTATAAATTGTGCGTGTTTAAGTTAACATGTGACTTTAGGACTAGTAAGAAAATTATATAGTGAAGGAAACAGCCATCTTGGTGTTGGGCTGCAAGATAATAACAAGTTTCAGTCATTGAGCACTTACACCATGAACTGTGCCAAGCACCTAAAACATATTACCATTTAATCTTCACAGTGAGATAGGCAGGCACTATTAATATTTCCATCTTACAGATGAGGGCTGGAACGGAGAGGTTAAACAAGTTTCTTAAGGTCACACAGCAAAGTCGGCAGAGTTGAGATAAGAATCATGGTCTGTTGGACTGCTGCAGTGCTACCTCACTGTTTGAGATTATTTTAATGAAGTTCCCATTTTTTGATAAAGAAAAGCATACCATATCCTCTTCTGTCTTCAAGTTGTATAGAAAATACAATTAGATTACATACTTTTTATTTTTTAATTTATTATTATTATTATTGAGACAGGGTCTTGCTCTGTCACACAGGCTGGAGTGCAGTGGCATGGTCATGGCTCATTGCAGCCTCGAAATCAAAGGTTTAAGTGATTTGCTCACCTCAACCTCTCCACTTGGGCTCAAGTGATTCACTCACCTTGGCCTCGCCTCCCAAAGTGCTGGGATTACAGGTGTGAGCTACAGCACCCAGCCTTTTTTTTTTTTTTTTTTAAGGCTTAGATCAACTCTTGTTGAGTAGTAATTTCAGTTAGTCTGATTTAAATAAAACCAAAATAGATAAATAATCTAATAATGGAATGACTTTTTCCCATCCTCATTATTATTTTCTCAGTCCATGGTTTATCTGTTGTCAGGTTAACCTCTTGGGCCTGAAGTGGTAATAAACTAACAGGCTTTTTCTGTCACTTTGGCAATATAAATTTCAGTATTGTTCTATGTTACCCAGTGAGATAGATATTACAGTCAGCAATGGTCCAAGGCAGTGTGAAACACCCTCCCCCCCCCCCCAAAAAAGCAATAAAGAGATCTAGAGAAGGAAGGGTGAATTGATGAGCCCTTCAGGGAGAGCTGATCACAAAGGTGGTCTCTGTCCAAGACTGAGGGTCTACTGGATATCATAGGCCATTATCACTTGGGCCAAGATCCACCTATCCTCTTTATTTTCTCACCCTTTCTCAAGAGGAGACTCCTCCAGGGTTTAGAAAAGCTGCATGAATGCACCTCTCCACTTTTCTGCACAAGTACGCCTTCCATTTCACAGAAGCTCTTAGAAATCCCAACAGATAGCTGATGAGGACAGAACCTGAGCACTTCTGAATTGCTCTGCCAATTTCTCAACCTAATTTCCCTAAAGCTTTAGGGCCTCCTAGAGTGTATATAACATCTATTTCCAAATTTTGTCCTGGCCCTGGCCCAGTCCAGCCAAGCCCAACCCAGCCCAGCCCAGCATAGGTGTGCTGTTAAAACTTAATCAGGAGAGAGGGATTCTTATCTTGGCCCTACCACTCAGTAGCTGTGTGACCCTGGGCAAGTCATTTGCACTTTTCAGTCTCGGTTTCCTCATCTGCAAAATGGAGATAGAAATATCAACCCGAAGGGTTATTGTAAGAATCATATGAGAAAAAGTGAAGGCTCTTTGTACAGTGCTAGGCTTATAGTGGCTGCTCATTCGCTCATCCATTCCTTCTTTCCTTGAATTCACCAGCCTTCTCCATCTTCCTGGCTCCCCCTTGTCATCGCCTCTCGAACCCTTTTCCCCCCAAAAGGTTGCCTTCCAGGTATCTTCCTTCCATCTCACCTCTATTTTTCCAGATTCTCCGATCCTCTCAATCAGAAGCAACACAGACACTTACACCCCTCTTCTCCCCCATATTCTCCTTACCTGGCGACCGGACCCCCAGCACAGCAGTGGCAGCAGCAGCCGCCGCAAACAAGCTCCCCCAGAACAGCTCCAGCCGGGAGTCCACCTGAGCCATTTGCCCCCACCCCCTCCCTCAGCCCTGCTCCAGGATTGGGTCGTTTCCTTTAGTCCTCTCTCTGATTGGCTGTCCCGGTTTTGCCCGAGCAGGAGATGGGGAGTGAACCCCTTTACTGCCAATCAGCGGTTGCCGCTGCCTAAGCCTCTCCCCAGGTACGCCGCTCACGCCGTAAACCCTCCCGTTGGACCTAGCGGAACTCCGGGTTTGGATCAACCTCTTAGGGGCGGAGAAAAAAACAGCGGAAAAAAAAAAAAGACTCTTTCTGCTGAGGGCAGGGCTCTGCGCCCGCGCTGCGCGGCGGTGACGACATTCGCCCGCGTCCGCAGCTGAGCGTTATCAGCGCCTGCGCAGTGGCTCCCAGCGGGCGGTTGCTTGTTGGTTGTTGTAGTAACCGGGGAAGCGCCGTCGGCGGCTGACCTGAGCCTTGCTGGGGAAGGAAGAGGGAGGTAGGCGCAGAGCGTGGTCCACGCCTACTCGCCCCGAACCATGGGAAGATGAGACAGGTAAACGCCTGCTCCGGCGCGCATCCCTACCCTAGGGAGGAGCGTTCCCGGGTCCAGGCTGGAGGTGGCCGCCGCACTTCCCGCTCAGAGCCCGGGAGTAGCTGTTGGCTTCCGGGCGCGCCGCGTTGATTCGCGGCAGCGGGGTCGTACTGTCCTTTCCGGGGGGAACATCTGCGGACCTCCGTGGAATTGGGGTGAGCTGGGTTTGGGGCTGAGAAGCAGATTCCTTTAGGGCGAGGAGTGTCCTTAGGCTAGTGTCTTTAATCTTCCGATCGACCTGTTTCTCCCCGCTCTGCAGGCAGCCTAGGAAAGGTTGGCATCCCTTCCCGTTTAGAGGTTTTGTTTAAACTTAAAGGACTTCCCAACATTTTGGGAAAGATTAAGAAATCCCCTTGAGAATCCCCTGAAGAAAGCCATTGAAGTCGTTAGACATTGCCCACTGCGCCGAAGATCATTATCGGGGTCGGTTTTTTTTTGTTTTTTGTCTGATTTACAGTCTCATCGTATTTATGAATGTATGGAAAAGTTAAGAAGGATTGACAGCAAGTAATTATCGCTGAGTAATGGGATTATGGTCATTTAAACATATTCCTTTTCTTAATTTGTAGTTCCTATTTCTTCTTCTGACACACACAACGAACATGTACTTTTTTACTTTGGAAAAAATATTTTAAGTTAGAAATGCAGTGTTGGAAATTTCCCAATTTTATTGTCTATTTGAGAGTCATATCAAAGTTTGTGATTTTTAGTAAGGAAGAATAATTTTTAAGAGTGGAAGGGCATTCCCCCCTCCCCCCCAACTATTTATATGGACCTTTGATTCAAGAGAATATATTCATCTTTCGGTTCATTGTTGAATTTATTTTACGGGAAACATGAT
Source organism: Trachypithecus francoisi (assembly GCF_009764315.1). Taxonomy (NCBI): domain Eukaryota; kingdom Metazoa; phylum Chordata; class Mammalia; order Primates; family Cercopithecidae; genus Trachypithecus; species Trachypithecus francoisi. Next base: position 31,575,214 of record NW_022681468.1, on the reverse strand, counting down.
GGCATCTTGTCAGAGTGCTTGTCATAGAGCCTAAATAAATATTTTCAAGGTTTTTTTTTTTTTTTTGAGACGGAGTTTTCTCTCTTGTTGCCCAGGCTGGGGTGCAATGGCGCGATCTTGGCTCACCGCAACCTCCGCCTCCCGGGTTCAAGCGATTCTCCTGCCTAAGCCTCCCGAGTATCTGGGATTACAGGAATGAGCCAACACACCCGGCTAATTTTTTTTTTTTTTTTTTTTTTTTTTTTTTAAGATGGGGTTTCTCCATGTTGGTCAGGCCGATCTCGAACTCCCAACCTCAGGTGATCCGCCCGCCTTGGCCTCCCAAAGTGCTGGGATTACAGGTGTGAGCCACCCTGCCTGATCTGCAAGGGTCTTAAACCTTGAGTTTTTATTTATTTATTTTTAACCCAGGCCAGGTTTGTCTAGCAAGGAATATATGTTTTAGGGAATCAGTCACCTGCCTCAGACTGCCCTGAAAGTGAAGAGTCTATCCTTTTGGTGCATATTCGATTTAGTAAATAATGAGAAACTCAAACTTAGTAACAGCTCTTCAAATATATAGAGCACAGACAGTATGTTTGAAAAAAATCTTGATTTTTGTGGCATATTGAGGCACTGTTATGGAAGATAAACTTATAGAGGTTGAGCTCTATTGAGGAATGTAGTCATTCTCATTACTTAGATTACCAGCAATAACCAATAAATAGACAACTGCATTGTGTTTCAGGTCAGTTGATCTGATCAAGTTGATTTCTTGCAGGAATTTGTGCCATCCAAATTAGGCTTGATCCAGTGAATCTGCTAGGAAAGGTCTCTGAGGCCCCTGTCTGCTGACTGCATGACAAACCCTAAAGGAAATGCCAGTCGTGATGGCCCGGGACCTGGAGGAAACAGCATCATCCTCAGAGGATGAGGAGGTCATAAGTCAAGAGTAAGTAATAGCAAGCCTGCTTTTGACCTGTGCTTTATACTCTTTTACTTATATACTCTTCTCTTCTACCTATATACTCTTTTATCTAGTGTCATTCCTTGGGGATTATCTAACTCCGGTTTTAGCTTCCATCCATAATGTCGTTTAAGGTCTTGTTATTCAGTCCCAATCAGCTATGAGAAATGAGATAAGGCTCTCTTTCTGGGCTCATAAGCGAACATCAACTCTAAATGTTGTGAAATGCAGGTAGTAGCTCTTGGTGAATCAACTCTTGCTCAGAGCTGCCAACATAGAAGATTTTGAAATGTTTCAGTATGGAAGAAAAGCATGTCCAAACTCTGTGACATTAGTTACGTTTGCTAATTTTCTCAAAAGCCTTTACAATGATAAAATGGTGGTAATATAGAGAGGTCAGGTAACTTACCATAGTAACTCTGAGACAGGATGTTAGAGTTCTATGGCCTGTGCTGCGTCAATTGAACCACGTTGCTTTCCTGAGTTCTTTTAGTTAAGAGTGCAGTTTCATGATTACTGGGTCATCACAATAAGAATGAATGATAATAGCCAGGCATGTTGGCTTATGCCTATAATTCCAGCACTTTGGGTAGCTTAAGTGAGTGGATCATCTGAGGTCAGGAGTTCAAGACCATCCTGGCCAACATGGTGAAACCCCATCTCTACTAAAAAAACAAAAATTAGCTGGGTGTGGTGGTCGGTGTCTGTAATCTCAGCTACTGGGGAGGCTGAGGCAGGAGAATGGCTTGAACCCGGGAGGTGGAGGTTGCAGTGAGCTGAGATTGTACCACTGCATTCCAGCCCGGCTGACAAGAGTGAACCTCCATCTCAAAAAAAAAAAAGAAAGAATGATAATGATAAATATAGCTACTACAGATGATGATAAAGGCTTTATCTTATCTATATCTTATATATTTTTAAATCTGAAGATGTTATTATGTACACTTTTTTAAACTCAGGAAATTTTTTTCACTTTTTTTCCACTTTTTTTTATCAGGAAATTTCCTCAGTGATGCATCGAGCGTAAATGATGCATTCAGATTTGAACTTAGCTTTTCTGGATTTTGATCACTTTGCTCTTTTGCCTCCTTTGATTATTACTTGACACAGAGTAAAGAGAGAATCTGGTTTAAAGGTAAAATTCATTTTTAAGATTCTCCGTGAGTCCTTTTGGATATGTGTGTACTGTGTAACCTGAAAAATAGAGATAATATCTCCCAGACTATTTTGTAGGGGTCTGGTTAGACTCAAATAGAATAATGTATGTGAAATTACTTTGTAAGTGCCTTACAAATGTAAGGCATCATTCTTATTGGTTTTAATATTGAATTTATGGTGGGCTTCTTATAAGATAGATTACTTGTTACTGTAATTTGAAGAAAATTGTTGAAGCATTAAGAAAGCTTTGAGGAAACATTTCTTATCAGTGTTAGGTCATAGAAACGAATAGAGATTTGAAAGTATATTTGGGTCATTCTTGTTCAGGATAATTAAAAGGATAATTCCCTCTGGTTGCTTTGTCTTTTTCTGACTTTGCTTTCAGTGTGCTGCCTTTTACCCATTTCATACAACTTTTTTTTTTTTTTTTTGAGACGGAGTCTCGCTCTGTCGCCCGGGCTGTAGTGCAGTGGCCTGATCTCAGCTCACTGCAAGCTCCACCTCCCGGGTTTACACCATTCTCCTGCCTCAGCCTCCCGAGTAGCTGGGACTACAGGCGCCCGCCACCTCACCCGGCTAGTTTTTGTTTTTGTATTTTTTAGTAGAGCCGGGGTTTCACCGTGTTAGCCAGGATGGTCTTGATCTCCTGACCTTGTGATCCGCCCGTCTCGGCCTCCCAAAGTGCTGGGATTACAGGCTTGAGCCACCGCGCCTGGCCCATTTCATAAAACTTTTAACTTCTGCTGCAAGTATCAGTCTTTCCCCTTTTTAAAGGTTGCTCTTTTACTCCATTACTGTCTCTCTTATTAGTGGGTTTACAGATTGGGCCTGACAAATGTTAGATTGAACTATATGAAACTGCCATTTTGGTAGGTCAGAAACAGTCAAATACTGACGATTGCAGATAGTTTGACCTAATATTATAGTAGGTACTTAGTAAATTCTTGCTGACTGAATAATGAAATGAAGGAATAAATGAAGGCTTTATACTTTACGTTACCTTAGATCAGAGTTGTTAACTTTTTTATGACATGGATTCCTTACCAGAATAATATTTTTAAGGCTTCAACTAAAATACATATCATTACAAAGAGTACTAATTACATTCAAATGCAGTTATTAAAACACATTTGTAACATAGTAATATGTGCTGTTTTACTAATACATTAAATAAGATCATTTAAAATCTGGGAAAGTTAAATTTTGTTTTCTAAAGACAACAACATGAAGACTGTTTTTGTTTAGTTTGTGTAAGATCAGTACACTGGGAGGGTGGTCTTTGATTAACAATTGTAGATGGGGGGACTGGGAAGCAGCATAGATATCTGGGCCACCAGTATGAGGTGTCATCATTTAGTGACTAAATGATTATTAGAAGGAGAGTTGCCCAATTGTTGTCCAGCCTGATCATGCTAGCATTTAGATAGAAAGACCATGATCACATGTGATCTAGGGGTGAGTCTTAAACTACTATAACTTAGAAGTAGTGACAAATGTAATATTTTGAGATATCTACAACACCTGTAATAAGGTATAAAAATACCTGTAATTGGCCAGGCGCAGTGGCTCACGCCTGCAATCCCAGCACTTTGGGAGGCCGAGGTGGGCAGATCACTTGTAGTCAAGAGTTGAAGACCAGCCTAGCCAATATGGTGAAACCCCGTCAGTACTAAAATACAAAAATTAGCTGGGTGTGATTGTGAGCGGTGGTAATCCCAGCTACTTGGGAGGCTGAGGCAGGATAATCTCTTGAACCCGGGAGGCAGAGGTTGCAGTGAGCCGAGATTACGCCACTGTGCTCCAGACTGGATGACAGAGTGAGATTCCGTCTCAAACAAAACAAAACAAAACAAAAAAACCCCTGTAATTTTAGATGACGTCAAAGGCACAGATAATGCTAATATTACCATGGTTCATTGGCTTTGTTCATAATTAAGAAATACTGAATTTCTAGTAAAAGTTAGTGAAAATAAAGGTATAATTTTCCCCCTTCTCCCATACAAATTTATGGACCACTTCTTCCTTTCAGACTCCTACTGTTGATTTTTAACAGTTAACCTTATTTCATCAGCTTATGTCTTGTCTATCAGACACTTATTTTTTACATCAGGAAGCTTAAATCAATCTTGTTCATTTTAAAAGTTGATTTAGAAGTTTGAAGGCCGTAAATCATCTCAAGATGTTGACTTGATCCAAAGATGTATATCCATGGACATCTGTTAGATCTGCTCAGATGCTTAGGCTGGTGAAAATATTAATTCCTTGCAATCCTGGACTTCAGGAATAGAAATTGTCCAGGCAGTCCTTGTTTTGCATGGTATTATTTCAAATAGAAAATGTAAAGAGGCTATTTTTCTATATTTTGCTTGGGGATCCCAAATACAACTCTGTATATAGATGTAGAAACTTTCATGTAAGAACGTGATGTGATTTCTTTGGTCACTGAAAAAATGTCAACTTTAATTGCTATTGTAAAAGGCAGTTAAAAAGATCATTAACAATCAATTATAAAGTGGGTGCTATATAGGAGTTCAGAGAAGGAGGTATCGTAATGGGCTGAAGGAGCTGGGGAAGGCTGCCTGAAGGTGGTGAGACTTCAGATAGGCCTTGGAGAGTGGGCTTAGATAAACAGAAGTAGGGAAGGCATTTCTAATAGGGGTAATGGTATGAAGACAGCCTGGAAGCAAGAATGCAAAAGCTGCTCACAGCTCCATCTTTGAGTTATGTAGGCTGGGTCCCAGGAGTGAATGACGTCTATTTCTGATGAAATTATTCCTGGAAAACCAAAATGTTTTTAGGCTTTCAATAAAGTGAATCATAAAACTGATCTGCTTTGGTGATTATTCAAATTCTGTGTTTTTCATGCCTATGAAAGTGGATATTAATATATACCAGTTTCTGATGTGAATGAAAATGTGAAGTCCCAATTTTCAGTTTCCTAATCATTCTGAATTTTTTTCTTTTAGCGCCACTGGTGGGAATATGTTTTTCATGACAATTTCGCATATTCCTTTAGTTTTTTTTTTTTTTTTTTAGCTAACCTTACTGTTTACTCTCTCTTTTTTTTTTTTTTTTTTTGAGACGGAGTCTCGCTCTGTCACCCAGGCTGGAGTGCAGTGGCCAGATCTCAGCTCACTGCAAGCTCCGCCTCCCGGGTTCACGCCATTCTCCTGCCTCAGCCTCCCGAGTAGCTGGGACTACAGGCACCGCCACCTCGCCCGGCTAGTTTTTTATATTTTTAGTAGAGACGGGGTTTCACCATGTTAGCCAGGATGGTCTCGATCTCCTGACCTTGTGATCCGCCCGTCTCGGCCTCCCAAAGTGCTGGGATTACAGGCTTGAGCCACCGCGCCCAGCCAACTCTCTCTTTTATCTTTCTATAGGTTGGAAGTGAAAAGATTACTCTGTTAGAGACCTGGCTTTCTACAGATAGTACAGTTAGGGCCTGGGCTCTTCTCAGCTGTGTACCTGTTGATTGTGTTCCCCTTGTCAGACATTTTTAAATTGGAACAGCAATCCATTGTTTGTAAATGCTAAGGCATAGTGGTGCCAGTTGGTAGCTAGTGCTAGATTGACAGAGGACTTTGGATAGTTTCCAGAGTTCCTGTCTGAGACTTTGTAGTTTAGGCTGCCTGTTTTTTTTCTCTACTTGCTGATTTAGAAATGTAGTGGAAAAATGAAGGTTGGAAGAGATCATAGGAATCGCCTGGCTTCATGCCCACATTTTACAGGTGTTAACGATGAAGAAGCAAGCAAGCTACGAAAAAATCCTTCTTGCTAAAAAAGGTACCCTATCAACACCGTTTCTCACGAGTGGGTACTGTCACCAAGCCAAAGAACAAGAACAATAAGCATTCACATGCCATTTCTAGAAAACAGGGAATGAACTAGGTATGCTGTTCTTTGCTTTCTTCACTAGAAAGCAGTTGGCAGCTTGTCCCAAGTCTAAAGACTGCCTCACTCCTAAGATTGGGCACCTGACAGACGGTGCGTTCAGAGTGTGAATCTTTTTATCTTTTTTTTTTTAAATTGAGATGGAGTCTTGCTCTGTTGGCAGGTTGGAGTGCAGTGGCGTAATCTCGGCTCACTGCAACCTCCACCTCTCGAGTTCAACTGATTCTCCTGCCTCAGCCTCCTTAGTAACTGGGACTACAGTCACATGCCACCACACCCAGCTAATTTTTGTAGTTTTAGTAGAGATGGGGTTTCACCATGTTGGCCAGGATGGTCTCGATCTCTTGACCTCGTGATCTGCCTGCCTCGGCCTCCCAAAGTGCTGGGATTACAGGCGTGAGCCACTGTGCCCAGCCCGAGTGTGGATCTTTTTAAAGTTGGATTGGGAGGGGCTGACTTGGCCCTGAGATTTGTGGTATGACCTTTGTTAAGGGATGTGGTTATGTGAGTTTTTAAGAGTCGAGTGAATCTTGGCCAACTGGATTGTATTGCATTTAAGGAACTGATCAGTTTAAGTTCCCAAATAATTGAATTCAAGGTATCCAATATATAGAACTTTGCTGAAATGCGATTAGGGAAGCAAATAGTAGAAAGAATACAGATGTTGGGTTCAAATACCTTTAACCAGCTGTATGACCTTAGGCAGGTTACTTAACCTTTCTGAGACAGTTTTTCTTTAGTTCATAGTATGGGCAAGGGGATTAAGTGACATATGAAGCTCTTAGTTTAAATCCTGGCACATAGTAGGTACTCAGTTCATTTAATTTTATTTCTCTTCCTACCTCCCTGCCCAAATGAGGGTGAAGATTTTCCTAATCTGTGAATAAATATTCATCAGCCTAAAATTAAGCTGAGATTTCCTGAGGATAGGGAAAAAGAATAAAGTGAGAGGTCTTTTTCTCCCCTGTGGTTTTATACTGGAGGAAAATATATGTTGTTCCATTTAGCATGGGTTTCCTTTAAAATACGTGATTTTAATTGGGATACTTGTATTCAGAGTTCCTAGTTCAGAATCTTAGGATGCATCATCAAATTAGCTTGAAAATGGACTATGGCATGTAAAAGGAGTATGTAAATTATTGTGAACTCATCAGTTAGGATTCTTGATGTGTGCAAAGGATTACAACATAATCCAAATGGTCGTAAGTAATAAAGAGAATATGTTCACTCATATTCAGGCATATCTTGATTCTGAAACTCCCACTTTAACGCCCAGGATCTCTTCAGTCAACCTCCTGCTGACTTTCTCCTTCACCAACAGCTACAAGCTCTTCCCTCAAGGTCACAAAATGGTTGTTGACGTTCCAGACTTCTCATTCTCATCCTATACCATCAAGAAGAAGACAGGCTATCATCTGTAGCCATTACAGAAGAGAAAGAAACCATTGCTTTTTCAGAGTCTCAGAACATGTCTCCTTAAACTCATGGGCTCCAATTGGTTTATGTGCCTATCTCTGAACCACTAACTATACTGATGATGAAATATCTTGATTGGCTGAAACCAATCAAGGCCCATCCCTGGACCAGAAATAGAGTTAATTTTAAACACACAGCTAAGAATGGGAGATGTGATTTCCCACAGGATATTTGGGATTTGTATTCCAGAAGGAAGGGGAAACTTGCTAAGCAACAAACCATAGTAATCTGCATCAGCAGTTAGTTCGGATTTTGAGCTGTAAATTAATGAAGGCTTTGTTGTCGTTATAGGGATCATCCATGCATCATGTGGACTGGAGGCTGTAGGAGAATTCCAGTTTTGGTATTCCATGCCGATGCTATTCTTACACAGGACAACAATATTAGAGTAATTGGAGGTGGGTATAACCTCTCCCACAGAGGACGGAGCTGGGCATGGCCCGGACATCCTTGTCTTAAAGAAGTTGATATGACATATATATAGGGAAAGGGCCTTGGCCATGAGAAAAATCAATTGAGTTGTTATTCTTCAAATATTATAATTTCTTAAATTGTTTTCTGCTTATGTTTTTCCTCTGATTTTTTTTTTCCCGGAATAATGTGTACATGTGTTTATTTTTTTTATTGTGGTAGATTACGCATAACAAAATTTACCATTTTAACCATTTTAGAGTGTACAAGTCATTGTTTTTTAGTACATTCACAATGTTGTGCAGCCATCACCACTGTCTAGTTCCAGAACATTTTCATCATCCCCAAAGTACAGCAGATACCCATTAAGCAGGTATCCCCAGCCCCCATACCACCAGTCCCTGGCAACCACTCATCTATATTCTGTTTTTATAGATTCGCATATTCTAGATGTTTTATATAAATAGAGTCATGTGATATATGGCCTTTTTTGATGGGCTTCTTTTCACTTAGCATAATGTTTTCGAGATTCATCCATGTTGGAGTATATATCAGTCCTTCATTCCCTCTTATAGCTGAATAACATTCCATTGTATATGCTAATGAATGCATTCCAATGATAAACCACATTTTGTTTATCCAGTCATCAGTTGATGTACATTTTTTTGTTTCCACCTTTTTAAAAAATTTTATTTTTAAAATTTATTTATTTTTTAGATACAGGGTCTCACTGTGTTGCCTATGTTGGTCTCAAACTCCTGGCCTTAAGCAATCCTGCCTTGGTTACATGCATGAGCCACTGTGCCTGGCCTGTTTCCACTTTTTGTCTGTTGTGACTTGTGCTGCTATGAATGTTCATGGAAAAGTTGTTTGGACACCTATCTTCATTCTTTGGGGTATACCCAGGAATGGAATTGCTAGGTCATATGGTAATTCTCTGTTTAACTTACTCCGTGTCAAACTGTTTTCCATAGCAGCTGCACCATTTTAATTCCCATCGACAATGTATAGGGGTTCCAGTTTCTCCACATCCTCACTAACATTTGTTATTTTCTGTTTCTTAGATTATAGCCATACCGGTGAATGTGATGTGGTATCTGGCTGTGGTTTTGATTTGCATTTCCTTAATGAGTAATGACATTGAATATCTTTTTATGTACTTTTTGGCCACTTCTGTATTTTCTTTGGAGAAAGGCCTATTCAAGTCCTTTGTACATTTTAAAAATTGGATTGTCTTTATTGTTGTTGAATTATAAGAGTTTTGTATGTTATGGATGTTAGACAACATATATATTTTACAAATATTCTTACTCTGTGAATTGTCTTTCACTCTCTTGTTAAAGTTCTTTCATGAGCAAAAGTTTTTTGTTTTGATGATACCCATTTTCTTTTGTTGCTTATATTCTTTGTGTCATGTCTAAGAAACCATTGCCTAACCCAAGGTCGTGATCCCTGTGCTTTTTTCTAAGAGTTTTTAAGTTTAAGCTCTTATATTTAGGGCTAAATAGTCTTTGATCCATTTTGAGTTAATTTTTTAATGTAGAGTTAGGTAAGGGTTCACCTTCATTCATTTGCATTTGGATATCCAGTTGTCTCAGCACAATTAGTTGAAGAGACTATTCTTTTCCCCACTGAATGGTCTTGGCACTGTTGTCGAAAGTCAGTAGACCACAGATGTATGAGTTTACTTATAGACTCTTAATATTTCATTGAACTATACATTTATCCTTATGCTAGTAACACACTCTTTTGATTACCATATCTTTGTATTACGTTTTGAAATTGAGATTGTAAGTCCTCTAATATAGTTCTTTTTCAAGATCTCTGGCCATTCAGGGTCCCTTGCAATTCCATGTGAATGTTAGAATCAACTTTTCCATTTCTTCAAAAATGGCTGTTGGAATGTTGATAGGGAGTGCATTGAATCTATAATCACTTCTGAGGGTGTTGCCATCTTAATGATGTTAAGTCTTCTATGAACGTGGGATGTCTTTCCAATTTTTTGGGCTTCTTTAATTTCTTTCATCACGGTTTTATAGTTTTCTGTGCACAAGTCTTGTACCCTCTTCGTTAAATTTATTCCTAAATATTTTGTTCTTTTTGATGTTATTGTAAATAGAATTGTTTTCTCAATTTCATTTTTGGGTTATTTACTGCTAGTCTATAGAAATATAACTGAATTCTGTATATTGATCTTGTATCCTGAAACCTTGCTGCACTCATTTATTAGCTCTAATAGTTTTTGTGTTTAGGTTTGTCTGCATATATTATGTTATCTGCACATAGAGAGAATTTTAGTTCTTCTGTCCAACCTGGATGCCTTTTATTTCTTTTTCTTCCCTAATTATTCTGGCTAGAATTTCTAGTACAATGCTGAATAGAAAGAGGCCATCTTTGTCTTGTTTTTGATCATAGGAAGAAATCTTTCTGTTTTCTATGCGTATGATATTAGCTGTGGGTTTTTCATAAATGTCCTTTGTCATGTTGAGAAGGTTTGCTTCTATTCCTAGTTTGTTGTGTGTTTTTATCATGAAAAGGTGTTAGTCAAATGCTTTTTCCACATCAACTGAAATGCTATTTCCCCCTTCATCCTGTTAATGTGGTACATTACATTGAGTGACTTTTTGTATTGAGTCTCCCTTATATTCCTGAGATAAATCCCACTTTGTCAGAGTGTATAATTGCTAGTATTTTATTTTATTTTTTTTAAGATGGAGTCTTGCTCTGTCACCCACACTGGAGTGCAGTGGCGCAATCTCAGCTCACTGCAACCTCCACCTCCCGAGTTCAAGCAATTCTCTGCCTCAGCCTCCTGAGTAGCTGGGATTATAGGTGTGTGCCACCACGCCCGGGTATTTTTAGTAGAGATGGGGTTTCACCATGTTGGCCAGGCTGGTTTTGAACTCCTGACCTCATGATCCACTCGCCTCAGCCTCCCAAAGTGCTGGGATTATAGGCATGAGCCACTGTCCCTGGCCTAATTGCTAGTATTTTGTTGAAAGTTTATAGTTTTCTTCTGATGCCTTTGTCTGGCCTCATAGAGTGGGTTCCCTTCAACCTCTGCTTGTTGTAGGTCTATTCATATTTCCTATTTCTTCTTGAGTCAGTTTTGGTAGTTTATGGGTTTCTAAGTATTTGTCCATTTCATTTAGCTTATCTAACTTGTTTGCATACAATTGTTCATAGTATTCTTTTATAATCCTTTTATTTTCTGTAAGGTCTGTGATAATGTCCCCACTTTCACTTATTTCAGTCTTTTCTCTTTTTTCCTTAGTCTAGCTAGAGGTTTGTCAATTTCATTGATCATTTTTATTTTTATTTTTTTAGCAACAAAGTCTCATTCTGTCACCCATGCTGGAGTGCAGTGGTGCAATGCTAGCTAACTGCAGCCTCAAACTTCTGGGCTCAAGTGGTCCTCCTGCCCCAGCCTCCTGAGTAGCTAGGTGTGTGGGTGTACATCACCATGGCTAGCTAATTAAAAAAAAAAATAGCTTTTTGTAGAGATGGGGGGGGGGTCTCACTATGTTGCCCAGGCTGGTCTTGAACTCCTGGCCTCAAGTAGTCCTCCCAGCTCAGTCTCCTAAAGTGTGGGGATTATAGGTATGAGAATTTGCACCTGGCTTTGTTGATAATTTTAAAGACCCAACTTTAAAAATCCACCTTTTGCTTTCTCTTGTTTTCTGCATTGTTTGTATATTATCAATTTCACTTATCTCTGTGCCTCTTGGATTTTAAGCAGTGCTCTGAGCCCTGGTGTTAGTCTGTAGCCATCTTCCAAGGTTATAACACTGTGGATCAGAACTGTCTTGTGGTATAGTGGAAAGAGTGTACACTTGGGTTCTCGGCCATTGGTTCAAATCCCAGCTTTGGCACTTCTTAGCTGTGAGTCTTGAGCAAGTGACTTAGACTCTCTTAACCAGTTTCATTATTATTAAAATCTTAACCAGTTTCATTATTAGTAAAATTATTAGTAAAACAGAGAGAATATGTTATTGTGAGGATTACATGAGATCATTTAATGTCTGACACATAATAGGCGCTCGGGACTTGGGTTGCTTATTTTACTGATTGAATAAGATCTGTTCTACTTATAAATGACTTTTGTCTTGTCCCTTAATAGGTCAGGAGTTCACAGGACTGTTAGCGTTGCTTCTGGGATTTGAATCCTCCTTCCTATCCAAGGATCCTTGTGTTCTAATCCCCTTAGCAAGTTGCTAGGTTACCATTTAAAGGGATGTGGTTCATTCATGTTCTCTGAAGGCTGAGTAACTGAAGACCCCTTGTTGAGAAACTCCCTCTAAATATGATTTGAGCCAAAATTTTAAAGGTGGATAAAAACAAATATTCCCCCCAAACATACTTCTTTTGGTCTGTTTGTCACATAAAGTAATCGATGTATTCTATGACAATAGGGAGACCCTTCTTTTTTAGAATACCTAACGTTTATTGGAAAATAATATCCATCAATGTCATCTATTTAAGCAATTACTATTTTTTAGGATCCATAAGTCTTCTTCTTTACACATTCCTGTGATTAAAGAAAAAGCCGCTAAACTTTTCTCAAATTCTGTGTTTTTGAGTTTTCTGTATCTTTCCTAGTTCCTTGTGGCTTAATAATTTTCTTCACCTTCCTTAATGAAAATAACAATTTGAATGACTTTTACTAGTTGCTGCTTCAGTTTTCTGCATTGTTAAATACTCTCAGTCTGTAACTTTTTTTTTTCCTTTTGGCTCTCTTAAATAGCTGACACAGATCTGTTCAGATCATAAGCCTCTGGTTAAATCCCCCTGAGAAGTGTATCTGGGGCAATAATTACCTTCTGTTGATCTCATCGTGTTAGATGCCAGCTTTGTTTTTTCTCTTTATGACATGTTTCATTGAATTCACTATTAATGTTTTTGGTACAATATGATTTCTCATGTTTTATTTGTGAAATATTCCAGGAATGTGGCTTTTTTTTTCATTATAACCTTGTTTTTTCCCCCAAATTGTGTGTACTTTAAATGTGTAAATGGGATTGTATTTTAGAGACAACAGGTATTTTCAGCTTAAACTTCTCTTAGAATGAAGCATTTGTTTTTGTAATTTGCTCCTGAATGTATTTATTTAGTCAGTTTGTATTTGCATATACTAGCAATAGATGTATGATGCAAGCTATATATGTGATTTGAAATTTTCTAGTAGGAAATTCTTTTTAAAAGTAAAAGGAAACAGGTAGGTGCAATTAATATATTTTATTTAACCCAATATATTCCAGAATATTATCATTTTCACATTTACTCAATATAAATAAATAAGATATTTTATATCTAGTATATATTTTAACATAACAGAGCATCTCAATTTGCTGCAAAATTTTCACTGGAAATATTAGGTCTATATTTAGAGTTTATAACTTTTATAGTTGAAAAAGTAAATTCATATACTCAGTTGTTTCTTTCCCCTCCCCACAGGCAAATTGTTTAAAATAGGATTTCCAGTAACTGAATCAAGTATTCATTCTTAAATTTAAATTAACTAAAGTTAAATAAAATTAAAAATTCAGTTCCTTTGTCCAACTAGGCACATTTCAAGTGCTATTAGTCACACATATTCGACAGCACAGATATCCTAATCCTAATCCTAGGTAACCTAATTTTCTGATACTAGGGTACAGCTACACCCTGTTGCCATTAAGGGAGTTATTTTTGTGTTGTACAAGTCAAAAATGTCAGCTTTATCTTTATCCTGATTTCCCATGCTATTTTTGTTTAAACCCTTTAAGGCGTTTCACTACTCTCTAGGTACTTGGCTGTGTTGACAGTTAGATTATTGGTTTGTTTTCATTTGCTCTGCTGTGGTCAGTCCTGGAACTTGCTAGGGGACCTAGCACTTCAAGTTGCCTCTAGGGGCACATGTGAGTGGTTGGAGAAGAGGAAATTCTATGGTCTTTTCTGTGGTGGAACCGATGTGGTGCTTGTTAAGAGGCTTAGAAATAGGATATTTGGCAGTTTGCTAGTAGTCAAGGAGGACCGTGCTCTGCCTCGTGTTTTTATACAGAAGAAAACATGGGATGAGGTGGTTCTTTCTTAGGCAGTTGGGCAGCTTCAGTTTACAGTTACAATCTTCCATTTGACTCTTGTCATGGGAGAGAAAGCCTAGGCATGTTAGTCAGAGTTCTTGTTACGGGAGAGAAAGCCCAGGTACATGTTTATCAGGGTGCTCCAGAGAAATAGAACCAATAGGATACAAGGAGACCGGGAAGGGGAAGGGAGGAATTAATGTTGTTATAAGGTTATTGGTATATGTAATTATGTAAGCTAAAAAGTCCCATTATCTACCATCTGCAAGTTGGAGACCCTGGGAAGTTGGTGGTCCAGTTTGAAAGCCTATGAGCCAGAGAGCCAGTGGTATAGATTCCACTCTGAGTCTGAATTCCTGAGAACCAGGGGTGTCAAGGGCAGAGAAGGTCTATGTCCCAGCTCAACCAGTCAGTCAGAGAGGGAGCTCAACCAATCACCCTTTTGATCTATTCTTGCCCTCAGTGGATTAGATGATTCCCATTCACATTTGGGAGGGCAATCTGCTTTATTCAGTCCCTGTATTTAAATGCTCATCTCTTCTGGAGATACCTTGACAGATACCTGTAAATGATGTTATCCAGGTATCTGGGCATCCTGTGGCCCAGTCAAGTCGACACATAAAAATAACCATCATTACCAGGTTTCTTAAGAGAAGCCCAGAAATCTAGATTTTTATATGAATTTTTCCAATTTTCAATGGCTAGCAACTAATTTAATTTTATTTTAAAGCATCATGAGTAACAGACAGACCACATCTGCAGATTGGGTCTGGTTCTTGGGTCACCAATTTATAACCTCTGGTTTAAAATATACTACCCACCAGCCTTATTGCACACAGAGGACTACCAGACACAGTGTATATATGAACTGAAAATCTCCGGCAGTGATGTTTGCATTCTGTCATTCCGCCCTTCTTTTCTTGCACTACTCTTTTGGAGCATGTTCAATGTATCTGAGTTGGGTTATAGTTAGGTGATATGGATTAGAAGTGGCTTGTCACTGCTTACTTCTTATATACTGTAAGAATCAGATTTGCCACTGAGTGTGGTGGCAGTTGTATTTTTCTTTTATCTTAGGAGGAGTAGGAGAAATAATAATAATAGCATTTTACTTTTTTTTTTTTTTTTTTCCTGAAACAGGGTCTTGCTCTGTCACCCATGCTGAAGTGCAGTGGCATGATTACAACTCACTAGTACAGCCTTGACCTCCTGGGCTCAAGCAATCCTCTTACCTCAGCCTCCTGAGTAGCAGGGACTAGAGACATACACCACCATGTCTGGCTAATTTTTTAAGTTATATTTTGTAGAGACAGGGTCTTCTATGTTGCTCAGGCTGGATTCAAATTGCTGGCCTCACGCAACCCTCCCACCTCGGCCTCCCAAAGTGCTGGGATTACAGGCGTGAGCCACCATGCCTGGCCCATTTTAATTTTTTAATTTGCTATATAAAATATATCATTAATTATGCACAGTGCATATACTAATGACTATTTTACTATGTATTTATTTTTTTACTATATAAAAATAATTTATGCTATGTAGAATAATTGTTTCATAGCTTTACATGTATTAACTGATTTAGTGCTTACAACTACCCTATGCAGTAACTACTGTTATTATCAATTCCATTTTACAGGTGAGGAAATTCATCATAGAGAAATTAAACAATTTATTGAAGGCTACAGGGAAGAAGTAGAACCAGGGTTTGAACCCTAGTTTTACTCTAGAGACATACTTATTCTCTTTCTCTCTCTCTTTCTCTTTTTTTTTTTTTGAGACAGGGTCTCACTGTGTCACTTAGGCTGGAGTGCGGTGGCCTGATCATGACTCACTGCAGCCTCAACCTTTCAAGGCTCAGGTGATCCTCCTGCCTCAGCCTCCCGAGTAGCTGGGACTACAGGTGCACACCACCATGCCCGGCTAAATTTTGTATTTTTAATAGAGATGGAGTTTCACCATGTTTCCCAGGCTGGTCTCTCTCTCTTTTTTTAAGAGACAGGGTCTTGCTCTGCCACCTGGGCTGGAGTGCAATGGTGTGATCATAGCTCATTGTAACTTTGAACTCTTGGGCTCAAGCAGTCCTCCTACCTCAGCCTCCTGAGTAGCTAAGACTACAGGTGCCCACCCCTCCACCTGGCTAATTAAAAAAAAATTTTTTTTTGGTAGTGACAAGGTCTCGCTGTGTTGCCCTGGCTGATCTTGAACTCCTGGTCTCAAGCAGTCCTCCAGCTCTAGCCTCCCATCGTACTGGGATTACAGGCATGAGCCACCATGCCCAGATGTGTTATTATTCCCCCTTGTCTCTCATTCCCCATGTAACTGTTTTCTATTTTCTCACACACCTTACTGATCACCTCCTCTGTGGCTGGGCACTGAGGGGCAAGCACTGCAGAACATGCACAGAATTGGGTTCAGTCCTTATTTCTAGCAGTCACTGTGTAGCTGATATAATGCTTTGACTTTTCATGTGCAAAAATGATGTTAGTGATCATGGTTATCATAATGAAAGGACTGGATAGTTTTTCATTTTTGTACACATTTTATTTAGAAACATTAAAAACCTTCAGACAAGTTACAAAAATAGTACAATGAACGCATATAGTCTTTCCCTAGAATCACCAATTACTTACATTTTGCCATATTTGCTTCTCTCTTTCTGAAGCATTTGAGAATTAGTAAAATATTGCATGCCCTAATATATTATTCAGCTTGTGACTCCTGAGAATAAGGGCATATTTTATACAAGCACAATGATCTGTCACTGACAAAATATTATTATCTAATCCATAGATCTAATCTACGCAGATTTCCCCTTTGTTTCAATTTAGTCTTCTATAGTGGTTTTTTGTTTTTCTATTCAGGATCCAATCAAATATTACATTTTGTTGTCATATTTCTTTAGTCTACTGTGCAGCCATTTCCTTGACTTTTTTTTTTTGTCTTCTGTGACATTGACATTTTAAAATATTCTAGACTGATTGTTTTACGGATATCCTTAAATTTGATTATTATTCATGTTTGATGGTTCCTACATGTTTAAATTCAGATTTTTAAAAATCTGTAGGAATATTGCTTAGTGAAACCGTATCACCCAGTGTATAACATTTGGAAGTATGTGATGCCATTATTTTGCGGTATTGGTGATGGCACATTTGATCATTTGGTTAAGACTGTGTTCACCAGATGGCTTCATTGTAAAGGTGCCTTTCCCCTTTGTTACAAGCATCCTCTGGTAAGATATTTTGAGATGTATGCATGTCCTGTTCCCTAATAGCCTCTCCCTATTGGTATCCACTGATTCTTGTTTGAATCATTTACTCTTATAGTTTTTGTAAAATGGTGATTTTTCATTTCTGTCTTTCCTTCTACATTTGTTAGCTGGATTCTCTGTAAATAATAGCTTTCTCTTGTGTGGTAGGCAGAATAATGGTCCCTTAAAGATGTCTACCTTCTAATTTCCAGAATTTGTGAATATGTTATCTTACATGGCATAGGGTGAATTAAGATTGTAGATGGAATTAAAGTTGCTAATCAACTGACCTTAAGATAAGGAGATTATCCTGGACTATCCAACTGGGTCCAATGTAATCACAAGAGTTTTTTAAAGTGGAAGAAGGAAGTAGAAGAGGCCAGAGTGTCGTGATGTGAAAAAGACTACACCCAACCATGGTTGACATCAAAGATAGAGGAAGGGGACCATAAGCCATAAGGCAAGGAATGGAAAAGGGAAGGAAAGCCCACAGAAAGGAACACAGCTCTGCCAGTTCCTTGGTTTTAGCCTGGTGAGACCTGTGTTCGACTTCTGATGTACAGAGCTGTAAGACAATAAATTTGCCTTACAACAACAAATGTGTCGTAATTTGTCACAGCAGCGAAAGAAAACCCGTATTCCCTCTCAACTCCTTATCAGTGTGAATACATGGATTCTTTTATAAGTACATTGTAATCTATCTCTGTCACTATTCATTTTTATGTTCAAATTGTCTTAAACTTGGCCCTCGAGAGCCTTTTTAAGCTCTTAGTGACATGTCCCTAATCAGATTTTGAGTATTTCCCTTTTTTGACATTGGAAGATATTCTAAGCCTATCTTGTTATTCCCACATGATTCTGCAGTGCTTCTTATAATGATACTGCAAAGACAAAGTAATAGTGACTGATCATTGGGATAACACTGTTACTTGACTTTGAAAGTTTGCCACAAGAATGAAAAGCACGAAGCGATTGACATTTTAAATGTTAATCCTCCTGTGTCTGCTTTGCATGGTGTTCCTGCCAGTGCCGAGTAAGTAGCAGCAGAGATTTATGAATATCTTCACATAAACTTGAAAAGGAAATTGTTGTCTTTGACTGTAGAGGCCGAATATTGTTCTAGAGTCTGTCCATGAGTGTCTGTATCATTCAGAATTGTTCAATTCAGGAATCGTTCAATATGAAGTCCTCTAAAAAATTATTCTGCAGAATTCTTAGCTAACTTTTTCAGTTAGTAGTGGTGCACAGAAAGAGATCGAATTCAGTGGTCCAGAGTAAATATATTGAAATCTCACATGGTTTCAGACTTTCCTCTCCCGTAGTGGTCACAAGCACAAACGCTTACTTGGCCCTGGCAGGAAATGTGATTGAGTGAAGCAGGCCAGGTCCTGTGCTGAACTGAAGAGTGTGGCCTGACCCGAATGGGGCAGTTGCAGTTCTCCAGCTGATTCTTGCCATTGGAGAGAAGAAAGCCCAGGTTTCCAGGTTTTTTAAGAGAAGCCTAGAAATCTAGAGTTTTATATGAATTCTTTTCATTTCAGAAGCTAAACAATGAATTCAATTTTGTTTTTAGAGCACCATGAGAAACAAACCAACCATGTCTGCAGGCTGAATTTCATCCTTGGGCTTCCAGTTTCTAACCTCTGGTCTAAGATGTACTGGTAATCAGCATTAGAGGATACAGAGGGCTATCTAGAGCAGGGGTTTTTAACCTTTTTGGTACAATACATCCCTTTGGCAGTCTGGAGAAGCCTATGGGCCTCTTCGCAGAAGAATATTTTAAAATAGATTTTAAAAAAGTAAATAATTACAAAGGAAATACATTGCGTTGAAATACAGTAATGAAAATACTTTTTAAGAAATCGTGACGTGCTTTTTTATTAGTGTATTAATAGCACAATCTAGTGAACGTCTATTAACTACTATAATTTTTAAATACTATGAGAATAAGTGATATTTTGAGATAATTATAACTGTAAAATAATATTAAAATATCTGATGTCTGTTGGTGGCAGGGTCACAGATAATGCTAATACTGCCTGTTTTGTTGCTTAAAATCCTAATTGAAGCCATTGTTAAATTTCATCTAGAAACTAGTGAAAACCAAGGTGCGATTTTTTTCCCCCATCCATGTCTAATGACCTCCAGTGAGTCTCATTTTAAGAACTCATGGTCCAAAATATGCTCAACTTACTTGTAATTGTTTTAATGGTAGCATGTAATGTTATTGAGTATAGTTAAGCCACCATGTTACAGTTTATTTTTGTTTTTACAATAAACTTTCTAGTTACTGAACTTGATTCTGGTTTTCTTTAGAACGTTATCATTTATCTTATAAGATTGTACGAACGGACAGTCGCCTAGTACGCAGCATTCTGACAGCACATGGATTTCATGAAGTAAGTTTATTTTTACTACCTCACCTGATACGCTCATAAGCTGAAAATCTTAGCCACCTAACTGACTTTACCAGCTAACAGGGCCAGCTCTAGGAAGTACATGGGACCAATACTTAGTGATGATCCATAACTTAGATTGAATTTCAGAGTGGCTTTACTAGTTTCTGCTTGCGATACATGGAAAATGTTTCCAGATGATTTTAGAAAAATTTTTTTTCTTGCTTGTTCTTGGGCTTGGGCTAGGGGCACAGTTGCCTATAAGGAATTGTCTGATATCCAGTTCAGGTTCTTTGATTGCAGGCAACTGAAATGGACTTTGTTTAACTTGAAACGGCGGGTGGATCATGAGATCAGGAGATTGAGACCATCCTGGCCAACATGGTGAAACCCTGTCTCTACTAAAAATACAAAAATTAGCTGGGCATGGTGGCGTGCACCTGTAGTCCCAGCTACTCAGGAGCCTGAGGCAGGAGAATCGCTTGAACTTGGGAGGTGGAGGTTGCAGTGAGCCGAGATCACGCCACTGCACTCCAGCCTGGGCGACAGAGTGAGACTCTGTCTCAAAAAACAAACAAACAAAAACCAAAAGGGATTTTTCAGAATGGTGTGCAGAGGGGACCAGCAGAATCAGAGAAAAAGCTGAAAAGGCAGGCATTTGGAAGGAGAGAGACCAGGACAGCCCCAGGGATCTAGGAACAGGAATCTTGAGGATCATCTTCTCAAGTCACTGCCATGGACATGGCTGGACTCCATTCATTGTCCTTTTGCCTTTCCTTGCTCAAAAATCACATTCTGGAGATAGAATGATTGGCCTAGCTTGGGTTTGGATCCACTCCTTGTGGGAGGGGATGGGTGGGTGATTGGCAGGTTCTTGAAAATCAGGGAGTAAGTCATTCTCCAAAAAAAGTTGGAAGGTTGGAATGTTAACATCAAAAAGGACAGGCAAAAAGGCTGAACAGACTTCCACCATAGATACTTTGTGACAATTGATAAAAGTCTGGTTCCTTGCTTGAGATTTGTAAGAGACATTTTGAGGAAGTTCTTTTTTTAAAAATTTTTTATTTTTAGAGGCGGAGTCTCACTGAGTTACCCAGGCAGGGGAACAGTGGCATGATCATAGCTCACTGTAGCCTTGAACTCCTGGGCTCAAGTGATTCTTCTGCCTCAGCCTCCCAAGTAGTTGGTACTACAGGTGCATGGCACCACTCCTGGCTAATTAAAAAAAATTTTATTTTGTAGACACAGGGTCTTACTGTGTTGCTAGTCTAGTCTCAAACTCCTGAGCTCACATGATCCTCCCACCTTGGCCTCCCAAAGTGCTGAGATTACAGGCATGAGCCACTGCACTTGGCCATGAGGGAAGTTCTGATACCAGTTTGTATGCTGTCTTGTTGCTGTTTTATTTCTGGCACTTAACATGGTGCCTCATTGTTGAATTAATGGACAAAAGAATTTTAATGGATGAATGTGTGAATTCTAAGTTGGTGTACTCCTATAAGGTTTATCTCTGATCAGCACTTCATACTCAGTATCTGCAAGGATAAGGACAGCCTGAGAAAGAAATACAAGAATATTAAGAGACATCATGGACTTCTATAGAAGGGTTAATTTATTTTGGTTTCTGCATCTGGGATTTGCCCAACCCTCCTATTCTTTAAACTTGTTCTGCAATACACTGCTTTTGTCTCACTAGGCTCATGTACTAATTGGGCCACCCCCATGAGTACACTATGGATGAAAAAATCTCTGTGGCTTTTTCTGCCATTGCTTTTCCTGGAGAAGGGGTATCTCTGATGTTTTTTTGCCTGTTGTCTTTCTGTCTGCCCTCAGGTTCACCCAAGCAGCACTGACTATAACCTAATGTGGACAGGATCCCACCTGAAGCCCTTCTTACTGCGCACCCTCTCTGAAGCACAAAAAGTTAATCACTTTCCCAGGTAATGCTCTTTGTAGCTGCTTTGCTTCATTTAAAGGTACAGGACGTTGGGGCATGTAGCCAGCAGAGGTAATTAATGTCCTTAAAGAAGAGGGAGAAGAAAATGAAGTAGAAGAAGACTTTTTTTTTTTTTTGAGATGAGTATCGCTCTGTCACCCAGGCTGGAGTGCAGTGGCATGATCTTGGCTCACTGCAACCTCTGCCTCCTGAGTTCAAGCAATTCTCCTGCCTCAGCCTCCCCAGTAGCTGGGATTACAAGCTTGCACCACCATGCCTGGCTAATTTTTGTATTTTTGGGAGAGACGAGGTTTCACCACGTTGGCCAGGCTGGTCTCAAACTCCTGACCTGAAATGATCTGCCTGCCTTGGCCTCCCAAAGTGTTAGGATTACAGGCATGAGCCATCACGCCCGGCCAGAAGACATTTTTCTGGTACAGAACAGCACTCTGCAAATCAAACTTGTGTTCATATCCCTGAGCATGAGTGAACACTTTCTAAGGGCTGTGTAGACATGGATGGTTTTAAGGGAGATAGTTTCTGATTCTCTTTCCTAAAATTGAGCTGCTTGGGAGTACCTCATGATGATGGGTTTGCCTTTCTTACTTCCCCTTCACAGTTACTGTTTTTTCACTTTTATTAAAGAATGGCTCACCTAGAATCTTAGTCTGGTATGTTGTCCTTAGGTGTAGAAATTTTTAGGGTTCCAAAGAAAGGTAGAAAAAAATTGGTGTCTAATTGAATTCTAGTAATAGCATAACAAATCCTTTTTGCATGATGGTAGTTTCTATTTCTTTGTTTTTAAAATAATTGAAGGATGATATAATTTAGCTATTAGCTGATAGATCATTAAACATAATTTTAATGACTGATCATTTTGTGATTTTTGATGTATAATTAGGAAGGAGTTCACAGAATTGAGTGTCATTGGTGTTTGGATGAATTGTATACTATAATACTTGCTATGATAATCAGTTATGTATATATAAACAGTTATAGCCTTATGATCACAGGGAATTAAAAATATTATATTTCAATTCCTATGTGTAATTTTGCTGTAGAGAAGGTATGATATGATGTAAAAGACAAGTATTAAATATGTTAGGCTAACCTGTTGTTTGTGGGAAATGAAATGGAAGAATTAAAAACAAGAGTGACTGCGGGATAGTGTCTGTGTGGCGGTCTAAGGGAGGCTTTTCTGGCATGCTGGGAATGTTCTATACACAACCTGAGTGGTGGTTACACAGGTGTGTTCACTTTGTCAACATTCATTATGCCCTACCTTGTACTTTGTATACTTTTCTGTACATATGTTAACTTCATTAAAAAGCATATTTTAAAAAGTGAAAATTTTACTGACAGAAAGCTTTTCCTTTAATGACATTTAAAAAATGAGGTATTGAATCTTTATGTTATTTAGGTTCCCTTCCGTATACTTAAAAGTGTGGTGTTGACTGGTTGCAGCAGCTCGTGTCTGTGATCCCAGCACTTTGGGAGGCCGAGGCAGGCAGGTCGCTTGAGCCCCGGGAGTTGGAGACCAGCCTGGGCAACATGGCAAAACCATGGCTCTAAAAAAAAAAATGTTAGCTGGGCATGGTGGCATGTGCCTAGCAACTTGGGATGCTGAGGTGGGAGGATCACCTGAGTTTGGGGTGGTCAGGGCTTCAATGAGCTATGATTGTGCCACTGTACTCCAGCCTGGGCAACACAGAGAGACCCTGTCTCAAAAAAAAAAAAAAAAAAAAAAGAAAAGAAAAAAAAAGGTTGATGTTATAATTTTGTCTTAATGTAATATTTATCATTCATCAGGTTCTTTGGAACAATTTAAATTTATGATGAAAAATCTTACATGTCAGCTTAAACATACAAGAGGATATATAGTTTCCCCAAATTCTAGGATGTACGAAGCAAAGAAGTTTGAAAATCACTGATGTGGGGCATCTGTAGGAGAATGCATTCTTTTCCTTACCCTCTGGTTCAGTGTTTCTCATTCCCTAATGATAAGAATTACCTAGGGTACTTTTGCAAAATATGCATTCTCAGGTCCCATTGCAGATTCATGGAATTTACCATCTCCAGAGAAGGTGTATATTTAAGCACTTTCTAGGTACCTTACCTTTCCAGGTAAATATGTACCTGGAAAGCTATATATTTAAAAAGTATTGAGGTAATTTGTAACAGGGAAGTTAGGAAATTACTGTTGTAGATTAAATCAGCGGTTAGTGTGGGTCCTGGACTGTCTGTATCAGAATCTTCTGGGGTACTTGTTTAAAATGCAGAATCCTGGGCTTCATCCCAGAATTTTGAGAGGTGAGACCTGGTTCTCACATGCATTTTTTAGGAAGTTCTCTAGGTGATTCTTATGTACACTAAAAATTGAGTACCTCTGCTCAATTTTTCAGAAGAGGGCCATAGATAAGAAAGAAATGTTTGTGGTACCTAGATTTGACAAAGCAGTTTTTGAAATCATAGAAAGGAATCTGAACTGTGGAACAGGTTGAATAAGTTTTTAATGATTACCACAAAGGTTCTTAGTTGATTTTGAAGGAGTGGAACAGATCATAGACCAGTGAGTCCAGTCGAGGCTAACCAAAGTGCCTTTTTGGAGTACTGTACACAAGAATGTACCCCTGATATAATAGTAATTACTACCCTGGTTTTAAGGTGCTAATTTTCCTGATTTTCTTTATAACTTTGCCTCTTCTATATCCATCTCTCAATGATGTAGTTAAGTTCTAACCTGGGTCTTTACTGTAATAGGATCATTATACTCTAAAGTTAAGGCTTGTCTTGCGTCCCATCCAGGAGGGTCATTTCAGGCCCGTGGTGCTAGTGATGATATGAGTTCCACATAGTTACATGAGAGGTTGGACAGTTATTGCTATGGCAATAGATTTACCAATATGAATTAGATAACCATGTGTTTGATTTTCCTGGACAGTCCTTTTTAAAAATATGCTAAATGCTTTTCCCCCTAAAAACAAATTAAGAAAACATCTCAGAAATTCTGATGTTTTAGTAGTTAATCTTTCTCAATTTACATTCTACTTAGAATTAACTCAGAATTTTTTTTGCCATGCTATGTTTCTCAGAAGGTCACATCTGTAGATACCTGTGGTGTAAAAACTTCCAGAATGCTTTGGTCTGTGAGCTTGCTTTTCGTTGGAGTACTGGTGTTTTTTTCACTATCTGATTAATCCAAATGTTTTTATACTATTAGAGAGTCATGAATTAAATAATCCATTAAAGTAAAACACATAGGGTTCCTAAAATATTTTATAATGATTTATAATAGTGAATAGTACAGACTCTGTTGAAGCTTTTGGAGCTGGAATTTCTTTCACGGGTTCGGTTTTTACAACCTGAAATTTTGGGTATATTTATCAACAGTCAAATTTTTTGTTGTTGTTGTTTACTTATATTTGAAATCTGTTTTAGAATAGATTTTTATACTTGTGAATCAATTTTTAAAAACCTATTTGAAATAAGGGTCATAGACCTAAAAATAAAACATAAACTGTAAAACTTATAGAAGAAAACATAGAGTAGAGAAGACCTTTGCAGCCTTGTGTTAGACAAAGGATTCCTAGATACAGCATTAGAAGCACAGTCATAAAAGGAAAAAATTGATAAATTTGACTTTTTTAAAATTAAAAATATCTGCTGTTTGCAAGACTGTTAAGAAAATGAAAAAACAAGCTATGGACTGGAGAAAATATTTGCAGAACACGTAACTGATAAAGAATTGGTGTCCAGAATATATAACAAACTCTTAAAACTCAATCATAAGGACACAAACAACTTTATTTTTCAAAATGGGTAAAATATCTGAATGGATGTCTCACCAAAGAAGATACAGGGATGGCAAATAAAAGATGCTCATGAAAAGATGCTCAATAGCATTAGTAATTAATGGAATACAAATTAAAACCATACAAAGTATCAATATACCCATTAGAATGGCTAAAAACAAAAACCAGAAGACACCGAGTGTGGGCTAGGATGCATGGCAACTGGAACACTTTTGCTGGTGGGAATGCAGAGTGGTATAGCCACTCTGGATAACTGTGATCTTGTGAAATATGTAGTTAGTCTTCCTCGTGTTTCCTGACATATAATTCCTTGACTCCTTGGAATCTCCAGAGTGAGAAGTGTCCTTTTACATACTAATGACTTAACTGGTGCCTGGCAGTCCCTAGGTAGCTTCAGGATGGGAACTGGTTACAAGAAAAGACCAAGGCGTGATTAGAGGTTTAGGACTTCCGGCCCACCCCTCAGCCTCCAGGAAGGAAAGAGGGGCTGAAAGCTAAATTAGTCACCAGTGTCCAATCAATTATGCTTGTGTAATGAAGCTTCCGTAAAACCCCCAAAGGACTGGGTTTGGAGAGCTTCTGGGTAACAGAACACATGGAGATCTTGGCCAGTAGTGTGCCCGGAGAGCACATAGAGGTTCTGCGCCTCTTTTCTCATACCTCACCCTGTGCATCTCTTCCTCTATATCCTTTGTAATATCCTCTTAAATAAACCAGTAAACATAAGTGTTGCTCTGAGTTCTGTGAGCTGCTCTAACAAATTAATTGAACCCAAAGAGGGAGTTGTAGGGACCCCTATTTACAGCCAGGTGGTTAGAAGCACAGGTAAAACAACTTGGGGCTTGCTATTGGCATTGGAAGTGGGAGGCAGTGTTGTGGGACTGAGCCTTCAACTTATGGGAACTGACACTGTCTCCAGGTAGTTAGGGTCAAAATTGAGTTGAATTAGAGGACACCCACTGCAAGATTGCTTGCTTTGTGTGTGAGGCAACTCCCACACATTTGGTGTCTAAAGTGTTGAGTGATTATGTTGAATTGAGATTACAGAGTAGGAAAAACACTTTGGTTTTTCCTCAGTATCTCAGAATATAGCAGGAGAAACGGAGCTTGTTTTTCCAATATCCTCAGAATAACATTTGGCAGTTTATTATAAAGTTTAACATATACTTATGTGGTGATTGTAAAATGTGTCCATAAATTCTTTGGCATTGCTTTCAAAAGGTTGAGCTTAATTTTTCTGTTCTTGAGTGTTGACTGGATTTAGTGACTTGCCTCTAACTAGTGCAATATGACAGAAGTGACTGTCGCTTCTTAGACTAGATTGTAAAAGACATTACAGCTTCTTGCTCACTTTCTTGGATCACTTGATTTGGGAGAAACCAGTTATCACAACTTGAAGGCACTTGGCCTTATGAAAAGGTTCATGTGGGGAGGAACTGAGGCCTCCTGCAGGCAGGCAGCCGCATATGAGTGATGAGCCATCTGGAAGTTGAGTTTTCCATCCGCTATTGAGCCTGATGACTGCAGTGCTGGCCAGTATCTTGACTGTAACCTCATAAAGGACCTTGGGACAGAACTACCTAGCTCTCTCACTCCCACATTCCTGGCCCCAGAAACTATGAGGTCATAAATATTTATCGTTATTTTAAGCTGCTGTATTTTAAGGTAATTTGTTGTACAACAATAAATAACTAAAACAACTTACTGAACAATGAAGCGGTCCCACTTCTAAAGAAATAAAAACTTATGTTTACAGTAAAACTTACAAAAACGTGCATTCATATAAAAATCCATATGGAAATGCTTTATAGCAACTTTGTTCATAATCTCCAAAAACTAAACAGCCCAAATGCCTTCACCTGGTGAATGGATAACTGTGGTACGTCTATACAGTGGATTACTACTGAGCAAGAAAAGGGACAGAGTACTGATACATACAACAGCAATGATAAATAACAAATGAGTTGTGCTCTGTGAAAGAAGCTAGTCTCAAAAGGATACACACTGTCTGATTCCACTTATTTGACTTTCTGGAAAAGGCAAAATTATAAGGACAGAAAACGAATGTTTTCCCAGGGACTGGAGGTGATTGAGAGGGTCCACTACAGGGGGACTTAAGGTAACTTTTTGGGATGTTGAAACTGTTGTTTATCTTGATTGTGGTGGTGATTACATAATTGTATGTGTTTGTCCAAACTCATAGAATTACACGTTAAAAAGGGCAGATTTTATGGTGTGGAGATTTTATCTTAATGAAAAAAATCTGACCAAAAAACCCATTTGATAAAAATGATTAATAAGCCTTTGGATTAACAGTGATATGTTTAGGATATAATACTGTCTTCACTAATGGTCTAAGACTGTGAACTATAACTCTTTAGAATGTGGTAATGCAGGAAAATTCTGAGTCATGGTTTACTGAATGGAAATATTTATTTGATTTTTTAGGTCTTATGAACTTACCCGGAAGGACCGACTGTACAAAAACATTATTCGAATGCAGCATACACATGGATTCAAGGCTTTTCACATCCTCCCCCAGACCTTCCTCCTGCCAGCTGAGTACGCGGAATTTTGTAGTAAGTGCTTGACAGAGAATGCCTCAGTCCCCGGCAACTGAACCTGGGGAATATTTACCCCAAAAGCCGCCTCAAGGTGTCAACCAATCAGGGCTTTCCAAATCCTTAGACAACTGTGACTCTTTAGTAAAACAGTTGCAGAGGTAACTTTAAAAACTATTTTTATTCTGATATGCTCAGTAAACTTGTCAGTATCATTTATGTAAGGACACGTTGGCATCATATAAGCATGCCCCTTACATATTTTGCTTGATGTCCCTTCTCTCCATTGATGACTTAGTGCCTATGTAAGGATTTTTTTTTGTTTTTTTTTAGAGAGACAGAGTCTCCCTCTATAGCCCAGGACTGCAGTGGCACGATCATGGCTCACTGCACTCTTTGCTTTCTGGGCTCAAGTGATCCTTCCTCCTCAGCCTCCCAAGTAGCTGGGAATACAGGCATGTAGCACCAGGCTCAGCTAATTTTTAAATTTTTTGTAGAGATGGGATCTCGCTGTCTTGCCCAGGCTGGTCTTGAACACCTGGGCTCAAAGAATCCTCCCCTCTTGGCTTCGCAAAACTCTGAGATGACAGGCATGATCCACCACACCTGGCCTGTGAGGATACTTTATATTCCTGCATATGAATTATACATGCTTCCTTTTCAGTATCCCTTTTTCCCTTGCCATTTAAGAAACATTCTTTCAGCCTCGATTTCTAGTCTTGTGTAATTTATGTTCTTTGGGAGTAGAGATATCACGTATCTTTGGATGTTAGGGTTTGGAGCTACAAGTTAGTCACATTCTCTCCCCTTTGAGTTCAGACTAATAAAAACAAATACACATGGGGCATCTAAGGGTCAGCTGTATGGCTGGTAAAGTGATACAGAAACACACGGCCTGGATCCAGATCTAAAATGGGCTTCTTATTTCTTTTGCATCATTGTGAACTTACCCACCCAGGCCAAGCAGAGGCACTGGGCGGGTCTCAGGCTTTCCTCCACAGGGGCAGAGCCTGACTCACTAGGCTTAGTGCACAGAAGAAGCATGAGTACAGATGAGATGTGAGGCAGGTCTCTTGTGAAAGTCCAGATTACAGTGGTAATAACTAATACTTACTGCATGTTTCCTTTCTGGTAGGCACTCTTTTAATTGGCACCTCTACTCTGGTAGTATAGATGAGGTGACTAAGGTACAGTTTGGTTAAGAAACTTTCCGTGAGTTACGCAGTTTGCAAATGGTAGAGTTAGGGTTCAAACTGGCAGTTTGGCTTCAGAGGCCATGCTCTTCATCTCTGTGCTTCATTGCTAATGGCACTGGGCAGCGTGCATGCAGTGACCATTCCCCAGTAGCACCAGTGTGAGAGAAGTCACTTCTCCCATGAGGAACATCAGGTGAGACGCACAGAGAGGACAGTTTTCCTCCCAAGAAGTCCAAGAAAGAGACTATTTCAGTTTTATGGATAGACGAAGTAGCATGGGGAAAAGAGAGAGTTATCTCTAGACTTCCTGACTTTTGATTCTTTTAACCTGTTAGGCTTGCCAGTCTCTCTGGGTCACCTAGTGAATTGTTCCATCTTTTGGCAGAGGAGACCAGCAGTTCGTCAGGAACGCCTGCTTCACCATTTATCTAATAGCATTTGTTGCTGTGGCTGGGACTATTGGTTGGCGATTCATTGTCTGCCCACAGATGGCTCTGCAGTGGGTCACATAGAGCTCTAATTAAATGAATGAACTTTGAGCTTCAGTGCACTCAAAGCTGCAAATTTGTAGTTAAGAAAATTTTTGCTATGTGACTTTAGCCAAGTTACTCCAACTTCTGTGCGCCTTAATGTCCGCATCTATAAAATGGGAGTATTGCTGGTGCTGACCTTATAATGTTGTCAAGATATTTAAGTAGGTTAATATGTGGAAAGCACTTGGGATGGTGCCTGATAGGGGTGGCTTGATAAATGTTTAATACTATTTCCTATTTCAGGCTATGTTTGTATTATTAGTGGTAGTTATGTTTACTAACTATATTAATACTACTATGTTTTTACTATGTTTTTACTATTTTACTTTTAGTATGTTATGTTTAACTACTAACTAAAGTTGTAGTTATGTTATTAATAACTACTATTAATTAGTATTAGTTAAAATAATACTAATTAATAGTATTATGTTCTGGCCCTCCAGTGCTTGAGTGTGGGCAATGGGAAATTTTTTT
The DNA here is from genome assembly GCF_009764315.1 of Trachypithecus francoisi. Classification (NCBI taxonomy): domain Eukaryota; kingdom Metazoa; phylum Chordata; class Mammalia; order Primates; family Cercopithecidae; genus Trachypithecus; species Trachypithecus francoisi. Next base: position 31,545,109 of record NW_022681468.1, on the reverse strand, counting down.
GGAAGGAAAGGGACACCATAAACAGACTGACCTTTAGAAAAATAACTGTGAAATGAGTCGGCAGAAGCAGAGAAAAGAAAATGGTGGTCTCTTTGAAGGTTACTGCAGTGATGTGGATAAAATGGATAGGTATGAGTAGAAAGAGTGCGAGAACAAACATTACTGCTTGTGTATGGGAAGTGAGGCAGGGATCAAAGAGGCATCCTAAGGTTTGAGTATGATAAGCTAGGAATACCATTGGGTTTTTAACCAGGGAATGTAACCAGGAAGGCAAAGGAGGAGCTGTTAAAAGGGGAAGAGGAATGTTACGGTTTGGACAAGGGATGGATTTGGATTTCGATGGGGCATCCAGGTAGTGTGTTTTGTAGGCAGTAGTAAGAGCAGCTTTGAGTTCTGGCCAGAGATGTAGTTTCTGGAAGCTGCAGGTATAGAGATGGATGTGATTACTAAGGGAGAGAAAAAAAGAAGCAGCACCACAGAGAATCAGAGAGGAAAGGGAGATTGAAGAGGAACAAGGGAATGAGGTCTCAGAGGAGGCAGGAGAGGGTTAAATCAAGAACCTAAGTAGAAGAGTGAGCATTAGAAAGAGAAGTGGGCATGTGTCTCCTGAAAGAGGAGAAGGAATAAGGCTAAGTTGATGACCCAGATAACATTTTAGATGAAGAGGAAAGCAGGTATATAGGTTTGTGTTACAAATTCCTAGCCTTCTTGGGGAACAGGTTGATGAAGTCTTATGCCAGGAGTGAGGGGCCTAGCAATGGGTGGGTGTCTAAAAAGGCAGAAGGCGGTTGGAATAGCCCCTGCAGGGCCTTTGAAAGAGAACTGATAAGGATTGGACATGAGGATTGCCTAAAAACACTAGAGACAACAGCCAAGGTGGTCTTATGAATTTATAGCTTTTTGTTCTAACAAGAGAAAACCTGTAAAGATGTAGCATAGAGACCAATCACTGTCTCCAGAGATGTGAAAGCCTGGGTACTCCCCAAACTATTCTCAGTAATTTGAGTGTAGGGGTTGGAATACATGGTACACTGGTCTGTCTAGGCTCCTGGTGCCATCACTGCCAGTTACAGTATTTAGTAGAATAGAATTAGAGGTCTGTGACCCTGAAGACGCTGACTAAAGATCTTTTGCCAACTCTAGCCATTCCCCTCAAGGGGACAGCTTTCTAAGCAGAAGGAAGAAAGAAGCAACAAAGAAGAAGATGGGGTGATACCAGTATCATAAAAGCAAAACGTTCCCCAGAATTGGGCTCTATGGCCATCTCTAGTTGTAAGAGAGACTGAGAAATGATTCTAACATGTGAATTTTCATGTCCACCAACTAATTACAGATGACTAGATTTCAAAGCAATGGGTAAATATATAGAATTACAATTTTAGAGTTATAAGAGATCTTAGCAAATCAGGCTAAATTTTTAAAATCTCATTTTAAAGATAAGACTAGATGATTTAAGCACATTACCTCTAGAGTCATATATTTGAACAGCCAGAATTGCAACTCAGATCTTTCTACTCCAGGTTCATTGCTGTTTCTATTAGACTAAGCCTGCTGCCACTGTAGGAACTGGAAAGCAGTTGAAAGAACTGGGGAACCTGTTTAGTACATCTTCATCCTGAAGCAGAGGCTCCTGAGCAAGTCTGCTTGGCCTTTGCCTTTGATTTTTCTTGCTTCCTACCCACATATTTAGAACCTGTAAAAGAGAACAATCCTTGTTCTGAAAATATCACAAAACAAGGAGAAAAGACTAGCATGAAAGACAAGTCTTTTGATATTTACAATTTCAAGAACATTTAGGATTTCAGTCATAGTGAAGCACTAGAAGAAGCATTAACTTATTTTTTTGGGGGGACATAGTCTCACTCTGTTGCCCAGGCTGGACTGCAATGGCTCAATCTCGGCTCACTGCAACCTCTGCTTCCTGGGTTCAAACAATTCTTCTGCTTCAACCTCCTGAGTAGCTGGGATAACAGACGTGCACCACCACACCTGGCTAATTTTTGTATTTTTAGTAGCGACGGGGTTTCACCATGTTGGCCAGACTGGTTTCGAGCTCCTGACCTCAGGTAATCCACCCGCCTGGGCCTCCCAAAGTGCTGGGATTACAGGTGTGAGCCATCGCACCCAGCCAGAAGCATTACCTTCTGATAAGCCTAGTTCACAAAGTAGAGGGTACTGTCTCCAGACAGCTTTGACCCCTTCCCTTCCCTTCCCTGCCCTGCCCTCCCCTGCCCTCCCCTGCCCTACCTTCCCTTCCCCTCTCCTTCCGTCCCCTCCCCTCCCCACCTTCCCTCCTCTTCCTCCCCAGGTTCTTGTTTTCTCACCCAGGCTGTAGTGCAATCATAGCTCACTGTCTCCTCAAATTCCTGGGCTCACGTAATCTGCCCACCTCAGCCTTAGAAGTAGCTGGGACCACAGCCACACACCACCATGCCTGGCTAATTTTTTTTATTTTCCGTAGAAACAGTCTTGCTTGTAATCCCAGCACTTTGGGAGGCCGAGACAGGCAGATCACGAGGTCAGGAGATCGAGACCATCCTGGCGAACACTGTGAAACCCCGTCTCTACTAAAAAATACAAAAAACTAGCCGGGCGAGGTGGCGGGCATCTGTAGTCCCAGCTACTCGGGAGGCTGAGGCAGGAGAATGGCGTGAACCCGGGAGTCGGAGCTTGCAGTGAGCTGAGATCCGGCCACTGCACTCCAGCCCCGGCGACAGAGCAAGACTCCGTCTCAAAAAAAAAAAAAAAAAAAAAAAACAGTCTTGCTATGTTGGCCAGCCTGGTCTCGAACTCCTGGCCTCAAGGGATCCTCCTTCCCCAGCCTCCCAAAGTGCTGGGATTACAGTTGTGAGTGAGCCTGTTAATAACTAGCCTGGTTGTTTTCTTAGACATTTCTGTAGAACCTTGTACTTCCTTTTTATAACTCTCATTGTCTGTAATTACTTGTTCAATGTCTGTTTTCTTGGCTAGTCTAATCTTCATGACGGTAAAGACTGTATTTTTTATCACTGTGCGCCCCACACCTAGCAAACTGATAGACACAGATTCGATACTTAGAGGTATTGAATGCGTGACGTTTGGAAACTGTTGTTGTTTTTTGTTTTGTTTTAATATTAATAGCTTCTTGCTCAGGCATTCTGTTCAGTCTGCTCAGTATCTGGGGAAAATGGCAAAGTGAAAAAAATGCATAAACTGAATACACATACATATATTCAGTGGCCTCACTTTATGGAAATGTATTTTTTTGCCATATATAACTATAAATATGTCTTCTATAGCAGGACTTTAAAATTATATAAATTATACTTTTTGAAAGGTAATATATTCCCATGGTACAAAAGAAATTCCAAAGCAATCATCAGTGAAAAGTCTCTTTTCTCCTCTTGTTCCTCAGTCACCCGTTTTCCTCCCCAGAGATGATCAGTGTTACTAGTTTTTTACATACTCTCTAGAGATATTCTTTGCATTTACTAGCAAATAACTTGTATGCGTATATAAACAGATGGGCATATATAACATACATTGCCCTGCACTGTCTGCTTTTTTATTTGACAGGCTATCTTCAAGATCATTCCATATCACTTCATTAATAACATTCTTATTTTGTGTGTCTGCTTAATATTCCATTGTGTAGATTCGATATCTACAAACTATATCCCTTGAGTGAAATTGGTCTTCTGCCAGTTTTTGTGTGTCCCACAAGCCAAGGACTGTTTTTAAATGGTTGGAAAGAAATTGAAAGAAGAATAAAATTTTGTGGCGTGTAGAAATCATATGAAATTCAGTGTTCATACATAAAATTTTATGTAAACAGCCACACCCCTTTGTTTACATATTGTTTGTGGCTACTTTCAAGCTACAACTGCAGACTTAGATATCTGCCACAGAAACTGCATGGCCTGCAAAGCCTAAAATATTTGTTCTCTGGCTTTTTACAAAAATAGTTTGCTGACCCTTCATACAGATGCATTGTAGTGTATTTAATTAATATTTGGCTGTTATAACACAGCACTGAAAATCTTATATATGCAATATTTTACACATGTGTGAGTAGAACTAGAGGATATAGTTCTAGAAGTAGAATTGCTCACAGAGTTTTAAATTCTGTGCGGCACATTACATTTTTTCTAATTCTGTTAATTCTGCATCAAGGGAAAAGGCAGAGGAAGATGGGGGAGAGTGAACAAAAGATCTCTTTCTTTCCTCCTGCTGAAATGGTTTGTGGCATTGACAAAGTCAAGTTTGTTTGGGAGGCCTTAAAGAGACTGGCTCATGTCAGAGGGAGAGGAAAGAAAAGGAGACAAGTAGTTGCTGGCAAGTCATCTGGGAAAAGGAGCTGAGCCTAGAGAGCTCCTTCTGAAGGCCTGCCTGGTATAGGCCCAAAGGCAGTGTAGAGGGAAGTGTGCAAAACTTCAGGACTCCAGTGTCTGAAAGTCTTGTTCTGATATTAGAGCCCTAGAAAAGGAGTTGCCTCTTAATAACTCTAATCAGAGGAGCAGAAACTATAGGGAACTTTCTTAGGTTTATTCTGTTGTATTCTAGATAAACTGGTAACTGATATCTTGGCGCACAGCAACCTAGGCAATTTGGAAAAAGGAAGTCTTTGTGAGATCTGCTCAGAAACATTTGCATTTGCTTGATTTATTTCCCCACACTACCCTTTCTCTCCTCTTTCATTGAAGAAAAATACCAAAAAAAAAAAAAATCTCTCAGTTTTTACCTTTCATCCCATCTCTGCTTTGAAACAGTAATGACTGCTGCCACCTGACGTATTTCATCAAAAGTGGAAGAGGCACAGTTGGGACCATTGCTCCCTCTCCAGTCTGGGATGTGAGAATCAGCAGCACTGAGAGCTCTAGCCTGCTTCTCTCCCCTGACTTCTAACACTCCCTAAGTGGAAGACAGAGCTCCTTCTCCTCAGACCACTTGCAAGCCTCTGGGAGGCTTAGGGTCAGTTGTCTGCTTTCTCTTTTCATGATCCAAAGGGATTTAAAGTGTAAAGCTGAACCTGGGAAAGGAACAGGACACATGGCACCTTTTAATCCCTTGTAAATGATTGTCCTTTGTCTCCACTGGCACATTGCTTGATTTAAGGTGAATTTTTTTTTTTTTTTATAAGCTCGGAGGCATTATTTAAGGAGAGTAGCTGTATTATAAGATCTAGATTTTGGCTTACATTGACACTGTTTGCCTGAGGTCCTCTATTTAACAGAGGTAGGAATTTCAAGGATTCATGATGATTCTTTGTGACAGTAATAGACTAACATCCAGATGTTTGGCTTATTTTGTTTTCATCTTTTCATTCAAGAAAGAGGGGAGGCTGGGCATAGTGTCTTCTGCCTGTAATTCCAGCACTTTGGGAGGCTGAGGTGGGAGGATTGCTTGAGGTTAGGATTTCAAGACCAGCCTGGGCAACATAGAGAACCCCCGTCTCTACAAAAAGTTAAAAACAATCAGCTGGGCATGGTGGCCCATGCCTGTAGTCCCATTAACTCAGGAGCCCGAGGTGGGGGGACTGAGCCCCAGAGGTTGAGGCTGCAATAAGCTATGGAAGCACCACTGCACTCCAGCCTGGTCAACAGAGCAAGACCCTGCCTTAAAAAAAAAAAAAAAAAAAAAAGGAAAGAGGGGAAATGGTGGAAGAAATTATTATGGGAGTGATTTTGCTGTCCTCTTTTCTCCTCCCTCCTTCCCTCCTTCTATTTTTATTTTTAAGGCAAGTCCAAAAATATAGGTAATTTTAGTTACTGCCCAACACATAGAAATTTGTAAAATTTTTGGGTTCCCTGAGTAGATCACCCTTGTTGAAAGTTGATATAATAAACTCAAGTTCCTTCTTTTTCTTTGTTTCTTCCGTTTTTTATCTCCCAATATTTTGAGCAGATTCATATTCGAAGGACCGGGGACCTTGGATAGTAAAACCAGTGGCATCTTCTAGGGGGCGAGGCGTCTACCTGATCAACAATGTAAGTATGTAGCAGGTGGCAAACCTCTTTCCTCACTTGTTCTTTCCTCCTTCACCCTTTGTACTGGTTACTAATATAGTTCCATTTCATTAAAGCGGGTGTGCTCTTCTTAAATCTGCATTCAGAAGTGAGTTGAGGGTAGGTATGAGTTGACTTGTTGGCCTTACTGGCAGGAATCTTCTGCACCAGCAGTTACTCCATGACTAAAAAACACTTGATCAGATTTTGGGGCAGGGCAACCTGTTGTGTCAGCAGAAAAGAGGTACCTTTTCTGCTTTTAGCATATTGTGATGTTAATTCCTACACACCAAGTATTAATTGGTAGCATATGTGTTTAGCGTCTGTTGTGAGCAGAACTGTGGGTTCTGTTCTCAAGGTTACCAAACAAGTGAACCTCAATTTGATATGGCTTCTTTGCTACTGCTGCTGCTTCTCATTTCTCCTCCTTGCTTTCCTCTTTCTGCTCTTCTTCCTCTCATTTCTCCTCTTCTTTTTTCAAAAGCCATCATTATCTTGATTCTTTGCAAAATTCTCATTAAAAGTTGTCTTACATGGAATACATATGCATGGTAAATAAAATCCCTACTGGTCTCACTCCCTAGACTTATAATAGTGGTTAGTAACTTTAGTTGATTTATGTTTCTTTCATTGACATTATATTGTTATTTGTTAATTCCCAGTTTGGCATTTATTGCATTTACATCATGTCCCACCCTCCCTTGCACATTTGTTTGATTAGTTTTTATGTTTATGTTTTAAACATTTATAACAGAGTCTCTTCAGTAACTATGATTCAGTTTATTTATTTTATCTGTAAGTTGAGTAAAACATTTAAACTCAGTGGAAACAAACTGTTGAACTCTGGAAGGGGGAAATGTTAGGATAGGTAGCTAGGCAGACATAAGCCAGGCATGAGAGGGCCCCCCGCCACCACCAAGGAGTGCCAGGTTATCATCAGGTGATGGTCAGGCAGTTGTTAAACTGGTTTCTCTAAAATAATAATTGGTAGCAGCATATGCCAGGGAAAGGCAGGCTCCTAATGAATAGAAAACACCTGAAGCTGGTGATTAGCCCTTTCTCAATAAGATCTCAGGAGTTGAGCGAGCAGGCTCAAGCATATGCAGTTAGAAGCAAAATGATGGAGTTTAACTGGTATATGACCTTCCTCTAGGAACCCTCGACTGGTAAGGCAAAAACACTTCAAATGAGCATGTGTACAGCTGCAGCCAACACACTGCGCATGAGGCCCCTCTCAAGTGCTGGCAGGCCACTGCACATGCAGACAGCTTACCCCATGGAAAAATCAAGGGAGGAGAGATGCAAAACCCTAGAAGCATGCCAATGTATAAAACCCCAAGTCTAAGGTCAAACAGGCACTTGGATCTTTCAAGTTGTCTGCTTGGCCCTCTTCCACGTGTACTTCCTTTCATTCCTGCTCTAAAACTTTTTAATAAATGTTCACTCCTGCTCTAAAACTTGGTCTCTCACTCTGCCTTATGCCCGTCAGACAAATTCTTTCCTGCAAGGAGGCAATAAGTAAGTTGCTGCAGAGCCATATGGATTTGCTGCTGTTGACATATTTTGGGATTCTGAAATTTAACCAGTGTTTAGGCCTGGACCTGCTTTTTATTCTTCCTCCTGGACATTTGGTAGGCACTTTCAGTCTGGAAACTAGTGTTTTTCTTTAAGAAAAGCTATCCTCTTATTTGTCTCTGCTTTAAGAACTCTTTTTTGAGGCATTCTGGATCTTTCCTTCATGTTAACTTTTCTCTCATTTTTAATTATTTTCCCATCTTTATCTTCTAGATCACAGGTTGAGGTTTATCCATTTTATTATTCATTCATCTACTGTATTTTTCTATTGGATATCACAGGTTGATTTCCAGAAACTCATATTCTGCTTTGCTTTATTTTTATTTACAAATAACAACCTTTTGTTGCATAATGGATGCAATTTGCCTGCCTGTCCTTCTGAGGATACCAATGGAAATTTTTGAAAAGTTCTCTTCTGTCCTTGAATTTTATTGGGATTGTCTTTTCCCCTGCTATTGGATTTTCTCAGTTTTGATGATCCTTACGTGTTGGACCATATTTATGAACAAAAGACTAGACTGAATGAAACTGGCAGCTGGTCTGGGTTTCTACCATGGTTATGTAGGACTCTTTTCCTAATATCTTCTCCCTGGAAGAGGCTGACTGTGAATTTTAGATAAGGGCAAAACGTGTCGACTCTCAGGCTTTGCTTTATGTGGACGTGGTGAGGAGCACGCCCCTTCCACCTTGCCGAAATAGTGTGGGCCATATTGCGAACGTAGAGGAAGATTTTGGTGATTTCCCTCTTGGGCAGAGCTACCTTTCTTTTCCTTTTTGTGTGTATTGGGGATAAAGTAGCCTCAAGTTCCACTCTCCTCTATCAGATTTCTATACCCACACGTCTACTGGCCTCACTGTTCCAAATGCTGTTTGTTAATTATCTGATTCTGATTCCTTGGCTGATCCCTGATCTTCATGTTTGTTGACTACAGGCTTGGAACATTGCAGGAGCCTCCTTGAGAAGATCACTCTGATCTCTTTTGGACTTTTCTGACTCCTTTTACTTTTTTCTAGCTTTGATATCATTTCATTCTTTTGAAAATATTCTTTCTGTCCTTCCACTGGAACTCTGGAAGGGCAGGGGTAGGTAGATAAGTTGTATGTGGGACCAGAACCCCATCTTAAATTCCCCAGTTGTCTTTTCACATTGAACTGTTTGCCATATGTGTAGAAACTAACTTTCTGAGTGATCTTTCACATGGGAAAGTCCTTAAATTCAGGCTGGACTCAAAACGGCACTGTAAACAATGATGGCCAGACCCTTCATGCCAAATAAATATAGGATCTGGTTTTGGTAGAGCAACTGCTATAGCCCCCAGGCACTGGCTGCAACTTCTGTTACCTGGCCTAGGCCAGTCTGGAGGCCTTTTACCCTGAGTCTCCTGTGACATAAGGTCATGGTCATATGCCTTGGCTCTGTCTCCTCTTGTCTCTGCTCTGACCTTGGTGATGAAGGCCCCTCTCCAACAACTTTTCCTTCAGCTCTGTGCCAGGAGCTCCAGTGTTGTTTGAATCTCATAGACGGCACTAGTTTGGGTTTGGGTTTTAGCTGCCAAATGGAATTGCTGTTGAAAGTCAGCTATGGTACAAGTTTGCTTTTTATTTTCTTAGACATGAGTCAAAAAGAATAGGATCTATTCCCAGCTCATCTGAGACTTTTATCTTTTGGAATGCTCTTTTGCCCTAGTGATTTGTTATTTTAAAGCTAGCATCATAAAGGATAGAAAAGTTAAACTTTGCTTGGTGGAGCCGAGAACCCTGCGCCCTAACTCTTCCCTGGATGCTGAATCTCAACAGGGTGACATGTCTTTAGAGAATGTGTTTGGCAGGCTATGTAAGAGCCTTTTTCTCCCTTCCACCTCTCCTTGGGCTGAATCCCTTGAGACCCCCTGCATAGATCAAAGTACTTGGCAGGACCTTTTGCCTTCCCCCTCCCTCTTTGTGAAGCTTTGGAATGAGTCTGATTCTTTTAGGTATTTAGTGGAAGTGCCAGACAGAAGCCTGGGAAGATGCCAGGAGGCATGAGGGGAGCTGGCAACATGCGGACATAATGGGAAAATACTCCCGTTTCACCCCGAAACTGGAATTTTACCACCTTTTACCCAGACCTGCAAACCATGTTGTTAATACTCTCCTCTCTGCTTACACAAAAGGCATAACCATCCCCTCTTTTCCATACCTGGATCCTTTCCCATGGAATATGTGACCCATTAGCCAACTGGATGAAGTAACTCTTTCCAAGGCTGCTGCCTGCTTTCCTTTTAGATTTGAGCAGGAGGGTGAGGAGAGGGAAGGCTGCGGCGAGGGTCTGGGAGCAGAACTAATGTGAGTGAGTGAGGGATTTAGGCAGTGGGGATGGAGTTGGTGTGAGGGCCAAATGGAAATATCTTCCCCTGTCTTCCCACTGGAGTGAGAGGGCCACTTATTAAAACTTCCCTATAGTAGTCATAACCTTTTGGAAACTCTCTGCAAATAGCAACTTTTACCATTACGAGAACGGGATAAAGGACAGCAAAAGCATCACTTTTATGTAGCACTGAAAAGAGAAGTGTGGACCACAGATGGAAGCATCTCGGTTGGTTGGCTAATGTGGTCTCATAAGGATGTGCTCTTTAACTCTAGAAATACAGCATAAAGGAACAGAGCTGTGTTTGCTCCACTCCTTCAGTAACCATGGCTAAAGGCTGTATTTTCCCAATTTAGTATATTCAGATCGAGGAGGGGAAAGAATGGGTGTTTTCTGATTACGGTATGAATTTGATTATGGAAGTCAAGTTGAGTCATCCTTGTCTCACACATGATCCATGGTAAATACAATATTGATACACGCTCTGAGACTTGCACGTATTAGGAGAGTGTTAGGTCACTCCAGTCCCTCCTATATTTGTCAATATAATTCTGTACTCTCTTGTTTCTGTTTGCTTATATGTTTTTATCTTAGGTTCCTTCTGTTTTTCTCATTTCTCAACAAGTATTTCGGGAGTACCTACTCTTAATTTTCATAATACTGCTACTCAGTACTCTGAGTAGAATGGCATGTGGCAGGTCGTGATGAATGCTGTTGAGCTGTGGGACTTTGTAATTAGAACCACATATATTCTGTTAAGTTTGCAGTAATCATAACTAATGTTTATTGAGCCTGCCACTGTCCTTTCTAAACATAATCTCTTTTAATCCATATATGAACCCTATGAGGTAGTTAATATTTCCTTAGTAAGTGGTAGAGTCAAGGTTGTAACTCAGGTCCAGATGATTCCAGCATAGACACTCTTAATCCATACTATTCTCCTTTACAATGACTTAACGGATACCATGAGCTTTAATCTTAAGGTCCAGTTAGAAAGACATGTTTCCAGCCAGGTGCGGTGGCTCATGCCTGTAATCCCAGCACTTTGGGAGGCCAAGGCGGGCACATCACTTGAGGCCAGGAGTTTGAGACCAGCCTGGCCAGTGTGGTGAAGCCCTGTCTCTACTAAAAATAAAAAAAATTAGCCGGGTGTGGTGGCATGTGCTTGTAATCCCAACTACTGGGGAGGCTGAGGCAGGAGAATTGCTTGAACCTGGGAGGCGGAGGTTGCAGTGAGCCGAAATCACGCCATTGGACACCAGCCTGGGCCAAGAAGTGAGACACTGTCTCAGAAAAAGAAAGATGTGTTTCCAACTTTCCCAACAATTCAGATTCCTACTTTAGCATACTTTGGGAGGCAGTTTGAGCTTTAAATTGATATAATTTGAAATGAGTTAACTGGGGATTGATGAAAAGGAAACAGTCTTGAAGGTATCAAAAAGTTTTTCTTAGTTGCTCTTCAGTCTGTAGTGCTATGCAAAGAAACTATACCCAAACCTTTCTTTTCTTCTGAGAGCCTACAGTTTAACTCCCAATGCAGATAGAAGTGAGGGATAAAGACAATAGAACACATAGTAAAGTTACCTAAATAATGTAAGGGTTTATGTTACGTGTAACTCAAAGGGTAAATGTGTATGGTGAGCAAGGGAGGAGAGGAAATGGGCATGGGCATTAGATGTGTCGTGGAATGACGACCACTATCAGCATATTCTCTGCTGTGGAGAAAAGTTGGGTGACTAGTTATTTGTTGTAGCCTATAGGTTCTACTCAGTAGGAAGAGAGCTGTGATTGTTTGATTATACATTTACAACATAGCCTGCAGCTGTACAGTGATTGCATCAATTCTCACTGAGCAGATTCAAAATGGAGATAATACTTATGAGAAGCTGATCAAGAAATGTAAGGGAATCAGGAAATGGTATGGGTGATGGAGTTCATTAGGGATGAATCAGTAATGATGTCATTGTGTTCCTGTGATGCGTAGAGATGGGTTGTGAAAGCTGTGTTCTGACTTTGAGATAGCAGCAGTGGGAAATGAGAGGAGTCTCATTCTGACTTCACAGCTGCTCATAGTGATTGTGTATAATGTTATAGGTCACAAAATTATCATATGAGAAACAGTATTGAGGGTAGGAAATGCATTATTATAAAGACAAACTTCTGAATTTGGGGGACAATTAAATTTGAGAGCAGAATATTGGGAAGAGGTAAGAATAATGCCTAAAAGCAAAGCCTGTGAGGAAGACTGTCTGGATTCCATTGCTGCTCTATTGCTTATTAGCTCTGTGACTTTGAGCAGGTCCCTAACCCTCTCTGATTCTTTTTTCATCTATAAGATGTGGATGGTGACATACCTGCCTCATGGGGTTGGGTGAGGATTAAATGAAATAATCCTGTGAACAGACTTAGAACAGCACTTGGCACATCCATATGTTTAGTATGTTTGTTAAATTTTGTTTCTGCAAATGTTGATGGTTATTTCTGTTGCTTTTACTGTAGCTATGATCAACCTAATTATTATCATTACCACTTCCCTTTTGAGCCCTTTTGTCCTACATGGATTGTGACTTCCAGCTTTATCTAATCACACATGAAGGTGTTTTTTTTTTTTTCTTTTCTCCCAAGATATTTTAATCTTGCTGTTTCCTTAATCTAGAATCCACAATAATTTTCCTGCTTCCCACCATGCTAAATATAAACTCTGTTTGCCAGGGGTTCATATCCCTTTGCCAGTGGGGTCCCTCCCTCCTCATTGTTTAACCATGTCTTTCATAATTTCCCAGTTCAGTGTTTTAGCCCCAGGTCTGTGAATCGGCCCACCCTCCTTTCTGCTGGGCTTGATGTATGCCATCTTCCCATGATGGACTCCTTTCTTCTCCACCATGTACTTCCCAGCCTTCACCATTCATTTCTGCATCTGCTCTTCCGGGACAAGTCTTCCCTGACTGGTCCCACCTGATTGGTCTGCACTTTAACTTTGCAACCTGACATCTTATATTTATAGAAATGCTGCTTTGTGTTCCTTTACCTTCTATATTTTGCTGTTCCTCTACCTAAATATTAAACTTTTCAGGGATAGGGATTTACTGAATCTTAAATCTGCCAGGCAGAGATTATATCTGTTACCTTCATCATGGTATCCCAGTGCAGTTTTTCAACAACTGTTTTTCATTGAAGAAATCTTTAAAAGATTGTATTAACTCTTTGCATACAGTTGCTTAGCAAATACCCTTAAGTGAATCAATTAAACACCTATCTCATTTTATGGAGGAAATGCTAGGATCCATTGTGGATCTGTAAATTCTCTAAACATCTTAATGAAAGCCTTCATTTAAGAATAGTAGTAGTAGTTTTAAATTTCTATTGTACTTTACAGTAGGGAGAAAGCAAGTTTTTATTTTTAAAGTGGCTCTTATTTTCTTAGCATGTAACTATTTAATATCATGTATATACACATCTTTAAAGCTATTTAGGCTGTATTTATTATGTGAGAGGTACTGTTTACATTTATTTTTCCTGCATCATAATTGGATGCCTATAGTGTTATAGAAGTGATACTATATGGCCAACTGAATATATGGGTACCTTGGAGGAAACTTTAACCAGAATTTTAGTTTTCCATTTCTTTAAAGGTTAAGAACTTTGCTCCCTTATTGTAAATTAGGATTCCTGTGTATTTCTATTCTTTCATTCTTTCTGTTTACTCAATAGCCAAACCAGATTTCCCTGGAAGAGAACATTCTGGTCTCCCGTTACATTAACAACCCCCTGCTCATAGATGGTGAGTTGTGATTAGGCCCTTGACCAAATTGGGCCAGATCTTTGCTAAACTTTTTAAACTTTTCATAGCCTTCTCTAGTAAGTCTTTATTATACTGTTGTGAAATTCTTGACATGTGTGACTCCAGAAAGGCAGCAGGTTCCTTACCTATCTCTCGGGATTTATTTGAAGGTGAAATGAGACAATATAAGAGAAAGTGCTGTATAAGTTATATAGTAATTAATGTATGTATGAAAATTATGCAGTAATATATATGAAAATGACACATACACATATACATTAGGGTTATATTAATGCATATATACATTATACTGTTTTTATTGTGTACTGTATACATAATATACTATGTATATGGTACCATTATATAGTATAATTATTAGTTATCCTCCAAAGTCAAGGTATATGGGCAGTGTGTGTTTCATGTGGAGAGGAGGAATGTTCTTTCTTTCACGTTTCTTGGTTTCGTTGTTTATTCTGTAACAGGAAACAAATGAACTTAGTTTTTTTGTGTATGAATACATACTTTTTTTTTTAGATTTCAAGTTTGACGTGCGCCTCTATGTGCTGGTGACTTCCTATGATCCTCTTGTCATCTATCTCTATGAAGAAGGATTGGCTAGGTAAGAAGCTGTTTTGGGGTGTAGGGGTTGGGTGGGTATATTAAGAGTGGACCCATTAACAAGTTTATTAAATCAGATCATGCTATTTTCACTTGTCATTACTGCTTACAGATGCAACCCACCTCCTCAACTGCTGTGCTCTATAACATCAAAGCCACTATGCCTAAAAAGAACTTCAGAAATTAGGCTTATTTGTCTATAATCTCACTGCATGTCCACACATAAGGTGCGTAAACATCTTCCCCAGCACTGATCCAGGATCATATGGTATTTTCCTGCAGTGACAATTGCTATGACGCTCCTAGGATATTAAGATACTTTGCTGTTGTTCTTCAGGATAGATGTAGAAAGAAAAATAAAATCCTACCTTTATTTGCCTATTATATGCCAGGCATTTATTTTCATCCTCGCAACAACCTTTTAGTTAATGCGTTTTTGCAGTTGAGGAAACAGATTTAGAGGTGGGAGAAGTGGAATGGGGATTTCACCTCATGGATCTGACTCCAGAGCTCAGAGCTCAGACTATTTCATGCCCTCTCATATTTAGAAGGTATTAATTGAGTTTTTTTTTTTTTTTTTTCCTTAACATGCAAGTGACTTTACAGTGGTTGTACATACATTGTTCTCTTTTTGTTAAGGTGCTTTTTTTTTTTTTTTTTTGAGATGGAGTCTTGCTGTGTCACCCAGGCTGGAGTGCAGTGGCACGATCTCGGCTCACTGCAAGCTCTGCCTCCTGGGTTAACGCCATTCTCCTGCCTCAGCCTCCCAAGTAGCTGGGACTACAGGCGCCCACCACCATGCCCAGCTAATTTTTTGTATTTTTAGTAGAGATGGGGTTTCACTGTGTTAGCCAGGATGGTCTTGATCTCCTGACTTCATGATCTGCCCGCCTCGGCCTCCCAAAGTGCTGAGATTACAGGTGTGAGCCACCACACCTGGCCTGTTGAGGTGCTTTTTAAGTTTTAAGGTAATGTGACTTACGAGATTAAGTTCAAGTTGTTATATTTTGAAGTTTTGTTTCCTATAGCCACAGAATTTTATAGGTAATTGTTTTCATAAACCCTTTAAATTGTTTAAAATAAGTATGCAACTACTATGCTGTGTTCTTCTCCCCAACAAAACTAACTTTTTGTATTAGCCAACTAGTTTGCCCTGAAGTTCTTTTCATGCATAGTGCCTTTGATATAGAGCAGGGGTGTCCAATCTTTTGGCTTCCCTGGACCACATTGGAGGAAGAATTGTCTTGGGCCACACGTAAAATACACTAACAGTAGCTGATGAGCTTAAAAAAAAATTGCAAAAAAACTCAGAATATTTTAAGAAAGTTTATAAATTTGTGTTGGGCCACATTCAAAGCTGTCCTGGGCTGTATGCAGCCTGTGGGCCTCAGGTTGGACAAGCTTGTTATAAAGCATAGCAGTTTAGGAGGTGGTTTGCATCTGTGAGTGGTCACAACAAGCTAAAAAAGCCTGGTCTGTGTATGTCTCTGTATTTTAGAAAATGCAATTGGAAGATGGGAAATACCATGGATAAAAGAAGGCTACCTATTTATGTACAGGTGCTTTGACAAATATTATTGTACTCTGACAACTGTTATTTTAGAATAGTCTTTTAATGATTTTAGAGACTTAGTGTTTTTGAAATGTATCCTATGACTTGAAATCAGTGAAAGTGGACTAACCAAACCTTCTCGCTGGTGGAGCTCTGTGTTCCATTCCCCTCTAGGTGGCAGTGATAGCATTTATAAGTCCCATCATATTCTTAACTGAGATTTTGAGTTTGAGCCCTGGGAACATTGGAGACTACCAAAACTCCCTAGTTCTGGCCTCTTGTTTCTTGAAAATTGAGAAAGGGAAGAACTGAAACATCTCCCAGTTATTAAAGGGCTGGACCAGGCATCTGAACATGAGCTGACTGCTAGCTCTAATCAGGTTTTATAGGAAAGAAATTGTTGATAATGTTTGTAGACACATGTGCTCTCATGAAGGATCACTATACAAAATTAGGTGTAAAAGCCTATTCCTGGCCAGGTGTGATGGCTCACACCTGTAATCCTAGCACTTTAGGAGGCTGAGATGGGAGGATTGCCTGAGGCCAGGTGTTCAAGACCAGCTTGGTCAACATTGCGAGACCGCATCTCATGAAAAAAAAAAAAAAGAAAAAAAGCCTATTCCTTATGTTATTTAGAACAAAATGAAGGTAAAATACACTCCTAACTTCTCAGATATGCAAGGTGCTGAGGATTTTCAGCTTTATAATTTGAGACTTCTGAGCTTTCTCTCTTTTGTATTATAAGTTTCATCATTCTCCTTCCTCTGCTCATCCTCACCTTAACTTCTCTCCTGTGTCAAGTTTTAGAAACTGATTATGTCCTGCCAAAAATTGGACTTTGGGAATAGAGAAAAGAGATGGAGGTTGTGCTTCACTGTTTCTCAAGGATATCATACCAATATGTTTTGCTTAATATTCCAAAGATATTGTCACCAACAATATTAACAGCCCTCTCTATGGGTGAAATTTGGCACAATTTTAAGACCTTTCTGGTTCAGAGCACAATGTGAGAACAATAGCACCAATGTTTATTATAGAATTTACTACAAATATGCAAGTGCTTTGGCTAACTGGTTGTGTGTTGGAAGTCAGAATCTACTGAATTAAGTATAACCCTTTTGCTTCCAGCAGAAACAAAAAAATTTATATATATATGCATGTAGTCAATGGATGTTTTTTCTCAGGATAATTAGAAAAACAGCTTTTAAAAAACTCAGACCAAGTGGACCAGAAAACAACATAAATTTTCAGGGCTTTGGTTAGGTTTACCTGAAAGTGTAGGTGAATAAAAAAGCTTTATCAAAGCTTTAAAAGCATGACGCATGGCAATATGATGCGCTGTTTGCGAGAGTCCCATGAGGGTACATTGTTCCGTGCAGTAATTTCAATGTGCCTAAGTTCTTGTGTCTTCACTCATTCTGTATCTTGACATTCACTTGCTTTGTTGTAACCCTCAGAGTCTGTTCAACTATGTCGATAGTCTGTAGCATCTCCAGATCTGCAGCTTTTAGTTATCTTGGGCTACATGTATTTTATGTAGACATAACTGAAGATAATCAGTTTGGGATGAGATTACTGGGTTACACTGAGGCTCAACAAGAAAAACCATCATCTTTCCTAAAGAGATGGAACAGGAGGCAAATACAATTCATTTTCTTCTTTAGAAATGAATTCTCTTACACCCTGTCACTTCTGTTTTGGACCTCAAATTAATGCTAGGGGACAGAAAGATTAAGTTCATTTCACAAGACAGTTTTGTGATATAAGTTATTTTGTGTAAATTTTTTTACACAAAATTAAATTTACGAAAACCCTAGTTTCTGTATAGGTGAGTGTTTTTAGTTGTCCTTATTGTTTTATTAACGTAAGAAGTGGGAGAACTCTGTTTTCTTATGTGTGGGTAAAATATTGAAGAAGTGTTGCAATTGTTCCCCCTGGT
Source organism: Trachypithecus francoisi (assembly GCF_009764315.1). Taxonomy (NCBI): domain Eukaryota; kingdom Metazoa; phylum Chordata; class Mammalia; order Primates; family Cercopithecidae; genus Trachypithecus; species Trachypithecus francoisi. The sequence continues at coordinate 31,527,313 of NW_022681468.1, read as the reverse complement.
ATTTGGGTGCAACTTCTTGTGATTGTCACAGTAGCCCTCAGAGGTCCTCTGTGCTTTTGAATTTTGCTTGCATGTTGCTGTTTTGCACCACCAGGGGACACTCAGTTTCCACAGAGGGGTGCTGTGCTCTACCAAAATGGTGCAGATTCTTTTTCCCGTCAAGGGTGGAATCCCAAAAGATTTTGTCCTGGATTTTACAGCTTTAGGTGGATCCAGTATTGGGTTTAGATGATTTGACAGAGCCCTTTCTGAGATGAAGCTAACAGCCTGATTTTCACTGAAACAGGAAAAATAAAAAGTTCAAAAAAATTAAAACAAAATGGAGTTAAAAACCAAACGTGTTGCCAGAGACCCAAAGATAGGTAGCTCTAGCAACTTGGGGGGCATGAGAGTACCCAGCCAGGGAGCTGAGTTCCACCCATGCGGCGGAGGTGGGAGGAGAGGACTCTGGGAAGGTCCCGGTTGGAACAGCCTTTTTTCTGCCTCAGCCATATTATTCAGTGGAAATTCAGAAAAGACCCCAAAACATGTGTACTGCCTTTCCCTTTCTCCCCACCCCCAGTTCCTTCTTCAGTAGCCTTCCTTGCTAATTAACACTGGCTCCGCAGGGATATTTACCTTTTCTCTGCTGGATTCCTGTGGTTTTGAAAGAATTCAGGTACTTGCTGGTTGCCAAGGAATTCAGATTACCTCACAGGCTGCACACTGTCCAGAATCTGCCACAGCAGCAAGTAGGGGGAAGAGACACCAACAAGGGGGAGAAAACCCTTTCCAGTGCTCATTGTCACCCTCCCTGGCAGGCCCTTGCTGTTTGTGAAGTTTGAGTCATTTCTGGCTCTAAAGACAAGGGATCAGGCTGGTAATCCCCTCCCAGACGGCTCTGTAGGGCGCTGCCTAGTCACTGCAGCGCTTTGGCAGTCTCCCGGCTGCAGCTGGTTGACAGCAGATCAGAGAGCTCTTGGGCCTCTTGTTCTCTTCCATAAGATTTTTCTGGGTCAGGCCAGGATGAAACCCAGTGGCTCCTGGCAAGGCTGCCTGAGGTGCTGTCTCTTCATCATCCAGACCTCTCTGCCTCAAAATGCCTACACCTGTTGAAGGATAACTCATGTGCCACAGCAAGGGGCTCCTCGAGGCTGGCCTTCTCTTTTCTTTGTACATTTGTAGTGAATGTTTGTCAGGAAATATAACTACCAAAGAGGATGTTAAATTTCTATGTCTAGAATGCCTGTGACTCTGACCATAAGAAGATACGGTATAAAAAAAAAAAAGTTTTTAAGAAAACAGCAGGACAGAAAAAAAAAAAAAAAAAGAATATGTGGGGTCATATTCTTAGAAGAACAGACTAGTTTTTGAATAGGGGAAGAGAGTTTAAAAGATCCCGCTAACTCTCTGGTTTCCTTCTTATTTTGGTTCCATATTGGTAAAGATCTTGGAGCAAGCAACTCCAGTGCAGTTTCAGTTAATGTTTGCCAAGTCCCTACCATATGCCAAACATTGAAATCTTTTCTCCACACAGACATTCAGACTTTTAGACAAATTATTACCATTGTCTTGATTCTCAGGGAGAGACATTAGAAAGCAAAAAGGAAATGTAACTTACGATTTAAAAATTTATTGTCAAAATAAAGATACTGTCAAAGACAATTCATATTTGTTTGCAGTGTGGTTAAAAAAGGAGGAGGGGGCGGCAAATAGTTCTATATTCATCAATAGGCTGAGAAATAGTACCTAGGGTTTTGAATTTAGCAAAGAAAGTAGGAACTCCCCCAATTTTTCTTAGCTTGAAGGTCAAGGCCTTAAAGGTCTGTCATGAGAACTTTCCTAAATCTTGATCTCATTAAGAGGGAGATTCAAGACTCCATTGTGTAAATGTTGGCCTACATTAGGATGAGTGCAGTCATGTAGTCATGTGCTATATAACAATGGGCAAGGAAGGACCACATATACTATAGTAGTCCCATAAGATTGTAATGGAGCTGAAAAATGTCTGTCGCCTAGTGACATTGTAATCTCATAACACAATGTATTACTTTTCCTATGTTTAGATACACAGATACTTACCATTGTGTTCCGGTTGCCTACAGTATTGAGTATAGTACAATGCTGTACAGGTTTGTAGCCTAGGAGCAAGAGACTATACTATCTATCCTAGGTGTGTAGTAGGCTATACCATCCAGGTTTGTGTCAGTACCCTCTATGATGTTCACACAATGATGAAATTGGCCTGTCAATGCATTTCTCAGAACATATCCCCATTGTTAAGTGACGAATGGTTGTATGTGCAAACGTGGTCCTGGGGTACCTAGTAAATAGTGCTCTTTTAGATTATTGTTAATAGAGAAATTGTGTTGAAACTTCAGACCTAAAGAAGGTGAAATTTTATACTATATGATGGTCTAAATCAAAGGTCACTAACATAAATGCTCACAAGTACATTCACTGAAGGAAGAGTGGAGACTGGAGAATGGAGAGTACATGTACCATCTAGAGGCATTTGCTACTTAGTGCCAGCAGCTGACACTGATATTGCCAGATCTGGTTTGTTAAGTGAGGCTTGAACATGTAGATTTTTATTGTGAAACAAACCACTGTTTTACACTTTTAACTTTGAAACCATTTTGAACTTATAGCGTTGTAAGACCTGTAAGAATTATATGAAAAATTGCCTTTTACCCTATGTCTAGAGATCTCATTCCAATTCTGCCAGTTATCCTAAGGAATTTTTTTTTTTAACTACAAAAGGATCCAATCAGGGATCACATGTTGTGTTTAGCCGTCAGGTCTCTTTAGTCTCCTTCAGTCTGAAATAGTTTCTTAGTCATTCTTTGACTTTCATGATCTCAGCATTTTTGAAGATTACAGGCCAGTCATTTTGTGGATTGTCCCTCAATTTGGGCTTGTCTGATATTTTCTCATGAAGAGACCTAGGTAATGCATTTGGGGCCAGAATACCACAAAAGTGATACTAATTCTTGTCATTGCATTATGTCTGATGGCACATGCTAGTCATTTAGTGGTGTTTGACTACTTGCTGTAGGTGATATCTACTAGATTCTTGCACTGTAAAGTTATTTGGTCTTACCGTTTGTAATTAGTAAGTATTTTATAGGGAGATGCTTTAAATCATGTAAAATTTCATTCTTCATCTCATTTCTCAGTTTTAAGAGAAATCTATTGATTTTTCTTGCCTTAATGAATTATTGCTATGGTAGTTGCCAAATGATGATTTTCTAATTCCATCATAACTTTTACTTTTATTTTTTGGCATTTTTCCGTAAGGAAGAGCTTTCTCTTCTTATTTATTTATTCATCTATTTATTTATACCAATGCAGACTCAAGCATTCCTATTTTATTTAATGGGTTATAATTCTTTACTATCATGATTTATTTTGATGCTCAAATTGTCCCAGATTTGGCCAATGGGAGACCTCTCAAGCTGGCTTTGTGTCCTTTTGACATGTCTTTATCATTCTTTGAGCACAAGATGTTTCCGGCTCATCTTGTTCTTTCTCTATTCTAGCCCTGAAATCAACCATTTCTCCAAGGAGCACTGGTTGCTTTTTCATAGAGTATAGTATTTAGAAATCAATATCTGGGTGCTAGATATGCTGACTGTCCTGGGGCATTTCTGCTTTCAGATCCTGGCCATGAACAGAGTTAGGAAATTATGTATATATGTACATATACACGTACATCTATATTTCCATATATGTCTCTAATGTATTGTTGAAAAACAGAAGTTTATACGAGTACCCACAATTCTAGTTCAAAACTACAGAGTTCCTTCTCATTTTTTGCTTTTCATATTTTAAAATCTCTTCTCCAACAGCAGGAAATCTGGCTCCCAGTATCTGTAATATATTTATTTATTTGCTCAATTCCTTTGTATGTGGCCAGATTCATTACCCCACTGGGCCACTGTCCCACTCAGATGCTGTTTTTATATGGATTTAGACCTCTATTTGGTGGCCACCCTGCTTAGAAAACCTCCTTCTGCTTCTGGCTGACTTCCCATCCTAGTCACCATCTTCCTTTTTTTTTTTTTTTTTTTTTTTGGTTACTCACCATCTTCCTCATGTGGGCCCTGGCTACCACTGGGTTGCAAGAAGGAAGGTCTGATTTTTATGTGTTGTTCAGGTAATTAAAGTTTAAAAAAAAAAAAACAAAGCTTTTGTAGGTTAATCAGAACTTGACCAGTAGGTCAGATTCAAGACTAATGAGACCTCTGGTCTAGACAATAAAAAAGAAAATAGTGATCAGATGTTGATGATGGCTTATTTAATATGGATTTTAGTGATAGCTATAAGCTTTTACTGGGGTAGGAGGAAAGATGAGCACACACACCTTTTCTCTACGTAGTATATGTTCCCCACTAGACTGAGGGAGATACGGAGTGGAGCACTTTCACCCTTTGGGGGAACTTTTCCTTTAAGCTTTTTTGTTTCACTTTAATTTTTGCTTCCTTCTGCTTCATACACTCAGTTTAGAATTCCACGCTTTGATATTAGAAATCTTATCCTTGCTGGGGTTCAGAATAAAACACTCCAGTGAAAAGGAGGATTAGGAAGAAGAAACATGAATTTTTTTTTTTTAAGATGTGTAGCCCTCTTGAAGAAAAGAATGTAGGAATGACAAATGTGTTGGTACCAGATTCCAGCTTACCACAGACTTTTGTCAGGCTTTTCATGTTGACCAAGTTAGATCAGGTACTTGTAGTAACTACAAGAGATGAAAAGCCTCTTTTTCTGAAGCAGAAGCTTTCCTCTCCTTCTAACTTATTATTCATTGCGGGGAGAGGATGGCAGGAGGGATGTCACCTTGAGGTAATGTCTGGCTGAGGCAGGCAGCCTCTATGGGGCCAGCACAGGACCCCTTTGCATCTCACAAGAATTCAGAGAATGACTGTCTTCAACTTGCTTGGACAGTCTATCAGAGGAAGATTGGGATGCAGAGGCAAGGCTTACTCACCAGGGCACTGGGGTGTGACATGGCTAGAAGTTAAGTGATAACTACTGGAAGTTGGAAGTTTCTAGAAAATCTGGGGTCCTTCTCAAGCATAGACGTAATAATGCTCATCAAACTCTTGTCTTTTAGCCTAGTCATCATTTTCTTTGTCCACATCCTTTTTCCTATCCTCGTGTTTGTTTATTTTAGTTTTTTGGGTTTGGGTTTTTTTTCTTTTCACTTTTCTTTCTTTGGCTCTTGTATATTTCTGGTACAGGGAATTAGGGAGTGGAGATAGTGGGTGGATGAGAAGAAACAGAGAAGAGGAAAATTTTTTAATGCTGACCTTTAATGTGGTGAAAATTCATGTTGACTTCATAGTCTGAGTAAGCATATGTAAATAATTTGTAAGTCATATGAAAATAAACTTGTGGCCTTCCTTTTTTTTTCACACACTTGGATATGCCTCTTGGGAAAACCAGTCTAGTGAAGGGTGATATGGTTACAGTGGTATGTAAACAGGGGTTGATATTTACCATAACCATTCGCCTTGAGTGTCCTTTTGTTGATACTGAGCATCACTGAAAAGTTCTCTCTTTCCCTGGTTACTTCCTTCAGAGGCACATATATTTTATACTTTGGTCTTCTTTTGACAGCAGTCCAGGATATCATATTGCTTCCCTGTTTTCAGCGGGCTCCATGTTTTATTCCTCTTTCTTTTGCCTTCATTCCAAATTCAGGACTAAGTCTCTTGCACTGTGCCCATATTTATGCTGTTTTGCTTTGTCTGCTGTTAATGCTGTCATTATCATTCTTTTTTAAATGAGTATTATGGATCAGTTCTATTCTTTCTATGGATGTGAGCTCTAAGCCTGTATATAGCTGTGCTGTCCTTTTTTCTTTTTGCTTAATTTTTTTCATTGAATGCTGTAGTACCAGGCACTGTGTGGGCACTCAGTAAGTGTGTCTGTTGCCTAGGCTGGAGTGTAGTGGTGCGATCACAGCTCACTGCAGCCTCTGTCTCCTGGGCTCAAGCAGTCTTCTCGCCTTAGCTTTCCAAGTAGCTGGGACTACAGGTGCACACTACCACGCCTGCTTAATTTGTTAATTTTTTGTAGAGATAGGTTCTTGCTCTGTTGCCTAGGCTGGTCTCAAACTCCTGGGCTCGAGCAGTCCTCCTGCCTCGGCCTCCCAAAGCGTTGAGATTACAGGCATGAGCCACCATGCCCAGCCAGTTGTTATTTCTTGACCAGCTAATGCTGTATCACAGTATCCTACACACAATTTCCCAGGTTGTAAATAGCTATATTTTCAATTTTCGTTCTTCCTATTGGTGTAATGTTCTATATAAGAGAAGCAGTGTCTTGTTGTGATTAAGTACATGGGTTTTGGAGTTGGTGTGATCTTGAACAAGTTATTTAATAGACCACATTTCGTTTTCACATCCATTTTTCCACTTGGATACAATATTATCTACTACTTCATAGGGTTGCTTTAAGGATTGAATGAAGTATGACATTATAAAACACTTAGAATGGGAGTTAGCACTTCGCAGACACTCGGTATTTGTTAGATAATGATATTACCCTCCTTTATTATTATCTCATTGATCCTTAGTTCCAGCCTGTATGTCCTTGAAACTCTTCCTGGCATTTAACCTGTTTCCCTTCTATCAGGTTTGCAACTGTGCGATATGATCAAGGAGCCAAGAACATTCGGAACCAGTTCATGCATCTGACAAACTACAGTGTGAACAAGAAGAGTGGAGACTATGTCAGGTACTGGCTGTGTCTGAGCCAGAAGTCAGAGGTGTCAGTCTCAGATGCGGGTGTTGTAGAGGAGGAAAGGTAACATGTGGCACTGGAGGATAATGTTACATTAATGTCCATGTACCATTTATGGAAAACTGTTAGTCATTTAACAGTGTTGAGGCATATCTCCTGCTGCTTCTCCATTGCCTCCCCGGTTAACAGTGTCACCTTTCTCTACCAAATTGTGCTTTCACAAGTTTTTCTTCCTCATTGCCTTCCCTCACTTGACTTAGGGATGGGAATTTAATAGGCATATGGAACGTTTTAGAAGTTAAGAAATGAGGTCATTTCAGCGCTTGGCAAACATATCAAAAGCTTAAAAAATGTCTGTACCCTTTGACCCTGCGGTTCCATTTCTAGGAACTTAACCTTAAGAAATAAAAGATGTACACGCAGGATCAGCGATAAGAATGTTCATTACTGTATATTTGTAGGTGGAAAAAGCAGGTTATCAGATAGCACATGCAACTTATGTTCTTGCTTGAATATGAGATATCTAAAGCTGCTTATTTTTGCTGAGCGGGGAGGAAGAAAAGACCAGAAGTAATACTGAAGTGTTAATTTAGCTTAACTATAGTGGGTAGGATTGTGAGTGAGTGATTTTTATTTTCTTCTCTGTGCTATTATGTATTTTCTAAATTTTTGTAAAATAAATACTTGTATGATGAAGAAAAAGAAAAGGAAAAAATTAAAGAAAGAAAGAAATGAGGCCATCTCAGCAAAGGATTCAGTGGAAGGGAGTACCAGCCCAGCTGTGTGGAAATATTTTTTTTGCTCTGTTTTCTTTCATCCCGATCATTTTGCCAGAAAGTAGAAAAGTAGAAAAGAGACCCAAATAGTTACTTTCTACTCAGACTAAAAATAGGTTCTTAGCAGGTCCAAGGAAAGAAAGAAAGGAATCTGGAAGTGATAGAATAGTTGCTGAAGCTATATAGGTTTCGTCAAATGTCCTTTGAGCAGCGTTTGCATTGACTGAAGAGATCACACCTCCACTCTGAAAGATGAGTAAAGGCACAATTGGTGGAAAGTGGGATGCTGGTAGGGAGTGAGGAGACAGCTGCAAAACACAGGTTCCAGATTGCAGGGCTCTTCCAATATTCATGGGAGGCTGTGCCGTTTGCCACTCCGCTGCCATAGCAGTAGTATACCTTCCCACTCTTACTGTCACTCCAGTGCGCTCTCTCTTCAGTGATACCTCAAAAAATATCAAGAAAAGCTATGTCTACTGCCAGAGAGGAGGGAGCCTGCTTCAGATGCCAAAGCAATTCTGTGTGGGATTATTTCACCAGCGTGCTGCACCAGATTAACTCACTCACCCATCCCAACTCAATTCTGGTCTGAAAATGGCATCAGAGGTTGTTTTGTGTACTCAGGTGACATTCACCTCAAGGGTTAATTATCTGTTAATTTATTGTAACCATTCTTAGTTTACCTTCTTTCACACATTGCTCTCACTCTTTCTTGATGCATAATTGTTTGGTTAAAGAATTTGCTGCCTTCTTCCCCACCCTCTTGAAAAAGGCAAACTATATGCATTTTCATTTCCATTGAAGAAATTGGTATGAAAGGATATATGACAAAAAGGACCAAGAAAAGTGAGTAACTGGAAGTCAGCAAAGTGAATTAAAAAAAAAAAAACCAAAACTTAAAAAGACAAGAAGGCTGTTTGCAAAGAATCTTGTTATTATAGCCAAGCCTAGTTACATACGTGACTTTATTAATTTGTTTTAGTTGTGATGATCCAGAAGTGGAGGACTATGGAAACAAATGGAGCATGAGTGCTATGCTTAGATACCTGAAACAAGAAGGCAGAGATACAACCGGTGAGTACTGGGCCTTTTTCCTTCTTGACTTCTCTTCTTTGGATAACTTTATCATTGTCTCTTGCCAGGAATCATTCTCTATTGCTTTGATAGTGTTGCTGAGACGGGATGATTGTCCTTGGTGTTACTTTTTCCTGCAGTTGACAAGCTGGGGAACAGGTTTTCCATTACCCTCAAAATCCCTTTTCTTGTTTCTGGTCTGAAAGGCGTAACTTTTTCCTTTAATTCTTAGTGAATTTACCCTTCTTGAATGTTGAACTGCTGACTAAAATATGGTCAGCTTTTTATATAACAAATTGCCTGTCTCCATATTGGCCCCAAGTTTTGAGTTTTCTAAGTTAATCTCTCTCATTCATGTTGCTGGGCTGGAGAATGGGCACTGTTTGAGCACAGGGCTTCAAATCAAAGTGGGCACAATTACTGAGCCTTGAGCAGAATGGGAAACTGTGTGCCAAAAGAGACTGTCTCAGTTCACAAGGGAAAGGGTCATGGGGAAGTGTAAGAAAGGAAGTGAGGCTCCTATCCCATTAGGTGTCTGTCTTTTGTCTTAAGAGGCCACCTGAGGGTATCCCTTGGCACCTACATTCTTGACTGTGTTGAACTGTTCACAGATATGCCTGCCTCCATAGCACCCATTCAGAAGTCTGCCATATAGAGACTTTTTTGACTGAGCACGCATGCTTTCATAGTGACATTGTTATCTGGAATCTAGTTCCTAATCCGTGTATTTTGGTATTGAGTCTGAAATTTAAAAATTTTTGTTTGCAGCATTGATGGCCCATGTAGAAGACCTGATCATTAAGACTATAATCTCTGCTGAACTAGCTATTGCTACTGCCTGTAAAACCTTTGTTCCTCATCGCAGCAGTTGTTTTGGTAAGGAGACTCGAGAAGCTTAACATGTGTGTGAAGAGGATCTTGGGAAGTTGGATGGGATTCTTGGGTAGAGAGGCTTAGTGATTCTGTAGCAGGAAGAGGTATGTGATGGACTTTTGTTTCTTTCTAAGCTTATGTAGCATATGAAGAGCCTACTAAGAGGCCAATAGTGAGCTTGGTCAGAAGTCCCCTGAGGAATAACTAGCTTTCTGTGTGGGAAGCAGGGATTGGAACGAACGTGTTGGTCTTTCTGTCAGAGTGCAGTCAGAAAAAGTCTGCAACAGACTGTACAGGAATCCAACTCTAACAAATATATTCCAGAGCTCCTTGGCAGCCAGACTGGGAACAGTTCCAAGAAGCCCTGGCTGGTACCAGTATGTGCTTTCTCCCATTTTCCGATGACTCCTCCTTTTTGTTTGAGTCTTCTTTCTAGTGTGTTCCTCCCCCTCCTCTCTTTCTCCCATTCCTCTTCCACTTTCTTTTCTTCCTCTTTCTCTTCCCCTTCTCCTTCCCTTCCACTCCACCCCCAACTCCCTGACTGCACAGAGAAAGAATAAGCAGTTCACAACTACAGGATCAGGAAATGTTACCTACTGATCCTAGCTATGATGGTAGCACTGAGGGTGCCTATGGACATTGCTTCCTATGTAGAAATGAGTGGATTTGTGATTGCCCATGTGAATGTCTTTAAAGTCACATAGGCTTTTGGCAGTGTTAGGCTTTGTTAGTAAAATACACTAGGGTCTTTAATGGGGAGGATGATTAAAGTGTGGTGTGGAGTGATACAGGTAGTAAGGATATGAGAGTCATGGCTTGCTTAGAAGGCAGAGTAACAGGGAAATAAAGAACATGGGTTTTAGAGCCTGACAGCCTTAGTTTGTGACTATATATATCCCTATCTAGTTTTGTGATTTTCAGCAAGTTACTCTAATCCTGTTTCCTCAACTATAAAATGGCAGTAATGATGGTGTCTACCTCCTGAGAGTACCATGAAGATCAAATGAGATGATGCACGCAAAGCACTTGACACAATGTCTGGCCCTTACGTTGTACTCAATACAAATTATTTGTTATTTTTATAATTAGATGTCATAATTCTTGATCTCTTTAGCAGATTATCATAACAGGCTATATTTGAGGGACACTTGAAGGGAATTGTTGAGATCCAGTAGAAGATGGTAGATAAATCAGGACCTAAAATTATATGGGAAAAGAAGAGGTTGTAATATACTTTTTAAAATACATATCTGATCATGTCTTCTAAAATCCTTAAATGGTTCCCTAGGCTTAAATTGTATAATGGAAACTTAATATGACCTGAAAGCCTTCTAAGGTAACTCAGGTAACTCTTCTAGAATTCCATTTCCCCTCATATACCTTATAATCCAGCTGTACTATACTGTACTTCTAAGCACGCTGTACTTTTGTGCCACTGTATGAGTTCTGCTGTTTGGCCTAAAAACTCTCCTTCTGTCTGTGCCTCGCACACTGCCATTTCTTTTCTAAGATTTAGTTCTCCACATTGCCTCCTCCCTCATGCTGTTCTTTTTTTTTGAGACAAGGTCTTGCTCTGTTGCCCTGGTTGGAGTACTGTGGCATGATCACCGTTCACTGCAGCCTTCACCTCCTGGGCCCAAGTGATCCTCCCATCTTAGTCTCCCGAGTAGTTGGGACTATAGGCATGTGTTATCCTGCCTGGCTAATTTTTTAAAAAACTTTTTGTAGAAATGTGACCTCACTATGCATTATGCTTTTCTGTGCTTGTTTGATCATTCTCTTTTCCTATCACATTATGATGTTTTGTTTATACATACACTTCCTCAGCAGTGTCTGAGTTTATTTTCTTGAATTCATAATAGTGTCCTTTCTTCCCATTTCACTCTATTTCTGCCAAACCAGAGCTTTCAACATTTCTGTGGTCCCCTTTTAAAATTTTGTTTGTTTGTTTGTTTGTTTGTTTAGTTTTGTATTACAGACAGGGTCTCGCTGTTACCCAGACTAGAGTGCAATGACGCAATCATATTTAGCTCACTGCAGCCTTGAACTCATGGTCTCAAGTGATCCTCTTGCCTTGGCTTTCCCAAATACTGGGCTTACAGGCATGAGCTACCAAACCTGGTCCTTTTCTTGTTCGCTACCTCTGCACCTGTTTTACCTTGTGTCTGAAATGCCTTTCTTGTATTACTTTACCTAATCAATTATGGACATTTTTCAAGACAAAGTCAAGTGTCACTTCTTTGGTAATGTTTTTTTCTAATGCTCCCAGAGTTAGCCTGCCCTGCCCATATACCCCCAGCACTCTGTTTGTAACTCTACAATAGTATCTGTATGTTGTTTGGTAGTCATGTGTGTATTTGTCTCCTGTAGCCAACTGGAAACTGCTTGAGGACAGTAAGAATATCTCCGTCAGTTTTGCGCCCACCATGCATGTTAGCACTTTTTAAAAAATTGAAACAGGATCTCACTATGTTGCCCAGTCTGGCCTTGAACTCCTGGGCTCAAAGGATCCACCTGCCTCAGCCTCCTGAGTAGCTAGGACTATAGGTGTGCACCACCATGCCCAGTTGCATGTCAGCATCTTTTGCTCTTAGAGGATGTTCAGGAAATGTTTCTTGAGTGAATGATGGGCACTTGCTTTAATTGCTTTTCTGGTAGCTTGACAGTAGACTTCCCAATAGATCTGGTTTGGTAATGGCCTAGAACTCTTAGAATTATTGTAGACTGTTTGAGGATGGGGTTGGGGGGTTGGGACTAGGAGCATAACTCTAACTTCCAAAATCTCATTAGATTTAAATAATAAATAAAAGTTTATTTTTCTACATCTACTTGGCTCTTATATGAGGGTAAATTTCTGATATCCCTTGCTGTAAAAATCTTTGTTCTAACTAGTTAATTATAAAACCTTTTCTGAATGTTTCCTTTTTTTGGTTTGTTTGTTTTACAACCTGATTGCCTTTTGGAAGCTTGGGAGCTTCATTATTGAACTTATTGGCAATAGAATGTTCGGACGTGAAAGAAGCTGTGACTTTCTCTGACTCAGTGAAATACCCCTTAAGTCCATTTCATCAGCCATGGGTCTCCTTTCTTCCTCCCTGCTTGTATTCAGCTTTAATAAACTGAATGCATCTGGAGTTTTTTAAGTTGTTGACTATCTATCTTCTTGGCTTTTGTGGTTCTAATTCCACTTCCTGTCAGCCCTGGGATTTTGTGTGCTTCATTAACCTCATCCCATCAGATATGATTCTGTATACGTGTGTATGTTTGTATGAGTCTCTGCCTCCCACTGACTCCTAACTTCCCCTGGGGTTTAGGTTACAAGGAATAAGCTAGTTTTTTTTCCCCATTTATTTTAGAGTAAACAGGAATTGAAAGCTTCCGAGAAGATTTTGGCTTAAACAGAGCATTGGTGCTTTTAGGGGGAACCAACAGACCAGACATGGGGTTCACTATATTCTTTTGGTGGTTGTTCCTGTCCTTCCATCTTATGAATCTCTGCCAGGGACATTCCCTTACTATCTCAGTATTTGTATCCTATGATCTCTTTCCCATCCTACCACCTGTAATGCTCAACTATGTTTCCAGGTATCTTCAATATCCCATCCTATTTATACATTCAACTTTTCTTTTTTTTTTTTTTTTTTTTTTTTTTGAGACGGAGTCTCGCTCTGTCGCCCGGGCTGGAGTGCAGTGGCCGGATCTCAGCTCACTGCAAGCTCCGCCTCCCGGGTTTACGCCATTCTCCTGCCTCAGCCTCCCAAGTAGCTGGGACTACAGGCGCCCGCCACCTTGCCTGGCTAGTTTTTTGTATTTTTTAGTAGAGACAGGGTTTCACCATGTTAGCCAGGATGGTCTCGATCTCCTGACCTCGTGATCCGCCCGTCTCGGCCTCCCAAAGTGCTGGGATTACAGGCTTGAGCCACCGCGCCCGGCCTTCAACTTTTCTTCAGTTCCTGCTGTGGGCAAGTCATAGGTTAGCCTTTCAGCAGTGTATTATCATCAAGTTTGTTCCTCTCAAACCAAATTTTATATATATCTCCATTGCACTATTAGTGTTTAAATGTAAACTTGAGAACCTATACAAACTACCGGAAACTTTGTCATTTAATGCTTTTTCCTAGATTTGCACATCTGGTAAGGACCTTAAAGAATAATTAGTTCAGATGTACAAATTGAAACCCTGAGAAATGAACTCTTGTCCCAGGTTCTAGAGTTAGTGAGTGAAATAACTCAGGTCAAAATGACTCAGCTTGGATCTATGGGGCTTCAGAAAATGGGTTTTGGCAATCAAATAATCTTGATCTTAAGACTTTGATTTATAGAATTTTTTGTGCCTCCCTCAATAAGACAAATTTTTTACAATCTAATTTTTGCTGCCTTCCAAGACTGTGAAAATATGGTACCATGTGACATAATATGCTTAAACAGCAATCCTTTAAATATCCTTAGCAAATTGGCATTGTGAGATACAACTGGCTATGAGAATAGCTTTTTGACCAGTTGAAGAAAAACAGCCAAAAACAACAGGATGTTAGCTGTTCTTTAAAGATGTTGCTGCTGACAGTGGCTTTGTCTCTGTGTATGAGCATGGCTGAAGTCATGGATTGTGACCCGGGCCTGGGATCATGGGGACAAGTTGTGGGGCCACTTGTAGAACTGATCAGCCTGGCCTTGTTGTGATCAGAGCCCAGTGACATGTTTGCTCAGGACCAACCATGCCCCCAGAACACCTCTCTGTTGAACGATACCTGGTTTGGTTTTCTATTGCTACCATTCTTGACCATTTCACAGGGTAGCCTGAGGTTCTTATAGAGAGGATGTCCATAAACAATTGTTGGAAGAATGAAAGCAGGCAGCGTACATTCTCCAACAATGTAAACTACTTGGCCACCCACAGAAAAATAATGAGAGTCATCAGTTTCTTCACTTTTTGAAATAATCTCCTTTTTTGGTTTATCATATACCCCTGTTTAGATGGGAAAGGAAGTTTACTACAGAAGAAACTTATGTAGGAAGTATCTACTGTTTATCAAGCAAACATTGGTTATTTCCTTTAATTTAGTTTTCACTGGTTATTTCTTTTTAGTCTTCAGCAATTTTGATTGGTATTATCTGTGTTTTATAGACATGGAAAAAAGATTCAGAAAGGTTAAATAAGTTGTCCTAGGTCATGCAGCTAATAAATGGCAAAGCCAAATTTGGGAGCCAGGTCTCTCTGGCTCTTTCTCCACCCACATAAAGACATGTCCTTATGAGTCCGGCCACTTTTGGCATGCCCCATATCCTGGATTCTCCCTCTGCTCTGCCGTAACTGGATCTCAGGAAAAATGATATCATCCTTTCTAGCAGATCAGGCCTGGAAAGGACACTCCTTTTGCTCTAGTCCTAAATACTCCTTTCAAATCTACCTTTACATCTGGTAACCAGATAGCATATTGATTTCTTGGACTACCTAACAAATTTGCTGTGGGCATTTTCTTTTCGTTTTCTTGTGGGTCTGCTTTTTTCTAAAATTTTCCTTCTGGACCCCATATAAAGACTTCCTCTTTAGCTTTTCAGTTTGAATCCAAAGCCAAGGTAAAAAGAATTTCCTTCATACAATAGCATTTCAGTGGCAGTGAGTTCTGGCTAATGTCAGCACTTTCCATTGCCTCAGGGACGACAGCTTCAGCTGGGACTTTATTTCTGGGAGAGTTAGTGGATTGATCCAAAATTAGTGGTGTGACATGTTTAGTAATCTATTAGGCCTTGGATGGATTATTATTTTCTTGAGAAAATGTTTTTTTCCCCTCTCTCCCTAAACTATCTTTTATCGGGCTTTTTCTTAATACAGCTTTAATATGTAAAGTTCTTCCTAAGAATCTGTCTTTTTTTCTTTATGATTGGTGGCTTTATTATAAATATTTCAAGTCTTGTGATCAGGGTTATTTTGTAGGAAGTGGCTACCAATTATTTTGTCTTTCTCGAAAACTGTGCATTGTTTTTCACTTAAAATATATTTTTTCATTCAGGATTTCTGAAGTATTTCCTATGTGCTAGTTATGGTGCAGGCTACTTGTAATACAGCAATGAATGAAACATGGACCCTGCCCTCAAGTGATAGGGAGGAGCAGACATGAAATGATAAATGACAGTACAAGTAGTATAAGTGACTCAGGTGCTCTAGGAATGTCTAAGAGTTACTAGCTATGCCTAGGCGATCCACAGAAAGCCATTTTTAACAGCAGGAATGTAATATAACAACATACAGTGTCGTGACAGGATGTGATTTTTTTGAAATGGTAAGAAGTATGACTAGATGTAGTGTGCATAGAATGGGGGAATAGGAGATAGGGTTATGGAGGTGGATTTGGGCCAGAATATAAAGAATTGACAAGTTTAAATTCATCTTGTAGCTAACAGACAGCCACTAGAAGTTTCTGAGCAGGGGAGCAATAGGATTATTATTATTTTTCTTTAACTTTTATCATAATTTGATCCAAAGCTTAGGATGACAGAATTACAATAAAGGGAATACAGTACAACGTTACTAGCAGTGACTGACTTAAAATCTTCTAGGAACCAAGCTGACATCAGTGTCTATTGTTGGAACAATTCACTGCCTATCTCTATGTGAGTTAAGTTTGTTTTTTTAAGAAAAGTATAATTCTGATGACCTTGAAGAATGGCCTACAATTAGGAGAGGCAAATGCTAGGGAAATGACTAAGGTGGTAAGAGGTATGCTGTGATAATATATACTTACCATGGTGACGCAGCAATCTCACTCATAGGTATTTTCCCAGAAGAACTGGAACGATATGTTTTTACGAATACCTGTGTACAAATGTCTATAGCAGCTTTAGTAATAATTGACAAAAATTGGAAACAATCCAAATGTCCATCAACTGTTGAATGGATAAGTAAATTGTGGTATGTCCATATAATGGAATACTACTCAACTATAAAAAGGAATGAACTACATTATTGGTATGTGTAACAACATAGGTAAATCTCTAAAGCACAATGCTAAGTGAAAGAAGCCAGTCTCAAGAAACTACATATTACATTAATTTCATTAATTTAACTTTCTGGAAAAGGCAGAAAGCAGACAAAAATAAGATCAGTGGTTGCTGAGGGTGGGAGTGCGACTGGAGTGGTGCAAAAGGGAATGTTTGTTAAAATTGTCCTGTCTTGTGGTGGTAGACAACTGCATCTATTTGTCAAAACTCACCAAAATGTATACTTTTAAAGGGTGAATTTATTGTATGTAAATTAGACTTTGATAAATCTGCCTGAAAACAAAAAGCAATGATAGATGGATGAACCTCAGAAACATGGTAGATGAAAGAAACCAGACTCAAAAGAGTATATACCATATGATTCCATTTATGTGAAATTCTAGAATAAGCAAAACTAATCTGTGGTGAAAGAATAAGACTAGTTGTTGTCAGGGATGGGGGAAACGGCAGGATACTTACCAGGAAGCAGCACAAGGGGTCCTTTTGGGGTGATGGAAACATTCTGTGTTGGCTGATAGGCATGTGGGTTACATGGATATGTCCAATTATCAAGACTTGTCAAGTTGTACGCTTAGATCTAACTCTTTCATCATATGTAAATTATTCCTCAAAAGGGAACGGATAAGATTAAAGAGAAAGAAACTGGCTGGGCACAGTGGCTCGTGCCTGTAATTCCAGCACTTTGGGAGGCCAAGGAGGGTGGATCACTGAGGTCAGGAGTTTGAGACCTGCCTGGCCAACATGGTAAAACCACATCTCTACTAAAAATACAAAAATTAGCCAGGCATGGTGGCAGGTGCCTGTAATGCCAACTTCTTGGGAGGCTGAGGCAGGAGAATTGCTTGAACCTGGAATGTAGAGATTGCAGTGAGCCGAGATCGCACCATTGTACTCTAGCCTGGGAGACAAGAGCAAAACTCCATCTCAGGAAAAAACAAAAAAAAAAAAGGAAAAGAAAAAGAAACTAAAGAGAAAGATTAAAGACAAGAAAGAGTGATAGAGATTTGGTGACATCTTGTATTTGGGAGGTGGTAAGAGAGTGTTTCTAGTTTGGAGCCTGGTGGATGGGGTTACCATTCTCCAAGATGAAGAGTAATAACAAACCAACAGTTTTAGGGAAAGAAAACAAGGGCTATTTCGTTGAGTGTTGAATACCTATGGAATATCCTAGTGAAGATGTCCAAAAGGCAATTCGAATTATGAATTTGGTGTCCTGGAGACACTTGGTTAAAGATGTGATCATCATATTAATTGTGGCCATGAGAATACATGAGATTGCCTAAGGAGAAAAGTAGAATTGAGAAGGAAGGAGACCTGAGAGTGTCACCCTGAGCAAACCTACCATTGAATATCTGGGTAGAAGAGAAGGAAGGAAAGGAGGAGTGGAAAGAGGAGAATCAGAAGAGAGCAGTGTCCTGGAACCCAAGGGAGAAGAAAGCTCCAATAAGTTAGGGGTGGTCATCAGTTTCACATGTTTGGGGTTAGCAATAGGGTAGTCTTTGGTGATCATACTGAGAATAATCAGTTATTAGAGAGGGAGCAGAAGCAAATTCTTGGGGCTGGGAATGAGTAGGTGTTAAGAAGTTCAGACTGCTAAGTGTAGATTGCTTTTTCAAGGACCCATATTAAGGAGGTAGGGAGCTAAGTGTGCTTTAGTTTGGCTAGGGGCTGAAGGAAATAATTCTTACTAAGGGAAATTGTCCTGGGGAAATGTTCCATAAGGCGTAGCAATAGTCCTTTGAAAACAGTTGCTCTTCTGTTGTGAT
This sequence comes from Trachypithecus francoisi, assembly GCF_009764315.1. Taxonomy (NCBI): domain Eukaryota; kingdom Metazoa; phylum Chordata; class Mammalia; order Primates; family Cercopithecidae; genus Trachypithecus; species Trachypithecus francoisi. The sequence goes on along the minus strand of NW_022681468.1, from coordinate 31,509,096 downwards.
AAAGACAACACAGAAAGAGGAGCTCTCAGAACTGGAAAAGCCCAGCTAGCCCGCACCCATTCATGACAGTAAAGTTGGTGTATCTCATTGTGGATACTGAGTTTTCGAAATTCTCGTTACTGCTGCCAAAACACTCAACATTAAAAGATGAGGAAGTTGATTATGCTCAGCACAACCTACTCTTTACCTTTTAAAATCTTTCATGTCCATAGAAAATACCAAATACCAATAGTAAGTTTAAAAGGTTCTTATAAGGACTCTAGTAGCCTGCCGAGGACCCAAGTTGTTTTTCTTAAGCTGAATTGATTGGGTTCAAAGAGGAGAACCTGATACAGAAGCTATCATTCCACCCCGTTCCTCTCTCCTAATGCCAGCCTTTGAGGTGAGCCGGGTTTTGCACTATGTTGTAATGCTGTCACATACCAATATATATTTCTTCTCCAACTCTTCCATGATAGTAGGTCCAAGCCTGGTATGTGTACAGACGTAGATTCGAGGCTTGATTTTTTTAGTTTGGGTACCCTCTCCATAGAGGTTGTTTAGCAGTAACATGCTTTAGTCATCCAAATGAAAATTAATTTAGCTTTGTGAAGGATGTTTTCTCTCTAGGTCATTTTTCCCCCTTGTATTTCCCAGAATAGTGATTCTCTGCCTGTCAACTGAGATGATTGGAATTTGCCTCTGATTTGGGGAAATGGTTAAGTAAACCTGTAGCTGATTAATGCAAGATACTTAAATAGTGGGTTTCATTGATTGTTAATCTGATTCAAATTTGTCTTCGTTTGTAGCTGATTCTGCAAACCTGATCAATATGTGCATCAATCATTATTTTCACCCTGTTCTTCTTACTATTAATAATATTACCACTTTATGAAACAGTTGAATCCTGTGCTTCAGCTTTTAAACAATGAAGAGAATACTCTTTTTCTTCAATCAGATGTTGTGTTCTCTTGCTTATATAAAATGTTAAAGTGGACTTGTAGATTTTGCAAGTAGATTTTTCCTTTTAAATGCCTTATTTAGTGCTATATAACAAATGATTTTTCTCAGGTGAAAGAGGCAATATTCTACAAGATTACTGAAGATTACATCAGCTATTCAGAAGAATGTATTAGCCATTAAAAGCTATGAATTCTATGAAAAGAAGATAGGTGAAAGAGCTTCCTTTTCTTTATATTTTAAACTATAGGTAATATATAAATTTTGTATAGTTACTTGAAGGTGATCCCATCTCAAACTCTTGTATAGTTTGTGATGATTTTTGCAAATTAAAGGGAATCCTGTATAATTACTGTGGAAGCCAATTCATTCATGGTAACTTTTCCCTAGAGGATTTAGAATATGCATGTCTAACTGAGTTCATACTGCCATATATATGTAAATAGCATCCAGATATTGACAAACAGTGATTAATAAAGAAGCTAAAGGAAACCAAAGGATGCTAACAAAATCTCAGAAAGAGAAATGATTTCTCCAAGTTCCACAGTGTAGAAGCATGGGGACAACTAAGGTCTCTAGATTCCCATTCTAGGATTTTTTTTTTTTCACCCAGGCTGGAGTGCAGTGGCGGGATCTCGGCTCATTTTAACCTTCGCCTTCCGGTTGTAAGTGATTCTCCTGCCTCAGCCTCCAGAGTAGCTGGGATTACAGGCACCCGCCACCACGCCTAGCTAATTTTTGTATTTTTAGTAGAGACAGGGTTTCACCATGTTGGCCAGGGTGGTCTTGAACTCCTGACCTCATGATCTGCCCACCTGAACCTACCAAAGTGCTGGGATTATAGGCATGAGCCACCATGCCCGGCCTTACTCTAGGATTCTTAATACATCATGTAACTTCAGACTTCCTGTGTTCTAGAAGACAGTTTTGGGAGCCATCTTTTTAGAGTCTGTTTTTTTGTTTTCTGAGAGTATTGATAAATTTAAAAATCCTTCTTGAAGCAAGGAAATTTGTATCAGAATTAATTTCTGGAAAATACCTGGTTGTGTTCTGTGGGTGTGAGCTCAGGTCTGTGACCTCTGATCAAACAGTAAGGAAGGTAGTGTGGTAGTGTTTACTTCTAGAGAAAAAATATAAGCAATGTTTTTGAGGGTCACAGGATGGGATGTTTAGGAGTGATGTTTTATATATATATAAAAAAATATAAATACACACATATACATACACATACACACACACACACACACAAAGGACTGTACATTACCGTTATTTTTGTAGAGAAAGTCTCACTAATAATATGAAGGGTTCCAAAGTTAACCTCTCATCCCTGAACTTGTTAAATGAAACCAGGCATTGTGGAAAGAAAACTTGCTTCTGGGTCTTGCTTTCTCTTTGCAACCGTTGGGAAGGTAAAGAAAGAGAATCAATACAGAATCCAAAAACTTGATCTCTGGCTCCCACCCTTCTTAAATAATGTTAGTGGTGCAAGATATCTTGTCACACCTGTGCTCTGCTACCACTGGCTTTCTCTTTTCTTGTCTGTCCTTCGGTTCATGTTGGGCCAGTGTGTTTTATTTTCTGTCTTCAAAGGGAAATTGAAACTAGGAGAGGGGAAAGAATAAATACATTTAGATATCTTCTTGACCTAGGTTGCAAAAGCGATATCTTGGTTTAAGAAAATGTGATGGAAGGATTCTAGAGAAATGCCTTCAGGAGAAGTTTCTGTGTTCAAACTTGGCAGGGAGGGGCTGGGGGGGCAGGAAATTCAGAGCAGGCCTAAAGCAGCGTTGGTATTGGTTGTGCTTGTTTCATTCCTCCCCACCCACCCTTTTTTTTGTGCCCATAAGCACAGCAGAATCGTGCTTGTTAACTATTCTAGAGTCAGGTCGCTTTCTGTGTAGGATTTAGGAACATCAATAGACAGTGCATGATAAAAACAGTGGAATTTTATAGCATTGTTTTCTTATTTCTAGAGCTTGATTAATTTCTCTTGAACTTGAGAGATTCTTGAAAGGTTCTCTGCTTCTACTTCCACTCACTACTTATACTTAGTGCATTTCTAGGCCTGGGAGTTATGAGATTGAGTCTTCTAGATCTTTGTGTGGTTGTGGCATGGAAAATGATCTTGTATATTGTGTTGTGTTGTATTTCTAGAACTCTATGGCTTTGACGTGCTCATAGATTCTACTCTGAAGCCATGGTTGTTGGAAGTGAATCTCTCTCCTTCTTTGGCCTGGTAAGTCAGTTCCATCAACTAGAAAAGGACAAATCTTCAAGTAGTACTTAAAACACTTTTTTTTTTTTTTGATCACTTCTTTTGGCACTAGAAGACTGCTTTTTTCCTAGTTATTAGATGGAGATAACCAGACGTTCTTAAATTAACTGGTTTATGGCATAATATCAAAGTGCATATGACAACCATGAATCTCTGTCTTCCTAGTTAATTTACAGTTATATGATTCCTGTTCATTAGGTTTCTAAGGGATGATTCTTGCAGTTTTATCCCTGTATTTTTTTAAACAGTAAGTCTTGTATTAAGGGTAAAGAAATACATAAGACATTATATTTCCTTCGTTACCAAAAGTTTTATAGGTTCAAATCCACATATACTGTAAAGGTATAAACCTGGATCTAGGGCCATGTGGATAATATGTGGTCCTTTTACCCTGTCCCATGTTTAAAGTCATCCAAGTTTAAAGTCAAAAACTTCAAAACAACTTAAAAAAATTTTTTTTTTACTAACCTGTTGTTTAGTAGAAGAAAATAAACATATTTTTCAATACCAGGGAAGATTCTTACTATATTTGCAGCTATAGCCAGAATTTCTGTTCACTGTACACTTCTCTAAACAGAGAACTCTAGAGATTTATGCCAAAGACCACCCAGCTGCTGCGTTTTTAAGGATGAGAGATATTGGCAAAATGCCAAGGAATCAAATAAAGACAGATTGACTACTTTTAGAGTGGGAGTTTGGCTTAACTTCCATAGTAAGGTGTAGAGCTAGATATTACAGATGCTTCAGATGTTATGCAGCTTTTGTCAAGTCAGCCTTTTGCAGGTTGTCCAGTAAAGTATATTATACTATCCTTTAGAAGTTAGAAATCCCCAGAATGAGGCACTGAGTAGCAGCCAGAGCAGTTTGGTTCGTGGAAGAACACCTCAGCACTGAAGCCACTGTGGCCATCACCGCCACAGGGAGGTGTCACTGTTGTTTTTTGTTTTCATGTGAGTTCCCCCCATCTGGTCACTGTTGTTTTTGTTTTCATGTGGGTTCCCCCCCATCTGGTGAGATTTTGGTATAACTTGTATTTTTTTTTTGCCCTATATGCGAGCCTGCAAGCCTAAGAAGATTGTTTTAGAGCAGACAATGAAGACTTTAAAAAGTACCAATGTGGCTAGAGTTGCTTCTCTTGCATGTGAATGTGACTTGACTGTTGCAGCAGCAAAAAGTAATTTGAATGGTGCTGGGCACACTCATAAAAGAGCATACTGAAAATCTGAACCTCTGAAATCCACAGTTTTAATGAAGCAGTATTCTTGACTTGCGCAAAATTTGAACTGCACAAGACCTTCTGGTGTAAAGAAAATTGCATGTTAGAGAATCAATGGATGGTGCTGCGTTTGCGTTAGAGAGAACAAATTTAACACTAGGATTTCATTTCTCATATTTTTGCCCAGAATTTTTCCCCCACCCCCACCCCCACCCATGGATTTTATCGGCTTTATATGTTGCTCTTCATTGACATTTGGAAACTTTGCTATATTGGGACCCATTAGAGGGCGGCTATTCTGTTAACCTACACACTTATCAATTGCTCTTTTCTTTCTGTGTTCTGTTAGTGATGCACCTCTGGACCTAAAGATTAAAGCCAGTATGATTTCAGATATGTTCACTGTTGTAGGTGAGTAGTAGTATTTTCTGAACTGGACTCACATAAAAATTAACTAGCGCGTCCATTTTGTCAGACTCCATAGGTTTTGCCAGCTGGCAATTCCTAAGCCATGCTGAATGGTTTGTCTTAAAAAATTATATTTTCGGGGAAATGTTTCAATGTTTCCATGCCCTTTGGCTCCATCCTGTCCTGAGGCTGAACCACAACTAAGGCTGAGACCTGGGGCACAGGAATTAGGAGCTGAGGAAGAGAATTAGCAAAGATCTGGAGAAGGTGTATTTCTCTCCAACCTGGGAAAGTAAAACCCACTGAAGAAGCCTTGTTACAAAGGAGACTGGCTATATTTCTGCTAGACAGTCTCTACTGGTCTCTATGTGATCCCCTCTATAGTAGTTATAACCAAAGCAGCCCAAAGAAGAAATCTCATTTTAAGTAGATAAGCCAAAACTTTGAAGTGGAGATGCGCAGTCAGGTGGGTATTTTGTGGGCTTGTTGGGTTTTTTTTTTTTTTTTAGGTACTATAAAAACACATAACAAAATATATTTGAGATAAACTAGTACCTGATGTACCAGCAAATGCTGTAAAACTTAGCTACTCTATTTTCCCTGGATGAGAATCTGCTTCTTTTTAGGAAGTAAGTGAAATTAGCTGAAGTCCAATTTCCAAAGCCATAGATAATCTACAAAGCCCATTTTGAAAGTTGCCAATAGACCCCCTTCTGCAGTTCCAGAAGTTGATCATGTAACAGGACAAGACTGTTCACTTGCTTTCGTAAAAATAACTTTATTTTCCAGTCATCATCCAGGTAGCCACTTTAAAGTAACTTGCTTTTATTAACAACTGTGTGTTTCAAAATGGTGATTTGCAGTTATTCTTAGGTTCATCAAAAATCTACATCTCTTTCTCACTCAGAATCACATTTCAGCTACCCAACCAGCAAGGTTCATTCATCTGCATATTTCCCTTTTCTTGTCTCTAGTTTTGGTGGTTCAGAGTTGAAGCAGAGTGCGTGTGGGAGAATTGTGCATTATCCTCCTGAGGATAGATCTGTGTGATATTTATGACAGTGAAACTGAGTTTGTATATCTAAAGAAAAGGTGCAGCCAGACCTGCTAATTTCTTAGAAAATGGCAGGTTTTAATGTTGCCCATTCCCCATTCAGGGTTTGTGTGCCAAGATCCTGCCCAGCGGGCATCAACCCGGCCAGTTTATCCCACCTTTGAGTCTTCCAGGCGAAACCCTTTCCAAAAACCTCAGGTAAGCCAATTCCTCAGCAGGGAGCCTGAAGGAGGCTTACTGGGAAGTGGCAGCTGATGTAACTGGGGGAACGGAAGCACTGTGGGTATGAGGTCACTTAGAGCAGGAGAATTTGGGGATCACGCTAGACAGGAGGCAGTTATATTCAGCTATGACTAATAGCTTATGCTTTCAACATTTTCCAACAAACTTACTCCCTGTTTTTTGTTTTGTCTTTTCTCTTGGCTTCTTTTTTCATTATCTTCCTTTCTGTTTTTAAAAATCACCTTTTTTCCACCTCAGATTGATATGCTCAGAAACAAGGCACAGAAAAGTAGCCTATTAATTCTTAGTCATTACTGTGTTCTTTCTGATCTTCGGACTAGCTTTGTAAAGAAGATGCTTTCTTGAAATAGTATCTTCTCTACAAGTAATTCTCCTCAAAGGACCCTCCACGATCATGAGTTATTGATTGAGGCTAAGTGAGATAGAAGCCCAAAGAAACTTATACTTTTCTAAAATATCATTAATCAAGCATTGCTTCATTCTTTGTGTACTCTGCATTTTTGTTCCAGTTAAACCAATCAGCTAATCCTTCCATTTACTCATTCCATCATCTCGTCAGTCCCTGCCTGTTTTGACCCTGCTGATTTCCCACTTTTGTTTCTTGGCCTTTAACATTTCTTCTTATTTAAAAAAGAAAATCCACTTTGCTCTTCTATTCCCCTCTGGTTTGATTGCTTTGCCTGCTCAGACATTTTGGAAGTCTTTTCTCATTAAATCCATCATGACCTTTACTTTTTATTTTAACATTTATTTACCTCTTCTATATTACATTGTTTTGCAATCATTGATTTGTTGCTTTTAAATTGTTCTGTACTCTCCTGCCAGATTGTAGACTCTTTGAAGGCATAAGCAGCTTTTTCTTCCTACTCCCCATTTTCTCTTTCTTTTTCTTCTCCTCTCCTTTTATCTCTGCCCCAAATCCACTTTAACCCTTTACTCCTCACTTTTTTCCTCCCTTCTTCCACTCCCATTCCTCCTCTTGTTCCTTTTGCTTGCTAGTCTCATTTGGAGTAGTGCTATTTTCTGTTTGCCAAACTCATATGCTATTATTTATTCAGATAATTTTTTATTAGAACAGGGTTTTCAAACTCAAGTGCCTAGAGGGCCTGCAGGCAGGTAATATAAATGAGTAAATAGAGGCAGGTGTAAAGCAGCTAAGAGTGATATGACTGAGGTAAACTGGAGAGTGCATACCTCATCTGAAAGGTGTGGCTGTTTTACTAATGTGTTCTAGCTAATTACTGTCATGCATAAGTGTGGGCCAGGTGTTACGAGATATTCCTATTGTCAAGAGAAATCAGAAATCTTACTTTTAAATATTGGCAGCCACTTCATTAGAAACAATACTTTGCAGGCCAAGCATAACATGTCTTTGAGCTAGATTCAGTCTTTGCCTATCTATGACCCCATGCTGTAGAATTATTCCCTAATTAATGTTGGGATGTGGAACAGAGTGTACTGTATTTTAAACACTATTATCTTGGATTAGATACAAAATCAGTTACCAGGGTTGTACTTGATCAGTGCATCATCACAGATCAAAGGGTTTTCTTTAATTTTTAATAAGGAAAAGTAGAGGATTAACCTAGGTGTACTAGGAAAACTTAATTTAGGCAGCCACATTCCTTTGCAAATTGTTTCCTGCAGTATCTGTGGCAAGAACCCAGGATTATGTGTAAAGGATCATGAACATTTTTGTGCAGCTTTAACATAGTTTCTGCCAGGTTTCACTTCTAGAGGTAGTGTATTCCCAATCTTGGATGAATTGATCCCTTTTCTTAGTTTGCCTGTCAGCTTTATTGGCAACTCTTTGCAAACTCTAGAAAATCTATTCAATGTTTGTTTTGCCAACTGGTAGGTAATGGCATGATTTCATCCATAAGCAGCCTACAGGACACTTATATAAAGGCTAAAGGAACTGTAGATTAGTTATGTGTACTGTGTGAAACCAGTTTGTCAGGCGGACTAGTTGACTTCAGGATCTTCAGTATCTGGCAGTAGGATTGTGCCCTCAGTGGTTAGAAGTTGAAGCTGGAATATATATGGCATAGGAGAAAGCAGTGTGAAAGATAATCAATGTTCTAACCTTCCAGCTACAAAGTGTAGGGCTCTTGCTTTTAGTTTCTGCTTGGAGATTATTTTTTCCTTTTTTATATCATAGATCTATGAGATGGAAAATGTAGGCATATTAGGAGAAGATAAGGGTTTATTCCATTTTTCTGTGTTTTATAGCGTCCAGTATCTGCACAGTTTCAGTCATCAAAGGCCAAGCAGGTAAGTTCTAGATCTTTTGGAAACTTCATTCAAATTTTATTTTCATTCTCCAAATGGAAAATTTTTTAGCTTTAGTTTTTCGTGGTACATATTTTTATGTACCTATTTTTTTGCGCAGTTTATTAACAAAATAAATGAAAATAAATGCATAGAAGTCTTTTTGGTTATAGAATATAAGAGTAGACGGTACAGGAACTTAGGGATCCTCTTTTCCTGATAGTGATTATACCGAGATGGAGGCTGTTGAATTTAAATGATGAACAGGTGCTTAAAGGCATATCTATCACTTTGACCAAAATATTCCAGGAAGGAAATTTTCCAGTTCACAAATGAACTTCATTTTTTTTTTTCAAACATTTTACGAAACATACTGTTGTCTATAGCTTAATATTGGAAATGTTTTCACATTGGGTGTTGGGTTGTCTTTGCGTTCCTTAACAGGTGACATTTCAAATATGTAGTGATTTGCAGTTTATAAATCTTAGAAGCTCTGCCACAATAGTATCTCAGATGCCACCTTTGAAATACAAACATCTTTCTTTCTGAATGATCAGCATTTGCTTTCTTTCTGTTTTTGTTAGCAGTGTTTGAGATTAACCATTGCTTTCTTCTGCACAGATTTTAAAAATTCTTTTTGAAGTAATAGGCTAGCAGTGGGGGTCCTGTGCCTGCTATTTGATGTTTTAGTATGAGGGATATAGATATTCTCATATATAAATGTGTCACTGCAACTATTGTTTAGCAAAAAGCTCCAATATATTTATTTTGGCATTTGTACTCTCTGATACAATTTCTGGTAAGCTTGAATGCTTGACTCGTAACTTTCTTAGCTACTGTTTCTGATAAAGTGATTTATATGGTTTATGTGAATCCAAGAAATGAAAAATAACTTACTGGGTGTCTTGTCTAATATTTAGTAACTGATTAATGTTGTTCTGTAGTATGAGTTTTGGGGCTTAGTTGGTAGAATCCGAAACTCTATAATATGTAGTGTTTTATATTTAGTAAATACCTAAGTATGCTAGCTGCTCCCATGGCAAAAACAACACAATACGGCTGTTGACTCCAAAGAGCTTATCTTCTAAATATACCTGGAACTAATGTACTGAAAGGAGTACGTCAGGAAAGGAGTACTCTTTCATAGCCTGTGGCATTTGGCTCTAAAGAAGTGTCTTTGATATGTAATTCTAATTTATTTTTACTTGTTTATTTGAGACAGGGTGTCACTCCATCACCCAGGCTGGAGTGCAGTGATGTGATCACAGCTCACTACAGCCTGGACTTCTGGGCTCAGGTGATCCTCCCACCTCAGCCTCCTGAGTAGCTAGGACTATAGGTGCACACCACCACGCCTGGCTAATTTTTTGTATTTTTGTTAGAGATGAGGGTTTCGAATGGTTACCCAGGTTGGTCTGGAACTCCTGAGCTCAAGCAATCTGCCTGCCTTGGCCCTCCGAAAGTGCTGGGATTGCAGGCATAAGCCACCATGCCCAGCCTTTGATATGTAATTCTAATCTTAATTTCTCATTATCAATTTTAATTCCATTACATCTAGTTGCATTGCTTGAATTACCATAGGTTGTAATAGGCTTGTTGGAGAGCAAGACCTCTCTTTAATAGTGATGTATTTTGAACACTTGCTTACGCGACATAAAGCCTTTCGGGCTTTATTCAGCCAGCTTTATACAAGTTGAATTCTTTGACTTTTATTGTTCTTTGCAATGTTCTATTTTGTCGTTGTCTTTCTGTTAACGAAGCACTCTTAACTTCACAGGTATTTTCATGGGAGTTAAGTAAAAAAAAAAGTCTCTGTTCTGACCAGTTAGACTGTATCAAGCTTTCTTTTTCTGTTGCTGTCAGATTGTGAATTCTCTTAGTTCTTTGCCCTTTTTCTGCCTTTTCCTTTTTAAACCATTATCTCTTTATTTCTCCTTTCTCTTTAATGTCCATGGTTCAAATTTTCCACTCACCAGAAATTGTATTGCATGGAACTGTGGAAAGAATATGGACTTTTACAGTCAGATAGACCTGGATTCAAATTTTAGCTCTGCCAAAAATTAGCAATTAGACCTTTGGGCAAGTTCTCTTACCTCTCCGAGGCTCAATTCTCACATCTGTCATGTGGGGATAATAATATATACATGAAGTTCTAGTGAGGAAGAAATGATAAAATAGAGGTAAAATATTCAGGATAAGTGCTAGACATGTAGTTTATACTAAGAAGATTTACTCCCCTTCACACTTTTGAGTCTTTTGATTTTCCCAGTGTCAAGATCTCTTGTTATTTTGATATTCACCTGTTTGTAGTCATACTTTTCACATTTGCCATCATCCACAAATGCTCTTTTGTTTGATTCACTGCTATTTATCTTACAGTTACACTGTTTTCAGTTTTTGTTGATGTGTTATATTCTGGCACTAACCCCCAACTGGAAATATAATTTAGAATAAAAATTTTATGAAATTTTCTCAAATCCAAAGACATTTAATATATTGCTATAGTTCCCCTTTTAAAAATCTTGTCGTAGAAATCAAACTTTTAAAGCATGTTTTAAAGTAAAGCATTCCCCATACTATTCTTCATAAGCCCATAATCCTCTAAATTATTAGGGATTTTTTGCTTTTAATATTTGTTCCATTATTTTACTAGGGATTCAAGTTAGATTTACCAGGCAGCAATCACCAGGATCAAATTTGTTACATTTTTGAAAGTTAGTACCTCATTTGGTTTTTTTCTAATCTGGTACCTCCTCAGTTCTTCACGATTTTTCAGACATAGTTATAAGTGGTTTTGGTAAGTTTTGTTTGTTTGTTTTTAAAGCCAATTTCCTTAATAACACAATACATGTCTCTCAGATCTGCTGGCTTACATTTATTCCAAATTTCTAGATGTTGCATATCTCTTTTTATTTTATTTTATTTTTTACTGTTACACAAGCCTACTTACTTTCTCCCCTCTACCCGCCAGTTTCAAAGTATACCCTGTTTATCAGTATGTTTAAACCTTCTCTTAGAAACCATTTTTTTGATCCATTTCCACTCAGATTTATTGATAATGTGGTCTTTTCCATTTGTTTTCTTTCATTTGATAGCATTCATTTTGCTTTTAAACTTGATTTTACCTTTTGTTTTTTAGATGGTAAAATGTATCACATATAAATTGAGCTATTTCTGGTTCCTTTGCTTTTAATGAAGAATTCCAAGCTTTGTAAAACTGCATTAGGAGATTTTTATTCTTTGCATGTGTTCTCTGTCAAGCAAATTTTATTTTTGCCCCTCAATTATGATATATTCTTAGGATATCTTGCCATTTTTCCCCATTCCACATTTTGTTAAGTTCTTCTCATCACTGGTACTTGCCAGCTTTTTTTAGGCTGAGAGTCATTTTCTGATTCAACATCTGTTTCTTACTTCTCTGATTGAGTGGAGACTGGTGGTTCCTTGTCTCAGTAATTTCACATTTTCAGCCAGTTGTTCCTTAGCAATGATGGTTAGATATGTACGATTTCTTCTCTGGGAAGATTTCTGAATCGTAAGTTGTACTATTGATAAATTTATCTTTGGTGCATGTTGCATGGCAGAATTCTTAACTTGACAGTAATTTGACAGTTTATAATTTATCTGAGCACTGGATATCTAAATCATATATCTTTTAGCCAGAGGCAATGGTGTTCTCCTAAGTTCAGAGGACCCTTATTTCCTTAGTACATTCAGTCAACTCATGGAAATATGTGGATTTATTATATCTACCACCCAGAGAATGTAGTTGATGTGCCCAAAGGCAAAACTGCAGAATGACTTGCATTTGGACTGTTTTGCCTTGTTTTTGATAGTCTTGATAGCCTTTCAAATCAGTCTGATTCCGTTTTTTTTTTTTTTTTTTTGCCTTTGCTTTGTTTTTAATCTCCAAGTATGTCTCCGCAACACTCATAAGCATTTTTTTTCTTTTTTTCTATCCGCCTTATCCTTTCTTCTTCTCTTCTCTCTTTCTCTGCCTTTTCTTTCATCTGTGTCTATAATTCAGGTCACAGAATTATAGACCTTTCTCAGAGCGCTTAAATACCCCAACTAGAAGCACAGACCTGAATTCCTACGTGCCTCTACCCGACCCCAAACAGTCCACAAATATGTACATAGTAGCTAGAGCTGGAATTGTAGGCTGTAACAAAGGAGTGGTTGTGAATGTATGTGGGAGACAACTCTTTGAAAGTGATTGGCAGAGAAGTTTTAAGAGTTTTGGGGTGCTAATTCATTGGTTAGAGAAACCACATTAGGTTAGTAGGAGAAGGTTGCCACATCATTATCTCAATTTCTAGAAGCCAGGAATATTAAAAAACCATTAAAAACAATATCCAGGAATTGGAGGTTCTCATTGGGTGTTATTCAATAGTGATTTGAACCCTGTTCTTTTAAATACAGCCAGGCATTTCTTAATCTGTTTAATAGTTAATAACTTTTTCTTTAAATACTTTTAATTAAACTTTGATATAGCTTTCAGTTTATTAACCTTCTAAGTAACATTCTTTCTGTTCTTAAATGCTTAATAAAAATACCTATTTTTATTATATCATTTACATGAATGCTTATTTCTTACTCTCTCTTTACATAATTTGAGATTTGAGGCCCTTAGATAGTGTCATGTAAGAAAGCTGCTTAACTTTAGAAGACAACTGCCTGTGGCTTTGTTGTTTTGTTTTGTTTTGTTTTTTGTTTGTTTGTTTTTTGAGATAGAGTTTTGCTTTTGTCACCCAGGCTGGAGTGCGATGGGGCAGTCTTGGCTCACTGCAACCTCCGCCTCCAGGGTCCAAGCGATTCTCTTGCCTCAGCCTCTTACGTAGTTGAGACCACAGGCATGTGCCACCACGCCCAGCTAATTTTGTATTTTGAGTAGAGATGAGATTTCACCATGTTGGCCATGGTTGGTCTCGAACTCCTGAACTCAGGTGATCCACCCGTCTTGGCCTCCCAAAGTGCTGGAATTACAGGTGTGAGCCACAGCACCAGGCTTTGCCAGTGGCTTTATGATCAGAGAGGCTGTCATGCGTGAACTAGATAAGTATTTTTTAGCAAACAATAAATCTCATGTGTGATCATGAGAAAAGTCCTTAAACTATCCATTTAATATTTTTGGCTTTTCCAAATTATACATTAAATAACCATTCACACTTTTCAAAGATTTATAAACAATGGTTATATTATTTATATTTGTTTCTTTCCTAAATCTTTCAACTTTTCCCTATAAACCCTCTCATTTTAACATCTACTGTTTAATGTATTCCCAGAGATTGAGTAAGTAAAAATATTTCCCGAAATCCTTCTGCAAAGTTTACTTCTAGCCATGATTGATGTCAGCACTTTCACTTATTTGTTTGTTCAACCAATATTTCTTGATTGACTTCATGCCAAGTACAGTGTGTTGTTCTGGATGTTGAAGATACCACAGTAAAAGCTCCTGCACTTCACATGTTGCTTACATCTGTTGATTTCATGGTTTTCTTGTTATAGATATCCATCATGGAGTTGCTGATCAGAAAAGTTAGTTTTTATAACTCCCATGGTAGCTTTGGAGATTGGTTAGTTGGTCTCTCTTGTGTCCAAAGATAAAACCATCCATGGTTGGTTATTTGTGTACATGAATATATTAGTCTGCTCGGGCTGTCATAACAAAATGCCATAGACTGGGTGGCTTAAACAACAGAAATTTATTTCTCACAGTCTGAAGGCTGAGAAATCCAAGATCAAGGTGGTGGCAAGATAGGCTTCATTCTAAGGCTTTTTTCTATTGGCTTGTAGGTCTCTATTTTGTTGTATGCTGACATGGCCTCTTCTTTGTACATACACTGGCTGGAGTTGCCCAGGCTGGAGTGCAGTGGCGTGATCTCAGCTCACTGCACGCTTCGCCTCCTGGGTTCACACCATTCTCCTGCCTCAGCCTCCTGAGTAGCTGGGACTACAGCCACCTGCCACCACGCCTGGCTAATTTTTTGTATTTTTAGTAGAGGCGGGTTTCACCATGTTAGCTAGGATGGTCTTGATCTCCTGACTTCGTGATCCGCCCACCTTGGCCTCCCAAATTACTGGGATTACAGGCATGAGCCACTGCACCTGGCCACCATCTCATAAGGATACTAATCCCATTACACCAGGGCCCCACTCTCACAACTTCATCTGACTTTAATTACCTTCCAAAAGCCCCATCTCGAAATGCTATAACATTGCAGGTTAGGACTTCAACATGAGACTTTTTGAGAGAAACCAACATTCAGTCCATAACAACGGGTGTTGCTAAAAAGGCCAAAAGTTAGTTACCAAAATGCCTTTGAATAGATATTCTACAAACAGAGAAAGACAAATAATACCTGGTGACAATGGGGCTGCTGCTCTCTGGTTGAAGTTACTTCTAAGAATCAGGAGGACAATTTGCACCCATAGTGGGCGAATTCTTTCTTACTCTTTCTACTTGGCAGATTTGTCTTATTTTTGTCTGTCACGTCATCTATTTCAGTAATAGTGTATTATCATGCTTTTATACTGACTTCCTTTTTTACCTTCCTATTTCTCCACTCGCATAAAATCAAAATCACTTAAAACTTGTGTTTTCAGATGACCTCCCTCATCATCATGTAGAAGCTAAAATAGCTGAGATCCTCTTCTAGGATCAGTAATGAACAGGGCCCATTTGGCTGCCTTCTTGGAGTACCCAGGGTAGTCACCCTTGTTCCAGGCCTCTTGAAGTCCAGCAACCACAGTGATAGCCTTTTAGCCACAGCTCTTTTCTGTGATGAGAGTCACTGATGACTCTCATCTCAATATTTCCCCGACAAATTGTAAAACATTTCACAGCCCAACTTTTTCATTTTAGATATAATAGATTATTCCTTGGTTTTGTGTCTTATGTCTCAGTTTTCTTAATTCTTCATCTCCTGTGCTGAAAAGAGTATACTCACTGAAATAAATCACATTTATTTTTCTATTGAGGGCATTTTCAGATTTTTCCGTATCCTTGAAGTATTGGATGTGCTCTAAAACCAAGGTTTGGGTTAAATACTAGCTTAGAAAGTCACATAGACCTTATTCTTTCTTTCTTCTCTTTACTCTCTCACCCCATAGTGTTCTTTTACTATTCTGTTTTCTCCTCTTGCCTTTGAGTTTATTAGCTTTCATCTGTTTTCTGGGGTTCCAGGCTGAGATTAATTACAGAAAGTGGTCTGTGAATTTGAGCTTATATATCTTAGGAAAGAGAATGAGGTTGAGGGAATGAGCAGGGTAATGAGGAATAATGAAAGCTTAAAAATTGTTTTTTACTATTTTCATTTTTTTCTCCTTAGCGTTCCCGTCCACTCTCTGCCAGTGATGCGGAAATGAAAAACCTCGTGGGCTCAGCCCGGGAGAAAGGGCCAGGGAAACTGGGTGGTTCTGTGCTTGGTCTGTCAATGGAGGAGGTAAAGATAAGTTCATTTTAGGGCTCAGCCCGGGAGAAAGGGCCAGGGAAGCTGGGTGGTTCTGTGCTTGGTCTGTCAATGGAGGAGGTAAAGATAAGTTCATTTTAGGCTTTTGTAGGGTAACACAGGTTTTAGCAAAAAGTAGTGAGTGATTCATAATATTCATGACAAACTCATGTCTTACATTGAAAAGAGAAAGATTCAAGATAGGAGAAATGTTTTCTTAGGGAAGAACATTTTAAATGGAATTAATTTCTCCCCTCATGCTGCTTTCACATTCTTGAGTCATAAGTATCTTCCTTTGTCCTATAGCCACATGGACTCCAGTTGTCAAAATAGGTACTCATTTTATCTTATTTTTCATCTAGATCAAAGTTTTACGGAGGGTGAAGGAGGAGAATGATCGGAGAGGTGGATTTATTCGCATATTTCCTACGTCTGAGACATGGGAAATATATGGGTGAGGTGACTACCTTTTTTTTTTATTCTTTGCCTGAGGTCTATAGAATTAGATTAATTGTGATATACTGTCATCATTGCTCCCCCCGATGATGCTTTTCTTATTTTGTTTGTTTATTTATAATATTATTAATATTACCCAACCCAAGAACTAGATTATTGACAGTAATTTAATATACCTGTGTATTATTTCTCCCTTTTACTCCCCTGCCTCCCTCCGAACTAGATTCCTATCCGAGGGTTAGACACTGTCTTAAATTTTGTGTTTATCATTACCTTGATTTGAAAAAAAAAATTGTTTTATCTATATGTGTGTCTAAGCAATATATTGTTTTATTGAGATCTAGTTTACATGCAGTAAAATGCATCTATTTTAAATGTACAATTTGAAGATGATTTTTGGCAACAGTAGGCACCAGTTTAACCACTACTACCACCACAATGAAGATATAAAATATTTCCATCACCCTCATAGCCCTCTTTATCCCCTTTTATATTCAATCCTCCACATGACCCCGGGCTTCAGACATTATGATCTGCCTTCTGTCATTACAGTTTTTCCACAGTTCCACATAAATGGAATCATACAGTGTGTACTCTTTTGTATCTGGACTCTTTTGTTCAGCATAGTGTTTTTCATATTCATATGTGTTGGTTTATGAAGAATAGTTCATTCTTTATTATTATTATATACTATTTCATTGTTTGAATATACCAGAATTAGTTGAATATACCAGAATATACCACTCATCTATTGTAGAGCATTTGGGTTGTGTTCAGTTATGGTCTCTTTTGAAGAAAGCTGCTGTGAGCATTCATGTACAATTCCCAGCACCTTTAAAATGTCTTTTTGTCATTTTCAGGCTTGCATTTTTCTGATGAGAAGCATACAGCAATTATTATCTTTGTTCTATGCATAATGTCTTTTTTTCTCAGTTTGCTTTTAGAATTATCTCTTTGTAACTGATTTCCTCTTTTCTTTTCTTTTTTTTTTTTTTATTTTTTATTTTTTGGAGACGGGGTCTCACTTTGTTGCCCAGACTGAATGCAGTGACACAATCTTGGCTTACTGCAACCTCGGCTTTCTGGGCTCCACTTCAAGCTATCCTGCCACCTCAGCCTGCCAGGTAGCTGGGACTACAGGTGCATGCCAACGTGCATGACTCATTTTTGTATTTTTTATAGAGATGGGGGTCTCCCCTTGTTGCCCAAGCTGGTCTTGAACTCCTGGGCTCAAGTGATCCATCTGCCTTGGCCTCCCAAAGTGCTGAGATTATAGGTGTGAGATACTGTGGTTGGCCACAACTGATTTTCAGCAGTTTGATTATGATGTGCCTTGGTGTCATTTTCTTCATGTTTCTTGTGCTTGGGATTCATTGAGCTTCTTCATCTATGGGTTTATAGTTTTATTCAAATTTGGAAAACTTTTGGCCTTTATTTCTTCAAATATTTTTTTCTAATGTTCTCCTTTCCTGTCTTCTTTTGAGACTCTGGTTACATGTTAACTTAGTTTATATTTTACCACAAATCTGGCTGTGCTCATGTTTTTTCAGACTTTTTTTTTCTCTCTTTCTTTAATTTGGGATGGTTTTGTATTTGTGTGTGTCTCTAAAGTCATTCATCATTTTGTCTGCAGTGCCTAATCCTCTATTAAGTGAAATTTTCATTTCAGATATTTTATTTTTCATCAGTTTTTGTGTCTCCTTTTTCTCTTTTTCATTATATTCGTGATTTCCTTTACATTTTTGTTTACATGTTATAATATTTATAATAAATGTTTTAAAATATCTTTTTCTGTTATCTGTCATTTTGGGGTCTCTTTCTATTGACTGGTTTTCGTCATGTTTATGGGTCACATCTTTGTTTCTTCACATGTACAGTAATTTTTTTAATTGAATGCTAGACATTGCAAATGTAATATTGTTGAGTGTTTGGATTTTATTGTCTTCTTTAAACCCGTTTCAATTTTTTTTTTTTTTTTTTTGGTCAGGCACTTAAGTTTCTTGTAGATCAGCTTATCTTTTTCCGGCTTATTTTTAAGCATTGTTATGGTTCGTTTATAGTAGCTTTTTGTCTAGATCCAGGTTAGCTCCTCCACTAAAGACTCTTTTGGGGTGTCCGTTAAATTACCCCCACGTTCAGTGAGATCTTTTCATTCTGTCTGGTGGAAACTCAATTTGCAACCTCATGTGAACTCTGGGAATTATTCAGCTTACACCTTATCTTCTCCTTAATTTATTCTTTATTCTGATAGTTGCACTTTACTCAGCCTTGTGGACTTTCACCCTATACCTAAGCAGATTTGTATTCACCTGAAGATTCAAGGGGTCCCTCATGATGATTTTTGGATATCTTCTTCTGCACAACTTCTTCTGCAGGACATTGCTTTGAAAAGTCTAGCCACTCCCTAGAAATCTGATTTCTGTTATCTCTTTTCAGAGACAGTTGGGCTCTATTTGCATTTCCTCTCTTTCTATATAGTCTGGAAATTGCCTTTAGGCAGAAATGTAGGGCAGTTGTACTTCGTGTATTTCCCTCTGTCAGAGATCACGGTCCTGTGCTGCCAGTTGTTTAATAAAAAATAGTTATTTCGAATAACTTATAAACTTTTCTAGCTGTTTATGGTAGGAGAGCTTGTCCTGTAACAATTATCCTCTCATGTATAGAATCAGAATTCTATTGTTTTGTTTTAATCACTTTAAAACTTTTTCTTAAAAAAAAAAAGACATGTTCTGTGTACTCTTGCTTTTTTCATTCAGCATTTTATAATTCAGGTTCATGTTACATATATTTACAGTTCATTTTTTTCAGTGCTTTATTATATTTACTGTGTGTTCATATTGCTGTTAATTTTTCTGTTCTCCTGTTGTTGAGGATTTGACTTATTTCTGGGCTTTTGCTGTTAAGGACAGCTGTGGTGCAAATATTCTTGTATGCGTCTGCTGGGCATGTATCTAGGAGTGGAATTACTGGGCCTTAAAATATGTGAACCAGTAAGTGGCTTAGTGTTGCTCATTTCAGATCCCTTGCTGAAGTTTTTGTATAGGCTCAGTGCCTTAAAACATGTGAATGTTCCGTTTTAAAAGATAATGCTTTAGGAAAAAAGGTAATGCTAAATTGTTTCCCAAAGTGACTGTGTCAACTATCAGCAATGTATGAGAGAGTCTGTTGATCCATATCTTCTCCAATTACAATACTGTTGGACTTCTTAAGTTTTGTCCATCTAGTGGGAGTAAAATATCTTATTTTGGTCTTGATTTGCATTTCTATGATTGCTAGTAAGGTTGAGGCTCTTTGTACTTGTTTACAGGCAACAAACTTTCTTCCTCTGGTGACTGCATTTTAACCTAGTTGGGATGTTCGTGGTTCTAAGTACAGAGGCAGAACTTAGAAGAATAAAAGAAAAAGCCGTTTTATAAAATTTGCTTGTTTGTTTTGAAAACCTAGCTGTTCATAGAGAAATCATCCTTTTATCTTTTAAAATATGCTATTCATGTAGTTATACCTTATGAAGACCTAGGAATTCAACAGAAAAATATTACATGGGTTTTCTTGAAAATTTTATATATATATATATAGAAATGTTTTTTGAAAAACTTGAATTTTTACATTTCCTAGAAAGCATATCTTTTAATTAATGAAAGGGGGACCCTTTACTTTTGAGTATTTCAAGATATAGGACCTTACTTTGAGTATCTTTTTCTATGGAATCAATTTCAAATAGTCTTGGGGTCTCTTAAGGAAGTCCAACAATGATATCTTTCTTTGCTAGGTTGGTTTTGAACCAGTTGAGAAATAAAACAAGGACTAAAATAGACGGAAACCAAAATACTTTATTTTTTACTGATAAAGTGTAGGTTGGGGGAATTGATTATAACTGTCTGCAAGCAAATGCACTTCCTGTTAAGCTTCAGAATTGGACAGACTTATATTCCTATTGTAAGCAAGGTTGGTCTGAGCCATGTATGGAGAGTGCTGACCCTATAGGAGCAGTAGAGGATATGTATTTCCTAAGGGGGGAGTAGCTCCCAAGAGAAAAAAGAGAGGTGCTCAGTACATCATTTTCTGTTTATTTTTCCTAAATTGCCAATCACATTGGTAAGTTACTCTAACTCTCTTGGTGCATTCTGAGAAAAGAGGCTCAATTAATATTCATATTAATTGAACTGCCTTTACATAGAATGTGGGAGATATGTTTATCTACTAACAAATGTGCCATTTTATTAATACATGCATATTATCAACAAATGTCTAGCACTATGCTTGGTTCTTTGGCGTATAAAATAAATATCAGGTGGGATCCCTGTCGGTTGACAGTTAACAGTATGTTTATGGAAAATTACTTACACATATAATAAGAATAGCTTTATTACTTTATTCTTAATAATGTTCTTAATAATAAGAGCTCATATTTGTATAGCTTTTTGTAATTTTAATGCACTTTGTGTACTTCATTATTTCACTCACATTTTAATGACAAGGAGGGACACTAAGGCTCAGTAAAACAATGTGACTTGTCCATAACCACACAGTGAGACTTGGGTCAGATATTCTGATCTAGATCCTCATTTTTTCCTGCTGCATCATACAGCTTTCCTAGAATAAAAAGTTTGCTCTGTATGCACAGTTTATGACAGGTCCTCAGGCATACAGTAAAGACATGGTAGGGCATATCAGGGAAGGCTTTGTACAGCAGGGTCGACTTGATCTGCTTTTTGAAGGGTGTAGTACAGTAGAAAACTCCTTATCAGCAGAGGATTATCAGCAGAGGATACCTTCCAAGAGCCCCTATGGATGCCTGAAACTGGACAGTACCAAACACTTGATCCTTAAGCAACGTGGGCTTGAAGTAAAGTTATACATGGATTTTCTTCGAACTCTGCCACCCCGAGACAGCAACTAGATCTTCTTCCTCCTCCTTACGATTTTCTTAATACATTTTATTTTCTCTAGCTTACTTATTGTAAGAATACAGTATGTAGTACATATAACATGCAAAATGTGTGTTAATCCACTTTTTATGTTATCATTAAGCCTTCTGGTAAACAGTAGGCTATTAGTAATTAACTTTTTGGGAAGCAAAAGTTATATGCGGATTTTTGACTTTGTGGCGGGGCCAGTGCCCCTAAACCTCACGTTGTTCGAGGGTCAACTATATGTACTATGTTTTTTCCTATATACGTACCCATGATAAAGTTAAATTTATTAATTAGGCACAGGAAGATATTAACAGTAACTAATAATAAAATAGAGCAATTAAAACAATATTCTGTGATACAAGTTATGTGAACGTGGCCTCTCAAATATCTTACTGTTCTGTGCTTACCCTTCCTTTTGTGATGATGTGAGATGATACAGTGAGATGAGATGAAGTGAGGTGAATGCCATAGGCATTGTGACGTGGTGTTAGGCTACTGTTGACTTTCTGTATTCCTGAATGTGTGTACCTATCCCTTACTTGCAGTAAATGGCTTAGTGTCACTCATTTCAGATCCCTTGCTGAAGTCTTTGTATCGGCCCAGTGCTTTCTCGCGTGACACACTGCTGTCACTTGTTCATGTCTTCCACCCCAAAATTTAATGTCTTTTCCACCTGAGCACTTATCATGCACTGTGGCCATCACTTTTGCAGTCTGAGGTGTGACAGCAAAACTAGCATGAATTTCTTTCTTCTTCACGATATCATGGATAGAAAATTTGTTTTTATTTTAGCAGCTCCAGCGTATGATTTCTTTTTCCTTAAGTCAAGAACTTTTACCTTTTTCACCAAAAGGAAGCACTTTACAGTTCTCTTTGGCATATGCAGATTGCCAGCATCACTACTCTTGTCTATTGGGGCCATTATTAAGTAAAATAAGGTTCTTTGAACACAAGCACTGCTAAGTGATTCATGGGCCTGGAGTGTCTACAGTGCAGAGATGCTAGACAAAGGGATGATCCACATTCCTGGTGGGAACGAGCAGAATGCATGAGATTTCATCACGCTCCTCAGGACAGTACATAATTTAAAATTTATGAATTATCTCAGGAATTTTCCATGTAATATTTTCAGACTTTCGTTTACTGTGGGTAACTAAAACAAGAGGGAGGACCACTGTATAGATGTAGAGGTGATATGGGGAGAAGGTATCCAGTCAGAGGCAAAAGATCAGTGGGAGCTATGAGAGTGTTACTGGAAAGGGGTCCCAATCCAGACCCCAAGAGAGGGTTCTTGGATCTTGTACAAGAAAGAATTCCGGTGAGTCCATATGGTAAAGTGAAAGTAAGTTTATTAATAAAGTAAAGGAATAAAAGAATGACTGCTCCATAGGCAGAGCAGCCCAAGGGCTGCTGGTTGCCCATTTTTATGGTTATTTCTTGATTGTATGCTAAACAAGGGATGGATTATTCATGCCTTCCCCTTTTAGACCATATAGGTTAACTTCCAGACATTGGCATGGCATTTGTAAACTGTCCTGGTGCCCGTGGGAGTGTAGCAGTAAGGACAACCAGAGTTCCTCTCGGTGCCATCTTCATTTTGGTGGGTTTTAGCTGGCTTCTGTACTGCTCCCTGTTTTATCAGCAAGATGTTTATGAGCGATATCATGTACGGACCTCCTGTCTCATCCTGTGACTTAGAATTCCTAACCATCTGGGAATGCAGCCCAGTAGGCCTCAGCCTCATTTTACCCAGCCCCTATTCAAGATGGAGTTACTCTAGTTCAAACAGAATGCCTCTGACAAGAGCATTCTAGGGAGACTTGGCTGACTCTACTGTAGGATCCGTGTTGGGCAATTGTGTGGAGAGAGTGTGAATGAATTGATGTTACAGATGATCCAACTTTTGAAAGTTTGGAAGAGAAAGTATTTGCCTTTAGCAGTAGACATCTAGGAACCACTGAAAGCTCCTAAGTTAGGGAATAACATGATTGAAACAGTCTCTTATCTACATTTTCAGGCCCTTTATGCGTCTCCTATTCCCACTTTCATTTGACCTATATATAAATTTTTGTTAATTTTTCTTTTATCTTTCAGTCTTATTTTCTGAATTTAGCATATTACCTATTAATCCAAGAAATGCTGGTTTTTCTTTCTGTTTT
Organism: Trachypithecus francoisi; assembly: GCF_009764315.1. Lineage (NCBI taxonomy): Eukaryota > Metazoa > Chordata > Mammalia > Primates > Cercopithecidae > Trachypithecus > Trachypithecus francoisi. The sequence goes on along the minus strand of NW_022681468.1, from coordinate 31,485,708 downwards.
CTAAATTAAATCCTCTTTTTCCTTATTCTTTTTATTCTATTTGTTTATATTCTAGTGTCTTACAATTTAAATTTGATCAACAGTCTTTTCCTTTGCCACTTTACAAACAGTATATTTCTTTAAAAACAATATATAAGTACCCCTGCTACTTCTGTGCTTGATTCATGGTGTTATTTCTACATTTTCCTCTTGAACTAGCTTAAGAAATAACCGGTTTCTTTCTTTGCCTTTCAGGTCCTACCTCGAGCATAAGACCTCAATGAACTATATGCTGGCAACACGCCTCTTCCAGGACAGGTAGAGATTTGCTAAACTTTAGGACTAGATCACAAGATTAAAAGAAAGCACATGTAAAAGAAGGAAAGAGACCTTATAAAAGTCTTTATGTAAAATCTCTGCTAGAAAAAAAAGTCCTGTAGAAAGGATGATATCATGACTCATTTTTCCAGAATTTATCATGAACTCTCAGCACTTTGTAACATTTCCAAAAGACAAAAATTAAACTATAACGATCTTTGAGCAATTTTAACAGATGTCTTAAACTTTATTCTTCTTTAAGGAAGGCCTTTACTCAGTGCCATTATACTTTAGATGCAATTTTAATAGACATGATTACTTGTTTTTCTAGACCAGAAGAGATTAGAATTATCAGATTGGAAAAAGTGGAGGGGAGGTAATTCATAAAGTAAATACACTGAAACTTTTATAAGAAATGACAACTGATAATCTCAATACAAGGGAAAACAGAAGGAAATGATAGAAAATAGACATTGGAATTTAAATAGCACAGCAATCAGGGCTGCTTAGTTCCACATACTTTTAGCCCCTGAGACATAACTGCATTGCACTATGGTTCATTAATTGATTATCAAAATATGGCACCCTAGTTATTTAGAGAAACCTATATTATTTTGATGTAGGTTTCAAAAAAATCCTTTTTTGAAGGATTCTTAAAATAGATACCTCTATTTTAACCATCTGCAATTTCATGATCTAGTATCAGGAAATACATGGGATTTGCAATTTGTCTCTATCAATTTGTGATAATTACGATTAAGTAATGTAGGTTCTAAAGAAAGAGATCTTTGGATTTACGTAGAAGACACAATCTCATTTCTTTATATATATAAAACTTGTGGGTTTTTCCTCCCCTCTATGAAAACTTTTACAAGGTTTCTTTTACCTTTCGAGTTTAGGTATGTTACCAGGATGTGTTCTGATACGTCATTTTTCATTATTTTGGTTGTGCAGTGAGTGCAGCCTTCCAGTCCTGCAGCTGTGGGGAGTATTTCCCTTATCCTTTCTTCACTCTCCTTGTGGAATTCCTGTTACATCAATTTTCGCTATAGTCTCCGTATTTCTCTACTGTTTTTATACTTTTGGTTTTGCCTCTTAGCTTTAAATTCTTGGAGATTTCTTGGATTTTGTTTTCCAAAACTAAATTGATCTTCAACCATATCTATATCGTTATTTATTACCCACACAGGATAGGGGTGTTTAATTTAGTTTTTTATTTTGGCAAGTGTGTTTTTAATATACAAGAACTATTTTTGCTTTTTGATTAGTTTTAGTATTTCATGGATGTAATATCTTTTCAAATCTCTATTTTAGATTGTTCAAAGTTCCTTTCTGTTTTTTGCATTATTTTAATTCTTGTGGATTAGTTGTATTTATTCATCTTATTCTTTCTAGTTTTAACTTTTATATATCTGCAAATGTATGGTGATCTTTGTCCAGTCATATTTAGAAGTAATGAACTGTTTGCTTAAGACAGGTAGTTTGCTTCACAGGTTATGTAGGTCTGTTTCTGAACTGACGTGGACCCTGCGCTTGAGGCTGGATCTTTCTATACTTGGGTTTCCCAGGAAGGGGAAAGAGGGCAGAGTAGGCATTGTGGGGACCACTACATTAGCCAAAATGAGGAAGCATCTGCCTAGGAGTAGCCAAAAATAAACAATTTGAGATGTAATAATACATGTGCCTCTTTGTTAACATATTGAATAGTAAGACCTAGCAGCAGATCTGATACCTACCATAATTTCAAAGAATGATAAATATTGACATTATTTCAAAATTGTTGTAATAATTCTAAAGTAATATGAAAATAGATGCATTATTTCTTTTGGTAATGAAGTCACATTAATCCACTACTGTGGATAGTTTCCTACATTTATATGGAGGAAATGCTAAATTTCAATTAGAGGATGTAAGTTTTTTCTATCCAAGTTTGTATACTCCCTGCATTCTTTCTTCAGGCCCCAGTTAACAGCTCCTGCTTATGAAGCATTCTAAAAACTTTGATTAAGAAAAACACAATTTTCCCTGTTTAGCTAAGAAAAACCCTCATGATCTACCCATGCCTACCTTTTTAGCCTAATCATCACCTTGCCACACCAACTCATGGCCATTTCTACTTGCTCTTTTATACATCCTTGTTCTTACAAACTCCCCTTCTTTTGGAATGGCCTTCAATCCATCCTTAAATGCTTCTAGCTTTGTCCTTCCTTCTCTATCCTAGATCAGGAAGAGGTACACCCAGCCCTTCTTTTATCCTAACTCAGTCTAATTTAGATTCCCAGATTGTATATTTGCCTGTTGACTAATTTGTACTTTCCAGGTTGGCTCTTAAGAGTAGGTACTTTGTTATGTTCATCTTTGTCAGTATCAAGAACCTACCACGTGGTAGGCACACACACGGAAACATGCATTGAAAAAAAAAAAATGAGACTGTGTTTGTAGCAAGTCCTCATATGTTCCAATAAATCTATTCTCTCATCAATCTGAATGGATGTTTTCTTTCTTAAAAATCTAATTAATTTTGTTATTGTTAGAACCACTTTCAAACTAATTCTCTACTCATTTCTTTTAGGTTACTTTTGACTACCTTCCTTACCTTCTTGACTCCTCCCCAGCCTACCCACCCTGTCCTGGCAAACAGTATCTTATATACTGTCTTACACTATGGCAGTAGCTTTAACCCTGGCTTATGTCCCGTTCACCCCACCCCACCCCCCACCCCTACCCAGAGTGAAGTATTGGTACTTACTAAAAGCTGCCCAGGTAATTATAATGTAAAGTCATGATTGCAAATTACTGGAGAAAACCATTATCTGGGTGAAAAACTTAAAATCATTTTGAGACTTTCTGATGATTACCTGACAATATTAGGACATTAACATGGGTAGAAAACATGGGAAAGGAAAGACAAAACATCCTGGTGAAGACTTACCTTTTCACTGGATTTTTCTTTACATATCATCTACATTGCATTTGTCTCTACAAAAACACCAATATCAAAACATGTTATGTGACTCTATATAATATTTTTGAAATGACACAATTTTAGAATGGGGAGCAGATTAATGGGGCAGGGTTTAAGAGGTATGGGTAGTTATAAAAGGGCAACATAGGGGATCTTTGTGGTAATGTAATCACTGAGTATCTTTTCTGTGGTGGGTAGATGAACCTACATAGGCAATAAAAGTGTACTGAATTAAAAACACATGCACATAAATGAGTACAGGTAAAACTGGGAACTTTTTTTTTTTTTTTTGAGACAATGTCTCACTCTGTTGCCCAGGCTGGAGTGCAGTGGTGCAATCTTGGCTCACTGCAACCTCCTCCTTCCGGGTTCAAGCGATTCTCCTGCCTCAGCCTCCCAAGCAGCTGGGCTTACGGGCTCATGACACCACATGCGGCTAATTTTTGTATTTTTTAATAGAGACGGGGTTTTGCCATGTTGGCCAAGCTGGTCTGGAACTCCTGGCCTCAAGTAATCCACTCGCCTCGGCCTCCCAAAGTGCTAGAATTATAGGCGTGAGCCACTGTCCACCCGGAAATTTTTTAAGAGTGTTAAATGAAAGGAAATTGAATGAGAGTGTTTTTTTTTTTTTTTTTTTTTTTTGAGACGGAGTCTCGCTCTGCCGCCCAGGCTGGAGTGCAGAAAGAAAAACAAAACCCTATTTTAACATGAATAGCACTCAATTTGTGTGGTTAGAGCCCAGCCCTAGTTTAGAGACAATGGAGAGTATCTTTTTGCAGTAGAGGTTTGCTTTTGTTGTTGTTGTTGTTTTGTTTTTTTGAGATGGAGTCTCGCTCTGTCGCCCAGGGTGGAGTGCAGTGGCACGATCTTGGCTCACTGTAACCTCTGCCTCCCAGGTTCAAGTAATTCTCCTGCCTCAGCCTGCCAAGTAGCTGGGATTACAGGTGCACACCACCACACCTGGCTAATTTTTTGTTTTTGTTTTTTTTGTTGAGACGGAGTCTCACTCTGTCCCCGGGGCTGGAGTGCAGTGGCCGGATCTCAGCTCACTGCAAGCTCCGCCTCCCGGGTTCACGCCATTCTCCTGCCTCAGCCTCCCGAGTAGCTGGGACTACAGGCGCCCGCCACCTCGCCCGGCTAGTTTTTTGTATTTTTTTTTAGTAGAGACGGGGTTTCACAGTGTTAGCCAGGATGGTCTCGATCTCCTGACCTCGTGATCCACCCGTCTCAGCCTCCCAAAGTGCTGGGATAACAGGCTTGAGCCACCGCACCCGGCCTTAATTTTTTGTATTTTGGTAGAGACGGGGTTTCACCGTGTTGCCCAGGCTGGTCTCAAACTCCTGAGCTCAAGCTGTCCCCCTGCTTTGGCCTCCCAAAGTGCTAGGATTACAGGCGTGAGCCAATGCGCCCAGCCTTTTAATACAGAATTTTTTTTTAATTGTGCAAAATATATTTCTTTTTTTTTTTTTTTTTTTTTTTTTTTTTGAGGCGGAGTCTCGCTCTGTCGCCCGGACTGGAGTGCAGTGGCCAGATCTCAGCTCACTGCAAGCTCCGCCTCCTGGGTTTCCGCCATTCTCCTGCCTCAGCCTCTCAAGTAGCTGGGACTACAGGCGCCCGCCACCTCGCCCGGCTAGTTTTTGTATTTTTAGTAGAGACGGGGTTTCACCGTATTAGCCAGGATGGTCTCGATCTCCTGACCTCGTGATCCGCCCGTCTCGGCCTCCCAAAGTGCTGGGATTACAGGCTTGGAAAATATATTTCTGATGAGCATCCCTTTTGAACCCCGTGAGAATTGAACTTGGTTTCTTTTCCTAAAACAGTTCAATGAAAGTAGAAAGAGCACTGCAGTTTGAGACCTAAGCCAGGGGCTCAGATGTAAGCCCTTTAAGCTCTGGCCATGGCAGGTCAAAAAAGTATCTTATCCTGCTCCTTTCTATAAATGGAGCTAATTAACAACCTTCTTCACAGGGTGGTTGTGATGAATAAGCAGTTTGATTTGTAAATAGATAAACAAATACAAATAATTGTTATAATTTTTCTCTATAATTTGTTTGTCCTCTCTCTTTTGTTTTTTATTGATGTCCCTCCAGCTCACACCACTCTACTCTTTTATGAGAATGTTCTCAATTTATCTGTCTGCTTTTCTGCAAAGATGCCCTCCTTGGCCTAATTTCATGTTGAGTTTCTGTATGAAACATGTCTGGAGTGCATGCATGTGTGTGTGAACTCAGGAGAGCCTATCTGAATAGCATTCTCTAACCCAGTTGTCCTTTCTGCTTCTGTAGGGGAAACCCAAGAAGAAGCGTATTGACAGGAAGAACACGGTAACTGCCTTTTAAAAGTTGAGCAATTCTTTCCATGTGCATAATATGTGACCATGCACAGACTAAGCATAATACCTTATATAACCATTTTTAGTTTGGTTCAGCCCGAATAGTAACATACATTTTTTTTTCTATTGAAAAAGTGTTTTGTGGCCACTTGTTACAAACTAAGTTTGAGATTTACTTCACTATAACTACAGGTATACTATTCTAACTGAAGATGGTATTCTCGTTTAGCTGTGTAAGAGAATCAATGAGATTTTGAAACTACTATCATGTTAGATTCAAGGAAGAGTTTGTGTTTTGGCCTTGACGTGCTGAGGCACACAGCTCTGTGCCTCATGATACAGAAGAGAACCTGTTTCTAGTTTGCCACAGAACTGAAAGTATACAAAACACCTGTGGACTTTCATTTAGGCAGAGAGCCCTTTAAAGCATAAATCTAATTTTTCTTTAAAGAAGGAATATATTATGATTCTCATTTAGTTAAGGGAAAACTCAGATAAATCAAGTTTGTAGCTTGTTTCCAAATAGAAAGTCACCCTTGGTGTATAAGTTTTGTCTAGTTTTGAGTCAAGAAATATGCTTCGTATAACATACTGCTGTTAATTTGAAAATTGAGAAAAAAGAAAAAAATTTTAAACATTAAGAATATATGAAGATCACTGAGTTCTGTTCTTCATTTTTTGGCACTCATTTTATATTGCCATCAATAGGGATTTTGGGCTCTGTAAAGGTATAAGCAAATGCAAGCTGGCCTATGATAGATCATATGCTGGAGCGTGAAACAAGTCCTAATATATTTAAAAGGATTAAAATGATACAGAGTATGTTCTTTGGCCACAATAGAATTGAATATCAGTAACAATAGAAAATCTTCACATACGTGGGGATTAAACAACATTGCTGAATAATCCATGGGTCAAAGAAGAAATGATGAGGAAAATTAGAAAATACTTTGAACTGAATGATAGTAAAAATATGTCAAGTTATGTACACTACAGCGAAAGTAGTACTTTGGGGGAAATTATAAGTTTAAATGCTTACCTTAGAAAACTGAGGACTGAGATCAGTGTTCTAATGTTTAAGAAACTGAAAAAAGCAGAGTAAGTAGAAGAAAGTAGTAGAAGTAAGTAGAAGAAAGGAAAGGCAGAAATCAAATATAAAACAAACAATAAAGAATATTAACAAAATCCAAAGTGTGTTCATTGATAAGGTAGCATAATTGATAAACCGTTAGGTAGACTGATCTAGAATAAAGAGAAAAGACAGTAATTACCAATATCATCAGATAGAAAAGAGAGGATTTCACTATAGATTCAACAGACATAAAGTGGATACTAAGGTGGGGAAAAAGGTTATTAAGGCAATATTATTAGCAACTTTATTCTATTACTTTGACAACTTAGATGAAATGACAATTCTTTGTGGTGGGGGGAATGTGGAGGCGAACACCAAAACTGATACCAGCTGAAGTAGAAATTTTGAAAAGCCCTGTATCTGTTGAGAAAATTGAATTTGTAATGAAAAACTTTCCTGTAGAGAAAACTATGGGCTCTCTGGTTTCACTTTTGAATTCTGTCAAGGAATAATAGCACCAATCTTATACAGATTCTTTTAAGAATATAGGAAGGGACACTTCCCAGTTCATCTTATGATACCAGTGTGACTATGATGCCAAAACCTGACAAAGACATTAAAATAGAAGAAGAGAAAATTACAGGCTAATATCCTTCATGAACAAAGACACAAAATTTTTTAATATTAGCAAATCTAATCTGCCAGTATAAAAAGGATAATACATATGACTGAGATTTTCCCCAGTATTCCCCAGTATTGCTTAACGTTTGAAAATTAGTCATTGAAATTCACCATATTTATTACAGGGGAAAAACTAGATTTATCTTTTCATTAGATATCCCAAAAAAGCAACTGATGAAATTCAACACATATTTATGAGAAAAACTCAGCAAATCAGAAATAGAAGGAAACTTCTTTAATTTGATAAAGGCCTTACATGAAAACCCTATTGCTATCATCATATTCAGTAAAATATTGAAGGCTTTTTCTGTATGATTTGTAATAGGGCAAGATGTCCACTCATACCACTTTTATTCACATTGTACGTTAGTATAGTAAAGCAAGACAGCAAAAAAGAAATGCACACAGATTGGAAAGGAGGAAGTAAAATGTCTATTTTTGGATGACATAATCAGGTTAGTAGAAATCCTAAGGCATCTATAACTACAAGAACACAGAAGTGAACTTAGCAAGGTCTTAGGATACAAGATCAACATACTAAAATCAATTGTATCTTAAGGTACTAGTAGTAAATAATTGGAAAATGAAATTTTAAATTATATTTACAACAGCATTTGAAAATATGAAATACTTAGGAATAAATTTAACAAAACATGTTTAATACCTATACAGTAAAAACTATTAAATAATACTGAAAGAAATTTTAAAAGACCTAAATAAATGGAGAGATATGCCATATTTGTAGATTAGAAGAATTAATATAGTTAAAATAGCCATTTTCCTCAAATTGATGTAAAGATCCAGTGCAATCTCAATCATTATTCTGGTGGATTTTTTAAAAGAAATGGACCAACATTTAAAAATTTATATTCAAATACAAAGGACTCAGAATATCCAAAGTAATCTTGAAAAAGACTTAAAGTACTTGACCTAAATACTGTAATTGTACAGTATTCAAGATATTGGCAAACTGATCACATTGAAACAGAATAGAAAGCCCAGAAATAGACCCACATTTATATGGTCAAAGTAATCCAATGGTGAAAGGAAATTATTTTTTTAAAATGGGGATGGAACAACTGAATATCATATTTTTAAAAATGAACCCCAACCGCTGTCTTCCATAGAAATTAGAGATGATTCATAGATATACAAAGTATTACTATAAAACCTATTGAAGAAAACGTGATATCTTTGTGACTTTGGGCTTGGCTGTTTTTAGACATGACACAGAAAGCAATTAAACATAAATAATGTTATATTTTCTCAAGATTAAAAACTTTGTTATAAGATACTGTTAGGAAGATGATTTGGCAAGCCACTGACTGAGTGGAAATACGCATCAAACATATCTGTCAAAGGATTGGTATCTAGGAACTATCAAGAACTCCCACAACTCAATAATAAAAAGACCGTCCACCTGGTTGCAAAAGGGTAAAATGTTTGAACAGACCCTTCAAAAGGAAGACATATGAGTAGCCAATGTGCTCATGAAAATGTGCTTAACAACATTAGTTATTAGGGAATGACAAATTAAGACCACATTATACCACTGAACATCTAGCAGAATGGCTGATACTATACTGACAATACTAAATGTCGGTAAGGATGTGGAACTAACACAACTGTGATAAATCGTCGTTGACAGCATAAACTGGTACAGGCACTCTAGGAAGAGACTGGCAGTTTGTTAGAAATACACAAATTTCACTTTGAGATCTACATAGAAGAAAAACGGCTTGTACAAACACGTTCATAGTAGCTTTATTCGTAATGCTCCAAAACAGAAAACAACCTAGGTGTCCAACAAGAGAGCAGATAACTGTGGGTTATTCAGACGGTGACCTATTGCTCAGAAGTAAAATGGGATGAATACTGATACACACATGAGTGAATCTCAAAAGCATGCTGAATGAAAGAAGCCTTGCAAAACAGTTCATACTGTATGGTTTCATTTTTATTTAATTCTAGAACAGGTAAAACTAATACATGATGAAAAATTCACAACTGTGATTACCTTTAGGACGTTAGGGAAGGATTGAGTGGGAAGTGGCATGAGAACTTCTCAGGTGATAGTGATTTTTTTTTGTTTCTTTTTTTTTTTTTAATTTAAGTTCTAGGGTACATGTGCATAACGTGCAGGTTTGTTACATATGTATACTTATGCCATGTTGGTGTGCTGCACCCATCAACTCGTCAGCACCCATCAATTCGTCATTTATATCAGGTATAACTCCCAATGCAATCCCTCCCCCCCTCCCCTCCCCATGATAGGCCCCGATGTGTGATGTTCCCCTTCCCGAGTCCAAGTGATGTCATTGTTCAGTTCCCACCTATGAGTGAGAACATGCAGTGTTTGGTTTTCTGTTCTTGTGATAGTTTGCTAAGAATGATGGTTTCCAGCTGCATCCATGTCCCTACAAAGGACGCAAACTCTCCTTTTTTATGGCTGCATAATATTCCATGGTGTATATGTGCCACATTTTCTTAATCCAGTCTGTCACAGATGGACATTTGGGTTGATTCCAAGTCTTTGCTATTGTGAATAGTGCCGCAGTAAACATGGGTGTGCATGTGTCTTTATAGCAGCATGATTTATAATCCTTTGGGTATATACCCAGTAGTGGGATGGCTGGGTCATATGGTACATCTAGTTCTAGATCCTTGAGGAATCGCCATACTGTTTTCCATAATGGTTGAACTAGTTTACAATCCCACCAACAGTGTAAAAGTGTTCCTATTTCTCCACATCCTCTCCAGCACCTGTTGTTTCCTGACTTTTTAATGATTGCCATTCTAACTGGTGTGAGATGGTATCTCATTGTGGTTTTGATTTGCATTTCTCTGATGGCGAGTGATGATGAGCATTTTTTCATGTGTCTGTTGGCTGTATGAATGTCTTCTTTTGAGAAATGTCTGTTCATATCCTTTGTCCACTTTTTGATGGGGTTGTTTTTTTCTTGTAATTTGTTTGAGTTCTTTGTAGATTCTGGATATTAGCCCTTTGTCAGATGAGTAGATTGCAAAAATTTTCTCCCATTCTGTAGGTTGCCTGTTCACTCTGATGGTAGTTTCTTTTGCTGTGCAGAAGCTCTTTAGTTTAATTAGATCCCATTTGTCAATTTTGGCTTTTGCTGCCGTTGCTTTTGGTGTTTTAGACATGAAGTCCTTGCCCATGCCTATGTCCTGAATGGTACTACCTAGGTTTTCTTCTAGGGTTTTTATGGTATTAGGTCTAACATTTAAGTCTCTAATCCATCTTGAATTAATTTTCATATAAGGAGTAAGGAAAGGATCCAGTTTCAGCTTTCTACTTATGGCTAGCCAATTTTCCCAGCACCCATTTATTAAATAGGGAATCCTTTCCCCATTTCTTGTTTCTGTCAGGTTTGTCAAAGATCAGATGGCTGTAGATGTGTGGTATTATTTCTGAGGACTCTGTTCTGTTCCATTGGTCTATATCTCTGTTTTGGTACCAGTACCATGCTGTTTTGGTTACTGTAGCCTTGTAGTATAGTTTGAAGTCAGGTAGCGTGATGCCTCCAGCTTTGTTCTTATGACTTAGGATTGTCTTGGCAATGCGGGCTCTTTTTTGGTTCCGTATGAACTTTAAAGCCGTTTTTTCCAATTCTGTGAAGAAACTCATTGGTAGCTTGATGGGGATGGCATTGAATCTATAAATAACCTTGGGCAGTATGGCCATTTTCACGATATTGGTTCTTCCTATCCATGAGCATGGTATGTTCTTCCATTTGTTAGTGTCCTCTTTGATTTCACTGAGCAGTGGTTTGTAGTTCTCCTTGAAGAGGTCCTTTACATCCCTTGTAAGTTGGATTCCTAGGTATTTGATTCTCTTTGAAGCAATTGTGAATGGAAGTTCATTCCTGATTTGGCTCTCTGTTTGTCTGTTACTGGTGTATAAGAATGCTTGTAATTTTTGCACATTAATTTTGTATCCTGAGACTTTGCTGAAGTTGCTTATCAGCTTAAGGAGATTTTGGGCTGAGACAATGGGGTTTTCTAACTATACAGTCATGTCATCTGCAAACAGGGACGTTTTGACTTCTTCTTTTCCTAACTGAATACCCTTGATTTCTTTCTCTTGCCTGATTGCCCTAGCCAGAACTTCCAACACTATGTTGAATAGGAGTGGTGAGAGAGAGCATCCCTGTCTTGTGCCAGTTTTCAAAGGGAATTTTTCCAGTTTTTGCCCATTCAGTATGATATTGGCTGTGGGTTTGTCATAAATAGCTCTTATTATTTTGAGGTACGTTCCATCAATATCGAATTTATTGAGCGTTTTTAGCATGAAGGGCTGTTGAATTTTGTCAAAAGCCTTTTCTGCATCTATTGAGATAATCATGTGGTTCTTGTCTTTGGTTCTGTTTATATGCTGGATTACGTTTATTGATTTGCGAATGTTGAACCAGCCTTGCATCCCAGGGATGAAGCCCACTTGATCATGGTGGATAAGCTTTTTGATGTGCTGCTGAATCCATTTTGCCAGTATTTTATTGAGAATTTTTGCATCGATGTTCATCAGGGATATTGGTCTAAAATTCTCTTTTTTTGTTGTGTCTCTGCCAGGCTTTGGTATCAGGATGATGTTGGCCTCATAAAATGAGTTAGGGAGGATTCTCTCTTTTTCAATTGATTGGAATAGTTTCAGAAGTAATGCTACCAGCTCCTCCTTGTACCTCTGTTAGAATTCAGCTGTGAATCCGTCTGGTCCTGGACTTTTTTTGGTTGGTAGGCTATTAATTATTGCCTGAATTTCAGAGCCTGCTATTGGTCTATTCAGGGATTCAACTTCTTCCTGGTTTAGTCTTGGAAGAGTGTAAGTGTCCAGGAAATTATCCATTTCTTCTAGATTTTCTAGTTGATTTGTGTAGAGGTGTTTATAGTATTCTCTGATGGTAGTTTGTATTTCTGTGGGGTCAGTGGTGATATCCCCTTTATCATTTTTTATTGCATCTATTTTCTTCTCTCTTTTCTTCTTTATTAGTCTTGCTAGCGGTCTGTCAATTTTGTTGATTTTTTTCAAAAAACCAACTCCTGGATTCATTGATTTTTTGGAGGGTTTTTTGTGTCTCTGTCTCCTTCAGTTCTGCTCTGATCTTAGTTATTTCTTGCCTTCTGCTAGCTTTTGAATGTGTTTGCTCTTGCTTCTCCAGTTCTTTTAATTGTGATGTTAGAATGTCAATTTTAGATCTTTCCAGCTTTCTCTTGTGGGCATTTAGTGCTATAAATTTCCCTCTACACACTGCTTTAAATGTGTCCCAGAGATTCTGGTATGTTGTATCTTTGTTCTCATTGGTTTCAAAGAACATCTTTATTTCTGCCTTCATTTCGTTATGTACCCAGTAGTCATTCAGGAGCAGGTTGTTCAGTTTCCATGTAGTTGAGCGGTTTTGATTGAGTTTCTTAGTCCTGAGTTCTAGTTTGATTGCACTGTGGTCTGAGAGACAGTTTGTTATAATTTCTGTTCTTTTACATTTGCTAAGGAGTGCTTTACTTCCAATTATGTGGTCAATTTTGGAATAAGTGCGATGTGGTGCTGAGAAGAATGTATATTCTGTTGATTTGGGGTGGAGAGTTCTATAGATGTCTATTAGGTCCGCTTGGTGCAGAGATGAGTTCAATTCCTGGATATCCTTGTTAACTTTCTGTCTCGTTGATCTGTCTAATGTTGACAGTGGAGTGTTGAAGTCTCCTATTATTATTGTATGGGAGTCTAAGTCTCTTTGTAAGTCTCTAAAGACTTGCTTTATGAATTTGGGTGCTCCTGTATTGGGTGCATATATATTTAGGATAGTTAGCTCTTCCTGTTGAATTGATCCCTTTACCATTATGTAATGGCCTTCTTTGTCTCTTTTGATCTTTGATGGTTTAAAGTCTGTTTTATCAGAGACTAGTATTGCAACCCCTGCTTTTTTTTGTTCTCCATTTGCTTGGTAGATCTTCCTCCATCCCTTTATTTTGAGCCTATGTATGTCTCTGCATGTGAGATGGGTCTCCTGAATACAGCAGACTGATGGGTCTTGACTCTTTATCCAGTTTGCCAGTCTGTGTCTTTTAATTGGAGCATTTAGTCCATTAACATTTAAGTTTAATATTGTTATGTGTGACTTGATCCTGCCATTATGATATTAACTGGTTATTTTGCTCGTTAGTTGATGCAGTTTCTTCCTAGCCTCGATGATCTTTACATTTTGGCATGTTTTTGCAATGGCTGGTACCGGTTGTTCCTTTCCATGTTTAGGGCTTCCTTCAGGGTCTCTTGTAAGGCAGGCCTGGTGGTGACAAAATCTCTAAGCATTTGCTTATCTGTAAAGGATTTTATTTCTCCTTCACTGATGACACTTAGTTTGGCTGGATATGAAATTCTGGGTTTAAAATTCTTTTCTTTAAGAACGTTGAATATTGGCCCCCACTCTCTTCTGGCTTGTAGAGTTTCTGCCGAGAGGTCTGCTATTAGTCTGATGGGCTTCCCTTTGTGGGTAACCCGACCTTTCTCTCTGGCTGCCCTTAAGATTTTTTCCTTCATTTCAACTTTGGTGAATCTGGCAATTATGTGTCTTGGAGTTGCTCTTCTGGAGGAGTATCTTTGTGGCGTTCTCTGTATTTCCTGAATTTGAATGTTGGCCTGCCCTACTAGGTTGGGGAAGTTCTCCTGTATGATATCCTGAAGAGTGTTTTCCAACTTGGTTCCATTTTCCCCCTCACTTTCAGGCACCCCAATCAGACGTAGATTTGGTCTTTTTACATAATCCCATACTTCTTGCAGGCTTTGTTCATTTCTTTTTCTTCTTTTTTCTTTTGGTTTCTCTTCTCGCTTCATTTCATTCATTTGATCCTCAATCGCTGATACTCTTTCTTCCAGTTGATCGAGTCGGTTACTGAAGCTTGCGGATTTGTCACGTATTTCTCGTGTCATGGTTTTCATCTCTGTCATTTCATTTATGACCTTCTCTGCATTAATTATTCTAGCTATCAATTCTTCCACTCTTTTTTCAAGATTTTTAGCATCTTTGTGTTGGGTACGTAATTCCTCCTTTAGCTCTGAGAAGTTTGATGGACTGAAGCGTTCTTCTCTCATTTCGTCAAAGTCATTCTCTGACCAGCTTTGATCCGTTGCTGGCGATGAGCTGCGCTTCTTTGCAGGGGAGATGCGCTCTTATTTCTTGAATTTCCAGCTTTTCTGCCCTGCTTCTTCCCCATCTTCGTGGTTTTATCTGCCTCTGGTCTTTGATGATGGTGACTTACTGATGGGGTTTTGGTATAGGTGTTCTTCCTGTTTGATAGTTTTCCTTCTAACAGTCAGGACCCTCAGCTGCAGGTCTGTTGGAGATTGCTTGAGGTCCACTCCAGACCCTGTTTGCCTGGGTATCAGCAGCAGAGGTTGCAGAAGATAGAATATTGCTGAACAGTGAGTGTACCTGTCTGATTCTTACTTTGGAAGCTTCCTCTCAGGGGTGTACTCCACCCTGTGAGGTGTGGGGTGTCAGACTGCCCCTAGTGTCAGAGTGCCCCTAGTGGGGGTTGTCTCCCAGTTAGGCTACTCAGGGGTCAGGGACCCACTTGAGCAGGCAGTCTGTCCGTTCTCAGATCTCAACCTCCGTGTTGGGAGATCCACTGCTCTCTTCAAAGCTGTCAGACAGAGTCGTTCGCCTCTGCACAGGCCTCTGCTGCTTCCCCTTTTGTTGTTTAGCTGTGCCCTGTCCCCAGAAGTGGAGTCTACAGAGACAGGCAGGTTTCCTTGAGCTGCTGTGAGCTCCACCCAGTTCGAGCTTCCCAGAGGCTTTGTTTACCTACTTAAGCCTCAGCAATGGCGGGCGCCCCTCCCCCAGCCTCGTTGCTGCCGTTTCGGTTAGATCGCAGACTGCTGTGCTAGCAATGAGGGAAGCTCCGTGGCTGTGGGACCCTCCCGGCCAGGTGTGGGTATAATCTCCTGGTGTGCCCGTTTGCTTAAAGTGCAGTATTGGGGTGAGAATTACCCGATTTTCCAGGTGTTGTGTGTCTCAGTTCCCCTGGCTAGGAAAAGGGATTCCCTTCCCCCTTGCGCTTCCCAGGTGAGGCAATGCCTCGCCCTGCTTCAGCTCTCACTGGTCGGGCTGCAGCAGCTGACCAGCACCAATTGTCCGGCACTCCCCAGTGAGATGACCCCAGTACCTCAGTTGAAAATGCAGAAATCACCGGTCTTCTGTGTCGCTCCCGCTGGGAGTTGGAGACTGGAGCTGTTCCTATTCGGCCATCTTGCTCCGCCCCGTTGATAGTAATGTTAAGAGTTTAGGTTATAAAGCTCTAGACATTTGTCAGAACTCATTAAGTGGACATTTAATATTTGGATATGTCACTGTACGTAACTTTTAGCTTACCAAACACAGTTCTATAAAACAATTATTGAACTCTAGATAGTAATGATATGCATGTTGAAATGTTTAGGAGCAAAATGCCGTGATGTCTCTAACTTTGAATTGCTTTAAAAACTAGATAGATTGATGTATGGATGGAGGGATGTATGATTGGATATATACGTAATAAAACAAAGTATAGTAAAATGTTAATTGTAGAAACTAGGTGGTAGGTAGGTATATGGTTGTTCACTGCACAATTCTTTAAACTTTTGTTTAAATATTTCAAAAAAAAAAAAATGTTGGGGGCCGGGCGTGGTGGCTCACACCTGTAATCCTAGCATTTTGGGAGGCTGAGGCGGGCGGATCAAGAGGTCAGGAGATCGAGACCATCCTGGCCAATACAGTGAAACCCCATCTCTACTAAAAATACAAAAAATTAGCCATGCGTGGTGGCACATGCCTGTAGTCCCAGCTACCCGGGAGGCTGAGGCAGGAGAATTGCTTGAACCCAGGAGGCAGAGGTTGCAGTGAGTCGAGATGGTGCCACTGCACTCCAGCCTGGGCGACAGAGGGAGACTCCATCTCAAAAATAAATAAGTAAATAAATAAATAGTTGGAAAAAGTAAATGAAAAAGACGTAGCTAAAAGATAATTAACTCATTTTTAGGAAATTCAGTTGTTTATTAACCAATATTTATGGCAAGTCAGCTGTGTGCTGGACTGTCTCATAAGCATCTAAGATACAGTGATACAAGACAAACATGGTCCTTGCCCTCAGAGAACTATTATTCTGGCCTATCGGATTCATACTTTACCCAACATTCCCTGTCCTCCATCCCTTGTACTATTTAGGATTTATCTGTTTATCCAGGATCTCTTAGTTCCTAGTTGTTATTTTAAAATATCTTTAGAGAAAGAGATTTGTAGTAGCTTCTCCATATCTCTGAGCTTTTAGCATTCATGTTTTCAAAAGTTTATTTTTTGAGTTTTTGTTGATAAAAAGAAATCTCTTTTTTTCCTAAAGAATGGAGTTCTTGACAATGTAGACAGTATAATGTAGACAATATAAACTCTTGTTTTTTTAATGAACAGTGCTTCATGAACGTAAACACTGGGCTTTAATTTATTAGGGTGTTGAATTAACTTCCACTCATTTAATTAGAATGACCTCAGACATTAAATTGTCTCCAACCACATTAAGTTTTTAAGAGACATGTCTTTGGAGAGAGAGTTTGTGTGTTTTGAGATAACGATGTTGGTGTTAAACTATGCCCATGTTTGTCCATACGGTTTTCAAATTTGACCAAGTTAAAAAAAAATACAAAATTGACCAAGTTAGCCAGACATTATTAAATACATTGTTTAAATGATTTTATTTTTCTATCAGATTTATTTTATTTTCTTTATTATTGAAGTGGCTAAAAGTTTATTTCTATCTCTCTCTCTCTGTGTGTTTGTGTGGATGTGCGTGTGTTTGTGTGTGTGTGTGTGTGTGTTTACTCTTTGGGACTCTGATAAAATACATTTGAACTATTTTTAAAGTTCGTTGATTTGCTTCCCATTTCTGCTCCCAGTGGCAGGACCTTCCTGCTTTTGGCTCTGTGTCCTACTCTGGAGACAAAGCCTCCAAAAGACTTACCATCCATTCCATCCACCCAGAAATCCCTATCAAAAAGGTCCTAAATAGACCAAATGACACAGCCTTTTTTATTATATTCAGAGACTAAAAACTCCCAGAGGAGTTAGGATGATTTCTTGACCTCAAAGGGAACACACTTTGAGTTCTAGAGAGGTCAGAGCCAACCGATTAGATTTTGAGGTTGGGCGTAGAGAGTTGGCTACGTGATTTCAGTCACTGATACAGATACTGCTTTTCTGACCTGGTGACCCAGAGCCCTCTCTTTGATGACTTGGTTATGGCTGCCTCTCCTGTATTTTGCTCAGTCCTTGTATAGATTGGGCCTCATATCATTCACTCCCTGATTTGTGATTTGTCTTACTTTAATGCCTAATGTATCTGGTGCCAGCCCCCTTTCCACATCCCATTTCTCATTCTTGACCTGATGTATTTGGCCTTGTCCTATCTCTGCTTCTTTCCCTTGTCTGTGCCTCTGCCTCTATGTGTCTCAGTCAACTCGGTGCTCCCTCGCATATTCACAGATCATCAGCCTTTCTTCTCTTCATCTGAACCTCTGCTAAATATATATTGTTTAGATTTTATATACGTTCAAAAGTATGTTTATAAAATGCTGAGTAAGTTATAATGGATAGAAATGAAACAAACACCATTTGCCACCACTCAACTTAAGAATTAAAATGTTGTCATTTTTAAGGTATAAAGTATTTTAAGCATAAGGTGTTGGGTGGCACTTTATAATCCCTGCAGTAAAGTAATAATCAGTATCACTGAATACTTAAAGGTCTTAAACATTGTCTTTAGCCACATATCTTTTTCAGAATATTTAGTAAATTCAAATGGGTCACTAGTGAGGTTTTAACGTAGATTCTAGTGTTCCTCTTTATCTGTCAAACTTTTAGAATTCACTTGAGTTACCATGTCCGGTGTGTCAGCATTACGGAATTCTGGCAAGCATAGCCTTGGAATGAAAGAGAACTTTCTGAAGGTCGTAGCTACCATGTTGCTTTTCCCCTAGAATGACTGCTGATGGAGCGCCAGAATTGAAGATAGAGAGCCTGAATTCAAAGGCCAAGCTGCATGCTGCACTTTACGAGAGGAAGCTCCTGTCTCTGGAGGTGCGAAAACGTAGACGACGGAGTAGCAGATTGAGGGCAATGAGGCCAAAATACCCAGGTACCTGCTGGTGAGCTTTCACCAAACTCCCTTATCTGGATCCTGCCAGACTGAGTTAACCAGCTGCTTACTCAGTATTTTATGAGTCAGAATCTTCCTGATCACATACACCTTTTTTGTATAGTTTTTTTCTCTGAAACTTAATTTCAACAAAGTCTTAAGTTTTTAAACCTTCCACTCTATAATATTTGTATTTAAGACTATCTGAAACACATACATTTTGGCCTTTGCTCTTATGTCAGCATCATACAAATACCTGGTACTCTAGGAATAATATTAGCCTGAGTTTAATGGAATCCTGAGCATTGCTGTTTAGGTTTTTTATAATTAGGTAAGTTCAGTTCATTCTTTAACATTGCTGAATGGCATATTTCAGACAAAGTGGAATTTCTTTCTCTCCCAGCTTCTACAATGTTGTAGGTCTATTTATAATTGACTGATATACTGATTTCCTTTTTTTCTTCCCTTCCCTCCTTTGTTGAACATCTGTATCAGGCAGCATGTTAGTCACTGAGGTTTTGCTGGTAAATAAAAAACATACGGTCTCTGTCCTCATAGAACGTACAACGTGGTAGAGAAGGGTAATGAATAAACATAGGATACAAAGATATTCCCCTGTTCTTTATACCTCCAGGAAGGGTGCTTTTTAAAAAATCTCTTAACACACTGTAGAAATTACTAAGCCAAGGGTTTTTGGTTTTTTATTTTTTGCCTTAAGTTGTGAAAGAGCCATGATGAGAGTATGATGAAAAATATATACTTTAATGAAGATTATTAATAGGTTTTAGAATATGTAAGATTAGGCCAGGCATGGTGCCTCATGCCTATAATCCCAGCACTTTAGGAGGCGGAGGTGGGCGGATCGCTTGGGCCCAGGAGTTCAAGACCAGCCTAGGCAATCTGGCAAAATCCTGTCTCTACAAAAAATACAAAAATTAGCTGGGTATGGTCACATGTGCCTATAGTCCCAAGTACTTGGAAGGCTGAGGTGGGAGGACTACTTGACCCCAGGACGTCGAGCTATAATGAGCCAAGATCCTGCCACTGCCCTCCAGCCTGGGCAACAGAGTGAGAACCTGTCGCAAAAAATGATAATAAAAACAAAAATAAATAAGAGAATATATGAGATGAGAGAGTGACATGTGGTTGCTATTAATTCTGTGCCTTGTTTGTGGTTTGGTTTAGAAATGGGCTTTTACTAAAAAGAAAAAAGGAAGGTATTGGGAGAGAGGAACATTTAATCCTTTTTTCAGCAACATTAGTGATTCTTCGCATTTAGTGATTACCCAACCAGCTGAAATGAATGTTAAAACTGAGACAGAGAGTGAAGAGGAGGAAGAAGTCGCGTTAGAGAATGAAGATGAAGAACAGGAAGCTTCCCAGGAGGAGTCTGCAGGATTTCTTAGAGAAAATCAAGCCAAAGATACACCCTCATTGACAACTTTGGTAGAAAATACACCCAAAGAAAATTCCGTGAAAGTTCGTGAATGGAGTAAAAAAGGTGAACGGTGCTGCAAACTTGAGACTCAGGAGCTGGAGCCTAAATTTAACCTGATGCAGGTTCTTCAAGATAACGGCAATCTTAGGTAAGTATCTTTTATAATTATATTAGTAAAACTGATAACAGCTAACTTGTACTGTGTACCAGGTACTATTTTAGTGGTTTTACAGTCATTTTTCATTTAATATTTACAGAAGTCCTATGAAATAATGACTGTGATTAGACATTGCTATCATTAAGGAAACTGAGCCTTGGAGAGGTTAGGTAACTTGTCTAAAGTAGAGCTATGATACAAACCCGGGTCTCATTGGTTGGGCATTTGTGTCAGTCACTGAGTATAAGGTAACTGAGACAAGGAGCTCAAGCAGCTCGTGGTTTAGTATCAGAGACAGAGAGCTTAGGCCATGGCCCCACTACAAACAAAGTGGTCTTAGGTCATAGAAAAAGAGTGATTGGTCTGGCTTGGCAGGGCTAGAAAGGCATTATGAAGGAGGGAAAATTGGAATCAGGCCTTGACTGATGAGTAGGGTTTCAGGAGCTTTGGGAAGTGATGGTTAAGTGTGGGGGTGCTAGGTAGAGGCAATAAACACATAGAGGTGGCCAGGCGTGGTGTCTCACACCTGTAATCCCAGCACTTTGTGAGGCCGAGGCGGTTGGATCACCTAAGATCAGGAGTTCGAGACCAGTCTGACCAATATGGAGAAACCCCCGTCTCTACTAAAAATACAAAATTAGCCGGGTGTGGTGGCACATGCCTGTAGTCCCAGCTACTAGGGAGGATGAGGCAGGAGAATTGCTTGAACCCGGGAAGTGGAGTTTGCTGTGAGCCAAGATTGTGCCATTGTCCTCCAGCCTGGGCAACAAGAGTGAAACTCCATCTTAAAAAAAAAAAAAAAAGAGAGAGACATAGAGGTGTGATAATACAGTCATTAATTAAGTCCCTCAGTGAGTTTTTATTGAGCACCTGCCCTATGCCAAGAATTGTGCTAGGCCATTTCACATTACTATGGGGACCAAGAGAGGCCTGGAGCTTACAGTCTAGTAGGGAAGACTGACAGTCACCAAAGAAACAAGGTCATTTCAGGTCATGAGAAATGCTGTCAGGACAATAAGATGGTATAATGTTAGAATGTAATTGGGCAGAGTTACTTAATTGCAGTGATCTGGCATGAAGAGGTAACCTTTGAGGTAAGTCCTGAATGATGAGGAGTCAGTCCTGTGAATATTAGGAGGCAGAACATTCCCAACAGAATAGCAAGTACAAAGGCCCAGACATCATAATGAGCTTGGTGTGTTTACAAAATACAGACTAGAAGAATTACATGGGGAGAAAAGCATGGTAAGAAATGAGACTAAAAAATTGGATGTCGTTAGATTGTGAAGGGCTGTAAGAGGAGCCTGAGCTTTATTTTCTAGATGACTTTTAAGCAGATAAATGATATGATGAGATCTTGTTTTAGAAAGTAAATCGATCGTGCTTGCATTGTGGGATAGTGAAACTAAAGGCAGGGGGTGATTTAGGAACTGTTAGAATTGTCCAGAGCCAGGAAGATGAAGGTCTTGATCAGAGTAATGGCTTTAGGAATGGAGAGAATGGGATGGACTTAGTAAAATTTGCAAAGTAAAATTGATGAGACTAAGTTTTTCACATTTGGAAACTCGGTAGTGCCTTCGGTCAATATAAGGAACATAGGAGTTGGTTTCATGATAAAAACAATGAGTTTGATTTAAGATGTAGTAAGGAAGTATTCTGGGTTGATGTCCAATAGACAGGTGAAAATACAGCTTTGTTGGTCAAGGTTAAACAGGATTGTATAGTTGATAGGTAAAGTCTTCAGAATGGGTAAGATTGTTCACAAAGTTATTTGGTTCAGCAAGGATAAAAAAGAGAGAATTGAGCCCTGGGGAATACCACTGTTCAATGGGTAAGTCAGTAAAAAGATCAAGAAGTAGCAGTTAGAGCAATAGACATAACATCGGAAAGGAGTAGTATGGTAAAAGCTGCAGAATGAGCGTTTCAGGTCTGTAGAGCCTCAAACAGCCCAAGTTAGATGAATAGTGAAAAGAGACTTCTGGATTTGTGACCTAGGGCCAGCTGAGTAGGTGGAAGAGCAGTTGTGAGCAGAGAAAATAAGAAAGCAAGTGTGAAGTAACTTTCTAAGGGTTTGGCAGTGAAAGGAAGGTAAGAATGCATCAGGGAGACAGCCAGCTAAAAGAAATGGATTTTTTTTTTCTTTTTCTTTTTTTTCTTTTTTTTTTTGAGACGGAGTCTCGCTCTGTCGCCCAGGCTGGAGTGCAGTGGTGTGATCTCCACTCACTGCAAGCTCCGCCTCCCAGGTTCATGCCATTCTCCTGCCTCAGCCTCCCGTGCAGCTGGGACTACAGGCGCCCGCCACCGCACCCAGCTAGTTTTTGTATTTTTTTAGTAGAGATGGGGTTTCAGCGTGTTAGCCAGGATGGTCTCGATCTCCTGACCTCGTGATCCGCCCGTCTCGGCCTCCCAAAGTGCTGGGATTACAGGCGTGAGCCACCGCGCCCGGCCTTTTTTTTTTTTCTTTTGAAAAGAGATTCTGGAGCTTGTTTATAGACTAAGAGGAAGGATTTGCAGATAAGAGGATTAGAAATGCAGAAATGGATATATTGGTAGAGAAGAGTCCTAAAGGAAGGTGGGAAGAGGCCAGAGGAGGGAATATCTCTTCCTATAAGTCAGAAAGAAAGTGCTATGGGATGAATGAAGTTGATAGACGTTTAAGAGCTAGGAATATTAGGCATTTATGCAGGAGAGTCTTTATTTCTAAATTAGAGACCAGTTCTTATACTGAAAGTCTGAATTGGAGTACCATGGGATAGAGTTAAGATTTGCAACAGTGTCATGGAGAGTAAGAATAGTGCTGTCAGTGGAGAATACACTAAACTCAGTCAGAAGACCTGGGCTCTGTCTGTTTTAGTGCCACCAACTTGCTGTGTGGTCATAGGCAAGTCAAAGAGCTTCTCTAGGCCTCAGTTTCCTTTTCTGTCAATCCAAGGTATGGAGTTAGACAAGTATTTTTTCAAACTTCTTCCTAGAGGGAAAAAAGATTTCACTGAATTGAAAATAGAGCATTTGATAACCAGTGGACTGTATTCTAAGGTCCTTTCCAGCAATAACATTCTGCTTAGTTGTTGTAGAAATAAATGATTTCTTCACGAATCTTGTGGCTCTCACTTTGAATGAGTAAACTGTTAAAATTGCAGGGTATGTTAGTGTCAATCAGTGGTTTTCAGATTGTGTTCCCTAAAGCTGCTCATTGTTCGGTGAAGTGTCTCAGAGGCTGCTTAGGGGTTTGGGGAAGGTCCACAGCCAGGGTTCAGAACTCTAAACATTGCCTCATTATTGTATATCTTATATACTGGGCATATGCGTAACCTTTTGTTTTTTAAAATTGGTTTCTTTGGTGTAAATCATTCTGGTTTTCATTCTTTCATCTTTTTGGGGGGTTTGTTGCAAGTGACCAGCTGAACAATGTGTCCAATACCTCAGAGACAGTCTCAGAATTAACATTCGTGAGGTTTATAGAAATGGAAACCTCAATACTTGTTCATTTGCTTTGCAACAGTGATTCACAACAAAACAATGATTGAAGTCTCAACTTATGAGCAGTAATCCCCTTATTTAAAAGATCCTCAGGTTTTCACATAAAGGGATCAATCAGTGGAATTGGATACTCTGCTACATTCGAAGGTGTCTGAAACGTGCTATTTCTTGTTCATTATATTGTAGGTGAATTTATTGACCCAAACTGATGATCTTTTAAATTTATTTTGACTTGAGAATAATTTGTTGTGGAGACAAAGCTTATAGGATTGGTTCAGGGTAAAGTGGTATATGCTCTCTGGGTAAACAAGAGTATAATTATTGTCTTTGAGGAACAGTTGAAAATCTACATTTATGGCCAGGCATAGTGGCTCATACCTGTAATCCCAGTGCTTTGGGGGGCTGAGGTGGGTGGATCACCTGAGTTTGAGACCAACCTGATCAACACAGTGAAACTCCATCTCTCCTAAAATACAAAAAATAGCTGGCATGGTAGTGAGCACCTGTAATCTCAGCCACTTGGGAGGCTGAGGCGGGAGAATCGCTTGAACCTGGGAGGCAGAGGTTGCAGTGAACCGAGATCACGCCACTGCACTCCAGCCTGGGTGACAAGAGCAAAACTCTGTCTTAAAAGAAAAAAAAAGAAAATGTAAATGTAAATGTATTATTTCAAAACCATATTATGCTCCCGTAAAAACCATCCCTACTAGTAACAAAGATCTAGCCTTATTCATAGTTCATATTCTGAAGCTCTTATGTATTAAGCTCTCAAAAGCAAATCTACTCTCCAGCCTGACTCCCTTGCCCTCCAATGCTCCAGCACACACGTGGAAGCTAGACTGGAGCCCTCTTATGATTTCCAGCTTCCTCTATCCAAATTCTACCTCCTAACCTTGTGAAAACAGTCAATAGAAAGCATTCAGTGATATTGCATGGGCGAGGATTGTAAGCAAAGTTTGTATTGGGCCCTAATCTTCGGTGATATTATTTTGGCTACAGTGTCAGAAGGCCAATCAGCTGAAGTAACCAAAATCTTGCCTGAAAGAAAACAGATCTGCCATGAATAGCAGCTGAGGTGAAAATCATCAGTGTCTCTCTGGTACTTCTGTCTTCCAGACTATAGCTTGATCAGATTTCCTTGTTTCCAGCCTAGGCTACCAGGCAGAAAATAGCTGGGTTCTTTAATAATATTGCTGAGGTGCTTTTCACAAGACTTGAGGGTTTCTTTTGCCCACTGAATATCTGGGCTTGTCCTGCCTGGCCCGTCAGTTTATCTATGCCAAACTCTGTTGGACCTCCCTCATTTGTTCTGGACTCCAGCCATTCCATCTTGTAGTTGAGAACAGTGTGGCCTTAAATTTGGCCTTAAGAGTTCCTTTATAGGATTTATCTATTTCCTGCTTTGGACACTTTTATATACTAGAAATATTAATTGCCATTGCAAAATCCACACTTTTGCACTAACTGATATGTTCTTAAGGACCTCCAAATGTAAAAAAAATTTCTCATTAATACAGTGGTTTTTGTGAAGATTCAGTACTTCTCTTGTCTGTTCCCCCAAGAAAGTTGTTAAAAAGTTCAGAGAGGGTCAGGCACAGTGACTCAGGCCTGTATGTAATCCCAGCACTTTGGGAGGCCAAGGCAGGTAGATCACTTGAGGCCAGGAGTTCGAGACCAGTTTGGCTAACATGGTGAAACCCCGTCTCTACTGAAAATACAAAAATGAGCTGGGTGTGTTGGTGTGCACCTGTAATTCCAGCTCCTCGGGTGGCTGAGGCACAAGAATCGCATGAATGCAGCAGGATGGAGGTTGCAATGAGCTGAGATTCCGCCACTACATTGCAGCCTGGGTGACAGAATGAGACCCTGTCTCAAAAAAAAAAAAAAAAAAAAAAAATTCAAAGAGAAGGTTTGAGTAGGAAATTTAATTTTCTATTCTTGTTTTTTTCCCTCATGCTAATAATGAGAAAATAAATAGGATTCTTCATCTCTGATTCTTTTAATAGGAAATTTAAAAAACCCTCATGTACTACTTAGAAGGAATCATTATTCACAGGCTGTAAGATGGGTTTCATATTTCTTAGCCATCATAATAGGAGGATCCTCAAAGGTCACTTTGAGAGAAGCAAGTACACATTTTGTAGGTTTACACTTCCATTGCATAACAGTATGTTGTTTTGGATTTCTATAGCAAAGTGCAGGCCCGAATAGCATTCTCTGCCTATCTCCAGCATGTTCAAATTCGCCTGATGAAAGACAGTGGAGGTCAGACGTTCAGTGCCAGTTGGGCTGCCAAAGAGGATGAACAGATGGTGAGACTCTTCTTATTGGAACTTTTTTACTTTCCCTTTTTCTTTCTTCTTTCTGCTTTTTTTTTTTTTTCTGTTAAGGTAAAGTGCAATGTATTTTTCTGGTGAAAGAATTATTACATAAGAAAGTTTTTAGATTTCTTAATACTTCAACATGAAGCAAATCTTTGACCTGGAGCTATGTTCATTACACCACGTAGTGAAGCATCAATGTATTTCACTTTGAAATGGAAATTGATTTCTCGTTGGATGTGAAGCCTTGTGCAAAGCCCTTGGAAAGAATAACAATTTACAGTCTTTTCTCAAGCAACCTCACATATTATTAATTCTAGGTAGGCATTATTATCCCTGTTTCACAGATAAGCAAACAAAGACCTCGAGAAGCCAAAGTTCCACAGGTTGTACGTGATGAAACTGGAACTTAAACACAGATGTACATTACTTGCTCCTCCATTGGTTTCATGCATCGTAAAGCATTTATTTTCAGTCCTGAGGAGTCAAATTAGCTCTTTGAAAGTCATCACCTTATCATAGGCCCTGTCAGAATGCACCATCCTCCAAGTTGGTATTTTTTACTTTACTAGTTGTAACCTCGTAAGATTCTTAGATTGCTAGAATCAAACTTGCATAATCATTTTTACTGTATATCAGTCATTTGAGCATTCCTGGGATTCAGTATTCTAGGACAGTTTTGTGTGTATGAATCGGTATGATGGGGAGCTTTAAGCTGTTTGGTAAGGTCAGAGCTTATAGAAGAAGCCACAGCCCTTCAGTTTTTTTTTTTTTTTTTTTCAGATGGAGTCTTGCTCTGTCGCCCAGGCTGGAGTGCAGTGGCGCGATCTCAGCTCACTGCAACCTCCGCCTCCTGGGTTCAAGCTATTCTCCTGCCTCAGCCTCCCGAGTAGCTGGGATTACAGGCATGCACCACCAAGCCTGGCTAATTTTGTATTTTTAGTAGTGACGGAGTTTCTCCATGTTGGTCAGGCTGGTCTCGAACTCCTGACCTTAGGTGATCCACCCACCTTGGCCTCCCAAACTGCTGGGATTACAGGCATGAGCCACTGTACCCAGCCCCATATTCTTTTTAATAACAGGGATTTGTCACCAAAAGGAGAGGGGCCTTTGAGTCTGAGACAGCTGCATTCTTTGTTCCGCTCAGTGGGGACCTTACTGTAATTTTTAGTCCTCCACATACAAAAGGCAAGTCTTTATGCCAGGCTTATTGTAAAAACATGTTGGTTATCCCAGAAAACAACTTATGAATTTAAAGTAGCCAATGGAACCCAGAGATAAAACCTTGTGTATTGTGAATAATCCTTCAGCCGTCAGTGGAAAATGTTAGCTCTGCTCTTTCCAAGTGGAAAATTGAAACTGTCTTTTTGAGAGTCAGTTCGTCTGCTCCACTGTGAAAAAAATAATGTTTTAATGTAACAGCTTAAACCACCCTATAGTAAAGACAGCAGAGTAGAACTATGAAATTCAGCCCTCTGGTTATGAGGCTGTTTCATTTACGCTGGAGTGCATTGGCACCAAAGGACAATGAACCAGAATCAAATTCAAGAAGAAAAAATATAGTTTAAAAAAGAATAACCACTGCAGATGCTGGCTTGGAATTCACACAGTATTTCTTTGGGGCTTTCTACAAGAATATTGGGGATATCACTGCAAAACTTAATACCAGTTCTGTGAATTCTTTCTTGAAAATATATCTAGGCTGGATGCGGTGGCTCATGCCTGTAATCCCAGCAGTTTGGGAGGCTGAGGCTGGTGGATCAGTTGAGGTCAGGAGTTTGAAACCAGCCTGGCCAACATGGTGAAACTCCATCTCTACTAAAACACAAAAAAATTAGCTGGGTGTGGTAGTGCGCACCTGTAGTCCCAGCTACTTGGGAGGCTGAGGCAGGGGAATCACTTGAACCTGGGAGGTGGAGGTTGCAGTGAGCCGAGATCACACTACTGCACTTCAGCTTGGGTGACAGAGCAAGATTCCGTCTCAAAAAAAAAAAAAGGGGTGTGTGTGTGTGTGTGTGTGTGTGTGTGTGTATAAAGAGAGAGAGAGGAGAGAGAGAGAGAGAGAGAGAGAGCGAGAGAGAGAGAGAGAGCGCGCACGTGCGCAAACCCTAGTCTTGCTTTTGAGGAAGCTAGATGTAGAGCTGGCCTCTCTGCTCCAGCTTAGGTTAGAGATTCCTTATCTCATAACTCACAGAAGGCACCTCAACAGAACGTCCCCAGATCTATCATCTGAAGGCAGTTTTATTGTGGTTTTTGGACAACAACATCTTTAAGACTCTTGGCCTTATAAAATCTCTCTTTGAAACATTTATGATTTTATCAGTAATCTGATTGGTATCTGTTCAGATTTCAAAATCCTTTGCCTCCATCTTCAGTGAGATGTATTCTTTCTTTCCCTTAGTAATTTTCCACTGTGCCCTCCTTGACAACCCCCAACTCTAAAAGCTCGCTTATCCTTCAGGAAGAAAAAAAGCTATTACCTTTCAAACTACTGTGATAGTTCTTTCTTTGCCTTAATCAGGACACTTTTAAAGTCATTAGTTTCTACTCTTCACGTATATTTTTCATTACCCATGCATTTTCTTAATGTCTTCTTGTACTCTCTTTATTAAAACTGTTTTCTTGAAATTATCCCTCAGTGGTCAGATCCAAGGCCTTGTCTTTGTAGTGAGCCTTTCCAGATCCAGCCTCTTGGAAGCATTTGACATGGAACCCTTTCTTCAGTTGGCCTCCATGACACTATTTTCTCTTAATTTTCTTCTTTTTTGAAATGGAATCCTGCTTTGTTGCCCAGGCTGGAGTGCAGTGGCGTGATCTTGGCCAGGTTTCTGCCTCCTGGGTTCAATTGATTCTCATACCTCAGCCTCCTGAGTAGCGGAGATTACAGGTGTGTGCCACCACATCCGGCTAATTTTTGTATTTTTTGTAGAAATGGGATTTTGCCATGTTGGCCAGGCTGATCTCGAACTCCTGACCTCAAGTGATCTGCCCCCCTCAGCTTCCCAAAGTGCTAGAATTACAGGTGTGAGCCACCATGCCCAGCCTATTTTCTCCTGGTTTTCTATGTTTCTGATGTTTCTAACCTGTTCTTTTTTTTTTTTTTTTCCTGATTCTTCCTCATCTTTTCTATCTCTAAATATGAATATTTCTGTATTCTCTGTCTTCTCACCTTTGATACTTTCATCTACTTCCACAGTTTTGGTTTCTACTACCTGTCTTTGAATGCTACCTTTCCCTAAATAATACTGTTTGTGTATGTACTATGGTGCTTTTACAACTACTACTGTATTACATAGTTATTTACATACATACTTGATTTAAATTTTCTGATTGCCAGCTTATTGAGGGAAGGGAATAAGTTTCTTTCATTTTTGTTTTGTCTTTCTGTATCCTTTTTATATCTAACCTGTTTGCTCTGGGTCTTGTTTGTTGAAATTTGTAATATACGTCTTATTACATCTCTGTTATATAATCCCCTTGTAGCTTGTCTTCTGTTGCTTAGCACCATCCCCCCTTTTTTTTTCTCCCCTGACTCTTTAATTTATAGGAGCTGGTTGTTCGTTTCCTCAAGCGAGCATCAAATAACCTCCAGCATTCACTGAGGATGGTATTACCCAGCCGACGATTGACACTTCTGGAACGCAGAAGAATCCTGGCCCACCAGCTGGGTGACTTTATCATCATATACAACAAGGTAAGTCTTTTATCTGTTAGTCTTGTGCTTTGGATTGCCATACACAGTCAGAAACAGACTGGATAGAAGCCTCTGTCCAGCTGGATGGAGACCTTCTTCTTCTGTTCTCTGTCATCACCATCCCTTGTGTATTACTGTTAGAGGAAGTAGGACCCCACACCTTAACCCAGCTGGTCTGAAAAACTATGTATTAATTACTTCTGAAGGCCCAGTGGCCATAGATAATTCTTAATTCTTATCAAAAGGCATATTCCATTTGAGCAGGGAGATGAATCCTAGGCTGTGTGAGTCTGCACGGTTGTTAGTTCCTGTAGAAAGTGGCAAATTGACCATTTGAGAACAAATTTGAGCTGTGGATTGAATACGATGACATATTCTTTCTTGAGCAAGTTATACTTTCATCTTTAAAACATCTTATACAGTAACAGAATTTTACAGTAAAGCCCAAGAAATACACTATTTAGTTAGAATATTTTAGAAAGCATTCTATATCCCGGGATCTCAGAATGCATTAAAAATATCATTTCGGGTGTTTGTGTTTGGGAGGTTGATCAGTTTGCAGAAGGAAAAGCTGACAGAAATTTAAATGGCTTTTCTAAAGTTGCATGGAATTGTTAGTAGAATATCAGTGCACCAAACTCATAGCCACAATTTACTCCAGATCTGTTGAGAATTTTGTTATGTCTTATATAAGTGAAGAATTTATTCAATATGGAAGCTGGTATAAGAGTACCTTCCAAGATCTGTCTTTCCTAATTGGAACAAAATACTGTGTCTGTTGTCATATTGTTAAAGCTACAAGGGTGATCATAGATATTACCAAGCTACTATAAAAAGCTCTTTAATCAATGTGCTGTATAAGTAGAAAGTAAAAACATGATTAAAATTTACGTTCATTCTGCAACTTTTACTTGGGAATTTCACAGTGTTTTACAAAATCATGGCCAAGAGTAATATATCAAATTTATAGGTCGCAAAAGTACATACAAGAATTAAATGTCTTTATTATAAGGACAGATTAACTCAAGGCTATTGAAAGTACATGATGAAGTGCATATTTATTAGGAGTCAGTTTTATCTTGTTTTTCTGTGGGGTTTGGGCACTGGGTAGGAAACAGAACAAATGGCTGAAAAGAAATCAAAGAAGAAAGTTGAAGAAGAGGAGGATGGGGTGAATATGGAAAACTTTCAGGAGTTCATCAGACAAGCAAGGTAGAAGACATTCTTGATTAATAAAAGCTGTCTTATTCCATCTTCCATATTGCTTATTGAATGCCAGCATTCCTTTGTTTCTGACACATGGATGTGAATGAAATCACTCTTAAAGCCGGGCACAGTGGCACACTGCTTTAGTCCTAGTTACTTGGCAGCCTGAGGCAGGAGGATTGCTTGAGCCCAGGAATTCAAGGCCAGCTTGGGCAACATAGTAAGACCCTGTCTCTAAATGAAGAAAAAAGAAATCATTCTCAGAAGGAAAAAAAATTTTATAGACTTGGCCTCTCCGTATCTTAGCCAATTATGTTGCTGTTTTCATGGCTTCAGTTATCAAAACATTACTGCTGGGTAGCAGGGCTGTAGTTCTAGACAGGCTTCACAGTACACATCTCTTGAAGTCACAAGAGAGCCCTTTGGAAAGTTGAAGTTAGAGGCATCTCATATTTACTGGGTCTGAATTTATCCCTGACCTACTCATGGAGTGGAAATGACCAAATTTTGCCTACATTGAATAGGTTGAGGAATTTGCAATTTCTCCACTCTGTAAGGGTTACACCTAATTTATATAAAATAGAACAAGTTCTTCATGCTTAGGGTTAGCCTTTAAAAATGGAAAATCTCGATGTTCATCTCTCTATCTTGATAAAAGTCAGCCAGGCCATTTTGTCCATTTATGTTGGCTTACAAAGGAAGAGATAACAACGGCACTTAATTTTACATCTTGTAAAACTTACACTGGAGGATTTTTTCTAAACAGAGAGATGTACAAAACCATTAAAATAAAATAGGATGAAAAAACCATAAACCCCATTACTTAGGCTTCAACTGTCAAAGTCACAAATAGGGAGAAAATCAGTAGAAAATCTACCCTATGTTGATTTGTGAAGTTAAATGAGGTACGGGTAGGGGCTTATCAATCACCAGCATAATATGATCTTTGTTTAATACCTTTTTCAGACCTCACTGTCATACGCTTTACAGCAAACAAATATATCATTTTGTAGGAGTCCATAACTGTATGATGTTACTTGTTGACATTTTTGAGTCTTAAGTAATATGATTGATAAAACAGGTATAGAAACAGTTTCTCTCATCAACATTATGAAAACAGAAAAGGATTAAAAAAAAAAAAGATTGTGTCTAGAAAATAGCTCTACTTTTTAGGCCGGGCGCGGTGGCTCAAGCCTGTAATCCCAGCACTTTGGGAGGCCGAGACGGGCGGATCACGAGGTCAGGAGATCGAGACCATCCTGGCTAACACGGTGAAACCCCCTCTCTACTAAAAATACAAAAAACTAGCCGGGCGAGGTGGCGGGCGCCTGTAGTCCCAGCTACTCCGGAGGCTGAGGCAGGAGAATGGCGTAAAACCCGGGAGGCGGAGCTTGCAGTGAGCTGAGATCCGGCCACTGCACTCCAGCCCGGGCGAAAGAGCAAGACTCCGTCTCAAAAAAAAAAAAAAAAAAAAAAAAAAGAAAATAGCTCTACTTTTTAAAGCTAAAAGATAATTTTCAGGTTTATCCTAAGGATCTTCAAAATCCCTAAAATATATATTTTTAAAAACCCAGACTTTAAAAGAACACTATTTCCCAAGCAAGTCTAACTGGATACTAAAAATGAATTATACATACTGTTAACTAATTCTATAGATTTGGAGATAAAATGCATTGGAACATAATTACTTCTGATTGTGGATTAGGTGTTGATTTTTGGGAAATAATGTGGTAAAGTTCTTTTATTAAGTTTGGTTTGAGTACATGGATGCTTTTCAGGGCTGGTAAATTCAAATACCTGCCAGAGTCAGACAGGAAAACATAAATTATGAAGTGGGCAAAGGATGAGACAGATATAAAGCAGCTTGTATTTTGACCAGCCATAACCTTTCCCTTTCAGTATTCTGTGAAGGGCCAAATAAAACACAATGACAGGCAGAGGTTTGCAACCTCAGCTGTAGATCTTTGATAGTTACCTGAGAAACTTACCTTGCAGCATTTGGCTACTTTGGAGACTTTGGGGTTTACGCTGAGATTCATAAAGGTGGTTTCTAGGTTCTGGTTAGAGTGTGTTTTCTGAAGATGGGATATAGGTTCTCTGTGATAATGCAGGCATACTTCACTTAATAGCCGCTTTTCTAGAACATAGCTAAGCTTCAAGAAAAAGAAAAGAAAAAGGCCATTGAGAAGCTGCTACAGATGTTGAAGTCCATGTGTGTGATATGTTCACTAGAAGAATCCACTGGCCCCTTATCTGTTTTCTTATACTTTCTATTTTGTGGCTATTCATAAAGAACATATAATTTCAGTAATTTGAAGTGATTTAGAGATGATCTACCTTAGCCTCGTGCATTATATAGATGGTTAGGGAATTCTATGGTTATTGGTGGATTTCCTTATTTCTGACATAGGCAATGAAAATGACAAGTGGCTCTTTAAGTGAAGATACTTCAGTTATCTAGAAGTGAGCTGAACAAACTGTAAAGGGCCAGATAATAAACATTTCAGACTCCGTGGGCTACATATGGGTGGTGGTGGTGGTGGTGGTGGTGGTTCTTGTTGTAGTTGTTGTTTTGCATATTCTTTAAACATATTTTTTAAAATTTTTGGCTGGGGACCATAAAAACAAGTCGCTGGGCAGGTTTAGCCTACAGTATGTAGTTGGTTGCCACCTGTTCTCAAAAGGATGAGTTTGCGTCCTTTGTAGGGACATGGATGCAGCTGGAAACCATCATTCTTAGCAAACTATCACAAGAAGAGAAAACCAAACACCGCATGTTCTCACTCATAGGTGGGAACTGAACAATGAGATCACTTGGACTCGGGAAGGGGAACATCACACACTGGGGCCTATCAGGGGGAGGGGGGAGGAGGGAGGGATTGCATTGGGGAGTTATACATGATATAAACGTTATGCACATGTACCCTAGAACTTAAAGTATAATAAAAAAAAAAAAAAAAAGAGAACTTTTTGTGGGTGACTACTGAACACTTGAAGTGTGGTTAGTTTACGGAAAAGGATCTTTAATTTAATTTAATTTGAATTTAAATAGTCACATATGACTGACTAGTGGCTACCATATTAGACAGTGTAGATCTAGAAAATTCACTGTGGGATGAATAAAACCTTATGCTTTAAATTTTGTAGATTGCTTTCATTTATATTTTATTTTAACCACCTATTAATAGGGAATTTTCAGCTTGTGCTTTTCATTTTTCCCTTTTCCAGCTTGCTCTGTTTTCATAATAAAATCTGGTGGAAAGATTTTCCAGAATAGCTTCCTGTCTGACCATACTTTTTCTCCTCATTTCAGTGAGGCTGAACTGGAGGAGGTGTTGACTTTTTATACCCAAAAGAACAAGTCTGCTAGTGTCTTCCTGGGGACTCACTCTAAAAGTTCTAAGAACAACAACAGTTATTCTGATAGTGGGGCAAAAGGTGGTAAGTATGCTGGTTAATTAATGAAAAATAAGAACAAGTGAGGAAATGAGAAATGCAAAGGAGAATGAGGAATAATGTGTTGGCTAAGCACTAATAGTCTCCAAGGTAATGAGACTTTGCAGGGTGGGGAGGGGGTGGAGAATGGGGGACAGTACTTTTTGTCCTAAAAGCAGAAGAGGGGCATGGTCTGATTTTTTTTTCATGGCAATTAACAACAGAGAGCTTTTCAAGAAAAGCTAATAATAGCTGATATTTAGTGAACACTTATCTTTCTATCTGCTGGACATGGTCTTATTTTTTACTTCCCAAAACCACGTAGAGTGGGCACTACTACAAAACCTCTTTACAGATGAGAAAATAAGCTAAAAGAGACTCAGTAACTTGCCCAAGGCTTTTCTTTTTCATGCAGGGACAAGGAATTTGATCCATAGTCTGCCTGACTCAAAGTTTGTGCTCTTAATATACTCTTCTATCTCTCTTAATGATTATTTCTGACTCTTGACAAGTTTGTTACTTTCTCTAACTTAACATCATTGGCATTTTGGACAGGAGAATTCTTTGTTGTGTCGGGCTGTTCCATACCTGGTGGGATGTCTATTATACTTGGTTCCAAGCCTGACATGCCATTAGCTTTCCTCAGCTGTTGTTATAATCCAGAATGCCCCTACATGTTTCTCAAACTTCTTACTGCTGGGGAATTCCATGGTTGGGGATTTTGGAATTGAGTATAGACGTGGCTGTCTAGCTCACGTCACCATGATTAAAAAAAAAAAAAAAAAAAAAAAAGCAGTGACATTCTGTTATAAACAAAGCTCTGCTTTAAATGTAAAATTGACTTAAAACCTAGATGGAAGCCTAAGGCTTAGGTAATCAACCTACTGATTTTGTTAGTGTGCTAAGTACTAGATTCCAAGATGGAGACTTCTTCCCTGCTCTTAAGGTTATGATAACCTAATGTGGAAATAGCCAGGAAGATTGGTCATTTACGGGTGCGGTGGCTCAAGCCTGTAATCCCAGCACTTTGGGAGGCCGAGACGGGTGGATCACGAGGTCAGGAGATCGAGACCATCCTGGCTAACACCGTGAAACCCCGTCTCTACTAAAAAATACAAAAAACTAGCCGGGCGAGGTGGCGGGTGCCTGTAGTCCCAGCTACTCAGGAGGCTGAGGCAGGAGAATGGCATGAAGCCAGGAGGCGGAGCTTGCAGTGAGCCAGGATCCGGCCACTACACTCCAGCCTGGGCGACAGAGCGAGACTCTGTCTCAAAAAAAAAAAAAAAAAAAAAAAGTGGACTGAATTTTCCTAAAGAAACAGTGTTGATGTTTTACACATGCACACGTATGTTTATTGCGGCACTATTCACAATAGCAAAGACTTGGAATCAACCCAAATGTCC
The DNA here is from genome assembly GCF_009764315.1 of Trachypithecus francoisi. Lineage (NCBI taxonomy): Eukaryota > Metazoa > Chordata > Mammalia > Primates > Cercopithecidae > Trachypithecus > Trachypithecus francoisi. The sequence continues at coordinate 31,450,058 of NW_022681468.1, read as the reverse complement.
ATCTGTGACAGACTGGATTAAGAAAATGTGGCACATATACACCATGGAATACTATGCAGCCATCAAAAAGGATGAGTTTGCATCCTTTGTAGGGACATGGATGCAGCTGGAAACCATCATTCTTAGCAAACTATCACAAGAAGAGAAAACCAAACACCGCATGTTCTCACTCATAGGTGGGAACTGAACAATGAGATCACTTGGACTCGGGAAGGGGAACATCACACACTGGGGCCTATCATGGGGAGGGGGGAGGAGGGAGGGATTGCATTGGGGAGTTATACATGATATAAACGTTATGCACATGTACCCTAGAACTTAAGTATAATAAAAAATAAAAAAAGAAAAAAAAAAAAAAAAAAAAAAAAAAAAAAAAAAAACTGGTTTGGTTCCTAGGCCAATCCACATGAGCTTGTTTAACTGACTGTATAATTGAATTATTGTATTACTGGAAGTCCTGAATCCAGCCCTTTTCTTTGAGTTTTTCTAACTTCATTCACCTGTTCATTCATTCCTTCTATACTTCTTTTTTTTCACTTAGCACCTGTTATGTGTTAGGCACTTTCATGGTTGCTAGGGATACAATGACCAGGACTGTTACAGTCTTTAACTTTATAAAGTTTATTGTCTGGTAGATAAAGTCGGGTGAGTGAATAGAAGAAGAAAGCTGGCAGAAGCTCTGAAAAGCTCCTATAAGAGTTTTGGCTAAGGGAGACAAAGGAATTCTTGTAATAAGGTTGGAATAGAGAAAAGTGTGCTAATTTGGGGAGGTAGGGGCCTAGATGGACATTCATCTAGTAACTTCTCCCCTGGCAGTAACGTGGAAGCCCTAACAGCGTGTGGTGGCAACATCTTTTGTACTGATAGGTCATTCAAATTTCTAGGGTTTGTGTTTTAAGGACTACCTTTACGTAAGATCCATACCTGTGCAAACCTATTAAGGATAACTAGGGGGTAGTAGGAAGGTTCAGTCAAGGAAACAACATTATGACATTTGATAGTATAGTATCTGGGCTCATTTCAAACATGAACAAACGAGTGTGTGACAGTGTTACCACTGCTATTGGCGATGGAGGGGAGAAAATTCATATGTCTTTATTCTTTCACTCTGAAAGATGATGTATAAAATGGCCTTTCTTAAGTTTTTGTATGATTCTAGCCCTTGACAAAGATTTTGGAGTATTTTTATATATAATTAGCTCTGGCTATTCTGTTTCAAAATTCTGTAGTGGAGAAAAAATTAGTTATTAATGTCAAAATTGATTAGAATGATACTATTATTGAATATACTGATCAGCCTATCTCCAGTAAAACTGAAAAGTTTAAGAGACAGAGCCATCATAGTATCCAGGTATTACGCCAAGAAATAGTGGGACGGCTCTTGCTGTCTCGGGGTAGCTTCGCTGCTCCATACATATTATAACTTCTTGGCTCCAGGGGCTACCACCAACCAACGTGATCTCTTAGAACCCTCTGTCTGAATTCCTGGCGTAAGCATCTGACTGCCCTTATTATTATTTTTCCAGATAAGCCCTAGCTTGTTGGCTGTCTGTGGATGGCTGCCCTGGGTTTAGGTACCTTTCCCTGGTTCCGTTAACTGTAGCTGGGATTGGGAATAGCTGGGAATCATTTAATTGGTTGCCCACTCCATAGGGCTGTGGGTGTTTCCATCTTTGGAAAAATGTGATGAGATGTGCTATGTTTCCCAGCATTGATTAGCAGTTGTGTTATATTTTTGGAAATAAAATTATGTATAGAACAACGGACTTGCAGTTGATTTTAAGAGAGTCCAAGCTCAGTATTTCTTATTTCAGATCACCCTGAGACTATAATGGAAGAAGCGAAAATAAAGCCGCCTAAACAGCAACAGACAACAGAAATTCATTCTGATAAATTATCTCGTGAGTGATTTCAAACCTACCTAGATTTGCTGCTCTCTGATAATTCCCTAAAAGAAGAAAATAGTCATCAGATATTAAATATTTCTAAAGCATGGAACATTACCTCAAAGAAATATTTTTCTTTGTTTTTCCTTTTCCCTTAGAATTTTCTCTTATCTATTGATAAGCTGTTTTCCTTCCAAAGACTTTTTCATTTTCTTAAGTTTAGAAATTCTGAGTTTAGAAATTCTAATTTCTGAGCGAGAAATTAGAAAAAATTCTTTTTTCCTAGAAGCGTGAAGAGAAGGGGGAGAGGAATTAGCTGTTACTAGTGGAGACTTCATCTTGATGTCCTAACGTGTAAAACATGCCTGCTCTGTTTCATAGTGGTAGTCCCAACTCCAGCTTTTAGAAAGGAATAAAAGTAAATTCCTATTTCTGTTGCCAGGTTGTTTCTAGTAGGCAAAAATCATTAGGTTTATGATGAATACTCATTAAAGTCTGTATTTTTCATGATTTCTGTTTCATGCCAACATTATTGTGATGTTTATGTTTTAAAAATATTTGTTTTATAGAGATTGTATGTTTGTTTTTTTCTAAAATGATGTCTTGTTTTTAATAGGATTTGCCACTTCAGCAGAAAAAGAGGCAAAATTAGTTTATACCAATTCTTCCTCTGCTCCTTTCTCTGGTCCTACTGCTACTCTGCAGAAAATTCCCAACGCCCATTTGTCATCTGTTACAACCTCTGACCTCTCTCCAGGGCCTGGCCACCATTCTTCTTTATCTCAAATTCCTTCAGCTATCCCCAGCATGCCTCACCAGCCAACAATTTTACTGAACACAGTCTCTGCCAGTGCTTCTCCCTCCCTACATCCTGGGACACAGAACATCCCAAGCCCTTCTGGCCTGCCTCGCTGTCGATCAGGAAGCCACACCATTGGCTCCTTTTCTTCCTTCCAAAGTGCTGCACACATCTATAGCCAGAAACTGTCTCGTCCCTCTTCAGCAAAGGCAGGTGAGTGAGAGAACGAAAGATGGTCCACAATGTGAGCTCCTCCCCAGCCCCAATAAAGAAAGAATGTCATCTCTTCCCTTTGCCTTTTTTTAAATTTTGAAATGGAAAGGGACACAGACTGCATTGTTCTGATGTGACTAAAGAAGGCTTGCATTGCATCCAGTAGCATGCATTCATTGACGCAAGAGGAAACAGGACTTCTTTTAGGTACTGGAGATAAAGAGATGAATCTGACAAGGCTTCTGTTCACTAGGAGCCTACAGCCTAGTCAAGAGATTTCCTGTCACAATTAACCATAGACCTATGAGTGTGCTGTATGCATTCTCTGTGCTTCAAATAGTTATTCCCAACATCAGACAAGTTAGTTTTTAAGACAAGAATGACTTGAATAAATAACCAAAGAATTCTTAGAATAGGATATATCATTTTAACTGAAATAGACCTATATTGTCAAATTTGTCCTCCATTTTTTAATAACAGCTTTATTGAGATATAATTTACATTCCATCAAATTCACCCTTTTAAAGTGTACAATTCAGTGGGGTACGCTGAATTGACAGACTTGTTCAATCAACACCACTATCTAATTTTAGAACATTTTCATCATCTCCAAAAGAAACCCCTTACCTGTTAGCAGCCACTGTCTGTTTCTTCCTCCCCTTAGCCCCTGGAGACCACTGATCTGCTTCTGTTTTTACAGATTTGTCTATTCTGGACATTTTTATATAAGTAAAATCATATAATAGGTGGTCTTTTGTGAATGGCTGCTTTCTATTCTGGACATTTTATATAAGTAAAATCATAATAGGTGGTGTTTTGTGAATGGCTGCTTTCACTTAGCATAATGTTTTTCAGGTTCATCCACGTTGTAGCATGAACTTCATTCCCTTTATGGCTGAATAATATTCCATTGTATGGATATACCACAATTTGTTTAGCCATTAGTCAGTTGACAGGCATTTGATTTGTTTATACCTTTTGGCCATTATGAATAATGCTGCTATGAACATTTGTTTGTAAGTTTTTGTGTGGACATATGTTTTTATTTCTCTTGAGTGTATAGCTAGAGTAGAATTGTTGGTTCATATGATAACTTACTGTATTTCCTCTTTTGAGGAACTTGTAAACTGTTTTCCAAAGTGACTTTGCCCTTTTACTAACAGCAATGCTTGAGGGTTCCAGTTTCTCCATGTCCTTGCCATTACTATGAGTTGTCTCTGTTTTTGATTTTCACATCCTAATGGGTATGAAATAGTATCTCTTTTTTGTGGTCATGATTTGCATTTACCTAATGGCTAATGATGCTGAATATCTTTTCATTTGCTTATTGGGTATTTTTATATCTTCTTTGGAGGAGTGTCTTTTAAATTCTTTGCCCTTTCAAAAATTGGTATGTTTTTGTTTTTATTGTTGAATGTAAGTGTTCTTTATATACTCTGGATAAGAGCCCTTTGTCAGATAGGATTTAGAAATATTTTTTCCCTACTTGATGGTTACCTTTTTACTTTCTTGAAGCACAAAGAATTTTAGATTTTAATAATGTCCAATTTATCTGTTTGTTTCTATTGTCACTTGTGATTTTTTAAATCTTATCTGGAATACTGTTGCCTAATCAAGTGTCACAAAGATTTCCTCCTTTTTTTTTTTTTTGAGACGGATTGTTGCTCTGCCGCCAGGCTGGAGTGCAGTGGCATGATCTCGGCTCACTGCAACCTCCGCCTCCAGGTTCAAGCAATTATCTTGCCTCAGCCTCCCGAGTAGCTGGGACTACAGGCTCAGTTAATTTTTGTAGTCTTTAGTAGAGGTGGGGTTTCACCATGTTGGCCAGGATGGTCTCGATCTCTTGACCTTGTGATCCGCCCACCTCGGCCTCCCCAAAGTGTTGGGATTGCAGGCGTGAGCCACTGTGCCCAGCCCCAATTATGTTTTATAGTTTAGGCTCTTACACTTAGGTCTTTTGTCCATTTTGAGTTAATTTTTCTGTATGGTATAATTTAAGGGTCTAACTTCATTCTTCTGCATGTGGATATTCAGTTATATCAGCATCATTTGTGGAAAACAGTATTGTTTCCCCATGGGATTGTCTTGGCACTCTTCTCAAAAATCAATTAATTATAAATGTAAAGGTTTATTTTTCAGGCCTCAGTTTTATTCCATTGACCTATAAGTCTGACCTTATGCCAATATCACATTGTCTTTATTGCTACAGCATTAGAGTAAGTTTTGAAATCACCAAGGATGATTGTTCCAACTTCACTCTTCTTTTTCAAGATTGTTTAGGCTGTTCTGGATCCCTTGCATTTTCATATGAATTTTAGGATCAGCTTGTCAATTTCCTCAAGAAAAGGCAGATGGGATTTTGATAGGATTATTATCTGTGGATCAATGTGGGGAGTATCTTAACATCAGTCAAGATTTAAACACTAGTAATAGCTATGTTAAGGTGAGTTACAGCTAAGACATGTTTTCTAAATAGCCAGTCTATATTTCTTAATATCTGATTTCAAATGAAATGGATATTTTAATAGACAGCTTGAGTCAGAGATATTAAATGGTCCGCTTTAATAAGTCATAAATATGACTATATGCATATGTATAGATCTCTGCTAATTCTGGATAATCATCGTTGTTGTGATTTAATTTTCTAAAATCAGTAATTATAATGATCAGTAATGTTCTGGTTTGAACTGTTTTTTCCCCATGTAAGAAATTCAGTAAGATCAATGTTTTCGGTGGCCTGTGTTATCAGAAAAACTTTTTCAAAACCCTCCCTTTTGATCCTTTCCAAGAAAAGTATAGGGAGCAAAAGAAGTTGGTCAGTTCATAAATATTTTCTGATATCTGTTGTGATTTCTTTTTTGACTCTTGGATTATTTATAAATATATTATTTAATTTTCAGGTAGTTGGGATTCTTTATTTTTATAATTGGTTTGTAGCTTATTTCCACTGTAGTCAGAGAACATATTCTGAATGGATTAAACAATAGTAGACGGCAATATACGGACAAAAATATGTAATTTACAACAGCCTGTAATTGATTGGAGTTAAATTTTTCTGTGGTAATTGAATGCTTTTGGAATAAGAGTAAGATTTTATTTTACTACAGACTTTTTAAAGTTAAATATACAGCATCAAATTTCAAAGGTCATCACTAAAAGAATAAAAGTATAAATTCTAATCTTATGGGGAGAAGAAAAATGAATTGCGGATAAAAAACATGCAGAAATTTAGGTGTATGCAAGCAAGAAGCATAGAAAAAGCAAGATAAATAGAAATTTAAAACATAGTAAATTGGCTGGGCACAGTAGCTTATGCCTGTAATCCCAGCACTTTCAGAGGCCGAGATGGGCAGATCTCTTGAGGTCAGGAGTTCGAGACCAGCCTGGCCAACATGGTAAAACCCAACCTCTACTAAAAATACAAAAATCAACCAGGCGTGGTGCCTCCGGCCTGTAGTCCCAGCTACTCAAGAGGTTGAGGCAAGAGAATCACTTGAACCCAGGAGGCAGAGGTTGCAGTGAGCCAAGATCACACCACTGCACTCCAGCCTAGGCAAGAGAGCAAGACTCTGTCTCTAACTACTAAAAACAAAACAAAAAACCTGGTAAATCAAGTCCAAATATATCAAGAATCAAATAAACATAAATAGGTTAAACCTGACAGATTTTTAAAATCCAACTATATGCTGCTTACCAGAGGCACACCTAAGTTTAAGGACACAGAATGTTTAAAAGTAAAAAATTGAAGAAAGAAACACCAATAAGTACCAACCAGAAGAAAGTTGGTATGGTTGCATTAATGCATGCTAAAATAGGCTTGAAGATATAAAACTTTCTTACAGATAAGGAGTAACTACATAATGACAAAAAGTTCGGTTCAGTCAAAAGTTTAACAATTCTAAAAGTATCTGCAAATAATAAAATAGCCTCCAAATATGTAACACAAAAATGGAAACAACCACACAAAGAATGTATAAATCCACTGTCTTAGTGGGTGATTTCCACATACTTCTATTAATTATTAATACACTAAACAGATTTTTAAAACGCAAAAAGGATAAAGAGGATTTGAACAAGGAGATAAGTTTATTTATTTATAATATATAGGACTGTGCATTCAATAATTAGACAAAACACCTCAAGCATACGTGATATATTTATAAAAATCTGTCATATCCTACATCATAAACAAGAGAACAAATTGCAGAGACGTGGTATCACACAGCCACATTCTTTGTCCACACTGCAATTAAGTTGAAAGCCAGTAACAAAAAGATATAGAAGAAACCCCCATGTATTTCAAAATTTAAGAGTCAAAGAAGAAATCCTAATGGAAGTAAATTATTAAGTATTAGAACTAATGATAATGAAAAAGTTGTATGTCCAAATAAGTAGAGAGCAATGCAAATCAGTATTTGAAGGGAAATTTACTGGCTTAAATAATTATAGTTGGTGTGCACCTGTAGTCCCAGCTCCCTGGGAGGCTGAGGCAGGAGGATTCCTAGAGCGCAGGAGTTTGAGACCAGTCTGGACAACATAGTGAGATCACATCTCTAAGAATAAATAAATAAATAAATAAATAAATAAATAAATAAAAACTTATATTTGAAAAGAAGACAGGCTGGAAATTAATGTGCTAAATGTCTGGCTTTAGACATTATAAAAACAACAGTATCATAAATATAAATAAAGGATAAAGAAATAAGAAAGAAGACATGGGTAAATAATATAAGGAATAGAAAAGCAGACATAGAAAATATAAATACACCCAAAATGACAAAAATAATCTTGTTAACTTTATTCCAATAAAATTGAAAGCTTAACATAAAATGGACCAAACTCATACAAACTATAACTTATGTAAAATTGACTCAAGAAGGTGAAGAAAGTCTGAATAGTCCTATAAGCACTAAAATAAGTGATACAGTAGTTGAAAGTCTTAAAGAAAACGTAAGGCCTAGATTTATGGGTAAGTTCTAATCTTTCAAGAGGTAGATAATTTTAATATATTTTTAAAAACTCTTCTGGAGTGTGGAAAAAGAGATACTTTTCCTCAAGTTATTCTGTATGGCTAGTTTTATCTTAATAATAGAACCAGTTAAGGAAAGTATTAAAAAGGAAAATTACAGACTGGCTTTGTTTATGAACATAAATGCAAAAATTTGAATCAAAATAAAAGCCAATTAACTCTAGCAACATCTAAAAGAAATAGTACACCATGAGCAAGTTTATTCAAGGAATGTAAGAGGGGTTTAACGTTAGTAAACCTATAAATATCTTTCGCCATGTTAATATAATAGATTAAAGAAAAAACCATATTCTTCGTCATGGTACATGCAGAAAAAGAATTTGATAAAATTCTGCACTCATTCATGATAACTCTCAGCTCATTAGGAAGAGGAGACTCTCTTAACCTGTAAAAGGATATCTGCTAAAAACCTACTAGAGCTATCGGTCTAAATAAGGAAACGTTGAAAGCATTCTCTTTAACATTAAGAACAAGTAAGGATGCCCACTAATATTCCTTCTGTCCAGTATTTTACTAGAGATCAGAAACAACATAGTAAGATAAGAAAAAGAAATTATAAGCATAAGGATCATCACTTCTTGGCCTTTTGGTTAAGATCAAGTATAAGCATAAGCATCAAAAAAGAGGAAACAAAATTGTGTAATTGCAGATAATATATTGTCTACATAGAAAACAAAATAATTACAGATACATTTTAGAAATAGTTATTTTAGGCCGGGCGCGGTGGCTCAAGCCTGTAATCCCAGCACTTTGGGAGGCCGAGACGGGCAGATCATGTTGTCAGGAGATCAAGACCATCCTGGCTAACACAGTGAAAACCCGTCTCTACTAAAAAAATACAAAAAACTAGCCGGGCGAGGTGGCGGGCGCCTGTAGTCCCAGCTACTCGGGAGGCTGAGGCAGGAGAATGGCGTGAACCCAGGAGGCGGAGCTTGCAGTGAGCTGAGAACCGGCCACTGCACTCCAGCCCGGGTAACAGAGCGAGACTCCATCTCAAAAAAAAAAAAAAAAAAGAAATAGTTATTTTAGCATAAGATTAATATTAAAAAGTTAATTGCTTTCAAAATTACTTGCCAGAAGTGATAGAAAACAATTTTTTGATTGTAGCAAAATGTAAATAGCATATAATTTACCATTTGAACTATTTTAAGTTCAGTGGCATTCAGTACAGTCACATTATTTTACAGCCATCACCACCAATAAAAATGTTTTTAAAAATGTCATTAATAATAGCATAAAAGCTGTGTCACCTAGGAATACATTTAGAAAAGAAAGGAAGTTTTATAAGACTACATTGAAAGACATAGATATTAGAGATTAATGAAAATTTAAATAAATAAATGAAAATTTAAATAATTAAATTTAAATAAATATACCACGTACATGCATAGGAAGACTCAATATCATCAAAGTTTCCATTTTCATCACATTAATCTCTATATTCAATACATTTCCAACCAAAATCTCAATAAGTGTGTCGTTGAATTTGGTAAGCCTGTTCTAAAATGATAATAGAAAGGCAAAGAGCCAAGAATAGTGAGAACCTACTGAAAAAGAAAAATAAGGTGGAGTAGCACCTTATTAATATAAAGGTCTGATACTTAAGACAGTGTGGTATTGGCAAATGTGTAAACAGATTGACCAGTGGAACAGAATAGAAAGTTAGAAACAATCACACAGGAAGATGGAACTTTGATGTATGACAGAGATGGCATTGTAGATCAGAGGAAAGCGAGAGATTTGTCAATAAATGCTTCTGGGGTTGTTGGTTATCCCCACAGAGAAAGATGAAATTAGATCCCTGCCTCACACCATGTATAAAATCAATTTCAGATAAAAAACTTCCATAATGAAATAAAATAATAAGATAAAGGAGACCATCATTAAGAACTTATGGTATGGAGCAAAAGTAAAAACAAAAGCATAAGTCATATAAGTCAATAAGAAAAAGATAGCCCAATAGAAAAATGATACCAGAAAAGAGGTAACATTTTCAACATCATTATTAATCAGGTACATGAGACTTCAATGGGAATTATTAAGACACTTGACAATACTAAGTGTTGAAGAGGCTATAGATCAATAGGAATTTTCTTTCTTTTTTAAATTTGAGACAGGGTCTCACTGTGTTACCCATGCTGGAGTTTAGTGGTGCAATCATGGCTCACTGCCGCCTTGACCTCCCAGGGCTTAAGCAATCCTCACACAAGTCTCCTGAGTAACTGGGACTATAGGCCCATGTCCCCACACCCAGCTAATTTTTTGTAGAGAAGAGATCTCACTTTGCTGCCTAGTCTGGTCTCAAACTTCTGTGCTGAAGTGGTCCTCCTGCCTCAGCCTCCCAAAGTGCTGGGATTACAGGTGTGAGCCACCGTTCCCGGCCCAGGGATTTTTTTTGTTTGTTTGTCGGAGTGTAAAAAAGTACCACTTTGGGGCCGGGTGTGGTGGCTCACACTTGTAATCTCAGCACTTTGGGAGGCCAAGGCAGACTGATCACAAGGTCGGGAGATTGAGACCATCCTGGCTAACACTGTGAAATCCCGTCTCTACTAAAAATAATAAATAAAAAAATTAGCTGGGCATGGTGGCGGGCACCTGTAGTCCCAGCTACTTGGGAGACTGAGGCGAGAGAATGTCGTGAACCCAGGAGGCAGAGCTTGCAGCGAGCTGAGATCACACCACTGCACTCCAGCTTGGGCAACAGAGCAAGACTCTGTCTCAAAAAAACAAAACGAAACAAAACAAAAAAAAAAACCACTTTGGTATTACTACATAAACTTGAAAATTTACATACTTTGTGACCCAACAATTCCTCTCCTGGGCATATACAAGAGGAGCTCTTCTACATGTGTGCCAGCAGATGTATGCAAGAGTGTTTATGGCTGCATTGTTTATAATGGCAATATGCTTGCAATAACCACAATAGCCATTGATGGGGAATAGAAAAATAAGTTGTGGTGTATTTACAAAATGGAATGCCAGACAGCAAGGAAAATGAATGATTTTCAGCTATATTTAGCTAGGATAAATCTTGGAAGAGTAGTGTTGAATCACAGAGCAAGTCCCAGGAAATATCTATAGTAGGGTACCATTTTTGTAGATCTCAAAAACAAGCAAAGTTTTCTGGTATTTTGTTTGTATATGCATATACACACAAATATATTTGATAAAACTTTTTGTTTTTTAAAAAAAGAATGATTGATAAGGGGAGATTAGGAATGGGGAGGAACAAGCACATAGGTTAGTGCATATTGTTGATAATGTAATTCCTAAGTTGAGTATTAAGCTCACAGGTGTTCATTACAATATGCTTATAACTATATATACAGCTATTATAAATATTTTGTATGTACTAAATAATATAGTAAACATGAAAAAGTTACAGATTTAGAAAGTCAGTTGTATATGCAGAATGATCACTGTTATATTAGCATTAATTTTAAAAAGACAGAAAGGAAATAGGTTATGTTATTTCTACTTTTCTGAGTTTAAAATTTTTTTTCAAAGAGGTGACTTTTACAATCAGGGAAAATGTGAATTTTTATTTTATTTTATATTTAGAGACGGGTTCTCTTTCTGTCACACAGCCTGGAGTGCAGTGGCATGATCATAGTTCACTGTAACCTTGAACTCCTGGGCTTAAGCGATCCTCCTGCCTCAGCCTCCCAAGTAACTGGGACTACAAGCATGAGCCACCATGCTCAGCTGAATCTTGATTTTAAGTATTTTTTTTTTGCCAGAATTTCAATGCTTAAATAATAGAATGCTCTGATATTACAGTTGAAAGAAGAAAATTTAAATCTGAAAGGGAAATCAGCCGTTTGAAAATATAAGGTTATTGTTATTTTTCTCATTATACTCCATTTTGCTTTTATCCCCGTTTCCCTTTTGAGCTTTCTATTATAGATGATTTGACAGTGGATGCCACAGACTGTTGACAAGTATAGTTACATAACAAGAAAAACAAATAAGAATTATAATGAGTTTCAAAGATATATTTTTTATTCAGTAAGATTAGCAAATTCTAGGATTGGTTATTCCCCATTACATGTAGTGAAAATTCTTCTTTGTGAAACTTTCATTATAAGCAAAAACACATTAATAAATAATGCATGTGGCAGTTTGGTAATGCCACATGCCACATGGTAATGCCACACAGAAGAGTTTCTAGGTTATGGTAACCATTTATTTTTGTGATCATTTGAAGATGGCTTATTTCTCCTATATTATTAAAGATCCCTAGGGTTCAGTAAAGTATCTGTTGACGTGAGATTTCTGTCATTATCCTATTTTATTTTTCAGGGCTTTTTTTCCTAAATGAGTGAAAACTTTTCTCCTTTTTAGCAGGATCGTGCTATCTAAACAAGCATCATTCAGGAATAGCCAAAACACAAAAAGAGGGAGAAGATGCTTCTTTGTATAGTAAACGATACAACCAAAGTATAGTTACAGCAGAACTTCAGCGGCTAGCTGAGAAGCAGGCAGCGAGACAGTATTCTCCATCCAGCCACATCAACCTCCTCACCCAACAGGTACGGATGGTCTGGGTTGCCCAAGAGCTCTTTGGACCTAAGGATAGAATGAATTAGTGACAGGGTACTTTGTCTTTCCCTGTCTTTACTATTCCCATATACTGATGCCTCTTGAATGAGTATTATTAATAGTTGGTTTCAAGCTAAAGGATCAAGTGTTTCCTCTTCAAATTTAAAGAAAATTACTTTCTGTTACAGGCATTGTGAAGTAAGTCTGCTACTGGATATAATGTACCTATTTCATGGATAAACAGACTTGAATGTTCATCTGTAAATATAATTTTAAAGGATCTTTAAAAATAATTTCTTTTCTTTGGTAAAATTTTCCATTGAGTTCTAGTCTTATAAATCTTTTTACCATAATTTTATAACATTACCGTTAAAAAAATTTTTTTTTCTGTACTGCCTTTTATTTCATGATCCCAGGATGTTTTATGGGTAACTGATTAATTTCATATTTTATTATACCCTTATCCAATATAATATCATTCTTCCCATTTTACAGATGGAAGGACCTGAGGCTGAAAGAAGTTATGTGATCAAAGTCATTCAACAAGCTGGGTGGATAGAAATAAATAACAGGATATTGTCCTTATGCTATATAGATACTAACAATCTTGCAACACAGTGAAGGTAGATGGCACTTTCAAGAGCTTTGTGAGTTCTCTTTGTCCTTCTTGCTGGTTATCCCTGTGGTGTTTAATTGAGGGAAAAGCCATATCTCTTATTCCTTAATGCTAAATGGCATCAAAGTCCTCCAAAGGAATTATCATAATTTAACTCCACAGTTATATTTTGCTAGTTGTTGATGTGCCAAATTCCTTAATTGGTAGTAACTCTGTAGTGATAATCAAGTCTCGAAAAAAGTGAAGCTGAAAATTACTTTAAGTACATGCTAAAAGTAGGCAACACACTGCTCCCTGGTGGTACCCTACTTCTCTGTATAAAATTTAGGACCAAAACTAAAGCTAAGCGTCTCATGGACTTAGTTTTACTTCAGCCTCATCCCAGCATGTGAAGCAGTAATTATTGTCTTTCTCAAATCCTTAGTTGTTTGAAGGGAGTAAAGAAGGCCTAATGTGAAATAGGAAGCAAAGAACGCTACAAGAACAATGTTGATTCTTGGAGGGAGTTGGATAGTTAGATTTTAGTGACAGAATGGTGGGAAGAGGGAATGGGATACCGAGATACGATGGGAAGGAATTTTCTAATTAAGTGGCTATGAGACGGGAAAGGCCAGCGCTCTGCTACACTTTTATCATTGGGTCACTAACTAGATTATATGTTTCCAGTTTATAAATGGACAGCTAGGAGCACCAAGACATTCAGATTTTGTGATGGCAGTAAAAAAAAAAGAAAAAAAAATAGTGCTTACCTATTTCTAGCTCCTATCATTTGCTAGACTGCAAAGCCTACAAAGTGAAAAGATCCTAATCTTGTGGGAATCCAAGGTGACTGTATCCTGATTGGGAAGTCATCCCCCTTCAGTTCGTTTTTTTTGTCTATAAAGAACTTCAGTGCCAGTGAGTTAAAAGTCCAATAGACTGTGGTTTGTAGGGATATGAACTTGCCATTAGATGTCAGTGTTAACTTTTAGAGTCTTGGTAGTAGGGTGGTCAGTGCTTGGTACAGTACTGAGGGAGGTGCTGTAGGATGTAATAAGCAGGATGGAGTAGTGGAGAAAGAGCTGGATTAGCCATCCACAGACTTGCCACTGACTCCTGTGTGATCTTGAGCAGTTCACTCCATTGTTATTCTGACACTGACTCCTGTATGATCTTTGACAGTTCATGCCACTGTTCTGCCACTGATTAGCTGTGTGATCTTGGATAGTTCACTCAACTCTTCTCCTGACACTGACTGGCTGTGTAATCTTGGACAGTTCACTCTACTCTTCTCCTGACACTGACAAGCTGTATGATCTTGGGCAATTTGCTCCACTGTTCTCCTGCCACTGACTAGCTGTGTGATCTTGAGCAGTTCACTCAACTTCTCTTAACCTCAGAGTCTTCATTGATTGATGAGGAAAATACAACAGGGTCATGAGAATATTAAGCAAAACCTGTAAATGCAATGTATGTGGAAAATATTGTTATTTCAGCCGTAAAAGGCTTTCAGTAGTAAATGGCTTCTAATTTGGTTAGAAACAAGTTTTTAGATGAAGTGTACTTTTTAGTAGTTTTTCAAAAATTATTGTGGGTACATAGTAGGTGTGTATATTTATGGGGTGCATACAATTTTTTTTATTTCAGTAGGTTTTTTGGGGGGAATCGGTGGTGTTTGGTTACATGGATAAACTCTTTAGTGGTGATTTCCAAGATTTTGGTGCACCTATCACCCAAGTAGTGTACACTGTAACCAATGTGCAGTCTTTTATTCCTCACCCTCCTCCCACCCTTCCCCTCAAGTTCCCAAAGTCCATTATATAATTCTTGTGCCTTTGTGTCCTCATAGCTTAGCTCCTACTTATAAGTGAGAACATATGATGTTTGGTTTTCCATTCCTGAGTTACTTCACTTAGAATAATGGTCTCCAGCTCCCTCCAGGTTGCTGCGAATACCATTATTTTGTTCCTTTTTATGAATGAGTAGTATTCCATGGTGTATATATATACACACCACATTTTCTTTATCTACTCATTGATTGATAGACATTTGGGCTGGTTCCATATTTTTGCAATTGCAAATTGTGTTGCTGTAAATATGCATGTGCAAGTATCTTTTTCATATAATGACTTCTTTTCCTCTGGGTGGATACCAGTAGTGGGATTACTGGATCAAATGGTAGATCTACTTTTAGTTCTTTAAGGAATCTCCATACTGTTTTCCATAATGGTTGTACTAGTTTATATTCCCACCAACAGTGTAAAAGTGTTCCCTTTTCACCACTTCCATGTCAGCATCTATTATTTTTTGATTTTTTAATTATGGCCATTCTTGCAGGAGTAAGGTAGTATTGCATTGTGATTTTGATTACACAAAATCTGATAATTAGTGACGTTGAACATTTTTTCATATATTTGTTGGACATTTGTGTATCTTCTTTTGAGAATTGTCTATTCATGTCCTTAGCCTTTTTGATGGGATTGTTTTTTTCTTGCTGATTTTTTTTTTTAGTTCCTTGTAGATTCTGGCTATTAGTCCTTTGTCGGATGCATAGTTTGTGAAGATTTTCTCCCACTGTGTGGGTTGTCTGTTTACTCTGCTGATTATTTCTTTTGTCTTCAGAAACTTTTTAGTTTAATTAAATTCTATCTATTTATCTTTGTTTTTGTTGCATTTGCTTTTGGGTTCTTGGCCATGAGGTCTTTGCCTAAGCCAATGTCTAGAAGGGTTTTTCTGATGTTATCTTCTGGAGTTTTTGTCGTTTCAGGTCTTAGATTTAAGTCTTTCATCTATCTTGAGTTGATTTTTGTATAAGGTGAGAGATGAGGATCCAGTTTCATTCTTCTACATGTGGCTTGCCAGTTATCCTAGCGCAATTTGTTGAATGGGGTGTCCTTTCCTCAGGTTATGTTTTTGTTTGCTTTGTCAAAGATCAGTTGGCTATTAAGTATTTGACTTTATTTATGGGTTCTCTATTCTGTTCTATTGGTCTATGTGCCTGTTTTTATGCAAGTACCATGCTGTTTTGGTAACTATATCCTTGTAGTATAGTTTGAATTTGGGTAATGTGATGCCTCTAGATTTGTTCTTTTTGCTTAGTCGTGTTTTGGCTATGCAGGCTCTTTTTTGGTTCCATATGAATTTCAGGATTGTTTTTTCTAGTTCTGTGAAGGATGATGATGGTATTAAATTGCTGAATTTGTAGATTGCTTTTGGCAGTGTGGTCATTTTCACAATATTGATTCTACCCATCCATGAGCATGGGATGTGTTTCCATTTGTTTGTGTTATCTATGATTTCTTTCAGCAGTGTTTTGTAGTTTTCCTTGTAGAGGTCTTTCATGTCTTTGGTTAGGTATATTCCTAAGTATTTTATTTTATTTTTTGCAGCTGTTGTAAAAGGTGTTAAATTCTCGATTTGATTCTTAGCTTGGTGGCTGTTGGTGTATAGCAGTGCTACTGATTTGTGTACATTGATTTTGTATCCTGAAACTTTACTGAATTTATTAGATCTAGGAGCTTTTTGGATGAGCCTTTATGGTTTTCTAGGTATATGATCATATTGGCAAACAGCAACAGTTTGACTTCCTCTTTAATGATTTGAACGCCCTTTATTTCTCTTGTCTGATTGCTTTGGCTAGGACTTCTAGAACTATGTTGAATAGAAGTGGTGAAATGGGCATTCTTGTCTTGTTCCAGTTTTCAAGGGGAATATATTCAACTTTTCCACATTCGGTATAGTGTTGGCTGTGGGTTTGTCATAGATGGCTTTTATTACCCTAAGGTATGTCCATTTTATGCCGATTTTGCTGAGGGTTTTAATCATGATGGGATGCTGGATTTTGTTGGATGCTTTTTCTGTGTCTATTGAGATGACCGTGTGATTTTTGTCTTTGATTCTGTTTATGTGGTATATCACATTTATTGACTTGCGTATGTTAAACCATGCCTGCATCCCTGGTATGAAACCCACTTGATTATGGTGGATTATCTTTTTGATATTCTGTTGGATTAGGTTAGTGGCAGAAACCTCAATTACTTGTGGACCAACCTAGAATTTTGTTTGGAATTTTTGCATCTGTATTCGTCAAACAGATTGGTCTGTAGTTTTCTTTTTTTGTTAATGTCCTTTCCTGATTTTGGTATTAGAGTGTTACTGGCTTTATAGAATTATTTAGGGAGGATTCTCTTTTCCTCTGTCTTTTGGAATAGTTTCAATAAGATTCGTCTCAATTCTTCTTGAATGCCTGATGGAATTCAGCTGTGAATCCATCTGGTCCTGGGCTTTTTTTTATTGGCAATTTTTAAATTACCATTTCAATCTTGCTGCTTGTTATTATCTGTTCAGAGTTTCTACTTCTTTCTGGTTTAGTCTAGAAGGGTTGTATATTTCCAGGAATTTATCCATCTCCTCTAGGTTTTGTAGTTTGTGCACATAAAGGTGTTCATAGTAGCCTTGAGTGATCTTTTGTATTTCTGTGGTATTGGTTGTACTATCTCGTTTCATTTCTAATTGAGTTTATTTGGATCTTCTGTCTTCTTTTCTTGGTTAATATTGCTAGTGGTCTATTTTTTTTTTTTTTTCGAAGAACCAGATTTTTGTTTCATTTATCTTTTGTATTGGGTTTTTTTGTTTCAATTTTATTTAGTTATGCTTTGATCTTTGTTATTTGTTTTCTTCTGCTGGATTTTGGTTTGGTTTGTTCTTGTTACTCTATTTCTCTGAGATGTGACCTTAGATTGTCTATTTGAGCTGTTTCAGGCTTTTTGATGTAGGCATTTAATGCTATGAACTTTCCTCTTAGCACCACTTTTGCTGTGTCCCAGAGATTTTGATAGGTTGTGTCACTGTTATGATTCAGCTCAAGGAATTATTACATTTCCATATTGATTTCATTGTTGACCCAACGACCATTCAGGAGCAGATTATTTAATTTCTGTGTACTTGCATGGTGTTGAGGGTTCCTTTTGGAGTTGATTTCCAATTTTATTCCACTGTGGTCTGAGAGAGTACTTGATGTAATTTTGATTGTCTTAAATTTGTTGAGACTCATTTTGTGGCCTATCTTATGGTCTGTCTTGGGGAATATTTCATGTGCTGATGAATCGAATGTGTATTCTGCAGTTACTGGGTAGAATGTTCTGTAAATATCTGTTAACTCCGTTTGTTCTAGGGTATGGTTTATGTCCATTGTCTCTTTGTTGACTTTCTGTGTTGATGACCTGCCTACTGCTGTCAGTGGAGTATTGAAGTTTCTCACTATTACTGTGTTGTTGTCTATCTCGTTTCTTAGGTTTGGTAGTGTAGGGTCCAGCCCCACAGGGTCGGTGGGTTTTTCTCCCCGTGTGCGGAGACAAGAGATTGTAGGAATAAAGACACAAGACAAAGAGATAAAAGAAAAAACAACTGGGCCCAGGGGACCACTACCACCAAGACGCGGAGACCAGTAGTGGCGCCGAATGCCAGGCTGCACTGATACTTATTGGATACAAGACAAAGGGGCAGGGTAAGGAGTATGAGTCATCTCCAGTGATTGGCAAGGTCACATGAGTCATGTGTCCACTGGACAGGGGGCCCTTCCCTGTTTGTCAGCCGAGGTGGAGAGACAGAGAGAGAGAGAGAGAGGACACAGCCTATGCCATTATTTCTGCATATCAGAGACTTCTAGCACTTTCACTAATTTGTTACTGTTATCCAAAAGGCAGAGCCAGGTGTACAGGATGGAACATGAAGGTGGACTAGGAGCGTGACCGCTGAAGCACAGCGTCACAGGGAGACGGTTAGGCCTCTGGATAACTGCTGGCGGGCCTGACTGATGTCAGGCTCTCCACAAGAGGTGGAGGAGTAGAGTCTTCTCTAAACTCCCCTGGGGAAAGGGAGACTCCTGTACCCGGTCTGCTAAGTAGCGGGTGCTTTTCCTTGGCATTGATGCTACTGCTAGACCTAGGGCCGCTTGGTAACGGGCGTCTTCCCAGACGCTGGCGTTACCTCTAGACCAAGGAGCCCTCTGGTGGCCCTGCCCAGGCATAACAGAAGGCTCACACTCTTGTCTTCTGGTCACTTGTCACTATGTCTCCTCAGCTGCTCTCTCTGTATGGCCTGGTTTTTCCTAGGTTATAACTGTAGAGCAAGGATTATAATATTGGAATAAAGAGTAATTGCTACAGACTAATGATTAGTGATATTCATATATAATCATATCTATTATCTATATCTAGTATAACTATTCTTATTTTGTGTATTTTATTATACTGGAACAGCTTGTGCCCTCAATCTCTTGCCTCGGCACCTGGGTGGCTTGCCGCTCATATAGTAGTAATTGTTTTATGAATTTGAGAGCTCCAGTGTTAGGTGCATATATATTTAGGATTGTGGTATTTTCCTGTTGGACTAGTCCTTTTATCATTATATAATGTCCCTCTTTGTCTTTTTATTGCTTTGGATCTTTAAAGTTTGTTTTGTCTGATATAAGAATATAAAAATAGCTACTTCTGCTCACTTTTGGTGTCCGCTTGCATGGAATATCTTTTTTCACTCCCTTAAGTTTATGTGAGTTTATGTGTTAGGTTTCTTGAACTTATATGTTAGTTGAGTTTCTTAAAGACAGCAAATTTTGTATCTTTTAAGGGGAACATTTAGGCCATTTACATTCAACATTATTATTGAGATGTGAGGCACTATTCTGTTCATCATGCTAGTTGTTGCCTGAATACCTGATGATTTTTGCATTGTGTTATTGTTTTATAGGCCCTGTAGGATTTATGCTTTATGGAGGTTCTATTTTGGTGTATTTTGAGGTTTTGTTTCAAGATATAGAACTTTCTTTAGCAGTTTGTGTAGTGCTGCCTTGGTAGTAGCTAATTCTCTCAGCATTTGTTTGTTTGTCTGTAAAGGACTTTATCTTTCCTTCATTTATGAAGCTTAGTTTCACTGGATATAAGATTCTTGGCTGATAATTGTTTTGTTTAAGGAGGCTAAACATAGGACCCCACTACCTTCTAGCTTTTAGGGTTTCTGCTGAGAAATCTGGTGTCAATCTAACAGGTTTTCCTTTATAGGTTACCTGATGCTTTTGCCTCATAGCTCTTAAGAGTCTTTCCTTTGTCTTGACTTTAGATAACCTGAAGACTATGTGTCTAAGTGATGATCTTTTTGTGATGAATTTCCCAGGTGTTCTTTGAGCTTCTCCTATTTGGATGTCTAGATATTTGGCAAGGCCAGGGAAGTTCTCCTCAATTATTCCCCCAAATAAGTTTTCCAAACTTGGATTTCTCTTCTTCCTTGGGAACACCAGTTATTCTTAGGTTTGGTCGTTTAACATAATCCCAAACTTCTTGGAGGCTTTGTTCATTTTTGGGGATTCCTTTTTCTTTGTCTTTGTTAGATTGAGTTAATCAAAAGCCTTGTCTTTGAGCTCTGAAGTTCTTTCTCCTACTTTTTTGATTCTATTATTGAAACTTTCCAGTGTATTTTGCATCTCTTTAAGTGTGTCTTTTATTTCCAGAAGTTATGATTGTTTTTTATCGATGGTCTCTATTTCCCTGGAGATTTTTTTGTCCATATCCTGTATTATTATTGTTATTAT
Organism: Trachypithecus francoisi; assembly: GCF_009764315.1. Lineage (NCBI taxonomy): Eukaryota > Metazoa > Chordata > Mammalia > Primates > Cercopithecidae > Trachypithecus > Trachypithecus francoisi. Next base: position 31,429,409 of record NW_022681468.1, on the reverse strand, counting down.
TATTTAGTTTCTTTAAATTGGTTTCCACCTTTCCCTGGTGCCTCCTTAAGTAGCTAAATAATCGACATTTTGAGTTCTTTTTCTGGCAGTTTAGAAATTTCTTCTTCGGATCCATTGCTAATGAGCTAGTATGATCTTTTGGGAGTATTAAAGAACCTTGTCTTGTCATATTACCAGAATTGTTTTTCCAGTTCCTTCTCATCTAGGTAGTCTGTATCTGAGGATCTGGGTTCAAGGGCTGCTGTTCAGATTCTTTTGTCCCACTGTTTGGTTCCTTGATATGGTATTCTCCTTCTTCCCCTAGGGATGGGGCTTCCTGAGAGCCAAACTGCAGTGATTGTTATTGCCCTTCTGGGTCTAGCGCCCCAACAGAGCTGCTGGGCTCTGGGTTGGTACTGGCAAGTTTCTGTGAAGAGTCCTGTGATGTGATCCATCTTCAGGTCTCTCAGCCATGGATACCAGCACCTAATCTGGTGGAGGTAGCAGGGGAGTGAACTCTGTGGACTCTGTGAGGATCCTTCGTTGTAGTTTTGTTTCGTGAGCTGGTTTTCTTGAATGCTGGTTGTGCTAGTGGTTTTTTGGCCTCCAGCCAGAAGGTGGCGCTTTCAAGAAAGCATCAGCTGATAGAAGCTTGCCCTGAGGTCGCCTGGGTAAGTATTCAAGTTTCTCAGGTGCTGGGCGGGGCCATAGAGCTCCCAAGATATTGTGTCTTTTGTCTTTAGCTACCAGGACGGGTAGAGAAAGACCATCAGGTTGGGGCAGAGATAGGCGTGCCTGAACTCAGACTCTCCTTGTACAGGGCTTGCTGTGGCTGCTGTGGGGGATGGGGGTGTGGTTCTCAGGCCCATGGAGTTACTTTCCCAGAGGGATTATGGCTGCCCCTGCTGCGTCATACAGGTCACCAGGGAAGTAGGGGAAAGCCAGCAGTGGCAGACCTCACTCATTTCCCATGCAGCCAACAAGGCCAATCTCTTGGGGTGCATAAGATATTTTGATATAGGCATATAGTGTGTGTTGATCATATCAGGGTAAAGGTATCCATCACCTCAAGCATTTATCCTTTCTTTGTATTACGGACAATCCAGTTATACTCTTAGTTACTTTAAAATGTACAATAAATTATTGTTGACTGTAGTCACCCTGTTGTGCTATCAAATACTAGATCTTATTCATGCTAACTATATTTTTGTACCCATTAACCATCCCCACTTCCCCCCACCCTCTGTACTTTGTTGTTGCAAAACTCAATTATAGGTTCAACCCTTTCCCTTCAGAGGAAGTGATTCCTTAATTTGGAATTTGGAAAATTCTGTCATTGATTATTCTTTTTCTGGTAAATAACTAATAGCATGTTATAATGGTTTAGTATAGATTCTGGTATATTTGTTTACCAACAGTTTCCCTTTTTCTCTAGTTATGTTTAAAAAGAAATTTACTTTAGTTTCTTACTCACTGAGTCAAGTGATACAATGTCTGTAGCTTTCTAGAAAGAGGTGGATTTCCAGTCAGAAAGTGGTGAGAGTTCTGCTCTTCTCTCTGGAGTTAGGGCCTGAAAACTTAAACTTAGCTGTTACCAGAAACAAGTTTGTGTCCAGTAATCACTTTAAATGTTTTTTATTTCCTCTTACCTGTTTTCAGATTCTCGATTCCTGTTTTCTGTTTGTGCTTTCTTTTCTTTGTTTTCCCTTTTCTAATAGGTTTAATTAGTATTTTCTCCCCTTTTAAAAATAAGATTTATTCTGGATATGTTTATTCATTCTGTTTTATTGTTTTCTAATTCATTGTTTTCTTGCGTTATCTTTACTAATTCCTTCTTTCTGCTTTCCTTAGCTTTGTTCTACTATTTTGGTATTTCTCCCCACCTTGAGTTAGATGCTTAATTTATTTTCATTCATTCTTGGTATTTTTTTCCCTATATAAAAGCTATGAATTTTTCTCTGAGCATTGCTTTCATTATATTACATAAATTCTGATATATCTTTAATTGGCTTTCTGGGCAAGGAGTTAAGAGATATTCTACTAACTAAGCAAAGTTGAATTTAAATTACTTGTCCCATTTTGGAAGATGAGTATAGACAATTGAAGTTGTTGGGTATTTCTGAAAAATCATTATATTTGGCCTATAATTTCAACTGCTTAGCCTATTAAAACTTTTAGTGGCATTTCCTGCAAAACTTTTTATTTCATTGTGTTTGTGTGTGCATGTGTGTATGTATATATTTAAAAAACATTTTGCTAGGCTCTTAAGAGTCTTCCAGGCTTTGGTACTAAGCCATGGGAATGATATAACACATAGTCCTCAGTATGAAATAACTCATTCACTTGTAATGGTAGCAGCTACATAAACAGATGATAATAATATCATGGAATATGCATGACAGAGATAGTCTGAGGGAATAACAACCACTAAAAGAGGCCCCAAACCCAGCTTGTGGGTGGGAGTGGGGAGAAAGCTGAACTAGCCTTCTTGGAAGAGATTATATCTAAACTGAATCTTAAAGGTAGGCAGGTAGATGGCAGAAGGGGAGAAACAGTTTACAGAATAAAAACTTGCTTGTGCGTATGTAGGAAAACGAGAGATAGGCTAAGGATGTCACAGGATGGAGAGTCAGCAGAGCCTAGCTAGGAATGAATTTGGGCGAGAAGGCAAGGCCTGGTTCACGGAGAGCTTTCATGCCCTGTGAAGGAACTTGTCCTTTGTTTCATAGATGATGGGGATCCTCTGAGACATAATTGCTTTGCCTTTTAGCTGGACCACTCAGGTAGCTTGAAGAGGATGGATTTGGAGGATGAGGCAGTGTCACTCCTTTTTCCTCCATGCTCGCTGGTGAAGATAATGAGGAACATTGAACTAGCCAACGGTAAAGAAGCAAAGTATTGTGACAAGCCAAAAATTTGATGATAAAATGTAGAGGGACTCAGAATTTACATTAGAGGTTAGACTCTTAAGAAATCTGTCTGGCAAAAACAGAAGCTCATATCCTGTATAGTTACTACTACTCCTGCTGTGATTTAACTTTGTTTATAGCCTAAAACACATAAAAATATCAAACTCTCCCTGCCACATGAGCAGCGGCCACTTCTAAAAATCTTGCAAGCACGGGTATACTTGAAATATAAAGAGATAAATGTTCTCAACTACAACCATTCAACAAATAACTTAAAAATCTGAGCAGAGAGCAGGTCAAATTTAATTCTTTCCCTTGGCCCAAGAGAAGCTGGTTATCTTTTGGAGATGAGATCTTTTGGAAATCTATGTGTATGTCCCTGAAGGCAGGGTTTTCTAGAAACATCTTGCACCTGGGCTGGGGGCAGGAGAAGTGCTGTGGTGGCCAACAGGGTGCTGAGCTTCCCTGTGAAGTCTCACTATCTCTGCCTGACTCCATGCTGGAGGGGAGTGTAGTGCTCTGAAGAGATGCAGCCCTTTGTGGTTATTGCCATTAGTGAACAGAAGAATGTGGTGAATTAGCCCAGCTTTGTGGTGAGAAGTGGGAGGCAGGGAATCAGAGGGAGCGCTGGCCCTCTCCATGCAGGCAAGTGTGAGATTGCAGGACCCAGCTATCATTAGGAGCAACTCCAGCTCTTCCAGCCTGGGAGTTTAATCAAAGGGATAACAGCAGACCACCCAGGTGGGGGCTCCAGTGTGAACGAATGTGCTGTGTCAGTCTCTGCTCCCCAGCCAGCCAGTGCCCGGGATGTGGCCAGGCCTCCTGGAAATGTGCTGACAGATACAGATAGGGGAGGAGATACTTTTTGCTCTTCACATTTTTCATTTGGATGGAGAGTGGGGAAAAAAAAATCCGTTCCATTTCTTTCATTTTTCTTGCTTCTTACCCTGAGACTTCCTTGCCTGGTCCTAGAGAAAGAGAGATGCAGAGGTACATAACGCTTGGTTCACAGCAGTTAAACTCTTTCAGTCTCTCTTTACAAAGGAAATCGTTATCATTTCTTCTGCTTCAGCAGCTACCACTGTAAGGGTCCACAATGGACCTTGAGTGAATCTCAATTTCAGATATTCCAAATGAAGAGAAACGTAGCTAAATCTTTGAAATGGTTACAAATGTTCTCTAGGATTGAGGCCGATGGCACCCAGTTTATCACAAGCTTCACCAATTGGCACTGGAAACTCTTTCTGCCTCCTTAGTTTATCTAGACACATTTGAACTTATGTACATTTGTGCTCGGATTTTGTGGTTGTTTGCTAACTCTAGTTCCTTTAGTTTCATATTCTTTCTTAGTAGAAAAAGTTGTTGTTCTTTTTACCATATACAATATTCTTTCCCATTTCTAGAAGCAGAAAAAGGTAAATAGAAAAAGGCACAAACTTTTGAGTCAGCAAGACCTTGGACAAGTTGTTTAACATCCCTGTGCCTTGATTTCCTCATCTGTAAAATGGGGTAGTTTTGGTATCAAGACCAGTTCTTATCTTGGCTACTTGTGCCTCTCTGTTCCAGGACCCGGCTCTAGTTGATCTGATCTAATTTACTAGCTTTTCTAGGTCTCAAGTCTTGAAGCTCTCATTTTCTTTAGTTCCTGGCCTACTGCATGATCTCTTGTTTTAAAATAGCCTTTGTTTTACTCTGCCACCCCTTCAAACTCATCTTCCTTGTACTGCCAAACTTCTTTTAAAATAACACCCCCTTGTTGGCTCTAGTCTCCGTCCTGCCCCTCCACCCCCGCACACTTGCTCTTGCAGTCTGACTTCATCTCTTACATTTGTCCATCTCTCTCTCAAAGGGCACTCATGACCTCAGAATTGCCAACTTCAGTCACTGTTTTTACTCTTCTTCCTTTAGCATGTGGCTATTATTAACTGCTTCTTAGGTGAAAATTTCCCTTAGCTTTTCTAACCCTTCAGTAATTCCTCTGAGAGATCATTCCTTCCGCTCTCCCTGAAAACTAGATTCCATTTTCAACATGTTTTTCAGAGCCACTGGCATATAGACCTTAGGTGTATAAAGTTGATCATAGCAGAGTGGCTCTGGTTGAAGAAGGTGGAGTGGCCCCTGGGCATCTGCTTCTCCCTGGTCTTTTTGGATCCTCCAGCATATCTCTGAATTCTAGACTGCAATCCTCAGAACTTTTTTTTCCATAGTTTCCCCTGGAGTAAAGTTCCTTTTCCTATGATTTCATCCTGGAACTTCTCTGTAGATTTCTCCCAAATATATATCTTTAGTTTGAGCCTCCTTGCTGAGAGTCACATCCAAATTTCCACCTGTGAGACATTTCCACCTAACTATATTGCACAACATTCAAAATACTTGATGTATTTTGAGCATATTTTGAAAATACTCAGAAAAGTCTTAAACATATTTAAAACTGTTATTTGCCTCTTTTTGTTCTGCTCTATATTAGTGACATTGCAATTCTTGGAATTCTAGAATCCCAGGGAATTTAGGAATGGAGCCATTGGTTTATCAGTGCCTCTCTTCACTTCCTCATTCTATGTCCAGGCAGTTGTCAAGATTCTACAGTGTCTCTGATACCTATCCTGTTTTTCACTTTTCCATTTACTGTCCTGCTTAAGACCTTTATTATCTCTTGGATGGACAGCTGCAATTACCTTTTCACTGGTTTCTTGGCCAGTCTCTTCCTGTTCACCCTAGTCTTTGCTTTGCTCTGAAAGATTCTTTTTTTGTTTTTTTTTTGAGATGGAGTCTTACTCTGTTGCCCAGGCTGGAGTGCTGTGGCGCACAATCTCAGCTCACTACAATCTCTGCCTCCCAGGTTCAAGTGATTCTTCTACCTCAGCCTCCCAAGTAGCTGGGATTACAGATGCCTGCCACCATGCTGGGCTCATTTTTGTATTTTTAGTAGAGATGGGGTTTCACCATCTTGGCCAGAGTGGTTTCAAACTCCTGACCTCAAGTGATCCATCCACTTCGGCCTTTCTTTTTTTTTTTTTTTTTTTTTTTTTTTTTTTTGAGACGGAGTCTTGCTCTGCCACCCAGGCTGGAGTGCAGTGGCCGGCTCTCAGCTCACTGCAAGCTCCGCCTCCCGGGTTCACACCATTCTCCTGTCTCAGCCTCCCGAGTAGCTGGGACTACAGGCGCCGCCTCGTCGCCCGGCTAGTTTTTGTATTTTTAGTAGAGACGGGGTTTCACCGTATTAGCCAGGATGGTCTCGATCTCCTGACCTCGTGATCCGCCCGTCTCGGCCTCCCAAAGTGCTGGGATTACAGGCTTGAGCCACCGCGCCCGGCCACTTCGGCCTTTCAAAGTGCTGGGAATTCAGGTGTGAGCCACCGTGCCCAGCCATAATGGATTCTTTCATAAATCACAAGTCTCATCATGGTACTCTTCTGCTTAAGAATCTCAAGGGCCTTTCAGTTGTCTATAATGGGAGACCCAGGCTATTAAGTGTGATTCAAAGCCTTTATTTAGAATCCGGCTCCAGGCTACTTTTCCAGCCTGTCTCCCTCCTATCACACATGTTTTAGTGCAGCTCAACTAGAGTTTCTGTTAGTCTCCATGCCTTATGCTATCTCCTCATGGAAAATGTTCCCCAGTCACCATGTCTAATCTGGGCATCTGTCCAGGCTCAGTGTAGATGCCACTTCACTCATATGCACACTGTTTCACTCATCACACTAGATATGTCAAGATAGCTGTCTCTTTTAACAGACAGTGAACTCCTTGAGGGCAGTGTCCTTTGCTGCCTCAACACCTGACTCATTGATAGTCCTCCAAAAATGTGCTGATTCGACTGGACTACAAGGTAATTCATTGAGAATTGAATCATGTCCATTTTTTCACCAGTTTTTCCCCAGCTTACTAGATATTAGTAGTATGCACTCAATACGTATTTTTTAAATAAATATGTAAATGAAGAACCCTCTGCTGCCTCAGCCAGAAGTCATCTTTCTATTCTCTGTGCTCCTTAAGTCCTTCATTACTTTTTATAACAGATCTATTGTAATTATTTTGCATCTTTTCTTTCCTGTTTTGCACTGAACTACATGATGCAGTTCTTTCTAACGCATCACCTAGCGCAAGGCCTTGCACTTGGCAGTCATCACATGCTTGCTAAATTGAAAATTCCTTTTTTACATTTTGTAGGTTTTTATATTTTCTTTAAAAACAATTGATGGCTGGATGCAGTGGCTCACTCCTATAATCCCAGCACTTTGGGAGACCAAGGTGGGTGGATCGCTTGAGCTCGGGAATTCTAGGCCAGCCTGGGGAGCATGGCAAAACCCAACTCCACAAAAAAAAAAAGACAAAAATGAGACAGGTGTGGTGGCGCGTGCCTGTAGTCCCAGCCACTCCGAAGGCTGAAGTGGGAGGATTGATTGAGCCCAAGAGGTCAAAGCTGCAGTGCGCCATAACTACACCACTGCACTCCAGCTTCGGCTACAAAGTAAGGCCCTGCGTCAAAATTTTTTCATTGATACGACCATACCTGCCCTTCATAATTAAGCAGTTGACATTAATCAGATGCTTACTTTGTACTAGGCATTGCGCCTAGGACTTTATATGCATTATCTCTTTAACCCTAATGAGGTGTAGGTACTTACTTTTTACCAATTAAGATGAAGAAATAGAAGCTGGTAGGGTAAGTGACTGCTAATGTCACACCGATGGCAGGCTACTGTGCTAAGACTCAAACTCAGCTCTATCTGACTCTATATTCTTTACCTCAGTGTTTTTCTGCTTCTTTCGGTGTGAATAAGGACTCAAACCTCTCATTAGGTGAGAGTGACTGAACTTCACCCTGTGAGCATGTTGTTCCATGATGTTGCTACAGAGTTGTAGCCAAGCCTATATTTGTTCCTGCTCAGAGAAAGGAGGAGTTAAACTTTCTGTTTTCTTGATTTGAAATGCTTCTCCAGTTCTTGAAGCAGCTTGCAAAACATGTGGCTCTGTTGAGAATTATCAGTTATTTGTTGGGCAAACTCCTCATCAGATTATTTTATGGTATAGTCAACTGATTCTTCAAGCAGGCAAAACTCAGCCTTGTTAATCACTAGAGATGCAATAAGAATAGATCTACTTATGATGGCAACAGCAACTCCCCTGTCAACACACAAAATCTACATGTATAAATTGGAAACAGTACGAAGAGATTTGGCCATTTTGTCAGGTTTCCCAGGAATGTCTCTGGCAAATCTTGATCTGGAACTCTGTCTGGATTTTGGAACACTAAATGTCTATATGTATACATATATTATGGAAATGATGGCACTCAACAGAAAGAGAAGATATGCCAAGAGAATTTAGTGCTGAGGTATTGGAACTGCAGAGATTTCCTGCTTTTCCTGACACTCTTTAAACTATGATCAACATTTAACCCTTCTTTCCTGGTGATTGGAGTGTGAATTTCTTGAGATTTATTTTATCAGCATCCAGGAGTTGAAGAAGGAATTGAATTGTTGCTGGTGATTTAATATATGCTTGTGAAGTGCTTTTGGGGACTGTTCAAAATATAACTGTTTAAGAATAGTTCTTTTCATTTTTCTGATTGAATATATTCTCTAATATTTCTCCATTGGTGAAAATCTTGTAATTGGTGCAGATCTGGCACTTTTGGTTTTCCTCTTCTTTTACCTTGAGTGAAACAGATCTTGGTCCACTGATATTTCCTATTCCAGGATTACCTTTTACTCTAGCAAAACAGATGAAAACAAGTCAGGAGCGACTAGGCACAGCATTTTCCTGTTCCAGATCATTCAGATCCCCATGGCTGCAGGAATCAAAGCTATGGCATGTTCAGTTGATCCAGTCATGTTCTTTTTTTCTTATTTTTTAAAATTTTTATATAGAGATGAGGTCTCACTATGTTGCCCAGGCTGGTCTCGAACTCATGGGCTCAAGTGATCCTCCTGCCTTGGCCTCCCATAGTGCTGGATTATAGGTGTGCGCCACCATGCCAAGCTGATCCAGTCAGATTTTGATATATCTATATATATCAGGATATATAATGTTATATATATTTTATATATATATTAAAGAATGTACATATATATTCTTTATATATGAACACCACAGAGAACATTATTTTTAAATGACAGTGAGGTAGTTTTGAGGATAATATGAATGCACATTTAGACAAATTTATCCTTTTATCAGTAGAAGTGATTCTTAACCTTTTTGGATTCGGAAATCCTTTGGAGAATTGAATTAAAGCTTTGTTCCTCCTCCTGAAAAAAATGTACATTCGAACTTACAAATTTGCATTAATTTCTAAGGGTTCAAACACCCTCACCCTCAATCAGGCTCTGTCTTCATGCCCATGCCCCATGGGTCTCTAAGTTAATATCTCCTGAAAATGTTTAGGTAGTATATAACCATTAATATCAACAATTTGGCCCAAACTCCAAATCCGTGAGTATCTTTGTTTTATACATTCTCTGTGTATTTCAGTGATAGCCCCACATTAGGCTATAATATCCATGAAGGCAAGGATTTGGGGGTTATTCATATATCACGGTGTTACATATTTTGGGGGGTACATGTGATATTTAGATACATGTATACAATGTGTAATGATCAAGTCAGGGTAATTGGGATATCCATTGCTTCAAAGATTTATCTTTTCTTTGTGTTGGGAACATTAACAAGTCTTCCCTTGTGACTATTTTGAGATATACAATAAATTGTTAACTGCAATTTTCCCACTGTACTTTCAAATACTAGAACTTACTCATTTTATCTAACTGTATTTTTGTACTCATGAATCAATATCTCTTTTCCCTCCCCTTCCTTTTTCCTCTATTCTCTATATCCATGAAATCCACTCTCTTAGTTCCCACATATGAGTGAGAACATGCAATTTTTGTGTTTCTGTTCCTCACTTATTACATTTAACATAATGACCTCCAGTTCCATCCATGTTCTGCAAATGACAGAATTTCATTCTTTTTATGGCCGAGTTATATTCCTCTATGTATATATATGTCACTTTTTAAAAATCCATTTATCTGTTGATGGACGCTTAGGTTGATACCCAGCAGTGGGATTGCTAGATCATATGGTTGTTGTATTTTTAGCTTTTTGAGGAACCTCTATACTGTTTTCCATAATGACTGTGCTATTTGACTGTTTTTTGTCATTGTTTTATCCTCAATACTCAAAAGAATGCCAAGCCCAGAGTAGGTGCCTGATAAATATTAGTTTGAATTAGTAAAATAATCTTAGGAAACACCATTCCTAGACCTCCTCAGACAAGAATTATCTAAAATTTTTCTGGACCTGCTATAATGAGGAAATTGAACTATGGCAAGATTATAAACTGCATGGGGAATGCTATGCTACCAGTTACTCCCATGTTAAACTCTTATTAACTAAATTATCTTCTCTCTCTCTCTCTCTCTCTCTCTCTCTTTCTCTCTCTCTCTCTTTGTTTTTCTTTTTGAGACAGGATCTTGCTCTGTCACCCAGGCTAGAGTGCCACCCAGGCTGGATTACAGTGGTGTGATTATGGCTCCCTGCAGCCTTGAATTCCCAGGCACAAGTGATCCTCCTACCTCAGCCTCCCAAGTAGCTAGGACTACAGGCATGCACCACCATGCCTAATTTTTTAAATTATATTTTGTAGAGATGGGGTCTCTTATATTGCCCAGATTGGTCTTGAATTTTTGGCCTCAAGTGATCCTCCCACCTCAGCCCCTCAAAGCACTGGGATTACACACACGAGCCACTGCACCCGACCCTAAATCTTTAGTGCTTAATTTTCTTCTCCATTTCGATAAATAAGATGCATGAAATTTGCAGACATCCTTAGTGAACGTAAGATTAGTTTGATTCCATTGCAAATGGTTTCTTAGGCCTTTGCAGTTTCAGTGCCGTGAGGAAATAAATATACACATTGTGTGCACAAGGCACAAAATCTGTATGTCAAAGCTGTTATTTTATCCATTTAAGATCAAGCAAAAATCATCTCTAAAATTATTCAGGGCACAGCAAGAGTAACACATCTCTCACTCTAGTCACTGATCATGTTATTTCCCTGAATTCTAAAGCAGTCCCTCCCTTCCTTGTGGCCCAGGCAAAAACAGGTAATTTGGAACTCCTAATTTCCTTGATAGCCTTGCAGAGACATTAACCAGTTTTCTACTCAACTGGTGAAACTAGCTGCTAACTGGAGGCGGTGGGGGGCAGGGAGGTGAGAGGGAGAAATGGAGGGGTGGGGAGAGAGAGAGAGAGAGTGCGCGTGTGTGTTTTTGTGTGTGTGTGTGTGGTGTGTGTGTGTGTGTGTGTGTGAGAGAGAGAGTAGAAGGGTCTTCAACCAAGGTTCTCATATAGCATGGCTCTGTCAGAACCTATGAGCAAGCTTACTGTTGTCTATTAGATCAAGGACAGAATCATTAGTCTAACATTCATGGGCCTCCCCAAGCTGTTTATCTGTCTGTCCCTATCTTCTATCACTTGAAGCTTTTGCTGAATTAGACTACTTTCTCTAAGATGTTCTCCCTGCTTGTCTGTCTCTGCATTTTTACTTAGGATTTTTCTTTCCTCCTACCTATTATTTTAGGCCCAGCTCAGATGCCATTTTTTAATTTCTTTAGCTCTTCTTTTATGGCACTTACTACATTCTGGAGGTCTTAAATACTGCTTTTTGTCTAACAATCTTGTCTGACCTAGTAATTATAAATTCCAACACGGCTTGAGGGCAGGGAAGGGCCACGTTTTTATCTGCACATGCGTTAGCACTTTCCTCAAGGCTTTGCCTGTGATAGGCAATACAGCACTTATATCTTTGAGGTTTGGACTTCTTTTAAGCATTCGAGACTGATGCATTTTGAGAGCATGCAGCATTGATATAGCTAGGCTTGTCTTCAAACCCTCTTCATATACCAAAAGGTTATGTGTGTGGGTGGTTGGTGGGTATATTCTAAGAATCAACAGGGAAGCTCCATCATATTTTAATTATAGTGCTGGCAGCAGCACGACTTTTAACAAACAACAGTAACAAGCAGTAACACTTGGGCGGGCCAGCCACCGGAAATTGGCCTCTTTCTCGGGGTTTCTCCTACCCCCTTTTCAATCCATCACCTGTATTTATTCCTGCTATAATTTAAACACCTGTCTAGATGGTATGCCTGCAATGTGTCCCTACCCCACACATTCAGATATTTGCTCACCTGCCTTATTCGGAAGGTTGGCTCTAAAATAAACAGTGATTTGGTACTAAAGGAAAAACGCACTGAGGTCACTGTGGCAATGGACATGAGGCAGGGAATGGGAGTGGAACATCTGGATAAGCTGCTCCAGGAGAGTGGGAGCAAAGGAAGAGGAAAAGCAGGAGGGGGAGGAGGAGGTGGAGGAGGAGAGCAAGGGGTGAAACATCTGCCAAGCAGGCCCCAAAGCTTAGGTGGAGGTAGGATCTTGTGACCAGATTTCCCACAGGCAGTTATTCACTTAGCAGCAGCCAGCTAGAGAGAGGCAGGGGCAGAGACATATGGAACAAGTTGATTGTTTTTAGGCTTAAATTTCTTGTTTTTTGTTTTTTTGTTTTTTTGTTTTTACCACTATTTCTCAGGGCAGCATAGCAAGTAATCTTGGAATTTTCTGAAGTTTGTCCTAAGCTGTTTTGTCCACTTTTGCATTCTTGGCATATTTAATGATTACTCATTTTAATGTTTGCGCATCTGAACAACATTGAGAAATAGTAAAACCTTAAAGTTGCTAATGAAACTATTTTCCCTTCTCATTCCCCTTTATTGTTTTGTAACTTCTCTTCACCCCATCAAAGGCATTTCTGCTGTTTTTTGGAAAATCCCCTGCCCCTGAGCTTTGTGGAGGAGAGGAAACATTGAATGGTTCCTTTTGCCCGTTCTCTCCTTTCCTTGTCTACCATTCCTGGTAACAAGTGCTTCTCAAACTTTACAATGCAAGTAAGTTTCTCGTGAATCTTGAAAATGCAAATTTTGGTTCAGTGCAGCTGGGGCTGGGGCTGGGGCTGGGGCTGGGCCAAGATTCTGCATTTGTAATATGCTCCCGATAATGCAGGTGCTCTTGGTCCAGAGACCGAATTCTAAATCACAAGGCTCAATGGTACCAGGCAGTGAGGTAACACAGTGATTTAAACTACAATACTGGGACTGGGCGTGGTGGCTCACGCCTGTAATCCCAGCACTTTGGGAGGCCAAGGCGGGCAGATCACGAGGTCAGGAGATCGAGACCATCCTGGCTAACACAGTGAAACCCCATCGCTACTGAAAATACAAAAGATTAGTTGGGTGTGGTAGCGGACACCTGTAGTCCCAGCTACTCAGGAGGCTGAGGCAGGAGAATGGCGTGAGCCCGGGAGGTGGAGCTTGCAGTGAGCCGAGATTGCGCCACTGCACTCCAGCCTGGGTGACAGTGAGACTCCATCTCGAAAAAAAAAAAAAAGAAAAAAAACGTACAAGATTGGGAGAATTTCATCAGGCCGACCAGGAATTGAATCCAGGGGCTGACACATAACAATTATTTGGTCTTGAACAAGTTATTTTATCTCTCAACCTCAGTTTCCCCATCTATCTGTCTTGAAGACTAAATAAGTTAATATATATAAAATATGCTTAGCGCATTTCCTAGAACAAGCTCTGTGTGTGTGTGTGTGTGTGTGTGTGTGTGTGTGTTTGAGACAGGGTCTTGCTCTGTTATCCACGTTGGAGTGCAGTGGTGTGTTCTCAGCTCAGTGCAGTCTCCACCTCCTGTGCTCAAGTAATCCTTCCCACCTCAGCCTCCCTAGTAGCTGGGACTAGAAGTGTGCACCACCACACTCAGCTAATTTTTATATTTTTAGTGGAGACAGGGTTTCACCATGTTGCCCAGACTGGTCTCCAAATCCTGGGGTCCAACAATCTACATGCTTTGGCCTCCCAAAGTGCTGGGATTACAAGTGTGAGCCACCGTGCCTGGCCCAAACTGTTTATTGAATTTAGCCGTCATTAGTATTAATATAGTTTTGTTGTTGTTATTACTGTTGCTGTAGTGGATCTAAAACGTAGCATATTAAAACTGGTTACAGTAGAACATTTTAAAGGTCCAAATTCGGACTTATAAGCTTCTTACGTGTATATACTTGTGTTTTTCATGTACAGATGCTGATTACCATTACCAACAGGGCCAGCAGGGCATGTTCTTTGAGTCATGGTTTCGATTAAAAAAAAAAAAAAAAAAAAAAAACGCTATAGGTTTTAAACTATCTCCTGTCTGTTTTCCAGACCTGTTTGTGACCAATAACGTGAATTCGTAGGTTGGCAAGCCTAGATTTAATAGCATAGACACTAGTTATTATCCCAGAGTAGCCAACTGGCCCAATGACTATGACCTCCACTTTAATATCCTAATATAGGTTGAGTGTCCCTAATTTAAAAATCCAAAATGCTCCAAAATTTGAAATTTTTTGAGCCACCTACATGATATTTCAAGTTTTCAGATTTGGGATGCTCAATTGGTATAATGCAAATATTCTAAAATACAAAAAAATCTGAAATGCAAAACACTCTTGGTCCTAAGTCTTTCTGTGAAGGGACAGTTAACCTGTAATACTAACAAAAATGGTGAGCCAGTGATTGATTTGTGAGTGGTGCTGCCTCTTCATGTACTGCAAGCCTGTTCTTTTAAAAAATTATTTAGCAGTGAAATGTTGATCATCGTTGTGTATCAGGCACCTGTAAGTGCTCTTTATCACTTTCTCTTCATCTGATCAAAGCTGGTTTTGTTATGTTATTTGGAGGAATGTAGATGGATAGAGAAGTGGATGTAGCCTGATGACATTTATGATCGCCATCTTTCTGTCCTGTTAGGGAGGAAACCTCCAGGTATGAACCCTAATTGGCTTGTAGACTTTATTAAGGTCTCATCCGATACTGGGAGATTTTCCCTGCCCTTAGGTCTTCTCTAGGCAGGACAAGGTAGTTCTAGAGCCAGAATTGATGCTTAGATTCATTTTTGTTCAGTGACTCCTTCTGCCCATTCTGGAAAAAAGTGGAAGCTGTAAAGAAAGACCAGAGGTTTTCTTTCTTAATTTAATCTAGAGATAATTTGCTTGGTGCAAACTAGTAAGGTGTAAATCTGTGTACATAACATTTAGCCAGATCTGATTGAGAGTCTAGAGCTGTGCTGTGCAATAAGGTAACCACTAGCTACATCTGCCTTTTAAATTTTAAATTATGTAAAGTTTAAAATCCAGTTCCTCAGTCATACCAGGCATATTTCACATGCATAGTAGTCACATGTGGCTCGGGGTTACTGTATTGAACAGTGCAGATTGCAGAGCATTTCCGTTATCACAGATCATTCTAGAAGATAGAAAATGATTTATTTCGCTTGTTTTTCTGATTGGTCAGTAATGGCTACTTGGAGAAATGTGTAAAGAAGATTCTGAGACCGTATCCAAGTCAGCCCCAAGTTGCTTGATTATGGTTAGCAATATGTGTCCTAGGAAGAGAGAGCTGGGTGAGGGATGGGGGTGTTAGCTGTGGCACATGTGCTGAGTGTGTTCTAGACAAAAAGTCCACAAGGCTAAGAATAGAGTATTTAATCTAGAGGGGCAGGTTATTATCATTTGGTAGGAACAGGTTTTCTGTTTTCTTTTAGCAGGAATCCTTTAGAGAGAAAGGTGAGAAGCTTTTAAAGTTTTCTCATTCCTTGTATAGTCTCTCATTTAAGTAGCAGTCACTTTTGCTGTTTCTCAAATTAACAATGATACTTTGCTTTTGCATAAAACGAAATCACAGTGGCTGCCACTTCTTGGTTGATCCATCACATCAGGAATGGTTTTTATGTGAATAAACATAACCCTCCAGTAATCCAAAAGTAATTTCATGATCAAGTCACTTTTTACCTGCCAAGAAACAAAACTGGCCGAGGATGTTTTTTCTTTGTTTTGCTTCTTTAATATCTTCTGATGAAAGATAACAAGTGGGAAGTAAAATCAAAGGGAAAGAAGGAAAAGCTGATACAGTTTTGTCAATCTCTGTATAATCACTGTTTTAAGAATTTGAGGTCTGTAACTGATATTTTAAAAATCTCTAATAAGTAAGGGTAACTAGGATTGTTTTCCTACTAGTTTCCAAACTAGAAAATAGATTTTTAAAACTAGAGTACCAGTTCTGCAACTTTTATGTGACTTTGAGCAAATTACTTATCATAACCTCTCTGAGCCTTCATTTCTCCACTTGTGAAATGGTGTGGAACAGTATCTACCTCTGTGAATAATGAGTAAGGACTAAGTGAAATATAAAACCCAGAGTGCCTGACACCACTACTGTAAGGACTCAAATGTTAAACCATATTATTTGGGAAAAGTAGACCACATGCACTGGAAGGTGAACACTCTCTGTTCTATATTGGCCCTGAGACTTAGTGACTGTTGACTAGTTGTTTACCCTCTTTTGACTTTGGCTTCCCCTTTTGTAAAATGGGTAACAGTAGAACCTATTACAAAGGGATTGCTCGGGGTTAAATGAGATAATGCACATCAAGATCATACAAGCATCCAGCACTTTGGGAGGCCAAGGCAGGTAGACCACTTGAGATCAGGGGTTACCAGCCTGGCCAACATGGTGAAACCCTGTCTCTACTAAAAATACAAAAATTAGCCAGCCGTGGTGTCAGATCCCTGTAATTCCAGCTACTCGGGAGGCTGAGGCAGGAGAATCACTCGAACACAGGAGGTAGACGTTGCAGTGAGCCAAGATTACGCCACTGCACTCCAACCTGGGTGACAGAGTGAGACTCTGTCTCAAAAATAAATAAATAACTAAAAATAAAAATAAAAAATAATGCAAGGGCATTGCGCATAATGAGTGTTCCATAAATGTTAACTGTTAAGATGCATATGATGATGTTTAAATTAGGGGCAGTCTTGCCAAAGGATAGGTTTAATAAATCTTTTATCTCCTCTCCTTTGCATTCACTAAACTCCAAATAATACCACTTATACTAAACATGGTAAAGTGTGCACATTGTTTATTGATATTCCCCTATAAATTATTAAGCCTCCTTTGTTAAGTTTTTGGCACAACTAAAGCAGTAATTGGAGAAGCTATTATCATAAAGACCTTTCTCACCGTAGTTTTTCTACAAGTTTCAAGATCATGTCTAATATAAAAGATCTGATGATCAAATCAGGGCAGGAAAGCAGAGGAGTCAGTGTGGGGCAGGAGTGAGTTCAGGAGTACAGGGAGTCTGATTCGTTGTCTGAAGGCCTGACCTACATTGTCCTTAGGATATGGGAGGAAGGACAAAGCATTTCAGAGAAACTAGTGGCCGGAAAAGTTACTACCATAATTTGCTACTATATCTTCCCTGTCCTTTTTTTTTTTTTTTTTGAAACGATAGTCTCACTCTGTCGCCAGGCTGGAGTGCAGTGGTGCGATCTTGGCTCTCAGTGCAGCCTCCACCTCCTGGGTTCAAGCGATTCTCCTGCCTCAGCGTCCCGGGTAGCTGGGACTACAGGCGCACGCCCAGCTAATCTTCTATTTTTAGGAGAGATGGCGTTTTGCCATGTTGGCCAAGATGGTCTCGATCTCTAGACCTTGTGATCCACCCACCTCGTTCTCCCACAGTGCTGGGATTACAGGTGTGAGCCACCGAGCCCGGCCTTTTCTTTGCCTTTTAGTCAGCATATGCCCTTCTTCTCCCCCTTGTAGAAGCAGTAGGGGACAGAAATGGTAAGTCATGTATGGCCAGTGAGGCTTTCTTCCAAAGACTGGTCCACACTGGAGGGTGCAGCCTCCACAGACACTGGGATTTGCTCCTGACCTATGGAAAACAATTTTCTTTCCAAGAAAAGTATTTTTAGTCCTTTGGTGTGAAGACACAGTCCTGAACTGTTTTCACTTATTGAATTCTATAACTAGGAAAGAAACACTATACTCTTGCTAAAAATGACCTTTTTTCTTTCAGAATTTTAAGGAAAAAAAAATCATAATTCATTTGTAGTTTCAAAATTATTAGGTACTTAGAACATTTTATAGCAAAACATTTTCCTTGGAATTTACATTTCCAGTCTGATGACTTTCACCACTGTTCTCTAGTGTCTCATGATCAAAATCCTGCATTCAGATTTGTGTCTTCTCTCTTCAACAGTCCCAGTGCATCTTACTTTGAAATGCTTCTCAGAGCCATTCTTTCCTTTCCCTTTCCCTTACCCGTTCCCTTACCCTTTTCCTTTCCCTTTCCTTTCCTTGAGACGGAGTCTCGCTCTGTCGCCCAGGCTGGAGTGCAGTGGCACAATCTCGGCTCACTGCAAGCCCCTTCTCCTGGGTTCATGCCATTCTTCTGTCTCAGCCTCCTGAGTAGCGCCACCACGCCTGGCTAATTTTTTTGTATTTGTAGTAGATTCGGGGTTTCAGTGTGTTAGCCAGGATGGTCTTGATTTGATCTCGTGATCCACCCACCTGCCTTGGCCTCCCAAAGTGCTGGGATTACAGGTGTGAGCCACCTTGCCCGGCCCCATTCTTTCTTTTCTGATTCCACTACCACTGCCCAGGTTTTAAATACATCTATATTTGCCATAACTACTTTAAAATAATTTTTTACGGCCAGGCGCGGTGGCTCAAGCCTGTAATCCCAGCACTTTGGGAGGCCGAGACAGGCGGATCACGAGGTCAGGAGATCAAGACCATCCTGGCTAACACGGTGAAACCCCGTCTCTACTAAAAAATACAAAAAACGGCTGGGCGCGGTGGCTCAAGTCTGTAATCCCAGTACTTTGGGAGGCCGAGAGGGGCGGATCACGAGGTCAGGAGATTGAGACCATCCTGACTAACACAGTGAAACCCCGTCTCTACTAAAAAATACAAAAAACTAGCCGGACGAGATGGCGGGCACATGTAGTCCCAGCTACTCGGGAGGCTGAGGCAGGAAAATGGCGTGAACCCGGGAGGCGGAGTTTGCAGTGAGCCGAGATCCGGCCACTGCACTCCAGCCCGGGCGACAGAGCGAGACTCCGCCTCAAAAAAAAAACAAAAAAACTAGCCGGGCGAGGTGGCGGGCGCCTGTAGTCCCAGCTACTCGGAGGCTGAGGCAGGAGAATGGCATAAACCCGGGAGGCGGAGCTTGCAGTGAGCTGAGAACCGGCCACTGCACTCCAGCCCGGGCGACAGAGCGAGACTATGTCTCAAAAAAAAAAAAATTTTTTTATTATAAAAGGTAATACATGCCCAGTTTAGAAAATCTGGAGAATAAAGATAAGGAAGAAAATCAGTCGTAATTCAGAAATAAATGCTACTTATAGTCTGGATTTT
This sequence comes from Trachypithecus francoisi, assembly GCF_009764315.1. NCBI lineage: Eukaryota > Metazoa > Chordata > Mammalia > Primates > Cercopithecidae > Trachypithecus > Trachypithecus francoisi. The sequence continues at coordinate 31,410,223 of NW_022681468.1, read as the reverse complement.
TATTTCTAGTCTTCAGGAGTGTCTGTTCACTTGTGTTTGTGTATGTATATGTTTAAAGAAATTTGGATCAACTCTATACAGTTTCATATTGTGATTTTTACTACCATGATTTTTTTTTTACTTGAGATATTAGCATGTTCCTATATCATTATTATTATTATTATTTTTTGAGATAGAGTTTCGCTCTGTCGCCCAGGGTCAAGTGCAGTGGTGTGATCTCTTCTCACTGCAACCTCTGCCTCCCAGGTTCAAGCAATTCTCTTGCCTCAGCCTCATGAGTAGCTGGGACTACAGGTGCCCGCCACTACACCTGGCTAATTATTATTATTATTTTTTTTTTTTTTAGTGGAGACGTGGTTTCACCATGTTAGCCAGGCTGCTCTCGATCTTCTGACTTCGTGATCCACCCGCCTTGGCCTCCCAAAGTGTTGGACTTACAGGCGTGAGCCACCGCACCCGGCCTGTTTTTCAAAAAATGTTAATGCATACGTAATAATGTCTTACTTAGGGCAAAATTTATTTAACAATATTGTTAGCCATTTAGATCTTCTTTTTCAGTATTGAAAACAATGCCTGATTTTCGGTATTCACAGTATAGTGTAGTGAGTAAGAACATGGGCTTTGACAGTTGAAAAACTATGGTTCGAATTCTCGTTCTGCCATTTATTTCTAGGTCTCAATGCAATCATAGTCTTCAGTTTCCTTCTTGTAAAATGAGTATTATTATGGTACTTACCAACAGACTTGTGGCGATTTAAATGAGATGTGTGCGACTTACTCATTTACACATAGCTTGGCGCATAATGAGTTCTAATAAATATTGACTGCTATTATGATAGTCACCTGTCATTAATCATCTGCAATTGTTTTGTTGTTTAGTTCCCAGAAGCTAGATTGTAGTATCCAAGTGTACACATATTGTAATATATTTTAATAAGATATTGCCAATTGATTTCTAGGAAGATTCTACCAGTTTGTAGTCACACAAGTAGTATAAGTACCTATTTTCACCGTTTGCCATTATTGGATACTGTCTTTTTAAATATTGTATACCAAAGTGATATGAAAAAATGGTGTCTTGTAACTTGCATTTCTTTGTAGTTTGCATCTTTCTTATAATTTACATTTACCAGTAGAAATGATGACTAGTTTTACATGTTTAATTGGCTAATTGTATTCCTCCTTTGTACATTATGTATTGAAGTCCATGACTATTTTTCTCTTAACCATCTTTTTTCTTTCTAAATCAGTGGATTCTTTGTGCATTATAATAATTAATGTTATTTATAACTGAAATTTACTGAGCATTTAGAACATACAGATAAGGAAACAAGGGCAGAAAATACTAGTTTACCTAGTTTCTTTGAACATTGTCTACTCAGTAGATTCTTGCTGTTTTGGTTATTCGTCTTTGTTTTTCATAGCACCCAGCACAGTCCAGTGCCCTGCACTTAGTAGGAGCAACGTAAATGCTTGTTAATTTATATTGACACTGACCACCCTCACTTCTGCTCTTTGTGCACAGGAGCCATTCCTTCCTGGGTGCCTTTGTCACAGCCACAGCTTCAGCTCAGAGGGGTCAGCATCTGTTGGCCTTGACTTGATTTTGCCTATATGTTGTTAATGATTCTTTTTAAAAACTCTGTAAAGTCAGGTCATTTCCCTCGCTTTATTTCTAGGTGACAAACTTGAATTTGGCCACTGGCATCATAAACAGAAGCAGTGCTTCAACTCCCCCCACCCTCCGACCCATCATCAGCCCTAGTGGCCCTACGTGGTTGCTGCAGTCGGACCCTCAAGCTCCTGAGGATCACTCCAGCCCTCCCGGAAGCAGGTATGTGAAGGGCCCTGCAATGAGCGTTTGGGTAACACAGGGATAGCCTTTGTCCCAAGCAAGCCATTCCCACCTTGAGTTCTGTATGGAGATAGCACTAAGGCATATGCCCTTTCTTCACCTGCCTCGATCCTCTGGTACCTAAGAGAGCTTCATTTTATTTGTAAGACAGTTTTCAGGCATATCAAATGAAAAGGACGTTTCTGAGATAGCTAAGACAATCACTTGGGATAAAAGAGCAAGAATTTATACTAGTGTAATCCTTGCTTATAGTCAACATTTTAATGTGCCAACTTTTGGCACTTTGTCCTTGTCTCTTAATTTTTTTTATATACCGTGTGTTTTTTATAGTTTTTTTATACTACATTGTGTTTCAGTAACTTTACACTCTGTTCTTTTGAAGGACGTATTTGTTTTTTACTTTTTTATCTCGTGTCATATCATTGAACTCAAACAACCTCCCTGAACAATGCTCATTTGGGAAGTGGGGAGGAAATTTCCTTCATGTAGTTGAGAGATGTGGCTATAGATAAAATCCAAGTAGCTTCTGGCCATAATGTAAGCAACTTCCAAATTAAAAAAGAAACCACTGTATTGAATTCTGGTCTTGCTGTGTGTTTTAATTACCCCTGTATAAAAAAAGAAAAAACCAAAAACAAAAACGTAAGAAATGGATTTCCAGCACATCTTGCTTTAATGCCTATTAGGTATGGATTAAATTGCATCAGTTCCTGAGTTGAATGAGCTAGAGAGAAATGTGACTGTTACAATGAAGTATTTTGACCAGCTGAGATATTGTTCCCTCCATTCAAAGAAGGTCTACCACAGGTACCCAACGAAGCCCCCACGCCCCGTGCCAGTACTTCCAGCCTCTGCCTTTTAGTATGCTGCTTTGCCCTGAGATTCGGAGAGGGTACTAAAGACTTGGGCATGGAGGAAATACCTAGTTGTTGGTGGAGTATCTGTTGGTGTTAGAATTATTAAGGAACTAATTTGGGAAGCAGAAGCTCTGCCCAGGAAGCACCATAAATATAAGCACATTACATCATCCTGTGGCGCAGTGTCTTTCATACCAGTGATCGTTGTGGTCAGGGCGAAAAGAGTCATCGTAACTGAGAATTATAAAGAGCCGAAGACCAAGAGGCAGGACTTTTTAAGGCAGAGCATCCTCCACACAGTTCTCTCCCCAGGAAAAGTCTGCTGTAAAACATCAGTCGTAAACAAGAAATTCTGTTTATACCATAGAGCTTTATTTTCCATAAAAAATTTCCAGATATTCCATTTTCATTTTAAATTCAGAGCCTTGTTTTTATGGAAGACATTTTCACTGCAATTTTGGATATAATGTCTGTATGACAAGGCTACAGGCATTGCTCCTACGTAAACAAAATGTTAAAACCACACATTTTGGAGAAATTGAGTTTTAGCACTTTTTATGCTTGTAGATGGAATGAGGGAAAACATTTTAAATAAAAATTGTGGCTGGGTTTAGAGCTTTCTTTTGGTAGCACCTGTTAGTAGTGAGATGAAAGATGATGAGTTCGGTCAAGGATGTGCCAGGACCGAAGGTTCAGCACTGTGAGTGGCCTTCTCCCAGCCAGACTGCCCACGAGGCTGCAGTAATACTCATGGTGCATTACACGATTGACTCCTGACCCATTCCAGCCAAAAAGCAACCCCCACAAAGTCCCCTGGTCTTTTCCTTTTTGAGTTCTTTTTATCCACAGCAGCCCTCTCTTTACCGCCTCTTCAAACACAGGAGCCAGTTTTCAGTCCCATTTCAGCTCAGGGTAGCCCTGGGACATTTTCCCCTGCCCCCAGGTGACCTCTGGTTGCCAGGACTGCCTGGAGCCTGAGCTTGAGAGTCCCATTTCCACATGGAATTCCCAGAGGCACCCACCCTAAAGGAGCCCTGAGTGAATTCTCAGAGGTCTTTCCAGACTTGGCTGTGATGTAGGCCCCAGCCAGACCTGCAGCATACAACCTGCACAGCCCAATATCCTGGTTTCCATTTTTACCTGGTAAGTCACTGTTTGGTGGATATTTAGTCTCTTGTTGTTCCTCCTTTAGTTGTAAGGGTGACTAAGTTTAATGAATACAGGATTTGTAGCTTAGAGATCTGAGTTTTATTACTGGTTTTGACATTCAGTGACCCTAAGCTATTCATTTAATCTTTTTATTGGGTAAGCATACTTACATATAAAGTGGCCTGTTTTGAGAGCTTTTAGATTACCTTTAAAGCACTTTGATCTCCCTGGAAGTAGGTGCTAGATAAATAAAAGGTACTCTGAATAGTTTTTCTACAGTAGCAACAGTGGATTCCAGTTTAGTTCTGATAATTCACTAAACTAGGGGCTGCCCTGTAAACTGTAATAAAATGTAAAGAGAATCCCATTCCTAGCTGTACTTTTCATCTCTGCATGTCAGAGAATTCACTGACTTGGTAGCCACAGGAATGAAAACTGGTGACTCACAAGAACTCTGCAAATAGTGTTATTTTTCATTTCCCTATGGTGTTGCTATTGTTCCCAATTTTATGGATCACACAAGTTTTCATCAAATGACCTTATTCTTCTCCTGCTGTTTTGAAATCACCCCAAATGTAGCCTCAGGGTTGTCGTCTCCCATTGGGTCAGTATAAGCTCAGCCCAGCTTCTCAAATCCCTTGGTTCCTTTGGTCTGTCTGGAGTCCTGTTCAGGCTTTGTTGTGGGAGAAGAAGGCAAAGAGCCCACGACTTGCCCAGACAGTCTGAGGCCTGGCCATGTAGCCTGCAGTTCCCTAGACACTCTGGAGTTGGACTTGGCCAGCCATCCCTCTGTTGTTACTTTTCAGAGGTAATAAGTGAGATTAATTGCAGGCCATTCTCCAGAAGAGAAAGTAGTTAGAGACAAATACAGTCACATGTTTAGAAGCCTGAGGTGTGCCTCCAAGCAAGGTCGACTTAGAATTATACAGTAGGGACTCCAGGATGCAGGTACCAAGTGTTTATGACCTCTCTCTTCCTTAAAGTGATGTTTTCAGTTTCTAGGTGCTGATATGTGGGTATGTTAGCTCTTCTTCAGCCAATGAGAAAGATTTAGGTTTTTCAAGCTGCCTTTTAATTATCCATTTTTTGGGCACATGGGGAGTCATTAGGAGCTGAAAATTGATGTGCAGAGCCATCTTGTCATTGCTGCCAGCCTTCCATGGAATTGGACTACATCAGGGAGGATTTTCTAGGTGTGGAGCACTCAGTAGGTTCTTAGTGCGTTTTTCTTTGTGAGACATGGAAGGGTTACTGTAAAGTCTTGGCTGCTGCTTGGAATGATTTGGGAAGAACAGGGCCTCAGACAGCTTGGCAGGAACCTGAGGCCCTGTTTTTTTCCAGTCCAGCCCTTCCTTGTGGATCAAGCTGTCAGGGAATCCCACGAATGTCTGGCTCCTGCCCCTTTGTATGTTTTTCCAGCATTTGTCATTGAATTATTTTTATCCACCTCTGGCTTTTTCACACATGCATCCTGGGGATTTGTCTGTTCCTCGATATGAAAGGTGGGGAAATTTGCGGAAAGAGCTCAGCCGTGAGTTTGTTCCTACTTTTTTGTGGTAGGACAAGACATTGTGGGCATGGGCTCCTCCATCTGGCCAGCTCCCATTCTCTAGAGAACATCTGTATGAACTTGAAATGCCACCGAGGAGTGGGAAATCTTGGGAAACTGGAACCATTTTCTATGTCATCCTGTCCTTCTGCCCTCTTATTCAACATTAGATCATAAATAGTTTGGTATTCTGCTTTGCATAAGTTTAAGGCACACATTTTTCAGAGATTCTGATTCTAGTTCAGTTAATAATACTTTCCTCCCTTCTTTTAGATTATTCTTAGAAATGATGCTGGAGATTCAGGTCTCTAACTTCTCATCTTTTCATTCTCAGTCAGTCCTCAGAAATACTGAATTTGTTAATTTCCTTTAAAAATATGTCCTATACATTTTCTGTATGTCAGGCATTGTGTTAGTTGCTGGGGAGGAGCAGTAAATAAAACAGAATAGTTTCCAGTCTCAGAGTTTACTCTCTAGGGTATATCTTCCATGTTCTCAGCATAGTGTTGGATGCTGGGTAGGGCCTAAAAGACTTTTGAAGACATAATGTTTGATCACTGAGAGGCTACTGTCTGGCAGGGAAAGGGAGTGTATACACATGAAACAGAGCAGTAGCAGGCGGCATATGACAAAGATCTGAATTTTATGGCATAGACGATTAGAAGAAAGGGTGTCAGGAAGGGCGTGTAAGGAGTCAGTCCTGTCCCAGATGAACCTTGAGTGTCGTATGCTCAGTGAAGCCAGCCAGTCACAAAAGGACAAATCCTGTATGAGTCCACTCATATGAAACATCTAAAGTAGTCAAAATCATAGAAACAGAAATTAGAAAGGTAGTTGCCAAGGGCTGGGGGAAGAGGGGAGGGGGAATTAGTGTTTAATGGATATAGAGTTTCAGTTGTGAAAGATGGAAATTTTCTAGAAATCTATTGCAGAATGATGTGAATGCACTTAACACTCCTGAACTATACATGTAAAAATGGTTAAGATGGTACATTTAAAATTATGTGTGTGTGTGTGTTTACTACAGTCAAACAAAGAGTATGTAAGGATTTAAGACAGCCCCATAGTTCCACAAAAATTACTTAGTGGCCAAATGGCAAGGTTTTGTTTTTATCCTCTGCCTCTGTTATAAGGGAATTATTCTGAACATAGTCCTTTAAATACTTCTCTTTCTTGAAAAGCATGTTACCTTTATAGGAATTGGGCCCAGCAGCTTCTGTTAGGAAGATGGCACAGTATGGTGGGAAGAGAAGGGACTTTAGAGTCAGGCAGACCTTGGTTTGCCTTGTTAAGTGTGTGACCTTGGGCAAGTTGCTTAGCTTTTCTGAACCATGATTTCCCCATCTTTTTTTAAATGCACATAGTTAAACCCACCTCATTAAGTTGTTATAAGATTAAGAGTTGTGTATGTGAAAGTGGCTAGCATGGTTTTCACTTTTTACTTTTTTGGTGTAGGTTTCGTAATAACTCTCAGTTCCCTTTCCAGAAAAGAAAGAAAGAAACTGAAAATTGAACTTGCTTGGGATATGGTATTGTTCACCACTTAGTTTAGTACCTAGTTGAGATCACAGTGGCCATCACCCCTGTGCAGTACGCTCCTGGGACTGGATAACAGAAATCTGGCCTTTGTAGCCGAGGCTGGGAAGGCGTCAGAGTGGGGCCAACAAGAGACTCTTCCTTTTTCTTCGACCCCTTGGTTGGAGGTCAGCTTCTTTTTACTCAGCAGGCCCTTTTTCTCTGCTGTCTCCTGAATGTTGAAATTTCCATTGCAGCTCGATGTTCCAGCCAGTAAACACTCATATTTTCCATCTATCCTGGGGGTCGAGCTTTGGGAGAGCTTTTCTCTGGAGCAGTTTGGAGCTTATAATTTTGTACTTTATCCTGTTATATAAACAATGCTTTCCAGCCAAAGAGCACAATCAAAGAGAAACTACTTTTTTGGGGGGACTAAAAAAAATTCATATTCAGAGTTCTGCAGAAGTGATACTTCACCACTCCTTATGCCTCTTTCTTCTCTTTCATAAAGTTTACCTCACCTTTCTCCTGAGTCTTAACTATTCCTTCCCCTGCAGAAAACGATTTCTCCAGTACATGTATGATAAAGGCCTGTACTTCTATCTGAATTTTCTCTGCTACTTTTCTCACCCAGCCAGACACATAACCTGTAAAGAGTTATACCCTGCGTCAGTTCAAGCTCTGTGACAGATTCTGCAGTTCCTCCTTTACCGACAGAGCTGAGTGCTGTCAGTGTTTGTGCCAAGAGCAAAAGTGATTGGCTTCTGCCTAATAAAGGAATGTTGGGAAGCTTAGGAAATCCGTCAAAGATAGCTGGCTGGACGTCATACCAGGGCCTAGGTAGCATAGGTTCAGGAACCTGGGGCCGAGTGTCAGGAGTGAAAAACGTGGATCTTTCTTATCCACAAGTCAGAATAAAGCATGGAATGCAGTGTTTGCAGTTTGCCAGTGTCAGTTTTTCTAGTTAAGTTTGCCTCTTTCACTCCACTCTGCACTGCTTTGAAGTATTAATGATTAGACTAGCTTCTATTTCTTTAGGATACACATGCACACGCACACACACACACACACGAGTCTTTGTTAGAGGCAAAACCTGTGTGATTATACTTAACACTCCTGAACTGTACACATAAAAATGGTTATGATGGTACAGTTTAAATTGTGTGTGTGTGTTTTTTTAACTATGACATTGAAAAAGACTATGTAAGGATTTAAAAGAAAACCCCGTAGTTTCACAAAAATTATTTACTGGTCAAATAATTTTTTTATTTAACTGTTTAATCTTATTTAACTGTTTATAATTTTGTAACTATACAAAATTGATGATTATTTTGGTTTTAAGAGGCCTGAATATGACAGAATTCCTTACACTAAGCTAAATGAGACTCCATTTTTAGAATTAGGAAATTATATGAGTTGCTTTATTTATAATTTAGTTTAATTCTCCTGGCATGGTTTTTCTATCAGCTTCTATCCCTTCAGGTTAACTGGTTTACCAGCTTTGGAAGAGCCTGGGAAGATCACAGGCGTGATGAAACACGGTCTTCTTTCTGACTCATGTAGAGGAACACTGATGATCCATGTTTAAAGCTTACCCAGTATCGACTCAACAAATTTAGAAGGAAAAGCAGCCAGTTTTCCTGATCCTTTAACTAAAGATCTCATCCTACCCAGCTGCCCTTCTCGCTGCTAAAAGACTCTCAGAGTATTACCTACCCAGTACAGCTAAGAAATCAATGCTCTTTTTTAAAAGGTCTCAGGAGTTAAGATGTTGATAAGAAAAAACTCCCTGTATCTATGTTTTCATAAAAGAAAACTATAGAACTATATATCTGCAAAGAAATAAAAGCCTTCTTTTTCCTGAAGCTGCTTTGTGGGACAAAGTTTTGGTATACGCTCTTGGTAACTAACTCTTAGTTCCCTTTTTTTGAAAGAGAGAAACAAAATTGTACTTGCTTGGTATATGGTATTTGCTACACCGGGACACAGTTTAGAGTCAACTGGCCATAACTCATGTACGGTAAAATAGAGTATTATAGCAGAGAAAGCAGTAATATGTAATCACAATACTAAGGCTGACATTATTTATTTATATTGTGAAGTAAGTACCCACTTATTAAAATTGTTATTATAAATCATTAAAATGCTCATAAAGAAAGATAATTAGGAAAAGCCAAATTTTAAATGTTTATTTAAATATAGAGCCAACTGATCTTTGGGTGATGTGTCCTAAGCTAGTGAGAGAGCCAATGTATGAGAGTTCAGGGATTTGATATGTCACAACATATGCCAGGCCCAGGTGTTCATTATAAGTTACAAACTCTCGTCCTGCTTGGACCATCCTTATGCTTCAGGAGCAGTAAAGGGACAACTCATGGTTTTCATGAATTGTCAAGCTAAGATTCATATTAATTTCACTTCAAAGCCAATACACATTTGGCTTGTTTCTTTTTTTTTTTTTTTTTTGAGACAAGGTCTCACTCTGTCATCAGGCTGAAGTGCGTTAGCATGATCACAGCTCACAGCAGCCTCTGCCCCCTCAGGCTCAAGTGATTCTCCCTCAGCCTCCCAAGTAGCTGGGACTACATGTGTGCATCTCTATGCCCGGCCAATTTTTGTATTTTTTGTAGAGAGGGGATTTCACCATGTTTCCCAGACTGGTCTTGAACTCCCAAGCTAAAGCAATCCACCCGCCTCAGCCTCCCAAAGTGCTGGGATTACAGACGTGAGCCACGGTGCCCAACCTGGCCTGGCTGATCTTAAAAATAAGTTTTACTATCTTTGGTGAGAATGAAATATGGGTGCATCTCAATGATGTGACTATAATTTAAAAGGATTTAGATGAGAAAAGCAGGCTTTCTGGCGTAGTAGGTAAGGCAGCCATAAAGAGATTAGTAAATTGGATATACTTAAAGGCCAGAGGAAATCACATCACAATTGACCCTTGAATAATTCAGATTTGAGCTGCTCGAATCTACTTATATGTGGATTTTCTTCCATGTCTGCCACCCCTGAGACAGCAAGACAAACCCCTTCTCTTCCTCTTCCTCCTTGGTTTACTCAACATGAGGATGACAAGAATGAAGACCTTTATGATGATTCACTTCTGCTTAATGAATAGTAAATATATTTATCTTCCTTATGATTTTCTCAATAAATTTTTTATTCTCTAGCTTACTTTTTATTAAGAATACAGTATATAATACATATATCATATACCATATGTGTTAATTACTGTTTCTCCATAAGGCTTCTGGTCAACAACAGGCTATTAGTAGTTGAGTTTTTGTAGGGGGTCAGAAGTTGTACCTGAATTTTCTACTGTGCAGGGATTGGCACCCCAACCCCTGTATTGTTCAAGAGTCAGCTGTACATTCTTCTCAAACTGGGTTGCATCAAGTAAAACTAAGTAAATGAAAGACCCTGCCTAATACTGTTGAATACTCTCAAATATCTTACTAGCTGCTTGAACTCAGTACTGACATTTGAAATATAAGCTTCAAAAAGAGTCTTGTTACCTTCTTCAACAAATATTTAGTCGGTTAAAATATGTTCAAAAGCAAGAGTGAAACTGGTAATAAATAATGTTTCAGCTGGGAAACGGTTTCATCTGATAGTTGTTACAATAATGTTATCCTCAAAAAGTTAACATGTAAAATTACTGAATATCTCCTCAGTTTGAGAGGTTGGGCTCTGAAGGAGGTATTAGACAAGTCCCTGTCCTCAAGAAGGAAAATTACTAATCATAAAAGCTACTAGTGCAAGTACCATAAAGCAATATGTGCTTAATTATTGAATAGGAAGATGAAAACTCTTAAGTGGTGAGAGTTCTCAGGAGAAATTTATCACTCTGGCTGGAGAAGCTGGCAAAAACTTCATGAAAAAGAAAAGGTGTGAGCTGAATCTGGAAGGGTAGATGGGGCTTGGATAGGCCAACAAGCTGATATTCATCACTTAAGAGATAATTGCACATATATTTGATGCTTGACACTATGTGAGAATCTGAGAGGATCAAAGAATTGTAATCCATACTCTTACTAAGTTAGAGTTGGCAGTTCAGCAGGGCAGTCTGGATAATACTGTCCTATATATTTATATATATTTTTTCATGTAACACACAAAGTAAGTGATTTTAAAAGGGCATATGGGTTCAGATGAGTTCACAATTCAGAAAAAGTACTAAAGACTTGGGTGAAAAGGTAAGGCTCTGCAGAGGAAGGGTTTAAGGTAGCGTTTAAATTCAGTCCTAGGCCGGGCGCGGTGGCTCAAGCCTGTAATCCCAGCACTTTGGGAGGCCAAGACGGGCGGATCACAAGGTCAGGAGATCGAGACCATCCTGGCTAACACGGTGAAACCCTGTCTCTACTAAAAAAAATACAAAAAATTAGCCGGGCGAGGTGGCCGGCGCCTATAGTCCCAGCTACCCGGGAGGCTGAGGCAGGAGAATGGCGTGAACCCGGGAGACGGAGCTTGCAGTGAGCCAGGATCCGGCCACTGCACTCCAGCCCGGGTGACAGAGCGAGACTCCGTCTCAAAAAAAATAAAAAATAAAAATAAATAAATAAATAAATAAATTCAGTCCTAGGTGTATAGGCTACGGATAGGTTAAGGAATAGAAAGGAACGAAAAAGAAGATAACATGCAAGATGTTTAAGGTATTTTCAAGGGACAGTAAGTGGGAACCAGTCTGACTCAGACAGAGTGTTTCTGTCAGAAATAATGTATTAGTCAAAACACTTGAGGCCGGGTGCGGTGGCTCAAGCCTGTAATCCCAGCACTTTGGGAGGCCGAGACGGGCGGATCACGAGGTCAGGAGATCGAGACCATCCTGGCTAACACGGTGAAACCCCGTCTCTACTAAAAAAATACAAAAAATTAGCCGGGCGAGATGGCGGGCGCCTGTAGTCCCAGCTACTCGGGAGGCTGAGGCGAGAGAATGGCGTAAACCCAGGAGGCAGAGCTTGCAGTGAGCTGAGATCCGGCCACTGCACTCCAGCCTGGGCGACAGAGCGAGACTCCGTCTCAAAAAAAAAAAAAAAAAAAACACTTGGAGTTTCCAGTGATAGAAACTGAAATCAAGCTGGCATATCCGTAAAGGAGGTTTTTTACTTCATATAAAAGCCTAGAAGTTGGTGTGGGGGAGTTAGGAAGTATCATCAATCATTCTACTTTCTTCCAAGTTCACAACTAAATGAGATACAGTAGAAAAGTTAGAGAAATAGTGAGATACTGGCCGTATTGCTGATAAGGATAAATTGTTGGGAATATAGCATAATTAGGCTTCTACCTCTTAAGTCTAAGTCTTTCTAATTTGTTTTCTGTATTCTAAATATTTCCTATATTGACATTTTGGTCACTTGGATAGTTAAAACAAATTTTTTTCAAGAAGAAGGAAAAGGATCCAACACACCACAATGTGAAAAACAAAAACAAAAAAAATTGTGGCCTGATTTCCAAGGTGAACACCTGCATCTGGGCCCAGTCCAGCTTTCCACTTGTATTCTTCTTCATAAGTTCAGCGTCAGCCAACTCAACAGATCCAAAGTAAGCCTATTACTATACAACATGGTGACTATAATTAGTAACAATGTGTTAAATACTTGAAAATCACTAAGAGAGTAGATTTTAACTCTTCTCAGCACACACAAAAATATGTAAGTTAAAACGTGTTAATTAGCTCAATTTAGCCATCCCACAATGTATAACATATCCCAGAACATCATGGTGTATACCGTAAATATATACAGTTTTTATTTTTTCATTAAAATAACTAATGAAAAATGAAAGATAGTATTTTGGAACCCCAAATATATAAGCCTTGTATATTTTCCCATCACCACATCCTCACATTTGCAATTCTATAGCACTTACTCTATTTGTTTACTGTTTACTTTCTATCACTCTTTCACTTAAGTGTATGTTATCTTATTCATTATTGTATCCCAGTGCCTTGGTAAACAGTGGGAACTTATTGATGTACAAATATTAAGTAAAAGCATGAATGAATGGATATCCTGTTCTCGCACAGGGCTCAGCTTATCCCAGTCTTCCTGCAACCTTCCCTGATGTACCAAGTAGATCTTATTAGGATTTCTCATCGTTTTGCTCTTCATTTATTGGAATCATGATCCTGAGAGATGTAATTCAAAAGAAGCTCTAAGTGTGTAATTTTAATTCCTAGAGAATGAATCTTTGTCGCCCTTTCTATACAGAGAACTGAACACTAAAGAGAAAACCCTAGCCTCTGTCCATTGAGCTTAGAGTCCCTCCTTCCAGCCTTTCTCCTCTCTCTTTCGTGCACATACACCACACACTTCCCAAGTCACTAGGCCCTGTTGCTTCTCTTTTGGATCTTACTCGGTTCTTTATAGTTGTCCAAAGTAAAACGTACTCTATAAGCACAAGGCCCTCCCTAGTCTGGGGAGCAGAGGTAGGTAGGGTGTGGAAGAAAAGGAAATGGTAGAAAACCTTTCTTTTTCTCATCCTTCTCCCTACCCTGCCCAGCCCACAGGAGTCATAGGAGCCACTTCTGGAAGATACTTAAGGGTAGAAGGGCATCTGCCATCTCTGACAGCTTAGTGTAGGATAGAGCTTTCTCTACCCCCAGCCTTTTCACATTGGTTGACTATTAAGTTGTAGTGTTTGCTGAGTTTGTGATTCTGTGATGTTTGGCTCATTTGGTGTTCTTTATAGTAGTCCTCTCTTCTCACTGTCCTTCACTGGACAGACTTTCTGACATCTCCAACCCGAATGGTTAGTGTAGGTGTGGGGGTCGGGGGATAAATAACGTTAGGCCACCGTCTCCCAACTCCAGGACTGCAAGTTCTAATATCCTTTATATGTCTCTGCTGTGCCATTTACCATTCCTGCTTATATTATGGTTGTTTGTATGCTTGTCTTATGGCCTACATTAGATGGCAAGCTCTTTGAAGGCAGAGAGACCAAGTCTTACACATCTTTGTATCCTTACAGTGCCCTGCACAAAGTGCTCAGTGAATGTTTGGTGAATGAGTGACTAGACCAGTGTTGTCCAATATGGTAGCCATGAGCCACATGTGTATATTTAAGTTTTAATTAAAATTAAATAAAATGAAAATTTCAGTTTCTCAGTATATAAGCCACAAGTCAAAAGCTCAAAATGAGCTTACATGGCTCATGGCTACCATACTGGACAGCGCAGGACTGAATAGTTGACCCGGAAGATGTAATAAAGACCCAAACTTGGTTAGTGAAATAAAAAGTAAAAAGGGATGAGTTTCTAAGAAAGGTACATTGTTGATATCCTCTTAGGATCTTCTGTAGATCTTGAGCTTCTTTTGTTTAGATCTGGATATTTACTACAGATGCTGTTCTTGAACTAATTTGTGGTCCTGGAAGGGGAATATTCTAATGCCTTGGGAATCTCACAAGATCAGAGCTTCAGTGTAACTAGTATTTAACCTATCAGAGCTAGGCCAACTGAGAGGAAGGGGTTTTTTAAGCAGATCCCAGCATTATCTTTTTATTTTCTGAGATGTGTCCATGGCTAGATGTTGGTGGAGTCTTGCTTCTCTACCCTCCCTCCTCTACTGCCCACAGCCACCCCCACCCCCACCTGCCTGGCTGGAAGTTCTGACATGGCTTCTAGAGCTGCTCTAACTCTGGGGAACAGAGCCAAACATGCGGAAGTGGTTACGTGTACTAGCTCCCAGGGAAGCCGTGGCTAGCAGGGGGAGTGGGTGGGGTCCTGCCTGATGGCTTTTCATAGATGCCAAATCTTTGAAGTTTTGTTTTAGCAGCTGCCAGGTATGCTGTTTCAGCACTTTGCAGACTCTCCCTGTGTTCCCATATCACATTTTTTCTTTACTGTGTGTGCACAGTATACACAATGGAGCTTGGCTGTTGGGAGGGCAAATATAAAATTGTGGAGTAAGGAACTAAACACAATCCTTTTGGCTTTTGGCTTTTTCTTTTTACTACAACTCTGCTATGAAATAACCATTTTAATGCCCTGTTTTCAGCTCTGTCCCTTTCTGATCACCTGCCAAAGGAGGGGCACAGTCCTCTTCTATTTTGGGAACACAGTACAGTTTGAAAAACTGGAGGTCCTACATTTCTGCGATAGATTGGGGTGTCACTCTTGAGGCTAGAACTTCTCCCTTTTTACAAAAGAACAGATGACACACACCCCCACCCCCACAGCAAGTAACCCGGATGCTGCTGGTCTCAGAGTAAACTTCTTGCTCGCCATTGGCTCCTTGGCATTGAGCGCAATGTCAACAATAAATATTTGTTAAATGATTGCACTTGCAGCTGCTCTGCTGCAGTAGAAGGGCTGGGGAGGTAGAATACCCCTTTAAGGCCTAGCCACTGTGCTTTCCCTGCCTTCTTGCTTAGTAATCCCTTTCTCCCATCCAGTCTACAGTCACCTGAAGCCTTTTCCAACTGCCCCCAAATTTGCTGCTTCCTCTGAACTCCACTCTTGGAGTTTAGTGTACGTTCCCTTGTGTAGTTAACTGTCTTTTCTTTCTTTCCTGAGATAAAAGCTACATTTTATTTCTGGACCAGGAAGGGGAAGACCTAGGTGCCAGCTACAGGTCCTCCTGACTTGGGGCAAATCATCTGACAAAACTGAAGCCTAATTTTGCTATGTGGAAAGTGATGCCTGGATTGTCATGGGAATTCAGTGAGATCCCGTAAGTGAACGTGCTTTGTAAACTGTAAAGTATTACACTTGATTGGGTCTTTTCAGTATTAATAATACTCATCACTATAAAATAGTAATGTTTGTTTCTGCTGCTGATGTACACAGACTAGTCTCTCCCAGGGTTGAGGTAAATCACCCGTTCAGTCTCACATTACTCAGTTAGTTTGGCACAGGTTTAAAGCATTAAACGGTCCATTCCAGGCACTGTCTGTCATCGCTTCTCTTTCAGTCTGCAAGCTCCTCCTTTTGGGGCTGTGGGGTGGTTGTTTTCGTAAGTCTCCCTTCTCCTATCAGGCCCAGGCTGAGCTCTCTCTTTTAACCACCTCTCTTCTTAGGGCAGCAGGCTTGTCCATCGGGTTCCCAGTTTCAGTGGGAATTGCTGAACTGGTGGGCCAGTCTCCTCAGCGTGGCCACCTGCCTGCCTCAACTCTGCCCATCGGGAACACCAGGTGCCTTCATCATTCTCCTCAGCCAAGCCCCATGCCCTTGTCAGCATCTCAGCCTTCCTTCCTGCGTTCCTTTCGCTGTCCTCGTTTCTCTGCCAGGCCATCCCCTAGCATCCGCCTTTCATATCGTTGCATCCTGCATTTTCTTTCTTTCTCTGAGCTCTGACCCTTCACCCAGAAAGGCTGTTTCATATTTCAAGACTCTGCTGTTTGGTGTATCTTCACACTCCTGTCACCCAGTCCCCAGCATCTGAAGGCAGCTCCTTCACAGAGAAAAATAGGATAAATAAGCACTGCCATATTTTGGGACAATCATATGGCTTGAGAAGCTCCCGATTTTTTTTTTTATTTAAAAATATCTAAGATCTCCCATTTAAGTGTTATGACCTAATGTTTGAAAGCATGTGGTTAAGAGGCAGACCAATTTGGATTCCTTCTTTTTTTAGCCACTCACTGGCTATTTTGCCTAGGACAAGTTCTTTGAACTTAATATTCTTATCTCTAACATGGAGAATAAATGCCTACTTCCTAGAGATGGTCTCAGGAGCAAATGAAAATTAAATGGCCTAAGAAAAGCACTTGTACTATATATAATGCCTGCCATAGAGTAAGTGCCCAGTAAGTGGGAATCCATGTAAACATTTCTAGGTCATCTACCCTTACCCGTGCCCATACATTAGAAATGTTAAAAATGGAGACCCAGAGAAATTAAGTAGATTGTGCAAATTCTCATGCTTACCTAGTGATAAAGTAAGGAGTGGAATCCAGGGCTTCTGGTTCTCTGCCTGATAAATTTTCCATTTGATCTCTCTGACTTCTCAAAGGGTTATTTGTTAGAGTTTCCTTTCTTTAGGTGAAGCATGTGATTATCTCAGATAGAGGCATGTTCATTTATTCATTCATTTTTCATTCAACAGACATTACATGACCATAATGTTACCAGGCTCTGAGTGTACAAAGACCAGTAATGATGAACTCACTGTCTCAATGGTTAGTCCAGTAGGGAAGAAATCATCACGGTGAAGAATAGTCACAGTACAAAAAACATGCTAGTAAAAGGGATGTGGGGCCTGGAAGAACAAGCTAAATCAGAGGAAAACCAGGATTGATTTTGCAGAGAGTGAATTATTGGGTTTTTACGAGATGAAAATGGCAGAGATTTGTGCAAAGTCAGGGAGGTGTGGAAGAGCATACCTGAAGTGCAGTATTGTGGGAGCATCACATTCAAGTAGGGGAGTATATGGTTGAGGATACAGTAGGAAAGTTGTAAAGTTAAAGTGCTTGGTATACTGTGTTAAAGGGATTTTATCCTGTTGTCAGCTCTTTTGATCAGTGTCAAATGAAGAAATCAAGGGAGTTTTTAAAAAACGTTTCTGCATCTTTGTACCTCTGCTTCCACTGTCTTTCCCCTTCCCTTTCCCATTCTTATTTGGCAAACACGTTTTACTACTGTGAATCCAGCCCTTTACCCCTTACTCTGTATATTTTTTACTGCCTGCCATCCCAGGCAGTTAAATACATACCTATGCCCAAAATTCACAGACCAGACTTCCACCTGGGCAGTTCTTTAGCCTACTGCAAGAAGTCACCTACCATCATTTAAAAAGAACTTTTTTATTCTATAGATGGATTAGGTCAGGACTTTTTCCTTTAACCAGAACCACAACTCAGCATACTTACCATCATTAGAACTTGAGCTTTGGGCTGGGCACAGTGGCTCACACCTGTAATCCCAGCACTGTGGGAAGCTGAGGCAGGAGAATCGCTTGAGCCCAGGAGTTTGAGACCAGCCTGGGCAATATAGTGAGACCCTCATCTCTACAAAAAATTTCAAAAATTAGCCAGGCATGGTAGCATGTGCCTGTAGTTCCAGCTGCTCACGAGGCTGAGGTGGGAGGATTGCTTGAGCCCAGGAGGTTGAGGCTGCAGTGAGTCATGATTGTGTCACTTCACTCCAACCTGGGCAACAGAGTGAGACCCTGTCTCCAAAAAAAAAAGAAGTTGAGCTTTGACTTCCTCTAGTTAGGTACCCTAGCACTCAGCTGGCCAAAAACCTGCTATGGCAGCAGTTGTCATTCTTTTTGTGTTTGCAGCACACTTCCACATACTAGAACTTTGATCGCCACAGTTGAAGGGATCAAAAGATGCAAGACAATACTCAACCCAGTGAATTCCACCTGGTGGGATCAATATTAAAGTAGAGCATTGTCTCCCAGTGTCCATTAGGTATCTATAGTTATACTCCTCATTCAGTCATCCTTCAGGACCATGTGGCTGTTTGAGTATTGCTATTTATTTACTGTCCTCACTAAACTCTAATATACTCACAGGACAAAGTTTCTTCAGATTGTAGTAAACACACAGTCTCTATTTGGCACCAGGTTGACGTCATGCTTCTCTTCTTGTGTATTGCAAATGGACTGTGCTCTATACCATGTGACAGGAGCCAAACAGCTCAACATTTCATCTGACAAACAGAACCATTATGTTGTATTAAAATATGTAGTTAAACCCACAGAATGGAGAAAATAGTCGCAAACTAACCATCTGATAAGAGATTAATAATCAGAATATGTAAGGAATTCAAACAACTCTGTAGGAAAAAAAACTAATAATCCAATTAAAAATAGGCAGAAGACCTGAATAGACATTTCTCAAAAGAAGGCATACAAATGGCAAACAGGTATATGAAAAAAGCTCAGCATCATTGATCATCAGAGAAATGCAAATCAAAACTACAATGAGATACCATCCATCCCAGTTAAAATGGCTTATATCCAAAAGACACGTAATGATGCTGGTGAGGATGTAGAGCATAGTGAAGCCTCCTACATTGCTGGTTGGAACGTAATTAGTACAACCACTATGGAGAACAGTTTGGAGATTCCTCAAAAAACTGAAAATAGAGCTACCATACAACCCAGCAGTCCCACTCCTAGGTATCTGCCCAGAAGAAGGGAAAGCAGTATATTGAAGAGATATGTGCACTCTCAAGTTTGTTGCCACACTGTTCACAATAGCTAAGATTTGGAAGCAACCTAAGTGTTCATCGTCAGATGAGTAGATAAAGAAAATGTGATACATATACATAGTTGAGTACTATTCAGTCACAAAAGGAATGAGATCCTGTCATTTGCAACAACATGATGGAACTGGAGGTCATTATGTTAAGTGAGATAACCAGGCACAGAAAGACAAACTTTGCATGTTCTCACTTATTTGTGGGAGCCAAAAATCAAAATAATTGAACTCATGGAGATAGAGAGTAGACTTATGGTTACCAGAGACTGGGAAAGGTAGAAGAAATTGGGGGTGACAGGGGGAAGTAGTGATGGTTAATGGATACAAAAAAAATAGTTAGAATGAGTAAGACCTAGTATTTGCTAGCACACCAAGGTGACTATAGTCAAAAATAATTTAATTGTATATTTTTAAGTAACTAAAAGAGTGTAATTGGATTGTATGTAACACAAAGGATAAATGCTTGGGGTGATGGATAGGTACTGCATTTACTCTGATGTGGTTATTACACATTGCATGCCTTTATCAAAGTATCTCATACCACCCATAAGTGTATACACCTGCTATGTATGCAAAAAAAATTAAAAATAAAAATAAAAAATATGTAATCAAATATATTTTACATACTGATCAAACTTTACACACTTGTGAAGTTTTCTCAGTACGGAAAAGTTGAAGCCTCTTTCCCAAAACTTAAATGAAGAGATGTGTTGTAATCCAGCAATAGACCATCATGGAAAATATGCCCTAAATTGTGGTGTGTTAGGATAGCAGGCCACTATGACATGATAATGCTTTAAAGCTGATTTTTTTCTTTTTACAATTTATCAATATAATTGATTGGTTACCTATTGCAACAAAACAAATTACTCTAACATTTAGTGGCTTAAAATAATAAACATTTATTATCTCAGCTTCTGTAGGTTTCTGTAAGAATTGAGGAGCAACTTAGCTGGGTGTTTCTGGCTCAAATTCTCTTATAACATTGCAGTTAAGATGTCAGCCAAGAGGGCTGCAGTTATCTGAAGGCTTAACTGGAGCTAGAGGATCCACTTCCATGATGTTTTTCACTCTCATATGCATAATGAGTTCATGCTGGCTGTCGGCAGGAGGCCTCAGTTTCTCACTGCATAGACTTGTCCACGTGTACTTCTCCACCAGCTGCTTACGTGACCTCATGCCATGGCAACTGGCTTCCCTCAGAATGAGTGATTCAACAGAGAGTAGGGTAGAAGCCACAATGTCTTTTATGACCTAGACTTGGAAATCACATATCATCATTTAAAAAATTATTATTTTAAAAATTATGGTAAAACACAATATAAAATTTACCATCTTAACCATTTTTAACCATTTGAACTGTATACAGTTCAGTAGCATTAAGTACATTCACATTGTGCAATCATCACCACCATCCATCTCCATAATTCTTTTCATCTTGATAAACTGAAACTCTATACCCATTAAGCAGTAACTCTACATTCTTCCCTCCACCCAACCCCTGGACACTACCGTCGTATTTTCTATCTATATGATTTTGACTACTCTAGGTAACTCTATTAGTAGAATCATAGAGTACTTATCTTGTTGTGACTGGCTTATTTCACTTAGTATAATATCCTCAGGGTTTATCTATGTTATAATGTGTCAGAATTTCCTTCCTTTTACAGGCTGAATAATATAAAATATTTCATTAAACATATATATATGTATGTGTGTATCTGGATATATATGTGTGTGTGTGTGTGTACGGGGGTGTGTGTGTGTATATATCTTTATACACACCCATACACACACACTACATTTTGTTTACTCATTCATCTATTGATAGACACTTGGTTTACTTCTGCTTTTTGGCTATTGTGAATAAACTGCTACAAACACGAGTGTACAAATATCTTTTCACCTCCCTGTTTTCAGTTCCTTAAGTATATGCCCAGAAGTTAAACTGCTGGATAGTATGTTAATTGTGTTTTTTAAAATTAATTATTCACTTTATTTTTCCTATATAAAAGCACTACACGGTAGCCAGAGTTGGAGCCTGCATCCTTTGCACAGAGGCTCTGGTGCAGGTCTTTACTAGATGGCCAGTGAATTCCCAATTGGGAGATTTGGTAAACAGTCTTTCCAGAAGTAAGAGGTCAGATAGCTAAAGATCTTGGAGGTGGCTTCAAAGGTAGCCTTGGCACAGTTGCTCAGAGGGTAGTGCAACCCCTGGCTGAGGTGTAGCAGTCATGAGTACCAGGTATAAGCAGCAGCTTTTTGAGTGCAGGACCTAAGATGTTGCCAGTGCCGTTGGGGGCGAGGGTGAGGTGCATCAGCACAGAGCTGCAGCAGCCAGTCACTTGTAGTGCAGAATGTGGAGCTTGCTGATCTTGTTCCCTTGGATCCTTGCTGCATGGGGATGGTGGAGAGCAGGGTGATAACCCCACAGATGTGGGGTCTGCCTCCTTCGAGCGATTATCCAGACTGATGTAACCATTGTAGTCCCTGATAGCAACAAGTGCCTTGAACCTGGTCCACTGACCAGTGTGGGTCTGCTTTTGCCACAAGTGTAGTCTTCAAAACCTCACCTGTGAGAGGGTGTCCCCAGAAAAGTCAGTGATCTCAAATTACTTGATGGGCAGGGAGAAGAGGGAGATCTGCTCCAGGGACTTGATTTTCATGTTCTTGTCCAGGCAGCCCAGCATGCAGATGGTGACACATTCCTTATACTTGGTCTTGCTTCTGTGAGCTCTGTGGTATGGGCCCTGAGCACACCTGCAGTCTAGACCCTCCCAAAGCACTGGTGTCATCTGCCATTTGAAATTTTGTCTTGGAGAAGAAGAGTAATTCTATTTTTAAGTTTTTGAGGAACAGTCCTACTGTTTTCCATAGCTATAGCACCACTTCACATTCACACCAGCAGTGCACAAGGGTTCCAATTTTGCCACATCCTCAAAACTTATTTTCTTTCTTTTTGATAGTAGCCATCTGTATTAGTTTGTTCTCACGCTGCTATGGAGAAATACCCAAGACTGGGTGATTTATAAAGAAAAGAGGTTTCATTGACTCACAGTTTCACATGGCTAGGGAGGCTTCAGGAAACTTACAATCATGACAGAAGGCACCTCTTCACAGAGCAGCAGGAGAAAGAATGAGTGCCAGTAGGGGAAATGCCAAATGCTTACAAAATCATCAGATCTCGTGAGAACTCACTATCACGAGAACAGCGCTGGGGAAACTGTGCCCATTATTCGATTACTTCCCACCAGTCCCTCCCACAACACATGGGGATTATAATTCAAGATGAGATTTGGGCAGGGGCACAACCAAATCATATCACCATCCTCATGGGTGTGATTTGGTATCTTACTATAGTTTTGATATGTATTTCCCTAATGATTAGTAATGTTGAGCATCTTTTTGCATGCCTGTTGGCTATTTGTATATCTTCTTTGGAGAAATCTCTGTTTAAGTTTTTTGGCAATTTATTAATCAGGTTTTTTTTGTTGTTGTTATTGTTGAGCTTTAGGAGGTCTCTATATATCCCGTCTATTAAACCCTCAACAGATATATGATTTGTCAATATTTTATCCCATTCCATTGATTACCTTTTTACTCTTGACAGTGTAACCCTTGATACACAAAAGTTTTTAAGTTTAGTGAAGTCTAATTTGTCTATTTTGTTGTTGTTGTTGCCTGTGCCCTTGGTATCACATCCAAGAAATCATTGCCAAATCCAGTGTCATACAGCTTCTGCCACATGTGTTCTAAGAGTTTTAATAGTTTTAGCTTTTATGCTTGTGTCTTTCAGACAGAGTCTTTTTTTATATATATACTTTAAGTTCTGGGATACATGTGCAGAACGTGCAGGTTTGTTACATAGGTATACATGTGCCATGGTGGTTTGCTGCACCCATCAACCTGTCATCTAGGTTTTAAGCCTTGCATGCATTAGGTATTTCTCCTAATGCTCTCCCTCCCCTTGCCCCCCACCCCCTGACAGGCCCCGGTGTGTGATGTTCCCCTCCCTGTGTTCTCATTGTTCAGCTCCTGCTTACAAGTGAGAACATTCGGTGTTTGGTTTCTGTTCCTCAGACAGTCATTTTTGCAGCATTCTATTGGTTTGTACAGGCCAGCC
This sequence comes from Trachypithecus francoisi, assembly GCF_009764315.1. Taxonomy (NCBI): domain Eukaryota; kingdom Metazoa; phylum Chordata; class Mammalia; order Primates; family Cercopithecidae; genus Trachypithecus; species Trachypithecus francoisi. The sequence goes on along the minus strand of NW_022681468.1, from coordinate 31,387,022 downwards.
CTATTCAGTGTGGAAGGGAACTACGCAAGGATGATAGAAATACTAGGAGGTATGGGGATCGTTGGGGGCCGTCTCAAAGGCTGGTTCCCACAATAATTCAGGACTATAGTTTTAAAAGTTAAGTAATTCTATAAGGTTTATAATGAAAATGGGAATCCCTTGCCTTTTCTCTTCCTAGTGCTACCCAATCTTAATTTCCATGCCCTAGAAATAATTGCTTTCAACTTTCTTGTAACTGCTTTTTCTGTTATTTACCTTCTGTGTTAATTCATTCTTGCATTGCTATAAAGAAATACCTGAGGGTGGATAATTTATGAAGAAAAGAGGTTTTATTGGCTCACAGTTCTGTAGGCCATACAGGAAGTGTGGTGCCAGTATTTGCTTCTGGTAGGGGCCTCAGAAGCTTCCAATCATGGCAGAAGGTGAAGGGGAGCAGGCATGTACCATGGCAAGAGCAGGGGCAAGAAACGGGAGGTCCCAGACTCTTACAACAACCAGATTTCGTGTGAACGAACTGAGCCGGAGCTCACTCATCACCAAGGGGATGGTGCTAAGCCGTGCCTGAGGGATCCACCCCCATCATCCAATCACCTCCCACCAGGCCCCACCACCAACACTGGGAATCACATTTCCACATGAGATTTGGAGGGGGCAAACAGCCAAACCGTATCACCTTCATAGTTCTAAATCATGTTTATTGTGCCATTTTTGGATTTTAGGTTTAGATATTATCTATTAACTTTCTGTCAGAAAAAGGAGATTTTGCACTCTTACTCTACACCCTTCACACCCACACAAACACACATACACACAGCATTCTTTCCTTCCTCCCATCCTTGCAGTAGACTTAGAGTACAGTTTTTTATTAGATTTGTATTCACTGGTTTCATTACCATGACTGTGGCTTTGGGAACTTTTGGGCCTCTTAGAGTCATTATTTCTTCTTTCCTATTTATTCCTTTCTTTGTCATCTGGTCTGACTTTCTGGGTGATTCCCTTGATAATTTTCCATATGATCTGCTTCCTGTTGTGAAGTTAAGAAAGGTTCTAATTTTTAAATTTCTTCCAGTTCAGGACAGTTTACATGGGGCTGTAAATCAGGGGATTGGGAAGGGATCTATATATTTACTTTTTAAAATTTTCTATAGACTGAAATATTTATGTCCATACTTAAAAAAAATTAGTTGTACAAGTGGTACACACATGTAGCCACATGATACAGTAGTCTAAAAAATACACATATGGGAAGATTAGGCAGCAAAATCTTCTCAGAGGTAGCTATACTTAAAAGGTTGGTTTGTATTATTTTTTCATGTGTTTTTCTGTGATGTTTTTCTATCCTAATATGTCTCCATGTTTTTCAGTCTGTTCATATAAACTAACTTAAATATTTTTAACCATTATGTCGTTTTTCAAAGTATGAATGTGCCATAATTTGTTTTTCCATTCCTCTATTAAGGAGCACTAAGCCATATCCTGATGAGGCATCTGTAGAGAACTCCTTATACATAGATCTTTGTGCATATGTGTATTTCTGTAGGATAAATTCCTAGAAGTGGAATTGTTGGATCAAATGTCCACTTTGAATTTTTATAGATACTGTCAAATTGGCATCCAAAAATCCTATCCCAGTATATCCTCCAATCTGGAGTACAGAAACGCCCTTTTTCCCACACCCTTGCCAACGTTACATACCATTGACCTTTCCGTCTATTCCTCTGGACTGTCGCTCTCCCGCTTTTACTGCTGATGAAATGAGGAGTGGACCCTATCTTCAGATATATTACTTCAAGGGTGTTTTGTTTGGGGCAGGAGTACAGCTGAGAGGAGGCCGAGAAGCAGGAGGGTAAAGGGATCTCCGTGGGCTCTTTATTTTCTTAATGTTCCTTAAGACTAGAAGGAATCCCTGTGAGTCAAGTTCATCTTCCCTCCATGCTGCTTAGGTCTTTTCTCTCCTGGTTTTGTTTTTGATTGATTTTACCCAAGGAGCCTGATCCTCCCCCCTCCCTAAGTAATGAATAACCAGAGAAAGTTATAGAACCCAGCAAACTGAATGAAAAAAAGCTTAAGGAAAATATTAAAAAGGAAGAAAAGTGTTTGATGTACTTTTAATATAAAATGTGGAAAAAGTAGAAAATGGGTGGGGGTTGGGGAAAGGAGGGAGGAAAGAGATTATTCATGGTAATGGGAACCAAATGTTGGCTAGGAAAGCTGCAGTATTCTCACACTCTTCCTGTAAACCCAGCGGCTTTTCAAAGTGATAATAATCAAAGGCTGACAACATAGGACACGCCTTAACCCTTCCATACCTGGACACTTCCTTTGAGTCAGCCTCAAAGGTGGTGTCCACTCTGAAGAAGTCCTGGTATATTTCAGTGCCCTTTTTGCCTCCATAGCAAAAAGAAGGAAGGTGGAGGCAAGTTTTGAACAGCAAAGCACCTGCTTGCTAAAACTCCTTTCAGTATGCCCGAATGTCTTTTCTGTGGACAGAGAGCAGCCTGCCTGACCAGTCCAGGTTTGTATGATGATATTTTCTTCCCTTGCTGTCCTGAGGGGAACTTGAAAGGACTTGAGAACCTCTTTTTGACAGATAGGATTCTCTCTCCATCAGTAATAATCCCATTTACTTGAAAACCCTCTAGTCTGAAGTCCTCCTAGATGCCAGTGTGGAAGTGCATGCACTTATTTGGCGACTTAGACCTTTGTTTCTCTTAGAAGTCCACTCTTGCCCCTTTGGAACTGAGATTTAAATATACTGTTCAGAGCTGAAGAGCTCCCTGACCTTATGACTTCCAGCTGGTCAAGAACAGGCATATGCCTCTTGGCCTAACCATTCATCCAAGGAGGGAGAAGGAAAGGGGGTTACTAAATGAAGTTCCAGGTTCAGCTGGATCTTCACATCCATCTAGATTTAAACTTTGTTGAGACACCTTTAAAAGTTCATTTTACACGAGAAGAAAATGAAATCTTATTTTTTGTGTCAACTATTTCCCATTTCAGAGGAGCAGCCACCAAATGTAGGGCAATGGTAGCAATAAGGCAGGCAGCACTGCAGAGCAGATGAGTGCTCAGATTCGGCAATTAGCTATGCCTCAGTTGCCTCATCTGTAACATGAGGCAAGGTTAAAGTGAGATAAAGCGCAGAAAGCATTTAGCGCAGTGCCTGGCGCCTCCTCTTCTTTTTCTCATCATTGTTCTCATGTGGCATACAGCTAAAATTGGAAGCATCTCCTTTGTTTGAAATGTTTTTAGAAGTCATCTTTGGGATGATTTTATAGTTTCTCATTTTATATTTAAATCTGTGATCTACTCTGAGTTAATTTTTGTATGAGGTATGAGATTTAGGTTGGGGTTCATTCTTTGTCTATGTATGTGCAATTACTCCAATTTGTTAATAAACAAATGGTTTAGAAAAGTTATTGTTCCTCCATTGTATTGGTTTTGCAACTTTGTCAGAAATCAGTTGAGCATATTTGTGTGGATCTTTGGATGACTTTAGTATTTCTAAAACAAAGGTCTATAGCAATAATTGTTAGAAAATCTTTAGCAGGGGCTATTTTAAGTTATGATTTTCTGTTTCTCATTATAATTGTGGAGACATCGAGACTTAGGTTCAAAAGCAGCTCTTTCCTTTATCCTGTATGTCCTTAGACCTTAACCTAACCCTCAGTTTTCTCGTGTGTAAGATGGGATAATACCTGTCTCAACAGGTTGCTATGAAGGCTAACAAAGATAAGGCATATGAAGAGCTTAGCTTGGAGTCTGGCATTTAGAAAGCCCTCATTCTTAGCAAACTATCACAAGAACAGAAAACCAAACACCGCATGTTCTCACTCATAGGTGGGAACTGAACAATGAGATCACTTGGACTCGGGAAGGGGAACATCACACACTGGGGCCTATCATGGGGAGGGGGGAGGAGGGAGGGATTGCATTGGGGAGTTATACATGATATAAACGTTATGCACATGTACCCTAGAACTTAAAGTATAATAAAAAAAAAACAAACAAACAAAAAAAAGAAAGCCCTCACACTAATGATGGCAGTGGTGGTGAGACTTGGCTGTCCTTATTCTTGGTCACTCTAAGCCACACTCACTCCTGCCCTTTCCATTCCCTAAACCTTAATTTTTTTTTTAACCTTTTCATTGCAGCTTCATCATAAGTGCATGAATGATTCCAGTTGAAGCTGTTGTGCAGTGCTTTGCCTAAATGGAAGTTTTGACCAGTAACATTTCTATTTCTGAATATGTGAGAGATCTGCATCTTACCAGCTTTCATTACAGCATCTCTCCACCCTCCACACTCCTGCCATTTAGCCACATTGGCTTTCCTATTGTTCCCTGTTCTTTTACATACTATTCCTAATGCCTGGAATTTCCTTTCCAGTTGACAAGTTACTGGTCATCTTTTGAGATGCAGATAAAATGTCATTTCTACTTGGAAGCCTTCCTTGATTTTTCTCCATAGTAAGTTGTTCCCTTCTCTTGTTTTCTAAAGCTAGTGTCCTGTTCCCAGCACAGTGACATACAGAGTTTGGGGAGTAGCAGGAGTTTTTTCTTCTTTTCTTAATTTAAAAAAGTGTACACATATTTTTAAACTACATAAATATATCCATTATGTGTTGACGTTAATACTAAATGATAAAGATGAATAGTATAATCACAATGTACTGGTCAGGACTGGAATGAGACATACCGAAGGACTCCCCGTGGCTGTAGAGTGGCCCTGGGGGTGACGTTTTTCCTTCTTCTGTGCACTTTGTAGTACTTACACATTTTGGTAGTCAGCAGGTTTTAATTTTTTTAATTTTTATATTGTTTGAAATGCTCTACAGCTTGATATTAGTTCAGAAGTATTTCTCCCTTATTTTGAAATAAGAATCTGTGCTGTAAGTTGTGAAAGAGAGGAACAGGAGAAGGAAAAGGGAGCTTAACCAGATTTATGGAGCATCTGGTTTGTGCCAGATCCTGTGCTTTGTATGATTTGTCCTGAACACAGGGTTGTAATATGGGTATTGTTATCTTCATGTATAAATGATGAAATTGTCTTAGAGGCGATACCATTGGTCCATGGTCACACATGAGGTAACTGATGGCCCAAGAATTTGAGTCCAGGTCTTTCTGATGTGAAAGCTCACATTCTTTTCTCTACTTTAACTTTCCTACCTTTAGAGGGAGGAAAATCAGTACCAGTCTTTCCACAATGGCATCCCAGACCAGCCTAGACCTATTTTTTTTGATGATAACCTACAAAGGACAGATGGAAATATTTCTGAAAAGAAACTGTCACTGGTGGATTATAAGAATCTGTCTGTGAACAAAAATGAAAAAAAAATTACGGGGGTACAGTAGAGTTCAGCATTACAAATGTCTTTACCCTAGTCTATGCATTTGTATAGGGTTTTACTTTTGTAAAACACCACTTCCATAGAGAAGCTTTGTGTGTGGGCAGAAAACATCAATAGCCTGAAGAAGCTAACTATCAATATATGACTTGTATAATATTTACAATTTAGATTGAATTTTGACTTGCTTTGTATGCTCACTCTCCTGAATAGAACTTATTTTTTTAAATAGATTTAAACCAACAGGTCAGGCAAGTAAGGATGGTTGTTTTAGATGGTGGGGAATTACATAAGGGAAATCTTATGACTCTAGGGGACAGAAATTGTGGATTTTTTGGTCCTGTTGGATTTTTACAATGGCCTAATCATACAGGTGTTGGTCAACACTTCTTATAAATGTGATCTATCATTTTAGCTATGGTTTAGAAAGCCTATGGTTTAATAGTTACAGTATTTTAGAAGGGAACCATGATGTCATGAAAGGATGTAAAGAATCAGAAGAGATAATGAAAGAGTTCCCTGTTGGCCTCCATGCCATTTATGGACTCGAAGTGTGAGGAATTAGTCCATAAGGCAGACGTAGAGATGAATCATGTATTTCTTCCTTGGCAAGTGTAATGTCTGAATGTAGAGCTTTAGAGGCAAAGAATTACATTGGATTCAGTTCCTGAAATACAAGTTCTGTATTTCTTTTTTTTTTTTTTTTTTGAGAGGGAGTCTTGCTCTGTCGCCCAGGCTGGAGTATAGTGGCACAGTCTCGGCTCACTGCAACCTCTGCCTCCTGGATTCAAGTGATTCTCCTGCCTCAGCCTCCCAAGGAGCTGGGATTACAGGTGCCCGCCACCACACCTGGCTAATTTTTGTGTTGGCCAGTCTGGTCTCGAATTCCTGACCTCAGGTGATCCACCCACCTTGGCCTTCCAAAATTCTGGGATTATAGGCGTGAGCCACCACGTCCAGCTGTATTTCTTTTTTTATAACATTAATATCAAAGCTGATTAGCTTCTTTATACCAAGAGGGTCCAGTTTGCCATAGAGGAATATGGACTTTCTCTTGGTTTGTGAGAAATTTGGATTATGTCCCATTGAACCTCAAAAACAAGATCATAAATAAGAAATAATAGTAACTAATAATAATTAAATGCTTTATGTAGCTTAACTCATGTAATAACTAACATTTACTGTGTACCAGCAACTGTTCTAAAAGCTTTACATTAACTGATTAGTGCTCACAGCTACTCTATGTGGTAAGTACTGTTATCATCCCCATTTTACAGATGAAGAAACTAAGCACAGAGAAATGAAGTCACTTGCCCAAGATAATGCAGTTGATGAATGGCAGTCAGGATCCATGCCCAAGCAATATGGTGGGAGAATCCATGCTCTTAACCACTCTGCCAGTGATTCTTTGTGTGTGTCAAAAATCACCTGACAGGCTTGTTAACACACAGATTGCTGGGCCCAACCACAGAGTTTCTGATTCCAGTAGGCCTGGAGTGAGGCTCCATTATTTTCCTTTTTAACAAGTTCCAAAATGTGGCTGCTGCTGTTGCTGGTGGTCTAGTAAGAGAAAGGCTTAATTATAAGTGTACATTTTCTTTTCTTCCCTTTGGTGCTGTTTTTTTTAATCTCTTGTGATTTCTCCTGTATTTTCCCCATTTTACAAAAACATCTTTATTTATAAAGAAAGAAAACAGACAGGTGAAGAAGGTTTAAAAAAAAGGTGGAGTTTTTGGAGTTGTCTCCTATTTCCCTTGGCCAACTGAAGAAAGGGGGCAGAGGCAGGTTACTGGAGCCAGAAAAACTGTAGGCCTCACTGTTCCAAGTTGCCTGATATTTTGCGTCCTGGGGAAAAGAGAAGTGAAGGGAGCCTAACTGATGTGATGGGGCAGGAATTCTAAATTTGTGATACTTTGCAAGCTGTTTGTATGCACTAGGTTTGAACCCAGCTACAATTCATTGTAGAAGTTCTTGGAAACTGGCATGTCAGCTGCCCTAGACAATCTGCACATTAACTTCCACTCTAAAAACTTTTCCTGGCTTGCCTTTGCAGAGTGTGAAAGCTAGGTGATGGCGGTCCAGTTTTACAATAAAGGCCAGCTGCGCTTATGTGTGCTGATGTTACTGTCACAAAGACTTTTCCCTTGATTTGATAAAAATCCTGCTGAGCCGGACTCAGTCTTCATTGTTGAATGAACTGGTGTCAGGGGGTTCTCCTTTGGCTTTGTTAAAGGTCATTCTTTGCTCACTTCTTTTTTAGTTCACAGCTACATTTTTTAGGCTTCATGTGGTATGCTGGTTATGCCAAAATAAAGAACTGGATCAAAGACATTTCGTGTTCATAAGGCTAAGGACCAATCTGTCTTTTCAGATCCAGACTGCTAATAGATAAAGGACCAGGGAGACTCTATCTCCATAACCGGCTCACTCCCAGAATCCTAAGTTGCCTTCTACAACAGCACTGTGAACTTAACCTTTTGAGAGGTTTGGTTTTTATATCCAGCTTTGTGTTCCGTAAAGCTTGCTCCCAGGGTCTCTGCCAGATGTACTAAGAAATCTAGCTTTGTCCTTATTTCTTCCTCCTGGGGACCATTCCATTGATCATGGAGTGGTAGGGGTGTGGAAACAGCAGAAGTCTGGTTCACATTCTGTATCCATTGTCAGGTCCAGCTGGCTGGAACCTCGTTGTACTTTTAAAGGACAGACATATCAGCTTCTAGCTTTTTGACATGATACTTCAGTGTATTCTTCCCAAATTTATGTAATTGTCACACAGTTATTTAATAAAATCAAAGGAAAGTTAGCCAAAATATCCCCTCCCCAGCATCTTCCCATCATCACTTTTGCTGCTTTTTCCTTTTCTGGATCTCTGCTTATTGAGTGGCTAATCAGAAGTCTCTCCTCAAGAGCTTGTAATTCTGTGTTTCAAATTAGATATTTTATAGCCGGGCGCGGTGGCTCAAGCCTGTAATCCCAGCACTTTGGGAGGCCGAGACGGGCGGATCACGAGGTCAGGAGATCGAGACCATCCTGGCTAACACGGTGAAACCCCGTCTCTACTAAAAAATACAAAAAAACGGCCGGGCGCGGTGGCTCAAGTCTGTAATCCCAGCACTTTGGGAGGCCGAGACGGGCGGATCACAAGATCAGGAGATCGAGACCACCCTGGCTAATACGGTGAAACCCCGTCTCTACTAAAGAATACAAAAAACTAGCCGGGCGACGAGGCGGGCGCCTGTAGTCCCAGCTACTCGGGAGGCTGAGGCAGGAGAATGGCGTAAACCCGGGAGGCGGAGCTTACAGTGAGCTGAGATCCGGCCACCGCACTCCAGCCTGGGCGACAGAGCCAGACTCCGTCTCAAAAAAAAAAAAAAAAAAAATACAAAAAAACTAGCCGGGCGAGGTGGCAGGCGCCTGTAGTCCCAGCTACTCCGGAGGCTGAGGCAGGAGAATGGTGTAAAACCGGGAGGCGGAGCTTGCAGTGAGCTGAGATCAGGCCACTGCACTCCAGCCCGGGCGACAGAGCGAGACTCCGCCTCAAAAAAAAAAAAAAAATTAGATATTTTATTTGGATCCTACCCATATTCTTAATCTTTTTCATTGAGTCAACCTTATTCTGTCTGTTGAATTACTATATCCATGGAAGAGCAGTTCTTATGATGGCTAATTTCTGATTTACGTTCCTGGTGTTTGTGATCGTGATTCAGTACATGATTTAATGCACAAAGAAGGAGGTCGTACGCTGGCAAAAGAAGGAAGAGATAGAAATAAGTTAGATGCCGAATATATAAACTGGTAATTGAGATGTCAATTTTAGGCCAAAATCTAATAGATTAGCAAACCAATGAGTTGAGAGTCCTTAGAGAAGTAGAAGGGAATCATTTAAGCCCAGCACTGATTCATGAAAAAAAGTAAGTTATGCTAGACTAACTTCATTTCCCTTCGAGGTAGAATTGCTTTGGTAAGAGAAGAGCAGGGGACTACAAAGGAATTACTGTAACTAGGTTTCACCAAGGCGTAATGAAATCTTGTGAGCACAAAAGAGAAATGTGAATGTGGTAATACTGTCATTAAGAATATTTGGTAACTGGTTGGGTGTGGTGGCTCACACCTGTAATCTCAATACTGTGGGAGGCTGAGGCAGGTAGATCGCTTGAGCCCAGGAGTTTGAGACCACCCTGGGCAACAGGTTTCAGACCATCCTGTCTCTAACAAAAATACAAAAAATCAGCTGGGCGTGGTAGTGTGCACCTGTAGTCACAGCTACTTGGGAAACTGAGGTGGGAGGATTGCTTGAGCCCAGGAGGCGGAGGTTGCAGTAAACGGAAATCATACCACTACACTCCAGCCTGAGTGACACGGTCTCAAAAAATAAAAATAAAGAAAACTGGGGGCCAGGCACGGTGGCTCATGCCTGTAATCCCAGCACTTAGGGAGGCCGAGGCGGGTGGATCACCTGAGATCGGGAGTTCAAGACCAGCCTGACCAACATGGAGAAACCCTATCTCTACTAAAAATACAAAATTAGCTGGACTTGGTGGCACATGCCTGTAATCCCAGCTACTAGGGAGGCTGAGGCAGGAGAATTGCTTGAACCTGGGAGGTGGAGGTTGCGGTGAGCTGCGATTGTGCCATTGCACTCCAGCCTGGGCAACAAGAGTGAAACTCCATCTCAAAAAAAGAAGGAAAAAAATGGTAACTAAATGTACAGCTGTACCCAAACAATAAATCAAAGTTTGAGAATTAAGTTTCTGGGACTCTGTCATTGACTCATAGTTCCCAATGTTTATCAATGAATTTATTCATTCATATTTATTTAGGTACCTAGTATATGCTAGGCACTTAGCTACAAGACATGTGAATCCTGTTTTAAGATGACATGAAGTAGGAATTCCGTGGAATAATGAATACTTGGGATGACAGGCAGGATTCATCATGATTTAAATGGGCTAGAATAATGAATCTAATTCATGGAATTTAACTGGGAAAAACACAAAGCCTTTCAGGTGGGTTCAAAAATTCAAGTGTGAAGAAGACTTGAAGGGTTTAGGTTGACTTTAAATATAATAGAATTTAACAATAGAAGGATAGGTGCAGTGGCTCACGCCTGTAATCCCAGCACTTTGGGAGGCTGAGGCGGGAGGATCCCTTGAGTCCAGGAGCTCAAGACCAGCCTGGGCAACAGAGTGAGACCTCATCTCTACAAGAAATAAAAAATTAGCCAGGTGTGTTAGCACACGCCTGTAGTCCTAGCTACTCAGGAGGTGGAGGTGGCGGAGGGACTGCTTGAGCCTGGGAGTTAGAGGTTGCAGTGAGCCATGATTGTACTACTGCACTCAGCCTAAGTGACAGAGTGAGACCCTGTCTCAAAAAAAAAAAAAAAAAAAAAGTTAATGGAATAAGAACTGCCAAAACCACATATTATCTCGTGGGAAAATGTTTATAACTTATTGTCAGATGAAAAAAGCAGGTTATAAAGCATACAGTATGGAATCGTTCTGTTTGTGCAAGGGAAATACACACAGAAGAGGAGTATACATCAACACGCTGACAAAATGTAGCAGACGTCTTTGGTTGTTGGATCACGGATGAATGCCTTTTTCTCTCCCAGGTTTTAGGCGTTGAGAATAGAATGCTTTGATTCTTAAAAAATTGCTTTGGTTTTGCTTCATTTTGGAATGGTGAAAGGGTATGTGGCCGCTGCTGGTGATTTAGCCTTGGGGGAGGGAAGGAAGATTTGGTCATCTTTCTCATTCGTCAATGCTCACATCCAGTGCCTGAACCATTGCTTCTCTCTGGGAATCAGCATCATTAGCAAACTCCCACTTCCCCACAGGAGCCACTCTGCCCAAAATTAAAGCATTCTGCAGTGGGATTGGCGTGGAGCAGCAGGCTTCCACCATAGGAAAGTCCCCTCGGGCAGGGGCCACCATGCAGCCGCTGTCTCTGGTGGGTGAGACTGGCAAGTGAACTTTACTCTCCTGCTCACACATCTGAGTGATTCTGGCATCTTTTTTTGGATCCAATAGTTTGACTGCCCTCATTTATCACCCAGGTGATCCCACATAGACACAGAACTTGGTGAAGGCATTGTAATACTGCTTTGAAGTAGTATACTTCTTCTTTCTCAGAAGCAGCGCTTGTTGTTTAGTACCCTTGTTGGTTCCCCCATGCCCCAAAAGCTTGGGTTCACTTTCCATGGGAAGAATGTTAATAATAGCTAATATTTACTGAACGTTTATTATGCATGCCATGTGCTAAATGCTGCACATAGATTATCATGTTTAATTCTTACACCAACACTATGAGAGATGGGATTAATTTTTATTCTCATTTCACAGCTGAGGAAACCAAGGCACAGCGAGGTTGAACATGTTGCTTCTAGTGGTAGAGCTAGGATCTGAACCTTGCAGGCTTGTGCTGTATCTCAGCCTTAGTCACTGTGTTGCTGCCTCCCCTTCTGAGTGTGGCCCTGTGCAGACCCGTGGTGTGGACCCAGGCAGGGTGCAAGGCCTCCTGAATTCTCTCTATCTCAGTGCTTGCATTGGGTTTGATTCCTTCCCAGCACCCAAAACCGTAATCCTTTCCCAGGAGACTTTCATCCTCTCAAGTAAACAAATTATTTGGAAGTTTTTAAGTCCTTTCACCCTGTTGCCAAGCAAGGAAATCAGCTTGCACTTATAATTTCGTGTAGTTGTGGGCTTTTGACCTAGCATCTAAAGTTCACATAGCTTTTCCAGATTGTTTCCGAGCTTTTCATTATCTCTGACACCATCCCTATTATACTTTAACTCTTCCCATAGAAGAACTATTTCCATATAACTCCATAGGTTCAAAACAGGAAAGGCAGAAGAGAGTATACTCTTATCTCAAGGTGTAAACTCAAAAGTTAAAAAAATATTGATTTCTTTAGTATCATAATTTTTAGAGATCACTTAAAAATCTTGTTCTAACACATAAATTCTCTAAGAATCAAAGCACTTGTCACCATGAGTGTGAACTCTTGCCAGGTCCATCTAACTCAGTTAAATAATATTAAGCACAGATTTCATTTGGCTAGCTATTAGTGTTCCCAGTCAGCAGGTACTGACAGTTATTAACAGTTATAGTTCATTTATAATTTACCTTTTACATTAAGATTTCTTAGTAGACTATTTCAGTATGTATTAAGTTTATATCTAAATGCAATTCAACTTTTCTTTTTCATAATGAAAGTAGTTATCATTCATTGAACACATTTCATAAACAGATTTATTCTTTTTTTTTTTTTTTTTTTTTTTTTTTTTTTTTTTTTGAGACGGAGTTTTGCTGTGTCGCCCAGGCTGGAGTGCAGTGGCGCGATCTCGGCTCACTGCAAGCTCCGCCTCCTGGGTTCCCGCCATTCTCCCGCCTCAGCCTCCGAGTAGCTGGGACTACAGGCGCCCGCCACCTCGCCCGGCTAGTTTTTTTTTTTTTGTATTTTTAGTAGAGACGGGGTTTCACCGTGTTAGCCAGGAGGGTCTCGATCTCCTGACCTCGTGATCCACCCGCCTCGGCCTCCCAAAGTGCTGGGATTACAGGCTTGAGCCACCGCGCCCGGCCTACAGATTTATTCTTTACAGAGCCGCCACTGTGCAATTTCAGTGCTAAATTTAACTATTATGACCCCTTGACTCTCTTCTAACTAAATTTGACTTTTAATGTCAATATATCATCAGGCTTACTTTCAGAGCCAACCATTCTTTCTGCCTTTCATCCATAGGACTCATTTACACCAAGGTTGCCACTGTGCTTGCATATCTCACTTCTTCAGACCTTCATGCCAGATTACTGGGTCATTCAGATTAACATGATTTTCATCACTAATATTAACATATACGCTAGGACCCCTTGATTCTACCTAACATCTCCTGGGCTTTAAACCCCTGTGTTAATGCCACCTATTCTGGAATCCTGCCATTCCTGACATTTTTTCACCTCCTCGTTCTTCCTGTGGACTCACCTGACAAGTCACTGCTCTAGATCATGAGCTTTTTAAAAGCAGAAACTATGTATTTTTCTTCTTGGTAGTCTGTAATCCTAGGAACAGTGTCCAATAAATGTGGATTGAATTGCAATGAAGTGAAATAACTACTTAGGCATGTATCTTTACATGTTATTCCAGTATTGCAAAGTACACGAATAGAAAAAGTTATTTTATAGCTAAAATCAGAAAATTATAAAAACAGGAAATAAGAGTTTTAATCAAAGATAAGTGAAAATGCTATAACTTTTAATTTGCATGTTTGTCTAAAATTGAGGTATATTTATATAAACTAAAAAATACATCTATTTTAGCTGGGCTCAGTGGCTCATGCCTGTAATCCCAGCACTTTGGGAGGCCGAGATGGGCAGATCACTTGAGATCAAGAGTTCGAGACCAGCCTGACCAACACAGTGAAACCCCATTTCTACTAAAAATACAAAAATTAGCTGGGCATGGTGGCACACACTTGTAATCCCATCTGCTCAGGAGGCTGAGGCATGAAAACCGCTTGAACCCGGAGGCGGAGGTTGCAGTGAACCAAGACCATGCCACTGCCCTCTAGCCTGGGTGACAGAGCAAGACTCTGTCTCAAAAAAAAAGAGAAAAAAAAATCTATTTTAACTGTTCAATTTGATGAGTTTCAGCAATTTTATATATCTTTGTAACCACCATGCAACACAACATACAGAGCATTTCCATCACGCTTCAAAATTCCCTTGTGTCTTTTTCCAGTCTGTACTGCCCCTCCCCGCTAGTAATCATTCTTCTGACTCCTCTCACTGTAAATTTATTGTGCCTATTCATGAATGGAATCATACAATATTTGTTCTTTTGTGTTTGGCTTCTTTCATTTAATGCAGTGTTTTTGAGATTCATCTGTTTTGTTGCTTATATTAGCAGTTCATTCATTTTTATTGAGCAATATTTCATTATATGAATATACTACAATTTATTTCTCTAATAATAGGCATTAGGATTGGTTCCAATTTTTGACTACTATGAATGCAAATTCCATGAAAATTCTTATGCAACTTTTTTTAGCCACATTTTTATTTCTTTTAGGTCAATACCTAGAAGTAGAATTGTCCTGTTGTGTAAATATATGTTTAACTTCATAAGAAACTGACAAGTAGTTTTCTGAAACGATGGTATCATTTACACCCGCATCAGCAATGTATGAAAGTTCTAGTTGTTCTTCACGCTCACCAACATCTGATATTGTTGTCCAATTGATTTTAGTCATGTTAGTAGATGTAAGATGTTAGTTGCATTTCCCTGTTGAGTACTGATGTTGAGAACTTTTCATTTGCTTGTTAGCCATTCACATATTTTCTTTTGTGAATTGTCTGTTCCAATCTTTTACATGTTCTTAAATCTCATTATTTTTATTATTTAAATCAACAATTACCAATGGTACATTTTTATATTTATCACTAGAAATCCTTTGTCACATATACATACCTATACTGCAGATATTTTTCCTCAAAGGCATGTCTTGCTTATTCATTGTCTTTTTCTTAGTGATGTCTTTTGATGAGCAGAAATGTCTTGATTATGGTAGTTTCATAGTAGTCTTGAAATCAGGTGATGTAAGTCTTCTTTTTCAAGATTGTTTTGATTAATGTAGATTCTTTGGTTTTTCCATAATGTTAAAATCAACCTTTCCTGCCACCAGAGGTATGCTAGAAGGGAAAAAAAAAGAAAAAAAAATCAACATGTCAGTTTCTTCAACAACAAAAACAAAGCCTGCTGGAATTTTTATTGTGATTGCATTGAATCTATAGATTAATTAGAGGGTAGTTTCCAGTTCTGGTAGTGGCTGTCTTTATCTGATCAACCTACTTGATAAAATATAAAAAACAACTATTTAAAGGCACTGGAGGGTGAGCAAAAGCTGGTTGATACTGGAGAGGAATCAACATTTGAAAGAAGGGAATTGCCAGGAGTGAATTTTCTGGGTTTTTGTTTGTTTTCTGTTGTTGCCTTTTCACTTAAGGGCAAGTCATAGTTTGCACCACATGGAGCAGATAAAACTTGCCCCAGAATCTGCAGTCTAACTGGCTTGATGAACTGGAGGATGGAGTTCAGGACAACCACATCTGCTGTAGAGGGAGAGGGGAACTCTAGAAATGAGACATCTCCAGAAAAGGGGAGCCTAAATTCTATGTAGAAAATTTTCCCAAATCTCTGACTGACCCCTGACTAATGCATGTGCAAGACATACTTCAATGCTTGCAGGTAACACAAAAAGAACTGATCTGAGCTGCAGCCCATTGAGGAGAAGAAAGAATTGCAATTTGAGTTTCTCCAGGTTAACCATTTACTTAAAACACATACACACACATTCTTTATAGCGACATAATACAATCCAGTCTCTACAACATATCATTCACAATATCCAGGATAAAATATGAAATTATTCAACGTAGGAAGAAATAGGAATGTATGACCTATCATCAGAATAAAAGGTAATCAATGAAGACCCATCTTTAGAAGGCCCAGATGATAGAATTAACAGACAAGGATTTTAAAGTTACTGTTATAACTGTGCAAAAGGATGTAAAGGAAAATATGCTTTAATGAATGAAAAATACAAAATACTGACCAAGTGCGGTGGCTCACGCCTGTAATCCCAGCACTTTGAGAGGCCGAGGCAGGCTGATTACCTGAAGTCAGGAGTTCGAGACCAGCCTGGCCAACATGGCGAAACCCCATCTCTACTAAAAATACAAAAATTAGCCAAGTGTGCTGGCACATGCCTGTAATCCCAGCTATTCGGGAGGCTGAGGCAGGAGAATTGCTTGAACCCAGGAGGCGGAGGTTGCAGTAAGCCAAGATCATGCCACTGCACTCCAGCCTCTGGAGTATAAGAGTGAGAATCTGTCTCAAAAACAATAATAATAATGAAGACAAGATTTCCAAATGGAAATTGTGAAACTGAGAAAAACGATATCTGAAATACAGAATAGACATTCTAACAATTTTTAGTCTTCCAGTGAGTCAACATATCTTTGTACTTATGTAGGGTTTTGTTTAATATTTTTCATTAATGTTTTATCAATTCAGTGTAGTGACCTTATGTATTTTCTATTAGATTTGTTTTTAGGGCCGGGCGCGGTGGCTCAAGCCTGTAATCCCCAGCACTTTGGGAGGCCGAGACGGGCGGATCACGAGGTCAGGAGATCGAGACCATCCTGGCTAACACGGTGAAACCCCCTCTCTACTAAAAATACAAAAAACTAGCCGGGCAAGGTGGCGGCGCCTGTAGTCCCAGCTACTCGGGAGGCTGAGGCAGGAGAATGGCGTGAACCCGGGAGGCAGAGCTTGCAGTGAGCTGAGATCTGGCCACTGCACTCCAGCCTGGGTGACAGAGCGAGACTCCGTCTCAAAAAAAAAAAAAGATTTCTTTTTAGGTATTTGATGTATTCTCATGATATTATAAGTTGTATTGCCTTTTTTTTTTTTTTTTTTTTTGAGACAGAGTCTCTCTCTGTTGCCCAGGCTGGAGTGCAGTGGCATGATCTCAGCTCACTGCAACCTCTGCCTCCCAGGTTCAAGTGATTCTCCTGCCTCAGCCTCACGAGCAGCTGGGACTATAGGCGCCTGCCACCACTCCTGGCCAATTTTTGTATTTTTAGTAAAGATGTGGTTTCACCATATTGTCCAGGCTGGTCTCAAACTGTGACCTTGTGATCTGCCCACCTTAGCCTCCCAAAGTGCTGGGATTACAGGCGTGGGCCACTGTACCCAGTCAAGTTGTATTGCTTTTTAAAATTTCATTTTCCAGTTGTGTATTTCTAGTATATAAAAATATGATTGTATTTTGTTTATGGACCATGATGACTGCAACTTTGCTACATTTATTTATTAGTTCTAGCAGTATTTCTGTAAAGTTTATAAGGTTTTCTATGTAATCAATCATCTGTGAATGAATAGTATCATTTTTTCCTTGCCTTAAACTGGCTAGGTCATCCATTGCTGGTGGTGAATAGAAATGTTTTCTAGTTTACTAAGAGTGTCTGTCAGGAATGGGTGTTGAATTTTGTCAAATGCATTTCTCGTGTTAACAGTATTAATATATGACTTTTTTTCATTCTCTTAATGTGGTGAATTATATGATTGACTTTTTTTCTAATGTTACCCTTGCATTCCTATGGTAAATGCCACTTGGCCATGATATATTATCCTAGTGTGTTTGATTGGTTGGTTGATTAGATAGATAGATAGATAGATAGATAGATAGATAGATTGATTGATTTTATTAGCTGATATTGTGTTAAAGGTTTTTACATATCTGTGTTCATCAGGCATACTGGTCTGAAAAGACCAAAAGAAAGTAATTTTTTTTGTACTATCTTTGTCAGATTTCTGTTAGAGATATGCTAACCTCATAAAATGATTTGGGAAGTTTTTTTTTTTTTTTCTCTGCTCTTTTTTGAAAGAGTTTGTGAAAGGATGGAATTAGTTATTTTTGTTTGATAGAATTCTTTTTTGAGGGGGGTGGGGGGGTCTCACTCTCACCCAGGCTGGAGAGCAGTGGCACAATCTCTGCTCATTGCAACTCCACCGCCCAAGTTCAAGCAATTCTCCTGCCTCAGCCTCCTGAGTAGCTGGGATTACAGGCACCAGCCACCACTCCCAGCTATTTTGGCATTTTTAGTAGAGATGGGGTTTCACCATGTTGGCCAGACTGGTCTCGGACTCCTGAACTTAAGCGATCGGTACACCTCGGCCTCCCAAAGTGCTAGGATTACAGAAGTGAGCCACCATGCCTGGCATAGAATTCATTTTGAAATCATCTGGGCTTAGAATTTTCCTTCTTTGTAAGAAAATCTTAAGGTTTTTAAAAAGGTTTGATTACAAATTAAATTTTTTTTTTTTTTTTTTTTTTTTTTTTTGAGACGGAGTCTCGCTCTGCCGCCCAGGCTGGAGTGCTGTGGCCGGATCTCAGCTCACTGCAAGCTCTGCCTCCCGGGTTCACGCCATTCTCCTGCCTCAGCCTCCCGAGTAGCTGGGACTACAGGCGTCCGCCACCTCGCCCGGCTAATTTTTTTGTATTTTTTAGTAGAGACGGGGTTTCACCGTGTTAGCCAGGATGGTCTCGATCTCCTGACCTCGTGATCCGCCCGTCTCGGCCTCCCAAAGTGCTGGGATTACAGGCTTGAGCCACCGCGCCCGGCCACAAATTAAATTTTTAAAACATGTATTGCAGCAGGTCTGTGATTCTCAAAGTGCTGTGAGTGGACCTGGGGGCCATGGAGAGGTTGGGAGGAGGGGGGATCCTCAAGACCCTTTGAGGAATCCAATAGAGTCAAACATTTTCATAGTGATACTAAAACATTTCTACTTTTTTCACGTGGTGACATTTGCACCAATGGTACAAAAAAGGTGGATTTTGTAAAAACTGCTCATGCCTTAGTTAGCACAGATCCAGGCAGTGGCACCAAACTGTAGTAGTAGTCACTGTATTCTTGACCACCATAGCATTTTCACTTAAAAGAAATGCCAGTGCTACTTAAGAGTGTCCTTGATAAGCAGTAACAATTATTTTCTTAAACTCAACCCTGGAGTGTATATCTTCTTAATATTCTGTCTTACAAAATGAGATGTACACATAAAGCAGTCCGGCTGCGTAGTATGTGATAGTTGTCTCAAGGAAAGGCATTGTGATACTGAACTTGAAAGAGCATCTGATAAGAGAAACTAGGGTTATTTGGATTTGGATATTTGGCAGTCGTTTCCTCAAAAGTAAACAGTGAGCCTATCACTTCAAAGAATACAACTGATAGTATTTATTGTCAATGATAAAATTACAGCTTTTCAGGAAAAGTTTCACTTTTGGAAAACTTGCATCCACCATTGTGAGTTTGACATCTTCCTAATACTAGAAGATTTAAATATCTGTACATTTCCCAAAGTGCCACTGACTTGAATAGTCTTTCTTGTAAAGAAATAATTTCTCCCCAGAAAGCACCTCCTTCATGGCCTTATAGTTTTATCCATCAGAAGCACCATTGGCATTTTAAGCAGCACACATTTTCTTAATACAAGACTATTCCTTTCATTTCTGGATATTTTAACACCCCGACCTCCACCTATTAAATGTCAGTGACACCTCCACCCCCATCATTGTGACAATTGAAAACACACTCAGTTGCAAGCACCATCAAAAAGAGCAGGGGCATCCTTGTACGTGGTAGCTTGTGTTTGGCTGGACCTGGGTGGAGGAGGCTGGGAAAATGGACCATGGAATCACCGTCTGTACAAGTATCACAGTCCTCTGCATATCTTTGTGGATAGTGCAACTTCCTGTTGAGATTTGGCTTTACGTTTTTCAGATTCCCTGCAAGTTCCCTAAAATCGGTATCCATTTAATGGAACAGACATTAAACCAGAGGAAAAATATAGCTCTTCAATGTTTATTGACTGGAGGTTGCAGGTATGCTGCAGGAAGGGCAGTTGTAGAGAAAAACGTTTCATCCTGCAGTGCCACGGTACAATATAGAAAGTAAGATAAAGTTCTAAATGGATAGGCTAATAAGATAATGTAGTGTTTAGAAAAACTTGCAATATTGTTGCCTATTCACTACATATGTAAAGGGGAAATGCAGCATAATTCACTTTGAATCAGATGTTAAGCACAGAGCCTTCCCACAGCTAATTCTCTTGGCTCTGTATACTCTATTATAGAAGTAAAGTAAATCAGTTAGAAGATATTTACAGGGCCTGTGTACAATATTATGTTTTAGCATTGAGCGAGGA
Organism: Trachypithecus francoisi; assembly: GCF_009764315.1. Lineage (NCBI taxonomy): Eukaryota > Metazoa > Chordata > Mammalia > Primates > Cercopithecidae > Trachypithecus > Trachypithecus francoisi. The sequence continues at coordinate 31,366,908 of NW_022681468.1, read as the reverse complement.
AAAACACTAAATTTTGGAGAGAATGATTGAACCTCAAAATTTTTGATAGGAGTAGAAAACATTATTAGAAAAATAGAATTCGTTAAGGTTCAAGAATGGGATGGAATTTTGGATTGAAATGGAAAGTATGAGATGCCTAGAAAGGAATATTTAGATAGATAAACTCGGGCACCAGAAATCAAGGAAAGGGCAAGTTATAGTACACCTGGCCTCCACTGTGTCGATCATTACAGCACTTGCATACTGCAAACCCCAAGACTTGTGCTTTAAGTGTGAGATACCATGGGCTGAGTAACATCCACTGTAACTCCAAGCAAGTTTCTCCTGGCACTTATTACATTACACAGCTGAGCATTTCTGCCCCCACCCAGTGTTACACTGTAAAAATTCCTGCCTCTTTGCTAAAAGCCTCTACTTGCTTGAGAAACTTCCTTTTGTGATGTGTAGACTGGGCTTATGTTACTGATGAGATTAAAAACAGATTTCATTATAAAAGTTTATGATGTTCCAGTCCATTCAATTTGTGTATAGTTGGAGGAACACATCCCTTCTTATCCATAATTCCTTATTTGATCTTCTCTTGCCCACTGTCCTACCCCTTTATACATCCACAGACCCACACCTCATATTCACACACTTGCAAACCTGTCCACGATCATCCCCACATAAAGGGGCCTGGTTACAGACTTTGATTTCTGATACACAAGAAGGCATTAAAGTGAATGTCTCTTGGGGATATTTGGTGTTAAAACAGCTTTTAGCAAATGAACCACTCTAGCCAGTGAGATGAATTCTGATGTAAGCTTCATAGTTACATAAATCGTGTAAAATTTATCACCGAGTCTAGATTGCTTTCTGTGGCTAGAAACTTCGGTAACCAGCAAAGCAGGAACGAAAGCAGAATCACTGTTGATGGGCTTTCTGAACTTTAGTCTAGTTGTTGTAACTAATAGTTTCATTCTGGATTCAAAGCAGCACCTACCCTAATTGGTGTGGAAATCTCAAGGTTAGCTAGCTAAAGCAGTTTCTGCTTTTTCACCTGTTTCTTTCCTTTGTATTCATTTGTTCACTGGATCAGCCCACTCCTGCCTTGAACCTAGATACGTGGCAGCTCCCCCTTCCGTTCACAGCTCACTGTTCCTTTAGCTGAGCCAGTAGCTAGCTGTTCAGTAGTTTTGGGTGTTTTATCTTCAGTAAGCTTTTCTCTTCCCTCACTAATGAGAAAAGAGATAATAGATTCCTCAGGCTCCTCCTTTCCTAACAATGTCATCCTGTTTTACTGTCACTCAGCACCCTGCTTTGTGAATAATGTTAACATTTCATTAATGTATTGAAGTATTTATTTATATTTGATCAGTGCTCACCATATTCCTCCATACCTCTAGAAGTCTCTTGGGAAAGATCATGCCCTTTTAACTGTCTGATAACATGCACACAGAGGCACTTCACGAAGGATCACTGAAGATCAAATGTCACTCTCAGAAAACGTAATAGATAAGCTGTGAGCTTTTTGGCATGTTCCCCAAGAAGATTAGTAGATGGTATACAGTTGAGCAACTGAACTGTGGGAGCCAAACTGTGGGAGGAGATGAGTAAGGGATGTGACGTGTCAGAGGTGAGACTATGGGATAGAAAGCCTCTCATCCACGGGCTTCAGAATACTGTTCAAAGACTTACCCTTAACGAGAGATTTGGAAATCTCTCTAAGAGAGTTGGGAAACCAAAGCAGAGGCCTGAAAAGACCAGGTTGTGAGGGAGGACACAGGCAACAGAGGAGCATGGACTTCTGAGCTTGGCAAACATTTCACTTTGCTCCCTCCCGCAGTGCTCTCTTGAGTCATCAGGACCCAGGCTATAAATAACCCCACGTGACTTATGGGCCAGGACTCAGAAAGGTCTGTGTAGCCTCACCCCAGGGTTGCTACACCTCTGTCATTGAAATGACTTTAATGACAAAGGAAAGAATAATGCTGATTTAAATCACTATGAATACCTCTTTCAATTTAGGCAGCCTTTCTTTTTTCTAAGCCCCCTTAACCAGGGTTTGGAGCAAGGTTGTTCATTATGAAAGCCTTATGTTTCTTCTATGTACAATTTTCTTGTCACTGTACCTAAATAGGAAAAGAAATACAGTGTAATTAAAGACAGTCCCAAGAAGAATAACCAAAAGTGTTAAGGAGATGGAAGGACTGACAGATAAGACTGTCCTCAGAAGAAATGAGACCTTTAGAAAATCATACTAAAATATATTTAGCATAAAATTTACCATTTTAACCATTTTTAAGTGTACAATTCAGTGGCATTTAGTATATTTATACTGTTTTGCAACTATTAGCCACCATCTGTCTCCAGAACTTTGTCATCATCCCAGACTGAAGCTCTGTACTCACTAAAAAATGACTTCCTATTCTCTAATTCGATAGCCCTGGATAATCACCATTCTACTTTCTGTCTCTAAAATGTACCTATTCTAGGTACCTCACATAAGTGGCATCATATAATATTTGTTCTTTTGTGACTGACTCATTTCACTTAGCATAGTATCTTTTCTGTACATGTGCTGCAGCATATGGCAGAATTTCCTTTCTCTCTAAACCTGAGTAATATTGTATGTAGATTCATCTGTTGATGGACATTTGGGTTGTTTTCACCTTTTGGCTATTTTGCACAATGCTGCTATGAACATTGGTGTATGGTTGTTAGTTTTGATTTCAATTCTTTTCTGTATATATCTACAAGAAAACTTGCTGCATCATCCAGTTATTTTGGGTTTCACTTTTTGAGGAACCCCTAAAGTGTTTTCCACAGTAGCTGTACCATTTTACTTTCCCACCAGCATTGCACAAGGGTTCCAGTTTTTCCACATCCTCAGCAGCCCTTGTTATCTTCAGGTGTTTTGTTTTAATGATAGCCAGCCAAATGGGAATGAAGTAGTATGTATGGGGTCTTTTCTACTGGGAAAAATGATCTGAGAGGGGAAATGTAGGAGTCTATAGTTGTAAAGACTTCTGCTAGGAACTACACAGACATGGTCACCAGAATCTAGAATTTGGGGCTGGGTGCAGTGGCTCACGCCTGCAATCCAAGCACTTTGGGAGGCTGAGGTGGGCAGATCGCTTGAGCCCAGGAGTTCGAGACCAGTCAGGGCAATGTAGTGAAACACCCCCATCTCTACAAAAAAATACAAAAATTAGCCAGGCGTGGTGGCATGCACCTAGAATCCCAGCTTCTCAGGAGGCTGAGGATCACCTGAGCATGGGGAGGTTGAGGCTGCAGTGAGCTGTGATTTCACCACTGCACTCCATCCTGGGCTACAGATTGAGACTCTGTCTCTAAATAAATAAATAATTTGGGCAAGGAAGATAGTCAAAGTATTTAACAAATACTATAATATAGCATAGGTACTGATTATTGTGACCTTTGCCTTCCTCAGGTGTACAGATTGTCAGCCTCAGTGGGGACCATATGAGGTAAATTTGGAATAATGAAAAAAAGTGTCTTCCACACCATTTATGTTACCCAGTGATAGGGACATAAGCTCAAATATAAACAGCTTCTAAAAAATATTTAGATATTTAACTGATGCGTGATTGAGAAAAAGCAAGAATTCTGTGTGATGAACCCTTTTCCTTTTGAAGTTGATGTTAGAGAAGATGATCATGATCATGCGTCTGTTCCTGCCTTAAGTTAGCCCCCATCCTTCATTGGAAACTCTCTGGACTCTTCTGGTAGGTCTTCTGGCGATCACAGGGGAATGAAATTGCTATTGCAGTTGTTTTACATCCAGCAAATATTTATTGTACATTGACCGTGTGCCAGGCCTTATGATACGTGCTAGGAAAAGAACAGAGTGCAAAACAAGGACCCTGTCCTTGTCATCATGGAGCTACGGTTTAGTGGGGGAGTCAGATAATACCACACAAGTAGGTTTGTAATTCCAAACTGTGCTTGGTTCCATACAGGAAAAATACCCAAGACATTTCTCTCCTTTCCTCTAGATTGTTCATACAACCACTCACTCTAAGAAACCTGCTTGCTTTTCTCTTCAGGAACCTCCAGACAGGTGGGTTTGCCTGGGAAGGAGATGTAGAAAACAACGTGTACAGCAAGGCTACAGGGGTGGTCCCCCAGCACAAGTATCACCCCACAGCAGGCAGCTATCAGCTCCATTTTGCCCTGCAGCAACTTGAACAACAAAAACTTCAGTCCCGGCAGCTCCTGGACCAGAGTCGAGCCCGGCACCAGGTAATTCAAGATAAGTCTTTTCCATGTGTTACTATCTTCCTGCTGTTGGTTAAAAAAAAAAAAAAAGTGAATGAATGAGAAATGTAGGATTAGTTTTCCAACCCCATGCCACCCTGGCTTGGACAGCTCATGGGAAGTCTAATCTTGGGGAAAAAATGTTCTGGAGCCATAACACTGGCTTTGCCTGAAAGTGATGCTTAACCAGTGTTTGACATGTGTTTTGTTTTGTTTTTTTTCCATTTGAATGCTCCTATACAAAAATCTCTATTGTGGTATTTACCCTTTCTGTTGTATGATCTTAGTTTAGTAATCTCCCATGGGGTCTGATTCTAAGATACCTGAAAGCTACCATTTTAAGCATCTTTATTTCTAAGTGTTCTACTTTCTTGCCTTCATATACTTGGCATACATATGTGATATTACTCATTATCTAACAAGATTTTCAAGGAATAAATAAGCTGCAAGTTCTTCTGGAAAGTGGAAATGGACATATGTTAGCATGCAGGTCATCTGTAAATGATAGCTGTTCATTCAACAAATGTTTACTGTGTATCTATTGTGTACTAGGCACTGTTTAAACAGTGGGGCTATAAGGTGACTGTACACACAAAACTCCTCACTGTTGTGGAACTTATGTGTAGGGAGATGTTGATTTGCTACTCACTGTCTATAAAATGCCAGAAACTCCTGAATGAGGGAGCTATATAAGTATATAGCACTAATATATTAGTATGGCCCCAATTGTAGAGAAAGGATGACCTCACCAGAACTTCAGGATTTCAGTTTTTCTTGTTGACTCAGGATCATCATTAGAATAGTTACTATGGCCCGGGCGCGGTGGCTCACGCCTGTAATCCCAGCACTTTGGGAGGCTGAGACGGGCGGATCATGAGGTCAGGAGATTGAGACCATCCTGGCTAACACGGTGAAACCCCGTCTCTACAAAAAATACAAAAATTAGCCGGGTGCAGTGGCGGGAGCCTGTAGTCCCAGCTACACGGGAGGCTGAGGCAGGAGAATGGCGTGAACCCGGAAGGCGGAGCTTGCAGTGAGTGGAGATGGCGCTACTGCACTCCAGCCTGGGTGACAGAGCGAGACTCCATCTGAAAAAAAAAAAGAAAAAAAAGAATAGTTACTATGTTCTACTGTGGAGTTATTGGAATGAATTAGTACTGATTCTATAAGCTTTTCTGACATTTGGTTATGTGAAGAAATAACTTGTTATCAGTTTGATCTCCTGATCATTTTTTTCTTATAAAAATGTAGTACATAGTGTGCATGAGTTTGTGCAATATTATTATTTACTCAAAGACTAAAGCAGCATTTCCCAAAGGTTTTTTCCTCTAAGTAAAACAATGATTATTATATTCTGTCTTATCTTTTCAACTACCACCCATAATAAAATGTCATTTTATTATTTCAACATAGTTCATCACTTGATCATCTTTACCTGAGGTAGAGTACTCTGTACATTATGTTAATTCATCATAATTGAGAAATTGTAAGTGCCGGCGTTTGCAAAGTAGTTCTTTAGACCATTTTTACTGGAGAAAAATAAGATTTCTTAATCTGGAAAGCATAAGAGTATAGCATCTCATTGTAATCACCACATCACTTCCTGTCATGTAAAATTTTCTTCATTTGGAAAATCTTGGGGATAGCAGAAGCATTTAAGCCAGTTTACATTTTCACAATTCCAGATACAAATGTGTGTCTTCGTTGTTGTTGTTGGTTTTTTTTAATCTGCGTTCTTAAATTTCTTAAAGCTTTTTAAGCTTTAAACTCCCTGTCATTCAGAGTACTTGAGAATGCCAACTTAATCAGATACTGGATAGGGGAAGTATCACTGTATAGGCTGAGGATCAAAAAACTACTTATCAGGTCCTTGGCTCATTACCTGGGTGACAAAATAATTTGTGCACCAAACCCCTACAACACGCCATTTACCTTTATAACAAACCTGAACATGTGTCCCTGAGCCTAAACTAAAAGTTAGAAAAAAAAAATCTCTGGCTCTAATGAATCTAGACAGTTGGTACCCTTTAAACCATGCTTCAATACCTTGAAGTGGAGGATGACTGGGGAAGGAGAGGCAGTTTTGTTGATTTTCACTTTTAGAAACTGCTTCATTTTTAAGTCCTTCTCATACTTTTGATTAGCTTCCAGCAACTCACATTCCTTTGAAAATTCAAAGTACTGTACTACTGTTCTTGTGTGGAATTTCTTTTCACTAAGGATTATACTGGTTTAGTTTCACTGAATTATGAAGTATATGGAAATTATGTTTTTCAGAATCTGTCAGAATATCTGTTTTAGGGAGGAGGCAGAACTCCCAAGAAGGGAGTTCTCTCGTTCTCCTGGAGAGCAAACAGAAAATCATTCATCATAATTGTATATAGGTGTATAACATTATTTTATTTCTTCTCCCCCACACCCCAAACCTGTTTTTCTAAACCACAGCTGATTTAGGGAAAAATGAGTAAGGGTGAAGTTTCTGGGACTATAGGAGAGAGCTAAAGTAACTAAATTCCATTAGCTGCAAGAGTTTATAACTAATAAAATAACAAATAAGATATTAAATATTCTAACAGGAAGAATATGTAGAAACTTAGAGCACTTTATTTCAGAGGGTACTTAGAATCATTCCACAGTGGAAGCAAAACCCTACTAGATGTTATGCCTTTGTAGCTTAGCTGTGCTGGATCTGGCGGTTATAATTGTCACTGAATTGTTGATTGAAGCATGGTTTACATTCTCAGTATTCTGTATTTCTGTCCTTGGGTTACCCTTTAGATAGCAATGGTACTTTTCTAATGAACTCCTTGCACTTTGGATTCCTTTTTCTAAAGTGTAGGGAGCCTTTGGTGTAACTAACAGTGTGATTAACTGCCTGTTTGAAAGCAGTGGATAGAATTGAAATCTGATTTACCTAACATTCATCCATAAAAGAAGCCTGTTTATGGAACAGGATGTTAAAGGAGGCCTTGTATTTATATTATATCATATTATATTATGTTTATGAACAGCACCTTTAACATACTAATCTCCTATTAATGTCTGGGAAAAGTTCATGCAGCCTTTCTCTCATTGTATACATAGGAAGTTCTCCATTCTTTTCGCCCTCCAATCAGAACACTTAGATATCCAGCTTATTGAAGGTGTTAATTTCTGCTTAAACTCTGATTCAGGATGTGAGTTTGGAAATGCACATCTCTCAGTATTCACAGGGAATGAGCTTTGATCTTCATCTCAGTATAGCACTGCACTCATAAATCTAGCAGTTGTCATACACTTAATCCACCCCTGCAAAAGACTGATCCTGTGACATGGGAGTGAGAGAGGAAAGTCACCCAGAGCCAATGCCAGAAGTTTTCGGGAAGAGATATAAGAATATTGGTGTGATCCAGTCCGTATGATAGAAGGCATAATAAACAAAATAAGACAAAATTGAGCTTTTACACACTGATGGTAAAACCAGCAGTTTGAAAAACATTGTTTTAAGTCAGAGCAGAGGTCAACAAACTTTTTCTGTAAATAGCCAGATAGTAAATATTTTAGGCTTTGCAGGCTATAGCATCTCTGTTGCAACTACTCAGCTCTGCCATGGTAGAGTGAAATCAGCCATAAACAATATGTAAATGAATGAGTGTGGCTGTCTTTCAAAACTTTATGTACAAAAACAGGCAACAGCCTGTAGGTCCTAGTGTGCAGACCCCTTGACTAGAGTAACAGAACCATTTGAAGCGCTTGTTAAAAGTATTGTTCCTCCATCCCATTTCTGATTCATTAGGTTTGGAATAACCTAATGAATAGGCAGAGTTCTCCCTTTTTGTTTTAATAATAATGGCCACCACTTAAGCACTTGCTGTGTTCCAAGCACTATTCCAGGTTCTCTGTACACATTAACTCATTTAAAAATGAATTTCAGGGCCAGGCGTGGCGGCTCATGCCTGTAATCCCAGCACTTTGGGAAGCCGAGGCGGGTGGATCACGAGGTCAGGAGTTCGAGACCAGCCTGACCAGTATGGTGAAACCCTGTCTCTACTAAAAATACAAAAATTAGCCGGGCATGGTAGTACATGCCTATAATCCCAGCTACTCAGGAGGCTGAGGCAGGAGAATCACTTGAACCCGGGAGGCGGAGGTTGCAGTGAGCCAAGATCGCGCCACTGCACTGCAGCCTGGGTGACAGATTGAGACTCTGTCTCAAAAAAAAAAAAAAAAAATTTCAGGATGGTTGCAGGAAGTACAGAATCTCGAGAGTTAGGAAAGGTCAAACAAATCTGTTACAGATTGATACAGCCCAATACATGTCTTCTGTCTAATTCCGTCTTCCTTCTCCTGCTGGCTTCCTGCCCCTGAAGGAGAAGGCAAAAAACACTTTTCTTTCAGCTGAGTCGGGGACTTTCTTGGGCAACAGTGGCTACTGGTGACATCAGCATGAGTAGCTCTCCATGCTGGGGTCTGTGAGGAGGGCTGTACCGGCTGTGAGGCCCGACTGACCTGATTCTAATTGCAGACATTGAGCTGATGTTATTCTTGGCGCAGGACAGAGCGATTACTCAGTAGTTTCTGTTAAAGTGATCCTTTGTTAAACTTCTGCTCCCAACCCACTCCCTGCTTCCTTCCCTCCCACTCTCTTCTCTGCCTCATCCACAGTGAAAAGGAGCCCCAAAAGCAGAAAAATTAAGGACATTTTGACGGCCAACACAGAATTTGCGAAGTTTCCTTTAACAATAATGGGAGAAAGGAGAGATTTTAAATACATCTTAATTCTTCACTGGTTCCGGTCTTTTTCCAAACCCCTTCAATTTTTAGTAGACTTAATTTTCAACATTAGTAAATAACTCAAGGTAGGAGAAAACGGTGCATCCTAAGTTTCTCTCATCCTTCTGCCCCATCTGTTCTTTACTTCTCGCTTCCCACCATGCCCAAGTTTACCAAACTAATCTGGATTCAATAATCCTAGCAGAAACTAATGTTCCTATAACAGGTAGGACTGGGAACAACTCAGTGTTCACATCAAGAGGTCTTTCAGTTTGCTGGTAACATCTTGAGTGCAGTGTGTAACAAGCTTTTTGCTAATGCTATGTGTGTATATGTGCAATCCCACAGGTGTGGAAAGGATTCCCGTGTAAACCGAACCATGTCTTGTTATTTTGCTCTTAAAAGTTCATTGCATGTGTCTAAAAAAATTCTGCCTCCTCCTGCAGGAATGAATTCTGTTTCGCCAAGCCTTCAGCTGCTGTGTGTTTGTGTTACGGAGGAGGGGAAAGAAAGAGAAATTCAGCAGGCACTCTGTCTTTTTCCAAGCAGCTGGCAATAACATGCTAGCTCCTCAGTGTGGCACAAAGAGCAGGCGAACAGTCTAGCCATGCAGGAGGTGTCTTGATACATCTTTATAATGGTGTATCAGAGAGGAAGATTGGACTGGGGGCATGAGAGGGGAGGAGTGTGTGTGTGTGTGTGTGTGTGTGTGTGTGTGTGTGTAAGTTCCGGAGCATATTGACTCCAGAACTTAATGTCATAACCTATTGCTTCTTTGTTTTTTTGTTTGTTTGGTTGGTTCTTTTGTTCTATTTTATTTTTCCACTTGACTTTTAGCAGGAACTCATACTTAGTGTCTAGCTTTTAGTTTTATTGATTTTCCTAGGACTACTTGATTTAGTAGGTTTTACCAAGCCAAACTCTTTCATTCTTATTTAATGAAAATACATAGAAAATACATGAAATAATACTGCATTCAGTTGTTTTGGAAATAGGCCACTCTTGACAGGCTTTGGAGTCAGATAACCCACAGCTTAAGTCTTGGCCCTGTCTAATCCATGACTCAGGTTATTCAAACTTTTAGAACCTCATTTTCGTTATCTCTAATTTGGAGATGATAATATATACCTGTGTGTTATCATGATTGTAGTTCTCAGGATGTGATATTGATATTACCATATGTCAAGCACCAAAGTGGCCATTCTTTTTTTTTTATTATCTCAGTGGATCTTTACAAAAGCTGCCCTCTTATTAGCCTCATTTCACAGATGAAAAAGCATGGTATCATTTATGTAATTTTCTCAATGTCACATAAGTAATAACTGGCAGAACTGGGATTTGAACCCAGGTCTGTCAGCCTGCAGCATCAAAGCTCCTGGCTATTATGCTATATGCTGCCTCCTACTAATAAGGCATTCAATAAACAGCAACTATAAGTACTATTACATAAATTTTAACTTGCAATTTATACGTTCAACAAGTACTTTTTTTTTTTTTTTTTGATACGGAGTTTCACTCTGTTGCCCAGGCTGTAGTACAATGGCACAGTCTTGGCTCACTGCAGCCTCTGCCTCCCAGGTTCAAGCGATTCTCCTGCCTCAACCTCCTGAGTGGCTGGGACTACAGGCACACACCACCACGCCAGGCTAATTATTGTATTTTTAGTAGAGATGGGGTTTTCACCATAGTGGCCAGGCTAGTCTTGAACTCCTGACCTTGTGATCCACCCATCTCGGCCTCCCAAAGTGCTGGAATTACAGGCGTGAGCCACCATACCTAGCCAACAAGTATTTATTGACTTCTATGAAACTATGTTTGAACAGTTCTTCTCAGGTGTCTTCATTAGTCTCCTATTCATAAGCACCATCTCAAAAGAAAAGTTTTCCTGAACTTAGGCCTAGATGTTATCCCAATTACCTCAATTCTTAATGAAAGAAGTGTCTTACTAAGATGTTCTTGGGCTTAACAATCTTGGAAATGCCCATACTTTACCCTCCCTTGTACTTTTATTAAGTAATAGGATTAGCACCTAACAATCCATGTCAGTATCCTGACATTTGTTCTAGAGGTTTGGATATTAGGAGCACTTGTATGGGTTATTATTAATTCTGTGTTATTAATAATATAGGAATGAATTTTCTAATTATTATTTTGTCCTTTCAACACTGTTACTGGTAATACTATTTTAATTTTATTTCTATGGGTGTTTTTCAGAAGACCACCAGGAAACGTGACAAGTGTCTACAAATGTGACTACCACAGATGACATGTTTGCTTAATTCATATTATGCTTGCTTTTTCTTTTTCTTTTCTTTTTTTGAGACAGAGTCTTGCTCTGTCGCCCAGACTGGAGTACAGTAGCGTGATCTCCGCGCACTGCAAGCTCTGCCTCCCCGGTTCATGCCATTCTCCTGCCTCAGCCTCCCCAGTAGCTGGGACTACAGGCGCCCACCACCTCGCCCGGCTAATTTTTTGTATTTTTAGTAGAGACGAGGTCTCACCGTGTTAGCCAGGATGGTCTCGATCTCCTGACCTCATGATCCGCCCACCTCATCCTCCCAAAGTGCTGGGATTACAGGCTTGAGCCACCGTGCCCGGCCTATGCTTGCTTTTTCAATACCATGTAAGTCTGATCTTAGTGTATTATTCAATCCTGACTTTCGTTCATTGTGTTAACTTATTACTGATAGTAACATAAGTCCCCTGGTTATCATCATGTTGCTTTCTAAGCTGCTGCTAGGGGAATATTCTTCTGGAATCTTAGAGGAAAAAGAACATACAGTGAATGCTTCCTGTGCACCAGATGTAGTCTTATCTCCGTTCCACTGATGAGGGAATCTATGTTCAAAGAGTTTGAGTAACTGAGCCAAGATCACACAGCTGCCTAATTGTGGAGATAATATTCATACCAGGTCAGAGGACTTCCAAAGCCCCTTTCCACTCTACCGTCCTCCCCAACGACAGAATTGACTCTTCATTTTCTTTTTCGTTTACACACTTACCAGTCAGATAAGACATTCTAGCATTATTGCTGCTGCACTGCTATATACTCTCGTATACACAAATCTTTAAAAAAAAAAAAAAGGCTCAGTGTAATCAATTAAGATTCAGAACTTTGCTTGGCTGTGGGTATGAAGAGGCAACTGTTCACATACTAACTGCTCAGGATTCATCTTGTTTGTTGTGCAATGTGATCCTGTGAATTTGCTGCAGCTGTCTGGTGACCAGTTTCATTCTCTTCCCTCACTCACTCCTTGGCCTGTGGTTTGTTTCTGTTTGTCTGTAGGTATATGAGGGACTCCCAGCAGTAACTTTGTGTGAGATGATGAAAGACTTCAATCCATCCATCTGAAATGGTGGCAGCCAGGGGAAAAGTACTTAGTGAATACATGACAGTAAGGTCTGTGCAAGATATGCACAGTAGACCAACCATGTGAGATCCTGGGCCAAACAAAACAAATCATACATTTGAAGACAGAGACACGTTAGATGTTTATAACCTCAAAGTTGTAAAGGAAACTTAGAGATTGCCTTTGACTAATTATTTCATTTTAGTAATCAGGACACGTAGGATACAGACACATTAGGAAAACGAGGCCCAATATACAAATAATTTATTATAAGTACTAACAAATGAAAGATAAAACACACAATTGAAAATGAAGCAGAACTATCTTTCTTTAGCCAGTTGAGCTTTCTATCTGGGGTCATGGCTGATCCTTTGAAGTTGTTTTTCTACATACTCAACTTCCACTTTAACAATAAGTGACAAATATTTGCTTACAGACAGTCATATTTTTTCAGCCTTTCCTTTCCTCCTCAAGAAAGAGAATGATCTTGGAGCAAGGTGAATGAAATTTGTCCTTTATATACATCTGGTGGCAACTGGACACATTGCTAGGTTTCTTTAGAAAAGAGATATGATTTAAATAAATTTGCTTTAGATCTGTTTGCTTTAAAAGGGAATCAGCATAACATAAATAAGAAAGGCAGCATAGTATAGTGAGGTTCTTAAATCATACTCCGTGGGTTTGAATCCCAGCTTACTACTCAGTACCTCTTCAGTTATGAACAAATATCCTAACATGTTGTGTGCCTTGGTTTCTTCTTCTGTAAATGGTGATGATGAGGAGACACAGGTCATATGATTGGGAGGGATAAATGAGATAAGATAAAGCACTTAAAGCAATGCCAGGCCCATGGTAAAAGGTCAATAAAAGGCCAATAAAAGGCCAGGTGTGATGGCTCACACCTGCAATCTCAGCACTTTGGGAGGCTGAGACGGGCAAATCACCTGAGGTCGGGAGTTCAAGACCAGCCTGACCAACATGGAGAAACCTCGTCTCTACTAAAAATACAAAAAATTAGCCGGGTGTGGTGGTGCATGCCTGTAATCCCAGCTACTCAGAAGGCTGAGGTAGGAGAATCACTTGAACTTGGGAGGCGGAGGTTGCGGTGAGCCAAGATCACGGCCATTGCACTCCAGCCTGGACAACAAGGGCAAAACTCCATCTCAAAAAAAAAAAAGTCGCCGGGCGCGGTGGCTCAAGCCTGTAATCCCAGCACTTTGGGAGGCCAAGACGGGTGGATCACGAGGTCAGGAGATCGAGACCATCCTGGGTAACACAGTGAAACCCCGTCTCTACTAAAAAATACAAAAAACTAGCCGGGCGAGGTGGCGGGCGCCTGTAGTCCCAGCTACTCCGGAGGCTGAGGCAGGAGAATGGCATAAACCCGGGAGGCGGAGCCTGCAGTGAGCTGAGATCCGGCCACTGCACTCCAGCCTGGGCGACAGAGCGAGACTCCGTCTCAAAAAAAAAAAAAAAAAAAAAAGTCAAAAGTTTGTTGCTCTTATAATTGTGTATCACCTTTTTTTTCATTTAGGTAGAAAACATATAAATGTCCCTCTTAACAATTTTTATGTATACAGTACCGTATTGTTAACTGCATGCATACTGTACCACAGATCTCCAGAACTTTTTTATGTCTCATGACTGAAACCATACTCGTTGAACAACTCCCTGTTTTCCTCTTTCCCATCCAGCCTCTGACAATCACTATTCTACTTTCTGTGAGCTTCACTACCTCATGCTAAGTGGAATGATTTTGTGATTAGCTTATTTTACTTAGCATAATGTCTTCAAGATTCACCCGTGTTGTAGTGTATGACAGGATTCCCTTCTTTTTTAAGGCTGAATAACATTTCATTGTGTGTGTATACACATATACATACCACATTTTCTCTTTTTTTACTTTTTTATTTTTAATGTTTGTGGGTACTACATAACACATTTTCTTTTTCCATTCATTCGTTGATGGACATTTAGGCTCCTTTTACATCTTGGCTATTGTGAATAATACATCAATGAACAGGGATATGCAAATATCTCACGTATTATTTTTAACTGTAAATATACATAGCATTATGATTTCAACTTGGGGGTTTTACTTAAACCTCCCATGCCAGAAACAGAAATTGATTAAAATGATATTAAAGAAAGTGTTTTAGGAGAAGCTCAAGGCTCATTAAGTATTAATTAGCTACATTTTTTAAACTAATACTTGAACAATTAAATATGGTATGCAAATTAATTTGTTCAGAATTACTAGAGAGAGCTATGAGAAGAAAGAATAAAAAGAATGATTAATACCAGGATTAATTTTTTTTTTTTTTTAAGACGGGGTCTCACTCTGTTGCCCAGGCTGGAGTGCAGTGGCTTGATCTGGGCTCGCTGCAAGCTACGCCTCCCGAGTTCACACCATTCTCCTGCCTCAGCCTCCTGCGTAGTTGGAACTACAGGTGCACGCCACCACACCCAGCTAATTTTTTGTATTACTTAGTAGAGATGGGGTTTCACTGTGTTAGCCAGGATGGTCTCGATCTCCTGACTTCGTGATCCGCCTACCTCAGCCTCCCAAAGTGTTGGGATTACAGGTGTGGGCCACCACGCCTGGCCTAAATGGTTATTCTTTAGAATAATATCTGTGTAGATTATTGACATGTTTGCCCAAAGGCATAAGTATCTTACAAACGTAAATAGGACAAGAAACAGCATTAGCATCAATTGTGAGCTAGCTTTTCATCAGGTGCAAGCTGTTTTTCTCATAGTAATCAAAGGAATGATAAATTGATTCCTTTCAAACATACTGATGAAATATAAATTGGTACAATCTTTTCTGAGAGCAATTTGGGAATATATATGAAAAAGTTTTGAAACAGAAGAATAAAGAGATTTCTGATCTAGCTATTCCAC
The DNA here is from genome assembly GCF_009764315.1 of Trachypithecus francoisi. Classification (NCBI taxonomy): domain Eukaryota; kingdom Metazoa; phylum Chordata; class Mammalia; order Primates; family Cercopithecidae; genus Trachypithecus; species Trachypithecus francoisi. The sequence continues at coordinate 31,351,642 of NW_022681468.1, read as the reverse complement.
TTTAAGGAAATTATTTTAAGGAAATGATCCAGCATATGTGAAAAGGTATGGCCGGATCTCAGCTCACTGCAAGCTCCGCCTCCCGGGTTCACGCCATTCTCCTGCCTCAGCCTCCCGAGTAGCTGGGACTACAGGCGCCCGCCACCTCGCCCGGCTAGTTTTTTGTATTTTTAGTAGAGACGGGGTTTCACTGTGTTAGCCAGGATGGTCTCGATCTCCTGACCTCGTGATCCGCCCGTCTCGGCCTCCCAAAGTGCTGGGATTACAGGCTTGAGCCACCGCGCCTGGCCCACAACACTATTCTTAAAAAGCAAAATAAATTGATAACAACCTGATTGTGTGTGTATATATGCCTCTGTGTGTGTGTGTGCGCACACATACACATGGTGTTTCAAAATGGAACTATAAGATTTTGGGGGTGCTTTTCTATTTGTGGAAAAAAAGAGAAAAAAATAAAAAGATATGGGGGGGCAATTTTTTTTTTTTTTGAGACAGAGTCTCACTCTGTCACCCAGGCTGGAGTGTAGTGGCGCGATCTCAGCTCATTGAAAGCTCCGCCTCCCGGGTTCACACCATTCTCCTGCCTCAGCCTCCCAAGTAACCGGGACTACAGGTGCCCACCACAATGCCCGGCTAATTTTTTGTATTTTTAGTAGAAACAGGGTTTCACTGTGTTAGCCAGAATGGTCTTGATCTCCTGACCTCGTGATCCACCTGCCTCAGCCTCCCAAAGTGCTGGGATTACAGACGTGAGCCACCACGCCCGGCCTATTTTTTTTTTTTTTAAGACGGGGTCTCACTCTGTTGCCCAGGCTGGAGTGCAGTGGCTTGATCTGGGCTCGCTGCAAGCTACGCCTCCCGAGTTCACACCATTCTCCTGCCTCAGCCTCCTGCGTAGTTGGAACTACAGGTGCACGCCACCACACCCAGCTAATTTTTTGTATTACTTAGTAGAGATGGGGTTTCACTGTGTTAGCCAGGATGGTCTCGATCTCCTGACTTCGTGATCCGCCTACCTCAGCCTCCCAAAGTGTTGGGATTACAGGTGTGGGCCACCACGCCTGGCCTAAATGGTTATTCTTTAGAATAATATCTGTGTAGATTATTGACATGTTTGCCCAAAGGCATAAGTATCTTACAAACGTAAATAGGACAAGAAACAGCATTAGCATCAATTGTGAGCTAGCTTTTCATCAGGTGCAAGCTGTTTTTCTCATAGTAATCAAAGGAATGATAAATTGATTCCTTTCAAACATACTGATGAAATATAAATTGGTACAATCTTTTCTGAGAGCAATTTGGGAATATATATGAAAAAGTTTTGAAACAGAAGAATAAAGAGATTTCTGATCTAGCTATTCCACTTTAAGGAAATTATTTTAAGGAAATGATCCAGCATATGTGAAAAGGTATGGCCGGATCTCAGCTCACTGCAAGCTCCGCCTCCCGGGTTCACGCCATTCTCCTGCCTCAGCCTCCCGAGTAGCTGGGACTACAGGCGCCCGCCACCTCGCCCGGCTAGTTTTTTGTATTTTTAGTAGAGACGGGGTTTCACTGTGTTAGCCAGGATGGTCTCGATCTCCTGACCTCGTGATCCGCCCGTCTCGGCCTCCCAAAGTGCTGGGATTACAGGCTTGAGCCACCGCGCCTGGCCCACAACACTATTCTTAAAAAGCAAAATAAATTGATAACAACCTGATTGTGTGTGTATATATGCCTCTGTGTGTGTGTGTGCGCACACATACACATGGTGTTTCAAAATGGAACTATAAGATTTTGGGGGTGCTTTTCTATTTGTGGAAAAAAAGAGAAAAAAATAAAAAGATATGGGGGGGCAATTTTTTTTTTTTTGAGACAGAGTCTCACTCTGTCACCCAGGCTGGAGTGTAGTGGCGCGATCTCAGCTCATTGAAAGCTCCGCCTCCCGGGTTCACACCATTCTCCTGCCTCAGCCTCCCAAGTAACCGGGACTACAGGTGCCCACCACAATGCCGGCTAATTTTTTGTATTTTTAGTAGAAACAGGGTTTCACTGTGTTAGCCAGAATGGTCTTGATCTCCTGACCTCGTGATCCACCTGCCTCAGCCTCCCAAAGTGCTGGGATTACAGACGTGAGCCACCACGCCCGGCCTATTTTTATTTTTTTTAAACTCAAAAATCTATTGTGGGCCAGGTGTGGTGGCTCATGCCTGTAATCCCAGCACTTTGGGAGGCTAAGGTGGACGGATCACAAAGTCAGGAGTTCGAGACCATCCTGGCCAACACGGTGAAACCCCGTCTCTACTAAAAAAAAATACAAAAATTAGCTGGGCATAGTGGCGCATGCCTGTAATCCCAGCTACTTGGGAGGCTGAGGCAGGAGAATTGCTTGAACTGGGGACTCGGAGGTTGCAGTGAGCCGAGATCGCGCCATTGCACTCCAGCCTGGTGACAGAGTGAGACTCCATCTCAAAAAAAAAAAAAAAAGAAAAATCACTGTGAACATATTTACATATTTCCATAGCTTCAAATATAGATGTACCTCAGTGTGTCAATTTATAGCATTGATGATTGGTTAAGTATAATAAACCATAGTAGGAAAAATGCCATTAAAAGCAGCAGTCTAGGTCTACCTTTATAGTTAGGGGAAAATGCTCAGAATAGGTATTTGAATGAAATAAAAATAGGCTCCAAAACATCAGGTGTCATATGATTCCATTTTTTGTCAGCACACAGAAAAACATACATACACATAGAAAATATGTTTATATATACATAGAAAAACATCTAAATGTTAACAGGTTATCTCTGAGAGCAGAATTATAAATCATTTTTAACACTTCTAATGAACATTTATTAAAGAAATTTGTTTCAAAAAGAAAAACGTCAGTCTGCCAGCCTTTGTATGTGTGTGTGTGTGACCAAACAGTGCTGGGCATTGAAGGAGATACGAAAGAAATGTAAAGCAAAGTAGAGTGTATGGTCATCTGAGTCTGAATTTGCATCAGAACATCAATCAGTGTCTGACTGGTTTTGCGCTAGATGAAGGTGTGGCTGCTAATGAGGGAAGGTCACCCATGTGATGTCTTAGGGCAATTTGGTTTCACTGGCTTTTGTGGTCATTAACTGCAACCCTAGTCTTAGCCAGCTGTGTCATAGCTACACTTTGCTGGTCATGTCACACACCAGTCCAAGCTCAGTTTTGAGTATATTTGAATATCTAGTTGTAATTATCTTCATTGTTTCTTTTTTTTTTTTTTTTTTTTTTTTTTTTTGAGACGGAGTCTCGCTCTGCCGCCCAGGCTGGAGTGCAGTGGCCGGGTCTCAGCTCACTGCAAGCTCCGCCTCCTGGGTTTACGCCATTCTCCTGCCTCAGCCTCCCAAGCAGCTGGGACTACAGGCGCCCGCCATGTCGCCCGGCTAGTTTTTTGTATTTTTTAGTAGAGACGGGGTTTCACCATGTTAGCCAGGATGGTCTCGATCTCCTGACCTCGTGATCCGCCCATCTCGGCCTCCCAAAGTGCTGGGATTACAGGCTTGAGCCACCGCGCCCGGCCTTCATTGTTTCTTAAATGTTGGCAAGTACAGTTAGTTTAGGGACTCTCTGAAGAATCACACTGATCTCAGTTGGTTAGTGAATAATAGTTTCGAAATTTTTCTGTCCAGGTAAGCATCTGTCTTTATATCCTTAAGAGTAGGTCATTTGAGGTAGTAAGAACCTCCTTTCCTACTCACTAAAGGAGGGGGAGCATTGTAATTGGTTTTAGAAATGAGAGGATATGTCGGAAGGCTTTCGACATCTTTGACAGTTCCATGTCCTGTCTTAGGTATTTGTGTGCTTGGTCTCTCTATATGAAGAGTAGCAACTTCTGGATTGCTGCCCCATTCCTATTGGGGTCATAGTACTGCCCAGTGCTTTATAACAGCACCAGAAAAGTTGCACCGTTTCTCTTGCTCAGCCCCCAGTCTTGTCCCAGCTGACAAACATTGTGAATGGAAGACAGCCAAGAACTCCATACAGTGTGAGACAAAGGCCTTTTGGAAGCTTACTTTTGCCAAAATAGAAACAGTTACTCTCACTCTCACCTTGGCCCTAAGGTTTTTACAGCATCACAGGGTTGCATAACAGTCGGGATGTGTTCTTTGCTCTGAACAGTCTTGGCCTGATTGTAGGAAGGTGAGTGATTAGTAACTTACATGCTCAAGAAAATGTACCATCTCTGTTTATCTTCCAGAGAGAAACAGACAAGAAGTGTCTTTGTACATGTCATGAGAATTTTATCCAAATTGGGACACAATCTACCGTGGGGAGAATACTGCATAGAAATGTTTGCTCATCTGAAATTAGAGTAAAAGGGTCACAAAGAGACATTAACCTACACAAATAGAGAGTAGCATTTGCCTACTTTATCCCCCTTCATTCTCAAAAAAATGAATTTACAGAATTATTTCACTACGAAGAGGCATCCAGCTCTGCTCTATCACGAAGAAGCCTGAGTGAAGGCTAAAAGGAGTGTTTTTCTGGAAGGCACTAAAAAAAAAATCCTCCCAGAATTTAATCTCTGAATGCTATTATCTTTCTAGTAAGAGAGCCCAGATCTTGCTTCCCCGGAACCTTCCAAGTTGCAGTCTGTGTTCTGTCCATCAGAAATTTTCCCTTCCCACCCATGAGCACCCTTCTGTTGTGGGAGAAGGAGGGCCTTTCCAGTCTTTTGCCTGGGGCCAAGCCAACCCTCAAACTGTGGTTTTTCTCTGAGTCTTCTTGCTGTAGCATGGCTGTTTCCCACACCCAGCAAAGAAGCAAAAGTCATGTATATGCTGAGTGTATGTTGACTAGGTCTTGAGTGGAGGCCAGTGCTTACACAGCTTTCTCATTCCCAGGACATTGACTAATGATGGTGCAGCTCCTATGCCTATGTTGTTAATATTGTGTATTGAAACCTCATGTTTCTTACAAATTATTAGAGAGAACTTCATAAAATTCTTCTGCCCTTTTATGAATGAATATCAGGACAGAACAATTCACATGATGGAGCAATTCAGTTGGTGGGGCTGTAGGATTGGGGCCAGTACAGGGCTCTCGGGGTGCTGGAGAGGCTGATTTCTGCCACTAGTTTACACACAACCATTTATATGTCTGCTTTTAACGTTGCCTGAGTGTGTTCCTGGGTTTCTTCTTATCAGATTTGATTGCTTTAATCCCCTCCCACTTAGCCCTGGCTTTGGTGAAACACCTGGGGACTTGTCTACATTACTGGCTCTTTGGAGTTTCAGATGGTATGCAATTATAATCATTTCATTATCCTTTCAGTGTATTACAGTATAATCACCAAACCACAAGTCACAACCTAGAGGCCTTTTACTGTATTTGGAAAGAGTATCTGCCTTCTGAGATGCAGTACATGTTTGTTGTATTGAGGCTTAGGCAAGCTTGAATCTGTGGTAGATTGAGAATTATTTCTAGTATCAGTTAAGATTCCATTTGACTGCTTGTAACAGAACCCTCTCTCCCACCAATAGTTTAATTAAGTTAGAGGGGCTTTTTTCCCACAGTCAGAAATCTAGAAATAGGCTCTTGCAGACTTCATGGTGCCATCAGAAACCCATGCTCCTTCTGTCTTCATTCTGTGCAATCCTTAGCAAGTAACTTTCACCCTATGCCTGTCCACCTCTTGCTAGATATCCGTGTTCTAGGTGGGAAGAACAGGGAACATGGAAGGACACAAGATGTGCACCGGCCAAGTCTGCCCTTTAAAGAGCTTTCCCAAAAACTTCTGTTTCCCCAAAACCAGCAACTGCTGTTTCCATCTCATTGTCTAGAACATAGATCATGTGTTATCCCTAGGTAAAAGAGAGATTTAGAAATATGTTTTCTTTAGCTGGGCAAACATTATGACCCAAACAAAATCAGAGTAGTAATATTAAGAAGAAAGGGAGAAGCAATTGTATCCAGGCAAGTGGCAGTTTCCTAGGCAGTAAGTTCTTCTACATTATTTTATTTTATTGTTTGAAGTGAAAACTAGTCTTATATAAAACATCAGTATCTAAGGTCCTCCACAAATTTTGCATTTCGGAAGGTGTGAAGTGATTTTTGTTGGAGGTCTGCAGAAGGGCTAACGTATTTTGTGGTTGAGTATGAGATGGACACAAACAACACCCTAGGCACTGTTCGAAGTCCGGAAAATGGTCCTTTTACAAGATTACATCTGGATTTAAATACACATTTACCTATTTTGTTGTGTAAGAATTTAATTTTCGCTAAACAAGGATGAATAGTTGGGGTTGGGTTTTTTTTTGTTTTTTGGTTTTTTTTTTCCATTTATTAAGCATCTTTGTACTAGTCACTGTAGGGGAAACTAAAATTAATCATATATAAATTCAGCCATTTCCAGTGTGAATCACCCAGAACGGAGAAAAAGTACACACGTAAATGGCTATAATACACGGTCGAATGTACTGTGATGAGTCATACAAATACATTTTTCTAAGCATTCAGAAGAGGAAAAGATTATTTCTGCCAGAGAGAATTGAGTAAATATGATCTGGGGAGCCTAAACATATGTTTTCGTTTTAAGAATTTGCTTTCACAACTAGTGAGTGTCATAAGTCTGGAAAAATATGTTGAAGAAATGCATAAGCAACTACCATTCACAAAGCATTCCTGATAGGTGGACTTCGCCATCATTCCATCCTTTAGTTTCTCAGTAGAACTGAGGTAGGTGAAAGTTTGGGAAGGAATGGAACATTTGTTGAGTGCCTGCTGTGTGCCTAGGTCTTTGCTTTATTTCAAGAAATTCTTATTGAATGCCTAGGCTAAGGTTACCTACATGATCTTCATTTGACTTCCAAAAATCCAATGAAGTAATTTTTTTTAAATTAAGCTCCTCATCTTCTAAAGGTGAAATAATTTTAACTGCTTATGAGAAAGCTGAAGCTGAGAAGTTAACTTGAAAAGATCACCCACTTTTAAGTGACAAGGCCTACATTTGAACTGAGGTACATTTGACCACAAGCTATGTCTTTTCCATTTACTCTGAGTCTCTCTGCCTTTCACTGATGACCAAATCTGCTTTTGTAGCCAGTGCTGAACAGTTAATTCCTTCTTTAGCCCAATCCAATAGGAATCCTATACCCAGCTGGTTAAAACTTGGGCGTCACGTCACAGATGATTTATTACCTCCTTAAATGTTATTGGAATTAGACTTCTTTTGTCTTTTGAATAATTAGTTTATTTTTGTAATAAATAACTATATGTACATAGTGTAAAATTCAAAAGATACAAATGATATATAGTAAAAAGTTAGTCTCCCTCCTACCTTGACCCCTAGCTAACCAATTCTTCTCCCTGAAGGCTACCAGTTTTTTGTGTATCCTTCCAGAATTGTTCTGTGCAGATACTAGGACAGAGAGAGAGTGTGTGTGTACATATCTATCTATCTATATAGATATATATGGTGTGTATGTATTCTTTTTAAAAAAACAAAAATAGGAGCTCACTAAAACTGTTCTGAACCTGCTATTTTCACTCATTATTTCGTTTGTATTTACATGTTCCAGATTTGGGGGGAAAATGATAAATTTGAAAAAAATATAGTTGTCACCATGGCAACATGTATTGAATAGATGTTCTATTCAATGGCAGTTCCCTTACAACATTAAATATATAATTTAATAAAGAATATTTTGATTTCCAAGAGCTCTTAACTAACAACATTTTTTCCCCCTCCTCTACTACTCACCCAGGGAATTTCTTTATGGATGGCTCAATGTAGAACTCTTCAGCCCTCACTCTGATTTTTGGTCTCTTCCCATCTTGAATGAGGCACTTTTCAAACACTCCTTACACCTAACCTCAATTATTAGGATGTAGTGGGGAAAATAGAAGCCTGGGGCAGCCTGTTCCTGTGTCCCTCTTTACTTCCAGTTGAATTTTTCGCACAGATTTTAAGGCCCTCAAATATGGAAACAGGAACTGCAAAGAAAGGGTTTGTTGTAGACCCTGTCCCAGAAGGCTGCCTCCTGCTGGAAGCTTTGGTTGCTTGTCCTGAGGAGGACTGCATGAGCAGGGTCAGGGCTCCTTGATTCTCTTGGACCATCCGGAAACCTCCTCATGTGTACACGCTCAACAGTGCTTCCCTCCTGGCTTTGCCTGTGGCCTTGGATCTGTCTTTGTTCCTCTCCCCCGTCCCCTTTTTTGAGACAGGGTCTCGCTCTGTCACCAAGGCTGGAGTGCAGTGGTGCTTCACCCATTGCAACCTCCACCTCCCTGGCTCAAAGGATTCTCCCACCTTAGCCTCTTGAGTTGCTGGGACTATAAGCATGCGCCACCACGTGTAGCTAATTTTTGTATTTTTTGTAAAGACGGGGTTTTGCCATGTTGCCCAGGCTGGTCTTGAACTCCTGAGCTCAAGTGACCCACATGTCTCAGCCTCCCAAAGTGCTAGGATTACAGGTGTGAGCCACCGCACCTGGCTTTGTCTTTGTTCCTCTTCTGTGGATCAGAGATGGAGAAAAATTGCGGCTCGTCAGTTTCTCCCTCAGGTGGTTTACACAGGTTGGGGACATCTCAGTCAGATTGGTCCGATTGAAAATGCTCAGACCCTCTAACTCTGAAATCTCTTTGTTCTTTGTCAAGCATTTCAGTCAAACACATTTACTCCACACAAGACCCCTGAACCCCCCTCTCATATCTACTTAGCCTAGGACCTTTGACACATTTCCTGAAAATGAGACGTTTTAAGTCATGCGTATAGAAGGGTTGGTTAACATTTTACTAAAGGTACCCAGTTCATCTTTTAAATCTGAAAAAATAAAATTCATAAAGGGCAAAAGTAATACTAGCAAACTCTGTCTAGAAGATGAATATTTCCTAAGAGCATCTCATATTACTTCATCATGCCTCGCCATGTGTCCTTTACATGTTGTATGTACAAATGGAAATCAATTGCCAGAAATTTCTTTAATAAAAAATACCAGGTATTTTGTCAATGATGTTATTTTTCTCTTAATATTATTTCTCATTTAAAGTTTTTACAATGCATGTTGAAAGCAGTATTGAAAGACCAGTAACAAAATTGAGACACAAAAAGACTATTTTTAATGAGATAAGTTGTATGAACTTTTTAAGCGTCTACTTGAAGGAAGTATACTTTTGCATCCTAATTATATATGTTGGCATTTGTGATGTTTAGATGGTGATTTTTAGGTCTTTATTTATTTATAGGCTTACCTCTGAGCAAAAATAGCCTTGTGTCGATTGTATTCATATAACAAACATTTGTATAGTAATTTTACTTTGAAAGTGCTTTCAAATGTAAAATCTTATGTTAATCTTTAGGTCAACAAAGTGTTTCTAGGCTAGAATTCTGAACTAGCCCTAAAGATTATAACCAGGCCTGGCTCATGGTTCCTGTGGCAGCCTCATCTTTCTGTATTTGTTCACCATGCCCTAGCCATGCTGACTCCTCCCCTTGCCTCCTGCCTGCAAACTTTCTAGAGGAGCTCAGAGTTTTGAAGTGGGCAGGAATCAAGTCAAGCTGCAAGACAGTTTTATTCTGTGCTCTATTTCTAGTACTTCACGCCTCGAAAGAGACATTCATTAAAAACATGTTGAATTTAACAATTATGGAAACTGCAATGAGAGAGATCAAATGCTTTTCTAATTCACGCATGTGGGCCAACACTTAGTGTCCCAGGTGCCCTGATTCCTAGCCCAGTGTACTTTCAACAAGACCATTTCAACTCTCTGCTTCAAAATATTCCCCTTCTCTGAATCTAGAGCTGCACTGGCAACATTAGAGAAGTTTTTCCTTTAAAAAAAAAAAAAAAAACTTTAACAGTTTTCCTTTTCTTTTTGCCCCTTGACAGGATTACAGACTAGTTAATAAAGTAAATGGGTTGTGAAGGTGATGTCCATCGATCATTTTTTTTCCTTTTGTTTTTTTGTAGGCAATCTTTGGCAGCCAGACACTACCTAACTCCAATTTATGGACAATGAATAATGGTGCAGGTTGTAGAATTTCCAGTGCCACAGCTAGTGGCCAGAAGCCAACCACTCTGCCACAAAAAGCAGTACCACCTCCAAGTTCTTGCGCCTCCCTGGTCCCCAAACCCCCACCCAACCACAAACAAGTGCTCAGAAGGGCAACATCCCAGAGGGCTTCCAAGTAAGTTTTTTTCTGTTCAATTTCTATTGAGTTTTGTCAATTCTAAGCTAATAGTACTCTTTATTTGTTACTCTTCAAGACCATTCATACTGAAGTACTGGAAACAAGAACACCTGCTGGGAAATAAAGGCTAACCCTAGTTCTCAGCGCAGGCTACAGATAGACTCTCCCGGGGAACTGCTGAAACAAGCAGATGGCCACCACCCTGTGGCAGGGACAAGCCCTGCAGAATCAGATCTTGTCAATTTCATACAGAATTCAACACCCTGCTTCCCCTTGGTTTGTTCACTTTCAAGCATTTGAATTGAAAGATATTAGGATTGAGATTTCATGTAGGAGGATGATATAACCTCATTGACATTCGTCAGCAAGCTCTGTGTAGCAACGGTGTTGTTAATACCTTTTGTAGTCTACCCGTTTACACCAAAAGGACGTTTTCTTTCCTGAATCAAATTTTTGTACATCAAAATCCTTCACTCTACCTCCAGCCACTTTTTAGCCAGTGAACTAGAAATAGATTGGTGAAGAGCATTAGTTCTAGCAGCCCTTCTTCAGGTTAAACTTGGGGAGCTTTCAGAGATGTCTGGAAGAGGCAGGCATTGTCTGCTGTGCTTTTGTGTAGTGGACATTTGTGTATTTCTCTTGCTGTCATTGAGGCTCCTCATTCATTTGTCCTTCAGAAGATCAATGTTAGTTGTGAGAAGAATCCTAGAACATAGAAAAAGTCATTACTGTTTTTTCCTCCTTGGATGGTAAATCAAATTCTGGATTTAGGTAGAAAACAATCCCTTGTGGCTGTATTAATTATATTGCTGCCATTATTCATTTATCCGACAAATATTTATTCAGTGCCCACTAAAGTACCAAGCCCTGTTCTGGGAAGAGCTAGCATTGTAATGACTGCAGAACTCTCTGGAGTAGTAGGAAGGGGCAGTAGAAAGGCTGCAGTTTGTGGTTGAATGCCAGCAGCAAAATAGAAAGGAAACTGTGTGTCTTCTCACCCTGGAAAGAGTAGAGTCAAATCCTTAGGTGTGCAGCCTCTGCAACCAGACTGCCTGGATTCACATCCTCAGGTCACATTTTACTAATTTGACACCTTCTGCAAGTTACAAGTTACTTAATCTCTTAGTCTCAGCTTCCTCATGTTTCCATTTGTGAAAATAAAACAGTAAGAGTATCTACCTCCTAGGTCAGTTGTTAAATGTTAACAGAGTTAATATGTGTGAAGTACATAGAGTAAGGCCCAGCCTAGGTAAGAACTCAGTAAGCCTTGGTCACCATCATATGCATTCTAAAACCACACTCTCCTTCACAGATTTGGAAAGCCCGTAGTTAACTGGGAAAATTTTTGAGCCAAATGTGAATGTTGAATTTGCCAGTGTGCCCCTTGTGGATTCTGTGATTATTGCCAGTACTCTCAGAGGGCCCTTGGTGGCCTGTGTGGCTAGCTGGTGGAGAGGTGGGCCCAGGCAGCAGGGCTGGGCATTTGAAGACGCTGCTTGCTACTGCCCTGAACTCACTGCTGGCGGGAGAACTCCACAGCCTCCTGAGATGGAACTGCAGCTCTTTGGACAGACCTTGCTTTGCAGCATTTTTGTGGTTTCTTCTTTGTGACAGGCAAGAGTGTGGGAAAACCGGAAACAACTCAACATCAAAAATGCACAGAAGGGGGGAAAAAGCAGAGATTTCTTCAGAATTTAAGTAATATAATCCAGGTATCAAAAGGCATGCTGTGAGGCATTGTTCCAGGAAATAGTTTCCAATTTGCCTTTAAAACTCTAGGACAAGTCTCTGAAGCTAAGTTAGTACTAATAAAGACTTTAACATTCTCTCACTTATGTGTAAAATGTACAGCATTGTAAGGACCCCAGTGTTTTCAGATATTCTTCTAACTTTTAGGAAAAAGAATAGCATGGCTTTTCATCTGAACAATGAAAAGCTCCCCCTATGAAGTATCCTGATAAAGTTTTTTTTCAAAACAAACAAACTGTATTTTATATTAATTTTAGATTTACAGAAAAGTTGTAAGGGTAGTACAAAGAATTCCCACCTACCACTTGCCCAGTGTTTTTTCCATTGTTAACATCTGACATTGCCGTGGTGCATTTGAGGAATGTACCATACTAGGAAACTGTCATTGGCACATTACTATGAACTAAACCCCATGCTTTATTTGGATTGATGAAGTAATCTTTTTAATCTAGAGAAACTTTTCATGGCTCTCGAAATCAGGATCCTGAGTATCAGTTGATATATTCTCACTGTTCTAAAGTAATTTTTGTTCCTAGCCAGCATAGCAAGTTACTCAACGTCTCTGTGACTCAGTTTCCTATTTTAAAATGGGAATGGTAATAGTACCTGCCTCATAGGGTTATTAAGATAAATAAATGAGTTGATGAATGTCAAGCACAAATACAGTGTCTGGTATATAATACATGCTAAATCAATGTTAGGTACTATTATGCTTAGTAGCAAGATGGCATTTCAAGAAATTTTCATGTAAATTTTTCACTTTCTTCCTACAAGATGTGTTGCTTCATTTGCTTGGATCTTACTGTGGCCTTTGCTCTGGCTCAGTTCAGATTAATCAGGAACCCTCAGTTATGACTGGTGATACTGAGTCACACTCAGGAATGCCATAGTCGCCTCAAGAGACACAACTAATGAGAAGTTGTAATGAGCTTTGGACCGTGCCAAGCCGTGTGTTTTTGGGTTGAACTTCAAACTTCTTCCAGCACAGAAGTTGGCATTAGACAAATATAGAAGCAATTTCCAAGAGCATCAAAGTTTCCACATCCTAGAGGGTTGAGTTTTGAGTTTAGAGAAGAATAGAACATTAAAGATGGAATGTCACTTGGATTTTGGTGCAAAGGGAGTTGAGAATCAGAACAGTGGGGTCCTGTTTCTTTATGATAATACTCAAGTTGCTTTCCCTCTAAAGGTTTCATTTTCCCATCTGTAAAACAAAACCCAGTGTCCCTACTGAATAATTAACCAAAATGACTTGTTTTCTGTCTATTCCATTGAAAGCTTTTTTATGAGCACATTTGCTCTTTAATCCTGATGCTTTCAAGCCATTTTCCTCAGCCTCTCTTGTCCCAGCAGTTCTTTGTTGTCGTTCTCAGATTCATACACTTATGTTTCATTTAGCTAAATCTCATTTGTCAGTTGTGAAGGGAATGATTTAGATTTTTTTTTTTTTTTTTTACCATTTTCATAGTGCCAATAATCTTTCTAGATTTTCTTCTCCAATGTTTGCAACACTTCATAATTTAGTACCCACTTCAGATCCTCCTTTCAAAACTATTTGTGGTATTTCTTCCAAGCAGTCAGCTGAACTGAGAAGGACGACAGCCTACACACAACTACATGCATCTGAACTGTCTCTTCCTTGTAAATGACCTTTTTTCAGAGCCAGAATCATACTCTCCAGGAAATATGGAGAAAGAAACCTGAGGAGATTGAAGTTTGCCAGGCACAAGGGCAAAACTCAGACTGAATGAATTTGAAAGGGTGGGACCAAAGCTGTTGTAACCTGGGAGACTTCTCTGAAGAAAGAAAACTGTTGAAGAAGCACAGACTGAACTGCAGTACTCTTCCTTAAATAGCTGAGATGACCTTCTTTACCCAGGGCTTAGGTGATTCTCATCAGGGTGACCTGAGTGGAAGTTGGTGGTAACTACTGTTCTGAGTCAGCACCCAGGACAGTGGTTGTTTAAGGCTGCTAGGGATTAGCAGGGAGGAAAGCCATCAGGACTGGGTAGCCTGGTAGCACCAAATCCCAATTAATGTTACCTGAACATTTGGTGAGGTCAGCCATATGATGACAGATGTTTAAGAGATTAATGTCAGAACAATATGAAAATAAACATCAGCTTAAAAATGTTATCTTTTTAACATGAGTCATTAAAGTGAGAAGATTTCAGGGCAAAGGAATTAGGACTTAATAATTGTCCAAAAGTTCTTGAGGTGAGCATAGAAGATACCATATTGTGGGTTAACCATGTTCTGCCAGCCTTTTATTATGTGCAGTTTCAAGAAGCATAGTTGAATCTGTAACATATTCATCCTTAATGTAGGATTCTCTACATTATGCATTTCCAAGGTAGGTAATTATAAAATGTTTGTGGTAGAAGATAAAGGGATCTAGGCATAGTTGTGGGGATATGAGTACAACAAGGTACCCAGGTGGTCAGTGGCTGAGCTCAAACTGGAACTCATTTCACCCGCTGTGCTTACCTCAGACTCTTCCCCGTACATCACAGATTTCAAAGGTCCCTGCCAATCTATTTATCTACATCTGTCTGTACAGCAAATGGCAGATTAATTATCCTAAAATATTGCTTTTGAAGAAAATACAATGTATGCACTTAGGAACTCACTCACTCCTCTCTTTTTCCATACCAGTTTTACCACTTAAATGGAGGAAGAATTAATGCCACTCATATTAGAGGTGCTGGGGGAATTTCTGTTAGACGCAGCACAGGAAGACTGGATTGAAGAACAACATGGAGGGCTTTTGTATAGTGTCTTCTGGGAGAGTGCAGTCTAGGAAATGAAAGGGAAACCTGGAATACCACAGACAATAATATCCCCTCGCTGTGAGGGGCAGGGCCTGAGGGTAGAAAGGATGTGAGTGCCAGTCAGGAGCTCTGCCACTTAGACTGTCTGTCTTCTACTAACCCTCCTCATTTGGACCTCAGTGGTGCATTAGGAGGTCCTAGGGGTTGCTTTTGGTGTGGACAGTGACATCAGTCAGAGGCATGGGTGCTACAACCACACCTAATCAAAAGCTGCATGATTGTGTGTGTCTTAGTGGGGAGGAAAGCTACATGAGAGCCATGGAATGATGGGTCTTCCTTTGCTGATTCTTATTGGCATAATTTTAATTAAAATCTGACTTCTCGTGCCTGCCTCCTTGGATGTTAAAATGGTTGTTGAAATTGTAATATAATTGCTGGATATTTCCCATCCCTCACTTCCCCCCTCCTTCACCTGAGTATGAAAACCCCTTTTTAAAAGATTTTGGCGGGAATTTATGCTAACCTCTGATAGAATCCATCCACATCAGTTTCTCCATGAATATAAGCCCTTGGCAGATTTAGACCTTCTTTAAGGATGAGCAAATACTGGAAAATCTTGGGTCCTGGGAATAGGTGGTATAGCTTAAAAGAAGGCTTCAGTTGGGCACGGTGGCTCATGCCTGTAATCCCAGCACTTTGGGAGGCTGAGGCAGGCAGATCATGAGGTCAGGAGTTCGAGACCACCCTGGCCAACATGGTACAACTCCATCTCTGCTAAAAATACAAAAAATTAGCCGGGTGTGGTGGCGTGTGTCTGTAATCCCAGTTACTCAGGAGGCTGAGGCTGGAGAATCGCTTGAACCTGGGAGGCAGAGATTGCAGTGAGCCAAGATCACACCATTGCACTCCAGCCTGGACAACAGAGAGAGACTGTCTCAAAAAAAAAAAAAAAGAAGTCTTCATGGAGAAGATTCAGAGGCTTCTTACCTCTGGAATGAGTTTAAGCAAGAAATAATAACATTTTTAAAAATACCTAATGTGTATTCTTAATAAAATGTAAGAGTAGAGAGCATCTGTGTGGAGAACTAGACAAAGCTATCATATAGAAGGAGCAAGGGGCCTGCAGTCAGGGAGGATTGCACAGAGATGAGAACTACCTAAGTGAAAAATTGGGCTGAAGACAGTAAATAGAAATTGGCCACTGCAGAAAACTGAATTTGCAAACTAAAAGACAAATGCCAAAAATTTGAGGAAGAAGTATACAAAGATGAAAATGATGAGAGAAAAGACAGATTCAACCTAAAATAACAAATTACAAAAAGAGAATAGAAATAATAGCCAGTAGTATAGGCAAATAAGACTCAACATAAGGACAGAAAGGGGTTAGTTAATAAGAGTAAATCAATAGATATATAACTTTGTGCCCTACAGAGATCCTGTGGAATAGTTTTCTAAACTGGAATGTTTCAATTAAATCCTCAAAAAGTAGAAATCATACATGCCTCAGTCTCAGACCACTTTCCACTAAAATGAGATATTAAATATAAAGGCCGGGCTCAGTGGCTCATGCCTGTAATCCCAGCACTTTGGAAAGCTGAGGCAGGTGGGGATCACTGGAGGTGAGGAGTTCAGTTCTAGACCAACCAGGCCAACATTGCGAACCCCGTCTCTACCAAAATATACAAAAATTAGCCAGGCGTGGTGGCATGGCACCTATGGTCCCAGCTACTCGGGAGGCTGAGGCACGAGAATCACTCAAGCCTGGGATGTGGAGATTGCAGTGAGCCAAGATCGCACCACTGCACTCCGGCCTGGGCAACAGAGCAAGAGTCTTCAAAAAAAAGAAGGAAGGAAGGGAAGAAGCAAGGGAGGGAGGGAGGAAGTCAGGCAAAGATATACTCAAAGGTAGTCTGTCAGGGAAGGGAAGGAGGGAGGGAGGGAGTCAAAGATGTACTCAAAGGTAAATTCATAATCTTCATCATTTTCATGACTAAAATAGTGAAAGATGAAAAAGAAATTAACCAAGATACAAATGGTAAATTGGCTTCAGTAGATAAATTGGCTTCAGCTGATTGCCCAGTGTTGTTTTGGAAAGACCTGTGAGGACTTCCCTGATCTCAGCAAAAAAGAGTGCTTTGATAGGTTAGTAGCATCTGCCACAGACAGGGAAGATGCTGAGAATGGTGAATAGGCCACATATTTGTCATAACTGAAGTAAGCTTTTATCACACGAAGTTAGAAAAGGAACCATAAAGCAAAGCTAAGAAAAACAGACTTAAGGAAATTAAGAAGAAAAGTAATATAAAGTGAAAAGCAAGCAATAAAATTAGTTAAGTTCAAAATCTTATTTAGCTTGGGTCAGGGGAACCCAGAAGAAGAAAATAAACATACTTCTGCCAGAAAAATAAGAGAAGTAAAAATAAGAGAAAGACTTTAAAAGTAGATATAGGAGAGTGAAAAATTATGAGAACACTGTGCACACTATGTACAATTTTAAAAAGTAGATGAAAGATAATATTTTGAAAAATATCAAGTATAAATTGGTTCTTCTTGAAGAAAAAGAAAACTAGAACATAGAACAAGTGGAAATTTTCAAACTGTCTAAATTGGTTATTCTTAAGGAAATACGTGAGTAGGCCCAGGAAACAACTTTTAAAAATCATCTCCAAAGTAGTTCTTTAAACCATGTTTCTGAAATCTTTTTCTTTTTTTTGAGATGGAGTCTTACCCTGTCACCCAGGCTGGAGTGCAGTGGCGCCATCTCGGCTCACTGCAACCTCTGCCTCCCAGGTTCAAGTGATACCCCTGCTTCAGCCTCCCGAGTAGCTGGGACTACAGGCGCCTGCCACCATGCCCAGCTAATTTTTTTGTATTTTTAGTAGAGATGGGGTTTCACCGTGTTAGCCAGGATGGTCTGGATTTCCTGACCTCATGATCTGCCCGCCTCGGCCTCCCAAAGTGCTGGGATTACAGGCCTGAGCCGCTGCACCTGGCCCATTTTTCTGAAATCTTTGAAGGCTTGCAGGTGCCCACAAGATAAAGTTGAGAGTCCTGACTCTGACATTCAAGCCTTCTGCAATATGACCTCTCTCCTGTCTCCTGCCTTCTTCATACCCTATCACTGCTTTGCACAGACTGCTCCACACGTATGCTTCCCGTTCTTTGTTCCTGCATACCCATGTCATCTCTGCAGAGTGCCCTTAGGCCTCTTGAACCTAAGTCCTGCCTTTTATTCAAGATTCGGTTTTAGTGTCTCGCCTTGGTGCATCCTTCCCAGCTGCCCCTTCCTCACCTCCTCAGCTGACTCTGCCATCTACCTCCTTGTTTTATTTTTCCTTTTTTCATATATTCTGCTTTCTGTAGCTCTCTCAAAGACACCTTGTCTTCACCCTTTCATGACATATATATTGAATGTCCATTTTGCTCAACATTGCCCTAGACACCAGTGATAACACCAGTGGACAAGACAGATAAGATCTCTGCTTGCATGGTTTGTTTTTGAGAGGAGATAAGCTCATTCCCAGTGCCTGAGATAGCTTATATTCGTAAGTTCTCAGCAAATGGCAGTGGTGATGGTGGAGATGGAAGTGGTGGAGGAGATAGTGATGGCAGTGGTAGTGGTGACATGGTATTCTGTGTCAAGTTGTATGCATCAAGGATCACTAAATAACAATGATCTCATTATTTATGCCTTGTAGAGTAGCGTATGGGAGGCAGTAGAGTACAGTTGTTAACAGCCTGGAATTTGAAATGAGATTCGGATCCTGGTTTCTTGGCTTAATTAACTTTTCTAGAGATAGCTCTAAGCTTCTGTTTCATTATCTATAAAATATTACTTATGTCTTGGAGTTGGTCTTAGGATTAAATGAGATAATATGTTTCTCTGACATATATGGCATCCAATGTTTGCTGGTCAGTGTAGTTGTATTTCACAGCTGCTATTGTTCCCTACTAAAAGAAATCACATTTGTGTTGTTGGTAGGTTGTTATTTATAAGTGTGATTTGGTTCTGCTGGTGAGCCTGTGGAAAGTGAAACATATTCTGATTTCCTGAACACTAATAACTCTAAAGACGATTGAAGGCAAAGGCTCAGTTTCAAACGAAAGAAAAAATTAGATTTGGAGTTACTGACTTCCAGTCCAGTTGGCTCCCAAAGTTCACACTTTCACATCCACATCCCCCTCTGCTGCAAACACATAGCTATGATGGATGAACATTTAAAGAAGAAAACCTACGGGACTTAGCTGTGCTTCAAAACAAGGCACATATCTCCTTGTCCCCAAAATGTACCAAAGTAAACGAGAATCAATGAATGAAGCTGAAGCTGCAGGCTTTCTGAAGCAGGCAGTGACAAGCTCCTGTGGCATATTGGGACCTGAAAGTGCCCTACAAGAGGAGAACCTAAAGCCAGGCTCATTACTTGAAAATAATTGATTTTCAACATGGGACAGTTCCCCCCGACAGGAGACATTTGGCAATGTCTGGAGACATTTATACTTGTCGTAACTGGGGGAGTGCTACTGGAATCTAGTGGGTAGAGTCCACGGATCCTGCTGAGCATCCTGCAAAGCACAGAACAGTCTCCCACTACAAAGAATTATCCAGCCCAACATGTCCGTAGTGGCAAGGTTGAAAACCCTGCACTAAAGGATGCAGTGTGCTCTCCTAATGGGAGAGTAGTAAAACTGGCATGAAGCCACTAACTGAAGCTATATCTTTATATGAGACTATGGGCCTACAGAGTCAGGAAGACAATGACATACCCTTTCAACTGTTCCTGTCTCAAAACTGCCTTTGGTTTCTAAATATCACTGAGGCAAGGGCCCCAAAATGCCACTATAATGCCTGGTTTGGGGCTGGTGCCAGGGGTCTGGGTGAAGGCAACTATGTAATCTTCAGACAGGGAGGAATGAGCAAGCTCAGAGGCAAGGGCAGGGAATGATTCCCATTCAAAATAAGCCTGCAAACCAAAATTCCAAAACACATGAAAAAATCTCATGCTAAGAAAGATTGCCAGGAAAATCAACAACTGGAACATGATAAATTAATACTTTAAAATAGTCAGACATGTTAGATTATGTGTCTAATAGGAGTATCTTGTGGAACATGACATGTGACTCTGATAGGAGTATCACAAAAAAGACCTAAGGGATAATTGGACAAGCAATGCTTTTAGAAAATAACAGAATTTTCCAGAATTGAAGAAGACATGAGTCCTCGGCTAAAAAATCCATTCATGTACCAAAATAAATGTACCTCTAGACACATCATAGTAGCAAGAAACCAGAACATTAAGCGTAAAGAGAAGTCTAAATATTACCAGAGAGAAAATCTGCGTAAACGACAAAGGAACACAGAGTACCAGCATTCTTCTCCTCAGCAATAATAGGTGCTAGAAAACAATAGCCAATTACTTCAAAGTGTTCGTAATAAACTTTCAGTCTAGAATTTTATACATAGCTAAACTGGCATTCAAGAGTGAAGGCAGCTGGGCACAGTGGCTCACACCTGTAATCCCAGCACATTGGGGGGTCAAAACGGGCAGATCCCAAGGTCAGGAGATTGAGACCATCCTGGCTAACACGGTGAAACCCCGTCTCTACTAAAAAAATACAAAAAAACTAGCCGGGTGTGGTGGCGGGCGCCTGTAGTCCCAGCTACTCAGGAGGCTGAGGCAGGAGAATGGCGTAAACCCGGGAGGCGGAGCTTGCAGTGAGCCGAGATCCGGCCACTGCACTCCAGCCCGGGCAACAGAGCAAGACTCCGTCTCAAAAAAAAAAAAAAAAAAAAAAGAAACCCCATCTCGACTAAAAATACAAAAAATTAGCTGGGCGGGGTGGCAGAGCGCCTGTAGTCCCGTCCACTCAGGAGGCTGAGGCAGGACAATTGCTTGAACCTGGGAGGCAGAGGTTGCAGTGAGCCGAGATCGCGCCACTGCATTCCAGCCTGGGTGACAGAGTGAGACTCCATCTAAAAAAAAAAGAGTGAAGGCAAAATAAAAATAATTTGAGACATTAAAAGTCTAAGAGTATACCTGAAATTCAAACTAGGAAACAGTAAAGACTGTGTAGAGATAGAAGTGAATCCAGAAGTATTAGGCAACAAGAAACAATAAAGTACAACAAATCTGTCTGTAAAATGTCGATCAATGGTAATGACTATAAAAATAATTATTGGTCTTTAAGAAGACAAAAACCATTTAGAGATAACAAAGACAAGATACAGGGCCCTAGAGTGTTTAGTTGATAAGGGTCTGTGTCAACTTTGAGGTCAGGACAGAAATACTGAATGACTTTACACTTAGGAAAAAATAGCTAAATAATTAAGATGCAGCCTATAGTTTTCAAACCAACAGAGCAGGGAAAGGGAAATGTAGATACTTTATTAATTCATGGGAGGTAGGAAAATTAGAAGCAAAGGAGGCTGGGTGCAGTAGCTTATGCCTGTAATCGTAGCACTTTGGGAGGCCAAGGCAGGTGGATCACTTGAGGTTAGGGGTTCGAAACTAGCCTGGTCAACGTGGTGAATCCCCGTCTCTACTAAAAATACAAAAATTAGCCAGGCATTGTGTCACATGCCTGTAATCCCAGCTACTCGGGAGGCTGAGGCAGAAGAATCTCTTGAACCCAGGAGGCTGAGGTTGCAGTGAGCCACGTTTATGCGTCACTGCACTCCAGCCTGGGCGACAGAGTGAGACTCTGTCTCCAAAAAAAAAAAAAAAAAAAGAAGCAAAGGAATAGGATGATAAATAGAAAACAAAAACTGAGATAATAGAAATGGGTCCACATATGCACATGATCAAAATAAATGTTGACAGATTAAACTCTTCCATTAAAAAAGAGATGATCAAATTACATCTTTTTAAAAAGTTGAGTTATTCGCTACATAAAAGAGACATCCATAAAGTAAAATCTGAACAAAAGGTAGAAAATAAAGGTTGGAAAAGATCAATTATGAAATACTAATCAGAAGGAAAACTGGTATAGCAATGTTAATATCAGATAAAATATAAGCCAAAATCACTAAGAGGAATAAAGAAAAGCACTTGTATGCACTTAACATCATAAACTGATAGAAATCAAAAGCTGATAAAATTATAAGGAGAAACTAGCAAATCATTAATATTAGTGGGTAATTTATTTGAATTTACTTCTGTCAGTAACAAATAACTCAAAAATTACTGAGGACTTGAATATTTGAAATACAGAATTAACATTTTGCTTTAATAAGAGGCTTTTCATCTTTTTGAACTAGCACTTAAAATAAAAAATACATTTTAGGGGCACATGTTCTCAGGACTTCCTGAGGGCTGTGTCATAGGCGAAATGATCTAAAAAAAGAAAAAGCATTTTATATGCAACCCAGTAAAAATACCTATCTATATGTATGTGTATATGTGAAATTAAAATTTCACAAAATACTGTCTTCTATTTTTTAATGCTGGTAGTGAGCCCCAAAATTCATTTTACAGCCCAATTATGAATCATAGCTCACAGCCTGAAAAGCAGTTACAGTTATGCATAGACTCCTGCACTCAATGGTATTCAAGTATATCTGGAATGTTTCTAAAAATTCGGCACATACTATGTCACAAATGAAGGCTCCATGCACTTCAAAATATCAATATCAAACGGTTCACACTCTTCAACCACAAAGTACTTAAGTTAGAAATAATAAAAAGAGGTTTTTTTTAAAAAAAAAAACCATGTGTTGGAAATTAAAAAAAAAATAGAGTACCTATTACTCATGCATTAAAGAGATAATCATAATGAAAATTATAAAATATTTTAAACTGTATGGCTATAAAAGTACTACACATCAAATTTGTGGAATAACCAAAACTGCACTCAAAAATATAATGCATTTATTTAAAAGACAAGAAGGATTAAAAATAAGTGAGTTAATTGTTTAATTTGAAAAGCTATGAAAGGACAACAGAGTAAACTAATTGAAATACAGAAAGGGGCCAGGCGTGGTGGCTCACGCCTGTAATCCCAGCACTTTGGGAGGCCGAGGCGGGCAGATCACAAGGTCAGGAGTTCGAGACCATCCTGACTAACACAGTGAAACCCTGTCTCTATTAAAAATACAAAAAATCAGCCGGGCGTGGTGGCGGGCGCCTGTAGTCCCAGCTACTCGGAGGCTGAGGCAGGAGAATGGCGTGAACCTGGAAGGCGGAGCTTGCAGTGAGCTGAGATCGTGCCACTGCACTCCAGCCTGGGCAACAGAGCAAGACTCCGTCTCAAAAATAAATAAATAAAATAAAAATATAGAAAGGAAAAAAATACACAGAAATCTCCTAGAACAGTTGGGCACATGGCAGAACATGAGAGCAGCAGTGCCTCAAACTGTATCTGGCACATGTAGGGGGTCATTAAATATGTGTTGAAGGAGCGAATGAAATTGACAAGTAATAGGATGGCCTCTGGAAAGACTAATGAATAAAAAGATAAAAGGGCCTACTCAGGAATGAAAAAGGACTATAACCAGAAACACAGGGGAATAGATAATATGCAGTATATTTATAAAATGGAGTCCTATGTGCCTTTACTGCATGAAAGTTGACTTCACTAAATGTTTCATGATTTGGTTTTGGAACCTGACACTAACTAATAATGTTCTAATTGTTATTTTCTAAGGATTAGCATTAACTTCAATTTCAGAATCATAATCCCTACACTGAGAGATAAAAGGAAGAGGCAGCATATACCTGTCTGTGTGTGTGTGTGAGTGTGTGGATATGTCGAAAGTTGCAGGATACTTAATCTATGAGTAAATGTTTGGTAGGAAAAGTCAGGGTATGTATTTTTTATTTTGTTTTGTTTCTTTTTCCTTGGGAATTGAAAGAGATTAGTTATCACTGTATTTTATAAAAACGATCGGGTTTGGGGGTGTTTGTTTTCAGGACCTTCACAGATGCAGCCATGTCTGTTTTGCCACAGCCCTGGTAAGGTCAGCCATTTGTAGCTCTGCTCTTCCTGTAAAGTCTTGAGCATTTTCCTTTTGTGAGTCCTTTCTTCTACAGAAAGGTCATCTCTGATGTGGTGGCATGAGTCCAAGATAAACT
This sequence comes from Trachypithecus francoisi, assembly GCF_009764315.1. NCBI lineage: Eukaryota > Metazoa > Chordata > Mammalia > Primates > Cercopithecidae > Trachypithecus > Trachypithecus francoisi. The sequence continues at coordinate 31,327,906 of NW_022681468.1, read as the reverse complement.
TATACTAAACCATTGAAATAGAAAACTAGTACCCCTGTGTTGGGGATGTGGAAAGCCTTGAAAAGAACCCAAACAGAAATAATATAGCAGCAAACCACAGTCAACCTTGTGAAGTAATGAACAAAACAGACCTTAAAGAAAGCATATCACTTTCAGAAAAGTTTCCACTGATCAAAATAATGGGCAAAAGAAGAACAGAGGAAACCACAAATAAAGAAATGAAGATCCACGAAAAAGCATGTGGGAAACCTTACCAGCAAAAGGGATAGTGGGGATATTGCTCATTATAACCCTCCTAGACTGTGTTTTATATATGTGTATATATATGTGTGTTATATAGTTTTATAGGCTGGCTATATGGTATGGTCTTGATGCCAGTGGAATTTCTAGCCAGCCATTTGATTGACTTATATTCCTTAGAGACTTGTATTGGAAGAAATTTTTCAAAATAATTAATACAGGGAGTAATATCCCTAGAAGATGAAATACAGGCATTTCATCTTATAAGGATATTATTTGTTTTTAATGCATCATTGAACAACTTCTTTGAAAGGCTCTGGAGAGCTGTTCCCTCAGAGTAGGAATAATGCTCATGTGAGGTGCTTTCTCAGACCTCAAAAAAACGGCAGAGGCGAGATGAGTAGGTAGATGTGAAACAAGTGAGTCCAATTCAGGGTTAGGAACTGTACATGTAATATTTAAGGAAACTCTTTAGCTGCCAGCTGTGAACATGTCCCAAGGAAAATTTTGCCTTCATAGAAAGGAGCATGCGACTATTCATTGAGTTCTTCAAATTCTTTTTTGCTACTATATGTGGTCATGTTTCTTATTATAGTCTTTCAGTGGCTAAATTAATCAGGCAGCCTACTCTTAAGCCGTTTTGTTTTGTTTTGTTTTGTTTTTAGTCTTTTCTTTTTTTGAGACGGGAGTTTCACTCCTGTCACCCAGGCTGGAGTGCAATGGCGCAATCTTGGCTCACTGCAACCTCTGCCTCCTGGGTTCAGGCGATTCTCCTACCTCAGCCTCCCAAGTAGCTGGTTTTACAGGCATCAGCCACCACGCCTGGCTAGTTTTATATTTTTAATAGAGATGGGGTTTCACCATGTTGGCCAGGCTGGTCTCAAAACTCCTGACCTCAGGTCCACCTGCCTCAGCCTCCCAAAGTGCTAGGATTACAGGCGTGAGCCACCACACCTGATTTAAGCAGTTTTTAATAATCATTGACAGTTTATCCTCAGAGAGGAACCTAAATAAGACCATTACCACAGCTGAGATTGTAGTAAGTGTCTTACTCTCAACCTTTACATCAAGCAGCTTCCCATCTCCCAGACAGTTGCGCCATTTCCAGGAAGAACAATTAAGGACTAGATATTCACATCTATCACTCTCCTCATATTTGAACTCTAACTTTTGTGTAATGTAAAGTTAATGGCACCTTTTTGTCCCATCTTTTCAGTATTTCTTATTGTCAAACTCTTGATACTGCTATAACTTCAGTTTTTCTAACTTCATCTTTAGCCACTTCTTTATATTCTGGTGTACTACGTACGACCAGAGAACATCAGATAATGAAGCTGTATCAAACACATAATTAACTTTATACATTCAGCTATTCAGAGAGAAATTGATTATAATTTCAATAAAGTGGGTGATTCCAATTGATTTTACACTTAGGAAAAGATGAGAGAAATGTCACTCCAGTCAGTCGGTTGCAGTTCCCATGGGCCTTTCTAATAGAAAGAGCATCCTACTGCATTGTTACTCTCATGCTTAAGGATATATATTTTAGGCCAGGTGCAGTCGCTTATATCTATAGTCCCCGCACTTTGGGAGGCCAAGGCAGGCAAACCATGTCAACCCAGGGCTTTGAGACCAGCCTGGGTGACATGACAAAACTCTGTCTCCACAAAAAACACAAAAATTAGCCAGAAATGGTGGCATACACCTGTAGTCCCAGCTACTTGGGAGGCTGAGGTGGGAAGATCACCTGAGCCCAGGAAGTTGAGGCTGCAGTGAGCTGTGATTGTGCCACTGCACTCCAGCCTGGGTGACAGAGTAAGACCCTGTCTCAAAAAAATAAAAATACGGCCGGGCGCGGTGGCTCAAGCCTGTAATCCCAGCACTTTGGGAGGCCGAGACGGGCGGATCACGAGGTCAGGAGATCGAGACCATCCTGGCTAACACGGTGAAACCCCGTCTCTACTAAAAAAATACAAAAAAATTAGCCGGGCAAGGTGGCGGGCGCCTGTAGTCCCAGCTGCTCGGGAGGCTGAGACAGGAGAATGGCGTAAACCCGGGAGACGGAGCTTGCAGTGAGCTGAGATCCGGCCACAGCACTCCAGCCTGGGCGGCAGAGCGAGACTCCGTCTCAAAAAAAAAAATAAAAAAATAAAAATAAAAATACATAGTTTATACAACATGATCCCATAATACAAGCCTACTTTTCTAAATACAAACCTACTTCATTTGGTGCACAGTTGAACAAATCATTCTGACACTGGCAGAAAAGTACATATTAGATTTATTAAGAGATAACCTGTCAATCTCAAATGTGACATCTCTTCCTAAGGGATCTTAAGAATAATTTTTACTATGAGATTTTTGTCTTATAGGTTGCCAGTTAATTACCTTGTAACTTTAATAGCAAATTGCTGTTAACTTCCAGGTTCAGAATGCCTATGGCCATTCTTCTGTAGTTTAGCACTAATATTCCAGACTGATGTTGGAATCAGTCATTCATTTTGATATTTCTATATGTAGATAGACTTATAGTGAATGCAGAGAGTGTTAAGCAATGTTCCTAAGTAAATATGACAATACTGCTACTAATAGTTAACATATCTTTTGTCCATGATATAACACCAGTCACTGCTTAGATGTGCTTTATATTCACCATCTTACTTAATCTTCAAAATCTTATAAGGTAGGTCCTGTTATCCAGGTGTTACTCCCAACGTAACTCCCGATGTAAATATTTCCTAAAACACATGTATTCCCAGGAAAGCAGCAAAGAATCATTGCAGGGGCAAGTGCAAATTGACGTACAGGCTTTAGACAAGCTGTGTTTCAAAAGTTCTCATTTAGAGGAAGGTTGTCCAGAAGTTGGAATATATTTTCCCAAGGAAATGATGTTATCACAACAAAAGCATATTTACCCATAATGTGCCTAAAGTAGTAATAACAGACCTAAACCATTTTGTGCACCAGTGTTTCCATGGAAAAATTCACTCAAGAGTTTCCCCTTGGATTGCTGTGGACACATTTCTACATCACAGGGAGAATGGGGACTCTATGCTAGAAACAGTAGAATCATTAGAAATGTTCAAATTCTGAATCTGTGGTGGCTTCAAGGCCTTTGATGGGAGTTTATGGGACGGAGGAGGATGGAAGAGTGAGTGAAACTGGGAACCAGGGGCCATAGCGTTAGAGGATCTTGGGAAAGGAACAGGATAAAGCCTAAGAAGGTGAAGAGTGGGTTGGGGGTTCCAGAGAAGAGAGGGAAAAGTTTCAAGAGTTTTAGGGACCCAGAATTCCTTGAGTTTAATCCCCCAGGGACTATTCTAATCCCTCAGGCAGTTTTCTATTACTCACTACCAGTTTCTTCTACTGACCCAAAGATTTTGTCGGCTTCTTCCCCGCTTTTTTTTTTTAACGACTAATACTTTGTGAAATTGAGACCAGCCCAGGGTTTTGCTCCACTCAGCTGCTCCTAAAGCAAGCACAGTGGCTCTAATGGTTTTTAACTTCTGTAAAGGAAAGAGCTTATCTTAGGCTCTCCAGAACTTTTTCACTTGGACATGAAAGAGCAGACATCAGCTACAGATACTTTGGGAGAGTTTTCGGGTCCCATAAGGGGCTGAAATAAAATGCATGAGGATTTCAGATGTGGCTCTCCAAGGCCAAGGCTGATGGGAAAAGAGAGAAGCCTTCTGCTCCTTTCTCTCCTGCCTCTGTGGCTCCCTTGTCCTCAAAATGAAAGTGGAAAGGAGAGGGTAGGCCCCAAATTGCTTGCCAGAGGGGAGGGGCTATAAGACAGTTTGATCCTTGCGCCAATGCTGGGCTAGAATCTTCTCAAGCGTCATGCCTCTTTTGGGGATGTAGGGACTATGTGGGTACCTCAGACTCCACCTGACTCTCCAGGCGCACCTTATACCACTTTCCTCTTTACCTACTAGCCAGTGATGATATGAATCACCTGGGCACATGGGGCGCTGTCCCCAGGCCCACCTGGAAAGCTGTGTGATTAACAAGTGACCCCAGGTCATTCCTGTCAAAGACGTTCAGCAAACACTGCCTGACTATCCCCACCTCTATCCTATCCCCACCCCTATCCTATCCCCACCCCTATCCTATCCCCACCCCTATCCTATCCCCACCCCTATCCTATCCCCACCCCTATCCTATCCCTACCCCTATCCTATCCCCTTAGCTGGTCTTCAAAAGTTCCTAGGACATTCCAAGCCCCTTTCTGCCTCAGAGCCATTATATATGCTATTTCCTCGTGAACCGCTCTTTCCTCTGCCTCCTCCTAGCTAATGCCTACCTCTCCTAACTTCATGACTCCCCTGAAATCTTATTTCCACAGAAAGACCATCCTTGACCACTGTCCTCATCATCTCAACCAGGTTCCCCTGCCTCGTTCTCATAACACTGTGTGCTTTTTCTCTTTAGCACTTAGCACACAGTTTGTGTTTTATGTCTTTGCTTTCATGTCTCTCCTCACTAGTACAGAACACAGGAAATGCTTAATAAATATTTCTTGTGTGAATGAATGACTGGAAAAATAGTGTCGAGAGAGAGATACTAAAGGTTGGATTGGATGTTGCTCAACAAAAACAAAGAATTGAGCATGTGAAAGCTTTGATCTCCCAGGTACAACTTTTACTCATCAACTAAAATCAAGGCAGATGGACCCAACAAAAATATTATATTATAAATATACAACAAAAATATTACAAATATTTCAACAAAATTTATAAATATTTGATGTGTGCAAAATGCAACGGCAGTGAATAAGACCAATACAGTCTCTCATTATGGAGCTTACATTCTAGCAAGGATGATGGATACTAAGCAACCAGTTACACAGTTTCATAATTATAATTTTGAAAAATGCAAAGAAAGAATTAGAGCTGTAAGAGCCTATAACAGGGAGGCTTGACTTGGGCTGTAGGCAATCAGACCAGTTCTAGGATTTCTGAGACATGTGGCTCGGGAACCTCTGCCCAAAGAATCAAATATACTCTGTCGTATCTCTTGTCAAAGCTGGCACGAGGGGAGATGCTATGTACATTTCTCAATCTCGGGATTATTGACACCATGGAGTAGATAATTCTTTGGGGCATTTTCCTGTGTGCTGTGGGATGCGTAGCAGTATTCCTGGCCTCTGCCCGCTAGCTGTCAGTAGCACCCCACAGTGGTGATAACCAGAGATGTTTTGACATTGCCGGATGTCCCCCGTTGGCTCAGGGGACGCATCATCTCTCCCTCCCCACTTCCCTGGTTGAAAACCACTGTTCCACATGAGACTTGCCTTTTTAAAAATGTGTTTTCATATGATTTATGTACGTCAATGCCAGAAACATAATTTATTCATTCAGTAAACAACTATTTATTGAGTACCTGTTATGTGTCAGGCACTATTCTAGGCACTGAAGACACAGCAATGATGAAGGCCCATGCTTTCATGATGCTACATTTCAGGAAGAAATTAATAATAAATCTCAAAATATATACTATTTCGGAAGTGTGGAGGTTGCTCATAGTTTTCTCTGATAAGGTGACATTTGAACAAAGCCTTGAAGGAAGTGAGGGAATGAGCCACAGGAGAAGAAGCACCAAGAGCAAGAAGCGAAGCCATCAGAGGGCCTGGGCCCAACCTCACCTTTCCGCCTGCAGGTCTGACCAAGCTCCTTTGTGTTTCAGAGGGTCCTCCGCAGATGCGCAGCTGAATGGACTCCAAAGCAGCCTTAACCCTGCAGCCTTTGTGCCCATCACCAGCTCCACAGGTTAGTGGGCACCAGCTCTTCTGCAGCTGGATAGGTGACAGGGAAGGTGTTGGGCTTGGCACATTCTCTCTTCTGCCTCCCAAGACAGCCCCAGTTCAAAGAATGAAACATCCAGCCTCTTAAAACATTGGCAAATGGGCATTTTTGTTACATGCTTCTTTAAAATAATCTTGGCAGCCTAAAATAGGCATTTTCTGGAACTAGCTTGGGGTAAATGAAACCTCACAGTCTTGTAAAATGCTATCAGATTTGCAGCATTTAATAAAAATGCCCCATATTGACTGGTATTTCACTGCTTATGTTGTATTTCCACATGTTTTATCTCTCATTTAATTCTCACACAGCCGTATGAATTTGATCTTATCCCCTCCACATGAGGAACAGGCTCAGAAAGTTGAGGGCTTGTTGAAAGTTGTGCGTGGATGCAGAACTGGAGCTCTGCTCTTTGATCTACGTGTTGTGCCAATACCATGGTCTGTGGACAGGTTGTTACTGACAGCCTGAAGCCTCTCAATGTAGGTGCATACAGATAAGTTAGGCGGTGTTGGTCCAGAGATAGTTTTCTATGAATAATAATTAATAAAAATGCACTGATAAGTCAGAAAATGGAAAGAAAAACCCTTCGATTCAATTGAACAAGTATTTATTATTGAGTATCTACTCTAGAGAAAATAACGTGCTGGGCACTGAGATACATGCAGGGTGAACAAGGCAGTCTGCTCTCAGGGAACTTAAAGACTCAAGGAGATAGAAAAGTCAGCAGGGAATGTGCTGCAAAGTGGGTATTATTGCATGCCTGAGACACACAGAATAACAACAGACAACATTGACTGAGGATTTGCTATGTGTCAGACTCAGTTCTGAATGCTTTATGTGTAATAACTCACTTGTAGGCCGGGCGCGGTGGCTCAAGCCTGTAATCCCAGCACTTTGGGAGGCCGAGACGGGCGGATCACGAGGTCAGGAGATCGAGACCATCCTGGCTAACACAGTGAAACCCCGTCTCTACTAAAAATACAAAAACTAGCTGGGCGAGGTGGCGGGCGCCTGTAATCCCAGCTACTCGGGAGGCTGAGGCAGGAGAATGGCGTAAACCCGGGAGGCGGAGCTTGCAGTGAGCTGAGATCTGGCCACTGCACTCCAGTCCGGGCGACAGAGCGAGACTCCGCCTCCAAAAAAAAGAAAAAAGAAAAAAGAAAAAAAGAAAAAAAAAAGAAAAGAAAAAGAAAAAAAAAACTCACTTGTTCACTGAACAGGCACATAATGTAGAAACTATATTCCCCATTTACGGCTGAATAAATAAAGGCACAGGCAGATTATAAAACTTGTCTAAAGTCTCACAACTAGTAAGCGGTGGGGCAGTATTTGAACCTAAGCAGTCGAGCCCAGATCTTTAGGGAATGGGTACAGCTTCCTAGAGGAAAAACATCGAAGCTGACACTGGAATGTGGACGAGTCAGCCAGGAGAGGGAAGGCATGGGCAGAAGGAGTTCTAGGAAAAGGGAACAGTGCAAGCAAAGACCAGGGGGGAGTGAAAACATGCTGTGTTCCACAGGCTTCCATGGATCAGTGTGGCTGGGGACTGGGGCATGAGCAGGGAGTAGAAAGAGAAAAGGTTGCAAGGTAGTAGGGCCAGTTTATGAGCCATGCAGTGAACTTGGTCATTGCCCTGACAGCAATAAGGAGCCATTGAGGAATTTTAAGCAGGAGGGGGCTGGGTGGTTAGGGATCAGGGATTGACATCATACACCTTAAAATGATTACAAGATCTCTGGGAAGCTCAGGCCACGTGCAGTGGGTCATGCCTATAATCCCAATGCTTGGGAAGGGCAAGGCAAGAGGATCTCTTGAGACCAGCCTGGGCAACAAAGTGAGACCCTATCTCTACAAAAAAAAAAAATGTTTTTTAATTAGCCAGGTGTGGTGGCACATGCCTGTAGTCCTAGCTACTCAAGAGGCTGAGCTGGGAGGATCACTTGAGCCCAGGAATTCAAGGCTGAAGGCTGCAGTGAGTTGTGATCCTGCCACTGTACTCCAGCCTGGGTGATAGGGCAAGACCCTACCTCTAATTTAAAAAAAGAAAAGCAGCCAGTTACTTGACTACATCCTGGGGATAATTATATATATCTCATAGGCTTATAGTGAGGATTAAATGAAGAAGTATATAGGGAAGGTGCTATAACTACTGTAACTACACCCAGGCCACTACTACCTCACAACCTTCTCTCTTTCCACTCCCTGCTCATACCCCAGTCCCCAGCCACACTGATCCCTGGAAGTATGATAGGAGTATAGGATTTGTTCTCCACTGAAAATTTTAGAGCCTGAATTCAAGAAATACTTGATGGGTATCTACTCACCTCACTCCTCCAAAAGAAAAAAGAAAAGAAAGAATTACTAGAACATGGTGGTTACTATATTTTTAAGAAAGTAAACTTTCACCTGGGATTGTTATGGACTGCAAAGTAATGGCACAAGGGAATCATGGCCAAGTGTGAAGGATTTCTGTGAGATAACCTGTTAGACCTTCTCTCCCTTCGGCTCTTCAAGTTTGCTTCAGCTGGAAAGATTCACAAACCCAAGGAGATCCCTGATTATACTTCATTTGTGTGTCTAATTGATAAATTAAGTGTTGAATTGAACTTTGCATGCACTCCAGCTGAGCCAGTTGGAAACTTGGATGGTCAGGTGGGTCATACTTGCAGCATCTTGACCGTGAATTAGTGTTTACTGACTCTTGGTAAAGTTATTTAGAAGATTTTGTGGCACTCATACTGAACTTGGTGTCAGTATGAAACCACAGAGCAAGGAAAAGAAGTTGTATTTCTTGCTGGCTTCTCATAGTGACTTTTCCCTGCCGATTCTACCTTATGGTAACAAGCAGATCATTCTTCTTATGTTGTTTAGGTAGTTTATTACTTAACTGCTTTTGTCACCGAGAGACTCTGGGCCTCTGAACTTTTTGGGTTTGTTTCTACTCTGATTTTTCTAGTGTTCCTGATCCTCAGTTAAAGAAACACTGAGGTGCATGATATAGTAAGCTTCAGGCATTTTCCATACTTCCCAATGAACATTTTACCTTCACAGCATTAGTAACTGAATCTGTTATAGTTATTTGTACAACTAGTAAGTAACTGCCAGGCACACCAACGTTTGAACTGCAAATCATTTGTTTTCTCTATTACAAGTAGATTTCAAGCCGTTCTAGGGGTTCAGAAGGATATCCTACAAAAAGGAGATTAGGTTGCTAGTAGCAGCATTTTTCTGTAAACCCACAAGAAAGAAGAATAACTCTCATAATAAGTCTAAAAGTTTATACCTCTGCCTGAGACCTGGTAAGTGTGTGCCTATGTAGGAATCCCTGAACCATCTTTGAAAGGTATTTAGCCCATCTGGTCCAGTTAATTCAATCCATTAAACATGATATTGAGTCCATGACTATAGCAGAAGTCTGTTTTCTCATTCTTTAACTCTTCCCGTAAGTCTTGCCAGCCAGGCTTTCGGCTGTGCGAGTGTTTCTCTAGCAGTCTGAATGAGATAGTGGTTCATCCCAGGGCACTGCTGGAAAACAACTCAGAGTCCTTTCCTGTTGATGGTGGCTTAATGGCATTCTTGGTATTATGAATGTTAAATGAGATAGTGAATTGGAAGCTCCTAGCAAAGTGCCTGGAGTACTCCATGAATGTGGCTTTTCCTTGACTTTCCAACCTCAGGCTTTATATTCGTAGTTTGCTATGGAAGGGAAGGTTTAGAGTCAGCAAATATGGAAACTTGAGAAGGAAGCTGGAGTGAGAGCTCTTGGCCCAAAGCCAGAGTCATTGGCCTTCCTTTTTTATAACTGTGGTGTTCTTCTTGAGTTCTGAAGTGGTGATGGTAAACTAAAATAGCAGAGAGCAGCAGATTAGATAACTGACATTTCTCTCGTGCTGATTTGATCATGTAAACTACCATTACTGTAGGAGTCTGAAGCCACAGCAGCTGCCCTCATCCCTGCCCCTTAGCTTCTGCCTAAGCCTTTCCTGTTCTGGAGCCCAACCTCTCCCTCCTTTTATTTTTAAGCTCTTACTAGTCTGCAGTTGGTGGAAGGGACCTTACCACCTTTAGAAAATCAGTGATGGATTTCATTTGCAAGCAGTGAGCAGTGTCCTTATTAAATGTTCACTGTTTCTGGCCCTAGTAAAATGCACTATAGCTTTGTGCTTTTTGGATGGAGATGGGGCAACAGCACATCAGTGTGATTCTGACTGCCCACTTCATTGGATCCCTGAGACAACAAGAGAAAGGAACGTTATTATATAGTAAACGCCGTGGAGCTAAAACCCTAAGGATCTAGATGTCACTTTAACTTTCTTTTTTTTTTTTTTTTTTTGAGACGGAGTCTCGCTCTATCGCCCAGACTGGAGTGCAGTGGCCGGATCTCAGCTCACTGCAAGCTCCGCCTCCGGGGTTTACGCCATTCTCCTGCCTCAGCCTCCCGAGTAGCTGGGACTACAGACGCCCGCCACCTCGCCCGGCTAGTTTTTTGTATTTTTTAGTAGAGACGGGGTTTCACGGTGTTAGCCAGGATGGTCTCGATCTCCCGACCTCGTGATCCACCCGTCTCGGCCTCCCAAAGTGCTGGGATTACAGGCTTGAGCCACCGCACCCGGCCTTACTTTAACTTTCAAGTGAAATTACTTGCCTGGCAGCTCTCAACAGAATGACCTATTTTCATGATCAGATTCTTACTCTTTTCACCATGTGTTGTTTAGTTTTTGGAGCTCCTGGGTGGATCTGGAGTATAATCGCATAAAACTGAAGTAAGGAGTGTCCTATCCCCCTGATTGCTCCCGAGATTTTCTCTCCAGAGCCAGAGGGGTAAGAATTTGGGTTGATCACCCACTTTTATGCTGTTCGAAAGCAAAAGAGAGACTGTGAATTGGAATTTGGCAGGAAGTGGGGTGGCGGTATCTGGGGGGACAGTGATCCCCTTAACCTAGTTTTAGGTTTTACCTTGTGTCCTTTGGGCCAAAATCAAACGTAGTGTTAAATAGGGATTCTTTTTTCCATTTTTCAGGATCTTTGGACGCTCCCCAAGTTATTTTCACCAGATCCAAACCCTTGCCCACACAATCTGGAGCCCTTGCTAGAGTTATAGGACAGAGAAAATCAAAGTCGGTGAAGTCAGGGCCAATTTAAGGTAACAGTAAGAATAAGAGCATATTTTTATCATTTTCACTTGCTGACTTTATACTACAGCAAGAGACTTAGTAGCTACCAAAAGAAGGTCTAGCTTCTCAAAATGACAGTGAAGTTGGGGCTTTATAAACCAAAGCTTAGAAGGACGCTCCAAAACTGGGTCAAAGTTGAGCTCCAAATAGTTTGCTCCTATAATGGTCTACCAGTAGGTGGCGCTGTGGCAGTAAGAACTTTCTCAGAAACTATTACTAGAGGCTTTTGTTTAAAATATGAGGATTTTGAGACAGTTCAAATAAAGAAACTAAAACCATAATTGATTTATCACAAAGTATAACATAATATATGGGAAAACATGATATTTGAAGGTCAAGTTGCAGTAGTTGCCAAAGAGAATGGATATTTATTATTAAAGAAGGCTTTTAGACTAGAATTTATAAACTGGACTTTCAGATTATGGGAGCGAGGGAGGGAGCATATTTTTTTCCAAATTTTGGTGAGGTTAATGAATTGTGTTTTTGCTGAGTTACTTAAATAAACATATGCTATAATTAGCAGCAAAACAAACTATAAACCTCATCCTCCATCCAACTAAAAAAAACTCACACATTGAAGGCATGGCCTAACTTAATTTTGTGAAGCTGTTTCCACACTTCACCAGCACTGCCATCAGTATTTTGTTCCCAGCCATGGCCTTCAAAATTTTCCAGAAAATTCTGCAAAACTTCAAGGCTTTGGTAATTCTTTCCTCTTTGTTCTGCCCTGCACACTAAAGCATTAACGGCTCACCTGCCACGAGGCTAATACTCTTCTTACCTCTGGGGGAGTATTTATTAACTTATTTGAGAAGCATTATTCATCAAAATACCCAGGAGTGCAAAAGAGAGAGGAAAATTATTTACCCACCACAGGATTCATTTACATTGGATCAGCAAGCTGCAAATATCTTTCCCTAGCCCATCTAAACTCTTTCCAGAAAAGAATGAGAAGAGAGAACGGAACACCAAATCCATGGCTTGGTCATCTACCAAAATGTACCGGAGACACTGCAAACAACCAGAGTTCTATTGGTAATTCTTAGCCAGTGGCCCTTTAATTCTGATACTAAGCAGCCTGTCCAATGATGAACAACTAATAAAATATAGAAGACTAAAGCAAGAAGGTCAGTATTTCCCTCAGGAGACTGGCAGCCAGAAGAACGAATGTGACATCAAGCTCCAAGCTAAACTGATGGCCTGCCAAGAAGTACTCATGTCCATCCGCTTCTAGGACTGTGATACTTGGACCTGCCACAGTTATAATATCACTTTCCTTGAACCTCGTTCATTAGTATCCTTTACAATCCACCCTGAACATTACATGGCAAAATGGGACGATCAGCAAAAGAAGCCTTGGGAAACAGCCCATTTTTCAACATTTTGCTCTCTGTTGCAGATACAGCCCTGCTGAGCCTGAGAGCCTGAGCTGTGTATAAGCTAGGGATGGCTGATGCTATGCTTTGTGATTGACTGAGGCGATGAGACAGCATGTGTGTATGGATGAAGAGGACACAGTGGGTCAGAGGGTCTCAGAAGTCCAGCTCCTATGGTGCACCGTCGTCACTGCTGGGAAGCTGCAGAGGCAGGCCCACCAGCCTGGCATGTGGCCGATGGCAGTGGGCTGCATCTCTTGAGCAGAAGAATTAGGTCATTTACAAAGTGAGAAGGCAGAACCCCACAGGTCTCAGCCCATCACCTGAAGCATGCTTTCTTTTTATTGCAAATGCAGGGTAGACAGCAGAGGTCCCTTCAACCATAATCACAAACAAATGTCATCACCAGCCATGACAGTCCTAGAACCTCTTCATATGTGGGTTTGGAAAGGCAGTCAGGTTAGAGAATTTGAGTTGCGTTTGCATTACATGTTTTATCAAACTGAGAAAAGCATCAGTTGTCCTTAACAGAGTAGAGGGAGCTATGCCGAAGGATATTAGGAGCAAAGCCTGTGTATGACCCCTGTATGCTACCCAGGGCAAGTGCCATATTTGCATACCTACATTGTTCTTTGTTTTCTTAGATTATGTATTTGTTCATCAGAGGGCTAATTATATTAACCATATTTTCTTATTTTCTGTATTTTTTTTTTTTTTTTTTTTTGAGGCAGGGTCTTGCTCTGTTGCACAAGTTGGAATGCAGTGGTGTGGTCACGGCTCACTGCAACCTCCGCCTCTTGGGATCAAGCGATTCTCCCACCTCAGCCTCCTGACTAGCTGAGACTTCAGGCATGTGCCATGATGCCCAGCTAATTTTTCATATTTTTAGTAGAGATGGGGTTTTCTCATATTGCCCAGGCTGATCTCGAACCCCTGGGCTCAAGCAATCCACCTGCCTTAGCCTCCCAAGGTACTGATATTACAGGCGTGAACCACCACACCTGGCCATTTTCTGTATTCTTAGTGCCCTGGCATTTGGGATCCTTACAGACCCAGGGGAGAGAGTGCCTTTCACAGGGCTAGTTAATTCCTAAATGTAATAACAACTTGTCCATGAGCACACCTTTTATACGCAAAGCAGCCAGTCCCAAGTACCTACTCTCAACCTCCTTATCAAACTTTCACACACCAACCCAAAATTTCCCCTGCCCTCAATCATCTCAGGGCCAGGTACCAAGCAACTGGATACCATCCCTATACCCCGAAGCCCCTGGAATTATCCAAACTAACCAGTCCAGCCAATCCAAAGCTGTTTAATTGCCCTGCCTTGATGGAAGCCCCAGCAAAGGTTCTGACCTAGGCTTTTCCCCCAACTGCTGTCTTCTGCCTCCAGACTGACACTGATGAGTTCACTATGACCCTGATTAGTGTGCAGTGACCCCTCCCTGGGAGCCGTCAGATTAAACAATACCTTCCTTCCGAGCCTTGTTTCTGTTTTCCTACTGTGGCCACACCAGCTTCACCATACCATATCCAGCATGTACATTCTTAGAACAAACATCAAGAGGATAAATACCTTTAACTTGTAATACCAGGAACCAGGAAGAAACCTGGATTAGGTTTACATCACCCAGTTCTAAGCAACTGGGCATAGCACTTCATCCATAGCCTGTCTTACACAAGTGATGTTTTAACAGTATGCGTTTTGCTGGCATTGACCTGGCTGTAGCCACACAAGAAGGATGTGAATCCCTCTACATGGCAAAATCACCTGGCTGTCAGCCACTGAAGTGCATGCTTTCCTGTCCTGAGGCCTCTTGCATTTCATTTAGTAACTGTTTCTACATTCAGAAACAAAACTCAAGTATAGCTGAACAATGTGGTTGGAAGTGAGGAAGAAGACAGCCTGGCTTTTAGTTTGGGGGAAAGAATAGAGGTCCTTCTAAGAATCCACCCAAAAGGGGTTCATTGGCCTTAAAGAAAACCAGAGAACTCCATTTCTGAAATGGATTAAGAAATAGGCTATGAAAGAAGATAACATCTGAAAATTGATATTTTTCTCTTGCTGAACTGGCAAAATCCCAAGAGAGGAGTGATGATTCTTCAGTTGTTAACAATTACTACTTTGTTATAAAGAGACACGGGAAGTACAGTGGCCCCTTTCTCGAATTACACTTACATTACAGAAGCACACACACCTCCTGGAAAAAAATGCCTGGCAGCCTGGATTGTTAGAGTTGTGCCTACCCCTGCATCTTGCTGCAGAGTTGTGTGGTCCTGTGTAATATCCATGCACTTTGGGCAGAAGATCTAGTCTATTCTTGCAGTCCTGAACTGGGCAAGTAACCAGCATAAGGCTGCCTTTCTTTCTGTCTTTATACATATCACTCCAGGTTATCGATCTGTTCACTGTGAACCCACACCTTATAGCCACATACCTTTGCTTTACTGTCCTCGTATCCTCAGGGCATAATTGCTCCTGAAATTTCTAAAGAAAGAAAATGATATGCTAAGCCACACCTGTCTTTGGAAAAAGCAAGCTTTCCACACGGAAATATTTACACCTCTGCTTACCTGATCTGTGGAGTTTGAACCAGGTCCCAAAAAGTGTAGGTGGATAATGGCAGGGCTTGGAGAGTGATGACTTGAAGTGTATTGCCCTGTTGGCATGATTTGTATTGATTTTTTATCCTTTATTCTTTCAAATTGTGATTATAAAGAAAAGACTCAGATTCTCTTAAGTCCTCAAAATGAAGAGCATCACTAAAACTAAAACAGTAGTCTCTTCTACTCCTTTGTTCTCGTGTTTTGAACATGCAGGTATTTCCAGCTTGCACCATAGGTGTCAAGGGGCTCCCTTCTCTTAAAACTTGAATCCAGGTTATTCAGGGTTTTTTGTTGTTGTTGGGGGTGGGTGGTTGTTTTTGTTTCTATTTTTTCTTTTCTTTTTTTTTTTTTTTTTGAGTCAGAGTCCTGCTCTGTCACCCAGCCAGACTGGAGTACAGTGGCGTGATCTCAGCTCACTGCAACTTCCACCTCCCAGGTTCAAGCGACTCTCGAGCCTTCACCTCCCGAGTAGCTGGGATTACCGGCATGCGCCACCATGCACGGCTAATTTTTTTGTATTTTTAGTGGAGACTGTGTTTCACCATGTTGGCCAGGCTGGTCTTGAACTCCTGACCTCAAGTGATTTGCCCACCTCAGCCTCCCAAAGTGCTAGGATTACAGGCGTGAGCCACCGCGCCCAGCCTGGTTATACGGTTATTTGATACCAGAGAGGAGTAGCTTGAATGTGTGGACTTGCCTTAGCTATAATAAAACATAGCCTTTATCCCCATTATAAAATGGGGAAGAAGATAGAAAACCAACCTGATTTTAAGATGATGAGGTGGCCGGGCGCGGTGGCTCAAGCCTGTAATCCCAGCACTTTGGGAGGCCAAGACGGGCGGATCACGAGGTCAGGAGATCGAGACCATCCTGGCTAACACGGTGAAACCCCGTCTCTACTAAAAAATACAAAAAACTAGCCGGGCGAGGTGGCGGGCGCCTGTAGTCCCAGCTGCTCGGGAGCCTGAGGCAGGAGAATGGCATAAACCCGGGAGGCGGAGCTTGCAGTGAGCTGAGATCCGGCCACTGCACTCCAGCCTGTGCGCGAGACTCCTTCTCAAAAAAAAAAAAAAAAGATGATGAGGTGAAGAAAAAGTCAGCTGCTTAGAAGCTGCTATAGTAGTATTATTTAGTTGTTTGGTGTTAGAAGAATCACTCTTTTTTAATATCTAATGGACCGAAAAGTGAGAGTGAGGTATTTTCCTTCCCCTTTTATTTATTTGTAATTTGTTTCCCAGGGAAATTAAGACTTGTGACAAGCCCAAGTGAAGATATTTTGGAATTTGACAAGAGAGTTTTTTAACTTATGCATGAGCTTCAAATTATATTAGGCAATGAATTATTGATAGTTTTTAATCAGATATTGGAATATGACATTTTCAAAATCACAACTCAGAAAAATGACCACTCACAGGCCTTTCATTTTATATTTATTGATCCTTTTTAGTATTCTCCAAAATTAATCATCATTGTGCATGTGTGCATGTATACTTACACCTCTCTTTATGCAGAGGATTTGAGTGTCCACAAGAGCCTTCTGATGATCCAGAGGAGAGAGACCCTCAGTTTCCCTCTGGAAGGGAAGTTTCTGTGCATGAGCACAGGGAGGAATCAGCCTCGAGAGCCAGAGCTCATGAAAACCTGAAGCCTTGCTGAGAGAATCAGCAGCTCTACTGGCTGAACGGCAGCTCGGGTTAGCCCATCCCCATGGCCCGGTCATTTTCTGGCTCCTCCGCAGCCAGCTTCCATTGTTGTCTAGGCTGACAGCTCCGCCCTACTCATGATGTGACCTCTCTCTGTGGGATTGTTTCTCTCTCTCTCTTTTTTTTTTTTTTTCCACATTCAGTTTTCAGAAGACAGAATCAGAATACTTCCCATTCATTCCTCCAGCAAAGTGCCCCTGGGGGGCAGAGCTCTCTCTCCCAGGCTTTAACTGACCTAAATAAAGTGAGTGGCAGCTGCCTTCCAGACAGATGCCAGCCTGGTACTAGGGTAGTATGATTGTGTGATACAAAGCTGCCAATGTATGCATGTCTGACCATTTTTTCAGATGGGATTGAGCATAGTCTTTTCATGTCCAGTATAGGGTCTTAAAATATAAAACCACATGCAATAAAATAACAAGATATAAAGGGAAAGTCAGGGCCAAAAAACAAGATAATTCGAATTTTTCAAATATCAGCCTAAATAAACTTATTGTCATTGAGGTGAAATTTGGTTTAAGTCTCCTAATATGCAGGGCAAACAGGGAAACATGATAAATTGGAGTATATAGTTCTCACAATCAAAAAGGAAGAAATGCTCCAGGGAAAGTCAAGATTTTTCCTAGTATTGATTCTAAAGGAAGTATTTTACATACTCTATGTAGAAGACACCTAATATAGTAGTAGTCAACTGCTAATGATCTATTAAAAAATAGTCAATAGTAGCTTCTCAGTCAATAAGCCAATAGAGCGCTGTGTTTCACATGCCTACTCCTTGGCATGGTGAACTATACAAAGATAAAATATTATAGTACATGCCAATGAAGACAGTTTTGTGAGGGGACAAAAATAATATAGTCTAAGTCTCTTTGTGGTCTTCATAATCCAAGGATAAGATAATAGTTATTTAGAGGATGGGGTGAATTGCATGTGTCTTAGGCAATCCTAAATATAATTTCTCTCAATTGATTGCTTGATAAGAACTAGTTGTGCTGTTAGGCAAGGATCCAGATACCTGGTCTTTTATCTTACTGTTTGAAGATGCATCTATTAATATATGCTTGGGAAAGCAGGTGGCAGAGGTAACATCTTCTGAAAGCTTTGGCAGCTAAGCAGTATTCTCTCTCTATCATGTGGCATGTTGATTGTCTGCTCCTCGATTCGCATACACAGTTTCCTCTGCCTAGGCACCATCTCCCCACTTTTGCTCCCTCCCTCCCCAATATGACTAATTCCTATTTGTCCTCCACCCCTTTTCTCCTGTCTAGCCCTACCCTATGTTAATCTGATTTAGATGCTTTTGACTCTGCTCTTTAAAACTCTGTGATTACCTCTGTCATGGCTTTTACAACATTCTAGGATCTTTATGGTTACTTAACTGTTCCCTCTACTAAGCTTGGAATTTCCCGGAATGCAAGGATCAGATCCAAGTGGACTCTGATACTCTAGGGCCTAGCACAGTGTCCAGCCTGTAGTAGGGGCTTAAGAAATCCCAATTAAGAAAATAACAACAAAAAATAATAAGGTGACAAAATAAATAACCAAAAATAAAAAGGAAATTCTGCTTGAATAGATGAATGAGTAAATTTTCATATTTCTGCCTTTGTTTATTCTTCTACTGACACTTGGAATACCTGCCTTCATATGCAAATTCTTCCTGTTCTTAGGCCAAGCTCAGTGGCTCACACCTGTAATCCCAATACTTTGGGAGGCCGAGGTTGGCAGACCACTGGAGGCCAGGAGTTCAAGACCAGCCTGGCCAACATAGCGAAACCCTGTCTCTACTAAAAATACAAAAATTAGCTGGGCGTGGTGGCACACGTCTGTAGTACCAGCTACTCAGTGGCTGAGGCAGAAGAATTGCTTCAGTCCCGGGAGGCAGAGGTTGCAGTGAGCCAAGACTGCGCCACTCTAGCCTGGGTGACAGAGGAAGACTGTCTAAAAGGAAAAAAAAAAGAATTTTATCTCCTAAGGGTCCAGTTAAGTTTTTTGTTTTGTTTTGTTTTTGTTTTGAGATGAGTCTCGCTCTGTCACTCATTTATCTTGTCATTTAAAAAATTCCTAGAGGCCGGGCGCGGTGGCTCAAGCCTGTAATCCCAGCACTTGGGAGGCCGAGGCGGGCGGATCACGAGGTCAGGAGATCGAGACCATCCTGGCTAACACTGTGAAACCCCGTCTCTACTAAAAATACAAAAAACTAGCGGGCGAGGTGGCGGGCGCCTGTAGTCCCAGCTACTCCGGAGGCTGAGGCAGGAGAATGGCGTGAACCCGGAGGCGGAGCTTGCAGTGAGCTGAGATCCGGCCACTGCACTCCAGCCTGGGCAACAGAGCGAGACTCCGTCTCAAAAAAAAATTCCTAGAAACCTACAATTTATATCACAAAGGTGTTGTCATCTTTTATCACTGCTTGCTTTTTGGGTGAACTGGCTCTTCAATAAGACCAGTTTTTGACTTTTTGAGAGCAGAATTTTTGAGAGCAGAATTAATATCTGTATGTTTCTTGAATCCCTAGTAACACTCAAAATGTTTCATTACCTTGTATTGTAGACCCTAAAGAAAAGAACACATACATACGTAAAACTTTTCTGAAAAATGGTCCATTTCCTCTGTTCTCTTGGATTTAAGTAAAATGCCTAACTTCAGAAGATAAAATCTTTTAATGAATATTTCATAAATAATGCATTTTATTATTAATCTTCAAAATCAGAATAACCTTCCTTATAAATTACCTGGTACTTCTATCCGATTTCTTGCAATATTGTAAAACTACTTCCTGTAAAATAATGAATGATTGATCACTGCTCTTTAGATAACAGCATCTGCTATACATTCACAACCTCACTATGACTTGTTACATTGTAGATTTCAGTATGAAGATGTTCCATTTTAGACCACATTCAAGAATCTCATTATAACGGAACAAAGTTAAAATGAGATTGAATTTATTTGGAAAATATTAGCTTTCAGCTTTTTTTTCCCCCCTCTATATCACCTAACTAACTGGAATTGTTTATCGCACAGATCAGATTTTTCTTTTGAACACTGAACGGCCTTTTGTATTATCTTCTGAATTCACCGTGAATTCTTTAGGTTCCTCTTAAGTTGTATAGTACCTGAAACTGAACACCACACTCTAATATTAGAGATCTGACAGGTGTTGAGTGTTGTGTAAAATTTATCATCATGGTTCTGGAGTCATATGTTACACTTTAAATGTGCACAGTATTCCCAGAAGCAAAACCGAAGTTCTCTCAACCCTTACTTGTTACCTTCCTCGCTTCCTTTTGCTTCACAGGGCCATGTAGCATTACCACTGCTGTTGTCAGTAACAATACCTAAGTTTTGTAAGAATTCCAGATTGCAGGGTAGAAAGATCATAACTGTGAAGTTAGGCTGACCTGTGTGGGCTCTGTCACTGCCCAGTTGGCAGTTTTAGGCAAATCACTTAACCTGTTTCAGCCTCAGTTTCCTCATCTATACAATAAGCATAAAAATATCAATCCTGCAGGATTGGGATGTAAAGATTATAGATTGCCTCAACAGCAACAGCAAAAATTCCTGTATAAAAATGGGCTTGAATACACATTCAAAGAAGATATGCAAATAGCTAGTAAGCACATGGAAAGATGCTCAACATCCCTAATCATAAGAGAAGTGCAAATCAAAACCCATGGTGAGGTAGCACCTCACACCTTTAGGATGGCTACTATTAACAAAGCAAAAAATAAGCCGGGCATGGTGGCTCCTGCCTGTAATCCTAGCACTTTGGGAGACCAAGGCAAGAGGATCACATGAGACCAGAAGTTCAAGGCCAACCTGGGCAACATAGTGAGACATTGTCTATACAAACAATAAAAAACAATTAGACAGGCATGGTTGTACACACCTGTAGTCCCAGCTACTTGGGAGACAGAGGCAGGATTGCCTAAGCCCAGAAATTCAAGGCTACAGTGAGATGTGATCGGGCCGCTCTGCTCCAGCCTGGGTGACAGAGCAAGACTGTCTCAAGAAACAGAGAGATAGAGAGGGATGAGGGGAAGAGAGAGGGAGGGGAGAGGGAAGAAGGGAAGAAAGGAGGGAAGGAAGAAAGAAAGGATGTAAGGGAGGGAGGGAGGAAGGGAGGAAAAAAGGGAGGGAAGAAGGGAAGGGAGGAGCAAAAACTAACAAGTATTGGGGAAGATGTGGAGAAATTGGAACCCCGGTGTACTCTTGGGAATGTAAGATGGTGCAGCCACTATGAAAAACACTATGGTGGCTCCTCAAACAATTAAACATAGAATTACCGACCAGGCACAGTGGCTCATGCCTGTAATCCCAGCACTTTGGGAGGCTGCAACAAGAGGATTACTTGAGGCCAGGGGTTCAAGACCAGTCTGGGCAACATAGTGAAACCTTGGTTCTTACAAAAAATAAAAAAGTAGCCAGGCACAGTGGTGCATGCCTATAGTTCTACCTCCTTGGGAGACTGAGCTGGGAGGATCACTTGAACTGGGAGGTCGAGGCTGCCATGATCCATGATCACACCAGCGCATTCCAGCCTGGGTGACAGAGCGAGACTCTGTCTCAAAAAAACAAAAAAAATGGAATTACCATATGATCCAGCAATTTCACTCTGTGTGCGTATGCCCAAAAGAATTGAAAGCAGAGACAAAAACAGGTATTTGTATCCTCCTAACAGCATTATTCACAGTAATCAAAAGACAGAAGCATCCCCAGTGTCTGTCAGCAGATGAATGAGTCAACAAAATGTGGGTCTGTATATTCAATGAAATACTATTCAGCCTTCAAAACAAAGGAAATTCTGCAATAAGCTACAACATGGAACCTTCAGGACATTATGCTAAGTGAAATCAGCCAATCACAAAATGACAAGTACTATATGATTCCACTAATACAAGGTACCTAAAATAGTCAGAATCGGAAAGGTAGAAAGAATGGTGGTCAGCAGGGGGTGGGAAGAGAGGGAAATGGGACGTTTTTGTTTAATGGGCACAGAGTTGCAGTTTTACAGGATGTAGAATTCTGGAGATGGATGATGGGATGGTCGTGCAGTGTGAATGCACTTAATGCCACTGAACTATACACTTACAATTGTTAGAATGGTAAAGTTTATGTTACATGTATTTTGCCACAATTTTTAAAGAAATATTATAGATTGTATGTGTATTATACCCCAGATTAGGTGTTTTTTTTTCTCGATTTTGCTTTTGAGGAAACTAAGGCAGAGAGAAGTTAAGTAGTTTGTCCAAGCCACACAGTCAGTGATGGAGCTGAAATTCAAACCTAAACAGTTTTTTTCCAGAATCTGCTGAACTGCCTCTTCATCTGAAAACTCTGGGCCCCTCAAGGTGATTTCATTTTATCAGCTTCCTTTCCTAATGAAGCTGAGCGGCTGGTGATCAGGCCCTGAGGCCTCCGCCTCCCTGCAGTATCTGGTTGTTATCTCAAATGGCTCATTAGGGGGATGCCTGGCAGTCGGGGGGCATATGTAGTTTAGGCTGGCTGTCTCTTTATCCAACGATTAAACTTTCCCTTATTTAGATGGAGCCAGGCCTGGAAAGGGAAAGATAAGGAGCAAGGTGAGCTTTCTGCCTCTACTCCCCTGGGTGGGGGTGATGGTGGTGGTTGGTGGTGGTGATCTTTCCCACATGCCCGAACCGCCTTTGAAGGGACAGCAATTCTGACTGGCAGAGGAGACATGGATGTGGATGAATCTCTGCAGCAGAGGGTGGAGCTGAAGTGGGGAGGTAGGAGGTGGGGGAAAAACGAGAGGGCTTGGGAATCACCCCTGGATTAGTTAAGAGAACATTGTCTGCAGGTAACAGAAACTCAGAGAAATCAGTGGCAGGGTAAGTAAGGGATTTATTTTTCTCACAAGTCAAGAAGTCTGGAGACAGGAGGTCCAGGGCTAGTGCTGCTCTTCAGAGACATAACTGAGGAGCCAGGCTGCTCTCTTTCTGCTCTACTAACTCTAATGCATTGGCTTTCATTTTGCTGGTCATAAGATGTTTCTGTTCCTACTGGCATTGTGTCCACGTTCCAGTGAGAAGAGGGGGAAGGGTAAAAGACAGATGCCAGCTCAATCTGTCCCCCTTTCAAAAACACTTTCTTGGAAGCCCAGCAGTTCTAACTACCATAACATTAGCCAGCACTGGCTCCCTTGCCTACTTCTCCTTAGCAACAGAGGTGTCTAGAGAGGTGGTCTTTTCTCTGGGCACATTGCCTTCCCAGTCAGATCTGGGCTCTTTTATTGAGGAAGAAGGGGGAATGGCTAATGATATACATCTACTGGTTTCAATCACAGCACGTTTCCTTTCCAGAGACTCCACCCCTGCTGGAGGGAGTTCATCACACTTCTGCAGCCCCTCTACCACCAGCTTCTTGACTGCTATAAATAGAGATGTCGTTCCTTGACCCAAATTTGCCCCAGTCCTGTCAACTAGTACATGGGGTTGGGGGTCCCTGTTACCTTTCGGTTATAGTAACACATGAGAGCCGTCATGTTTCTGGAAGTGTTTAAAAGGTCACCAGAAATGAGGAAGATGGAAAAAATGAGCCATAGGGAAAAAAAGTACCCTATAAATACACTTACTAAAATTATAAATTTGCTCTAAGTACAATATAAATTTATGATATACCACATTCATTCACATAAATTATTTACTATTTGATTATCCTTCAGCTGAATAATGACTATGTATACTCTTAAATTATGGAGATTAATATTGTTATAACTTTAATTTTATTGTGATAGTAAATTCTGTTCACAAATGTTGTCTTCCTAAGATTTGCTCACAGTGCATGCAGCTGTTTCAAACACTGAGACAAGTTATTAATGATTCCTGTTTCATTTAAAGAAAAGCTTCTGACCAGGCGCAGTGGCTCACACCTGTAATCTCAGCACTTTGGGAGGCTGAGGCAGGCAGATCAAGAGGTCAGGAGTTCGAGACCATCCTGGCCAACATGGTGAAACCCTGTCTCTACTAAAAATACAAAAATTAGCTAGACATGGTGGCACGTGCCTGTAATCCCAGCTACTCGGGAGGCTGAGGCAGGAGAATCACTTCAACCAGGGAGTCAGAGGTTGCAGTGAGCCGAGATCACGCCACTGCACTCCAGCCTGGCTCCAGAGCGAGACTGTCTCGAAAAAAAGAAAAGAGCGGCCGGGCGCGGTGGCTCAAGCCTGTAATCCCAGCACTTTGGGAGGCCGAGACGGGCGGATCACGAGGTCAGGAGATCGAGACCATCCTGGCTAACACGGTGAAACCCCGTCTCTACTAAAAAAATACAAAAAATTAGCCGGGCGAGATGGCGGGCGCCTGTAGTCCCAGCTACTCGGGAGGCTGAGGCGAGAGAATGGCGTAAACCCGGGAGGCGGAGCTTGCAGTGAGCTGAGATCTGGCCACTGCACTCCAGCCTGGGCGACAGAGCGAGACTCCGTCTCAAAAAAAAAAAAAAAAAAAAAAAAAGAAAAGAAAAGCTTCCTTGTGCTCAGGTCTTTGCTGAGATTCCCCAAAAAGAATAGGACAGGGGCCTAGTAACTTGAAAAATTCAAAACGGAAGTTCACTCAGTAGTATTGAGTCATAATTTTTTAAAAAAAGGGATTTTAATCTAATAGTGAGTATAAAGCTACAGTAACCAAAACAGTATGGATGGACTATAATTAAATGTCCAGAAATAAACTCATATATCAAATGACCAATTGATTATTCAGTGGACTAGTCTCTTCGACAACTATTCAGTGGTACCAAGACTATTCAGAGTCTCTTCAACAACTGGCACTTGAACAGTTGGTTATCCACATGCAAAATAGTGAAGTTGGACCCCTGTTTCACATCTAAACAAATATTAACCAAAAATTGATTAAATGCCTACATGAAAGGGCTAAAACTATAAAATTCCTAAAAGAATACATAGGAATAAATCTTCATGTTGTTGGATTAGGCCACTGTTTCTTAGGTGTGATACCAAAAAGCACAAGCAACAACAAAATTAGACAAGTTGGACTTCATCAAAATTTTTAAATTGTGTGCTTCAATGGATACCACCAGGAAATGTGACGGACAAGCCAGGTGCGGTGGTGCACACCTGTAATCCCAGCATTTTGGGAGGCCAAAACAGGCGGATCACTTGAGCTCAGGAGTATGAGACCAGCCTGGGCAACATGGCAAAATCCCATCTCTACTAAAAATACAAAAATTAGCCAGGCATTGTGGCTCACGCCTGTAAGTCCCAGCTACGGGGGAGGCAAAGGTGGGAGGAATGCTTGAGCCCAGGAAGTGGAGATTGCAGTGGGCTGAGATTGTGCCACTGCACTCCAGCCTGGGTGAGAGTGAGATGCTATCTCAAAAACAACAACAAAATGAAATGTAAGAGACAGCCCACAGAGTGGCAGAAAAATATTTGTAAATAATTTATATGGCAAGGGAGTTGTATCCAGAATATATACAGAACTCTTATAGCCCAACAATAAAAAACCAACCCAATTTTTTTTTAAATCCAGTCTATCATTGAGGGACATTTGGGTTGGTTTCAAGTCTTTGCTATTGTGAATAGTGCCGCAATAAACATACACGTGCATGTGACTTTATAGTAGCATGATTTATAATCCTTTGGGTATATACCCAGTAATGGGATGGCTGGGTCAAATGGTAATTCTAGTTCTAGATCCTTGAGGAATCTCCACACTGTCTTCCATAATGGCTGAACTAATTTACACTCCTACCAACAGTATAAAAGTGTTCCTATTTCTCCACATCCTCTCCAGCATCTGTTGTTTCCTGACTTTTTAATGATTGCCATTCTAATTGATGTGAGATGGTTCTCATTGTGGTTTTGATTTGCATTTCTCTGATGGCCAGTGATGATGAGCATTTTTTCATATGTCTGTTGGCTGCATAAATGTCTTCTTTTGAGAAGTGTCTGTTCATATCCTTTGCCCACTTTTTGATGGGGTTGTTTGTTTGTTCCTTGTAAATTTGTTTGAGTTCTTTGTAGATTCTGGATATTAGCCATTTGTCAGGTGGGTAGATTGCAAAAATGTTCTCCCATTCTGTAGGTTGCCTGTTCACTCTGATGATAGTTTCTTTTGCCCTGCAGAAACTCTTTAGTTTAATTAGATCCCATTTGTTTATTTTGGCTTTTGTTGTCATTGCTTTTGGTGTTTTAGTCATGAAGTCCTTGCCCATGCCTATGTCCTGAATGGTATTGCCTAGGTTTTCTTCTAGGGTTTTTATGCTTTTAAGTCTAACATTTAAGTCTTTAATCCATCTTGAATTAATTTCTGTATAAGATGTAAGGAAGGGATCCAGTTTCAGCTTTCTTCGTATGGCTAGCTAGTTTTCCCAGCACCATTTATTAAAAAGAGAATCCTTTCCCTATTGCTTGTTTTTGTCAGGTTTGTCAAAGATCAGATGGTTGTAGATGTGTGGTGTTATTTCTGAGGCCTCTGTTCTGTTCCATTGGTCTATATATCAGTTTTGGTACCAGTACCATGCTGTTTTGGTTACTGTAGCCTTGTAGTATAGTTTGAAGTCAGGTGGCGTGATGCCTCCAGCTTTGTTCTTTTGGCTTAGGATTACCTTGTCAATGCAGGCTCTTTTTTGGTTCCATATGAACTCTAAAGTAGTTTTTTCCAATTCCGTGAAGAAGGTCATTGGTAGCTTGATGGGGATGGCATTGAATCTATAAATTACCTTGGGCAGTATGGCCATTTTCACTATATTGATTCTTCCTATCCATGAGCATGAAATGTTCTTCATTTGTTTGTATCTTCTTTTATTTCATTGAGCAGTGGTTTGTAGTTCTCCTTGAAGAGGTCCTTCACATCGCTTATAAGTTGGATTCCTAGGTATTTTATTCTTTTTGTAGCAATTGTGAATAGGAGTTCACTCATGATTTGGCTCTCTGTTTGTTTATTATTGGTGTATAGGAATGCTTGTGATTTTTGCACACTGATATTGTATCTGAGACTTGGTGAAATTGCTTATCAGCTTAAGGAGATTTTGGGCTGAGACGATGGGGCTTTCTAAATATACAATCATGTCATCTGCAAGCAGGGACAATTTGACTTCCTCTTTTCCTAATTGAATACGCTTTCTTTCTTTCTCTTGCCTGATTCCCCTGGCCAGAACTTCCAACACTATGTTGAATAGGAGTGGTGAGAGAGGGTGTCCTTGTCTTCTGCCAGTTTTCAAAGGGAATGCTTCCAGTTTTTGCCCATTCGGTATGATATTGGCTGTGGGTTTGTCATAAATAGCTCTTATTATTTTGAGATACATTCCATCAATACCGAATTTATTGAGAGTTTTTAGCATGAAGGGCTGTTGAATTTTGTTGAAGGCCTTTTCTGCATCTATTGAGATAATCATGTGGTTTTTGTCTTTGGTTCTGTTTATGTGATGGATTACATTTATTGATTTGCGTATGTTGAACCAGCCTTTCATCCCAGGGATGAAGCCGACTTGATCATGGTGGATAAGCTTTTTGATGTGCTGCTGGATTCAGTTTGCCAGTATTTTATTGCGGATTTTCACATCGATGTTCATCAGGGATATCGATCTAAAATTCTCTTTTTTTGTTGTGTCTGTTGTGTCTCTGCCAGGCTTTGGTATGATGATGCTGGCCTCATAAAATGAGTTAGGGAGGATTCCCTCTTTTTCTATTGATTGGAATAGTTTCAGAAGGAATAGTACCAGCTCCTCCTTGTACCTCCGGTAGAATTCGGCTGTGAATCCGTCTGGTCCTGGACTGTTTTTGGTTGGTAGGCTATTAATTACAGCCTCAATTTCAGAGCCTGCTCTTGGTCTATTCAGAGATTCAACTTCTTCCTGGTTTAGTCTTGGGAGGGTGTATGTGTCCAGGAATTTATCCATTTCTTCTAGATTTTCTAGTTTATTTGCATGGAGGTGTTTATAGTATTCTCTGATGGTAGTTTGTATTTCTATGGGGTCAGTGGTGATATTCCCTTTATCATTTTTTATTGCATCTATTTGATTCTTCTCTCTTTTCTCCTTTATTAGTCTTGCTAGCAGTCTATTAATTTTGTTGATCTTTTCAAAAAAAACAGCTCCTGGATTCATTGATTTTTTTGAAGCGTTATTTTGTGTCTCTGTCTCTTTCAGTTCTGCTCTGATCTTAGTTATTTCTTGCCTTTTACTAGCATTTGAATTTGTTTGCTTTTGGTTCCCTAGTTCTTTTCATTGTGATGTTAGGGTGTTGATTTTAGATCTTTCCTGCTTTCTCTTGTGGGCATTTAGTGCTATAAATTTCCCTCTACGTGCTGCTTTAAATGTGTCCCAGAGATTATGGTACGTTGTGTGTTAGTTCTCATTGGTTTCAAAGAACATCTTTATTTCTGCCTTCATTTCGTTATTTATCCAGTAGTCATTCAGGAGCAGGTTGTTCAGTTTCCATATAGTTATGTGGTTTTGAGTGAGTTTCTTAGTCCTGAGTTCTAGTTTGATTGCACTGTGGTCTGAGAGACAGTTTGTTGTGATTTCTGTTCTTTTACATTTGCTGAGGAGTGTTTTACTTCCAATTATGTGGTCAATTTTGGAATAAGTGCGATGTGGTGCTGAGAAGAATGTATATTCTGTTGATTTGGGGTGGAGAGTTCTGTAGATGTCTATTAGGTCTGCTTGGTGCAGAGTTGAGGTCAAGTCCTAGATGTCCTTGTTAACCTTCTGTCTCGTTGATCTGTCTAATATTGACAATGGAGTGTTAAAGTCTCCCATTATTATTGTGTGGGAGTCTAAGTCTCTTTGTAGGTTTCTAAGGACTTGCTTTATGAATCTGGGTGCTCCTGTATTGGGTGCATATGTATTTAGGACAGTTAGCTCTTCTTGTTGAATTGATCCCTTTACCATTATGTAGTGGCCTACTTTGTCTCTTTGGATCTTTGTTGGTTTAAAGTCTGTTTTATCAGAGACTAGGATTGCAACCCCTGCTTTTTTTTTTTCTTTCCATTTGCTTGGTAGATCTTCCTCCATCCCTTTATTTTGAGCCTTTGTGTGTCTCTGCACTTGAGATGGGTCTCCTTAATACAGCACATTGGTGGGTCTTGACTCTTTATCCAATTTGCCAGTCTGTGTCTTTTAATTGGGGCATTTAGCCCATTTACATTTAAGGTTAATATTGTTATGTGTGAATTTGATCCTGTCATTATGTTGTTAGCTGGTTATTTTGCCTGTTAATTGATGCAGTTTCTTCATAGCATCAATGGTCTTTACAGTTTGGCATGTTTTTGCAGTGGCTGGTACTGACAACCCAATTCTTTAAACAGGCAAAGGATTTGAATAGATATTTCTCCAAAAATATACATATGACCAATGAAAAGATGCATCATTAATTAGTGAGATGCCACATCACACCCACTAGGATGACTGTAATCAAAAGACAGGTAATAACAAGTGTTGGTGAGGAGGTGGAGAAATTGGAATCCTCATACACTGCTGGTGGAAATGTAAAATGGTGCAACTGGTTTAGAAAACAGTTTGGCAGTTCCTCAAACAGTTAAACATAGAGTTACCATATGACCTAACAATTCCACTCCTAAATATATATTCAGGAGAAATGAAAACATATGTCAACATAAATGTTTGTATACAAGTGTTCATAGCGGCATTATTCATAATAGCCAAAATGTGGAAACAACCTAAATGTTAGCCAGAAAATGAAGTGATAAACAAAATGCAGTGTATATATACAGATTGCCTAGGACTGGGGCCAGCAGAGGCAGGGAAATGGAGAGTGACTGCTAATGGCATTGGGTTTCTTTTTGGAGTAATGAAAATGTTCTAAAATGAGATTGTGGTAATGCTTACCCCATTTTGTGTTTGTGTTTTGTTTTTGTTTTAATTTTTGTGGGTACATAGTAGGTGTATGTATTTATGGGGTACATGAGACGCTTTGATACAGGCATGCAGTGTGAAGTCAGCACATCATGGAGAATGGGGTATCCATCTTCTCAAGCATTTATTCTTTGAGTTACCAACAATCGTTTACACTATTTTATTTTATTTTATTTTATTTTATTTTATTTTATTTTTTGAGACGGAGTCTCGCTCTGCCGCCCAGGCTGGAGTGCAGTGGCCAGATCTCAGCTCACTGCAAACTCCGCCTCCCGGGTTCATGCCATTCTCCTGCCTCAGCCTCCGGAGTACCTGGGACTACCAGGCGCCCGCCACCTCGCCCGGCTAGTTTTTTGTATTTTTTTAGTAGAGACGGGGTTTCACCGTGTTAGCCAGGATGGTCTCGATCTCCTGACCTCGTGATCCGCCCGCCTCGGCCTCCCAAAGTGCTGGGATTACAGGCTTGAGCCACCGCGCCTGGCCCAATTACACTATTTTAAAATGTACAATTAAGTTATTGTTAACTATAACCACCCTATTGTGCTATCAAATAGTAGGTCTTATTCTTTCTATTTATTTTGTACCTATTAACCATCCCCCCGTTTTGTGTCTACAATAAAAAACACTGAACTGTATACTTTAAATGAGTGAATTTTATTAGTATGTGAAATATAGCCCAATAAATCTGAAAGAATTAATAGTTAATATTTAGAAAATAAGAATAAAAAAGCCCTTCAATGTAAGCAAATTGTATTCACATCTTAGATAGGCAAATTATTAATCAATAGTTATTTAGTGTGTCCTGTTCATTTGTCCAACAAATAATTTGACTGCCTCCTGTGTGTGAAGTGTGCTCTAAGGTCTTAGGCGGAAAGATGCCTGGGCTCTGCTCTGCCCCTACTCTTCTATCCTCCCAGCGAAGGTGGTGTGCCTAGGGGACAGCAGCTGTCCCTGGGCCTGGCCTCACTCTCTTTTTCCCTGTTTGGAAAGGTGTCAGGCTCCCGGGTATTTCTGTTGCTTTCGTCAGCACGGAGCAAGGAGGACCTTGACTATAGTTTCATAGCCTTAAGCTTCACCTCATGCTTCAAATCCACGAAAGAGCAGCTGAGAATGGGGCTAGCTGTGCCACCAATTGCTTCTCTCCCATTGTTAATCCCTTTAATTCTGCTGTTCCTAGGCACCCCTCCCTGACACCATCCTGTTGCCCACTTGTGATGTGACTGAACAAGTGGTTTGGACTTTGAAAGGTGATTCTTAGAGATACCTCAAGTGACCCAGCCCCTGGCTTGCCCTCTTGGTGATCATTTCCACGGAGCACCAGAGATTGTCTGTAGGCAAACCCTTTCCAATCAAGCCCAACTCACAAAGGAGGTAACTGCTACTGACCCCCTCTGAGATCCTGGCCTAGCCGCCAGGGTCATTAGGGAAAGCAGCATTTCATTGCTTAGCAAAGATAGTGAGAAAGTTCCCAGTTCTTTTTGGCTTATACAGAAGAGTTTATGTCCTGTCACCTGAGTTATTAAATTATGGCACAGCTAGTTCTGTGATGAATGAATGACAAAAACATATATATATATCTCACTGTATTTCTGCTTTGTTCTGTCATTTCCTGGTCAAAATGTTATCATTTTATTTATAAAATTCATCCATCTCTTTCACAAACCTCAGCTTGTATGACAAAATACACAAACACGCACTGAGCCACTTTTCAGCCTATGTGTACTCTTTTCAGAGAATATTAGAATTAAACTAATTAGAATTCCTCCCTCCCTCCCTCCCCTGAGATTGATACATTTCTCAGTATTCTATAATGCTTATTACGCTAAAAAATGACTACTTCCTAATGGCATGAGGACAGAGAAAGTGGCATGTGTGTTGGGGGTAAAAAGGAATATTCGAGCATTAACCTGCCTGATGATCGCAGGCCACAAGGAAAGCCTCTTCTGTCCTGGGCCGTCCCCTTAGTTGTGGCAGGAAGGGGAGTAGCAGGAAATGGAATCTGCCCTGGTCATGGGATTTTTTGAAAGAAACAAAGCATGATCTGATGAAGAGCAGGTTAATCCTGCTATTTCATTTCCCTTGCAGAAAGGGTGGGGGCAGGATTGTGATATGAAGTATTTAGTTTCACATCTGTTCCAGGAATTATCATCGGCATAAATC
Organism: Trachypithecus francoisi; assembly: GCF_009764315.1. Classification (NCBI taxonomy): domain Eukaryota; kingdom Metazoa; phylum Chordata; class Mammalia; order Primates; family Cercopithecidae; genus Trachypithecus; species Trachypithecus francoisi. The sequence continues at coordinate 31,295,990 of NW_022681468.1, read as the reverse complement.
CGTTTTTCTTTTAAGCATTGTAAAGCATCCCAGGGAGCTCCTCCTCCTGCCCACCCTCTCCACCCCCACAGTTTATTTCATGGCCGCGGAGCAGCTGACAGACTTCCAGAGAGATCATCTTGTCATTGTATACAAGGAGGGAATCTCTGAGTCTTGGAAATCAGAATTTCTGTAAATCAGTGGTATCAATTTTGTGTACTGCTTTCCATGAAGTGTTTAGAATAAAAATAATTAGCATAGCAGCAGTGTAGTATAGTGAAAAGAGCTCTCAACTTAAAATTAGAACTGGTTCTCCTCTCAGCTTTGCTACCGTTTGTGTGAATTTGGGCAAGTCACCAAACCTCTTTGGTCTCAGAGTCCTCATCATTTCCCAAAATGTGTTCACAAAATACAAGTCTTCACAGTCAAGTAAGTTTGACAAACGCTATTTACCCTCTGCCACTTCTTAGAGTTGTAATATATTAGCGTATTAAAGACTCTGAAAAGTCTTTCAATAAAGATACCTTTTTTTTTTTTTTTTTTTTTTTTGGTGGGGATAGAGTCTTGCTCTGTCACCCAGGCTGGAGTACGGTGGCACAATCTTGGCTCACTGCAACCTCTGCTTCCGGGGTTCAAGCAATTCTCTCTGCCTCAGACTCCCAAGTAGCTTGGACTACAGGTGCCCACTACCACACCTGGCTAATTTTTGTATTTTTAGTGAGGGGGTTTTGCCATGTTGGCCAGGCTGGTCTTGAACTCCTGACCTCAGGTGATCTGCCTGCCTCGGCCTCGCAAAGTGCTGGGATTACAGGCATGAACCACTGCACCTGGCCAAAGATACCTGTTTTTAACTCAGCATTTCTTAAGTTTATCTGACCTGGAACCATTTTTTCTATAATGCTGATTAATATCTTGACACTTTGAAAAAGGAGGTTCAAGTCCAAAGTGCTGGTAATCCATATAATCTGTCACATGTCATGGTTACCAAACTCAGTTTAAAGTAACTTTTCAACCTTCAAATCTCATTATTGGGAAAAAGAAAAATAATTGTATATATGGCAAGGAGACTTCTAATGTAAAAAACTGAACTTAAGCACCAAATCAATTATGCAGAGCAATACAGACTTGTACCTAGAGTTGCAACGAAGTTTCTTCGACTTCTGCTTTCTATTCCCACCTTTCAGATGTTTGGTGTTCTCCTGTGGCCTTGCTTGTTGGTCTGTTAATTATTCAATGCAAAATCTGAAATGCTCCAAAATCCAAAACTGTTTGAGTGCTAATGTGACACTCAAAGGAAATGCACATTGGAGCATTTTGGATTTTGGATTTTCAGATTAGGGATGTTCAACTGGTAAGTATAATGCAAATATTCTAAAATCTGAAAAAAATCAAAATCTAAAACACTTCTTGTCACAAGCATTTTGAATAAAGGGTACTCAGCCTGTATATATTATTAATTAAATATCTACTGAAGTTTCTTGCAGAGAACAAGAAATTCAAGGAACAAGTGGATCAGGATCAGGGGTCAAGTGAGAGATAAGTGAGGGGGGAAAATGCAAAAATAGAATTAGGCAAAGAAAGTACTTTTATGGTTCTGAGAGAAAGAAGTGATTTCACCTGGTACAAATATTGAAGCTAAGATTAAGTTCTAATACCAACTTTAGTCAAACAATCCTAACATCATTTAAAAGTCTGGCTATGATACATCTTTTGAGAAATCAGTAAGGGCAGTTTATTTAATCACTCAGCTTAGAGAACTATCATCCATCTATTTTGAGTGTGGGTCTTGAACAACACTGAATTTCTGGGAATGTTGGCTTTCCCTTTCTACCGCTCTAGCTGTTCCTTCCTCCTGATAAAGCTCCCCATCCTTGCTTACTTGTTAATTTTCATATTATTCTCTGAGATCCTGTCCTTGGTCTGCTCCCATTGTTTCAGCTGACCTACATCTAGGACAATTCCAAACCTGTTCCTCCAGCCAAGACTGTCACATATGGCTTCAAAGATAGGTTGTGCCCAGCACAATTCTGGGGTACCATACACACCAAACATGAACATAAGTAGAGCACTTCTCCAGCTCACACTTCTCTTTGGATTCATGTTCCCCAGCCACATCTAGACATGTCTCCTGAAGGGGTCACAGTCATCTCAGATGTAACACATCCAGAAATGACCTCATCATCCTCTCAGACACACCCTTCCTCTGGTCCCTCCTGTTCACCTTCATTAGAGGTAAAGCCAGAAACTGAGAGGCATGTGAGCTCCTCCCTCAGTCTGCATATTTGATTATCATTATTATACTTTTCCCTTTAAATATCCCTCAGTTAACAACAAGTCCAATGTCATTAATATCCACCGCCTTAATTCAGACACATAACGCTTTCTGTTTGAATTACTACATTGTTTTCCAGACTGATCGCTTCATCCTAAGTTGTATCCTGCCTTTATCCTCCACACTGCTCTTAAAGTGATCTTTTAGGAACAATTATGGCTATGACGCTTCCCCACTAAAAAGTCTTCAGAAGCTCCGTTTAAAGTGCAAACTCTGTATGTGGGTTGTCAAAGCCAGTCACGGTTTGCTCTTTAAAGACCATTCCCTAGCCACTCCCTCAACACATAGGTTTAAATTCCAGTCATTCTAAACGATTTGCCACGCTGTCCCAAACTTCTATACCATTGCACAAGATGTTTCCTCTCCTAGAAATCCCATCCCTTACTATCAACTCTTATAGCACCTTTCACCTTCCATTGTAATCGAATCTGCTAAAATATTTTATTTTACTTATTAGCCTCTACCACTAGATTATTCAGTCCCAAAAGGATTGGGAATGATGTCATTCACCTCTGTATCACTTTGTGCTTTTCATAGTACTGGGCATATAGTAGGTATTCAATACATAAATGTGGGATAAAAGATAAATTTCTACTTCTATTGTAAGGTTTAGCATTCGGTGAATAAGTGGCTGTACAGTGGTAAGATCAGCTATGCAATATTCATATCCTGTAAATTATGGATATTTTAATAACTACTTCTGTACTTCTTGTGTCCTTTGGACTTCTGAGAGGAAACAGAAACTCCATGCATCTTTGTAATCAACTTTTTTCCTGATATTCAGAGGCTATTCTATTTCATTCATCCAGAACTTTGGGGTTGGGAGGAACCAAAAAAGAGCCTAGAATGGAGTACCTATCTTTAATAAGCTAAAGGTATTAACTTCACTATACACTGATGTTAAAAAGATTAGGAGATTTTATACAAATCTTTCAGAATTGACTCAGTAGCAAACTAGGGTGTATAGGTCCGTACTTACGAATTCACTATTTTCACATTGGAGTGTTTTGCCGTTTGCCTCTACTTCTTATTTATCCCAACAGAGCCTCTATTGGGGGGGGGAAGTAAAATAAAATGTTAACAGGCCATTTTATTATTATTTTAATGTTTTAACCCATGACTTCAAGGAAGAAAGATGTAAACAAATACATAAGGTGAACTGCTATGGTAGAAAAACTCTGGACTTAGCTTCTATTCTCATTCCTGGCACTGAGTAGCTGTGCACTCTGAAGCCAGTTCGTTAACCTCTCTAGACTGTTTTGTCACTGTAAAATGGAAATATGTTCGTTTAGAAACATTTTTAATGCCTGCTATGGGTCAGGTGCTTTGCTAAGCACTCAAGATAGTTGCCGTATCTTCTTCATGAGGTTGCCATAAAAGCTGGATAAGATACTGCCTGTGAGAGCGTTGTTGGGGTTGGTTTTTGTTGATGACTAGCAAATGACACCTAGAACAGTCTCAATCTTCAGTCAGCGAAGTCTCGGTTACTTTGACAGAAAAGTACACTGATTCATTTGTAGCAAAGTTTGAAGCAAAGGAATATTTGACTTTAGCCCCAATTTACAGAAAAGTTCAAGTAGCCCCAGTCTTCTTTGCCCAAGCATTCTAGTTAATACAGTTTTTTATTGATAGGTGAGGTTGTTATTGTATTATTGTCTACTGCTACATAACAAATTTTACCTGAAAACTTAACGGCTTAAAACAATAAATATTCGGCTGGGCATAGTGGTTCATGCCTATAATCCCAGCACTTGGGAGGCCAAGACAGGAAGATTGTTTGAGCCCAGGAGTTCCAGACCAGCTTGGACAAGAGTGAGACCTCATCTCTACAAAAAAAAAAAAATTAAAAAATTAGGCGGGCCGGGCGTGGTGATGTGTGCCTGTAGTCCCAGCTACTGGAGAGACTGAGGCAGGAGGATTACTTGAACCCTGGAGGTCAAGGCTGCAGTGAGCAGATCATACTACTGCACTCCATTCTGGCCGACAGATTGAGACCCTATCTCAAAAAATAAACACACAGTTATTATCTCACAGTTCCCATGGATCAGACTTCCTAGGTTAACTGGGTATATCTGGCTCAAGGTCTCTCATGAAGTCAGGCTGTCAGCTGGGAGCAGTGGTCTCATTGGAAGAATAAACTGGTGGGATCTGCTTCCAAGTTGTGATTGTTGGCAAGCGTCTTTCCACTTAAGCTTCTCTAAAGGCTGCTGTTATGGACTGAATTATGTCTACCTCAAAATTCATATGTTGAAGCCCTAACCCCCAATACCTCAGAATTGACTGTATTTAGAGATAGCTCTTTTAAAGATGTGATTAAGTTAAAATGAGGCCATGCAGCACGGCCCTGCTCCAGTGTGACTTCTTACAAGAGGAGGAAATATGGACACACAAGGAGACATCAGGTATTTGCACACATAGAGAAAAGACCAGGCAAGGACACAGCAAGACTGCGGCCGTCTGCAAGCCAAGGCAGGAACCAAACCAGCCAGGACCTCCATCTTGGGCTTTGAGCCTCCACGACTGTGAGAAAATGAGTTCCTGTTATTTCAGCCACTTAGTATGTGACATTTTGTTATGGCAGCCCTAGCAAGCGAATACAGCTGACTTATCCCATAATGGCTGGCCTCCCCTGAGCCAGAAAGCCATGAGAGCATGAGAAAGCTCCCACAGCAGGAGCCACGATCTTTTTATAACTTAATCTTGGAAGTAACATCCCAGACTTTCTGCAGTATTCTCTTTGTTAGAAGTGATTCCAGTGCACACCCAAGGGGAGGCAGTTACATAAGGGTGTGCCTTCCAGGAGGCCAAAGGAACCACAGAGGTCATTAAAAGGCTGCCTGCCACACTAGTTTGGGGTTGCTTTTAAATAAGGTAAAGCATTAAGAGGTGGACAGATTGGCAACTTTTCCATGATACTGTAGATTCAACCTCACCAAATACATGAGCACGCCAACTAACTTACTCTGTAGGCTGTACTCTCATTCTGTGAACCTCAGATTGTTATATCTGTAAGATAAAAACTTTTGACATTTAAGACAAGGTTTTCTGGGGGATGAAGAAGAACATTTTGATGGACTAGATTGAAGAGAAATGGTATTATCGATAAATGCTTCAGTCTAAGTTGAATGTGGTACTTCTTATCCAGGGTTGCATACCAAGAGGAGGTGAGGGGAAGGAAGGAAGGATACAGTTTATCATTAGGTAAAGAGCACAGTCAAACTATAATGTAATCTTATGTACAGAAAGTGAAAAAAAATTATAGCTTTCATAAACAGCAGAAGGTAAAACTGAAGGCAATCTTGGCTGATGGAGCATAGGTCATAAAAAGCTGAGAAACTGCTCTAATCATCCTTTCATTGTTAATGGACAAGAAGGGAGTAAACGAGACTGGGTTCCAGGTAGGCGTGCAGTGCACCGTAATACCCAAAGAGATTTTAAGAACATCCGGTAAAGAGTACGAAAACAGTTAAGGGGCTGCATGCATTAGTTTGGGAGATAAATATGAAGTAGCAGTCATATTCCGGAGCCTTTAAGAACTAATAGGAAGAACTTTACAAGAGAAAGATTGGGGACTGTTGAACCCAAGCTTTAGTTCAAAGGATCCAGAGGACATCTGCTTTGTGGTGATAGTGAGCTGACATCTGATTCCTCAGTAAGTACACTGAGTTCCCAGTACCTTTAGCCTCTAAAATTAGTAACATTGTCAGCTTGATTGTCTTGTGTTTGTCTAACAATCAGAGGCTATGTGGCAAAGCTGTCATTATTCCCAACCAAGGTCAAACTTCTTTTCACCAACAGCCCTCGTTGGTTTCTTGAATGATGCTAATATGAGGGGAAATTCTCCCTTTGCCTTTCAGAGAGCTCTAAGGAGCTGTCAGTGGTAATAACATCTCCACATATTCAGCTGCAATAATTTAGCCCCTGCTTCATTGGAACTGTCTCGGGTGAGCCTTTAAGAGAGGAAGAAGCTGTTTCCTGTTATCTCCAGGTTGCACGACAACAAGATGACAGGCTGATTCTAGGGTCCATTTCAGTTTTCCGTACAACAAGCTGTGAAACTAGAGAGTGAGACGGATGGTGGGAGGATCCCACAAGACCCACACTAAAAAGATGTATTGGGATTTGAATATTTCTATGGATTACCTAAAGCATTCTCTTGAAAGTAGATGTTTATGTTGATGTGGAACAATTTTTGAGAGATATTGTTAAGTAAACCCAACCCACTGTAGATTATGCTCCCCTTCATATAAAAAGGGGAGGAGGAATCTGTGTTTGCATGTGCATAGACAGTCCTGAGAAGGGTGAGCCACACACCTATGCAAACCAGTAACAGGCAGCTGCCTGCCTCTGAGATGGAGGCCCAAGAGTAGAGTTGAAGAAATACTTTTAACTCCATAATCTTTTGTATTGTTTGTTTGTTTGTTTGTTTTTAAATCATGCCTAGATGACTTTTAAACCACACAAATAGGAGCAGTATTTAAAAGAGAAAACCCTTGAAGAAGTGACACTTAAGTGACTGCATATAGCCTTTAAATTCATGCTCTATTCTCTTAAATAGTAATTTGAGTTTTCTGATTCTCTCTCCTTTTTGTCATTATAGTTTGAAAAATCACGGTAGGAGTAGCAGTTATATATTGAGCACGTGCTGTATCCCAGGTGCTGTAATTTTTTCATAGTTTTTTTTTTTCACTTAATCATCACAACAATCATATGAGAAATATTTCTTCCATGTCTTTAAAGTGGAGACACATATTCCTTCTTTGGGTTTTCTTTAGAAAATAGAGAGTTCTAAGATTAATTTTCTACCAAATGTCTATTACTTTGCTCTAGCAAAGATTAGAATGGCCCTTCTCCTGAGGGGTGCATTGGATCAGTTCTACTTTTGAGTTTTTCTCCTCTTTCTCTGGCTTGTCTTAAAGTGTAGTCCCAGATCTTTCTTGCTCTCCCTCCCTCTCTACTTCCCAGTCTTCCCATCCATCTCTCTTCCTCACTTTGTATTTCTCATCACAGCTTCATTGACCTCTCTATTTCTTGCATTATATGGCCTTTTCCATGTGGCAAGATCAGATGGAAGGGTGTGGTTTGAGCATCTTCCATCTTATTCTTCCCAGCAGTGACCACAGAGTGAAGGAAGCATCTCTCTTTCTACTTTTATATATATATATAACTCCTGCCCAGGCGCAGTGGCTCACGCCTGTAATCCCAGCAATTTGGGAGGCCAAGGTGGGCAGATCACGAGGTCAGGAGATCGAGACCATCCTGGCTAACACAGTGAAACCCCATCTCCACTAAAAATACAAAAAAATTAGCTGGGCGTGGTGGTGGACACCTGTAGTCCCAGCTACTCGGGAGGCTGAGGCAGGAGAATGGCGTGAACCCGGGAGGCGGAGCTGGCAGTGAGCTGATATCATGCCACTGCACTCCTGCCTGGGCGACAGAACGAGACTCTGTCTCAAAAAAAAAAAAAAAAAAAAAAAAAAAAATATATATATATATATATATATATGTATCTCAAAGAAGGACTGGGATTGGCTTGGCCTGGGTAATAAGACCACCTCTTGAAGTAATTGCTGTGACCAAGGGGATTCAGGCTTTGGCCAGGCCTGGGATCATTTTGCATCAACTGTTGTGATCAAGAGGATATGGAATTAACATTTGTAGGCTGGCAGTAACAGCTTGGTTGGAATAGAAGAAGTGGGGAGCAGTTTCCCAAAGGAAGAGAAAGGGGCTAAAACCCTAAGCAGATGGGAAGTGTGACTAGCCAGACGAAAATAGTAAATTTCCCCACTTTCCACCCTTAGCTTCTTATACAAATGCAGAGTTAAATTATAAAACAATGCATGCAATAAGCACTTAATATAACACTGGAGCAGAATAAATGATAGATCAATATCCATAAGTATTTAACATCTTCAAAATTGTGGTGAAATATATATAATATAAAATATGCTGTTTTAACCATTTTTAAGTGTATGGCATTAAGTACATTTACATTCTTTTTTTTTTTTTTTTTTTCTTTTTTGAGACAGGGTCTCACTCTGTCACCAGATCGGAGTGCAGTGGCACGATCTCAGCTGACTGCAACCTCCAACTCCCTGGTTCAAGCAACTCTCCTGCCTCAGCCTCCCGACTAGCTGGGATCACAGGCACGTGCCACCACGTCCAGCTAATTTTTTTTTTTTTTTTGTATTTGTAGTAGAGACGGGGTTTCACCATGTTGGCCAGGATGGTCTTGAACTCCTGACCCCGTGATCTGCCCACGTGGCCTCCCAAAGTGCTAGGATTACAGGCATGAGCCACCGCGTCCAGCCCATTTACATTCTTATGTAATCAGCGCCACTGTTCACCTCTGGAATTTTTTTCTTCTTGCAGAACTGCAGCTCTCTACCCATTAAACAATAACTCCTCATTCCCTTTTGCCCCCAGCCCCTGGCAACCATGATTCTACTTTCTGTCTCTATGAATATGACTACTCTAGGCACCTCATGTAAGTGGAATCATACAGTAGTGGTCCTTTTGTGACTGACTTATTTGACTTCGCATAGTGTTCTCCAGGTTCATCTGTGTTGTAATATACATCAGAATTCCCTTTTTTGAGGTTGAGTCATAATTTAATGTATGTATACACCAAATTATCCATTCATCCGTCAGTGGACACTTGAGTTGCTTCCACCTTTAAATATTGTGAATAATGCTGCTGTGAACATGGGTGTGCAAATATATGTTTGTGTCTCTGCTTTCATTTCATTTGGGTATATACACAGAAGTGGAATTGCTGGATTGTGTGGTAATTCTGTTTTTAATTTTTTGAGGAACCACCATTCTGCTTTCCATAGCAGCTGTACCATTTGACACTCCCACCAACCACGCACAAGGGCTTCTATTTCTCCACATTCTCACTGACATTTATTATTTTTTGGTTATTTTAAATGTTTATTTTATGTTTTGATAGTAGCCATCCTAATGGGTGTGATGTGGTTTTAAATTAAACCTTGGTAACCGAGATAAAATAGTGCCATTTATAAAATTAGCATCATGGATGAGTGGGGCAGACAATACTGTTAGAATTTTCAAAGTCAAGTTTCAATGATGACTGAATGTTAAACTCAGCTAGGTTTTTCTCAAAAGAGAGGGAGAAGGCCGGGCACAGTGGCTCAAGCCTGTAATCCCAGCACTTTGGGAGGCTGAGGTGGTCAGATCATGAGGTGAGGAGTTTGAGACCAGCCTGCCCAACATGGTGAAACCCCATCTCTACTAAAAATACAAAAATTAGCCGGCGTGATGGCACATACCTATAATCCCAGCTACTCAGGAGGCTGAGGCAGAAGAATTGCTTGACGCTTGAACCCGGGAGGTGGAGGTTGCAGTGAGCTGAGATCGTGCCATTGCACTCCAACCTGGGTGACAGAAAAAAAAAAGAGAGAGGGAGAAGTCGGAGCCAGAGGTAGAATTGAGCAATCATCTGTATAGAGATACTTGCTAAAGCTGCAAGGATACATTCTCCAAGGAAACGAGTTAAAGGACAAGCAGCAAGGTTCAAAGGATTGAGGAAAAGAAGCCAGTGGGGCAGCCCATGGAGGCAGCCTTGAGAGACACCTGGGTATTTCAGAAACTTGGAGTCCCAGGATGGACATGATCAGTGAGCTCAGATGCCAAGACAGATGACTTTATTTAAATTGCCTGTGAATAAAATTTTGTTCAGTTGAATCATTCTACATGAATAATAACCTGTAGTGCCCTTTATAATTTTCAGAATGCTTTCATATGGATTTCCTTATTTGGCCCTTATAGCAATCCAGTGAAGTACACACGTTTTTATTCTCATATTACAGAGGAAGAAACTGAAGCACAGAGAGGTTGCAATTTTCCTAAGGTTACTGCTGGTAAATCTCAGTTTCCCAAGATGATCAGTTTTGGGGAGGCTGAAGGCACAGTGGTTCAGAGATGCTTACAGCAGAGTCGGCATGAGTGTCTTCCCCAGTAGGTATGATGACAATGCCCCAGAGGCTTGTCATCCCTAGCACATGAGATCTCATTCAGTACCTCCTAGAGACAATATAGACTGGCCACTCTCAGCTTCCTGTGACCTAGTAAAGAGCTTGATCGCCTATACTCTAGAGCAGTGATTGTTCAACTATGAGTCATGACCTAGTGGTGGATCATTCAGTCAGTTTAGGGGGTCCCAACCAGGCTCACAAGAGCTAGTGGAATGTGTCCCTTCCCAGCTCTGCCTTCAGTAACTTCGTGTTGGTTATTTGAACTCAATAGTGGTAGAAATTGGCCAACAACACAAAGTTGGGGCTTTCATTTGTTTTACCATAGAGAGCCTGTTAAACATTTTCTAGCACATCACTGGTCACAGTCATCATTCCCCCGCATCCCCACCCCAGGGCAGCAGAATGAAATAGAAAAATACCAGGGTCTATCTACAGTAAAAGTAAGTGTAAGTATTATGGGAATTTTATTTAAGTCATAAAGATGGTTGTGCATTCAGTGGCAGTGTAAGATGTATTTTTTACTATGCATTGCAATCAGAAAAAAAGTTTGAAAATCACTGTTGGTCACTGGTCTAGAGTCCATTTCATTTCATTTATTTATTTAGACAGCTTTACTCTGTTATTCAGGCTGGAGTACAGTGGCATCATGATAGCTCACTGCAGCCTCATACTCCTGGGCTCAAGCAATCCTCCTGCCTCAGCCCCTGAGTGGCTGGAACCACAGGTGTGCACCACCACATCCAGCTAATTATTATTTTATTTTTAGTAGAGATAAGTTGTCTCTATGTTGCCCAGGCTGGTCTCGAACTCTTGGGCTCAAGCGATCCTCCTGCCTCAGTCTCCCAAAGTGCTGGGATTATAGGTATGAGCCACCATGCCCAGCTGCGTCATTTACTTCTTACCTTCCTGAGCACTAACTGAAAGTGCTGTTCTCCTAATCTTCAGGTAGAGAACTGGTATCCAGCACCTTCTTTGACTCATTAATGCTGCATCTGCTAGAGGAGGAACGAGGCTGAATTTTTATCCGACTAGAAGCTATTCTAGAAGAGATGAAATCCACCCCCCCCACATCAATCTGTCTTTTGAACTCAAAGCTATATAAAAATCCATTCTATTGCCCCACCAAAGATTTTCTCCAGTGAGCAGAAAGCAAAAATCATTATCCTTAAATCCCAGAGGTTTGAGGCTTGTGAAGAGCATAAATCAGTTTATAGCTCATAGCATTGTTTTACTCTACCACTCTTCATTACCAGAGCTCCCTATAAAAAAATTAAGTCTTGGCCGGGCGCGGTGGCTCAAGCCTGTAATCCCAGCACTTTGGGAGGCCGAGACGGGCGGATCACGAGGTCAGGAGATCGAGACCATCCTGGCTAACACGGTGAAACCCCGTCTCTACTAAAAATACAAAAAACTAGCCGGGCGAGGTGGCGGGCGCCTGTAGTCCCAGCTACTCCGGAGGCTGAGGCAAGAGAATGGCGTAAAACCCGGGAGGCGGAGCTTGCAGTGAGCTGAGATCGGCCACTGCACTCCAGCCCGGGCGAAAGAGCAAGACTCCGTCTCAAAAAAAAAAAAAAAAAAAAAAATTAAGTCTTTTTAAGAAAGTGAAGAAACTCTTCATAAAATAAGTCACTCTCCTTTTAATAATTCGGTCATTTTTTAAATAAATCTAGGTTTTATATGTTTTTATAAAAATTCACCAGATATACTCAAGTAGGTTATGCTTTGAAACTAGCATGGTAGATGCATCATAGAATTAGATCCCAAGAACTTTTATTTTAATCAGCCTTAAAATTTTTAAATTTTCATAAAAGGTTGGTTATTAAGTATTCTTATGCCAAAAAACCTCTGTCAAACATGTTAATCAGTCTTCCCTTAGGATACTTACTATCTAAATGTAGTTGTGAAAAGAAACGCTTTTCACTGAATGACATTTGAAAGTCATTCCGAGATTTGTATGTCTCTATTCCGTGATAAAATGTTATCATGCCCATCTGATGGGTTTATTGTAATAAAATGATCCAGAATAAGGGGAACATGGTTTTTTACAGATTTGTAAGAGTTAAATCTATCTTCAGAAATGAGTTATGTGCATTTTTCTTAGAAGAATTAGGCTTGTTGTATTAATGACTCTAATTCTTTATAGTAGAATTCCTTAAAATACTTTTTTATTAAAATTATTCAACACTCATTTGCAAATAGAAAGGAAATCTTCTCCCATAGGTGGAAACTTGAGCTCTTGTTGGTTTTAGCATCTGAACTGAACCAGATGCCTGCATTGCTCATGAGAAATTAAAAAGGATTTGTGGGAGGGCATGAGGGCTTGGTGGTGCTGCTGTAGTCAGCAGCTCCCAAGTCCCATGTGGCTGCATTGCAGAGTTCCTTGGGCTGTCTTTGCTCTGAACAAACCCCTTGCAGCTGTGCCCGGCGCCTTTGTGACACCCAGGCAGGGTTTCATGAAATGGATCTGATGCTCTTGTGCCTGTGTTATTCATTCCTACATACTGGAGCTATGCCCGGGAAGGTGAGGGGCAGCAGGTTGGTGCACACCCCCCAGCTGTCCGTTTCTACTAATGTCACTCAGGATATAAATAAATTGACTCATTCACTTCCCTTCTTATCAAACCAAAATGTTGCCAGAAGATACTACCAGGGCTGCCCAGATAGTTGGCAAGGTCTTAGGGACAAATCTAAGAGGTAAACGTCTTTGCATGTAGGTAATATTTTAAATTAAGGTTTTAATTTTATTATTCACTTCAGACCTTGGAGGGAGAAAAATAACTTCGGTTATATATTCATAACATTTGAGGTCTAGGCCTTCTTTATTTGCCCCATTTTCCAGATGGTAATTTTTTCTTTTTACTGTATTCTTTTTTTCTTTTTTTTTTTTTTTTTAGAGACAGGGTCTTGCTATGTTGCCCAGACTGGTCTTGAATCCTGAACTCCTGGACTCAAGTGATTCTCCCTCTTCAGCCTCCTAAGCTGGGATTATAGGCATGCATCACCACACCTGCCTAGCTTAGGGCCTTCTTTATTGGCAGGGAATTCGTGATGAACCTTTTTTTTTTTTTTTTTTTACTGAACTGGAAAAGCTATGAGTCATAGGATCTTATAAAAATGCGGTGGCTCACGCCTGTAATCCCAGCACTTTGGGAGGCTGAGGCGGGCGGATCACAAGGTCAGGAAATCGAGACCATCCTGACTAACACGTTGAAACCCATCTCTACTAAAAATACAAAAAAATTAGCCAGGCATGGTGGCAGGGACCTGTAGTCCCAGCTACTCGGGAGGCTGAGGCAGGAGAATGGCGTGAACCAGGGAGGCGGAGCTTGCAGTCAGCCGAGATCATGCCTCTGCACACCAGCCTGGGAGACATGGCGAGATTCCGTCTCAAAAAAAAAAAAAAAAAAATGCGTATCCCTTACCTTCAGACAGCTGATGGGTGGTAGAAGCACTGGCCTGGAAGTACAGATCACCACTTACCACATCAGGCCTTTTGTTGTTTGTAGAAGCCTACTTTGTATTGTTAGTTGGAAGTCTTTTGCCACCCATAAAATGCTGGGTGCCCTGGGTCATGTGAAAATTTGTAAGATGTTGTATCAGCACTTAAGAGTGTAGCAGTGAAAATAAGCAATATATGCAAGACAAAGTCCCTCCCCATGTCCCTCCTAACAATAAAAGAAACAATGATTTTAGATAGTTTAGGAGAGTCTATCCACCATTCCTCTCAGGTAACTTATGCTTCCAAATCAGCATGAGATGTGAATCTGCTCTTGGCTTCAATGGTTCTTCATTCCTAGGTGATTCTCATAGTGCAGTTTACCTTGGCAAATGTTGATCACAATGTCTAAAAATGTTTGCATTCTCTGTGGCCCTAAACATAAGCCACTCATGTTAGTTGGGTGCTAACGAAAGAACAGAAGGATGGAAGAATAAGTGTGTTTGTTGGACTCCCTGATAGTTGCCAAACTGACATGTATTTTACAGGTGCTTTAAGACTTTTTAGGGTAGTTCTGAATATATTTTATGTTTGTGTTGCTTGTTGACTTTAGGACTAACATAATAAGATATAACTTCATTTATTTCATAAATGCCAAGTGAGTGTATAAAGACAGTATTATCTGTAGACATTTGGCCAAAAAAAAGAATTTCCAGGCCAAGCCATTAAAGCAAAAATAAAGATGGATTAGCTTCAGTGGTTGGTATTTCAAAGTCCCTCGAAAAAAGGAGGTGTGGGGGATGTTGGGGAAAAGCTGGGCTGTAGTCGTAGTCATAGAGGCAGTGAGGGGCAAATGCAGTAACATCGTTCTGTATACCTCTCCTGCTCTTATGACCCCATCACTGGATCACCAGGCAGGAGTGAGGATTGAAGTAGCTCTGTACCAGAATTATGGCAGCATGTAAGGGACAATAGGTAAATCTTAAGGTGACGAGCCTAGTAGGAGACCCTTCACGTAAAGATAGGACCCCAGAGTGCCAGCTATAGTCTCCATGTGTAAGTCAACTAAAAATAAACCCTCCCTCTCATCCACCCTTCAGCCCCTCAGGCATTGAAAGAAAATTGCCTCTCTGGAAACGTGGTGCTAAGTGGAGTGGAGAAGGGGAATCTCCCCTGGTAATTTATAACCACAGGCTGAACTCCTTATAAGCTTGGGCATGAATTCACATTCTGGAGGTGGCCTGAAAAACTTCAGACTGAGAGTTTAAGGTGGTCCTAAGGCACCTACCAGAATCAAATGCAGATTTTATCTGGAGGAATCCTCCTCCAACCCAAAACTCAAATAATTCCCACAGGTAAAGTTTTATGAGATCAGAGTTTAAAATCACAAAACAAAGAAACGTGGCACCATGAGCAAAGCCAGCAAAGTAACAGATAACAGTGTTAGACTAAGATATTGAAATTGCCAAATCCTGCAAAATAAATTTTCTCTCATGTTTAGAGAAATTAAAAGAGAGAGTAAACCAAGAGATTAAAGTTATGACCAAGCAGATTTGAAATAGAACTAAGTAGCTCTTTTGGAATTGAAAAATAATAATAATTAAAGTTTAAAAATCAGTGGAGGGGCTTACCTGCAGATTTGACCCAGTTCACTGAAGAGAGGTTTAATGAACTCAAAGATGTATTTAAAGAAGTGATCTGGGCACTTGTCTTTCAAGTCGCCTGCTTGACCGTCTTCCACGTGTGCTTTCCTTCCTGCTCGAAAGCTTTTTAATACGCTTTCACTCCTGCTCTACAACTTGCCTTGGTCTCTCCTTCTGCCTTATGCCCCTCAGTCAAATTCTTTCTTCTGAGGAGGCAAGAATTGAGGCTGCGGCAGACCCATACGGATACGGATTCACTGTTACTAACATATTTTGGTGCCCTGTGACTTGGATACCTCCTGCCGGTAACATACTTTGGTGTGTGACTCGAATACATTCCCTACTTGCCGTCAAGCTTCAGATGATCCTCAGTGAGGGATGCCATCCTCTGAATAGTCAGGAGTCACCCTTTTACAAAGGACCCCTAGACTGCCCATCAGTGGAACAAACAAAGGCACAGTCTTCCCCCTGTCTCCCTTGGGCCTGGCTGGATCCCACTTTCACCAATCCACGGAGCCACCCTGCCCTGACAGCTAGCAACAGGCCAGAACCCACAGACCAGCCAACTACCACCTCTCTGTCAGTGGAAAGCAGTTACGGAAGACTGACCTTCATCCATTTTCCCTGAAGCATTGGGATCTTGGACTCTTGAGCCGGGAAAGTTTACAGTAGGTAGTCGGACATGAGCAGGGCAAGAAAGGGCTCCAGCCCCACCCCTCCCACCGCAACCAGGAATGTCAGATGACCATCAGGTGATGATCAGGCAGTTGTTAACTGTCTCTCTCAAATAATAATCAGTTGCCGTCAGCACCAGGGAAAGGCAGTCTCCTTATAGAGAGGAAAAACCTGAAACTGGTGATTAGTAGCTTCCTGGAGTTGGGGGAGTGGGCTTGAGCATGTGCACTAAGACGCAAAATGGTAGCCTTTAACTGACATATGACCTCCTAGGGACATTCGGCTGGTAAGGGAAGAACGCCTCAAGTGAGCATGTGTACAACTCCAGTAAATGCACTGTGCATGCTCACCTCCCAAGTGCTAGCAGACAACTGCATCTGCATATGTGGACAGCCCACTCCAAGGGAAAAACCAGGGGAGAAGAGATGCAAGATGCCAGAAGTATGCCAGCATATAAAACCCCAAGTCAAAAGGTCAAACCTCACACTTGATCTCTCAAGTCACCCGCTTGACCCTCTTCCAAGTGCACTTTCCTTCTTTTTGTTCCTACTCTAAAGCTTTTATATATATGATAATATTTATTACATATATAATTTTATAATGTATATATTTTATTATATATATAATTTTTTGTGTTTTGGAGACAGAGTCTTGCTCTGTCACCAGGCTAGAGTACAGTGGCGCGATCTTCGCTCACTGCAACCTCCGCCCCCTAGGCTCAAGTGATTCTCCTGTCTCAGCTTCACGAGTAGCTGGGACTACAGGCGCATGCCACCATGCCCAGCTAATTTTTATATTTTTAGTAGAGACAGGGTTCCACCATGTTGGCCAGGATGATCTCGATCTCTTGACCTCATGATCTACCCGCCTCAGCCAAAGTGCTGGGATTACAGACATGAGCCACTGCACCTGGCCTTCTCAAGTTTTTTAATAAACATTCACTTCTGCTCAAAAAATAAATAAAAAATTGAAAAATGATCGGGAATGCAGCACAGAAAGAAAGAGGTGGAAAGCCAATTGAGAAGGCCTAGTAAATATCTAATTGGAGCTCTGGAAAGAAAAAATGGAAAGGGACAATATTTGAAGAGATAATGGCTAAAAATTTTCCAGAACTAGTGAAAGATACACATATTGCAGTGATTCACAAGAAATCCACACCTAGACACATCATACTTTAGAGCAATAAGGTCAAAAGATGTTAAAGCACCTGGAGGGAGTGGAAGGATTACCAGAGCAATTCCAGTCTGATTGACAGCTAACTTCTCAGCAGCAAAGATGGAAACAAAAATACCGTGTAATGTTGCCACTGAGGAAAGGAAATACTTACTAAACCATAGATGTATTCTAAGCAAAAATATCTTTCATGAATGAGGATGAAACACATTTTCCAACACATAACACCCAAAAGAGTTTGTCACTAGTAGACCTTTGCCAAGGAGTCTAAAGAATGTATTTCAGACAGAGGAAGGTATTATAATACCAGAAGAAAGGTCTGAAATGCAGGAGGAATTGGGGACAACATAATGAGCAACAAAATGATGATAATGTTCTTGTGAAGTTAAAAAGAAAACGAAAATATCCAAACCACCGTATCATGTAAATCAAGGATAGCAGATGGTTCAAAATTAAAGTCATCTGAGTTCATACTGTACAGTGAAAAGTTAAGGTTATTGATGAATTTTAGCTTTACATAGTTAACATATACAATTGTTAAATGAATAAAGTATTTTAAAAAATAAAAAACTTTCAAAGTAGCAGAGAGAAAGTGGAATGAGATGAATCCACAAAGAAAAGGAAAAATGGAAGAGGTAAAACAAATAGAAAGCACAGCTTAAAACAGTACAAACAAATAAAAGCATTGGTCCTTTCCAAAATGTGAGTCGATTCAGTGAAAGTGATTTCCAGTGAAAGTCAAAGACTGATTCATGAATGCAATAAATATGGACCAAGCATCTTCTGTGTGTTCAGCACATTCTAGGCACTAGGCACAAGCCATAGAGCAGTGAGCAAAACAGCCAAAAATCCCCAATAGGAGAGACAAACAATAGACCAGGTAAGTAACTCAAACAGTACATGAGATAGTGGGAAATGTTCTAGAGAGAAAAAAAAAAGAAAAAGCAGTGAAAGAAGGTAGAGAATGGGGAGGTTTGCTGTTCTAAATAAAGTAGTCAGAGAACGTGGCCTTTGCAGTAAGACCTCAAGAAGAGGAAATAAGCCAGCAGATATGGATGGAAGGGAATTCCAGGTGGAGGGAACAGTGGGAGCACATGCCTGGAGGGAGGGATGTGGCTGCTGTGATTGGGAAATTCAAGTGGAGCTGTCGTGTTGCACGAGAGAGCAGAGGAGAGTGAGAACAGCTGAGAGATGACAAGGGGCCAGATCATGCAGGCCCTGGGGGCCAAGGAGAGGACTTGCACTTGTCTTCTGAGTGTAGTGGTAGCCATCAAGGGGTTCTGAGCAGAGGATTTCACAGGATGGCTGTGGCTGCTACATCAGGCAGGGACAAGGTGGGAGCAGTGGAGGGAAGGGAAAATGGCCAACCAGAAATAGTTATATTGTCAGCCTGGAATTTTCTAAAATCTACTTTTAGGCTATTAAAACAAGAAAATCTTAAACATAGGCATATAGAAAGGATGAAAGAAAAAGGTTAGAAAAAGATATATTGGAGAAATACCAACCAAAAGAAAGCTGATGTACCTGTATTGGGTGCATATATATTTAAGATAGTTAGCTCTTCCTGATGAATTGATCCCTTTACCATTATGTAATGGCCATACGCAAATCAATAAATGTAATCCAGCATATAAACAGAACCAAAGACAAAAACCACATGATTATCTCAATAGATGCAGAAAAGGCCTTTGACAAAATTCAACAGCCCTTCATGCTAAAAACTCTCAATAATTCAGTATTGATATAACGTATCTCAAAATAATAAGAGCTATTTATGACAAACCCACAGCCAATATCATACTGAATGGGCAGAAACTGGAAGCATTCCCTTTGAAATCTGGCACAAGACAAGGACACCCTCTCTCACCACTCCTATTCAACATAGTTTTGGAAGTTCTGGCTAGGGCAATCAGGCAAGAGAAAGAAATCAAGGGTATTCAGTTAGGAAAAGAAGAAGTCAAATTGTCCCTGTTTGCAGATGACATGATTGTATAGTTAGAAAACCCCATTGTCTCAGCCCAAAATCTCCTTAAGCTGATAAGAAACTTCAGCAAAGTCTCAGGATACAAAATCAATATGCAAAAATCACAAGCATTCTTATACACCAACAACAGACAAACAGAGAGCCAAATCATGAATGAACTCCCATTCACAATAGCTTCAAAGAGAATAAAATACCTAGGAATCCAACTTACAAGGGATGTAAAGGACCTCTTCAAGGAGAACTACAAACCACTGCTCAGTGAAATCAAAGAGGACACAAACAAATGGAAGAACATACCATGCTCATGGATAGGAAGAATCAATATTGTGAAAATGGCCATACTGCCCAAGGTAATTTATAGATTCAATGCCATCCCCATTAAGCTACCAATGACTTTCTTCACAGAATTGGAAAAAACTGCTTTAAAGTGTGGAACCAAAAAAGACCCTGCATTGCCAAGACAATCTTAAGCCAAAAGAACAAAGCTGGAGGCATCATGCTACCTGACTTCAAACTATACTACAAGGCTACAGTAACCAAAACAGCATGGTACTGGTACCAAAACAGAGATATAGACCAATGGAACAGAACAGAGCCCTCAGAAATAATACCATACATCTACAGCCATCTGATTTTTGACAAACCTGACAAAAACAAGAAATGGGGAAAGGATTTCCTATTTAATAAATGGTGCTGGGAAAATTGGCTAGCCATAAGTAGAAAGCTGAAACTGGATCCTTTCCTTACTCCTTATACAAAAATTAATTCAAGATGGATTAGAGACTTAAATGTTAGACCTAAAACCATAAAAACCCTACAAGAAAACCTAGGTAATACCATTCAGGACATAGGCATGGGCAAGGACTTCATATCTAAAACACCAAAAGCAACGGCAACAAAAGCCAAAATTGACAAATGGGATCTATTTAAACTGAAGAGCTTCTGCACAGCAAAAGAAACTACCATCAGAGTGAACAGGCAACCTACAGAATGGGAGAAAATTTTTGCAATCTACTCATCTGACAAAGGGCTAATATACAGAACCTATAAAGAACTCAATCAAATTTACAAGAAAAAAACAACCCCATCAAAAAGTGGGCAAAGGATATGAACAACACTTCTCAAAAGAAGACATTCATACAGCCAACAGACACATGAAAAAATGCTCATCATCACTCACCGTCAGAGAAATGCAAATCAAAACCACAATGAGATACCATCTCACACCAGTTAGAATGGCAATCATTAAAAAATCAGGAAACAACAGGTGCTGGAGAGGATGTGAAGAAATAGGAACACTTTTACACTGTTGGTGGGACTGTAAACTAGTTCAACCATTGTGGAAAACAGTGTGGCGATTCCTCAAGGATCTAGAACTAGAAATACCATTTGACCCAGCCATCCCATTACTGGGGATATACCCAAAGGATTATAAGTCATGCTGCTATAAAGACACATGCACACGTATGTTTATTGCGGCACTATTCACAATAGCAAAGACTTGGAACCAACCCAAATGTCCGTCAGTGACAGACTGGATTAAGAAAATGTGGCACATATACACCATGGAATACTACGCAGCCGTAAAAAAAGGATGAGTTTGTGTCCTTTGTAGGGACATGGATGCAGCTGGAAACCATCATTCTCAGCAAACTATCACAACAACAGAAAACCAAATACCGCATGTTCTCACTAATAGGTGGGAATTGAACAATGAGATCACTTGGACACAGGAAGAGGATCATCACACACCAGGTCCTATTGTGGGAGGAGGAAGGAGGGATAGCATTAGGAGATATACCTAATGTATGGCCGGGCGCGGTGGCTCAAGCCTGTAATCCCAGCACTTTGGGAGGCCGAGATGGGCGGATCACGAGGTCAGGAGATCGAGACCATCCTGGCTAACACGGTGAAACCCCATCTCTACTAAAAATACAAAAAAAAAAAAAACGAGCCGGGCGAGGTGGCGGGCGCCTGTAGTCCCAGCTACTCGGGAGGCTGAGGCAGGAGAATGGCGTAAACCCGGGAGGCGGAGCTTGCAGTGAGCTGAGATCTGGCCACTGCACTCCAGCCTGGGCGACAGAGCGAGACTCTGCCTCAAAAAAAAAAAAAAAAAAAAAAGGAGATATACCTAATGTAAATGACGAGTTAATGGGTGCAGCACACCAACATGGCACATGTGTACTATGTAACAAACCTACATGTTGTGCACATGTACCCTAGAACTTAAAGTATAATTTAAAAAAAAATAAAGCTGATGTAGCTATATTTATCAGACAAAATAGATTTTTAGGCAAAAAGCATAACAAAAAATAAAGAGGGTCACTACATTAGGGCTAAAGGTTCACCAAGAAAGTGCTCGACCTTTTCTTGTTAATTTACTTTAGTATATTTAATTTTTTTATTTAATAAATACATATGTATGAAAAGTACATTGGGCAAAAACTTAACAGAACCATAAGAAAAATAGGTAAATACTAGCTTTATATTGGAAGGTTTTAATGTAACTCAGTAATTGCTAGATTGAGCAGTCTGATAATAAGTAATGTTTCTGACAATAAGAAAATTTAAGAGGCTGTGCATAGTGGTTCACATCCATAAACCTAGCACTTTGGGAGGCTGAGGCAGGAGGATCACTTGAGCCCAGGAGTTTGAGGCCAGCCTGGGCAACAAAGTGAGATCCTGTCTCTCCAAAAAAATTGAAAAATTAGCTGGGCATGGTGGTGTGTGCCTGTGGTCCCAGCCACATGGGAGGCTGAGGCATGGGGATCATCTGCACCCAGGAGATTTAGGCTGCAGTGAGCTGTGTTCATGCCACTGCACTCCAGCCTGGGCAACAGAGAAAAAAAAAAAAATGGAAATTTTGTCTACATCATTAACAGGCTTGATCTCATAGGCATGTATAGAACATCACACTAAATAACTGCATAATGCACATTCTTTGCAAGCTTCTATGGGGGAGTTGCAGAAACTATGTAGTAGGCCTTAAATCACATTTCAAACACTATGTTCCTTGACCACTATGCAATAACAAAAAGATACTGGAAAAATCCTTGTATTTTTGGAAATTAAGAAAAGAATTAACTAATTTAAAAATCATAATTGATGGGGCACAGTGGTTCACACCTGTAATCCCTGCACTTTGGAAGGCCAAGGCGGGTGGATTGCCTGAGGTCAGGAGTTCGAGACCAGCCTGGCCAACATGCTGAAACCCCATCTCTACTAAAAATACAAAAATTAGCCAGGTGTGGTAGTGGGCACCTGTAATCCTAGCTACTCGGGAGGCTAAGGCAGAAGAATGGCTTGAACCTGAGAGGTGGAGGTTGCAGTGAGCTGATATTGCACCATTGCACTTCAGCCTGGGTGACAAGAGTGAAATTCCATCTAAAAAAAAAATAAGAATAATAGTAATAATTTTAAAATGTTGCTTAATATAAAAAATTGAGAAATGTAGGTAAAGTAATACCTAAAGGAAAATTTATGATTGCAGTGAGAGAAGAGGAGGGGCTGAAAGTTAATGTGCCAAGTATCTGGTTTAAGAAGTTAAAAAAAAAGAAAAACAAAATAAGTCAAAAGAAAGTAAAAACAAGAAATAATAACAAAGATCTAGAGGAAAATAAACATACAGTTGAGAGGAATGAGTTAGAGACATTATTATACATGCTTCAGAGATTAAACAGATTGCAGGAAGATATTGTGAATAACTTTATGATGATATGCTGATATATTTTTAGAACTTTGGTGAGATGAATACAATTTTAATATTTAACTTACAAATATTTACTCAAGGAGAAATACAAAATCCAAATATTCCTTTAATTATTATGGAAACTGAATCAAGAACAAAAATCTTCCCACAAATTAATTACCAGGCTTTTATGTTTTACTGGTGAGTCCTACCAAACATTCAAGGAACAAATATTTCAGTCTATAAACTATTCCAGAGTGTAAGAAAAGAGGGAACACTTTCTAACTCTGTTATCTTAATATCAAAACCTGGCAAGGACAGTCTACAGAAAATGTTTTAAAATTGCAAGACATTCTTAATTGTGGATAAAAATGCAAAAATTCAGGCCAGGGATGGTGGCTCATGCCTGTAATCCCAGCACTTTGGGAGGGCGAGCCAGGTGGACCATTTGAGGTCAGGAGTTCAAGACCAGCTTGGCCAACATGGTGAATCTTGTCTCTACTAAAAATACAAAAATTAGCCCGGCATGGTGGTGGGTGACTGTAATCCCAGCTACTTGGGAGACTGAGACAAGAGAAACGCTTGAACCTGGGAGGTGGAGTTTGCAGTGAGCCGAGATCACACTTCTGAACTCCAGCCTGGGTGGCAGAATGAGAGACTCTGTCTCAAAAAAAAAAAAAAAGACAAAAAATTCCCAATAGAATAATAGCAACTTGAATCTAATAATGTTTAAAAAGTGAATGCATCATAACCAAGTCAGGTTTATCCCAGAGATTCAACAATTGTTCTTTTTGGTGTTTTGTTTTGTTTCATTTTGTTTTTGAGACAGAGTCTCACTCTGTCACCCAGGCTGGAGTGCAGTGGTGTGATCTCAGCTCACTGCAACCTCCACCTCCCAGGTTCAAGCAATAATCC
Source organism: Trachypithecus francoisi (assembly GCF_009764315.1). Taxonomy (NCBI): domain Eukaryota; kingdom Metazoa; phylum Chordata; class Mammalia; order Primates; family Cercopithecidae; genus Trachypithecus; species Trachypithecus francoisi. The sequence continues at coordinate 31,272,168 of NW_022681468.1, read as the reverse complement.
TGCCTCAGCCTCCCAAGTAGCTGGGATTACAGGTGTGTGCCAGCACACCCAGCTAATTTTTGTATTTTTAGTAGAGACGGGGCTTCATCATGTTAGCCAGGATTGTCCCGATCTTCTGACCTCGTGATATACCTGCCTTGGCCTCCCAAATTGCTGGGATTACAGGCACGAGCCATTGTGCCTGGCCAACAGTTGTTTAATATTTAGAAATTGACATTAGTCCGAGTGGAGCAAGCGAACTGAGTGGTTGTGTAGTCACGTCTCAGAAACCGGTTACGCTAGCAGCATGGTTGGCCAACTGACTGAAGAGCAGATTGCAGAATTCAAAGAAGCTTTTTCACTGTTTGACAAAGATGGTGATGGAACTATAACAACAAAGGAACTGGGAGCTGTAATGACGTCTCTTGGGCAGAATCCCACAGAAGCAGAGTTACAGGACATGATTAGTGAAGTAGATGCCCAATGGTAATGGCACAGTTGACTTCTGTGAATTTCTGACAATGATGGCAAGAAAAATAAAAGCCACAGACAGTGAAGAAGAAATTAGAGAAGCATTCAGTGTGTTTGAGAAGGATGGCAATGGCTCTGTTAGTGCTGCAGAACTTCGCCATGTGATGACAAACCTTGGAGAGAAGTTAACAGATGAAGAAGTTGATGAAACTATCAGGGAAGCAGATACTGATGGTGACAGTCAAGTAAACTATGAAGAGTTTGTACAGATGATGTCAGCAAAGTGAAGACCTTGTACAAAATGTGTTAAATTTCTTGTACAAAATTGTTACTTGCCTTTTCTTTGTCACTTATCTGTGAAAGGTTTCTCCCTACTGCCAAAAAAAAAAAAATGCATGTATAGTAATTAGGACTTCATAAACAATAAATAAATAAAACAATTACAATTTGAAAAGTAAAATTGACTAAGGTAATTTATTCCACTAACAGATTAAAGGGGGAGAATATGCTTCTTTCAATGGATACAGAATTAGCATTTGTATCTTCATGACTTTTAAAAAAGTTCCTAGGATAGAAGGGAGTTTTCATTGCCTAATAATAAAATATCTCTACAAAATCCAACAGTAAACATTATAATTTTAATTGGGATTCCTTGAAAGTATTCATTCCCTTAAGATGAGGAGCAAGACAAGGGAGCCCACCGTCACTTCTAGTCAGTGATGTAGTGGGAGGGACATCCTTGCCAGTAAAGTAAACCAAGACAAGGCAATGACATAGGATCAGAAAGGAGGAGGCAGATCTGTCATTATTCTCAGACAACATATTTGATTGTAAACCCAAAAATAATGTTCAAATAGATTATTGGCTTTATCAGAGAATTTTCCAAAATCAATTACATTTCTATATTTCTGCACCAACAGGTAGAGCATGTGATTACAGAAAAGATACACTTTACAGAGCATTAAAGCACATACCTAGGAATAAATCTAACAAAAGATATGTAAGACCTGTGATTAAAATATACACACACACACACACACACACCCCTTATCGAGAGACACTTTAAGAAATCAATGGAGAGGCCTACATGTTCATGGATTAAAAGTTAGAGTTTGTGGCCTGGTGCGGTGGCTCATGCCTATAATCCACATACTTTGGGAGGCCAAGGGGGATGACCCAAGCTCCCTAGGGGTTCAAGACCAGCCTGGGCAACATGGCAAAACCCATCTCTACTAAAAATGCAAAAAATTAGCTGGGCATAGTGGTGCATGTCTATAGTCTCAGCTTACTCAGGGGACTGAGGCACGAGAATTGCTTGAACCCAGGAGGTGGAAGTTGCAGTGAGCTGAGATCACACCGCTGTACTCCAGCCTGGACAACAGAGCAAGACTGTCTCCAAAAAAAAAAAAAAAAAAGTTACAGTTTTGTAAAGATGTCAGTTCTCCCTAAAATTGATTTGTATATTTGAGAGGGTATTAGTTGTTTATTTTTATTTTTTGAAATGTATATGAAAGAGAGAAGAATCCTTATACTCCTATAAAGAATGGGGATGCCAGTAGGGGGCTGTGTGTGACTTGTCTTAACCAGATTACAAGAATTAGCATCAAGCTAACATGCTTGAGAGAGTATGATATTGACACCAAATAGAGAGACCTAAAACTGGTCTATATATAGGAAATAACTTACGACCAAGATGCATTGCAGTTAGAGGAGGAAAGGATAGACTTAAATAATAACATTAGGACAATCAGTTATCGTGTAGGAAAAAATGGAATTAGATCTGTGCTTCGAACTGTACGCAATTTCAGGTTGCATTAAAGACTTAAATATGAAAAGCAAAAGTATAAATCTTTTAGAATACATTAGAGGACCAGATCATTATAGTCACAGTAAAAGGAAAGGGCTTGTCAAATCAAAACCAAAAAGTGCAAACCATAAAGGTAAAAACTGATACATTTGACTTGGTTAAAATTAAGAACTTCTAAGATGCCATGAAGATATTGTGGGAGTTTTTTTTTCCCCCTTCATTTCTTATTCATCAGACATAGATTCTGAAGATAATGTTATATTGAGTTTGCTTTGAAAATACTCCAGGAAAAAAATGTGAAGAGATGAAACAAATGGTAGGGCGTTGATCATTATCAAAGCTAAATGATGAGAACATGGAAGTGTATTATATTGTTTTATTTTTTATGTGTGTTTGAAATTTTTTATTTCAAAAACCTTTGTCAGGGCCGGGTGCATTGGCTCACACCTGTAATCCCAGCACTTTGGGTGACCAAGGAGGGAGGATCGTTTGAGTCCAGGAGTTCCAAACCTGCCTGGACAACATAGGGAGACCTTGTCTCTACAAAAATTTAAAAAATTAACCAAGCCTGGTGGCACACGCCTGAGGTCCCAGCTACTCAGGAGACTGAGGTAGGAGGATCACTTGAGCCCAGGAGGTCGGGGCTGCAGTAAGCTATGATTATGCCACTACACTCCAGCCTGGACAACAGAGTTAAGACCCTGTCTCAAAAAAAAAAAAAAAAAGTTGTTTTTTTTTGTTTTTTTTTTTTTTTAATAATCCATCCTGTTTTTATGGTGACTGTCCTGGATTTTCTAGAAGTCTTCTAATATTTTTAAAAAACCATATCTTGGCCAGGTGTGGTGGCTTGTACCCATAAACCCAGCACTTTGGCAGGCTGAGACAGCAGGCTCACTATTTGAGCCCAGGAGTTTTAGACCAGGCTGGGCAAAATAGGGAGATTCCATCGCTACAAAAAAATAGAAAAAAAATTAGCTAGGCATGGTGGCACATGCTTGTGGTCCCAGGTACTCAGGAGGCTGAGGCCGGAGGATCGTTTGAGCCCAGGAGGTTGGGGCTGCAAGTAAGCCATGATCATGCCACTGCACTCCAGCTTGGGTGACAGAGCAAGACAGTCTTGAAAATAAATAAATAAATAACCTTTTCTGAAAAGATCACTTGTTAAGTACATGTCTAAATACAATCTAATTTTTTTCCTGAGTAGCACTTATAAATTAATAAATTACAAAACAGTCTCCTTTAAAAAAATACCAGGCAGGGCACAGTGACTAACACTTGTAAAGTCAACACTTTGGGAGGCCAAGGTGGGAGGATTTCTTGAGCCCAGGAGTTCGAGACCAGGCTGGGCAACATGGCAAAACTCTGTCTCTGCAAAAAATTTAAAAACTAGCCCAGGCATGGTGGCACATGCCTGTGGTCCCAGCTACTCAGGAGGCTGAGGTGGGAGGATTGCTTGAGCCCCTGAGGTTGAGGCTGTAGTGAGCCATGATTCTGCCACTGCACTCCAGCTTCAGCAACAAAGCAAAACCCTGTCTCAACAAGCCGTAGAGTGAAGACACAAGTCACAAACTGGGTGAAGATGTTTGTAATACATAAAAAGCAGAAAGTTAGTATCCAGATATTTAAGCAAAGAACTTCTAAAATTAAATAAGCAGTTTCTTAGATATGACATCAAAATCATAAGCAACAAAAGAAGAAAATAGACAAACTGGACATGCTCAAAAATTTAAAATTTCGTGCTTCAAAGGACACTATCAAGGAAGTACAACAACAATCCATGAAATTGAGAAAATATTTACAAATCACGTATATGACAAGGGACTTGTATCTAAAATACATACAGAGCGCTTACAATTCAATAATAAAAAAGATGACTCAAGTTTAAAGATGAGCAAAGGAACTGAGCAGATGTTTTGCCAAAGAAGATATACCATGCTAAGAAGCATATAATACGATCCTAAATACCATTAGACACTGGGGAAATAAAACCACAGTGGTCAGCAGCCACCAGCTTGGAGGATCACTTGAGCCGAACAGTTTGAGACCAGCTAGGGCAACACAACAAGACCCCATCTGTACCAAAAAAAGAAAAAGAAAAAACACAGCAGTGTATCACTTCATGCCCACCAGCATGGCTGTACTGGAAAAGAGACATTGGAACCTGCATGCACTGTTGGGAGGGATGTAAAACGGTGCGAATGCTTTTGGAAACAGTTTGACAGTTCCTTAAACGGTTTACACAAAGAGTTGCCATATGACCCAGCAATTAATTTCACTTCCGTATCTATAGCCAAGAGAAATTAAAACATAGTTCAAATATTTGTACATCATTGTTTATAGAAGCATTATTAATAATAGCCAAGAGGTAGAAACAACCCTAATGTCCACAGCTGATGAGTGGATAAATGAAATGTGGGCTACACACAATGGAATATTATTCGGCCGTAACAAAGGAGTAGTGCTGCATGCTACAGCATAGATGACCCTTAAAAACATTATGCTAAGTGAAAGAAGCCCGTCACAAACGACCATTGCATGATTCCATTTATATGAAATGTCCAGAATAGGCAAATCTATAGAGACAGACGGTAGTCTAGACTAACGGTTGCCTATAGCTGAGGGATGAGAGATGTAGGGGGTGGTGGTGAAGAGGTATGGGGTTTATTTTTGGGGTCATGAAAATGTTCGGGCCGGGCGCGGTGGCTCAAGCCTGTAATCCCAGCACTTTGGGAGGCCGAGACGGGCGGATCACAAGGTCAGGAGATCGAGACCATCCTGGCTAACACGGTGAAACCCCGTCTCTACTAAAAATACAAAAAACTAGCCAGGTGAGGTGGCGGGCGCCTGTAGTCCCAGCTACTCGGGAGGCTGAGGCAGGAGAATGGCGTAAACCCGGGAGGCGGAGCTTGCAGTGAGCTGAGATCTGGCCACTGCACTCCAGTCCGGGCGACAGAGCGAGACTCCGCCTCAAAAAAAAAAGAAAATGTTCGAAGATTGACTGTGATGATGGATGCACAACTCAATATAATATACTAAAAACTGTTGAGTTGTACATGTTAAAGGAATGAATTGTACAATATGTGAATTATATCTCAAAACTTTATAAAAAATCAGTAACAATTCAATAGGAAGATAAGCAAAAGTCTTATCCACGCATTTCATATAAGAAGAAACACGTATGCGCAATAGATACTTGAAAGGTGCTCAACCTCAGTTCTAATCAGGAAAATGCTAATTAAGCCACAGTGGAATAGCATTGAATACTCACGATTCACAGAAATTGTAAACTGAGGCAATACTGCTTCTCCACATGTAGAGATGTGGAGAAGTGGGGACGCTCATGCACTGCCAGAGGGAGTGTAAATTGTATAATCACTTTGGAAAATATGATGGCATTAGAGAGTTGAAGATGCAAGTGTTTATGGCCCAGCAGTTCCCCTCCTAAGTGTATACCCAAAGAAATTCCACCAGTAGTATACTGAGATCGCATATGTAATCACAGGAGCGTGACAAAATTCAAAGCCACATAAAACTCAACAGTGTATTATATAGGGGTATAAAGATCATAAATCTGGTTTTTTTAAGGCAAACAAGGGAAGGATAAACACAAAATTCAGGAATGGTGAGAATGGGAAAGAACTGGGAGGGTCTAGCAGAGATGCAGGGTGATGGTGAAGTTCCTTTTCTTAAACCAGATGGTGGGCATATAGGTGTATATTGGGATTGAGGGGTTGAGGAGAAGGCAAAGTATTATCTGACAATCTGACATTGAGGGAAAATTTAGAAAAACTCAAAAGCATACATAGAAGAAGTTTTTCATGCACTTTAAAAATGCTAATAATACACTGTGTTTCTAGAAAAGATGGACATATTTAGCATTTTTTAATTTGAAAAGCAAAAGATAAAATGTTTTTGTCCAAGAGAAAAAAGGAAAGAGAACACCACAGAAAAGAAACAGCAGTAGAACCGGGAGTATTTTAGGAAGGTTTCCAACAAAAGTGGTTAAAATTAAGAGCTTTGCGACCGGGCGTGGTGGCTCACACCTGTAATCCCAGCACTTTGGGAGGCCGAGGCGGGCGGATCACGAGGTCAGGAGGTCGAGACCATCCTGGCTAACGCGGTGAAACCCCATCTCTACTAAAAACACAAAAAAACTAGCCGGGCATGGTGGTGGGCGTCTGTGGTCCCAGCTACTCCGGAGACTGAGGCAGGAGAATGGCGTGAACCTGGGAGGCGGAGCTTGCAGTGAGCCAAGATCGCGCCACAGCACTCCAGTCTGGGTAACAGAGGGAGACTCCGTCTCAAAAAAAATTAAGAGGTTTGCACTTGGAGGCGAACTTCATTTATTTGGGCCACCACTTCTTGATTCTTCTGTGATGTTAGATAAAGCAGACATTGCTGCCTATAAGTAAAACCCCATGCTGTCATTTCATGGTTGCCTTTCTCTTTTTCAGATCCTGCTCACACTAAAAGATGAACCACAAACACACAGAAACAGCCTGTTCACCACTCCTGGGTGCGTGACTGAGGGTGAAGCATCCACCAGCACTTCAAGGGGTCCATAGTATTTTCTTTGCTGCCTCAAAGTCCCCAAAGCCTTCAGGCAGAAGTGGCAGTAGATGGTTGCCAGTCAGCCAAGGCAGACTTTCACTGGGACAACAGGAACGCAGATCTTCTGGGTTTTGATGGAACTTGGCAGTGGGGACATTGAGCTGATGCATTATATACCCCATCAGAGCACACGTGTATCTTTTACCCTCCCTTTGCCCCATGCCCCCAACCTGCTTAGGTCTTCTCTGTCCCTTTACTGCTGCTGCACAGAGATGATATAAAAGAGGCTCTTTGGCTATTTGTATTTTGCTTCCTCTTCTTTTCCAGATTGCAGTATGAAGCTTTATTTTCTTTGTACAAGCTTAAAATTCCAACATCATCATCCACCAACGTTGCTCCTCCCTTTTCGGAGGGTCTAGGGGGAAGGAGGAGCATTGATCACAAGTTTCCTAGAGAGAGGAGACAAATTGGTGTACTGTTGACAATATGAGCCAGGGTAAAGGCACCCTTTGGAATTACTGATTTCAAAGATTAATAAAGTCATTCTATTTTTATTTTCTTTTTTTTTTCCCTTTACTAATTTCCCAACAATCAATGTTCACAAACAGGACTGAAGTAGAACCAGTTTGTTATTTTACTTTGTTGCTGGGCAATTTTTTAAACTTCATTTTAGAAATGTGAGCTGTAAAGAGATGTTTTATTTTTACATTTCATTTCAGCAGATGGTGGGTCCAGGCTATTCCCAGAGGCAGCTCCTGCACCTGGGGAGCGGGCATGTGCAGAGGTCTCCATTATCAGCCCTGGACAGGCAGGCTCACTCACAGCGTAGGCCTCCAGTGGCTTGAGCCCTGCATCCAGTTGCATGTTGCATACCTCGCAGTTCACCGGAGTGATGCAGCACAGCCCCAGTGCTGTCCCCTCAAGCCTCCGCCATCTCTCTTCCTCCCCTTTCCTATGTCGTCTGTCTCTGGCTTCTGCTAGAGAAAAGGTTGAGAGTTGGACGGCAGAGTTCACTGAAGGATTAATTTAGCTGCCCTGGGGAGTTATCGAGGGAGAACCCAGAGTCTGGGGCTTCTTCAACAGGGTCCTATAGACTCAGCGTTGAAATCCAAAAAGAAAATTGACACCTGGCTGGAAGCGGTGGCCCACGCCTGTAGTCCCAGCACTTTGGGAGGTTGAGGCAGGTGGATCACGAGGTCAGAGTTCAAGACTAGCCTGGCCAAGATGGTGAAACCTCGTCTCTAATAAAAATACAAAAATTAACTGGGCGCAGTGGCAGGCACCTGTAATACCAGCTACTCGGGAGGCTGAGGCAGGAGAATTGCTTGAACCTGGGAGGCGGAGGTTGCAGTGAGCCGAGATTGCGCCACTGCACTCCAGGCTGGGTGACAGAGCAAGACTCCGTCTAAAAAGAAAAAAGAAAAATGGATACCTAAAAGGACAGAAAAGGGACTTTATTGCCTTCTGAGTGAATGAAAACAAAGGTTTGGGCGCATGCATACATTTTGTTTGCTTGTGAAGGATGAAGTCTGTGGGTTTCAGGAGAGAAGTGAGAATGCATTCCAGATGTCCCCAGGACTGCAGAGTAGTTTCAGGACCACCTTAACTATTTGCTTGATTGTTAAGCAAATTAGATTTACAAGTTTCTAGAGAGAGGAGACAAATTGGTGTACTGTTGACAATATGAGCCAGGGTAAAGGCACCCTTTGGAATTACTGATTTCAAAGATTAATAAAGTAATTCTATTTTTATTTTCTTTTTTTTAGGGGACAAAATAGATTTGGGGACAAATTAGAATTCCTCCATAGTCCCCTGTTGAGGTGTAGAATTGGAAAATAAGGGGTTTGGGAGGACTCACCACATGAATCTTGTGACAAGGGAAAAGAGTATGAGTCCAGTAAAAGAAATTTTAGGCTATAGTGCTTGAAATTGCCCTAGGTAACCAATCAGAATGAAGTCCTCAGCTGATTTGTTACTGCACTTACCATATGCTGATCAGGTGCTAAGACGCCAGATCTCTCCCTTCATGTGTCCAAGTGCTTTCAAGTCATTTTTACTGGGACTGGACTTCACTCGGCAATAAGCCAGACAGATCCTATGAGCCCTCCTCCAACGGAGGTGATATTTCCAACGCCACTCTTTACCCTCCCCGTAAACAAGCGTCGATTTTTGAAGACAAACAGTGATTCAAGTCTCTGTAGCACCTGTCAGTAATGTGTAGAATGCGGGGGCTGACTCCCGACCCCGTCCCTATTGTGTCTGCTGCCTAACCTACAAGTAGAGCTCTGAAGAAAAAGACCATTTGGAATCGCACCACGTTCTGTTTTCTTTGGAATACTCCAGGAAATGTATCTAGCTGCCCTGGTTCATTAGGATGAACCGCAGGCCAACGTTTTAGCGAGTGCTATAAAGCTGCATAAAAGAGGGTTTCATCTGGGGCCAGAAAAATTACTTCCCTTTTCTATTGAAGCCTCAAGTAAGGACAAGTGATGTCAGGTATAATGCACCACTTCTCAAAATGTGTTAATAGTTTTGAGGCAACCTGGACCCTACTGCAGTCCTAAAGGTACCTCTAGAACTGCAGCCTGAAACTGTACGTTTTTAGTAAACCCTTGGGGGTTATCATGCCCAGTGAATTTGAGAATGGTCCTCAGAGGAACAGACTGATGCTGGGACAGCAGCAGCCCGTGGCTGACATGCTGAGCTTACTGCATCCCCTCTCTGTGCCCCCGGGCTCCCTGGAGCAAGATGGAATATAATCCCATCAGCCAGGATTTCAGGACAGGGACATAGCCCTCTGAACGATGGTGGAAGTCAGTGGGTGCCACATGGGATGAAGACTGAGAGAGAAACCCTTAGAATTGGCTGGGCGTGGGCAAAGCAGGGAAAAAAAGGTGCTGAACAAACTCACTTCAGTCTTGGAGAACTCCACAAGGAACAAGGGACACACATACCTACACACACACACACAGGCACGAACACATCAGACACATCCTTCAGCCTGCACACTTCAGCTTCAGATGGAGTTTTCTTTTACCAGTGGCAAAGTGATCTCACTAGAGGAATGTGTTTCTCACGAGCTGCTAGATGGCCTCTTGCTCTGTGCCCGCTCACTGTGGCCGTCCATACCACAGTGGGATCCACGGCCTCACTCAGAAGAGAGCTATGGTTCCCGGATCCCTGACAAGAGGGCCATAGTCTGAAAAGGGGTTCCTGGTTCGCTCTTTTAGGCTTAGCCTGATAACAGAATTAGCCTCCTATTTTTACGCCATTTGCCATACACATTTTCTCTCATTCTCAACTGATATGGGTGGGGGGAGATTTTCAAAAACCGTGATGTTGGTAATTTGTGGATAAACCATGTTTCCATATGCAAGGGTTCACACCAGGGGATTCTGCTCACAGGTATCTGGAGGTCAAATTCGTATGCTTTCTGCCCATCTGAGCCGCTGCCTCTGTCTCTGAGAATAATACACTCTGCAAGAAGGAAAGACGCACAATCAATAGTGCAGTCTTCTCCGCTGGCGGAAGTGTGCTCCCGCGTAAGGGCAGTTGCGCTAAGCAGTGCGTTTGGTGATTGAGAGATTCTCTGCCCCAGATTCTGGTTACTTCTGATTAGTAGCCGTGGACATGGAATTAAGAAAAGGGTAATTGAAGAATCTTTATCGAATCAGACATATACCTTAGAATAAGGCTTTTACTGTTCTAGAAACAATCTTCCAGAAGATGAAATCATCCAAGATTCCCCAAAAATATTTATTTATACAAAGATTTTGAGAGTAATATTCATATTTGTCTTTATACCTCAGTCTATGCGTCTGGGGCCAAGTCACTGTGTGGCACATGTGCAGCTTCCCCGAATGCCTCACATGTTGTAGCACCTGCTTCCAGGAACACCAAATGAACACAGGGTCTTGGAGGGGAAGGGGGGAAGAACCCATAATGCCCCGAGGCTGCATGGAACCACAATCCAGAAATGTGCACCCTGACCTGGAAGGCGTCTAACCAAGTGTCCAAGGGGAAATATGATCAAGGGAGAGGTGAGAGGAGGGACCCAGAGGGCTGACAGGAGAGGGTTGATTCCCACCCTTTGCTTCTGTATTCAGCATATCCAGAAGGCCCGATATAGTTGATGGCCCAGGAACTGCATGACCTGCATTTTCTCCCTGTAGTGACCCATGATGTTAATTGATGTAGAGGACAGTTTGCAAAAGTAATAATAGATTTACCCTTAATCCCAGACAGTATAAGATACAATTCTGGGACTTTGTCTTCGTAACCTGTCTTTAAAAAAAAAAAAATGCTTGTCTTGTATAACATAATCCAGATCCCCTAGAGCAGATTTGGTACAGCAATGAGCAAATCCAACCTCAGATCTGAAGTGTCTTCCAGTCTGGCCCTGACCCGGCCATTCTCTGCCCTTCCTCCTCCCTTCAGGGTAGCCCAAATCCCATTGCCACACAACGTCTCGACTTGCCATCCCTTTCCTCTATCCCCATCCCCTCTGTCTGCATCACAGAAAGTCTGTGTTCTGAAGAGTTCAGCCTTCCTCTAACCAAACCCACACTTTCTTTACCACCATGATTCTCAGAGCCAGCAAGAAAGAAATGTTCCAAAAGGAAACCTCCATCTCAGCCATCTGCCCGGAGCCGAAGGTTGTGGGCTCCAGGCCTCTTGGTGAGGTTTGTTGCTTGTGTGTTTCCCAAGGAGCGGGCAGTCAGGCAGTGGCAGTTCTCTCTCCCCTCTCTCTGTCGCAGGTGGGGTCTCAGCTACATTTACAAGACTTCACCACCATGTTGGAGAGCTGCTCCACCTTGGGAGTCCTCCCAACATAGTACAGGATGGTCAGGGGCTCCAGGTCCTGGGGCACACAGCAAGGCGAGGCAGATGCTTCAGGGTTCAGAGTATTGTACAGTCCCAGCACCTGGGAAGGGACACGTCAGTGAGAGGTTGGAAGGCCAAGCCCCAGGCCTGGAACCCAGGAACTCTCCCAGTTCAAGGGCAGTCCCAGAGGCTGAGCAAGCGCTAGAATGGCCACGGGTGCTCTTTAAAATGAACTGTTGGGGGCCGGGCGCAGTGGCTCACACCTGTAGTCCCAGGACTTGGGAGGCCGAGCAGGCAGATCACTTGAGGTTAGGAGTTTGAGACCAGCCTGGCCAGCATGGTGAAACCCTATCTCTACTAAAAATACAAAAAAATTAGCTGGCTGTGGTGGCAGGCGCCTGTAATCCCAGCTACTTAGGAGGCTGAGGTGGGAGGATCACCTGAACCCAGGAAGCGGAGGTTGCAGTAAGCAGAAATAGTGCTACCGCACTCCAGCCCGAGTCACAGTGAGACTCTGTCTCAAAAAAAAAACAAAGAGGAACTGTTGGAACCTGGTTTGGGTGAGTGAGTAGTTGGGTAGCTGTTGTTCATCTGCAATGACAGAAGCAGAACAACTGCACTTGTTTGGGGTGATCAGTTGAAGCATATGACAGTTACTACACTGATAATTAATTATCTTGGCTTTTTTTTTTTTTTTTTTGAGTCAGTCTCACTCTGTCACCCAGGCTGGAGTGCAGTGGTGCAATCTTCACTGCAACTTCCGCCTCCCGGGTTCAAGCGATTCTCCTGCCTCACCCTCCCGAGTAGCTGGGATTACAAGTGCATGCCACCACACCCAGCTAATTTTTTACATTTTTGGTAGAGACAGGGTTTCACCATGTTAGCCAGGCTGGTCTCGAACTCCTGGCCTTGGGATCCACCCACGTTGGCCTCCCAAAGTGCTGGGATTACAGGCGTGAGCCACCGCGCCCAGCCTATCTTGGCTTTTAAGAAAACAACTCTTATATTGTTCATCCTAGCTGGAACTGATCACTTTGGTGAGAAATGTTCTCACAAAACATTGCCTTGAGCCACTGAGTAAGTGCCAGAGTGTAGGCCCCAGACAGGATGCAGAAATAATGAACTAGAAGGAAACATGCTTCACAAATTACTGCCCTATTTTGGATTCCCCTCGAGGGAAAGATAGACTAGTTTCAGGGGTTGTGGACTCTCGGCTATCTCACTTTCTGTTCCTAGAATTTCAAATTAGCTTCTTGTCCATGCTTCTTGTTGTCTTTCAGAGTAAGTTTTCTACATTCGAGAGGCTGGAATGATCAGAGTTCTTGTAGAAGCCTTTCTGCTTCAGTGTTCTTTGCCAGCCACATGCACATATCTCTGACATAGGGTAACACGTGGCAGTTAATTAATTACTATGGTACAGAGAGCTTTAGATAAAGCAAATTAAAAGGCTGGTTGAAACTATGGTAGGAATTTAAAAGGGCGGAATGTGACGGAGGAGAACTGAGTCAGGGTGCCAAGATCAGAACCTTCACCAGAGGGATTTTACTCACCCCAGACCATCATTCACTCACTCAACATTCAATCCTTCACTCATTCTTTTTAACAAGTGACCTGATCGGTCAGCCCCAGTGCCTCAGATAGCATAAGCCTGCTCCATACCGTGCTGTGGGTTGTGTCTGCACTGCGGAGGTATGGGCAAGGGCCTGAGCAGAAGTTGGCATAGTAGCCCTTAGGTTCATGGACCCACTTCCAGCCCAGATCCTGTCGGAAGTCAATGTAGAGGGGGCGCACACAGCAGTTCTCCTCCAAGTTGCTACAACAAAAAACATTTATAGAAAATCAACTTAAAAAGAAACCACCAATAAAAGAAGCTTCACAAATGCTCTCATATTCTCCCTTGGAGTCCTTTCATGCCATCATAGGTGGCTCCGGTCAGTGGAATCCCAGGTTCAAGGGCATGGGGCAGAAGAAACCAGAAAGGCACATTCATATGTTAAAGACCAGGATCCCAAGGATGTAAGAAACAGAGATAAATGCTGTATGAGGAAGAGTAAAGAGGCAAAGGTGGCCCTGCTCCCTTTTATATCACAAATCAAAGCAGAGCTATAAAGTGCTCCACATAAAACCAAGCACTAAATGTTACTAGCCAACTCAGCTTTGTTGAGGTTGGTTTTATTGTTACCCTCCTAATGTGCACCCCAGCCAGAAATAAATTCTAAGTTTATGCAGCTTGTCTACAATAGTAAGTGACAGATGAGACTCAATCTAAAGGTCATTGCCAAATAAAGCATATCCTTCTATTAGAACCATGGTTCAACAGATCACCCAAATGTGATTATCAGGCCCCTTCAATTCTGTTGCCTACAGAGATCCATTTGGCAGTAATACCCCTTGCCAAGTGGTCATCTAGCCTCTGCTTTAATATCTGCTGAGACCTAGACTTGCTACTTCCAAAGACAGCTATTAGACAAAATCTGGCTTCTTGTGGGTTCCAAGGGTGAACCATGGCAGACACTATTGGTTATCTCTTCAATAACCATTCCTAACCCCCTTCTCCCTTGCCACATCCCATTACAGAGTCTAAAACACCAGGGGTTCCTTTTCCTGGCCTCCCTTGTGAGTAGCAGTGGTCATGTGGCCCAATAATGACCCATCAGACAAGGAGAAGTATGCAGGGGGTAAGCGCAAGTTCTGGCAAAGATATTTGATTATTTATAAAAGTAACAGATGAAAGAAGAAAGCTTCTGGCTCTTCCTCTTCCCTCGTTCCTTCTTGTCTTAAACATGGACAAGATGCCTGAAGCCCCAGTAATCACTTGTGACCATAAGGAAAAGGATGAAAAGCCAACATACTAAACATGGCAGACTGGAAAGAGAGAAAAACTGACTCTTCAGTGGCATCATTAAGCAGCCAGCCCACCCTAAGCCTGCTGCTATCAGTCTCTTATGAACAAGAAATCCACTATGATTTAAGTCACTGGTCAAGAGCATTTGTTCCTAACTGATAGAGACGCATGGAACAAATAAATCTACATGCCAGCCTTCATGGCTGCAGGACAGCTGGCAGCAACTACCTTGCCTCTCCTATACCTTGCTGTTGAGCTGTTCCCCCAGCTCAACATCCCTAGTTTCCCAAGCCCAACCATCCTCATAAGACATGGTTTCCAGATCTAAATATTTCCCAATTCATTCTCCCCAGCTTCATTCAGGCATCCTCTGAGGCCAAATGGACTCACTCATGCTCCTTTTACCTGCAGCGCTTCCCCTCCTGGATCCTTTCATCCCCAAACCTCATCCTTGAAGCCTCTGCTCAAATTCCACACCCTTCTGAAGCCTTTCCTGTGTCCATAGGTAAACTTGTTGCTCCTAATTAAAGCACTTAATCCTTCGGAGCCTCTTATGGGCGTGATCATCTTCTCCCTTTTAGTAGTTGGCATGCATGCTTTCTCCTCCCCTTATAAATGAGCAGTGAAACTGCTCCTAGATAAGAAGCTGGATCTTTTCTCTCTCTGTATTGTGGCTACCCAGTAATTTCTGAATTCGTTTGTAAATTTCTCTAGCTCTAATTTCCCATTCAAATAGAGACCGTTCTGTTTGCCGTCATCCAGTAGCATCCTTGGACCCTTCAGAGGGAACTGAGCACTTCCTTAATGGAAACTCCTACATTAATCTCACACACACACCCTACAAATGCCTAAAACGTGGAAATCATGGAGAGGCTTTGACCAAGCATCTCCAATCCACACTATTTTAGCAACACTCCTCTTCACAGAGTTTTCTTCATTTCCTTCAGTCAGCCCCTTCCAGAGCTAGCCTACAGAAAAACAGTGGGACCCCCAGGAAAACAAAGAGATCTGTCAGAGATTTTCAGTCTTCCTCCTGGAGATGTTTGTGAACAGCATCAGGGACCCCCTGTTGCGTGTGGCTTGGCTCTGGGGCCTGACCTGCAGTAGGCAGGCAGTAGATGTTGGTCCCCACATGGTCCCAGGCTCACCGGAAGCAGTAATTGGTGTCCAAGGCCCGCTTCTTTCTCTGACCCCCCTGGCCCGGGTTGTCGAGCCGGTGTGGGGGAATCATCATGAGGATTAGATGAGGGTTGTGGTGATCCTTCTGCTTCTTGAGGCGCCCCAGATCTCCACGGCCATGGTCATCCTCATTGTCCACGCCTGCAGAAGGGAAGGAAAGCGACAATCTCCTGTCTAAGGAAAGCAGAGCCCTTTGAAGCTGCCTCCTCCCCACGTCTCGTCACTGCCCAGGAGGAGGGGTAGTGCAGTCTGAGAGGGAGGTGTGGGGGACAAGTGCAGCTTAATTCTGATGTCCAGCTGCAGGAAGGGGAAGAGCAGATGGAGAAGCCAGTAACAAAAGAACTCATCATTGTAAGGATGCCCACTGAAAGATGTCCCATGTTCAGATCCCCATACTCCTGTACAGAAATCTCCCAAGGGGCAGAAAGCCCTTGCTGAGATTCCTAGGAATCTTCATGGACCCATGAAGCAATGCTGTTACTAAGTGGGTGCCTACCACATACCTCCGGGTTGTCAGTTTGTTTGTTTGTTAGTTAGTTATTTTGAGACAGAGTCTTGATCTGTCAGCCAGGCTGGAGTGCAATGGCCCCATCTTGGCTCACTGCAACCTCCGCCTCTGGAGTTCAAGAGATTCTCCTGCCCCAGCCTCCCAAGTAGCTGGGATTACAGGTGCATGCCACCATGCCTGGCTATTTTTGTATTTTTAGTAGAGACAGGGTTTCGCCATGTTGGCCAGGCTGGTCTCCAACTCCTGACCTCAAGTGATCCGCCTGCCTTGGCCTCCCAGAGTGCTGGGATTATAGGTGTGAGCCACCGCACCCAGCCCTGGCTTGTCACTTTAGATTTTAGATTTAGAAAATTGGGATGTGAGTTTCCCCTTAAAATGTGAATGGATCAAGATAACGCAGAAGTCCTACCGAAAATGTAAGGTGTCACAACTTAAGATGGCCTGAAAGGGAGCCAAAGAAACAAGACTGTATAATTGTTAATATTCACATTGCACTTAGAGTGTTTGAAGTGTTTTCACTATAAAATTCAGATGAGATAATGAAGCATATGATAAATAGCTTAGCAAACAAGCTCTGGAAAGAAAACCTAAATTCATCAACCCATTTCTTCTGGAAAAAAAAGGAAAAGACTGGAGACTGACTTAGAGTCTCAACTAAATGGAGATCAATTTCGTGAAGGATAGCTGCCAGCTGTTGTCCATCCTCACTGAGGACAGGAACATGAGGAATTAATGTACATAGCTACAGGAGGGGCTCAGATCTCAGGAAGGGGCACCAGATCTGTAAGATAAATGAGAGACCTGGATTACAAATCCCTTTTTCTGAAAATCTTTATAAACAAGATAAGTATTCACTGAAATGGGAAGGTTTCATCCTAAGCTGGCCTGTAGGTAAGGACTCTGAAGGTCCTCTGGGCTCTAAGGGTCTGTGATTACAGTGTCAAACCTTTGGCTTTAAAAAAAAAAAGGCTCTAAAATAGAGCCCATGTGGGGTAAGATCACTGTCTAGCGCTGAGCCAAAAGAGGCCTGCACCTTTTCCTAGACAAGCCGCTGACCTCAGTCAGGCATTCCACAGTTACCCAAAATGGGAATATGAAAGGAAAAGGGAACTTTCCTAAACTCCAGAGATCATCAAGGCTGAGTTCCCTGCAAACATAATGGAAAACCAGAAATGACTCTCAACGACCTCACCATCTCTACCCAAACACCTGGGGACAAACACCCTGAGACTGGAAGCAATCATCCAAACCCAGAGGACCCTGGGCGAGGTCAGGCAGGCCCTGCACATCTGCAAAGCTCAGTCGTCTGGGCACTCATGTTCAGGACAGCCAAAGTTAATTTCTTTTAGGGAGGGGGAAGACAACTCCTATCTGTTGAGTATTTCTGGCACAGTGTTCCTTATTCGTTATCTCATTTAATTGCCTGACAACCCTGTGAAAGAGGAACTCTTATCCCATTTCACTAGGCCCAGAGGCTAGAGGGCTTGCCTACACAGATTCACCACTTACCAGACCATGTTGTCTTCCAGAGGCTAATGCATTCTCTAAGCTATAAGCTGAAAGCTACACTCATTGCTTTTGGGGCAAAGCAGAATTACTCAAGTACAAAATAGTCGGCTATCTCGCTGAAGGAGCTTGGTTTCTTTTCTTGAGGTCTGGTTAGGGTCTCCTGCACTATCCTGTCCCATTAACTCTCCCCGCCCCCGCCCCACTCACCCATCCTACCATACACATTCATTTTGTTACCTTTGAATTTGATTTCCATCACCTCGTGAATGTTTTCCAGGATATCTCCATTGGGCTGAAAGGTGTGACATGGACAGTGAATGCTGATTTCTAGACCTAAGTTGGACTCTGCAAAATAAGACAGAGTTCATGAGAAAAATGCCTCTGTGTGATGGGGAAGTGTACCCACCACCCATGCAAGGGTGAGCCAGGGCCTCTGCTCCTACAGGGACTCATAGGAACTGAGTTCTATGGAGGGTCATAGGAGACAGAAAGCGCCTCCAGAGCTCAGAGTGGACCTTCATGCGCACGTTGCCACATTCCAGGTATTCCTGTTATATTATGAATCACCAAATGGGGGCATACACTAGTGGCCATCATGAAACAGAAGTAGAATAATCATTCCCTTTCAAAGGATGGTATTAAGAGAAAATTGTCACCTACCTACTTGGGGGCAAAAGGACACAGATACAGGAAGGAAAGTAAAAACTCATGCCATCTACGTGGTTTCTGGGAGAGGGGATCGTTGAGCCAACCTACTGAGGAAGGATGAGGGCAAGAGACAGAGGGACTGGAAGAGACTAGGGACAGGGAGTAACTAAAGAGTCTCCAAGCACAGAGACCGTGATTCAAAAGGCCATAAATTCAAAGAGCCACAGGATGTAATGCTGGCAAAAAAATTCAAGTCAGGAACCAATGCTAGAGGCGAGGTCACTTGCAGACAGGAAGCAGAATCCATCTCAGTGGAAGATGCAAGCATTTCTACCAGGGCCATGATTGTGGGTCTAGACAAAGTGGCAGATTCTAGAAGAGATAAGATGAACATCATGGTTACACTGGGCCATATTTTCCCTAAGAAACAAGGACACAATGAGGTAAAAATTACTTGGACATTTCTTCTTTGGGAATCCTTGTTCACCATGATGGGAAGTTGGAATGTGGATTGCTCACCAAGACGAACAGCTTGGGAAGACAGTTGTGAACTTAGAAAACAGCACAGAGGAGATGAGAACTATGGCTGAGGGTCCAGATGACATGAGCGTGGAGACAGTGAGCATGATGAAGCCTGGAGGTGCCAGGGTTTGGTGCCTGACATTCTGATGCAAGAAGGGCAACTCTAGCCCATTTGCCTAGTAGTTGTGGGATCATGAGTTTTGGCAACCAAAATCAAGGAAGCAGGAACTCAGTCAATGAGGTTGAGTGAAGTGAAGGAAAAAGAAAGAAAATGGAAACTCTGCACTGAGACAAGTAATTTTACATGGAAAACCAGGTAGGATCTGGTATCATGTCAATTCTAGTGGGTAAGACTTAATTTGGGAAGCTCTGTTGATCCTGGGGTAGCAGCCAGCTGTGACCAGGTGTAGAAGAAGTCATGGGGGACAGACCTCTCTGGATTCAGGGTCAGCCTCTCAGTGAGTTGATTGATTTGCTGCTCCCTGAGGCCACGTACCATGTGTGTGAGCATCTGGCCTTGGGGACAACCTGGAGTCTTCCTGAAATTGTGCCATCAGGGCAAACCCCAAAGAGTCCGACCTGGCCCAGCAGCCTTCTCATGGACGGAGGGATACAAGCCTACGAGCCTGGAGATTCCCATCAACATTAGGCTGGCTTGGACATCCCAGTCCTACTGGTTAAAACCCAGTGCCTTGGCCGGGCGCGGTGGCTTAAGCCTGTAATCCCAGCACTTTGGGAGGCCGAGACGGGCGGATCGCGAGGTCAGGAGGTCGAGACCATCCTGGCTAACACGGTGAAACCCCGTCTCTACTAAAAATACAAAAACTAGCCGGGCGAGATGGCGGGCGCCTGTAGTCCCAGCTACTCGGGAGGCTGAGGCAGGAGAATGGCGTAAACCCGGGAGGCGGAGCTTGCAGTGAGCTGAGATCCGGCCACTGCACTCCAGTCCGGGCAACAGAGCGAGACTCCGCCTCAAAAAAAAAAAAAAAAAACCCAGTGCCTTTCTTCCATAAACTCCAGAGCCTAACCAGATCCGCTCTACCCCAAGTCAGGGCAACCTCTGGGGCACACTGCGCCTGCTGAGCTTGAAGATCTCTGTTCCAGCAGGTTCGCTCAGTGAGGGAAGGCAGACCAATAAAACAAGGCAGCTGAGACCCAGCTGGAGGAGAAGTGACCGGAGAGGGAAATATGAGGAGTGCCCTCTCCCTGGGTTAAGGCGGCTGGAAGGAGGAGCCAGAGTAGCTGAAATGGGCTACCTAACAACACCGTGTACCTCCTGGTCAAGCTGGTTCAAGGCGGGCTGGAAGAGACCTGGAGTGAGTTCTATGAATCTGTGAATTAGAAAGTCAAGGTGCAGACAGCTATGTTGGGGAGAGTGAGGGTCCAGGGGGTAAGCACGAGAGGGTGGTCTGGCTTGGCCAACATGCTGTATCTAGATAGAGGACTTAGAGATGATAACAACAATCACCAAAATGCATGGAACTTTACTACATATCAAACACTGCTCTAAGACTTTACAAGCACCAACTCATTTAATCTCTATAATAATCCCATAGAGCAAGAACTGTTATCCCCCATTGTACAGATGAGAACACTGAGGCTTAGGGAGATTAAACAGCTTGCCTAAGATATCCAACCAGTGGATAGCAGTGCCAGGATTCAGGCACTGACAGCTTGATGCCTGAGATCCCAAACTCTTGTTAGAGATAAGGAGGGGCAAAGAGGGGGCAACAGAGACCACCAAGGAAGATGCCCACACATTCACCAACAACATGCAAGATGGTTGTTTCCCAGTGTCCCACCTTTCCTGAGCCATGATGCTGAGAAGCTCCCTCCCCAGCCTGCTAGGGGAGACCTGGCCTTGTCTAGCTAGGTGCTGCAGACTATATGAGCAATAGCACGAGGGTATGAGATCTGGGTCCCCAGTGGCCCTAGGAGGCTCCAACCCACTCTGGGACCCAGAATGCAGGCTGGGTACCTGGTACACAAGGGCTCTCAGATGTTTGCTCAATGAATCCAAGACCACATGTGTGACTCAGTTTCCTCATCAATCCACACCACCAACTGCTCCAATTTGGAGTCCTTTGTTGCCTGGTTTGAAGCCATGAACTCTGAAGAGATTCATGGGCTCTCTATAAGCACAAACCTGTGTGATGATTCCCTTGTGGGAAAGGTAGGCAGTATCTGCCTAAGTGGGAACTGAAGGTTCCAATGAAGAACTAACCTCAGAATTGGCAGCCGTGGGGATGGTGGGTGGGGGACCCATAGGTTTTATTACGAAATTATCTTTTTGATGTCTCAGGAGGATGGAAATCATTCTCAATGCAAACTTCTCATTGAGCTCTGCAGCTGTGAAAATAAGAACTCCTTCAAGTGCCCAGGGCTTCAAAGAAATCCAGGTGGAGCTGATCAAAATCAGACAGGGAAGTTAAGAGATTAATTTCCCCAGCCCCTCCTTTCTGTAGCCGTCTGAGTCAGAATTCCCAACAGAGCTGCTGTCGGCAGATCCACGTGGGTTGTCCTAGGCTCTTGCCTTCATGCTCAGTAGGAGGGACAGGATGGAATTCCTGGGTACCCTTGGGACTGGGGCAGGATCTCCAGCCCACCATCTGCCAACTCAGCCACCGGATAATTCCCCTTGGATGGGGAATTTTCTCATTTATGTGACCTGCCTGGGCTCCATGGGTACCAAGCAATGCAAACTCGATGCCTACGGAGCCCAGGCAGGTCACGTGAGAAAATCGAGCCAGCACGTGATGCTAAACAGGAACTACCAGTCTCACTCTTGGGGAACAATAGGGAATAGTGAGGGCTGTGGGTACTGAGGATGCATACCCCATCTAAGGGGTGGCCAGTACTCGTCTCTGATGGGTGGTTACCAGGAAATCTTCCAATTTTTCAAAAACAGCAAGAAGTCCAGGTTTTATGTGAAATCTTCTGACTTAAAACACCCAAAACTGTTGATGACTAGTCAAATCGAAAACAATATGCAGGCCAAATAGTTTGTAATCTCTGCCTTTGAGTTTTAACTCTTAGTTGCCTAAAATACCAAGGACCTAGAAGGATCCACCTGCCTCAGGGACTCTGGGCATCAATATATGGATGGTCTGTGGCTTTATAGCAGCTGATGACAGGAGAAAACCCTGCCCAAGAGGGAGAGAAGGAACAGATGGGACTGCCATCTGTGACCCCAACCCACTGAGCATCAGACCAGGCAGTGCCAGTCAAGGAAAGGGAAAGAAACACAGAGGATGGTGTCATGAGACACCAAAGTTCTCATCCAGACTGGACGACCTCGGTCAAGTCACTTAACTTCTCTCGGCCTGTTTCCTTATTTAAAATAAGAAAAGCTTACTCCTGTAAAACATGGTAAAAACCATGAAGTTCTCTCAAATGCATTTGATCCTTAAAACAACTCTGTGAGGCATGCAGAGGAGGAACCATTGCCTTATTTTCCAGGTGAAGAAAGACAGTGCGTGGATAAGATATTTGGGACATGTGAAGGGTGATACGCCTCTGGGATAGCTCTGCTTGCATGACCACTCGGCCTTTCAAACTTAACTGGCCAGAACAGAACCTGTTCTTCTCCTAGGCCCTCCGTTTCAATAAGTGATACCACCTGGATGTCGAAAAATTTAGAAGTCATCCAGAATGCTCTTGTGTCCTCACACCCCGCACCTAATCAGCCTGTGCTTCTTACTGGCTACCTTCAAAATACAGAACAAATCCATACGATCTTCATATCCACGGCTACCACCCTAGTCTCAGCCTATATTGCTCTCATCTGGGCTGCCACCATGGCTCCTAACTGGTTTTTCTGCCTCTTCCCTTGACCTCCTGGAAACTAGAGGGATCTTTTAAAGATGTCAATCGAATCACCACACCCAGTCCCTCCTCCTGGTAGCTGTTTGAGTCAGAATTCCCAGCAGAGCTGCTGTCAGCAGATCCACATGGTTCTCCTAGGCTCTTGGCTTCACACCCAGTAGAGGGACAGAAAGGAATACCTGGGTACCTTGAGTATCCCCGTCTCTGATTATAGCACTCCCACACTTCTCATCACCCCCAGAATAAGTCCTGAAACCTCGCCATGACCTGATGATGTTCTAAATTAAATGGACTGGGCATGGTGGCTCACGTCTATAATCCCAGCACTTTGGGAAGCCAAAGTGGGTGGATCACTTGAGGTCAGGGGTTTGAGACCAGCCTGGCCAACATGGTGAAACCCCATCTTTACTAAAGATACAAAAAAAATTAGCCAGGTGTGGCAGCGTGCGCCTGTAGTCCCAGCTATTCAGGAGGCTGAGACATGAGAATCGCTTGAACCCAGATGGCGGAGGTGCAGTGAGCTGAGATTGCACCACTGCACTCCAGCTTAGGCAACAGAGTGAGACTCAGTCTCAAGAAATAATAATAATAATAATAATAATAAATTACATGGCCCCAGCAACCTCTCTGACCACCTCCCCTCCTCCTCCCTACCCCAGCTCAGCATGCTCCAGCCACACCAATCTGTTTGCTGCTGCTGCTGCTCGAACAAATCAAGCTTATTTCCACTTGAGGGCCTGGGCCTCACTGTTGCCTTTGCTTAGCACATCCCTTATTCTGATCTTCATGGGCTGACTCCTTATCATTCAGATGTCAATGCAGGAATTTCTTCATCACAGAGACCTTCCCTGTTGGACCCCACCCAATCATTATCACATTGCCCTCTTTCCATTTCTCATGGTTCCTATCCCTGTGGCTGCATCCCCAGGGCTGGTTTACAGGGAGCACTTAATAAACATTAATTGAGTGAATGAATGGAGGATACTCAGTGGCAAAGCTAGGGTTTGAACCCAGATCTTTGACTCCCTTAATTCTGTCCTCTTCCCTCTGTTTCATGGAGGACTAAGGGACCTGAGGTTCATTCTGAAATGTTCTTCCGAAGGGTCCACCTACCTCTTCTCAACAGCCACTCACGCACTGTGTCAGTGACATCAAAGGACAGCCACTCGGCAGTGCCCCGTGTGGGCAGATTCTTGCCACCGATATAGCGCTGTTTGGCAATGTGCTCATCCGGCCGAAGGATCTACAGGGCAGAGAAAGGAGTGAGTACTAGAGGCCATGACAGAGTGCCCCAGAAGATGTCACAGTGCAGAGCACAGGTGAGGGAGCAATAAGAAACCAGTGGTTCCTGAATGCCATGGTCCCGAGCGCCTTAGCTAACTCTTAAGTGTTTTAATGACAGACACGGATACAGAAACGAAGGCTCAGAGAAGCCAGGATTCAAACCCAGGTCTGCCAAACTCTGCACCCAGTGGTGCCCTGATATGGCAAAGGAACTGGCTTTCTCGTAGGTGTGGTTTCTGCTCCTAGAGAGGAGTTACCTGGAAGAGCTCGATCCTCTGCTCATTCCGCTTAGAGCTGGGGTTGGGCACCCGCAAGACCCGGAATTCTGCTCGGAACAGGTTGGTTCTATTTTTCTCCACTGAGGACACATTGAAGCGGAAAACCTTGGAGGTAATTCCTTTGGGGCAGACAGCCAGTTCGTCTAGGAGATAAAGCAGAGCAGAGGGCACAGCATGAGTGAGACATGCAGGAACAGTGTGCTGCCAACGGACAGGCACCAAGTGGCCACCGTCCTGCCTGCCACCTCCCTAGAGGCTTGAGGTCTCAGACCTCAAGGTGGAAATACGAGGAAGATTCTTGGTGGCCCTAGAATCACACACAGTCCTGAGCAAGGAGCAATGTGGCCTCAGAGCTCCACGACATGGCACTAGAGACTGGCCAGTCAAATCTAATTGCCCCCTCCTCCCACTGCCTTAAAATCTCAGTTCTGGTAAGTTCTCCAACCTGTTTTTCCTACTTTTTGAGAAAATACTGATTCTACATTTTTGTTTGTTTTGTTTTTTCTTCCTTTTTGTGGAGAACAGGGTCTCACTATATTGCCCAGGCAGGTCTCGAACTCCTGGGCTCAAGCTATCCTCCTGCCTCTACCTCCCTGAGAGCTGGGATTACAGGCGTAAGCCACCGTGCCCGACCTAAGAAAATACTGATTCTAGAAAGATATCAGCAACCTAGTAGTTTACATATCTTACAACTAGTTGATTTATTCCTGTGTTTGTTCATCTGGGCATCCATTCATTTATAAAAAATGTATTGAGCAGCTACTATATGCCAAGCATAGTGCTAACACTGGGAAGCAAAACGTGAACAGACACAACCCCTGCCTTCAAGGGGATTAAAATCCATTTATGCCTAGTGTTCCATTATTGGAATGCTAAGCATGTGGGAGTGATTTATATCCTACTGCTCAAGGTCATCCCCAAGGTCTGACTTCAAAATTCAAAAAATTGCAGCCTCGGGCTTATGGGTTAATATCCAAGTGGGGGGTATTAATACATGGGCCCAAATAACAGGACTAGAGAGAAATAATAGGACAGAGTGCCCCGGAAGATGTCAAAATGCAGGAGCACAGGTGAGGGGAGTGACAGGAAACCAATGATTTTCAGAGAAGTCCAGGGGTTGGTTGCTGCAGGAAATCAAAGGAGGGAAACGGCAGGGAGCACTTCATGGAAGAGGTGAAAATTGAGAGGATTTGAGGATGGGGAGGAACGTGGAGTGACTGCTGGAAGCAAAGGCAGGGAAGGGAGGAAATGCAAATGAGTAAGAGGGACTCGAAGCAGCAGGTGGCAGCCAGGTGAGAAACGGCAAGATGGTAGACTGGGGTCCACCTGTCAGACTAAAAGGTTAAATTTTAACCCATTAACAGTAGGGAGTCACTGAAAGTGTTCAAGCAGTGCAGTGACATCTCAATCTCGTGTTTTAGACTCAATAAAGCCGGGCTGATATAGCAAAGAGCCCACATCATGGACCTGGCGGAAACACAGATGCTTCCTCCATTGGCTC
Organism: Trachypithecus francoisi; assembly: GCF_009764315.1. Lineage (NCBI taxonomy): Eukaryota > Metazoa > Chordata > Mammalia > Primates > Cercopithecidae > Trachypithecus > Trachypithecus francoisi. The sequence goes on along the minus strand of NW_022681468.1, from coordinate 31,246,437 downwards.
CTTTCTCTTTCCTTGACAGTACGCGCTATGCCAGACGCTGTCACCTGCTGGCCTCTTCATCCCTGTCCACAAAACATGGGCAGCCAATGCTCTTTCTCACCCCTCTGAGCCAGAGAAAGAGAAAGAGCCTGTCTTTTCTCTGCTCCTGTACACTTGACAACCTCAAGGTCTGAGCAGTATTCACACCCAGAGAAAAACTTTCTGCACAAATGGTAACAATAGCCCGAGGCTGAAATTCAAGCTCATAGACCCAGATTCCACACATAATGGACATGGCTGGAATGAGCTTATAATCACCCCGAGGGGTGGTTGAGGAAGTCACGGACAAGGCAGGAAGGATCAGAGGCCTGGAAACAAGCAAATGCGCTACTGATCTTTAGGGAAGGATGAGTGAATGTTTCTGGAAATTGCCATCTGGTGGGCCGGACACTAATTCTTAGAAAATTAATGGAACAGATGTTAGGAAAACAAATGTGTGAATGCTATCTAATGAAGCCCTGATTAATAATTGGCTTTGAAGGAACAGATACTGCCAATGATTCCCTAAACCATTTCAGATAGAACCAAGGAGAGAAGTCAGTGATAGCTAAGTAATGTGTAAGTTTACAAGTTTGTAATACTCTGAATGTGGATAAGCTACTTGCATTGGCAACCCTATCAAGGACAACAGAGCTGGGTCTTGAAGGAGCTGTTATCGATACGGCTTCAGTTACAATAGTACCTCCTGGCAGGATCGCTTGAGCTTGGGAGGTCCAGGCTGCAGTGAGCCGTGATTGTGCTACTGCACTCCAGCCTGGGCAACAGAAGGAGATTATGTTTCAAAAAAATAATGATAATAAAGTAAATAAATAACACACCACCAGTGACTACAAGAGGAATAAAGTCAGTGCAACATGAACCTTGCTGTAAAAAGAAGGGAGACGGGGCAGGGCACAGTGGCTCACACCTGTAGTCCCAGCACTCTGGGAGGCCGAGGTGGGTGGATCACAACGTCAGGAGTTCGAGACCAGCCTGACCAACATGGTAAACCCTGTCGCTACTAAAAATATGAAAATTAGCCAGGTGTGGTGATGTGCGCCTGTAATCCCAGCTACTCAGGAGGCTGAGGCAGGAGAATCGCTTGAACCCAGGAGGCAGAGGTTGCAATGAGCTGAGATTGCGCCACTGCACTCCAACCTGGGTGACAGAGGGAGACTCCATCTCAAAAAAAAAAAAAAAGAAAGGAGATGGAAAATGGCACTTGCTGGTGAGGACGGTCACAGTGGGTCAAGGCAGTGGGAAGCCAGGAGATGGAGAAAGTTATGAGCTAGGAGAGTTCTCAGGACACCCTAGTGGCTGTCCTCTTTGGTTTCTTCCAGCCTAATCTGCTCCCCAAGATGAACTCCTCCTGAGGAGAATTTTAAGGTTTCAAAAAAGAGGTGGGAAAGGTCATTTTCTATTACTGGGATGTATAGCTTTCCAATGAGTTAGAAGGTACATTAGGAGTCATGTAGTGCAACCCTCTTCAGAGGGAGAAATGGCTGTCCAGAGGGTCTTGGCCACAGTCACTCAGAAGTTAGCTGACACAAGCAATTTGATGCTAGCAAGCAAAGCCTGGACATAATTGCTAGTGATTAAAAAAGAATTGGCACCGGGGCAACATGGTGAAACCCTGTCTCTACTAAAAATATAAAAATTAGCCAGGCATGATGGTGCATGTTTGTAATCCTAGCTACTCAGGAGGCTGAGGCAGGAGAATCGCTTGAACCTGGGAGGTCGAGGTTGCAGTGAGCTGAGATTGCGTCACTGCACTCCAGCCTGGGCGACAGAGTGAGACTCCGTGTCAAAAAAAACGAATTGGCAGCCAGGCACGGTGGCTCATGCCTGTAATCCCAGCCAGCACCTTGGGAGGCTGAGGTGGGCGGATTGCTTGGGCTCAGGTGTTCGAGACCAGCCTGGCCAACATGGTGAAACCCCATCTTTATAAAAAATACAAAAATTAGCTGGGCGTGTTGGCACACGTCCGTTATTTCAGCTACTCGGGAGGCTGAGGTGGGAGGATCACTTGAGCCCAGGAGTTCAAGATCAGCTTAGACAACATAGGGAGGACCTATCCCTATTATTTAAAATTAAAAATTTTAAAGGCTGGGAACAGTGGCTCATGCCTGTAATCCCAGCACTTTGGGAGGCCGAGGCAGGTGGATCACTGGAGGTCAGGAGTTCGAGAGCAACCTGGTCAACATGGCGAAACTCTGACTCTACTCCAAATACAAAAATTAGCGGGGCATGGTGGTGGGCACCTGTAACCCCACCTACTCGGGAGGCTGAGGCACGAGAATTGCTTGAACCCAGAAGGCAGAAGCTACAGTAGCTACAGTGAGCCGAGATTGCACCAGTGCACTCCAGTCTGGGTGACAAGAGTGAGACTCTGTCAAAAAAATTAAAATTAAAATTAATTTTAAAAAAGAATTGCCTGGGAGATCAAAGAAAATGTAAATACAATCTTCTTGACAATCAAATTCACTGAATAATGATGCTTTAAGTAATCTGTGGAATGAATCATAGTGTAAATAAATAAGCAAAATGTAATAGCACCATCTTATGTTTTCTCGAGTTTTTATTACTTCATGTGACCTTCTAACAACCCTTGAGAAGGAAAACATGTAAAATTTATCACTTGACAAATGAGAAAAATGAACCTCAAAAAGTTAAATGGCTTTCCCAAGGTCATATAACTAGAAGGTGGCGGAGATGGGGTTTGAACCCAGGTCTTCTGAACACACCTCATTTATTGAAGCAGAGACTCTGGAAGCTAGGAGGGATCTGGGCGATCATCTAGTGAAGATGGTTTCATCGACAAAATATGGCAAGATTCCACTAAATGGGCCTAGAACGTCAACCTATGCCTCAGATAATGACCCACTGCAAACCAGTTTGTGGTTTTTAAGCCATGCCTCTGCAGAACACTAGCATTATTGAGAACTGGACTAGGGGGTCCCACTATTACAAATTAAATCTTGAGCAACTTTTTCCATCGCACAGGAAAATGTATATTGGTGAATGCCATTTTCTCTATCTTGTTTTACGGGGCAAAACATAAGCAAAGAATATTCATGTAGAGTATGCATGGAAAAACCAGGAAATAGCTGACCATGTTTAGTTAACTGCCTTTTAAAATGTGTTCGGACACCTGGGGCTGCTAGGTGTGCCTTTGCTTGTATATATCATTTTTTGCTGGTTCCAGTGAAGGGACTGTATTTATCAGTGTGGCTGTACTTCTCTACCCTGGCTGCACGTTAGAATCACCTGGAAAGCTTTAAAAACAAACGATGCCTGGACCCATTCCCCAGCAGTTCTGACTACACTGGAGTGAGTGCGGTCCACAACATATTTTTTTAAGATCTCCAGATGATTCCAGTGTGCAGCCAGGGTTGAGAACCACAGATTATAATGTGCTGCAAAGGGCACCATAGCTTCCAGATGTTCTGGAAGTTTGAGAAACCACTGCTTTAATGGTGTGTGTGAGCTTTCTATTGATTAACCTTTAAATAAATTAGACGTGTTGCTTTGCTGATGGAACACCTTTAAAAATTTTTAGTTAGAAGCCCATAAACATTTTAAGCCCACGTTAAAAATTGGAATACTTCACAGAAAGATCCAGATTTTCTTCTCTTCTGGGACATGGGAAGAACTAATCAAGCTGGACCCACAGTCCTCAATGCAAGACCCAGCAAGAGCTGAGGCTGGCTGCTGCTTTGGCTGGGCACGTGGGCTCCAGGTCCTCTCCCTCTCCCTGTCTCACACACCTTACTTTCTTCCTGACCCCAAGACCAAGTGTCCTGGTGCAGCTGATCACTACACCGTGGCTTTTCTTCCAGATCATTTGCGTTTCCTGCTGGGTTTCTGTAGGCACTTGTGTTTGCCATCCCTCTAAGAAAAGGTTTTGCCCTAGTTCCCTGAGTCTTAAGCTTCAGTGTGCTTAAGAATCCATAAGGAGCTTGTCGAAAATACAGATTCCCCAAGACTCCACCCCTCAAGATTCTGATTCTGTAAGGGTGGGTAGGACCAGGGAATCTACATTTACCTCCAGCTTCCTCTGGACCACACTTGGAGAAGTGCTGACCCCTACTGTGCAGAGGGCGTTGGTCCTTGGAGCAAATGATTTTCAGCATAATTCTCAGAATAAACAAAATCTACACTTAGCAGCCAGAGAAGAAAGACTAAAATATCGAGTTTTCTCTTTGCTGAGAAACTCCGGATTTGCCGGTTGTCTTAGCGCTGCCCTTGGCTGAAAACAACAAGTCTCTGAACAGACACAGATAATTACAAGCCAGAAGATAAAACAACACCTACATTGGTGATATCTTTGTAAGAGGGATGGCAACAGAAGTAAAAAAGCTGTGCCCTTTCCCATCACGTGGGGTCGGAGAAACTCTCTACTCCCTCCCCACAGTAAAATCCTGGAGAATTAGAGAAGGGATTACAGAGTCTTGCCCATAGTCCCCAGTAGGGGCTGTGCTGATTCATCCCAGATGGAATTATAAAATTCTTTCAGCTGAAAAGGAGTTTGGAAATCATCTCTGACTTTACAGCTGGGGAAACTGAGGCTCAGAGAGGTCACTTTTATGTAGCTGCAGTTGCTTAACCTGCTTGAGACTTCTTCATTAAATAAAGAAAACTCTTTCATTAAATTAGGGAGAACATTTGTGGCAGTATGAATCTCCCAGGCAAAAAAAAAAAAAAAATTGCAGAGCTAAGAAAGAACAAATCTGGTTATCTTTATGCAATCTGCCACCTGGGTTACTAAGATAGTAACTCCTGACCTCTCCTGCTTGGTCCAACATGTGATTCATTTATGTTACAAATCAAAGTTCTACTGAACCCTAAAGGTTAAAGGTAGCACTTACAATGTGTATTTTACGTATCCATGAGTGCTTAACTACATGTGTCGTGCAGGCAGAATGTCTAGGTTAGGGTGCCGACTCTTTTTGGACAAATTACTTAAGCGATTCAGGTCTCAGTTTCTTTATCCATAAAACAGGGAGATAAATTTGTTTAGGAAAAGGCCTTCCTCTCTGCTCTCACCTTGGTGCCCTTTCTCCTGCACCACTAAAAAGTATTTCCTCTTTCATTTTCCTCTCCAGGAACCTCCGTCTCCTTGCCCTGGCTCCTACTGTCACTTTCCTTCGAATGCATGTTCACTGGGTCAGGGAGGTGGCCAGAAGTGAGGAAATATGGAAGAGAACATGATCTCATGACCTCCCCGCAGAGGATCTGGCATCGAGACCCTGCTGTGCCCCACCACAGACCTGGTGTCACCTCTGTCTGCCCTCATGAGTTAAGGACAGGCTTCCTTTCCCCCACCCCCCGCCCCGCCGCCTCGCAAGCCCCTGATGATGGCTCTCTGCTCCTGCTTAGCACCTGCCCACTGCCTTCTTTATAATTAGTGTGCCTTGTGTGTCTGCCTCTCTGGGGTGGGCTCAGCACCTGACCAGCTGCAGGGCGGGCCCAGGTCTGTCTGCTCAGCCTCCAAGTCACCTCCAACAGCTGCAGAGTCTGCCTGCTTCCGGTTTGCACCTGTGAGCCTCATAGCATTGCGTGTTGGCTCCTCCCCAGCATCCTGAACAGCATCCTGCTCGCTGTGCTGGGTTGCCCCAGGCCAGACTATTGCTCCATAGCCCCACAGCCACTCCCATCTGCTGCAGGTCTTGGTACTGCAGCCTGGAAGCTGCCCAGCATCTGTGGGGCCCTGCCTGGGATTTTCCCAAGGCCATCTGCTATTTGTGCCTTGAGTCTGCACAAAATCAATGTCCACTTGCACCCGCGTGGCCTTGCCTCCACGTGGCTCATTCATTCTCAGCTCAGGATTCCAGGCTGGGGGGGGGGTCCTCGTGACTCAGGATCCCTCCTCCCTTGGACTCCTCCTGCTGACCCAGCCCATGAAGGTCTGAGTCCTGCCCTCTTTCCCTGGACTCTCCTCATGCCTCTCCTGTCGGCCTCAGATTTCGACCTTCCTCTGATGCTTGTGGTCACTATCTCCTGTGTTGGTGGGTTCCCAGGGAGTTGGAGCCTTGGCTATCCAGCTGCCAGGTGCCTCTGGGAACTGTGGGCCTCTGAGTCAGCCCCACCCAGAGACCCTGGGCAAGGAGCACTAGCTCTGCCTCGGCCTCCAGCCACCGCCCCCACACGGCAGCCACATCCTAAAGAAAGGCGCTCCAGGCAGCCACAGGAAGCCGGAGCGGGAACCCCTCGCCAGTAACCACAGGCTCCTCTGCTTGGCGTGGAGCCGTGAACAGGGCCTTTGCATCTCCAGCCAGAGCTGGTCCACCCATTGGTACCCACTCCTGTTACTTCTCTCCAGCCAGGTTCCTTTCACCCCTTGCTGTGTGCTCTGCTGACCACCCTCCCCTGCCTGCCAATTCCATCCCACACCCTCCACCCCTCTCCCAGGTGGGCCTGGGCTGAGGTAGTCAGGGCGGCGAGGACACCTGCTGGTAGGAAAAGCAAACAGAGCTGCTCCCGTAGTCTATGGCCCACGAGTGGCTCACATTCCTCTTTCCTGGGCTGTCAGTTTCTCAACATCTGCCAAATTTCTCTCTCTTGTATTGAGGTTTTTAAAATCCCCTTCAGTAAACACAGATGACTTCCACACGTGTACAAACACACACAGACATCTCACCCAGAAGCCGCCCGGCTCCTCCGTGCAGACGGAGCCTCCTGGGACAGCAGGCTCCCAGACATATCCCCCCCACACCGTGCACCCACTGCCACCCCTCCACCCGCTCTCCCGTGACACGCAGACACAAAGGGCGCCAGCCTCCCTACGCATCCAGAGCCAAAACCCGCTCTCCCCGTGCCCACTGGCCTGGAGGGCGCCCATTTTGAGCACATGAGGTCTGTCTATGCACAAGACTGCATGTCGCCCTAAAGTACACGGCCCTGGGAGCATTCGTGCATACCCTCTCCCCTCCACACACACAGCTCACGTGGGTCTTGTGGGTCACGTGGGTGGGGTAGACCAAAGGGCCCAGGCAGCAAGAAGCTGTCTCTTGCCTGGGCTTCAAAAAGCTTGACAGACATTAATTTGGGGCAGGTACTCTTCTTCCCAACAACTGGAAAAACTGAGACGGAGACGTGTCACAATGAGTTGTGAAAAGCAGGGAGAAGACCGAGGTCTCCACACTGAGAACTGTAAGGGCTCCTGACAGAGCCGGCCTTCCCCTTTATGGCACCCAGATGCTTACAGTTACTGATACGATCGCATGTGCAAGAATACATATGTTTCCCTGGACAGCACAATGTAATTCCAAATTAAAATCAGTCAAGGATGTGATGTGAGTTCAGCAAGCCGCTCAGCTCCAGAGCTCCTGGCCTCCCAGAAGCACCGGCTCTTAACAGAATGGCTCTATGTCCTTCCCCACCCACCTCCCCAGCCCCAACGGAGGAGCATCGCACCTCCTGAGCCTTGGAGCTGGTGAATCCTGGGGCACCCTGCTGTGTGGCCAGCACTAGGCCCCCCTCTGCAGAGCTCCCAGCTTCAGTTCAGACCCTCCAGAGCAGACACCCCAGCAAGAATTTGGACTTACTGTGCTCCGCCAGCCCCTGGATCATGTCGAATTTATGGATTTCTTTGGCATAGTATTCCGACTCGGTGTTTTCCTGGGTGCAGCCTTCCTCCCTCTCCCCATGCATCTCTTCCAGCAGCTCCCGGGTGCTGTTGTAAAGGGCCAGGACCTGATAGGGGACGTGGGTCATCACCGTTGGCTCAGGGGGGCTGGTGAGCCTGAGCTTGCTCAAGATCTGTCCCCTAATGGCTTCCACCCTCTTCTTCTTGATGTGGCCGAAGTCCAAGGTGGTGCAAGTGGACAGAGAGAGGCTGACCGAGGCAAAGTTCAGCAGTGCCAGGACCACCAGAGCCCTTTGCAAGTGCATCTTCATGTGTGAGCTGGGAAGAGGAGCCAGGGGGATGGCGAGGCCTGGAGAGGAAGAGACCCCAGCAGACGTGCAGAAGGAGGGAGGAAAACCAGGCGGCCTCCCCAGATCCCAAAGACTGAGGCTTGGCAAGAAGGTGCATGAACTCACTGCACTGCGAGAGCTTCAGGACTTCCAGGAAGCGCTGGCAACCCTGAGGACGAAGAAGCGGACTGTGTGCCTTGTAGCGCTGGGATTCTTGTCCATGTGTCTAAACAGGTTTTGCTGGGCTCTGACTCCCAGCAGGCCAGGTGGAGGGCAAGCAGAGGGCTGGGAGGGGTGGCAAGGCAGCTGGGAGTGGGAAGGGAGCTGGAGTTTTTCCTTAGGTAAAAATAAATAGAGCGGATATCTGATATTGCCAAACGCTGCTTGGCGATGGGGAGAAAGTGGGTATTTTAAAGAAGGAGCAGAAGGACCATGGCTGGGTCCCAAAATCAAAATCCTTGCCTTGCCTTGAAGGAAAATAAGAAAAGAGAATGGAAAAGAAAAGGGGGGGAAAAAGGTAAAAAAAAAAAAAAAAAAAAAGTCAGATCACCAGTGAGTAGGTGGGGAGAGGCAGGGCCGGGCAGTTGCTGGCCCAGCTAAAGGTGGGGGCAGTACAGGACACACTTGTCTCTCAGGCACTCCATTCATGCTTTCTCTTTTGTTTACACTTCCTCGGGGGCTTTCTAAATGACTTTGTTCACGCTGCCTCTCGTCTTCATTGGCTGGGGTGTGGGGTTATGTGCATTGGAAGGCAGGGAGGCAGGCCTCTGAGCGCAGCAGCCTCAATCATCCACTCAGACGCCCAGGGTCACCAGCACCTCGGCTTGTCTTCTGCCTCGGCCATTGCTTCTGTCCCCTGCTTCTCTTTAAAAAATAAAAAGGAGAAAAATAAAATAAAATAGAAGCCAGTTCACGGCACGCCTGCTCCGGAAAGCTGTTATTCCTTCTCTCGCACGCCTCTTCCCCTGTCTCTGCCTCTCTCGCTCATTCCCTTGGACTTGACTCTCTGCTTCCCTCCCTTTCTCTCTCTCCCTCTCCCTCTCGCTCCTCTCCCTCTCTCACACACACACATGCACACACACTGCTTTCTCTATTTCTCTCTGCTGAAATTTTATACCTCCCTCCCATGACGTCTCTGGCCTGGGGTGGGGGAGGGAGGGACCAGCGCACGCAGCCTCTTTTGCTGCACGATGTTAATGTTTTAAACAGGCACAGGAAAAGCCGAGCCCATTTGAAAAATACGTTGCGAGTCCTCTCGTTCGACGTGGTAGCTGAACTTTTTTTCCCCTCTTGGAATCACTCCTGCTACACGTTGGCTGTTTTTCTGGAAAGTTACTCCGATGAGCCCCCTCCCTCCATTTCCCCCAGCCCCGGCGCCCTCTCGCCAGCTGTTAGTCCGCGCCGTCCGCGGCCCGCGTCTACTCTCCCTCCTGGTCCCCCGGTCCCGGGGTCGCCCCCTGGCCAGGCCCGACCCAGGGCAGGGTCCGCAGAGGGCGCGGGACCCGGTAGGGGCGGCCGTGCCAGCCTCGTGGAGGGGACTCCCGGCCTGCGAGCCAGGTCGGAGGGTCAGCGTCCGCTCCGCGGCGATCCTGGCCGGATTCTTCATTGACAAGATCGGAGTCGGGAGGCGGGCAGAAGCCTGGAGATGCTCCAGGGGCAGTGAAAAATGGTGGCGTTTTCCGGAAGATCGAGGGTGCCCTCTGGCGAGGCGAGGCCGCCAGTGAAGGAGCTCGGCTCGTCGGGAGCCGGGGAGGCTCGGGGCCTGGGGCTGGGGGGGTTGGGGGGCTCGGGGGCGGGAGAAGGGGCTGCAGTAGAGAGCGAGAAAAACAAGACCCGGTCCCCGACGAATCGCCTCCCTCTCGATCCCACGTGCGCTCGTGCGCACCTCTCCCTCCCCAGCCGCTGCTCCGGAGCCGCTCTCGCAGAAATGTCATCCAGATGTTCAGCCTCCCTCCCCGCCGAGGGCTCCGCAGGGAGCTGCGCCAGCGAGCGCGAAGTCAGCAGTTGGCCCGAGCCCATTTCCCAGATGGGTGAGGGGAAGTCGGCTCTCTGCTTTCGCTCCTCTTCTCGGCCCGAACCTCTAGGCCTTTTCCCACGAGCAGCCGAGGGAGGGTAGGGCACGTGGCTCCCCGTACCCCGCAACACAGGACTTGCATCCGAACTGAACTTTCCTGAGAGTGAGTGCCGCTCCCACCCCATCTCACTCCAGCCTTACTGGACCCTTTCTGAGAGGTCTGATTTCCAGGCCACCAACTGAAGGGTCTGTTCACTGTATCCCAGCACAGCGGTGGGTCACTTTACGGATGAGGATACTGAGCCATAGAGATTTTTTGTTCTTTTTAAGCTCACGCTGCTTGTGAGCGCTGGAGGCGATGTTTTACACAGGCTGTCTAGTTTGGGTAGGCATTATTTTCATTTGCATAACCAATGAGGAAACCTAGGGGTAGAAACTTCAAAAGTAACTTGCCCAAGGTCACATAGTTATTAGGTGTCAGCTGTTGAGATTTGGACCCAGGACATTGCCAGAGTCTGTGGACTTAATTACTATGCTATACTGCCTCTGAAATTTCACAAAAAGTTTAATGTTTACTGTACACTAGGCACTGTTCTAGTCTCTGTGAATAATATCAGTGAACAAAACAAAACTCTTGCCCTCATGGGAATTTTATTTTAGAGGCAGGGGTGGGGCAGTGGAGGAGGCAATAAACTAAATAAATATGTAAATGATGTAGTACGGTAAAAAGTGCTGGGCCAGGTGCAGTGGCTCACGCCTATAATCCCAGCATTTGGGGAGGCCCATGCGGGAGGATTGCTTGAGCTCAGGAATTCGAGACCAGCCCCAGCAACACTGCGAAACCCAGTCTCTACAAAAAATAGAAAAATTAGCCCCGCATGTTGGCGCAGGCATCTACTTGGGAGGCTGAGGCAGAAGAATCACTTGAGCCAGGGAGGCAGAGTTTGCAGGGGGCCAAGATTGCACCACTGCACTCTAGCCTGGGCTACAGAGCAAGACTGTGTCTCAAACAAACAAACAAACAAACAAACGTGGTATGGCAGAAAGTCAAGCAGAGAAGGAGGATGGGGAGTGCCTAGGTTGGGGATGTTGCAGTTTAAAATAGGGTGATAAGGAAAGGCCTTTGAGCAGACAGTTGCAAGATAGAAAGGAAAATTATTACAGTTTTACTTTTTTGGACTCCCCCTCTACCAAATCAGAGTCTCCAGAGATGGGGCCCTGGCATCTCTGTTTCTTGACAAACCTCACACGTGATTCAGGTGCTCAGCAAAGTCTGGAAGCCACTACTGCAGGGTACCTCTCTGCCCAGAGTGAGGACCATTTGCCTTCTGTTTTCAGCAAGTTGGGGAAGAAGTGGGGGTGAAGGTCTGGAAACTGACTATAAGGTGACGGTGGTATGCTGTGAGCTTACAAGAAATAGAAAAATCCAAAGATTAATCCCTTCTTCCTCATCTGGTGCCAAAGCAGAAGGGAACAAGGGATTCATTGGAGCCTATATTTCATCTGTCTTGGATTTTTGGCAATGAATGTTTCTTCAGATTAAAATCTAACAAAGTATTCTCACTGAGAAGCAGGTTAACAAAGGATCTTAGAGATAATCTCTAAAGTAATTTCAAGGCAGGAAACTGATATCCGAAAAGGGCTCTGCTCTGGCTACACAGGTAGTTATCAGCAGAGCTAAGATGAGAACCCAGCTCTTCTGACCTCCAGGCCAGCGCTCCTGCTGTCACAGGCATGCTAACGCGCAGTCCTATCCAGTAACGTGTGATTGAACTGAGTAATGTACTGGGTATTTAAGAAATACTTGCAATCTGGTTTTAGGAGTGCTACTCCCACTTCCAAATTCTTACTTTTAAACTGTAGCCATGCAGACATTCCCCTCAACATAATACTGGGAATGTTGTTTGCTTTCAGGGCCATCAGCCCATCTCCTGTGGCTCTCAGCCAACCAGTGCCAGGGACCTGGCCAGTGATATTGACTTGGAGATCTCATGTGAAGAGTCAATGAAGATGCAACTTAACTGCCCCATTAGGCTGGGAATTTGTGGCACCTCTCCCTCTGCCAGTCTAGGAGAATGGCTGGCACCCAGTAGTATGTGCTGGAGATAAATACTCCAGTAATGTCTGGTGTCAGGAGGGCATCTGGTTCTGCTGCTTGGCACTTAGGTGATTTTCCTCAAGCCCCTTCTTTGTACCTCAGTGTCCTTTATTGTTGTGTTAGAGATACTACTGCTACTCACTTTGTGGGATTGTTGGGATTTAATGAGATATTGAATGTTTGTACTTTGGAAAGTTATTACTACTCAGCTATTTCATGTGTTGATTCAGCCTCTCTGTAAACCTCTTGAAGGCAGAGATTATGTATATTGCACTTTCCTTAATTCATGGTAAACCATTGATTACACCTGACTCCCTGTGAGCCTGTTTTCTCATCTGTCAAATGGAAACAATACCACTTACCTTGCTTCCCACACAAGGTTGTTATGCCCCTCACGTTAAGCCAATAACTGTGACGGCCTTCTGTACATTGCAAAGAGCTATACAAGTGGGAGGCATCAGTATAATTATTATTAGCAGTAGTAGTGCTTTGCACTTAATATATTGATGTATCTAAACAGCTACAAATGCAGACAGTTCCTAACGACCAAATTATTTTACCGTCTCGCAGGAGCAGCCTTGGTGAGTTTTAATAACCGGAGGTTGCTTCCGGATGTGAAGCAAGGCAGGTTTAAGAAAGATTCGGTAGTTTGGAGGATGGCATACAGAATCCAGGAACGATGATGCTGCGGACCCTTTAAAAATTGGGATGGAGGGGCGGGGCTGTTAGCAGGGACGCGGCTGGACCAGTCGGTTTCCAGGAAGTGACGTCAGGCGGCAGCGGAGATGGAGGATTTGCTGGACTTGGACGAGGAGCTGCGCTACAGCTTGGCTACCTCCGTGAGGACCAATGCGGGGGCCTTGTGGGCCAGGATTTGGCGGGTGGGGAGGAGCGTCCCCGCCGGCCCCAGCTGCTCTGTGGCGACTCAGGGCGGCAGGCCTCGAGCCGCGCCTGGTGAGGCCCAGGAGGAGGCAGCCTCACCTCCCCGCCCCGGGGTCACTGTGGGCTCCGCCGCTGCTGGCCTGGGGTTTGCTTTCTTTAAAATCCTCAAAAAGTAGAAAACACCCTGTCCCCGCCGGCCTCTAGGGCCGTGGGAAATTTCCGAGCCTTTCTCCGTTTTTTAGAGCCCCGAGTGCGAACTTCCCCAGAACAGGTCGATCACAGGGTGATGGGGGGCCCCGGCCGGGGTCGCACTCTCTCCCATCCTCGAGTTTTTCCTTTGGGACACCTCATCCCAGAAGTTCCTGCAAAAGCCGCACTGTTTTATGCATGGAAGGGAGGCAGGCAGAGACGGCCTTTCTTCCCCGTAATCCGCGCGGGGAGGTGGGAGTTACCTCAGTTACCTCAGTAGTTAAGGAAACCAAGATTTGTAACCGATTTGTAACGTGAGGGAGTGATTAGGTGCTCAGACACTGAGGCCACATGGAGCATAGAGCTGTTGCCTGGGTTCAAAAAACACCTAAAAAACGATTTAACCTTTCCGAGCCTTAGTTTTCTTATGCATAGAATGGAGGTGTTACAGTGAAAAGGAAATGGAACAATACATGGGAAGCGTGTAACTCAGTGCTTGGCATATGTTATCACAGAAGAGGTCAGAAGAGGTTAGCTACTGCTGCCTCTGAGGCTGTGGTTTGCCCAGCGTTATAGTAAGTAAATAATGCAGCTTGATTCAAGACCCAAGTTCAGTGTTTATCTTCCTTCTTTGTAACCCCCATCAGGCCTTTTTATCTTTAAGATTGATTAGGATCGCTCTTACTAAAAGATTGGGCCCCAGGGCAAGTCTTTAGTTTCTGCTGTGAAATCTCTTAAGTGTTTTGAAGGTCACCAGGCCTTGCTGATACGTGAATGTTTTTTAGTACCTGGGGATGTGAATGTAGTTATTCATTCATTCAACAAATATTTATTGAGCCCCTACTGTGTATCAGGCAGTGTCCTAGGTGTTGGAGGTACAGCAATGAATAAGGAAAGTTCCTGCCCTCATATGATTATGTTGCCATGGGAGAAAATGGCCAATAAATAGACTACATTTAACATACACAAAAATCAGGTAGTAAAGAAGTTTTTCTACCCTGTGCATCTATACAGGGTCTTCAAAAAGTTTAAAACCTTGAAATACTTAAAAATTATTAGAGAAACCACGTGTGATCAGCATTTAGAGACAAGATGATTGAATTTTTGTTTTAGCACAACCACTATATGCAGGATGCTGTATTCAGATAATGCTATGAAAAATGGAAAAGGGCAACCATGGTGAAGGGATGGAATTGTCTGCCTTGAGAAGAAAATAAGCTGCTTATTTTCAGAACGATTGTTTCCATCATCCTTGAAACCTAAATGACACTACAATTTGAAGTGTCAACACTGCCCAAGAGTTTTTACGAGCTCTCCTGTAACCCCTGTCAATTTAGTGGTGCAGTCCTTAGAACATCTTAAAACAAGTTTCAGCAGGATATAGTGGAAAGCACCCAGGAAACCCAGGATCTGAAATCAGAAGGCTTTGCTCCTAGGTTTATGTCAGTCACTTTATCACCTTCCTAGGCCTCAGTTTCCTCCTTTGTAAAATGACATCGGTCTCAGTTCCTGTCCATTATTGTGAGAATCGAAGCCACACTAAATGAGATCTAAAAATGCTTATATTAATGTGTGTTTTTTAAACAAAGTAAAGCAAAAGTATAAATATTTCAGTACCCAAGAATCTGACTAAATAGTTTTGTTTATGTGCTGGGAAGCCTTGGAGGCACAGAGTCTCCACTGGGGGGCCTTGGGAAACACCTGCAAATGGTTCATCTGATGGCCAGGAATATTGAAGTGCTCTGGTTTCCAAAGATAATGTCTCAAAATTCTTGTACTAGATTTCCTTTAATGTCTGTAAAGGCAAACCCAGTTACTGTATATATCAGAGCAAATGCTAACTGTTTTCCAGTTGCCATGGAATTTAGGAATTCTTTCCAAAAGCCTGTTTGATAATGATTTTCATGCCAAGCTGCAGATTTGAAATTAAGCCTTTCTGAAATCCTGCGTAGGAACATGGGAGCCTTTACCACCTTCTTATCTGACCTGTGGCATAAGGTCTCTGCCCATCCTAGAGGAATTTGTAACTGCATTTCTTTGGGTAGAAAATAGAATTTTCTTTTGCCATCTCTATAGCTGTTAAAGAAAACCTTATCCAGCCTGGGCAACACAGGGAGACCCCATCTCTACAAAAAAAAAAAAAGTAAAATAAAGTATCCAGATGTGGTGGTGTATACCTGTGGTCCCAGCTACTCAGGAGGGCAAGGTAGGAGGATCACTTGAGCCTGGAAGGTAGAGGCTGCAGTGATCACTCCAGCCTGGGCAACAGAGTGAGAAATTAACCCTTAGTTTCCTATTTTCCTATCAAATAGAACTGACCTAAGGTGCTTGTTTTAAGGGGTTTAGAGGGTTTTCTAGAAACATGCCCAGGTAACTCAAATCCTATTCTCCACCACATCATCATACATCCAGTCCTTGCTTACCTTCCCAGGATTATGGTTTTTTTTGTTTGTTTATTTGTTTTTTTGAGATCGAGTCTTGCTCTGTCACCCAGGCTGGAGTTCAGTGGCACAATTTTGACTCACTGCAACTTCCACCTCCCAGGTTCAAGCGATTCTCCTGCCTCAGCTTCCCGAGTAGCTGGGACTACAGGCGCCTGCCACAATGTCAGGCTAATCTTTTGTGTTTTTAGTAGAGACGGGGTTTCACCGTGTTAACCAGGCTGGTCTCGATCTCCTGACCTTGTGATCCACCCGCTTCGGCGTCCCAAAGTGCTGGGATTACAGGCGTGAGCCACCGCGCCCGGCTGGATTGTCATCTCTGTAGTGGCCGAATGACATTTGGGTCAACAGTGCCTTCTGTCTCTCCTTACAGAAGGCCAAGGTGGGTCGCCGAGCTCAACGGGAGTCAGCGCAGGCTGAGAATCACCTCAATGGCAAGAATTCCTCTTTGACTCTGACTGGAGAGGTGGGTGCTAAAAAAAAATCTGAAGAAAAGCTGTTTAAGAGTTAGTGATTCCTTAATGACCAAAGATTTGGTATTCCATATTTCTTCTCTTGAATGCCAACCCTTTCTCCTGTCTTGATTTGGGAATTCCCTTCCATGGCATTTGTCTTGTAGCAAGAAATGAAAGAAGAACTTTTTTTCCTTGATGCCAGACTAGTTTCTGCGCATTGCCTTATATTCTTTTTTTTTTTTTTTTTTTTTTTTTTGAGGCGGAGTCTCACTCTATCGCCCGTACTGGAGTGCAGTGGCCAGATCTCAGCTCACTGCAAGCTCCGCCTCCCGGGTTTACGCCATTCTCCTGCCTCAGCCTCCCGAGTAGCTGGGACTACAGGCGCCCGCCACCTCGCCCGGCTAGTTTTTGTATTTTTAGTAGAGACGGGGTTTCACCATGTTAGCCAGGATGGTCTCGATCTCCTGACCTCGTGATCCGCCCGTCTCGGCCTCCCAAAGTGCTGGGATTACAGGCTTGAGCCACCGCGCCCGGCCTATATTCTTAATGTAGAACTTTTTATGTTAGCTGAAGCAAGGGACTGGGAAGTTCCAAAATCCAGTAGGATTCCAGATTTTCATTTCTGCTGAATCCCAGTGAGGCAGACTGGTGACGTAAGGTTGGATTACACAATTAGACATTTGCTCTCGGTGGTGACCTGAGCTTTCTACAGTCTTCCGACAGGAAGCAGATCATTTACTGGCCTTACTTTCCTGGAAACTTTTCTGAGTAGCCTGGAATTATGGGAAGTGATCCAGTTTCTTTGTGGAGGGTGGGTAATTCTGATGAGCAATCCTTGATACTGCCAGGGCACTACTTTTGGCAGCGTACTCAGAGCCCCTTTTTACCTTCCCCTGTCCATTTGAAAAAACTTTGCAAAAGTCAGCCTCAGGGTCATCCTCTGCCAGAAGTTAGCTCTTCTCTAACCTCTCCAGGCTGACTTAGCAGTCCTTCCTCTCACTTGCCATACTACCTATTGTAGAACATACCCCATTATATGTGAATTGTCTTTTTACATATCTGTCTCCGTCACTGGACAGTGAGTTCCCAGACAGCAGGAAACCTAGCTTCTAGCTTGCTGGCCCGTAGTAGGTTTGCAACAGATGAAGGAACCCATGCTCAGAAGCCTAATGGGTCAGGCAGGTGCATGAGCAAAGGAGCCGGGTACCTGACATGGACACACGTCACTTACATATCACATAGGTAGAACTCTTCTTCATTTTCATAGGAAATGCATTCTCACCACTTTCTTAAGCTCTCTGTGTGGCCTTATCCATTTATCTTTCATTTTCTCTCTTTAGAAGGGTGGGTATGGAGAATCATTACTGTAAGATAACATCTGTGCTGGCCTAGAAAAACTAGCAGCTCACCCCTTGGCCTCATTGCCTGGAAGACACTAGGAGAGCAGGTTAGGGCAGCGGGACTGGGAACTGGAGGCCACATGCTCCCTCTAAAGGGACAGCCCCTACTTAGCCAAAGCTGGTTGATGCTGTAGAGAATATAGGCCCAATATTGCCAGATGTGATTCTTCAAGAGATGCTGGCAGTCTAAAATTTTATGTGAAAGCAACAAATTTTTAGAGGTTAGCAACTGATTAAGAAAACCTAATCACCATAGGGACTGGATATTAAATCACCACATGGGCTGGATTTGGTCCAAGGATTGTCAGTGTGTAACTGTGGGCATGGCACCTCCGTTATGATACTTATTACATTGTATTCTAATTGTTTACATGTCTGGTTCTCTCATAAGCTATGAGCATCTGGAAGGCAGAGGTTGTGTCTTATCCTCATACCCTATTATCTGTCACAGTGCCTGGCAGAACAGGCATGCAATTGTTATTGCGCAGGATGAGGTGGAGTCAAGTACATAGTGTGTGATGTACTTACACATTAGAAACTGAGTAGAAGTGTTATGGGGCCTGGGGCGGGGGGCTTGGGAGGTGCGGATAGTGGAGCATTGGAGGCACAGTTAGGAGAGGTGATATAAAGTAGGAATTTGGTGAAAGACGATGTACCAGACCCAACCCTGGATCTCAGGGAGCTTGAACTGCAGTGGTCTGTGCCTTTAAAGAGAAAATGAGGAAGCAAATGACTGAGCTGATGGAAGCCAGTTCTTGGCCTCTGGCATTTTACACTGTTCCACATGGGTCCAGGAGGATTCATTCCAACACCAGATCATTCATTCATTTACTCAACAACTATTTATTGAAGCACACAGTAAGTGCCAGGCACCATTTTGCAGGGTTGGCATATTTCAGTGAACAAAAGAGACAGGATCTCTTGCCATAATGGAATTTACATTCCCATGATCACTGGCAACCAGGAAGACTAATTAAAAGTCTACTTAAGGCCAGGCACAGTGGCTGATGCTTGTAACCCCAGCACTTTAGGAAGCCAAGGCAGGAGGATTGTTTGAACCTAGGAGTTTAAGACCAGCCTGGGCAACATAGTGAGACCTTGTCTTTGCAAAAAATTTAAAAATTAGCTGGGTATGGGTGGCATGTGCCTGTAGCCCCAGCTACATGGGGTGCTGAGGCAGGAAAATTGCTTGAACCTGGGAGGCGGAGGTTGCAGTTAGTTGAGATCTTGCCATTGCATTCCAGCCTGGGCAACAATAGTGATGTATATATAAATATACAATTGACAACAAGAGTATATATTATATATATATATAAATATTAAGAGTATGTGTGTATGTGTGTGTGTATATATATATACACACATATATTTTAAAGTCTACTTAATTGTGAAGGAGGTTATAGCCACCTATGGCAGTTAGGTGAATGAACCTGTGATGACCTGATTAGGCCTTGAAGCCTTATATGACCCCCATACCAAATCAGCTCCTGGACTGGGGTCAGTGGACCCTGCTTGCCTACCATCCACTTCCCCTTGGCTCCCAGGTGAGAATCACTGGTGTGAGAATATAACTCTGTAGTCACAGAGTGTGATGAACCCTTTCAGGGTTTCAGCCATTTAGTAATACCTACTTATTTTGAGGTTTACCTTTTTTTTAAACTCTGTGCATTAGCATTTTTCTGGGAGAACATGATGAAAAGTCATTCTGCTCTTCACCCAACTGTTGCCTCTGAAAGCAAGTTGCCAGTTAGGATTCCAGCATCTCTTTCTCCTTGGGCTAATTGAGGTTTAAACAGTGTGGGCAGCCTCCCACGGAGCCAGATGCTCACTGTGCTGTGTGGGACTTCTTGGCTGTTTCTTTCTAAAGTTAGATCCCAAGACTTGTGTGTATGCCCATTTACATTCCAATTCTATTACTTGATATATTTATTTTTGTCCTCTTGCTGACTATATTCTAGGATGAAGATATCCACGCAAACGTAAATATGGTACCTGGGAGCTGTCAGACATGCTGGAGTTATTTTAGACTTAAGGGGAAATTAGTTCAAACACATGGTTATTTTAAAGTGAGGTAGTGGAGTTGGGAGCTCTGGTGAAGGAAACAGAAAGAACACAGGGCTTCACACCAGAGGACTGGGTGCTAATTGCCTGGATTGTGAGTAAGTCCTCTAATCTCTCTAATTCTCCATTTCATTATCTGTCAGATAGTGATAGTAATACCACCAGGTTGATATGGGGGCAAGTGAGATACGCATTGAGAAGCTTTTTAATAAACTGAAAAAACTGTGCAAGCATTCATTCAATAAATTAGTGAATAAAAGTATATTGGGACAGCACTTTGCTGCTTTTATTAAAGGGTAGTGAAGAAAGAGCATGTCAGCCAGAGTCTCTTAGAACTGATTGGAAGTCTGCTCACAGGCTACTACTCAATTATCCATAGTTTGGCTAGTAGTTATCCAGAGCAGAGGGTTTTTTTTTTTTTTTTTTTTTTTTGAGGCACGGTCTTGCTCTGTCTCCCAGGCTGGAATGCAGTGGCATGATCATGGCTCACTGCACCCTGGGACTCCCGGGCTCAAGCGATCCTCCAGTCACAGTCTCCTAAGTAGCTGGGACCACAGGCATGCACCACCATGCCTGGCTGATTTTTTTTGTAGAGACAAAGTCTTGTTATGTTGCCCAGGCTGGTCTCAAACTCCTGGCCTCAATCGATCCTCTCGCCTTGGCCTCCCAACGTGCTGGGATTACAGGTGTGAGCCACCACACCGAGCCTGGAGAAAAGTTCTTTTGCTTTCTAGTTGCAGAAGGCATTTCTTACATAAAAGCACAGGCCTAGGAGTCATACCGGCCTGGGCCGAAATCCTGGCCCTGTTATACATTAGCTTCTATTATACTGAGTTAATCTTGGTAAGCCTCATTTGCCTGTTGGTGAAACAGGGATAATAATATTCCATACTTCATAGGATGGCTGGAAAGAAAAAGTGATAAAACCCTTAACTCAGTCTGACACACAAATGCTTAGTATGTTGCCAGCCTTTATTATTTCTCTAGAACTTGGGTATTCTTTTTATTCCACCTTAACCTTCTCTACTGAGGTTGAAAGCTGGTGGCCTTCAGGCTGAATTTGGTCTGTAGTCATGTTTTATTTGATCCATACAGGGTTAAGAATTTTAAAATTTGGTCTGCATTTATCAATTAGGAAACGTAATATGGAAATTCAGATTTGGGGCTTCTCTTTAAAATCAAAAGCCTTGGCACAGTGAGAATGCCGGGTTGACATTCCCACATGGCGGCAATTGGCTGGAGCTGCAGCTGCTGATAGCTGACATGCATCCATCCCTCTCCAGTTCACTGCTTAGTACGTTGATACATCTAGTCAGATTTACTCACATTAGATCTACCTGGCTCCCATTTCCATTTGAAGTTAAAACTCCTGTCTTTTAGGATAGATTGATTTTTCAAGTGGCCTCCTCTATCAACCAGTATTGAATTTGGCTGCCTACAACAGAAACAACTCCAGTACTTGAATCAAACAGGAGCAATTTTTCTTTCCCGTAGCAAAGAGTCCAGTGGCGGGCAGAGCAGAGTGGGTGCAGTCACTGGAGCATGTCCTGCATTACTCTAGCTCCTTCTAGCTTCCTGCTGTGCTATCTGGAGCTTGTGACTTTTGTTCTCATAGTTGCAAGATGGCTGGTCATTCTCCTGGAATCAGATATGCATTCTAGGTGGGAAGAGAGGGAATCATTGAAGAGTTCAAGGTGCATGCCAGTAAGAAGGATGTACCCCTTCTTATCAGGAAAACAGTAGCCAGAAACCTCACTAAGGAGACCTCTAGTTGCATTTCATTGGTCAGAACTGGATCTTACAGCCACACTCTCAGTTTCAGAGGAGTTTTTTGTGGGCACATTACCATACATAGCATCGGGGTTTCTTGGTGAGGGAGGTGAGGAGAATGGCTCTTGAGTAGGCAGTTCAGAAATGACATGTCAATTTAAAACAAATAGAAATTATAGAAAGGTCTCTTTTTTTGTAGCCCTGGGTATGAAAAGAAAGAATTATTTTAGCTTAAAAAAATCTACATTCTTCTCCAGTTTTTAATTTGGAGTTGAGTGAAAAAAATTATATGCCCTAAGTTCCAGGATATCTGATTGAGTGGCCTGTGTGAACTCTCTTCTTGATCTTTTCCTTCTGGTTGTCTCCATAACCACTTAGGACTCGGTGCCAGTAGGATGCCTGTGGTTCGGTCCAGGTAATTCAACTCTTCTTCCTGCTCTGAGAGAAGAGGAAAAGTCTTTTTATTTGCTTGGTCATTTGATACATTTCAAATCACTTAACTGTCTAATTTTAAAATTTACCTGAAAGATGAACTCTTTGTGTAATTTTACTAATTTGGAGTAGATTGGAGTTGTGTCTACTTTTTTAGGGTTGTTGTGAAGATCAAATTAGGTAATACATGTAAAGTACTTAGCACGGTATCTGGCACACAGAAACCCAAGAAGAAATGGTAAGTACTGAGAAAGCTTATGACTGTACATTTTTTGGGCGGAGGTGGGGTGCACCTGTTGCAAATCAGGCTTGGATCACTAGAAGCATGGTTCAGCTAGCAGTTCCGGTTGGAATTGTAGGTATTGAGGATTTTGCTGGAAGATAGTTCTATGATGAGTGTCTACATGTCTGTGATGTATAACTTTCTCTGGGGAGGACAGGTCTGAGAGTTAAACCAGATTTCTCTGCCTGAGCCTTGACCTTCTATTGATTCAAACGATTGTGCCCTCACAGAACTCTTTCAAGGACAGACCCAGACGCTTTCTGCCAAAAAGTTACATTCTACCGAGTTTGGGCAAAAGTAATCTTTGGCAAAACCTCTCCAGGGCTAGCTCATCTTTTGGATGAGCATTTCTTGCTGGGATCTAGATCTCTTTTTGGCTTAGCTTTTATTTTGCAGATTGTCCTTTTAATAATCATCATCGTAGCTTACACTGGAACAGTTGTTAGCTATCTGTTCATTACATGCAGTGTCCTAGTTGAGCCTTATGGTAGCTCTTGAAGTAGGTACTCTTATCATCATATTGTACATGTGAGGACATGGAGACTTTGAGAGTCTGGGTAACTTGTCAGAAGCATTCAGCTGATCTGTGACTCTAGTTGAGTCTTTCTGACTCAAGTGCCTAATCTCTCCTACCGGCTAGATGGGAAGAAGAAAGACCTGCAAGTACAGAAGAGGGTTTTGGAGAGGGCGGAGAGACTCAGGGTCATTCCCTTGGGGTCTCTTTTGGAATGGGAGTAAGTTCTCACTTGATCACCCTTATTCGTTCAGTGGTCTAGAGAAGTGTTGGAATCACAGCTGTTCCCTTTCTCTCCCCCCATCCCCTTGGTGTTCCTCCGAGGACGCAGAACTGAAAGTTAGCCAGATTCCCTCTTAGGAATCTGAGAAATGCTGCTGGGCTCATGTTCCCAAATTAGGCCAATTTCCTCATCCCCCAGCAGCCTTACTCGGCTGGAGCTCCCTTGGCACTTTGCATTACGTCTCTCGCCCTCCGCCTGTCCCCTTACTGGTCTGCCAGCCAGGCAGTTATTTTCAGCCCAATAGGGTTATCTGCTGACCCTTTTTGGTGACATTTTTCTTCTTTCTCACAAAAATAACTCTCCTGATTGGTCACATTTTCCAGCATTTTTCGTAGCCGCTCTCCAATCGGCTGGACTGAATGATGCTTCTGATAACGTTGCCGAAGAGGGATGCAGGGAATTTGATATGGAATTGTTCATAAGGAATGTGTTTTCCACACTTCATATTTATGTCATGCTTGGCGTGCTTTGCTTTTGAACTCTCCCTTGGGGTGTGCAGATGTGCATCGCTGGCCCATCCCTGGGGCCGGCCGCTGTGTGGGAGGGAATGTCATCTCAGGGTAGAGCCTGCAATTGGAAATCAGCGTCTTGAGGTTCTCCGCCAGCACTGGCTCTGGCTTTGTCAAAGGCTCTTCAAGTGCCCCAGGAAAACATGCCTTCTTGCTGGCTTCTGTGAGACCCAGAGTGCAAGTTGGTGGTCAAAGAGCACTTTAAGATTTTCCTCCTCACCTATGGGGAGGGTTAGGTGAGAAATATGTGTCAAGATATTAGCCCAGTGCACCTTAAGTCTTCTCTTGTTGTCATTTTCTATGTAATCTGAGAAGTAGAAAAGATGATCGTTTTGTCTTTAATCCCAGCTCTGCCAGTTACTAGGTGTATATCCCAGGTGTGTTACTTAACCACTCTAAGCCAATTTCCTCATCTGTTGAATGGAGATGATAGTATTATCTATCTCATTGGGTTGCTGGAGGGTTAAATAAAATATATAAAGCTCTTAGAGCAGTGCCCAACACCTGCTAACTTTTATTGTCCTTATCTATATCACACGAGAATTAGAATGTATTATCAATTTATCCTAAATATCAGTTCTGTCCAAGATACAGAGATATTCATATTTCATAGACTAACAACTGGCCCTTATGGCAAAGAAACATTTGGGTGAGGAATCCTTTTGGTAAGAATTCTTTGTGCCACTTGAGACCCATTTTATTTGTCCCTCGTAGTAGCATTTCTGCTTGTGCTGTTGGCCAGTTGTTTGCTAACACCTTTCCATCAACAAAATACAACTCTCTGTCTGGAAGTTGACAGTCTTTTCAAAGAATGATCCTTAATTGCCGACTTGTATCATTTTGTTGTTCTGGGGGCAGATGAGTAGAAAATGAAGAGGGCAGGAGTGACCTTGGTGATCTCAGTTACCTTGGAAAAAAGGAAATATTCATTCATTTATGTAACTTGATTGGGAGCTTCCTGTGTGCCAGGTATTGTGCTTTGAACTTGGAATACAGTGATTAGCCAGACATGCTCCCTGTCTTCTAGAACTTTGACCTAGGGGCTTGCAGAGAAGTGTCAGGTGGAGATGATTACAGAAGATATGAGAGTACACACGTTGAGCCCATTTTATTCTCAGGGATATCCAGAAAGGTGATCCAGGAAGAAATCATGTTTGAGCTGAGACTTGAAGGATGAGTAGAAATTAGCCAAGAGAAGAGGGGGAAGAATATTCCAGGTAGAGGGAAGAGCATGAGCCAAGTTCTGGAGACAAGAGAGAGAGCATGGCGTGGTGGATTTGTTGGTGGAGCAGTTGACCATACAGGTGATAGAGGGGTGGTCATAAGTGACTTTGTATTTGAAACCAGCCCCTTTTGCCTTCCTTGATAAATGGACCAAGTGTTTGAAAACCAGCCCCTTTGCCTTTTCACAAATGACCCATGGTCAACATTTCTAGTATGACACTGAAATAATTGGTAATGTTATGAGAGCTAAACAGTGAGCTTTCAGTATTTTTAGCCTTGTCTTTTATTGCTGCATCTTCAGTGCAGCCACTATACCTTTCTCTATGTTTTTGTGTTTGCTGGTCAAGAAAAATCTCCGAGGTATGCTCGAGGATTTCAGATTCTGTTGTAACGTTGGAATTTGGTTTGACTCCTTTTTGGAGTAAATAGACCACTGGCTGTGTTCAGAAATCTTTTTTTGGTATGTGAAACTTTTCATGGGAATGATACCTTTGTTGTAATGAGAACTGACTTCTATTTAGGCAAAGTGCCCAGAGCAGAGACTTGTCAGGATCTATGGCTGTGAACAGAATTCTGTTAGAAAATGAAAGTGTTTGTTTGGGGGCGGGGGTTGGGGGGAATTAGATAAATGATTTGAGCCACTGTCATCCCACCTGGGCTTCAATAGTTGCCTCATGACTAGTGCCTCCTCTTATATTCCCACTGTCCTGCAATTTAGCTAGAGTGGTCTTGTAAAAATGTGTATCAGTCATTTCACAGTCAAACCCTTTAATGGATACTCATTGCACTTAAGATAAAAAACAAACAAACCCAAATTCTTAACTTAGCCCTGTGTGATATGGGTCTTCTCTGCGTGGCCAGCCTCATTTCACACCTGTCAGCTGTTGTAGTCGTGCTGAGCTCCTTACCATGCCTCTTTAGTTCCTTACTTCTTATGATGTCTAGTTCCCTAGAATACTTCCCTGAAATAGTAGAGTTTCATAGACTAGAATAGAAAGAATCATTCCCTAGAATATCTACCACTAGTGTTTGGTGGGCTGACTGCTCTCCTTATCCTTTGACTTGAGTATCACTCCTTCAAAAAATATTACTCTTTAAGTGAAGTGTCTTTATTATATGCTCTTGTTTCTTTTTTCACATTTTACTTATCACTTCAATCACAGTTTGTAATCATATGTTTGTGTCCTTATTTAGTTTCATCTCCCTGACTAATTGCAAGCTGCAGAAGTGGCTGTTCTCCTCCCTGGAGACTGACATTGTGTAGGTCCTTATAAGTGCTGGTTAAATGAATCCTCAGGTGTGAGGAGTGGGAGATGATGTATTCAACCTGCAGGAAATGCCCAAGAGGCTTTAATGTGTGGGACTTGTGTATACTAGGCTGTGGGCTGGAGTTGGAGATTTGGAAGTCCTTAGCATTGAGGTGGTAAATGGAAGCCCAACACTCTAAGAGAGGGTTTTAGAGTAAGAGGAGAGGGCTTCTGATGGAAGTGGAGGAACAGACAGAAGCTGACAACCACTCATGTTTAGGAAACACACAGCCAAAAAATAGCTTACCAAAAGAAATTGAGGGGCCGGGCGTGGTGGCTCATGCCTGTCATCCCAGCACTTTGGGAGGCCGAGAGGGGTGGATCACGAGGTCAGGAGATCGAGCCCATCCTGGTTAACATGGTGAAACCCCATCTCTACTAAAAATACAAAAAATTAGCTGGGCGTGGTGGCGGGCGCCTGTAGTCCCAGCTACTCGGGAGGCTGAGGCAGGAGAATGGCGTGAACCCAGGAGGCGGAGCTTGCAGTGAGCCGAGATGGCGCCACCGCACTCCAGCCTGGGCAAAGAGCGAAACTCCATCTCAAAAAAAAAAAAAAAATTGAGGAGTGGTGACCAGAGAGGAGAGGAGAAACCAAGCACCTGTAGTGTCCAGAAGCCAAGGTAAGTGAGAGTGTCATGAAGGACTGAGGGGTCAGCAGTGTTTGATGCTGCTGAGAGAGTCCAGGAAGGGAAGGCCTGAGCAGGTTCTATTGGGTTTAGCAATAGGGGTCCCTGCAATTTCAGGGAGCAGAGAGAGGGCCAGGTGTGCCTGGCACAATACACACTGAGTGGCGTCTCAGTAAATCCTTGTTGGAAGAATTCAGTGAATAGCTATGACATACACTCTGAGGCTCAAGCAGTCCTCCCTTCAGCCTGCGGAATAGCTGGAACTAGAGGCATGCACCGCCACACCAAGCGAATTTATTTTTATTTTTTGTAGAGACAAGGTCATGCTGTGTTGCTCAGGATGACCTTGAACTCCTGGCTTCAAGCAGTCCTTCCACGTTGGCCTCCCAAAGCTCTGGGATTATAGGTGTGAGCCACCATGCCTGGTTCTGACATCTCTTTCTCTTTATTTTTGTCCTGTCTTTTATTGAGCTTCCTCTGTTTTTTCTCCACTGTTTCTCTTTTTCGTGCATCTCTTGTTGTTTGTCCTCTTAACCAGTGGTAACGAAGAACTCCGACCCCCACGCTCCATTTTCCTTTGCCCATTCATTTATATATATATATGTATATATATTAAATTTTTTGTAGAGACACGATCTCACTGTGTTGCCCAGGCTGGTCTCAAACTCCTGGCCTTCAGTGATCCTCCTACCTCGGGCTCCCAAAGTGTTGCGATTACAGGCATGAGCCATCGCACCTGGCACATTTATATATTTTTTTTATTTACATATTTATAAGTAGAATTTTATTCATTCACTTATTTATCCTACATTTAATATACACTTTCCAATACAAAAATATTTTAACAAGAAAACTTAGTATTCTAGTTGGGGAACCACATACCTGACCAAAAATTATAATTCTGAGGTAGTATCTGAGATCAGGAACCCAGAAGGAGCACCTCACCCTGCCTGGAAGTTAGGGAAGGCTTTCTAAAAGAGGCAGCTCTTGAAGTGGGTTGACATGAACGAGTAGGAATTTGCTAATGAGCAAGGAGGGCAAAAAGCCATTTCTGGCGGCCTGCAAAGCCTGTTCTAAGGCGTGCCATTGCACAGGGGCCGGGGGCTTTTAGGGCACGGTAAAGCCATTTAATGTATTGGGAACATAGGCCTGGCATTCCAAGTGGAGAAATAAGAGTTCGTTTTCTGTGTTGTAGGGAGCCCACAAAGATTTTAAAGCAAAGAATGACGTGACCGACTTTGTTTTCTAGGAAGATGAATCTGGCAGCTACACTGGAGGATAGAGTGGGAGAGCTTGTTGGCAGGGAGAGCGCTGGGAGGCGGTTGGAGCAGTCCTTCTGAGAGATGATGAAGGCATCAACCAAGGCAGCATTCCCAAACTTCTGGCATTTCCCCATCATTTTAACCGTTTTACATTTTTACAGTTACAATACATACCACTCATATCATTAACTTTTCTCCTTAAATCAACTTTCCTTTTATACTTAAATGCATTTATTTTTTAAAAAGTTTTCAATGAAATGATCATTTGTGGTATTTATATTTTTTCTTAGTGTACATAATGTACATAACTGGCTATTTTTAAAAAGGTTCATCTATTTACCTTTGCCAGCTATCTCACCAGTGGCATATGTGCCTTACTTTGGGAAACAATAGCAAAAACCTGGTGGAGAGGTCTAAAGAGGAGAGGTCAGTGACAAGAGACCTGTCTGAGGGTGGGCAGATAGGACGTGGGAACAGATTGGCTGTTGGAAGTGGGAGAGAAGGAGAGTCTGGAGTTGAGCCCACATGTAGCTGAAAAGACTGAATGGATAATGACATTTTTGAGACTGAGAATTTAAGAGTGTTAGCAGTTGGTGAACAAGAAAGGATAATTACTTCAATTTGGGACATGCTGAATTTGAGTTGCCTTCAGGATTTTCAAAGAGGTCTGCCAAGTTGAAAATTTGGTATAGAGCTTAAGAGAGAAAGTTGGAAACTAATGATAACAGATGTGGGGGCCATCAGCATATATTTTGGGGTCTCTATGAAGAACCTATAGCATGAACTCCTGATTCTTTTTTGACACACAGACCCTTCATGATCTCCAAGTACAAACACATTTTCAGTGGAGAAGCAGTATGGTTGGATTTGCATTTTAGAAAGAACACTTTGGCAACAATTGGACGGGAATGGATCCAGGTTTTGTGAGTCCTAAAGCTTATGCAATTTGGAGGCCTTCCTTAAGACAAACAATTCAAAATGATAGATTCAAAATCAGGTATAAAAGCAAATACTTATAACTGGAACAGAAATCATAGCTGAGTTACTTGAGTCTTCAATATTCAAATGGCCTTTCTTCAGAGACCTTGTTAGGCAATTTACCAGAAATACTTACATAGAAATGCCTCCTGATTGGAACCTAGCTTCCCCTCACTATCTAGAACTCTTTGTAACTCCCAGGGGCCCCTGCGGGCATGCCATACAGATTTGAGGTAGGTGAGACTGGAAGCAGGGAGACCAGGTAGGACCCTGCTGAGGGAAGGTAGAGCATGAATTTGTTTAGCCTTAATTCACATGGTTGTGCAAGTTTCTCCAACACCCCTGAGCAGGCTGGATCTTGACACAGTGGAAGCAGGTAGTTGGCTTGATGCAGGCTTTAGAGGATGTCATATTCTGTTTTATGTTGCTCTAACAGAATGCCACCGAGTGGGTAATTTATGAACAACAGACATTTATTTTCCCACACTTCTGAAAGCCAGGAAGTCCCAGATCAATGTGCTGGCATCTGGTGAGGGCCTTTTTGCTGAGTAATCCCATGGCAGAAGGTGGAATGGCAAGAGGGCATATGAGAGGGTAAGGCAAAAGGGGACTGAACTTGTCCTTCTATAAGGGACCCACTCTAGTGATAATGGCATTAATCCATTCATGAGGGCGGAAGCTCTCATGGCTTAACTGCCTCTTAAAAATCCCACATCTTGGCTGGACATGGTGGCTCACGCCTTTTATCCCAGCACTTTGGGAGGCTGAGGCAGGTGGATCACCTGAGGTCAGGAGTTCGAGACCAGCCTGACCAACATGGTGAAACCCCATCTCTACTAAAAATACAAAATTAGCTGGGCGTGGTGGTGCAGGCCTGTAATCCCAGTTACTCAGGAGGCTGAGACAGGATAATCACTTGAACCCGGGAGGTGGAGGTTGCAGTGAGCCAAGATCACACACTTTGGCAACAAGGGCGAAACTCTATCTCAAAAAAAAAAAAAAAAAAAATCCCACATCTTAATACTGCTACAATGGCAATTAAATTTCAACCCAAGTTTTGGAGGGGACATTCCAGCCATAGCAAGGGGAAGTGCGGTAAAAAGATAAGGGGGGTGGCATGATGTCATAGACCTTGGGAATGAACTCGGTTGATAGGGAAAGAAATGACACCAAGAAGGAAGTTTTTAGATAAGGAGGGAAAGAGGGGACTGGATATTTCAGAGATGGAGCAGTTCCAGTTATGACTGGAGTTTCAAGAAGTAGCAAGGCCATTGGCATTTAAAGGGTCTGGGAACCACAAGGCTAAACATTAGAACTGTTCATGTGAACACTGACTTTGCTTAGAATAATGAGAATAGTTGTGGAGAGGGAGCCAAATGCCCAAATTTTTGGTCAGTGTGTGCTCAGGGCATTGTTAGTGACAGGAATGAAGAAGAGAGGTGGTATAGCTGAATGGTATGAGTTTTGAAAGAAGTGTTTCATAATAATTTGGAAGAGTAATGGTCTAGAGGAACTTTGGGGAGTGAAACAAGAGTATTGTCTTGGGACTTGGGTTTGTGGGGTTTTAAAGAATGAGCAGACTCTACTTGAAAGAGCCGCAAGAGCAATGAAGTCCATGGGGGAAGCTAGGATTTAGGAGAGGCAAGGGGATAGAGAGAGTGTGCTGTGAATATAGAATATGTAATCTGCTTAGAAACCGTAAGGTTGTTATCAGAAAGCTTCACTGAAATCATTAGCTAGGCTAGATTTCTTCTTCTTATGTGACACGTCAATAATTACTAAGAAGGAGCAGAATGATAGTAAAATATTCTTTTAAATAATGATACTTTACAGGAAAAGGGTACTGACTAATGTTAAATGTCATTAGTGATAGGCTGAAACATTTCTGGTCACATGCCTTTACCCAGTATAATGGAGAGTTATGTCACTGTGTTTAGCCCATTGCTTTATGTTCCATTTTAATTCCTCCATTGGCTTTTAGGTATAGTTTTTTATACTTTTTTTTTTAAGTGGTTGCTCTAGGATTTAAAATATGCATCCTTATCACTGGTTACATAGAGTTAATATTATACCACAGTGGGGTGTGGTGGCTCACTCCTGTAATCCCAGCACTTTGGGAGGCCGAGGCAGGAGGATCATGAGGTCAGGAGTTCAGGACCAGCCTGGCCAACATAGTGAAACTCCGTCTCTACTAAAAATACAAAAATTAGCTGGACATGGTGAGACACGCCTGTAATTCCAGCTACACGGGAGGCTGAGGCAGGAGAATTGCTTGAACTGGGACCCAGGAAGCAGAAGTTGCAGTGAGCCAAGATCGTGCCACTGCACTCCAGCCTGGGCTATAGAGTGAGACTCTGTTTCAAAAAAAAAAAAAAAAAAAAATTTTACCACTTCATATAAAATGTGAGACCCTTGCAGCCATGTAAGTCCACTTGTCCCTCCAGTGCTTTGTGGTATTAATACTATATATTTTTAAACTGTTTATATTAAGAACTCTGCGATACAGTTTGTCAGGTTTTTGTTTTATTTTGTTTTGTTTTTGAGACAGAGTCTCACTCTGTTGCCCAGGCTGGAGTGCCGTGGTGTGATCTTGGCTCACTGCAACCTCTGCCTCCCAGTTCAAGCGATTCTCCTGCCTCAGCCTCCCAAGTAGCAGGAATTAGAGGTTCCCGCCACCACACCCGGCTAATTTTTGCATTTTTAGTAGAGACAGGGTTTCACCATGTTGGCCAGGCTGGTCTCAAACTCCTGACCTCAAGTGATCCACCTGCCTCAGCCTCCCAAAATGCTGGGATTACAGGTGTGAGCCACCAGCCCCCGCCCAGCTTGTCATTTTACTTTAAACAGTTGTCTGAGAGAAATTCTGCCTTTTTTGTTGTTCTTCATTTCTTCCAATAGATCCAAGTTTCCATCTGGGGGTGTCATTTCTCTTTAGCCTGAAGAACTTCCTTTAGCATTTCTGGTAGTACAGATTCACCAAGAACAACTTCTCTATCTAGTTTATCTGAAATCTGAAAATGTTTTCATTTCATCCTCATTTTGAAGGATATTTTATATTGATATAGAATTCCAGATTGAGAGGTTTTTTTTTCTTTCAGCACTTTAAAAATTGCCATAACTTTGTCCTCTGGCCATTTTTCCCCCCGAGTGTTCCGTATGTAAGTCTTTTCTCCTCCCTCTGCCTGCTTTAAAGATTTTGTCTTTATCTTTGCTTTTTAGCACTTTGACTATGATGTGACTGTGTGTCATTTTCTTTGATTTTTTTCTGTTTAGGATTTGCTAAGGTTTGCAGATCTCACAGTTGATATTTGTCACTCCAAATTTGGAAAGTCTTAGGCGATTACTTCTTCAAATATCTGTTCTGCCCTTTTTTCTCTTTCTTTGTGCCTGGGACTCTAGTTGCATAAATGTTAGACTGTTTGATATTGTTCCATAAGTTTGTTCTATGTTTTTTGTTCCTAAAGCCTTATTAATTTTTTCCCCATCTTTTGTCCTTTGTTCTTCAGACTGGGTATTTTCTATTGGTCTGTCTTTAAGTTCACTGATGATTTTTACTGTTTTATTCCAACGGCTGTTAAGCCCAGCTGATTTTTTTCATTTTAGATATTTTACTTTTAAATTAGAAATTTCCATTTATTTTTCCTCGTCTGTTTTTTTCCTATATAGCTTCTGTTTCTCTCCTAGATTTCCCATCTGTTCATTCATTATGGCCATCTTTTCCCATAAGTCCTTGAACATATATCTGCTTTTAAGCTCCTTATATAGCTGCTTTAAAGTTCTTGTCTGTTAATTCTAATATCTGGGGTCAGTTTTTATTGTCTACTTTTTCTTCTGAGTATGGGTCACATTTTCCTGCTTCTTCATATGTCTAGTAATTTTTGTTTGTACATAAGACATTGTAGATGAAAAATTACAGTAACTCTGGAATTACCTTCCTCCGAAAAATGTTTATTTTTGTTTTAGTAGGCAGTTAAACTATTTGTGGATCACCTTAAACTTGTGGGAACTTGGTTTTGGATTGTGTTAGGTTGGGTCTATTTTGGTTTTGCCCTTTGTCCTTGAGCAAATCCCATAGTCCTGGGGCATGGTCTTTACTCCTAAGATGGCCCTTCTGGGATTTCAGTGAAAGACTCAATGTTTGTACCAAGCACGTCTAACTTTGTGGAACTCAAACTCCAAACACTGCCTCCCTTGCAATGAAATTTCATCTCTACTCAGCTTTTTATTATCCTTTCAGCAGTTGCTTTTCACTGGGTTTCTTGGAGTCTCCTTCATGCATGTACACTTCAGGTATTGACTAAGAATTTTAGAGAAATTTATGTACATATTTGGGGGCTCCCTCCTTCTCAGGATTTTCCCCTATTTCTAGCCATTCTAGCAGCCCCAAGTTTTGTTCTTAAAGCCAATAAAATTGCAGCTTTCTGCTGGAGTTCCAGCTACCCAGTTGTTGTACAGACTGAGTGCACTCACACTCAGAGAATCTATTTGAGCATGGATTTTTACCAGTCCAGTTCTTTTCTTTCAAGGATAAAATCTCCAGTGTCTGCCTGCTTTTGTTTCCTCTCCAGTGTCTTCTAATAGTGGTTTTATACGTTTTGTCCAAAGTTACAATTATTATCTGTGTGAAGATTAGTTGAATACATACTACTTTCCCATTATGTGCTAATTGCTTTTGGACTGTTTCAGCATACACTGTTTCTTTCTTTTTTTCAGATGATATTATTAGTGAGAAAAGAATGAGAGGGGTTGTTGCAGAGACAGATTGTCCATTTTCCCTTGGTACTAATGACAGGGACATTCTGATATATTAGCTAGCGAGACAGAAACTGTTCTGGCATTAGAGGTGCGACTTGGAAGTAATGACCAGAAACATGGGTATGAGGGAGGCCCAGAGACCAGAGATAAGTCACCAGAATACAAGTGTTCGTCCATGCAGATGCTGTGCTGAGCACTAGGAAAGGTTAATCTAAAAAGGCCTCTAGAGTTAGAGAGGTTGGCAGCGTGCTATTTCAAGGGCAGGAGTGGGGAGGGTCTTTCTGTGCAGCCTGAAGCTGAGTAGCAAAATTTATGGGTTAAGTGACTGTTCCTAGGTCCGGCCTTTCCTGTTAGGCCATTTTCAGCTGGGGTGGTAGAGAAGCTGGCCTTCAGCCTTGCTCATTTGGGAAAGGGTAGGAAAAGAACCTGAGAAATTAACCTGGGGCTTGGACTGATAAGCTGAAAAAGAGACCGTAGCATGTTTTAACACTGATGTATGCATAAGGAAGTTTTTACTGATAGGAGAAATCCAAGAACAATGTAGTAAGTTTTTCATAAACTAAATTTATTCCATCTAAAGGACCATTTCTTATCCTGGTTTGTGTCCTTTCTAATTTGGGGAGATTAGAAAGGTCCATTCTGTAATGAAATGATGGAGAGAAGAAATGGTTAAAAAAATTCTTAACAAAATTAAAAGCTGTTAAGCTGTACTGCCAATCCACACAAACAGAAATTTGCTTTTTGAAATATTGACAGTTTATGAAATCCAGAAGTTTGGGAAACAGTTCTAGAAATTTAAAAAATATTTTTAAGGATTACTGGGGACACTTTTTTTTTTTTTGAGACAGAGTCTCGCTCTGTTGCCTAGGCTGGAGTGCAGTGGTGGGATCACGGCTCACTGCAGCCTCTATCTCCTAGGCTCAAGCAATCCTCCTAGATCAGTGTCCTGAGTAGCTGGGGCTAAAGACATGCGCTAGCATGCCAGGCTAATTTTTCTATTTTTTGTAGAGATCAGGTCTCACTTTGTTGCCCAGGCTGGTCTTGAACTCCTGAGCTCAAGCATTTCTCCTGCTTTGACCTTCCAAAATTTTGGGATTACAGGTGTGAGCCATTGCACCTGTCCTAGGATTACTTTTCAGATGGTATATAGTAGGTATAGTGAAATGTGTACTAATTTGCTAGCCATGACCTTGCTCTGTGTTTATAGTGTCTTCTCCTTGGGCTCCTACAACTAAAGCAAAATTAAAAACTGCAGTGTGAAACCTGCAGTGTCCCTGGTCTCACCACTGTGTGACACAGAGCGGGGAATGAAGCCGGGCATTTCTCTCTAGGTCTCACATGATGTGGGCCGCCAGCCCATGGGTTAATGCTTCTCTCAAGCTGCCCTCACTTCTTTTCCATTATCACCCGTGAGGAGCCTTGTGAGAGATCAGGTTTCCTAAAGCATCAAGGTTACAGCATGCTTCTACTGCTCTCAACTTGCTCCAAGTCATTCCATCCTGGATTTGGTTGAGGTAGCAAGTCAGACTGTGCTTATACAAAGTCACTAAGTCATGTGCCAGGAGGGGTTGCTTCTTAGAGTGTTGGCAATTTACACCTTCAATATTGTGCACATTTCTGGCTACACACATGCTGGGTTGATTTTAATAAACGGAAAGGAGTTAAGAGAATGACAGAAATGTATAGGTTTTGATTTCTGATGAATGTTGAAAAGAATGTTTATGTTGGCTGAATGGCAAAAAGTATGGGGAAATGGGGCATGTCTTTATAAGTGTCTGAAAGGTATATAGACCCAAGAAGAGGAAGGAGGGAGAGCTGATTTAGGATGACCCAAAAGGATGTAATTGAGATTAAGAAGATGCCATCCAGGGTGGGAAAGTCCAGGGTGAATTTGAAGAATGACTTTCAGGGCTGAAATCTGTTCTCTTTGGATCAGCCTCTTCAACAAACTACTGGCAGCCCTATCCCATGAGTCACTTAAATTGGGCAGTTTGATGACTCTGTATTGAGCTGTAGGATATGGCTCTTTTTCTTATAGGTTATGTGTGAATATTTGGGAAGTGCGACACCAGTAGAGCATTTGCCAACACTGTGGCTGTCCTGAGCATCACATTTACGTCTCAGTGAGCTACAGAACTGTGGTTTCCTCTTCTTGATTCGAGCAGCTTTAAAGGATATCTCTCTCTTCAGGGAAGCTCGAATAGATAATTGGATCCCTAGAATGAAATATGTGCAAGGCCTCCCCCAAGTAAAAGGCTCTATAACATCTGGCCACCAAAAACTCCCGTTGTCTCAACCCTAAGCATTAAGGATTTCTCTTCTGAAGTCTGCGTTTTATTACTATTATTATTATTTCTGAAAATAATATAACAGCCTCTATTATCGCTATTTATTAGGAGTCTACTCTATGCCAGGGATTTTCTCCAGTGTCTACAGTAGACCTGCAAGGGACTCATGATCATTCTCATTTTACACATGAGGAAAAGGAGGCTCAGTGGAGATATGATGGGCCCAAGGCTGCCCAGCCAGAAAGAGACATTTCTAGAATTTGAACCTAGGACTGTCCCTCCTTCCTGCTCCCTCTTTCTTTCCTCCCCTGCCTCCCTCTCCCAACCTTTAAATAGCTTTTCCCCTTTGCTTCCTTGTGGCAAAATCACATGTCCTTGATTCAGGCCCTCCTTCTTCAAAGCTACTCCACTGTTGGTATGAGGAAAATATCTTGTAGCATGCAGTAAAGACACAGCTGTCTTCCAAGTGCGAAGATTTATACTGATTGCAGCCTAACACAGCTTGGCCCAGTGTTAAAGCTGTTATTAATATGATTTTGGCATCACTTTTTAATTCTGACTTTGCCTTTAACGCTTCCCTCAATCTAATCCTCGACTTGCCTCATTAAAGGGGTAAGGATTAGACCATGCTATTTTCTGGACCTCCTATCTTATTGAACATATTTGTATCATTGACAGGTACATCTTACCTTGAGCCCGGAAAATAAATGAAAGAAATGTGGTCCTTTCAGTTTGGTCTTGCCAGGTCTTATATTTGTATTATCAGTCTGGATGGCATGGATCTAGTCTCTCTTGTTGTTGGGTACTTTGTTTCAGCCCAGATTGGTTGTTTTCTGTGGTGGTTCTGTCCTTTCAAGCCCGTTCTAGGTGGCATGCAACTAGCCACTAGGCAATCATGTATCATCTGCTTCATTGCAAAGCTCAGGTATCAGACACACCTGCGTTTGAATCCTCGCCCTGTTATTTACAAATAGTGTGATTTTTAGCTGAGTTAATCTCTAAGCCTCAGTTTCCTCATCAGTACACTTAGTATGTAGTAGTACCTACTTCATCATATCATAAGATTCGGCAAATAATCCTCCTAAAGCTTTCATGTATGGTAAACCCTCAATAGACATTGGATATTATTATTTTATCATTAGCTTTAAATTTGTTAATATATTATTTCTAATTACCTAGCTTGGCTTATTCACCATCAGTCAAGACCTTATGCTGACACATTCTCATTTCTCTCTGTAGCCTGTGTTCTCTCTGTTTTTGTCTGTGTCCCCTTCATATCAGCTTAAATGAATAAGTGTTTGGTGTTGCCATTTACATCTGTTTTGCTTAGGCACCTTCCTCCTAGGTACCTTCTTCCTAGGTACCTGAATTCAGTTTGCCACAATTCATACATTCATAGAATTACAGAGGTTTGGAAGTGGGAGGAATCATTCTACCATGAAGAAAAACCCAGGATTGTGGACCTAGTCTGTGGGAGAGCAAGGACTAGAAGCCGGAAGCCAGATTACTTGGTGTCTCATCTATTGTTTTTTTGTTTTTGTTTTTATTTTTTTGAGACAGAGTCTTGCTGTGTCACCCAGGCTAGAGTGCAGTGGTGCAGTCTTAGCTCACTGCAACCTCCACCTCCCGGGTTCCAGCGATTCTCATGCCTCCGCCTCCAGGGTAGCTGGGACTACAGGTGCACACCACCATGCCTGGCCAATTTTTGTATTTTTAGTAGAGACAGGGTTTTACCATGTTGGCCAGGCTGGTCTTGAACTCCTGACCTCAGCCTCCCAAAGTGCTGGGATTGCAGGCATGAGCCACCCTGCCCGGCCTCTAGTGTTCTTCTACCACATTGTTTTCTTCTCTGATTTCAGGTATACACAATTAAAATATATCCCACAGGAGGCTGGGGTGGGCAGGGAGGCACTTTTATCTAAAAGCACCTTCCTCCATCATGTGTAGTCATGGCAGGGATCTTGAGACCCTGTGTTTTGGGTGTAGAGTAGTTTTCTGGTCCCCAGCATGTTAGGAATTACCAACCATTAGGTGGAGAATGTCCCATTGTTTTTCACTGAGCACATGCATTGAGGAACAACCTCCATGCTGGTACCCTCCTCCATACCAACCCTGCCTTTTTTCTCTTTTGTTAAACCTCAACTTTATGCATCTAGTTTCTTTATTGTTTTAACTTTTCATTAAAATTAGAAACACCCAGAAAAGTAGAAAAGATTAGTATAATGAACAACATATATTCATCAACTAGATTCAACTGTTACTACCATTTTGCCGTATTTACTTAAATTATAATTTATAAAATATTTAAAAATATAATGTATGTTTTATACATAATTTTTTGCTGAATTATTTCAAAGCAAATTATAGGCATCATAGCATGTTACTTAGACACTTCAGCATGTATCTAAAAAAAAGATATTTTCCTAGAAAGCCACAAGTCTACACCTAACAGTATGAATAATTTCCTAACACCATCTATTACTCACTCCAAATTTATTTCTCACTGTTGTCTTCAAAGTATTTTTATAGCTCTTTTGTTCACACCAGAATCCAATCAAGAATCACACAATTAGTTTATTTAAGTCTCTTTTAATTTAGAATAGTCCCCTAACTCCCTCACTTCTACTTTTTTTTTTTTTTAAATGTTGCCCAGGCTGGAGTGCAGTGGTGTGATTATAGCTCAGTGTAGCCTCAACCTCTTGGGCTCAAGCGATCTTCTCACCTTAGCCTCCTGAGTAGCTAGTATTACAGCTGCACACCATCACACCCAGCTAATTATTATTAGTAGTAGTAGTGGTGGCAGTAGTAGTAGTAGTAGTAGTAGTAGTAGTAGCAGCAGCAGCAGCAGTAGCAGTAGCAGCAGCAGTAGTAGAGATGGGGGTCTCACTTTGTTGCCCAGGCTGGTCTTGAACTTCTGGCCTCAAGTGATCCTTCTGCCTCAGCCTCCCAAAGTGTTGGGATTACAGGCATGAGCCACTGCACCTGGCCCACTCCTAATGGCATTGACACTTTTGAAGAGATTAAGGCCAGTTCTTCTACCAGAGTTTCCCACATTCTGGGTTTGTTTGATTCTTTCTTCCAAGTGTCATTTTGCTTATTACTTTCTCACCTGATTTCCGTTAGGCTGGAAATCAGACTGGAAGGCTTGATTAGATTCCAGTTGAATGGTTTAGGCAGGAAGTTTTCCTGGGTGGTGTCATGTGTTTCACGTGGCAGCACATTACATCCCACTGTTAATGCTGCTAGGTTTGATCACTGAGTTAGGATAACGATAGATATCTCCATTGTTAAGGAACGTTTTTCTCCCCTGCAAGTAGCATGTAATATACGGGTTGATTCTTTGGCACTGTGAGAATGCCCAGTTGCCCACCAGTCAGTCTTATACCTAATGGCCTTAGCATTCATTGATCATCAGCTTTCTTTCTTATACATAAAATAGACTGCATTTTTATATGTCCATTTCAGCCTGAGAGAACTACGTTTATTCACAGGAGTTCAGTTCTAAGCTTGGGTGATCCATTACCTTCCATGACCTTAAATCTACTATGGAGAAACTCATTTCTCTGAGGGATTAGTTGTCAGACCCAGGGTTGAGGCAGGAGGAAAAAACTGGCAGAGTTGGAACTGTGCATGGAGGACAGATTGCAGGAGTAGATGCCAGCCCTTCAGCGTATGCACATACCATATTACTGTCAGTCTTTTCACTCACCAAGCATATAAAGAACAACTTTCTTGGATCTTCTCTAAGATTGCTGGAGAAAGAAAGGGAAGTTTGCTTTTAGTCAGTAATCTAAGATTGAATGTGGGAGCTGCATTGCTTCTAGAAGCTGGAAGATGGATATGTGCGAAGTTTGCGATTGATCTTGCTTAACTAAATATCTTTCTGTTGGAATGTATGCGTGTATTTAGACTGGCTTTTTGAAACAGGTTGCAGTTTGGACTTAGAACTCTTGGCCTGATTCATATTTTGGGGTTAGGGTGGAGTTTCTCCAGGACTTCTGAGAGTGTGTGAGAAGTTTCTAAACTCAGAAGGCTCCTTTTTTGGCACTGCAGCATCTTTTCTGTTTTGGCATCTTAAGAATCTGGGGGAACCATATAAAGATCAGAAACAAGTCTGGCCCTAAAGACTCCCTCTGACATGGTAATTCCAGTTATTGAATCCTAGCCCATTCGGATGAGACCATATAAAGAGGCCATTTCCTGAAATTCCCGCTCTCTGCCTCTCACAGGCTCCTTTTTGTAGAAAGCTGGTATTTCAGGACTGCAACTGCCAGTCACGTGCTTCTAACTCTTTACTCGCAGTCATTCCTGCCCCCTGTTTATTTTTGGAGAGAACACATTTTTGCTGCTTTTCAGGAGCTATGCAGGGTCCTGCCCCCTCCGTCCATCAGGCGGCAGCCCCAGCAGGCTGTGCTTATTTCCCACACTCGGAGACGTGACTCCAGCTTTTAAGAGAGAACACGAGAGATACACTGCCTAAGGACTACCGTCACTCGATCCTATTTCTGTCCCTCTTGGTGTTACATATTTTAAGACTCTTTCTTTTTTTAAAACAAGTTTAGGGAATGTTACCTGGCAGTAAGTCAGCCAAAATTGGAAATCATTTTTCCAGCTGTTGTCTTGGGGCTGTGCCTCTGAATTTCAGGAGAGTAATTTAAAGAATAAACCAGGACTTTTGAATTCTAGGATCAGGCCTTCTCTTCTTTCTGGCTTTTAAATTTATTTAGCTTTAATCCCTCTCTTCCATGTAGTTTCGTCCTCTCCTCCTTAACACAGGGATAGAAAATAGATTCTTCCAAAATGCCAACAGATGTCTTCCAAGTGCTTAGTCAAGGAGCACTCTTGAGTTGATGGACTCTAGGAAAAAAATGCCACGACTGTCTTAGCCTGCCTGAAGATTACGTTTTTAGCTTCAATGATGGAGCAGGAGTAAATTCTTTTTCCTGTTAATGAGTAGACCATTAGGTAGAGAACTCAGACTCACAACATTTGAAGAACAAAATAAATCATGCATCTGTGTCTTCCTCTGCTCTGCGGGAAGGACCCATGGTCCAAATGGAAATATCTGTGAATAAAGTGCTTTAACTTCTCATCAGTCCAGGCAGGCACTGGAGCTCTGACAGTTGAGCTGGCAAGGACATTCACACCCCTGTAGGTTCCCCAGCATCTGATCTGTCACCTCCGGGAAGGGAAGGCCAGCAGTCCTAGCAGCTGGTCATAAAAGGAGCAACAGCAGTGGCTGGCCTAGGTGTGTGTCCTGTGTTTCAGATTGCCCTGGGGAGACAGCCTTGGGCTTTTTTTGAAATGAGGATAACTAGGTGTCTAGGTGTCATGATACCTCTTAGGGAGA
Organism: Trachypithecus francoisi; assembly: GCF_009764315.1. NCBI lineage: Eukaryota > Metazoa > Chordata > Mammalia > Primates > Cercopithecidae > Trachypithecus > Trachypithecus francoisi. The sequence goes on along the minus strand of NW_022681468.1, from coordinate 31,205,381 downwards.
GCAACCAAGTGTTCAGGGACTGGACTGTCTATGCAAAAGAAACCAACTAGACCTTTAAAATCACATTGCTGGGGAAAGGAGCAGCACCAAATCCAAGACTGCAACCAGCAGAAGGCTAATGAAGGAGCTTGAAGAAATCCACAAATGTGGAACGAGAAACTTCGTAACATCCAGGTTTGAGGAAGCGAATTTCTTGACTTGGCAAGGGCTAATTTTTCGTGACAACCCTCCATATGATAAAGTGGCCATCAGAATGGAAATCAGATATCCAGCAGAGTACCTATTTAAACCACTGAAGACCACAGTTAAAACAAAGATCTGTCACCCAAACAATGACAAAAAGGAGCAAGTCTGTTTGCCAGTAATTAGTGCTGGCAACTGGAAGCCAGCAACCAAAACTGACCAAGTAATCCAGGCTGTCATAGCACTCGTAAACAGCCCCCAGCCCGAGCACCCATTTCGGGTTGACCTAGCTGAAGAGTACTCTAAGGACTGTAAAAAGTTCTTTAAGAATGCTGAAGAGTTTACAAAGAAATATGAGGAAAATCTGCTGCAGTTGATTCCAGCAAATATGAGCAGAGACCCCAAGCAGTGCATTCAGCACTCTGTGGAAAATTGACACGTGCTACCGCCTGGCATTCGCTTGTAGCACTAGTTTTCCATAGTTTTCTTAATCCAAAGTAGTCTAGGAAACTTATAAAGAAAGGATTAAAAATGTAAGATGTTCAAAAAAAATCATATTGCTCCAAGCCAGTTGTCTGCTTACATTTCAGATTGTTTGTACTTAATTCAAACTGCCACATTATGATCAAGTTGCATCAGCTTCCACTCTACATTCATTGTAGAGTAGTGAATGCTGAGGGGCTCAAACTCCCAAAAACATTTCCTGGGGACGCTTACAATATGATGGGCAAGTAACAACATTTTGCTACAGGAGAGTTAGGTACCATCCCCAGTATCACTACACCCTTGGATCTGGTTGCTTCTGGAATGCTTTTTTCTTTACATTTCCAATCCAGGACAAGCCCCACTTTGCCCATAAAGCTTCCTTGACCTCTCCTTCTCCTCAGCACTTCCTGAGTCTGTACAATTCTGTTTAGCTTTTAGACGTGTATTGTAAGCTTTATGCATGCTTATCAGAGCAGCCTTAATAATGCCCCAATAAAAACCACCAAGATGGCAAGAAAACTGCAAATTTTGGTGTAACTGCCCCATGGCTGAGGGGTTCCTCCTCAGCTTCATCTTTGGATCCTGGATGCAGCCTCTTCCTGGAACAATTCTGTGTCTCCATCACGGACGCCTAATTCTCACTTCCATTGTGGCCTCTTGGGTTTCAGATTAAGCCTGACATCCAATTATGTGGATTTCATACAGGCCTGATACACTGAACTCTGCATCTTCTTGGTTTCATGGAACATTTGGGACAGGGATGATATCTTCTACTTTTTCTATTGCACCCAGTGCACATGGGACCAGTGCCAAGTTCCCCACATGAGTAATGAGGTTGATTTCTGGGGAAGAGCGTATAACTTGGTAATAGTTGTTAATTAAGTCCGTCTCATCCAGACATGGTATTTGTGTGTGCCCATAACAAGACTCATACTAGGGTGTGTTTACAAAAACATTTCTAATCCTTGGACTCAGAGAACGAAATCATGTATGTAAGGACTTCCCATCAGGAGACAGGCATCTCCCTCTAAATGCCCAAGCCTACTTTGCAGAGAGCTAAGCCTACCTGTCCCTCCTCCTCTCCCCTCTGCTTCAGTGCTCTCTCCTGAGGTTCACCAGTGGGAAGCAAGCTAACTACCATAGTCCTGACTCATTTTGCTCAGAGGATTTCTTTGCAATTTTTATTTTTCTGAGTAATCTCAATGTTTGGGTGGAGGAAATGAAAAGTAGCTTATACAGTTTTTATAATATTATATCAACTCCTAATGGCTTCAGTTATTAGTGAAAAAAATCCTTTGATTTTAGAAGTGGGTGTTAAACTGTATTGGCTTTGGAGGAGTGACTTTTAGCTGGTGATCTCTTTGTTTTGAAGCTGCTGGTACCATTTTATAGTGGGAAGAAAGTGAGAGGAAATGTGGCTTTGTGTTACCTCTAGGCAGAAGGGATTTTCACCCAATAGCCATGGTTTCCTTGGGTTTGTGGTTAAACAAGATAAAGCTGATCATTTTTGCTTTTAGACTCTTAGGGAACACTATTAACCAGTTGATATCCATCAGTAAAGTGACAACTCAGGCCAGGCTCAAAGGAGCCATTTTAACTGGGGTAAGATGATATCTCAGTGTGGTTTTGGATTTGCATCTCTCTGATGATCAGTGATGTAGAACATTTTTTCATATACTTGGCCATTTGTGTGTCGTCTTTTGAGATTCTTTTCAGATCCTTTGCCTGCTTTTTAATGGGGCTTTTTTGGTTTTTTTGCTATTGACTTATTTGTGTTTCTTGCATATTCTGGATACTAGTTTCTTGTTGGATAGTTTGCAGATATCTTCTCCTATAGTTTATCTTTTCACTGTGTTGATTGTTTCCTTTCCTGTGCAGAAAGTTTTAGTAGATTTTGTAGTGTCAGGTCTTACATTTAAGTCTTTAATCCATTTTTATTTGATTTTTGTATATGGTGAGAGATGGGGAAGGTCTAGTTTCATTCTTCTGCATATGGAAATCTGGTTTTCCCCGCACCACTTATTGAGGAGACTGTTCTTTCCCTAATATGTTCTTGGTGTCTTTTTTAGAAATCATTTGGCTAGAAGTACATGGATTTATTCCTTGGTTCTCTATTCTCTTCCACTGATCTATTTGTTTTTATACCAATATTATGATGTTTTGGTTATTATAGCTTTGTAGTATTATATATTTTGAAGTCAAATAGTGTGATGCCTCCATCTTTGTTCTTTTTTGCCCAATGTTGCATTGGCTATTCAGTCCCTTTTGTGGTCTCATACAAATTTTAGGGTTATTTTTTCTGTTTCTGTGAAGAATGTCATGGGTATTTTGACAGAAGTGTATTGAACCTATAGATTCCTTTGGGTAGTACAGTCATTCTAACAATATTAATTCTTCTGATCCATGAGCATGAGATGTCTATTTGTTTATGTCCTCTTCAATTTCTTTCATTAGTGTTTTGTAATTTTCACTGTAGAAGTCTTTCACCTTCTTGGATAAATGTAATCCTAAGTATTTGTTTGTAGCTATTATAAATGGGATTGCTTTCCTGATTTATTTTTCAACTACTTTGTTTTTGGTGTATAGAAACACTACTGATTTTTGTATGTTGATTTCATATCCTGCAACTTTGCTGAATTCACTTAATTATTCTAAGAATTTTTTGATGGAATTTTTAGGTTTTTGTATATATAAGATCACATCATCTGCAAAGAGGGACAGTTTCATTTCCTGTCTTCCAGTTTGGATGACTTTTATTTGTTTCTCTTGCCTGATTACTCTGGCTAGAACTTCCAGGGCTATGTTAAATAAAAGTGGTGAAAGTGGATATCCTTGTCTTGTTCCAGTTCTTAGAGGAAAAATGTTCAGCTTTTCTCTATTAAGTATTATGTTAGCTGTGGGTTAGTCATATGTGGCCTTAAGTTGAGGCCTGATTTTTTCCTTCTATGCCTGATTTGCTGAGAATTTTTATTATGAAGGGATGTTCAATCATATCAAATGCTTTTTCTGCATCTATTGAGATGATAATATGATTTTTATCCCTCATTCTGTTGATATGATATATCAGATTTATTGATTTGCTTATGTTGAGCCATGCTTGCGTCCCTGGGATAAATCCCACTTGATCATGGTGTATTATCTTTTTGATGTGTTGTTGGATTCAGTTTGCTCGTATTTTGTTGGGGATTTTTGCATCCTATGTTCATCAAGGATGTTGGCCTATAGTTGTTGCTGTTGCGGTGGTTGTGTCCTTATCTGGTTTTGGTGTCAGAGTAATAGTGGCTTTGTATAAGAGTTAGGAAGAATTTCCTCCCATTCAATTTTTGGGAATAGATTGAGAAAAATTGGTATTATTTCTTTGTAAGTTTGGTAGAATTCAGTAGTAAAGCTATCTAGTCTTGGGCTTTTCTTTGTTGGGAAGCTTTTTATTACTGATTCAATCTCATTACTTGTTAGTAGTCTGTTCAGGTTTTCTATTTCTTCCTGGTTCAATTTTGGTAGGTTGTACGTGTCCAGGAATTTATCCATTTCCCGTAGGTTTTCCAATTTATTAGCATGTACTTGTTCATAGTAGTCTCTTATAATCCTTTGTATTTCTGTGGTATCTGTTGTAATGTCTCTTTTCTCATTTCTGATTTTATTTATGTGGGTCTTCTCTCTTTTTTCTTAGTTGGTCTAGCTCGCAGTTTACTAATTTTGTTTATCTTTTCAAAAAGCCATCTTTTGTTTCATTGATCCTTTGTATTTTTTTAAGTCTCTAGTTTGTTTAGTTCCATTCTGATCTTTATTATTTCTTTCCTTCTAGTGATTTGGGGTTTGGCTGGTTCCTGCATTTCTAGTTTCCTGAGGTGTGTTGTTAGCTTGTTCATTCAGAATCTTTCCTTTTTTTTTTTGATGTAGGTTTTCGTTGCTATACTTCCCTGTTGGCTCTGCTTTTGCTGTATCCCGTAGGTTTTGGTATGTTGTGTTTCTGTTTTTATTTGTTTCAAGAAATTTTTAAATTTTCTTCTTAATTTCTTCATTGATCCAATGGTTGTCCAGGAGCATGATGTTTAATTTCTGTATATTTGTACAGTTTCCATGATTCCTCTTATTATTGATTTCTAGTTTTATTCTATTGTCATCTGAAAGATACTTGATATGATTTTGGTTTTTAAAACTTTCTTGACATTTGTTTTGTGGCCTAGCATATGGTCTGTCCTGGAGAATGTTCCATGTGCTGATGAGAGGAATGTGTGTTTTGCGGCTATTGGATGAAATGTTTAATAAATGTCCGTTAGTTTCATTTGGTTTAAAGTGCAGTTTAAATTCCCAGTTTTCTTTATTGGTTTTCTGTCTAGATGATCTGTCCAGTGCTGGGAGAGTTAGATGTTGAAGTCACTAACTATTACTGTATTGGAGTCTATTTAGATCTAATAATATTTGCTTTTCATTATCTGGAGGCTCCAGTGTTGGGTGCATATATATTTAGAATTATTATGTTGATCCCCTTATCATTATAGAATGACCTTCTTTACAGTTTTTGACTTAAAATCTGTGTTATCTCATGTAACTCATGTAAGTGTAGCTTCTCCTGCTTGCTTTTGGTTTTTATTTGCAGGAATTTTTTTCCATCCCTTCACTTCTAGTCTATGTGTGTCTTTATAAGTGAAGTAAGTTTCTTTTTTTTTTTTTTGAGACGGAGTCTCGCTCTGTCGCCCAGGCTGGAGTGCAGTGGCCGGATCTCAGCTCACTGCAAGCTCCGCCTCCCGGGTTTACGCCATTCTCCTGCCTCAGCCTCCCGAGTAGCTGGGACTACAGGCGCCCGCCACCTTGCCCGACTAGTTTTTTGTATTTTTTTAGTAGAGACGGGGTTTCACCGTGTTAGCCAGGATGGTCTCGATCTCCTGACCTCGTGATCCGCCCGTCTCGGCCTCCCAAAGTGCTGGGATTACAGGCTTCAGCCACCGCGCCGGCCAGTAAGTTTCTTTTTTTTTTTTTTTTTTTTTTTTGAGACGGAGTCTCGCTCTGTCACCCAGGCTGGAGTGCAGTGGCCAGATCTCAGCTCACTGCAAGCTCCGCCTCCCGGGTTCATGCCATTCGCCTGCCTCAGCCTCCCGAGTAGCTGGGACTACAGGCGCCGCCACCTCGCCCGGCTAGTTTTTTGTATTTTTAGTAGAGACGGGGTTTCACCGTGTTAGCCAGGATGGTTTCGATTTCCTGACCTCGTGATCCGCCCGTCTCGGCCTCCCAAAGTGCTGGGATTACAGGCTTGAGCCACCGCGCCCGGCCGTAAGTTTCTTATAGGCAGCAGACATTGATGCTTTTTAATTCATTCAGCCAGTTTAGTGAGGAGTTTAATCCATTTTATTTCTGCCATTTTATTAATTGTTTTCTGGTTGTTATATATATCCTTTGTTCCTTACTTCCTCTCTTAATTTTTATCATTGCAGTTTGATGGTTTTCTGAAGTGGTAATGTTTGAATTCTTTCTCTTTCCCATTTGTGTATCTGTTCTACTAGTGAGTTTTATACTCTCTTGTGTTTTCATGATGGTATATAGTATTCTTTCACTTCTAGATGTGTAGGACTCCCTTAATAATTTATTGAAGGCCTGGTCAGTGGTGACGAATTCTCTCATTTTTGCTTATCTGGGAAGGACTTTATTTCTCCTTCATTTTTGAATAATAGCGTTGCTGGGCATAATAATCATAGCTGACATTTTTTTTCTTTTCAGCACTTTGAATATATCATCACAATCTCTCCTGTCCCATAAGGTTTCTGCTGGGAATTCCCTTATGTGCAACTTGACACTTTCCTCCTGCTTTTGTTTGAATTTTATCTTTGTCTTTGACTTGACATTTTGATTATAATGTGCCTTGGAGAAGACCTTTTTGAGGTGAATCTATTTTAAGACCTTTGAGCTTCCTGTATCTGAATATCTATATCCCTTTCAAGACTTGGGAAGTTTTCAGCTATTATTGCATGAATAGGTTTTCAATACCTTTGCCCATCTCTTCTCCTGAGACTTCAAAAATTTTAATACTTGTTTTCTTTATGGTGTTGCATATGTCAAGTAGGCTTTCTTTATTCTTTTTTCTTTTTTGTCTAACTGAGTTATTTCAAAAGACCTGTCCTCAAGTTCTGAAATTCTTTTTCTCTTGCTTGGTCTAGTTTATTGTTGAAGCTCTTGATTGTATTTTTTCTTTCTTTCATTGACTTCAGTTCCAGGATTTCTGTTTGGTTCTTTTTTATGATGGCTATCTCTTTATTGACTTTCCCATTCAGATCATGAATCACTTTTCTGATTTCTTTGTACTCTTTTTTTTTTTTTTGAGATGGAGTCTCGCCCTGTTGCCAGGCTGGAGTGCAATGGTGTGATCTCTGCTCACTGCAACCTCCGACTTCCCGGTTCGACTTCCCAGTTCAAGCGATTCTCCTGCCTCAGCCTCCCGAGTAGCTGGGATTACAGGCATGTGCTACCACACCCAGCTAATTTTTGTATTTTTAGTAGAGACGGGGTTTCACCATGTTGGCCCGGCTGGTCTCTATGTCCTGACCTCGTGATCCACCTGTCTCAGCCTCCCAAAGTGCTGAGATTATAGGCGTGAGCCACTGCAACTGGCCTTCTTTGTACTCTTTTATCTGTGTTCTCTCATATCTCACTGAGTTTCTTTAATATCATTGTTTTGAATTCTTTTTCATCCATTTCATGTATTTTCTTTTCATTGGAATCTGGTACTGGAGAATTGTTGTGTTCCTTTAAAGGTGTCACGTTTCCTTACTTTTTCATGTTTCTTGTGTTCTTACTTTGCTATCTGTGTATCTGGTGTAATAGTTGCATCTTCCAGTCTTATGGATTGACTTCCATAGGAAAATACTTTTTCCTATAGATGTATCTATAGTGTTGGTTAGATGGGGTGCTTTGGCTTTGATTCTGGGTGGGTGCGGTCATGTAGTTTTTATATATCTTCAGCTGTAAACAGCATCAGTGGGTATCAATGGGTTCTTTAGTGGCTTACGCTATAGCTGTTATTAGAGGCTGTGACAAGGCTTTACTGCAAATGGGGATACCAAGTGGGCTTGTACTTAGGCACTGGTGGTGGTGGTGGCAAGCCAAGTATGCTAGTCCCTGGGGCCCCCAGGTGGTGTGCATGGGCTCTGGTGATGGTGGATCTGGGCAGGTCAGTCCTTAGGCCTCCAGTGCCTTGCTCAGGTGCCAGGGGTGGCGGTGGTGGGCCAGGTGAGCCAGTCCCCAGGTCCCCAGGTAGTGCATGCGAGTGGGTGGTGTCTGCAAGCTGGGTAGACTGGTCATCCGGCTTTTGGGAGACATACATGGACACTGGTGGCAGGCAGGGTAGGCCTATTCCCAGGCCCCCAGACCATGCGTGGGTGGCAGATAGGGCAGAACAGTCCTTTGGACCCCAGAAAATGTGCACCAGTGGTGGTGGGCAGGATGGATCCATCCTAGGCCCCTGGGTCATGTGTGTGCTGGCAGTGGTGGCAGTGAGTGGGGTCAGCCTATCCTCAGGCCTTTAGATGGCATACATAGGTGCTAGTTGTGGGGGGTTGGTGGGGGCAAGTCAATCCCCAAGTCTCTTAGACACTGTACTCGGTCACTGGCAGCAGTGGCAGGGGTTGGGGTCGTCCTCTTGAGTAGATTTTTAATCCACCCACCAATTTAGTTTGTCTTCTAAGCAAGTCTCACTCTTATATCTTTATTTTATTACTTTTTGGTTTATAAAAGCAGAAGAAAAAAGGAAAATTAAAATTGCCTATAATGGAGTCCCCTGTCAGTCATGTACATATAACTCATTAACACTAGATAGTATATGTTGGTAATCATTTTAAAAAATGCATCAAAAGCATATGCTTACTGTTTGGTAACATGTTTTTGAAAATTAAAATGTATCGAACTTTCCTATATCATTGGGTTTTTTTTTTATAACATGACTTTTTGTTATTTGCATAGTATTTTCATGTATATTTTACCATTTACTTAATTCCTTATTGCTAGCAATTTTGGTTGTTTCTAGCTATTCACTACTCAAAAATAACATTATATTCCTCTCTGATTTTTTCCTTGGGATCAATTTCTGGGATTAGAATTGCTAGATTAAAAAGTGTGAGCATTTTTCCATCAGTGACAGATTGAATTAAGAAAATGTGGCACATATGCACCATAAAATAATATGCAACCGTAAAAAAGGATGAGTTTGTGTCCTTTGTAGGGACATGGATGCAGCTGGAAACCACCATTCTCAGCAAACTATCGCAAGAACAGAACACCAAATACTGCATGTTCTCACTCATAGGTGGGAATTGAACAATGAGATCACTTGGACACTTAAAGTATAATTAAGTATAGAACTTAAAGTATAATAAAATAAATAAATAAATATTTCCATGATTAAAAAAAAAAAGTATGAGCATTTTTAAGGTTTTCAATAAACATCACCAAATAGCCCTCCAGAAACGTGCCAATTTATAACTCACCAGAAGGGTATGAAGGAACCCAGATTTTCATAGTAAGTTAGAAAGGTCACTGTATTTTTATTCAGAAGGTAGGCCGAATATTGGTTGGTGTAGGTGAGATTACCCTCAGCCATTGTGGTGCTTAAACACAAATGTTGGTCGGGCACAATGGGTCACGCCTGTAATACCAGCACTTTGGGAGGCCCAGGCGGGTGGATCACTTGAGGTCAGGAGTTTGAGACCAGCCTGGCCAACAGGGTGTAACCCTGTGTCTACTAAAAATACAAAAATTAGCTCTGTGTGGTGGTGCACGCCTATAATCCCAGCTACTCGGGAGGCTGAGACAGGAGAGTTGCTTGAACCCAGGAGGCAGAGGTTCCAGTGAGCTGAGGTCGCGCCACTGCACTGCAGCCTGGGTGACAGAGCGAGATTTCATCTCAAAAAATAGAAAATAAAAAATAAAATAAAATAAATGCAAATGTTGAGTGAATGTGTTCTTTTGACTTCTCTTTCCTTGTAGACTTCCTCTCCTAAATTACCTCGCTGCCGAGAGGGAGGCTGGGCAGGTGATTCTGTGAAGGCTTCGAAGTGAGTACCAGCAGCTCATAAGAGTAGGGGTGGGGGTGGACACGGCTGGGGGGACTTTGCTCCTGTGTTGTTTTATTTTTTACAATAACTTTATTGAGAAAAAATTTACATACCATACAATTCACCCACTTAAAATGTACAATTTAATCGTTATTAATATATTCACAGAGTTGTGCAACCATTACCACAATCAATGTTACAACATTTTTATCACCTCCCCACCAAAAGAAACCCTGTATCTATTAGCAGCACTTCCCATGTCCCCCCAACCTCCCTAGATCTAGGTGGTTACCAGTCAACTTTCTCTCTCTCTGATTTGCGTATTCTGGACATTTCATGTAAGTAGAATCTATATTATGTGGTCCTTTATGGCTGGCTTCTCTCACTTGTCATAATGTTTTCAAAGTTTACTCGTGTTGTAACATTTTGTGTTCTTAATTTTCTAAACATAATGGAATTGCCTGTTGTAACTGCTGATGAACTCTGCGGTATGTCCTCCCCTGACATATATCTGTCATCATTCATAAAGGGAAACAATACAGATGTCCCATCACCCTGCCTAGTTGGTATCTTGTGTTTACTGTAAGCTGGCGTGAATATTGATACCATAACCATAACTAACATTATCTCATCAGCCTCTCCATAGCTCCTGGAAAGGCTGGGAAACCTGATGTCACAGTGTATGTGGCAGCACTTTATAAACTGCATAGGGCTCACAGTGTGGGACTGTAGATGCAGATGCCATGCTCTCTGAGCTGGATGATGTTGAGCAAGGGGTTAACCATGGCTGAGCCCCTGGATGGACACACTGATGTTCCCTACAGGGTGATTCAAAGACTAAAGGAAATTATATATGTAACAGGAATGTTGCTGTTGTGTTTAGCCCTCCCAGCCTTTCCACAGCTTAGACCAGAAGCTGATCCCTGTGGTTCCACATTGAGAGGCGGCAGAGTGTGGTGAGAGCCGCAGGTACTGGAGCCAGCTGCCTAGCTTTGAATCCTAACTATCTCATTTATTATCTAAGAGATCCCAAGCAAGTAATTTAACATCTCTGGTCTCCATTTCTGCATCTCTACAATGGGGTTAAAAATAGTTCTTACTTGAAAGGATCATTGTGAGGATTAAATGAATTCATATGTGTAAAATATTTAGAAGAGAGAGAAGCATTTAGGAAGCACTTGTAGATGTTGGCTATTATGATGATGATGATGATGACTGTTTCTTATCCCCATTCTGTCCTCATAGATAGGCTTCGACCATATTCTTCTCACAGGCATTCTGGCAGGTGGTGATGTTTATGAGTTGCAGGAGCTTTGGGATCTTAATGGTGCCATAAATGCTTCATATGAAGGGTCTGTTTGGGAGAAGTAATTACAGATCAAGAAAAGCAATGGTTATTTTGAGTATCAGGAATCTTCTTTAATTGTGAACTACATTAAAGCCTTAAGCATAGGAATGTCAGCTTTCCAAACTGTAGTATCAGAAGTATTTTCTAAACCTTATGTTGGTAAGAATTAGCCAGGGGTGTTCAAGAGAGAGAATACAGTCACAGATTCTTAGTTTATGTTTCTGGTTGGGCCAGTAAAACCCCTTCTTCATTCCTCTTTTCCACTTATCACTAGAGACAGAAACTAAAAACCATGGATTCAGGCTGCTAAAAGCCTAAAATAAAACAAAACAGAACAACAACAAAATAAGGCAGGTTGGACAAATTTGAGTTAGATATAATCAATGAATGATATTCCCTTGGATTTCTGCCAGCATCTGGGAATGCACATGACCTAGAGTAGAAATCTCTGCAAGATCTTCATCCATCCAGGATAAGCATCCACATCTCAGGGATGGTTTCAGAATTACCTTGTGTCAAATAAGGAGAAAGTGTTCCTCAAACTTCTTCCTACCACATACTCTCTCGCATTTCTTCCGTGCTCAAACTGGCAGAGTTTTCATGCTAAGGTGTGGTAATTATGTCATCTCTTGTTTTACTCATAGGTAGCAACATCACAGTAAGGTTAAAACCATGGGTATCTGATTCAGACATACCAGGGTTTGAATTTAGGTTTCAGCATTTAACTGGCTGTGTAAACTTGGGGAAGTTACTTAACCCTGTAAAGTAGCAATAATAACACCTATTGCAAAGAATTGTTCTGAGGCTTGAACACACAGGAAGAGTACTCAGCATAAAGCTAGTACCTAGCTTGTGCTGCAATTAAGTTATGAATAACAACAGTGCATAAGGAGTAAAGTAATAAGGCAGGTCTGTCTACGTTTTATGGTTCTAAAACATAAAAGTGTTAGGTAACATGTGCTCTGTAAGTGGCATCTATAGTAGGATGTTGCTGGCTACATGTTCAGCCACATTTGTTAGCCTCTGTAGCTATCAGCACCTTCCAGATGCTTTAAACAGGCTTTGATTACAGTTAGTCTTTGTGATTCTTGAAGTTTGATTCATTGCTTAAATATAGTTAATCTAGGCCAGCCTGACAGAAAATATGGTAGTAAGACCGAGACATTTTGCTAGCCTTTACCTTTGGTCCCATTTTATGGACGAAGTAAGTGGAGTCATAGATGCCTGTAAGTCAGAAGGAGCAAGTGCTTAATGTCTTTCAGTTTAGTTCAGAGTCCAGTTCTAAAGACTGGATTACAAATCATTTCATTACTTAATCTCTTGCACTAAGTCTTAGATGAAAGATAAAAAAAATATGTGCCAGTGGGATGGCCAGTTATCGAATTTAACTACTTAAGATATACACGGGAATAGTTTCTCAAAGAATAGTCATTTTTCTAGTTTAGAATTTACTTGAGCAGTTGTTGCCTTCAAAATGGCACTATCTTGAAAGATCTCTATGAGAACTACAAACCACTGTTCAAAGAAGTCAGAGATGATGCAAACAAATGGAGAAACAGTCCATGCTTATGGATAGGAAGACTCAATATTGTTAAAATGACCATACTGGCAAAAGCGATTTATAGATTCAGTGCTATTTCTATTAAACTACCATTGACATTCTTCACAGAACTTTTCTAGAAAAAACTATTTTAAAATTTATATGGAACAAAAAAGGGCCCAAATAGCCAAGGCAATCCTAAGCAAACAAAAGCACAAACACCTGGAGGCATCACACTATGCAACTTCAAACTATACTATAGGGCTACAGTAACCAAAACAGCATGGTACTGTACAAAAAGAGACACATAGACCAATAGAACAGAATAGAGAACTCAGAAATAAGACCGCATACCTGCAACTATCTTCAACAAACCTGACAAAAAAAGCAATGGGGGAAGGATTCCTTATTCAATAAATGGTGTTGAGATAACTGGCTAGTCATATGCAGAAGATTGAAACTGGACCCTTTCTTTACACCATGTACAAAAATTAACTCAATATGCATAAAAGACTAAATGTAAAACCCAAAAATACAAAAACTCTGAAAGACAACCTAGGCAATACCATTCCGGACATAGGATCAGGCAAAGATTTCATGATGAAGACACCAAAAGCAATCACAACAAAATCAAAAATTGACAAATGATATCTGATTAAAGTAAAGCGCTTCTGCACAGCAAAGGAAACTGTCAACAGAGTGAGCAGACAACCTAGAGAATGGGAGAAACTTTTGCAAACTATGCATCTGACAAAAGTGTAATATCTAGCATCTATAAGGAACTTAAATTAACAAGAAAAAAACCAACCCCATTAAAGGATGAATAAACACTTTCTAAAAGAAAGACATACATGCAGCCAACAAGCTCAACATCACTGATCATTAGAGAAATGCAAATCAAAACCACAATGAGATACCATCTCACACCAGTCAGAATGGCAGTTATTAAAAAGTCAAAAAAATATGGCCAGGCATGGTGGCTCACGCCTGTAATCCCAGCACTTTGGGAGGCCAGGGTGGGCAAATCACCTGAGGTCGGGAGTTTGAGACCAGCCTGACCAACAGGGAGAATCCCCCATCTCTACTAAAAATACAAAATTAGCTGGGCGTGGTGATGCATGCCTGTAATCCCAGCTACTCAGGAGGCTGAGGCAGGAGAATTGCTTGAACCTGGGAGGCAGAGGTTGCAGTGAGCCCATATTGTGCCATTGCACTCCAGCCTGGGCAACCAGAGTGAAACTCAAATAATAATAAAATAATAATAATAATAATAATAATAATAACAGATGTTGGTGAGGTTGCAGAGAAAAAGGAACGATTGTACAGTGTTGGCATGAGTGTAAATTAGTTCAGTCATTGTGGAAGACAGTGTGGTGATTCTTCAAAGACCTAGAGACAGAAATACCATTTGACCCAGCAATCCCATTACTGGGTATATACCCAAAATAATATATCATTTTATTATAAAGACACATGCATGTGTATGTTCATTGCAGCACTATTTGCAATAGCAAAGACATGGAATCAACCTTAATGCCCATCAATGGTAGACTGAATAAAGAAAATGTTGTACATATACATCATGGAATAGTATGTAGCCATAAAAAAGAACAAGATCATGTCCTTTGCAGGAACATGGATAGAGCTGCAGGCCACTGTCCTTAGCAAACTAATGTAGGAACAGAAAATCAGACACTGTATGTTCTCACTTGTAAGTGGAAGCTAAACAATGAGAACACATGGACACATAGAGGAGAACAACACACACTGGGGCCTATTGAAAGGTGGAGGGTGGGAAATTGGAAAGGATCAGGAAAAATAACTACCGGATACTACACTTAATGCCATGGTGATGAAATAATTTGTACAACAAACCCCTGTGACACAGGTTTACCTATATAACAAACCTGCATATGTACCCCTGAACTTAAAAGTTAAATTAAAAAAACAAAATATCACTATTAAAAATATTTACTCTTGGGAGGCCGAGACGGGCGGATCACGAGGTCAGGAGATCGAGACCATCCTGGCTAACATGGTGAAACCCCGTCTCTACTAAAAATACAAAAAACTAGCCGGGCGAGGTGGCGGGCGCCTGTAGTCCCAGCTACTCGGGAGGCTGAGGCAGGAGAATGGCGTGAACCCGGGAGGCGGAGCTTGCAGTGAGCCGAGATTGCGCCACTGCACTCCAGTCTGGGCGACAGAGCGAGACTCTGCCTCAAAAAAAAAAAAAAATATTTACTCCCGTTTTTTTCCACCCTCTCCTCCCACTTTTTTCTCCCTCCCCCCCCTTTTTTTTTTTTTGAGACAGAGTCTCGCTCTGTCACCCAGGCTGGAGTGCTGTGGCTGGATCTCAGCTCACTGCAAGCTCCGCCTCCCGGGTTCACGCCATTCTCCTGCCTCAGCCTCCCAGGTAGCTTGGGACTACAGGCGCCGCCACCTCGCCCGGCTAGTTTTTTGTAGTTTTTAGTAGAGACGGGGTTTCACCGTGTTAGCCAGGATGGTCTTGATCTCCTGTCCTCGTGATCCACCCGTCTTGGCCTCCCAAAGTGCTGGGATTACAGGCTTGAGCCACCGCGCCTGGCCCCCCCATACAGTCTTTTTCCTGAACCTGAAAGTAAGTTGTAGATGTCATGACATTTCACCCCTAAATACTTTAGCATGCATCTCTCAAGATTAATGACATTCTCTACAGTTTCACAGTATCACTCATACCTAAGACATTTCATAGTGGTTTAATAATATTTAATATATAGTTTATATTTCAATACCCCCCTTTGTTCCTCCAGATGTCTCTTATAACTCCAGGATCCAATCAGAGCTCAAATACTCCGTTTCATAGTTGTCTTTTTAGTCTCTCTTTATCTAAACTAGTCCTCACCCTTCCCCATTCCCCACCAAGACATTGACTTTTTTGAGGAACCCAGGCCGGTTGTGTTGTAGAATGTCTCACATTCTGGGTTTCTCTAATTGATTCTTCATGATAAGATTCAAGTTAAAGATTGTTGACCAGAACAGGTGATCACATGTCCTTCTTAGCTTATCAAATTAGGAGGCATGTGACATCAGCTGATCCCTTGGTTGGTGTTACTAAGTTTTATCACTTGGTCGAGGTGGTGATCTCTAGATCTCTCCATTGCAAAGGTTCTTTTTTTCCTTTATCAATAATTAGTAATTGTTTGGGGTACCACTTTGAATCCTGTTCACCCACACCCTTTCACCCAGTTTTAGCATCCATTAATGATCCTTGCCAGAATCAGTTATTATATCGGGGATTGCAAAATGTTAACTTTCTAATTCTACCATTCTATATTAATTGCTTGGAGTTTTTTTTATAAAGAAGAATTTCCTTTTCTCCTTTTTTCTTTTTCTATTGCTTTCTCTCTTTAAAATCATGGACTCATGGATTAAAAAAAAAAAACTGTTTTATTTTAGATTCAGGAGATACATGTGCAGGTTTGTTACAGGGTATATTGTATGATGCTGAGGTTTGAGCCTCTATTGATCCTATCACTCAGATAGTGAACACAGTACCCAATAGGAAGCTTTTCAGTCCTCGCCCACAGCCCCTTTTGGAGTCCCCAGTGTCTGTTGTTCCCAGCTCTATGTTTGTATGTGCCCAGGATTTAGCTCCTACTTATAAGTGAGATCTCCAATATTTGGTTTTCTGTTTCTGCATTTGTTTGTTTAGGATAATGGCCTCCAGCTGTATCCATAGTGCTGCAAAGGATGTAATTTCATTCTTTTAAATGGTTACATAGTATTCTATGTGATATATATATATATATATATATATATATGTATATATATCACATTTTCTTTATCCAGTCCACCATTGATGGACACCTAGTTTGATTCCATGTCTTTCCTGTTGTGAACAGTGCTGCGATGAATATATGTTTGCATGTGTCTTTTTGATAGAATGATTTATTTTCCTTTGGGTATGTATATACCACCCAGTAATGGGATTGCTGGGTCAAATGGTAGTTCTATTTTTAGTTCTTTGAGAAATCTCCAGACTGCTTTCTACAGTGGCGAAACTAATTTACATTCCCACCAACAGTGTGTAAGCATTCCTTTTTCTCAGAAGCCTCATCAACATCTGTTATTTTTTGACTTTTTTAACAATAGCCATTCTGACAGGTTTGAGATGGTATCTCATTGTGGCTTCAGTTTGCATTTCTCTGATAGTGATGTTAAGCATTTATTCATATGTTTGTTGGCTGCTTGTATGTCTTCTTCTGAGAAGTATCTGTTCATGGCCTTTGCCCACTTTTTAATGGGGTTATTTGTTTTTTCCTTGTTGATTTGTTTAAGTTCCTATTCTGGATATTAATCCTTTGTCAGATGCATAGTTTGCAAAAATGTTCTCCCATTCTGTAGGTTGTTTGCTTACCCTGTTGATAGTTTCTCTTGCTGTGCAGAAACTCGTTAATTTAATTAGATCCCACTTGCCCATTTTTCCTTTTGTCACAGTTGCTTTTGAGGACTTGGTCATAAATTCTTTGTCAAAGCTGACATCCAGAAGGGTATTTCCTAAGCTTTCTTCTAGGATTTTTATAGTTTTGAAGTCTTACACTTAAATCTTGGATCCATCTTGAGCTAATTTTTCTTATATAGTGACAAGAAAGGGTCCAGTTTCATTCTTTTACATATGGTTAGCTAGTTTTCCCAGCACCATTTATTTAATAGGATGTCCTTTCCCTGTTGCTTATTTTTGTCAACTTTGCCACAGATTGGTTGGTTGAAGGTAGGCTGTTCTAGTTCTAGGTTTTCTGCTCTGTTCCATTGGCCTATGTGTCTATTTTTGTACTTTTAAAATTATTTATTTATTTATTTTTGAGACAGGATCTTTCTCTTTCTCTATTGCCCAGGCTGGAGTGCAATGGTGCAATCATAGTTCACTGTAACCTCAGACTCCCGGGCTCAAGTGATTCTCCTGCTTCAGCCTCCCCAGTAGCTAGGAGTGCAGGCATGTACCACAATGCCTGGCTAATTTTTTTAAATTCTTATTTTTGTAGAACTGTGGTCTCACTGTGTTGCCAAGGCTGGTCTCAAACTCCTGGCAGTCCTCCTACTTTGGCCTCCCAAAGTGCTGAGATTATAGCCATGAACTACTGCACCCAACTGGACTCATGGATTTGTATTGTTCATTGTGTTATAACTCATTTCCATCATCACTTTTTTTTTTTTCTATAATACTTATGTTTATTAGTGCTCAGATTGTCCCATGTTTGGCCAGGGAGAACTTCAGGATGGCTCTTACGCCTTTGTGCTGTATTAGTATTTGAGTAAGTGCTTGCTTTTCAATGCAGCAAGATATTCCAGAATAATTTTGTATTTTCCAGATTCAGTCCAGGAGTCAGCTGCTTCTCCAAAGAGGCCTGGGTCCTTTTGGTGGAGAATAGTTATAGAATTCAAGATCTATGGGCACACTGCATTGCTATTGGATATCTTTGCTTCTAGGCTCTTTTAGTACCTAGAACTAGTAAACACATTTTTAAAAATACGCTCTATCCTGTAACACACATAAAATAGTTTTACAGTTACTATACTAATGTCATTATCAAAAACAAACTCCTAAGTAAAGCTCAAGATTTCTTGTGGTTCTTTTTGTCCTTAGAATATAGCACACTAGGCCAGGTGCGGTGGCTCACGCCTGTAATCCCAGCACTTTGGGAGGCCGAGGCGGGAAGATCACGAGGTCAGGAGATCGAGACCATCCTGGCTAATAAGGTGAAACCCGGTCTTTACTAAAAATACAAAAATTAGCCCGGTGGCGGGCGCCTGTAGTCCCAGCTACTCAGGAGGCTGAGGCAAGAGAATGGCATGAACCCGGGAGGCGGAGCTTGCAGTGAGCCAAGATTGCGCCACTGCACTCCAGCCTGGGCAACAGAGCGAGACTCCATCTCAAAAAAAAAAAAAAAGAATATATCACACTAAGGTTCAGGATACTGTTTTCAGAAGTTATTTGAATTATTTCTCATAGAGGTTAAGGTATCAATTTAATACACAATTACATTCACTTGTTTCTGTGTTCAATTTTAAGGTTTTTGAAAATCCTTTTTATTTAATTTACTCTTGAATATGTAGAACATTTACACCAATGAAAAGTTAAAATTGTACAGAAAGATATACTCAGTGATGTCTCACTCCCATCCTTATCATCCCCTCCACCTCATTCCCGTCCATCCCTTATAGGTAGTTTCTTTATTAGTTTCTGGTTTATCTTTCCTATACTTCTTTTTGGAAAAGTAAACATACATATATATAATTATATATACATATATAAACATTATATAATTTAATAATATACATATAAAAATTATGGTCTGTTTTTGGATGCGTTATTCTGTGCTAGTGGTCTCTCTATTCCTATGCTATTATGTACCATACTGTTTTCCATAGCCCATGACAGTCATTTTTAGTGTTAAGAAAGACAAGAAGGTGATGCAAAAATGCTGGTCTCATCTATTAATGTGAATGGGAGGAGCTTTGTTTTCCTAAATTATTAGGGGATTTTAGTACTTGTCATATCTGGAATTTATTTTGAAATAAGAAAATAAGACAAATCCTGTCTGCTTCTTAGAGAACAAAAGATTATCACAAGTATTCATTCCTCAGTGAAAATATTAAAGATTTTTCCAGATCAAATCCATTTCCTCTTGGAGAGAGAAGCTTTTCCTTGTCACGTATTACTTTCCGAGGTATTCGCTTGCTTGACTTTTCAGTCTGTGGCCTGGTTCTGACCCCTCGAAATGTTGGAGTGCCCCGGGCTCTTCTCTAACCTCCTCTCTTCTCTGTCAACACTCACTTTCTGCATGATCTCAACCCGGTCTCAGGTTTGACTCTCGTCTACGCAGTGATGACTCCAGAATTTATATTTCCAGCCCAGTTCTCCTTCTGGACAGCCATTTGCCTGCTTGATGTTTTCAACGGGAATATGCAACACAAACCTGACACATCCAAATTAGTCTTCTTAATTTCAACCCCTTCTACCCCCTCCCCTAATTGTGCCTCCAAAGTCTTCCCTAGATCTCGGTAAGTGCTGACTCTATCTTCCTAATTGCTCAGATTGTAAACTTTGGAATTATCCTGGCCTCCTCTCTTTATATCACCCTATTCAGTCTGCCAGCAAACCCTGTTAAGTCTACTGTTGGAATACATCTGTTATCTGAACTGCCAGCCCCTGACCGCAGCCATCATTTCTTGCACTGGCTCAAGTGAGAACTTCCTGACGAGGCTCCCTTTGTGTTATCTCTGCATAGCCAGAGTGACTCTTTCAAAACATAGGTGCAAACCTTTTACTTGTATACTCAGAACCCTGCAGTAGCATGCCACCCAGTCAAAGTCCTTACCCAAAGTCCTTACCATGGCTTACAAGGTCCTACCTGACCTCACTTTACATAAAGTAGCACCCCTCATCGCTCTGTGGTCCCCATTGCCTGCTTTATTTACTGCTACCTGACATATCCACATGCATGCATACATAATCTCTTTTTCTATCTGCTGCAATGTGAGCTCCACGAGAGGAGACACACTCTCTTATTTACATGCCCCCAGTCTTTTGCACAGTGCCTAGTCCATAATAAGCATTTGGTGACTATTTATTCAACATACGAATGATCAGATCAGTATTTTTTAATTAATTATTTTTTATTATACTTTAAGTTCTAGGGTACACGTATACACCATAGAATACTATGTAGTCATAAAAAGGGATGAGTTCATGTCCTTTGTAGGTACATGGATGCAGCTGGAAACCATCATTCTTAGCAAACTATTGCAAGAACAGAAAACCAAATGCTGCATGTTCTCACTCATAGGTGGGAATTGAACGGTGAGAACACTGCGACACAGGAAGGGGAACATCACACACCTGGGCCTGTTGTGGGGTAGGGGGAGGAGGGGAGGGATAGCATTAGGAGATCAGTATTTTTAAATGGTCACTTTGCTTTCAGTGTGGAAGGTGGAGAGCTGAAAGGCTGGAAGACCTGTTGGGAAGTATGAATCTGCATGAAAGATAAGAGCCTAAACCAGGGCTGTGGTGTGAGGATGGAAAGGAAAGACGATGTGGAGACATTTTGGAGGTAGAGTTAATAGAAATGCCAGTGGTTGGATGTGGGGCAGAGGGAGGAGTTGAAGGTCACTGCAAGGAGCCCCACTTAGGTGTCTGGTTGGGTAATGGTGCTGTAAGCGAGGGAAGGCAGGAGAGACCTGATTTAGGGGCTGATGGTGGGACATGTGGGTGATTTCCGCAGCTCAAGCATCCAGAAGGGAGGTCAAAAAACAGATGCGCTTTGAGTCATCTACAAAAACAGGAGAAGACAAGGACAGATCCTTGGATTTGGCTGTTTGGAGGTTACAAGGGGCCTTTGAGAAAGTGGTTACAGTGATTTGCTTTGGAGCCCGAGCCAGATTGCAGTAGATTGAAGAGGAAATGGGACATGAGGAACTGGCCAGTAACATAGGATACTATGAAAAAAGGAAAAGGATGGAACAGTATTTGAAAGAAGAGTCTAGATTAAGAATCATGTCTGTAATATTTGAGGAAAGAGTAATTAGAAATTAAGTAGGGGGTTAATTGATGTGGCAGGATCCTGGAGGGATAGGATAAGACCTTCCAGAAGAGATTGATTGACCTTGGACAGGAGGAGCGAAGGTGGATAGTTTTTCTCCAAAACAGACGGAGCTTGGAAAGGATGGGTAAGTTATTGAGGATGGTTGAGGGGAATGGGGAATTTAGAGAATTTCCTTTTGGTTTGGCTTCTCTTTTTTTTCCCGTTTTTCAAAGTGGGAAGACAGACTGACTGTTGAGCTTGTTGAGGCAAAGGAGAGTGGCATCTTGAAGTAGAACAGATTTAAAACAGAAAAAGAGGCTGACAAGAGGTAAGAGAGGCAACTTTTGAGCTGCTTTGAGGACCTACCTCATTAAGGTTGGAAACATGAGCTCCTACTATTTGCTGGATACTGTAGTGAGTACCAGAGTGGAAGATATACTTCCTGTCCTGCAAGAGCTCGAATTCTAATTTAGGAGACATTTTCACCCACAAAAATCAGGAATGGCAAAAGGAGCATATTGGCAGAAGGTGCACATTGTAAGTGAGGAACAAATGAATGAGTGACACTGGTGATGTGACATCAGAAGAGAGAGTAATCATTATGGTCAGGGAGTGTCTTACAGAGGAGATAGGAGTCAAGCTGGATGAATTTTGATGGTCAGAACAGGATCATGAAGAAGGCATTTTGGTTTAAGATTTGGTATTGTGGGAGTGATAGTAACTTTATTGTCAGTCTAGTTACAGCAGAGGATTGACCCCGGAAAATAGCATATTCACCTGAAATTCTTTTTGGATGATAATAACAATGGCACTGTGCTAGTTACTTGTCTTAATTTGGCTGCTATAACAAGTTACCATATATGGGGAGGTTTAAACAACATTTATTTCTCATGATTCTGGAGGCTGGAAATCTGAGATCAGGGTGCCATCATGGTTGGGTTCTTGGTGAGAGTCATTTTCCTAGTTATGTCCTTAAGCGTCTTTCCTTGGTATGTGCACATAAAGAGTGAGATTTTATGTTTCTTTCTCGTCCCCATCATGAGGGCTCCAACCTCATAATCTCATCTAAACCTAATCAGCTCTGAAAGTCCCACCTCCAAACACCATCACATTGGGGATTAGGATTTCAACATAAGAATTTTGGGGAGACACAAATATTCAGTCAGTGGCAGCACCTTATATGTGCATTACACCAACTCTGTTGGGTAGATTCTGTTCAATAAGGTAGGTATCCCTGTGCAAAGAAGGTAGGAGGAAAGTGTCACCAGGGAGAAGTAAAAGGGCTATTTGTGAATCTGATTGAGGAGCTCATAGCTAAGGAATACGAGTTTCTGGGATACCTTGGCTTTATTTGCATAACTGCCCAGGATAGAGAGCAGAACATGTATCAGCCACCTCACTGGTTAGAGATGTTGGGTGCCAGGGCTCAATTGCTCGTCCCTGAGCCACAGAGAGGGCTAAGTTCAGGAATGGCGTGGGGCCTGGGATCACTACCAGTCCCTTCCCCTTGTCGTCAGAGTCATAGCTACACCAGAGACTCCGTCTTGGAGCTGTCCTTGGCTCTGAAGTTGCCCGAGGTGGGACACTTACGGTGGGTCACTGACTTGGCCATGGGGAATGGAGCTGAAGAGAGAAAGCCAGCTTGGTAAAGAGAAGGAAAGGTAGTTTGATTAAGTTTTGTCTCAAAGTGTCTGTTTTTGGGTTTGTCCCTGCATTGATCTGCAAGGGAATGAGGCAAGTCATGGCCCCTCAGGGACTTTCAGGACTTTGCTCTCAATGTCAGCCGTCATTTTCAATAACCCTCTCCCTCCCAGCCATTAATTTTGGCCCAGGATCATGGGGACTTGTCCATCTATCACTCCTAATTGACACTAAATGATCTGTCAGTTTATTGATGAACGGCAGGAGTGGAATTGTCACAATATATTTTACTTTCTAACAACTCCTCCTGACAATTTTACCTTGTCCATCTCACTCTCCTCACATAAATCTCCATTGGCCGCTCATTCCTTCTCATGGGCTGTTCTGGTGCCAGCCACTTCCACACCATCTGCACGCATCAAGGACATCAAGATGGCGGTAGAACTGCTGTGTGCTGGTCCCGAGGTTATCCCCCTTCCCTCCTCCTTCTGTCTTTCTCTCTCTCTCTCTCTTTTTAATGGCAAAGATGTTCCAAGAATACTAAAGGGCTTCTGTCCTCTCCCTCTATGTCATTGCCATACCAGAATCTTTTTGCCTCCCTTTAGCAGCAAATAGTTAACTCCTATTAGGCTAAAAAGTGTGAAAAGCAAAAACTCATGGAGCCAGAGGGCTCCTAGATCTGTAAGCACAGTTACAAACATATGTTCTATCCTCTTAAACCAGCTCTGTTACAGGCTGTCCGTCCCCATAGAAGTCAATTTCCCAGAAAGGTGTCACAGAGAGAAGGTTAGCTGGAGCTGCCCAGCTGGTGTGCCATATGCTGCACTATGGGTGCTGGTGTGCCATGATGTGGGCACTCCCTGCCTGTGGTGTAGACCTAGCCAAGGCCCTTAGGCTGGTCACCTGTGGCCACGAGAAGTCTCCATCCATCCACCCCAGTTAGCCATTTATGTGTTATTTTTAACTGTTTCATGTCTTGAAAAAGCCAGGGAAGTACTATGTCAGACATATATAAGGGCACACAGTTATTTAGTCTCAAGAAGATATACCTATGGATGTGAACATGCTTTATCCTGTACGAGGCCAAGGATGAGTAGAAAAGCTTAACCATATGTAAATAATGCAATTGATTCCCTCCCTCATACCTTTCCTGCTGCTGCTGGAGATCATTTTTATTAAAGGACTGTTTTGGTTTATTAACCATCATGACATTAGCATACTTATCAAAATTAATAATTCCTTAATGTCATCTGATATCCACATCATGTTGAGTTACTTCCATTGTCTCAAAAATGTGTTTTATAGGTGGATTGTAAAAAGGACAAATCAAGGTCCATATATTGTATTTAGTCTTCCTTCCTTCCTTCCTTCCTTCCTTTTTTTTCATTTGTTTGTTCATTCCTTGGTTCTTCTGTTCTTTCGTTCGTTCGTTCTTTCTTTTTTTTTTTTGATGGAGTCTTACGCTGTTGCCAGCCTGGAATGCAGTGGTGCAACCTCGGCCCACTGCAGTCTCCGCCTCCCAGGTTCAAGCAGTTCTCCCACCTCAGCCTCCCAAGTAGCTGAGACTACAGGTACGTGCCACCACACCTGGCTAATTTTTGTATTTTTAGTAGAGACAGGGTTTTGCCCTGTTGGCCAAGCTGATCTTGAACTCCTGACCTCAGGTGATCCTCCTATCTTGGCCTCCCAAAGTGCTGGGATTACAGGCGTGAGCCACCGTGCCTGGCCTAATTGTTATATTGCTATAGTCTCTCTTTTATTCTGCAACAATCACCACCCCCCCAATTTTTTCCCCAATGCCATTGATCCTCTCTTCCTCCCTGCCTCCCTCCCTCCCTTCTTTCCTTCCCTCCTTCCCTCCCTCCCTCCTTCTTTTTTAGAAACAGGGTCTTGCTCTGTTGCTCAGGCTAGAGAGTGCAGTGGCATGATCGTAGCTCACTGCAACCTTGAACTCCTAGGCTCGAGTGATCCTCCTGCCTCAGTATTAGCTGGGATTAGCTGGGACAGGTGCATGCCACCATGCCTGGCTAAATTTTTAAAATTTTTTTGTAGAGACAAGGTCTTGCTGTGTTGCCCAGGTGGCCATGATGATTTCCTTTTTTAAAGAAGCTTGTCCTGTAGAATTTCCCATATTCTGGATTTGGTCTGTTGCTTCCTGGTCACAGTGTTTAACTTGTCTCTTTGTCTCTCATGTTCCCTGTTAAACTGATATTTGGGTGTAGCTCTAACTGGGAGTTCCATTTAGGCCCAGTTTTGGCAGGAATACTTTGTAGGTGATGCCATGTACATCCCACTGTATTGCCTTGAAGGTACAGGTATGAGAAGGCACAGGTGTCTGGTCATTCCACTTTCAGCCTGTGATTGACCAGTGGGGGAAGGGCTGTGTGAGTCTCCATTTTAGAGCCCTCATCAGACTCCCCTCTCAAGATTGTGGCATCCATTGATGATAGTTGCTAGAGTCATAATTTCATTAAAGGTTGTCAAGTGATGACTGTCTAATTTCCATTTATTAACAGAAATTCTTCTGTAATGAAGTCTCACCAGCTACTTGGCTACTTGGAATACATTTTATACTTATAACCCTACCTTTTTGTCTTAGTATTTTTATTTTAAAAAATTTCAAACCTATAGAAAAGTTGCAGTAGTACAGCAAACCCCCATGCACACTTTTACCTTGAACAACCAGTTGTTAATATTTGCCTAAATGTGACTTTTCCCTCATTCTCTGTTTTTTAAAAATCTTTTTTTATTGAACTAAGAGCTGCAGCTGCCTTTGCATTTGCATTACTATTAATAGTAACAAGCAAGTAGTTACTATGCAAGAGATGTTTGTCTATTTTGTTTGCATCTGGGTCTATAGGGCTTGGTACACATAGGTGCTCTGTACATATTTGATCAATGAGTAAATTTGGGGCATTTCTTACAGAGCTCTGATCATTGAAAAGGGTGTCCCTGTTATGACCAGGAAGCTCTGATTTCCAGTAAAGTAAAAGGACTTAATCCTTGACCTTCAGATTTTCATCGGTAAACACAATTTTGCTCATTTGGTTTTCAAGAAACACAAAACAAAATTGGAAGCATTGGGAATTGATTTTTCCCTTGCTACCCTCAGCCACAAAGAACCCAGAATCAGTATGGCATGACCAGAGTCCTGGGCGACGTGAGTGAACAGTTGTTTGGTTCTTAACTAAGTCAGGTACCAGAAACGAGTGTTCAACAATGGGTAAAATCAGATGGGGCTGTTGCATGTGAGATGGTTGAGAAGGGAAGGTCTTAGGGAGCTAATTGTGCTCCCATTTCCAGTGGCTGTGCCTAGAGTTTAGGGGCTATGTCCCTATTTCTGTAGTTTTGGGAGATGCTTGTGTGAACTCTCTGCTTGGATCTCTGTCTCAATTTCACTGTCATGCATTTTGCTCTGCATAGATGCTTTTCTTTCATGTGCCTTTCGAGATATGGTCAGTTTAGAAAGGATGGCTTTAGGACCATGCGACATCACATCTTTTTAATGTACATCTTAGATTTGTTTATTCTAGGTCGGCTCCCCAAAGTGTAATTTTTTGCTTTGCTCTCAGAGCCTGGACGGAAAGATGATAGAGGAAGAGCTAGGTAAGTTGTTATTTTCATGAACTTAGATAATCCACAGTTATTTTGAAAAATTGGGATTAAGTTGCATTATTACAGGAAATCTTAGATGTTCAGCAAGATATGATGAGATGAACAACCCCCAGACTGTGTACATCGAAATAACTAGTGAAAAATAAGTATCCTCGTTGAAGTAGGGAAAAAGTGTGAGATGTGTCACACTCATTCTATCCTTAGGCCTTTCCTGTCTTCACACATTTGTATTATTTTGGTAGGTTTCCTTTGTTCTGGTAGCTGGCGGGTGGAGAGGAATGAGCATCATGGATGGGTCATGGTGGAACAGCTCATCTGTGGAGCGTGTTCCCTGTTAAACTGATAGTTAGACCTCGCTCTAACCGGTAGTTCCATTCGGGCCCGGTGTCCTTTCCTACTCAGCCCCTGAAGTGTGTACAGTGAGGCGGGTACTTCCTGAAAGTCACTATTCGTGGGCACAGATGTAAAGGTAAGCATTTGTTCGTTCTGTGGACCCTTGTCCAGCACAGGCACCCAGGTCTGATGTTAGACACAACCCCTTTTTGTAATGGTATATTGCTTTTTTTTTTTTTTGAGACAGAGTCTCACTCTGTTGCCCAGGTTGGAGGGTGGGGATGCAATCATAGTTCATTGTAACCTCAAACTCCTGGGCTCAAGCTGTCCTCCTGCCTCAGCCTCCTCAGTAGCTAGGACTACAGGTACTCCTGAGTAGTTGGGACTACAGGCATGCGCCACCACACTCACCATATTTTTACATTTTTTGTAGAGATAAAGTCTTGCTATGTCACTGAGGCTGGTTTTGAACCCCTGATCTCATGCAATCCTCTTGCCTTGGCCTCCCAAAGTGCTAGGATTACAGGGGTGAGTCATTGTGCCTGGCCTGCCTTTTTGTGGAGTGAAGTGTCTTTGACCTTAAAGCTCAAATGTAACTAAGTTGAGAAAGGTGGATCATTTCAAGAGGGCTGGAAGAGAGAGAAAGGGAGTGGGATGTGGAGACAGTACATATTTTTAGATTTTAGCCTTTGTATAACATCATGTCTTCTTTTGAGACATTAGAAGTCCTGGTGAATTTTACTTATTTATTTTTAAAATAAAAAGAAACATAGTATAGAATTCAAAAGATATGAAAGAGTGGGATATGAAACCTGAGTCTTTCTCTCCCTTCCTGACTTTCTCAGGCACCCAGTTTCCTCTCCTGGAGGTAACCACTTTTAACCAGTTTTTTTCGTGTTTCTCTCCAAAGGTACTCTGTGCAGGTTAATATATTCTCCTCACCCACCTACAGACACAAATGGGAACATACACATTCTGCACTTTTAAAAAAAGTCTCTAACAATATTTATTGCTGATCTTTCTGAATCTCAGTACAGAGTAGAAGAGCTTCTTTTCTTTTTTAGAAACAGGGTCTCACTCTGTCACCCAGGCTGGAGTGAAGTGGCGTGATCATGGCTCACTGCAGCCTTGACCTCCCAACCTCAAGAAATCCTCCCATTTCAGCTCTTGAGTAGCTGAGACTGCAGGTGTGTACTACCACACCCAGCTAATTTTTTATTTTTTTGTGGAGACAGGGTCTCACTATGTTGCCCAGGCTGTTTTTGAACTCCTGGGCTCAAGCCATCCTCCCACCTTGGCCTCCCAAAGTGCTGGGATTATAGTGTGAGTCACTGTACCTATACCTGGCTGAGCAGCCTTTTTTTTTTTTTTTTTTTCTGAGACGGAGTCTCGCTCTGTCACCCAGGCTGGAGTGCAGTGGCGCGATCTCCTCTCACTGCAAGCTCCACCTCCCGGGTTCACACCATTCTTCTGCCTCAGCCTCCCAAGTAGCTGGGACTATAGGTGCCTGCCACCACGCCTGGCTAATTTTTTGTATTTTTAGTAGAGATGGGGTTTCACCATGTTAGCCAGGATGGTCTCTATCTCCTGACCTCGTGATCCACCCACCTTGGCCTCCCAAAGTGCTGGGATTACAAGCGTGAGCCACCGCACCTGGCCTAACAGCCTTATTTTTAAGGGCTACAGAGTACTCCAAAATTTCCTGTTTCAATGAAAGTAATGATAGGCAGGTAATACATGTGATATCTTCCCAGACTGAAGAAACCAGACTTCTATTGTTTATTCATGTGATAGGCATAGCATCACCCTTGGAGAGTATTGTGAAGGCTTTAGATATGGTACACATAGATCCCATAGGCTAGGGAAGAGGTATGAAGGTGCATCAGCCTTTTTCTCATTGAGGATTTGGGTGAGCACTTTCATGCACTTCTACTTGCGTTGATGTAGTGACATTTGGCACAGAGCAAGCAGAGATGTTCTAGGTTATGTTCCTTGCAGTTTAAGGCCTCGGATGGCTAGTGACTAGTGTCACAAAGCCCATTTACTTAGGCAGATGACTAAGCATGAAATCACTGGACTCTTGCACTTCTGTCGAGTGCTTCCCATTCAAAGGGGACAGCAGTGTGTCCCCACAAGCCCTGCTGCAGCAGCATTTGGATACTTCGCTTCCCACTCTGAAAAGCGGAGCAATCTTCCTGACAAGTGACCCCAGTCATTTCTCTCCCTGGAGCAGAGGGGAGCACCCGATGCCCTAGGGAGGTGGCTGGAGAACAGGCGGGGACTCGAGATGAACTTGCTGCCTGTGCATGTGTGCCAGGGAAAGGACAGCTGAGACCCTGAGGCCACACATTGTACAAAGGCTGTACCTCTAAGGGCCCGAGTCAGCAGAACTGTTTCCCAACTGCCTGTGGGCTGGCCTTGCAGGGAAGTTTGCCAAAAGATGGCCAGGTGCAGGCACAAGGCTTACCTCCCTGAGAGTTTGCTCCCAGCTTCCTCTCTGGCCTTCAGCTTTTCTTAAGTGAAGCTACCTTTGACCTTTGTTGTAATTAAAACGAAGAGTGGTTCTAGAATGGGTTCTCAGGATGTCCTGTGAAGGCTTTGACTTTTGGCCCTTTACAGTTTCTAGTTTTGTAGAAATGAAAATGCTCTGGTAACTAGAACAGGTCAGTTATTGGAGCCAAGAGTAGTATTGTAAAGTTGGAGGGTCTTAGAGGGTCAGGAAAGAAATGAGTGGTCCACGGAAGTGTCCCTTAAATGATAACAGCCAAAAGCACAGTCACCTGTGGAATATTCCTTTGATTTTCTGGACTGGCACAAAGTGCAGGGCTTGCAAGAGTAGAAAATTAGAGCCAGTCTCAGCCAATGTCCTGTCAAATTCTAGTGTTTCTATTAAGTGCTTGCCGAGGTCTACTTGGACCCCTCCAGCTGGGGAACTTGGTAGAAACAGTCCCACTGATTCTGTTTTTAATAAAGTCCTTTTTAGTTGTATAAGCAAACTGATAACTCTTTAATGATGTAAAAATTCAAACAAGACAGATAAAGCTAAATGTGCCTAAAACTATTTACTCTGATCCTAGCCATCTCTCTAGAAGTAATTACTGGAATAGTTTGTTGGTATCTTTTACACACTTCAATACATGTATATACAAAAGTCTATTTTTTTTTAAGTAAACAGATCACATTAAGTGCATTCTGCACCTTACATTCTTTTTTATCTTTGCAGTAAGTACATCCTAGAGATGTTTTAATATATGTAGATTTACCGCAGTTTTCTTACTGCTCCGTGATAATCCCGTGGTATGGATGCATTATTCCCCTGTTGGTGGACATTTAGGTTCTTTCTTTCTATTTTTGCCATTATCTATCCCCTGAGTTTTTTTTAAACAGCTCTAGACTTTAGGAAATTTGCAGCTTCATCCTCAGAAACAGATTCTGGCTTCCAGGAACGTGTTGCAGAACCCGTTTGTGGCTAGCCCACGTCTTGTCTGGTCCTTGTATTGTGTGGACGAGGACACACACACACACATATACACACGTACACACATTATTTATTGTGACTTCTTTTGCTGGCTTCTATGCTAAAAACAGTTATCTTTTTCCTCAGAACAGCTCCATGAAATAGGTGCTGTTATTATCCCTGCTTGCAGATAAGGAAACTGACATTCAAAAAGTTAAGTAACTTGCTCAGAGTCACATAGCTATTGAGTAGCCAGCCAGAATTTGGACCCAGGTAAGTCTGATTGTAGAGATCTTGGTCTTATTCTCAGTGCTTTGCTGCCTTCTGTTTTTATGCCCCTTGACACCTGATACAGCATCTTTGCCCATGGTAGAGCCTCAGGAGATACTCTTTGAGGGCTATTTTGACAAGAAACCAACATGTTCAGCTTGTGAGAATAATAGCAAGGAATGCATGCATGACCTAAGCCCTTCCCAGCTTCCTTTGGCCTCGCTCTCTGCAGAGCTGTGCTCCAGCCAGCTGCCTGACCCACCAGAAGAAGGTGAGTGCAGAGGATGCAGCCTGTGCTTAGGGGTACTGGCCAAGGCCCTGCCAGCCCTGCCATTAAAAGGCTTAATTAGGCTAGTCATTAAGTTCAATTAAGCATTGGAAATGATTGTCCCTTCTAACCCTGCAGTGCCCTCTAAGAACTGGATCCATTCCCAGGCAGCCCACTCAGGAGCCAGGTTCTAGTTACGGGTGCACCTGTAAAACTGCTTCTGGTTTCGGGGCCTGTGATGCCATGGCAGACTAGGGCAGAGTAGCACAGAGCGAGGCACTCCAAGTACATGTTAAATCGGGTTACGTTTCTGCCTTTGAGGCCATTTCCTAAGTTCGTTTCTGAGCCACCTTCTCTTATTGGGTCACCTCTTCTCCAGGTTTCATTAGGAGTCAGGACATCTGCCTGTGCAGTGGGCACAGAGCAGAGCCCTGGGCTGGGGTGGGAGGAAGAGAGGTGTAGTGTAGCAGCCCCATGCAACCAGCTCAGTGCCCTTGGCCTCTGTCTCTTCAGCCTTACACACAAGAGATCTCAAAGGCCCTCTCCAACTCCAAAAGGATGTGAACATACTTTCTAGATGGCTTGCTTGAAACAAGTCCTTTTAGTTTCTGAGTTATTATATTACCTTGAAACAAAACAATTGACAAGCATTGAGGTGAGGCCAGGGGCCAGGTGAGTAGGGACATGAATGAACCACCGCAGTGTGTTTAGGATGAGCACACCAGGCTTTGCAGAGGGGAGTAGAAGGGTAGGTGGGCAGGGTAGAGAAGAGCTCCTGTGCAGGGCCTGGAACTCCAGGCAGGCCCTCCTTTTTTAGGAAATAGGAGCCACTGCGGTGTTGACAGTGCATGACTGGTGGTGCAAAGTATCACCCTTTTTTTTTTTTTTTTTTGAGATGGAGCCTCCTCGCTCTGTCGCCCAGGCTGGAGGGCAGTGGTGCAATCTTGGCTCACAGCAGCCACTGCCTCCCATACTTCTGAATGCCTTTTTGACATGGGACAACCTTGGGGTACTTGCAGATGTAAAAAGAAATCTGTTTCTCCCAATGTAGAGTCCTCTTGGCACAATGTGGAAACTGTTTTCTCCTACTATACCCTCAGTGCTCCACTTCTGACACCAGATGTATAGAAGTTTTTCTCCGTACACTAGCCAGTTCTGCAGTGGATACTAACTGGCTGTTCTGCAGTTTTACTCAATTCTGATGCTATCTGCCTGGAGTTAACATCAGATCTCACAGGTTCAGAGCTGAGTCCCACAAGACTGTCCCACATTTCCAGTGCCAGTTGCAAGCCCTGGGTGGTTTTACCTGTGCTTCTGAACCACTGGCTGTAAATCGAGCATTCCTATGACCCCCTCTCGGGCTTGATTAATTTGCTAGAGTAGCTCACAGCTCAGGGAAACAAACACTTTACTTACTATCACAAATTTATTACAAAGCATATTTTATTTCTCTTTTTTGTTTTGTTTTGTTTTGTTTTGTTTTGAGACAGAGTCTTACTCAGTCACCCAGGCTTGAATGCAGTGGCGCTCTCTCGGCTCACTGTAACCTCCACCTTCTGCCCTATGTGCCTCAGCCTCCTGAGTAGCTGGGATTACAGGCATGTACCATCACGCCCAGCTAATTTTTGTATTTTTAATAGAGACCCAGTTTCACCATGTTGACCAGGCTGGTCTCGAACTCCTGGCCTCAAGTGATCCTGCCTCGGCCTCCCAAAGTGCTGGAATTACAGGCGTGAGCCACCATGCCAGACCACAAAGCATATTTTAAAGGATCCAGATGAAGAGCTATATAGGGCAAGGTTTGGAAGGGACCCAGTTGTAGGAGCTTCTGTTCCCATGGAGCTGAAGTGTGCCACCCTCCCATCAGGTGAATACATTCTTGCTCTCCAGCCCAGAAGCTCTCAGAACCTAGTCATTTTGGGTGTTTATGGAAGCATCATTATGTATGCACAATTGATTAAATCATTGGTCATTGGTGATCAAATCAACCTTCAGCCCATCTCCTCTCCTGAGGTCAGGGATTGGGTTCTCCTGGCAACCAGCCTCCCTCCTGAGACCATCCAGGAGTCCCCCCATCCATCTATCTCCCATCAGTCATTCATTAGCATACAAAAAGACATATCACTTTGGAGATTCCAAGGGTTTTAGGAGCTGTGTGCCAGGAAACCAAATATTTACAGTTGGCCTTTAGAACTGAGAAAGTCCACTTGTGGGAGGATTTTCTTCTGCCTCCACCACCCCTGAGACAGCAAGCCCAACCCCTCCTCCTCCTCCTCCTCTTCCTCCTCCTCCTGATCCACTTCCAGTTAATGAGTAGTAAATATATTTTTCTTCCTTCTGATTTTCCTCTAGCTTACTTTATTGTAATACAGTATATAGAACATATAATGTACAAAATATGTATTAATTGGCTATGTTACTAGTGAGATTTCCAGTCAACGGTGGGCTGTATGTGGTTAAGTGAAACTTCAGCTGTATGGAGGGTCAGTGCCCTAACACCCACCTTGTTCAAGGGTCATCTGTATGTGGATGAAGACCAAATATATATTTCTTATTATAAATCACAGTAACACACTCTTCTTAAGGGCTCACTCATCCTCATTCTTTATAGCAAGAGTTCTCTTTTCAGGCTAGACAAAGTTGTGGAGAGGGTGTGCTCATCTTTTTCCCCTGGGTTTGCCACCTTTTTCTCTAGCAGATATTGATGATGTCTCTCACATCCTTAGAATTCTGCTCCTCCTGCATCCATTTCAAATCATTGCTTTCTCTTCTGAAACCATATATGAAGTTTAACTATAATTATGTGAGGTTGCTTTTTCCATAGGATTTGTATTCCTTCCTGACTAGAATGAGTTCTCATTTGAGATGTGCTATAGTAATTGGAGTTAAAAATCTGCGGTCAACAGAAAATCCCATTAACAGAAGCTTAAACAGAAAGGAGTTTGTCTCACAAAAGCAGAGGTCCAGGGCTTAGCAGCCCAGGGCTATAGGCACCCCCAGAGCCAGGAGGGATGGAGCGCTTTCCCTTCCTGCCCCCCATCCTTAGCATGCGGGCCTTTGTCATCATGCTCATGCCTCCTGGTTGTGGGATGGCTGCTATACCGCCAAGCCTCACCTCTGTTTTCCAGGCAGAAAAAAGAGTGACGTGAAAGTGATGGTGAAGGGCTCTTTCTTAGCAAGAATTTGTTTTTTGGAGGTGAGGGAGAAGAATGTGCTGCATCTTTCTCCCGGGACTACCCCTCAGGCCCAGAGAAGCAAGGAAACAGATTTTTAGTTGGGTCATTGTCACCCCAAACAAAACTGGTATTTGAATCAAGATGGGAGAGATGGCTTTGGGTGGGTGCCAGGCTATTTTCCACGGTCTGACCCCGTCGAGCTGAGTTTCAGAAGTCACTGGATGAGGCTGCCCTACTATAAAGACTGTGTCGTGTGATGAGGAGGGTTAGGTGTGTAGGTAGCGCAGAAACCATTTCACCTCATTCTAGAAGCTTCCCAGAGGTGGAGAATCCTTCAGAAAGATATGAAAGCCAGAAAAAGTTGCTTTTTAGACAGGAATAAACAGAAGTGACTAAAAGGGAGCCAAGAGACAGAGCAAGTAAAGTAGGAGATGGAAAAAAATGAGAGGGCTACCTGCTGAGAAACTGAGAGGTAAATTAATTGTGTTGTGGTAAGCAGTGGCCAGCTGGTGGGGAGGCTTCGTGAGCGGGACAAAATGTTTCTCGTATGGGGCTGGGGGTCTGTACATGGGATCAACAGGTCAAGTGGTGAGGGCAGGCTGCTGGACTTGCCATTGAGGGTAGCCTGGACAAGTTCAGCAAGGGAGGCAGAAATATGTACAAGCAGGGGAAGTGGTGGGTCCCCAGAAGCAAAAAGCATGAAGCCACTCCCCTGGGCATACCCAGCCAGCACCCATCTCAGGGGTGGGGATCAGTTACAGGATCAAGGAGGAGAAAGACGTCTCAAGCAAGGACAAGTAGCACAGGGAAGAGACTGGATGAGAACCACCACCACCACCACCACAATAATGATGGTGTTAGCAACAGCTACAGTTCATCGATCACTTCCTGTGTGCCAAGTTCTATGCAAAATGCTTTGCCTGAATTAACTTACTTGATTTTTAGAACAACATTGTGAAGTAGAATTTGATATTATCACCAGCTTGGCAGAGTTTAAAGTGACTTGCCCAAGAGCATGCAGGTAATGAATGATGAAGCTTTGTTCTAAAGCCAGAACCTGTGAAACTTTGTTCTGCACCTATAGCCAATTTCTGCTTCTATAACAAAGTACCATAGTCTGGGTAGTCTATAAATAATGGAAACGTATGTCTCACCGTTCTGGAGTCTGGGAAGTCTGAGATGAAGGCACTAGCAGATTCAGTGTCTGGTGAGGGCTACTGTATACTTCCAAGATGCCTTGTTGCTATGGACTCACCTGGCAGAAGGCAGAAGGGCAACAGGGACTAGCTACCCACCAGCCCTTCCATAAGGGACTAATCCCATCCCTGAGGGTGGAGTCCTCATGGCCTTGTCACCTCCTGAATACTGTTGCATTGGGGATTAAGTTTCAACCTCAATTTTGGAGGGGCCACAAATATTCAAACCATAGCACCCTCTGACCCTGGAGCCCATGTTCAGAACCACTGGCTTCAAGCTAGTTGTTTAAATTGGGGCCCGAGATTAGAGCTCAGCACGTACACCTTGGCTGGCCTGATTCTGAGTAATTGAGCCTGCGGTTCTTGGAGTCCTCTCTGACTTGAGGAATAGGAAGGTTGGTTTCTGAGTTCCCTCTGTATGGAGGGTTTAGCAGGTCTAGGTAGCTATCCTTTTTCCAACTGCTTGGAGAGAAAGGAAATAAAGAAGTCATATTAAGCAGGAAGAAAACAAATGGAAATGTGAAGAGCAGGTTAACTGTTTAGGAGAGAAGTATAAAGGGGAAGTCATATTTCTGTGTGCAATCCGGAAAGTTGTAGCAGGTCCGACAACAGCTAAGAAAAAGAGGGACAGACCAAGGAGGAAAATGCCTTAAATTCTTAAGTAGGAAGAGAGTTTGGGTCAACTTTGTTTTGCCTAAAAGTAATTGAAAAAGGGAAGAGGCAGGCCTGCTCACCCGCCTGCCTTCCTCCCTCTGTTCCTTCCCTCCCCCGCCTACCTTTTTTTTTTTTTTTGTCATTGCAGTTTCCAAACCTGCACACTACACTGTCTTGATTGAGATTTTTAGGGCTGGATAAACCAGTTGCAAGGAAGGGGCTGCGTGGGGGTTGTCAGAATGGAGAGCGGTATTAATGGGGAACAGATGTGGGTGGGGGCCAGGATCAAGGGGAGGCAGGGTTGGTGATCATTCACAGAGCTGGGGAGAGAGACCTGAGAAGCTATGGAGTCTGGCCCCTTCCATTTGGAGATGGAGAAAATGAGAACTAGGGAGGTTAAGTGACGCTGAGTTATAGAATCTCAGAGTTAGAAAGGCCCTTAAATGTCACCTTGCCCCACTGCCCAAGGTCATACAGCTAATTAGTATAATAGAATGTGCCTCTCATTCTGCAGCCATGCCCATTCTCAAACCTTGAGCGCTGCATGCATTTATCTCAAGTTCACGAAAAGGCCATGCACTATACTATTTGTGCAAGAGTGAGTCTGTTAGAATAAAATTCTCTTTACTGCTATCCTCTGGGACCCTCACAGAATTGAGATGTTGATCGTATGAAGCAATCTTATAGAACAAAAAAACTTCCAAGGAAAAAAGTTGTGTCCCCAGAGCCAGCCAGTCTCTGCTAAGGGGGACCTGCTGCTTTGCAGAGTGAGCAGCTGAAAGCCAGGAGGGAATGATTAGAGATGCCAACCATTGGTTAAAATTCTCCGAACATAAATGATCTCCTTGTTCTCCCTTTGATGGATTCGGTCTCTCAAAAATAAAATGCATCTGTGAACATCACACCTACTTCTTTCCTTTTCTTTTGAGTCCTGTATGGAGAAGTACCCAAAAGCAATTTAAATATAGATGAAACGGGCTGGGCACACATAGGTATAAATATGCATAGGAAATGGAGGCCCCTCACATCATCTGAGTTTGTTCTGCTCTAGTGGGTCGGTCAGAGATTTTACTTTTTGACCCATGCTGTCCCCACCAGAGCTGAATACTGATGGCTACACTAGTTTCTCCAGGTTTAACAGCACCCATTGTAAAAGAGCCCACGTGTTGAAGTGGCAGGGTGCCCTTGGTTCCTATTTACCAGGGATTCACCAGGGTGGGCCCTGAGCCTCCCAGGAGGCTGCCGCACATGGTCCTGTGCTCCCCCAGTGGCTCGCATGCCAGCAACCAGAGCTGAGGCACCTTCTCTTCATGTACCTCATCGCTTGGGTGAGTCTCAGTGTATTTATGGGATTTCGGGGGGAGCGCAGGATGTAAAAGAAGAACAGAAGCAGAGAAGATGGTGGGTTAGTTACCAGAAGGAAATCTTTACAGGTTTCCCTATTATAGAGCAGAAACTTCTGTACAGGAAAAGTAAAAGACCCACTCCAACAATTAAACATGAATTGAAATAAAGGTTTCCAGAAGCACTGAGAAGTTTGTCCCTTGACTTGTGGCACACGGTTTCTACTTGTCTCAGTCACCACATCCCGTCTCGTTTATCTCCATCCTCCATCCTAGTAGTTCTGTTTTCCCAAGATTGGTGTCTAGTTCCAAAGTTACTCTTTTCCACTAGCTTTCAGTTCCTCTGATCATGCCAATGGAAAAGTCTCCATTTACAGCCAGTCTTTCTTTAACACTTCTCTAACCCTGCTAATCTCCCCTTTTAATACAAAATAGGCCGTGGGCTCTTGGATTTTTAACAAACAGCAATGTCTAGCTAATCAAGTTTGTAGTTTTTTAAAAAGCTGTGTTGTTTTTACAATTATTTCCCTATGGCTGGTGATGATAGCTTTCCATTGAGGATGGAGAGTTTTCTTTTTTAAAAAAAAAAAATTATTAAAACCAAGGAATCAATTTAAAGAAAATACTAAGTAGTTGCAGAAAGTACATAGCTATAGCAAAATTGGTGAAGGTGGTACTTGGAAATGGCAGGCATTTGGGGAACACTCATACAGCAGTTCTTCTTGGCTGCTTCTCCCTACCCCCAACCCCCTTCTTTCTCCCAGCGGGAAGAGTAACAACTTCTTCCACTTAACTGCTCTGTGCTGCTTTTGTACTGCAGGATACAGGGTAAGTTGCATAATATTAGGTCATTGAGGTCTCTATATGTGGGCATAAGTAACTTGAAGGGGGAAAGCAGAGAACCCAGGGAAAATTAATTTCCAGCCCCAGAATCCCTCCTGATCCCTGATCAATGTCAGTGTATATATTTATAGAGTTGACACCAGTAATACCATCTTATTTGGTCTTAATGCTTACCCACTCAGCCCTGATGCCATTCTCATCTCCAGCCACCATCTTACCCGCATTTCAGCCGCACCATGTCCCCTGCTGTTTTCCGAACACCTCGGCCCCTGCATGCCTCTAACCTCTGTTCAAGTGGTTTCCCTCCTGCAGCTTTTCTGCCCATTGCAAGCCTCCTCATCTCTCCACTGGCAAGGCTTCCAGGAAGCCTCCCCAGATCCCCAGCTAGAATGGCTGATTCCCTCCTTAGTGCTCCTGTGACAGTTTGCTTATACCTGCCTTACTTGTCCTATCAAATCTGGGGCTCAGTAGAATGAGGGGTTGTGAACCTCAGTTTCCAGGTCCGGCACTGCATCCACTGGCTTTGGAGCCTTCATTAGATCTCTTTGAGGACTCCTGGTCTCCACTTCTTCATCTAGTAGCTGACAGTTTGGATGTGGTGGGAATCTTCTGTTTGTTTTCTTTGTGTTTCTTTTTGTTTTGTTTTTTGTTTGTTTGTTTGTTCAAAGAGATGAGGTCTCGCTGTGTTGCTTAGGCTGGTTTTGAACTCCTGGGCTGAAGTGATTCTCCCACCTTAGCCTCTTGAGTAGCTGGGA
This sequence comes from Trachypithecus francoisi, assembly GCF_009764315.1. Lineage (NCBI taxonomy): Eukaryota > Metazoa > Chordata > Mammalia > Primates > Cercopithecidae > Trachypithecus > Trachypithecus francoisi. The sequence goes on along the minus strand of NW_022681468.1, from coordinate 31,166,671 downwards.
TTACAGGTGCACGCCAATGTACCCATCTGGTGGTGAGAATCTTTTTGGCCTTACAGTATGTAAGTTTATGGAGGCATTAGTGTTATTTCTGTAATGTTCTTCTCTCCCACTGGATTGTAAAATCTTGAGCAAACGATCCCCAATTCCAAACACCTCTCACTTGTTCCTAGTAGATGATTAGTGATCCAGTGACGGTTTCCTGAATAAAAAAGTGCTCATTTGAGATGCCTAAAACCTCTAGAGTTCTAAACTCTGCTGCCTTTTCTTGATAGCAGGCATATTACATTTTATATGTTCCCATAACTGTAGCTAATGAAAGCGTTTCTGTGTATTTCAACCTTTTCTCATCCATTTAGTTTGAAGCAAAACAAAGCTGTCATATTTAACGTAACCAGCAGGGGGCAACCTTCTCCCAGGAATCGCATTGTGATTCTCTAGGCCTTGGCAGTCTATAGACAGGACGTGGGCGTGAGTTTTTCTCTCTCTACCAGGCATCTTAGTGATGAACTGTGCTGGCAGGAACTAAATATAATCTAGCGTGACCTAAAACCTTAGAGTGCCAAAATTTGGGTGTTAGGGAACACCTGCCTGTTTTCAAAAGAAGGAAGAAAATATGGTACCTACCGGCATATAGTGGATGCTAAACACATGAGTGGCAAGAACTAGGAACTGAGGGGAAGGAGGGGGTGACTTCAGCTTTCAGGGGAGATTTAAATGAGGAGAAATCTATTGGACAAGGAAAACTTCAGTTCATGAGAAATATCTAGCCTTTAATGAGTATTGCAGGTGTGGGGGCAGCTTAGAGCAGAGGGACCCCAATTGTCCAGTGTACCGCCTGGGACTGAATGAGCAGTGTAGCCAAGATGACAATGGCAGATTTCTCTTTTCCTCACGTTTGGGTTTTCACTGCAAAGGCTCATTTGGCGGCTCACACATTTATAAAGTAGAGCCTTGGTTCTGGATTTGCTGGTGACATTAGATGATCTGGGAATATTGCCTTCTCTCTCTCATGCCTTGGTAAAATTTACCTCAATGAGATTTGGAGGCAACTGTGAGATTTTTCTTGGACATTTAAAAATAACAAGGGTAGAAAACCTTGCAAGAAAATGGCATTTTGATTTTTTCTTTCCAGCGGAGGAAATTTTAACTTGACATTTTAAAAACATAAAGTAGCTTTGGCATCAATGTAGTTGGTATCTCTTTCTTGCTCTTTCCCTGGCCAGTTTTTCTTCATGCATTTGACCCCTGGCTGAAGTTTCTTATCTTTTGAAATGGAACCATGCAGGTGCCTTCCTACGGCTTTGGCGTTTCTCTCATCTGCAACAAGTTATAGTCAGAACCATTCATCTAAACCCTTCACATTCCTCCCCAGGTCAGAGTGATCCGTGAGGGGTGGACTCGCATAGGGCCTTCCCCGGGCACAGGCAAGGCTCCAGGTGCTTGGCACTTCGGTCTATTTTAAGCCTGTTCTGCCTTACAGCAGGGAGGTGGGTCTAGGGTCTAGTATGTGCTGTGGATATTAAGAGACTTCAAGGACACTTCCCCCCATTTATCCTGGTTATGTCCCCTGCTAAAATAGGTTAACGGTGTCTAATTAACCACTGAACATTGTCATGCTGCATAAAGATAGCATCCTGGCTGTTCTCTGAGCCGTGGTACTTTATCTCCATTTAGATCTCTGCAGTATTCCATTAAACTCGAGAGAAACATTTTAACTGAGATGATGTCTACATTAGGGCTGCCTTTTACCCTTCAGCGCATAACCCATGTAGCAGCAGTTAAGGCCTCTTCTCTCTGGTGAAGGGAATCCAGGTTTTTTCATGGTCTCTTCCTCAGAAGTTCATGGGGTCCCTGCAATTGGGGGTCATAAGTACCTGCTAGTTCCACTTGATCATGATGGCCAGATCAGGCCCCCTGATGCAGCAGGGAGAGACAGACCCCGCAGGCAGGAATAAAACTATGAGGATCCAAGATTCCGCCGTGGTCCCACGTGGCTGAAGTCACAGATGTGCCACTGGAATCCACCTTGTGCTCAGCTGCCCAAATCACACCATTGAATGTCAGCGTGGGCTCCAAATGCCAAAGAAAGGGATTGCATTTGAGCAAAAGAAATTCAAAAAGGGAGGAATATGGAAAGAAAGGTGACTTAACTAGACAGGATTTCTTTTTGCCATGATGCACACTGTTGCATTGTAAATATGACAAATCACAGAACAATGAAGCCAAAATTAACTACCAGATCATCAGGACTGACAAAGCTACAGCCCTACTATAAGTTGAAAGAATGTCCCTGTCCTGAAAATATTAGTTGGATTTGAAGCAGAGGAGCATTTCCCATGCTGTAGAAATGCCTGCATGTCTCCATGGTGTAAGGGCTGGAAACTGAGCTTTGGAGTCAGACACTCTGCTTGCATTCTGGCCCTACTACTTTCTAGGTAGGTGACCTTAGGCAAGTTACTTACCTCTCTGAGCTCACCAGTAAAACAGAAAGAATAAAAGAAGGTACTATGATACTGAAATAAGATAATGTATACTGTATAGGATGTATGTGATTATATAATTGTATAATAGTATTATAAATACTATAATGACGGTGGCTGGTGCCTAACAAGCTCGGTAAATGTTGACTGTTGTCGTCAGTCGTCATCCTTCTTAGGGCAGGTTTGTGGGGGAAGGGGCAGCATAAAGGAAGGGTGGGCCGGGGCCTGGAACTGGGCTTTCTTTCCCCTGAGAGTTGACAGTGGGTGTGCTGAGCCAGGCAGGAGAGGCTCAGTGTGGGTCAGAGAGAAGCTGGAATGAAGACCAGGAGGGGACTGGGTGAGTGTGGAGCTGAGGTACTGGGCTTTAAATGCAGGTCACAACAGCAAGACAACCCCCTTCACCTTCACATCCTCTACCTGAGAAGCCAAGCTTCCGAGTCCTTGGCAGCTTCGTGGCTGAGCGTTGTAGGCAATTTGGAAAGGGCCATCAGCCCACTGTGATGTGGGGAGGGGGAGCTGGTGTGTCTTTCCTCCCTCACCCTGCTCCACAAGGCGGAGGTGACAGAGAACGTTTACTGTCACTGTCCCGAGTTAAAACTTCATTCTGCAAAATGGCCAAAGCAATCAGTGAGTGATGGAGTAGCTCTTAAAAAGAAAGCTGGCATTTAATTAACTTTCCAAAGTGCTGGTTCAGCAACCTCTATGTATTACATTTTGAATATTGAACAAGCATCTCTAATCGAATCTAGATTGCTCTGGGCCTGGTGTGGTGGAGAACACCTGCTTAGTTTTCATGAACACCATGGACTCGGGCATGAATTTCAGGATCACTCAGGAACAGAGACTTCACCTAGTGGACCATTCAGGCCCCTTGCTATTTCTTCCTCCTCGCATCCTTTAGGTCAAGTCCGTGTTCATTAACACTTCTGTTAGAAGAAAGTAGGCAACTCAGGAGGAGAAGGCAAATAAGTTTCAGTTTTGCTGCTTAGCAACTGGAGTATTCAGCTGAATGTCTCAAAGCTTAGGGCAAGGAGTCTCATCTACATGACTAGGTCCCATTTCTAGAAGTTACTACCTCAGAGGGATGAGGAGTAAGCCCAGCCCATGTACACTGGAAAAGCTTCCGGGGATGAGTCTTGTGCACCACTGTTGAAGAACGACTAATTTAAAAGATTCTCTCCAGCTTCCAGTTCGCTGTCTATACCATATCGTGCCTTCCATTAGGAGAGAAAATCAAGAAGGGACCGTCTACACAGTAAATCCAAGGAGATGTCTGGGTGCCTTAGGGATATTAGATAATCAACTGGTATCTTCCTTTGAAAAGGCTTGAGGCAAAGTGTTTGGAATCTAGGGTGAAAGTCGGGAGACATGGATTCTAGTTTCAGCCTCATCACTCACTAGCTCTGTGATTTGGATGGAGCCCACAGCCGCAGTGCCCAGCGTCCCTCTCTGTGTTTAAAATTGTTCTGCTGAAACCTGCTTTTCCTCTTCTCCAGAACTCAGCCAAGGTCATGTTTGTAGATGTGAATGTCTTTGAAGAGTATTGAAAAGTGCTCTATGTGAGGTGATCTTGCTGGAATTGTTATGATTTGCCAGGTTCCCCAAACTTCTAACAGCCTCTTTTGGGGGAAAAGGCACGGGGGCCCTGAGTGCAGAAATAAACCAGCAGCCCAAGGCTGTGCTGATCTCAGCTCTGCAGACAACCTGCCAGGGGGCTGGGACCAGGCCACACAAGCCTCATCGACAGCCTCAGTTTCCTCAGAAGTTGGGGATGAAGTGTCTGTGAAGAGGTGCTCCAGAACCCATAATTCTTTACCTTAGCCTCTGTCCCCACACAGTCTGGGAGGCAGAACTTCCATATCAGATTCTTCTCTGATTACCTACCCTGTGGACTGTGGTAGACTACTGTGTTTTAGGTTCTTGTTTGTTTGCTTGCTTGTTTGTTTTTAACCTGTCACCAGTAGTTTAAAAATACACTCAGGGCTGAGCACAGTGGCCCATGCCTGAATCCCAGTGCTTTGGGAGGCAAAAGCAGGAGAATTGCTTGAGGTCAGGAGTTTAAGAACAACCTGGACAACATAGTGAGACCCTGTTTCTACAAAAAAAAAAAGAAAAAAAAATTAGCCAGGTACAGTGGCACGCACTTGTAGAGGTGGGAAGATAACATGAGCCCAGGAGTTTGAGGCTGCAGTGAGCATGATCCCAACACTGCACTTCACTCTGGGCCACAGAATGAGACCCTGTCTCTAAAAAAAAAAAAAAAAAGTAAATTAATTCAGAATATACTTCATGATTGGGTATGGGTACACATAAAACAGGAAACAAAACGTTTATATAATACCTATCCTCACTATTTTCAGCACACTGCGTTTTCTGTGCTATTAAAAAAGAAAGATGATTTCATATCATATGCATTATTTGCCAAATTTTAAATGTGTCCTAATTAATAACATGTACTGTTGTTAGTCTTCTGTGAAATCAATATTGTAAGGCCTGCTTTTATAATCAAAATGGAGAGAGTGCAGAGCGCTGTGTGCCAGTAAATACTCCCCTTCATCTTTCTAATATTATGTATTAACTTGTTTTCATGGAGTGGCTATTCAGAATTGGCAGTTACATTCTGTTCAATTTAACCCAACTGGCTTTTTTTTTTTTTCCTAGTGAAGGATCAGTTTTAAACAAACATTGGGATACCAATACAGAAAACCTGAGACAGTATTTGTGTCTTTTAATCGGTGTAGCTGTGTGCTTCTGCTTCTCAAGAGCTGGATCCATACAGGTTGTGTGCCATCTGTCCTCTTGAGGTTCAGGAGATTCTGAATTGAATAATCCACGGTTTGGGATGGCATCCAGAAGTTTTCCCTATGACTTTATATTTTGTATTATGTCAAATGTTATGGCAGGGCCCAAATAGCATAGCCACAAGTTTGGTTTATGTGGGCATAAAATTCTAACCAAACTCCAGACATAGGGAGTCATTTGGAGAAAGCCTGTATGTGGTGTTTTAACCTAATAAAGTTGATGAGGGGAAAGGGGAGAGGAAGCAAACATAAAGCGGGTAAAGTGTAGAGCATCTTTTCTATCTCAGGCATGGCTTCTTCAGTGGACCAAGCTGCAATGCAGTATTGACTTGACAGAGCCTCTACTTCTGTCTCAAAATGGCTCCAAATGATTTCTGTACTGCAAAATAAAGCCAAATTGTGGAAACTAAAAAAAAAATAATAAATAATAAAAATAAAAAAGAAAGATGAAAGAAAAATTTTAAAAGGAAAGGAATGCTGGTGGTGAGCCACGAAACTGATTTCATGGCTCAGTAGTGGGTCATGACCTGAAGTTTAAAAAACATGGTGCTAGGCTGGGCGCGGTGGCTCAAGCCTGTAATCCCAGCACTTTGGGAGGCCGAGGCGGACAGATCACAAGGTCAGGAGATCGAGACCATCCTGGCTAACACGGTGAAACCCCGTCTCTACTAAAAAATACAAAAAACTAGCCGGGCGAGGTGGCGGGCGCCTGTAGTCCCAGCTACTCGGGGAGGCTGAGGCAGGAGAATGGCGTGAACCCGGGAGGCAGAGCTTGCAGTGAGCTGAGATCTGGCCAGTGCACTCCAGCCTGGACGGCAGAGCGAGACTCTGTCTCAAAAAAAAAAAAAAAAAAAACATGGTGCTAGATTCTGTGTCTTTTGCTGGGCTCCTTGTTGCTGCACTACCCTGAGGTACCTTTGAGGACCAGGCAGATAAAGTAAATCTGTGAAGTGGGGTTTTATTTCAGAATGGCACCTTCAGTCATATTCCTGAGATACATACAGAAATTATTTGCATATTCGCATTTCTATAAAGAAATATACTCTGCCAGTTTTCCTAAAACACGCTCCCCACTTTGTCTTTTTGCCTCCTCACATTTGATAGCTGCATAGCTACAGGACGCACTTTGCCAGCCTCCTCACTCCTATTGGAAAACCAGCAGCGCAGATGACGTAATTGAGGACTAGTTCTGGACCCCCAGTGTTTGGGAGCAATGCGGGGTCAAGGGAGCTCAGGTTCATCCACTGCACGTCCAGTATTGCCAGGCCGAAAAGTTAAACTAAAAAGTTAGAGTTCAGAAATTTGGATTTGTATACAAAATCTCCCCATTTTGGCAATGAAATTACATTACAACAGAACAAAACAAAAAATAAACAGACAGCAGTATGGTTTAGACCAAACTCATCTGCAGGCTAGGTAAGGCTGGGAAGTGGCCAGTGTTCCGTCTGTGACCCAGATCAGAGGCAGGGTGCACCATCCCAGTCAGTGCGCTCCCAGAACCTGTTATTTCTGGCAGAGAGTGAGAGAGAGAGAGAGAGAGAATGAGAGAGAAGACGCCACCTGAGGGCATCCCTGCTGCCCTTCCTTGAGGACTCCATTTGATTTTTCTCCTTCCTCTGTCGGGAGAGTCCTTGGGCTCCCCCTAGAGCGAGAGAGAGCAGGATGTGGGCTCAGCAGCAATTAAGCTGAATATTAAACTCATCCCCCTTTTGAATGTTGAGTGGATAAATGGCAATTATTCAGCCTCCCCTCAAAGATTAGCATTATCATTATTGTTTCCTTCAGACATAATCGCGGCTGGTTTTGCCACCGCACATTGTGTAGGGAAGGAACAATTCGGTCATAACTCCTGAGGGTAATTGGAGACGAATATGTCTCTTATGTACACAACAAAGGCGTCAGCCTTTCTTCGTAGCCTGTTTAATTCCAGGATTCTTCTCTTATCCCTGTTTTCATCCAAGCACTTCTACCCTTGGTGACATTAGCTGTGCCATTCGGACAGTGGGGGTATAGAGTTTAACTTCATGAGGACAATTAGAGGCATTGGTCCTCGGGAACGGCGTGAACTAGGAAGTCAGCTTCTATCCTCCCACATAGACAGAAGGTGGCTTTGGTGGCTACCGGGTGCTCTTCCTTTAGGATTCTGTTGACTTAGAACAGGCGTTGGAAGTCTATAGCCTCCAGCAACACCAGGCTGGGGATGCCCTGTGCACCCTGCAGTGGTTTCCCCATGGTGCCTCCCACTACCCATTCTGTTCCCCTATGCCCTCCTAACCCTCATTGCTGAGTCTCCTTTATCTCTCTTTAAGGGTCAGAAACTGCAGCCTGGGAGATTCCCTTAGAGTTGTTATACCCTGTTATTCCAGCTTGACCTACCCATTCTCCCACCTCACTTCAGCCATCATTCTTTCTTTTTAAAAATAGTACAGTTGATAGAGTAAATTCCATGGAAAGCAGTCTATTTAAACTTTGACTGACTTTTTAAAATCATTTTTAATTTTTTAAGTTTATATTATTAATTTTTTTTTTTGAGACGGAGTCTCACTCTGTCACCAGGCTGTGGTGAAATGGCGCGATCTTGGCTCACCACAATCTCCACTTTCCGTGTTCAAGTGATTCTCCTGTCTCAGCCTGTGAGTAGCTGGGATTACAGGCGCCCACCACCATACCCAGCTAATTTTTGTGTCTTTAGTAGAGATGGGGTTTCACCATGTTGACCAGGCTGGTCTCGAACTCCTGACCTCAAATGATCTACCTGCTTTGGCCTCCCAAAGTATTAGGATTACAGGCATGAGCCATTGTGCCTGGCTGAAATTTTTATTTTTTAATTGACAAAAACAAAAAAAAAAATGAATGTAGAATTTTGCTTTTGGCAGGGGGAGTTATTTGCGTTTTGCAGGAATTGCTGGTTGGCTCCAAGAAACCAGTTCTTACTGGCGAGGCTGGTGGCCCAGCCTGTCAAGGTCTACATCCTGCCTCCAGGCCATTTGCCATCCTTTGCTGTTGCTCATCATGGTGCTAGATTTCTGACTTAAAATAACTCATTTAAAACAAACAAACAAAAAACCCACAATAACAGAATTGTGGAAGTTTTCAGACATACAAAAATGTAATCGCCATGTACCCAATGTTCAACTTTAATAATCATCGACAGTTCGCCAGTCTTATTAGAAAACTTCAGATCAGTGTTTCTCAGAGTGTGACTAGTGACACACTTAGATTAGAATTTTAAAATGCATATTCCTGGGCACCCCCCACCCACCCAGACCAGCTGATTCAGAACTCTCCCTGCCAGGCCCACCAATCTGCATATCTAACAGGCTCAGTGGATGGTTCTTATGCACACTGACATGTGAGAACCACTGCCGTAGGTACGCGTGTGTCAGCCAGGCCCTGGCACTACTCACCCACCATCACTCAGAAGGTCCTCTCGTCCTTCGTGTGAAGGGCACAGAAAAGCAGTTCTGAAGCCTGAAGCCTGAACTGTGAGGCGAGGGCATCCCTTTTTGCTCATTGGAAGCTGCAAGTGCTGACAGCTAATAGCACCAAATAAGACCCAGGGTCTCAGTCCTAAGAAAGCACTCTATAAACCAGTCAGTTTATTGCTGAAAGAAAAGAGGGCACTGAATCATCTGTATCTATTTGAATGTTAAGCCACTCGCTCAACCTGCACTTAAACTCTCAACAATTCAATTTGGAGTGAGGCTGATATAAAGCTGTAAGAAGGCACTACAGCGTCTTTAGTTCTCTCATGCTGGTTGTGGGGCTTGTCTCTAAAGAGAACTGCAGACAGATAAAGCACTTGAGATATACTAATTTTCCTCCACTTTTGAAACCTTCCTCAAGATACTACCCTGGTGCATCAGACTAGTGGGCTCTTAAAAACCTTGTCTTTTTTTTTTTTTTTTTTCAGGTTTAAGAGGAAGGCTTCTGAAGAAATAGAAGAGTACGTTTCCAGTATTCTTATTCTTATGGTATCCTATGTTGATCTTGGTCAACAGTGTGGTCTTGGTGGTCATGACGTGTTCCACCTATGTTGAACACGGTGTTAGAAGTCTGGGGCTAGAATTATTTTTGCCTGCTGAATCCAAGGTTTGGTTAATCCTGCTTCCTCAACTGAAGGTCTGGACCCTTTCATTGATGCCCATGTCCTATCTCCCACTGTGTGGTTTTTAGAATTATATGTCCAGGTATCAGGGTACTGGCCCATGCCTTCTGCATTATTGATATAGATGGGCAGAAGCAATACCAGCTTCTAAGCTTTGCCTTCTCATAAGACTTATATCAGAAAAGAAAGATGTTTCCTAGATAAAGGTGGCTGTGAAGGTAGGGCCCCCAGTTTCCCACTCCTGGGGGTGGAAGGAGCATTCATGTCATAGCCTTTGTGCTGCTGTCCTCTGGAATAGTGCATTGCACAGCCTGTGCAGCCACACACGGCACACCCAGTGGCCTAATTAGGTTTGACCAAGTTGACAGAGAAAAGCAGGTCCAGGGACATTTTCATCTGGGAGAAAGAATGGATACAACCAACGTTTGGGATGTTCCTTTCTGTGTTTGAAACTCATTTTCTGCTCTCTTTTTCTTCTTTTTTGGGGGACAGTTTTCGCCTCAGACCACAGAGGCAAAATGGATCAGATTATGGAAGAGGTAAGAGGCCCCTGAAGGAAGTCAAAAGGTCTTCTAGAGAGGCCCCAGAACATTTCCTGGGCTACAGCTGAGGCACTGTTGACTGCAGCAGTACTGAAGACATTTGCAGTGGTCTCCTGACGCACGCTGACACACATCTCCATGCCTTGTTGAATGCTGCCACCTCTACCCGGAGTATCTCTCCCTTCTTTATCTGCTAACCCTGCTTATCCTTCAAAAGGTCAGCCAAAGCATCACTTCCCCTGAAATGTCTTCCCTTCCCATCCCACTCCCTCTCTGACCGGATGTTCTTTCTCCATACTCCTCTAACCTCCTTGGCAAACCAACATTGTAATAACATGGCCAATACTTACTAGGTGTTGACTGTATCCCAAGCACTGTCCTTCCGGTTTACACATGTTAAAGCATTTTCTCTCACCACAACCCCGTAGTACTACTATTATCCCCATTTTACAATTATGGAAACCAAGGCATGGAGAGGTTAAGTAAGTTGCCCAAGGTCACAGAGTTGCTAAGTGAGTAGAGCCAGGATTTGAGTACAGTTAGGAGGTGTTGTGCTTTAACTCTTTGTTGCCTTGATTGTTTTCCCACCAGACCTCTAAGCTTCTTGATGGCAGATAACACATGTTCTTTATCTTTGCATCTCCAGTGTGTGACGCATAGTAGTTAGTTAATGGCTAGCTATATAAATGCAGGGGGAAAAGTACTAAAAAGGCAAGTAGCTGTGGCACAGTGGAATCCTGTGTTCAAATATCAGGAGAAAAGATGAGGTTTGTGTGTGTCTCTAAAAAGAAGCCTTCTAGGGAGGAGATTATGCAGGGGATCCAAATTATTATTATTATTGTTATTATTATTATTATTTTTTGAGACAGAGTTTCACTCTGTTGCCAGGCTGGAGTGCAGTGGTACAATCTCGGTTCACTGCAACCTCCGCCTCCCAGGTTCAAGCGATTCTTCTGCCTCAGCCTCCCGAGTAACTGGGGTTGCAGGTGCCTGCCACCACCCCCAGCTAATATTTTGTATTTTTAGTAGAGATGGGGTTTCACCATGTTGGCCAGGCTGGTCTCTAACACCTGACCTCAAGTGATCCTCCCACCTCGGCCTCCCAAAGTGCTGGGATTACAGCCATGAGCCACAGCGCCCGGCCCCAAATTGTCAAAGCCTTTTTTTTTTTTCAGATACACTTATTTATAATTTTCACACTCCTTGTTTGTTTGTGTACATCCTAGTTTCTATCTGGTATCAGTTTCCTTCAGCCTGAAAAACTTTATCATTATTTTGTAGAACAGGTCATCTGGCAAGAAATTCTGTCTGCGTTATTTGTCTGAAAATGTGATCCTCAACTTTTTACCAGACATGGAATTCTAGGCTGACAATTTTTTTCTTTTAGTTTTTTAAATAGTTATTTTATTGTCTTTGGCTTTCTTTGTTCCCTCCTTCCCTTCCTCCCTCCCTTCCTTCCTTCCTTCTTTTCTTTCCTTTTCCTCCTCTCCCCTCCACTCCCCTGTTTTCTCTTCTTTCTTTTTTTTTTTTTTGAGACAGGATCTCACTCCATCATCCAGGCTGGAGTGCAGTGCCACGATTTTGGCCCACTGCAACCTCCACCTCCCGTGTTTAAGTAATTCTCCTGCCTCAGCCTCCTGAGTAGCTGGGACTACAGTTGCATGCCACCACACCTGGCTAATTTTTGTATTTTTAGTAGAGACAGAGTTTCACCATGTTGGCCAGTCTGGTCTCAAACTCCTGACCTCAGGTGATCCACCCGCCTGTAATAGGCGTGGGCCACCTTGCCTGGCCTACATTGTTTCTGATGAGAAGACAGTCGTTATTCTTATCTTTGTTCCCCTGTATGTAACATATCTTTCCCCCATCTGCTTTTAAGATTTCTTCTCCATTATCAGTTATTTTCAGCAATTTGGTCATGATGTGCCTTGGTGTGGTTTTCTTTGTGTTTATCCTACTTGAACTTCTTGAGTCTATGGATTTATGGTTTTCGTCAGATTCAGAAAATGTTAGCCAATATTTCTTTAAATACATTTTTCTTCCCTCCCACTCCTTCTAATTACAAGTTTGCATGTCCACACAATTGTCTCCACAGGTCACTGAGGCTTGGTGTTTTTTGTTTTCAGTCTACTTTTTTTCTCAGTGCTTCAACTTGGATCGTTTCTGTTGCTATGTAACTGGTCTTGTCTTCTGCAATGTCTGGTCTGCTGTTAGGCCCATCTAGTGAATTGTTATTTCACATATTTTTTTCAGTTCTAGAAGCTCCATTTGGTCCCCTTTTATGTATCTTCCGTTAATCTTCTCATTCTGTGTACATTTTCTTTCATCCTTTATATAGACTGAGTATCCCTTATCCAAAATGCTTAGGACCAGAAGTGTTTCAGATTTCAGATTTTTTTTCAGATTATGGCATATTTGCATTATGCTTATCTAGTTGAGCATCCCAAATTCCAAAATCCAAAATCTGAAATGCTCCAGTGTACATTTCCTTTGGGCATCATGTCAGTGCTCAAAAAGTTTTGGATTTTAGAGCATTTTAGATTCTCAGATTAGGGATACTCAGCCTGTACTAGCTCTTTTCATGTTCTTTTGCTGCTAATTCCATATATCTGTCTTTCCTGGGTCTGTTTCTATAACTGATTTTTCTTCTGGTTACAAGTCATATTTTTCTGCTTCTTTACATGATTCGTAGGTTTTGATTGGATGCTGGACATTGTGAATATCATTATGTTGAGTCTCAATCTTGTCTTCCTTTCAAGACTGACATACAGACACTCTTCAACTTACAGTCTGGATAAAACCATTGTGAGTTGAAAATATTGTAACATAAATCAAAATATCATAATCCATAACCCCCTCTTAAGTCAGGGCCGCACTGAACATGTGTTGCTTTTGCACCATCATAAAGTTGAAAATGTGTTAAGTCAGTCAGGTGCGGTGGCTCATGCCTGTAATCCCAGCACTTTGGGAGGCCGAGGCAGGTGGATCACCTGGGGTCAGGAGTTCGAGGCCAGCCTGCTCAATGTGGCGAAACCCCATCGCTACTAAAAATACAAAAAATTAGCCAGGGGTGGTGGCGGGCACCTGTAATCCCAGCTACTCAGGAGGCTGAGGCAGGAAAATCACTTGAACCTGGGAGATGGAGGTTGCAGTGAGGCGGAGGTTGCACTCCAGCCTGGGCAAGAGAGTGAGACCCCATCTCAAAAAAAAATAGAAAGAAAGAAAATGCGTTAAGTCAAACCATTGTAAATTGTGGAACATCTATATTTGTTTTGGTAAGCAGTTAATGTATTTTCTTAAGTCAATTTGAGCATTTTGAAAATTGTTTCAAAGCTTCATTAGGGCAGGTCTAGAGTTAGCCCTAAACACTGGTGCCTGGTTGTTCAATAAGATGTCTGTACTCTAGATGAGTGGAGCTGAGCCTCCTCCAGTTCTGTATAAGTGCTGGAGATTGTTCAGCTCAACCTTTTCAGTAGTAATTGAAGTATCATAATGCAACCTGCAGCCATACCAGCCTGAATGCACCAGATCTCGTCTGAAATATCATAATGCATAACCCCCTCTAAGTCAAGGAGGTTGTGCTCCAGTCTGCTCAGGCTTGTGGAGTTTCACCCTACAGAGGCACAGCTTAGTATCCAGTCAGTCTGGACTTCTGGAGCTTTTCCTCTCCATAGCTCCCCAGTCTTTCAGACTTTGCTTCTGAAATTCCAGCCACTTAAGCCCCACTAAACTTTAGTCTCCCTTCAACTCCATGAGACCTTCATGCTACGTGTGGGGTTCCCCCACACTGTGCCAAAGTCCAGGAATGACCTCTAGTGACCTAGGGCTTACTTCATCTGTTTTCCTGCTCTCAGGAATCAGAGTCTTAGGCTGCTTATTATCCAGTGTCTGGAAACAGTAGTACCATGTATTTTCCTCCAATTTTCTAGTTGTTTGTGGCAAAAGGGCAAGTCTAGTACCACATATTCTCTCATGGTTGGAAATGGAGTCTTAAAGCCTTTTTTTTGGAACACCTTTGTACGTGACTGCATACAAAGAGAATTCAGTCTCTAAAACTTAGGTAATTGTCTGATCATCACAAGACTAGGGAAAGGATCAAAAAGAACATCTATGAAATATTCTGGGATGGTGGCTAAAATGTATAATCCCAGGCCATGCACTAATCAGAAGCTAGAGCTGGGGAATCTGCATGAATTTAAGTAAGCTCCCCAGATGAGTATTTGACAACTCTGTAGGAACTGAGGACCAGCGAGGGCAGGAGTCCTGTGAAAAAGTACTTCTGCCTCATCTCATTCCGAGCAGGGATTGGGGGTTGATGAAGGTGGAAGAGTTGTTATTAGAGGTCAGAACACTCCACACTCTAAGATTTAGTAAGACCGTACTCTCATTATTCTCCAGCCTTTTTCTTTGCTTTCCAGTATCTTTTCATGACAGATCTTCCTCCTTAGCACTACCTACTAACTTCCTTTTAGACTTCTCCACCCACTAATAATTCTCAATGACTCTATTAAATATGAGATCTTGCATTTCTGTTCTCAGAGTCTGTTTTCCCAGATATGTACCTAAGATGTCTTTTGCCAGTGCTAAATTGTCAGCTCAGAGATTGGTGGCTGCTGGCCACACTTGTGATCTGCCTGTCCTTGCAGACTGCTTCTTCAGCCATTGGTTGCATAGGACAGTAAGGTGACCATCCAAGAGGATGTACCCAAGGACGGAGGAGGCAGAGTGTCTGCCAGACATGAGCAAAGCGGGTAGGTGGTGAAGGAGCAGTGTGCATGGAAATTGTAATGCTAGAGCAACGATTCTAGAGTCTCTGGTTTGAACTGGCATGAGGCAGAGTGGTAATGAAGGCTTGGTTTGAACCAGCATGAGGGAGAGTGGTAACGAAGGCTTGGTTTGAACCGGCATGAGGGAGAGTGGTAATGAAGGCTGGTTATTTGTAGTGTGGGGATCTGGCCCGTCTTGAAGGTGTGTAGAAGTGAGCATAGGGCAAATTATTTCCTGCAGGACGTCTTCTTTGGACAGCTTCAGTCCCCAGTTGCTCGTGTTTTGTATTTGTTCAAAGCACCAAGAGACTTGTGTTTTAAGTAAGAAAGCATTAAACTCAGGAAAAAGGATTTTAGAGTTCTTTGGCAGAAACTTCTAAATGGAAACACAAGAAAACGAATTGATAATCTATAGAATTATCTGGACTTGTACTCTTCTGCAGGCTTTTCTCCACCCTACCTTAAACCTGTTCCCAACTCCCTTGAAAGGACTTCTGAAATTCTACTTTCTCTACTTTTTTCATCATGGAAGGACTAAATTTCAAGGAGTAACTGCTAAATGTTATAGCAGAATCCTCTGAGCACTAAAGTTTACATCTGTTATAAATACATGGAATTAGAAAGTTGTACTGGCCATCATTGGGGCATCATCACTTTAGGATCAAGTTGTTGCACCTTTAAGGAACTTTAGGACATCTTGTCCAGACCTGTTCTTTGTTGTGTTAGGAAAATGAAGTTTAGAGATTATCATATATCAGAGGATATATATATATCCTCTGACTTCCAGGACACTCTGCTGTCATGCCCCAGTGTCCACCAACATCACCGTCATCATCATTTACTACCAAGCACTTACCATATGCCGGCTACATTTTCTCTCATTTACTTCTTAAAACAAATCAGTAGGAAAGTTTTGAAAAATCAACTTTACTAAGGCCTGATTTATATACAATAAATGATATCTTTGTTAAAGTGTACCATTTAGGTTTTCACGGATGTATATACCTGTGAAACCCCTGCCACAAGACAGAACATTCCCATCCCCCAGAAGTTCCTCCATGCCCCTTCCAGCCCATCCTTCCTCTCTCTCCCTTGGCCTCAGACAACTACTGATGTGTTGTTCATGCTATAGAGTAGCTTGCAGTTTCTAGAATTTTATATAAATGGAAGCATAAATATTTACTCTTTTGCACCTGGCTTTTTTTTTTCACTCAGTGTAATGATTTTGAGATTCATCTAAGCTGTTGCATACATCATTAGCCTATGTATTTTCATTGCTGAATAGTATTCCATTGTATGGACATACCACAGTATGTTCAGTTGTTGATAGACATTTAGATTATTTACTATCCCCATTTTATTTGTTATTTATTTATTTATTATTTATTTATTTATTTATTTATTTTTTATTATTATACTTTAAGTTCTAGGGTACATGTGCATAACGTGCAGGTTTGTTACATATGTATACTTGTGCCATGTTGGTGTGCTGCACCCATCAACTCGTCAGCACCCATCAATTCGTCATTTATATCAGGTATAACTCCCAATGCAATCCATCCCCCCTCCTCCCTCCCCATGATAGGCCCCAGTGTGTGATGTTCCCCTTCCTGAGTCCAAGTGATCTCATTGTTCAGTTCCCACCTATGAGTGAGAACATGCGGTGTTTGGTTTTCTCTTCTTGTGATAGCTTGCTAAGAATGATGGTTTCCAGCTGCATCCATGTCCCTACAAAGGACGCAAACTCATCCTTTTTTATGGCTGCATAGTATTCCATGGTGTATATGTGCCACATTTTCTTAATCCAGTCTGTCACTGATGGACATTTGGGTTGATTCCAAGTCTTTGCTATTGTGAATAGTGCCACAATAAACATACGTGTGCATGTGTCTTTATAGCAGCATGATTTATAATCCTTTGGGTATATACCCAGTAGTGGGATGGCTGAGTCATACGGTACATCTAGTTCTAGATCCTTGAGGAATTGCCATACTCTTTTCCATAATGGTTGAACTAGTTTACAATCCCACCAACAGTGTAAAAGTGTTCCTATTTCTCCACATCCTCTCCAGCACCTGTTGTTTCCTGACTTTTTAATGATTGCCATTCTAACTGGTGTGAGATGGTATCTCATTGTGGTTTTGATTTGCATTTCTCTGATGGCGAGTGATGATGAGCATTTTTTCATGTGTCTGTTGGCTGTATGGATGTCTTCTTTTGAGAAATGTCTGTTCATATCCTTTGCCCACTTTTTGATGGGGTTGTTTGTTTTTTTCTTGTAAATTTGTTTGAGTTCTTTGTAGGTTCTGGATATCAGCCCTTTGTTAGATGAGTAGATTGCAAAAATTTTCTCCCATTCTGTAGGTTGTCTGTTCACTCTGATGGTAGTTTCTTTTGCTGTGCAGAAGCTCTTTAGTTTAATGAGATCCTATTTGTCAATTTTGGCTTTTGTTGCCATTGCTTTTGGTGTTTTAGACATGAGGTCCTTGCCCATGCCTGTGTCCTGAATGGTACTACCTAGGTTTTCTTCTAGGGTTTTTATGGTATTAGGTCTAACATTTAAGTCTCTAATCCATCTTGAATTAATTTTCGTATAAGGAGTAAGGAAAGGATCCAGTTTCAGCTTTCTACTTATGGCTAGCCAATTTTCCCAGCACCATTTATTAAATAGGGAATCCTTTCCCCATTTCTTGTTTCTCTCAGGTTTGTCAAAGATCAGATGGCTGTAGATGTGTGGTATTATTTCTGAGGACTCTGTTCTGTTCCATTGGTCTATATGTGTGTTTTGGTACCAGTACCATGCTGTTTTGGTTACTGTAGCCTTGTAGTATAGTTTGAAGTCAGGTAGCGTGATGCCTCCAGCTTTGTTCTTTTGACTTAGGATTGTCTTGGCAATGCGGGCTCTTTTTTGGTTCCATAGGAACTTTAAAGCCGTTTTTTCCAATTCTGTGAAGAAACTCATTGGTAGCTTGATGGGGATGGCATTGAATCTATAAATAACCTTGGGCAGTATGGCCATTTTCACGATATTGATTCTTCCTATCCATGAGCATGGTATGTTCTTCCATTTGTTTGTGTCTTCTTTTATTTCACTGAGCAGTGGTTTGTAGTTCTCCTTGAAGAGGTCCTTTATATCCCTTGTAAGTTGGATTCCTAGGTATTTTATTCTCTTTGAAGCAATTGTGAATGGAAGTTCATTCCTGATTTGGCTCTCTGCTTGTCTGTTACTGGTGTATAAGAATGCTTGTGATTTTTGCACATTAATTTTGTGTCCTGAGACTTTGCTGAAGTTGCTTATCAGCTTAAGGAGATTTTGGGCTGAGACAATGGGGTTTTCTAAATATACAATCATGTCATCTGCAAACAGGGACATTTTGACTTCTTCTTTTCCTAACTGAATACCCTTGATTTCTTTCTCTTGCCTGATTGCCCTAGCCAGAACTTCCAACACTGTGTTGAATAGGAGTGGTGAGAGAGGGCATCCCTGTCTTGTGCCAGTTTTCAAAGGGAATTTTTCCAGTTTTTGCCCATTCAGTATGATACTGGCTGTGGGTTTGTCATAAATAGCTCTTATTATTTTGAGGTACGTTCCATCAATACCGAATTTATTGAGCGTTTTTAGCATGAAGGGCTGTTGAATTTTGTCAAAAGCCTTTTCTGCATCTATTGAGATAATCATGTGGTTCTTGTCTTTGGTTCTGTTTATATGCTGGATTACGTTTATTGATTTGCGAATGTTGAACCAGCCTTGCATCCCAGGGATGAAGCCCACTTGATCATGGTGGATAAGCTTTTTGATGTGCTGCTGAATCCGTTTTGCCAGTATTTTATTGAGGATTTTTGCATCGATGTTCATCAGGGATATTGGTCTAAAATTCTCTTTTTTTGTTGTGTCTCTGCCAGGCTTTGGTATCAGGATGATGTTGGCCTCATAAAATGAGTTAGGGAGGATTCCCTCTTTTTCTATTGATTGGAATAGTTTCAGAAGGAATGGTACCAGCTCCTCCTTGTACCTCTGTTAGAATTCAGCTGTGAATCCATCTGGTCCTGGACTTTTTTTGGTGGGTAGGCTATTAATTATTGCCTGAATTTGAGAGCCTGCTATTGGTCTATTTAGGGATTCAACTTCTTCCTGGTTTAGTCTTGGAAGAGTGTAAGTGTCCAGGAAATTATCCATTTCTTCTAGATTTTCTAGTTTACTTGCGTAGAGGCATTTATAGTATTCTCTGATGGTAGTTTGTATTTCTTGGGGTTGGTGGTGATATCCCCTTTATCATTTTTTATTGCGTCTATTTGATTCTTCTCTCTTTTCTTCTTTATTAGTCTTGCTAGCAGTCTCTCAATTTTGTTGATCTTTTCAAAAAAACAACTCCTGGATTCATTGATTTTTTTGGAGAGTTTTTTGTGTCTCTGTCTCCTTCAGTTCTGCTCTGATCTTAGTTATTTCTTGCCTTCTGCTAGCTTTTTTTTTTATTATTATTATACTTTAAGTTCTAGGGTACATATGCATAACATTTATATCATGTATAACTCCCCAAAGCAATCCCTCCCTCCTCCCTCCTCCCCATGATAGGCCCCAGTGTGTGATGTTCCCCTTCCCGAGTCCAAGTGATCTCATTGTTCAGTTCCCACCTATGAGTGAGAACATGCGGTGTTTGGTTTTCTCTTCTTGTGATAGTTTGCTAAGAATGATGGTTTCCAGCTGCATCCATGTCCCTACAAAGGACGCAAACTCATCCTTTTTTATGGCTGCATAGTATTCCATGGTGTATATGTGCCACATTTTCTTAATCCAGTCTGTCACTGATGGACATTTGGGTTGATTCCAAGTCTTTGCTATTGTGAATAGTGCCGCAATAAACATACGTGTGCATGTGTCTTTGTAGTAGAGTAATTTATAATCCTTTGGGTATATACCCAGTAGTGGGATGGCTGGGTCATATGGTACATCTAGTTCTAGATCCTTGAGGAATCGCCATACTGTTTTCCATAATGGTTGAACTAGTTTACAATCCCACCAACAGTGTAAAAGTGTTCCTATTTCTCCACATCCTCTCCAGCACCTGTTGTTTCCTGACTTCTTAATGATTGCCATTCTAACTGGTGTGAGATGGTATCTCATTGTGGTTTTGATTTGCATTTCTCTGATGGCGAGTGATGATGAGCATTTTTTCATGTGTCTGTTGGCTGTATGGATGTCTTCTTTTGAGAAATGTCTGTTCATATCCTTTGCCCACTTTTTGATGGGGTTGTTTGTTTTTTTCTTGTATATTTGTTTGAGTTCTTTGTAGATTCTGGATATCAGCCCTTTGTCAGATGAGTAGGTTGCAAAAATTTTCTCCCATTCTGTAGGTTGTCTGTTCACTCTGATGGTAGTTTCTTTAGCTGTGCAAAAGCTCTTTAGTTTAATTAGATCCCATGTGTCAATTTTTGCTTTTGCTGCCGTTTCTTTTGGTGTTTTAGACGTGAAGTCCTTGCCCATGCCTATGTCCTGAATGGTACTACCTAGATTTTCTTCTAGGGTTTTTATGGTATTAGGTCTCACATTTAAGTCTCTAATCCATCTTGAATTAATTTTCGTATAAGGGGTAAGGAAAGGATCCAGTTTCAGCTTTCTACTTATGGCTAGCCAATTTTCCCAGCACCATTTATTAAATAGGGAATCCTTTCCCCATTTCTTGTTTCTCTCAGGTTTGTCAAAGATCAGATGGCTGTAGATGTGTGGTATTATTTCTGAGGACTCTGTTCTGTTCCATTGGTCTATATGTGTGTTTTGGTACCAGTACCATGCTGTTTTGGTTACTGTAGCCTTGTAGTATAGTCAGGTAGCGTGACGCCTTGAAGTCAGGTAGCGTGACGCCTCCAGCTTTGTCCTTTTGACTTAGGATTGTCTTGGCAATGCGGGCTCTTTTTTGGTTCCATATGAACTTTAAAGCCGTTTTTTCCAATTCTGTGAAGAAACTCATTGGTAGCTTGATGGGGATGGCATTGAATCTATAAATAACCTTGGGCAGTATGGCCATTTTCACGATATTGATTCTTCCTATCCATGAGCATGGTATGTTCTTCCACTTGTTTGTGTCCTCTTTGATTTCACTGAGCAGTGGTTTGTAGTTCTCCTTGAAGAGGTCCTTTACATCCCTTGTAAGCTGGATTCCTAGGTATTTTATGCTCTTTGAAGCAATTGTGAATGGAAGTTGATTCCTGATTTGGCTCTCTGCTTGTCTGTTACTGGTGTATAAGAATGCTTGTGATTTTTGCACATTAATTTTGTATCCTGAGACTTTGCTGAAGTTGCTTATCAGCTTAAGGAGATTTTGGGCTGAGACCATGGGGTTTTCTAAATATACAATCATGTCATCTGCAAACAGGGACAATTTGACTTCTTCTTTTCCTAACTGGATACCCTTGATTTCTTTCTCTTGCCTGATTGCCCTAGCCAGAACTTCCAACACTGTGTTGAATAGGAGTGGTGAGAGAGGGCATCCCTGTCTTGTGCCAGTTTTCAAAGGGAATTTTTCCAGTTTTTGCCCATTCAGTATGATATTAGCTGTGGGTTTGTCGTAAATAGCTCTTATTATTTTGAGGTACGTTCCATCAATACCGAATTTATTGAGCGTTTTTAGCATGAAGGGCTGTTGAATTTTGTCAAAAGCCTTTTCTGCATCTATTGAGATAATCATGTGGTTCTTGTCTTTGGTTCTGTTTATATGCTGGATTACGTTTATTGATTTGCGAATGTTGAACCAGCCTTGCATCCCAGGGATGAAGCCCACTTGATCATGGTGGATAAGCTTTTTGATGTACTGCTGAATCCGGTTTGCCAGTATTTTATTGAGAATTTTTGCATCGATGTTCATCAGGGATATTGGTCTAAAATTCTCTTTTTTTGTTGTGTCTCTGCCAGGCTTTGGTATCAGGATGATGTTGGCCTCATAAAATGAGTTAGGGAGGATTCCCTCTTTTTCTATTGATTGGAATAGTTTCAGAAGGAATGGTACCAGCTCCTCCTTGTACCTCTGTTAGAATTCAGCTGTAAATCCATCTGGTCCTGGACTTTTTTTGGTGGGTAGGCTATTAATTGTTGCCTCAATTTCAGAGCCTGCTATTGGTCTATTCAGGGATTCAACTTCTTCCTGGTTCAGTCTTGGGAGAGTGTAAGTGTCCAGGAAATTATCCATTTCTTCTAGATTTTCTAGTTGATTTGCGTAGAGGCATTTATAGTATTCTCTGATGGTTGTTTGTATTTCTTTTTTTTTTTTTTTTTTTTTTTTGAGACGGAGTCTCGGTCTGTCGCCCAGGCTGGAGTGCAGTGGCCGGATCTCAGCTCACTGCAAGCTCCGCCTCCCGGGTTTACGCCATTCTCTCGCCTCAGCCTCCCGCGTAGCTGGGACTACAGGCGCCCGCCACCTCGCCCGGCTAGTTTTTTGTATTTTTTTAGTAGAGACGGGGTTTCACCGTGTTAGCCAGGATGGTCTCGATCTCCTGACCTCGTGATCCGCCCGTCTCAGCCTCCCAAAGTGCTGGGATTACAGGCTTGAGCCACCGCGCCCGGCCGGTTGTTTGTATTTCTGTGGGGTCGGTGGTGATATCCCCTTTATCATTTTTTATTGCGTCTATTTGATTCTTCTCTCTTTTCTTCTTTATTAGTCTTGCTAGCGGTCTGTCAATTTGTTGATTTTTTCAAAAAACCAACTCCTGGATTCATTGATTTTTTGGAGGGTTTTTTGTGACTCTATCTCCTTCAGTTCTGCTCTGATCTTAGTTATTTCTTGCCTTCTGCTAGCTTTTGAATGTGTTTGCTCTTGCCTCTCTAGTTCTTTTAATTGTGATGTTAAAGTGTCAATTTTCGATCTTTCCTGCTTTCTCTTGTGGCATTTAGTGCTATAAATTTCCCTCTACACACTGCTTTAAATGTGTCCCAGAGATTCTGGTATGTTGTATCTTTGTTCTCATTGGTTTCAAAGAACATCTTTATTTCTGCTTTCATTTCGTTATGTACCCAGTAGTCATTCAGGAGCAGGTTGTTCAGTTTCCATGTAGTTGAGCGGTTTTGATTGAGTTTCTTAGTCCTGAGTTCTAGTTTGATTGCACTGTGGTCTGAGAGACAGTTTGTTATAATTTCTGTTCTTGTACATTTGCTGAGGAGTGCTTTACTTCCAATTATGTGGTCAATTTTGGAATAAGTGCGATGTGGTGCTGAGAAGAATGTATATTCTGTTGATTTGGGGTGGAGAGTTCTATAGATGTCTATTAGGTCCGCTTGGTGCAGAGATGAGTTCAATTCCTGGATATCCTTGTTAACTTTCTGTCTCGTTGATCTGTCTAATGTTGACAGTGGAGTGTTGAAATCTCCCATTATTATTGTATGGGAGTCTAAGTCTCTTTGTAGGTCTCTAAGGACTTGCTTTATGAATCTGGGTGCTCCTGTATTGGGTGCATATATATTTAGGATAGTTAGCTCTTCCTGTTGAATTGATCCCTTTACCATTATGTAATGGCCTTCTTTGTCTCTTTTGATCTTTGATGGTTTAAAGTCTGTTTTATCAGAGACTAGGATTGCAACCCCTGCTTTTTTTGTTCTCCATTTGCTTGGTAGATCTTCCTCCATCCCTTTATTTTGAGCCTATGTATGTCTCTGCATGTGAGATGGGTCTCCTGAATACAGCAGACTGATGGGTCTTGACTCTTTATCCAGTTTGCCAGTCCCTGTCTTTTAATTGGAGCATTTAGTCCATTTACATTTAAGGTTAATATTGTTATGTGTGAACTTGATCCTGTCATTATGATATTAACTGGTTATTTTGCTCATTAGTTGATGCAGTTTCTTCCTAGCCTCGATGGTCTTTACATTTTGGCATGTTTTTGCAATGGCTGGTACCAGTTGTTCCTTTCCATGTTTAGGGCTTCCTTCAGGGTCTCTTGTAAGGCAGGCCTGGTGGTGACAAAATCTCTAAGCATTTGCTTATCTGTAAAGGATTTTATTCTCCTTCACTGATGAAACTTAGTTTGGCTGGATATGAAATTCTGGGTTTAAAATTCTTTTCTTTAAGAACGTTGAATATTGGCCCCCACTCTCTTCTGGCTTGTAGAGTTTCTGCCGAGAGATCTGCTGTTAGTCTGATGGGCTTCCCTTTGTGGGTAACCCGACCTTTCTCTCTGGCTGCCCTTAAGATTTTTTCCTTCATTTCAACTTTGGTGAATCTGGCAATTATGTGTCTTGGAGTTGCTCTTCTGGAGGAGTATCTTTGTGGCGTTCTCTGTATTTCCTGAATTTGAATGTTGGCCTGCCCTACTAGGTTGGGGAAGTTCTCCTGGATGATATCCTGAAGAGTGTTTTCCAAGTTGGTTCCATTTTCCCCCTCACTTTCAGGCACCCCAATCAGACGTAGATTTGGTCTTTTTACATAATCCCATACTTCTTGCAGGCTTTGTTCATTTCTTTTTCTTCTTTTTTCTTTTGGTTTCTCTTCTCGCTTCGTTTCATTCATTTGATCCTCAATCGCTGATACTCTTTCTTCCAGTTGATCGAGTCGGTTACTGAAGCTTGTGCATTTGTCACGTATTTCTCGTGTCATGGTTTTTATCTCTGTCATTTCGTTTATGACCTTCTCTGCATTAATTATTCTAGCTGTCAATTCTTCCACTTTTTTTTCAAGATTTTTAGTTTCTTTGCACTGGGTACGTAATTCCTCCTTTAGCTCTGAGGAGTTTGATGGACTGAAGCCTTCTTCTCTCATCTCATCAAAGTCATTCTCTGACCAGCTTCGATCCGTTGCTGGCGATGAGCTGCGCTCCTTTGCAGGGGGAGATGCGCTCTTATTTTTTGAATGTCCAGCTTTTCTGCCCTGCTTTTTCCCCATCTTTGTGGTTTTATCTGCCTCTGGTCTTTGATGATGGTGACGTACTGATGGGGTTTTGGTATAGGTGTCCTTCCTGTTTGATAGTTTTCCTTCTAACAGTCAGGACCCTCAGCTGCAGGTCTGTTGGAGATTGCTTGAGGTCCACTCCAGACCCTGTTTGCCTGGGTATCAGCAGCAGAGGTTGCAGAAGATAGAATATTGCTGAACAGCGAGTGTACCTGTCTGATTCTTCCTTTGGAAGCTTCCTCTCAGGGGTGTATTCCACCCTGTGAGGTGTGGGGTATCAGACTGCCCCTAGTGGGGGATGTCTCCCAGTTAGGCTACTCAGAGGTCAGGGACCCACTTGAGCAGGCAGTCTGTCCCTTCTCAGATCTCAACCTCCGTGTGGGGAGATCCACTGCTCTCTTTAAAGCTATCAGACAGAGTCGTTTGCGTCTGCAAAGGTTCCTGCTGCTTTTTTTGTTGTTGTTGTTTAGCTGTGCCCTGTCCCCAGAGGTGGAGTCTACAGAGACAGGCAGGTTTCCTTGAGCTGCTGTGAGCTCCACCCCGTTCGAGCTTCCCAGAGGCTTTGTTTACCTACTTAAGCCTCAGCAATGGCGGGCGCCCCTCCCCTAGCCTCGCTGCTGCCTTGCGGTTAGGTCGCAGACTGCTCTGCTAGCAATGAGGAAGGCTCCGTGGCCGTGGGACCCTCCCGGCCAGGTGTGGGATACAATCTCCTGGTGTGCCCGTTTGCTCAAAGCGCAGTATTGGGGTGGGAGTCACCCGATTTTCTGGGTGTTGTGTGTCTCAGTTCCCCTGGCTAGGAAAAGGGACTCCCTTCCCCCTTGCGCTTCCCAGGTGAGGCGATGCCTCGCCCTGCTTCAGCTCTCGCTGGTCAGGCTGCAGCAGCTGACCAGCACCGATTGTCCAGCACTCCCTAGTGAGATGACCCCAGTACCTCAGTTGAAAATGCAGAAATCACCGGTGTTCTGTGTCGCTCGCACTGGGAGTTGGAGACTGGAGCTGTTCCTATTCGGCCATCTTGCTCCGCCCCCGAAATATCTGTTATTTATTTTAAAACATTTTAAGAGATGGGATCTATGTTGCCCAGGCTGGCCTCAAACTCCTGGGCTCAAGCAGCCCTCCCACCTCAGTTTCCCACAGTGCTGGACTACAGGCATATGCCACTGTGCCCAGCTCATTAACCCCATTTTAAAGCAGACTAAGGGAAAGAAAGGAAACCTTACCTAAGGTCACACAACTAATAAATGGCAGCACCAGGGTTTGAATATGGATCTTGACCTCAGAGCTCTTGTTCTTAGCCTCCAGACTCTAACAAATGGTACAACTCTCAGATACACTGGCATCTCCTTCCACAGGTAGGTATATTAATGTCAGCTTCCAGATTTGTAATAAAAAGTGCCTAGAATGATTGATGGGCTGCTTAATACAATTTCATTAAGGAAGGAAAGAAGAAAGATACCTATTTTGAAGAATACCTCTAGTGTTTTTTCCTCCTTCATAAACTTGATATATGAAATTTGCAATTTGGCCTTTATTTTGGCCCTGGAGGTTTGAAGCATGAAACCCTTTCTTGTCAGAGAGCACTCCTGCTTTTACCCTCCAGGAGGGATGCCTCTTCTCCAACATAAATCTGTTTTCCATGCAGTTATGCTTGAGTTCTTTAAGGGAAAATCAGTTCATATGTTACACTTCACACTCAACTTAGTCCATTTCACCATATATGAATGTTTAGAATCCATTATGCAGTAGGAATCGTATGTTACATATAACTAGTTTCTAGAATTATCTTTGCTCAGAGAATTACTTGGTTGGCTAGTGAAGGCTGCTCCTTTGAACTTAGAATATCCAGTGGGTGTGAAAACTCCAGAATGATTTCCCTGAATCATCCATGGACGTCCATTCAGCAATGACATCAAGCAGATCTTTGGGCACCTGTAAGGAAACCTAGTGGTTCCTAATAAAATCACATCCAGGCTCTTTGAGGTGGTCTGTGCAAGGAACGCTGTCACTTAGGAAGGGGCTGATCACTTTCTTACACTTGTAGGGACACGTGATTGGTGACCAATTCCAAAGGATGAGGTGTGAATATTAGAGAATAGACATGAGGATCCGAGGTCAGGGCCCCTTCCCAGTAGACAGGCTCCTTTCATCACCAGCCTTGGAGATTAGATTTTATTGAGGAAAGCCAGCAGCTTTTCATCCAATGCCTCCTGTGGCCTGTATTGCTCTAGATGCAAGAGTTAATGATGAATGAGACAGTCCTTGCCCTTCAGGAGCTTCTGATCTAGTAAGGAAATGCCCTTCCTTCTCTTCCTTTCAGTCTTTTATAGACAACTTTCAGGAGACGTGTCTCTCTCTATGTATATTTCTCAGCATTCAGCCTCCCTTGCTTCATCCATGGCATGTGTTGCTTATTCTTTCCTTGGGAAGATGCATGCTCTCCTCCAGACCTCTGATGCCTAGGGATAGAAGACAAGCATTTTCTCCATCCATTCATGCTTTAGCCTTTCTAGAAAAGAGAAGAGAAAAATAGAAGAGAGGCCGGGTACAGTGGCTCATGCTTGTAATCTCAGCA
Organism: Trachypithecus francoisi; assembly: GCF_009764315.1. Lineage (NCBI taxonomy): Eukaryota > Metazoa > Chordata > Mammalia > Primates > Cercopithecidae > Trachypithecus > Trachypithecus francoisi. The sequence goes on along the minus strand of NW_022681468.1, from coordinate 31,139,533 downwards.
CTTTGGGAGGCTGAGGTGGGTGGATCACGTAAGGTCAGGAGTTTGAGACCAACCTGGCCAACATGGTGAAATCTTGTCTCTACTAAAAATTAAAAAAATTAGTCTTGTGTGGTGGTGCACACCTGTAATCCAAGCTACTTGGGAGGCTGAGGCAGGAAAATCACTTGAACCTGGGAGGTGGAGGTTGCAGTGAGCCGAGGTTACACTACTGCACTCACCACTGCACTCCAGCCTGGGAGACAGAGTGAGACTCCATCTCAAAAAAAAAGAAGAGAAAAGGAGCTTTGAAGATTAGGTGTGTTTTCGGAATGAGAAATGGAGAGTGAGTGACATTAGGGGTGGCTTTGGGATCTATTGCTTAACAAGAATGTACTACATGGGGACTATTTGCAAACCATGACCAGGCTACCAGCTCAGACTCCGCTAGAAGCCAGGCAAATAATGTAAACCCGTGAAACAGAAAAGTGTAAAATAAAGGATGGTGGGGCCTGTGGTGAACCCAGAGAGGAGATGGCTGGCATAGCTTAAAAGTTTTTGATTTCATGTTTTTAAAAATGACAGAAATAATTTTTAAAAACACTTTGTAAACAGAACAAAATGTATCTGCAAGTTGGATTAGACTTTTAGAAGCTGATTTGCAAATCCTTCACCAGACCTTGTGAGGTCACTGCTCTGAAGGAGCACAAAACTTTGTTGGGGGGACAAGGCATAAAAGGTAAAAGGCACTGCGAAAGTTCCATAGCTAAGACAACAGGTGAGTGGATAGGAAACGCAGCAAATGGTCATTCCTGTGTTTGTGGTTTACATTACCAATGGCCGTGAGTTCAGAAGAGGAACTGGTCCCTGAGGGCTGAGAGCACTTCGGGAGAAAGGAAGAGTGTGTGCTGGGTCCTGAAGGATGGATAAGAGTTGACTAGCTAGGCCAGTACGGTGGCTCATGCCTGTAATCCCAGCACTTTAGGAGGCCGAGACGGGCAGATCACGAGGTCAGGAGATCGAGACCATCCTGGCTAACACGGTGAAACCCCATCTCTACTAAAAATACAAAAAAATTAGCCTGGCATGGCGGGTGCCTGTAGTCCCAGCTACTCGAGAGGCTGAGGGAGGGGAATGGTGTGAACCCGGGGGGTGGAGCTTGCAGTGAGCCGAGATCGTGCCACTGCATTCCAGCCTGGGCAACAGAGTGAGACTCGTCTCAAAAAAAAAAAAGAGAAAAGAAAGAGTTGACCAGCTAGAGAAGAATGCAAAAGGCCTTCCAAGGAAAGATGTCTGGCGTAAGAGACTCCACATGGAGAATGAATAAGGAATTCATAGTACCCAGAAGAGAAGCTGATTCTGCAGAGATAGGTCTTGATTTTGGTCCTTTCCCAACTATAGATACTCGTCCTTCCCACATAGACTGCCTTTGATTAAGTTATGAAGATTGCCACTCACCTGATTTGCTGATTCTAGGTGGAATTACCCACAACTATAGCTGACACAATGCTTCAGGGAAGGGGGGATTCATGATTCTGGAAAATAGCTAGAGAATGATGGACAGCCAGAGTCCCAAATGATCTCACGGTCCCCAAATTGTAGGATGGCAAAACTGCTCTGTCTTACTGAGATGACCATCCTTCGGTGGCATAATCATCCATTCTTGCTCTTGGAATCAAGTTTACCAGCTTGCCCTAAGGCCTTTAGACTTCTTCTGTCATGGAAAGTTGTATGGTGTTAGAGAAAGAACATCAGACCTGGAGTAGGCTTGAACTCAGTCTCTACAAGTGACTTTGGGCAAGTCATGAGTTCATTTATTTGTTCGTTCATTTACAATCCCTTGTTGAATATTTCTGAGTGTGATTGTGATGCATGGGGCTAAGCATGGGGATGCGATGATGATCCGAACATTCATTGTCCTTGCCCTCATCCAGTTTACAATCTATTCAGGAAAACAGGGCTTAAACAAATAGTCACACAGCAAAATAAGAAAGGACAAAGTGTAACTGAGTCCCCTGAAGAATGAGTGCACTGGGTGCTGTGAGAGAAATACCTGAGACTGGGCAATTTATAAAGAAAAAGATGCTCAACTGGCTCATGGTTCTGCAGGCTGTACAGGAAACACAGCACCATCTGCTTCTGGGGAGCCCTCAGGAAGCTTCCACTCACGGCAGAAGGCAAAGGGGGAGCAGGCACGTCACGTGGAGAAAGCAGGAGCAAGAGAGAGAGGGAGGGGAGGCGCCACACACTTTTAAACAACCATAACTCGTTCACTGTCTCAAGGACAGCACCAAGGGAGTGGAGACTTGATTTGGACTGGGGGATGAGGGAAAGCCACTCTGGAGAAATAACCTTTAAACTTCAACTTGAGGGCAGAGTAGAGTTGTCAGAAAAGGAGGGTGTGAAGTCAGGGGCCAGGGAGGAGACTCCTAGAGAGGAGAGTGGAGGAGACAGCAAGTGCAAAGTGATGTCCCCTCTCTAACCTCTTCCAGGCCTTCGTAGTCTCTTCCAGCTCTACAACCCAGTTCTCAGGAAGTCAACTCTGGACAGAAAGTGAGACTGAACGTGGGCATTAAGAGGCACACTGACAGGAGCATCGTTTAAAAAAGATGAAGAACGTTCAGGTGGAATAACCTCTGAATATGCAATTAGATATGGACTCAACTTTCAAAAGTTCATCTCAGAGCTAAATTCAAGTTACAAAAGACTTTGTGAGCTCCAAAATATGTCCTTAAACAGTAGAAAGTCTCTGAAAACAGGAGCCTAAGAAAGGGACTCAGTCTTGTGTTTAACCATTGCCCTTTAGCAGAGCCCAAGACTGAGTGGAGTTGTAGCTCCCTCTCGGGAACCTGGGCATGCCTCGCCCCCACTGGAGAGGGCCATGCTCCTTTGCATCCTGAGGTCCAGTTTTGGCAGAATTGAATACCTCAAAACCTTAGGAATAATAAATCCTTCTGGCTAACCAAAAAGTGTTTAATTCCTAAAGGACAAGCTGGGTTGAGCCACTTCTAGCCAGGGGTGATTGAAGACTTAATTCTGCAAGTGTAGCGATCTGGATGATCTGAAAGTGCTGAGTTTAAGGGTAATTGCTCAATTTTCCATCCATGTCAACAGGGAAAACAGGTAAAAGTGGCTGAACACAGCCAGGCAATAAGGCTGGAAGAGATGTGAGATGCTAGACTGTCAATGGAGTTAGAAAAATGCTATCTGTAGAGGACTGTCATCCCACTGTCTCTGCCTCTTCCCGTTCATCTGTCTCTGGGCTTTCTAACTCTCTTTTGGACTCTCTCTCATTTTCTGCTTAATTTTTTCACCATATCCTTCATCCCTTCTTCTTCAAACAGCAGAGTCACTCTGAGCCTAAACAGCTTTGTCACAGAGAGAAAGTAGAAAGAACTCTTTAAGAACTGGTCAGTGGAAACCCTGATGCTTCTTCTCACTTAGGAAGAACGTTTCATTATGTCGGCATTGCTTCCTTAGGCTTCACATAGCATATGAGACTTCCTAGTGGTTCCTAAACCTGGTTCCTTGGCCTCCCTAATTTTTAAAAAATGATTGTAACTACTTGATATCATTTGGATATGTGTCCCTGCCCAAATCTCAAGTTGAATTGTAATCCCCAGTATTGGAGGTGGGGCCTAGTGGGAGGTGACTGGATTATGGGGCTGGCTTTCACATGAATGGTTTGGCACCATCCCCTCGGCACTGTCCTCATGCTAGTGAGTGAGTTCTGGTTGTTTGAGTGAGTGGTGCCTCCCCACCCCTCCCTCTTGCTCTTGCTTTCTCCATGTGACGTGTCTGCTCCCCCATCACTTTCTGCCATGATTGGAAGCTTCCTGAGGCCTCCCCAGAAGCATAGGCCGCTGTTTCCTACACAGCCTGTAGAACCATGAGCCAATTAAACCTCTTTTCTTTACAAATTACCCAGTTTCAAGTATTTTTTTATAGCAATGCAAAAATTACCTAACACACTACTTCTGATGTTTTATCAAATAACACTCCTTAAACTCAATTTGTTTTCCTAAGTTCAGAGTTACTAGGACTAGACATTAAGGGCTTTCTCGGTCTTCCTAACCTTTCCTAACACATGCGCATGTAGGAACTCCACATCCATAGGGGGAACGGGGAACGGGGAACGAGGACCGGGTGAGGTGGATTGGTGCTTACTGGTCGAAGGACTAAGCTGCCCTCTCTTTTGTCTCAGTGCTTTGTTAGATGTTGGTCTGTTTACAAGATATTGAGTAAGAACGTTGAAAAATCATTCTTTGAGGAAATAATCTTGGTAATTAATGTTTGTGTTTTCCGTGAGCCAGGCACTGTGCCGACCGCTCTGCCTGCTGTACTTCAGTTAATCCTCATCGTTCTAAGGAGACCACAGTGGTTCTCACCGTCTTACAGAGGAGGAAACCAAAACTTTGTGAAGTTAAAAAACTCATCGAGGTCACGTGGCTAATAAGCAGTGATGTGCTCTCCAGGTGCAGGGAGAGGCCCTGATGGGTAGTGTGTGCCAAGTCTGTGGTGTAAATACTCCCACCATGATTGATTTCCAGCTCCCAGCATGACATCACTGATTCCAGAGGTGGGAAGAGATGGGCAGCAGCACCATCACACGGTCTTTACTTCCTCTGTACAGGTACACAATAGGTACGCATAGCCTCAAGAGCACAGATAATAGGAACATGCAGTAAAATTCAAGAAGTGGTGAGTTTTGAATATTTATTACCTTTCTTTTTAATATAATCTGCTTAGTTATAAGAATGTATAATTTCATCTTTAATGATGTTTCTGTGTGACAACCTGCAGGCAAAATTCCTAAGAATTTAGCAAGTGGCTCTTTGGGGCCGGGGCGAGCTGCTCCAGCATACCACAGCTGGGAAGTGGTGGCACTGGGACTCGGACGTGGTCTTTGTGTCTCCTAACCCCCCTGCTCACAGCCCTACTTATGCAGGAAGCCTGTCTCCACCCATTTTCTAGCCGCCTGTTGCACATTGGCTCCCCCATCCTGATCCTCAGCTTTACTTCTTGGCCATGTCTTCAGTTCTGTTGCTCCTATCATTGTCTGTTGCTCCTATCAGGGCCTGGGCTGGATAGAGACAAGCACAAGAGACCAGGTCTTTAAAGCTCTCGTGACATGAAGCAGAATCTTCAGGTTTGACCATTCCTGTCTTTTTTCCGTCAAATCCATGGAGATTACTTTTACATGATGAGTTCGAGAGTGCCTGTGCTAAATCCTTCAGAGGGGAGAACCTATTTTAGGACTGGAGGAGTTTCACTGGGCTTGTACAGATTGCAGTGTGAGTATTGGAGAGTTTGAGAGGTTTGGTGAGAACTGAAATTCCACAGAGCACCACTGGGCCATAAGTCTTGATCAGACCTCCTGTGGCATTGGCAGGGCTAGGCCAGAGTCCCTAATTGTGCCCTGAAATGTCTTGGTCACACAAGACTTCCCGAACATACCATCATAAACAACCCTACTCAAAACACGGTTGACAGTAGTAATATCTCTGGGATTCCATTTTCCTTGTTATGTGAGCAGCTTGCTTGCATGCATCTGAAGAGGTAGAATGCGAAGAATGAAAACGGAAGTCTTGTGATGTGCACGCGTGCATGTTTTAAACGAAGCAGGTTGTATTAACCTTCCTCCAGGAACACAGAGAGAAAGCTCTGTCAGCATTCTGTCATGCTATAGTCTGTTAGGGGGGATTGTGATTAATAGCAAATCATCCAGCATTGAGCACTGACAAAAGTAAAAGAGAGTTAAATCTCCCCGAAATCGTTATCAAGATCAGGATTTGTATGCTGTACCTCCTTGGATTCTGTCCCTGTTTAATACAGAAGACAGGATCAGGATAGGACAAAGCCAATCCCATTTAGTTTTGTGTGATTGTCCCAGAGGTGACTGTACGTGGCGTTTCAGCTTTCAGGAAGAGGCACGAGCACTTCTCCACCTCCACACAGTTGTGACAGGAGCGGGTGAATGAGGATGCAAGCAGGAGAGCGGCCTTAGATTGATGAGGACCACTGCCCAGGGAGATCTTAGACTGCTTTGATTTTTATCTGACCCAAAAGAAAGAGAGGCTCAGTATTCTGGGGTGTCTGTTTCCAGTGACAGGGACTATATAAAGAAAAGGCACCATATTCTCTGCAATGGAAAAAGATAGGTGTAGTTGTAGAATTGCTCCCAGTAGTCTTTGTAACCCAGAACACAGCAGGTTGTGGCCTGGGATGACTGGTGACTGTCTGTGCTCTCCTGAATAGAAGGCTGTGGTTCATTTCTCTGTTTGAAGACTGGCAGCTAGCTGTTGCCTAGGTGAGATGGGAAGGGACAAGCATGTTTGTGCATCTGAGGTTGGACTTAGGATGTCACTTGGCCCTCAGTTGGAGAAGTCTTTTCCTTCTGACACATCACACATGAGATAAGTTTCTAAAGGAGGACTTGAGGCAGCAAAACCTACATAGGGCAGAAATCTGGGGAAGAGGTAATAGGGAATCCTCTGACCCTTGCAAGAGGCAAACTTCATGGCCAAGTGACACATCTTCCTTTTGTGCTTTAGGTTCTGTCAGTTTTCTGAACATTCAGAGATGTCCAGTGTGTGTGTGCACATGTGCACACATCTCTCTGTGTGTGTACTTGTCTATATACACATGCAGGAGGACACCAATGTGATTCCTGAGTCCACAAGTGTGGTTGACGGACTAGGTTTACCTAAAAGACCCTTTAAGAGAAAGCTCTTGAAAGATGATTACAGAATTGAGACACCATCATTTAAAAGTGCCTGAGGCGAACTCCTTTGAAAATTGCAGCAGCGGAGGGACAGAGAAAGAGCCCCGCCGCCCTTGATTGTTGCGCTGCTCCCTCAGGACCCGTTCTCCCCCTCCCCCTCTGTTTCTCATCTGATAAGAGAGTGAGCAGCAGTAAGACTCCTCATCTGTCTTATGAAAATTCGATTCCGAGTGGCTGTGATCAAAACCAGCTGGCTGTCACCAGCAGTGGCCTTGCGCAGAGGGAGCCGCTCAGAAGCGTTCTGTATGTGGGGGTGTCACGAGTGGCACCGATCAAAGGAGCATTTTTTTAATAAATATATATAAGGAAAAATATAAAACCTAAGGATTTAGAACAAAAGCAGTGTAGTTTGTCTTGTTTTTCTCAGTGTAACATGAAGAGGATGAAATAGAATCAGATATGCCTGGTTTCTAATGTTCTTCCACTGGCGGCTCTGAGAAGGTACTCTCTGTCACATTAATACCAGATCACTCATCTTGGGCCTTATTGAAGAGAGTGGAGAGTTCCTCAGCTTCCATTCCTTCTAGCCACTTTATTTCTTCATCACGTTTAAAGTCCTTTACCCCTCCTTGTCCTTAACACATCTCCACAGATGAAAGCTGGGGCCTGCACGAGGCTCTGAGAGATCTACTGCAGGACTCGGTTCTTCGTTTCCTTCAATTGACAGTAACCAGCGGGGCAATGCTCCCTAAAGGTCACCCGGGCAGATGGCCCCAGGGTCCTCTTCAGAATGGGGTCATTTGAGACTGCTGGGCTCTTCCCTATAGAGAGTCCCCTTAGGGCCCTGCCTGACTCTCAGGCCTGCAAGGCTGAATCCTGGCTGCTGCCACCTTGCATTGCCAAAACTGATTCTTGTATAACCTTCAATGGACCTGGGTGGGATGATAGGAACATTGTTGTCTGGGAGGTGACACTCGTGGCTCCTTCAGAAAAATGCTAACATCCCTCTGTGGGCAACATGAGGTCCAGCCAAGTCGACATGCTTACAAACCCCCTTCTCTGCTGAAGATACAGCCAGATCCCAACTGTGCTGAGGCCTGGCTGACCTCAGAAACCAAACTCAATCTAAACCTCCCTCCCCACCCCATTGTCAGCCAAGAGAGCCCTCACGGCTTGAGGGGCTGTGAGGAGCAATCATCTATTTTGATCTTCCTCCTCTTAAGGTCTGTGATCCTTTTTTCCCGGCAGTATCAGGAGAGATTCAGTTTGGAGGAGCACGGAGGCATTTCAACGTATGGGCCCCCCAAACTGGCACTGCAGAACAAGGCCTTCTCTCCCTGCCTCCCCATTGCACGCCTCCTCAGGGACCTGCTCGTGCATGGCTCCTGACTATATGCCCCGCTGTGTCTGCAGGGCCAGCGCATGCTGCATGCGGTCAGTCCTATTCCACAGCTTTTGCAGCATGGCTCTGTAGCCACTGTCGCAGTTTTCAGACTCTTTCTCTCCTACCTGCCAGTAACGAGCACAGCCCTGGACCCAGCTCTAATCAGGTGAAATCACAAGGGACACGTCTTCATAAAGCAGACCTGCCAGAGACCTGAGACGTGTTTGTGCCCCTTGTCCCCTGATTCGAGGAGTGCAGGGGACTGCGCGGGAGCTCCTCTGAGACTGCCTCTTTCCCTTGTTCCTTTGGGTGTTTGAAGCCTGTTGCCTCCTGCTTTCCCTTTTCTTTTCCCTTTTAAAAAATTCTCAATTTTTTCACTTAGAAAAAAAATTATTTATACGATTGAGATCCACTAATTAAAGCCATTTTCTGGTATTTGGTTACTGGAGCGTTTGATGTCTCTCTGACAAGACCATGAAATGCACGGAGTGTCCACAGGGACAGAATTTGCTGAACACGGTTCTTTGTAAATGAGGGGACATAGTGTCGCAGCAGCTCATGAATATGAAACGCCCATGATGCCACCTCAGTGGACTTGGGAACACAGATGAATCCTGTCATGTGCTAAATGAGACCAATTTCTTTCACTTAACTTCATCTTCAATCAGACCTTCTTCCATTTGCCTGTTTAAAATTCCCCATACGTGATGCAGAAGGTAACAGCATTCAGTAAAACAAAGTTTTGCAGCTGCAGAGAAAAATTATAATGATCTCTGGTTTTAAGTTGTCATCTCCTAAAAACATGGGCATTGTTTTCTTCCACTTGAGAGTTCTGAGTGTCTGTTGACTTTGGGCATAGAATCAGGGGTTTGTCTGGACTGCTCTTATTGGGGTGTCCTTAAGCAGCATGTCCAGATCGCTTTCATGTGGATTGGTTGTTGAACTTGGCTGGGTATGGTGGATGTGAGCCCTGAACAGCCTGTGAGTGCTCTGCAGTGGCCAGGGCACTGAGTGGGAAAGAAGTTTGGGAAGAAATTGCGTGTATCCAAACAGAGCATTTGCCTTTGGAAGCTCATTGAGTAAATGAAGTGGGCGGGGTGGTGTCATCATTAAGCACCCTAAGGAAGCTGGAAAGCTGAGCCAACCATTTGTATCGTTTGCTCAGATGTCAAGGTGAGAAAGTGCTGGAGTACAGAAGAGGCTCTAGTTCTGTAGAAGCCCTTCTGAACACGACCAGGGGACCCTACTCAGAAATCCCCAACCAAGAAAAGTAGCAAAGAGTAGACCCTAAAGGGTTACTGAGAGAAGAAGCTCCCTGCCTGAAACATCTCTGCCTGGGTGGGACCCAGGGGCCAGATTGGGGTGTCTCCTTTGTTCTCTCCTTCCTGCTGGAGTTAGATTTATACTCCAGGTGAAGAGCTGGGTAGTGCTTGGGGTATACTCATTGCAAGCTGAGTCCAATCTAAGAAGTCACTTTCTGTTCTAGCGGTACCCAAACAGGCAAACAACAGCTGGATCTGAACGTCTTGTGCATGCTATCACAAAACGCATCACAGAGATTTGGGGCTGGCTTCATTGGAAGAGGCAGGTAGGCTTTTGACTGTCAGGCCATGGGAACTGAAAAGGATCCTTCTGGGACTCTGCTAGGTAATTAGCATTTTAGTGTGCACATGTGATGATATTGTCCATAATGAATGTATTTCAGGGCAAATGGCAGTTGCCCTCACATCCAACAGCTCACATCTTTGAAATCAGTTGTAATTGATCTATTGGTGTTCCATAAGTTTCTGTTTATTTAGGCAGCACCCATTTATTTCTGTGGTATCATCTGCTGAATGATTTATTAGGTAGATGTGTTGGGTGTCGGCAGACTAGTGTTCTAGTATCAAAATGGGTTTCCCATTTGGCGATCTCTCTTTTTCAAATAGATTTGTACTGCTGTTGCTGTGCATTCATAAGCCTCTGTTGGGTGCTTCCAGAATGTGGAGATTGGTGAAGAGCAGTGTGACCCAGCCTCAGGATGGATGCCAAATGGGCCATATTGGACCAAGTGTGAATGACTCTTCCTCTGAAACTTTGTCTCCACGCATCCATTATTTCTTAGATATGCACAAGCCTTTCCCAGGGAGCCTTGCAGCTCTGAAGGAAGCCAAAGCCTTTGCTATGATGTTATCAAATCCAGGAAGTAGCCAAGGATTACTCTTTGTTCTTGTGAGATGAATCCTACTCAGGCAGCTTTAGGACTCAGTAGCAACTCTAATTGGAACAATGTAGAGAAGTAGAGAAGGTTGACATGGGCATTGTTTTCTTCCACTTGAGAGTTCTGAGTGTCTGTTGACTTTGGGCATAGAATCAGGGGTTTGTCTGGACTGCTCTTATTGGGGTGTCCTTAAGCAGCATGTCCAGATCGCTTTCATGTGGAAAGATCGCTTTCCGTGTGTGTCAGTTCCTGACCTGAGGAGCATCTGTTGAATGCAGTTCTATTCAGTTGTTCCTAATTCTTCCAATCCTTGGAATGCACAGATGCTGGGTTGCGGCTTTGCTTTCAGCTAGTTCATCATCCAGGGGGCAGACTTGGGGCAAATTTCATGGATTCTACCTCCTGCAAGGTAATGAGAGCTACCCCGTGGCCACGAATAAAGTATTATGGAAGGATAAAGTAGGAAGCTCTTATTTCTGCTTGTTAGATTCAGAAGTGATCCACTAAGGAAGGAACATGCATTTTCTATCCTGCTTAGTCCCTCTGGGTTTTCCTCCATCATGCCTTGGACGGGGTCTGGCGTGGCCCAACCACAACGTCTCGCCTTCCGTTTCTCCGGTGTTGCCAGTTACTTCTCACTGCCAACCACCTTTGCACATGTTCCCCGCCTAGCCGAATCCTGCTTCTCCTTCAGTTTCAGCTGCCCTGTCCTCAATGCAGAAATACCTTCCTTCTTTAACTCCTCAACCCTAACCCTACTAACCCTAATCCCATACCCCCAAATTAAATCCTCTCTGGACTGGATTAAATGCATTGTGGAGCAACGTTCAATAGAATATTAGAAGGTCATTTAAAATAAGTAAAAGACTTCTATCTATTGATAAGGAAAAATACAAGCAAGGTGCAGAGCAGTGTCTGTGTCGTGTGATCCCATTTGTGAGCATTTGTAAAAGGACATACGTGCTGTGTTATTCGTGAATTCTTTTCAATAAATAAATGTGAAAAAATTGTTAACAGTGATTACTTCTAGGGAGATGACTGGGTCTCGCAGAAGGGACATTTTTCATTTTAAACCTTTCTATCACATTTGAATTGATTACTACCTATAATGTTACTTTTGTTTTAGAAAAATAATTAGGTTTCCCTGTTGCTTTCCGTCATGAAATCTAGTTGGTTTCCTTCTTTGTGTGTATTTTAATTTGTAAGCAGTACCTTTCTTTGTGTTTACTAGCCGCAACCAGACTGGTGCCCCATGAAGACAGGGACCATGTCTCTTTTATTTGCTGTTGTTACTGGCATGGCACCTTTCACATAGTGGGTGTTCCATCAGTATCCTTGAATGAGTGAATGAATGAACAAGCAGACAAATGGAGTTTCCTCACAGTGTGGCTGACCAGGCCCCACGTGGGACAGAGAAGCAGGTTGAACAGCTGTGAGATAGCCAATGTCGAGGTAGGGAGCGGAGCACAAGGCAAGGAAGGAGTCTTGCGTTTAAGCGTCAGAGCTGGGGCAGGGAGCAGCGCAGCCGTGTGAGGGTGGCACTGCCTGCCAGGGAAGCTGGGGATACTGGCTCCCATGGCACTGGGGGTGTCACAGCCCTCTAGCCTCACCTTCCCCTCCTCGGGCTGGTCAAGGTGCCTGGCCGCCTCCTCCTCCTTGGGGCTAGTTTAATAAGATAGGGTTGGTGGAGACAGAGTCTCTGGGACTCTGGTGTGGTGCCTTGTTTTCATTCTGCCCCATTTAGCCTTGTAGGGAAGTAGTGAGTCGGGGTGTATGGTAAGGGAGAGGACTTAGCGTATCTCTAGTTATTGGAATCGAGAGAAAGACCCCAGAGGAGAGAACATGAAGTTTCACAGGACATTAAGTGAAAGCTGTCTTGAACATGGGCAGCTGTCTCACTCCTTCACTATAGGAGGAGGGGTCTTTGAAGGCATTTCACTTTTGAGAAGAAAGCCTGTGTGGGGCGTGGCAGGGCTCAGGCATCACAGCCATATTGAAGTCCATTACTCATAGTTTCACCCCATGCAAGCTGCTTAATCTTGCTTAGCCTCAGTGTTCTCTTCTGAAAAATGGCCATCACTGGCAGGGGAAAATGAAGGTGGAGCCATATAGTTTCTCTACATATGTAATATTATAATATCGGTTAAGTCCATAAGAATAGTTATTGACTATTATATACTGATCACAGTGCTAGTATTGTATAAAGATCATTGCATTTAATACTTACAGCAACTGACTGGGTGGGCGTGAGTCTGATCTTCATTTTATTGATGAAGAAATTGAGGCCTAGAGAGAAAAAGTCACACAACTAGTAGGTGGTGGAGCCAGGGTTTGGAGTGGACCCTCCTTCCTCCAGAGCCTGCCTCTTAACCATGGAGCAGGAGTTCTACATAGCACGCCCCTGACCTCATTGCAGCTGTTCATGTTCTTCTCAGTATTAGCAAAATTGAAGAAAAGGAAAATAAAGTAAACATAATTTTTGGATTTTTTTAAATGGTAGTTGCTTTTCAACAGTACCAGAACTGAGTCCTGTCTTCCTCATATTGTCTCTGTTAAAATCGTGCGTTTTGCATGTCAGACTTTACAACCTGAATCAGGCTGCATCCCCAGTCTGCCTTTGCAAGTCGTCACTGTCTCTTACTGGAGGCAGGCCAGATCACTGCTCAGAGGTAATTTTGTGAAGAAGCTGGTTTCTTAAGGCTGTTTTCTTTTTTTCTGTGTTCGTTCGTGGTATATGTGAGAGTAGGGGAGCGGGGAGGAGGGAAGGAGATAAAGAGAAAAAAAATTCCCCAGAACATATTATGCGCTCATGAGCATTTGCCTGTGATTGTAAATCAGAAACTGTAAAATTCTGAAGTTCTTTGAAGTTTGCCCAAAACCTGCTCTGCAGACACCTGTTCTGCTGGGGGCCAGAGTTGGATGGCCTGCCTCTGCTGCGATGGCTCAAGCTGTCACTGCACAAGAATGTTCCAGCTTGCCTTGGCCTGGCTGTCATCGCTGGCTCTGTCCCACTCAGGCGGTTCACCGGGTTCTGCTGGGCACCAGGCTTCCAATTAGAGAGAAATCCCACTGTGTGGCCAGCCCCACCAGTGCCGCTCTGAGCGGCCCCTTTGCCAAGGCCTGAGCTGACCTCTGATCTGTCACAGATGGGCCAGCCCCACACACTTTGTGCACATTTGGAGGAGGGGGTTGGGGACGAAGAGGGACGCCTGTGGGGAGTGAGAGTGGACATCGGGCAGAAGTGCAATTCCTCAGAGCCCCAAGACGCTGGGCAGAGTTGACAGGACCCAAATGCTAAAGTTGTGGAGGGAAAGAGGAGTTTGGGAAGACCCTGTCCTGAGCCCTAAACTCAGCACGGGGCATTTTCTTACCAACTTCTGAATATTCATCTCAGGCTGGACTCTGCACCCGAGGAGAGCCAGGTGCACTCCAAAACTGTCACACTGCCGATGGTGCATGGCACAGCCAGCTTCCTCCCTATCCCTCCGCAGGGCCTGTGCAGTCTTACCAGCCTGGGGCACGGCATTCTCAGCAGCCTGCACAATGGACTGTATTAATCACACAGAACGGGAGGGAAAAAGAAAGCTAAATTTCTATTAGCATAAGAAATAGAATCTTAGAGCATTCCACCTCCAATTCTCTAGCAGAATAGAGAGATACAATCTAGGCTCTGAACAGCTTCTTTCTAGATATAAGACTTGCTGAATGTGGTTCATTATTTGGGGGGTGGTGAATGTATCTCTTCTTTATTTTCCCTATCAGCAATTTCTTTTTATTTTTATCCCTTTTCACTCTTTTTATCCCTTGTTTTCTCTGCCTGTCTCTTTCTGTTGAATTTTCTCTGTCTCTGTCTCTCCCTTGCATGCTCTCTTTTTCCAGGTACAACATCTGTGCCTCCACAGTCGGAAGTCATAATAAAGACACCAGGCTTGGAAATGACATTTCCATCCTCTGGCATTGCTTGACTAGAGTGATCAAAAAGTCTAAATCATGAATTGCCTGAAAGTGGCAAAAAGGTCTTCTCAGCTGCACTTGAAACGATTTTGCACCTCTTGTAAAACTAAGATTGAATTCAATCCATGAAAGCAGAAATGAAAGATGTCTTCACCAGTCTCTCTTTGGGATTTTTCCTTCTTTCCGTGTTTATAGTTGCTTTGGGAATTCCAGGACTGTCTCACCCCACCAGGCCTTTTTTCTTGCACCATCTCTCTCTTCTCCCCCACCCCTGACTGTTTAAAACAAAATCTCTTAACCAGTCAGTGATACTCATTTGGAAAAGGAAATGTTTCTTTAGGGTGTTAAGTTGACCCAAGAGAACATGGACAATTTTTGGTCACTTAAGCAAGTTGCCACAATTAAGGGATGGACTGGTTTCCCAGTTTCTCTATTTGTATGATTTTGTTGGACTGGTGAAAGAAATGGCCTCATGTCTCCTCTTACATTGTCTGGAGAGTTCAGAGATGGAAAATCTTGAGAGAGCAAGAAAAGCATGATCGTAGAATCAACATCACTGATTACATTAGCTCTGGTGAATGGAGACCTGGATCCCAGGGAGTCAGCCTATGTCATTAGGTAGAAGACGCCCTTGAGATGCAGGCTGAGGGCCCTGATGGTTGCACTCCGGGGCTAATGCACATAGAGATCTGGGTCATGAGGAGTGGCACTCACTGCGACATCCGCTTTGTGACACTGCACATTCTCAGTTCCTCTGTCCCTGACCATGCCAGGCTCACTTGTCAGTTCCTCTTCTTTCCTCTCCTCTAATAAGCCCTTTGTTACATTTATTTCTTTACATTTCTCCTTGGAGATCCACTACAGTGGCTCCTAACCTGTCACATGCATCAGAATCACCAAGGAACGCCTGGGGAAAAAAATCCGGATGCTTGAGCCTTACCCAGGAGGTTCTACCTCAGCAGGTTCTGGAGTGAGGCCTGGGATTCAGACATCACTGAAACACCACCTTTGATCCTACCCCGAGTTTGTATCTGAGTGTCCTTCCTGCCCCAGCCCACAGCCCCATGGCTGGTGTGTTGAAGGGGAATGAGTAAGAGAAGCAGGCACAATCCCTGTGAGTTCTGCAGACAGTGTTGCTTCTGCCTCTCCTTGCAGATACTCCTATCATTCCGGATCTGGAGGAAGTACAGGAAGAAGACTTTGTTTTGCAAGTGGCAGCCCCTCCCAGGTAGGTTAAATCGGATATGATTGGGGAAGCAAAGAACACGTAATTAATACACTCCAGATATCATCTGCAGTGGACCTTTGATGCCCCCAATGTCAATCTGGATCTTTCTGGTGTTGGACTCCATCCAGGGTTCCCATTTTGTTAAGACATTTTATTCCCATTCTGGTCATCCCCAGCTGTGTACAAGGCTCTGGGGACGGTGGCCCAGCAGCACTCCTGGAATGGGTCCTGCCTGGGGTTCCCTCCTCTCGCTCTGTCTTTCCTTCAGCATCCAGATAAAGCGGGTGATGACCTACCGTGACCTGGACAATGACCTCATGAAGTACTCAGCCATTCAGACGTTGGTGAGTAGAACAACGTCTGCATAGAGAGGCGGGCCCCAAGCAACGGGCTCCAATCCGTAGAGATTTCTCAGTTCCTCCCAAGCTG
The DNA here is from genome assembly GCF_009764315.1 of Trachypithecus francoisi. Lineage (NCBI taxonomy): Eukaryota > Metazoa > Chordata > Mammalia > Primates > Cercopithecidae > Trachypithecus > Trachypithecus francoisi. Next base: position 31,123,638 of record NW_022681468.1, on the reverse strand, counting down.
TACAGCACCTCCACCAGTCCCTGAGGCTGGCTGCCTGGTACCCATACCTCTGCTGCAGGTTTTATCCTCGTTCATCTCACAGCAACCCTGGACCCAACATATTCCAGTGTTTCTCAGTGCCAGGCTCCCACCTGGCTGCCCACTTGGCACCTGATGGCACCCCACTTCCCTCTGTCCCTGTGGACATGCTGCTGTCATGCTCTGCCCTCCTGGTATGGTCCTTTGCCCCAAATCACGCCCAGCATGTAGGAAGCATAGCCTTCCCTCATTTCTCAGTGGGCGTGTGGTTTATTCATGCTTTTACTCTCTTGTGAAGGCGTTCCTGCAGGTCTCAGTTTGGGAAGTTCTGATACACAAAAACTGATCCTGAATTTGTGAGAAAGAATTGCCTGAAAGCCCTCAAGGTACTCAGCCTGACCTTTTTTGTTTGCATTCACAGGATGGGGAGATCGACCTGAAACTCCTCACCAAAGTGCTGGCGCCAGAGCACGAAGTCCGGGAGGTACAGTGGTAGCAGCAGTTCCCCGGCCTCTCAGCTCTGGCATTCCCATAACCAGCCCACTCCCGGGCTGGCCTGTGCCTCCCTGAGGCCTGGATGGGAGGGAGGAGTCAGCTAAAGTTGAGGGAAAAGGCCTTTCTTTGTCTTACCCAGCGAAACCCTTCTTGGCAGGATGATGTCGGCTGGGACTGGGACCATCTGTTCACTGAGGTGTCCTCAGAGGTCCTCACTGAGTGGGACCCACTGCAGACGGAGAAGGAGGACGCTACGGGGCAGGCCAGGCACACCTGAGCCTGTCACCCATGCTCTAGACATGAAGAAATGCAGTGAGCTGAAAGCTAAAGAAGCTTGCAAGCAGCTCTAAATTTTTACCTGGAATATTTTGTAATAAAAATATTTATATTCAGTCAACCACATTGGATAATTCAATTGCAATAAATTGCTTTATTCTGTGCCATCTCCTCCATTTCTTTCCAGTCCCTTCTTGGAAAAATGTATCACAAGTGAAGGAGAACTTCACTTAAACCAGCTGATAGGAACTCGAAACTCGGGGCCTTGTTGCGGAGCACGTGGAAGAGTTTGATCCAGGAGAGGGAGTGGGTACTCCTGCTGAAAGTTGTTCACTTCTCGGAAGGTTGCAAGCAGTTGCCCGCTGGGGTTCTGGGGCGGGGCCTCCCTTCCCATGGATGCTCTGGGCCCTTTGTTTGTGACCTTAGTGATGCAGCATTGCCACCTGCATCATAGGCTTCCAGGCAGCTGCTGCAGCAGCAGGAGGAGGCAGCGGGACGGATAAGGAGACCCGTTCTTCACTTGCATCAGGGTTTGGTGGCTGTTGTGAAACATTCTCCTTTCTCCCCTCTTCCTGCAACCCGTGCCTTGAGCTCCAAAAGCTTCTACAGGTTCCCAGAGCCTCATTTCTGATTCTCATGGGAAGGGGCCAACCAGCAGCCCTGAGAATTCCATGGAGGCCCTCTCTTACGGAGCCTGGGCCTCCCTTCTCCTTATCGTTTCAGATACGTGGCAGCCATCTCCACTGCTGCGAGTATTATAACCGCCTGGTTCCAAGATGTGCTGAGATCAGGAGCAGAGTCCCACCCTTCTCCTAAACAGAGATGTCTTTTGTTTTTGTTTTTCTCTTTTCCTCCCTGAGACTTTATCTGAGGACAGAGCCCCTTCACTGCCCACTTCTCTTGGATGCCGCTTTGGGTTAGGCTGGCAGCAGCTAACTAAGGCCCACCCCCCAGCCATAGGGAGCACTGAGTGCTTCTCTTATCCTGCCTGGAAAGCTCTTCATTAAAATTCAGAAAAACAAAGAGGCTCAACACATCAAAAACCCACTGGGGGGTTATTTTTGTGTGACTACGGTGCCCTTCCCCGGCGAGCCACATGGCTCCGGAACAGGCAGAGTGAATGCTTGTCTGTTAATTATAAACTCGGGGATTTAGTGGCTTTAGGGTTCCATTTCCTCCTTTTCCAGAGTCACACTTTTAGCCCAGGCAGCCCCTCTTTGGAATAATTCCCATGGCCACTGAAAAGTTTCTATCCAGGCTAGTTTTGCTTGAGTCTACTTCATTCTGAAACCCAAAGGAGAAAGGCTGTATTTCTACTCCCTTAATTACTGGAAATGCAACTGCCTCAGGACTCTGATAACCTTGGAGGTCTCCAGCCAACCTGAGCAAGTGGCTAGGGGCTGACTTCCTTTCTCCCTTTATTTTACAACAACAGCAGCAACGAGATCTAACATGGAGCTCTCACTGCATGCCAGGTGCTGGGCTCAGCACATAGGAATGATCAGGTTTCATCCTCACAGCCTCCCAGTGAAGCAGATGCTGTGTTTATCCCACTTTACAGATGAGGAAACTGAGGCTCAGAGAGGTTAAGAGATCACCCAAGATTATCCAGCTGAGTGGGAGAGCTGGAATTCCAAGTTCTGATGCCACCGCGCCTTAACACCTGTGTTTCTGTTACCCTTGCTGCCTTCAGCTTGGGAAAGTAATCCAGTTTATAGCAGACAGAATTACAAGTTCATCGGGAGAAAGAAGTCCACTGCCACCCCCCTCCCCAGCCCCTACTCTTGTCTGTGGAGTGACCACAGAGCATTGGGCTTCTGTCAGTCCCCTCTTGTGAAGCCCGGCAGCATGGGTGAGCTCAAGAGTCCTGGCCCCAGGGCGGTGGGACCTGGGTAGGAGCAGCTCTGTGTTGAACAAATTGAGCTCAGACAAATCAGGTCCAGGCCACATGTGACTGAGTCTCCTTTCACTTGTCCTGTGCCCTGGCCACGTCCTGTCTGGGCATTTTCCTTTACCTAGCATTTGCATATCATGTCTTCAGGGTGCCAGAGAAATGGGATGTTCCAGAATCTACAACCCCCCTAGTTCTCATCTGACATGGAAAATACCTGCCTTAGGTTACATCTAGCGGTGTCATATACTTGACTGCAGAGAGCGTTTCAGGAAGGTGGCCCAAGAGAGCAATGACAGAATCAGCAAGCATCCACAGGTAGCAGCAATATGGTTTTGTGCAGGCATGGGGGAGCATGAAGTGAAGAAGTGCTGCCATTTCTCTGCCATACATGGCTTGTTAACCAGTTCCTTACCAGTTTCTCCTAGACTAGCTCAAGTCACCTCTGAGCAGGCTTGGGTAGCCCAGCTGGTCTCTGACAAAATCTCCCCTGGTGTCTTTGGCATTGGATGGTCACTGCAGAGATGCCGTTCATAGGCTGGGCTGTGATGGGGAAGTTCATTACTTTGTGAAATAATTGATTGCCATTTCCTTCAGGCCAAGTTCTGGTCTAGGCACTCCAGATACAGAACTAGACAGGTAAAACTCCCTTCCCTTATAGAGCTTGCATTCTGGAAGGGGAGATGGATAAATAAAGTAAAATAGATAGTGTCTCAGGTGGTAAGAGATACTATAGAGAAAAATGAAGCCGGCACAGGGAAGGGAGTGCTGGGGAGGTGGGTTGTGATTTTTTAGTAGGGCAATCGGGAGGCCTCCCTGAGAAGGGAGCATTTGGGCACACACCTGACAAGGTGAAGGAAGGAGTGAGACTGGTGCCCAGGGAATAGCGCTCTCAGTAGCAGGAACAGTATTTGCAAAAACCAGGAGGAAGGCATGTGCCTGACCTGTTGGAGGAGTGGCTGGAAGTCAAGGTGCCTGGGGTGGGAGTAACAAGGAAAGAGATGATTCTCTGGCTCACTCTGCCCAAGGCCCGGCTTGTCACAGAAAAGGCCTCTGGGTGTCTGCGGTCCCCTCCCTCCTGTGATGACAGCATTCTCAGGCTTCCTTGGGCTTGACAGGCAGACTATGGAAAACTTTCCTCAAACTATTGCATGGCCTCTTCATGCCTTGGCCTGGAAGAGGCGGAACTATTGATGCTGCATTGCAGGAGAGGAGAGCAATGAGCTCTGTCTGTCAGAGATCAGAGGTTAGGAGTCTGCTGCCAGCTCCCTGCCAGGAAGGAGGGTGTGCCCACTGCACCAGACAATCAGAGAGGCACTATAAGGCCCCTGCACAGAGTGCTCCCTGGAAACTCGGCTCCCAGTGAAGAGCTCAAGCCAGAAATTCATCCAGGCCAGCAGCTGAAGCTTAGGTCATCTCTATCCTTGACTAGTGACTCATCTTTGCTAAACCCCAGGACACTCCAGACGGGCTTGATGCCACCGCCTGTTCAGTGTTGCTTGATCAAAATGTGTTACTTGCACAAATCAAGGTCTTCCTGCTTAGTAGATAAGGATGCTTCTGGGCTCATTGCTGCCGGAGACCTGCATGCAAGGTGCTGTTTACTGCAGAGAGATATAGAAGCGTAGACTCTGCCTTGCTTGACCAAGCAGCACCACGCTTTTCTCCTTGAGGTCAAAGAGTCAATGGGGAAAAGGGTAGGTAGAGGGAATAGGAGTAAGTAACAGTGGCAAAGAGCACAGGTTCTAGAATCAGGCAGAATGGGGCCCCAGTCCCAGCTCTGCCATGTAGCTGTGGGCCCTGGAGCAAGCTACTTTCCCTTTCTGATTCTGTGTTTTCTTTTCTTTTTCTTTTTAAGATGGAGTCTCGCTCTGTCGCCCAGGCTGGAGTGCAGTGGCCGGATCTCAGCTCACTGCAAGCTCCACCTCCCAGGTTTATGCCATTCTCCTGCCTCAGCCTCCCGAGTAACTGGGACTACAGGTGCCCGCCACCATGCCCGGCTAGTTTTTTGTATTTTTTTAGTAGAAACGAGGTTTCACCGTGTACGCCAGGATGGTCTCGATCTCCTGACCTCGTGATCCGCCTGTCTCGGCCTCCCAAAGTGCTGGGATTACAGGCTTGCTCTGATCCTGTTTTCTAATCTGGAAAATGGGATGATATTAGTATTGTCTTGTTGGGATTGTGGCGCCCCGTAAAAGCCAGCTGCTGTCATTGGATTTGAGAACTGGATAAGATCGAAAAGTTAACATAGGAAAAGTGACAGTTTATGGCAACAGTGTCTGCAGTTTGCTAGGGGGTATCACCTTCATCTCCCCTCATGAATCACTTCTCAGCCATGGATGGAAAGATGGCTTGGCACCAGGTTTTGTTTTGTTTTGTTATTTGTAACAGCTTTATTTAGATAAAATTTGTGTGCCACAAAATTAAAAGTATACAATTGAAGGTGTACAATTTAGTGATTTTTAGGAAATGTATGGGTTTCTGCAGCCATCACCATAATCCTATTCTAGAACATTTTCCTCATCCTACAGAATTCCCTCGTGTCCATTTACAGTTAATTCCTGCTGTCATTCGCAGCCCTGGGCAACTGCTCTGTGGCCCCACTAGTTTGCTGATTCTGGACAGTCCCGAGTAGCTGGAATTACAGGCGTGTGCCACCATGCCCAGCTAATTTTTGTATTTTTAGTAGAGACAGGATTTCACCATATTGGCCAGGCTGGTCTCGAACTCCTGAGCTCAAGTGATCCGCCTGCCTCGACCCCACAAAGTGCTGGGATTACAGGCGTGAGCACGGCGCCCGGCTGCACAGATGTTTTCATTCTGCCTCGGTGGATTCCTAGGAATTAAATTGCTGGGTCATATGGTATGTTTACATTTAATTTTTAAGAAACTGCCAAACTGTTTTTCAGGGCCTCAGTTCTTTAGGATATCAGAGTTAAGTAAGTACTTTTTTCTTGTTTCCTGTCCTTAATTTTTTCAAAGGTTGCTGTTGAGTTTGTGGGAGGCACATTCTCCTGATTCCTCCCTCCCTGCCTTCTTCCTATCATTGAGTTTATCTCTGCTTTGAGAACGTAGGCCTCATCTGTCTCTATTCCCCACTAGCCTATAAGCTCTTCCAGTCTAAGACTGGGTGTTGACTGCATTTCTCTCCAACTGCATACCTATTCCAGGAGTTCAAAGTCAAATAAAGCACACTCCTGACCTCGAGAAACTCACAAGCTAGCAAAGAAATAGTGTGTGAGTGAAAGAGCCCATATGATCTGCAAAATACAGATGGGAGGAGAGAGAGGAATACTTCGCCCACCAAGAAATAACAGAGGTGGGGCTGATTTGCTTAGAGCAAAGGCCACTTGTTCTTGTCAAGTTTTACTGGAACACAGCCACGCATGTTTACGTGCTCATTTGTTTACAAAAGCTCACTTGTCTATGGCTGCCTTTATGCTACAAGGGGCAGTACTTAGTTGTGACAGAGATCATCCGGCCTGCAAAGCCTAAAATATTAGCTATCTGCCGCTTTGCAGAAAAATGTTGCCAACCCCTCCTTAGAGGAAAGAATGAAGATGAGAAATAACAAACCCGCGTGCTCACAAAGTTCAGCTGCTTGTTTCTATCTAGGAAATTCATCGCAGCAGGAGTGATTTGAGTTAAATATAAGGAAAGACTAGAAGGGTGGGGAGATTCTGGCCCCTGACAGAGAGACAACCTTTCTTTAAGAAAAGGAAATGAGCACTCATCAGTTCCAGGAACAGGGACATACTCTATCTGGAGACAAAAAGCTGGAAAGGGGGACATCTGGGCTCCTTCTTGGCCCTTTGATCCTACTTGGGATGTGGGGGTGAGGAAGTCTCTAGGAGCCAAATGCCTTTGGCAGCAGGCTCAAGATAATGAAGAGAAGGCCCAGTGGAGGGGGTGTTAGAAGCAAGGGAAGAGGAAAACTTTGATTTTTTTCTTTTGGCGAGGCAGACATCGGAAAGCAAGGGTGGTGAGAGCAGAACGAGGAAGCCGTTCCTTTGTGGCTGTGCCGGAGTGAATTAATTCACGGCATATGTTTCCAGCATCTGTCGTGGTGACCTGGAATGGAGGGGTCAGTGAGAGAGGGGACCATGCCAGGACTGAGCATTAGCCCAGAATTCCCGGGCTGCAGGGGCTCTTGGCTCCCACCGAACGCTGGCTGGCCAGCCCACCCAGGAACAGCTGCTGCAGCTGTAGCCACCAGCGCTGCCTCGGCGAGGAGGGAGAGCATCCCCTTCCCGTGCTCCCAGCAAGAAAACACCTGGCTGAGGAGGGGCTGGGAGAAGACCAGAAAGAATCCTGCAGAATGCTATCTCTTCCAGCTCTTTAGCGGCGGTAGATTCCAACCAGCAGCCACACGTCCTGCCAGCAGACTGGAGATGTGTTCCCAAGGGACAGCACAGGAGGGGCGAGAGAGCCACAGCCCTGAATGGAGAATGAACAAGAATTTGGGGACTTCCTCTTAAGTGCCAGTCCCAGCATTTCCCTGGAGGGTATGTGGGCTGCGTGGGGCTGAAGTGTCCCTTGTGAGCTGATGGTCAACCTAGAGGAAGCAAGACAGGCAGGCGTGGTGGCTGAGAACGGGGATGGTGCCAGGTTCACATCTCTGCTCCTCCACATCGCAGCTGTATGACCTGGGGTATGTTCTCATAACTCCTTGAGCCTCGGTTTTCTCATCTGTGGAGTGACGCTGAAAATCATTCCTGAATCACAGGGCTCTTGTAATGATTAAATGAACTGATTCTTGCTGAGCTGATGCTCGTTAAGCGTCTGACACAAAGTGAGCACTCAATGAAGATGAGTTCTGATCGCACTGAATGGGCAGGCAGTGGTCACTTGTGCCTGACCATAAACCACAGGGCATTAGGCCCTGACCGGACCCGAGTGGACATCTACCCCAAGGTCACAAACTAGAGGCCATAGGCTGATGTTGACTCACAGGATATGTTGGGTTTGGCTTATGCACGGTTTTTAATTGTTTTGTTAATTATCAACATTGAAAACTGAAAGGTTTAGACTTCCAGCTTCCCTTGGAAAATAACCGCTTGCTCCCAAAGTTCGGCTGCTTATTTCTATCCAGAAAATTAATTGCAGCTTCCAGCTTCTTTTAGAAAATGGGAAGATCAGCCAGCCATGGTGGCTCATGCCTGTAATCCCAGCACTTTGGGAGGCTGAGGTGGGCAGATCACGAGGTCAGGAGTTCGAGACCATCCTGGCTAACACGGTGAAACCCCATTTCTACTAAAACACAAAAAATTAGCCAGGCATGGTGGCATGCGCTTGTAGTTCCAGCTACTCGGGAGTCTGAGGCAGAAGAATTGTTTGAACCCAGGTGATGGAGGTTGCGGTGAGCTAAGATTGCGCCACTGCACTCCAGCCTAGGCGACAGAGTGAAACTCCATCTCAAAAAAAAAAAAAAAAAAAAAAAAAGAAAAGAAATAGAAAAAAATGAAAAAAGAGCAAGAAAATGGGAGAATCTGGTCACTGTGGAGCTGCCGTTCTTACAGCAGCTATGGACTGGAGCTGAGAAGCAACAGCCTTTAATGAGTAGCAGTTGAGAACCCCACACACTTCCGCAGACACATTCCTGCCTGGTCACTGCAGGCATTCACTTTAAGACCCCTGCCCAGCTTTCTCATTTTGCCAGTGAGGATTCTGTCCCCCAATGACACTTATCCAACCAAGGTCATGTTCCTGAGCCTGGATCGTGGTTACTAACAAAAGCCAGCATCCTTTGTCAGTAACCAGGGCCCTTGCCTGCCATCTAACCTCACATCATGCAAGCTGTGGAGAAGGCCCGGTTTCCCTACCACGGATTCTCCTCCTCTGATCAGCCTAACTCTGTGTCTGGCACACATCTAACAAGAGTCGAAGCAGAGTCCTAGGCTATTTGCAGGACCAGAAACAGGACCCTTTGCCAAGTGTCCCATGCTCAGCAGTCATAGGGAAACGTGGGAGGTTTGCCTTCTTCCTTCTCTGGCCTCTGCAGGTGTAGGCATTATAAAAAGGCCTCGGGGGCCACCTAGCAGCCAGCAGCATCTCTACACAGGCTGCTCCGTGTCCAGGCTGAGACCGTGTGCTTCCCAGCCTGTGACTAAACATGGCGGTGGTACAAGGGCTCACCATTTCTGGCCAGCACAGGACTTTCTGCTGTAATCTTTGCACCACGCTCCCCACTGGGAGGCCGGAACTTTCTCCGAGCTGTGCTGCTGTCTGAGACACTTGCCCTCCAGTCCTCCTTCCTGCCCTCTCCCCTTTCTCAGGCCTCAGACCCTCATCACCACCAGAAGGCTTTTCCTGCTCCTCCTCCTTCCCCTCCCCCTTGATCTTTCCCAGAAATTACCCTCAGTAAATCTCCTGCACTTCCAACTCCACGTTGGTGTCTGCTTCCCAGATGAGCCAAATGGAGAGCTGGTGATGGCGCAGCTAGGCTCAGGGGGCAACAACTCCTGGCCAGGGCTGAGAAGACACAGCCTGTTACAGGGATAGGGAGCAGGCTCGCCTCCAAAGCCAGATGGCTCATGAACCCTAGTGTGTGGGTGAGATTCAGGTCAGGGATCCCTGGTGGGGGGCCGGTAGCAGATCCCTCTCTCATTCAGGTAAGCGCCAACGTGGAATCCAATCCACCTGAGAAGGCCTAAAAAGGAGGAGCTGGAAGCCCCTCAGGGGGCACTCAGCAAGAGTTTGGTCTCCTCTCAGCAGGAGCAGAAGCCAACTTGGTGTCTTCTTGCCAAAGTAGGGCACGGATAGCCTCTGTTGGTGGCTTTACGGGCAGAGAACAAGGGATATCGTGACATACCAGGCCTGCCAGGAGACAGGAGGTTTCTGCCCTCTAGAGTGACACCTGTTGCCTCTCAGGATCTGGGGGTCACCTCTGGATGTCGGAGAAGAGAGGTAGAAGCAGTTGCACCCCAGACCTCGCCGGGGCAGGTGCCGGGAAGCAAAGCCACCTCTCTGATATGGCAGAACGGGGCGGGGCATGCTCTGATGGCAGAGCAGAGGCTACTGTGGGTTTTGTGAAGGGGTGGGCTTGTTCTGAGAGGAGAGGAAGCACAGCTCCCCACCATCCCTAAGGCGCAAGGCCCTCCAACGTGGTCTTGCAGTTTTAAGGACAAAGGCAGTAGAACACAGGTTGAACAGGAAAGTGCCTCTCTGGGTGGAGATTGAGGCTACGTAGATGGGGGAGAAGGCACTTAGTAGGAGAACTAAGCAAAGAGGGAAAAAAATTATTTAGCTCTTTAGGGAACAGAAATTAACCAACCTGGGGAAGTGCAGCAGGGCAAGGATTGACTTCAAAGGAACTGGAGAGAAAGTTGCCGGGGGTGGGGACTGCGGGGCGGAAATGTTCCATATCTTGATTGTGGTGGCAGTCATATGTCCGTTTGTGGTATTTGAAAAACTCGTTAAACGTTACGCTTTAAAAAAAGATGATTTTGTTGTTGTTGTTGAGATAGAGTTTTGCTCCGTTACCCAGGCTGAAGTGCAATGGCACGATCTTGGCTCACTGCAACCTCCAGCTTCTGGGTTCTTGGTTCACTGCAACCTCCAGCTTCTGAGTTCCTCCTGCCTCAGCCTCCCAAGTAGCTGGGATTACACTTGTGTGTGAACCACGTCCAGCTAATTTTTGTATTTTTAGTAGAGATGGGGTTTTGCCATGTTGACCAGGCTGGTCTGCAACTCCTGGCATCAAGTGATCCGCCCCGCCCACCTCGGCCTCCCAGAGTGCTGGATTACTTTTTTGCACACAGCCAAAAAAGGATTTTTTTTTTTGAGACGGAGTCTTGCTCTGTCACCCAGGCTGGAGTGCAGTGGCGCAATCTCGGCTCACTGCAAGCTCTGCCTCTCGGGTTCACGCCATTCTCCTGCCTTAGCCTCCCGAATAGCTGGGACCACAGGCGCCTGCCACCACGCCCAGCTAATTTTTTTTATTTTTATTTTTATTTTTATTTTTAGTAGAGACGGGGTTTCACCGTGTTAGCCAGGATAGTCTTGATATCCTGACCTTGTGATCTGCCTGCCTCTGCCTCCCAAAGTGCTGGGATTACAGGTGTGAGCCACCACGCCCGGCCAGGATGATTTTTATTGCATGTGATTTATACCCCCAATGAACCAGACTAAAAAGATTTTTAGCCCTCACCATCTCAGGTGGGTGAGTTGGGGAGCTCCTGTTTGTCCCCCACCGTCTCTGGCATTTTGCAGCATCCCCCAACCCCATGAGAGCTAGGTCAGGAGGCAGAGGAGCCTCCGATGCCCCCTCAGGGAGTGCCCCTCAGCCAAGACCCCAGGCCAGGGTGCTGTGCAGGCTCAGAGCTAGCCTTTCAATTTCATCTTCAGTTTTGTTTTCCGTGGTTACATTTGGAAAGGAAAATCTAGCAGATTTGACTATTGGAGAGAGCAGATGGTCCAATTTGAAGTAAAACACAGGCATTTGGGAGCTGTTTTTGACATTCTTGTGGAAGTGCAGGTTTGTTGAGCCCAGATTAGGGAGGACACTGGGAACCTTGAGGACCCAAGGCTGCATCGCCCTGAGAGAACAGGATGTGCCATCTTTTACATTGCAATCGTATTTTTGACCTGGAGGATATAAGAACTTTTGATGCCAGATCATTTTTTAAAAAAAATATACCTCTTTAAAAGGTCACACAATCCTATTTTTTAAATATCATCTTTATTTAAATGACTAATGCATATTCACTGAATTTAAAGCTAGATATTTAAATGTCTTAAAAATCCCTTTTCACTCTGCTCTGCCCCCACCCATTCCACAGCCCTTCCCAGAGGTGAGCAGAGTGTGCCTTTCAGATAATTCAGGGCACTGATGTACACATAGGTGGTCAAATAGAGGCCCAGAGCTTGGCTTTCTTTATGTAATTGGGGCTATTCTGCACGTGTGGCCTGTAACTTGCTTTTTCCTCTTGCCAGCACACCTTGCAGAACTTTCCCGTTGGTGCCTCTCTCCTCGTTCTGTCGGTGACTCTCTCCTCATTCTGTCGGGGCCTCTCTCCTCGTTCTGTTGGGGCCTCTCTCCTCTCACCTAACACGGTGCCTGGCCACAGAGCACTTTTCAATATGCATTAAAGCTCATTATTTACCTAGGGGGCTTTGTACGTGGTTAAGACCAAGAGTAAAATCCCTGCAGTGCCCTTGTTAGCTGTGTCTTCGTTCATGTTACTAACTTCCAGTAATGATAATAACTAACATTTCTGAAGCTCTTACCGGTTGTCAGACAATATGCAAAAAGCTTTCTGTACATTATCCCACTCAGTCTTCTCAGTTGTGAGGTGGGTACTGCAATCATGCCCATTTCAGAGAGAAGAGAAACTGAGGCTTAAGCCCAGGCCTTTCTTATTCCATACTCAAGAAGCACCAGATGAGTGAGTAGTGTCCATCCTGTTCTGTGTTTCTGTTGGTGATCTGCTGGATCCTCTTCCTGACTTGGGGTACAGCAAAGTTCTGTCCCTCCTCTGGGGTCTCCCTCAGTAAGGAACACATGTCCATGGTCAATACCAGGTGACTCTGCCCCTTGGAAGCTCTGCCCATTGACTTGGCATAATGGGAGCACTGAACCCAGGGAGTCTCACCTTGCACCAAGGACATCAGATTTTCCTTCTGACCACATTTAAGTGGGTCACTAAGTGGTTTTCCTTGAATCTAAAGGCAGAATGGCAACACCTGCCAGGAAGGGTTTCTCAGAGGTAGTCACCTGGCCCTGGTGCACCTGCATCCGAAGCACCTGTAGAGCTTATTAAACATACAGGTTCCTGGGCCCCCGACCTACTGGGTTAGAGTCTGAGGGCAGGAAAAACCTGAGACTATGCATTTTAAATAAGCGCCTTCCCAAAGCCCTGCCCCATTCGAGAAACTTTGTCTAAGGCAGAGAGGTTGCGGACTGTTGGCTCACAGTAAAAACAAGAAGACCTCTGCTAGTTTGAAAGATCTGGCAATGCCGGCCGGGTGCGGTGGCTCAAGCCTGTAATCCCAGCACTTTGGGAGGCCGAGATGGGCGGATCACGAGGTCAGGAGATCGAGACCATCCTGGCTAACATGGTGAAACCCCATTTCTACTAAAAAATACAAAAAACTAGCCGGGCGAGATGGCGGGCGCCTGTAGTCCCAGTTACTCGGGAGGCTGAGGCAGGAGAATGGCGTAAACCTGGGAGGCGGAGCTTGCAGTGAGCTGAGATCCGGCCACTGCACTCCAGCTCGGGCGACACAGAGCGAGACTCTGTCTCAAAAAAAAAAAAAAGAAAAGAAAGATCTGGCAATGCCAAACCTACTTTCCCTCATGGCACTGACTGGAGACCCTGGGACAGGGCTTAGGCTGTCTCTCCAGCTACCCCATTCCCTGCCTGTCTTCTTCCCATGGTTTCTGTCTACATTTTGAGTTTGTGACCACTGGTCAAAGGAGATGGTAATGGTAATGTCTGTCAGCGCCAATGCCAGGTGACCAGGGCTTGACAAGTGAGGCCAATTCTGGTGCACGCCTCCTCCCTGTATGCAGGTGGCACTTTTGCCCTCCTGTGTAGAGCTCACGTAGGAGGCACATGTTCACCCCTCCCCACCCTCCTACTGTCTGTCCTTTGGCAGCTGCTGCCACATGTACTTTCTGAATGATCTGGACATGAAATACGCCTGTGCTGCAGGTGGAATACCCTTCCTGGAATAAGATCAGTGTTTCTCAAAGCAGTTTACAGACCACCTGCACCAGATCGCCTAGAGGGAGCTTACAAAATGCAGATGCCTGTCTTCCACCCTAGACCTAGGGAATCAGAATCTCTGGGGTGGGGCCTGGGAATCTGCATTTTGAACACAGGCCCACAGGTGACTTTCATGCACCTGTTGGGACCGAGAGGCCCCTGGTCTTTTGGAGAAGAGAGAGTGAATGTAGGTTCATTGAGGCCCTGGTCAAATAGGCCTCCTGGGACTTCGGCCTCTCTGAAAGAAGAGGGCCCTTTCCTCTGCCTGGCCAGAGCCTCTCCCACACGGTTCCCGCTGTGCCCCAGGGCAGCAGGCACCCAGGGCTCAGCTCTTTATCAGATTTCATCTCCTGTCACTTTCAGAACCAACTCATTATTCCTTTATTATTCCCATTCTCCTGTTTATCATTATTAATAATCACTCCAGACAGGCCAGGGTGCTGACAGCTCCTCCTTGTCCATTCTTTTTGTCTGTTTTAATCCTGGCTGCTTATCTGGCACTGACCTGATCTTTTCCCCATTTAATTAAGCAGTGCTGGTAAGTCCACTACGGCCCATGTGGAGATGGGACTGATCACCTCTCCTGATAGGCAGAGGAGTGATGGCCACCCCGCAGGAGGGGCACGAGGGAGTGGGCAGGAGTCCCCGGAGCAGCCACATTGGGTCCAGAGGCCTGGGGAGCCAGGGGTGGCTGATAACCAGTACCCATTGAAAAGCAATGCTTCTCAAACCTCAGTAAGTTCTAGAATCACCAGGAGGGCCTACTAAAGCCCAGATGACTGGGCCTCACCCTCAGTGCTTCTAATTCAGCAGGTTCATCTGGGGAGTGGTCATGAATCTACATTCCTAATAAACACCCAGCTGGTGCTGCCACTGTCGGTGCAAGGACCACATTGTCTCTGCATTCGTGGGCCGACCTTGGCCTAGTGACGGACACTGGCCAGACCAAAGGGGGTCTTGTTCTGATTGGATTAAAGAAGACACCTCAGCAGAGGAAGCTGATTGCAGTCTTCAGGGACTGAGCCAGGGCTGCTCAGGACTAGAAAGGGAAGGGAGGGATTCAACATATGGTTTTGAGAGACAACCTGGTCTTAGTGATGCTAGAGGCAGTGAAAGAGAGAAAGTAAAGATGCCTCCATGGTTTCAAGCAGCTGGAAATATAGTGGTGCTTGACAGAGATAAGTACCAAGGGAATCCAAGGGCGTGATGCAGGGATACACTGAGGCTGGCACAAGCTACATAATCTGCCTGACCCAGTGAAAAATGAAAATGCAGGGCCCCTTGTTCAAAAGTGATTAAGAATTTGAAGTCATAGGCAACAGAGCATGAAACCAAGCACAGGGCCCTTCTAAGTACAGGCTGTCTGCCCTGGCTGAGATTCAGGCAACAGCAAGAGAGCCACAGAACAGACCACCACCTTGGCAGCCTGTCCATCACTCTGCCATCTCTCTCTCTCTCTCTCTTTTTTTTTTTTTTTTTTGAGACAAAATCTTGCCTCTGTCACCCAGGCTACAGTACAATGGTGTGATCTCAGCTCACTGCAACCTCTGCCTCCCAGGTTCAAGCGATTTTCCTGCCTCAGCCTCTTGAGTAGCTGGGATTACAGATGTGCACCACCACACCTGGCTAATTTTTTGTATTTTTAGTAGAGATGGGGTTTCACCATGTTGACCAAGCTGATCTTGAACTTCTGACCTTGTGATCCGCCCACCTTGGCCTCCCAAAGTGCTGAGATGACAGGCGTGAGACACTGCCCAGTTTCACTCTGCCGCCTCTTGTGTGATTGACATGTCCATTTCTGATGTCATAAGAGACAAAACGGAAAGTCATGGGGCTCAAGAGTCATCACTTAGAGTCTTATAGTGGAAGTGCTGCAAATAGGAAAACATACTGGGTAAAATCCTCAGAGGAGCTGCTGGCACGATCCAGGGACAGGTACCACGGTCATCACTCACACAAAGTCAACCACCTTCAGGAGAACAGAATCAGACTCTGTGAATGGAAGTTTATTTCTTTAAACTGCCATTTACTGCGCATTTACTCTGTTCCAGACACTGCACAAAGCCCTTTAATAGAACACTTCATCCTTGCAAAAGCCCTGTGAAGTGTGTATTATTTTCTCCCTTGTGCAGATGAGGAAACTGAGGCAGAGAGAAGCACAGTGACTTGCCTAGTGAGTGAGAAAGCCAACGCATTAAGCCCAAGCATGTATCTGGAGCTGGGAAACGCTGTCTGGGCCCGGAGGTCAGTACAAAGGACCAGAGAGCTCCAGACTGACCCAGATGGGGGCGCCATGGGATGGGAGCTGTGTGCCTGTGCACCTGGGTGCTGCAGGAAAATGTGGAGAAACCCAAGTGCCAGCCAAAGATGGAAGGATTTATAGCAATTAAAATGTTTTGCCTGGGAGCTGTTTGGAGCCTCTTTTTTTTTTTTTTTTTTTTTTTTTTAAGCGAGAGTTTTCTGACTCCAAGGTGTTAACAGGCCATCTAAATGGTTTTGTTTTTTAATTGCAGCAAATGACTGCACAGCCATTAGATTTTGCCTCTCTGCAGTTGTTTCTGAGCCCTTTCAGGCTTCCTCCTCCTATTTATTCTGTTTAATTCAGTCAGGTAGCTCCGGGGCAATGGAGATCAATACCTCTCTTTGATAGAAAAGAGTCAGGTTTGAAACCTAGAGATAAAACTGACACATTTTGTATAAATTTAATTTAAAATGCACCTTTAGTGGCTTGTTGCCAGCACAAAGCCGAGTGTCTATCTCTCTATCTGCCTCTCTCCTCCCCTTTCTCTCTCCCTCTCTCTCTTCCTTGGCTTCTCCCCTTTCTCTCTTTCTTTTCTTTTTTCTAATAGGGAGATCTCTATATCTGCCTCACTACAGTCTCGTTTTCTGAGTTTAGACCTGAAACTTCTGTGCTGAGGGACGATAAGGGAAGTGTGTGAAATCCTCAGCAGATCCGCTCTGGTCTCCTTGTTCCGGAGTAAGCCGGGGAGAGAAAGATAAAGGGGGCAAGATGAGGTGAGCAGAAGGCCCAGTCATGGCTTTGCTTTTCTTTTAAAATGCTTTTTCTTTTGACCCCACTGCCTGGAGGAACAGGGGCTACCCCGGCCTGGGGCCCACAGCGCCATGGCTTCCTGGATGCTTTCCTACCTACCTGCCATGGCAGCCGCACACACCTCCAGGAGCCCTCAGTAGGGTGCAGCAACAAAGCCCCGGGGGTGCAGCAGCTGTCAGCCCCTCTCTCCGGTAACCCCAGGGCTGCTGCACACATTTGTCTTGTGTTTTACAATCCGCCCCTTCACCTCCTTCCCTGCTGTCTCTCCCCCTTTCACTCTTCTCTATCCCATTTGGCTTTCCTCATTTTTCACTTGAGTGGGTTTCCTATCCCCGACTCTGCTCCGGCCTCACTCTGCTCAACACCAATAAAACACACTCAACACAGGTAGAACAAGGTGCCCGAGCTCGGCGTGACAAATGGCTCGCCCGGCCCTTGCTAAGCGCGGCTGTAAATTGCCCCTCCCGTTGGCCTGGCATGGCCAGGGGCTGTGCTCAGCAGCCCCTCCATGGGGGTGAGGCGGCCAGCAGTGGGCCTTAGACCTAGCATTTGGCCAGCCCCCAAGGCCTCTCCCAAGGTCCTGGTATCCAGGAGGGAGTGAGGGGGCTGGGTGGGAGGCGAGGGGCACCTGTGGCTTTGGCTGGAGCAGCTGGGCCATCTTCATTGATCGGGCCATAACTCCAGCAGCTAACATTTCCTGCACACCACCATGTGCCAGGCACTGTGCTGAGGCTCCGCAGCACATGTGATGTAATCCTCACAGCAGCCTGTGAGGTGTAGGCACCATGACTACTCCTGTTTCACAGATGACAACCCTGAGGAAGGCTTAACAAGGTCACATAACTTGCCAAGGTCACCTGACTACTAAGTGGCAGGCTGAGTCTACGGAGGACCTCCCGGACTCTCAAATTTGGGCTTTGCATCCCATACCCTGTGTGGCTGGCACCAGGCTGGGCACAATGGGAAGCAAGATGTCAGCTCCATGCTCCAGATGGGCATGGTGTTGATTTCCTTCTCTACTTCATGAAGCTCCTCCTGCCTTTGTCCCCACAGCCCGTGGACAAGGGGAAGACACTTGTGGCTCCTTCTCCCCAGAACCACTGATCAGAAGTGAGGAAATCCATGCTCTTGCTTTTTTTGCCTCTCTGGGAACAGCCAGGGTGCCCCAACTTGGAGAAGGAGCAGGGCAGGGGGCTTGTCTCATTCTGGCACTAGGGGAGTCCTGGGGATTTGTGTTTTGTGGGATGGAGAGCCCAGGGCTTGCGAGTCTGTAACCTGGTCCCCACGAGCATCTGGTAACATGGTAATGGGCATGTTCAAGCTTCTCATCTTTTGCTTTGGGTGTCTTTAATCGCTGCCAATAAAAGTTCAGACTGGAGAGGAAAACAGCCCGAGCTGGGGCTGCTGGACTTCCTCTCTCTACCTTCTTTTTCGCTAGTAATTACAAACACCAGGCGCTTTGTGTCTAAAATGGCCAGGATAATTGAAACGGAATTTGGAATCAGGGCCCCGCAGGCAACACTTGTTGAAAGAAGAAATAAAGATCGGTTGGGTCACGTCTTTTGTAATTTGCGTTTAATAATCATACCAGGAGGTACGCACAAAGGGAGAGGTGGCATGTGAGCCAGCTCCCAGCCTGCCCGCACCCTCCCTGGGTCTGCTGAGGAGGGAAGAAGGAACATGTGAGGGGCGGGCAGGGGCGGGTAGAGGGAGGAGGCACACAAGTTGGAGAAAGTTATCTCCACGTGGCAGGGGCAGGAGAGGGGTTGTGGGCTGGGGTGGGCCAAGTTGCTAGCTGAGATGAAGGTGATGTGAGAAACCTTCGTGTTGGGTGCCCTCACCCCCTGTACTCTGCACACCTGCTACTTGTCTCCATGCACATACCCCATGGGAGCTGAGGGTGACTGTGGCGTGAGGCGGCAGGAGCCCAGGAGATGGATGCCGTGATTTCAGACATGCTACAGAGAGACTCTCTGGATCAAGAGCTTGGAGCACTGCCACTACTCAGTAATGCCGGCCCCAGAGCTAGGGTGGAGGGGGGCTGCTCCGCAGAGTGTAGCTGCAGCTTCCAGGCTATGGGCTTGCGTGCTTTCATAGGTGCTTCATGGGAGCCCTGTAGCCTACTATTCCCCAGAATCACTGATACTCATGCTTGGGTCCTTAAGGAGTGTGCCACTTTTACACAGACACACCCCCACTCTCCCGCCGACCCCCTGCACTAAGCGCACCTAGAGCCGCACTCTCTCAACCACCGAAAACATTCCCCCCTTCCCTTAGGATGCTGCCCCTTTCTGTCTGCAAGACCCCACGGAACTGAGATCTCAAGGGCTCCCCCGACACATCATCACAGGGTGGGGGGCTGTCTTGGAGGTGGAGAGATGGTGTTACAGACTGAATTGCGCCCCCTCCCCTGTAATTCACATTGTTGATGCTCTAACCCCCAGTACCCCAGAATGTGACTATATTTGGAGACAGGGCCTTTAAAGAAGTAATTAAGTTAAAATGAGGTCATGGAGATGGGCCCTCATCCAATCTGACTGATGTCCTTATAAGAAGAGGAAATTCACATACCCACAGAGACACGAGGGCCGCGTGTACACAGAGGAAAGACCATGTGAGCACACGGTGAGAAGGCGGCCGTCTGCAAGCCAAGAGAGGTTTCAGGAGAAACCAGCCCTGTTAACACCTTGATCTTGGACCTCTAGCCTTCAGAGCTGTGAGAAAATACGTATCTGTTGTTAAGGGACCCATCCGTGGTGCTTTGTTCGGGCAGCCCTACAAACTAGTACAGAGAATGAGAGGCAGGGAGACACTGGCCTGGGATGCCTCTTGCCCTGCAAGCCCTTCCCTCTCTTGTATGGACATGCATAATGTGTGCTTGAAATGCACCAAAGAGAGGGACCCTAGCTGCTTCCCTTCCTGGTGGGGCCAGAGCCTGAATGACCCGGGGAAGGGAACTCGCATGCTGGTCTTTACCCGTGGCTCTTTCTCCAAGGCCCAGGGCTGCCCACCACCAGGCCCTGGTCATGGGGTGCTCGCAGCCCTGTGATGCCCAACTTCCATCTCTTCCTTCCATTCTTAAGCCTCTTCCCCTTTCACCATTGATGAGAAAAAGTGTCCTGCCTTGGTGACACAAGGGGGCTCTCAATCCTTGCAGAAGCCAGAATCCTGGCAACCAGGGACTTGGAATCTGGGAACCATCCAGTCAGGAATATTTCTGAACAAAGAACTATAGAAAGGGGGCATGAATGAACAGCTTTTCAAAGTCTGGATGTCTGGTGTGCACGGTGTGACTTCCTCCCTACCTAAGGCCTTGGCACAGGCCACACACCCCTTTCAGGGCAAGGCCTATGGTCACAAGGTTCCAGGTGGCCGGTGGAGAACGCTGCTCCTGGGCTCTTGTAGGTGGATGGCTTAGACCATCAGAGGAGCAGACTCTGGGGAGCAGAGGTACCCCCGGGCTGGGGACAGAGGAGAAGCACAGCAGCAAAGGATGGAAAGGGGATAAACAGAGTCCTGGACTTTTCAGTTTGCAAGGGCTTTGTGGGTGACGGGGGATGGGTGCGGGGGCGGGCAGTGGGCTGGGAAATCACGAGCTGCTAACATTCCGGAGAACTGCCTCTGCTGCCAAGAGCTGATGGATATGCTCTCAAATCTTTTCATTTTAGTTCCTCCATGCTAGTGTGGGAGGAAGGGGAAGTAAATGGTGGTATCTCCACTGTACAGAGAGAAAATGGGGTTTAGAGAGGTTAAGTTCTTGCTCACAAATGCACAGCTTAAAAATGGCAGAGCTGTAACCCAGGGCTTCTAGACTCTCCATCCAAGCCTTTCCTTCTAGAACAGGGGCTGGCAAACTACAGCCCATGGGCCAAATCTGGCCCACTGCCCATCTTCATGTGGCCTGTGAGCTGACAAAGGCTCACACTTTTCAATGATTGGGGAAAAAATAAAAAAATAATATTTCATGACAAGTAAAATTACATGACATTCACATTTCATAGTAGAGCTTTATTGGCACACAGCCTCACCCATTGGTTTACCTTTGGTCCACGGGCTTTCGTGCCACAACGGCAGAGCTGAGCAGTCATGACAGAGACTGCAGAATCCTCAATACCTAAATAATGCCTTTTCTGGGCTTTCATAGAAAGCATTTACCAACCTCTGCTTTAGGGTCACATAACTTGAGAGATGGAAGAGATTTCAGGCACCATCCAGTCTGAAAATTTCAATTCCCTCCCATTCTATCCATCTATTTCCCCCAAAAAGCAATTAGACCCATTGCATCTAAACAGCTCCATTCCTGGGTTACCCTCAGATCCCCATCCCCCTCCCAGCCTCCTCCCTGTCCTGCACTGCTCTCTGGAAGCCGAGCTCACAGCAGCCTGCCCTGGGGCTGGGATGAAAGACTTTGTACCTCTACATCTTTGCTCTGTTGTTGTCTGTTCCTGAGGCTCTTATGGGACTCCTGTGGCACCAAGCCACCCATGTGCTCAGGCTTGGAAGCCCACAGCCTGCAGGAGGCACCCATACCAGGGTCCAGAGGTGACCACTACCTGGGTGATTGGAGCAGGACGTGGTGAAACTTGGGGGTGTGCCCAGGGGTCACACTGTTTTGGTGAAAGCAGGTTCAAGTCCTGGCTCTGGGTAACTGCTGACTTGGGTGAGTCACTTCAACAATCTGTGCCTCAGTTTTCTCACTTGGAAAATGACTAAAATAATAGCCTCTACCCCATGGGATTGTGTGAGCATGAAATGGGTCAATGCACGCGAAGTGCTTGGAGAGGCACCTGGCACACAGCATGTGCTCTATGAGTGACGACGATCATGATGACGATGGTGAGGATGATGACTATTATTAAAAGTCCTATTCTAGCCAGCTTATTATTTCAGGCCTACTGAGCAGAAGCAGAGGTTTCTACTGGACCTCCCTGCACAGAGATCCCAAGGGCCCAAGGGCCTTCATGGGACCATCAGCTGCCAAAAAAAATTTTATAAGGCTGAGTCTTAACCTGAGATTTTGTTCCAAATTTCCCCTGGAATCTGTGGCTGGGCTGAGGGTCAGGGGGATTAAAAGGTCAAGGCCACAGGCTAAGTGCTCTCTGTCTGGGGAAAGAGGTGCTGTGAAAAGTAAGGGCAAGATGGCAGTGAAAATGAGTGAACTGTCAACGCACTTGAATCCTGTAAATACAACAGGGAGCTAAGAAAGCAAGTTGCAAAAGAAGATAAACCACGAAACATGCCAGACAATTCCATGTATTGTTTAGGATACATTCCTAGATGGTAAAAGTCTAAAGAAATATACAGGAACGGGCCAGGCACGGTGGCTCACACCTGTAATCCCAGCACTTTGAGAGGCTAAGGCCAGCAGATCACTTGAGGTTAGGAGTTCGAGACCAACCTAGCCAACATGGTGAAACCCCATCTCTACTAAAATTAAAAAATTAGCCAGGTGTGATAGCGGGCACGTGTAATCCCAGCTATTCAGAAGGCTGAGGCAGGAGAATCACTTGAACCCAGAAGGCGGAGATTGCAGCAAGCTGAGATCACGTCACTGCACTCCAGCCTGGGTGAAAGAGCGAGACTATGTCTCAAATAAATAAATAAATAAAAATTAAAAAATTAAAAAAAGAACTATATAGGGATGATGAACACTGAATTTGTGAATTCGGGGTAGTGCTTTCCCCAGGTAGAGGCGAGGGGACTGACCTCGAGAGGGACACACAATGTCCTTCACCTGAATTTGGGGAAAGAATGTATTCTGGAGGGTGAATGTGTGAGTCCTTCATATTATTCTAGAAACCTTTTTATAGGTCTTAAGTATTTTATAATAGAAATATTTTTGATGTAGGCAAGGCTAATTTTGTAAACCTAATAGATTTTGGAGGCAAGGGTCTCAAAATTGTACCAAGAAGCCCCAAAGATGGACCGGTAGAGATGAACGCATCCTGGTGGACAGTGTGCCCTGTAGCGTGCAGGCACTGCCTGACGCTCCAGACCCTCATGCACATCCCCCCGCCCCACACCCGCTCACCTGCTCCTCTCCTGCCCTCCTCCCTGGCGCCTAGCAGTCCTTCCCCATCTGCTTGCTGTGTTGTTCCTTGCTCGGTAATATGTCCTCTCTGGGCTGTGGCATGGGCAGAGGCTCTGGCCCCCCCTCCCTGGTGAGGCAGAGAGGCTTAGGAACATGTGTTTCTGGGAGGCAGACACCAGCTGGTTGGGGAGACATTTGCATATTCCACTGAGCCCCCCAGAGCCAAGCCAGGGTTGGGAGGAGGAGGCTGCGGCAGGACAGAGGGAGAGGGAAGGCTCTGGTCAGCTAGGGGTCAGATGGAACAGATTTCAGATTGGAGAGACAGATGGTTAAAGCAGAGAAGAGGGAGGGGAGCGAATCGTGACTCCTATGTGAAGGAAGTCATTCGAGAGCCCTAAAATATCTTGTGTCTTTGCAGAGATTTGGGGTTATCAAAACATTTTCCTCTTTGACTTGTTTCCTCCTTGTAGTCCTGTGAAGTAGGTGTGACCATCAGCCCCACTGTACAGATGAGGAAGCTGAGACTCAGACCGCAGAGCTAGTGCATGGGGAAGTCTCTGGACTCCTGGTCCAGTAGTGTTCCTTTCACTCCACCTCAGAGCCAGCTGCAATTGCTGTCTCCACATGCTTTTCTCACATTCTTCTGTCAGCCCATTCCAGTGGCGTTTCTGACCCCACCATTCCATTGAAGCTGCTCTCCTCTAGGTCACTAGTGATCCCCTTGATGCCAAGTCCAATGGTCACTTCTCTGTTTCCACCTTATCTTGCCTCTCTGCAGCATTTGTTGTTGTTGTTGTTGTCTGAGACAGGGTCTCGTTCTGTCATGCAGGCTGCAGTGCAGGGGTGCAATCTTGGCTCACTGCAGCCTTGAACTCCTGGGCCCAAGTGATCTTCCCACCTCAGCCTCCCAGATAGCTGTGACCATAGGCACATGCCGCCACACCCAGCTAATTCTCTGTAGCATTTGACACAGGTGACCACTGACCTCCCCTTCTTCCCGAAATGGCCTTCACCTTGATTTCCGTGACAACCCCCGCTGTGGTTTCCCTCCCTCTCCTTGGCTGCTCCTTTGCAGGCTCTGCTCCATGTCTGAATGCTGGGATGCCCAGGGTTCAGACTGCAGCTCTCTCTTCTCCCTCCTCTCTCTGTACATCAACCTGAACCTCTCCTGGTCCAGTCCTGGCACTTCCAATACCATCTATACTGAAGAATCCCAAATCTATTTCTGCAGGGCTGCTCTCACCTTGGGCTGCCCTACATGGTGGTCAAGAGCATAGCCTCTGAATCTCAGCTCTGCCATTTATCAGTTGTGTGACTTCAGACAACCTTTCTCTGTCTCATTCTTGCCATCTATGAAATGGGGATGATAAAGCCCCTACTCTGTAGGGTTGTTAGGAAGATTAAATGAGATGGAAAGGGCTTAGGACGTTGCCTGGCACATCATAAGCAATCAAGAAATACAAGACATTGTTGCTTGACATCTGTTTCTCCAACATGCCAAGCACCTTCCCACCCCAGGGCCTTTGCACTAGCCCATTCCTTTATCTGGAATGTTATTCTCTTGGCTTTCCTAAGGCCCACTTTTTTTCCTTCAGATTCCCTGACCACACTGTCACCTCATTCTATTAAAAACTTTTGTATAACACCTATTGTTACTGAATATTTTCCTTTTTATTTATTAGTTGACTCCGCCAGTAGAATATAATCCTCGTAAGAACAGGCATCTTTGTCTGTTCTGTTCACTCTATCTCGCTGTCCCTGGAAGTGCATACGGTAGGTGCTAGATACAAATTTGTTGCATGAATGAACAGTAGCTTGAGCTTCCAGCCTGGGAATGGCCTGACATATGCCTCATTCCCTGGCATCCTCGTCGTTGTCAACTGGGGTGGAAGATGTTTCCAACTTAAAAATCACTCAGAAGACATTTTGTCATGTTTTCAAGCCCCAGAAATGTTAGAGTTTTCATCAATTGCCCCCCCTCCCTTCCCAAAATACAATCACAGCAACCACCGTCTCCCCTGACTTGACCAGCCCAAGAGAATCCTCCCTGTTGCTGCACAGGGGTTGGCGGCTGATGTCAGCATGCCCGGCACTGTGGAAGGCCCCAAAGAGACCTAGAAGTACTGTAAGATTTAGTCTCCACTCTAGAAGACCCTACAAATCAGAACCAGAGTTAGGGTAAGGGAAAGATCAAGGCCAAGCTTGTAGAGGACATTCAGGGCTGCAGAAATCCCAACAGAGTGGCAAGAGTTGCAGAGGAAAGAGCCTGGTCACCCCCAGGTCAGACTGCCCTTCTCAGGGTATGGGCCCCTAGGATGGGGGAGGGGGAACTGCCCATCAAAGACCTCCTCCAGGTCCCACTGCACCTCACCTCCGATCTCTTCTCCGGCCTGCCTCTCTGACCTCCAGGGCCAAGAATGATGACTGGGCAATGGTAATCTGGGAGGCTGGCACCTGGGCCTGTGCTGGCTGGCCCTTCAATGCACAGAACCATCCTCCTCACCTAGGGGCCAGGGCCATGCTCAGGCTTTGTCTTTAATCGGGGCCCTGCTCCCTTTGTAGACAAAGTGTTTCCCAGATCTTCCCAGAAAGTATGGATTGCAAACACTTGATCCCATCCGCTGTGTGTTAGGGCACCCAGGCTGGCCAGATGCAGGCCTGGCTTTTGATCTGGAAGCTCTGCTCCTGAGCACGGAAGGGATCTGGTGTTCCTGCCCACCATAGGAGGGAAATGGCTTCAGAGAATGGTCATGAAGAGAGTGACCTGGGAAGCGGATACCAGAGCTGGGAGCCACAGGATCCAGAGCAAGTGGCTGAGAAAGAAGGTAGTCTGGGTGTGGGAGCAGACCACCCCACAAGCCCATGCCCCAAGATACACAGAGGTAGGACAGTGAGATCCTTCTGGGATGAACAAGCACGGTCATTTCAGTGCTTGCTAATGTGCTGTAGCCCCTGCTCCTTCCATCTCCAGGCGGCTGCAGCAGCTCCAGCTCTAAATCCTCAGATCCACTGGGAAGAACCTCATTTTTAGGATTTCCGCAAATAGACTCATTGTGTTCTATTGGCTCCTACTGGGCCATGTGCCTATTGAAGAATCAATCATTGGGTCCAGGGTGATGGATGCTGGGGTCAGCGTCAGTGAGCCTAGATGAACTGCTCAGAGCTGGAGTTGGTGCCCTCCACGCACAGAGCCGGAGAGTGGGGGAGGGCTATGTTTCCTAGAGGAGAATTGGGGTACAGATATCAC
Organism: Trachypithecus francoisi; assembly: GCF_009764315.1. NCBI lineage: Eukaryota > Metazoa > Chordata > Mammalia > Primates > Cercopithecidae > Trachypithecus > Trachypithecus francoisi. Next base: position 31,097,919 of record NW_022681468.1, on the reverse strand, counting down.
AATCTGTATCTCAGAGTCTTGACGTGAGACTCCAAGGAGACCCTGAAAAGCCTAGAAAGGGAAGCAGAGGCTCAGAGAATTTCCACTATCCTAGTCCCCTGGCTTGTTGGAGGCAGCGCCTGGGCTCTAGGCTGTTTCCCACACCTCTTAGTGCACGGGTCACCCTGCTGTACCTGACCCTGCACTTCTCCCAGTTCCCATGCCACTTTGCCCCACCTTGCTTTGGCTTTGCTTACTTTGGGTTTCTGAAGCAGAGGCCCATTGGCATCTCTCTGCAGGGCATCCCTCACCAGAGGTCACCTTTGTCTGTGTGTGTAGTCGGGAGGGTAGAAATGAGGCTGCTCAAGTGGGTGTCGGGACCCCAGGTATCTCCTACTGTGGGGTTCAGGTGAGAGCCAAGGGGGCTGAGCTGTTCCCTTCCTATGAGCCACATCAGACCAAGCATCTGAGCTTGCCTGGGTGAAGGTGGCAGGGTTCCAGGGTTCCTGTGGTCCCGGGGCAGCCTGGCCATCCCAGGAGCTCTACTTAACACTTCCAGCTTCCTCCTGAGCCAGCTGCAGGGGCAAAGGAGCAGGTTTGAGGGCAGGAGCCCCCAATTTCCACCTACTAGTTCCTAAGCCAACTCTGTGTGACCTGTGTTGGATCAGGGCTCACCTCCCTCCTGGGGTGGTCTCACTCAGCATTCTCTTTCTCCCAATCCCATTGACCACCTACTGTGCCTGCCAAGCCCTTTCCTGCCACAGGGACTTTGCACTTCCCTTGGCCTGAAGGCACTGCCCCTGATCTTCACAGGCACCTTTAGTTGGAGCACAGATCTTGCCACCTCAGAGAGAGATTCTCTGACCTCTTAATTTAGATGAGCCACCTCCCAGCTCCAACTCCTTACCCTTTATTTTGTCATCATGGTTGTCTCCTCATGGCACCTACCATGACTGTAATTATCCCTTTGTTTACTTGGCTATTGTCTACTCATTACTAAAGCCCTTTGAACACAAGAACTGAAGTCCTGTCTGTCCTGCCCCATCTTGTGTTCCCACCCCCTAGAATTGTGTCTGGCACATACTAGGTGCTCAGTAAGTATCTGTTGGAGGAATGAACTGAAAAGGCTTAGAAGATAGAGTTTTGTTCTACTTTATAGATAAGGACATCAGTGAGAATAACAGATTTACAAGGACTTCATAAGTAGGAAATAGTTATGCCAGGGACGCTACCCCAGGTCTCTGGACTAGAAATCTGTACCCTCACTGTCATGGTCCATTTGTGTTGCTATAAAAGAATACCTGAGACTGGGTAATTTATTAGAAAAAGAGGTTTCCCTTGACTGAAGCAGTGATAAAAGAGAAAAAAAAGGAGATTTATTTGGCTCACAGTTTGGCAGGCTGTACAGGCAGGATGGTGTCAGGATCTACTTCTGATAAGGGCCTCAGGCTGCTTCCACTCATGGCAGAAGGGGAAGGGGAGCCAGTGTGTGCAGAGATGGAGGAAGCAAGAGAGAAAGGGGAGAGTTGCCAGGCTCTTTTTTTTTTTTTAACAACCAGTTCTCCTCGGGGGAGCTCTGGCAAGAAATGTTATGGAGAACCAGCACCAATCCATTCATGAGGGACGCACCCTGATTAACCAAACACCTCCCATTAGCCCCAGCTCCAACATTGGGGGTCAGATTTCAACATGAGCTTTTGAGACGACAAATAGCATGCACTCTGTCCAGTCTCTGTGCAGTTACATGACCTGAGGCCAGACACCCTGTGAGTACCTTGATGTGGGGTCAGCAGGCCCAGCCTCACAATCAGGTGGGAGTGGGGGTACCCAGTAAGGGCAGAAAAGGGGAAATTCCATTTGGGGTTGAAGGGCATGAGTGGCTAGGGATAGTCCACGCTTCTCTGTGGATTTGGAAACCCCAGAGTCTCTGCATTGCATTTTTCTAGGAGGAAATAAAAAGCATGTGTTGGGGAGTGCAAACCTCTTTTAAGATGAAAACTACAAAAGTGACCACATTCCACTGCGTGTGTTCATAAGAGCCTCCTCACTGTGCAGGCAGGGTGGTGAGTGCCCCAGTTCATGCCTATTTGCAGCCCCACTCCAGGCCCGGGGCAGCCTGCCTAGCTCAGCCCTGCATGAAGAGGGCCTCAGCAGTTTCCTGGAGCCCTAGCAACACTCGAGAATGTGCACCGTGTAACCAGATTGTCCTGTTTTCACCAGTCCCTTCTAGCCTACGTTATGCAACCACAAGGTAAAAGTAGAATCAACTTAGACTAACTTTTCATCCTTTCACTTCCCAAAGGTTGAAAAAGTCCCTGTCCCCAGCCCCAGCCTCTTTCCAGTGCCCTTCCCTGACACCCCACAGCCCACTTAAGCCCAGACACATCACTCATTTGCTTCACCTGTGTTCCCCACTGCCCTTGAAATCGAATCTTGGCATGTGTCCTGCCTGCAGCCTCGGGGAGGTGGGCTAAGTCCTGATGGAGAGATCACTAGTGGCTGGGGACTGATGGACTCTCCCTTTTCTTGGTAGGTGAAGGAGAAAGAAAGGCCAAGTATCTCTTGGGCTGCCTCCAGCATCATAGGATTCAAAGCATAGGGTTGTACCTGCACACACCAAATGCAAGACTTTTAAGGGCACAAGGACCCAGCTCACCAGGGAAAGCCCAGCCCAAGGTCACAAACACAAATTCAAGGCAACCAGCTGTCCTGGCCCTGCCTTGGCCTGAACCTAACTGGAGAAGCCCTGGAATCAGAGCCCAAACGCCTGGGTACTAAGTCAGTCTTTCCTTTTAACTCACTGTGTGGCCGTGGGCTGGTGTCCACTTAGCTGCCCTGAAAGCTAAGTGAATATAGTCTAAGTAATGTACATTTGTAAACAATTTTACTGCAGTGAGAATCGGTACCGAGCTAATGTATGTGAATGAGCTCAGAAGCCTATCCAGTGCTGTGAAGCGGAGAGTGGGCTGGACTGCCACTGTGTTTCCGCCTTCCACAGCCAGTGGGTTGGGTTTCACCAGGCACAGGGTGGCCTGTGGCCTTGGTGTGTGCAGTAGGCATTCCAGCCGTTCACCCATATCCCATCCCTCTCTCTTTCCTGGCCTATGGGAAGATAGTCTTTCTCCAGCCCCTCGAAGTTAGGCGAGTCCTGTGATTAGTTCCAGCTGGTGGGTTGCGGGCAGAAGTGCTCAGGTGGCTTCCAGGTTGGTGTCTTTATTTGCTGATGTGAGGCCCTCTAGCTCTGCTCCTCGATAGCCAACCATCACCGACTTGTGGTCAAGACGGAGTGCTATCAGCTGGGGGTCTCTGAGTAACTATAGTGAACAGACCCTCCTTGCATTGGCCTTGGGGCCTGAACATAAATGAATGGTGACTGTTGTAAGCCACTGAGATTTGGAGGCTGTTTGTTATGACAGCACCACTTAGCCTAACCTAACTGATCCAGTGCTCCATCAGCAAAATTCTTCAACTTTGGGGTTCAGGGACCAACTGCCTGAGAATCTCCTGGAGCCTTGTTAAAATGCAGATTCTGGCCAGGTGCAGTGGCTCATGCCTGTAATCCCTGCACTTTGAGAGGCCAGGGCGGGCTGATCTTTTGAGGTCAGGAGTTTGAGACCAGCCTGGCCAACATGGTGAAATCCCATTTCTACTAAAAACAAACATTAACCAGGCGTGGCGGTGGGTGCTTGCAATCCCAGCTACCCGGGAGGCTGAGGCAGGAGATTCACTTGTAGTGAGCCGAGATTGCACCACTGCACTCCAGCCTGGGCAACAGAGCGAGAGTCAGTCTCAAAAAATGGAGATTCCCAGGTCCCACCCTAGCTGCCACCGAGTCAGAATGGTCAGGGGTGAAGCCCTGGGATCTGCAATTCTAAAAATAATAACATTAACGATGGCAGTGACTGCTGCCATCACGCCCAGCTGTGCGGCTGGAGCTGCACACTCCATGGAGCCGGTGGGAACCTCACCCCTTCCGAGTTGGGATGGGAGGTCCCTGTGGTGCTGCAGCCGCCCAAACCGCTGTTGCAGAGCAAGAAGGAGCCCCGCCCTCCTGGGTGGGGCTACAGCTGCCCAAACTGCAGCTGTGGATCCCAGCCTTTGTGTGCTCTTTGGGGAGCCGTGAACAGGCAGGATCTGCCTTCCTGGGTGCAGTAGTGGTGGCTGCAGACCTGGGCTTCCTGCTCCAGAAAGCAGGCAGGGGCCAGGGACAAGTGGGAGCCCTGCCCCTTCCAAGTTGGTGAGGCGGGAGTTCCAGAGCCCAGCTGTGGCCACCCTCCCAGGTGCAGGACGCAGGTGTACCCTGGGGACCCCAGAAAGGACACTCCCAATCCCTGCAGGCTCAGGGATGTCTTTTCCTGCTGCCTGGCCTCTCTCCACTCCTGGCCTCTGCTCCAATCTTGGAGCAGGGGTTGGGGCCAAGCTCGGGTGGCCATGAATGGCAGCAGGAGGCAGATTGATTCCTGGGTGGAAGGGGATGGGTCCCCAGTAAGGCCCCACCTTCAGGCCAGGGAGGGCCTGAAGACTGGGGGCCGGGCTGTCAACATCCCGTGGACTGGGGTGGGGGCTCGTGGTGCCTCTTCTGGCTCAATCATGGCTGTCAATGGACCAACTGGCACATCATTCCTCCCCTCTGAGGTCCATAAAAGCCCTGGGCTCAGCCAGAGCAGGGCAGGGGATGGCCAGAGGATGAAGAGCACAGAGATGACGGGATGAGTTGGCCAGCTGCAGAGAGGGGTACCCTCCCCAGTGAGAGCTGCAGGGACAACCCACCAGCAGAGAGGAGCTACCCTCTCTGCTGAGAGCTTCAGAGGCCTTCAGAGACATCCAAATGACTTGCCTGCAGAGAGGAGCCACCCTCTCCAGAGCCTTCTCTCTGCTAAGAGCTGAACACTTGATTGGACAACCTGCCTATGGAGAGGAGCTACCCACTCCTCTGAGCTGTTCTAACACTACATAAAACTCCTTCTTCACCCTTTGCTTGTCTGCGTATCACCTCATTCTTCCTGGACACAGGACAAGAACTCAGGCAAAGGCGTCACAGCCACAGAGGTTTCCTGTCAGAAAAATCGACACCCCAGAGATCCCATAGCATTAATATATCTTCAGAGGCAGCAGGCATAGACCGCAGGCCTTGGGAGGGTGGGGGCCTCGGCTCCCTCTTCCTCATCTGCTTCCTCTGGAATATTGCAGCAGGCCTGCTCTGTGGTCTAGCGTGGGCTCTTCAGGGGCTCACCTCCTGAGAGGCCTCTGCTCCAGGTGACAGTCACAGCGCTCTACCCCTCGCTCCTGCCTCCTCATCTCTGCCACCTCGTGATGCAGCACGTCCCCTGGGCCTGCGGCTGGGGGAAGGGCTCACGGAGTGGTCTTAGAGCAAGAGCGATAGAAACCCTGCATGATGGATTGAAGGAGACGAGACCATTCCTGGCTGATGGCTGACGTGCATCGGCAGTGACAGGCGACGATGTTTGTGCTCTGAACCTGCAATCTCAGTTAATGGGAAAGATTGAGGAGTTCGGAATGAGACACGTCGTGTGCTGCAGCCCCACGGGCAGAGATGCTGCTGGCAGAGAATAGCACACCTTCCTTGCTTCCCGAGGGAGGGGCTGCGGGACACATTCCCGCCCCAGTCCCTGGGCAGGTACGCAGATGCCTCTGGCTTGATGGGAGCTGGCTTTCCCCAGGAGGTTCTTGGGTGCTCCCTGGCTGTCTGGGATCATGTCGGAGGCCCAGACTGGGGAGCTGCAGGAGAGGGCAGCAAGAGAGTCTTTCTTTGGGGGGCATCCTGAGTGGCTGCTCTCCCAGCACCTCCCACAAGGGGCTGCAGTGCCCAAATGAGCTGGGGTCCTTCCACCCTTATTCTTGTTCTATCCCCAAGGGAGCTTCAGGTGTCTTCCAGAGAGTAGCCTGAGGGAGGAGACAGCAAAAAATGCAAGCAAAAGCTTAGAATCCGAAACTCAGCTCATATGCTGCCAGTGCTTCTTTTGGTTTGGAAGCCATACTGCCCTGGGTTTGAATGCCAATACTCCCAACACGGTCATTTCCTGCCTGTGTGATCTTCAACAACCAATTCTACCTCTCTGGGTCTGTTTTGTTGGTTGTAAAATCGAAAGGAAAGAAAACCACTTCCTGGGAATGTTGTACTAAGGACTGATAGAAACAAGCTGGAAAGCCGTACTTCTCCAACCACACCATGCTAGCGAATCAACAGGGATCTTGTAAAAATGCAGATTCTGACTCAACAGGTCTTGGGTGGAGCCTGAGGTCCTGCATTTCTAATGAGCTCCCAGGTGATGTTGATGTTGCTGGTCGGTGATTCTCAATTCTAGCAACAAAGAATATAAGAGATCATAGCAGGTACCTGGTTCATAGTGGGTACTCAGCAGGCAGTGCCTTTGGTTATTATTATCATGGTCGTCAATGCAACATAGGTGAGACCATCTCTTTCTTGACCATGGCCCATATCCTCCTTCAAAACTGTGTCATTCAAGGTTTCCCTGGAAGGCGCCGGAACACAAATATTGGAGGAGCCCAAAGTGGGGGCCATCACAGATGGCCCAGTGGCCAAACCATCCACTGGACATCTCTAGAAGCAGACATTGCTCCCGCTGACCCAATGGGCCCAGTTGTTTGGGCTCTCATCTAGGAAGTTGGGATGGCAGTGGTGTTGCCCAGCCACTTCACCACTCCATCCATCACAGCTGCCTGAAGGTACAACAGAGGTCACTAGAGTCCCTATCCCTCATCCCAAAAGGAGCCACTTGCTCTCCTATTTTCTCATGGGAGGGAACCCTAGGGGATCAGAAGCAAGCTCCTCCAGCAGCGGTGGAAGCAGCATGGCTCATGGTTACCATCTTGAGACCTTGGGCAACTCGTGAACTCTTTCAGGGCCTCAGTTTCCTCATCTGTAAACTGGGGCAACACTCTACCACCCTAATGTTGTGAGCATGAAATGAGATAATGGACATAAAATCCTTCTCACACTGTGTGCGCCAACCGTGCGTCATTTTATGATTATTAGAGTGTCTCCACAGCACGTCTCCTGCCCCCTCATCACCTAGCCACAAAGCCTGGTGCTGGACCCACCTGAGCTATGATGGAATTGCGTGTTTGAGCTGATCCTGCGCTGACTTGGAGCTGAGAGCTTCATGTGGTTTGGGGTCAAGAGTAGCAGAAGTACGAAGCCAGAGGAACCAGAGCTGTGGCTCATGAGAAGGGTGAGCCCCTCCCGAGAAATGGTGGGGAAGGCAGAAGGAGGGAAGAAGAAGAGGACAAGGGGAATGGTGAACGCAGTTCCATCTTCCGTCACAGGCGTGGGTATGGGGAGTCTGGGGAGGGCCCGGCGTGCTGGGTAAGGCTGCAGGGTGTGTGGTGGCTGCAGCAGAGATGCAGAGGGGTGTTGGGGCCTTGTCATTCAGATCGCTCACCCCAGCAGCTCTAAAACCCTCTGGGGACACTTCCTGGAGGCCTGTTTCAAACCCCTTCCTTCCATTTGCTCATGAGCAGGTGCAATGGGTGAACTCAGCCCCTTCAGGAAACAGCCTGCTTGTGAATCAGCAAATGCCTGAGTGGAAGAGCAGATCCAAACGTCCGGCTCGCCCCTCTGTGCTTCCTTTTGCTCTGGGGCCTTGACCCTTCCAGTTCTTGCTCCTATAGTAGCTCTCTGTTGCCTTCAAGTGGGTGTTGCTTTTTTTTGTTTGTTTTCAGGTTTTCTTGTCTTCTTTTTTTTTTAACTTTGACAAAATACATAACATAAAATTTATCATCTTACCCATTTTTAAGTGTACAATTCAGTTATATTAAGTATATTCACATTGTTGTACAACCAATCTCCAGAACTTTTTCATCTTGCGAAACAGAAACTCTGTAAATTTGACTACTGTACATATCTCACATAAATCGAATAATACAGTATTGTATTTATCTTTTTGTGACTGGCTTATTTCACTTAGCCCAATATCCTCAAATTTTATCCATGCTGCATATTTTCTGGTTTTAGATCACCTTTACTAGTTGCTCCTGGAGGCTTGGTTGGCCAGATACAAACTAGTGATCATAGATGGAAGCAGAAGTCCAGCCCCGATGGTCAGGAAGGCGTGGGACTAGCTCGCCTGCCATTGCGTCCATCACATGCTAGGAGGTCAGTGTGAGAGCATCCCTCCCACTCGACAACTTCAGTTTTAAGCAATAATTTCCAAGAATACCAGGCTAGTGAACTCAACAGGTTGCAGGCTATAGGTTGGGTTCATGAGGTCAAGTTCATGCATTTGCTACCTCCAAGGACAGTGTTATGTACTGATGAGGAACTTGGCCTCCAGGGTCAGATGGCCTGGGTGTGAATCCTGGTGCTATTAATTACTCTCTATGTGGCCTTAGGCAAAGTGCCTAGCTTGCCTGAGTTCCTTTATAAAGTGGAAATTGTAATAGGGCTGATGTGAGCATTAGATGACATGACCTCTTTAAAGAACATAGCCCAGGTTTGGCACAGAGCAAGTGCTTAGTGATAGCTTGCGATCAGAGATTTTGTTAGCATTTCATGGGTCAAAAATCTCCTCTCCCTGGCTTCTGATGTTGCCTAGCATGGACTGAGATGAGCAAGATGTGCCTTGGGGTTGTTCTCCAGCTAGTCTGGTGTTTTTCAATTTTTATATATTTTTAAGCAGTGGCACCCTTTGGTAAATTCTTTTTGCACAGCTCCAGTGTTGGGTTGGAAAAGGAGAGCTGCACAACTGGGGAGCAAGGAGCCCAGCCCTGTCCCCATTGCATATGTATGCATGCACACACGCACATGCATGCACACACACACACGCACATGCATGCACACACACGCACATGCATGCACACACACACATGCATGCGCACACACATGCATGCACACACGCGCGCACATGCATGCACACACATGCACGCACACACACATGCACATGCACGCACACACACACATGCATGCACACACACATGCACATGCATGTGCACGCACAGCACACACACACTCTGCCTCTTCAGACAGGAATTCTGGAAAACTCTGGGTTCCATGGAGGGAGCTGGAAACCCTTGCCCTGTGGGAGGCCCCTCCTCATGGAGAGTCCTGAAGAATCTCTGGCTCCCTGTGAACAAGGAAACGCCACGTGTGGGCACAATTCACTGGGCTCCAGGAAGGCAAGGTAGGGCCTCTGCCTGAAGACGCCTCAACATCATCATGGGCAGGCTGGGCAGCCAGAGGCCTGAATCGAAGCCAAAAGGAAAGTGGGCCATGGGTCCCCCGTATTCCTTTGTCCTGAGTCCTCACAAAACACCTTTCCTCACTTCCAGAAAGGAAACACATCTTCAAAAGCAGGCCTCTGACGGTGAGTCTCAGGTCACCTGCCGGAGCTGAGGCCAGTGTGTTTCTAGCGTCGTGACGAAGCCAGCCAGATAAAGGGGTTTGTCAGATGTGGGTGGATGAACGTGCATGTGCCTGTGCAGGGAGCTGTGGGCATTGCGTGTCTGTGTGCATGTCTGTGCATGTGTGTGTGTGCAGCTGTGCATGTGTATATCCATGCACTGTGTGTATGTCTACACGTGCATGTGTTTGTGTGTATATGTGTATATATCTGTGCATGAGTATGTGTGTTTGTGTGTGAATCTCAGATGTCTCAGAAAGGCCCTCCCACTTCATCATGTTCCCCTGCAAGACTTTTTGTGAATTCACTGATTCACCCACTCATCCATTTGTAACTTCCTTCCATAGACTAAATAAGGAATCATAAAATGATGAATTGTAATTTTGTTAAATGCCATGGTGTCTTGATTCCATATAATGGGGGCACCTAATTGCCCATCATTTTATGATGTCACAAGCAAACAAGGTTTCTAGGAACTGTGTCTCCCAGATCGCCAATACCGTCGACTGCATCGTCACCTTGTTCCTGGCACTTTCCCAGGCACCTCTGCCTGTGCTCTCTGAGTTCTAGGCCCTTGCCCTCACACACAACTGCCTGCATTTATGCATATAACCTATGGCACTGGGCCACCCTCGAGGGCATGGCAGCACGAGGGGCCTTGTTCCTCTTCCTGCTTTTTTGCCACATCAGGCATACATGAGTCCCATCAGAGCATTCCCGTGTCAACTCCAGACGTGTGTGTGTGTGTGGTGTGTGTGTGTGTCTGGATAGGTGTGTATATACCTCGTGGATATGGGTAGGTGTGTTCTTGGTCTGAGGTCTGGGGGCAATACTGAGGTCCTTCTGGGGAGCAGTGTGAGCAACTCCAGATGTTTGGGTATGTCTCTGAGCATGCTCTGGGCCTCGACTCATTCTCAGCCCATCCCCAGAAGCCCCCACTGTGTTGTCCTGCCAGTAATTACAGCAGATAAACTGCTCCAGTCGAGGGCTGCTGTCCCCGGCTGGCTGCCAGCCGTGCGGCCCCAGGCTACGCCGTGGGAGTCCATTCATTTTAATAAGAGGTACACCCTGTGTTATTAAGAAGAGTGTTTATTACTGTCGCCACGCACTGACAGCAACTTCCATCATCGTTAAACGGCAGATGCGGGGAGAGTAGGGGGGCTGCGCACTGCAGCTTTGCAGAGGCACAGGCCCAGCTGGTGAGGCTGGGGAGGGAGGAGCTGTCTCTCTCCCTCTCTTACCTCAGGACTGCCTGGCACCCCCTTTCCCAGACAGAATGGAGCTTCTGCTGTGCCTGACCCTGTTTGGGGTGAGGGTTGGGGCCAGCAAAGGGGTGCAGGAAGGGACTCTGCTTGGCCTCTGCATGCTCCCCCAGAGAGGGCAAGGGAGCCCAGAGTTGGAGCTTGCTTCCCTGGGCCTGCTGACCCTACTCCTCCTGATGTCACCAAAGGCAGGCCAGACTTTTATTCTGCCTGGAATGTTCTGTCCTCCATAGGGCTCTTGCAGTTTCAGCTCAATCTAAAGTAGTGCCACACCTGCCCCCACCAGCCTTGGGTTGGTCGAGGTTGCAGTGAGCTGAACTGAGATCATACCATTGCACTCCAGCCTGGGTGACAAAGTGAGACCTGTCTCAAAAAAAAAAAAAAAAAAATCAAGCCCAAACCTGGGTAGTGGGCTCCCTTCCCCTCGCTAGGGCACATGTGGATGCCAACCAGCCAAGGCTGATTGGTTCTTTCCATCCCACTGAGGAACGCTCCATGAAGAAGGATGCCACTTCAGGCTCATTCACTGCTCTGTCCCAAGCACAGAAAACAGGGTCTGCTGCACAAAGGTATCTCACAGACCTGTGTTCAACCACTGGATAAATGAAGCCCCTTTGACCTTACCCTTCCTGTTGTCTTTCAGGATGTCTGGGTGTGGACTGGGTTTATATACCTTAAGGACAAGTGTTGTAGAGTAGAAGAAACAACAGGGGATCTCAAACTTTCTCAGTTCTTAGCATCGTGGTAATTTTTTCATGGTGCCGTAAGTGTAAAGAAACTCCTGGCTGAGAGTAGTGGCTCACACCTGTAATCCCAGCACTTTGGGAGGCCAAGGTGGGAGGATTGCTTGCACTGGGGAGGTGGAGGCTGCAGTGAGCTAGGATTATGTCGCTGCAACTCCAGCCTGGGCGACAGAGCAAGACCCTGTCACAAAAAGAAAAATAAGAGAAATGCCTGAACATTATTATTAGTATTATTATTTTAAGTAACTAGGTCCAAACAACTTAAGTATTCATAACAACGAATTAGCCCTTTGAAAAAACAGCATCCACATTTGCCCCAGAGAGGGGAAGGGACCCCACCACCCAGGTTTGGGTTTGATTTTTTTTTTTTTTTTTTTTGAGACAGGGTCTCACTTTGTTGCCCAGGCTGGAGTGCAGTGCTGTGATCTCAGCTTGGCTCACTGCAACCTCGACCTCCCAGGCTCAAGTGATCCTCCTACCTCAGCCTCCCGAGTAGCGGGGACTACAGGCATGTGCCACCATACCCAGCTAATTTTTGTATTTTTAGTAGAGACAGAGTTTCTCCATGCTGCCCAGGCTGGTCTTGAACTCCTGGGCTCAAGCGATCCACCCACCTTGGCCTCCCAAAGTGCTGGGATTATAGGCATGAGCAGCTGTGCTCAACTGAGCTTGATTTTTTTAAAAAAATTTAATTTAATTTAATTTAATTTTTTTTTTTTTGATACGGAGTCTCCCTCTGTCACCCAGGTTGGAGTGCAGTGGTGTAATCTCGGCTCAATGCAAGCTCTGCCTCCTGGGTTCACGCCATTCTTTTTCCCCAGCCTCCCGAGTAGCTGGGACTACAGGCACCTGCCTCCACGCCCAGCTAGTGTTTTTTGTATTTTTAGTAGAGACGGGGTTTCACCGTGTTAGCCAGGATGGTCTCGATCTCCTGACCTCGTGATCCGCCTGCCTTGGCCTCCCAAAGTGCTGGGATTACAGGCGTGAGCCACCGCACCTGGCCCCTAATTTTATTCTTTACTGTAATTACATAGCAATGAGACGTGTGAATCTGTTGAGACACAGCCTCTCAGATTGGACACTGCCACCCTCATTTTGGGTTCCATGTTGATTTCTATTACAACAGCCACCAGAAAACCACCTTCTCGAAGATATGGTATCACTGAAAAAAAAATGTGGCAAGATCTAATATTAACTTGTGAACTACCTTGAGCTAGTAGTGCCTGTGGTGTTCAATGGCTGTTGAGTATTGCTGTGTTTGCCTGGAAAATTTAAGACATTCTAAATATCTCTGTGTGTGTGCTGCAGTGCCTAGGGTACCTTGGTACCTAGTTTGGAAACCATAGTGGTAGAAGGCCTGGTTCCAGTCCCTGCTTTTGTTAGCTTGTTGACATATTTATTTATGTAGGAAACACTTTAATAATACTGATTCTGTGCCAGGCCTTGTTCTGAGAGCTGTACAAGCATTAACTCATTTGATCATCATAACAACCTCCTGAGACAAGTACTACTCTGTGATGGTTAACTTCATGTGTCAACTTGGCAAGGCTATGCTACCCAGTTGTTTGGTCAAGCACCAGTCTGGATGTTGCTGTGAAGCTGTGTATTAAGATGTGGTTGACATGTAAATCAGTGGACTCTGAGTAACTCAGATTGCTATCTCTAATGTAGATGGACCTCATCCAATCAGGTGAAGGCCTTAAGACTGTGGTTTCCTGAAGAAGAAACTCTCAAAACTGCAATGTAGAAATCCTGCCTGAGTTTTCAGCCTGCTGCCCTGCAGAATTCGGACTCAAGACAGCAACATCAACTCTTACCTGAAACTCCAGCTTGCTAATCTGCCCTACAGATTTCAGACTTGCCAACCCCCACAATTGCATGAGTTAATTCCTTAAAATCAATCAAAATCTCTCTCTCTCTCCTTTCTCTCTCTCTCTCTCTGTCTCTCTCTCTCCCTGTAGATATAGATATAGATAGCTCCTGTTGGTTCTGTTTCTCTAAAGAATCCCCACCTGACTAATACGTATTATTATCCTCATTTCTAGGTAAAGACAATGTTCAACTCTAACTAGCAGTATGGCCTTGGACAAGCCTTTTTCCCTTTAGGCCTCTGTTTTACCATGGCCAAATGTGGGCCTTAGGTAAGATGAATTCAAGGTTACTTCCAGGGCTAACATCTGCTTCCTCAGCCCTGGAGCTCGGCTGGCCTTTGCTGGGTCTCCGACCAAGACTGCAATCTTGCCAAGGATGCTGCAGTGGGCCTTGCATGTTGGCCATCTAGCAGCCATTCCTAGCCCATTTCTCCCTTGCCACCACTTACAAATTAGCCTAGATACTCTTGTTTCTAGCCACCCAAGTAATTAGGGGAAGTTGTGTGAACTTCTTCTGGCTAATGATATATTAGCTAATGATGTAAGTCTACTGGGGGTTTCTAGAAAAGATATTTTGTTTCCCAGCAGAAAAGTTTAGAGAGAAGAATTCACTGGTTCTGATCTTTCCCCTTTCTTTGTGCCTCAAGGAAGGCCACGAGCCTTAGACCTGCAGCAGTTGTGACTATGGGGCACAAACCAGCTGCTTAGGATGGCAAAACAGAGACAAGCACAAAGGTCCTTGATATATGCTTGAACTGCCAAACCAACCCTAAGACCTGCTGCCTCTGTACTTCTTGGTATTCAGGCTGCACAAATCCTTATGGTTGAGCCACCATGGCTAAGTCCGTGCTACTTGTACTTGTTACTTGCAAGTAAGTCACAGTATTGTAAACTGATACCAGGCCCTTCAAATACTGCTAGAGACCAAGGCTCAGCTTGGTGAGTGATCTAGGGAAGGGTCCTGACTGGGGAATGTTGCTTTCGGCCTTAAGAGAACTGAATTTACTCATTTTGATTGAGTCATGACTTTGACCCCAAAGAGAGAGCCACTAATACTATGATTTTCCAAATTCCCAATAGGTGGTGCCACATATTCTTGATCAGTAAGACTGATGCTCCGCAGGCAGTTTCAGAACAGTGTGCTTATCAGATAGATGGCTTTGGAGCTCATAGAAAAGTATGTGGGTCAAAGGGGCCTGCATTGCTCATCCCAGCCAAGCCTCACTTTCCTGTTTCAGAAGATTGATAAGGGGAATGTCAGAGACTTCACATTCTTATATTTTAGAGTGTTTGATAAAACCTATCATAATGGACTTGGGGCCTCATACAGAAACGTGGGTTAAATAATAACAGTTTCAGTTCACAGCTCTTTATTTATTTATTTATTTTTGAGATGGAGACTTGCTCTGTCACCCAGGCTGGAGTGCAGTGGCACAATCTTGGCTCACTGCAAGCTCCATCTCCTGGGTTCACACCATTCTCCTGCCTCAGCCTCCCGAGTAGCTGGGACTACAGGCGCCTGCCACCACGCCAGTTAATTTTTGTATTTTTAGTAGAGACGGGGTTTCACTGTGTTGGCTAGGATGGTCTTGATCCCCTGACCTCGTGATCCACCTGCCTCGGCCTCCCAAAGTGCTGGGATTACAGGCGTGAGCCGCTGCACCCAGCCTCAGTTCACAGCTCTTGATCTATCAAATCCCATTTTGTTTACCAAATATTTTCATATTACTTGCTGTGTGCTAGGCCTAAGAGCTTTACAAATATTAACTCATTTAATTGTCACGTCCATCTTATGAGATAGGTGCTATTACTATTCTCACTAAAGAGGGCTGATCATTGGATTGATGTGAGCCTAGGTGAAGTGTCTAGAGGCAAGCCACAGGACTCTGCTCTTAACCCTGTTCTGTTCAACCCATTTGTAAAATCAAAGACTTGGGGCTGGGTATAGTGGCTCATGCCTGTAAACCCAGCACTCTGGGAGGCCGAGGCCGGTGGATCACCTGAGGTCAGGAGTTTGAGACCAACCTGGCCAACATGGTGAAATCCTGACTCTACTAAAAATACAAAAATTAGCCGGGCATGATGGTGCGCGCCTGTAATCCCAGATTTCCTGGAGCTGAGCCAGGAGAATCACTTGAACCCAGGAGGCAGAGGTTGCAGTGAGCCAAGATTGCTCTACTGCACTCCAGACTGGGTGACAGAGCGAGACTCTGCCTCAAAAATAAAATAAAATAAATAAAATAAAAGACTTGGATAGTAAGCATCTGGCATTTTGATCACAATTGTAGGACTGCCAATGCTGTCCTGTGTTAGATGATTCCAGTGGGCCGGAATGAGGCAGCTGAAACCATCAAGCTGAAATTGAATTAGGGTTACATATAAAGCCATTCATCCTTGCTTAAAAATTCCTACCTTAAAAACACAGAAAAGGAGATGGTGGCTAACTGCAGCACACAGGAAGGAAGACGTGGATGTGTTAGTTGCCTGTGGATTCAGGGAGTCAAAGCTTCAGTGTAGTCACATCATATCAAATGGGACACCTGTTTCTGTGATGAAATGGGGTGCCTGGGGGTGGAGTGGGTAGACCCAGCCCCCAGTCTTTGCCGTTGACAGCACACATGAGATATTGGGTTCCAGTATCTGAACTACACTCTACAGATAAAGACTAACACATTAGAGAGTGGTCAGAAAGAATCGCCAGGATGGACAGGCCTCAAAACCATGGGAACTACAATGGGCAGTGGTCGTTTTGGCTCGAACCCCATTCCCCTTTGTTCTGGAAATAACTGTATGACTTCCCTTAGGAGATCCACTCCGGCCCTCGTTCCATGTCATATAAGTGTGGTCAATCCCAGGGGATGGACGCATGACCCAGGCCTGGCTACTCGAGACTTGTGACTTCCTGGCCACGGGGATTGGTTCAGGGGTAGACACGTAACCTAAGGCAAGCCAAAGAGAGCCCTACCCGTGGCTTCTGCTGGATTTACTGGGAAACAGGAGTTCTCTTCCTGCTGTGTTTGGTGAGCTGGCAGGATTTAGGCTGGGTCTCCCAGGGCTACCACATTAGGAGTGCCTGCCTGAGAATAGGGTCAATGCAGAGGAGGGTGGGGACCAAGAAAGGGGAGCAGGTTTCTGAAAAAGTTGTTTATACCCTTGCATGCCACAGTCCCTAACTCTGGATTTTCCCAGTTTCGTGAGCACTGAGTTCCTTTTTTGAGTTGGCTTTTGGCCCCTGTGACTCTGACTGGCACAGCAGCTGGGCCTGTCTGGTCCGACAAAAGGGCTTCAAATTCTTAAAAGTGAAGTGACTTGCACAGGATGAGACTTGTCCGTGTGGATCCCAAGAGCCAGTGGTAACAGAGATGGAACCTCAGGGATTGGGCTCCAGAGAGGTGAGAAAGAGTTTTCTAAGAAAAGAGCGCCAGCAGGTGCTGCAACACCCCATATTGAGGTTATCATGAAGGTCACTTGTGTGTAAGGTAGAGAATAGGACCCTATGGTCCTTGAACTCTGAGTTATGATGATTCAACGGTAAGTTTGCAGCTAGGTGTGGTGGGGAACATGATTCCCTAGACTGTTCTGGTGGAAAGAGACAGATCTAGAATCAGAATCTCTGGGTTCTATCCCTTTCTTTCACTAGCCAGCTCCATGGGCTAAAGCAAGTCAGTTAACCCTTCAGACTCACACTCTCCCTCTGCCCAGGTTAGGGGAGTGCTGTCTGCTGGGGGTTATTGTGAGACTCAAAAGTAGTAGAAGCTGTAAATGGTTTGAGGAAGTTAATGCATGGGCAGACAGATGTTAGAGTCTGGCAAGAGGGAGTGAGGTGGAAAAGGAGATGCCAGAAGAATGAAGGGCTGAGTGGGACCACCCAGAAGTCAGACCTGGGCTTCAGGGGCTTTCTTGGGGTCATGCTTCTTGTGGAGAAGAGGTGAGTGATGTCAATGACTAGAGCTTGGAGGGAGGGTGAGATGGCAGGTATCTGTGGAGCACGGATTGTTGAAAACTTGCCCTGTCTGAGTATCTGCTCATTCTAATCTGATAAAACCACTACAGATCAAATATAGACAGACACTTGTGGGGCTATGTTTGGCTTATGGGCCCTAGTTTGCACCTCCTAAGCTAGACTCAGGGAGTAGGTAAAGAAGCACTTGGAAGCCTGCTGGTGTCTTGCAAACGAGTGTGTTTAAGGATAATCATCAACTCATGCCAACTCAAGGGTACACCCACAGAGGGGGATATGACTGCCCAGGCCAGGGTTCCAGGCCAACAACATTCCATTCTTTGCACCTTGGTGGAGACAGGTCTCTTCATTGTAATCAGTGAAGCTTAGAGAAAGGCCCCGATGAGTGCTGCACACAACCTGTGACATCATCCTCATCAGTGCCCTCTGTCCAGCTGGCTTCTCACCATGTAGGAAGCATCACACCCATGCCTGATTCTCCTGCCCTGTCTCCTACTTGGAAGAAGTTCCTGATTGAGCTCTTCAGAGAACCCCATCCAAGGAGGGGCTAGGCCAGGGATTGCTTTGCATAAGGCTGGTTCTTCTTCCTTCCCTCCCCTCTGTGATACAATAAAGCCGCCTAGGAGCCAGCATCTGTAGTCCTGCTGCCCTTCCCCATTCCACCCTCCCCAGGGACATTGGAGTGGACGTGACATTGGAACTCCTATAGAGGCTGCCGGCTTTGGCAAGGTTGATTGGGACCCACATGTCAGCCTGGGCCACTTCCTCATCACCGTAACTCTGCGCCAAATAACAAGACCACGGGAATCTGCTAGCACAGGCCTGGGGAACGCACTCCATTACTCTCTTTTATTCTCTCGGGAGATTTATGTGGCCTATCTCCCTTCCCTTTGTCCACCTGCGAGGCCCTATAAGTCATGTCTCGGGGCTGACAGGTCACAGGGCCTGTGCTGCTGCTCTGTCAGAGTGAGTGATGCTGAGGGGTGATTAAAAGAGAGGAAGGGTGAGAGGTCAGCAGCAGACGGCATGATGGGAGTTTGGGATGTAATTATCACTCCTGTGACATACTGCTGGGCTGTTCTCCCCCTTCTTATAATAGATATACACACTTGGGTGCAGCTCAGAGAGAGGAGGAGGGCAGTGATGCCGAGAGATGCCGAGGACCTGCTGGAATGGGCTTTGTGTACTGGGCATCACAGGTGAAGTTAGAGCACCAAGGGACCCAGCAGCATCTGTGGCCTCACTGGAGAGCAGCACCCTCCATACAATGAGATGTTTCCCAAAGCTCTCTGCACAAAGCTTGAGACACAGGAAGCACAGGTTACTGCTGTTACTGTTAATTATCAATTAGATCTGAGGGAGATTATTGGGGAAGACAGAGATGGGGCAAGCTCAGGAGGTAGCTGGGTGGGGCAGATGGTCACACCTCTCTGACTTTACACTTTCGTGTGGTTTCCTCCCACAGTGAATCAGAACTGACCTATGACTTGCAGCCAAAGTGAGATTGTGTAAGGTCTGAAGGTGGTGTCTAGGTCTGAAGAAACCTTACAACTTCTGCTTTCTTTCTTGGAGTTCTAAGCCTCCATATAAAGAGGTCCGGGTCATCCTGCTGGAGAAGTCATGTGGTGAAAAAAGACCTGGAGGATGAAAGACTGCAAGGAAAGAGGAGTCCTAGTGTTCCAGCCATCCCAAGGGAAGGGGGCAGGCATGAGAAGGAGGACACTGGGGATCTTCAAGCCCAAATTGTAAGCCACACACTAACTCCAGTCAAGCTGCATGGAGCAGAGATGAGCCATCCCAGCTGAGCCCTGCCCTGCCTTGCCAACCCACAGAATCATATGCAATAAAATGGCGGTTGTTGTAAACCATGTGTTTTGGGAAGGTTTGCTATGCAGTAATGGAGTTCTCTTATCTGTGGTCCCTAGACCCATTCCTCCCTCTGTTCTTTGCCTCCTGCTAGGGTCCAGGGCTAGGACTCCTTTCTGGAGTAGATGTACCTGTACCAAATAGAACTCCCACCTAGAGGTGTACCAAGGATAAGTTGGGGGTTAATCGTCTACCGTGACTGCAGGCATTTAGAACTTAGAGTAACAAAATATTTTTTCAGGGAGGAGAATTTTATCACTGGCATGGTTTAGAATTACTAGCAAATGGTAATAATAAAAAGCAGACTTTCAGTTAGTACTATAATTTTTTAAAGTTCCTTAAGGCAATGGACCCACTTATTGCCAGATCCTGGGGCAGACGGTGCTCACTGCTTCACCCTTGGGACACCACTGTTCTTAGTTCTTCCTCATGACCATATGAGCTTTGAGAAGAGAGAATTGGGACGAGGCCAAATCTGAAAATGGCCCCAAAGTCCAAGGTAAGAAAGACAGTAAGGGTTTTGGGGGCCCCTGTTCTATGCAGGGCTTTTGCAGGCATTGTTGCTTTTAACACTCAAGGAGACCCTGCCTGCATTTTAACCAAGGAAGACAGGGAGGCTTGCCTGAGTTTACAGAGCAATGAAGTGGTGGAGCTGGGGTGTAGACACAAGGCTTTTGGACTCTGGACTCCATGACTAGCAAGAATGGAGGGAAGTATGTCCCAAGGCTGGGACATGCTGTACAAGGCTGGGGTTATGATGCCCTCTTCCTGGTGCTTTTCTGAACCAGCTAAGAGGTTTATCCCACTTTTCACAGTTACCACAAAATGTGAAATCTAGCTCCCCTCCCCTCCCTTTTAACAATACATAGTGCAGTGATTAAATGGTGTTGAATGACCTGAGTTGAAATCCTAGGTCTGCCTGTATGGTTGTGTGACCTTAGACTAGTTTTTCAACCTTTTTTTGCCCCAGTTTCTTTTTCCATAAAGTGGGATTAACAAGAGTATTTATTGCACCAGAACTGATGGGAGACTCAAATGAATCAATATACATAAAGAACATAGATGCTGGCATATATCTGTAGTTACCTACAAATATGAATATCCATTACAGTGGGCACTTGAAAACTCGACAAATACTGTATTAGTCTCTGCTCATGCTGCTAATAGAGTCATACCTGAGACTGAGTAATTTAAAAAGGAAAGAGGTTTAATTGAGTCACAGGTCCACATGGCTTGGGAGGCCTCACAATCATGGTGGAAGGTGAATGAGGAGCAAAGTCACTTCCTACACGTGGCAGGCAAGAAAGCGTGTGCAGGGGAGCTCCCCTTTATGAAACCATCAGATCTTGTGAGACTTACTCACTATCATGAGAACAGCATGGGAAAGACACGACTTCATGAATCAATTACCTCCCACCAGGTCCCTCCCAAAACATGTGATCTACAATTCAAGATGAGATTTGGGTGGGGACATAGCCAAACTGTATCAAATACTAACTCCTTTAATTTTTCCAATGATCCTATAAGGTGGCTACTATTATCATCCTCATTTAATAGAAGGGGAGCCAGGACTCATAAAGGTTAATGATTCCCGCAGTGTCACACAGTTAGAAAGTGGCAAGACCAAGATTCAAACCCAAGTACACCTGCCCCCCAAGACATGTGCTTAACATCTACACAGGGTTGTGCTCAGTAAATGTCAGCTGTTATGATTTTACCCAGTTTCCCTGAATAAACGCCAGGGGTTGCTCTGTCTCTCTCCACTTTTCTTCCATGGGAATTATACTAGGGACCCCTTTGCATAAGTAATCACAGGAGAAGAAAAAGCAGAAAAGTTAAAGTGGGCACCATTTTCCACTCATCAAGTAAGTAAAATTTAAAAACTATGGTATCATCAAGTATTATCAAGAGTGTGAGGAAGTAGTACTTTCCATACGTTGCTGGTGGTACTGTAAACTGTAAATCCTCTTTGAAGGGATTGTTTGGAAGGACAATTAAAGTTAAAACTGTGTATTCCTATGATCCAACAATGTCACTTATGGGTGTCTATCCTAGAGAACCACATGCACAAGCACACAAGACAACACAGATATTTTTATTGCTATCATAGTTGCCACTGCACTGTGATGTGATAGCAATAAACCAGGAACAGCCTAAGTCCATTAATAGGGATGGCTTAGCCTCAAATGGAGTGAAAACCATGTAGTGGTAAACAGAATTCTGAACGAAGAAAGTCAGTTGCAGGCCAGGTGCAGTGGCTCACGTCAGTAATCCCAGCACTTTGGGAGGCTGAGGAGGGAAGATCACTTGAGGTAAGGAGTTTGAGACTAGCCTGGCCAACATGGCGAAACCCTGTCTCTACTGAAAATACAAAAATTAGCTGGGCGTGGTGGCACCTGTAATCCCAGCTACTTGGGAAGCTGAGGCAGGAAAATCACTTGAACCCAGGAGGCAGACGTTGCAGTCAGCCGAGATCGTGCCACTGCACTCTAGCCTGGGTGACAGAGTGAAACTCCGTCTCAAAAAAAAAAAAAAAGAAAGAAAGTCAAACAACACATAGAAAGTCATTTACATAAGAATAAAATGACACTGCAGCACAATAATATGTCTTTCCCTAAAGGGTATGCACATATGTATGTAAGGACATAGAAAAATCACTGGAAGGTTACGCACCAACTTGCTCACAGTGATAACCTCTGGGAGAACAGGAGGAGACTAAGACTTAAGGTTGGTCAAACATTATCAGTTTATTTACGTTTTATTTTTTAAATGATAATTTCTTTTACTATTACTTTTATAATTAAATTTTAATATTAAAATGGGAAAAATCAACCAGGGACTGTGGTTTTCTGTAGCGTAGACCTCAAAATTAGACAAGCCTGATGTCTTAGCCCATTTGGGCTACCATAACAAAATGCCATGGCCTGGGTGCCTTAAATGCCAGCCAGACATTTATTTCTCACAGTGCTGTAGGATAAGGCCCAGATCAAGGCATTAGCATCTGTCTGGTGAGGGCCTTCGTGCTGTGTCCTCACATGGTAGAAGGCGGATGGGCGGGGCAAGAGAGAAACCAACTCCCTTCACCAAGCCTCTTTATAAAGGCAGCTAATCCCCTTAACAAGGCAGGAACCCTCCTGGCCTAATCACTCCTTAAAGGCCCCACCAGTTAATGCTGTCACATTGGCAACACCTGAATTTTGGAGAAGACACATTCAAACTGTAACAAAGAGGATGACCCTAACCAAGGTTCCCACCCTTCTGTTTTTCTACCTGTGCCCAGGAAAACTCCAGCAACCCCTCCCTCCAGTAGTAGTTTTTCAAGGAGGTAGGGAACCCAAAGGGCAGGAATTTGGGTTCGTCTCAGCAGCTCCAAGGCAGATAGGCCTGGAGTCAGAACTGGAGTGTGTGTGGGTTGGCAGTAGAGAATGTGCTCTGTTGAGAAGGTGAGAGCTTTATTCCCAGCACTGTGTGAGGCTCAGTGAAAGTGGGAAGGAGTGAACAAGGGTCTGCAGTGAGAGAGAGTGGTCACACAATCCACACATGTTAGTGCTGCAGAGGCCATGTGGCACAACAAGGAGAGCAGAGAGTATTTCCACCACAGAACTTTTCTTTCAAATAAAATCCTGCAGAGAAGCCCAGTGAACGACACAGACATAGGTGGAACAACGGAGGCTGCCCACTCCACCTCCTAGAGACCCTCATCAGTGACCCCTGCAGCATCTCGAGAGAACTCTCTAACAGTAGCACGGCTAAAATCCCTCCTCTCACTCAACAGTGCACTTTCCAGAAGCCTAGAAAAGAATAGCTCATTATCCAAGGAACTCTCCCCCTTTCCCACCAACCTTCTGGGTCCTTCATGGCCTGAGAAGTTTTGCTCGTATCTCACCCAGGTCTTCGTCTGACGAGATTTTGACCCTCAAAAGCCTCACCTGGACACTGGACACTTCTGGGTTGTTGGAACTGCTCTGTATCTTGATCTGAGTGGTGGTTGCACAAGTTTATTCTACAATGTACAGAGCAGTGCTGGATCCAGCTTACCCTGGTTTTCATCCACTCACATCTCTTCTAAACTCTGCATTTGGTGAGGCCATGTTGAGGTTTAGAATCAGCCATGATGGGAGTACCTACACCATGGAAATGGGCAAATGTTACATTTGGGGCTTTCTTCCCTATGAAGAGCCAGTTAAACATTTACCAGCACACTGCTGGATATACACATATATAATTATTCATTAAGCTGTGCACCGATATTTGCATACTTTTCTGCATGCACATCGTACCTCAATAAAAAGATCTGGGATCTCCAGACTGCAAGGTCCATGGCTGCAACCTAAAATTATTTATCGTCTGCCTTCTTTCTCTCAGTTCTGGGAGAGCAGGGGCCTCATCTGCCTCGTTCACTACCCAATAATTAGCAATTGCATGAAAAAGGAATATCTGTGATGCGAAGGAAGCATGGACCATCCTAAAGGTGTGCTCATTCATGACATGCCTAGGTTTGTGCTGCTGAGGGCCTAGGCTGCCCATGGGGATGCCCACCATTGGTGCCTCTGCAGCCTAGAACTGTAAGGTTGGCATAGCTTCTTATCCCCACTAAACTTCCATATTTGGAGAACACTAGTTCCTTTTTCAGTCTCTACCACCTGAAATTCTATCTATCATCACCTCACCCACAAAATAGATATAATTAACTACTGTTTCCTCTCAAACTCTTTGCCTGTTTCTCTATAGAGCACTTAGCCATGTTTAATAGAGTTAGGAGGTCATGTCTGTTTCCCCTGCAAGACTAGAGGTTAAGAAGGACCATGTTTTATTTATCCCTGCATAGATGGGACTGTGGGGCTTACATCCATCAGACCCTGAACAGAGGCCTGTGGAAAGAGTGAAATGGGCTTCAAGAGTAGCAAGTGGGTTGGGTATAGTGAATCATGCCTATAATCCCAGCAGTTTGGGAGACTGAGGTGAGGTCAAAGTTAAGGCTCGTTTGAGCCTGGGAGGTCAAGTTTAGGCTGCAGTGAGGTTGCAGCACTGCATTCCAGCTTGGGCCACAGAGCAGAATCCTGTCTGAAAATGTGTGTGTGTGTGTGTGTGTGTGTGTGTGTGTGTGAGAGAGAGAGAGAGAGAGAGAGAGAGTAGCAAGCAAGAGTAGGTTTGGAGGAAGAATAAACTGCCCCACTGACAAGGTCACACATTGTTGAAACAAGAGTGACCCTCCAGAAACAGGCCAGGCCAGTGTGCTTCAGGTTATGGACCTGCTTGGTGGTGGTGGCCAAGCAGCCTTTTGAACTCTTCTCCGCTTCTGGGGCCCTACTACTCCAAAGCAGAGGATATGTGTGTGACTACTAAGCACAAGATCAGAAGGCACTTCACCACCTGAAGGATTTAGCTAACATCTGGTCTAGGTCTCCTTTCCAGAAGAGGTGTTGTTCTTAAACATCTCCCTGGTAAAGCGGAAAGCAATTAGAGGTGCTAGAAATGTTTTACATCTTGATTCAAGTGATGGCCACAGAGTGTGTATATAAAATACCATTGAAATGTACACATAAGAATTGTGCATTTTGTGTGGGTTATACCTCAATGAACAAGTGTTCCCTGGTGTTGAGGAAGGCACTAGCTCAATGAACATCGTTGAGGAAGGCACTAGCCCAGTGAACATCCCTCTGGCTCCTGCAGGGGATCCTGTGCAGGCAGCCAGCGGAGACTGAAGTTGCTCAGAGGCTAGGCTAACCAGGAGAGAGAAGATGGAGAAAGAAAAACCATCCAGGGATTCCAGGGAAGACAAAGATGCCTGGGCTTTTGGGAAACAGGGAGGGTCAGGCCGGAGGAAGGTGTTGGCATTGAGGAAGCCCTGGGGAATGCACAGGGTGGAAGGGAGTCTTGCTTGCCCG
The DNA here is from genome assembly GCF_009764315.1 of Trachypithecus francoisi. NCBI lineage: Eukaryota > Metazoa > Chordata > Mammalia > Primates > Cercopithecidae > Trachypithecus > Trachypithecus francoisi. The sequence continues at coordinate 31,072,969 of NW_022681468.1, read as the reverse complement.
TGGGTGGGCTGGGCGGGAGCGCTGACCATGGCGCCTCAGAGGAGGGAGGGGGCGGGCTGGGGAGGGGGAAGACAGCGTGACTGCGTCTGATCTACAGTGACGAGTACCAATGTTAACTGTCACCTCTCATCTCCAAACTAAATCACACCTGGAATTGGAGGAGCCGAGGAGCTGATAGAGTCTGCCTCGCAGAGGCGACAAGTCAATCAGCACGGAGATGCCCGCGGAGACACCGGCTCCACGGGCCGGGCGCCTCCATTCATTCTGGGATTTACACTTGTCAGGCTGCCGCCTCGGGTGGGCAAGAGGAGGGGTGGGCAGGAGGCCGGTCTCACTTCAGCTCCACTTAAAATGGGATGACAAGCGGCTCTTCCCCAGAGGCACCACAGCCTGGGCCCATCACTCTTGATGTCCCTCCACTTCTCTCTGTCCTGTGGGTCATTTCCCCAGGTCAGTGGACTTCAGCCTCAAGGAGTTGGAAGAAGCCCAGCAGTCAGCAGATAGGGACAGATTGGTGGTCTCTCGGGGCAAGGGGTATTGGCTGTTTGAGAAACCTTTGTCTGAGAGCTTGACAAGAATTCTTTCCTGGTCCCCAGGTCATCAGTTTGGGAGGGAGCAGTGGGGCTTTGTGCAAAAGGAAGGATGGAGTCAAACTACTTTGGAGCAATACTGTCGGTGGTCAGATGAAATGGAAAAGATTGTTGCTTTTTCTTTCATTCATTTCTTTGCTCATTCAACAGATGGCATTCAGTCGGGCTGTAGTAGAGTGCTGGGGGTTTAGCAGCACTGAGCCTCCACATCCTGAAAAGGGGGAGAATTAAAGCAATTAGAACTTCACAGGTTGCCATCTGCCACTGTCTTAGAATTAGTGAATGAAACTGCAGCTCCCCCATCACTTTCCATCACTGACCACACCATCATAATCCTCTGCACAGTCATTTATAAAGTGCTTTTTCACCTATAAACATAACTGTGCTAAGTGTTGTGCCAAGGAAAATGCCTAGAGATATAAATTCCAGATGGAGAAAAGCATATTGAGGTCCCATTGCTGTTTGAACATCTATTTTATTTTTGTCATCATGAAAGTAAGAAAACTTCATTCCACAAAATACAGAGCAATAGAGAGGGGGGGAAATCCCCTAAATACAAAGTTAATATTTTGATGTGCTTCCTTCTTGACTTTTCTCCTATATCTCTTTAACTTATTTTCTCAAAAGCCCCCAGTCCAGACCATGTACTATGTCAATGAATGTGGGGTCAGGGTAGAAACCTCATTTTTCTCCTCTGACCCCCATTCAGAGTGGCCCCTGAGGCCTTGACTTCATTCTGCCTGGTGCCCGGACACAGCAATGGTGAGACAGGCATTCGGTAGGCTGATCTCTTAATCCAGATTGGTGTAGTCATTTGAAACTGAAAGCAGCTCCTTTTTATGTCGCCTGCTTCTCAGCATTAACTTCTCTTTGATGTAATTTTTGCTTCCGATGCTCTCTCCCTTCATGGGTTAGATTAGTGTGAAATTGGCCTGGCTCCTCTAGAGACTGCAGTGTTAAGCTTCAAATACTTGGTCCTTATTGGAAATCCTTAACCCACATCAGGGGAGAAAAGTGGCAGTATTACTTGGGAATGAGAGAGAGTCTGTGTGTGTGCGCACACGTGCACGCGCACACGTGTGCATGTGCTTACAAACACGTGCAGGGCTGGGTGTAGACTAAGAAGGAGAGAAGTAAGGGGAAGGTGGGGAAGGGGAGGTTGAGATTCTTCTCCATTTACTGAGTGCTGAGAATCTGCTCATCTTAATCTTAGGAGGAAGAGATAGGAATCGGTCTTAGGGAACTTGAAAACGTGATAATAAGGGTAGAAATCATGTTTAATTTGCTGGCTCTCTGGGTGGAGCTGTCCAAAAGTCTTGGTGCTGAAGGGAAGAAAGAAAGGTGCCAGTGCTGGAGAAAGTAACAGGGCTGTTACATAACCTAATCTACTTCGCTGGGGTTATGTCTGCCTCTATGGGTGTGGCACCTGGTCCAGATGTGACCTTGAGTTGCACACAAGACCTGGTTACCAACATTCTGAGAGGACTGGCAGGAGCCACCAGTCCTGCTCTTATTTCTTGTTACTTGGGACAAGAAATTTGACTTGGGACAAAGAATGGCAACTAATTAGGCCAGACTGCTGGAGGGAGGTACTCAACTGCAGGGGAGACTCACCTGGACAGGTGACCCAGGAGAGGGTTTCCTTCCACTTTTAAGGTATAACTGGGGGACCTCCTCCCATGAGCAATTCTGAGCAGCCCAGAAGGAAGAGACTGCACCTCCAACTTGCTCCCCCAGTAACACAAGCTCAGACCATCTGCCCCCAAATTCAAGTTGCCACCTGAGGACATCAGTGGAGAACAGAAGTTGCCAGAGGTGGTTCTGATGGCCTGGCCAACAGGCCAGAGCTGTTCATAGAGGATATAATTGCCAAACTGTATGACCACTGGAATGTTCTCAGCAAACTTCAGACTCCCCGTTCAAAAACAGTTTACCTCCAAATATTTCAAGCTTGTTACCAGCCAACCTATACTTTCTCCCCGCAATCCCCATCCAACTTTCTTTGCTCCACTAGCCTTGGCCTTTTCTTGTACTCTCAGCTCCTGCCTCAGTTTCTTTTCTTTCCCACAATGCCCCTTTTTCCAGCCTCAGCCAGACACCATATATCTGTGACCTTTCTTTCCTTTGCTCTGTTCTTTGTTCATTTTTCCACTCACCTGGGTCTTCCACTTTGCCCCCTTCTTCCCCTAGCTTTGTTCCACTCGCCCCACTGGGGTACCCCAGCCCAGCCTCTGCCTGTGGAAGGGCCTTGGCCCACCATGGCTTAGCCTTGTGCCTCCTTGTGCATGGACCCTCCTCTCCCCTTCTTGAGTCCGCAAATCACTTCTCCCAGTGTCAGCCAGCAAATTGGTTTATCCTCCCCCCAACCCGGCTTTCATTACCTTGCCGAAATGAAGCGATATCTCCTCGGCGGAGGCTTCCCGTCCGTGCCGCCGCTGGCATAATAAATGAAGACAAAGTGCCGGCGGCATAGACCATCTCTCCCACCGCACCACCGTCCGCTGCCAGCTTCATTATTCGCTTAAGTTGCCGGAGAGAATTACTTAACCCTGACCCGTGTATTAGGGGCCTGTATTAATGCTGCGACAGGCGCCTCTTACGGCAGAGAACAATTTATTAGTGCCAAAACAGGCTGCTTTTCTCTGTCATTTTTCCAATCTGAGCTTTGAACACACATCATTAAACTTGTCTGACTCTCTCCCCTTCTCCATCATTCCTTTTTCATTTTTTTAAAACAGAAAGCACCGTAAAGAATGGAGATTGTTCTGAAAATGTCCAAGTGCCTCTCCCGCTCTTTTCTCTCCCTCTTTTCCCTTTCTTTCTTTCTTTTCTTCTTTCCTAATTTTTCCCAGGCCTCCATTTGGTCTTGATGTCTCTGCTGGTGGCTCTCCTATTTTTGGAGTCTGGATATATTGGGAGGGAACATTTGGTTCTTGGAGGAGAATTCAGTTGTCCTTTGGGTGTGAGGTTTGGGGACAGGATAACCACAGCCCCCTTCCCTTGAGTCCTACACCAGCTCTCTTTCCCTCATATTCCTCTGCTTCTGTCTCTTTTGTGCCTCCAGCTGGGAGCATCTTACTTTGAAAACGGACATTGGGAAGTATTCTGGGAGCTAGAAGAGCTGGGTGTGAAGAAGAACTGGGCATGGTTTCCGTTTGTCTTGGAGGATGTCTCAGGTCCACAGTTGGGAGAGGAGGTCAGGAGGATTTGGAAACACCTAGAGATGGCCATTTAATATCTGGAGCACCCTGAGCCCAGGTGCAGTGTCTGGCCACATCCCAGGAAGCTGGCCATGCTGCTGTGGCTATGCCACCACAGGGCCACCTAACAGAGTGTCAGTTTCCACAACAGAGTGTCAGTTTCCAGGAGTCGTCATCTCTGGCTCATGTGGTTTTGTCTCAGCACCTGAGCTCAACCTGTAGCTTCCCCATTCTCCTTGGCTCCTGATCTTGGCTCTTCTGCCCTGGTATATGCCTTTGTCTCTAGCACCTGCTGCTGCCCAGAGCCATTCATTCTCTGATGTAGTGCTTGCCACTTTCCCTTGTGACCATCTCCTGCCCTTTGTACTAGGGACACATATGGCCAGTGTCTCAGTTTGTGTTTCCCTGAAAGCAGAACTGAGCAGACTTGGGTACAGATAGTTTGAGAGGTGACACCAGGTAGCAGGAGTGAGGGTGGGGTAAGTGAGATACACCGATACAGATGCCAGTGAAAGTGTGTGCTCCCAAGAGAGCTGCTGCAGGCAGTGGGGCTCGACTCCACCAGGCCCTCTGAGCTGGACACAGAAAGGCCCCCAGAATTATCCTGCCAGGGTATTTATTCACAGACGTCTGTCCCCGATTGGCTCAGGGGGCATAAATGCACCCAGACTTCTGCACTGTGCTTGGTGTGTGTGTGTGGAAGGGGCTGTGTTGGAGGGCTGAACACCTTCTCCTTGGAGAAGTTCCTGGGGCAGAAAGCTTGAGAGAAATGAGGTCCTGCTTGAGGCGAATTGGGTTGGAACATGTTCCCACGACACTGACCAGCATAGCTACAGCTGAAATCACAAGTGGGTGGGGAGGATGTGAGATGGGTACCAACAACATCCGCCCTTGGTACCATCCCACGTGCCCATCTCCTCTCACTGTGTCCTCCCTCTCAATCCCCAACCGCCTCCAGCAGTTCTGAGCTCTGCAGCCCCAGCCTGACCGAGCTGCACGCACAAAGGATATCACAGACCAGGCAGGGACATAAACAAGTAAGGCAGGATGGGGGCAGTAAACAGGAACTGGTGGGGACTGGTAAATCAGGGAGTACAATCACATAATTAAAATAAACACACTGAGCCAGAGGTGGTGGCCCACGCGCGTAATTCCAGTTCCTCAGGAGGCTGAGGCAGGAGGATGACTTGAGCCCAGGAGGGGTTTGAGTCCAATCTGGGCAACACAGCGAGACCCCATTTCTAACAAATCAATCAATCAAATTAATTACTTTTAAAAACCACACGTGCAGTCTCTTAGACAAACATATTTGGGGGCTAGAAAATTTGACCTGGAGGGGAAATGACTTTTGCGAAGTTTTCACTCACTTTTTTGCATTCTTCCCAACTCTAGTTGCTAGTGTTGGGGACTGTTTGAAAGTGAGTCCTGGGGAGAGGGGCTGAGAGGGGGCAGGAAAGCCCATCTACAAGACCAGTGGCTTTTCCACCAACCCAGCCCTTCCCAAATTCCCACAGCCTCCAGATCCCTGCAACCCTCCCTCCCACTTAGCTCAATAGCTCTTGAAAGTTCTCTAATCACCTCTCTGCTTCCTGCATTAATGAGCCTCTCATCTCACTGATGGCAATCAGAATATTTGCTTATGAAAGGGACACGGTTAATAACACGATTGCTCCCCTCCGCCTCCTTCCTTCCTCTCCTTCCCCCTCCCCTTCCCTCGCCCTCCACACAATTCTCTCAATTAACGATAGGCAGAAATTAATTTTTCCCCTCGATCGAAACAATTGCAGGGAAGCGGATTGCCAGCGTGGCTTCAGATAGGGACGGCTCCCAGCAGAGTCAAGAGAAAGGAGCGAGATGCGGGAGATAAGCAGGCTCTATCTGCAGGCACAGGACAGAGTAATACAAATGTTATCCTTAGAAATGTACTTAAAGAGGATATGTTTATAATTCGGAGGGGATTTTCGGGGGCTCTCCTGCCCTCCCTCCCTCTCCAGGGCACTCCACTCAACTCACTTCTGCATAGCAGAACCCAGAGTTTGTTGGGAATTTTGGTCCTGTTGCCTCGAAATGAGTGGCGTGGGCCTGTGGTGAGAAGGGAGATCAGGTTATGCAGGGGGTCTTGGCTATGGTCTGAGCTCAGGGCTTAGGCCACCATTGATAGGGCTGTCTTTGTGGCCAAGTGCCAAACACCAGGTGTCAGGTCTGACTGTTGTGTGGGCTTTCCAGGTGAGGGCCTGGCTGTTCTGCCATCTTTACCACCCCTTCAGCACCAGCCTGCACTCCTGGCATGGGCCTTCCTCCCAGCCCACTCCACCATCCAGGTAGAGAAGCGGAGTCCTGTGTGGAAGCCAAGATCGCATCCCAGCAAAGTGGGCTTAAGAACACAGACACTGAAGCCCGAAAGCCTGAGTTGGAATCGCAGCTCTGCTGCTTCGCAGCTCTGTGATCACAGGCAAGTTGCTAACCCTCTCTGTGTCTTGGTTTCCTCATCAGTAAAACAGGAGCCACATCTACCCAGCAGGGTTGTTACGAGGATTCAGTGAGTGAATATTAGTAAGTGCTTAGAACATATCTGCCATGCAGCAAGGGCAAATGCTATTTAAACGTCTGGCAAACATAGATAGATAGATAGATAGAGTCTCACTCTGTCACCTAGGCTGGGGTGCGGTGGCATGATCTCAGCTTACTGCAATCTCTGCCTCCTGGTTGGAGCGATTCTCCTGCCTCGGCCTCCTGAGTAGCTGGGATTACAGGTGCCTGCCACTGCGCCCGGTTAATTTTTTTGTAATTTTGGTAGAAAGGGGTTTTCACCATCTCGCCCAGGCTTGTCTTGAACTCCCGACCTCGTGTTCCACCTGCCTCGGCCTCCCAAAGTGTTGGGATTACAGGCGTGAGCCTTTTTTTTTCTTCCTTTTTTAAAAAGCTTGTACTCTTGTGGTAGTCAGAAATGTGTTGATCCATTGATTCCACAAACATTTACTGTACACCGGTCCTAGGGAGGATACAGACGTTTTAAAGATTTGGTAGTCTCTACACTTGACTTATAAGCCACCATAGCATGGGCAGAATTCGCCATAATCACAGTGTGTGAAGAGCGCTATGGGATTTTAGAGAGATTCAGCCCGGACAATCAGGGTCGGCTTCACGGAGGAGGTGGTATCTGAGCTGAGCTTTGATGGATAAGTCAGGTTTTGGGAAAAGGTTGCTGCTGGGTAGGGGGCAGGAAGAACGACGTATCTAGTTGTAACGCCAACAGGTCGGGGGGAAAGTTGGAGAACGGGGTGGGGGGAGGAAGAATTAGAGTGGCCCCTTCCATCATCGCCACCCTTCTGTGTTCACCCAGCCCCGCTCCGTCCCAACTCTCCCTTCCTCTCCACATCCAGGAAAGATTAACTTCTCTCGGTGCGAGAAAGTTATCATTAGCCAAGAATTAAAAGAGTGATTAATGATGCGCCCTTCCCCCCCCCCCCCGCCCCCTCCTCAAGGCCTTATCTGGTGGCGGTGAGCTGGACAATGCGGAGGGGTGGGAGGGGGAAGCGAGGGCGAGGGAGAAAATGGAAAACAATAAATATTAAGTGCAAGAAAAAAGGGAGCGCAGCGCCGTTCCCACTTGTTAGATTGAAGGCGCCTCTCCAGAGGGGGGAAGGCTCCAAATTGCTAATTAGTGCCTGTGAAAAGGCCTAGCTCTGATATGCGCGCTGCTGAAAGGCCAACGTTAATGAAGCCGCGGCGCGCCCGCTTCCCTTTGACTGGCCTTCATCCCTCCTCCGCGCCCCGGGCCGGCCCGAACAATGCGGCGGGGAGCGCAGGCTCCCCCAGGCCTCGCCGGGACGGCCCGGGCAGCGCGCGCGGGGGGCGGCGCGGCGCCGGCGAAATGTGGAGGGGGAGATAAGGCAGAGCGCAGGGAAGAGGCTCACTCCCAGGGGCCCAGGGAAAATTTGCAGTTATTATGAAGGAGATGAGACAGATTAAAAGCCCTTGTGTTCGCCGCTTTGCCCCTTTATTTAGTGGCTTCATCTACGAGATGAAAGAAGTTGGAAATGACTTTCTCTGCTTTGCGCGGCAAGAAGCTTCATGGCGCATTTCTTGACTTTATTTCTTCTTTTGTTTCTCTCTTTCTTGCCTTTAACCCCTGAAAGGCTTCACTTTTCGGCCACAGGTACTTAAGGCTGGGAGGCAGGGACTGGCAGGGGCCTTTGCCGGTCTTTGGCTTTTGTCTCCGAGGTCAATGGCTGAGGCAGACAGGTGGTGAGCTTGCCCTTCTTGGAGGGCTCCAAGAGGAGGCTGGATGACCCATTTTCCAGATGGGTTGGAGGCTCCTGGAATGCCCTGGGCCTGTCCCTAGAGGGAGGTAGAGCGCTGTGCTTGAAAGCACAGGGACTCCAGAGCCACATCACCTGGGTTCAAAGCTACCCCTTTGGTAAGATCTTGGGCAAGACATTTAACTTCGCGGTGCCTCAGTTTCCCATCTGTAAAATGGGGATGATGATAATAATTCTAATACCCACTACACAGGTGGAGTAGACACTGTGTGAATGTCCCTGACTTTTCATGCCTCTCTGTATCTATGCCCCTTGCTACTGCCTTTCCATACTGACTCTGGGCTTGGCCACTTGACTTGCTTTGGCCAATGTCAGTTACAAGGTTGATTCAAGCAGAGACTTGAAGAAGTGCTGTGTGTTTCTGCCTCCTCTCTTAGAATCCTACAACGGTTGTGAGAATATACTAGGGCTGCCCTCTGGTCATGAGAAAATGACTATGCCATCTATCTCAGGCGTGTGGGAGACATGAGGAAGAGAGTTAAGTTGTCCCAGACTAGGACATCCTAGAACATCCAGTCCCCAGCTGACTGCAGATGCAGGAGCAAGCCCAGCTAAGATCAGCCAAGCCTAGGCCAGATAAGCAGAACTTCCCAGCCAGTATATGAACTTACAAGAAGTCGTAAGTGAGCGCTTTTTTAAGCAACTAAATTTTAGGGTGACTTGTTATGCAGCATTAAATTGATGCCTAAAAATCAGGCGTTGCTATAAACCAAACCAAAACCAAAATCAACTCTAACACATATAGTACTAGCTTTGGGATTAGAAAGCAAGTAGAGTCTAGAAAAGATGATAAAGAAACTGGCTAGGTGCAGGGGCCCACACCTGTAATCCCAATACTTTGAGACGCCGAGGTGGGGGGATTGCTTGAGGCCAGGAGTTTGAGACCAGCCTGGACAACAGAGTGAGACCCCACCTTTAAAATAAATAAAAAATTAGCCAGCCAGGCACAGTGGTATACACCTGTAGTCCCAGCTACTCTACTCAGGAGGCTGAGGTGGCAGGATCTCTTCAGCCCAGGAGGTCAAGGCTGCAGTGAACTGTGATCATGTCACTCATAGAGTGAGACCCTGTCTCAGAAAGAAAGAAAGAAAGAAAGAAAAAGAAATAAAAGAAGGAAAGAAGAAAGAAAGGAAGGAAGGGAGGGAGGAAGGAAGGAAAACTACTATAGTAGCCTAGAAAAGAAGGTGACCCATATTATGTCTAACAAAATAATAGGCAAAACTGTTGTCTGTGGTAATTCAGAAGATAGAATTACTTAATGAACTTGTAGATTTGAGCAATGAGATTTCCAGGTAGAAGGCTGAAAGGATCAAATAGCTCTTACTAACCAAATTTGATAAGGTACTAGGAGAAAGATGAGCTGAAGAAGAAAATGACCAGTTCGTTAACATAATTAGGAGGGAATATAAAAGGCCCAGAACTTGCCGAATTGGAGCAATTTCACCATCCTTATCCCCAGTTGTTCCAGCCAGTAAAAGACTCTCAGTGTACTACAAGACCTAAGACTTTCACTTTAGGCGTTAATGGAATAACAGGGACTGTGTTTACCCTCTCACCTAAACAATTAAAGGAATACAAAAATTTCCAGCATCCTACAAGGAAAACTAATAATATATGGAAAACCATAAAAAATATGGGACACAGAGAAGCAGGAAAATACACTTATACAGAAAAATCAATCAATAAAACTGAACCAGAAATCACACAGATGACAGAACTAGTAGTCAAGATTAGTAGTCTATTAGTACGAACAGTAGATGATTGACTTGTAGAAAATTAAATTATAGCAATTATAACTATATTTTATATGTTTAATAAGGTAGAAAAATCCATGAGCATACTAAGGAGAGACAGGGAAGATATAAAAAAGCTCCAAATCCTGGGCACGATGGCTCCTGCCTATAATCCCAGCACTTTGGGAGTGCTGAGGCAGGTGGATCATCTGAGGTCAGGAGTTCAATATCAGCCTGACCAACATGGAGAAACTCTGTCTCTACTAAAAATACAAAATTAGCCTGGCTTGGTGGTACTTGCCTATAATCCCACCTATAATTCCAGCTACTCGGGAGGCTGAGGCAGGAGAATGACTTGAACTGGGGAAGTGGAGGTTGTGGTGAGCCGAGATCATGCCATTGCACTCCAGCCTGGGCAACAAGAGTGAAACTCTGTCTCAAAAAAAAAAAACTCCAAATCTAACTTCTATATGAATACAATGTCTGAGATGGAAAAACGTATTGGATGTGATAAATAACAGGTCATATACTGTGGAAGAAAAGGCTGGTGATTTTGATTTTGAAGATACAGCAGTATAAACTATCTAAAATGAAACAGAGAAAAAGAAAAATCCCTAAAAAACAAAAAAGAAAAAAAAAAGACAATAAGGAAGGAAGGAAAGAAGCAAGGAAGGGCAGATGAACAACTTAAAGTGACCTAATATATGTGTAATTGGAGTTCCAGAAGCACAGCCATACATTGGAGATATTGTGGTTTCAGTTCCAGACCACTGCAATGAAACTAATATTTCAGTAGAGTCACATAGCTTTTTTGATCTCTCAGTGCATATAAATGTTTGTTTGCTTTTTTGTTTTTGTTTTGTTTTATTTGTTTTTTTGAGACAGGGTCTCGCTCTGTCTCTGAGACTGGAGTGCAGTGGCAGGGTCACATCTCAGCCTCCTGGGCTCAAGAGATCCTCCCACCTCAGCCTCCTGAGTAGCTAAGGCCACAGGCATGTACCAGCATGCCTGGCTACTATTTCTGTTTTGTAGCGGCAGGGTTTCACCATGTTGCGCTTGCTGGTCTTGAACACCTGAGCTCAATCTGCTCACCTCAGCCTACCAAAGTGCTGGGATTAAAGGCGTGAGCCACTGTGCCTGGCCGTGCATATAAAAGTTTTGTTGGCTAGGCACCTTGGCTAAAAAAGTTTTGTTTACACTATAGTGTAGTCTATTAAGTTTGCAACAGCATTATTTAAAAATGCAATGTACATACCTTAATTATAAAATATTTTATTGCTGCTGGGTGTGGTGGGGCATGCCTCAAATCCCAGCTACTCAGGAGGCTAAGACAGGAGGATCACTTGAGTCCAGGAGTTTGAGTCCAGCCTGGGCAACATAGTGAGACTTTGTCTCAGAAAAATACCACAAAACCTTTACTGCTAAAAAATGTTAATGATTATCTGAACCTTCAGGGAGTTGTAATCTTTTTGCTGGGGGAGGGTCTTGCCTCAATGTTGATGGCTGCTGACTGATCAGGGTGAGGGTTCCTGAAGACTGGGGTGGCTGTGGCAATTTCTTAAAATAAGGTACCACAATGAAGTTTACCACATCAATTAACTTGTCCTTTCACAAAAAATTTCTCTGCAGGAGGTGATGCTATTTGATAGCATTTTAACCACAGCAGAACTTCTTTCAAAATTGGAGTCAAAATTCTCAAGCCCTGCCACTACTTTATCAACTGAGTTTATGTAATATTCTAAATCCTTCATTGTTATCTCAAAAATGTTACCAGCGTCGTTACCAGTAGTAGATTCTATCTCAAGAAACCACTTTCTTTGCTCATTCATAAGAAGCAACTTCTCATCCATTCATGCTTTCTCATGAGATTGCGGCAATTCTGTCACACTTTCAGGCTAGTTCTCTTGCTATTTTCACCACATCTGCAATTACTTCCTCTGTTGAAGTCTTGAACCACTCGAAGTCATCTATGAGGGTTGGAATAAAATTCTTCCAAACTCCTGTTAATGTTGATGTTTTTACCTCCCCCCATGAATCACAAATGTTCTTAATGACATCTAGAATGATGAATCATTTCCAGAAGGTCCTCAATTGACTTTGCCCAGATCCATCAGAGGAATTACTATCTACGGCAGTTATAGCCTTACAAAATATGCTGCTTAGATAATAAGACTTGAATGTCACTTGAAATCACTTCTTAATCTATGGGCTGCAGGATAGATGTTGTGTTAGCAGGCATGCAAACAACATTAATCTTCTTGTAAATGTCCATCAATGCTCTTGGTTGATCAGGTGCATTGTCAGAGCAGAGCAATAGTATTTTAAAAGGATTTTTAAAAATCTGAGCAGTAGGTCTCAACAGTTGGCTTAAAATATTCAATAAACCATGCTATAAAATAGATGTGCTATCATCTAGGCTTTGCTGTTCCACATGTAGAGCACATGCAGAGTAGATTTAGCATAATTCTTAAGGGCGCTAGGATTTTTAGAATGGTATATGAGCATTGGCTTCCATTGAAAGTCAACAGCTGCATTAGCCCCTCACGAGAGAGTCAGCCTGTCTTTTGAAGTTCTGAAGCCAGGGATTGATTTCTCTCTAGCTATGAAAGTCCTTAATGGCATCTTCTTCCAATAGAAGGCTGCTTTATTAACATTGAGTATCTATTATTTAGCACCACCTTCATCAATTATCTCAGCTAGATCTTCTGAATAACTTGCTGCTCTAGATCAGTACTTACTGTTTCACCTTGCATTTTTACATTCTAGAGATGGCTTCTTTATCTAAACCTCATGAACCTACCTCTGTTGGCTTTCAGCTTTTCTTTTGCAGTATCCTCACCTCTCTCAGCCTTCACAGAGTTGAAGAGAGTTAGGGCCTTGCTCTAGATTTGACTTTGGCTTAAAAGAATGTTATGGCTAGTTTGATCTTCTAGGCAGAACACTAAAACTTTCTCCCTATCACCAATAAAGCTGTTTTGCTTTCTTATCATTCATTTGCTCACCAGAGTAGCACTTTTTTTTTTTTTTTTTTTTGAGACGGAGTCTTGCTCTGTCTTTACACCATTCTCCTGCCTCAGCCTCCCGAGTGGCTGGGACTACAGGCGCCTGCCACCTCGCCCGGCTAGTTTTTTGTATTTTTTTTAGTAGAGACGGGGTTTCACCATGTTAGCCAGGATGGTCTCGATCTCCTGACTTCGTGATCCGCCCGTCTCGGCCTCCCAAAGTGCTGGGATTACAGGCTTGAGCCACCGCGCCCGGCCCAGAGTAGCACTTTTAATTTCCTTCAAGAACTTTTCCTTTGTATTCAAAAATTGGCTGTTTGGTGGAAGAGGCCTGGCTTTCATTTTGTCTTGGCGTTTGATATACCTTCCACACTAAACTTAATCATTTCTAGCTTTTGATTTAAGGTGAGAGCTGTATGACTCTTCCTTTCACTTGAACACTTAGAGACCATTGTAAGATAATTAATTGGCCAAATTTCAATATTGTTGTGTCTGTGGGAATAGGGAGGTGTATTAGTCAGTTCTCACATTGCTATAAAGAAATACCTGAGACTGGGTAATTTATAAAGAAAAGAGATTTAATTGGCCCATGATTCTGCAGTCTGTGCAGGAGGCAAGGTGGCTTCTGCTTCTGGGGAGGCCTCAGGAAGCTTCCAATGGTGGAAGGCAAAGGGGGAGGGAGGCACTTCACATGGCTAGAGTGGAAGGAAGAGAGAGAAAGAGAGGGGCAGGGGAGGGAGGTACTATACACTTTAAAATAACCAGATTTCATGAGAACTCACTATCATGACAACAGCTCCAAGGGGGATGGTGTTAAACCATGAGAAACTGCCCCCATGATCCAATCACCCCAAGTAGGGCTCACTTTCAACATTGAGGATTACAAATGAACATGAGCTTGGGTAGAGAACCAGATACAAACCATATTAGGAAGCTTGAGAAAGGGGAGAGAGATAGGGAAATGGCCAGGCAGTGAAGCAGTCAGAACAGAAACAACATTTATTGATTAAGTTTGTCATCTTACATGGTCACAACTCATGGTGTCTCAAAACAGTTATAATAGTTATACCAAAGACCACTGATCAAAGATCACCACAACAGATGTAATAATGAAACATTTGCAGTATAGTGAGAATCACCAAAATGTGATACAGAGACATAAAGTGAGCACATGCTGTTGGAAAAGCAGTGCTGATAGACTTGCTCAATACGGGGTTTACAGGGTAGCCACAACCTTTAATTTGTAAAAAAAAAAAAAAAAAAAAAAAGAGTGAAGCACAATAAAATGAGGTATGCCCATACATAAAAAGTGGGAGAAGAAAAATATTTTAAGAAATAATAGCAAAAAGTATGAAAACTATAAACACACAGATTAAAAAGCTCAATGATTCCAATGACAAGAATCATAATGAAACATTATGAAAATGACTCCAACACACATTATAAACAAATTGCTTGAAGCTAGTGATAAAGAGGAAATCTTTTTTTTTTTTTCCTTTTGAGATGGAGTCTTGCTCTGTTATCCAGGCTAGAGTGCAATGGTGCAATCTTGGCTCACTGCAACCTCCACTTCCTGGGTTCAAGCAATTCTCCTGTCTCAGCCTTCCAAGTAGCTGGGGTTACAAGCATGTGCCACCATGCCCAGCTAATTTTCATCTTTTTAATAGAGATGGGGTTTCACCATGTTGTCTAGGCTGGTCTTGAACTCTTTTTTTTTTTTTTTTTTTTTTTTTGAGGCGGAGTCTCGCTCTGTTGCCCGGACTGGAGTGCAGTGGCCGGATCTCAGCTCACTGCAAGCTCCCCCTCCCGGGTTTACGCCATTCTCCAGCCTCAGCCTCCCGAGTAGCTGGGACTACAGGCGCCCGCCATCTCGCCCGGCTAGTTTTTGTATTTTTAGTAGAGACGGGGTTTCACCGTATTAGCCAGGATGGTCTCGATCTCCTGACCTCGCGATCCGCCCGTCTCGGCCTCCCAAAGTGCTGGGATTACAGGCTTGAGCCACCGCGCCCGGCCCAGTCTTGAACTCTTGACCTCAGGTGATCCACCTGCCTCGGCCCCTCCCAAAGTGTTGGGGTTACAGGCGTGAGCCACCATGTCTGGCCAAAGAGGAAATCTTAACAGCAGCAAGAATACAATGACAATATGTATAGAGGAACAAAGATAAGAAGAAAAACAGGCTTAATCTTTGTAATAATGTGAGCCGGAAGACAGCAGAGCAACATCTTTAAAGTGCAGTCACATGTTGCTTAACAATAGGGACAGATTCTGAGAAATGCGTCATTAGGTGATTTTGTTATACAAACATCATAGAATATAGTAATACAAGCCTAGGTGGTATAGCCTGCAACACATCAACGTATAGCCTCTCCTCCTAGGCTGAAAACGTGTATAACATGTTACTGTACTGAACGCTGTAGGCAGTTGTAACAAAATGGTGTTTGTGTATCTAACCATGTCCAAATACAGAAAAAATACAATAAAAATGCCGTATTATAATCTTATGAAACCACCATTGTATATGCAGTCCATCGTTGACCAAAACGTCATTATGTAGCATATGACTGTCCTGAAAGAAAAACATTGTCAACATAGAATTCTATACCCAGCAAAGACGTCTTTCAAAAATGAAGACAATTATAAAGACTTTACAAGAAACCAAAGCTGACAGAATCATCACAAATGTACAAGAACTATATGAAACATTAAAAAAAGTTTCAGACAGAAGGAAAATAATACCAAATAGAGATCAGAAGATAACAAAAGAATGAAAAGCACCAAAAGTGGTATTTATGAAACTAAAATATATTTTCTTTAAAAAAATCTCTTTCAGTAATAATTGACTGTTTAAGAAATATAAATGTATTGCAGGATTTCTGTCATATGTAAAAGCAAAACATATGAAAACTGGTGGCGTTCAGGACACACTACTCCAAAATATAGCACTTTTGCTATAGAAGAAATAGCAGAAACAGGCCATAGAAACTAAAAAGAATTTCTCTCACTTCCTTTCCCCTGTAGTGGGCCATAAACCCAAGTTGACCTTCCCTGAAAATAGGTCATAGAACCCTCATACTAGAGGCATTCTCCCTATACCCGGAGAAAAAGAATGTCCTTATTCTCAAAGATGCAAAGACACCAAAAAGAATCTGAACAAATGGGCTTTGCTAAGTTTCCCCCAGTTTATTACCATTAGATCATATCCTTTTGTCTCCAGTCATACATCTGAATGACTGTCCATAAAAATACAGTTTTCCCTGTTTTGTGAGGTCTTCATTTCTGAATGCTCTTGTGTCAGGTAAAACTTATCTCAAATACATTTGTATGCTTTGCTTTTGTTAATCTGTCCTTTATTATAGGTGCCATAGCCACAAATGTCAAAATGATTATTGACAAGATTAAATGAAATACTGAATCTAGTCTTCAGCATGATTCTTGGCCTGTAGTAAGATTTTAGTAAATGTTACTTCAACAAAACCCCCAAATTCAACAGAGTTGAGGAGGGTAAGTGAGAGAGCATGAGAGGCATGGCAAGGGAGGAGTTGGCAAACCTCTGTCCACTGCCACCTGCTTCTTGGCTGCTGCCCTGGGTCCCAGCACAGCCCCTCACTGTCCTCTCTCTTGATGTGCTTTATAGGAGATGTGTTTGTTATCACTGCTGCCAAGGAGTGCTCAGCATCTCTCCATCCCTGCATTCCTGTCTCCAGGGAAGGTTCCTATAATCCCAAAGAGAAGGCACCAGGAGTACCAGGGGTAGGGGAAGAGGGCAAGTTGCCAGATGTCACTCATTTTCCAAGTAAACGCTAACACTTCCTGTCCTCCTTGGTGGACACTGTTTCTGTTAGTAACATCTCTCCAGTGGCTGCTGGAAAAACTTTCTGGAAAGCTTCCAGGATGTCTTGGATCTGTTCAGAGAAGATCTGAGCCAGGAAAAGGGGAAAATGGAAATAAATTATGGAGAGAGGATGAGGAATACATTCATTCATCAAATGTTTATTGAGCACCTACTATGTGACAGGCACTGTTGTAGGTTCTGGGGGATACAACGTGAAAGGACAAATACCGTCCTTATTCTTATGAAACTTACGTCCTGGTGGGAGGCAACAGAGTACAAACAAATAAGTACCAAATAATAAGTGCCATAAGGGAAATATACAAGGTGCTATGGTTTAAATGTGTCCTTTCCAAAATTTAGGTGTTAGAACTTAATGGCCAATGCGATTTTATTAAGAGGTGGAGTCTTTAAGAGGTGATTAGGTCATGTGGGCTTCTCCCCTCATGAATGGAATTAAGGCTCAGATCAAAGAGGTTTTACAGAGTGTTAGCTCACTTGCCCTTCTGCCTTTCATCATGTGAGGACACAGCATTCCTCCCTTCCAAAGGATGCAGCAACAGGGCACCATCTTGGAAGGAAAGAGTGAACTTCATCAGACCACCAAACCTGCCAGCGCCTTGATCTTGGACTTCCTAGACTCCAGAAACTATGAGAAAATACATTTTTATTCTTTTTTTTTTTTTTTTTTCTGAGGCGGAGTCTCGCTCTGTCGCCCGGACTGGAGTGCAGTGGCCGGATCTCAGCTCACTGCAAGCTCCGCCTCCCGGGTTTACGCCATTCTCCTGCCTCAGCCTCCCGAGTAGCTGGGACTACAGGCACCCGCCACCTCGCCCGGCTAGTTTTTGTATTTTTAGTAGAGACGGGATTTCACCGTGTTAACCAGGATGGTCTCGATCTCCTGACCTCGTGATCCGCCCATCTCGGCCTCCCAAAGTGCTGGGATTACAGGCTTGAGCCACCACGCCCGGCCTACATTTTTATTCTTTATAAATCACCCAGTCTATGGTATTTTGTTATAGCTGCACAAAATGGATGATGGCATAGAAAGTACTTTAGATCATATTAGAAAAGGCCTCTCTGTGGAGGTGATATTTTAGCCAAGGCCTCAATGATGCTCTCAGGTGCAGGACAGCATATCAAGGCCCTGGGGAAGGTGGAAAAAGAGGATGGTGGTTTGCTACTGTGGGCACAGGGAAGAGAGTCAAGACCAGAGGCAGGCAGGACCCACATCACACCTAGCTGTGCAGGCCACGGTGAGGACTTTAGTTTTATTATAAGTGCAGGGAATGTAATAAATCAGCAGTGGAAGATTTTCATTTATTATTAATTATTTGTTTAAAAAATATATTGGGCTGGTCACAGTGGCTCATGCCTGTAATCCTAGCACTTTGGCAGCTGAGGTGGGCGAATCTCTTAAACCCAGGAGTTTGAGACCAGCCTGGGTAACATGGTGAAACCCTGTCTCTACAAAAAGTACAAAAATGGCCAAGTTTGGTGGCTCACGCCTATAATCCCACCACTGTAGGAGGCCAAGGCGGGCAGATCACTTGAGGTCAGGAGTTCGAGACCAGCCTAGCCAATATGCAAAACCCTATCTCTACTGAACAATACAAAAATTAGCTGGGTGTGGTGGTGTGTGCCTGTAATCCCAGCTACTAGGGAGGCTGAGGCACGAGAATCGCCTGAACCCAGGAGGTGGAGGTTGTGGTGACCGAGATAGCGCCACTGCACTCCAGCCTGGGTGACAGAATGAGACTCTGTCTCAAAACAAACAAACAAACAACAACCCCCAAACAAGTAAACAAACAAAAAGTACAAAAATTAGCCGGGCATGGTTACGCATACCTGTAGTCCCAGCAACTCAGGAGGCTGCGGCGGGAGGATGACCTAAGCCCAGAGAAGTCGAGGCTGCGGTGAGCCATGATCATGCCACTGCACTCCAGCCTGGGTAACAGAGTGAGACCCTATTTCAAAATATATATATACATTTTTGTGGGGAGGAAAGAGGAGAGAAGTCTATTATTTCCTTCCAAGTGCAGGTTCTTTTTCAGCTGAGAATTTCCTCATTTCACTACGTTTGATGGTCAAAAAAGGGAAACTTCTGTTGACTACTCCCCTCTTTTCAGTAACTACTAATACTTTTGGAGCAGTTAATTTGTGTTGGGCTGTATACTAAATGCTTTACATTCATTATTTCATTTCGTCTCCATCCAAGAGACAGGTATGTACAAATATTGTCTCCATATTGCAGATGGGGAAGCGAAGGCTCAAAGAGGTGAAGCTGCTAGCTCTGGACACAGTCAGGCAGTTAGGGCTTCATCCTTCACCTCCTTCCCCCTCCTCCACTGCTGCCTGCTCGCAGCCTGCTCGCAGCCTGCTCAAACCTTATTACCATCAGTGACCTCCTCAGTTGCCAAGTGTGGTGGCCTTTCCTTAGAACTGTTCATCCTCAAACTTCCTTTTGTTCTTCATTTTCTTAAAGCTCTCTCTCCTCTGGCTTTTAGACACAGGTCCTCTTCAGATGCTCTCAGTCTCTTTGGAGCTGTCCTCTTCTTCCCCAACAGGCCACTTCTCTCGCCAGCCTCTTTCATTATGTGATTCTGCTCCTGGATTCCACCATCCCATGAAGGTGCAAGTTTCACTACAATTTTCTCATGGGACTGAGACAAACACTTCTAATGTCCCTGACCCAGCATTTAGTAAACAAGTATTCATTTAATTTTTAATCAACAATAACTATGGAGCACCTACCATGTGTAAGGCACTGTGCTAGGCACTGATGAGATACAACGAATAGGACAGGGTCTTCAGGGCAAAGCAAAAAGGGCTTTGGTTTTGTTCACACAATTATATATGTATAAGCACAGGGCAAGGCATACTGCAGATGCTTAGTAAATATTTGTTGAATGAGTGACTTAGTTGGGGAGGCAAACTTGCACATAATTGGCTCTAGTTCAGGTTGAATGAAGACAGTGCAGTCATAAAGGTACTGCCAAGTACTGAGAGTGAGAGCCAAAGGAGTGGGCAAGCAAGGGTAAGTGTCTTTATTGAGGTGACATTGGAATTGAGCATTTAAATCACCCCAGATCCCAAGGGTGTTCAAGAACTAGCAAGTGATATGGTGTGCTCAAGCATGTTGCAGGAGGTAGTGGAAGATGGATGAAGTGACACGATTAAAATTGTGTTTTAGGAAACTCACTGTGGTGCCTGTGTAGAGGATGACATTTTGGGGGGAGAGTCTGCAAGTGGGAAGACTAGTAAGGCAGCAGCTGCTGCATCATCCAGAAGAGTGGCTGCTTGCCCAGATGAGGCCAATGGCAGAGCAAAAACCAATGAGGGAGGACGGATGCAAGACTACTGCAGGAGTGCAATCTACGAGGCTTAGCACTTTACTAGATAAAGGGGTAAAAGAAGAAACAAGAACAAAAAATGGGTTTGAAGCTTCTCACCTGGGTAACTGCATGATGGTGGTGATATTTCCCAAAGAAATATCAGTGGAGAAGGAGCAGGTTTGACAGAAACTATGGAAGAGGCTGGACAAGATGGCTCACACCTGTAATCCCAGCACTCTAGGAGGCTGAGGCAGGAAGATCATTTGATGGTAGGAGTTCAAGACCAGCCTGGGCAACATAGTGGAGATCCTATCTCTCTACCAAACATTTAAAAATTAGCTGGGCATGGTGGTGTGTGCCTGTAGTTCCAGCTACTTAGGGTGCTGAGGTGGGAGGATTACTTGAGCATAGGAGGTAAAGGCTGCAGTGAGGTAATGACCATGTCACGGTGTTCCGTCCATAGGTGTATCATCATTTATTTAACTACTCCCTGTTGTAGAATTTCTGACTTTTTCTAGTTTCCTCAGTCCTCCCTCAGAAATGCTGTAGAGAAGAATTTAACCTGTATTTAACATTTTTGAGACCATTTCCTTTTTTTTTTTTGAGACAGTGTCTCACTTTGTCTTCCATTTCACAGAGACCCTGTCTGGGAAAAAGAAAAAAAAAAAAAAGGAATGGAGAGAGGGAAGAAAGGAAGAAACTATGGAAGAAACTAAGATTTATTTTTATTTTTGACATTTTATTTTATTTATTCATTCATTTATTTTTGACACAGGGTTTCACTCCTGTCACTAGGCTGGAGTGGAACAGTGTGCTCTCAGCTCACTACAACCTCTGCCTCCCGGACTGAAGTGATCCTCCTGCCTCAGTCTTCCCAGTAGCTGGGATTACAGGCACATGCCACTACACCTGCCTAATTTTTTGTATTTTTAGTAAAGACAGAGTTTCACCATGTTGGCCAGGCTAGTCTCAAACTCCTGACCTCAAATGATCCACCCGCCTCAGCCTCCCAAAGTGCTGGGATTACAGGCGTGAGCCACTACACCTGGCCTATTTTGACATTTTAAATTGGAAATGCTGGTGAGGTTAACAAGTGGAGATATCTAGTAGAAAGATGAAAATACAAGTTGAATTTCAAGAAATTTGGGAGCTTTCAGTGCTGATGCAGGCAACCAACACCGTGGGAACACATGTGATTTGTGGGAGAGAATTTTCACTTATGCAGAAAAGAGGCCTGATGGCCGTGGACACCTGTTGAACATTTCCACATTTCTGTCCTGTGGGAGTCACAAATTCAGCATGTCCAAAATGGAATTAATCGTCTTTCCACTAAACCCGTTTATCTTCTTGAATTCTCTAGCTATGCAGGTGGCACTGACCATTGTTTTAGTCGCCCTAGCTCGAAACCTCAACTATCTTCGTCTCCTACATTGACTTTTTTTCACCTATAGAAAATTCTGAAAATCCACCAAAAAACAACAGATAGGAGATATAATCATTAATAATGAAATCATTTCCGATATTGTGTAGTGAATTCTTCTGGTCATATTCTTATGTGAGTACAGATTTAATTTCCTTTGTACGGAATCATACTCTACATTTTTAGAGCAATCTTTTTATTGAAGTGTAACAGTCATGCAGAAATATACACAATCATAAGTCGATGGCTTTTCATGTCATTAAATATTCTTTTGCAACATCAATTTTAAAAAGTGCAAGGTATTCCACCCATTGATGTACCATAATTTAGTTAACTAACCCCTGTTGTGGAACTTCTGGCTTTTTCTAGTTTCCTCATCTCTCCCTCAGAAATGCTACAGAGATGATTTACCTATATTTGACATTTTTGTGTCCATTTCCAATTTTTCCTTAGAATACAGTTCTTTGGGGCAAAATTTCTGGGTCCAAGGTATGTGCATATTTTTAAATAAACTTTTTATTTTAGGATAGTTTTAGGTTTAGAGAAAAATTATAGATACTACAGTTTCTGTATAATCCACAGCATTTCCCCTATTATTCACTTTTTTTTTTTTTGTGATGGAGTCTTGCTCTGTCGCCCAGGCTGGAGTGCAGTGGCTTGATCTCTGCTCACTGCAACCTCTGCCTCCTGGACTCAGGCGATTCTCTTGCCTTAGCCTCCCGAGTAGGGACTGGGACTACAGGCGTGTGCCACCATGCCCGGCTAATTTTTTGTATTTTTAGTAGAGACAGGTTTTCACCATGTTGGCCAGGATGGTCTCGAACTCCTGACCTCAGGTGATGTGCCCACCTCAACCTCCCAAAGTGCTGGGATTACAGGTGTGAGCCACCGCACCCGGCTATTCACTCTTACAGAAGTATAACACACGTCACGATTGCAACCAAAATTGATACATTATTATTATTATTATTTTGAGATGGAGTTTTGCTCTCATGACCCAGGCTGGGGTGCAATAGTGGGATCTGGGCTCACTACAACTTCTGCCTCCAGGGTTCAAGCAATTCTCCTGCCTCAGCCTCCCGAGTAGCTGGGATTACAGGCACACACCACCATGCCCGTGTAATTTTTGCATTTTTAGCAGAGACGGGTTTTCGCCATGTTAGCCAGGATGGTCTCAATCCCCCGACCTCAGGTGATCCGCCCGACTTGGCCTCCCAAAGTGCTGGGATTACAGGCATGAGCCGCCTCGCCCGGCCCGATACGTTATTATTAACTAAAGTTGATACTTTATCCAGATTTCCTTAGTTTTTACCTAATGTTCTTTTTTTAATTGCAGTGTCACACCCAGGATACCGTATTACATTGTCATGCCTCCTCAGGCTCCTCCTGACTCTGAGTTTCTTATACTTCCCTTGCCTTCGCTGATCTTAACAATTTTGAAGAATACTGGTCATGTACTCTGCAGAATGTCCCTCAATTCGGGTTTGTCTGATTTGTTTCTTATAATTAGACTGGGTTATGAGATTTGGAAGGAAAGTAGCATAAAGTGCCATTCTCATCATATATCAGTCCACATACTATCAACATGATTTAGCACATAGTCTTGATCACCTGGCTGAATTACTGTTTGCCAGGTTTCCCCACTGTAAAATCACTCATTTTCTCCTTTACAGATGTTGTACTTTTGGGAAGGAAGTCACTACACACAGCCCACATTTAAGGAGGTGGAAGTTATGCTCCAGGATGGCTGTCTACACAAGTTATTTGAGATTCTTCTGTGGGGGATTTATCTCTTCTTCCTCATTCGTTAATTTATTCAATCACTTATTTATATCGGTATGGGCTCATGAATACTTCTTTTATACTTTGAGTTATAATCCAGTATCACTTGTTTTATTGCTCAAGGCAATTTGTAATGTTCTGAGTAACTCAGTGAAGAACAGCCCCTCCCAAAGGTTGTGCCAGCTCACAGGGCAGACGTCATTAAGATCCTTTCCTTCTCAACTTCTCAGACCCATTAAAAAGGTCAGAAAGCAAGGGGGAAGCTGACACCCCTGCCTAGCGCCCAATTTCTGGACGCCCCTAAGGCAGATGAGGCCAGCATGCAGGGGTCTTTCCCCACATGGGCACCTCAACCCGTGAGACACTCTTTCCCGGCCAGACCTTACTCAGCACCCCTCCTTGTCCCCTGCCCCATCTCCTGGCTTTCTGTGGCTCCGCCCACCGCGGGGCGGAAGTGGGTGTGGCCACGGGCGGAAGCAACGGGTCAGGGGCCCAATCTTGCAACCAGCCCCTCCCACTTGCCGCCGCCCCGCCCCTCCGGCCGAGACCGGAAATGAGGTCAGAGAGGGAAGCCCTGGCGGTGAGAGTCGGCCCAAAAAGCGGCGGCCGTTCGAGGTGGCTACGGCAGCTGGTGAGGGGGAGGAGTGGGTTGAGAGTGTTGGGGTCCTGGGGGCTAGTACCAGAGGGGATGGGAGCGCCACGCCGCGGCTGAGCGGCTAACGGCGTCTTGGGGCTGCGGCAGCTGGCCGGAGGGTGAGGGTGGTGGGGCCTTGCTTTTCAGGGCCCTTGTCCCCATCCCTGGGGATGTGGGTCGGGCCGTCTTCGGGGCCACAGCCCCCTCTTCCTCTTTCTTGTTTCTGCCTCTCTGGGGCTGGCGGCAGCGTGAGGGCTTGGTGTCCCGAGCCATGGGCGCCCCAGCCCTCAGGGACGGGCCGGGGCGAGGTGGAGAGTCCTTCGAAACACAGTTTTTCTCACATATGTGGCCATGTTGCGACCCCTGATCCCGGAGGGAGCTCAGTCGCCACGACTTGCGTTTTTCAGTTTCTGCCCTAGAAGAGCCGACCCCCACCCCTGGTGAGCCCAAATGAGAAGTTGCCTCCTGCCTCTCCCACCTCCTACTCCGCCCCTCACTTCCACCCTGCTCCTGTTTCTCTTCTTACTTGCTGTCCACCAGCTACCCTACCCGTTCCTTCCTGTGCGTGACTCAGCCTCATCTCTACCCGGGTGCGTGCCTGGACGCCGGGTCCTCTCGAGAGTGTGCACCCGCGACTGGAGATGGGGAGCCCTAGGGTTCTTCTGTCACCTACTGTTCGAATTACAGGCTTTGAGGCAGGAAAGGATTCTGCACAAGCATTCGACTACCAGTTGTTTGGTGACTTCGTTCCGTGTTCAAGTTTGTGCTATTGTGCCTGAGGTTTTTATTTGTTATTTTGTTTTTGTTTTTTTGTATTTTAGTTGCCTGAGTTTTTAAAGCAGTAATTCTTTATTAAGGAAGTAGATTTAGGCATGCTGTTCCCACTTGTTTCTTTATTTTGGTCTTAGGGACAGTTGTCTCCCAAACCTCAATCGTGGCATTTTAATCCACTTTTTTTTTTTTTCCATTTTTTCCCCTTCTTTTCACAGGTGTTAATAAATCACTTCTTAATGTTTAGAATAACTTGGTCTTGTTTAAACGTATGTGCCTTTGGACACTTTGAGAAGCTTCATTTGTGTGGTAGTTTTGGAAGTAGGTGGCACCATTGCCCCTACAGGTGTGGCAGATAAGCCGGAGGACTGTTTTCCTGTCTTTAAATTCATTGGCATAAGCACAGCATGAAAACAGGTTTTAGAAAGCCCTTTGCAAAGTGAAAACTGAACGAATGGGAATATGGTGAGAGAGTGGTACCACATAGAATTTTAAGCTGATCTTGAAATACTTTGGGCATAGAGGCAAGGGAAAAGTGCTAAAAGTTTAATGTGTATTTAATTAGCTGCTATACAAATTAAACATTTCCCCTTAAGAGGGAATTTTGAAGATTGCTCCTACTACTCTCATTTCTTGAAATGTTTGCCTCTGAAGTGACTCCTGACGTGTGATGTTTGGTTTGAGGATAAACAGAAAAATAAGAAATTTTGGAAAGCAGTTCAGCCAGAAATCTTAGAAACTTCACCCTATCGTCATTTCAGCTGCTATTGTATCCTATTTTTGTGTGATTGTGTGGCACTGAAGCACATAACTAGGACGCACATTTATTTTCTGAAGAGTAGGAGAGGGGCTTAAAAATTGTTAATTATTCAAAAATATATGACCTACTGTATAAGGTTCTGTACCTGGTAGCTTTCAGGTGATAGTTGGTACCAGAATGGGTGCAAACTTAGTCTCTTCTCCATTCTAACTTCAAACCTGGGTCACTACAATTTCTTGAATCATGAAAACTGCATTCTTCCTTAAAGGATATCACTAAGTTGTCTTTGTTTCTTTCTGCCATGGTCATTGTCAGCAGTGACCTCAGGCCAAAGAACAGTTTTTCATTCATTCTCAATACCTCAATGAGACCGTGTCCAGCTCTGTGTTTCTGCAACTCTAGTGTCATTTTGAAGTTGTATGTTTTTCTACTCCTGTCTAGTGAGACAGTCTCTAATCTTTCTGGATCTCATCATTAGGTAATTCAGTGACAAGTTTAATTGGGGAAAAGTGAGAAGGATCTAGTCCCCCGAATTTGTTTTGGGTCCTGTCCCAGTTGTCATCTGGTGAGTAGGTTTTTGTGCTTAAGAATATGTTGACTTCAGGCGTTTAACAAAGGACAAAACATCTATTTTTAGTGGCTTTAGGAAGTGGTAGGAACAGAATCTAAGTGTAGCCAGATGAAAGGTGACTTATTTCATTTAGACAGGCAGAACTATGGACTACCATGATCTGTTTCATCAAATTATTCCAAAACAACAGATCCTTTTCAGGCTTTCTTTTTCTTTTTCTTTTCTTTCTCCTCCCCGCCCCCACCACCAAACTTCCTTTTGGCAGATGTGGCCTCATGGATGAGCTGGTACATGACTTAGCCTCAGCCTTGGAGCAGACGTCTGAGCAGAATAAGCTTGGTGAGCTGTGGGAGGAGATGGCCCTGAGCCCCCGGCAGCAGAGGAGGCAGCTTCGGAAACGCCGAGGTCGGAAGCGTCGTTCTGACTTCACTCACCTGGCAGAGCATACCTGCTGCTACAGCGAGGCTTCTGAGTCAAGTCTGGATGAGGCCACTAAGGACTGTCGAGAAGTGGCTCCCGTGACCAATTTTAGTGACTCTGATGACACAATGGTGGCCAAACGACACCCAGCTCTCAATGCCATTGTTAAGAGTAAGCAGCATTCTTGGCATGAATCTGACTCCTTTACTGAAAATGCACCTTGTCGACCACTCAGGCGCAGGCGGAAGGTGAAGCGAGTGACATCAGAGGTGGCTGCTAGCCTTCAGCAGAAGCTGAAGGTGTCAGATTGGAGCTATGAGAGAGGCTGCAGGTTCAAATCTGCTAAGAAGCAGCGTCTGTCCCGCTGGAAGGAGAATACTCCCTGGACCTCATCAGGCCACGGATTGTGTGAATCAGCAGAAAACAGGACTTTCCTAAGCAAAGCAGGAAGGAAAGAAAGGATGGAGTGTGAAACAGATGAACAAAAACAGGGCTCTGATGAGAACATGTCAGAATGGTGAGATCTCCCTTACTAAGTCAAAGATTTTCCTGGTTAATGTTTCCCAAAGTACACATCCACAGTCTTGGTGGGTTCTGCCTTCTTTCAAACTAGCCACTCTGGTATTGACTTTGAAGACTTCCTTGAATCAATCAGTAGTTTAGCTTTTTAAGGTACCATTCAAGTGTCTATTTCCCTCTGTTAGGAAGGCTATAGAAACACAGTTGTTTCTAAAAACTGTTTAAAACGTGTACCTCAAATGCACAAGTAATAATTTTAAAAAACAATTTGTTGCTTATTATGCCATGTAGTTTGTACATAAATATTGTTGTTTAGAACTCAGGTCTCAGCAGAGGCTGGTGTGTGTGTGTGTATGCGCGCATGTGTGTGTGAGAAAGAGAAAATGTTAGCACCAGGCATATGGAGTTTATAAATGTTCCATTAAGTTGCCTGTCCTCATTAAGAATCATGGCTTTAGATACTTTTTGGCTATAATTCTGTTTTCTGCTACTCGTGGTTTGACTATATTGAATTTATTTTTTTATGGCTGACATTCAAATTGTCTGAACACATGGTGGGCTTTGAAAATAACAGTACCGAGTCCCATTAGTCTTACATTAGATGTGATCAAGCTAGAAAAATTTGTCTCTAATGGGTACGTGTTTAAAAATGTAAGTGTAGTTTTGGTGAGTTTTTTTTAGCTTTTACATCTCAGATAATCCTAGGAACATTGATACCCCCCAGCTTGATACTTTAATGTTATTAATATTAATCTGTGATTATCTTTTACTTAATAGTGAGGATGCCATTGGTGTTTTGGATGGGACCATTCTTTATGGTGCATTGCAGAATATTTAGCATCTCTACATTGTTCACACCCCCCTTTTTTTTTTTTTATTATACTTTAAGTTCTAGGGTACATGTGCATAACGTGCAGGTTTGTTACATATGTAGACTTGTGCCATGTTGGTGTGCTGCACCCATCAACTCGTCAGCACCCATCAATTCATCATTTACATCAGGTATAACTCCCAATGCAATCCCTCCCCCCTCCCCCCTTCCCATGATAGGCCCCGGTGTGTGATGTTCCCCTTCCCGAGTCCAAGTGATCCCATTGTTCAGTTCCCACCTATGAGTGAGAACATGCGCACACCCCCTTTTCATTGTATCAACCCAAAAGCCTCCAGGGGTGATCCCTAGGTGGATTGAGTACTCCCTGTTGAGAACCAGCGTATTCTATTATTGTTAATATTAGTTGACATTTATTAAGCACTTAACTATGGGCCAGGCACTGTACTATGGACTTAACATATACTCTTATTTAATGTTCACAATTCCACTATATGGTCGATACCACTATTTGTATTTATAGAAGGGAAGCTGAGGTTATAAGAGCTTAGATAATTTGCCTAAGGTCACCCAGTGCCAAAACGGGGAATCAAGCCTGATTCCAAAGCTCGTTCGTAACCACCACGTTCTGCTGCCCTTTGAGTTGTTCTGTCTCAATTTAACTTTCCCAGCTGCAGAACAGATGACCTTTCTGAAGTTTATCTTAAAAACAAAGACATCAATCTTAGGAACTCTGAGGTGAGGCTGTGTCAGTAACAGGAAAAGCTGCTTAGGTCTGTGTACCTGTACCTTTCATGGATGGTTTTTATCCAGCTTTTAAACTTTTTCTTACTAAGTTTATATTTGCCAGTCTGCAGACTATATTGTGATAGGCTCATATTTTGACTTTCCTAATTTTCCTCTAATGCCTCATTCCTTCTAAGGTCTATTTACAGAATTTATATGTGTATATTTGGATTATAAAGGTATTTTTTCCTCATCAGACTATTTTTAATCAAACAAGAAATGCTTAGTCAACTTGTAGCCTTTCACACTATTGAAACCCTCTACTGAGACATTCAAGTTTGTTTTAATATTGAGCATATATACCAAATAGAATTCTTCTTAGTATTGAGAATGGTGATTTTAAAAATAGCCTTTTGGGATAATAGCTTTGTGTATGTTTCTTCCCCATAATTTCTTGTTAAACTACGACATAACTGTATGTGAAAGAGAGACTGTTAACTCTGTCTGCTCTGAGATAACAGCTCAAGTGTGGCTCCAGATGCAGAGCCTATAATCTAGCATGAGATGCTTCACTCTTTTCTGTTCCCTCTTACTCCAGACACATCTATTGCACATTCTAGTCAGGATGTAATAATATAAATTCTCGTTACCTGAGAGTCTGGATAAACTTAAATGGATGGGAATTCTTGTGAAATTCTTCCTCTTTTCAAATTGAGGAGACCTCATTCACCCATTTGGGCTATTACCCTGGCCTCTCACTTCAGAGTTCTTTCAATATGTAGATGCTAAAGGGCTTGTAGCTGTGAAGGAATAATGGGCGGAGTGGTGGCGCACATGGCATGAGGAAAGTTCTTTAAAATCTTCTAGTTATTTAGGAGTTCTAAATTCCCCTTGACTTGTCTCAATTCATCTGTAGTTACAAACAGAAGTGCTTTGTATTTTTTTCCTCTAAATCCATTCTGTGGGAGAGGGGGTAATTCTTACTCTTTGACTGCATGTTGTGTTCAGCCTCTCTTCAAGAGGAGAGTGGAACTAAAGTCTCCCTTAATTGTTAGGCACACCTTTAAAAAGGGCTAGCATTAGAGTGTAAGTAGATCATAGTTTATGATTTGGATGTTATACTGTCTTGGTCAGTTGATTCTGTCAATAATTTTCTACTTTTTTGTTTCCCCTGCATTTTTAAAAGAAATACTTTCAAGAATCTTCTTGGTTACCCTTTCATAAATCTACTTGGATGTGCCACTGTTCGCATACAGATCAAAATGTAGACTTTTACTTTTTAGCAGTGATATTGAGAGTTGTCAGAGTAATGATCCACGTTGTAAGATTATTAAGATGAAGTTGATTGTTAAGCTTAGCTTAGCCTAGTCAATGGTAGAGTTTTTTTGTTTTTTTTTTTAAGCATGTATTAGGTGTTTTGGATTTGAAAATGTATGTCACAATCAGCCTATTTCTAATTTCCTTAAACTCACTCTTTGTGAACTAAACATGGAGTAGTTATAGACTTCATCAATATTTGTTTGCTTTTCTGTTTCTGGTCTTCGTTTAATATTACACCAGCCAATCCCTCACAAGTTTTGAGGAACTAAAAATGGTTATAGTATAATAGTTTTTTCCTGCTTGCATAGAGATCAAACTTATTTTAATATTTTTCTGTGTATGTGTGTTTGTGAGTATTCTAAAGTAGAACAATTACTGTAAAATTATTTTCTACTGATCTTTATTTAAATTGTCTATATAGCAGCTATTAATAGCTATTAGCTATTAGGTGACTGTAGCCTAACTTTGCTCTATTCTTTACTAACACATCATTTGTTTGTTCCCCTTGAATATAGTTTAGCTTCTTTTTTTTTCGTAAGTGAATTGGTTGGGTGATGGCCAGAAGTCACATTCAGGAGCCTTCCTAAGGTGATGTATTAGAGGCTGATCTCACAGGAAAGAAAATATTCTCCTCTCTTGGAAGGCAAGTGACAGAGATAGAGTGCTAAACCTACCCCCTCCTTCTCCAGCCCAGGCTGACCTTCTGCGGCCCCTTGGTGCCTCTTGTTTTCTTATTTTTATAGAAAATCAATATCCCTTCTGACACAAACAATAGCTCAGAAGCAAGAATAAATGGGAGAAAGCAGAGATCTCTGTCCATCACCTCTCACTTTAACTCCCCCAAACTCTTTAATTATGAGTGTGCTTTGCTCCAGGTGTTTGTGACAGTGAAATTGCTAAATGAGGACCGTTTTAACCAAAGATTGGGTGATCAATAACACTCTATAGCAGTAGCTTGTTGGATCAATAGCATTCATTATTTCATGGTTAAGGTAAGTAGCCTCCTTTGCAAGTGGAGGTCATTAATCAGGGGTTCCTGGAGCTGTGTAAAAGAATATGTATGGTAGGTGGGGGTGTTCTGATTTCTATTCTGTAAGTAGGGATGCTGACCAAGAGTGTATTTACTATTGTAAATAGTGGTAGTATTGCATGTGAGATTCTCGAATCTAGCGTAGTGTGCTTATATGGATATATTCACAGTTCTGCTAGTATCCTTAGGGACAACTAAAAAACACACCTTGGGAGGTAGATATGATACTATTGTACTTGAAGGTCTATATCTTGAAAGAAACATCCATCTCTTGAAAGAGTCTACCTCTTAAAAGAAATATTGGGATTATTCCATGTGGCTCCACAGGACAGAACTCAGGAATAAAAAGTACAGAGTGTTACATGTTGCTGCGGATAAAAAATAGCATTCTAAAAATTAGGATTCTGTAAAAATGAAGTGAATTGTTTCACCATGTAATGCGTAATGACTTCTAGATAAGTCGGGGGGATTCAAACGTGGGCGTGATGACTGCTTACCTAGTTGCTATGGAGTTGAGAGAGTTGAACGGAAGACTTCTGAAATCCCTTGTAACACTGAGATGCCATGATTCTTTTCAGTCATAGTCTACCTCCCACGATTGTAACATCTTAACTGGTAAGTAGCCTCAACTGCCCACTTGAATTCTTGTAGTTTCCACTGGCAGTCATCTTCAAAGATTCGTTCTTTCTCTGAACTTTTAGAATGATATTCCCTTTTCTCTTATTTTGCAGAATTTGTTCAAAGGCCTCTTGGTATTTGCCAGCAAGGGTGCATAGATTACCATTGGTCCCCTTTTCTACTCTCATGGACGTAGGTAACATGCCATTCTCAGATCTACAGCTGGCCAAGAGAATATGCAGAGCCCCTAGCCCAGTGCTCCCGGTGCTACTGGGAAGCTTTTATCTCATACAACTATGCTGGGCTGAGATAGGATCATCCAACCCTCACTGCCTGATTCTGACCCCATTCTAGGAGTGTGCCATAAATGAAGGTGTAGAAAACACAACAGTCCCCAGAATGTACTATCTCCAGAATGCACTTCTCTACCCATTTCAACTGGAATCTTTGTTCTTGAAGACTGTGCTTTCTAGGACTCAATACCCTAAAACTGCTCCTTACCCTCAAACACAGATACACACAGAAAACACTAGGCTTCCCTATCTAAGTGTATTCTGGGAGTTAGAGTGACCAAATAGAAACTGAAAGATACTCAGGCCAGATGTGATGGCTCACGCCTGTAATCCCAGCAGTTTGGGAAGCCAAGGCGGGTGGATCACAAGGTCAGAAGATCAAGACCATCCTGGCTAACATGGTGAAACCCCGACTCTACTAAAAATACAGAAAAATTAGCCGGGTGCGGTGGTGGGCGCCTGTAGTCCCAGCTGCTCGGGAGGCTCAGGCAGGAGAATGGTGTGAACCTGGGAGGTGGAGCTTGCAATGAGCTGAGATCACGCCACTGCCCTGGAGCCTGGGTGACAGAGTGAGACTCTGTCTCAAAAAAAACAAATAAACCAGAAACTGAAAGATACTCATTGAGAATAGAAGGATGGAACCACAGCCTGCCTCAAACTGTAGCTGCCTGATTTTCTGACTGAAACTGGCCTTGCATTTCTGAACCTCAAGGTGACTGTAGAGAAAGGATGCAGAGGCTTACTGTCTACCTTCAGGGCAGGCCCAGCACTTCTCATGTGGGCCTCCATTTCATTGTTGAGTGCAGTTCTATCAGCCTTGTAGTTTGAGGAAACCTTGGCAATAGGCCATCTGTATTCTCTATTGCTACAGAAAAAACATCACCCTAACACTTAGTAGCTCTAAAGAGGCCAAGTCTGTGAGTGTGTAAATATTCCCAAGGAAGAAACTTGCTGGAGAAGAAGAAGATACAACTGAAGAGAAAAAAGTGTTCTTGAGTTGAAAAATTAAGTCTAAAGATTAAAAGAGAAGATTAATGAAAAGAGACTTCTACTGAGATGGATCTTTTTAAAAAGTATTTTATTTTAGTTTTTCTTTTTTTCACATATGCTCAGGACTAAGGAAAGAAAAATCTTTAAAGGGATTGAAGGCTGGGTGCAGTGACTCAGACCCGTATTCCTAACACTTTGGGACGCTGAGGCGGGAGGATCCCTTGAGCCCAGGAGTTCAGGACTGCACTGAGCTGTGATTACAACACTGCACTCCAGAGCTTGGGTGGCAGAGTGGGATACTGTCTCTTAAAAAAACAGTTGGGGGTGGGACATGAAAATAAAACTGACATTCATCCCTACAATAGTAAGTGTTAAGGGCTACATTTGCCCATAGAGTTTTGAGAGGGAAAAAGTGACTCACTTCACCTTGCATTTTATATACGGTAAAGGTATATTTTATATGGAAAGGCAGCAGAAAGACATTCTTAGATATGCAGGCCCCAGAATCCATGCTCTTTAAAAATGTACTCTGAGAAGATGTTTCATCTACCTGAAGGTAAATAACTTAGCTCTAAGAAAAGGGGTGTCTTGAGGCACAGCCCCCAGCTCAATAGCAGAGTCCTGAGGAAAATTGTATCTGGAAAGTGTACCTGATTGTACAGGTCATAGTATCGAACCTGTCAACCTGGGGAGGTTGCTGCCTTTCGTGTCACCGTCTGAATGAAACTGAAAAACAAATGCTTCTATTATATATTCTCATTACTTATAGGAATAATTTCGGAACTGATGTGAGATATTTCTCTGAATAACCTCTCCCTAAGTCTTGTTTACTACTAGATTCAGAAGTCTGATTACAAAGGGTTACAATGTGCCACCTCTACCCTGGAAAATAATAGAGCAAAAATACCTTTGGGCAGTAGATCTAAGAGTGACTTTTTCCCACGTTTTTCTAAATTCCGAAACAACTTTTATTTTTGTTAAGCGCATTATTATTTACTAAGAAAAGTTTTTTAGAAACGATGTAAGCCATAAACTTTATTTTAAGATATCTATTAATTAGATGCAAAAAACACCTCTTATTAAGCGACTTGGTTAATAAGCCCTTAAATGGGGAGAAACACACCCAGATGGTAACTTATTAACACCAACTTTTGATTATAGGTGATAAACTAATTCTGTAGCTCCTTATTATAATTGGAACAGGTATAAGTTACTTTTTCAGTTCTCACTTTATAGTCTTCTGTGGTTAGTAGTATGAAAGAATTAGCAAGCTCTCAGATCAGAGGGTGTGCCTTGCTTTTTTCTGCCCCCTGCTCCCCCCGGCAATAGTGGGAATTCAGAGGTGGGGTTTGTTTTGTTGAAACTAGAAGCTACTGTTTAGGAAGAAGGGAATTAGTTTCAACAAAGAGTTTATAAAGATTCTGTATTATCTGTTGCTGCAGAAAAATTTGCCCTAAAACTTATTAGCTCTAGGCTGGGCACAGTGGCTCATGCTTGTAATCCCAGCACTTTGGGAGGCTTAGGCGGGTGCATCACCTAAGATCAGGAGTTTGAGACCAGCCTGACCAATATGGTGAAACCTTGTTTCTACTAAAAATATGAAAATTAGCCAGGCGTGGTAGCATAGTCCTGTAATCTTAGCTACTCGGGAGACTGATACAGGAGAATTGCCTGAACCTGGGAAGTGGAGGTTGTAGTAAGCCAAGATCGCGCGACTGCACTCCACCCTGGGCGACAGAGGGAGACTCCATCTCAAAAAAAATAAACAAACAAAAAAAATTACTAGCGCTAAACAATGAACATTTTATCACTTGGTATCTGAAAGTGACTTAGCTGGATGGTTCTGGTTGAGTCTTCTCAAGAGATTATAGTCTAACTGTTGGCAGGGACCTCAGTTCTATCAAGGCTCTACTAGGGCTGAAGGATTTGTTTCCAAGCTCACTCACATGACTGTTGGCAGAGCTCATTTCCTCATAAAGCTGTTGGACTTAGAGTCTCAGTCCGTTTTCACATGGGCCCCTCCGCATGCCCATCAGCATCCTCAGGACATGATAGTTGGCTTCCCCTTGAGTAAGTGATCTGAGAGGGATGGGGAGAGTCAGAAAGAGAGCCCACGATGAAAGCCACAGTCTTGTATAACCTAATCTCAGAAGTGGCAACCTATTGCTTCTGCTGTGTGTGATCAGTTATACAGACCAGACCCTGTGCAGTGTGAGAAGTACTACACCGGGGTGTGCATTAATAGGAGGTTGGGTAATTGGGAGTCATCTTGGGAGTCTGGTTACCGCAGATGACTACTGGCCTGAAACATTGTTTTCCTAGCCTTGTGTGATGCTAAAGTCAGGAATAGCATTCTCAGACTCTGCTATTTCCCCTGAACTCATTAAGAGAATGTTTTTACTTTGATTTCAAAGGAAGAGCATTCAGGAACCATAAAGGCAAGTGAGGTATGGGTCCCTGAGAATATATTTTGGTGTATTTTGTCAGCATACCGAAAATGAGTGTTAATTGAATTCAAGATACAGCATTAAGAAGGAGAGCTTCTTTCCAAAGTGAGTTTATAATTAGTTTTCTTAGGGTTCAGCATATATGATGTATTATTTGCTGATAAGGGATAGTAGTCAAGGCACAGCTGCAGTTTTCAGCTGTGCCTGAAAGTTTTAAGTAGCTAAAAGCAAACAAATACTTCTTCCTTAGCTCAGTTAATCTGTTTGTATCTTCAGGAGAATGAAAAGTCCTGAAATTCAGAGGTATCTTCTGAAT
Organism: Trachypithecus francoisi; assembly: GCF_009764315.1. Classification (NCBI taxonomy): domain Eukaryota; kingdom Metazoa; phylum Chordata; class Mammalia; order Primates; family Cercopithecidae; genus Trachypithecus; species Trachypithecus francoisi. Next base: position 31,037,512 of record NW_022681468.1, on the reverse strand, counting down.
AGAGAAACATTTAATTGACTTTAGTAAATGAGATGAGTATCTGTGCTTTCTGTGTTGTAGTGGCCATTCAGTGAATACATGGGCTTTAGACATACACTGCCCTGGCTCTGATGCTTACTTGCTGTGCGATCTTGGATAACTTGCATGCTTTCTCTAAGCCCCTTTCCATTTGTAACATGAGGTTGATGTATTTACCTTGTAGAGTTTGGGGGTAGAGGAAGCATAATAATTAATAAAAAGTGCTTAGTATATTACCTGGCCTGCAGTCGAACTCAGTGAATGATATTTTTGGTATCATTAATAGTAGCCTTCTATATTAATAATTTTCTGAATAAACTCAGTTCAAGTACCAAACCCCTTCCTGAGGCACTTGTAGATCTTGGCTGAGAGTAGTGCCTCCTCTCTTTTGGATGAAACCCAGTGCAAGAAAAATAATAGATTTCATTGGCCATATTTTGTTTTTCCATTTAAAATGAAAATAGGTTTGCATCTTATAAAATGTAGAGTGCTGTTCTAATGAGAAGATTGTCAGTGAGGAAATTACTACTATTAACCTCTAAAATAATACTTAGACACAGACTTGGTGCCCTAGAAGTAGCTTTCTAATCTTTCATCGTTTGCATTTGTGTATTGCTTTAGAGTTCACAAAGCAGGGCCACATACCTCATACTGTCACATCCTTAATAATCCATCCACATTTTACATGTAGGGAAATAGGACTAAGAATTGAAGTGACATGCCACAAGGCTGTATAAGGGCAGGCAACAGAGGTGTCTAGAACAAGTTCATTCCATTTACATAACATTTACTGAATGTCTGATATGTGCCAGGCACTGTGCTAGACATTGGGGACACTGAGATGAGCAAGATATTTTTTTTCCCTGGATCCATGGATCATTCTCTTCTATGGTTACAGGATCTTCTTTCTGCCCCAGTTAGGCAAGGAAGGGTGAACTGTACGACTTGTGAGTAATTTCAGTTCTATCAGTTTGTCTGAAGGTCTGGCTGCCTTCTGATTGTTTCTGGATCTGGAGGCTTCAGATCATTTGAGGCCCGGGCCCAGCCGTGGCAAGGAAGTGGTATTGTTGCTTCTATGGGATGTTGACTACTGCATCCAGCTAACGTGCACAGGCTCCTCTCTTCTCAAGTAGTTTCCCTAAACGGGGCAGCCTACGTCTTCCAGCCCTCTGCTTTGTTCATCACCGTGGATCAGGGTTTGCAACTTAGGCACTACTGGCATTTTGGGCCAGATAATTCTCTGTTGTGGGGCTGTGCTGTGCATTGAAGGATGTTGAGCAGCATCCCTGGCCTCCACCCACTAAATGTCGGTAGTTCACCAACTCCTCCTTCTCTGCTTCAAGCCATGTGTATCAAAAATGTTTTTGGATATTGCCAAATTGGGAGAGGGGCTGCAAAATTGTCTCTAGTTGAGAACCATAGTTCTTGATGTTTCTGGTACTGAGATTGGGTTTTTACTTTATTGACTCTGCTTTTACCAATAAGTATGAATTTCAAATTGTAGAACATAATACAACCAAAACATTGATCTATAGATAAAATGTAAAAATATAAAAAATATAGAATAAAAAACTATTGATCTACAGTTTTAAAACTAAGAATTTTTGCTAGTTTGAAAACCATACCCTTTAATTGCACCTTGAAAGGCAAACAGTTCGTCTTCAGAACTTGAAAAGAAAAGCAGTTGAGATGAAAGCATTTTCAAGTCAGTACCAAGTTTACAGTGTTTAGTTAACAGTGGACAAGAGGGCTCCATAGTGTTTTATTAGGCTAAATTCCTATGATAATATACTTGTCAGAAAGTAGATGCCATGCCCAATCATCTGGCTTACCTAGGGTGCCTCTGTTTTCAAAGACTCTCTGGTGGGAAGATTAGATAGAGAGATGTGTGAAAAAACAAGGAAAGCAAAATGTTACTTGCAGAATCTAAGTGATGAAAAATTTCCTAGTAAAACGTTGAGAGCAGAAACATTTGGAGCTGCACGTTAAGATGACTTTCTTCACACTAACTCTGTTGTTTCACTTGGATGTGGTTCAGTTGCTTTTCTAGCAATGTTATAATAATTAGGTAATACAGTTGGAGGCCCAGCTTATACTAAGTACATAAGAAAATGAAATGAAAGAATCTATAAAGAAATAGGGTTTGGGCCGGGAGCGGTAGCTCAGCACTTCGGGAGGCCGTGGCGGGCGGATCACGAGGTCAGGAGTTCAAGACCAGCCTGACCAACATGGTGAAACCCTGTTTCTACTAAAAACACAAAAATTAGCTGGGTGTGGTTGTGTGCTCCTGTAATCCCAGCTACTCGGGAGGCTGAGGCAGGAGAATTGCTTGAACCTGCGTGGTGGAGGTTGCAGTGAGTCGAGATCACACCACTGCACTCCAGCCTGGGCAACAAGAGCGAAACTTCATCTCCAAAAAAAAAAAAAAGAAGAAATAGGGTTTGTTCCACCATGGCACATGTATACCTATGTGACAAACCTGCACATTCTGCACATGTATCCCAGAACTTTAAAAAAAAAAAAAAAGAAAAGAAATAGGGTTTGTTTGTTGACTATTTCTGTGACAGATCTTTTGCATCTGATATTCAGGGACAAGCTTGAGTAAGGAAAGCATTGCTCCTTAATTTAATTGGCATTTTTAAGATTTAGTGTTGGAAGGATGTTTGGAAATGTTGTAAAATACAAAATATTTTCAGATTTTTGATCCAGGAATATAGATTGGGATTTTGCCAAGCCTGTGTTTTCTATAGCATGGTGAAAATGCTTCTTCCTTGCTTTGGTTTCTTGCATCTTCTAGAGTAGGTGAAAAAAAAATTTTGACTATCTTGGAAGGAAATACTCCCAATCAAAGAAATAGCTAATACTGTAGAGGATTGAGAAGTTGTTCTTGAACCAGAGAAATCAAATTTAGAAGCGCACCATCAGAAGAAACAGAATCAACTGTGAGCAATAGCTCAGAAAATGAAACAGATTGGGCAGAATTTCATGGGACAAAAGCTATATTTCAGTGAGTGCAAATGAAGTTTGTTTTTATATTTTTGTTTTTAACTTTAGTTCCTTTTTTCAGAATGAGTTTTGTGTATCTGCTCAATATGAAGGAGGACAGTAAATTCAGAAAAGAAGTTTTGCCATATTTTTTTTCTTGTTCATGGAGTTTTGTTTACTTCTTTGTAAATGGGGGAAAACTTTAAAGATGCTAGACGTCTTAAAATTACATAGCTTCATTGGAAACTGATAGTTGGCAATATTTAAGAATAAAATTGTTTGGTAAATTTGTAAATTTGTGTTGTTGAATATATCAAACTAGGTTGAGATTATGTCTTTGAGCTTTAATAGCTTTCTAGTCCTTAACTAACAAAGTGACTTTAGATTTTTTTTAGTACTTTAAAATATAAGTGAAAATTTTAGAATTCTCCTCTTATATTTCTTTTGTTTGGGGAGGAAAATAAAATTTTGTACCTTCCCAATGAAATTTACGTATCTGATTGGCTAATAGGTTGGAGTGAAATTAGGGAAGCTTGAAAACCATAATAAACATACGGTGCTTATTGACTGACTGGAGCTGATGAGTTCTCTTGTGTTTTACTCTTTTTACAGTGAAACCAGCAGTGTGTGTAGCAGCAGTGACACTGGGCTCTTTACCAATGATGAAGGGCGACAAGGTAATGTTGATCCCAGCTTTGGGATATTGGTTCCATGTTTATGGAAATGTTTGAGTAATCATAGGAGTGACTCGTGGAGAACATGGTGACTGTCTATGGCAGTGGTTCTCAAACTTTAAGGCATATGAGAGCCACCTAGGGAACTGTTAAAACCGCATAGTCCTGAGCTCCTAGAAATAAATAGGTCTAGAGTTGGCCCCTGGAATCTGCATTTTTCACAAGCACCTGAACTGATTCTTATGCCGGTAGATCAGACATTGGGAATCGTTGGTCTAGGTGGTTAGAGTGTCGAGCCTGGGACATTGGGAAGTTTCTTTTTATTAGAATCAAGAAATAGCTTCATGTGTTACTGTCTTTTTTTAGGTGTTAAGACATTGTTTTCATATAGAGAAAATCTTGTCATTTTTATAGCCTTATTTATAATGATTATAGTGTTCTAGGTGAATATATTATGTAAAACATCTTCCTCAAAGTAAAACTCCTGGAGTATAGAGTCCTGTGAATAAGGCTGGTATATGTTAATTACCAGTTCTTTATTTTTACTACCTAAACACTAATTTAAAACTTTGCCTGTATATCAGGGTATTTTAGAAAATGTTTGTCCTCTAAACTTGTGTGGGGCCACATGCCAATAAAAATTTTATGTAGCCTTTTTGGACTGTGGTTTTCTTAATCTAAGTAGGGGACTTAGGGATTTCTAAAGTCCCTTCTAGCTCCAAAGTCCAATAATTTTTCTCCATGGGTTAAGCAATTAAAGGACTGCCATACTGGCTACATGTCTCGGTTGATCCAAGTAGCTTTCCCAGTAACTGAAGGGATACTGGGGCTGTGAGACTTAACATCCAAGTCCTGATTTTTGGAGAAGGACTGTGGGGACAGCATCTTGTTCATGCCTTAAAGTTGTAGGCATAGAGGCAGTTTATCCTCCTGGAGTTGTTGAGCTTCCTACTGTAATGGAGGTTGTTGTGAGTACATTTCTATCTTTTAGATTCTGAGGGAATTAGGTGTCATTAGAGATTATGTGTGTGTGTGTACAGGTAGGCTCTAACTAGAGTTTTGATTTTATTATCTCATATCAGGAAAGTCTGATGTCTTTCCATGAATGAGTTATATATACTATTCAGAGTTACCAGTATTTGCTCTTTTTCTTTGCTTTTCTACAGTTCTAGGAATATCAAAATGCATCTCTTAAAGGTTATGATGCATAATTATAGAGATGGAAGAAAGTGTGGACCTGTTACAGCAGTTAAGTTTTTGGGCCTTTGGAAAGCCTTTTCACTGATAAGGATCCCTTAGTTTATCATGAGAGATTATAGAATATTCTGTAGACTCAACTTTCCTCTCTTTTCTCTGCTTCAACTTCACACATTCTGGTGACATTGATGCTTAGCGTTCTCAGTGTAAAGCTATGGAATTTCTTGCCTCTGTGCCTTTGTTTATGCTGATCTTTCTGCCTGAAATCTCATCCTCATCTTCCTTGAATGACTGGTCGTTTACCAAGAACAGTTTTCCTTTTGCCCCTGCAAGGGCATATTTATGAACTATATCAGTGGGTCTTCTTGGTTTCAATTTCTTGTTGGAGTTGGCCTATAGGAGACATCAACAGAAGACCGAAGGGAGGGAGGTGAATAATATTGGATATATTGGTCAAGTATTTATTGTGGTAATGCTGCTTAAGAGCCCCCAAATTTTAGTGGCTTATCACAGTTTACCACACTCATTTTTTGCTATGGGGTTGTGGGTTGCCTATGGTTCCACTGATCTCATCAGGGCTCCACTGGTCTCCAGGCTTCAAGTTAGGTTTACGTCTGCTCAGTGTGTTATATTTTGGGACCTAGGGTGGAGGAGCAATGGTGATAGGCAGCATGGACTTCCTGTGGCAGAGGATGTAAATGCCAGGTGACCAGGCTAGACCACATGTACATATTTAAAACCTTTGCTTGAATCATGTCTGTTAATTTTCTACTATGTAAAGCAAGTCATATGACCAAGCCCAGTGTCAGTAGAATGAGGAAGTGTGCTCTTCCTAAAAGGGAAGGTACTGTGGAATCCAATGGCAAAGAGCAAAAGGCATGGATGAATGATTCTATTATGGAGAGGACTTGGAAATGCTAATGCAGTCTACCACATTAGATTATTGCTTTCCCTGACACCTTTTCTGTTGGATTGCTGGTTGGCAGTGGTTGTGTTCCTCTGCTGAGGGCCACCACTCTTGTTTGGCAGCCTTCTTTTATAACTGCAGTTCTTTGGACTCCGATAACCATTCTTTCCCTTGCCACTCCAGGTCTAGGAATGGTAAGGGCCTCCTGCTGTGCTGGCTCTACCTGATGTGCTTCACCATCCCTTGTGGGGTTCCTTGTTAGTACTGTCTACACCTTTGTGAACAGTCACTTCATTACATCTCTGCAATGACCCCATTTAAATGTGCCATGTGTTTGCTGAGGGGGTTCTGGCCAATAGCCCTTTCTCCTTTGTTCTCTGTGGCTCCTTGTATTATACTTACTGTTTCTTTTAGTACTCACTAGATTATGTTATTGTTTGTAGGTACACGTCTTTTCCCTTGAAGCTTTTCAAGGCAGGAGTTACTATGTGCAACTGCAGTACCTAGCACGTTTCTGGCATATAGTAAATGCTTAATAAATAATTATTGATAATCCAATTAAGGGGAAAACTCTCCTTTTTTTCCCCCCAAAAAAATCATACATAGATTCTCAGATTGTAAAACAACTAAGCCTATTTGGTTTAAAGCAAAATTCTAGAGGAGCCAGAGGTCAGGAACCTGATCTACCCAGCTTCTTGCTTATTCCCTGGCAGCACTTTTTTAAGGAGCTCCTCTATCAGGTGTCTTAGTGAACCCTGATTGAAGACTACTGGTCTACATGATCTCACAATGTTCCTTCTAGTTCAGAGAGTCCCTTTTTGTATTATTAAAAATCTTGAATGAATGCTTGAGAACCAAAAAAAATCCATTATAGTTTGCCATTTGTCATCAGAAAACATGACCTAATTAAATATACTATTTCAATAAATGTCCTGAGGAATGCTTATGAATAAGAAAAGAATTGATATATTGAAGTACAGAGAAACTAATTATTTTGCACTAATGCCTGTCTTCAGTTCATCTATGTATCTGATCTTGTGAGATGCTTTTAGAGTAGTGGTTCTCAAAACGTGGTCCCCAGGCCAGCTTAGCATCATGAAGGAACTTGTTAGAAATACACAATTTTGGTCTTGCCTAGACTAGAATCAGAAACTCTGGAGTTAGGTCTCAGCTGTCCATGTTTTAACAAGCCCTTCTGGTGCTTCTGATGCATGCTCAAAGTTGAGAACTACTGTATCAGAGAGACAGCTGTTTGTGGTGTGTTTTTATAAGGGAACACTTTGAGTAACTTTCTTAGTTGTAATATCTGCTGCTTTTTACCAGAATGCAGTTTTCATTCCCCATTTTGGAGATCTCCACAGTGATTTAAGAGTTACTATCCTGGGTGTTAATGACCCATGGATCTCATACTTCATGGGATTGACATGTTCTGAGCAACTTCTCTGGATTCCAGTGTACATTAGAGAATGACTACATTGTGAACTCTTTTAGATATTCTTGTAATAGTTTCCTTCAACTTTGCTATTTTGAAAGGAGTATGGTGTGGCAGACATAAAATTATCTATTCTTTGTTGGCAGGAATAAACTCTAGTGGAAACTGAGATCCTATCATTGCAGCCAGTAGAGAGAAGTTTTTACCGACAGTCTGGATATATGGATCTGGTTGTGACTTTGCTGTTAATTAACAATATGGTCTTGGAAAAATGGTATAACTTATTGAAAAGTCTTAGGGAATTATATTATTTGTTGCTGTGGTTTTTTTTTTCCCCCAGTAGCTTGGATTGCTAGTGTCAAGATGATTTCTGTCCCATTAATGAGATACCAAGGATAAAATGAAGTATGGACGTATATTCTTTATTCACCTTTTATGAGAGAGGCAAATATAGTAAGAAATCCCTCAGGAATAGCTAGCTTTGAATTGAGAAACATTTATGGGCTTTGAACCCCCAAATTTATACCACTGAGAATGGTATAGGGGAGGCAGTTTGTTTTTGTAATAAAGATCTCAGGCTTTTGAGTTAGTCAGGCTTTGGGTTCAGATCCTGGCTTCGTTGTTTACTAAATTGACCTTGACTTCTCTAGGCATTAGTTGCCTTGTTTGTAAGTTGGAGTTAGTGTAGGGCTTGAAAGAGATGACATATTTACAGATTTTTAGCATGGATCCTGGTAGGTTGTAAGGGCCTAGTAAGTGGTAGCTTTATTTATTTATTTTTAACTGTTAAAGCAGTCCAGTTTAACACAGTATGACAGTTATGTGAAATCAGGTTGACGTTTCAGTTTTCATTGCAATATGAATCAAGAAGAACCAGAGCAATTTCTTTTTTGTGTGCCTTGATGTATTTAAAAGTATAATCAGCCTGTAATTCCAGCACTTTGGGAGGCTGAGGTGGAAGGATTGCTTGAGCCCAGGAGTTCAAGACCAGCCTGGGCAACATAAGGAGATCCAGTTTCTACAAAGAATTAAAAAAAAAAAAAAAAAAAAGGCTGGGTGTGGTGGCTCATGCCTGTAATCCCAGCACTTTGGGAGGCCGAGGCGGGCGGATCAGTTGAGCTCAGGAGTCCAAGACCAGCGTGGCCAACATGGCAAAAACCCCATCTCTACTAAAAAATGCAAAAATTAGCCGGGCGTGGTATCGGCGCCTGTAATGCCAGCTACTCAGGAGGCTGAGTCAGGGAGAATTGCTTGAACTCGGGAGGGGAGGCAGAGGTTGCAGTGAGCTGAGATCATGCCACTGCACTCCAGCCTAGGCAACAGAGCAAGAATTCATAATAATAATAACCAGGCATAGTGGCATGAGCCTGTGGTTCCAGCCACTCGGGAGGCTGAGGTGGTAGGATTGCCTGAACATGTGATTATGCCACTGCATTCCAGCCTGGGTGACAGAGCAAGACTGTGTCTCAAAAAGGAAAAAAAAAGGATGATCAAAACTATAGCACTAAGAAATCATCCCTCTCATTTGTTTTTCTCAGACCTTGTTTAAAATTCTAGCTTATGATATGATCTCTTTACTTTAGGTGACGATGAGCAGAGTGATTGGTTCTATGAAGGAGAATGTGTCCCAGGATTCACTGTTGCTAATCTTCTGCCCAAGTGGGCTCCTGATCATTGTTCTGAAGTAGAAAGAATGGATTCTGGATTGGATAAATTTTCAGATTCCACATTCCTTTTACCTTCTCGGCCAGCTCAAAGAGGTGAGTTCTGAGGAGACCAAGAACTTAATGCTTTTATGGTTCTCCTTGGGCAGAACAATCATCTCCTAGCAAGCATACTCATGTCTTCAATCACACATTTAACTATCTGAATTTTGGAGCTAGCTCAGGGATTTTCTAGAGCATTCAAAGTAAGTCTCAAAGCTTAAGGTTCTCTCCATTCCTTCCTAAACTAATCCATGGAAACTCTTGGGACATATATATTAGCAGGGCATTCCTTCAGCTTGCCATTGCTGTTTGTGCCAGATTTAGTGACAGCTGCTTATCCTGATGTGAAACTGTTAGGTTATTGATTATTGGATTTTGGAAGAGAACAGATTTCAATAAGAACATTCACATACACATTCTTATTTTCAGTAAGAGTATTCACATATAATGGTGTTTTAAAAATGGATGCTTTTAAAATAATTTAGTTCTATTTTAATGACCCTATTATTGGGGACTTTAACACAAATATATTTCCTTTTCCCTTTGCTTTTTCTTCAATTATGATGTAGCAAAGTGGGTGGAAAGAACCTAGGACAGAAAAATGGAAATGTGGTATTAATACTCTGGTACTGTCTACCAAGCTCTGTGATAGTTGCTTCATTTTCTTGGGATGACAGGGTCATCACTTAAGATATGTGACATTGGACAAAACCATTTCTTTTAGCACTATAAATTTATGATTCTAGGGTTCCCAGTAACCCATAATCAACCAGTTAATCAGTTGCCAAGAATTTGTTGAACATCTGTTAGTGATCAGAATCACACTACAAGATGTAAACTCGTATTATGTAGGATTTTGTCATGGTGAACCAGCAGTTGGTTCTTGGTAAGGACTGACTGAGGCACACATTGCTTTATTGAACATTTTGATGAACATTTCTAAAAGTTTCTAATGGACCATTTAAAATATATACAAATAAGCAAGAATAGTAAGAAGAAACTTAAAATGGCCTATAATCTCATATCCAGAGACAATCTCATTAATAACATTTTGGTGTGGTTTCCTCCAGTTGTTCTTTCCTTGTGTAGAACACATGTAGCAGTGAGAAAAATTGGGTTATCTGATGCGTGCTATTTTCCCCATTATGTCATGAATTAGAATGTTTTTGACATAGAAACTAACATTTAATTTTAAATTAAAAATTGTTAATAGTACCTTATGTTTGTGTGGTGTTTTCAGTTTATAAAGTCCCTTCTACTTGCTATTTCATTGGGTCTTCAAAACAGCCCAGTAAGGTAGGACTGAGTGATTATCCCTCTTTTATAGATGGAGGATGCCTAGGTCAAAGGTAAATGGCATGCCTGTGATCATACTGCTAGTGACAAAGACCTGGGAATAATACATCCTCGGCAGATAGCTCTGTGATACTAGTTTAAAGGTCAATCTAGTAAGATCCTGAGGTTAAGCCTTCAGTGTACTAGAAACATAGGATTGCATTTGGATTTTCTGCATTCGGTATCTGAGGCCTTCCTTCTTTTTTTAGGGTATCATGCTCGCTTGAATCGTCTGCCTGGAGCTGCAGCTCGGTGCCTCAGAAAGGGGCGAAGAAGGCTGGTTGGGAAGGTGATACCTCTCACAGTTTGCTGGGCTCAGTGGGGAGATAATATTTCCTATGGGAGTTGTGTACCCTGTTAACAATCAGAGGTGCTACAGAATTCCCTGAAGTTAATGGAACCAACTGGAATGTGTTGGGAGTTTACAAGAGTGAACATTATATAGGATGTGAATGGATATACAAATAAAAGATGAAACGTAATTCATACAGAAGTTCTGACAAAGCAAACACTGTCATTACAATGTCTGTTGCCTATAAACCTACAAGCCTGAGCTGTGTCTTCTGTAACTTTTGATTAATGTTATGTTATTATTGTGTAAGTTAAAATATTCTTGGCTTCTTTATGACTCCTCTTGAATTCATGAATGCATCTTTGTTCTTTCCTGACTTTGGTCTTTCATCCTATAATTCATAAAAAAGAAAAAAAAAAAAAACTGTTACTGAGTTTCAAGAGCCCCTCAGCCATGAGGGAGAACTATCTGCTGTTCATTCAGTTCTGCCTTTGCCAGGGGTGATGCCAGGGACTCAGCTCTTTTAATCCTTCCCGCAACTTTGTAGAAAAAGGGCAAGCTCCTTCAGCAGATGAGGAAAACTTAGGTTCGAAGAAGTTAAGGAATGTCTCATGTTACCCGGATAGGAATGGTGGAATAGAGATTTGAACCCAGGTCTACTTTTGTCTTTTTACATTTTTATTGAATTTTATTTTTTACTGTACTTTGCAATTGAGAAATAAATTAAGACAGGGGCTCATCCTCAGTCAGAGAAGATGGTGGTGGGCAAAGAATAAGGAAAGGAGCGGCATTGAAGCATTAATTGTTTGTTCTTGGTAAGAACAAACTTGGTAAGTTACAAGTTGTAACTTGGTAAGCATTTAGAATGCCTGCTAGATGGCACAATGTGTGCCACAGTCTGGCTTCCCTTAAGGGGATACTGTTTTATAGCCTGACTAGGGAACAGTTTTCTGAAGTTTTAGGCATACAAAAAAAAATGAGGCTGTTTATTTCCAGACGAGCCCAGGATACTTATTTCTTTTTATCTTTCAATTCGAGTTCAAATCTTTTTTCTTTTCTTGAGACGAAATCTCGCTCTGTGACCTAGGCTGGAATGCAGTGGTATTATCTCGGCTCACTGTAACTTCCCACCTCCCAGGTTCAAGCGATTCTCCTGCCTCAGCCTCCCCAGTAGCTGGGATTACAGGCACCCACCACCTTGCCTGGCTAATTGTTTTGTATTTTTAGTACAGACAGGGTTTTACCATGTTGGCCAGGCTGGTCTCGAACCCCTGACCTCAGGTAATCCACCTGCCTCGGCCTCCCAAAGTGCTGGGATTATAGGCATGAGCCACCGTGCCCGGCCTCAAGTTCAAGTCTTGAATTAGAAGACATTTAATTATTGGAAGACTGAAACCTTTTGAATTACTCATTTTACAGACAAAATGCTGCTTTTGCTGCTCTGGGAGCTTATTGTTAACAGGGATAGCTAGCAAAATAGCAGCACATGGGGTGGAGGAAGGAGAGGATTTTACTTTTATTGTTTAGGCTTGACAGATAATGTTCCCCCTGCCACCTATGTTACTTTCTTTCAGCTCTTATAAAATGAGAGCCATCCACGTCCATGGAGGCAAGTCACTTTGTCTTGAAGGTTTCCCTTTAGCTTGCCTGGAAGGGAATGAGGGCCTATTGGATGTGCCTTTAATGATGTCAAATGAGTAGGATAATATTTACTTGTTTAATTCATCTTCATCACCTCAAAGGGATATTTATCATTTCTAGCAGAGGTCACCGCTCTGCCCCCCTTCTTCCCCCTCCCCCATCTCGCTTCTGCTTTTCTAAATTGTAATCATAAATAATGAGTTTCATTCACAGCTCCCTGCCAGTGAGCTGCTAATTACACAAAGTACTGCTTGTAATTTACACAGTAATAAACTGTAAATTTAAACATTACGGCACTTTCAGTTAATAATTTTTCTGCTGTAACAAATAGCTCATTTTTCAACCATCTTTTCCCTTGGCCCCCCTACCATGTCTGTGTCTGTGACCAGGAGGCATAGCTATAAGAAATGCAGAATGTGAAGAATATAGTATATGAAAACTTCTCATTTAACTCCACTACTGCCCAGATTCTGACCTCAGAGTAATTTTTCTATAGCCAGTTCAGCTGAAATGTGTAGCCTGATGTTTAGGACAGTCCACACATATAGATGAATACAGGTAATAACATTTGTCCAGACACAAATGTGTTTGAAGAACAGCCTTGACATTCTTGACAGTCACGCCCGTGACTTGTGTTATCTCAACACAACAATTACTCAGATGTGTGTTGGCATGCTTTCCCAGGTGCCATGGTAGGTAAGCATTGGGAATGTACTCAAATGAAGAGTGAATTGCCGTTTTCCAATTTTTTGGAAATGGTTGGCTTCTGAACTATTTGTGGTGATATGGGTAAGCTTTTACACTAATGATGTTGAGAACCCTGAATTTAGGAATCAATTTTATACAAATTTCTATTTTTATTTCTTGAGATGATGTTTGAGGGACAAAGTACAGAGTAACAATTTTTGCAAGTCACAAAACTCTTTTGATGTATTTATATTTAGTCAGCAGATACTTTTACCAGTGAGGATTTAGTAATGTCCCAGGATGAAGGCTGTTGGGACTATAATCACATAGCTCTAGGGAGCTTGGTGTGCTGGCCTGTTAAAAATTGGCTACTGTTGAATTTTCTAAAAAAGGATTTTTACTCCTATATACTGCAGTAGTTCCAGGAGGTATAGTACTTATTAAAATACCATATATGGTGAATAGTGTCTATAAAGTGTTGATAAAGATTTTTGGATCACTGGAGAATAATAAATGTAGGGTAACATGTAAGACTTTTAAGATGAATTCCAATAAAAAGAAATATAGTTGCTGTTTGATTTTAAGATTGATTTTTAACATGTGCCTTTTGAGGTTGCTTTAGCTGGCACAGTTATGGGAAGGATTGATATTGTACTTTATATGTTTGTTTCTGTGGTTGGATGATACTCTTGTCTGCCTTGTCTTTTTAGGAGACCAGCATAAACACTTTGGGGACTGAGAGGATAAGCCATATCATTAGTGACCCTCGGCAGAAAGAGTAAGTGCTTACATATTTACTGGCTGTGCTAGTCTGCTCCTTGGAGGTGGAGGCAGAGGGGAGTTTTATGGAGCAACTTAGAAATCAGGCTTCAGAGCTCAAAGAGATCTTAAAGATTTGTACTTTATAACAGTTAAAGATGGCAACATCCTAAACCTGTGACAGTGATTTTCTTTTCCTTTCTAGACTAGTTTCATTGTATTGTTTTTTTATACCTGCAGATGCTGCATTAGTAGCCTCCAGTAAAGATGTTTATTTTAAACTAATTTTTCTATCTCTAAATTTTTTTTTTCCAAAATGGATGATTACCTCTATCCTTCTATATTCTCTTCCCATTTTTAGACCTTTTCATAGGGAAATATCTTTTTTTTGAGACAGGGTCTGACTGTGTCACCCAGGCTGGAGTGCAGTGGTAGAGTCATGGCTCACTGCAACCTATGCCTCCTAGGCTCAAACAGTCCTCCCACTTTGGCCTCCTGAATAGTTGGGACTACAGGCATGTGCCACTGCACCTATCTAATTTTTGTATTTTTTTGTAGAGACAGGGTTTTGCCATGTTGTTCAGGCTGGTCTTGAACTCCTGGGCTCAAGCGATTTGCACACCTTGGCCTCCCAAAGTGTTGGGATTACAGGTGTGAGCCACTGCGCCCAACCTGTGAAATATCTTGTTCTAATTACTGTGGTGAGTGCTGTAGGAAGCCTGTATGTAGCTACAGGAAAATAATTCTGCAAATTCTCGTGACAGCCTTGTCCCCTACAGTGGTTGGTTCTTTCATATATCTTGTATGCATCATGGTCAGTACCCAGTTATGATCCTATACACATCCAACCTGGGCTAATTTTAACATAGAAAATAAAGATGTGGGTGTGGTTTGTGCCCTTGTTGAGTTGAGGCTTCTGTTGTCACTGCACAACTGAGAGAGTATTGGTGTCACACTGTAATCTTGGGTTTATTTCTATTGTCCAGTCTTTTACATTCCATTACAAGCCTTTTTCCTTTGAAGAGGTTTTGTTTTTTTTTTCCAGAACCTTCACATGCATTTAATGTCTTCTCCTCTGATTGCATCTTTTCTCTATTCCCTGCTTTGTCTTTACTTCATTATTCCAACATCTTATCTTCTTCTCCCTTCTGTAATTTTCCTATCACTTCTTTTATTGTTTTCTTTCCTGTTATTCTCTCCCTCTCTTTAGTTTCTGGTTACCATCAGCTGGGAAAAGAGAACGAAATCAGGTAAGATCATTTTTCTTTGTCATCTTTATTTTATCATTTGGTTTCCTTTTCTTTAGAAAGAATAAAGCGTTGGCTTCTGATTTTCCTCACATTTCTGCTTGTGCACATGAGGTAAGGTTTCCTCTTTCTTGTTATTTTGATTTTCTTGGAGAACTGTTTTCTAAGAGTAACCAATACTTACTGGTAAAAACTGCAGCTAATTCCTCTTTGTAGGTTCAACTGTGATCATTAGTTTCTTGTAGCATATATTTCATAGGAATCCCGTTTTTATTTTAGTTTTGAACTTTGCAGTAAGAAAGTGGAATGAATCTCATTTGCATATGGTTTAGTTCAACATGAGAATCCTGCATCGAGAAGTACTATGTTGAAGCCTAAACGTATGAAGCAGAAAGTAGAGCTGCTCTGGGTGAAGTGGGGTCAAAGCCTTAGAGCAGTGGTCCCCAACCTTACGGCACCAGGGACAAGTTTTGTGGGAGACAGTTTTTCCATGGACCCGGGTTGGGGGCATGGTGAGGAGGGTGGTTTCAGGATGATTCAAGTGCATTACATTTGTTGTGTACTATATTTATATTATTATTACATTATAATATATAATGAAATAATTATACAACTGACCATAATGTAGAATCAATGGGAGCCCTTAGCTTGTGTTCCTGCAACTAGACAGTCCCATCTAGGGGTGATGGGAAACAATGACAGATCATCAGGCATTAGGCTTTCATAAGGAGTCCACAACCAGGTCCCTTGCTTGCTCAGTTCACAGTAGGGTTTGTACTCCTATAAGACTCTAATGTGGCTGTTGATCTGACAGGAGGTAGAGCTCAGGCGGTAATGCCAGCGATGGGAAGCAGCTGCTTGCCGACAGCTCACCTCCTGCTGTGCGGCCCTGGGGTTGGGGACCCCTGCCTTAGAGCCTCTCTTTCTTAGTCTTTTCCCTACCAACCCCCTGAGGGGGGCCCTTGGCATATTTAGGCCCATGTGGAGGGCTCACAATTTAAAAATTAATTCATAGTAGTTATTGATATGTTTCTTTATGTGTGAAGCTTTGTGATTTTTTTTGGAGGATTGCTTTATCTTGGTGATTAGTTGTAAAATAGATGAACACTGGCAGGTGAAAAGTTGTAGTCTTCCTATTTGTCGTGTTTTTTTTTTTTAACTACTTAGTAGCTTATTGAGTTGATACACATGATCCACATTTTAGACTTGGAATCTTCATTATGAATCTGCTGTTTCAAAATGAACTAGAGTGGTGGAAGACATAACTGGTGTATGTGTATGAGATGATTTTAGATGGCATATGGATGCACAATTTTTAAGTTTTGTATTATAGTTTACATTGGAAAAGATGTAATTATTATATCAAGCTTGTTATTTCACAGAAATGTAGTAAGGATAAAGCTGAGCAAAAATAATTGATATGAGGAAAAATAATAAGTAAACAGTAATACAGGTTTTAGGCAGCTAAGGAAAATCATGAAGGTGGTATGTGAGAGACTGCAGTTTGGGGAACACTAAGCTAGAGCACTAACCATGTTTGCATCAGAGGATCTAAAGGCAGAAGGGGACCTGTGGCAGTCACCTGGTCCAGATCTGTTATTTGCAAATGATGAACTGGAGATCTATAAGATTCAAACTATTTGCCCAAAGTCATACAGCTAGTAGAACCAAGATTGGAACCTCTGTGGCAGATAGAACAGTTGCTTAGTTTGTATTCTCATAAAACACGTTTGAAGTTATCATTCCAGGGTCTTCCAGTCTTTGTATGTCACAAGGTATTAAGTTCTAAACTTTTTGGAGAGGACTATTGGTTGCGGAAAAAGTCCAAAGAAAGCTAGCAAACATAAAGTGAGGGATCTCATTTGATCCTCACAGCCACCTTTTGAAGTCAAATAGATGTTTTTGCAGATGAGAAACTGAAATTATACTCTAAAAGCAATATGATAGCAATGAAAGTAAAATAGGTAGGGCAGGCCTGGTGCAGTGGCTCACGCCTGTAATCCCAGCACTTTGGGAGGCTGAGGCAGGTGGATCACCTGAGGTGAGGGGTTCGAGACCAGCCTGGCCAACATGGCGAAACCCTGTCTCTGCTAAAAATACAACAACAGCAACAACAAAAATTAGCAAGGCTTGGTGGTGGGTGCCTGTAATCTCACCTACGTGGGCGACTGAGACAGGAGAATTGCTTGAACTCGGGAGGTGGGGGCTGCTGTGAGCTGAGATCATACTACTGCACTCCAGCCTGGGTGATAGAGCGACTGTCTGTCTCAAAAAAAAAAAAAAATTAGGTAAGACAGATAGTGATATATTCATTTAACAGATGAGGATAGTAAAGCTCAGAGGTTATGTAATTTTTGACACCCAGTACATCAGTGGTAGATTGGAACTAAAAGGTGTTCTAATTCTTAGTCTAGTTCTCTTTCCACAATGCGATGCTGCTGTTATGTGCCAACCAGTTATCCTCGGAGACATTTGCCAGGGTAAGGAAATGAAAAGGTAATTTCATGCTAATCTTGGAAACAAGGGCTGATACATAGTTGATAATCAGCAGCAGGCACAAGTTCCTGTTACATCATGTGGAAAAAACTGTCTTCTGCCATTTAAGTGACTGTTGTATGTCAAGTTTTTGAAAAAGTGTTGTTTAATAAGGATTAGTTTTTTTTTTTTGAGGTGTGCTAGATCAGGTTGGGTACATTCACAGGCACACTATTAAATATGCATGACTTTACTGAGCAGAGCCTGTGTTTGGTATGACAAAAGAGTTGGACAGTCAAAGGGGAAAAGTAATCAAAGTGTAGGTTACCCTTTAGGATCAAGTCCGTTTCATGTAAGCCTTACTAAAATAGTCTTATTCATTCCTGCAGTTCAATCCCCTGTCTCCCCTTTACTCACTGGACGTTCTTGCCGATGCTTCTCACCGAAGGTGTTCACCAGCACACTGCTCTGCCAGGTAATTGTCTTTTAGTAGCTGTTATTTGCTTCTGGACGATACTATATTCCTTTCTGGTACTCCTGAAATTATAAAATATGTTTGTGTACAGTATCCAATTTGATCCTGACAATCCTCCTAATCCATAGGAATCTTTTGAGGTGAATAGATGTTTTACAGATATAGAAACTGAGGCAGAGCAGTGAAGTATCTTTCCTGTGGTCCAAGGCTAGTATGTGATTAAGTCTCAACTTTAACCTAGGTCTTCTGGCTCATATTTCATTTTATTTCTGCTGCTAAAAGCCCCATCTTCAAAGAACATTATTAATGTTCCTTGCCATGACCCTGCAAAACCCTGCATAATCTGACTTCTTCCTACATGTACAGCCTCCTGTCGTATAATTTTCTCCCCCTGTCGGGGAGAGATCCAGCATTACCAGGGAGCTCTGTTTTGTTCTTCAAAAATTGCAGCAGTCCTTTCCTGCCTCTGAACCTTTGCTCTTTTTCCCTTTGACTGGAAAACTGTCTTTGAGCTGCTGCTTGTCTCAGCTCAGGCTTGTCAAGGAGACCACTCAGACCATCCCGTCTAAGGGGCCACCTCTAGCACTTCCTGCTCATTATCTGTTTGTTTCCTTTATTGCTCTATCACAGTCTGAAATGAATTTGCCTATTAGTTTATTTTAGTGGGTTTGGTTTTTCTTTTTCTTTTTTTTCTTTTTCACTTTATCCCTCAGTCTTTCCCACTAGAATATAAGCTTCAGAGTACTGGGATGTTGTCTTGTTCCCAATAACTCCCTAACACAGTATCTGGGACTTGTTAGGCATTAATATATATTAGTCAAACGAATGACTCCTTACAAATATAAATTCTTTTAGGTGACGTGGGAAGTAAATATGGTTTTAATGGTAGCACCCCCTACAGGGCCGTTATGCAGAAGAGTAGCTAATGGGCTGGACCCTAGAAGTTTTATTGTTTCTGGTGTCACAAAGAATTTCTTTCCAAGGTTCTGATAACTCTTTTTTTCCCTAATAAGTTCTTAAATGGTTATGTTCATAGTTTTTGAGGTGCAGGCTGCACAAAGAAGTTACTCCTTCGTGGATACAGTTAGAACTTCTACTGTGGGCTATAATAATAAATTTTGCACCATAACCTACTGCCAGATCTTTCTACTGAGATATTGGTATTTCTGTACAGAATGTCTTTTGAAAAGAGAGACCATCACAAATGGTGTTATTAAGAATGTGGAACCAGTCTAGGCTATAACATTGTGAGACCTTGTTTCTATGGAAAATTTTTTAAAAAATCAGTTGTGTCAGCCGGGCGCGGTGGCTCAAGCCTGTAATCCCAGCACTTTGGGAGGCCGAGACGGGCGGATCACGAGGTCAGGAGATCGAGACCATCCTGGCTAACACGGTGAAACCCCGTCTCTACTAAAAAAATACAAAAAACTAGCTGGGCGAGGTGGCGGGCACCTGTAGTCCCAGCTACTTGGGAGGCTGAGGCAGGAGAATGGCGTGAACCTGGGAGGTGGAGCTTGCAGTGAGCTGAGATCCGGCCACTGCACTCCAGCCTGGGCGACAGAGCGAGACTCCGTCTCAAAAAAAAAAAAAAAAAAAATCCGTTGTGTCTGGTGACATACACCTGTAGTCTCAGCTACTTGGGAGGCTGAGGTGGGATGATCGCTTGAGCTCAGGAGGTCAAGGTTTTAGTGAGCTGTGATGATGCCACTGCACTCTAGCCTGGATGACAGAGTGAGACCCTGTCTCAAAAAAAAAAAAAAGAATGTGGAAAATTGTGGAGTGATATAAACTATTAGTAGTAAGGCCTTTCCTTCGGTAGCATGATGTTTATTCATCATTAATTCATTCAGCATTTGCTGGGATCCTGCTGTGAGCCAGCCTCTTTGTTTAGATACCACCCTCAAGGAGCTTACGTTCTCATGGGAAAGTCAGGTATGGAAGTTGACAATTACAATAAAGATTTGAAAAAGCACAGAGGAGGGGCCCCTAACTTCGAGGCTCAGGGAGATCTTTTTAGAGGTTGTGCTCAAGCTGTCAGAGAAGACAACAAGATTTTAATCCGTAGGAAAACAGTCCTTCAGCTGTTTGTCTTAATACCAAATAAAATAATGTCTGTGTATACTGTTTGGGAAAATGATTTGAGTAGCATGATACCATGTCAGAATGCTGAAAGTGGATTACTTTCCCTCCTCTCTTTACCTCTGCTACCTAGAGCTGTGCTGTGCTGAGATCAGTATTCGTACTTTTGTTAGGCGTCCTGTTTCTTTTAAAAGCCTTATCCTGCAGCTGGACTAGGCATTAGCTTCTTGTTTCTTTGTGTGTGTCATTATCTGTATCACTGTCTTCACTCTCTTGCCTGTCAGTGTTTGTGGCTGAACTTGGAAACCTAAGGAAGTCTCTACTGTGCTTCTATGTACTCAGCCCTAGGGTAATAATGCTTATTGTTTTGGACCATTGCTGAAAGCAAAGGAGAGAGAATGTGGACAATCATACATCCTCTTTGTCCTTCTAGACATCATACCCAGGGCAATAGATACCAAGTGGGTTGCATACATGAAGGTTTTTTGGGACAGGGGAAGTACATTTTTAAACTTACATTTATTTATAGCTGATCCTTCAAATTTTTTTTTGTTTTAAATTGTACATATGGGTCTAGTAGCATGTATTTATATTTTATGTGTATGTACTACACATATCATGTTTTTTCAGATTTTTTACTCTTGAGGGGTACACATCAATAAAACTTGGCAACCACTGCTCCACAGGAAATGATCAGTGCAAGTGACTTCTATGCAATGTTTAGAAAATGTGAATGATGACATACTGAGCTCTCAGGGTAACTGGTCACTCCTTTGTAATAGTTCCTCCCCAGCAGGGGGTTAGTGAGGATGGAACCGTTTAGCTCCAGTGTGGCAGACTGATGAGACTGGATTCAGAACAGGGCAGTGGGCTTTGCAAAGACTGGATCATTTAGCAAAAGCCTGGCACCAAGGAGGAGTGTGAAGGAGTAAGTGGCAGAAGAAGCAGGTGAATGACTGTACTAAAAACTGTTTCGAATGGAAATTGTATCTTTTTCTTGTCCCATTTTATTTGTAGTAGGGAAACATTTATTTCAAAGCATCTGGACAGCATTGGAAATTTCACATGCATCATTAGCATGGTGTGTGTGGGGGGGAGGGGGGTGACTATGTTATCATTAGTGGTATAATTTTATTTTGCAAAGAGAAGTGTTTCCTGTTTTATCACAGCTTTCCCTGAGGAGGGCTGGTGTATTAATTTGCTATATTGCCTCCTGGCTGTTCCCAGGCTGTTTTTCCTCTTCATCATGGAATTTTTAATGGCCCTACTGCCTCTTGGGAAGCATGTGAGGAAGAGTTCCTCAGGGAGTGCTTCCCTTTTTTCACATGCCTATAATTACTCTCCTTTAAGAGTACAAAGAGTTCGATAATCATGCCTGAACTATGAAGGTTCTCTCCTGTCAGGTTACTGAGCTGAGGCTGCTTCTTGCCTGGACACTGCCAATTCCATTCTCCCAAGCAAGAGGAAGGGCTTTTCAACAGTTTCCTCCCTGCTAGAACCGTATGCTTTTCTGGTTCTCAGAATAGGTGGGGGCGGGGGGCGTTGGGAGGATGGCGCATGACCTAAAATCCTCTCTTGTTTAGTATTTCATTGCTATAAACAAATAAATAATTGGACCATAATCATAAAATAACATTTTATTGATGTATCGTTTTAATACAGCCCACATGACAGGTGCAGTGGATGGGAAGGTTTGTGGTCTTTGTACCATCTAATAGATTTATGGATTTCAGGAATACCACTCTGGAAATAGTTAACTTGGTGGTTTTCAACCCTGGCTGCAAGTTGGAATCACCTAAGAAGCTTTAAGAAAATATATCCATGCTGGGCCCTACTTCCAGAGATTCTGATTTAACTGGTCTGGAATGAGGCCTAGACATTGGCATTATTTTAAAGCTCTCTAGGTGATTAATATGCAACCAGGGTTAAGAACTGTTGTCCTAAATGCATATGGTTTTGTGACTGGTGCTTTGTAATTTGCTTAATAGGGGCTCCCATTTCATAATTGGCATGAACTCTGTACTTTGGTATGGTATGCACCATTCCTTATAGGAGGTAGACCCCTGGACTTCTCTTAGTTTTGGAGAACCTACTGCAGGTAAAGAAGAGTGTTAGTATCTGCACAGTGCCCAGCACATAGTTCTTAATAAATGGAGGGGCAGAGTTTTGTCAGGTGGCTGTATGGATAGTTGGATTGTTGGCTGGCCGTGTGGATGAAATCCATAAACCAACTGTTTTGGTTTGGTTGTTTTGGTTGCTAGTATTGGGATTTGCTGTTAAAGGTGTAATAGTTGGTAGTGGTGTTAAGAATTGCTGCTGCTCAAACAGCAGATGGTGTGATTGGCGTTCTAGTAGAGGCAGTGGTATTGTTAAGGGCACAGTCACAAACTTGTAATAAGGAGACTAGTGCTGCAAGTAGTTTTTCCCAAAATGAGAGATTTGTTGATTGTGAAGGATAGTTTTTCTTACTATTATTACCAAAGAAAATGATAAGTAGGATTTATCAATTGCTACATACAGGTCAGTTGCATCTGTGTGATGCATAAGTCACCAATTGCAGTTTTTGAGTGCAAAAACTTTTCATGGCAGTGTTTTAGTTTTCTCCAACTCCAAGGAAAGATCAACTTGTAGTGACCTTTCCTTTATTTTGGAAGATAATTTGGTCATGCATTACCATTGTAATTTATTCTTTCTTTAAGCTCTGACATAGTAAAGTACTGATACCTTCTTTTCATATAGTCAGCTTCCTTTGTAAATAAACTATTTTTTCTTTGAGAAATCTTATTTTTAGTTGCAGTAAGGATGGCAGATATCAGCCTGGTATGCAAATATTGTACATGTTTCTTAATGAATGGATGAAAAGTTTCATAGCTTCTACTTTCTTCATAGACCATTGGCATAGGTGGTACTCCTACCACCTGTGTGTGGATATTAGTGTCAGGCAGACCTGGGTGAGAATCCTGGCTTTACCCAGGCAAATGACTTAATCTTCCCATACCTCAGTTTCTACATCTTTAAAATGGAAATATCAATGCTTTTTAAATTGGTTGAGTGGGGATCAAAATGAAATAATATATGTAAATATTTAGCATCCTGGTAAATTTTTGTTATGTAGTTACTGCCCTACCCCGTCCTTAGGATAACTGCAATTTTAAAAACTTTGAGTTGGCTTCCAGAGTCATTTGCTAATTAGATGTAATACAGATTCTTGAGGTGCTTAAATGGCCTCAAATGGTCTATAAGAGGAGGCATTTGGACAGAGTTGGGATTAAAAAAAAAAGAGAGACAGAGAGACCTTCCTGCCCATTAGAGAGTTGAAATAGGATAGGCTGTGCTCATTTGTAATTCATTTTATGTGTTCACAAACGTTATGATCTACATATCAGAGTTGTGTGCCCAGCTGGCTGTGCCACTTGACAAGGAGTTTCAAAGAGTAAGAAGAAGACTCACTTCATGCTATTAATTTTGACCTTTGGAGCCATAATAAACAGCCTGAGGTTTTACCTCAGGGCTTGGGGGAAGGAACCTTTTATTAGTCCTGTATCTGTTGATGCTGTGAAGTACAGTATTGCTTTCTCACCTCTTTAGTACCTCAGTTTTGGCCATGTGTGAAGCAGTGTTTCTGCTGTAGTATTGTCTATAAGGTTGCCCAAGCCTATTGGAACTGCCCATGGTATAGTACACAGTTCTTGAATCTTTTGTCCTCTATTGGAGGGTCTCATTGACAGTGGCTGTCAGCTGGCTGGCATCTTACTGCCTAAGTGGAATGATGAAAGCATTTTTTCTCTCTCTCTGTTTTTCCATTGTAACATACCCATCTTTCCAACTGATGTGAAATGATTCGACTCTTATGGGTGGCATGAAACAGCTTCATGATATGCCTACCTTAGCCCAGCTAAGGGAATTAGATTAGGGAGAATTTTCAGGTGCCAGTGAGCAGTTTGTCACAGACTACTGAGGGTTAGATTTAAGTGAAAACCATTAGTGGAATTGCTAGGATCGCTTCCTGTTAGATAAGCCTCCTCTGTTTCCTATGATAATTGTGAAGTGGTTTTTTTTTTCTTCCTAGCTGCTCCTAGTGCCATAGGCCTAGATCTTTTCCCAGGTGCAAGTCTGTGAAAATATTTCCCCCTCTGACTGCTTAATAAATGTCAGTAAACCCTAAAGGTAAAATCGCATGTAAGAAAGGAGTCTCACATTTAATCTAGGGATTAAATCCCTAGATTTAATCCTCCTTTTTCTCCTTTTACCCTAGCACTGACTTGTTCTCTGATGACAACTCAGTGTCTCAGAGTATTAATTCTTTCTTGAGAAATTGGCCTTCCTACTGTGTTGTGAGCTCCTGGGGACGGGACCTCAGCTCGGTCATCTTTTTTCTTCCTCTGCACATCCAGCATAGTATGTTACATTGGGTAGGCCTCCATAAATTTTTGTTAAAAATAACTGAGGTGAACAGATTAGTAATTAAGGAGAATAATTGGAATATATGATATATATGACCTTTGGTCCCTAGAAACATCAAATTTTTTCCTGGTGTTACTTGTTTGTGTTAAAGAAAAGGTATAGAAAACAAATACCCTTTTTACATTGAAATTTATTAACTTTCTAATTTTTAATTTTTGTGGGTACATAGTAGGTGTATATACTTCTGGGGTACAAGAGACGGTTTGATATAGGCATGTAATGCATAATAATTACATCATGGAGAATGGGATATCCATCCCCTCAAGCATTTATCCTTTGTGTTACGAACAAACCAATTTTACTCTTTTAAAACGTACAGTTAGATTATTATTGACTATAACCACCCTGTTGTGCTATCAAAGAGTAGATCTTATTCATTCTTTCAATTTTTTTTTGTACATATTAACCATCTACATTCCCCACCAGCCTCATTACCCTTCCCAGCCTCTGGTAACCATCCTTCTACTCTCTATCTCCATTAGTTCAATTGTTTTGATTTTTAGATCCCACAAATAAGTGAGAACATGTAATTTTTGACTTTCTGTGCCTGGTCTATTTTGCTTATTATAATTATCTCCATTTTCGCCCATGTTGTTGCAAATAACAGGATCTCATTCTTTTTTTATGGCTGAATAGTACTGCATTGTATATATACACCACATTTTCTTTATCCATTCATCAGTTGATGGACACTTAGGTTGCTTCCAGATATTGGCTATTGTGAACAGGGCTGCAGCAAACTTGTGGGTACAGATATCTCTTTGATATACTGATTTCCTTTCTTTTGGGTATTTACCCAGTAGTGGGATTGCTGGATCATAAAATAGAGTCAAAAAAGACTCTATTTTTAGTTTTTTTGGGGAACCTCCAAACTGTTCTCCATAGTGGTTGTACTAATTTACATTCCCACCAACAGTGTACAAAGGTTACCTTTTCACCGCATCCTCACCAGCATTATTAGTTCTATTTTGGATGTAAACCAATTTAACTGGGGTGAGATGATATCTCATTATAGTTTTGATTTGCATTTCTCTGATGATCACTGATATTGAGCACCTTTTCATATGCCTGTTTGCCACTTATATGTCTTTTGAGAAATATCTGTTCAAATCTTTTGCCCATTTTTTTATTGAATTATTAGATTTTTTTTCTATAGAGTTGTTTGAGCTTCTTATATATTCTCATTATTAACGCTTTGTCAGATGGGTAGTTTGCAGGTATTTTCTCCCATTCTGTGGGTTGTCTGTTCACTTTGTTGATTGTTTCCTTTGCTGTGCAGAAGGTTTTTAACTCAATGTGATCCCATTTGTCCATTTTTGCCTTGGTTGCTGTGATTGTGGGATATTACTAAAAAAATTTTTGCCCAGACCAATGTCCTGGAGATTTTTCCCAGTGTTTTCTTATAGTAGTTTGAGATTTCAAATTTAAGTCTTTAATCTACTTGATTTGATTTTGTATATGCTGAGAGATAGGGGTCTAGTTTCATTCTTCTGCATATGGATATCCAGTTTTCCCTGCACCATTTATTGAAGAGACTGTCTTTTCCCCAGTGTATGTTCTTGGCACCTTTGTTGAAAATGAGTTCACTCTGCATGTGTGGATTTGTTTCTGGGTTCTCTGTTCTGTTCCATTGGTCTGTGTGTCTGTTTTTATGCCATTACAATGCTGTTTCAGTTACTATAGCTCTGTAGTATAATTTGAAGCCAGGTAATGTGGTTCCTTCAGTTTTGTTCTTTTTGTTTAGGATAGCTTTGGCTATTCTGGGTCTCTTGTGGTTCCATATAAATTTTAGGATTCCTTTTTCTATTTCTGTGAAGAATGTCATTGGTATTTTGATAGGAATTGCATTGAATCTGTAGATTGTTTTGGGTAGTATGGACATTTTAAAAGTATTGATTCTTTCAATCCATGAACATGGAGTATCTTTCCATTTTTTTGGTGTCTTCAATTTTTTTATCTATGTTTTATATGTTCATTATAGAGATCTTTTACTTTAAGTTAATTTCTAGGTATTTAATTTTATTTGTGGCTACTATAAATGGGGTTAATTTTTAAATTTCTTTTTCAGATTGTTCACTCTTGGCGTATAGAAATGCTACTGATTTTTTTGTGTTGATCTTGTATCTTGCAACTTTACTGAACTTGTTTATCACTACTAATAGTTTTGTGGTACAGTCTTTAGGTTTTTCCAAATATAAGTTCGTATCATCTACAAACAAGGATACTTTGACTCCTTCCTTTTCAGTTTGGATGCCCTTTAGTTCTTTTTCTTGTCTGATTACTCTAGCTAGGACTTTCAGTCCTAAATTGAATAACAGTGGTGAAGGCGGGCATCCTTACCATGTTCCTAATCTTAGAAGAGAGACTTTCAGTTTTTCCCCATTCAGTATGATACTAGCTGTGGGCCTGTCATGTATGACTTTTATTATGTTGAGGTATGTTCCTTCTATACCCAGTTTTTTGAGGATTTTTATTCTATATAAAAAAAAGAACTTTTCATTAACTTTAAAAATGAGTGATTTTTGAAGGTGAACTATTCCTTAAACTAGCTTTGCCATTGGCAGACAGACTGTTTGCTCTCCATAGGAGTGACTCTAAACATCTTTGTTCCAAATCTAAAGCAGTCACTTCAGTTATTTTTTTGCCAACATTGGTTCTATTAAACATGCATGTATTTCTCAAAGTATTTTTTTTCCCTAAAAGTACATTCCTGCCCCAAGGACATAGTGATCTGCCCAGTTTCCTAAGTAACACTGCAGTTTTAACAGCTCACCTGATCTTTCAGTTACCTGCAGTAAAAAAGAAAACAGAAATGTTGTGTTTATGCTTGGATAGAAAGAATCCTCTTTCCATTAATTGTTAATCTTCAGCATTCACCTTCACACTTGTAATAAGAATTTAGTGACTTTTTCTGCGATAAGAATTTTTTTAAAAAGAGTGTACTTTTTGCTTTTAGTGCTCTTTCTTCCAACTCTGCCCTGGCAAATGCCACCACAGTAGGGAAACTATCACACTCTTAGGGGAAGTACTGATCCCACACTTACACTGTGAAAGAAGCATATGCCCCAGGTTTTACTGGCCTGAGTGAAGATTGTCCCTGAGGCCCTGATCAGATGAAACAGAAAAGGCATAGCCTGTCTTTTCTCTAATTGCGTATATACTGGGGAATAGTATTTTTATCTAAGTGTATATTAATTTAATCATTCTATTATTCTTTAGGTTGAATAGTTAGATCTGTATTATTGACTAGGTTGACTCTGGGAATTTGGTAGATTTTTCAACTCAGTAATTTTCAAAGTAGGTAGGTGCTTATCAGAATTACCCAGGGAAAAATTTAAAAATAACTATGTTACTGATTCTCCTCCCACTCCTGCCCAGCCTACTAAATTAGGATCTTGATAGGGACATGTGTATTTAGTAAAAGCTCCTTATATAATTCTGATAACCATTTGCCACTCCAGTTGAGAATTAAGTTTTAACTTGGTGGAGACTTTAACTTAATACTTAGCCTTTTATACACTATGCCTAATTGAAAGATCACTTCCCCTAGCGTATTACATGGTTTGCAACCCAAGAACAACCATATACTACTCTTGAAAAATAGTTTTGAAATATCTCGTTAATCTTTTACCCTTTCTACTTGCAGGAAGGGTCTCTGTGTTGATGAGAAAGAGAAACTTAGACTCTTTTATCCTTTTTGTTACCGCATTTGTGCTTTTGTCCCTCTTTTAGTTTCCATTTTGAGAGTAAACAGTGATGCTTTCCAAGTAAAATAACACACATTAAATAAATAACACGTTAACAAGAAAAGGAGCCAACTGGTTGTTAAGTACCCATAAATGAAAATGGGGTTGGGGAGGTGGTCAACCTCTTTATTTTTCCTTCCCTTCTTTAATTTTTTATGTCTGCAACCCTTGATGGTCTGGAATTATTTGGGGATAAACAAAAAACTGGAACTACCTCTTCGATAGGAAGCTGAAGCTGTAGCAGTTGCCTTAGCCACATGCTAAGGTTCCCCAAAATAATACAGGCGGCCCTGCCAGCCCCACACGTAGTAGTATTCTTTATTCCTGAGCAGGGCTGTGCTAATATTCTGGATGTGCCATGCTGCATGACAGCTTCTGTTTCCTGCCTCTAAATCCTCTTGCTCTAAGCACCCAACTTCCTTCTTCTTTTCCCCAGACTTGTTCTTTTTTTTAGTTCTTCTTTTTAAATTTTTATTTTATTTAAAAAAAACTGACACATAATGGTTGTACGTATTTATGGGGTACACAGTGGCATTTCAATACATACAATATGTAGTGATCAAATCAGGGTCATTAGCATATACATCTGCTCAAACATTTATCATTTCTTTTTGTTAGAAGCATTCAATATCCTCCTAGCTATTTGAAACTGTGTAATATATAATTGTTAACTGTAGTCACCGTACAGTACTGCAGAGCTAGAATTTATTCCTCCTATCTAGCTCTAAGTTTATATCTTTTAACAAATCCTTTTCTATCCCTCCCTTCCCATACCCCAGCCGGAAGTATCCTCTGTTCTACTTTTTACTTCTATGAGATCACCTTTTTTAAGCTTCCCCTTATGAGTGAGAACTGATGGTGTTTAACTTTCTGTTCCTGGCTTGTTTTCACTTAACCTAATATCCTCTGGTTCCATCCATGTGGCTGTGAATGACTGGATTTACTTTTTTTTTTTTTTTTTTTTAATGCCTAAATAGTATTCCATTGTGTAGCAGGCTTGTTCTGGGTCCTCTTCCTTCTTTGTCCTCTAGGGTTCTTTCCAAGTAGATGGGGCTTTCACATAAGAAAATAGATTTTCCCAAGCTGTGAACTCTAGCAGTACTAATGTTCACTTAAAACCAAGAAAGAAGCAAAATGTCTTACTGTACTATTATAACAGTTTGATCGTTTTTCTTCTTCCCTCCCCAAATCTTGTCTAGGAAGGGACATAGAGAAAAATGTCCTCGTATACTGACTGCTAAGATATGATGTTATTCTACCTCCTATGAAATAGCTCTCCAACCTCGAAATGTGTCTTAAGAGAAATGTTTTAAGAGGGAAGAATCATTTAAACTGAGTTTTAAAAATGAACATACCTTCTCTTTATTGATACCCTAGTTTCTTTGTTATTTGTATTCTGTAACCTGAAAAGCTGCACAGCTGCAGGTAGAACTTGGCTATAAGATCCATCAAGGCAGAGATTGTCTCTTGTTTATCACTATATTCCTAGTGTTTAGTACAGTGCTTGGCAAGAGTAGGTGCTCAGTAAAAATTTAGTGAACAATGAAAGAAGCAACAAAACTGCTAAGTAGAAAGGAAATAGTCCACAAAAGTATATACTTTTACAATAAAATAATTCACTTAACAAGCTTCATTACTTGATTTCCTTAGAAAGTCTTCAGTTCTTTCCTGTTATAACCAGAGGAATTTACAAAATCTGAAGGATTTAGGATATTCAAGACGACAGTTAGATTTAGGAATGGGGTGGTAGAAGTAGACCATTTACCACAGAGAGAAGTAATATGCTGGAGGCATAACAGTCAAGGATCACTTAATGTAGAGACAATTGACCTGAAGGCTAAACAATATCGCCTAGAGGAGCAGGGTGGTGGAAGGACCACCTGAGCCATTGAACCCACAATAACACCCTAAGAGTTGCAGTGTAATAACCTGTGTGTGTAATAATAGGTAAGTAATACTTACTCTCAGTTTGCTAAAGTAAATAAGCATTTCCATTAAAAGTTGTTAAAAACTTAAACATTTTAGTGCATATTTTTTTTTACTTCCAAAATGACACTATCATTTTGGTAGTGTGTGAGATAAGTAGTACTGACTAGATCCATAAAAGAGTTGATAATATGGGCCTTTTCCCGTGTTACCGACATATGTCAAACATACAAAATGGTAAAAATGATGGATGGGGGCAAATAAAAGGCAGTATTTGTGTAGCTCAAGTTGATACTCCAAGAATTCATATCTTAATATACTTCTTGAGTACTTATGCTTCTCATTTTGCATCTATCTCATGAAACTCAGCATATTGTAAACTGTGATCTTGAAGAGGCAATGTTTTTAATTAACTTTTTATTGAAGGATAAACATACAGGGAAGAGTACAAAGAAATATACACTCAATGAACAGTCACAAAGTTACAGTCAAGTAACAAGCATCCAGATGAAGACAAAGAGCGTTATCAGAAAGAACCCCAGAAGCTCCCTGTGCCTCTTTCTCTGCCTGTCTTCCTCTCGCCACTGCTGTAGAGCGTCACCATCCTGATGTCTAACAGTAACATGGTTTAGCTTGAAGCAATGGTGTCAACATTTTTTCTGAAAAGCTTTGGAAGTTCCTTTAATGAGCTTCAGATAAAGAGGAAAGAAGTATGACTATACACTGTTAGCCTTTGTTTGACTTTGTTTCTCCTTCTGAATCATGCCTGAGGATAAGGATGATTGAATAAGATCAGAGTGCTTGGATAGTCTCAGTTTAGGTCTGTACTCAAGTCCCATGTTTGTGGAAAAGATGGATGCTGTATGTGTTCCACATTTCTCTGTTTTGAGGAGAAACACAATTTTGTCATGTCAACTTTATTTTCTGCTTGTGTCTGGACTTCAAAGGGAATTACCACCACTCCATTCAGACTGAAGTCCTGTCTACCTTTGATGTTGTCATCTATGTTAATTTGTTATTAAATCAGCATGCTGCCTAGACTTATTCCCAGGATTTATGCAAGGTATGAAAAAGGAAGTGTTTTCTCTACTTTACACATTTATAATTAGCTGTTTAGAATTAACTATTTGGGCTTTCAGAATTAATTATTCATGAGGTATTTGACTTAATTTTCTGTACAGGACAGAGTGATCAATAAAAGGTGCTTTGGATGGAATTTTCCAAACCACTGGCTTTGTATTATAAATCTCAGCCTGTAACATTCTTCACATTCCTAGTTTCTTAGGATTTTAGTCAAATTCTTATGTTTTCCTATTTATAAATTGAATTGACTCTTAAACTTTTGCTATTTAGAGAAGTGAAAGAGTGTGTGTGTGTGTGTGCGCGCGGTGCATGCATGCACCCCTTTCAACTGTGCAAGTTATTTTGGGGGCTTTCTGAGTCAAAAAATTTGTCCATTCAACAGCTGTCTTGTTGCCTTGCTAACCAGGTTTTCTTAGGTTTGTCTGAGGTTCCAGTTTTAAGACTACTAAGGGTCTTGATCCTCAGCTGGGACTACTGATTAGGAGTTTATCTGGTATAATTTTATATGTTATTTACTTTGGCTAGTTTTTTAAAATTGTGAAATGTACATAATATAAAATTTACTATTTTAACCACTTTTAAGTGTTCAGTTGGCCATTTGATTTTTAGAACTTGTATTCATTCATAGCAGTTTTAATCAACAGCTGATGAGGATCGCCTGTGTGCCTTGAGCCAAAGTTGGTAGATCATTGGAAAATTATCAAAGAAGTGTAAATAAAGTTTGTTCTCTAGATCCCTGTTCTTAAAGAGATTAAGCCTTCGTGTTTCATCAGAGAAGCAAGATATATGCACACCAGTTAAACATTGCTTCATGGTAGATGAGGCCCCAAATGTTCAAGGGAACACTTTGTGTAAAGGTGAGACTCATTTTGGTCTTTATTCAGGGGCAGAATCTGTCCAGTTTGAGAGGGACAAAATCTTTACATACATAAAGAGTTTTTTTAGTGCTTTCTGCATGGCCAGGTCCTGAGCTAAACACTTTGTAACATACATAAAGATTTTTATTTTACTTCTTAATTTGCATACAGTACAATACATTCTTGGGGAACAGTGGTGAACTAAAATAGCATACCAGCTAGTTCAGTGTTAAGCCCATTGTCTTTCACAGAATCATTTGCTTTTAAAATAAGCTGAATATTCAGATGAAGGAACATATTGTCACATAATTAGAAAAAAAAAGAAAATATTTTTATTTTCTTTTTTTGCCTGTAAAATAAAAAACATAATTAGTATTTTTAAAAGTCACAGAAGCCAAACTTACTTAACTTGTGATGTAGACAGTATTAAAAATTCAGATTTACATGGCAGGAGGTTAAACTTCCTATTAAAATTCTGTGCAAATATCTGTGTTCATGCAGCATTAAACTTTTCAATGTATTACCTCTTGGGAGTATTTCATTAGTGAGTTTAGAACAATTGTGGTTGTAGTTTTTATGAAAAATAATTGTATAAAAATAAGCATGTAATGCAACACATATTTATTGAAATTAGTCTTGAATATCTCCTACGCTGAAATCAGGTAAAAAGTTTAGAATGGGTGTGTATTGTGGATAAAGAGTGAGTTATTATTAATTCTGAATAATGTTGTCCCAATGCTTAATGGCAAAAGATGGTGCCCATTTTATTTATGTCTGTAATGGGTTAAGGATTTAAACTGGACTACATGTAATGTCTTACAATAAGAATTAAAAAGTTCAAACCTTTTTTCTCTTCTTAATCTGCAGACAGGCAAATGTACATTGGGGACCACCATGTTCACGTGACATCAAGAGGAAGAGGAAACCAGTGGCCACAGCATCTTTGTCTAGCCCCAGTGCAGGTGATTACATGCAGTTATCATTTATTGAGCATGTACCGTGTGTCAGGCACTAAATTATGTGTTTCGTATACCTTTTCATGTAATGTTTGTGATAGTGTAGATCATTTTATTCCCACTTTACATGGGAAAACTGAGACTACAAGAAATAATTAGCCTAGTTCTCGCTGATTCTGAAGTCTATGCTTTTTCACTGTTACATGACTGTCTAGAGTTTGAAACCCTATACTCCACTATCAGCAATCTCCAGTCATCTGAGCTTTTGTTTTAGCACAGACAGGAAATTAGGTCCATGTTAATGAAAGTCCAGGTGAGGTGGCAGTTCAGTCAGCAGTCAGGCAGTCACACGGGGTTATTTACTTTCTTATTTTGCATACAGTACAGTACATTCTCACTGCTTTTATAAGTGGACTGCTAATATTTTACTGGTCATGACATTCCTAATTCAAAACAATTTTTTAGGCTAAAAGTTTTCAGTTTTTTTTTTTTTTTTTTTTTTTTTTAACAAAACTAACACTAATTGGTAGAAGCCAAAATAGTGCTTATCTTTGGTGGGAGGAGGGGGGCAGTGACCAAGAGAGGGGCACAAAGAAGCCTTCTGGGCTGTTGGCAGTGCTGCATATGATGAACTTGGTGTGGTGTATGGCTGCTTACATAGGTAGAATCTGGAGCTGTGCACTTAGGATTGATGTCCTTCACTGTGTGTATGTTATCCTTCAATGAAAAAAAGGGGAGAGTTATGTATTTATTAATATTTCAGTGAGAAAACTGGATATTGAATATGTCATTGAATATTTTATTTTCTTTAGAAAATGCTACTATTATATAGATCAGAGCAGTTGATAGCTGAATAGAGAGTAAACCTCAGACAGATGGGGAGGGAGCCCTATCCTCTACCTTGACTTAGTAAATTTTGGTGAACTGTGAAATTGTCCTCTTTGAGCTTCTGTTTGTGATGTCTGCTTGATGGTGGTTCATACTGGACAGTCTTCATCACAGGTCTGATGATTATAGTACTTTTTTTTTTTTTTTTTTTTTTTTAGTGCTTTCCACATGGCCAGGCCCTGAGCTGAACACTTTGTAAACATTATTTCACCTAATCTTTGCAACAGCCTTGTAAGGTAGACGCTGTTTTTATTCCCAATTTACACATGAGAAAACCAAGGCTTAAATCACTTCCCTGAGGCCACATGGTTGATAAATTGCAGAGCCAAGATCAGACCAGTTTCCCTGTGACTCTAGAGCTGTCCTTTCGAGCACTGCAGGTGTTCTTCTTTTTGTATACAACAGGATCAAGTCCAGACTGTGACCCCGCATTAAAACTCAGATCCTCATTCAGTCTGTGGTATTGGAAGCATTAAAAGAAAACCACCCTTCTTTTATCTTTCTGTTCTTTTTTTTTCTCCTTAATATCTAGCTTCTAGTTTTAGCTTTTAATTGCTTATAAGAGAGGAACGAACCATTGGGAAGAGTTTAAAATCCTTATTCCATATTCAGGTTGGGAAATGTGTGTGTGTGGGGTTGGGTGTTAAACAAGACTTGAGCATTAAACATTTCCCCTCCTGAGCCCAGCTCCTCTCCTCTCACTTGTTGACTAAGCCCTGCTTCACTGAGCATTTTCTTTTTTTTCTACCCACAACCTGAGTGCCCCATGGAGGTGAAGGACATAGCCTGAGTCTGTGCCATCAGTCAGTAGAACAAATGGGCTTGCTCTGCCTAACATCGGGCCATCTCGGATTCCACCTCTTTTATAGGAATGAGTGATGAAGAGAGGTGCGTTCCGCTTTGCCGCTGTATTAATACACATCAGGGGCCAGCTCCTGGCACTAAATCACGCTACTGCATACATCTGTTATCGGACTCTTCACCAGTGTGATGAACAAGACTGCAGATAGAGGCTTCCTTGTGTCATTCTTTATAGGATTTTCCTAAAAGAATAAATAGCTCAGATCTCTGCCAACACTCTCCCCTGTCACTGTGATGAATTCAGCTTCTTTCTTAAACATGCAGCCACAAATCTTTTCCCTTTTTCCCCCTCCCCCACTGGTAGAAAGTTTTGAGTTGAAATTGACTGAATTTAAAGATATTAATAAGGGTAGAGAGGTGAAGAGCAGGAAGAAACAGTATGTCTTCCTTGTCTTTTTGTGGTAATAGTAACAAAAGGCCAAGGAAAAAGACCGTAAATGACCATAGGGTTGTTAAATAGACCCATTTTGAAAGTGTAGCACCTTTATTTTCTTTGTATCTTCATTCTCCCCTCCTTATGGCTTTCTAGCCTGCAGGTGTCTAGTGCACAGAACCACATCCTGGATCTTAGTGAGCAAGCATGCTAACCTGCTTCTGAGACTTGATACACCAGAACAGGGCTTTTCCCGCAAGTGTCTCCCTCATGCTGAAGTGAACTAGCTGAATATGCTCTTAAAGAATGTACTCAGAAAAGAAAAAAAAAATGGATTATCTTCTCCAAAATTTGAGACTAAGTAGCTGTAAAAAACATAATAAGCCCAGATGAAAACCAGACTTCGTTTTCTTGAAATGATTTTCTTCATCAGAATGGTAGATCAGAGCCGTCGGCATGCAGATTCCAATCCTTCAAAAAGTAAACACATGGCTTTTGATAAAGCGGATTTGAGGTGATCAGAAATTCTGTTGAGAACCCAGCTATTTGTGTGAGTATATTTTAGCTATCCCCAAAACTTTTTCTGACCTTTCTCTTTCTGGGATAGGATATGTGTGCTTAGAGTATCATTCAGAAGGATACCTAATAGTTAATCTGCTAATTAGTTATATCGGTTTCAAATACTAGGTCAGTGACATAAGAGAAAGAAAGAGAGAGAGAGATGTGAATTATCAAATGGATTGTCAGATGCATTCACAAGAGCAGAACTGCTTATCTGTTTTGCTCACTACTGCACCCCTAGCATCTAAATGAATACCTAGCCCATGGAACAAACCCACTAGTTATTTGTTGTAAGAATAAATTATTAGAATCTTAAAGTTGAAACAGAGTGATTCCTGATGTACTCTAACCACATGGTTGGATTCAGTAGTTCCATTTTAGGATGTCCCTTTTCTCGGGAGTCATAGGGCAAATTCTTACTGCCCACTGTGTCTTTTTAAAGTTTAAATGTTTTTTAAAATTAAACATGTTTCTTAGTAAATATTGAATGGGTATAAAAGAACGTTTATAGCAGATATGTAAGGAGTAAAGAAAATACAGCAAATATCCATGTACCTACCATTCACTTTAAGAAAAAGTTAAAATTTTCTTTTTTAAAAAGTTAAAATCTTCTTTAAAAGTCTTCTCCCTGCTCTCCTCAGAGGTAAAAGTTATTCTGATTGTTTTTTATCGTTTGTCATTCTTTTGTTTTTTTTCAAGTAGTTTTAGCAGACATATGTATCTTCAAGCAATATATTGTCTAGTTTTGTGTTTTTGAACCCTTGTATATATGGAATCAAAGTATGTCATATTTTATGTTGCAGCTTTCACCCGGTTCTGTTTTTGAGATTCAGTCATGCTTTGTCCTGCCAAAATCTTTTTCAGCTGCCATGTATATGGTATTCCATTGTATGAATATGATTAATATACTATAATTAAATGTTCTTGATGGACATTTGGACCGTATTCCTGTTTTATGCTATTATGGAAAATACTGCACTGTTCTCTGAGAGAACAAGTGCAAACATTCTTTGAGGCCACTTCCCGCTCGTTAGGATGGCTGTATCAAAAACAGAGAGCATCAGGTGTTGGTGAGGATGTGGAGAAATTGGAACCCTTGTGCAGTACTTGTGGGAAGGTAAAATTGTGCATTGCTGTGGAAAACAGTATGTAAAAAAAAATTCCTCAAAAAATTAAACATAAAACTACCATATGATCCAGCAATTCTGTTTCTGTGCATATACCCAAAAGAATGAAAAGCAGAGACTCAAAATAGATTTTTTGCACACCTCTGTTTACAGCAACATTATTTGCAATCGGCAAGATGGAAACAACTCACATGTCCATTGCTGAATGAACAAAATGTGCTGTATACATACAATGGAATATTATGTAGCTTGAAAGTCTTTCTTATTCAGAATGAAACTGCTACAAGCTACAAATTGGATGAAGACATTTGCTAAGTGAAATAAGTGAGACATAAAAGGAGAAATATTGTATGATTCCACTTTTATAAGCTGCCTAGAATAGTCAAATTCATAGAAACAGAAAGACAAATAGTGGTTGCCAGGGGCCAGGGAAAGAGGGAAATGGGGAGAGTTATTGTTTAATGGGTATGGAGTTTCCATTTGAGATGATGAAAAAGTCCTGGTGATAAATAGTTGTGATAGTTACACAGCAGTGTGAATGTACTTAATGCGACTGAACTGTACACTTAAAAATGGGTAAGACAGCAAATTTTATATATATTTTACTGTAATAAAAAATAGCACAAAAAAAAAGTTTTTCTAGGGTAGTGCTTTTTTCACTGCAGTTTGGTGACCATGTAGGTATAGTTTTTTGAAACTTATTACCAGTTAAATATGAGTGAGTATGTGTGCCTGAGTTTGTTGTGAGTGTGTGTGTGTATGAGAGAAAAAAAGAGAGAGATTTGAGTTGTCAAATGTATTTCCTCCTGCTCTGGTGAAGTTCCAAAATGTTTGAAAGCTTTTGCCCTCAAGAAACTCTTGTATCTAGAGTAACAGCTTTCAAGATATTTTTACATTAGCTCACAATAAGAAATTCATGTTTGAATATGTGTGTTGGTTGCACATGTAAATCTGAAATAAATCCTGGGTGCATGCTGATACTTTCTATTTTTTTCACTGAGAAAAAAAAGTAATGGTCATGACCCACTAAATTGAATTTTTGACCCACAATTTGAAAATTACTGTTCTAGGTTACATTTC
Source organism: Trachypithecus francoisi (assembly GCF_009764315.1). Taxonomy (NCBI): domain Eukaryota; kingdom Metazoa; phylum Chordata; class Mammalia; order Primates; family Cercopithecidae; genus Trachypithecus; species Trachypithecus francoisi. The sequence goes on along the minus strand of NW_022681468.1, from coordinate 30,999,681 downwards.
TGGGAGTGGAATTATTGGGTGACAGGGTAAAATCCAAACTTTCCTAGGTTTTGCCATATTTTAGTATATATTTGTTCTTAGCAGAGTGGGTGGAGATGATGGTTTGTGCCACTCCACTCAGGGGTGTTTGGAAATGTGAAGTAAATGTTTGTTTGTCACAATGACTGGGGAATGTTCCTGGCATTTGGCAGATAGGATCCAGATCGGTGAGTGTTCTGAAGTATACAGGACAGCCCTGCACAAGCCATGTCTCCTGTCCAGAATGTCTTTAGTGATCTTATTGAAAAATATTGGGCCTGATTGTGCTCTTTTTCTGCCATTTTCCTTGTTGTATGGTATATATTTATTGGTAACACTGCCCTGTCAGAGGCATGGGTTGTGGCAGGAAGAGCGTGGGGTTTAGAGTCCAGTATCTGTGTTTGAATCTTGATATTTAACCAGCTCTGTTTTATCCCTGAACAATTTGTCTGATCTCTCTATACCTCAGTTCCCTGATCTAGAAAGTGGAGATCACTATGAGTCATCTCTACGAGTATCTATGAGTAAGGGTTTGTATTAACAATTAAGATCATGAGTATTCATTGTTTAAGCAATAGGCACGTAAGTACTTTATAAGTGATTTTTACTACATTATGAATGCGTGCTACTGAATTTATTTATTTGTTCAATTGAACCCATTTTCTCAGATTAGGAAATACTATCTTACTTAAATCTTGTCTTTACTTTTTTGTAGAGAAAAAAGAGATACCTCATGTGGCCACCCCTTAGGTTACTAGGACATGAAGTATAAGGATTAAGAAAATTTTGTTTCTAAGTGTCTTTCATTCTAATTTGTCTTATTCTAATTTATCTCCCCTTGATGTTTTTGCTCCCCTCTATTGTAACCTTACTAGTTCACATGGATGCAGTGGAGCCAACCACACCAGCGTCACAAGCCCCCAAATCACCCAGCTCTGAGTGGTTGGTCAGGACCTCTGCAGCAGAGAAAGCCACAGATGCAACTACTACATTTTTTAAAATGCCACAAGAAAAGAGCCCTGGATACAGCTAGAGAGCAAGACTTCACCCTCCAGGAGCTGACTGGGTGTTGCTGAAGCAAATGTTGGACTTTGTGTTAGATAGTCTTGCATATCTTAATCGACATTCCCAGTCCTTTCACCACCAGAACCAACTCCTCTTTCAAACACAGCAGTGGACTCTCTCTCAGAAGATCATGTTGTGGGAGTCTTTTTTTTTTAATAGTAAAATATTGAGGCAGCAATTTTTTACAAAAAGGTCATCCTCTGCTCTATTTGTTACCTTGTTATTGCTGTCTCAACATTTACTACAGCTCCATTTACAGAGCTGTTGCTTTTTTGCAGTTGTCTTTGTTCTTGAAAAATCAGTAACTGCTTCTGCATACGTTTTGTGTAGAGCTTTTAATATCATTTGAGGAAGTTCCAAATTTGTAGCCAGTTCCAAACAAATTTAAATACTGAGTTGAGGCCTATATGGAATTGTTTGCAGGAGATAAGGCTTGCCTTTGAGCCTACTCTTGATTCACGCAGAGTGCCAATAAGATAAATCAACGAGGTTCTCATTTTGGAGCCTCAAAAGAGACACCAGCAACTGGGCCTTGAGAACTTCCATTTTTTTGCAGATTGTCTGCAGAAACTCAGACAGCTCATCAGCAGCAGCAGCTGTATTGTATTTTACCTCATCTTCAGAGTTTATGTTCTACTGAAAGAGGACGTGTGTATACATGCACACGCACACGCACAGCTTGGTGTAATGGAGAAGATGGTTTAGGTGTACAGCAAATTTAAAATAGTCAGTGAATTGTGTCTTACTACTTCATGTCCCAGTGTAAGCCTTTATGTCCTAAGCAGAACTTTATTGTTAGTATTATAGGTTAATAACCTGCAGCAGAAATTCATACTCTATTATAATAATGGCTTCTTGGGGCCATGCTTTGGGGAGGTAAAATGTCTTTTTGACATGCCTTTATATTTGGCGTGTTTATGATGGCTTAGCTGCATGTGGAGTTATATATATAGTCGTGCCTGAAGTTGGATGCTACTTTGTCAAAATGAGAAATAAGTGATGACCTGGAGCTGCTGGAGAGAAGCCACGCTTTCTAAAAAGTATTATCAAGAGTGTCTGTCATTCATTCAGGGGCCTGGCTGACAGAAGGACTTTTTTTAATACCAATGAGTGCATTTACTCTGAAATACACAGAAGCTCTTGGTGAATTGCTGCCTGCTCTGGTCACATTGTAGGGGGACTCCCACTCATGCACCTGCTTATTTTCTGTCTTAAACAGGTGCTGGATGGGGCAGCACCTCCTTCCCCCAAAATGCCATTGCCTGTGTTTCCCATACAAAGTGTAATGATGGGTTGCTTTATCATACTCCCTTTTAACAATTATAGTCCTTATCAATGGAAACTCCAGATTTCTTTATCGATGAAGTGGGGAGGTGGGTGGGCATGAATCTAGTTGGAAAAGGGGACTTGAAGCTAAGTTTACATGGCACTTTAAGACTGAGAACATGTCAGTTGTTCAAATCAGGAGTATGGTAGAGGGAGAGCAGGTGGAGATGATGGGACGGGAAAGTGTTGAAACCAGCCCAGCATGCCTCTGAGTCGCCCTTGGTTCTCATGCAGCAGTGTGTGTGCTTACAGGGGTGTTCCACCCTTGGTTCTCATGCAGCAGTGTGGGAGAGTGCTGAAGCCGGCCCAGCATGCCCCTGAGTTGCCTCTGGTTCTCATGCAGCAGTGTGTGTGCTTAACAGGAGTGGAGATGATGGGACGGGAGAATGCTGAAACTGGCCCAGCAGACCTCGGAGTCACCCGTGGCTCTCATGCAGCAGTGTGTGTGCTTACAGGGATTTCCCAGGCTGCACTTCCTTTCCCTGTGGGCTGCACCCACAGAAGTATAGAAAATATGTCTGTTGCATATAAATTGGTACCACTGAATTGTTTTAATGATGAGGTTAGATTTTGTTGTCATGTGCATTGTCACTATAGTGACCTGTGGCATATATTTTTAACATACTTGGTTGGGTTTGAGAGAAATCTGTGGACATAATTTTTTGTTTGTGTCAAGCTGTATGACTCATGCAGTGATTGGTCCCATGATCATGGCCTATTAGTGAAAACCGCCAAAGGTCAGGTGGCCAAGGTGTTCCCACATTTTTTCTATATAACTTATTGCCTGATAGTCCACCTTTCTACCTATGATTAAAAATAATTTTTATATACAACATTATTTACATTTCAAACATCTCTACAAAGTCATGCCATTTTAAGGAGATGAAAACAGTCACAGAGTTGAGTGACTTGCTCCAAATCACAGAACTAAGCCAGGACTAGAATCCCAGACTTTCAGATTTTTTCTGCCCTGGGTTATAATCTCTTGTTTTTCAGTGATAGACCTGAGTCAGTCTGAGATGCTTATTTATGAAACAGTATACCGTGAATATTTATTATCTTCTTGGGCATGCTTTTCTACCCATTTTGAATACTTTCAACAGGGATTACCCAAGAATGCAACATCTACCTGTAATAAATGGGGAGAAAGTTAGTTGCCTGAGAGAATAGAATATTAAGCACACAAATACTTTCCAACACAGGGTTGTAAATTGTGCTCCTCATTTTAAGGTGCTGTATGTGCATGTTTAAGGAATTATTAATCAATGTATTCTGCTTGCTTTCTGTATTAACCAGTTCCAGAGGATAGCCTTAGAAATGAGTGTATTTTGAATCTTAAAACTTAAAGTTTCTTTATATGCGGCACAGTGTATAATGTCATAAGTTAAGAAAAATCTATTATCTTTCAAAGAAATTACCTAGTTTCAAAAATCAGGTTTTGTAATCAGTGTTGAAAAACTCGGAAACACGACTTACTTTGAGGATGATCCTTGAGCTCATGTATTTGATCTGCTCAAAAGTAATAACTAAAGCTGAGTTAAACAGTTTTTATTTATTTTAAGGTTCTGATTTTTCCCAGCTGGCTACACAGATGGCTTGTCTGAATCCTAATTTTGTGTGTTTTCCACGATGGGCAGAAGTCAAAACATTATCTGCTTCTGTGAGGATCATTAATAAAAAGTTGGTTTTAATGACAAGTTTAAGGGAATTTTAGATGATTTTTCAGATGCAGTATTTGAAAGGAACAAAACTCTCATGTTGCCTTTTGTTGTTGTTGTTGTTGTTTCCTAGAGGCAGGTTCTTGATCTGTCACTCAGGCTAGAGTGAAGTGATGTGTTCATAGCTCACTGTAACCTTGAACTCATAAGCTCAAGCCATCCTCCTGCCTCAGCCTCCTGAGTCGTGAGAACTACAGAAGTGTGCCATTACACCTGGCTAATTTTTTAAGTTTTTGTAGAGATGGGGTCTTGCTCTGTTGCCTATGCTGATCTTGAACTCCTAACCTCAAGCAATCTTCCTGCCTCGGCCTCCCTAAGTGTTGTAGTAATAGGTGTGAGCCACCATGCCCAGCCTTGTGTTGCCTCTTGGTAAGAACTAATAAAAGGAAATTAGTAGCTTGTTTACCTGGTACCGGATTTGGAGGGGGCTGAGTATAGTTTTTACTGAGTGGTATGTGGTTGGAAAATAGGCCACATTAGCCTTGAATTGTTTAGAAATCAAATGCGATTCGAAATTTTAGAGGACATTGCTGGGCTATGAAATAGGCTACTAACAGGGCTATTTTTGTAGCAAAATGGCCAAAAGCTGAAATAAATCTTCTTAGTCTGTGATGCTTGTAGAGCATCCTTTGTTAAGTAAAGCACAACACCTAGGACAAGTAACTAAACTAGTTATGACTTCCAAATAAATTGATAGAGCCTTGCATTTTGGAGTTAGAGACACTGTAGCTGTATCTATATACCTGTAATATAGCCTGGGAAGTTCTGTTGCTGCAGAGTTATCATTAAAGTCACTTGGAATTGAAGAAGATACGGAGTGTTGAGACAAAGGAACTAGGCTGGCACAGTCATTGCTGATGCGATGGGTTCTCCACTTTGGCTCCAGGCATAGGCTCCTGGTGGTGATACATGATTCATTTCAGGCCTTTGTTTCATTTTGGCTTCATTACTGTGGTTCTGAGCCACACAGGTTTCTCCCCCTGGGGAGAAGACTGTAAAAACCTCAGCGTTAGCAGCTGTGTTCAGTGCCCTGTATGTCTTGTGAAGCTTATCTGAGCTGGACTGAGAGCAGAGTGGCTCACTCTAGCAGCTGTGGATGCAGTCTAGTTGGAAGCATGGCTTGGAGGACATCATGGTTCATGCGATGGTTGGAGGGATGGTAAAAGCAGTTAGCTCTTGTCAGCTGCTTCCCTCTGCTAGTGCTTGAGCTGCCAATTTTGTCTGTCAGTGTTTCCTTATCTCCCACTCCTGTTGTGAAAGGTCACAGAGTTACTGTCACTGGCAGCAATTTCTCCCCTTAGAAGAAATCTGGTACAGAGGGAAAGGGTGAGGAAAATGGTGAATTCCATCACTCAGAACTAAATGCAAGTGGCACAGAGACGCTTTCTCCTGTGTTAACGTCTCCAAAAGATGAACATCAAATGCCCAGAAACAGCAACATCAAAAAGAAGAAAGATGAGAAGTATTGTTGAAGAGTATGGACTACAGGGTTTTTAACAAGTCCAGCAAAACAAACTTATGGCCAAAAGAAGACATTTTTCTATCACTGCAAGTAGACATCATAATGCTTGGTAAAATTGCCAGATTTAGGGAATAAAAAAATTTTCAAGTACAGTATTGAAGAATGGGGGCATATCCTGAAGACATTCAGCAAAGAAGCAATCTTGGCAAGGTGGAGAAGCGGGAAGCAACGTGGAGAGAAAGGGAGCTGCCCAGCAGGAATTCTCAGCGTGTGGTCCCTAGGCCAACAACACCAGCACACCTTGCCCACACCAGACCTACTGAATCAGAAACTGCCAGTGCAAGGCCCAGCAGTCTTTCCATAAGCCCTCCAGGGGCCTCTGGTGCATGCTCAAGTTTGAGAACCATAGACTTTGCCACAGTTAAAAAGATGTTTTAATGGACTGATCTCCTTCTAAGCTCTGAGATGCGCTAATATTCCCGCCATAAGTAAAGAGATGGTTTTTTTTGTATAATTCTTTGCAGAAACTGTTAATGTCTTTATTTCTCATATTTTTTCCCCTACAAGCTCCTGAAAGATCTTTTTGAAAAATTGACAAAGGATGCTATCAAGGGCTATGTTTAGATGGATGGAAATAACCTTGAAAATGGATAACGCCTGGGTGTGGTGACTCACGCCCATAATCCCAACACTTTGGGAGGCCAGGGCAGGAGGATTGCTTTATCGCAGGATATGAAAACCAGCCTATGCAGCATAGTGAGACCTTGTCTCTACAAAAACTTCTAAAAATTAGCTGGCTGTGGTGGTGCATGCCCGTGGTCCCAGCTGCTTGGGAGGCAGAGGCAAGAGGATCACTCGAGCCCAGGAGGTTGAGGGTGCCGTGAGCCATGATCTGGCCGCTGCACTCCAGCCTGGGTGACAGAGCGAGACCCTGTATCAAAAAAATGAATAATCAAATAAAAATGGATAAAAATGTAACAATGAATTGTTAGTCTATGAAAGTCATTTTTCACAATTGGCAGTAAAAATATGATTTGTCTAAGGTATGAGTTTACCACATTTGTTCATAAGATCTTAGTTGCAAGGGAAAGTATCATGTATTTTCTAGCATGATAATGATGAATCATTTAAAGTATGGCTCATAAAAATGAAAAAAATATATTGGAAGAAAAAACCACCTTGGGTGCATAGGTGTGTAATAAATAGCTGTTGAGTTACTGGTAATCTCTTGCTAGGACTGAATCTCAGTACTTCAGAGCATGTAAAAATCAATTTTCTGTGATCCCACTTAATCACACCATGTTCTCTTTTTTTTAGATTTCAGCTAGCGATTCTGCAGGGGTTGGAGACCAATAGCAATCTCATGCTTTGTTGTTGTTATTGTCTGACTCGTGGATTCAGCATTTCAGAATATGGTACTCTAATCTTAAGGCTTTGAAAAAAAAAAAACCGTGGCCATTTTTTCTTTATATTTTACTTGTGTTAATTGGGCTGGGTCCTAATTGGTTGCCAGAGCCCGGAAATCCAGGTTCTGTCTTTTCAGGGCGTATGCATAGCTAAAGAGTTCATTGTATTTGCAAAGGTACACTAGGAGTTCTCATTTCCTCAGATGCTCATGTGTGTAGGCTGTTAAGCTCTCATTTCAATTTTTGCAGTCTTTTAAAACACCACACAATTTTTCTTTTCCATCTTAAAGACCAGTTAAAACTACCTCTGGCCACAAATGTTAGTGTTACTAGATATTATCAAGGTGTGAGACTAAAAAGTTAGAAGGCTTTAAGATGTAAATTATATAAGTTAATGTTTTATTTCTCTGAAAGTTCTGACCCTTGCTGACCTCTCATTCAAATGTTTTTAATTGAAAGGGGTAAGAAAATATCAGAGAACTTAAAGATGGCCGTTGTGACTTTGACTCAAAATCAACACATTTCATCATGTATAGGTCTTACACCTTGCTTCCTCAAGCGGGCCATGAAAAAAAATCTCATGACCATGCAAACTGATGCCACCCCAAAATCATAGTAACGATTTGAATTGCTCTCAATATTGATCTCAAACTCCCTCCTGTTGTCAGCACCTACTGCAAACTGGCTATTATAAACCCTTTCTACCCCCACCTCTCAATCTCAGCAGTTAATCTCAGCCCTCCCCCACCACGTAACAGCCTCGGGCAGAACTTCCCGCTTAGACACCCTCACACACACCCTTACCTTCTTGCCAGTGCCTGTCCTGCCCAAGATGTGCCCTAAGCCCTCTCCCTTGATAAATGACTTGATCTAGATACAGCCTCACACTCCTGGCACATACAGCTTTGCATTTAAACATGTTCAGATACTCCTGCTTCAAACAAAAATACCTTTCCTCAACCCTTTGAAATCCTAACTACCACTAAAGTATACTGCCCTTATCTGCACTCTGTCCATTCTGCAGTCCACTGAGGCAGTGGATTTTAACCCTGGCTGCATGTTAGCATCACCTGGGAAGCTTTAAAACATCCTAATTCTGGACTGGATGACAGACACATTAAATCAGCATGGGGAGGTGGGACGGGTTTCAGTCTTTAAAAAGAAGTGTAGCTGAGGCTGAGAACCACCACTCTAAAACCTGGCTGCTACCCTTGCTACCATTAAAACTTCTTGCTGGATTCACCAGTGACTTCTGCTGTCAAAATTTAGCCCATAGGTTGATTTTTATGATACTGATGCTATATAACCACTTCCTTCTTTGGAATGCTCCCTTTCCTGACCCTGCTTTCCTGATTTTTCTCCCACTTCTTCGCTCTTTCTCAGTTTCTCTGGGTTGTTTGGTAGGTCAGTCTAGCACAGACTGGATGCCAGTCTCTGCCACCACCTCCGTTACTTAAGTGAACACCTGTGTGCCAGTGAGTTCCGTTGCCGTACCACCTAAATGCACCAACTTAAAAGCACAGATTAGAGGGAAGCGCTCACATTCACTAATCACTGCAGGCTTCTAGGAAAGCATACTAAAGGACTCTGGTCCTTCTTTTACCTCCCTTGTTCCTCCTCCAAGCCCAGTGAGGTAGGAGGAATTGCTGATTAGATTAGTGAGACTCTAAGGTGGATCACTCTTGTTTACTTATGAGTTGCTGTTTATGAAAAGATGACCTGGACTGTGGTCCCTCTTCTGCTTTCTCCTCTTCGGGGTCTTGGCCTGGTAAGGGGGCCCGTGCCCAAAAGAGGCTCCTCCACCTAATGCTGTCTTCAATCTGTGGCTTTCTGTTGCTGGTTAAGATTTTAATTGGGCTGCCTCATCCCTTTTTGACCTTGAGTTTCATGTTGATCTTTATCAAGGAACTTTTTATTGGGGCATCAGCACTAGCCCTATGAATACAGTGAAATTTGATTTCCCAGTCTACTGTTACCATTGCATGCTGCCCCTGGAACTGGATATATGGGTTCCACTTTCATCAGAAGTGATGCTGTGTGTTCCTGATGTCTTTGAATCACTAGTTTCTGATTCAAAATACGGGGTAGATGGATCTGATTAATAGTCATATGCCTGTGTCCTGGCTAGGAAGTCAGAGTGAGGTTATCTGGAAAGTTGAGCTTCCTCACATGTGGGAAGGTACTTCAGATGCTGGACAGCCAATAAGAATGACAAAGGTCCACCAGAGCCATTGCCTTAGTTACTGATTCAACAAACATTTACTGAACACTGATTAAGCCAAGTCTTCCTCAGGGACCTCTTAGGGAAGAGGATAACTGCCCTAAAGCAGGATACTCCTGGGCGCCTTAGATATACTATCCTTGAGACTATTAGGCGCCTGTCCAGAATACCTAATAATAGTAATAATGGCAAATATGTACTTAGTGGTCTGCCATTTGGAAACAACATCTCACTCAACAACTCTAAGGGTAGGTACTTTTATCTCCATTTTAAAACAATGAAATACACTTACAGACAAACTTGCTCAAGTCACATCTATTAAGCGTCAGTGAAGATTCAGATTCAAGTCTATTTGATGTTAAAGAGTGTCTGTTCCCAACCAATACCTCTGCTGCCTCTTTTGACAAACTGAACTGTCAGAGGGCATGTACGTATGCATAAGCTGTGGGCCACTAGGCCCTGGGCCAGTGTCTGATGAGACCTCTTTATTGTTTCTCTTGGTGGGCTGTTTCTCTACCAGGCAACTGAATGGGCTCATCCCTTCTCGGTGCGTACATGATTGAATGGAGATAGCTGGTTTCTGTGACATCCTCTTATAACAACCTAGTTTTGTTCTTGAGAGTGACCAGAGCGAGAGAAAAGTCAAGATCTTGCAGATCTTGCAAACCTATGGCAATAAAAAGGTATTGTCCTTTGTGTACCAAGGCACAACTGATTCCTAAGCGAGGAGGATCTGTGTTATGAGATCATAATGTTAGTGATAGACTGTTTTCAACACCTTGGTAAACATTTCTTTGACTGCTAGCAAAAGCTGCCTGAGCAGTCTTGACTTTTAGAAATGTCCCTTCATTCAGTAGATGTGTATAGAACACATTTTATGCCAAGCACTCTGCTAGGAGCTGGGTATACAGAGAAGAAAGGCATTCCTGCTCTCGTGATGTTCATGGTCTTCTGAGGAAGAGACAAGAAAAGCAAGTATTACGGTGTAGAATGAGATAAGAATGACAGGGTATTTTGGCAGCAAGGAAGAGGGCACTTTAACTCAAACTGGGCAGTGGAAGAAGTAAAAAAAAAACACAGAACGAAATCCTGAAGGATGAGCAGGAGTTAAGAAGAGTGGATCAAGCTCTCCAAGGGTAAGAGCATGGTTTGTTCAGAGCACTGCAAGTGTTTTCGTATGGCCCACATATAAAGCTTATAGAGGAACAGAGAGAGGAAGGCAGGAGACAGGAAGTGAAGGGTCCTGTGTATACTGGCTTACTTGTTGAGTTGGAGAACTATTGCCGTATTCCTCTGCTAAGCTCAGGGTGCGTTCATGGAAACCCTACTGCAACTGGCCCATTGTGCATACAAAGCTGGAACTGAGATGTGAACAGGTTTGCATTGCCTTGGTCACCTTCCGTGGGAAATATAGCTAGGCCCACTTATTGGTAGGAGCTACTGACATGTTACAACTAGGTTAAACTGAATTGGAAGTAATGCTTTATTTGGAATCATGGCTGACTGATTCCATTACATGTTCTAGCATGATACCAGTCTGAGGTTATTCCCCTTGAACCACCAACTTAGTAGAGTTTAATGCACGATGTGATGGTCTTAGTTCCTTGTACTGTTCTTAAGCAACAAAGTTGTTCAACTGCCAGTTAAGTTTTTTGGGCTTTGTTTCTCAGTAGTGACAGTAAATTTGTGTTGATCTGTTTACACCTTTTGGACTGAACACCTTAGCAATCTTTGATATTTTAAGCTTACAGAAAGTGCCCATGGGATAAAACCAATCTGCTGGCTCACACTAAGTTCTGATCCCATGATTTTGGTCTCATTAATACCATGCTATAAATAAAGTTAGCTAAACCTTTTGAAACTGCATAAAAGTGAAATAATTGCAAGTTTTGGGCCAACATTTTTCCTGAACAGCTTCTGACTGACCAGCATTTTAAATTAGGTGATATAGTCTAGCTTTTGTACATAGAAATAAGAAAGTGACTTTTATGTTCCATTATTAAAATAGTATAGGGAGGACAGGTAAATATACTAATTTTTCATTGCTCATACTAGAGAATTAAGGTATATTGACTAATGAAATAGAGGATTATGGGGATCATATGAAAATATTAAAGAGATTATCACTAGAAGAAAAATTCAGACTGCTAATTATGAGAAAAAACATGTATGCACAACCAAACAAATCACAAAAATTAAAGATTTCTAAAACAATAGAATAGGAACAAATGTACCTGTCATATTAATAAAAGTAAACTTAGCTGTAGATAAAAGGCAAATGTCAGCAAACACTAATTTCATGTTATAAGATTCAGAAAGGTTGAGCAAAAGTAAACCAAGCAAACACAAACAAGAAAATGAGTTGTAGTCTGCATATCAGGCAAGGTTGAACTTCGGGAAAAAGAATTGAAAGAAAAAGAAAAACACTACATAATACTAAAGGGTGTGACTCACGAGATATAATGTTTTCTCGATATCTGTACCAAATAATGGAAAACCATTTATGTATTGGAAGCCATGGGAGACACAGGAAGAAACAGAAATACAGTGTTAGTTGGATATTTTAATTCAATTCTGTCAGTTCATGACAAATCAATGGATAAAACCTAGGACATGGGATGATTTAAATAAGATACAGAAGATCTAGTTGATACATATTAGACTTTACCCTAAAAATGGTAACTACACTTTACCCGTAAAACATTTACCCATTTGACTGTGTATTAGAGCATACAGAAAACATAAGTTTCACAACAGAGGAAAGGAACAACAGATGGCATTTGCTGAAAAAAATGCAATAAACTTAGAATTTGAGGATAAGTGGTCAGAAAAAAAAAGAATGCAATAAATTAAAGCCAGAAAACATTGCTCATCTGCAATCTAAAATGTTTTTAAGCTCTTCAACTATTCTTGGGTTGATTAGGACATGCAAAGCGTTAAAAAAGCATTTCATATCTAGACTATAAACTTGTTCTTCTGAGATACACATAAAACTGCTCAGAGGAAAATTCATTGCCCTAAAATTTGTGTATTAAAAACTAAGATAAATGTTGTATAACTCAAAATATTAGGAAAAGGAATCTTTTAAAAGCAGACTAAAAGAATCCAGAAAAATTAATTAGAAAAATGGGGAAACAGAATTAAAGAGCTAATTTTTAAAATACGTAGTAAAATATGTAACATTTTAGCTACCATTACAAGAGACGACAAACACAAAATAAAAATTACCAGATAATATATAAGAGCCATAAAATATACTTTGCTCAACTGTACGCAAACAATTTAAAAACTTGGATTAAATGGATAATTTCAATTAGCATGACTAAGTATTTTTAAAGACCCTACCAATGAAAACAAAGAAATGCATTTGGAGGATTAAAAACTTTTTATAACACCAATTTTTTATTTTACATTTTAAAGCATGACATGGAATTTATTGAAAAGACATGTATTTTATAGAATCCAAGCAAAAGCTGACCAGCCAGAGATAAAGTGAGACCAACTCAGGGAATGTGAGCAGTGGTGATTTTTTCCCTCTGGTGTTCCATGTTAGCCTGACACAGAGCTCCTTTTCCACATTTTCAGGGGCTCTTGATCCAAAACCTTTAAAAAAAAAAAATTAGACTTAACAGAAAAGCTGCAAAAATAGACTTCCTGTGTGCCCTTCTCTCAGCTTCTCCTAATGTTAACTTACATACCAATGGTACAATTATTGAAACTAGGAAATTAACATTGGCACAATCCTATTAACTACATACTTTATTTGAATTATAGCAGTTTTCTCAGTAATGTTGTTTTTCTGGTTTGGTATTCAATCCAGGATCCATATGTACTTGGGTCTTTCTGGGTTTTCTGTTCCATTCCACTGGTCTACTTGTGCATGGTACCACACTGTTTTAATTATAGAGACTTTATAGTATGTTTTAATGACTGGCAAGGCTAGTCCCCTTTATAATTTTTCCTATTTGTTGTGCTTCTAGCTATTCAAACATGTTTGTTTTTCCATATGAACTTTAGTATCAACTTGTCTAAATTCATTTTTTAAGGTACATTGGTATTTTATTGATATTATATGATATTAACTGATTTAGGGAGAACTAACATCTTTAAAATGTGGAGTCATCCTATCCAAGAACAGAGGATGTATTTCCATTTATTCAAGTCTATTTTGTGCCTTTTCAGCAGTGTTTTAAAATTATCCTTGTGTAGGTTTTGTGCGTTTCTGGCTAAGCTTTTCCCTAAGTATTTAATTTATTTGCTAGTAAGTGAGATTTCCTCTGCCGTTATTGTCTTCTAACTGGTTATTGCTCTCTATATAAAAGCTACTGATTTTGTATGCTAATATATCTTGCTGCCTTACTTAATTTTTTTTAAAAATAAACAACAGAAATTTATTTCTTATGATTTCACAGTCTGGGAAGTCCAGGATCAAGGTGCTGGCTGATTCAATGTCTGGTGAGAGCTTGCCTTCTGGTTCATAGATGTCACCTTCTAGTTGTGTCCTCACATGGTGAAGGGGACTAGTTAGCTCTCTGGGGTCTCTTGTATAAGGGCATAAATCCCAGTCAGTAGGGCTCCACCCTCCTAATCTAATGACCTCCCAAAGGCCCTGTCTCCAATACCAACACTTTGGGGATTAGGATTTCCACTGTTTTCGGGGGACACAAGCATTTATACCATAGCAGTCAGTAGCAAACTCTTTTTGTTTTGCAGCCAAAGGTCAGTCAATTTTTATCTTCTTAGCTTAGTATAATCTAAGCCCTAAAGCCATGAAATGCATGGAAAAGGTTTTTTTTTTCTTTTTCTAGCTTTTATTTTAGATTTGAGGGGTACATGTGCAGGTTTGTTACCTGGTATATTGCGTGGTGCTGAGGTTTGGGGTATGAATGACCTGTCACCCAGGTACTGAGCATCCTTACAGAATTCTTTTACTTTTGAAGTTAGTTTTATCATTGCTCTTCTAGAAAAACAAACACAAAAAACAAAAATTGTTTCTAAATAACCAGAAGAATGATGAGAAATGAAAAAAATCTATAGAAGTAAAAAATGACATGAAAGCTTAAACCTAGGAAAGCAAGTAAGACAAAACTTTCCTGACTTTGGCCCTGGGTGAAGGAAAAGGTGTTCCTCACCTACCAACCTACAATTGTTGAACGAGTTGTCCCTTATATAGAGGGCTGGGGCTCAAATTTATACTACTTGTACGGTGCAGAATACTGCATGAGGAAATTTAATTTACCGCAGACCCAAGCCAATTGTAACCCCAGGTAACTACTAGAAGCAACCACAAATTCTCTCTGGAGGAATGGACCTTCAATCCAGTTATCAAAGAACTCTCACAGATAAAGTTATGAATATGTACAACTTAAGCCAATAAATTTGAAAGCTTAGACAAAATTCCTAGAGAAAATAATTTCACAAAACTCATTCAGGGGAAATAGAAAACTTGATTAGTTCTTTAACATTACATTTAGTAAGTAGTTTAAAATCTGGGCCTGTGTACTCTGCAGAAAGATGTTGTGGGACCCCCAAAATGCCATCGGTTTTTTTTCTGCAGCTTGACACATTGATTGTAAAGTTCATGTAGAAGAACAAATGCACAAGAGCAGCCCAAGGAAACCCTTTTAAGAGAGCACTTGGTAGGAGGAGGGCTAGTCCCACTACGTATTAAAACATAAAGCCTCAACTCTGAAAGTGTGGTATAAGTGCATGCATAGGTCAGTGGAACAATATAGAAAATTCTGAAACAGGCCCAATCACATACGACAATTCAGGATACAATAAAGGTGGTGCCCTAAGTCAGTGTGGGGGGGGGAAAGATGGATTATAAAAATGAATGGTGTTGAGATAACTGGATATAGTTATATGGCTACATATAAATATATAACCATACAGGAAAAAGTGGATCTGTTTCTCACACTATGCCAGGATAATTTTAAAATTGATGAGAGATTTAATTGTACAATTTAAACTATACAACTACTAGAAGAAAAAAAAAAGATGAATTCCTCTGTGACAGGGGTCAGCAAGCTACATAGCCTGTAGGCCAAATCTGACTGACCCAAGGCCTAGTTTTGGGCTGCTGCAAGCTAAGAATGGTGTTTTGTTTTGTTTTTTCTTCTACCTTTAAAGTGTTCAATAACAAAAAGAGGAGACCTTGGAACAAAGACTTTATGCGGTCGCAAACTCTAAAATATTCACTATCCAAACTTTTATTTAAAAAAAGACTGTGGACCCTTGCTTTGTAACCTGGGTTAGCTATTGCATAATAATGCCACTGAACTCAGCTGGGGTATATCTGCTCTAAGTGTCTCTCATCTCCTTGGACCAGTACAAAAATACACTCCACTTCTTTGGTAGAAGGGAATGTAAATCCACATGGCAAAGGATGGGGATATAGGGAACTGAAAAGTTTTGGAACCAATAATGTACTCTTCCACACTAACTTACTACTAAAAATTTAGATGCAATAAGATATATTTGACTGTTTAAAAAAAATCTTGTATGCATGTACACAATAAGCAAACTAAAATACAAGTGATAACCCAGAAACATGGTTGCAACTTACATCACAGATTAAAGGCTAATACTCCTAATTTATAAATAACACAAAAATAGAGAATTTCCTGTAGACCACTGTGGAAGAGATATGAGCAGACGGTTCACCGAAAAAAATGCAAATGTCTCTCAAACATACGAAAAGATGCTCGACTTTCCATATAGTCAATTGATTTTCACAGCAACCTAATGAGTAGATATTCTTATCCCCATTTAAGAGACAAAGAAACTGAGTCATAAAGTTGTGAAGTATTATGCTTGAACACAAAAAGCCAAGAAGTAATGGTGCCGGGATTTGAACCCAGTCAGGCTGGCTCTAGATGAAAGACTAATTTACCATGACTAAATGAGGCTTATTTCAGGAATTCAAGGATCATTTAATATTAGGAATAGCTGGGTGTTTCCTTAATATGATAAAATATATTTATCTCAATCCAAAACCTGCGTCGTGCTTAATTGAGAATACCAGAAGCAATTTCATTAAAGTCAGGAACAAGAAAAAGATGTCCACTAATTAGCACTATTATTTAAAAATGTTCTGTAGGACGTAGGCGAAACAATTAGACAAGTGAAAGAAAGATACAGAAATTAGAAGAGAAGAGAAAATTGTAATTTTCAGATGATACTGAGTTTTTTACTTAGAAACTAAAGACTAACCAGACCTTACAAAATAAGAATAAATTAATTTTCAGAAATCAATAGCTTTTATAGATACAATGTCTAATTTCAAACTCTAAGGGAAGAAAAGACCCATTTTATAACAGCACAAAACATAAATGATAACACACTTAGGAATAAACACAAGACATGTTATTTGTAGAAAAGGTTAAAATGCTAATGAGAGATGAAACAAGACCCAAACAAATGGGAAGATATACCACGTTCTTGCATAGAAATACGCAGCATCATAAAGATGCCACTTCTCTCAATTTACAAATCTAATGTGATCTTCAATAAAAATACCGATAGAATTGAAAAAAATCACATAAATTGATTCTAAAGTTCGTATTCAAAAGCAATAGTGATAGAGGGAGACTACTAGATATTAAAATTTATACATCTACAGCAATTAAAACAGTGGTAGTAATTTGTGAGTAGTCATACAGATGAGTGGAACAGAACAGTTCAGAAATAGATCTAAATACGAGAATTGAGAAGATGATAAAGGTGGCTTTTCAATCAGTGGAAAAAAGATTAGTCAGCAAGTGGGGTGGGAACTACTAGGTAGGGCTCTGTTGAAAATAATTAAGTTGGATCTATACTTCACCTCTTATACCAGGACAAATTACAGACAGTCTGAAGATTTAAACATTAAAAAAATACTTTTTCTAAAAGTAAAAAAGAAAAAAAGGAAGGTTATTTTATAACCTAAGAGTGGGGAAGGCCTTTCTAAGTATGACACAAAACCCAGAAGCCATAAAAGAAAAGACTGCTAGATTAGACTTCATAGACATAAAAAATTTCATCGTGACAGTAGCACCATAAGCAAATGCAAATGAGAACCTGGCCAAGAAATGTGTAACTCTGCCAAGATGAGGGACTAAGTTATCTAAAATAGAAAGAGTCCCTATCAATAAAAAAGAAAACAGATGAGCAATCCAGTATAAAAATGGGCAAAGGAGATGAACAGAGATGTTTAATAGAGGAGAAAATACAAATGACTTTAAAGCATACTAAAATACTTAATAATAGAAGCTTTTCACCTACCAAAAATAATAAAGTTTGTTAATACACTATAATGGCAAGTGTGTAGTTAGATTGTCTCATACATTGTATAAACTAGTGCAAACTATAAAGGGTTGGCAGTATCTTATTAAAATTACAAAGGTGCATTACATTTTTAAACCCATCAATCCTAGGAATTTGTCCTACAGATAGAATTGTATCTATATATGCAAAATAACGTGTGTCAACATAAAAATGTATAGAACGATGAATCTCTAAGTAAAAAGGTTTTATTGGGGAATAATACACAAGATGTGGGATTGCAAACCAGGTCATACATACAGACCAAGGTGTCCTCCAGTATGTCCAGAGGAAAGGAAAATGTTAGGGTTTTATGGGGAAAAGAGGAGGTTATACAAGTCGTTTTGAAAGAAAGTCATTGGGGATAGTGTCTTTTGGGAGCTGGCAAGTGGTGATTTGTCAGTGGCCGCAGTTGTTGGCTGAAATTTGTAATCTTAAAATTATATTTTGTTCGATTGGCCTTGCATACGAGTCAGTGTGTCGGGCAAGTGTTCTTACAAAAGTGATTAGCTGTCCTGCTGTCTTTGTGTGACTTAAATGGTAAGCTTTGATTCGCTTCTGTTATCAGGCAAATCGTGCACAAAATCCCTCCTTTCATAGCCTTCCCTGGCTCCATTTTGTCAGGGTTTGACACAAGTGACTCCATTTTGCATGAGCAAAACTAACCATCAGAATTCACTAGAGGCTAGTCAGGTTCAGTCCTCACACAAGGAAGGCGATTACAAAAGGCTTTAATACCAAGAGGTTGGTCATTTGAGGTCATCTTAATGACCTCATTATTAGAGGTTAGAGGCTGCCTAACACATGAGTAAATATTTTAAAAACCTAACTATATCTGGCTTTCAAGGGGCATACTTTGAGTGTTAAGAGAAAGATGTGAAAGTAAAAGGACGATAAAAACATACCAACCAAAAAAGGCTGATATAGCTATACAAATATCAGTTGAGATAAATCTAAGTCAAGAAGCATTACTAAGGACACAGAGGAACATTTCATAGAGATAAAAAGCTAAATTTACCAGAAAGATGTAGTTTGTATTTTAATGCAACTAATAATATAGCTTCCAAATATAGAAAACAAAATTACAGACCTAGAAGTACCTGATAGTACAAGTAGTCATTAATAATATGGACGATTACAACAAAATGAATAATAAATTTAACCTAACTGATATCTGTAGAATACTATAACCAGCAGTGTCAGAAGAGGTATTCTTTCCAAGTACCCACTGAATTTTTACCAAAATTTATCATATGCTGGTCTTTAAGTCCCAACGAATTCCAAAGGGTAAATCATCTAAAATATGTTCTCTGACCAAAGTAAAATTACTCTAAAAATCAATTTTTTAAAAACCCCAGAAAAGCCTGAAATATTTAGAAAGTAAGCATTATACTTCTAAATAACTGACAGTTCAAAAATAAATTACAATAGATATTAGACAGTATTTTGAACTAGGGCAATTTTTAAATGACATCAAAACTTGTGTTAAAAAGCCTAAAGGCAGTCTAAGTACGCATCTCAAAAAGTATAAAAAAGATAGCAACAAACCCAGAGATTGGTTCTCTGAAAAGACTAATAATATTGATAAACCCCTAGCAAGACTGATCTAAAAAAAAAAAAAAAATGAGAACATAAGCCCCAGGCTGGGATAAAATGTTTACAAAAGACACATCTGACAAAGGACTGTTATCCAAACTGTAAAAAGAACTCTTAAAACTCAATAAGAAGAAAAAAAAAAAAGCACCCAATTAAAAAGTGGACAAAAGATCTGAACAGACACCTCACCAAAGAAGATATACAGATGGAAAATAAGCATATGAAAAGATGCTCATCATGTCATTAGGGAACTGCAGAATAAAATAATAACGAGATATCATGAGATACCTATTACAATGGTGATTTTCCAAAACACTGACAACACTGAATGCTGGTGAGCATGTGGAGCAACAGGAACGCTAATGGGAATTAGCTAATGGGTATGAAAAATGGCACAGCTATGATGAAAGACAGTTTGGCAGTTTCTTGCAAAGCTAAGCATACTCTTACCAGAAAATCTAGCAACCATGCTTCCTGGTGTTTATCCAAATGAGCTGAATACTTATGTCCACAGAAAGACTGCAGACAGATGTTTATAGCAGACTTATTTGTAATTGCCCACGATGTCTTTCAGCAGGTAAATGGATAAACAATCTGGTACATACAGACAATGGAATATTATTTTTAGCTCTAAAAAGAAATGATCTATCCAGCCATGAAAAGACATAGAGGAAATTTAAATGCATATTGCTAAGTGAAAGAAGCCAATCTGAAAAGGAGACATATAGTATGATTTCATCTATATGAAAAGGCAAAATTATAGGGACAGTAAAAAGATGAATTGTTGCCAAGGGTTAGAGGGGAAGGAGAGATGAATAAGCAGAGCACAGAAGACTTTTAGGTCAGTGAAAATACTTTGTATGATACTACAATAATGGATAAATGCCATTATACATTTATCAAAACCCATAGAATGTACAACACTAATAGTGAACGTTAGCGTATCAACTATGGACTTTGGATGATAAAGATGTGTCACTGTGTTATGATAATGTATTGACTGTAACAAATGTATCACTCTGGTGAGGAAGGCTGTGCATGTGTGGGGGAAGAAGGTATATGGGAACTCTCTGTACCTTCTGCTCAATTTAGCTGTGAATCTAAAACTACTCTAAACTCTATTTTAAAAATAGAAAAAAGGCACAAATTACCAATATAAAACCCTAGAAAAAGCCCGGGGTTTTTAAAAACCCCAAATCTTCGTATTCTAAGAATATAATATGAAGAACTTTATGTCAGCAAATCAGAAAATCCACATGAAATGGAACTTCTAGGAAAATACAGTTTACCAGCTCATGAGTAAATAGAAGGCTGGGCATGGTGGCTCATGCCTGTAATCCCAGCTTTTTGGGAGGCCAAAGTGGGTGGCTCATTTAAGTCCAGGAGTTCAAGACCAGCCTGGCCAATATGTGAAACCCCGTCTCTACTAAAAATACAAATAATTAGCTGAGCGTGGTGGCGTGCACCTGTGATCCCAGCTACTCAGGAGGCTGAGGTGGGAGAATCACCTGAGCCCAGGAGGTCGAGACTGCAATAAGCTGAGATGCTGCCACTGCACTCCAGCCTGGGCAACCAGAGTGAGACCCTGTAACAAAAACAACAACAACAACCACCCAAAAGAATAAATAGAAAATTTGAATTGTCTATATCTGTTTAAGAAGTTGAATCTGGGCTGGGTGCAGTGGCCCACCCTTGTAATCCCAGTACTTTGGGAGGCTGAGACAGGTGGATCACTTAAGGTCAGGAGCTCAAGACCAGCCTGGCCAACATGGTGAAACCCCATCTCTACTAAAATACAAAAATTAGCTGGTCGTGGTGGCATGCTCCTGTAATCCTAGCTACTCAGGAGGCTGAGGCATGAGAATCGCTTGAACCTGGGAGGTGAAGATTGCAGTGAGCCGAGATCACACCACTGCACTCCAGCCTGGGCGACAGAGTGAGACTGTGTTTCAGAGAAAAAAGAGTAAAAAGAAAAAAAAAAGTTGAATCTGTAACTATAACTTTCCCATAAACAAATCCCCAGTCCAGATTTTTGCTTCACCAGCAAATTCTTTTAAACATTTAAAGAATTGACACTAGTCTTATACAAACTGTTTGAAATAATAGAAAAAGAAAAATAATTCCCAATTCACTTTGAGGCTACCATAATTTTAATACCAAAGGGTGGCAGGTTCATTACAAGAAAGGAAAATTATAGGTCACTATATCTAATGAACATACTTATAAATATTTTAAAGAAAATATTAGAAAGTAAAGTTAAGTGAACTATTTATTTTAGGAATGCAAGATTTTGGCTTAACATCACAAAATCAGTGTTTTAAACCCATTCAACTGGATTTATTTTCAACAACTACCTGGGACAACTGGATATCCACATGCAAAATAATGAAGTTGGATCCCTCTTTATACAATATGCATAATTAACTCAAAACATATCAAAGACCTACATGTAAGGGCTAAAACTAGAAAACATTGAGAAGAAAACAAACACATAAATCTTCATGACCTTGGATGAGGTAACGGTTTATTAGATATGACACCACACACACAGGCAATTGAAAAAAAAATAGATAAATAAGACTTTGTCAAAATTTAAAATTTTGTCCTTCAAAAAGACACTGTCAAGAAGATGAAACAATGACCACAGAATGGGAGAAAATATTTGCAAATCATATATCAGATAAGGGTCTGATATCCAGAATATATAAAGAACTCTTATGACTCAACAACCAAAAGGTAAACAATCCAATTTAAAAATGGGCAAAAAGACTCGAGTAAGCATTTCTCCAAAGAAGATGTATGCATGGCCAACAAGCACATGAAAAGATGCTGAACATCATTAGTCACTGAAGAAATACTAGAACTACAAGATGCCACTTTACACCCACTCCTAGATAGTTAAAAACTTATGTACCCCCAAAAGCTTGTACACAAATGTTCATTATAGCTTTATTTACAATAGACTAAAAGTGAAAACAACCCAAGTACCTATCAACTGATGAATGGTAAACAAAATGTGGTATATCTGTACAGTAAAACATCATTCTGCCATGAAAAGAACTGAAGTACTGATTCATGTGGTAACATGGATTAACTTTGAGAATATTATGCTAGTTGAAAACCGCCAGACACAAAAGGCCATATTCCACTCACATGAAATGTTCAGAATAGGCAAATCCATAGAGATAGATATTGGAGACAGACAGTAGATTAGTAGCTGCCAAGGGGAAAAGGGGAATGGGGAAGGACTGCTAGTAGGTATGAGGTTTCTTTCTGGAGTGATGAAAATGTTCTGGAGTTATATGATGGTAATAGTTCACAACTTTGTGAATATACTAAAAACCACTGAATTGTACTCTTTAAAATGATTTTTAAGATATATGAATTATGTTTCCATTTAAATATTAGTGTATTTCACTATATTAGCATCATAAGGCAGAAAACATATCTCAATAGAATGATGCAGAAAAAGCATTTGATAAAATCAAATACGTATTCATAGTTAACACTTAACACACCAGGACTGGAAGGAAACATCTTTAAATTGGCAAAGATCATCAGTAAAAATCTTACAGGAAATATTATAGTTAATAGTGAAATATTAAAAGCTTTCACCCTGAGATTAGGAATATTTCCTAATACTATTTCTATTAAACATTGTACTAGAGATCTTAACCATTGCAATAAGGCAAGGAAAAAAAGTTACAGACTGCAAAGCATATGATTGTTTATGTAGAACATCCAAAAGAATCTATGGTCAATAAATTTATTAGAAATAAGTAAATTTAGCAAGGCTACTGGATTCAAGTTTACTATATAAAAATCAATGATATTTTTACATATCTGCAATATTCAGTTCAAAAATGAAATTTTAAAATATTTACAATAGCATCAAAGACATAAACTGAGAATAAATCTAATGAAAGAGAAAAAAATCTTTATATGGAAAGCATTACAGAGGAAAAATAAATAAGGTCTAAATAAAGGGAGAGATCTGCGGTGTTCATGAATTAAAAGCCTCAGTATTGTAAAGATGTCAGTTATTTTCAAACTGGTCTACAGAGTTAATGCAAGTCCAGTCCAAATCACAGCAGATTTCTTGGGGGAAATTAAGCTGATTCTGAAACATATGGAAACATTAGAGACCAAGAATAGGGAAGAGAGTGTTTAAAGAACACAGCTGGAAGACATACTGCTAGCTATCAAGACGTCTTATAAAGTTACAGTAATTAATACCATGTGGTATTGGTGCAAGAATAAACAAACAACAGTGAAACAGAACAGAGTCTAGAAGCTGATCCAGACACGTAGTCACTTAACTAAGGACAAAGGTAATGATGTAGTGCAGCAAGGAATGGGTGAGCTGTTCGATATATGGTGCTGACTCAGTTGGATGTCCACAGGTAATATACATCTTGATCCCTGTTTTCACAGCTTGAAAAAAGCCAAGTCCATATAGATTGCATAATAAACATCAAAGTATAAAAAAGTAAAGAGTATGGTTAAAAAAAGGAAAGTATCTTCACTTACTTGAAGTAGGTAAAGATTTAAAAAATAAAATACCAAAAGCACTATCTAGGAAGAGAAAGAAAATGATTACTATAATTATTGAATTATATTAAAGTTGAAATGTTCTATATATCAAAAGACCCCATTAGTAAAAAGGCAAGCCATAAAAAAGGAGATTACACCTGTGACAGAAATATTTGAGAAAGACTTGCATTCAGAATCTATTTTTAAAAGTACTACAAATCAATTAAAACAAACAGATGATCCAGTGAAATTATGAGCAAATGACTTGAAGAAAACATCACAAAAGAGAATATCCGAATGGCCAATAGACACATCAAAAAGTGCTTAAACGTCATTAGTCATCCATGAAATGCAAATTAAAACCCAATGCGATATTACTACACACTCAACAGAAGATCTAAAATTAAAAAGATAACACCAACTACTAAGTAAGGATATGGAACAGTGAACACCCTCATAAACTACTGTCAGGGAGTAAATTCGTACAACCACTTTGGAAAGTTATTTGATAATGTTCATTAAAGCTGAACATACACAAACCCAATCTACCAGAAATTCCACTCTGAAGTACACACCCCATAGAAATATATATATACATCCATATATGCATCAAAACATATGTACACAGCAGTGCTACATATAACAGTGAAAACTGGAAATGATACCAATTCCTAAGTGGTGTTATATTCATAGAACAGAACACTATACAGAAATGAGGATTAACAAACTGTACGCAGCAACATGTATGAATCTCAGAATTACAGTGTTGAGCAAAAGAAGTCAAAGATGAGAATGCATTATGTGATTCCATTTATACAGGGTTGAGAAGAGGCAAAACTGAACTTTGCTGTTACAAGTCAGGATTGTGCTCGCTGTAGATGTGAGTAGTCACTGGAGGGAGAAGAAGGGCCTGTGGAAATTGTGGTCATGTTCTGTCTTTGTTTAGAGGATGTGTTCTTGCTATATCCCGATTCTATCATGAAACACGGAATGCATGGCCTGGTTTTGACAGCAAGCGTAGCATCTAGCGTATCAGGGAATACCAATCCCCTACAAAACAGAGATTAAAGTTCACTGAAGGCTCGTGAATGAATTAATGATGCTATAAAAAGGGCTCGTGGGTGTGGGTTGACCCCCTTCCACCATCTGCTGTGTGAGGATGCAGCAAGAAGGTTCTCATCAGATTCTGATGCCTTGATCTTGGACTTCCCAGCCTCCAGAACTGTGAAAAGTAAACCTCTCTTATTTGTAAATTATCCAGTCTCAGGTGTTCTGTTACAGCAGCATGAAATAAACTAAGACAGTTCTCTTTGTAAAAGAGAGTGTACATGGAGCTGTACACTTATGATTGTGCATTTTTCTGGAAGCGTATTGTATTCAATGAAACAAGGCAAATGAAAGCCCACAAAAGTGTATGAGCATGGAAAGGTGTTTCTGAGTATAAGGGGATATCTGAGAGCCCAGGGGAGGGCATATGCAGTCCCAGCTCCCCTTTAAGCCCAGAGCCTCGGCAGGAAGTATTACACAGAGTCCCTCCCTCCTGGACTGTCTGTGAGCTCTAACCCTCCTACAGTTTGGGGATCCTTGAGGGCCCATGGCATTTTCTTTTCCAATAGGCTGTCAGGCCATGTATATTCTCCACGTTGTTTGAAAAGAAACTTCCACAGCATCAGACACACTGGGATTCTGACCCTGAGTCTTTTGGCCAGCATCTGTTCTGATTAGGATACTCACCCTCCTACATGATATCACTGGTGTGGGACTAAGTGTCTGCCAGTGTTTGTTTCTCCCTCTTCTCCTAACCTCAAAAGACCTGAGCCCCTGACTGGCCAGTGTGGGGTGGAGGAAAGACCCCAGGCTGCAGGGAAATGAGAACAATGGAGTACCAGAGTCCAGGGGAGAGTGACTCAGGCAGGAATGGCTGTGACCAGTCGATGGGGTAGAACCCAAAATGTGAAGTTGATTCCCTGTGGAGTGACGAATCGAGGGGGTGTGCAGCAACACTGTGTAGGATGTTTGCAACCCACAGCTTCAGTGGCAGCATCCTTGCAGGTCATCCGTGAATTGCATAACCGAGATGAATCATGCTCCTGTAAAGACACATGCTTTTAGTTTAAGATATTAAACAGTAGCTCCTGTGAGTAACACAGATACAATCCTATACATTTATGAATGCATTGGATAAAGTACTACTTACAAGAACTCCAGTAGAATTGATATCCACACTGCATAGGTATGTAAAACATGAGTTGCCCAATTCCCCCAACAGGCAGAAAACAGACTTCTTGGCTTAGCCCCATGAGTCTGTACCACAGGAACCCTACATAGAATCAGAGTTGGAAAAGCCGGTTGCAGGTCACCTGGTTCAGCCTCTCCCAGGCAGAGGGCTCAGTCCCTGATTCCTGTCCCCAGGGAGCAAGGAAAGCAGGGAAAACCATCTATTCACTTCTCCCAGCGCAACTCCTATGTGAAAGGGAAAAAGCAGTGAACAGCCTGGAGCTTTCCAGAAGCAACACTGCAAAATAAACTAAGCAGCACAAAATAAACTAACACAGTTTCTGGATCTGTGTGGCTACAGCGCTGATGAGGTTAAATGCTAACAAGATGACTTGTCTGGAACCAAAGGGTAAGCATAGCTTTAAGTATCTGGATATTATTGTTTTGCATCCCCATTTAAAAGATAATAAAGTGGTGGTGTTTCCTCTTTACCCTGAAACCCCAGAAAGAACAAAAATTCCCCTTTCTGTTACATACAAGATTCATAAGAGTTTTGTTTTGAATGTTGGATTCCTTTGGGGGAGGGGGAACATAAATACTTGGTGTTTGATGTGTGTGTGCGCGTGTGTGTACACAAAGAAAGAGGTTGCTTTCTCCCTCTCACTTCCCTGCATTACAAGTCTTTGCCTCTTGCTCTGAATTTGTAACTTTCCGCATTGTGCCAGGGGGCAGGCAGTTTCTAGGTTGTCGGTTTTCCAAGGTCATCCTTTGAGATTAGTGTTCTGTGGGTTGCATCTGTAATAAGTCAGACAAGAGTTTCTTCAGCTGACTTAGTAGGCTCTTCGCTTCTGATCTGATACTGCTGAGGAAGTCTCAGCACAGCCCATAGACTGTTTTGTTGCTATACATTCCTAAAAGAAAACAAAAGCAGAGTTTAATCATTTTTGGTGCCCACTCCTCATCTGTCTCCTCCCTCTGTGTCCTTTGGTGACTGTGAAAGGAGGTGACAGTGTCTGGTAGAGTTGGTGGAGAGAGAAACAGTGGCCTGTGGGTTGGAGCTCAGAGAAAGAGGTTATCCTAGGATGAAATATCAAACCATATCGCATTGATTTTCCCTTTGGGGGGCCCGGATATCACATCCTTCCATTTCCCTCTAGTCCCTGCCCGTCATCGACAGGGAAGCATTAACAGGGAATAATCAATGACGCCCTGTCCTGAAAATAAAAGGCTTGTCATGTCTCTCCATTTGGTGGAATGGATGTGGGACCAGGGGTCATGTGGCCGCTTCCATCTGTCTCCTGACAGAGGCACTGACTCAGACATGCTTTCCATCCACAGGGCTGCAGCCCACAGCCAGGTGACTGCAAACTCTCTGTGGGCATCAAGAAAAACAAGACTTTAATTTCTTTGAACCCCTGTGTCAGGAGCTTGGCTGACTATGAAATATGGCAGCTTAGGAGTGGTGTGAGTGAACTTTAATTTCTGAGTCTTGTAAAGGATTGACATTCCCTCTTATGCTAGATGCTGCTCGTGCTGTCGAACCAGGCCATGCATTCACTGTTTCATGATAGAATCAGGAATTCAGAATTGACAGGGACTTTGCTCTGCGGTCCAGCCCCATTCCCATCTGATATATGAGTTCACTACAGCTTTCCTGGTAAACCCAATGATTATCTGAACGTCACTGCTGCCTCCTATAATTGCTCATCTGTTTGTCAGAAAGCTCAACTCTTAGAAAGTGTTTTCTTATACTTTACCAAAATCTAACATGGGCCCTGGAAACAGAGGTTCATTCTCCCAAGAAGCTGCTCTCTACGGGCCCTGCGTAAGTGTCAATAAGGTGGCTCACTTGCCTTATTTCCAGCAATAACTCTGATTTTCTTTGGAGAATCTGCCTTCCTCCACTCTCATGTCATGAGGTTTAACGACATCTCTCTCCCTCCTTTCTCCAAGCTTGATTGGTAGGCACAATTTCTAAAGTTACGCAGTGGGACTCACTGTCCTGAACTTTCAATCTTGATTAGGTGGTAGAAGGACAGCCCCCCTGCCCCGAGACAACACTCAGAGGCCTGTATTCCAGCGAGAGTGCCCTGACAAGACAGTTCTGGCCACTCTTGCCTGGACCCTCCACCTTCCCATCAGTTTCATGAATTCTCCAGTCTTTTCCCAGGTAAGTCCAGTTTCCCTTCAACGTATGAGAGTTATAGTCTATTGCCTATAGCAATATAACTCTCAATGTAAAACAAAGTGCAGGTTTCAACAGTAACCAGGCTCTGAGGCCGGCCCGCCTTGACTCACGTTAGCCTCACTGACACAGCTCTCCTGGTTTCCTGGTGGGCACCTCATGCTTCAACTATCCATTAAGGAACAGCCTAGCCTCGTGCCTGACACAGAAGGGGAATAAGAAGCCCTTTGCTGAAATACAGATGGACCACATCCAAGAGTCTGATATGGCAAAGACAGAAATGATGTCAATTGGATGTAGCGTGTGTGTGTTGTAAATGAACCTGTGCAGCATCACTGTGAGCACCACTTTGTTTTCTAGATGCTCAGAGGTTATTTAGGATCTGAGATTCTTGCTTGGCAGTCATGAGTAGCTCCTGTATTTGCAGAATGAATTCTTGGTGGGAGCTTCGGTGAGTCTAACTTGGGCCTCAACTTCCTCAACTGTAAAATGGACGGAATAATTGTATTGATCCCACTGATCATATCTGCAAGCCTCTGGGTGGGGCCTTACCACTTGTGGTCACATTGATCCTCCATACTTTGGCCCAACTATACTTGTTTGTTGGGAAGAACAAACAAGAATTTGTGTAAAAATACTTAGCAAAATGTAATGCTTTATTTCTAGGCTGTAGTTTGTTATAAGAGCACCAACACTCATCTTCTAAAATCTTCTGTTCTCTTGGTTGCCCCCAAGATCACTGACAATTTACCAGTCCCTTTTTCAAGGGTTATCAGCATCTGGAAAGCAATTCATCGAGGTAAGCAGCTTTAATTCATTAGCATGGCTAAAGAGCAGGTGCACTTTTTATCACCTCTCCTCTTGGAGCTTTAATTCCCTCTTACCAACATTTGTATTACCCGTTTCATGGTAAAAGACTTTATTTGACAGAAACGACAAGTAAATTAAGGGTGGAGGGCTTCTGCCTTCTTTCTGATAATCACTACTGATCCTAAATTGTGGCCTGTGTTATCTTTTTTTATAATTGCCCTAAACTTAACTTTAAAAAACAGGAGCCATTTGTGATGCCCTGGGCTCTTTTTGCAAGTCTCAACTCATTGCTGGCTTCGGTCTTCTGACACTCTTTAACCAAAAGTCAGCTTATTTATTAATTCACATTCCACTCTGCCAATAACAGAAGCCCATGAGAATAGAGGCAATATTTAGGAAAGTGTTTTGGGCATGGTATCAACTCAAGACCCCCTTGCCTGACTCGAGGAATGAAGCCCTCACTGTTGGTACTGACCAGGGAGTGATTCAAAGGGTTTGCCAGGCTGAAGCCCCCCATTATCGACTCACATCATCCGTCATCACGACCCTCTCTTTCCTAGTGCTGCCTGGCACCCTGCTCAGGGCTTCATGTGACCTTCTGTGTAGGTCCTCACTTTCTGTTTCTTCTTCCCACCCTTTATATTTGTCCTTCCCCCTTTTTAGTGGTGCCCATCAGAGTTCCTTCTGCGGCTACCTAGATTTCTTTACATCCCATCTCCCTTTCTTTCCTTTTGATGACATTTTTAGTGACAGAGTCAGATTTGAGGTTTTGAGGAGTTCCTAGTCATGAACCATCTTTCTTTATGCTATGGAATCGCCCCTAGTATGGCTAAAATTAGAAACTACACACACACACACACACACACACACACACACACACACTCCTCTGGTTATCAAACTAAGCTGCGCGTATCAGCATATTTTAGACCATTTGAAAAATATACAGAAGTAGAAAATGCAAAAATAAAATCATGTGTATTACCACCCCAAACAGATACTCATTTGCATTTTGTTATAATTTCTGTGGATGTTATTCTACATGTGTTTTGAATTCTACATGTATATAGTAATTATACTATGCCTCCAACATTTTGTGTTTCGTGTGTTATGTAGCCATGCTCCCATATAAATATATATACAACAGGGTCTCACTTTGTCACCCAGGATAGAGTGCAGTGGGGCAAACACATCTCACTACAGCCTCAACCTCCCAGGTCAAGCAATCTTCCTGCTTCAGCCCCCCAAGTAGCTGGGACGATAGGCGTGCGCCACCACCCTAGGCTAATTTTTGTATTTTTTGTAGCAATGGGGTCTCACCATGTTGCCTAGGCTGGTCTCGAACTCTTGGGCTCAAGCAATCCTCCTTCCTCAGCCTCCCAAAATGCTGAGATTACAGGCATGAGCCACCGCACCAGGCTTTCATGTTAGTATATATTTTTATAAGTGCTATATTTAATGGCTGTATGAAATGCACAGTGTTCCTCTTATTGAACATTGCAGTTGTTCCCAGGCCTTTTTTTTTTTGAGACAGAGTCTCGCTCTGTCGCCCAGGCTGGAGTGCAATGGTGCGATCTCGGATCACAGCAACCTCTGCCTCTCGGGTTCAAGCAATTTTCCTGCCTCAGCCTCCTGAGTAGTTTGGATTACAGGTGCCCACCACTGCGCCCGGCCCTTTTTTCTTTTCTGAATAACTCTGCTCGAAGTTAGCGGGAGCACAGTGCACAAGACCACCTTCACTTCTGACACCAATTGCAAGTCTGGGGGCGTTCCAAAAACCATTGTGGGCTTGGATAATTCACTAGAAAGACTCACAGAACTCACTGATAGCTGTTATACTCACAGTTATGGGTTATTACAGCTAAAGGGCACACATTAAAATCAGCCAAGGAAAGAGATGCAATTGGCAGAGTCCAGGAAGGTTGCAGGCATGGAGTTTCTAGTTGACCTTTACCCATGGAGTCCTGGGCAGTGTCATTTTCCAGCACTGATGTGTAACAATGCACACGGAATATTGGCAACCAGGGAAGCTCACTTGAGCCTTGGCATCCTGAGTTTTTGTTGAGGCTCCACAGTTGACTGCCCACGCAGCTGATCTTAAGTCTCCAGCCTCTCCAGAGGTAAAAATGGATACTGCATGGCCCAATGTCCCCATCATAAATCACTGTGAAACTGTCCAGTGGCCAAGGCCCCAGGCAAACAAAGGCACTCCTATCAGGCAGGACATGCCAAGGGCCCAAAGCTCACCTTCCTGCAGCAGAGGACAAAGGCCAGACTGCTCTTTGGGTAAGGTGAATTCTTTACTACACAGCCTATGACAAATATCTTTGTGCAGAAGCATTTTCCATTTTGAGGGTTAATTTTTAGGATATCATCAGAAGTGGAATTATTGGAGCAAAGGACATAAATATTTTAAAGATTGTTGATACATATTGCCAAGATGCTTCCCAAGACTAGATCAATTTGTCTTCCATTCCTCTCCACCCCCACCCAGCAGGTATCAGAGCATCCATTTTATCACTCCCTCACGTGCAATGGGCGTTGCCATTTTTAAAGAAATTCTAGCAATTTGATAGATACAAAGGGGTGGTTTCAAATAATTTTCATGTGCATTTCTGATTACAAATGAGGGCAAATACTTGCCCATCTTTAAAAGTTTTCTTGTGGAGAATCTTGAACACCCATAAAAGCTGATAGAATAGTTTGATGAATTCCCACATGCCCATCATCCCAGCTCCACAACCATCAATCAGCTCCTGGGAATTCTACCTCATCCATAGCCCCACCTTCTTCTCCCACTGTCCTAGTGTTTTTGAAGAAAATCTCCTGGACACATCATTTTATTTGTAATATTTCAGTATGAATTTCTAAAAGATACGGACTCTTCATTAAAAATTCACAAACACAATGATCATACTTTAAAAATTAATGATAAGTCCTTAATGTCATCATATACCCAGCTAGTACTGAATTTCCAATTGTTTCATAAATAACAGGGTTTTTTTTTTTTACATTAAAAACAATTACGGTTCAGGCCAGGTGTTGTGGCTCATGCCTGTAATCCCACCACATTGGGAGGCCAAGGCAGGAGGATCACTTGAGGACAGAAGTTTGAGACTAGTCTAGGCAACATAGCAAGACCTCCTCTCTACAAAAATAAGAAAAAGGAAAAATTAGCCAGGCACAGTGGACACACCTGCGGTCCTAGGTACTTAAGAGGCTGAGGCAGGAGGATCAAACTCCTACAGCCCAGGAGTTTGAGGCTGCAATGAGCTCTGATTGTGCCACTGCACTCCAATCTGGGCAACAGAACAAGAATCTCTCTCTAAAAAATAAAAAATAAATTAGAATCAAAATGAGGACCAGATATTGATTCATGGAGATTCGTAGATATGTCTTTTAATGTAATATATGTTCTTTAATTCTTTCATCTATGGATTCTTTCTCTCTCTGTCTCTTTCTCTCCAGCTGCTTTCATCAACGACATGGCTTAATGTTCACTGTTGTACCTCTGGTGCCTAAAACAGCAGGTGTGGCAGACAGACTTTAAGATGTCCCATGATTGCTGCCTCTTGGAGTCTACAGCTTTGTGTAATCCCCTCCTCTTGGCTGTGGCTTGCTTCTAGCCAATAGGATGTGGCAAAGGTGATGAGATGTCATGCCCATGGTTATGTTATAGAAGAGTCTGTCTTGTTATCACTCTCTCTTTCTCCCTCTCCCTGTTACTGGCTTTGAAGGAACAAGCTTCCATGAAATAAATGACCGTGTTAGAGAAGCCCATGTGGCAAGGAACTGTCAGCAGTCTCTGAGAGCTGAGGGTGGACTTCAGCAAGAAACTGAAACCCTCAGTCTGGCGGCCACAAGGAAATAAATTCTGCCAACAACCTGAAGAAGCTTGGAGCAGATCTTTCCTCAGTTGAGCCTCTGATGAGATTGCAGCCCCAGCTGTCACCTGGATAGCAGCTGGTAAAACCCTTCAGCAGAGAAGCCAGCCAAGCTGTGTGTAAACTTCTGACCTGCAGAAACTATAGATAATGAGTGTGTGTTATTTAGAACTGCTAAGTTTGTGGTGGGTAGTTAAGCAGCACAGAAAATGAATAAAGTAGGCAGGAAGTGATGGCTCACACCTGTAATCCCAGCACTTTGGGAGGCCGAGGCTGGCAGATCACCTGAGGTCGGGAGTTCGAGACCAGCCTGGCCAACATGGAGAAACTCTGTCTCTACTGAAAATACAAAATTAGCAGGGTGTGCCTGTAATCCCAGCTACTTGGGAGGCTGAGGCAGAATTGCTTGAACCCCAGGATGTGGAGGTTACGGTGAGCCAAGATCGCATCATTGCACTCCAGCCTGGGCAACAAGAGCAAAACTCCATCTCAAAAAAGAAAAAAAAAAAAGAAAAAGAAAAGAAAAAAAAATGAATACAGTAGACATTCACTAAACTATATTGAATTGAATGACTGATATGGTTTGGCTGTGTCCCCACCCAAATCTCACCTTGAATTGTAATAATTTCCATGTGTTAAGGGTGGGGCCAGGTGGAGATAATTGAATCATGGGGACGGTTTTCCTCATACTGTTTTTGTGGTAGACTTAACTCGAATAAGTCTCATGAAATCTGATGGTTTTATAAATGGGAGTTCACCTGGACAAGCTCTCTTGCCTGCTGCCATGTAAGACATGTCTTTGCTTCTCCTTTGCTTTCTGCCATGATTGTGAGTCTTCCCCAGCCATGTGGAACTGTGAATCCATTAAATCTCTTTTTCTTTATAATTACCCAGTCTTGGCTATGTTTTTATTAGCAGTGTAAAAATGGACTAATACAATGACTAAACATGAAGGCTAGTTAAGACCTGATCAGACACTGTGCTTTTAGCTGAATGAGTCCTCCAGCCATTGACCAGATGGTTGAACCTCACTATCCTTTGCTTCTGAGGTGGTTTTGTGACCCATGTCAGCGCTAGTTGAGGTGGTCAGGCCCTCCTTCCAGCCAGGTTGATTGTGGCATTCTCTGACAATTGCTTCACCTCCTCTCACCTTCCCCCATGATCTCCTTGCAGCCTGCCCATACTAGCCTTAGGGTGATTTTCTGGAGAGGCAAGCATCTTCATGTGAGACCCGCCAAAGGGTGTATACCTTCTCAACAGACCCTGCAGTTTCTTCTCCAATGTGGGCAACGCTGAGTATATGATCTTTGGGTGTCTATCTGCACTTTCTTTGCCCTGTGAATATTTCTGTTTATGGTGTAATTTACTTTCTCCTCTCCACATAGCTTCTCCAGTCTGATTTCTGAATGGTTGTAAATTGCTCCCGACAAAAAGCTTTAGAACATAAGCATTCAGCCTTGAGCTGAGCCTATGTGGTCACTGTGCAGATCTGTCCACCCTGGGACCCTCCCTTGTGCCCTCCCACCATGCAGGGACAGTTCTCCCTTTTTGTCTCCATGGCCCATGGCTCTGTTCTCTCTCTAGTGTTCTCTCTGTCACCTCTCCTTTCCTAGCCTGGGTGTTTGAAAACAATCATTGTCAGAATATGACATTTAATCTGTTTTCATTTTTTATTCTAAAAAGAAGAAGCGAAGACTAGCAGTAAGATGCAGATGACTAATAAAAGAATTCCTCACAGCTGCTCAGGGATATATATTCTTTCTGCAGTGGAGCAAGACAGATTCCCATCACAGCTGGGGGACTTGTTCCTTGAAGCCCCTCATCTGTCATGCTCCGGGGACGAAGGGGGCAGTGGAGAAATGTCATTATGGATGTAACTGGACTCAGAATGACTGGTCAAGGTTGGCACTGCAGTCCTGATGGAGCTGCTTATGGAAGTCTTCCTGGGAGGCACTGCTGGCCGGTGGAAAGGGCAGCTCCAAACAGCCCTTGCTTGTGGTTGATTCCCAGGTTCTGTCCAATTAGAGCACCTTAGAGCTGAAATAAGTCCCTCCAACATAGCTATCCAAGGAAAATACCCTTCTGCCCATTCCAAACCAGATAGGAAATCAAAACAAGTATTTTCTCAGGTTTTGCACCAGACCTGAACAGGTGCTCTAATCATCTGCTCTGATGCCACTGGCCCATCTCCCTGGGAACGCTGAGCAGAGTGGAACCAGGGTGGTCTGGATCTGTGCCTGGTGCATTACACCAACAGGGAGGAATGCTTGGATCCGCAGTGCCTGCATTAGGCTGACCAGTCCTGTGTGGATACTGACTTAGTCTCAAAGGGAGAAGGCTAAGGAAGACAGAGATCAGCTGATCTATAAGACACAGATTCTATTGGGCTCTGTGCCTCATGTCTGTAATCCTAGCACTTTGGGAGGCCAAGGTGGGTGGATCACTTGGGGTCAGGAGTTTGAGACCAGCCTGGCCAATGTGGTGAAATCCTGTCTTTACTAAAAATACAAAAATTAGCCAGCTGTGGTGGTGGGCACCTGTAATCCCAGTTACTCAGGAGGCTGAAGCAGGGGAATCTCTTGAACCCGAGAGGTGGAGATTGCAGTGAGCTGAGATTGCACTGCTGCACTCCAGTCTGGGCGACAGAGCGAAACTCCATCTCGAAAAAAAATAGAAAAAAGACACAAATTCCTTCTCCATACTCCCTTTTCCTAACCCCAGGAAACAACTTGAGCAAAGAGCTTTTCAGCCACTAATAGCTGTCCTTCCCCTTTCTGCTCCTGCCTTCAGGCTCGCCCATCCATCTTCCACCAGAGGCAAAGAACCTCTCCCGCCCCCACTGCCCACAGCATCGGCCAGCCCCCTTGGGCTTCTCCACCTGACTGGACCCATGGCTGTCATGCCTTGACTGCCCTTCCTCCCAGGTTTCGTGTTTGCTTGGAGAGAGAGCCTTTCTCTTTTCTCCCTCACTTTTAAATGTATTTCCTTATTGTCAGCCTCATTCCTAAAAGGATTTGAAATATCTGACAAAAACAAAAACAGTGCAGCAAAGGAGGACACTCAGGCAGGGGAAATAAAGGCAGGAAACATGAGGCAAAGCCACGTGAGGCTCTCATACCAAAGGCTGATTGATGTTCACTTGCTAATTTGAGTCCGCATTTTCTGGAAGAAGGAAACATAATCAACAATTCCCTTCACAGTGTCCACGAGATAAAAGCAAACGAGCTGTTTGGGAGAAAGTTCTGAAGTGCCAGATGCATCTCTAGTGGGATGTTTATCCTTTCAAGGATGTGAGCAACACCCTCAGCCATGAAGAGTTTCATGAGCCCTACAATTATTAAAATTTTTTAACTTTCTTATTAAGATTCCTGTGAAGATCACTGGTATTTGAATTCTGATTGTCTTTCGAAATACTTTGTGTCTCATGAAATCGTGTTTGAAAATACACTATATTATATCCTTTTTCTTCCTCCTCCTTCTCCTATTTCTCTACTCTGTCTCTCCCCTTTCCCTTTCTCTTCCTCACCCTTCTTTCTTTTTTTTTGAGACAGGGACTCACTGTGTCACCCAGGCTGGAATGCAGTGGTGCTCACTGCAGCCTCTACCTCCCAGATTCAAGTGATCCATCTCAGCCTCCCAAGTAGCTGGGACTATAGGAGTGCGCCACCATGCCCGGCTAATTTTTGTATTTTTTGTAGAGATGGGGTTTCACCATGTTGCCCAGGCTGGTCTCGAACTCATGGGCTCAACGGATCTGCCTGCCTTGGCCTCCCAAAGGGCTGGGATTACAGGCATGAGTCACTGTGCCTAGCCCTTACCCTTCTTGAAAGGACACTAGACATTTTCCACTCTCAGGGGTCAGCAAGTTTGGGCTCTGGTACTTACTCTATGAATGGTTGTCTATGCCATTCATTGTGCTATGTGTGTCCTGTGTCCTGATCTCTCTGTGCAGTTTCTGTGCTGGTGTGTTTATGCATGAACAATAATGAGTGAAAGTATCCAGCCCAGCTACTTTACTGAGTTATTATTAAATTACATGCAATGAGCTGTGTGTAGGACTTTTTTTTTGAAGCAGTGTTTCTCAAACTCAAGCATGTTTTAGAAAAGTTTGTTAAAACACAGATTGCTGGGCCTCACCCTAGAGCTGCTGATTTCGTAGTTCTGGGTGGGACTGAGAATTTACATTTCTAACAGGGTTCTAGGTGGTGCTGTTGCTGTGGGTCTCAGTATCATTGAGAACCACTGTTCTAAAGAAACTTCCTTTGCTTTCCCTTAAACCGTCCTAGGTTGGACAACGAGTTGTGGTCCATTTGGGAGTTCCCATCTCATTAAAAACTGAGAACATCCTGAGCCAGGCAAATATGCTCTTTGTACTTTTAGTTTCATTCTGAACCCAAGCCAGAAATCTACCTAAGCAACTCACATGGGAGTCAAGAGGAAGCAAATATTTAGACTTTACGAGCATGTGCATTCTATACTGACCAATGTTGAATATTTCCATGATTTTCATTTGGGCAAAATACTTTGTGTTACAATCAACCAGGTAGTACCTCTCAGATGCCTGATAATGTTCTGAAAATTAGAGATAAATGTTATCCTTGTGTGACAAATACAGGTACATCAGTACAGGCTGGCTGAAGATCTGATTTGCTGGGCGAAAGCTCCTTTCCCAACTCTCTCACCTGAAACTAAAAGTTCTTGCTAGTGAGCATCCATTTTGGCCAGAGTGTGGCTACATCACCAACCCAAAAGTGTTTAGGGAAGACAGGGAACAAGATCTCATAGCTGCGTAATACCAGGCATTCCCAGAAGTGCTTTGCCACCTTTGCTGGTATATCTTCTGTGGCTTTACACGTGCCAGGTAAGTTGAGAGCAGAAAATCAGTATCCACCTGTTGTGGTTTTAAAATATGTTCACATAAAAAGTTGAAAGCATTCCCCGTGAGAACTGGAACAAGACAAGGATGCCCCCTTTCTATTCAACATAGTGCTGGAAGTCCTAGCCAGAGCAATCAGACAAGAGAAAGAAAGAAAGCGCATCCAAATTGGAACACAGGAAGTCAAACTGTTGCTGTCCACCAATGATATGATCATATACCTAAAAAACCCTAAACACTCATCCAAAAAGCTCTTAGATCTGATAAATGAATTCAGTAAAGTCTCAGGATACAAAATCAGTGTATACAAATCAGTAGCACTGCTATACACCAACAATGACCAAGCTGAGAACCAAGTTAAGAACGCAATCTCTTTTTATGACAGCTGCAAAAAATTAAAATACTTAGGAACTTATATATTTTTTAAATTTTTAATATGTATTGTGCCACTGCACTCCAGTCTGGACAAGAGAGCGAGACTCTGCTAAGACAGAGTTAAGACTCTGTTGAGACACTGCTGGAGTGCGGTGGCACAATCTCAGCTCACTGCAACCTCCACCTCCTGGATTCAAGTGATTCTCATGCCTCAGCCTCCTGAGTAGCTGGACTACAGGCATACGCCACCACACCTGGCTAATTTTTGTATTTTTAGTAGAGACTAGGTTTCACCATGTTGCCCCAGCTGGTCTCAAACTCCTGATCTCAAGTGATCTGCCTGCCTCAGCCTCCCAAAGTATTGGGATTACAGGTGTGAGCCACCACGCCCAGCCCCTGATTTAGGAATATACTTAACCAAGGAGGTGAAAGATCTCTACAAGGAAAACTATGACACACTGAAATCATAGATGATATAAACAAATGGAAATACATCCCATGCTCATGAATGAGAAGAATCAATATTGTGAAAATGACTACACTGTCCAAAGCAATCTATGGATTCAATACAATTCCCATCAAAATAGTATCATCATTCTTCACAGAACTAGATAAAACAATTCTAAAATTCATATGGAACAAAAAAAGAGCCTGCATAGCCAAAGTAATACTAAGGAAAAAGAACAAATCTAGAGGCATCATACTACCTGATGTCAAATTATACTACAAGGCTATAGTTACCAAAACAGCATGGTACTGGTATAAAAATAGGCATATAGACAAATGGAACAGAATAGAGAGCCCAGAAATAAAGTCAAATACTTATATCCAACGGATCTTTGACAAAGCACACAAAAACATACATTGGGGAAAGGACACCCTATTCAATAAATGGTGCTGGGAAAACTGGCAAGCTACATGTAGAACAATGAAACTGGATTCCCATCTCTCACCTTATAGAAAACTCAACTCAGGATGGATCAAAGACTTAAATCTAAGACCCGAGACCATAAAAATTCTAGGTTATAACATCAGAAAAACTCTTTTGGACATTGGCTTAGGCAAAAAATTCATGGCTAACCCCCCAAAAGCAAGTGCAACAAAAATTAAAAATAAATAAATGGCACCTAACTAAGCTAAAAAGCTTGTGCACAGCAAAAGAAATAATTAGCAGTGTAAATGAACAACCCACAGAATGGGAGAAAATATTCACAAACTATTAATCCAACAAAGGGCTAGTATCTGAAATCTACAAGGAACTCAAACAAATCACCAAAACCCTTCCCAAATCATCCCATCAAAAAGTGGGCAAAGGACATGAATAAATTTCTCAAAAGAAGATATATAAACAGCCAACAACTATATGAAAAAATATTCAACATCGCTCTTCACTAGGGAGATGAGAATTAAAGCCACAATGAGATACCACCTTACTCCTACAAGAATGACCATAATTAAAAAGTCAAAAAACAATAGATGTTGGCATGGATGTGGCAAAAAGGGAATACTTTTAAACTCCTGGTGGGAATGTAAATTAGTACAACTACTATCGAAAACAGTGTGGAGCTTCCTTAAAGAACTAAAAGTAGATCTAGCATTCAATTCAGCCATCCCACTACTGAGTATATACCCAAAGGAAAAGAAGTCATTATATGAAAAAGACACAAACACAGGTGTGTTTGTAGCAAGCAAAATTTGCAATTGCAAAAGGAACCAGCCTAAGTGCCCATCAACCAAGGAGTGGATAAAGAAAATGCGGTATATATACACTATGGAATACTACTCAGACACAAAAAGGAATGAAATTATGTCTTTTGCAGCAACCTGGATGGAGCTGGAGGCCATTATTCTAAGTGAATTAACTCAGGAATGGAAAACCAAATGTTGTGTGTTCTCACTTATAAGTGGGAGCTAAACTATGAGAATGCAAAGGCATAAGAATGATATAATGAACTTTGGGGACTTGAGGGGGAAGGTTGGAATGGGGTGAGGGATAAAAGACTACATATTGGGTATAGTGTACACTGCTCTGGTGACAGGTGCACTAAAATCTCAGAAATCACCACTAACCACTAACCATGGTTATCTAGACCATGTAACCAAAGTCTATACAAATTAAAACCATGAGATATCACCTCACACCTGTTAGGATGGCTATTACCAAAATGATAATTATCAATATGAACCCCTGCACACTGCTGGTGGGAATGTAAATTAGTACAGCCATTATGGAAAACAGTATGAAAGTTTCTCAAACAATTGAAAATAGAATTACCATATGATCCAGCAGTCTCACTACTGGGTATATATTCACAGGAAATGGAGTCAGTATGTTGAAGAGATATCTGCACTCTCATGTTTACCGCAGCATTATTCATAATAGCCAAAATACGGACTTAACCTAAATGTCTATCAAAGGATTAATGGATGAAGAAAATGTGGCATATATACACAATGAAATACCATTCAGCCATACAAAAGAAAGAAATCTTGTCACCTGCAACAACATGGATGAACTTAGAGGATATTATGTTAAATGAAATAAGCCAGGCACAGAAAGACAAATACCACACAAACGTATTCATCTGTAGAATCTAGGGGGATTGCTTTCATGAAAATATGGAGTAGAATGGTGGTTACCAGGGGCTGGGGTGGTTGTGGGCTGGTGGGAGTTGGGGAAGAAAAACAATATGTTCACAAATTATTTGATATTACTCCTTCTGAAAGGTGGTACTTAGTTTCCTATCCCTTGAGTGTAGGTTCTACTGAGTCTCTCTTATAATGAACAGAATATGGCAGAAGTCATATTTTAACCAAAACTTGATCACTTCTGAAGGGAAGTCATAAAAAGCATTGTAGTTTCCTCTTTTTCCACTTCCTGGTATCACTCACTCCGGAGGAAACATCTGCCATGTTGCGAGAAGATCAAGCAGCCAAGGCTGGGCGCAGTGGCTCATGCCTGTAATCCTGGCACTTTGGGAGGCCGAGGCAGGTAGATCACCTGAGGTCAGGAGTTCGAGACCAGCCTGCCCAACCAGGTGAAACCCCATCTCTACTAAAAATACAAAAATTAGCTGGGCGTGGTGGCAGGTGCCTGTAATCCCAGCTACTTGGGAGGCTGAGGCAGGAGAATTGCTTGAACCCAGGAGACAGAGGTTGCAGTGAGCTGAGACTGTGCCACTGCACTGTAGCCCAGACAACAAGAGTGAAACTCCGTCTCAAAAAAGAAAATAAAAAAAAGAAGGTCAAGCAACCCTATGTTGAGACCCATGTGGCAAGGATCTAAAGCCTCCTTCCAGCAGCCGTAGAGTGAGCCACCTCGGAATTGGATCATTCAGTCCCAGTCATATCTGCAAACCTGGAAAACACCTTCACTACAACCTCATGAAAGACCATGAGACAGAATGGCCCAAGTAAGTGACTCCCAAATTCTTGACCCATAGAAACTTTGAGATATAAAAGTTTGTTATTTTAAGCCACTAAGTCGGGATAATTTGTTACACCGTAATTGATAACTAATACATTACAATAAAACAAACCTTTATACCACCACTGCTAAGTCTCTGTTCATTTGACATTCCTTCTAAGAAGCTTTCAGTCATTTTAGTACCTCAAATTAAGTGCTCACTCTACAGTTAAGTCCCCAAGATGCTCCTACATATAGCCCTGAACAGACCCAAGGGGACTAGTATTTGCTGTGCCCTGAACCCCCGTCAGACTTCCACACCTTGGCCAGCCAGCCTGAAATTATACCCCAAGTCCCATCTCTACCTTATAAAATCCTTGCATCCTCCAGGTCCTATCCCCAAAGCCACCTTCTCCGTGACGTCATTTTTGAGTCTCTCAGTCAGATGCTCCCCTCTTCATCCAAACCCACATTATACTTTGTGTGCCTGCTTGTTGCTCACCCAATAGCCCTTCCCCTTTTGCTTCTTTATGGCAGAGCTCTGGTTTAGTTTGAGTTAGGTCAAATCCTGTTTAGTTCAAGTCATTCATAGTGGCCCCAATTCCCTTGGCAATGACTGGTGCAGGAGTGGTTATGTGATATATTTCTGGCCAATGACTTATGAGATGTCTGCTAGACAAGAGCATAGCATTCTGGGAAATGCTTTTAGAAAGATACTATGGAAGAAAGAGGACTGCTGAATATTATCTGCATAGATATGATTTTTAGAATCATGGCAGCCACCTTATAAATCAAAGGGAGCCCAAGGATGGGTGGATGGATGAGCAGAAGATAGAAAGAACCAGAGGTCTTGGCCAGGTGCTATGGCTCACACCTGTAATCTCAGCACTTTGGAGACCGAGGCGGGTGGATCATGAAGTCAGGAGTTTGAGACCAGCCTGGCCAACATGGTGAAACCCTGTCTCTACTTTAAAAAAAAATTACAAAAATTAGCTGGGTGTGGTGACGCATGCCTATAATCCCAGCTACTCAGGAGGCTGAGGCAGGAGAATCACTTGAACTCGGGAGGAGGAGGTTGCAGTGAGCTGAGACTGCACCACTGTACTCCAGCCTGGGCGATAGAGCGAGACTCCATCTCAAAAAAAAGAACCAGAGTTCTTTGTGATTTTGTTGGACCATGAATTAGTCAATCCTGTTATTGCCCTGGACTTCATGGTATGTGAAGCCCTTTCTTAGCTGTTCTAGATTAAGCCAGTTAAGTTGATTTTGCTGTTACTTGAAGCTGAAAGGCTTCTAATTAGCTAAAAACCCCGGTGATGGTTTTTAGATTCATTAAAGTTATCCTTGTGCTCATTTTTCTTTGTATCCAGTTATAATCTGAAGGCTAGTGATTGTATTTTGATTAAAGTAAGTTGTACATACTGAAAAATACGTCACCTTCAAGTTTTGGTTTGGTGAATGTTCACAAAGCAGCACAAATATATAAATAGCACCCAGATCAAGAAATAGAACATTACCAGCACACACAAGCCATTCTCCTACCTGCCCTGCTTTTAGTCACTATCCC
The DNA here is from genome assembly GCF_009764315.1 of Trachypithecus francoisi. Classification (NCBI taxonomy): domain Eukaryota; kingdom Metazoa; phylum Chordata; class Mammalia; order Primates; family Cercopithecidae; genus Trachypithecus; species Trachypithecus francoisi. The sequence continues at coordinate 30,956,715 of NW_022681468.1, read as the reverse complement.
CTTCCAAGGGTAACCACTCTCAATACTTATAAAGACATAGATCAGGTTTGCCTGTTTTTAAACTTCACGCTAATGGAACCACCATGGCGTGTACTCTTTTGGTCTGGCTTCTTTCGCTCATTATCATATCTGTGAGATTCGCCCAGTCTGTTGTATGTGTCTGTAATTTGCTGATTCTCATTGAGACACACTCTTCCATTGTATAAATATACCACAATTAGATGTTCTGTCTACCATTGATGGACTGTTTGTTTCCAGTTTGGGGCTATTACAAAGAGTGTTGCTAGGAATGCTCTTGTGCATTCTTTTGGTGAGTTTATGTACACAGAGCAAGGGGCTGGATTGATGGGTCATAGGCTAGGCATTTGTTCAGTTTTGGTATGCATATTGCCAAATGATTTTTCGGGTGTTGCCTTTTTATTCATCTTTGTATTTCTACACACACATTCACATTTCTTACCCTCTTGTCTCTTTTTACCCTAAGAAAATACTTTGCACATAGTGAGTACTTGACAAAGGATGTAACAAAGAGTGTACATATATACACATGTATATGTGTTTGTAAATGCATGCATGTATGTATGCACATATATAAATAAATCCCCGTGTTGTGTATAATAGCTCAAATATAACAACAACCCTAGTCAACAATCAAACAGGCTATGCTTGGGTTTAAAGGTGTGAAGTTGGTAGGGGAATGGCTGGGGACCTCCATTCCCATCTGATATTTGGCTCATCTGCAGGTGAATTTCAGTTGCCTTTGGTCTGAATTCTGGAAGTTGCTCCAACTTACGTCTTTCTTGTGGTAGTTGACAAAATAGAAGCAGGCCTTTGTAAGGAAAGGGTGTTACTGAAGAAAGAGGTCATCCTTCTTCATGGAGAATGGGGGAGAGATGAGCCTGTTAGAATGCTTGGTGCAGAGAACAAGGCTTTTGGAGAGAGGATTGTCCAGTACAACTGCCAGGCTAAGGCTCTTAGATTCAGTATTGATTTTCTTAGATCATTTAGTTTTCAACAAACTACCTTTTCCTGCACGCTTTTTCCTCATTCAACCTTTTGAAGGGACTTGGGCTGCACATGATATGGGCGCAGCTCTTCTGTGAACCGTCTCACAAGACTGGAACAACTTTCAGAATTTCTATAAAAGAAAACATTACAGTATTGGGGATTTTTTTTAATCACAGGAGGACTCTAAAATGTGTACTGCAATTTTCCTTAATCTTGATTGACTTCATGGGAAAATTTGATGCCACCAAGAAATATATAATTTCCCACAGATGTTATATCTCTGCCATTTGATGTCCCAGAACCCTGTGTGTTTGTAGAAAGGTCTAGAATCCATGACTTTGGCTAATCACCTACTGTTCACAGTTTCTAATGGAAAAAAAGAGCTCAGTGATTGCAATCCAGGGTCTCTGTATAAGGACATTGTGTGTGTGTGTGTGTGTGTGTGTGTGTGAGTGTGTGTGTGTGGTGAGGGTGATGGTGATGAGGGGGTCATGAATATATCTTTTACCATGAGGGGTATGAATGATTACCATTTGAATAGCAAAACTACAGGTCTTTAAGTCAAGTAATTAGAGAAATGCTTAGAAATCCTACCAAACAGATCTGCAACTAGGCATCAGAAGACATTACAGGATTCATAACAAACTAAGTTGATATTTTTGAAGCCAAACCAACAGTAACTCACAATTCAAAGGGAAAAATGACAATGATTGAAAACCTGACTGACTCTAAGACACTGGTGCACTTGGTAGGACACTGTCCTTTTGGAAAGCTGGGGGAATCCTGCCTCTGAGCAAGCATGTTCAGGAGTGGCTGTGCCTTTTGGCCAAGGACTGCACAGATGCCAGATGGCTTTGGAGATCCCAGAGTAGAAGTTCTTAGTGAACTCTGGGAATGTGCTAATGCAAGCTTATGAATATAGATTTCAGTAATCCTTAACCTTCTCAGGAGGTTACTATCATGAACCTCTTAGTCATATGGAGGAAAAAAAAAAAAAAGTCCTTGTAGTTGCTCATCATTTGCCCTGGAGAACCAAGAAAGGACTCAACAAGTATTGGGCCCATACTTCTTGGCCCAACAGACAGTCAACACAGCTCAGCAGTAGGACACTGAGAAACAGAGTCCCTCACTAATAGAATGTCGTAAGAGTCAAGCTCCTAATGCCCTCAGTGCAAATGTTTAAATCTTCCTGCAGGTCTTGGGATGGATGGGATGAGTTAATAGGGCATGCCCTGGAGGAGTAACCACAGAATGAAGTACTAGTCTTGGCAATACAGAACCCCAAGTAATAGCCACTGAGGGGGTTTAGTTGAGAGGAGGGTGTGCAGTGATCAATTACTATGTGGTATATGACATGTGTTATGGTGGGGGATGATGGTGGGTGTTGGAGGTAGCCTGGGTTGGGCAAGTCCAGGTCAGCCCATTGTCTGATTATTTCTAGTCTTTTCTTTTATCACAAAATGATTTTCAATCATCTCTTGTGACTGATTTCCACTTAATTTTCAGATAATTTCCTTAAAAAAGTAATCAGTAAGCCAGGAATTGATTTATAGCTGAAGTCAGTTTCTATGTATGTTGTGTGGTTCCAAATATATATTTCAAAGCTCTGTGTGATACACAGAACCATAGAGAGATCAGAAAACATACAAAGAATAGATCTTGTCATTTGTGAATTTGGTGAATTAGACCATTTGAATCACCACTTGAAGGTTTGCTGTCCTGCAAGTCTTACGTATTTCTCAAAATAAAGGAGATCTTCAGACACCCAGGTGTCCAACTACCTCCCATTTTCAGCCAGCTAATGTATTTTGTACTAATCTGCACTTTGCCTTTCTTAGTCCTCAATAGCTAAGCCTTACTCTAACCAGATTCTCAGTTGATTATTTTTTAAACGAGTGTTTCTCTGCTTGTGAAGGTTGTGTATAAAGATCGTTACACATCCTGAGCTCCTGTAGGATATCAAAGGACAGAATGCTCACCATGAAAATATTAAATAGGATAGAGGCATGAGGAAGGCATAAGAACACACACCTTTGTAGTTGTGTTTTTCTGCTGGAAGCTGCAGATCAGTCTTCATTTTGTGGAATATTTTTACAAATGTGTTTATTGACTGAGTTTTAGAAAGGTAGGTGTACCTGTGGCTTGTTCTATGTTAGCTACTGGTAGCTTTAGGATTTCCTGCCTAATGTGTTAACTTGGTCACGGACCTGTCATGCCGAGTGAGCAATAAAAGCACCGGAACCTGAGGAGATGCCTAATGCATGGGAAACTCCACGATTGACTTGTTGACATGTCTAGTTTGGTCTTGAAATAAAAATGAACAAATTTAGAATGGCGGCTTTATTTCTGTGGTGTTCTACCAAACTCTGATTTTTAGCATTCCAACCTCTTATAATGGCATTCAAAGTTGCCAAATATCTCACAATTATTCATTCCACCCCATATAAATGGATCTTTTAAACAGAGCCACTTTCTAGGCTGGCAGAAGGACTTGAGAACTTTGCTATAATTACTTCTCTAAGGACTTCTGTCCTCCCAAATGCCCTGGGATGTTCCAAAGCTTGATGGAAAATATACTTGGTAAGATTGAAGAGTCTGCTGGGAAAGGCAGGTGGGAATGAGAATGTTTAGAGTTGGAGAAAGAAGGTGGAGAATTGAGTAGAGGATGCAGCTGCCACGGTGACTGGAGTCAAGTCCTTGGAAAACTGGAGAACAACTGTAGCTCAGAGAGTCAGGGCCAAGGAACTGACGGGCCTGGAAGCAGAGAGGACTCTCAGACTAACGCCCCTGGTAAAAGGCTTTCCCTTACTCTCCGCATGCTCATTTCGTCTGTCCAATGGGAAGGGTGCCTCTGGAATGCAGGGAAAGGGAGGAGCCACAATTATGCAATCAGAGCCAGTGTCTCCTCCTGAAGGCTTTTTCCACCCAAAGGAAGGCGGCTCCCAAGACCTGCTTTTGGAGCTCACTGTTCTAGAGCTGGTGACACTTGGAAAAGGGGGAAGGAAGGGGAGGGGACATCACTATTTCCATTTTCACTCAAATATCCTAATATCATATCTCTTCCTGTTATCTGAGTGACTCCTGTTTTGGTAAAGTGTGTTTGTTCACAGAAGGTCTTTACCTTTGTGCTTAAAAAAAAGTTTCTTTTTTGAGATGGACTCTTGCTCTATTGCCCAGACTGGAATGCAATGGCACGATCTCGGCTCACTGCAACCTCCATCTCCTGGGTTCAAGCAATTCTCCTGCCTCAGCCTCCCCAGTAGCTGGGACTATAGGCGCCCACCACCACGTGTGGCTAAATTTTGTATTTTCAGTAGAGATGGGGTTTCACCACGTTGGCCACGCTGGTCTCGAACTCCTGATCTCAGGTAATCTGCCTCCCTCGGCCTCCCAAAGTGCTGGGATTACAGGCACGAGCCACCGTGCCCAGCCACCTTTGTGCTTCTTGCAGATGGAGCTTTCTACTTGTTTCTGACCACACTATTTACTGGCAAAGAATCCAAGAAAGTTGATGAATTAATTAGTGTTATTGACTTCCTAAAAGGGTGAGCAGTTCATCTTCCAGAGTTCGGTAATTTTCTAAAGTGAGAGGGCAGTGTTTGTGCACATACAGATGTGCATATAGAATGAACTTTCAAATGTAGAGGCTGTAACACACACTGGGACAATTTATTAAAAAATCAAATAGATTTTCATTTATATTTGTCACATATTCAATCAAGGCTGGAAAATGGCTGCTGACTGGTCAGTAGGCAAATGCTAGTCCCAGTTCCAGACCCAATGTTCTGGTGGGTTTCTAAGGGATCTGAGACAATGAAACACACAAACAACCCGGAACTACACATCGCTTTAGCTAACAGGTTGAATTGTGTCTCTTCTCTTCCCTCCAGCCTGCCTACCCCAAGCAATGCCTCTCAACCCTTTAACTGAAGGCATTAACAATAACATTAACACATTTTGGCCTCGTTTCTCTCCCTATTTTGATCTACTCTTAAGTGGATATTCTAAGGAGTAAAGAAATAGCCAAAAGCAAAAAATCATGGGTGCTTTACGGAGAGAAAGAGATCCTTGGAAATCTAGTAAGGGTGCCTTTCATATTGGGAGTAGTCATCTGTACTTGGGCAATGTGGACTAATCCCTCACCTCCCTCCTTTCTCTGCAAACCCAACTGCACCCCACAGACTGACTTACTGTGGGTCATCTTAAAGTAGAAATTATGAGTGGAGAGGGGAGAGCCCACTGGTGCACATAGCTAGTTTTGACCTTGTTTGCTTCTGATATGTGTGTTTGTGTGTGTGCACCTTCATGTGTATTTCTTTATTCTCTTTGCATGTACCTCTAATTGATCTTGAAAAGAAGGGACAGTTAAAGAAGACGTTAAGGTGAAATGAAGCCATAACTGCAGCTGGAGACTTTTATTAAGTGTGGCAAAGTTCCCTGGGCTGCGCTGAAATTGTTTATTGATTTTGGTATGGCTGGGTGCTCGGGAGTAATCGCCCAGAATGCCACTAGAGAGAGCGTCTTGTTAGCTCACGCTCAGCATCGCCTCAACCCAGCCGTTCACTCTGGAGCTTGCCTCTTTAACCTGTAAATAAATACCCCTGGTTAACTCCTGAGGTGCCTCTGCCTGGGACCAGCGCTGCTTCTGACCTGAATGTGCTCACCCCCAGCAGCATTTAAAGACTCAAGGGGTTTAATTTCTTCCATTAGAAAGATGTCTCGAGGGGGAGCAAAAACAGGGTTAGGTTTGAGATGAAAGATGCGTATCATTTTCCATCTTGAATGTGTATTTGGTTTGTTTTTCTCATTTCCCTTTTGGTAGTAAGGTTGGAAGTTTGAAGAAGCAAAGTAAATTGAGACTGTTTTTAATAGTGTTTTCACTATCTCATCCCTTTATCTTTCCTTGTGTGTGTGTGTTTGTTGTTGTTGTTGTTTTTTTTTTTGAGACGGAGTCTCGCTCTGTCGCCCAGGCTGGAGTGCAGTGGCCGGATCTTGGCTCAGTGCAAGCTCCGCCTCCCAGGTTAACGCCATTCTCCTGCCTCAGCCTCCCCAGTAGCTGGGACTACAGGCGCCCGCCACCTCGCCCGGCTAGTTTTTTTGTATTTTTTTTTAGTAGAGATGGGGTTTCACCAGGTTAGCCAGGATGGTCTCGATCTCCTGACCTCGTGATCCGCCCGTCTCGGCCTCCCAATCCTTGTGTGTTTTTAATCAGTGTCATGCCTTTGCCCATGTCTGGGTCTTCCTGGCTTTCCCACTGCTGTAACTAAACTTTCTCTGGGGTTGCGATAGGGGCAGAGGTGAACCTGGGAACTGATCTTGTGTCTGCAGCCAGTGCTGCTCTCCAGCAAGTGATCCTGTGTTGGGGCAGCTGCATGGGGAAGATGGGGTGTGCACACAGTCAAGCTCAATAGGAGGTGGGAAGAGAAGCCTGGCTCCAGGATCATCCGAGGGAAGAATTGAGTGGTAGAAAGAGAGCCAGGAAGTTTGGGTCAGCTGAAAAAAGGCTGGTTTAACCTGGGCATTCTGCTTCAAAGGTAGGTAAGATTGGTATCTACTAGGGTCCCCAGGTTAGCTATTTTGCTTCAGAATTAGGGTTGTCAGTGATGGGGAGCTGACCGTCATTTGCTTTGTGGACTTTATTCCACATCATCCAATGAAATGCCCTCATGGTTGTTTTATTCTTTACCTTTTGAGATCCTTCTGCAATTCCCAGGCATCATTCTTTTCAAGCTTCATGACCATGCTGCTGTCAGTCTTCTCACAATGTGGTACAATATCACTCCAAAAGTACAGATCTACAAGGCACCTGGGGAAAAGGTCTTACATTGGAGTCCCAGGGAACTAGTAGCTGCTTGAAAATCACATTTCTATGAAGTGTCCCTCTAATTGTGCTTAAATAATCCCGCTAGAGATGCTGATATCATGTCCTTTCGAAGTCTCTCTGTATTTGTCTCTTCACCCTATCTTATGTAGTGACTATTTTCTCCTGAAATCAAGCATTAGCGTATTTCCTCTTTTCATTCTGATCACAGTGAGTTTTTCCCGTGAGTGACACAAGAATCAGAGACACTTTGGAGAGTACTGCATTCCGAATATTTCTACAACTTCCCACCTCCCTCACCCTGAGTATTGTATCAGCCTTGCCCAGTGTCTTAGGGAATGACTCTATTGCCAGGAAAGGGAGCGAAGATGAAAGACAAAGTCATAGAATCCTTGGGTTTTATCCCAAATTGCTATAGAGTGTGCCCTGGCATTGCTTTTTCATGCCTCGTCTTAGCTTCCAATAAGAGAGTTTGTATTTGTTTCTCATCTAACTGGTCATCGTTGGTCAAAGCTAAGGAGCAAGTAGGAGTTCTCAAGATGAAATGGATGGTAAGTTAACTTTGTGATGAATGGCATTGCCCTGAAATCTCAGTAGAACCAAATTAGTTCTAAACCTAAGATGGTATCTTCACCTCAAAAACTTCTCAAGAGAATGACATTTTGGCAAAACAGTAGGGTTTGGACCGCCTTTGGGCCAAATTTGACTGGTGTAGACATGATTTGTATAGGTGTTTGACTTTTGTAGGTAATATTATTAAGAGTGATCATAATATCTTCTCCTATGGAAAGTAGCACACATCTCAGGGAAAATTTTTGCATCAAGCAGACATGTATTCCAATCTCAATACCATCCTTGAACCTGATCTTGACCAAGTTTATTTAACCCTTATGAGTTAAACCTTCCTTATGTAAAATGAGGTTGTGAGAATTTACTAAGATCCTATAGACCATGGATCAGCAAACTTTTCTGTAACAGCCAGATAGTAAATATTTAAGGCTTCGCAGATCATATTTTCCCTTGTCACCACAACTCAACTCTACCATTGTAGCAAAACAGCCATAGATAAATGCGTAAATAAATGGGCATGACTGAGTTCCAATGAAACTTTATTTACAAAACAGCCAGTGGTTGGATTTGGTTGCAGTTAGATACAGCTGACCCCTACTATAGATGAAGTATTTGGCAAATGAGTGGACTTTCCTAGCTCTAAACATAGAGAGCTACAACTTTAATGGACTGAAGTTCTTAATTTTAATGAAGTACCTACCTCTTCCTTGATCATAGGATCACTGGCTAACACTTAGACTGTATTCAGCAAACTGGTTTGGCCAGTATGAAAAACTAAGTTTTAAACATCTTCTAAAAGCTTGTACTGGGTGTTGATCCTAAGATGCAAATCCATTCTATCTTCCTAATTTTTCCTTTTTTTCCCTAAGCTTGTCTGTTGCAGACCTCATTCGGACCCTCCCTCCCACAGTCTCTAATTTGGGGTTGGGACACTCCACTCTTACATTGCCTCCCTGGCCCATGTTTTTTAGAGAATTTTAAATTCCTGTTATAATTTCTCAGTCTGTTGCCTCCACTGGAAAGAGTTATTTTTGACCTACCCTGACCCCGTCTTGAACAACAATAAAATGGGGATTGGGAGAAACGTGACACAAATCAATAGGTTATCCTAACAGACGTGATCTTTGAGGCTGTTTTTTCTTGGACACTCGCAGCAGTAACAAAGATAAATAGTGACTCTGTTACGTTGCCATCCGAGCAGTAGGTGGCTCAGCAGATCACTGCGTGGCCTCTAGTCTGGGTGGCCAGGAGGTTTGAGCAGGATGAGAAGCAGAGAAGAGCCAGGAATCTGGCCATGAGGATAGAAAAGGAGAAGGCTCAAGGACAGCCGGTGCCTCTGTTTCTGTTGATGGTTGTTGATAACACACGGGGTTCCTTTGTGCTACTCAGTTGGCTCTGCTCACTCACCCACTTTCTCACTTATCCTTATCCCCTTAGTCTACATGCATTCAATAAGCATATATAATAAGCACCTGCTGTATACAGGGCACTGGCATGGTAAGAGAACCTGGGCATTAGTAGTGGCTCTAGTGTTTCCTTTGCCAGGTTTTGAGCAAAATGTGAGAAGTGATTGAGAATTGAGAATTGATTGCTATGGCTGATTTGAGGACCCTGGGGGAAGAGAGGGGAAAGTAACTCAATGGTTTCCTCTTCCATCTTCCCAGGGACACCAGCTGGCTGGAGAGTGGTAAAGAGCAGATGTAAGAGATGCAGGGAACTCCACTCTCTCCTCCTTGAGTTCTTGTGGTAGTTGTGGTGAAAGTGGTACTACTGGTGGTGGTAGTACTAATTAATGGAGGTGATACTAGTAATGATGGTACTCTTAGTGATAGTACTAGTAGTGGTGGTACTAATAATGATGATAGTAATAGCTAACAAAAATATTGATTGATTACCATATACAATGTATATTCTAGCTGTATTACTTCTGTTACCTCATTTAATTCTCACAGCCCCATGAGGCAGGTATGGTTATCATTCCCATTTTATGCAAGAAGAAAAGAAGGCTAAGAGAGTTTAAGTCACTTGCTACCACATGACTAGATTGGGGCAGAGCTGGGACAGGCTCATCATGGCATTGATTTCATTGTCTCATGAATGCCTGTTTTCTTTTCTCTTTTTTCCCCAAAAAGCTGTTAACTGGTCGATGGCATACACCATAATTTTTTTTGATTTTAAAAATATTATGAAGTATAGCACATATACATTATTAAAAGAAAAACTTCATCTGAGCTGGATTAACTTTAAAGGAGTTTAATTGAGCAATGAATGATTTGTGATTCGGGTAGCCCGCAGAATCACAGCAGATTCAGAGAGACTCCAGGGATGCCTCCTGGTCAGAACAAATTTATAGATCAAAATAAGGGAAGTGACGTACAGAAATCAGATGTGAGGTACAGAAACAGCTGGATTGGTTACAGGTTGGCATTTGCCTTATCTGGACACAATTTGAACACTCAGCAGTGTATGAGTGGTTGAAGTATGGCTGCTGGGATTGGCCAAGACTCAGCTATTGTTACAGGTGCACACTCCTAAATTAGGTTTTCAATCCTGTCTACCTATTAAGTTAGGTTGCGGTTCATCCACAAGGACTCAAATATAGAAGCACGGAGTCCTTCTCAGGCCATTTTTAGTTTACTTTAACAACATAAAACTGCACATACAGTATAAAGTGCAGTGGATTATTATACAACAAAACACCTGTGTTTTCATTACCCAGACATTGCCAGCATTCCAGAAAATTCCCCCAGATCCCCTGTCAATTCTTATCCCTTTTCTTCCCTTCCAGGAACGGCTCCCATGAACTCTAGCCCTACAGTTAGTTCTATCTATTTCTTAGATTTGTGAGATTCATCCATGTGTGACATGTAGCTGTAATTTGTGTGTTTTCATTTTGGTATGTGATATAGTTTGGATGTGTGTGTATAATATTTTAACAATATTATAAAGTATAGCACATATACATTATTAAAAGAAAAACTTCATCTGGGCTGGATTAAATTTAAAGGAGTTTAATTGAGCAATGAATGATTCAAATCTCATATTGAAATGTAATCCACAATATTGGAGGTGGAGCCTGGTGGGAGGTGGTTGGATCATGAGGGCGTTTCTCATGAATGGTTTGGCACCATCTCTGTGGCACTGATCTCATGATAGTGCATAAGTTCTTGTAAGATCTGGTCGTTTAAAAGTTCGTAGCACCTCCCCACTCACTCTCTTGCTCCTGCTTTTGCCACGTGACATGCATGCTCCCCCTTCACCTTCCGCCATGACTGTAAGTTTCCCGAGGCCTCCCCAGAAGCCAAGCAGATGGCCAGTATCATGCTTTCTGTACAGCCTGTGGAACCATGAGCCAATTAAACCTCTTTTCTTTATAAATTACCCAGTTTCAGGTGTTTCTTTATAGTAATGCAAGAATGGCCTAATCCAGTATAGCACTCCATCGTGGGAGCATACCAAATATATTTATGCAATCTATTGTTGACGGACATTCAGGTAATCTTTCATTTTTGTTTATCATGAAGAGTACTACTATCAACATTGTTTTCCATGTCTCTTGGTCTTCCTGTACACATAGTTCTTTCTCTTAGAGAGAAACCTAGGAGTGGTCTTTCTGGGTCAAAGTATATTTCTATGTTTTATAATTTACCTTCCCACAAGAAGCGTCTGACAGTAACTGTTTCTTCACAGCTCACTGACACTGGGGATTAACAGATTTTTAAGGTAATTCATTCTGACCTTAATTTGAATCTCCCCAATTAGTAATGAGGTCAATATTTTCATATGTCTACTGGTCTTTGGAATCTCCTTTTTGAAGTGCCAATTCAAATCTCTTGCCCATTTTCAGGTGTGTGTTTGCCTTAAAACAAAAAAAAACTAATCTTTGGGAGTTATGTATTCCGAACACAAATCTTATGCTGGTTATGTGTTTGTCAAACAATCTTCTCTTATTATGTTGCTTGCTTTTGATTCTCTTGATAGTGTCTTTTGATAAACTGAAATTCTTAATTTTAATGAAGTTAAATTTATCTATCTCTTCATTTATGGGCAGTGCTTTTGCCTTATCTTCTAGAAGCTTTATTGTTCTGTTTTTCTTTATAGATCTATAGTCCACTAGGAATTGATTTTTGAATATGGCATAAGGTAGGGATCATCTTATTTTCTTTTTACCTTTCTTATCGATATTGAGTTGACCCTGCGCCATTTATTCAGAAGATCATCCTTACCCCACTGCTCTGCAATGTCACTTTTGTTGTAAATTAATAGGCCATATATGTGGGGGTCTGTTTCTGGACTCTCTTGTTCCATTGGTCTATTTGCTTGTCCTTGTGACAATTCCATAATATCTTAATTGCTGTGGAACTCCACTTGAGTCTTACTTTAATTTCTTAATTGTATCCTCCATGCCTACCACAGTGCTTGGCACATAATATATGCAAATACTTATTGGATGAAAGGGCCTCTAGTACTGGTTTCTGTGGATTTGCCATCGTGGAAGGCTCTGAGAGGGTAGAAAGAAGGTGACTTTACTCCTCTCCCAGAATGGAGGCTGGGCTTGGAGGGTGCTTTGGACCTACCAGTGTTTTGCTGGGATCGTAAGATCTGAATGTCTGCGTAAGGCAAAAGGCCATGGGGGTTAGTGGAGCTGGGAAGCTGTGACAGAGATGGATGTTAGAGGTGGGACAGCAGTGGTGGAGTGGGTTAGCTGAATCCCCTTCACAATGATGATGGCATCCAGCTGTGATCCAGCTGTGTTCCTTGGGGGAGGGGCAGAGAACATTAATAAACTAAAGCTGTCACCAAATCTAACCTCAGAGCCTCCCATCAGCCTCCCCAACACCCACTGAGACTGCTCCTTTGCTCAGAAGGAGGACCTTATCTCAAGCAGACTGGTGGGTCATCTCCTCCCCATCTCCCAATGGGAACCTGACAGGAATCCAATGTTTCAGAGATGGCTTCCCTGACTTTGCTCTCTCCCTGTCTCTGGAGGCAGCTAAGCTTCCTTAAACACCACCTTCAAGTTGTGACTCCCTTGCCCCAAGACCAATAATGAATTCTTGTCCTCAACAATGTACATTTCAAACTCCCCAGTGTGGACTTGAGAAGACTTTCCATAATTTGGCCCTTCAACATTTATCCAGTTTTCCTTTTCTCTCTCAGCCACTCTCTGGCTGGGTCAGTTGGCTTAGTTATCCTATTTCCCACCTGAGTCGTTCCTTCTACTTAGATGCCTTTATCTTCTCTACTGATTCATTAAAGCCCAGCCTGGGTTTTACCCCCACTCACCCGCCACGAAGCTCTGTCTGATTACTTCAGCACTCTATTCTCTCCCATCTCCAAAACCCTTGGTGTATTCCTATCCAACATTGAAAAGTGGCCATTTATGGTTCTCCCATAGATTGCAGGAAAAGAAAGCGTATTAGTCAAGTGTCCTTTGGTAGCTGTGTTAGTTACTAGCTGCCATAGCAAATTACCACAGACTGGGTGGTTTAAGCAACAGAAATTTATTTTGTCACAGTACTGGAGGCTAAAAGTCCAAGATCAAGGCATTGGTGGGTTTGGTTTCTTCTGAGGCCTCCTTAGCTTGCATACAGCTGCCTTCTCACTGTGTCCTCGCATTGTATATTTGTGCAACTCTCTGCTGTGTGTGCATCTAATTTCCTCTCCTTATAAGGACACCAGTCAGATTGGATTAGGGCACACCCTAATAGCCTATGTCAACAACGTCATCCCCTCCTTAAAGGACCTATCTCCAAATACAGTCACATTCTGCGTACTGGACATTAGGGCTTTAACACGTGAATTTGTTGAGGAAGAGGGACACACATTTTAGCCCATAACAGTAGCCATCTCACAGTGAGAAAAGCCAATGAGAAAATTTATCACCTTTGGCATCTGAAAAGTAGGAGTTGATCAAATTGTTACAGCTGATTCCAGGTATCCCCAGTTGTCTAGGGCCTTGCTCTCTCCCTCCCTCAGCCCCATTTTCTTCAATGTTGAAATCATGCTAAGAAAGCTCCCCTTCCATTGTTGTGGCAAGATGGCTGCCACAGCTCTTGGCTCATATTTCAGCCACAGGGCTGCTCCAGGGAACAGGAGGCTTCTATCCCAATGGTACCAGGAAAAGTTCTAAGGCCAATTCTCATTGGCACAGACTTGGTCAAGTGCTCATCACTGAACCAATCACTGAGATTCTACTGGGCCTGATTTGGCTAAGGCATCCTCCCACCTCAGAGGAAAAGTAGAGTCACCTAATCAGACCACATTGACCAAGACGGGGGCAGTGGTCCCCCACGGAAAAGCCAAGGCATTGTCATAGAAAGAGGACAGGATGCAGGACAAGGAAAACAAGAAATATTCATTCCAGCTACTTTCCAAGTGCATCATGCTGATCCACACTTAGTCCTAAGAGGTAGGTTTTATTATTTTCATTTTATTATTTCCTTGAAGCGGGCAATAAAGAAATGGTGTCTCAAGGAGGGCATGTCAAGTCAAGTAGCTGGTAAGTTGAGATCTCAATTTGAGTACTGATATGACTGCAAAACTCACATCCTTTCCTCCACTATACTGTCTCTCTCAGCGTCTTCCATGAAGGGATTCAGCTGCTGGCATCCTCAACAACTGGCACAGCTGCAGGAAATCACAAGAGCTCCATCCGTTATCAGTTAGAGGCTGATTATAGTTGGTTGTGCCTTGGACATGCTGCAGGATGTGTTAAGCTTCAGGGGCTGAGGCTAGGGAGGCAGGTAAGGCTCAGGCTTGAGGGCAGAGGCTGTGTCAACAGGGATTCTGGGAGGAGGCAGCAAAGGGCACGGGAGGAAGAAATGGAGATGGATGTAGAGATAGCAGTTCGGTAGATGTAGCAGGTAGAGTTTACTTTCCCACTGCATAGCCTGGGTGTATGTGGCTCTCCTGGGGGACTCTCTTGCTATCTCCCATTTCTCCCTTCCAAGACTGGAGTTTCACTGTATGAGTGAAGGCAGGTCCACCTGGCTCCTTCCAATCTTCTCTTTGTTCCTCTTCTTTGCAGATATCTTTCCAGACTTCCAAACACTAAAAACATTAAATTCAGAGATGGCTCAGCTCATTGTAGTAGAGTGGAGTGACTAAGAGAACAGCCTGGAGGTGGTCTGCCTAGCTGTCCACTTGGCTGCTGTGTGGCCTTGGGCAGTTATTTAACCTCTCTGGTCTTCGGTTTCTTTATGTGTAAGATGGAGCTAAACAGAGATTGACCTCATAGAACTGAGATAGTCTACCAAAAGGTGTCAGGACAGTGCCCTACACACTGTATATGCTCAAAAATAAAAATGTCAGGCATTATTGATTGACTCAAGGCTGAAGAGCCTGGCTGGACAAGGGCTGCCCAGCTCAGAGCAAAGACACTGGTGAACAGAGGTGAGCTCACTTTTTGTTTGGGGATGTTCCATATGCTCGATTGCGAGAGATGATATTGAGGGTGAGTTTCTGGGGCCGGTAGGTCAAGGGTTACTTCTGAGTTTGCTTTCCTTGAAGCGGGCTTAGAAAAGGCTTCTCAGAAGAAGTGAGTCATAGGAATGATTTTAAGAAAGGGAAATTGCTGATTAATAGGGTGGCATGAAACTTCAAAAGCTGACCTCCATAAAAATTTAACTAGTAAAAATGGAGTAGTTTTACATCCCTTTATATTAATTGAGGGCTTCTTTGGCATAGAAATCTACATCCATTGATAACCCCAAATGCACCTTTGATTTCAGAATGCATTTATATATATTTTTTGGCAGTAGATTTACTTCCTAACCATATAGCTTAAATTAATATGGAAATTAACCCTGAAACCCCAGACCATTTCAAAGCACTGGATTTTACAGACCTCAATCTAGTTTAAAATAAACGTTGAAAATGTGAACTGCATTAAAAAGAAGCTGATAGTATTAATTTAATTTCATCTCCATTAAAATATACAGGAATGATTTATTGAGTTTTTAAAAGAAAAAAAGCATAGGCTCTGTTATGGGCAGGTGCCACTTATAGATACAGGTTATTTGAATAAAAATAATGCTTTTGTCAGATGCTAGCTTACTGCTGGATCCCAACTGGGAATAAAGTTCTGTGGGTTTCACTGTAATGATAATCTCTATGAACACATGTCTTTATGCAGAAACATTTCATACCTTTAGCAAGATAGTTCTACCTACCAGGTTTTCTCACGTTCCAGATTTAGGGATGTGGGGAAGTGTCACATAGTAAGCTTCAAACCATTTTTACTATGGATATGAATTTGTTCACTCACAAATAATTGTTGCATAGCCACTCTGTGCCATGTACTGCATTACGTGTTTAATGAAAATATTGGGTTAAGAGAGCAGACAGTCCCTGCCTTTGTAGTTAGTTAGTAGCCTAGTGAGTGAGAGAGACACAAAATAAATGACCCCAAGTGGATATATAGTAATCACTTGAGGCCAGGCCCAGAGGCTCATGCCTGTAATTCCAGCACTTTGGGAGGGTGAGGTGGGTGGATCATGAGGTCAGGAGATCGAGACCCGCCTGGCCAACATGGTGAAACCCCATCTCTACTAAAAATAAAAAAATTAGGCCGGGCGTGGTGGCTCAAGCCTGTAATCCCAGCACTTTGGGAGGCCGAGACGGGCGGATCACGAGGTCAGGAGATTGAGACCATCCTGGCTAACACTGTGAAACCCCGTATCTACTAAAAAATACAAAAAGCTAGCCGGTGGCGGGCGCCTGTAGTCCCAGCTACTCCGGAGGCTGAGGCAGGAGAATGGCATAAACCCGGGAGGTGGAGCTTGCAGTGAGCTGAGATCCGGTCACTGCACTCCAGCCCGGGTGACAGAGCGAGACTCCGTCTCAAATAAATAAATAAATAAATAAATAAATAAATTAGCTGGGCATGGTGGCGGACGCCTGAGGCAGAAGCGGGAGTCTGAGGCAGGAGAATCGCTTGAACCTGGGATGTAGAGGTTGCAGTGAGCCAAGATTGTGCCACTGCATTCCACTCTGGTGACAGAGTGAGACTCTGTTGCCAAAAAAAAAAGAAAAAAAAAAATCACTTGGGCCAGGAGCTCACGCCCATAATCCCAACACTTTAGGAAGCTAAGGCAAGAAGATCACTTGAACCCAGTAGTTCAAAACCAGCCTGGGCAACATAGTGAGACCTTGTCTCTACAAAAAAAAAAATCCCAAAATTAGCCTGGCCTGGTGGCATGCACCTGTAGTCCCAGCTGCTTGGGAGGCTGAGGATCGCCTGTACCCTGGAAGTCAAGCTGCAGTGAGCTGCGATTGCCTCACTGCACTCCAGCCTGGGCAACAGAGCGAGACCCTGTCTCAAAAAAAAAAAAAAAAAATCACTTGGGATAACTACTTGAGAGAGAATACGGGAGGGGACATTTAAGGGTCTGGGGAGGCCTCTCCAAGGAACTGACATAGAGCCTGAGATACAAAGAAAGGTGAGGACTTTACCTATTCACTTTTACACAAAGGTAATGCATAGGCACCCCCACGTCACTTTACATATGTCTGTCACTTTGTGCAAACAGCACACAGTTTGCAAGAATCTTTATCATACCATGTGGCTTGCTCAGGTTAGGGGGTTGAATGTAGGGACTTTTGGCACTTACTTTGTATACCCTCTCCCCAACATCCCTCCCACCCCCTGAACTGGTAGATGAAGAAGCCACAGAGGCTGTGCCCTGGTCCTGGTCACACACCTGGTTAAGTAGCACAGCTGGGATCTGAAGGTCTCTGCCTTAATGCTTGTGTTTTTTCTTATCCTACACTACAAGGCCTCTTAGAAAAGAGCTCTCCTCCCCCCAACCCCAGCAACCGCCCTTACATTCCAAGGGCTTCATCGAGTGCTTCTCTGCAGGCAGTTGGAATTTCAGCTGCCTTCTTCAGTTTAGGCCAAAACAAATAGGTCTTTCTCTTTCCCGGAGGGATGCGCTGGACCAGAAGACCTGAGTTAGTTTTTTCGCCCTTTGGGGCTGCCTCTGTGGTGCGTGGTCCTGACAGATGGACAGCTTAAATGGAACAACTGTAACCAAAGCCCGGGAGTTCCTGTGGTTTCTTTAGTCCCTTTCTTCTCAGCTAGAAACCTGCAGAGATAACTCTATCAATTCTATCCCTAGGTGGGGACGGGTGACAAAGCTGGAAGCTGAGGATAACTGGATTTGCTGGGGGCAGAGAGCAGGTCTGGGGAGTGCCAGGTGTCACCTGTAGGGCTGCCACACCTTGGCGGGGATCGGGGGTAGGGGGACATGGAGAGACGGGTGGCATTCTAAACCCCAGAGAAGAGCAGCTTCCAGCCTTTATTCAGTTTTTCTTTTTAACTGACATAAAAGAAAAAGTTCAGGTATAATTATGTACAGTCAAATGCACAGATCTTAGGTTCAGCACAATGGATTGTAGCAATGTATACGCCTATGAAATTGCCACCCAACAAGACACGGGACATTTTCATAGCTCCAGAAAGTTCTTTTTGTTCCCGTTTCTAATCATTCCCCTGCCTCCACTGCACTGAGACAATGCTCATTGTGTTCTGACTTCTACCATCCTAGGTTAGCTTTGTCTGGTCTTAGATTCTACGTAAATGGAATCATACACTATTTACGTTTTGGGTCTGGCTTCTATCACTCACCTAATGTTTATGGGAGTCATCCAATTTGTTGCATGTGTCCAGTAGTTTGTTCTTTTTATTGTTGAATGGAATTCCATTGTATGGATACACCACCATTTCCTTATCCAGTTTTAGTTGGTGAAC
Source organism: Trachypithecus francoisi (assembly GCF_009764315.1). NCBI lineage: Eukaryota > Metazoa > Chordata > Mammalia > Primates > Cercopithecidae > Trachypithecus > Trachypithecus francoisi. Next base: position 30,938,563 of record NW_022681468.1, on the reverse strand, counting down.
ATTTGGGTAGTTTCTGGTTTGGGGCTGCTACAAACATTTGTTTTGGAGTCCTTTATAGACATGTGTTTTCCACTTATCTTGGGAAATACCTAGGAGTGCAATTGTTGGGTCATAGAGAAGTAGAGAAGTTGCGTTTTATGTGCCTTCATTCTAGCTTATATCAGAAAGAGGAGCAGCAGAGAGATGGAGCCTCATCTGAGCGTGGCTTTGCTGTCTTATAAGTCTCAGTGGCATCCAGTGGTGTCTGATGGGCCGATTTGGAGTCATATTCCTGCCTACTTTTGGAATGAGCAGGAAGGGTCAAAAATTGACTCTTTAACTTCCTTAATGATGACCAAGTGCTCCCTTTCCCTAAGATGTCACCCCATGGGGGATTCCCCATGATGGTGGGCAGATACTCTCTAGCCCCAAGAAGGCATCAGTGGGATTTCCCATATTGGGATGGTAACAGGAAGGGGATTATATGTTGGAGAGTCAACGAAGTGACAATCCCACTACTTAAGTCAGTTTTGAGGAATGAAAGATGTCTAACTTACTGACTGGAGACCTCATCACTTTGTAAACCTAGCCTCAAAAATGCAGGAGCCTATTAAGCCAAGTCTTCTCTCAAGGTGATAGAGGGACAAAGACTCTCAGAGCAGGGCACAATGCCTCAGCCTCTTCCACTCTGATATTTGGAAAAATAGCATTCACTGTTATTTTTTAAAAAAATGCAGAATCACCCAAAGGGATACCATTTGAGTTGTGGGAGAGCTGCCTGCCGACTTCACAAAGATATATTCCTCTCATTAACGACTGTTAGTGTAGCATCGTGCAACGCTCCTGAGAAACTGCAGAAATAGTAATGACCATGTGGCAGCCAACGCCGACTGGAAGATGCTCCTGGGGAGAGATCTTTGGATTTACAGGATCCAGAGAGATCTTTGGAGAGAAGTTTGGATTTACAGCATCAGCATGGAGGAGTTGCAAGCACTGGTGTTGACAGCCGCACTGGCACCTGATACTAAATGTGGGAAAGGGATGGCGTTCCAGAAATAAAGCAAAAACACCAGGCAATGGATGCATAGTGACTGAGTTTTGGGAGAGGCATAAATGCCAAGGAGAATGGGTTGTGGGTTTTATGTCGGGGTGAGGCTATGGTGGGGTGGAAGAATGAGTGCTGGGTGAGTGAGTATCATTGTATCAGATCCTGGAGAAGGGTCAGCCTTGCGTGGCATGGAGAGGCAGGTGCTCATGTGGTTGGGCATTACGCCTGGCACAACACCTATGTCAACCCATTTAACCTTCACAACAACTGGGCGTAGTAGGTATTGTTGTTTCCATGACACACATTTGAAGAAACTGAGGTTCAGAGAGGCCCTGTAATTGTACTGTGGTCTGATTCAGATGTGGGGTTTATGGCTAGAAGTTCTAAAGGAAGCCTTAAAACACTGCTGCACCTTTTAGATCTGGATTTGGAGGAAGGGAAGGTTATTCTAAAATGCAGTGGCAGAGAGAGGACAAGAGACTGTCATCACCTCTGCATCTGGATGACTCTTTATGGTCATTAGCATCTCCCAGGGCCCTCAGCGAGTAGGTTCTCAAGGCAGGTCTTCCCTAATGGCAAGAGGTGGCATGAAGCCTCCTCCACCACATACTGGCTGCTCCTGTACAGGTGGTCCGGCTGCTGCTGGCTAAGGACAGGCAGAGGAGGGAGGATGGAGGAAAGGTGAGGGCTGGTAGGTGCTCAAGCCACCCAGGCCAAACAGTGGCAGCAGGAGCAGCAGAGAGGCCTGCATTTCGGTGGTGCCCCAGGCTGCACTTCTATTTTCACTTTAGGGGCTGTGAGCAGAGAAGATCCTTCCACCTCACTCTTCCCATTTTACATGTGCCCTGAAGAAACATCCTACCCAGAGGCTAGAATATCTCCAACTATCTAGAAGATGGCCATAATTATTTGGTTAATAGCCACCTCCACCATTGAACTTCTGCAACTTACCTCTGATGAAGCTGCTCCAATAATCGTTCATTTCTTCACCCATTCTTTTGCTCCACCAGTATTTACTAAGCAGCTGCTATGCCATGTGCCAGACACTGTGCTGCTCCTGTAGTATGTTAGGCAGACACAGTCCCTGCCCTCAAGAAGCTTACAGTCTGGTGGAAAGACAGACAGTTCTCTTCTGCAGCTCCCTCTCTGCCCCTGCCCCAGCACCCATGCTGGTCTCTCCCAGAGCTTACATTCCCCAGGTCCTCCCTGCAGGCCAGACACTATGATGCCAAATGCGGGCTGCTCATCAAAGACTCCATTGAGAGTTGGTCGCTGTGTGGGGAAAGCAGCAGTGTTGGCCCTGAACCTGACCTGAGGAGGCACGGCTACTGTCAGTTCTGTTTTGACAGCCCTTGACCGCAGGTGTCTGTCATCTCCCCCATTCTATCCCCTCCAACCACCCCAACGTTTTCTGCCAGCCTCAAAGTGTCACTTTCATTTGGAAGGCACAGAGGAAGCTAGGTGGTGAGAGGAACCTGTCATCACTCTGCTTGTTGACCAGGGTGGGGGCCAGAGGACAAGTGGCATCTGTGCTGGGACATCCTAGGAGACTGAAGCTGCTGCTGAAAGCAGCTGGGACCCCAGGTGCCTCTGCTGCAGTCCCTCTTCTCCCTGCCTGTGCCTTTAAAGAGGGTAGTTTTCTTCCATGGACCCATCATTGGTGTTCAACTTCTCAGTGTCTCACTTGGTGGAAACCATAATATTTCCCTAGGTAGGGGTAGAGTGAGGAGTGGAAGGGAATGTCCTAGCTAAGGGTTTGAACTGCTGGAGACTGACTTTAAGGGATGAGGAAGGGAGTGAACAAAAGGTAGTGAGTTGAGGCTCTGGGGTCAGACCAGGGCTGAAATCCTAACTATGACCCAGTAATTAACTGCTAGGTGTATACCAAAGAGAAATGAAAACTTCTGTCCACACAAAGACATGTATGCAAATGTTGATGGCAGCATTATTCATAATAGCCAAAAAGTGGAAATAACCCAAATGTCCATCAGCTGATGAATGCATAAATACAATGTGGTATGTCCATACAATGGACTACTATGTACCCATAAACAGGCATGAAGTACGGATACCCGCTACAACATGGATGAACTTCAAAACTTTATGAACTAAGTGAAAGGAGTCAGATGCAAACCATGCAGATACATGTTGCATGCTTCCATTTGTATAAGATATCCAAAAAGGCAAATCTGTAGATATATTTATTAGTCCATTCTTAAATTGCTATAAAGAAATATCCGAGACTGTGTAATTTATAAAGAAAAGACGTTTAATTGGTTCACGGCTCTGCAGGCTGTATAGGAAGTGTAGTGACTTCTGGGAAGGCCTCAGGAAACTTTCAGTCATGGTTGAAGGCAAAGGCGAAGCAGGAGGAAGAGCCAGAGAAGGGGCAGGTGCCACAAACTTTTAAATGACCAGATCTCATAACAACTCATTCGCTATCAAGAGAACAGCACCCAAGGGAAATTCACCCCCATGATCCAATCACCTCCCATCAGACCCCACTTCCAACGCTGGGGATTACAATTCAACATGAAATTTCGACAGGACACAGATCCAAACCATATCAATACAGAAAGTAGATTAGTGGCTGCCTGGGGCTAAAGAAGGAGGACAAGGAGAGATTACAATTGGACAGAAGATGATCTTTTTAAGAGGATGGGACTGTTCTAGAACTGGATGGTGGCAAGGGTTGCACAGCTTTGTAAACTCACTAAAAATCACTAGAATACATTTACAATGGCTACATTTTATGATGTGTAAATTATACCTCAATAAAGCTATTTTTAAAATCTCAATTATACCACCCGCTGGCAGACTTTGGGAAGTCACTTAACTATTGAGTCTGTTTCTTCATCTATAAAATGGGGAGGATGACACCTACTTCACAGGCTCACTGTGAGAATTAGGGGCCTGATTCACAGGGAGCACTCAAGAAATGTAAATGGTAGCAGCTGGCAGTCGTTACTGCTACTCCTGTCTTTTTGTTTTTGTTTTTGTGGTAGTAGAAGTGTCTTGATTTAGAAAGAGAGCAGAGGGCTGGACGCGGTGGCTCAAGCCTGTAATCCCAGCACTTTGGGAGGCTGAGGCGGGTGGATCACCTAAGGTCAGGAGTTTGAAACTGGCTTGGCTAACTGGTGAAACCTCGTCTCTACTAAAAACACAAAAATTAGTTGGGTGTGGTGGTGAGTGCCTGTAATCCCAGTTAGTAGAGAGGCTGAGGCAGGAGAATCACTTGAACCAGGGAGGCTGAGGATGCAGTGAGCCGAGATTATGCCATTGCACTCTACAAAGCAAGACTCCATCAGGAAAGAAAGAAAGAAGGAAAGAAAGAAAGGAAGGAAGAAAGGAAGAAAGAAAAAGAGAGGGAGAGAGAGATACCAAGAGATATGAAGCATCTTAGCCAGCAGGAAAATTACAGGGTTTGAGGATTTTTGAGACGTTAACTTCACTCCTTGTACCAGTTGCATGGTTTTATTCTGTTGTTTGTTTTTTTGAGACAGTCTTGCCCTGTTGCGCAGGTGGGAGTGCAGTGGCACAATCTCGGCTCACTGCAACCTCCACCTCCTGGATTCAAGCGATTCTGGTGCCTCAGCCTCCCGAGTAGCTGGGACCATAGGCAAGCACCACCATGGTGAGTGACTAATTTTTGTATTTTTAAATAGAGATGGAGGTCTCACTACGTTGCTCAGGTTGGTCTCAAACTCCTGAGCTCAAGCCATCCTCCCGCCTTGGCCTCCCAAAGTGCTGAGATTACAGGCATAAGCCACCACCTCTGGCCCAGGTTCATGTTTTTAATGGTCTGCCTCCACAATCCATTCCTGAATGTTCTCTCTGAATGCCAAGGATTCTGGTTAAAACAAACAAACAAAACTCCCCGCCAGTCAGAGGCATAATGGAGACGTGGGGCTTCTACAGATATTTACAGCCAAGAGGGGTTGAATTATGCTGGAGAGAAAGTGAGGGAAAACTTAGGGTCCACGTGGTGCCCAGTGCCCCTACTTTCTTTCTTCTTATTCCAGCTCTTCATTTTTATTCCCCAATCCTGAAATGTAGTTGGGATTTACTATGAGCCAGCGGGGGCTGAAAGGGTCCGGTTTACCTCTGGGCCCTGCGTTCCTCTGGACGAGCTTCATTCCCAGGAAACTGCTCCCCTCCTGGAGACAACAGGGTTTTCAGCAGCCCCAGGTCCGCGTCCATTCAGCCTAACAACCCCACGGGAAATGTAAATGGTAGCAGTTGGCGGTCTTTACAAATAGTTTCAACAAAATCCGCAGGGTTCATTCTCTTTAAGTTCCTGAGACCTCACACTCCGCCTGCACTGATCCTTGTGGCCTAGAGAACACAGCAAGCTGATTGGCCAGACCTGGTCACATGTCCCAGCGGGAGGGGAGGGGAGACGTGAGGGGGACGTGGGGGGACGTGGGGGGGACAGGGTTGGGGGGGTCAGCCCCACTTTACCAACATTGGTAGAAAAGAGGAGATCTCTTAAGGAAAATTAGAGCTTCTTACCAGAGGAAGAGAGAATAACCGTCTGGCAGATAAATCCCAGATGTCCACTCTAACCGTCCACCTTGGAACCTCCACCTTCCTGTGCTCGCCTTGGAGGGATTCTGGGACTGTTGTTGGAGGAACACCTCTGTTTTCTAGAGGTCCCACAGCGGTCCTTCTGTTCATGCGGAGTACGGGCCAGCAGCTTCATTTTCCTAAGCGAATGTTAATTCCGTTTCTCCTCTGGCTCGTTTTCAAAGTCATGTTTCCACACTTAATGAAAACACGATATCAGTATTACAAATTCTTGCTAAGGAATATAACCCCAAAGATTTAACTGACCAACTCATAAGAATTTTTATTTCAAAAAGTAATTCACATGGAGGACAGTACGGAGCGTTTACACAAGGATAGTTCCCCTGGATATTCCAGCGTGCACCCGAGGCCAAGCAGGAACCACCGAAAGCCGTGTACTCTCACTATACAGTTTTGCTCCCCTAGACAACTATTTTGGGAATATGCCCTTGGCTTTTATGGAGATACGCTATACAAAGCAGTTGTATTGGTTAGAATTTTCCAGGCCATGATGCGACAACAAATAAACCTTCAATCTCAGGGGTTAAACACAGTTGGCTTAAACACAGAGGTTTAAGTTAAACACAAGGGTTAAACACAGGTTGATTTCGTGTTCACCTCACAGTGCAATGTGAGTCTGTGGGGGGTCTCCTCCGGAAGAGACCCAGAGACCCAGTCTGTTCCCTGCTGGCACACAGCTGTCTCGGAGTGTTTTTCTTTCATTCCTGAGAATGACAGGGATTTGAGGGCAAATGAGCAAAATTCCTTGGTACACCCCATTCATGGGGATTCAGCAACATGATCCCAACCTCAGGATCCCAACCCAAGGGAGCCTGAGAATTGTGTTCTCCTGAGTGCCTAAGAGGAGAGAACAGGATGGCAGACTCACAGTGTTGGCTCTGCCACATTGGTTGTAGGAAATACACAAGCATGTTTATTATCTGAAGCCTGTTGAGACGCAGGATCAACTGTGGCAAACTGAAATACACGCATTTATTGTCATCCCTTCCCCACAGCAGCTAAAGTATGATAAATGGATTTTCAAAAGGCACAGGCCCATAAGGATAAAGAAAATGAAAAGAAGACGATAGCAATTAAGTATTAGAAATGAAAAGGAAGTGATAGCAATTAAATATTGGAAGTTGGAAACCAAATAAACAAGTGTTGCTGACCTGGCCAACCAAGGAAAGCTAAAGCTGAAATCTGGAGTGGGGTGGAGGTAGGGGTGTGAGGGAGTGATAGAGGAAGCCCAAAGCAGGTTACAGGAGGTTCTGGGACCCCAGCAAAGCTGAGATATTAGAGGCACCAGGTCCCTTGAAAATGAGAGGATAGGCACGGTGGCTCAGGCCTATAATCCCAGCACTTTGGGAGACTGAGGTGGGCGAATCATTTGAGCCCAGGAGTTTGAGACCAGCCTGGGCAACATCACAAAACCCCATCTCTACAAAAATACAAAAATTAGCTGGATGTGGAGGCACATGCCTGTAGTCCCAGCTACTCAGGGAGCTGAGGGAGAAGGATCGCTTGTGCCTGGAAAGCGTAGGTTGCCGTGAGCTGAGATAGTGCCACTGCACTCCAGCGAGACCTTATCTCAAAGAAGAGAAGAAAAGAGAATAAGTGAAGCGAAGAGAAGAGAAATAAGCTAGATGGGACTAAAATAAAAAGGACAGGTTTAAATTCAGAAAAGTAGCTGTTAGAAGCCCTATACCCTCATTCCTCCCTCTCCACAACTCAGGCTACCGATTTCCCCTCCTCTACCACAGAGAAAAGGAAGAGGTTTATTTTCTGGAGAAACTGAGCCAGAAAGGCTATGGACTCTTGATTCTAGACACGGCTGAAGGAAGGGATTCCATGTTGAAAATAGGAGCATTAAGTGAGTTCCTACACTGAAAATCAGTTCCTTTATTCCTTTCCCCACTTGGCTCCTGGAGCTCCAGCAGTTAGATTTATGTAAGTCAAGTTGGAGAATGAAGACTCCTCCCTGAGGAAACCAGTGAAACCAAAAGACCTACAAGAAATTGGGACTTGCCTTATCTATGGTGCCCACTTGATGAGACCTCGGAGAAATTTCTGACCTTAGTTGGGCTTCTGTGGAACAGCTGAGCTTAGGAACATTGTGAATCTTGTAAGGAAGGGAATTTCCTTCTTTGCTTTGTTTCTGGGAAACATAACTCCAAATTCTCTGCCCACCTCGAGCAGTTATATGGGAATTCACTTATGTATTTCTGGGCACTCAATGTATTCCTGACTTTCCTATGCTACCTCATTTGAGTTTCATCCTGATTCCCATCCATTGATCCACCCACTCACTCACTCACTCATTCAACAAACATAAGTGGATTGAGTATGGTGCCAGACAATAGGCTCAGTGTTGGGGACCAGGGACTAATGCTCATGGACCTTAAACACACTGCCGCTGTAGGCAATACAAATTTTCTCAATACAAATTGTGTTGAGAAATTGCAATTTCTTTGAGAAATCCATTTTGGAAGCATGTGTGGGTGACGATTGTCATAAATAACTACATATACAAAGACTAGAGCTGATCTAATATTCCTAGAACAGAGAACAGAGGCACTGAAATGTTTTCTGCAGCAGCAAAGGAGGGACTTAGTTTAATGGGTGCATGCTAGCGTCTCCAAACCAGTGGTAAAACCCCAGTGTTGTCTACTGCATCTGCCACCATGGGTGGTTAGGCATGGAGGGGGGATTGGGTGGGGGAGGATCCTGGGAAATTGTACCTTCTCATGGAGGGACCTCAGCCCTGAAGGAATTGAAATAAGAGAGAGACAAAGAAATGAGCTCCTACTCTTGTCTCTCAGATGTCGCTCTAAAGCATCTTTACTCTGGATTATGCTCCTCAGTGCCTGAGTCACCCTGCAAGGCCACGGCATTACAGAAAATCACCAGCAGTTTCAGAAACACCAGTGTGAGTCCAGTTAGTGCTTCTCTCTGATCTTTAGTATATGTGCTGCTGAAGCGAGCCCATCCCTGATCTTTAAAATGATCTCAGATCTCTAATATGAAGGGGGGTCTCAATGCCTAGATCTGCCCACCATCACCCCTCGCTGGCTGGGAGAGGCTAGGGTGTGCAGAATACAGGTGACCTGCCCCTGGGAGGTCCATGCTCCATGGTCCAGATGGGGCTGAGGATACTTCATTCCAGGGCAATGTTAGCAGGACGGCAGCCCACGCGTTGGCTTCAGTATGGCATTCTGCGTTAAGGCATGTGCACGCACATGCTCACATGTGTGCACATGCTTACAGGGAAGCTAATAGAGATCTACAGCCCTCGTTACCATTTGCTTTCATAAATAAATATATTAAATTGGGAAGCCAGATTTATTTCTGGCAACAACTTCCAGGCAACACCTCCCCCTCGTATTCGCAGTTCCTGAAGCGAGCCCAGCCTCTCCCACCCCACCCCCAGGCGTGACTTTCTCTCTTCAAATTTTATTTTTAATTTGTTGTGATGAATGAGTGACACCTCTGACAGCCGATTCGCAGAGATTAATAGAAACGACACAATATTTACGTCGGCGCTACGAACAATTATCCTGCCATCTATCTCTGAGATTATCTTCCTGATTGAAAACTACTCATCCGTGTAATCGGAATTATTTGGAATTAGAAGGGAATTTATAGCCCCCCTAGAGCACGCTCTCTCCCCTTGAGTCTACACCTCGGTCTCCATCTTTCTCTTGTCTCTCCTCTGGGCCTCTGGCTTTCTCTTCCATCCTGGTGATGCGCAGAGAAAAATATTTTCCTCCTGGAGGGGACCACTGGTCACTCAGGACAGTGGGCATCTCTTTAGGGTGGCCTGGGAGTCCATGATATGGATCTAGAAATAGTGGTTTGTGGGAAGGAGGATCTTAGTGGTGTCATAAGAATTAGGGGTCAGCGAGGCCAGCTCTTGAGCTCAAGATAGATGAATATGATCTGAAGAAAAGGGTTTAATACAAAGGTGGAGAAGAAAGGTGACTTTGGAAAGCACTTGGTGTAAGACTGTGACAACTGTAAGAAATCTAAAGGAGCAGGATGGGATTCCAATGATGGTGTTGAGGTTGCTCTATTTCTGTTAAGACTGTCTTAGTTGGCTCAGGCTGCCATAATAAATACTATAGACTAGGGGCTTAAATACATTTCTCTACAGTGCTGGAGGCTGGGAGTCGGAGATCAGAGTGCTAGCATGGTTAGGTTCTGGGGAGGCCTCCTCCTCCTGGCTTGCACATGGCTGCTCTCTCATGTCCTCACTTGGTGGGGGAGGGGAGAGGGAGAGAGAAACAGAGAGACACACAGAGAGAGACACAGAGAGAGAAAAGCAGAGGGAGAGGGGGGTGGAGAGAGAGAGGGAGACAGAAAGAGAGTGACAGAGAGAGAGAGGAAGAGAGAGAGTCAGAGAGACACACAGAGAGAGAGGGAGAGAGAGGGAGTGAGACAGACAGAGAGAAATAGACAGAGACAGAGAGACAGACACAGACAAAGAGAGATAAAGAGACACACAGAGAGACAGAGAGAGACACAGAGAGAGGCAGAGACAGGGGGGAGTGGAGAGAGAGAGAGAGGGACAGAGAGAGAGGATGAGAGAGAGACAGAGAGACAAAGAGAGAGGGAGAGGGAGGGAGACAGAGAGAGAAAGAGAGACAGAGAGAGGAAGAGGACAGAGAGAGAAAGAGAAAGGCAGAGAGAGAGGGAGAGAGAGATAAGGAGAGGGAAAGAGACAGAGAGAGAGTAAGAGAAAGAGACAGACAGGAGAGGGAGACAGAGAGAGAGTGAGACAGACAGAAAGAGAGAGAGAAGGTACACATACCCACACACATGCACAGAGAGAGAGAGACAGAGAGAGAGATCTTGTATCTCTTCTTCTAAGGGCACTAATCCCATCAGGAAGGCTCCACCCTCGTGACTTACTGACTTTCCAAAGACACCAGTTCCAAATATCATCCTTCTGGAGCTTAGGGGTCCAACACAAGAATTCTGGGGGGACAAACATGCAGTCTATCGCAGACATAATGATGCGAAAAGCTGGAGAGGGTGAGTCAGACAGGTTGGAGGCTGGACCCCATTAAGGCTCACATTTGGGTTGTAATGATGGGGAGGGGAGGCTGAGCAACAGCGTGTGCCGCTCTGGAGAAGCCTGAGAGCCTGTTTCTCACACCAGGGAGGCTGAAGGGTGAGGATCAGAGTGAGAATGAATGGAGATGCTAGGAGTACACGCTCTATTTTCTGTTCTCTGCCTCATCCCTGCCTGTTAGCCTGGTGGATTCAAGGTTGGGCTCTGAGTCAGACAGACCTCAATTGATTCCCTGTTCTGCCACTCCAAAGCTGTGTGATCCCAGGCAAGTTTCTTAACCTCTCTGAGCTTCGTTTTTTTTGTCAGTAAATTGCAATTTATAACCCTCCTTGTTGGAGTGTGCACAATCTGTGTATTGAGGGTGGCAATAGTACCTACTTTACAAGGATGTGTGTGGATTAAATGAGATCGTGTGACTAGGGTACTTTGTGCAGCTCCTTCTACATAGGAGGGACTCAATATACATAGATGCTACAGATGAGATCAACCCAAACCCTGGGCCCTTTAGGAGACAAAGGCCTGGACTCCTGGAACAGCCCTGGCCTGCCAGATTCCTTTCCCCACCTTTCGCATCACACATCCTCACGACCTGTCCGCCTGCATCGCCTCCCGCTTCCAGCTCCCCTTCCCCCTCTCTCTTTGTGGTACTGGAATATTTTCTGCAGTAGCAAACCAGTCTGGGACTTAGTTTAGTGGGTGTGTGCCAGGATCTCAAAATCATCTTTATTATTTCTCCCCTCCTGTAAAGACTCGTAATTGAGGATGGACTGAACACATCCTCTTCCTTGGCATGTTCCAAGTTCTTTACCTGAATTTGTGTATTTAACCCACACACTATCTCTGGAGACTAATTGCTATTAAGTATTAACATTCCCATTTTACAGATGGGGAAACTGAGGCACTGGGAGGTGAGATAACTTGCCAAAGTCACATGATTGGTGTGGTTGTCAGCCTCTAAGCTGCCCTTAAGATCCTTGCCTCTGGTATTCACATCCATATACAGTTCCTGCTTCCTGTGTGTGGGCTGTGCCTAGTGACTTGCTTCTAATGGATAGAATAGATCAAAGTGTGGCATGTCACTTCTGAGATTAGGGCAAAAGCCCGTGACATTTGTCTCGCTCATACTCTCTCTCCCTAGCTCCTTTAGGTTGTTTGCTCTGATGAAGGGACCTGCCATATCAGTTGTCCTCCGGAGAGGCCTCAAGAAACTGAAGGCAGCCTGCCATCAACAGCCCATGAGGGACTGAATCCTACCACCAACCATGTGAGTGAGTTTGGAAGTCTGAGATGACTGCAACCCTGGGCCATACCTTGGCTGTAGCCTTGTGAGAGATGCTAAGCCAGAGGACCTAGCTCAGCTAGTCCCAGATTCCCAGAGCCACAGGGCCCTAGGGTTTGGGTTGATCTCATCTGCAGCATCTATTGCAGTATATTGAGACCCTCCTATGCAGAGGGAACTTCACAAAGTACCCTACTCGCACGATCTCATTGAATCCACACACATCCTTGTAAAGTAGGTGCTATGGCTACCCTCAATACACAGACTCTGCACACTCCAACAAGGGGTCTTGTCTTAAGCCGCTGGGTTTGGGATAATTTCTTACGCAGCAATAGATAATCAGTGCAACAGGTAATAGCCCAGCCAGGATTTAGACCTAGGCAGTTGGACTCCAGTGCTGGTGCTCTTGGTCATGTTGCTGTATGGTGGATGGGGAGGCCTTTGGGATTGAGCCACTCAGGTTCCCAGGTCGTATTTGAGAGGGACAAGTGAGCTTGCATGGCTTTTCCAGACAGATTCAAGCTGAGATTAAAGAAAGTAGTGTCTTGGTCAGGAGAGTTTTTGTTGTTGTTGTTATTTGTTTTTTTTTTTTTTTTGAGGTGGAGTCTCCCTCTGTTGCCCGGGCTGGAGTGCAGTGGCGCAATCTCGACTCACTGCAACCTCCGCCTCCCAGGTTCAAGCAATTCTTCTGCCTCAGCCTCCCGAGTAGCTGGGATTATAAGTGCCCACCACCATACCTGGATTATTTATTTATTTATTTATTTATTTATTTATTTATTTATTTAAGTAGAGATGAGGTTTCACCATGTTGGCCAGGCTGGTCTCAAACTCCTAACCTCCAGGGATCCAAGTGATCCACCCACCTTGGCCTCCCAAAGTGCTGGGATTACAGGCCTTGGTCAATAGAGATTAGCAAATACCATTTGGAAAATGTCACTTCTCCTTTGAGATTAACTTAGCCCTGTCCAAGAGAAACATGAGTATGTTATTTGGGTCTAGAGGAGCTTTATTCTGTAGGTGGCTGGTAGGTGGAGAGAGAGCTCTTCTTTTGTAGGAAATGTGGTGTCATCAGGGGAGTCTTGGGCCCAGAATAGATAACAGTAATCCCCAATAGTGTTCTCAAGAAATGCTTCCAAGTCAAGGCAGCCTCACGTGGTATATAACATGGCCCTGCCTCAGGGGCTGGAAGGACTTCATCTCCAACAGGGTCATAATCTTTGTGCTATCACTAACATTGGAAACAAATGGGACCAATCTGGATTTATTCATATGCTCTTTAAACAGTGGAATTCTGCTATGGCTCTCCAGGAAATGGGGACATCATAAATTTGTCATTAGGACATTATTCCTCCTTTTTAATAAAGAACTTTCTTTAGTTTCTCAAGAATTGGCCAACTCTCTCAGAGGAAGACTGTGGAACCCTTAGAATTCAGTGGAGTTCAGGGCCCATCCTCGAATAATGAGGGAAATCAACATTCAGGCCAATGTAGTGCATTTGTTATAAGGGCAGGACCCACGTGGGGCAACAAAGAAGACAAATGTTATGTTCAAATCGTAGAAAGCACCATCTGGGTAGAAGGGCAAGATGCCTTGATACTTGAGAAAATATTACCACTTTCAAGCTGGGTTTAGACTGCGTTATCTGCCTCCTACAATTAATATCTTTGGGGGAGCTTTGTGCCTCCTTTAAAAGGCCGGTAGATGAAGTAGTTGGCCTCCCTGTGGCTTATGCAGATTTAGCTACTGAAGGGTAGCTAGATCTGGAAGGATCCACATCTACCACAGGGCCCAGTCTCTTTTACTTCCCAGCTGTCCTTTAAAAGTTGGTGAATTTTTTTTTTTTTTTTTTTTGAGACAGGGTCTCACTCTCTTGCCCAGGTTTGAGTGCAGTGGTATAATCATAGCTCACCATAGCCTCCAGTTCCTGGGCTTTAGCCTCCTAAGTAGCTGGATCTACAGGTGCACACCACCATGCCCAGCTAATTAAATTTTTTTTTTCTAGAGGTAGGGTCTCACTATGTTGCCTAGGTTGGTCTCAAATTCCTGGGCTCAAGTGATCCTCCTGCCTTAGCCTGCAGAGTAGCTGGGACTACAGACATGTACCACCACATTCAAGGAAGTTGGGTGGATTTGAGTATTACTGACCATCTGGTCAGGGCCTGATCTTTTGCTCTGTAATGATTGGCTCAGACTAGGGGCATTGCCTGGGCACGGGAAGGATGCAGTCAGAGAGAAAGAACTCTTACTGCATTGGAGGTGTTTCCCAAGTGAGGTGGAGAACATTTCTGAGAAATAGTCTGAGAAGGAAGAGACCCAGGGACTTCAAAGGGAAGAACATTCACTTTCAGCCCCTTATACTGCAATTTCATTTAAAAATTGTCCGACCCCTGACTAAACACAATTTCCCAGACCTGGACTTAGGAGATAGAAAGGAGAAGCTGGTAAGGCAAGGGTTAGACTGTCCAAGGCATTGTATCACCAGCTCCATTGTTGTCTGGTTGCAAGCAACAGAAACTGACTGCGCTGACTTAAGTAAAACCGGAATGTATTGGAAGGATGGCAGAGCTCACAGAAAGGGCCAAGCCTCAAGCCTTATAAAGGAGCCAAGGCAGCTGAAGATGTGGGGATGCTTGGCTGTTTTCAGCCTTTGAGTATCCAACTTTACACTCACCACCTAAGGAGAGATTGACCCAGGATAAGTCATGTGATTAGTGGTACCTCCAAGGTTGCAAGTAATGGGTGTGGGACCGCTCGCCAGAGCAAAACTGGAGAGAAGTTCTCAGACAAAGGGTATGCTGGACAAACAATAACAATAGAATATCTACCAATTACAATCAATCTCTCTCTCAGCGAAATCTTCACATTTGTCTAAAAAGTTAATATCAGGCAAAGACAGCTTTCTTTCCATTGATCCTAAGCTCATCCGACAGAAATGAGACCATCATTCCTTCATCGTGGATAAGCCTCTTTTCCTTCTCAGTCTCCCGTCAGCACCCAAGACCCCATTCCAACTGCCGGTGTCCGATGTGTGTCCTGGAGACATAGGCAGCACCCCGGGAGAAGCTGCCAGGGAGGAGGAGCACGCGGAATTGTGTGTACACTTGCCCCTTTCTTAGGAGCTTCCCTGGATGCAAATAGATGATTCTACAGAGGACCAGGGCAGGGCCCAGGGACAGCAGCTGAACCTTATTTAAAAGCGACAGTGAGATGTCTGTATTTGTTTGGGAGTGTGACATGCCGGGGCAGGGGGCACTGTGGTGAGGTGTCTGCTATTCTGATGGGGCCTGGGAGCGGAACAGACCAGGCCATTGGTGCCTCACGTGCTACAAGCCTAGGAGTGTGAACTTGCCTAGCCTCAGGCAGTGCCTGGTGCTGGAGGAGCCAACTCGAAGTGCGTCCTGGGAGAGCAACCTCTTCATAAGAGCAGCCGTAGGGGGCATGCAGAAAGTCATCAGGGTAACCGGCCTTAATAAAGGTAGAAGATGAGATTGGAGAGGGGTGGGTGGGAGCAGGGGGGAGTCAGAAGGAAGGAAATGATTGCAGGAGAAACAGATGCAATTGAGCAAGACTCCTGGAGATGGATTTCCCTGCCTTGGTCCAAACTCAAATCCCTGTGCTCAGATTAATTAGCAAGGAAATATTTTCCTGTCTGCAGAACAAGGCTGCTGGATTGCCAGTGGGACAGGAGGGTGGGCAGTCTATCAAATAACTACTAATTAGGTTACTTCCCACTGCTGTTGACATGCTGGGGACATGTTCCTGGGCCAAAATAAAAGGGGGAGGAGGGGAAAAGAACAGAGGCAGAGATAGAGGAATAGACCAGGATCCTCTCTTTTCATTTTAGAAAATCGTTAGCTGGGATTGGGGAAGAACAACTGGATCCAAACGGGAAGACAACAGAAGAGAAGCAATGTGCTGGTTGGCAGACAGCCCAGGGCCGAGACCTGTATTTGTGCTTGTATTTTATTGTTTTCTACAAATAATAGGAAAACATGAGCAGTGGTGGGACAGGTGCAGGTGGGGTAGGCATTTGGATGATGCTAATAATGATGGTGGGTGTTCATTGAGTGTTTACTTTCTGCCAGGCTCTTCCTAAGCACTTCATTGATCCATTCGCTCAACAAGCATGGGACAGGAGGTTAGGTGATTCACACACATTTGCATCATTTATTCTCACAACTATGGGGAAGGCCATTGAGGCTTTTTTATAGATAAATAACTTGGGGCTCAGAGAGGTTTTGTAACTTGCCCATGGTCACACAGCAGGTAAGAATTGGCAGAACTGAGTTTTGAACCAAGGTCTGCCTGACTCCAGCCTCGCTACCATTCACCACTACTCCATGGATAATGCACATTCGACCATACGCTTTCTCTTCTTTCTTGTTACTTTGCCTGTTTCCTAGTTCTACCCTGAAGTTCTCAAGGCATATTCTTTACTAAGTCACATGCAGGAGTCTAACTGTATGGCATGAGGGGCACCATCATTTTCCCTGAGGTCTGAGATTTTGAGGTCTGGTAGTGACCTTGAGAGGGCATCATCTTGTTCCCTGTCTTTAGCCAGAACTGAATTTGAACCATGTCAAACTGATGAGCATCCATCGCATTTGTAGACACCCCTCAAAGGAGAGTTGTACAGCCTATTCCACTGACATCCTGACCAGGTCATCTCCATTGTGCCCAGGTGGAGTTGGCCTTTTTCCTTACATTCTGTCTTCACTGGAGACCAGGCAGGTGAATCAGCTGGGTTTGAAGTGGCCTTCAGCCATGTCCTCTCCTGGAGAGTCCATCCCCCTCCTTCCACCCTTTGCTTGTAATCGGAGTTGAACCAGTGGTGCCCATGGCTCTCTGGGGTGAACCTCCCTCTTGTTGAGTCCTGTTCTTCGGTGACATTTATTTTTGCTTTCCTCATGTCCCCTCTTGCAGTGCTCATCCTGTTGTTACAGTAGCTATTTGTAGCCTATGCACCAGCCTGTGTGTTCTTGGGGCCAAGGACTGTGTCCTCTGCTCCTTTCTGTCCCCTATACTGCATATTGTACCAGGAACCTAGTGGTAAGTGTCCCATGCATGTTTGCTGAATGAGGGAGTGAATGTCTGAAAGACGTTTCATGGCTTGCATCCAGCCTGCCCCTAAATGTTTCCCTAATTTCTAATGCTGACACTAGATACCCCACTGAAGGACTAGGGTGTCTAACTATTCCACACTAAGTATGGGCGAAAGAGGACAGTTTGACCAAGATGCTCTTTTACCGTCGTGTATCCAAGTTCCCTCTGATCGTTAAATGAGCAGAGACTTTACACAGAAGGTGTCGCTACTGCTACAGATGGAGGTCAGAATTAAGGTACTGCTGCTGTTGATCTCAGACCTTTGAAAGCCAGACCCAAGCCTGAGGTCTTGGGGATGGGGATGCCAAGGGATGGGATGGTGAGATACACCAGAGTGGCTGGGAGTGAAAGAGTGTCCCGGAAAACCTGCTTCCTCAGAGCCGATCCTGTGTGAGCAGAAGAAATCTATCCACAGAGGGGTGAGATCGCAGAGCAAGTGGGTTACCTAAAAATAGCAGTGCTGGTTTCCCACAGTTAGAGATGGGTCCTCTGCCATTCATCTCAATTGCTTTGTGCAAGTTTGCTTATTTATTGAGAGTGAGAGAAAAGGATCAAACCATTCATCCAAAGATGGAAATCCGCAACCTCTTCTACAATGATCAGCCAGACAGGTGAGCTGAGTGAGAAGTCCCTGAAGTCTCAGAGGCCTAGGGCTGGCCAGGAGAGTGGGATGGGCATGCTTAGGAGCTCCCTGCAGCTTGCCCTGCCTTCGTGGCAGAGTTGACAGTGGGCTGAACCTTATCCCTATCATGGGGACTTTTGCAGGGGAGGCAGACCTGTGTGTACCTGTGAGGGTACGTAGACATATATGAACATCTAGCTCTCTGAGGGAAGAGATGAGATGCATAAATCGCCTGACTCAGCACAATAGGTGCACACAATAGGTGCTTAGTAAATGTTAATTAGGGAGTCAAGTAGGTGGAAATTGAGGTCAGGGCAGGAGGAGGCAGGGATAGAGGAACATAATGTAAAGTAACTAGAGTATTTTTGATGAAAAAGTATGGATTTTGGAGTCAGGGAAGCCTAAGTTCAAATCCCAGCTCCACCACTTGCTAATATGGTAACCTCAGGCAAGTTACTTAACCTCTCAGAGTATCGGAGTCTTCACCTATAAATTTTGAGAATGGTGTGATATCTCATAGTGTTACTAGAGTCATTAAGTAAAATAATGTATTTAGAGTACCTGTACAAGCCCAGGGTTCAATAAATTGCAGCCATTTTTCTTTTTTCATCATTTATTATGAATATCATGGACAATGAGGTTCCTCAGTTTATTAACAGCTAGAATCTTACTTTAAAAAAAGAACCCAAATTAGGCTGGGCGTGGTGGCTCATGCCTGTAATCCCAGCAGTTTGGGAGGCTGAGGCGGGTGAATTGCTTGAGGCCAGGAGTTCGAGACCAGCCTGGGCAACATAGCGAGATCCCATCTCTAAAAAGAAAAAAAAAGAACCCAAGTTGGAAATACTTGCAAGTCATATATCTAATCTGATAAGGGGTTAATATCCAGAATATAGAGATAACTCAGAAAACTCAACAATAACAGAACAAGCCATTCAATTAAAAAATGGGCAAAAGACTTGAATAGGCATTTCTCCAAAGGAGATATAAATGGCCAAAAAACACATGAAAAGGTGTTCAACAACACTAATCATTAGGGAAATGCAAATCAAAACGACAATGAGATACCACTCATACCTGTCGGTATTAGGATGGCTACTACCATTGTCAATGGGGATGTAAATGATATAGTCACTCTGGAAAACAGTATGGCAATTCCTCAAAACATTAAAAATATAATTACCTTATGATCCAGCAACTCTACTTCTGGGTATGTACCCAAAATAATTGAAAGCAGGGTCTCAAAGAGATCTTTGTACACCCATGTTCATTCTTCACGATAGCCAAAATGAGGAAGCAACTCACCCATTGTCCATTGTCCTTGATAGATGAATGGATATGCAAAATATGGTGTGTATATATATATACACACACACAATGGAATATTATTCAGCCTTTAAAAATGAAATTCTAACATACATAACGATATGGATAAATCTCAAGGATGTTATTTTTGGTGAAATAAGCAAGTCACAAAAAGACAAATATTGTATGATTCTATTTATATGAAGTACTTAAAGTAGTCAAACTCATTGAACAGAAAACAGAATGATGATCCAGGGAACGCAGGGAGAGGAAAATGGGGCGTTTTTGTTTAATGGGTACAGAGTTTCAGTTTTATAAAATAAAAAGAATTACGAAGGTGGATGGTGGTGATGTTTGTACAATATTGTGAATGTACTTAATACCACTGATGTGTAGTTTAAAAAAGATTAAGATGGTAAACTTTACATGCATTTTATCACAACAAAACAAAATTGGAAAAGCACTAAAATCAAAGATACCGATTTTCCCCCAATTGATCCATAGACTTAATGTAATCCTAATGAAAATATCAGTAGGTTTTTTAAAAACTGAAATTGACAAACATATTCTAAAATTTATATTGAAATGCAAAGACCTCCTAATAGCCAAAACAATTTTGAAAAAATACAAAGTTGGAAGATTTATACTACCAGACTTCAGGAGATACTATAAAGCTACAGCAATAAAGTATTGGCATAGGGATAGGCGTATTAATGAATGGAATAGAATGGAGAGTTCAAATGTAGATCCATAGACATGTATGGTCAATTGCTTTTCTACAAAACTACTGAGGTTTACCATGAGGAAAGGATAGTCTTTTCAACAAATGATGCTGACACAGTTGGCTATCCATTTGGAAGAAACCCCAAAGACCCCAAAAAAGAAAAAGGCTTAGTTCTTCTTACTTCACACCACACACAGAATTCAACTCAAAATGGATCATAGACCTTGGGATGAATAATACTATGTGTCAACTTGACTGGGTCACAGATGCCCATACATTTGGTGAAACATCATTCTGGGTGTTTCTGTGTGGGTGTTTTTGGATGAAATTAACATTTAACTTGGTAGGCTGGATAAAGCCAAGTGCTCGCCCTAATGTGGGTGGGCCTCGTCTAATCAGTTGAAGGACTGACTAGAACAAAAAGGCTGACACTCCTTTGAGTAAGAGAGGATTCCTCCTGCCTGATGGCATTTGAGCTGGGCCATCAACTTTTTCCTGCCTTTGTACTTGAACTAAAACATTGGCTCTTCCTGGGTCTTGAGCCTGCATTGGAACTATACCATCAGCTTTCCTGATTCTCAGGCCTGATTCTTGGACTTGGCTGGAACTATACTGTCAGCTCTCCTGGCTCTCCAGCTTGCCAACCGCCCTACAGATCTTGTGACTTGTCAGCCTCCATCATCATGTGAGCCAATTCATTATAATAAATATCTTTTCATATCTCTATATATCTCCTGATGAATCTGTTTCTCTGGAGAACTCTGACTAATAAAAAAACCCTTAAACTTCTGTTCATTGAAGGACACTGTAGCAGGCTGAATAATGGCCTCCCACAGATGTCCATGTCCTAATCCTGGGACATGTGCATATATAACCTTACATGGTAACACACTCTTCAGATGTGATCAAATTAAGGATCTTGAGATAGGGAGATTTTCCTGGATTACCCAAGTGGGCCCAGTGTAATTACAAGGGTCCTTTTAAGGGGGGATGGGAGAAGGGTCAGAGTAGATGTGATGACAGAAGCAGAGGTTGGAATGATGCAGGGCCACCAGGCAAAAAAATGCGGAAAGCCTCTAGAAGCTAGAAAAGGCAAGGAAATGAATTTTCCCCTTGAGTCTCCAGAAGGAACATTGTCCTGCCAACACCTGAGTTTAGCTCCATGAAATTGACTTCTGACCTCCAGAACTATGAAATAGTAAATTTGTGTTGCTTTTAGTCAGTAAATGTGTGGCGATTTGTCACAGCATCAATAGGAAACAAATACAGATGCTATTAAGAAAATGAAAACTCAAGCCATGTCTTGCAAGAAAATGTACTCTCTCTACACACACACACGCGCACACACACACGCACACACACACGCACTCACACACGCACTCACACACTCACACACACTCACACACTCACACACACGCACACACGCACACTCACACACTCACATACACACACATTCACACACACGCACACACTCACACACTCACATACACACACACATTCACACACGCACACACACACTCACACACTCACACACACTCACACACACACTCACACACTCACACACACACACACTCACACACACACTCTCACACACACATACACACACACCCTGACTTTTACCAAGAATACGTAAAGAAGTCTTACAGTTCAATAAGAAAAACAACTTGATTTAAAAATGGACAAAAGATTTGAACAGACAAAAAAGATATACAAATGGCTGATAGGCACACAATAAAGCATATCATTAATTGTTAGGAAAATGCAGGTTAAAACCACAAGATCCTACCACATACCCATTAGTACAGCTAAAATTGAAAAGATTGCTAATGCCAAGTACTGATGAGGATTTAGAACAATTAAAACTTGCATATATCACTGGTGGGAATGCAAAATGGTCAATCACTTTGGAAAATTGTTAGCTGGTTTCTTATAAGGTTAAACATACGTTTACTATACAACCCACAATTCCACTTTTATTTACTCAAGATAAATCAGCACATATGTCCATGCAAAGATTTGTACGAAAGTGTTTATAGCAACTTTACTTGTGAGAGCTGAAAACCAGAAACAATCCCAAATGTCCACCAACCAGTGGTAATTGTTATTATGATATGACAATATCTTGGAATAACACTCCACAATAAAAAGGACTGAACTACAGACACACAACAGCATCAATGAATCTCAAAAGCATTACACTAAATGAATGAAGTTGGACCAGAAAAGTATACACTCTATGATTACAGTTACATAAAATTCCAGGAAAGGCAAAACTAGAATATCACAAAGTGGTTGTCTGGGGCCAGGAGTAGATCTGGGCAAAGGGGCAGGAAGGAGCTTTTTGGGGGTGAAGGAAGCATCCATATCTTGATTGTGTGATAAGCTAGGTGTTAATATTTTAGAGGACCACATGATCTCTGTTGCAACTACTTAATTTTGTCACTGTAGCATGAAAGCAGCCATAAACAATATGTAAAGAAATGGGTATAGCTGGATTTGTCTCACAGGCTATAGTTTGCTGATCCCTGGTCTAGATCTATCAAGCTGTACTCTTAGAATGGATGCATTTTACTATATGTAAATTATGCCTTAATACAGTTGACAAAAATAACAAAAAATCAAAAGTAATACGTAACTATTTTTGAAGTTAATTTTTTTGGAAATCTGCATACAGAAAATGTACAAAGCACATGTACATAGCTTGATGAATTTTAATTTTAGCATTCTGGTAGATGTGGAATAGTATCTCATTGTGATCAATTTGTATTTCCCTGATGACAACTCACATTGAGCATCTTTTTCTGTGCTTATTGGCCATCTGAATTTTTTGGGGGGTGTGAAATGCCTATTTAAGTCTTTTTCTTGTTTTAAAATTTGGTTGGTTATATTTTTTCCTTACTGATTTGTGTGAATTCTTCACCTACTCTGGATATAAGTCTCTTTGTCAGAGATGAGTTTTGCCAATCTGTGGTTGCTTTTTTACTCTCTTATGGGTGTCTTTTGATGAACAGAGGCACTTATTTTTAATGCCAATTTATCAATATTTTTCTTTACGTGAGTGCTTCCATGACCCATTTAAGACATCTTTGCTTACCCAAAGATAATTGAAATATTTCTCTATGTTTACTTGAAAGAGCTTTACTTTTTACCTTTCACATTTAGTTTTTCAATCTGGAAATGATTTCTGTGAATGAATATCCAATTGACCCAGTTCCATATATTGAAAAGGCAACTGTTTCCCACTTCACTGCAGGGTCACAATTATGATAAGTCAAATAACCCTATGTGTGTGGGTCTGTTTCTCTATTCTGCTCCATTGATCTAGTTTTCTGTCTTTGCACCAACAACATACTATTTGAATTAGAACTTTATACATTCTTACCATCTGCTGTAAGTTCTCAAGTTTTGTTTTTCTACTTCAAGATTACCTGTTTTATATTGAGCCTTTGGATTTCCATACAAATTTTAGAATCAGATTGTTAATTTCTCTAAAAAACTGCTGGGGATCTGATTGAGATTACATTGAATATATAGATCAATTCATGAACAATTTATCTCTTTACAATATTGAGTCTTATAATTCATGAACATTGTATATCCTCTCACTTATTTGGGATTTGTTTTCTCTCAGTAACTTTTCATCATTTTTATGTAAGAATTTTTGTGCATCTTTTGTTATATATATATTTTTAGGTATGAGATTTCTAAAATGCTGTTGTAAATTGTATCTTTTTTAAAATTATATTTTCTAATTGTTTCGTTCTGGTATGTAGGGGTATAATTGGTTTTTGTGTTTTAACTTATATCCAGGGCTTTTACTAAGTTCACTTATTAATTCTAATCATTTATTTATTTTTTTACAAATTTTCCACATAGATAATTGTGCTGCCTGCAAATAGTGACTATTTTATTTCCTCATTTCTAATTCTTAAACTTTTAATTTCTTTTCTTTGCCTAACTTCTCTGGCTAGCATCTCAGCACAATGTTCAACAGAAGTGATATTTGTGAACATTTGTGTCTCATTCTCAGTTTCATGAAGAAAGGGGAAATGGGGGAAAAGAAGGCTTTTAATAATTTACAAGTATTGTGAAAGTGAGGTTTATTGTGGGTTTTTCCATAAATAGCCTTTTTAAAAATAATGAAGTTCTAATTTATTCTTAGTTTGCTAAGAGTTGTTTTAAAATCATGGGCAATAAATTTTATCAAAATTTTTTCTTCATCTGCTAAATAACCACGTTTGTGTCTTTTCTGCAAATATAGTGAATTATATTGATTTTTGAATGATTAAAAAAACCTTGGTTTCCTATAATAACTCTAAGTAGTTGTGACATATTTTCCTTTTTATATAACAGCTCTGGGTTTGATTGGCTGGTATTTCATTTTTATGTAACTCTAGGTTTGATTGGCTAGCATTTATATTTGTGAGGGATATGGACCTATATTTTTTCCTTTTCTGTAATTTCCTTATCATATTTTATATCTGATTATGCTGGCCAGATTATATTCCCCACAAATAACAAGCTGGGAAATGTTATCTCTTCTATTCTCCAGAAGTTTGAGTACAATTGGTGCCATTTTTTTCCCTAAATGTTTGGAAGCATTCACCAATTAAGCCATCTGAGATGTAACTACAGATTTAAATATTTTAATATATAAAGAGAACGATTCAGATTTTCTGTTTTTTCATATGTCCATTTTAAGATTTTTAAAGAAATTTGTTCATTAACATTTTTAACTATACCCACACAAAGTTATGATAGTCTCCTATCTTTTTTTAAGTTTGTAAGCTCTGCAACCATGCTTCTCTTTTCATTCCTGTTTATTAGTCTTTTCTGAGAACCTATTTTCAGCTTGTTTTCTTCTTATATACATTTATTTTCTATTTAAATAATTTCTACTCTAATATCCATTATTTCCTTCCCTTCCCCTTCAATATATTGAATATATGTTCAATATAATTGAAGAGTATATTCTATTCAATATAATATTGAAGATTATATACTATTCAATATTCTTTTAGACTTATCCATACATATGTCCTTTTCATTTTTCATAATTATTTCCTGTATTTTTATGTTCACATATGGGATCATTTTTGTCTTGCCTGAGAAGAGCTACGTTTAGTATTCCTTTTAATGTGGGTCCAGCCACAATGGAATATTTATTTTTGTTTCTCTGAAAATGTCATTACGTTACTTTTACTTTTGAAGTGTGTTTCCACTGAGTATTCCAGGCTGGCTTTCTTTTCTTTAAGTACTTTAAAGATGCCATTTCTTGCCTTCTGGTTTCCATCATTTATGTTCAGAAGTCAGCTGTCAGACTTCTTGTTGCTCCTTTTAGGGAGATGCATTTTTTTTTTTTTTTAATTTTTACTATGGCTGCTTTTAAGATTCCTTTGTCTTTAATTTTGAGAAGTTTTACTAGGATGTGCTTGGATGTGATTTCTTCTGCATTTATCCTTCTTGGGGTTTGCAGTGCTTCTTGAATATTTGGTTTGATGTCATTCATCAATTTTGAAAATTCCAGGTCTTTATTTCTTTATTGCTTCCACAAATCTTGTATCTTCTCCACTTCTAGGACTCTAGAGACACATATTTGAGAACTTTTCACCATTTCTCCTAAAAATTTGCTCTTTTTGTATTTTGCATGTTTTTTCTTTGTGTTTTAGTCAGATTTTTTCCAACTGATCTATCTACCAGTAAAATAATCCTTTCTTCATTTTTGTCTGTTATGCTGTTAAATCCAGGTATTGAATTCTTTATTCGTTATTGTATTATTCAGTGGTAGAATTAATAAATTCCAATTCTGAGATGAACTTCTCCACCTTTTCAATTATTTTCTGGAAGATTTTCATTATATTTATTTAAAAGTTCATGCCTAATAATGCAGATATCTTTGTCATCAGCAGCTCTGTTTCTATTGACTTTGTCCTCTTTTGTATGCCAGAAGAGTTTATTGAACGCCAGATTTGTATAAGAACAGTCATAGAGGGAGTGATCAAATGTTATCTCCCTCCAGAAGGGGTTCACTCTTTCCTCTGGAAGGCAGGTAGAGCAGGGCAGACCACCTCAGTGCGATCAAGGATTAAGATGATTCAAAGTGGGTTTAGACTTATTAACGATTGTCCTACCCTTGATGTCCTTCCTCTCAGCGTGTAGTCTTCCAAAGTTTCTAACAGGGAGCTTAAGATATTTTCAAGCTCAGTGTTCCGCTGTTTTGAAAGCTCTTCGATACCCTACAACAGTTTTGTGTTTCATCCAGCTTTTCTGTTTACTCTTGGTGGAAACATTGGTCGAATACAAGCTACTCTATTATAATGAGAAGCATAATATAACCGATATATATATATTTTTGAGACCGGGTCTCACTCTGTTGCCCAGGCTGGAATGCAGTGATATGATCATGGCTCACTGCAACCTCAGCTTTTTGGGCTCAAGTGATTCTCCTGCCTCAGCCTCCCAGGTAAGTGGGACTACAGGAATGGGGCCACCTTACGCCCAGCTAATGTTTGACTTTTTTTGACTTTTTTTTTTTTTTTTTGTAGTGACAGGATCTTGCCTTGCTGCCCAGGCTGGTCTCAAATTCCTGGGCTCAAGCGATCCTCCTGCCTCAGCCTCCCAAAGTGCTGTGATTACATGCATGAGCCAGCGCACCTGGCCCAATATTCTTTTTTAGAATCTCTAGAACTGTCATTTAGGTTCTGAGCCAGGATTAGAATTCATACATTTTCCAAGCAATATTTATTGAATTTCTACTATGCTTCAGACATTGTTTAGGGGCCAGGGATATAGTAATAAATTGAAAGCAAAAATGTGGTGTTTATATTGCAGTGGGAGAGATAGACAATTAGCAAAATAATTAAGTAAAATATATAGTGTGTTACAAAATGAAAAGTGTTAGGGAAAATAAGAAAGAGAAATAGAAATGTTTAGGGGAATGAGTTATAATTCTGCATAGGATATGCAGGTAAAGTCTCATATGCATGAAGTCTTGATGGAGGTGAGTGAACAAGTTACGTGGGTACCTGGGGAAGAACATTCTAGGCATAGGGAACAGTATATGCAAAAGCCATGAGGCAGGGGCACAGCCAGTGTGTTGAAGGAAGAACAATGAGGCTAGTGTGGCTGCAGCAGGTGCATGATGACAGCATGGTAGAAGATCGGTCAGAGAGGGCCGGGCACGATGGCTCACACCTGTAACCCCAGCAGTTTGGGAGGCTGAGGCTTGAGATCAGGATCACTTGAGGTCAGGAGTTTGAGAGCAGCCTGACCAACATGACAAAATCCCATCTCTACTAAAATTACAAAAAAAAACCAAAAAAATTAGCCATGTGTGGTGGTGCATACCTGTCATCACAGCTACTTGGGAGGCTGAGGCACAAGAATCACTTGGACCCAGGAGGCAGAGGTTGCAGTGAGCAGTGATCGTGCCACTGCACTCCAGCCTGGGTGACAGAGTGAGACTCTATCTTACTGTCTCAAAAAAAAAAAAAGATAAGTCAGAGAGGAAATGGGAACAATTAATGGAGGACCTTGGAGCTCCCTGAAAGGACATTAGCTTTTAGTCTACATGAGATGGGAAGCCTTTGGAGGGTTTGAAGCACAGCAGTGACATGACCAACTTCCAACTTAGCAGGTTCGTTCTGGTCTCTATATGGTGACTGGAAAGAGGGAGGACAATGGTGGAAGCAAGGGGCCTCGTTAGAAGACAGTAATCTAGGTAGGGAAGAGTTTGTACCAGGGTGTAAAAGAGGAAGTGCTAGGATTGGCTATGGGATGAGAATGAGGAGAGTTAAAGATACTCCAAGGGTTTTGGCCTGAGCAACTGGAAGACTGAAAAACCGTTGACTAAGATGAGAACAGCAGGTTTCTAAGAGGCACGAATGGAGATAGCAGAAGCTCAAACTTGGACATAATTTGAAATGTTTATTAGACATTCAAATGGAATCAGATGACTGGATATAAAAATATGAAATTTGAGGAAGAGAACTGGGCTGGGAATGTACATTTAGGAGCCTCAGCCATTAGCAAGGATTTAAAGCTACAACCCCTGAGGAGATGGCCAGAGGAATACACGTAGGTTGAGAAGAGGTAAGGCTCAGGACTGATCTCCAGGCTTCTCCAGCTCTTAGAGGTTCAGGAGATGAGGAGAAACCAGCAAAGGAGATTAGGAAGGAGCCTCCAGAGCTGGAGCAGGAGAATGAGAAGAGCGTGATATCCAGGAGGGAGTGATCAGCTATGGCAAATGTGTTGCAGAGAGGCCCAATTAGGTTAGGATGGGCAACTGACCACTGGATTTAGTGATGTGGAGGCCATGGGTGGTTCTGATAACAGCTGTTTGGTGTCATGGTTGGAAGGAAGGCCTGTTATGTACAGGAGATTGTCAGAAGAGAAATGAGACAGTGAGTTTGGTCAACTCTTCCAAGAAGTTTTGCAATAGAGTAGGCAAAGAAGAGGGGGTGGAAACTGCGTTGGAAAGAGAGGTCAGAACTTTATAAAACTGGAGAAATAGGCCAGGCATGGTGGCTCATGCCTGCAATCTCAACGTTTTGGGAGGTTGAGGTTGGAGGATGGCTTGAGGCCAGGAGTTTGAGACTAGTTGGGCAGCATAGTGAGATGCCATCTCTACAAAAAAATCTAAAAATTAGCCAAGTGTGGTAGTGCACACCTGTAGTTCCAGTTACTCGGGAGGTCAGCGAGCAAGTTATGTGGGTGGGAGGATTGCTTGACCCCAGGTGTTCAAAGCTGCACTGAGCCATGATAACACCACTGCACTCCAGCCTGGGCAACAGAGTGAGACCCTGTCCCCTCCCACCACCTCTTGCAAAACAAAAACAAAAACAAATACAAATAAACAATAAAAAAATACTGAGGGAATAACAGCATGTTTGCTATGATGATTGAGATGGTATAAGAAGGGAGAAATCAGTGATGCAGGGAGAAGGGGAGAATTACTTGAGAATGACTTTGGTTGGGCAAGGGGTACCGGGGGATCCAGTGCACACATGGGGGTTGTCTCAGTCGGGCACATAAACAGCTCAACAGTAGCCACATGGTGTGAGCCAAAGGCAGCTGTAGACCACACATTTCCAAGAAGAGGCTAAGGTTTCTGATCTGTCCATCTTATGACTTTATATTTTTCCTGTACTCCACAGTTAGAGAGTTGGCTCCTCTAACAAAAACTCAGCCAAAGGGGGAAAAACGTGCCAAGAGAAGGGGGCACCTTCAGAAACAGAAGGTGTTTCTCTCCTGCCTGCCCTTGTATTTGGTCCAGGCTGTTTCCTAGGAACTACAATACAAGGTGGCTTGAGGGGAGACAAAGGTCTGTGGGTATGACTCAGCCCTGAAGGTCAGGCTGGCGCTTGAGCTCACTGCAGGGAGGGAAACTCCATCTTTGCCTTGGTTGAGGGTGTTATTATCCATCAGAGTCCCAGTCCTGAAATCTCACAGCTGAGGTGTTCGAGGAGTTTAAAAAGAATGAGGATTAGCTACTTCCCTACAACCTCCTACAATCATGTTATAAAAGAAGCAAGTCACCGACCAAACTATGTCTTCGTAGAGAAATTTATGAAGTAATCTTCTACTGGCAGGCAAGCAGAAAACAGTCACACAACCTGTTTTAGAGGCTCAGGGAAGTCCCGCCTTTCTGTCCTTTTAGGTACTCCAGGTGTACTTTGCTTGGAGGGTCCATTCAGGCAAACACCAAGATTCCAGAGGTGGAATTCTTAGTACCGCATAGCCCACTGGCAACCAGAATTTTCCAGAATTCGCTGCTGGCTGGTTATTGAACCATGTGGGGTTCTGGCTTCAAGCCTCACCCCAGTGAGTAAAGCCCATAGATCCCACTGGATTCTTACACTCTGAGCATGCAAGGGAGGGTAGTTTCAAAACATTTTAGCTAGCCCAGGTACTGTCTTAGTTTCATTTCCCCATAAGCAGACCCTAAGACAAACCCTTTGGTACAGATGTTCTATTTGGGAAATGATTTCAGGAAGCACAGTAAGGAAGTAGGAAAAGCAAAACAGGGGAGAGAGAAAAGACAGCAAAAGATGTGCTAAGGAGCATGTTACTGCTACGGGCAGCTGGGCCTGAGGGTACAGCAAACTTCAGTCTTTTCACCAAAGGACCGGGAGCCTGGGGCATTCTACTAATGACTCACATGCCCATTGCCTGAGGATTCCTCCAGGGACATTAACCCTCCTGGTGGTACCTGCTTTGGGCAGAGCAAGTTCCAGTAGCAGCAGAGAAAACACGCAGAAAAGAGAAGAGACACCGGTGTTTGTGGGGGGACATGGTTAGGCTGTTGCACCACCCTGGCCAACATGGCGAAACCCAATCTCTACATAAATATATAAAAAATTAGCTAGGCGTGGTGGCTGGAGCCTATAGTCCCAACTACCCGGGAGGCTGAGGTGGGAGAATCGCCTGAGCCTGGGAAGTTGAGGCTGCAGTGAGCCGTGATGACGCCACTGCACTCCAGTCTGGGTGACAGAGTGAGACTCTGTCTCAAAAAAATTTAAAGAAAGAAAAGCTCACATGAGAACTCCCCTCAATGATAGTTCACAAACTTTTAATTTACCAATCAAAATCAGTCTCTGACTTTCACCATGCTGCTTAAACATGTGTTGTTCATGGATCTAGACACAAATAGGAGATGCCCCAACCACGGGCCTCCCCACTAATTACCAACCCTGGCCCTGCACTATGCATTCCTGATGGGAGTCCCGGCAGCCACTGGGTTACAGCTTAACCTGAATGGCACACACAGAACATCACGCTTACATGCTGAGGTGTGTTGAGGTAAATTAAAGACACAGAAAGAGGTGGGCTGTTAGGTAAGGCTGCTCTGAGGGGACCACGAAGCTGAGCTCTGAATGAGAAGGAACCTGCCAGGCAAGGTCCAGGCAAGGTGGAGCATCTGAGGCCCAATGACTAGTTCCTGCCACTTCCTCCCCCTCCCACTCCTTCTCTGTTCATCCCCAGGGCCTTTTAAGTTTTTAAAATATCTACCTGGAAAATGCTCTTACCCATCTCTATGCCTGGCAATCTCCTCTACAGCCCTCAAAACCCAACTCAAATACCCCACCTCCTCATACATTCTCCTCCAACAACTCCAGTCAAATCCCGCATCACCCAAGGAATTTGGTCCTACCTCTGCCTTAGCACTTACTGTACTGTACATATTTTGCCTTTTATGTATTTGCCTTCTTAAGAACAGTGAGAGTGGTTTATTCATCTCTGAATCCCTGGTTCTTAGCTCAATGCCTGGCTCAGAGTAGATGCTCAATAAACAGTTATTCAATGAATGGTATCTGTGAGGTGGTCAAGGAGGGGCAGTTATCAGGAGAACGGGCCAGGGTTCACTCTTCTTCCTGAATCACCTATATACCAAATCGTCACACTCCCAGCCCAAAGCCTCCTCCCAGAAGTACAAGGAAAGGAACCGCTAATATCTGAGAGGGAGAGACTCCCTTCACCATGCTGAGCACAAAGGCAGCACTTGTGGGCTATGCTACGGAGGAGATTCTGCCCTTTCCTGCTCTGTGGTTTAATGTGTAACTTGTCACCTTCCCTGAATGTCAATTTCTTCTATTTGCCTGTAACATTTTCACCTTGGTTGGTCTCCTTGGTTACAATGTGAAGTTTCAGGCCCAGGCCAGACCTGCCACCAGCCTACCCACCTCTGAATCATGGTCTCTGGCCCTAGGAGACTGACCCAGACTTCCCAAATCTGCCAAACACTCTCCGAATCACCCCCATCCCAGGGCTGGCTAGTGGCTGAGCTCTTAGGAGCCTCAGTTACTCCTGGAGGGTAAGATCCTGGAGGGCATGAGTCTGCCCTGTGCCTCCCACAGAGCCCTGCACCTGGGAGAGGCTCAATACGTATTTGTGGAATTCAGTGGAATTGTTGTCCCTTCTTTGCTACAGTTCCTTTATTTGAAGATTTTATTTCTGCCTCCTAGAAAAGTTCACACTAACCTACAAGCTCTCCCTTCTTCCCTTTTTCCCTCCCTACTTTCCTTCCTTCCTTTTTTTTTTTTTTCTGAGACAGAGTTTTGCTCTTGTTGTCCAGGCTGAAGTGCAATGGCGCTATCTCAGCTCACTGCAACCTCCACCTCCTGGGTTCAAGCGATTCTCTGGCCTCAGCCTCCCAAGTAGCTGGGATTACAGGCACCCACCACCACACCTGGCTAATTTTTGTATTTTTAGTAGAGACGGGGTTTCACCATATTGGCCAGGCTGGTCTCGAACTCCTGACCTCAGGTGATCCACCTGCCTCAGCCTCCCAAAGTACTGGGATTACAGGCATGAGCCACTGTGCCTGGCCTCCTTCCTTTCTTCTATACATATTAAATCAGCACCAAATATGCAGCAGCATGGAGGAGCCCCACAGTGACTAAGACCTTACAGGCATCTCTTCTATGGAGATGACCTGACGGTACAGGACACATCAGCAAACCACAAGGTGACCTCACACAGTGGGAGATGCCATAAGGAAAAAACAGAGGCCCCGCCAGAGAGGAAAAGAGAGGGGTCTGCTCTGGAGAGTGCAGTCAGGGAGTGGGCTCTAGAGAAGGTGACAGAACACCAGAGGTGCAGCGTCAGTGTTTTAATGATGCAAAGCTTTTGTTTTCGTTTTTGTTTTAAGATAAGGTCTTGTTCTGTCACCTAGGCCGGAGTGCAATGGCACGATCTCGGCTCGTGCAGCCTCAACCTGCTGGCCTCAAGCAATCCTCCCACCTCAGCCTCCCAAAGTGCTGGGATTACAGGCATGAGCCACTGTGCTTGGCCACAAAGCTTTATTTAAAAAAAAAAAAAAAATCGTAGCTAATGACATAAGAATAATATTTGTTCATTCTGGTGGCAAGTACATGAGCATCTATTACCTTTTACACTTTTCTGTATTAAAAATGTTTCTGTACTTAAAATGTTTTCTGCATTATATTATCAAATTAAAAGCTTCTATTCAACAAGTCAGTTTGTGACACTTGAGCCATAGCTCCTACGAACGACGATTAGCCACCTCGGAGCATTATCACTGGATCCCTGAATGACTCTGGCCTGTGTCTTGTGGCCACCCTTGATTTCCTCTTTTTCTCTTCCTGGTAGACTCTTATTCATCCTTCAAAACCCAGCTCAAAGATTACCTTCCCAGTGAATCCTTCCTTTACCTCCTCTGAGAGAGTCAGTTGTTCCATAACTGTAGTCACTCAGTATGTTGTCTGTATATTCCTAATAAATCCTAGCATATTGTATCATTATTTATTTGTGCATATATCTTTTCTTAGTCTGCAGATTCTTCCAGGATATTGTCTGAATCTTGTTGACTCCTTATCTTCAGCTTCTAGCGGAGAGCACACAGTAGCACATTGTAGATTCTCTGTGATGATACTCCATGCTGCCTGCTGGATGTATGAATGAATGTTTAACCTTCAAACAACAAGCTTTCAAAAGTATATTAATAGAATATATTTGTATACAAGGAATATGCTAATTAAAATTAGTTTTATTTATTCATTCACCCAAACTCAGCAAGAACTCCATTTGGCTGCTATTAATGTTTAGTGTGATTTACTGTAAGTACTAGAAATGTAAAAAATGTGTTTCTTTTGAAAGGAAAGCTACAGTTCCTTCTTGTTTTCCTTCATGCCTCCCCCATTTGTCTGAATTAGTAAGGCTTTGCTTTTAGTTCAAGTCTTTGCCTCAGACTTGAAAACTACTTGTACGGTAATTTAATTACCTGTGAATCTACTGAAGGCAAATACCAAGCAATCTATGGGGTAAGATTATGGAGTTCCAAGTTACGTATTAAGTCAGCCTCGTGTAATCCTCTAGGCAGTAGATGGTGACCCCCTTACCCCCATTCCCTTGTGTCAGTGCTGGAAGGGAAGCTCAGTTAGAAAATTTGCATCCTTGAGTTAGCCAACAGAAGGGCGTCAGAGTCCTTATATGCAAGCAAACCAAGACAGAGGGCTTTCTGCTCCTTCCAGAGCTCCAGGGTTCTTCCTGGAGGGGCATGGATTAACAACCATAAAACCAGAAAGGAGTTGCCACCATCACCGAACAGATTGTGGGGGAAAACGTAGGTCTGGAGTTGGACTGACTTGGTTTCCATCCCAGCTCTGCCTCTTTCAAGGTGGAAATGCTACAGGACCTCCCAGTGCCTCCGTTTCTTAGTTTCTTAATCTGTAAAATGGGATGATATTGGTATCTCCACTTCAGGGGCTGCTGTGAGGATCAGATGAGTGAACATGTGTAAAGTGCCTAGAACAGTTCCTGGCACATAACGTGTGCTCAGGTGCAAAAGAAGCTCGACATCTTCATTGCTGCCACTTGCCCCTTGGGTGTTTCCTCACCTTGTCCCATATGCCCAGGGGCTACTGTGACGGAAACAATGGGGAATCATTTTGTAAAGTGCTGCAAAATGGGCAGGTTTTCTTCTAGCCCAAAGACTGACAGTAATTTTTTGGAAGTGGGGCTTGGGGTTAAAGGAAGATGGTGACCAGGCGCGGTGGCTCATGGCTGTAATCCCAGCACTTTGGGGGGCCAAGGTGGGTGGATTACTTGAGTTCAGGAGATCAAGGCCAGCTTGGTCAACATGGTAAAATCCCATATCTACTAAAAATATAAAAATTAACTGGATGTGGTGGCACGTGCCTGTAATCCCAGCTACTCAGGAGGCTGAGGCACAAGAATCATTTGAACCTGGAGGTTGCAGTGAGCCAAGATCCTGTCACTGCAGTAGAGCCTGGGGCACAGAGCAAGACTCTGTCTCAAAAAAATAAATAAATAAAAGGGAAAATGGTGCCAACTTATTAGAGAGAGAAATGGAATAGCTGAAAGTGTGAAATGGAAGTCACACCGTTGACATTATTCTACCAATGTTTGCATTTTAGGGATTTTTTTTTTTTTTTTTTTTTTTGGACAGAGTCTCTGTCACCCAGGCTGGAGTGCAGTGACAAAATCTTGGCTCACTACAACCTCCGCCTCCCGAGTTCAACCAATTCTCCTGCCTCAGCCTCCCAAGCAGCTGGGATTACAGGCATGTGCCACCACGCCCTGCTAATTTTTGTATTTTTAGTAGAGATGGAGTTTCACCATGTTGGCCAGGCTGCTCTCAAATTCCTGGACTCAGGTGATCCACCCACCTCAGCCTCCCAAAGTGCTGGGATTACAGATGTGAGCCACCTCTCTCGGCTGCATTTTAAGATTCTTAACCTGTGGGGTCTCAGGGCTTTTCTACTGGTTTACGTGCAGTTTATATTAATTGTCTGGCTCTGGGCCATATGTAGCACCATTTGCCATATGTAGCACCACACCTAATTTATTAGTTAGAATGCTTTGGGACGCAAGTAACAGAGAGACTATGAAAAGGAAACAGTGATTTAAGCAATAGAAACATGCATCGTCTTCTGTAACAAGAAGTAGTTGGTTCCAGGGTTGGTTTCTTGGCCCAGCGGGTCAGCAGTGAGCCATGGTCCCACATCTTTTCCATCCTTGTGCTCTGCTATCCTTGGCATGTTGGCTTTTCCTCTCCAAGTTTCTTTTTTATGATTACACAATGGCTTCTGCAGCTCTTTCCCCTGGTCTGTCTCTCTTTCTATCATGGAGGAAAATATTGCCCAAATGCCTTCCCTTTCCACCCCAGCAAACTTCCCCTTAAGTCTTATTGTTTGACTGGGACACATGGAAACCTCTAACTATAAGGGAAGCTGGAGAAACACCTGGCATTGTTAACATCTACAGTAATTGGCCCAGCCAGCCAGGAAAACCGGAAGACTACAAGGCAATCCATGATGTCTGCTGCACTTGCTCAAATGCCTCTTTCATCATTTTCATCTATGTTCTCTTCTCCAAAAGCCTCTTCCAACTCAAATATTAACTGGTAGCTGGTTCTTTTTCTCCTAGAAGACGGTTTATCCCTTCCTAAGGCAGTTATTTTTGTGGGGCTGCTGCACATACCTGCCCACATTGTGATCTGCCCAATTCTAGGAAATTCATACGCACTGCCCCATGAATGGTGCCTCCTGGAGTTGTGCAGTGCACAACGTTCTCATCTGACACCCTGCAGACCATTTCTCTCTCATCCTGTGTTGATCTCTTACCCTACTCTTCACCCATTTACTCTATGTTTCCTAATTCGTTTTCATTCATTCATTCAACGAACATTTATAGATCACCTAGTGAATGCCAGGAGCTGGGATAGGCACTGGTTGGTAGTGGGACAGGGGATGATAAAAACAAGAAAAAGCAAGTTCTTGTTCTCCAGGAGCTACCTCCCAGGAATGGAGACCAACACGTGAACAAATCTTTACAGTACTGTGTGATATGTGCTCTAGGAGAGTGTGTCCCACAATCCTGTAGGAGTTCAGAGGAAGGAGTGGCTGAAGTAGGGAAAGGCTCCTAGAGGAGGTGACACTGGAGCTGGGTTTTGAAGGCCGGTGCTGTATTTCAGGCAGAGGGATGAAAGAGAATGCAGTGGTGCAAGGGAGACAGTACCATGTGCCGGGGGCGGCGAGAGATGTGACCAGGAACATGAGTTAGAGCTGAATTATGAAAAATAAAGGACTTGGGTTTTATCCCATGGAAAATGGAGAGCCATTGGATATTTTAAATAAGAAAATTAACAAGGCAAGGATGGCCACTCTCACTACTTGGCTCAACGTAGTACTGCAAGTCCTGGACAGAGCAGTTAGGCAAGTAAAAGAGACAAAAGGCATAGAAATCAGAAAGGGAAAAGCAAAATTATCTCTGCAGATGACATAATATATACAGTAAAATCCTCCCAAATCTGTCAGAACTAATAAATGTAGTAAAGTTGCAAGATACAAAATTAACATACAAAAATCAGTTGCCTTTCTTTCTTTCTTTCTTTCTTTCTTTCTTTCTTTCTTTCTTTCTTTCTTTCTCTTTCCCTCCCTCCCTCCCTCCCTCCCTTCCTTCCTTCCTTCCTTCCTCCTTTCTTCTTTTTTTTTGTTTTTTGACAGGGTCTTGCTCTGTCATCCAGGCTGGAGTGCAGTGGTGCAATCTTGGCTGACAGCAATCTCTGACTCCCAGGCTCAAGCAATCCTCCTCCTTCAGCCTCCCAATTAGCTGGGACCACAGGTGTATGCCACCACACCTGGCTAATTTTTTGTAGTTTTGGTAGAGACAGGGTTTGGTTATGTTGCTCAAGCTGGTCTCAAACTCTGGGACTCAGGCAATCTGCCTTCCTCAGCCTCTCAAAATGCTGGGATTATAGATTGGAGCCACCACACCTGGCCTAATTAGTTGTGATTCTATATCCTACAACAAACTATCTGAAAAGGGAATTAAGAAAGAAATCCCACTTATAATAGCTTCAAAAAGAATAAAATACTTAGGAATAAACTTAGCCAAGGAGGTGAAACACCTGTACACTAAAAAGTACAAATCATTGGCCTGATGCAGTGGTTCACGCCTGTAATCCCAGCACTTCGGGAGGCAGAGGTGGGCAGATCACTTGAGGCCAGGACTTCAAGACCAGCCTGGCCAACATGGTGAAACCCCATCTCTACAAAATTAGCCAGATATGGTGGTGCAAGCCTGTAATCCCAGCTGCTTAGGAGGCTGAGGCAGGAGAATCACTGAGCCAGGGAGGCAGAGGTTGCAGTGAACTGAGATCATGCCACTGCACTCCAGCCTGGGCAAAAGAGAGAGACTCGGTCTCAAAATAAAAGTACAAATCATTGATGAAACAAATTAAGGAAGACAAGAATACATGTAAAGCCATCCTGTGGTCATGGATTGGAAGACTTAATATTGCTAAAATAGCCATATATCCATAGCTATCTACAGACTCGATGCAATTCCTATCAAAAATCTCAATGGCTTTTTTTATAGAAATAGAGGAAACAATCTAAAATTCATATGGAACCACAAAAGACCCCAAATAACTAAAGCAACCTTGAGCAAGAAGAACAAAACTGGAGGCATCACACTTCCTGATTTCAAAATATACTACAAATCTATAGAAATTAAAACAGTATGGTATGGTACTGGCATAAAAACAGACATACAGACCATGGTATAGTATAGAATAGACAGCCCAGAAATAAATGCATGTATATATGGTCAACTCGTCTTTCACAAGGGTCCAAGAATACATGTGGGTAAGATAGTCCTTTCAGCAACTGGTGCTGAGAAAACTGTATTTGCATATAGAGAAGAATGAAATTGAATGCTTATCTTACACTGTATACAAAAATCAACTTAAAATGGATTAAAGATTTAAATGCAAGATCTGGAACTACAAATCTCCAAAAGAAAACATAGGAGAAAAAATTGGCAATGATTTCTTGGATTTGACACCAAAAGCACAGGCAACAAAAGCAAAATTGGATGTGTAGGATCATGCCAAACTAAAAATCCATGCAGCAAAGCAAACCATCAACAGAGTGAAAAGGCAATCTGTAAAGTGGGAGAAACTATTTGCAGACCACATATCCGATAAGGGATTACTATCTAGAATACCCAAGAAGCTCCTACAATTCAACAGCTGAAACAAGAACAAATAACTTGATTGATTGATCAATTGATTGATTTTGAGACAGAGTTTCATTCTTGTCTCGCAGGCTGGAGTGCAATGGCTCACTGCAAACTCTGCCTCCCAGGTTCGAGAAATTCTCCTGCCTCAGCCTTCTGAGTAGATGGGATTACAGGCATGAGCCACCATGCCTGGCTAATTTTTAGTATTATTATTGGGAACAGGGTTTCACCATGTTGGCCAGGCTGGTCTTGAACTCCTGACCTTAGGCAATCCCCCACCTCAGCCTCCCAAAGTGCTGGAATTACAGGCGTGAGCCACCTACCCCAGCCAATAACTTGATTTTAAAATGGGCAAAGGACTTGAATAGACACTTCTCTAAAAAAGATATACAGATAGCCAACAATACTTGAAAAGAGGCTCAACAACACTAATAATCAGGGAAATGCAAATCAGAACCACAATATCACCTCACACCTGCTAGGAGGGAAGGAATGAGATCAAATTTGACCATATCCTGGTGATCAGACTTGGTGGCTAATTAGATGTGGAGGGAGAAGGAGGAGTTAAGGACTTGGAGGCTTCCAGTTTGGGGAATGAGGTGGATGGTGGTACTGTTTGTTAAGAGGGAACACAGGCAGAAGATTGTGTTTATAGAAGAAGGTGATAAATCTGGTTTTGAGCACACTGCATTTAATGCAGTTACCTAGTTATGAACACAGCCACATGTAGAAGGGAGACGTAAATAAGACTCTAAAAGACCCATGGTCCAGGGAGTGACATTGCACAATGTAGGGATATAGACTGGGGGAAGGCAGGGTCCAATACAATGCAGTTTTGTTTTGTTTTGATGTTGAATAGAACAGACTTTAAAGCATTTCAATAAGTTTTGTGGAAGGAGTCATTGGAGAGAATCAATGACGGGAGAGAGGGAGGGGAGAACTGATAGGATAGAGTCCTGGAGAGGGGCTAGCAGCAGGGCTGGATGGAGTTGATATCCTGGGGCAGGAGGAAGAACAGAAACTTATCGGAGATATGGTAAAGAGCTGTCATCAATCTCTCTATCCCTTAAAAGGCTCAAAATCCCCAGAGAGTTTTTTTCAATATAGCAAATTCATATTCCTGAGAGTCCTGAACAATTTCTACATTTATTTATTTATTTATATATTTATTTATAGAGACGGAGTCTCGCTCTCTCCCCCAGGCTGGAGGGCGGTGGTGGGATCTCGGCCCACTGCAAGCTCTACCTTCCAGGTTCATGCCATTCTCGTGTCTCAGCCTCCTGAGTAGCTGGGACTACAGCCGCCCACCACCACCCCTGGCTAATTTTTGTATTTTTAGTAGAGAACGGGTTTCACTGTGTTAGCCAGGATGGTCTCAATCTCCCAATCCGCCTGCCTTGGCCTCCCAAAGTGCTGGGATTACAGGCGTAAGCCACCGCGCCCAGCACAATTTCTACTTTTAAAGTTTGACTACCAGCATCCATTTCCTTTTGGAGAGGTGCAGGACCCTAGTCTCTTTTTGGGGAATTACTTTTCTCCCATTGTGCATAGTCCTGGTGAGCTGCCAACCTCTCCGACATTCTCACCACCCAAGGTGATCATGTGACCCAGCCTGAGTCAGTCAGTGTCTTTCCTGTGGCTTTTGGCCTTTAAGCAGAAGGAGGCAGGGTTGGCAGTTGCTTGGAGCTCATTCATTCCAGTGACTGTGTCCCAAAGAAGCCCCCCACCACATTCTGTTCTCAGACTCCCAGAGCCACCTTCGTTTCCTCAGTCTTTCCTTTTGTTATTGTTGTTGTTGTTTGTTTCTGAGATGAAGCCTTGCTCTGTCACCCAGGCTGGAGTGCAGTGGCGCGCTCTCAGCTCACTGCAACCACTGCTTCCCAGGTTCAAGTGATTCTCCTGCCTCAGTCTCCCAGGTAGCTGGGATTACAGGTGCCTGCCACCACACCTGGCTAATTTCATATTTTTAGCAGAATTTCACCATGTTGGCCAGGCCGGTCTTGAACTCTTGGCCTCAGGTGCCCACCTCAGCCTCCCAAAGTGCTGGGATTACAGGCTTGAGCCACCGCACCCAGTCTTTCCTTTTTTCAATATGAATTACTTTATATCATTTCAATAAGTTCTATTTCTGCTTAAGTTGGTCACAGTGGGGTTCTGGCTGCTTTTGACCAAAGTGTACTAATGACAGGTCTGAAAAACTGCAAAATAATAGCGTGTTTATTGCTGACCAGAATTGTATAGGTATCTTCAGCCCTCCCATTTTACAGAGCAGATTTGGGATCAGGCTCTCTATCCCCAGTTTATAAGGAACAAGACATAAGGCCTGGGAAGAGCTGCTGGAATCCACGGCCAGCATGAGCTTTGGCCACATCCAGCTCTGAGACTTCCTAAACTTTTCACCCTTGTCCTTCTCCTGCCCTTCACCTCCTTTTCCTGCTTTAAATCCCATCCTGAAGGAAAGACTAGGGAGATCTAACTATTCCCTATGGGGTCTATCCAATAACTGGGAAATCTCCCAGCAGTCATTAAGTTCTAAGATCTTTCTCTTACTCAGTCAGAGGAAAAGACTCAAACTGTGGTAGATATGCCCTGAGCCCTGGAAACGCCCCACAGGGTGCACCCAGCCAGTGCAAGCCCATCTCTCTTTGTGCATTCCCTTCCAGTTGTGTTCTTGGTGGGAATCCTATTGCTTTAGTTCACTAACACCATGAGAAAGTGTCACTGTGTACCCCCTACTTGGGTGGGGGGGTCATAGCAGAAACACTATGAGCATGGGCTTTTATGCCAGGCAGAGGCTGATCCTAACTCTACCATGTACCCAGTGTCCAACGTGGGCCAGTCACTTGCCCACTTGGCTTGCCAGTTTCCCAGCTGATGAACTGGAGAAAGTTATGACCATCAGGGTAGTTGTAAGATTTAAATAAGGTGATGTAGATCAGGTGCTTTCCACAGAACTTAGCACACAACAGTGCTCAATGAATGACAGCAATTGTTCCATTATTACTGCCTTTTTGTCGCTTGAGACAAACACAGGTGAGAAGACAGCACACTACTCAAGGCGATGTGAGATGTGACAGACACTCAGATGAGACGAGTTGGTGGTGGTGGGAGGAGACTGGAGGTGAGGGCTGCTGTGAAAAGGGAGTGAACAGGTGAGATGTCACACTTGACCTGGGCCCTGAAGAATGAATAGAAATTAAGGAAGACAGAAGGGAGACAGTGGAGCCAGGAACACACCTAGCCGGGACAGCGTGTTTATGGGATGCCATGCAGGCTGGCTGGGCCGCAGGGCAGGTCTCCTGGAGTAAGGAAGTGGTGGAAATGGGGAGAGGGAGTCTGGGCGTGGGGGCTTTTGATTTGTCGACTTAGGTCTCCTGTTATTCCATGAGTCCCTGTTCTGGCAGCTCCCCCTCCTCTAAGAAGAATACAGCATCCCCAGGGGATTGTAGGCATGTGCCAAACTACTGGGCATGGAGAGTTCCCCGGCAAATGTGTTCCTGGTCAAAAGGTATTCTGCTTCCACCAGGGAGTGGGTATTTATTTCAGTGCAAGCACCTGCTTTCAGGGAATCCTTTGGGGACATCAATCTGCCCTTCTTGCCTCCTCTTCCCATGCAAGATGTCACCAGCATCAAACTGTGTGACCTCTACCTGATGCACCTGTAGAATGTCCTCTGGAAATGGTGTGCCTGGCAGTGTCCCCAGAGCTTCCTCACCCTTGAGTTTAAAGCCAGCATGCCCACAATGCTGCTTCCTGGTCTCCTGTGTCCCAGCGAGAGATGATTAATGGCCTAGTCGCACCGGTGTGTTGTATTTAGGTCTATCCCCAAGCAGATAGATTTTTCTTTCCAGATAAAGTGGAGGCAGGCCCTTCCTGGACTGCAGGTCCTTGCCCACCCCTCCTGGCTGGCAGTCTATGTTAGGGAATTCGGAAAGGTAAATGAATTGATAAGACAGTGTGGGAGGGGATGACTGCACTTTCAGTGGCCCTTGTAAACAATGTAAAGTCACCTTGATGTGCTGGGACTAATGACGCTGGAGCAAGCCAAATGGAGCCCTGTGGCACTGAGCCAGTGGAGGTGCATGCATCCCCGAGGCCGGAGAGGAGCAGTCAAGGGCCCACCTCCCTCTGCCTGTGTCTTTTCTTTGTGGTGACACACAGCTCTGTCTCATTCCAGGGACAAGACCTCCTGAACTTTCAGTTGCTTATTCTGTAAAAGGGAATCTTCTGGGTTGAGCTGCATTTCCTACAATGATGTTGAAGTACTGGCTCCCAGTTCCTATGAAGGGGACCTTCTTTAGAAATAAGGTCTTTGCAGATGATCAAGTTAAGATGAATTCACTAGGGTGGGCCCTCCTCCAATAACTGGTGTCCTTATAAAAAGGGGAAATTTGGACACAGAGGCAGAAATGCACACAGGGTTAACGTACTGTGAAGCTGAAGACAGAGACTGGGGTGATGGTGCATCTACAAGCCAAGGAACCCCAAAGACTGCCAGTCAACCACCAGAAACTAAGAGCGAGGCCTGGAACAGATTCTCCCTCCCAGCTCTCAGAAGGAACCAATCCTGCTGACACCCTAATCCCAGACTTCCAGCCTCCAGAACTAGGAGCCAATACATTTCTGTTGTTTTAGGTCCCCCAGTTTTGGCGACTTTATTCTGCAGCCCTTGCAGACTAATACAAGGAGTAATAATTCTTCCTGTGGGAGTGTGCCAAGGATTTGATAAGAAAACCTGGGCGAAACAGCTAGCACATAACAGGTAT
Source organism: Trachypithecus francoisi (assembly GCF_009764315.1). Lineage (NCBI taxonomy): Eukaryota > Metazoa > Chordata > Mammalia > Primates > Cercopithecidae > Trachypithecus > Trachypithecus francoisi. The sequence goes on along the minus strand of NW_022681468.1, from coordinate 30,895,593 downwards.
TCACAAATGGTCATTGACTTCTCAGGCTGGGAGGCTCACCCTCAGACCTAGGGGTTCAGAACTGGGCTGGATGTAGGCCAAGGGCCTGGCAGACCCCGCGAAACAAAAAGTACTGCAAGAAAGGTCAGCCTCCTTGTTTCTACAGAATAGGCACATGGGGTTAAGAGTTTAGGGAAGGACCACTTATTGTGTGATGCTGTTTATATGAAATACACAGAATAGGCAAATCCATAGAGGCAGAAAGCAGATATGTGGTTGCTGGAAGCTAGGGTCCCCAAAATGCATATGTTAAAAAGAAACAAATGCCTTTTGTTTAAGCCACCAAGTCTCAGGTCTTTTGCTATGGCAGCCCTAGCCGACTAATGGGGGAATGGAAGGTGCCTGCTTAATGTGTATGAGGATCTCTTTGGGAGTGATGAAATGTTCTGGAACTAAACAGTGGTGATAGTTTGCACAGTGTGCAGCATTGTGAGTGTGCTTAACGTCACTCAACTGCATACTTTAAAATGGTGAATTTGCTCATATGCAGAATCTGAAAAAGTTGACCTCTTAGAAGTAGAGAGTAAAATAGTGGTTACCAGAGGCTGGGGAAGGGAGTGAGAAGGGTGGATGGGGAGAGACTGGTTAGTGCTACAGTGTCTCAGTTAAATAAGAAAAATAAGTTCTGGTGTGCTATTGCACAGAAAGATGGTTAGAGCTAACAATATTGGATGGTATATTTCAAAAGAGCTAGAAGAAAGGATCTTGAATGTTCTCACCACAAAGAAACAATGAATGCTTGAGATGATAGAAATGCTTAATACTCTGATTTGATTATTACACGTTGTATGTATGTACAGTTATTATGTGTCAATTAATTTTTTTTCCAGTGGACTTTAGTATATTTACTATGTTACGCAAGCATTCTGGCTGTCTAATTCCATAACATTTCCAGAACAATTCAAAGTCTTTCTATCAGTGCAATAAAAAAATTAATGGTGAATTTTATGCCATATGAATTTACAGTATTAAGAAAAAGACAGCTGGCGTGGTGGCATGTGCCTGTAGTCCCAGCTATTTGGGAGGTTGAGGCAGGAAGATCGCTGGAGCCCAGGAGCTTGAGACTAGCCTGGGCAACATACTGAAATCCCATCTCTAAAAGAAAAAAAAGAAAAAGTATATATTGTACACTAAAAAAAAAAAAATTGAAAAGGAGGGATTAGGAGGGAAAACTCAAGAAATTCTAGAAGAGTTGGAATCACCTTTGAAGGAGGAGGCAGAGCTCATAATCTCATGGAATAATTGGGGTTGCTGGGATATTTGGATTTTTTTCAAAAACATCATGTTCTGGTCAACTTCTGAGTGGTAGCCTCAAGGTGGAACATGTAACTGTTCTGGGACATCAGAATACTCCAGGGGGGCAGAGCATCTCTGGAATAATCGAGGTTGCAGTGATATTTGGATCATTTTTTTAAGTGCCGTGTTCTGGCCAACTGCTGCGTGGTGGCCTCAAGGTGGAGTACTCAACTGTGCCGGGACACCAGGGAATCTCTGGGGGAAAAGAATGGAGCAGTGTAGGGAGGAGTGAGTGTATTATGAACCTGGCTCTGTGTGATAGGTGCGGAAACCGGGACAGATTTGGAATCCTCCGGGTCTTCCTGTTCTTCTCTATACCTGCTTTTGGGTGTAAAACTCCAAAACACACTAAAACACACTCATAAAACACATTGAAACTCCAAAAGTCCCCACGCAGTCTTCTCTTCCTGACCTCTGACTTCTGGCCAGGCTCTGCAGCCAGAGCACGTCTTGCCATCGGGTACTTGCCCTGCCAGTGCCACTTGCCATTTTTAGGGAAGAACCAAAGCAAGATCGAGTGATATGGCTCAGGTGGGCAGGGGCCACCTCCAGAATGAGCATGGGGCACATGTGGGGGCTGATATAACTGGAGCATATATAGGGGACACTGGATGGGCCAGGCATTGTTCTAAGCATCCTTTTGTGTTGAGTCATTTTGTCCTCATGACAATCCTAGGAGACAGACACTTAGAATTCTCACATTGCAGATGAGGAAACCGAAGCACAAAAAAGCTAAGGGATTTTTCTAGAGTTTCCCAATAATAAGTGGAAGAGGCACGATTCCAACCCAGGGAGTTCCGGTCCAGAGTCTGTACTTAACAGCCCAGTCTCAGAGGTGTGTGTCGGGATGTGCATCTGCTCCCAGTAGACTGGAGGCCTGGCCCTTGAAGCTGGAGAGGTTTCATGATGAGAAAGTGAGGCCATGATGAACCTCCTGCATGCAAAAGCCTGGGATCTCCTAAGATGATGATGACCTGCCCTTCAAGAGAGCCCCTGTGAGCAGAGAGAAATGCCACTGGTTATCAGCTGGTCCCAGCAGACCCCTGCTGCCCCCAGGCCAGCTTCAAGGGGGCAGACACCAAGGCTCGGTTCAGTTGGCAGAGTTGAGAATCAGACTGTGAGATGATTCAGAGGTCGACCTAGAGATCAAAAGCCAAAACAAAGGTGCCACAGGGGCTTCCTAAGGAGAGGGGTGGCTGGGTTCAACCCAAACACAGCCCTTCCTACAGACAGGGTGCTGTGCTAGGGGGCTGTGGAAGCCCTAGGAGGGGCTGCAGGATGTCTGCCAGAGATCAGCAAGGGCTTGATGAGAATTGGAGGAGAAAGCAAATCATGGAGGGAAGTCCTCAGTTTGCATCAGAAGAGAAAGTGTTTTCCCTGGGAAGGAACCTGGTGGTGAATGTGTGTCTAAGTGGCTATAGCCCCAGTCATCAGAACAGGAGCCTCTCTAGAGCCCTGTCTCTGCAGGGTTATCTGCTTTTCCAGCAACTGAACTTGCAGAGAACCCTGTGTGTGGCCAGGCCTGATTAGAGAGGAGTGCTTGGTGGCTGACCACTGGCATCACTGGCCTGGTACTCAGAAGGGCAGTGGTTCTCAGATAAAAATGCGAGTGAAAATACAGCAGTTTGACTATTTCTGCCTGAAGTCTCACTCCCAGTTCTGGGCCTTCCTAAGGACACTCTTACGATACAGACATTTCTAGACAGTATCTTATTTAGTCCAAAGGAGTGGCTCAAATGATAGTATCTTAAGTATCACTCATTCATTCAATTAGTCAGTCAATCAATCCATACTCAGTAGAGTCTTACTATGGATCAGGTATCATGGGGATGTGATGATGAATGAGACAAACACATAATCTTTACCTTCTTGGAGCTCATATTCCAGTGGCAGGTTACTGGGGGAAAGATTGGAGGCTCTACACATTAAATAGGTTTTTGACTTCAACAGCTTAGATACCACCCCATCCTCATAGTTTCTGATAACCTGGAGAGTAAAGGATTAGATCTAACATGAAGAAGAGGTTCAACTTCATTTCTTTTAAAAATTGGGGATCAGGAAGTTTTAGGGATTATGAAGTACCTGTCCCTTATCCACACCAGCAAGGGGCTCGTCCTATGACCCCTCTTGAAGGGGAAACTCACCTGAAATTCTACCTCATTTAGCATGCACAAGAAATCCAGAAAATCAAGACAGATGACCCTGCGTAGTCAAAGCAAATGGGTCTCCAGTTGGCAGATGGGAAGCCCCCGGGGGTAATGCATGCTCACCTGGTTTATTGTTGAACAGCCCATACTTGTGCCATTTCACCAAGATTCTTCTATCTTCCAGAAACAGCCTCTTGGCTCAGCTTTCAGAGCTGGACTGGCCTATCCCAGAGAGGCTGCCCCAACTTTGTAGAAACTGGGACAGGCAGTACTTCTTAGAGACCATCCAGTACCCCAAAGAGCGAGGCTTGTTCTCCAAAAAGGAAACCTTTTCAGACGACTTGATGTCCTAAGAAATCTTTCTGGAAAAAGCAGAGACACTAACACCCCCAAGGCCTTTCAACTTCAGGCCGTTCTTCTGTTGGGAACACCATCTCTTGGCCTCTTCAAAGACCTAGCCTCACCAGGCACCTGCACTTTCTCTCTCACCCTCCAGGAGCCTTCTGCATGGCCCCCAAGAAGCCTGCCTGGCCCCTGAGCTGGGAAAACTGAGTTCCCTCCCTGCCTCCTAATTTGGCAGGAGGAATGGAAACTTTCGTGGAAAGCACTTGAGCTGACGAATGCTCCCAAGTCAGGACTTTGACTCGGGCCCTGACAGGGCCACGGGCTCAGGATCCCGAGAGGGGGTGGCTCTCCTTCTCCAGGTCAGGACCTCCTGTCCTGGCTCCTCCCCTTGCTTTCTGCCGACCATCAGTCACCAGCTCTCCTGTGACCCCAAGTGACTGCCACACACCACTAGAGAAGTCATTGTCTTCCACACCCCCCCTTTTCCCTTGCCCTCCCCCAGTTCCTCCTCCCCTTCATAGTATATTTTTCTTCCACACTTTCCTGCATCCACCAGTGGCTGTGGAGTCTGCGTGGGGCTCAGTGGAGTTGAAAGTCTAAAGCCTTTTGCTGTTTTGTTTAAGACCTGGTTATGGTTGTGAGATTTTTTTTTTTTTTTTTTTTTTTTTTTTGTCAGCTGCCTGTTATATCAATCACGGAGTCGGGATCTATTTATAGGTTGGGAGTACTGTGTCCTTAGTCACAAAGAGACACAGACAGGGGACTGTCAGCTGGTACCGGAGGAGCGGAGCAACGAGTTATCAGCAACCAAAAGCACCTGAGGGGGTCGCACATTCCACCCCAGCCCCGTCCTCCACGCCAGCCCCAAGCATGTGAGTAAGCCAACTTCTCCCTTTCTCCTCCCCAGACTCTGCGGGTCCTTTTCTGTCCCCTTTCTCTCTCTTTCTCTCTCTCTCTCTCTCTCTCTCTCTCAATGGATAAAAATATCTCCCCATGCCTGTTCTTTCATCCTGGTTTTCCGCACTCTAAAGCATCCCTGTGTGGCCGAGAGGAAAACGTTGCCTTTCTTAGACTGTCACGGGAAGGTCAGAGGGTCTCCGAATGGCTAGGTGGGACGGTGACACAAACTCATTTGGAAGCAGTGACTTCCCTTTGATTTTTGTTTGTTTTCACTGAGAAAAAAAAGTAAGTACATCAGAAGGGCAAGGGAAGTTTACATGCGGCTCAGCAGGGTAGAGATGTCGCCCAGCGTGAAAACTTTTATTTGCTGGCAGCTCCGGTGTAGGGCAAGTTGGGGAAGGTTACCCAGGAAGACCCAGTGCCCACAGGACAGGTAATGATGGGGACTCCTGGAAGATTTGGTTTCAATGTGGGAACTTGCAGGTTCGGGGAGAGCCCCCACAGTCTCAATGACCAGTTTTCTATAGCACCTTAAAGAAAATGACATTCGCCCTCCCCTCCATGGAGTTTGCTTTGAGAAGTTAAGATGAGAGCTGAGGGTTTGTCCTGCCTTACCGGCTGTCATTGGCTCCCTCATTTGGTATATTTTCTTAATCTTGAAAGGGAACTTTGCTGGGGGCTGGGAGAAAGAGTCCCAGGCCAAAGCCAGGTGTGGAAGGAGGGCTGTTGACTGCTTTGCTCTGCATCCTTCGCAAAGGAAGAAACTTAATATCGCGAGGCTTGTCAAAGCTGTGCTTGTTTCAGACAATTCGAATAGTGTGCAGGCTCTGAGTGCACCCCGGGCGGCTCTAGATGGGGCCTCCCCAGCCATAGTCTGGTGTCCACAGGGTTTACCTGCCACGAGCTTCCCGTGCAACGTTTGGGACTTTAGTTTCTGAATATTGAATAGTATTCACCCGAAATCCTGTACTTGGGAAGATTTGCTTTATAGAATTTACAAAGGAAAAGTAGCCCTACATTTTGGAAAAACATAAAAAGTAATGATGTCTAATGTATGCTTAAGTACAACTTTTTAAATGTACCTCTTTTTTTTACCATGAGTTTCTATTTATACGATGGATATCGTACGCTATATGGCTGAGGTCTCCTTGATTTCTTTGGGAGAACAATATCCGACAAAGAAACAATCTTTCCAACAATTTAAAAGCATTAAACAAAGCAGATATGCCTGTACTGTTTTTGATTGATTATAAACAAAATAGTGTTACCAGCAAATCTAACGCGATGAAAGTTAAATAAATGTGGATATACACATATATGTTTAGAGAAGCAATTTGATATCATTTTGATTGTGACCTTTCTGAAACCTTAACTTTCCTTTTTCTGGTTCCATGTTTTCAGCTGCATTTTGTTTAGGGTTATTAATATCTTTAATCCGTTCATCCATTATTTTGGATGAGAGAGTGGATCAGGAAGCAATGAGAAATTAGAAGGTAAACGTCCCATGTTCAGCCAGTAAGACCGCATTCAGTAGTGGAGAAAGTCAGAACAAGGAGTTTGGTGTACAATGGGGTAAATGTCACTGTTTAAGACCTAGTATAGACGGTGAAGTCTAAGAACTCCAGAGGGTGACAAACACCAACTAGGTGTTAAAGTGTATTATACATATAGCATTATTATTCTTCCTGTTACAAGGGCCTCTATTTTGGTAAATATATCCTGCTAAGGTTTTTTCACCATAATGCTGAAGTGGGATTTGGTGGGTTATTGTTAATTAAAGCTCAAGTGAATGAAGTGATTGAGACATTGCATTCAGATCAGAGAAGTTTGCTGTTGGCAAAGCCACACTTCTAGGACTTTCAGATCTCGATGGCTTTTGAGAGAAAGTGTGGCTTTTACAAAAGCCTTTTAGCACAAGAGCAAATTCTCCCTCCCCTCCCCAACCTGCACACTGGAGCCTGCCTGGCCCACTGTGCAGGCCCAGTGTGTCAGGATTAAATGCAGTGGGAGAGAGTCCCGCATTCCTGAACAAGTTCTGTGTTCTCAGAGCCTTAATGGTCAGAGAGAAGAATATTTTGTTGAGACATTTAGCTAAAAACTGCCTCTTCCCTGGCCTACATGTAGATCCTTTCAGGTGAGACAGGGGTTTGCCTGACAGTGTGATAGAGGGCCTGGCTTTCATCCTTAAGTCAGGATGTGATTTGGCCCATTGGGCTTAGTTACAGTGATGCAGTTCACGGAAACTTCAGTGTATTTGCATGAGACAGCCTCTGATTATTTAGTTTCTGCTTCAATAACGATTAATTTTATGTGGTTTGAGCTCCCATCAAACTCATTTTTTTCAAACTGATTTCTTAAACGCAATTAGTCAAGGAGCTGTCTGTGACTTCATGTCTGCAAAATCTAACCCATTCCATCCTTGTCATTGTTTATTTCTCTGAATGTAAACAAGCAGTTTCCTGTGTGCATGTACCATTGTTTTATGGGTCTCCCCCACCGCCCTTGAACACATAGGAATCCAGTTCTGACCTCCTCCCAAATTGGGGACAGTGGGGGCAATGAGCAGGTGCTTTGGAATGCAGCAGGCTCAGGTGCAGGAAGAGGGAATCGCGAATACCTGGAAAGTGCTCCCCTAATTCAAACGATTTTACATAGTTGAGGCCTCTCCAAATACCCCATCAATTAAAATGGCAGCTGGCAGGATTTTAAAACCAAAGACCTATCACTTCACTTCTACAGTGTATCTGTCCATCTTTTTCTTATCTCTATTTTTACATTTCATTATCCTCCCGCTCTTTCTCTCCCTCCTGCTTTTCCTCCCCCTTTTCGCCTTTCTTGAAAACACATTTCTATCTGGCACAGAAAATAAACTCAGATTGTGGGTAGTTATGTTAATCTAATTCAATCCTCAGCGGGTTAAGAGTGAAATTCTAATAGTGGAGCTGTGGAGGGCTTTTTTGTTAATGGCTTGGGGATTACATTGAGTTAAAGGCTCATTTCCTAATCAAACAGAGAGGGAGAGAGTGACTCCGAATATTTATGAGTCTCCCAGTGAGGGTTTAAACATTCAACTCCAAAAGCAGGGTTTCTGCAGGAGGAAAGAGTTAAAACCCCTCAGGGCTGCTGGGAAAAAAAAAAAAATTAAACCAGTTAAGCCATCAGCATTTTTAGGCTTCTGTACAACTTGTGTGCTTGCAAAGTGGAAGGCACTGTGGAGCTGGAGAGAGGGGAATCATTTCACAAAGCGAAAATGGCAACTGTGGTGCAAGCTCTGAAGATGGAGTCAGCTGATGTGCTCAGAAAAGTGTCCCCTCCAAGCCCCTACAGCTGATGCGCCCCTCAGTTCACTAAGGGCCTGGAGGGGCTGTGTGCCTTCAACTCCCCAAATCACTTCTTCTGCTCCAGTTCGGAGGTGAGAACGTAGAGACAGGAGTATGGCTCAATTTGCCAGCAGCTAGAGAGTTCCTGTGCCGTCTGGTGGGGCCAGAGAAATGGATTCTCTCCCACTCTGGTCATGCCGCTGGAGGGCTCAGTCTTCCCCTTTAGCCGGTCAATTAGCATCTCCACAGGACCCTTCTCCCACTTTGATCTGTTTTGATCTGGAGGCCTTGGTTCTCCTGCTGGCTTTCTTCAAGGAGGACCTCAAAGTCTGCCTGACTTACTGTTCCCAGGTAAAGGCAGGTGAAGAACTCTCTGGTCTCCAGCCAGAGAAGCAACTTGGCCAAGGTCGAGCAATGTCAAGGCCAAGCTGAGGTGGGAAGTCTAAGTTCAAGCAAGCATTCTGGCCTCTCTCTCTCCTCCAAGGAAAGTCAGAGCCATATGGCTGCTGAAACAGGCCCTGGCTTCCCTGGAGAGAGATTTCCTTCTTCAGCTTGGAAAGGGAGGGCAGGAATCCCTGATACAGGGGGATTGTGCATGCTCTGTGAACACACATCCTTTTTTCTGCCACCAACCAAGTGAGCAGTTTCTATTTCTTTCACTTGGGCCTTTTTTCCCTGCTTCTTGAGGTCAGCAGAGGCACCAGGATGCCGACTTTCTTTCTATAGCATCCCTTGGCTTTTTATTTCACCTGTTCCTGGGCACTGTGCTTTCTTTAGTGCTTCAAGCTCGGTGCCCTGTGAGTCTTGCATTTCTCCTTTCAAGTCAAGGTGGCATCTATAACACGTCTACCTCACCTCTTCTCGGACACCTTCTCCCTTTTCCTGGGGCTTTCAAGGTCCCCGCCTGGTCTCACTCCGTGACTGCATTCACCCCCTGTGCTGTGGTTGCTAGTTTCTCTGTCTCCTTCATTAGGCCAGGAGCTCCACAGAGCAGAGTCTATGCTTCATTTCTCTTTGTTAGCCCACCTCATCGTTGATAATTCCTGCCCTCTTGCCCTAACCCCTGCTCAACGGACAGTAGAGAGCTGTAGTTAAGTGTGTGCCTTCCAACCCAGACAGCCAGAGTTCAAATCCTGGCACTCCCCTTTCTCAGCTGTGAGACTGGAGCTACCAAACCCCGCAGGGTCTCACTTTTCCCGTCTACAAAATGGGGATAACAATAGAACCAACCTCATAGGGTTGTTGGGAAGATGAAATTCACGTGAAGTGCTTAGCCCCGGGCCCAATAGGTGTTGACACTTTTATTTTTTCAGCACAGAGCACTCGCTTCTGCGCACGTTATGTCACACTATTAAAGACAGGCTCCCATGCCTTCCACTAAGGGGATATTTTTCTTGAATGTTGGCCATACAGAGCTCTGTGTCAGCAAGACATGCAGCTTCATCGTCCAATGGGCTATTCCATAGGAAGCCCTCCAACCTGAGAAGAATCCAGGACCGTAAAGCACTGTTTAAACCACTACGGGACAGCAGAGGATGTGACCTGGGTTTTGGGCAGCACTCCTCAGTCAGAGGAAGCTGTGACTCCTTTCCCTCTGTAGAAAGAAAATTTTCTCAAATTTCTTGGCCCTGGCTCACATTCCAGTGAGCACTTTTGTTCTCGGGTCTCCGAGTCACTCTTGCACCCCCTCCACCCCACATTCTCAGAGGGCAGTTTAGGCTCTGCCTACAGAGCAGGCCAGACCAGTCCTGGCAGTGAAGCCAACAGGGCTGCTTTTATAGGGCAGCTGGTGACTACTGTGGCCTCCTCCCTCTTGACACAACCACTTGACAAATGAATCCAAACTCCATCACTGGAGTTCCTGCAAGAGGTGTCCTCTTGTAGGATGTCCACAGTCCTGAGACCCTCAACACTCCTTGTCCCTATGCAGGGACTCACGACACTGCCAGGCAATGCTCTCTCTTGCTTTTCTTTGCCCACTGTTAAGCCATTGTTTCCTGATTGAAGCAGGGGACTGGAATATGAATCCCAGCACCATCCAAACTTACAAAGTATCCCATATCCTCACTCTCTCCTCTTTGCTCCCTCTCCTAGCAGTTGGTAGGAGTAGTAGTAGTACAATTAGTAGTAGTCACTATCTCCCTTTTTGCCTCCTTACTATTCACCTTTGAAATTCCCCAGTGCCTAGTGCAGTGCCTGGCACATAGTATGTGTTCAGTAAACACATGCAGAGTGAATTGCAGAAGCTCTTTCCTCATGGGGCCACTTCTAGTCCCTTTATCACAGGAGGAGTGACTTGACGCTATGAATGTCCACCTGCTTTCACTACTAGGTCAGCTCGTGACCCGTTGATCACGGTCCTTGTCCCTGTCTTTCTCTCCTCTCTGTCCTTCTCTCCTGCTTTCATGTTCCTCTGTCCAGGAAAAAAAAAAAAAATGAGATGAGTCTTTTATTCATATGCGCACAAATCTTCCCAGGAATTTTATTCTGTTGAATAAAAGTGAAGAAGCTTTGTCTAAGTCGATGTCAAATTTAATTGCTAAACTGGTGTCTCTCTTGTGAATATTTCCCTCATTTGTCATGCTCTCTCCTCTCCCCTTTCTGAACCATACCTACTTCCTCTGGCTGTTCAAACTCTGTAGGGCCCCCTGTGCTCCTCCTCTTGCTTTAACCACTCTGGTCCCGGGTGGTACACATGAGAGGAAGACCTTCCTTCTGAAGTTTTCCAAAGTGTCTGCTTCCATTAGCACAGACAAGGCCTTTGAAAGGTGTCAAGTTATGAACATCATTTTAGATACTGGATTCTTCCCAGAACAGTTTTTCTGCCCTCGTTTGGAAGACAGGGGATAAAAACTCAGGCTGCTGAGGGTTAAATGACAGCAATGAAAAGTCTAGGCATCTCTTGGGGACAAGTGGCTGGCTGAGACAATTGATTAACTTGGCTTAGTGATCTTTCTAGCAATATTCAGGAGTGAAATTTTGCTGATTAGGCTACGTGTGTGTGTGTGTGTGTGGTGTGTGTGTTTTAGGGTTTATGGCAATCGGGGTAGGATAAGATATGGGAAAGAAATAGATGGTTTGCTCCTAAGTTGGTCTCAAGAAGGAACCTGTCATCACATGTGCACCTGGGGTTATATTAAAATTGTGGACTTTGCATGCTCACAGGTCAGCTGGGGAAGGCACAATGAAGGGTGCCTAGGGCCTCCTCATAGATTTTCTTTGCCAATCCGTGTGAATCTGTAATTATTTTGAAACAAAAAGTTAAAAAATAAAGTCAACTGGAAAGAGGCCCAATGTTGGAGACTGCTTCCACCTGCAGGCTCTGGTGGTCGGAGGGATGGCCCGGTGTGCTGTGGAAGGAGGCGGGTGCCAGGTGGTCCAGCCCAGTTCCAACCCCAGGATTGCTGATAATTCCGCCTTTCAGGACCACAGTTTCCTTGATTATAAAATGAGCCATTGGGAGAGATCTCTTAGGCTCTCCAGCTCTGAAAGTTTATGTTTTTAGATGATGAACCCAGGACATTGTTCTCCTAATATCGGCAATAAGATAGATTAGCCAGCCTGTGTTCCTCTCCTCCAAGGCCTTGGACTCAGATGTGGCTTTTCTTGTGCTTTGTGGCTTTATCATTATTTTCTTTGGTTTGTTTTCTGTCCTCACCTTCCCCTGTCTATAAGCACCTCTGGGGGTTAGTGGAAAACTGGTCAGGGTTCCTTGTTCAAAAACAAGTTTCCAAATTCTGCATTTTAAATTTTGACTTTAATTTGTAGAGACCCTAGTTTAGTCTCTCTGTGGCCTTAATACTCCTCCTTCCCCAGTCCTCCACCCCAGCAGTCGCCCCTAGGCTTGTACATGTCTGGAGAGGCCCAACACCTGGGCTACAGGTTTGCTGAAAGTCCTGTAGCAGAGTTGGAAGTGAGGAGCATGGCTGAGGTTTGGGAGGGGAGTTGCCAAACGAGGTGACCTCTGCAAGTTCTTAGTTTCACTGTAGCTTAATTTCTTCACCTGCCAAGTGGGGCTGACACCTCCTCTGAGTGTCTCCCAGCACTGGTGTGAAGCAAAATAAAAATCAGAAGATAAACTTGCCTTTAAAACTGGAAGTGCTTACCAGTTTTAGACTAAATTATTCCCCCTAATGGTGACCTCCATGAAACAGTTTTGGTGAAAAGCAGGCTTCAGCGCCAAGCTACTGGGGCCTTATCCACATTGTAATAGCTGTGACCTTGGGCAACTGTCCCAGCCTCTCCACTTCACACTCAGTTTCCTCATCTGTAAAATATGGGTTGTAAGAACACTTCCTTCATCGAGTTGTTGTGAGAATTAAAGGAGGCTTGTGTAAGTCCCTTGAATAGTACCTGCTGGATAATAAACCCTCAAAGCCACTGCTGTGGGTGAGGATGATGACATTTTGTCTGTAATCATTATTTTACAGGGCCTGGTGCCAGAAAGGCCAAGAAAGAGGAAACTTTCAAAGCTCCGACATTCCTCCCAAAGTCCCCCGGACAGCTTGCCAGTATAGCAGAAGGTGCTATATTGAGTCACGGATCGCTGATCATAATTCCCCTAATGTACACATGTGTGCACAAACATCTACAGGTGGTTTAAAACATCCCCTCATCCTTTACAATTCCCTGCTGAGGGGGGCTCCACTCCCACATCCAATGACCAAGTAAGCATCCTCTCATGGCCTGTCTGGGGTTTGGGACGGCCTGGCCAAGCCTTTGTCCTCTCATGGAAATCTGCTCTCCATAGCCTAACACATTCATGGACTGCTGCAGTCCAGATGTGATGGTGGGATGCCATTTAACATGGCTTGTCTTGGGTGTCCTAACCATTCAGAACCACTGGAGTGTTGTTTCTGCATAGGGCCAATTCCTCTTCCCTGTGTAGCATGGCTAAAGTGGGGTTGCTTGTTTGTCACATATTTGATGGTGCATCTTTGGGGAGTACTTTGCAAGGAAAGAAGAATAGGAATAAGCACGGGCAATTTCTCATGCCCCTAAGGGATACCATTTTTATATTTCAAGGGACTTGGAGAACTAACATCACGTTCTTGGGGAAAATTCCAAATCCAGACTTGTGACTAGCCTGGTGTTTGTGCACACGTGTGCACATTAGGAGTATTGTGGTCAGTCATCCATGACTCTTCTTTCTCCATCTTGGGCTGAGAGGAATCTTGAAGGAACATGTAATTACTATTTACTGTAGGGCACTCAATTGAGAACACCCTTATGTAATGAGTCTTGAATTAATTCTGCCTTTAGAATCCCATATGCTGTTGCTCCTTTGGAAACCAGTGGGGATCAAGCACCACTTTTAGCCCAGGGGAAAAGACCACAAGATGGATATGAGTCCCTGCAAGTTCAGGCTTTACTCTTGAGTAGTAGAAACGTGGTTGTTGGTGGTGTCTTTCTTGGGCAGAATCTTCACTCAGATCTCTGCCCTTTATGATGGAAGCTTCAGAACAGAGCCAGTGTTAACCTAATGTATAGTCTTGGTGGACCAGGGCAGTCAGCAGCATGGCTAAAGGAAGGGAGTTAAGAAAATTCCTAGAGACAGGATGACACCATTTATATAAGATTTTTAAACATGCAAAATTATGCCATATATAGCCTAGGGATCAGCCATAAGACATGCATGGGAATGAAACACCAACTTCAGGAGAAGAGGGATATATGCTCATTGGAGTGTTATCTGTACTCAGCTGCCAAGCATGCTTTGGCTTCCTCGGTTTCCCCACTTATTTTTGGGATGATTTGCCTAATCATTTAAGATGGGTAATGAGGCCAGAGAGAGGGCAAGTGGATGCATTGTTATTACACTTGTGGAATCTATTTGCTAAAATATCAGAAATATTACCTTGAAATATGACACTCGATGAATGCCGTGGGACACTGTCTCAGATGCTACCAAACTGCTTACAGAAATAAAACTGATTTTGCAGTAGCATATTGAGCAAGCATTTACAATAGCTTCCATAAGCCACTGCCTGATGGCTTTCTAGGCGCCACTTCGTCTCTCTCTGCCTCTGTTTCTTCTTCTGTAAAAGAAGTGGGTGGACTAGATGATTTCCAAGGACTGTTCTGTTCAGTCTTGACCTTCTCCTGTGCCCCCCGCCCCCGCACCCCCCGGCAGTGATCATGTTGTATGACAGCTGTTTGCCTGTCTGTTTCCCCTCCAGAATTAAGGACTCTGTAGGCAGGGTGTGGTGGGCCTGTCTCCCAGCACTGTGCCTGGACATGACAGGCACTTGACACGCTTTGGATGTACTAATGAGAGAAATGATACAAAAGTAGATGCCAACCCCCACAGCCCAGTATCGACTTGGCTGTTTCCAGAAATGCCACAGGCCTGGCTGATTGTGCTTAGCGGCTTTGGTTTCCTCCCTTGAGGCTCTCCCTCATGGGTCAGGGATGGCGGTTGGTGCCTTCGTGGCGTGAACTGAGAATATGTTAGTAATAATACGTAAACTGAGCTGTCCCAAACAAACCCCCTGAAAACACCTTGGAGGAATGACATTGTTTCCTGAATGCCATGCTTACTTCTCTCCACGCCCATTCTACTGCCTGTTTCTGGTTTTTTCCCCTCTCTCTATCATACTCTATTAATTTAAAAATATTACATTTGGAGACTTGCTAAATAAAGAGACCTCAGAGTACAAAATATCCCTTATTCATTTTCTGGGTCCCTATGTGCTTCCTTATAAAGATTTTTTCTTATTTTTTACTAAATGGCCTTGATTTTATCATTAATTGCTGTGCGACAATTCTTTTTACTGTGTCTAACTTATTTCTTAAATATTCTCCCATAAGTCCTTAACTCTATTGGTCTCTGTGCCCCTTTCCATTCCTGTCTTTGCCATTTTGTAAAATTTATGAAGCGATTCCTTTATATATTGAACCCTTGATCTCAGGCCTTCCCTATAGTCTTCCACCCAAATTTCCCAGAAGAATGGCTCTTACAGTTGGACTTTCACAGTCCAGGTAATCTTGGGTCTTTGTCATTTCCATACTGAGCCTGGGGACATGCTTTGTTCTCTATCCCCTAAAATCTCGTATTTTCTTTAACCAGCAGTTTTCACATTGGGGTTGAACCATATTATGACTTTAAAGCTTCAAGAATTCTTCAGTATCTCTTTTTTGCTCTATATTGTGAAAGATTCTATGTTTTCACCCAGACAATAATCTCTCCTCGTGTTAACTGTACCATTACCCAATACCTAGTCATGACATTTCCCTAAGACATTTCTTTATTGTTTCCTTACCTTGTTGTCTAGTGCTTGCCTGGTTTTTGACTTTTTCAAGCGTGCCTCCTCTGTATTACTCTTCTGAGTGTGGGAGAAGGAAAGACGCATTTTTTGAGAGCCTGTTCTGTGCTGGGAACTTTCTGTAGTTTATCTCACTTATCCTTGGAATGACTGCAAGGTGGTGTTAGGATTCTTCCCATTATACAGAAGAGGAAACTGAGGCTCTGAGGTTAAGGATCTTGCTTAAGGCCACCCAGGTAGCAAATAGTACCATCGAATGTCACCTTCCGCAACAGGCAACGGGGCTGAGTGCAAACAGGCAACCGCGTGAATACCCTTCTGTATCATTTACATGTATATTGAACTCGGTTCAACATTTTCAAAGTTTTCGTCTTTTTATGTCTTTTCTTTAAAAAGGGTTGAGTGTCCCCCTTCACAGACCCATGTGAAAGAGAGGTCCTGATACTCTAGCTTTGATTCCCCAAGTCCCTGCGTCCTTGTAAAGATGACAACACAGACGCCTCTGCCAGGTCAGCCCTCTGTTAATCAGCCTTCGCTTTCCTTTGGAACTGCTAACAGCCTTGCTTTTCCATAAGTCAGTTTCTAAAAATCTCTGCTGAGGAGCCAGGAACCGTGTTGGAGAATGCAGACCTAATCTGCAGGTTTAGACTTTCAAAGTGCCTGTGTCACCGGGAGCTCTTTCCGAAAGCACATGCTCATTCTCCCTTAGCATGTCCACACCTTTCTGGCCCCATCTCCTGCCCTACTTCTGACCTTCTAGCCTCCCTTCACCATCCCATAGACAATGTTTTCATTCCATTGTGTTTCACATCTTGTGTTTTTCCCACCATATTCTTTCCACAGGTCATCTTTCTTGAGACCTGAAACTGGTAGTCCATCGCCTCTCCCACCACCAATAATATCATCTTAACCCCTTGGGGGACATGAACATGTTCATCCCTCCATGTGGGCTGTCCCAAGCTTACTCCACTGCCAGGCTTTCTCACTGAGGGAGTGAGGCATGGGCAGTGGGGTCTCCTGCCGATGCTGATGCCACTGCCTTGGGCAGCTGGCCTCCTCGCCCACTCTCCTGTGACCTTTATCTCCGCGCGATCCACCCACCTTGGCTCTTGGGATGCTAATCACATTGCTGAGGAGAGTTATAACATCTCCCCACCTTGGATGGAGTCCAGCATGCGCTCACCGTTTGGGACAAAGTGTTTATCCTCTCTCTGCCCATGACCTTCCGTGGACACAGGTTCATCAGGTTTCTGCCTTTCCACTGGCTTCACTTTCTCTCCAGGGGCTCCCACAGCCTGCAATCTTCCTCCTGAATGCAGTGGGTGGGGGGCGTCTGGGGGATGCTAGCGGATGTTTAAAAGTCCCTGATGTGATTTCCAATGTTCAACATTTCCTCCTTTTCTCTATGCCAGTGTCACATTGAAAACCTCAGATCACTGAAGTTAGATGATCCAACAGGGAGATTTTTCGTCTCTAGAGCATTCGCATTCCTTGGGGACATTTTTTTTTTTTCCATCTTGTCTGGCATTCTTAGAGTCTCCAGTTTTTGGTCTCTCTCTCTTTCTCTCTCTCTCTCTTTTTTTTTTTTTTTTGTTTCTTTTGAGAGAGGGTCTCACTGTGTTGCCCAGGCTGGAGTGGAGTGGTATGAACACAGCTCACTGCAGCATTGACCTCCTGGGCTAAGCAGTTCTCCTGCTTTGGCCTCTTGAGTAGCGGGGACTACAGGCATGTACCACTACGCCTGGCTAATTTTTTGAATTTTTGGGAGATACATAGGTTATCACTTTGTTGCCAGGTTTGTCTTCAACTCCTGGGCTCAAGCAATTCTCCCACCTCAGCCTCCCAAAGTGTTCAGATTACAGGCATGAGCCACTGCATCCGATCTGGTCTCTCTTTTCATAAGGAGCCCACTCAAGTTCTCGTGTTGGGGAGTGGAGGTGTGTTACATGTGACTGTAGATGCTCCTGATAGAGGCTCCTGGGTTCTCAGCTATAGGATGACAGCATATTAGGGTGAATTGCGTGGGATCTGTTGACTTCCCAAGTGGTGGCCTTGACCAAGGCTCTGGTTCTCCACATGGGAGTGACCCAGAGGAGACCAATGCTGTTCTCTCTGGTTTCTGGAGCCATTGCACGTTCAGGGGCTGGAATTTCCCCCAGAGTGGGCGAGTCTGCTGCATAACTGGTGCTTCTTCATCTGAAGGAGGCATGTAAGTCTCTGCCAGATGGCGTCCGGCCTTCCCTTGTCCTTGGGTTCCATTGTCACCCTGGCTGTTTGGGGAAGACTTCTGAGAGGTAGGGGAGGAGACTAACTTAGGTCAGAGTCTCCAGGGACAGAGCCTCAAATGGACATTCTGGGCAAGAGCTGTGTTGAGGGAGTGCTGTCTAGGGAATCCTGTAAGGGACTGAAGAAGGAAAAATAGGGCGGCAGGAAGCTAAGCAAAGATGTGGACTCAGCCGAAATCTAGCCTCAGCCTATCCAGGAGCATAAATGATGCTGCAGAGTTGTCCAACCTAGAGGCACAGAGACTGGTCAGTTCTAACCCCAAGTCAATCAGTCATTGGCTGAGAGCTGCCCCGGTGGGTAGGGATTAGCCTCCTAGGCCCTTCTGGACCCCATGAGGGCTCCTGTGGGTCATGGGCAATTTGCAGACCCTTTGTTAGCAGCTGTTAGCAGCTGGGGATAGGAGCATCACTGGCCAGAGGGATCTGAGCAGAGCACCAACAGCATCTAGGACAGAGAGACGATGGGAACTGGTGCTCTAGCGTGGTCCTCATCCCCTCCCTCCCTGTGGGGGTCCCTCTAGAATGTGACCGTGAGCTTCCATCTCTTTCCAGGTTGAGCCCAGGGTAGAATCCATCAAAGAGAACCAGGACCCTGGGTGTTGAAGCTTCCAGGCTACAAAAAGAGGGATTCCGAAGACCATCAGTGTCTGGAGCTTGGGTTACATCTCTCTTTCTCTCTGCTAGTTTGGGCTCAGCAAAGGCAGAGGAAGGGGAATCACTCACTGCCACCTATGTGCTGTTGGTGGAGGGCTGGAAACAAAGTAAGAAATTGCGTCTTTCTCTTCTAAGGAGGACTGCTTCCCTCCAGGTCCTTTTGATGGAATTAGGAGTTCCCTACAATGGCCTTCCTACAGGGAAGTCTTTTGGCCTTTGATTTCCCTTCAGCAAAAGGCCAGGATAGGGAATGCTGGCATCGCCTGTTACAAAGCGGCACTTTCTTTCTTTTCTTTTTTTGTTTGAGATGAGTCTTGTTCTGTCACCCAGCCTGGAGTGCAGTGGCTCAATCTCCGCCTCCCAAGTTCCAGGGATTCTCCTGCCTCAGCCTCTGAAGTAGCTGGGATTGCAGGCGTGCGCCACCACACCCAGCTAATTTTTGTATTTTTAGTAGGAACGGGGTTTACCATGTTGGCCAGGCTGGTCTGGAACTCCTGACCTCAGGTGATCTGCCCACCTTGGCCTCCCAAAGTGCTGGGATTACAGGCGTAAGCCACTGCGCCCGGCCCCAAGCAACACTTTTTATAAATGTCCATGTGCCTGGCTCTGCATGGGAAAAATACAGGAAGATAAATTCTTATTCTTTTGGTGTTTGAAATATCAAATTAGTTAGGGCAGGAGTGGGGAGAGAAAGGGAGGGGTTGTCTGCTGGATTTAATTGGTTGTCGTCTGTCTGACTGCCTCAAGGGAAAGGAGACGGGGTGTGTAAGGAAGGCAAGCACATGGAGAAGGGAAACTTGTATTGCCAAAGGACCACGTTTAGAGTCCTGGGCCAAGTTCTTTTCGTATTAATGCATCTGATCTCCACGGCAAGCCTTTGAAGTAGGTGGTATCTCCAGTTCGTAGCTCAGGGAACAGAAGCTCCCAGCTCAGCCTACCTGAGGAGGCTGCAGATCTAGGCAATGGCAAAGACAAGTTTCAAACTCAAGTCTGGTTGCCTCTTATAGCTCATGTTATCTTGCCGCTAAACCAACAGGGCTTGGATATCTAATTCTGGGAGCACTGGGGTGGCTGAAGGGGGAGGTCAGGGCCATGAGGGTGTGGTGGCCCACAGTAACTCTGGACAGCCCAGCTTATCCCAGGCCCCAAGGGCTTGAGTGTCTCCCTGAGTGAACTCCTCTACTGCACTCAGGCTCCTCTTCTCATTACTCGCCTGTGGTACATACCCGCAGGCTGGAGTCCCCCAGCCCAATGCCATGTCACATCTTCTCTATGTTTATTTTGAGACACCTCCTCCCTGAAGCCTCCCTAGTGATATAAAGGCCAAGAGTAAAGCACCCCCATCCCACATGCCTGGCATCCACCACTGACTGCAATCACCTCTGTGCTCAGGGACCCATGCGTTCACTCTGTGCCAGCCTGAGTGTCTGTGCCTGCCCAGTGGTTTCTTGTACACCCACTCAGAATGCCACGCCCAAGTGTGTTTTTAACACCTGCTCTGTGCTGGGCACTGCTGAAACTAAAAAAAAAGAAAAGAAAGAAACAAGATGCAATGATGTCACGGTGCTGAAGTGAAGGAACCTACACGTGGACAGCTAATGGCCCGAGGACAGCATAGGAGATGGTAAAAGTCCAGACTTGGGCAAATCTGGGTTCATATTCTGGCTCTGCTGTTTCTTAGCTTTGGGATCGCTGGTAAGTTAATCCACCTTTTTGCATTTCAGTTTTCTTGTCTGTGCAAAGGGGATAATAAAATCTAATCTCGTGGGGTTACTGTAAGGTCTAAAGGAGATGAGGCATGGGGAAGCACCAACTCCTCTTGTAGCTAAAGTTTATGGACAGTGAGTGTTCCCGAGCGTTTGTGGACACAAAAGCATTGAGTGAGAGGAGTGTTGCTGGTAACAAGGTCAGTCTAATCTAGAACTTTGCTGACTCAAGAGTTTGGCTGCAGAAGTGGGTAGAGGGTAGGAATGGGGTTTGCTTTGGAAGACATTGGGGCTGCGTGATTTCCCCCTCCTCTTCCAATTTTAGGACCCAATTCCACCTTTGAAGACCCCTTGACTTTCTTCTCTGGCTGTGCCCTGCACAGAGCAGGGAAAAAAGCACCCTTCTTGCCAGCTGCTTTTTCCAGACTTGACATGTTTACGTCCCTGGGCATAGGGAGGGCTCCAGGGTGCACAGGCCACCATCTGCTAGAGCCGCCACGCCTGGGCCCAGCACCAGCCCAGTCTTGGGACCCCATGCCCGGTTTTTGGCAGCTTCCTGGGCTGGGAGAACCCAGGCCTGAGCCGGGTGACCTCGCAGCTGTGCCTTCCACCCCTTAGGGGCTTGTGTTTGTGTCTCTTTTGGGGGCCTTCCTGGCTGCTGGGCAAATGGCCCACTGTCCTTCACTACCAGCAGCTCACATGGCCCAGCCTGTGCCAGTGGTTGGCAAGGGGTTCTCAACCAAGAGGCCTGGTGTCCTAGTGTCTCTTGCATGTGCAGTTGCCTGCGTGCCACCCGGGGCCGGGGACCCACGTGGGGGTGGGCTAAGCCACTAGTCTCCACCTCCTGGACTTGGCCAGCTTCCCTGTTTCTCTCTGACAGGTCTGGAAACTCCTTGAAAGGTATGGATGCTCATGTGAGTCCAAGGGGGAAACTGGACAAGTGTCTCAGAAAATAGAGATGCTTGTTAAATTCTACCGAAAGGATATTTGACATTATGGGAGGTGGTAGGTTTTCTAGCCTGACTTCCTGGAAAAGTACTCAGCTTGTGATGATGATGATGATGATGGTGATGATCATGATGAGCCAGGCACTGCGCTCTCTCCTGTCATCCTTTCTCAGGCTCAGCAACCCAAGGAAGTGCATACTGTAATACCCCCCAGGAGAAAGACAGGCCCTGGGGAGTTAAATGACTATCCTATGGCCTACGACTCTTGAATGGCGGCACTGGAAGTTGAACCAGGTCTTACTCTAATGCCTGTGCTTTTTTCTTTTTTTGCTTTTTTTTTTTTTGAGACAGAGTCTCACTCTGTAGCCCAGGCTGGAGTAGTGCAGTGGCACGATTTCAGCTCACTGCAACCTCCGTCTCCCAGGTTCAAGCAATTCTCCTGCTTCAGCCTCCTGAGTAGCTGGGATTATAGGCATGCACCACCACACCCGGCTAATTTTTGTAATTTTTTTTTTTTAAGTAGAAACGAGGTTTCACCACGTTGTACAGACTGGTCTCAAAGTCCTGACCCCAGGTGATTTGCCCACCTCGGCCTCCCTAAGTGCTGGGATTACAGTCATGAGCCACCGTGCCTGGCCATGCCTGTGCTTTTGACCTTATACCACACTTCAGCCCCACACAATGCTTTGTGGAACTCTGGGATCATTTATATCGGAGCTACAGAGGAGACCTCAAACAAGTAAGGAGTACTTCTCCATTTTATAGGATGAAAAACTGAGGCTGGTGGTCAGAGCACCCTCAGTGCAGTGCTCATGCCAATATAGGACCTCAGCAAGGATCCTAACCTCCTGGGGTGAGCTGCAGAGTTGCTGAGACACTGTGTGCATTTTAGCAAAAGCTCTACTGTGTGTTTTAGAAACTTCAAATGTAGGAAGATACAGGAAAGAGAGGAATTAGCTCGAGTTGGTCTAGGAATGAGATGTACTGGCTGGGAGGCCCCTTAATCCCCCTCAGTCAGGGACCAGGACCATCATCTTCTGGGGGGACTCCTATCGATGCCCCCACTCCACACAAGTGCTGCAGACAGCCTTTAAAAATGTACATGTGCGGCCGGGCGCGGTGGCTCAAGCCTGTAATCCCAGCACTTTGGGAGGCCGAGACGGATGGATCACGAGGTCAGGAGATCGAGACCATCCTGGTCAACACGGTGAAACCCCGTCTCTACTAAAAAATACAAAAAACTAGCCAGGCGAGATGGCGGGCGCCTGTAGTCCCAGCTACTTGGGAGGCTGAGGCAGGAGAATGGTGTAAACCCGGGAGGCGGAGCCTGCAGTGAGCTGAGATCAGGCCACTGCACTCCAGCCTGGGCGACAGAGCGAGACTCCGTCTCAAAAAAAAAAATGTACATGTGCGCCCACTATATAGGTGCCACCGTTCGTTTAAGGCCAGGACACTTCTTGCCCCACCACCCCCCACACACCTCCCAGGGCTCACACCCACCTCCACTGCCCTCTTGCCCTTCCACTGCCCTTGAGTCCTATGCACCAGCTATGCGGCAACACCCTGTTTTCCTGAACAAGGGCCAGGCTGGGCTGCATCCCTGTGTCCTGGCTCACACAGATGCTTCATGACTCTGCTAGATTCTCCCCTTCTCAGAGAAGCCTCCTCATGCCTCCTCTTGCAGACATCTTCTCCCCTGCTCTCGTCCACACATGGACTCTGTGCCCAGTCTGCAGCAGCCCCTGAGTCCCAGTTATGTGCTGCTGTGTCTGTCTTCCCTCCAGGACTGAGATCTCTTGAGGCAGGAACTATGTTGCAAATATTCAAAAGAATGCCCCAAAGAGCTGTGTGTGTATGATCCCTGGTGCACAGAGTAGTTGCTCAATACATTTTTGTGGAGTCCAGTTCAAAAGGGAGCAGGGGCTGAAAAGTCAGGTTGTGAAGGGAGCTGAGTGTCAGCATGGTTATGGGGGTGGGAGAGTAAGAGGAGGGAAGGGGCTTGGCAGCCAGTATTTTATGGTATTTAGGAAAAAGCAATCAGGTACCTATTTGGCCACCACACCCCACTAACTCCAGTGTCAAATTGGATCACATTCTGGGAAAGGGGTCACTTGAGAACTTGTCTTCCCAGGGCCCAGGAGAGAACAAGGAGAAGTGGGAGGTTCCCAGCCCTAGAATAAATAATCGAGTCAATCTCAGGTTTAACTCCCTTTGACCTTATGTCCCTGACACTGCTACCAGGAGGTCCCGGGGCCAGCAGGTTCTCTCTGTGTGCCAGTTCCCCATCCCCATCCCTCTGCAGGGAGCTGGGAGGCTCCGTGCATCCCAATGCCGGCTGGCCCAGCTGGAAACAGCTGTGCACAGCACAAACATGCACAGCACATGCCAGACACTGACCTATGCAAACACAAGTAGAATTATAGCCGCCCATAAACAAATTAGCATCCTTTAAAAGGTGAAAAGCTCCATAAAATGTCTGGGTTTTGTTTACGGCCCAAGGTGGGGTGGCAGGGAGCTGGATTAAATCACCGAGGTGCCCATGTAGCGCGGGCTCTCTTTTCTCCTCTCACCTCCCCCCCCCACCCTTGTGGGCACACACAGACCCGGGCGCACACTCACATGCACACGCCTCCCCGCCTGCAATGGCCGCTCAGTCCGTCCTGCCGTTGTTCCTGCCAGCCCGGGTCCCAGCAGGTGTTCCCTAATTAGCAATCTCTTCATTTCCAATCAAAGCACAAAGCGGCCCCAAAAGCCCGTCTTTATGAGGGAGCCGAGCAGCGGCTAGGGATGTGCGGGGGGGATAATTGTCTTCGCCAGTGGCGGCAGTAAGCGGGCTGGCTAATTCATTATTGTAATAACTTTGCTTGTCCTTGGGGAGGTGTGGGTGGGGGAGGGAGGGAGGGGAAGGGGGAAGGGACTGAGTGTGGCTGAGGGTGGGGTGGGTGAGGGTCTGGGGCGAAGGGATGGGAGGCAGAAGAGGGAATGACGGACACACCTGTTCGCAGCCCTCCTTGCAGGGAGCCCTCCCTCTCATTGTGTACCCATTCCCCACAGCAGGCCAGGATGGGTCCTGGTTCTGAGGGAGGCTCTGGGATCTAGGAAGCAGGGCGGCGTTTACCCTCTGGGGCCCAAGGGGCTGGCACCCGAAGAAATCTTAGGGTCAGTGCTGTGGGGTGGGGTTCTGGGAGCCAGGCTGCTGTCTTCCCAGGACCAAATCCCACGAACTCCTGGCCCTATGTTTTCATCCTGCCTGACACAGTGTCAGAGAGGCTCCAGTTAGAGTGTCCAAGGAGCATCCCTACACTGTTGTTGGCAGAGCCATATAGGTGACAACTCAAAGACCCCCCCAACCCAAAGCAGGAACTAACCACGAAGGTGCCTGTGAGTACCCCTAAAAAGAGGCCATCATAGCCGCTGGCCCGGGTTGCCCCCACACTCTGTCCTGGTGTACTTGCCCTGACCATTTCCTGGAGTAAGAGGTGGGGGACTGCTCCCTGGCAGCTGGCCTGCAAGTAGACTAAGAATCGAGGAAGGGAGGATTGCGGTGGCTGGGTCGACAGGGGGCTTTGGGAAGCTTTAGGACTCCAGCTGAGCCCCCATCAGAAACAAAACACAGGTATGGAGGAAGCAAGGACAGTGTCCCTGGTGGAGGAAACTGTGTGAGCAAAGGCTCAGGGTGAATCCTGAACCTGAGGACAAAGGGAGGCAGGTGTGGGGGATGGAGGCAGGGGTATGCCGGGGAGTCCTGGGAGAATCTGGGAACACAGGGTGGGTGGGGCTGGCCATGGAAGAGCTGAGTGGCAGACTGGAGACTCAGTCGTCATCTCTTGTACCCCCAAATCAATAGCAGTAGCAGCCCCAGCTAGAGAGCCTGTGGATGGCCTTGCCCTGCCCTGGAGAGACGGGGTTAGTTAGGTAAGCCCTCAGTTTCTAGGGGCAGCCTGTCCTAGGTCACACTGGAACTTGGAGGAGATGGTCAAGATAGGAACCTACCAGATGGCTAAAGAGGAAGGGATCATCTCCCCATACTCCTCCCTCTCCCCTGAGGCTGCCATCCCAAATCCTGGCCATGTGACACTTGTTAAGGATGTTAGAAACGACTTCTGACCAGCCTTGGCGTGACTCCTGGCAGCTTTTCTCTGAGTTCTGGGCATTTCCCCGGCCTGAGTGCCTGGTGGTGATTGGCCAGTGGTAGTGGTTGTGGCTCCAGGATCAGAAGACCTAGAGCCAAATCCTGGTCCCATCTGTGAATGCACCTTTGTGTCTCAGTTTCCTCATCTGTAAAATGGGGATGATAAGAGTAGCTGCCTCACATGAACTAACACAGGTGACGTGCACAGCACAGCGCCGGCTCATGTAGTGAGGGTTCCTAATGTGTTCTCTGTTGCTCTTAAAGATATGAGAAGGAGGAGGTGGGTGTGTGTGGGTGGGGAGGGGCTATCAGAGCTTCACTTCCTTCCTTTACCCATTTTTCCCCCACCTGGGAAGTGGAATGGAGAAGGCTGAATATGGATGCTCTAAGGTTCTCTGGTTGAAGGACAACAGAGAGCTGGGGATATGCAGCTGCCTGTCCTCTTGTCCAGGGGCTAGCTAATTTGGAGATCTCGACATCATCCTGGCAGCAGCAACCAGGAGGCCAAGGCCCAGCCCTGTTCCAGCTCAGCCCCGCCTCTTTCTGCTTGGTTTGGGCCAGGAGGCCCTGTGGCAGCATTCTGGTCCTTTCTCCTGCGCCAGGAGGGCAGCCACATCCCTGGCTTTGCTCACCAGGAGTCCCCCACCCCAATCTTGGTCTGGCCCACAAAACTGAGTTTAGAAGTCCAGGTGCCCAGCGCCCAGTCATCTCAATGCTCATTTCCTGAGAACGTTGTGGCTTTGGTGTCTAGCTCTCATTCTAGCTTAAGAAAACCTAGGAGCCAGCTTTCTGTCCCCTCCCCAATCCCAATTTACAGATCATTTTACAATAGCCTTTCAACAAATATTTATGAAGCATCTATTATGTGCTTGGTAGGAGAATCTGATGCTACACCAATAAAGGAGAGGATGATTGGAGTAGCCTCTCTCTTGGGATGGAGAAGGCCTCTCTGCAGAGGTGACATGTAAGCCTCCATCCACCCAAGGAACCTGGAGGGAACCAAGTTAGAATCTGCGTGGGCCGGAGCAGTTCTGTCCAGTGGCAATGCAATGCAAGCCACATGTGTAATTTTAAATTTTCTAGTAGTCACACTTCTAAAATTTTTGAGACAGGGTCTCAAAAAGCCTGGAGTGCAGTGGCACAATCACAGCTCACTGCAGCCTCTATCTCCTGGGCTCAAAGCATCCCTCTGCCTCTGCCTCCTGAGTAGCTGGGCCTACAGGGTGCACCACTATATATATATTTTTTTTTTTTTTTTTTTTAGTGGAGACAAGGTTTTGCTATGCTGCCCAGGCTGGTCTGAAACTCCTGAGTTCAAGCAATCCTCCTGCCTTTGCCTCCCAAAGTGTTGGGATTACAGTCATGAGCCACTGCACCAGGCTACATTTTTTTTAAGTCAAAAGAAACAGTTGAAATCAGTTTTAATAATATATTTTATTTAACCCAATATATCAAAATATTATCATTTCAACATGTAGGTAATATTAAAAAAAATTATTACTGAGATATTTTACCTTCTTTTTCTTGTGCTAAGTGTTTGAAGTCTGGTATTTATCTTCCACTTCCAGTACTTCCCAATTTAGACTGGCTGCATTTCACACGCTCAGTGTCACCTGCGGCTCTCGGCTACCATGTTTGACTGGGCAAGTCTAGAGATTAGGAGCACAAACCCTGCAGCCACTTGCTAGCTGTGTGACCTTGGACAAGCTGCTGAACTGCTCTGTGCCTTAGTTTCTCTATCTGTAAAATGGAGCAGGAATAGAGGCCCTACCTTGGAGTTGTTAGGAGAACTATAGAAGCTCTTAAACGTATAGGGCTGAAATAGTGCCTGGCAGGTAGAAAGTGCTAGCTAAATGTTAGCTATTAATAAGAATTAGTAAAATAAGAATAATAAATCTCTGAAGGACAAACAATCCAGGCAGAAACCAGCAGAATGAAGAGCAGGAAGCCAAAGGGACCTGGGTGGGCGGCGAGAGGGACAGAGGAGGCCAGTGGGATACAAGATCATCGTATCCAGCCTCCAAGGTCTCGGTTTCCTTTTCAGTTCCATGCGCAGAGCTCAAGAACATACTGTGGAGAGAGAACTCTAAGGGCCAAGACTTTGACACCTGTTCCCAGGTGAAGGGATGGGGTGCAAGTCCTGGGTGGAGGGCCCGGTGTACCCCTCCGTTTTCCTCATCTTGCTCTGACTCCAAAACTGTTGCATGCCTCGCACTCACAGCCGCCTGGGAAACACAGGGCATCAGCTGGAGGGGGAATATTAATGATTCAATTTTCAACTGGGTTCCACTCCAGGGCCTCGCCTGCGACATGCATTTTTAATCATAACAAAACAGAATGACAAAGGGAGTCATTTGCAGCAAGGCAGCCCCTGCTGGCTGGCCCCCCTGAAGAGTCTGAGGTGGGGAGGGGTGGCTGGCCCCGAAGACATTAAAGATGTCTCCCCAACTTCAGAGAGTTTGTAGCTGCGGTCCAGCCTCTGGCCCTGCTGTGCTGTATAAGCCATTTTCTTTGGGCCGCCTCCTTTCCCAAAGTGGGGCTGCTGGGTTAGGGGAACCAGAAACACTTGGGTGCCATTAGCTAGGGCTGGTCGAAGCTGGGGGCAGCAGAGATTTGACCATCTCCTTAGGGTTTCAGCTGGTCTGTGGCAGGGACAGGGAGCCACGTGGTGATGGGGGCCCTGTGGGTATGGAGGTGACTCTGAGGCCCGAGGTGACTCTTCATTCTCTGAGACTCTGTGAGGCATGGGGGTGTATTCCTGAACTGGCCTTCCGGGCTGGCCTTGCCTTGGTAGTACCTGGTGATTGGCCAGCCCCTCTCTGATGAAGGGCACCGTAGTTCCCTATTGGTTCCCCTTAGTTCACCCACCACTGGGTCTTGGCCCATCCTGTTTGGCAACTCGCTTTGCACTGAGTCCATTTGGAATGCTCTTCTTCACTGATCTCCTTGAATCTCCATTAGCCAATCTCCCAGGCTCTTTTCTGCCAGCATTACTCACTGTCTGCACCACTGCCTTGGCACCTCTGCTGCCCTCTGACCAACCCTCTGTTCATTCACCCAATCTCTGAGCCAGTATATACTCAGTATATACCAGGCACTGTGCCTGGCTGGCTCAGTCTGGTGGGGAAGGCAAACTGGAAGCTGCTGTATGGACAGTGGTGTAGCAGGGTCACAGAAGAAGCTGTAGGGACCAGTACAATTTAAGGTACACATGTTATTTATTTAACCAAGATTTATAAAGGACCTACTATGTGCCAGGCACTGAATGCTGTGATTGCAGTGGTAGACAACGCAGACATGGTCCCTGCTTTCACAGAGTGTACAGTTAGGTGAAGAGGAAACAAACCAGCAGGTGTTCCATGCTTCTTTTTAGATCCTCCCTTGTGTCTTGTACCCAGTGGGTGCTCAATAAATGATTGCTGGTTGGTGGGTTCTAAGTTGGCAAATTCTCCAACTATGCCATTCTCTTCTCCCCACCAAGGCTTTGTGTTTTTGAAGTTGGTTCCTAAGTTGGACTTTTACCTTTTGGGCTGTCCCCTGTCCTGATTCTGCAAGCTCTGGTTTCAGGTGTCATAAGTTAATCACACCAACCAGCATTCACTGAATGCTTATGATGCACCCGGTGCTTAGCACTTTGTGGGTATAGTTAATATCATCTTATGTAATTGTCACAACAACTCCAGAATAGCTTCTACTATTCAACCTGTTTTACCAAAGGGGAATATGAGGCACAGATATGTGAACTCGCTTATCCAAGATTGCACAGCAATTAATGGGCAGAGCTGGGATATAAACCCAAGCACTCTGGCCCCAGAGTCTGTGCTGTAAACATGCCATGTCATCCTGTGGCTTCCTCTTACCAAGTGGAAAGCAGGACAGAAAGACCCCTTTTCACCCAATCTTCAGAATCTTGCTGCCTTTTAGTTGACGGAGAGCCATTATCAGGTAGGTCCAGGCTGTCCACATCTTTCAGGAATCATGGAATGTCAGTGCTGAGGGTCCTTAGAAGTCCTCTCCTGCACTCCTCTCATGTTTCAGCCAAAGGAACCAAGGCTCAGCGATGGAAAAAGACTGGCCCAAGGGCTCAAGACCAAGTCTTGGCTGAGAGGCCCTGTGTGTCCACAGCCCCAGGATGACTTCCTGAGCATGGTTTTACATGGTTTACTAGAGAGCAGGCAGCAGATGGCTGGTCTTGGATGGAGAAGCAGAAAGACCTTGCCTCTGCACCTGCCCCTCTGCAGTCCTTGAAACTAACCAGACCCTGATTCCTGGGCTTTCAGGCCCCCTGGTCTCTGACACCCTCTTCATAGCTGGGACCTCCCGCTCCCTTCCTTCCATTGTCTTTCCTGCTGGGGTGACAGAAACCAGCAGCCTGCACTTCTCCCCAGGATCCCCAGGGCAAGAGCAGGAGTGAGAAGAAGCCACTGACAGCTCAACTGCAGGAGCTGCAGTTCCCTGGGGCATCTGCCTGGGGGGCGCTACCCACTCTTCACTGACTCACTCACTTACTCATGCATTCTAGCAAATGTGCTAGCGTGTGTTAGGTGTGGGATACAGTGGTGAACAAGACAGACGAAAGTCCCTGTTTCTGTGTATCTTACATTTATGGGAGTGGGGGATGGAGGAGACAGACAAAATAGCCAAGATGGTGAACACATTTAGTGTATTAAACAGGTAAGTGCCATAGAGAACTAGTAAAGGAAGGAAGCTAGGGTGACCCCCACTGCCCTTCCCTATCCCTGCAGGAGGTGAGGGAGAGAGCCCTACACAATTCCAGAGAAGAGATTCAAGCAGAGGGTACATGTAGGAAGTGCAAAGGCCCTGAGGTAGGAATGGACCAGGGGTGTTCAAGGCACAGCCAGGCCATTCGCCAGCTTGGTGTGGACTAGGAGAAGCATAGAAGGAGATGCAGAGAGAGCGAATCTAGGCATGGACACCTTGGGATGCCACTGACTAAAGGTGCCAGTGAGAGACAGAAGTCACTTGCAGTGGCCAAGACTCTGCTGGGGCTGAGGTATCCTGTCCCATGATGTGGGAGGGCAGATCTGGCATCTAACTTGGCAGAGGTAGAGGACTTTCCCCTCGGAGCTGGCCTCCCTAGGCTGCCCTGGGTGGCACAGGATGCGATGTGACAGAGGTGTTAGGTAGGAAGGTAGGAAGCGTTCGTGGTGGTAGGTACTCCTGTTTGTTCAACTCCTGCCTCCAGATCAAGGGAGTTTCAGAAAAAGATGGGTCCACTCACACCTTGTGACTTCCTTTTACCTTGTATGATGCTGTAGGTGGAATCCATAGAACCTTCTAGAAAATGAGCAATGGGTCGGTGTGTGTGTGGGCGGGGAGTGGATGGGGAAGGGCGGGTGCTTGACTGTTCACCCGAAGCTTGTTAGCAAGCTTTCACCTTGGAAGTAATCTTTCTCTTTGCTCCAGCAAAGGGCTTCTCAAAACTGTGGCTCCCACAGCTGTCCTAGGAAGGAGGCCTTGCTGGATCACCAACTTTTCTAGGAACTCTGAGATTCTGGTCCTTGTTCTGAGGGGGACTGTGCTGAGAGCACACCCTCCATGAACACTGCTTCCTTTGCCCAATCCTACTCCTACTGCCACGGCCTCGGGTAGGAGTCCCTGACGCAGTGTAGGGTTTTGTGTGGACACAAGCCCCGGGGCCTTGGCCATCTTGCCCGATGGGGCCTGCAGCTTCTGCTTTCCATGCGAGCTTACATCGCCTCCTCCTTCCTTCCTGCAGCCGCCTCTCTCTGATTTAAGGGCAGGTTTTATTCCCGAGCTGCCTCGGGGCCCCTCTTTCTGATTGCATTAAAGTCTCTGCAATTCTCCCCTCATTAATGATTGGCATATTTTTACCTCTCACTAAAGGAGCTTCAAGGCGACTCCCAGGGGGCCCTACTCTCCGAATGAAACAATTTCATCCTGCTCCAGAAACGCATTAAAAAGGGTTTGTCAGGATCTTATCACCAGTTAGAGAAAGCTAATCAAATTACTTCTATTTATTAGCTGGTACAGCAGTGTGTCATTCCATCAAGCCCTGGCCCTGGCTCCAGCCCGGGTGGGCATGGAGCAAGCACCCAGGCACCCTGGCTGCTGGAGGAGAGAGTGCCTGACAGGAGCCCGCTGCCCAGCCTCTCTGCCCCGGCTAGCACCTTTATGCCAGCCCTGCCAGCCAGGAGAGCCGGGTGAACTACTGGGGCACCAAAACCATGGACATCTGTTATTCATCAAAGATGGTTCCTCACGGCTGCCCGTGTCTTCTTCTTAGCCAGACGGCACATCTCAACTCCAGGCTACCTGTCCTTGGCAAAGCTGGGTATGAAATTGCAGCGTATTTATAGGACACATATTCTCCCCTCCTTTCAAAGAGAGGGGTATAGCCTATTTTGTGTTCCTTTAGGAAATAGGTTTTCTTTTTTTAAAGAATAGAAAACAGCAGGCCAGGTGTGGTGGCTTGTGCCTGTAATCCCAGCACTTTGGGAGGCCAAGCTGGACGGATCACTTGAGGTCAGAAGTTTGAGAGCAGCCTGGCCAACATGGTGAAATGTCTTCTCTACTAAAAACACAAAAAATTAGCTGGATGTGATGGCCTGTAATCCCGGTTACTCAGGAGATGAGGCAGGAGAATCTCCTGAACCGGGGAGGTGGAGGCTGCAGTGAGCCAAGATTGTGCCATTGCACTCTAGCCTGGGCAACAAAGGGGGATTCTGTCCCACTAACCCCCCAAAAAGAAAAATAGCATGCACCCCAAATGGACCATGGATCATGTTGTTACCAGTGTCTCATGTTTTGACAACAAAATGAACATTTGATTCTTTTGTGCTCCATCTTCCAGTTGCCTTATTTTTCCTCTTTCCCAGTGATGAGTATCGTGAACTTATTATGTATCTTTCTAGGACCCTAAATAATGTGTATATCATATCCAAAAATGGCACATCCTAGTGGGTGCAGCTGCTCTGAGCCTCCACTGTGTGGCATCATGGAAATCAGCATGGACTCCATGCTTACGGTTCTGTGACCTAACCTCCCCATGCCTCAGTTTCTCCATCTCCACTACCATCACTTACTTTGTAGGATTTGTGGTGAGGATGAGATGAGATAATGAATGCACTTAATGAAGGACTGGGCACATGGTCAGTGCCCATGAACAGTAGCCATTGTCATTACTGTTGTCTCTACCCCTTCCACCTGCACCTCTTGGGGCCCCATGAGCTTCCGGGCTCCACCTCAGATGTGTGTATTCGTACCCACCCAGCTTTTGGCTGCTTAGGGACATGCACTATACAGTGTCCAGACAGGCCCCTGTAGAGCTGTGTGGACATGTGTGTGCTCTGCAAGGAGCCCCAGAATCCCACAATTCACTGGACAGAGAAAGCAGGCTGGGTGAAAGAATCGGCCAGACTCTCGCCTTGGCCCAGCCTCCCGTAGCAGACCCAGGCTAGGGTAGAAGAGCAGCCCCCCACACCCACCAGCCGGGGGCAAGGGGCTCTCCCAGCTGCCTGGCTGCCTCTATGGCCCTAGGAATGATTCAAAAGGCTATGCCGCATGCCCCGTCACATCGCACAAAAGGACATATTGATTGGTTTGTAGAAGCATTTCCTGGGGTGCTTTATATCTCCCTCCCTCGTCGCCCATAATGAAGGGGCTGAGTGCACAGAGGAGGGAGAGGCTGGGACACATCCATCCGAGTGGGATTTCTTCATCTTATCAATCAGGACTTTAATTAGACACGTCCGAGAGGGCAGTTCCATCTCGGGGCAGGCGGCAATCTTTATCAAGCATGCCACATCTCTAATTACTGTGTACTGACAGATAACAATTGGGGGGCAGGGTAGGGAGCCCAGGAGGCCAGGAAAGGACAGCAGGGCCCAGAGAGTGGCCATTCACCCAAGCAGAGTGTCCTTCCGAGACAACCTGGAGGGAATCGCTCTAACTCTATACCCAGGAACTGGGGATATGGCCTCAGATAACACGCCTCTGAGTGATGGCTGGGATGAGGCACAGAGAGTGGCCAGGTCAGGAGACAGACAGATGTGAGCACCCCTGTACCCCTGGCCCATGCTCCTGACATGCATTTCTTTCTTTTCTTCACATCTGAGTTTCCTTGTTGCTCAGTGTTTTTAATGGCATTGTTGAAGGAGCCAGGAAGACCTAGACTTGAATCCTATGGTTTGATCCCTTGGCTTCATGTCAGCCAGCTTATGTGACCTTAGACAAGTGACTTAACCTCTCTGGGCTCAGTTGACTTCACTGCCACATGGAGATGGTCCTACCTCCTGGTAGGATTGCTGTCGCCGGGAACTGAAATCAGCTGTGTGCAGGAACCTGTGTTCTCTACCTTTCTTCCTTCCTTGTCCATCAGGTGAACGGCTTTCTTGAGGGAGTGAGGAGCAGTTCAGGTCATCAAAGGCTAAATACAAAGTCTGTTCCTTTCCAGAGTGAATTTCCTGTTTAGCTGTGTTGACAAACCATGAGGGAGGACAAATCTGGACTTTGTAGACAAGGCACCATGCAGCAGGTTGGCAAACTCTGTCATGGGTGAGGGCCCTGGCTGGGAGGTGATGGAAGAGGAATACGCTTCTGCAGTGGAGCTGAACTGCAAGTCTGCTCTCTCCGTTATGAACTGAGGGAGCTCAATCACTGATTCTCCCTGAGCTTCAGTTTCCTCATGAGCAGAAGAGATGAATCATCCCTCCTCCCAGGATTGGAGAAGGGGCATGTGAAGTACTGAGACCCAACCCACCCCTGCACCCAAGTAGCTGCCCAGAAGGTGGGTCAAGACAGGGTTGCTCTAAGCCCCCTCTATTCCACGTGCTCCAGCCTCCTGCAAATGGGGTTTTCTCTTGCTCCTTCCTCTCTTCAGGGACTGAGTCTCCTACCTCTGGGCTCCCTTCTCCCCTCTCCTGGGTCCTGGTTTTCCTCAGAAGAGAAGCCTGCACAGTCTTTGCTGAGTGCCCACCACGTTATCTAGACAGCTCCCAGCTCTCCCTCAGCTGGTTCTCAGCCTGGGGGCCTTGTGTCCTGCTGTCTTCATCCCCTCTCCAGCCACCACATTGTACTACTTTCAGAGATACCTCAACATTCACATCTCATTGGTGGAGGCTTCAGCAAACAGTTCCTGTGCTCCACTCCCTGTGGCCTCCTGGAAGCCTGCAGGTTTCACCCAGACCTCCTGCCTCCCTCAGAGCTCTTGTCTCCAGTCTTTGCAGGCTGACATTTTCCTTGAGACTTGGCCTGAAAGCCTTTAATGCTCCTGGCCTCCAGGGTCTCAGGTTAAGTTCGCCAGGGAAGATGGGCCATGAGGTCCCCAGGGAATAGAGGGAGGAAACAAACTACATGCTGGTTCTTTATGATCATTGAATTGATCAAGGCAGTCTTGCTAGTTGGATAGCTCAATCCCTGCTCAGAGAGGTTAGTAAATTAATAAACCCTCCCACTGTCTCTGGTGTCCAGTTGGTATTGTTTACCCAAAGGAAGTGAGTAAGACTGGGCACTACAGGTATGGGAATACCTGAGGATGTCCCTGGATAAGAATTCTCACATAAAGCTTTGGCAAACTCATACTTGTCCTTCTCCAGGCTGGCAGCATAAAACCTATTGGAGAATGGTGAGGAGTTGGAGGTGGTACTCTTGCAAGAGTCCGAGTGTCCCCGAGATTGCCCAATGAGGCCGTGGCCTGGACGTGGGCTGATGGGGACCCAGGGAGGAATTTCAGAATGCTAGGTGGGTTGGGACATGGGAGGGCAGGTGGTGGTGGCGGTGATGTGGGTATACAGAGAAGGATAAGGAGAAGCCTCACCTTAAAGACATCAGAGTGTATTTGGGACAATGTGGCTAACACACAGGCCCCTTTAGAGAATAACAAAGGGCCCTGCCGGGTGGCGTCAGGAGAGTTCCCAGGAAGGAGTCAGCACGATGGGCCTGAGTGGCAAGAGGCCTTCCCAGGGGTGAACAGCCTTCTCCCGCCAGCTCTCAAAATCAGACACACCTTCCAGAAGAGGTGGCATTCCGGCAGGGGAGAAGGAACAGAATGGGCAAAAGTGAGGCGCAACAGGGAACTTGGTGACAGCCCTAAGCAAGCCTGTAGGAAAAGCCCACTGAGCCCCCAGGCCACTCCAAGACCAGGGAAATACTGCTGATTACAGTAAGGGCATTCTCTCACCTGACACCTGTCATGATGCTGATGCTCCCACTTACAGGTGCCATGGTCACCTCCATTCATCCAGGTGAGGAGCCTGAAGCTCAGACAGGCGAAGAGAGCAGCAGGCGTGGCTGTCTGCTTAAAGTTATAGGCTATGGAGCCAAAGACATCTGGTTTGAATTTGGTCCACATGAGCTTTGATTTCCCCATCTGTAAAGTGGGAATAGTAAGGTCCATGCCACAGGGTTGTTGGATGTCATGTCAACCACTTAGCATATCTCCCGGCCTGATTCCTAACAGGAACTTGACAAATAATAACTGTCTTTTTTGTTTCTTTAGAAAATTCTTGTTGAGCATCTACTCCATGCCAGGCATTGTGATAGGCTCTGGGATCACAGCAGTGAACCTGACAGTCACGTTCCTGCTTTCAAGGCCTTTATGTTCCAGTAGAAAGATAGGCAGGGATCGAGTAAGCAAAGAATGAGATCATTACAAATTAGACTAAACTGCATTGAAGGAAATGAACAAGGTGATGGAGTGGATAGGAGAGATGAAGGGATCCAGAAGATCCCCTAGACAGGGCATTCAGGGAAGGCCTCTCAGAAAGGACTGAGGAGCGAGGAAGATTCAGCCATGCCAAGAGCAGCCCAGGCAGAAGGAACAGTGAATACGAAACTCTGGGTCTTCAAAATGTTAGAGGAACAGAGATGAGTTGAGCCAAGTGAGAGGGAGGGTGGTCCAAGAAGATGTTGGAGAGACAGATTAAGCAGAGCCTTGTACATCCTGGCAAGGAGTTTGTAGTTTATTCTAGGTATGGCAGAAAGTCATGGGATGGTTTTAAGTAGGGGAGTGATGGCATGATGCCATCAGTGATTGAGAATATGGACTCTGAAGTCAGACTGTTTGGATTCGAATACAACAAGTGTAACCAATTCCCTTAAACTTAGTGTCTTAAAATAACAACAATCCTTGCTTTTGCTAACAAATCTGAAACGTGGGCAGGGCTTGGGGAGAGTGACTTGTCACCACACCTTGCAGTATGAAGCTGGGGTGGCTCAGCTGGAGCTGGAGGTGATGCCCACTTACATGTGTAGCAGGTGGTGCTGGCTGTCGACTGGGAACTCAGTCGAGGGGACTGTCAGCCAGTGGCCTCTGTTCCTTTCCACATGGGCCCCTCCACGGGGCTGCTTGGGCTTCCTCACAGCATGGTGATTAGGTTCCAAGAGCAAATGTTCCAAGCTGCATGTCTTCTTCTGACCTAGCCTTAGAAATCATGCATCATCATTTCCACTTCATTCTGTTGATTGAGCTAGTCACTAGGGCCAGCCCAAATTCAAGGGGACAGAAATAAAATCATTAATTTGTAGGAGGAGTAGTAAAGAATTTTCAGCCATGAACTGCAGAAATTTGGAGAGGTAGATTAGATCAGAGACAGATCAGACAAACCTTTAGGTAATGGTAAGACATTTTAATTTAAGTGTAATGTGAAGTCACTGGATGATTTTAGGGAGGGAGTGATGTCAAATGAAGTGGGAGATAGACTGAATTTGAGGATTAGACTGCCAGGGTTTGAATGGTGCCTGCAGCAATAATTATTAGCTTCAGAAAAGTTTCATTACTTCTCTGGGCTCAGTTTTCTCATCTGTAAAATGAGATCAGTAACAGTACTAACCTCAGAGGGTGCTTGTGAGGATGAAATAAATTTAATTCTTGTAAAAGACTTAGAATAATGCCTGGCACGTGTTATGTGCTCAAAATATTCACTATTGTTATTAGCTTTGTGCTTTTATTTATTTTTTTAAAATATTTTTTCCATAAGTTATTGGGGTACAGGTGGTATTTGGTTATATGAGTAAAATCTTTAGTGGTGATTTGTGAGATCCTGTTGCACCCATCACCCGAGCAGTATACACTGCACCATATTTGTTGTCTTTTGCCCCTTGTCCACTCCCACTCTTCCCCACAAGTCCCCAAAGTCCATTGTATCATTCTTATGCCTTTGAATCCTTATAGCTTAGATCCCACATATCAGTGAGAACATATGATGTTTGATTTTCCATTCCTGAGTTACCTCATTTAGAATAATAGCCTCCAGGCTGGGCATGGTGGTTCATGCCTGTAATCCCAGCACTCTGGGAGGCTGAGACGGGTGGATCACCTGAGGTCAGGAGTTCAAGACTAGCATGGCCAACATGGCAAAACCCCATCTCTACTAAAAATACAAAAAATTAACCAGACATAGTGGCGGGCACCTGTAGTCCCAGCTACTGGATCACCTCAGGTGATCCACCCGTCTCAGCCTCCCAGAGTGCTGGGATTACAAGCATGAGCCACCATGCCCAGCCTGGAGACTATTATTCTAAGTAAAGTAACTCAGCTACTTGGGAGGCTGAGGCAGGAGAATGGTGTGAATCCAGGAGGCGGAAGTTGCAGTGAGCCAAGATGGCGCCGCTGCACTCCAGCCTGGGCAACAGAGCGAGACTCCATCTCAAAAAAAAGAAAAAAAAAAAAGAATAATAGTGTCCAATCTCATCCAGGTCATTGCAAATGCTGTTAATTCATTCTTTTTTATGGCTGAGTAGTATTCCATCATATATATACCACAGTTTCTTTATCTACTTGTTAATTGATGGGCATTTGGGTTGGTTCCACAATTTTGCTATTGTGCTGCTATAAACATGTGCAAGTATCTTTTTCAAATAATGACGTCTAAGACTTGAAACTATAGAAATTCTAGAAGATAACATTGGAAAAACCCTTCTAGACATTGGTTTAGGCAAGGATTTCATGACCAAAACCCCAAAAGCAAATGCAATAGAAACAAAGATAAATAGCTGGGACCTAACTAAACTAAAGAGCTTTTATCACAGCAAAAGGAACAGTCAGCAGAGTAAACAGACAACCCACAGAGTGGGAGAAAATCTTCACAATCTATTCATCTGACAAAAGACTAATATCCAGAATCTACAATGAACTCAAACAAATCAGTAAGAAAAAACCAAACAATCCCATCAAAAAGTGGGCTAAGGACATGAATAGACAATTCTCAAAAGAAGATACACAAATGGCCAAGAAACATGAAAACATGCTCAACAGCACTAAAGATAAAGGAAATGCAAATCCAAACCACAATGCGATACCACCTTACTCCTGCAAGAATGGCCATAATCAAAAAATCAAAAAACAGTAGATGCTGGCGTGGATGCTGTGATCAGGGAACACTTTTACACTGCTGGTGGGAATGTAAACTAGTACAGCCGCTATGGAAAACAGTGTGGAGGTTCCTGAAAGAGCTAAAAGTAGAACTACCATTTGATCCAGCAGTCCCACTACTGGATATCTACCCAGAGGAAAAGTGTTGTCCTTTTAAACACTTGCTCTGGCTGCTCTGTAGAGGAGGAACTGCAAAGTAGCTTGAATAAGATCAGAGAGAGCCAATTAATAAAGCCAAGACTTGAATTCAGACCTTCCAGGCGCTCTGCCCACATTTGTTTTTTAGGTGGGTACTGTGTGCCAGGCTGTGTGTCTTGCTTTCCCAGGGCTGCTGTCATAAATTACCACACACCAGGTAGCTTCAAACAACAGAAATGGATTCTCTCGTAGTTCTGGAGGCCAAAAGTCCAAAAGCAAGGTGCTGGCAGGGCCATTTAAGGAAGGATCTGCCTATGCCTCTCTCCTGGTATCTGGTGGTTGCTGGAAATGCTTGGTGTTTCTTGGCCTGTAGACACATCATTAGGGCCCACTTAAATCTCGCATGATCTCATCTTGATTACATAGGCAAAGATCCTATTTCTAAATAAGCCTGCATTCACAGGGTGGATATGGATTTTGAGGATATACTATTCAACCCAGTATATGGTCAGGGCTAAAAAGATGGAATCCATGTAGATCCTGCCCTTAAGGTGAAGGAAAGCTGCTCCTCCAACTTCTGTAATACTTGATGGGGAACCGCTGTGTGTCCTAAGTGGGAATGTTAACCCCTCTGATCAGCCGAGATGCCTAGAACCCAGCCTTCTCTAAATCCCCAAATGCCAGACCCTGAAATGACTTCCACCCGGGGTGCCCATCCTTGGCTCACCCAGGGCAACACCCTTAGTGTCCTGCGTTTGAAAGCAGGAGGCAGAGAGAGTGGGGGTCTGCAGGTTGCTTTTGTCTGCTGGAGGGACTCCCCTGGGGCTAGGCCTCAAGATGCCATGGGGGCTTGGTGCTGGGTGAACTGACCTGAGCCTGGATTTCTGGCTGGGAGTGCCAGCCTCCATGCCCCTCCTTCCCATCTCCCAGGCAGCCCATCTCTGCCCAGTCACCTCAACTGGGAGCTGCTTCTGGGGGCTGCTCCCCACATGCCCAGACCATGGGAGCATCTGCCCCAGCTGCTCCAGACAGGCCACTCCCAGCCAAGTCAAGCTAGAGCCCTGCAAGGTCTGAGAGGTGTGCCCAGGATCCACCAGGATTCCGTAATTGGACTGTTGTTCTTTCATTTTGCCACGCCATAGCGTGTGGATTATAGACACCACATGCTATAGATTTCCTGTCAGAGCTCATGAATCAAGCCCCACTGTCTTATTTACTGTCGGCCAGCGGCTGTGAATAACATCGCCCCCAACACACACGCTCACAGGCACGTGCTTGTGCAAACACTGCCCACAGAGCCAGGCTGAGGCTGGGTCCCAGACGCCACTTTGGGGGCTGTAGCCAGAAGTGAGGCTTCTCCGACACCTTTGTCCCCTACCCTGGCCTCTTGGAAACAAGCAGTCTCCCTACATCACCCTGAAGGGAGACTGATGGCTTCAGATGTCATCTTTCCTCATCCAACTTAGGGTTGCTCTCTGTGGGCAGAAGGAGGAGTCCAGACCCTAGACTAGGCTGTGAGCGATCAGCCTATGCCTATGCATGTGGGTAGTGGGAAAAGATTACTATTGTGCATGGGCTCTGGAGGCAGAGAGATGTGGTTCAAATCCCAGCCAGGCCTCTTAGTACCTATGCAATCCTGGGCTGGTTACATGTTCCCTGAGTCTTGGTTTCTGCACCAATAAAATGGGGACAGTATTTACTCATGAAGTGTGTGTGTGTATCACACACAGACAGAAAAAGAAAATTAAATGAGAATTAAATGGGTAACACAGAGAGAGAAAATTAAATGAGAATTAAGTGGGTAACACTGAGCACAGAATGGGGGCCCTGATAGTCTAGGCTACTATTATGGACGTTGAAGCCAGTGCCTGCAGCAGTGCACGTGATAGACACTGAAATAGCTCCCTTAATCTGCGCTACAACTCTTCCAGGTAGGCATCACTTCATTTTGCGTATAAAGAGCCCAAAGCTCAGAGGGGTTAAGTAATTTGTCCAAAGTTGTACAGCTAGTAAGTGATGGAGCCTGGACTCCAATCCGGTTCTGTCTGACCCCAAGGTCCGGAGCATCTCTGTTACACTCACCTTGAGGTCAAGGACTCTGAGCAAACAGTTCAGAAGGAGACTCCTCACCCCACTGAGCCACCAACCAGTCAGATCACCAGTGGGCAGCAGCCACTTCCTTCCTCCCACCTGAGAGCGCAGATTATGTGTGTCTAAGTGGCTGTTCTTTCTATATGTGACAAATGGTCAGGGAGTATTTGGATGTATAGGTAGATGCTGGATGGATGGCTGTGTCCCTACAGCTGTCATAAGAATGACATCTGAGTATGTTTTAAACTAAATACCTACCACACTTCCCAATGAATTTCTTTTGTTCGGTATCCTTCATTAAGTTGGTGCAAAAGTAGTTGTGGGTTTTGCCATTACTGTCAATGACAAAAACTGCAATAACTTTTGCACCAACCTAATAATTATTAGCCACTTCAAGGTGGCACAAACCTGGTAAAATCATCATGAAAATGCAAATTCCTTCACTTCAATTTAAAGAGAGATGTTAGATGTCCACAAAGGAAACACTGATAACCTTTCCCCAGGCTCAGCGCCAGCCCCAGCCCCGTGGTGGGTGTCTGGGACTTGAGACTGTTAGTTTCCATAGACTCGCAAGAGGCTGTACTTAGAGGACAACAGGAGGTTTTCCAACATGAATATTGTTTCCTTCATACCCACACAGGCGGGTTTCTTACTTTTCTTTCCTTGTGTGTTTAAAATGTAAGTCAGCAAAGAGGACCAGACTTCAATTTTTCTGGACTGTCCTCCTCCTCACCTGTACAAGACCTCAGAATCATCCTTAACCAACTGAATTCTTAAAGTCAGTGCGGTTCCTGAGAAAGCAGGTCACTCAGTCTTTCCAAGCCTCAATTTCCTAGTCCGTAAAATGGGACTGAGAATACCTGTCTCACAGGGATGCTATAGAGCTTAGAGCCTTCAATTCTTCTCAAATCTAGGCTGAGGGATCATATTTTATTGATTTCCTTTGTGCCTTGACAAGTGCATAGACTGTGTTAAATAAATATGGGTGATTGCGGGGTTTTGGGGGGGGCCACCCGGGTCTCTGGGGACACTGCGCATAGTTACTGATATACCCCGTATTGATGCATGTGTTAAGTCCCCTTTTGCCTAAGAAGGTGGATGCATTTTCTTTCTCCCCCCAAGAACAGAAACTTCCACAGAGTAATAAGGCCTGTAGGGCATATAGCATTTGAATGAGACGCACCTGCCCTGTGGGATGCCACTAACCTCAAGGCCTGCTCGTGAGTCATCTCCAAGCAGGCCCCCCTTCCCACTCCCCCAGAAAAGCTTTCACTAGCTTGTTCTGTGCCCAGAGGAAATGCTTCATCCTCAAATGTAATTGTGTCTGAGGAGGTGTCCTCTGTGACCAGGCGGGTCACAGAGCCAATGAGTGAGTCAGCGCATCCGGGCAGAGTTAATTAAAGCAGTGAGGGCTGGCGGGGCAGCTGGAGTCCGGGGTGGCTGAGTTGCTATGGCGGGAGACAGCTCCCATCAGAAATGGGGCCCAGTGCATGCTAGGGCTCCCTCTGTGGTCTCCTGGGCTCCAAAGGGTGCAAAATGGGGGTCACGAAAGGAGGCGACAAAGGGAAAAGGCAAGATCTCAGTGGCTCACGCCTAACTCAATCTGCATTCTGTACACAATATCCACAAATAATCAAGAGTTTCCTGTGACATCTCTGTGTCCAGAGGGATGGACTGGTCTGGGAAGGGAGGGGCAATTCTTTTAGATTGTCCTTAACCCAAGAAGGTGTGGCCTCCTGAGAGATGCTCAAGATCTCCAGAGTCTAGAATGGTGCCTGGCACATTCTAGGCACTTAATGGACAGCTCTAGAATGAATGAATGAGATTTGGACTCTCCAGTTGGGGTTTATCTGAACTACCAATAGCCTAGTGGGTGGTAAGCGAAGGATGATAAAAAGGAAAGCAGAGAGCACCCTTGTCCACTAGAATGTAAATTCCGTAGAGGCAGGTCATTTTGTCTTTTTTCCCTGCTGGGTCCCCAGCACCTGGAACAATGTCTGGCTCTGAGTACATGCTCATCAAAGATTTGTTTAGTGATGAATGAACAGAGAAGGGAAAAAGGGAAGGAAAGACTCAGGAAAAGGAAAGAGCCTTTGCAGTTAGGAAAATACTGCTGCACTACTGGGGAAGTAGGGTCCATGTGCCTGGGGTGGGTCTAATGAAAACCAGGCTTACATTCAGTTAGCATCATCAGGCTTACTATTCTCTCTGCCACCTCGCACTCCTTTTCTTGGGTACCTGTTCCTGTGGGAGACAAGTATTCTCTTAGTGAGTGATACTGGAGCATTCTTTTCTTCCTCTACTCTCTTGCTGCCACCCACCAACCTGCCCCAACTTCTGAAATTCCCATCCCAGGGGAAGTTTCCATGAAGAGCTCCTCTACACCTACATGGAGCATCTGCCCTGAGTCTCTGCTCCTCTCCCTCCCACGTAAGCTGGGCTGGACACTCCAGAAGGAACCTCTACTTCTCCCTAAAGCATGTCCTCCCTCAAGCTAGTCGGGGATGTGGGTAGGGCTGATCACGTGCCCAGCTTCCTTTGATCGTAGAAGACACTGTGCTGGACACAGAGCAATTCAAAACAGCCCTTGCCCTCACAAAGTTTGCTGCCTTCCTAGAGAGACGAGACATACCTGCGAACGTCTGTACATCCAGAAAAATGTCAATAAGCTAAAGGGGTTTGAGAAACACTTGCATGGCTGCCCAGGAGACTCAAAGTGACTGTTGCCAGGGCCCCAGCCTACCAGGATGGCAGAAGTCACTAGTGTCTGCAACTTCGCAATGAGGGGCTGAGTCACTCCCCAGTTTTCAGATTTGGCACTTTGTATATTTTCAAACCAGAATATCCTAAGCCAAGCAAATCAATATTCTGTCTCCCAGAGCCTGAAGCCCTACGATGAACCAGGTACGATGACAGCT
The DNA here is from genome assembly GCF_009764315.1 of Trachypithecus francoisi. Taxonomy (NCBI): domain Eukaryota; kingdom Metazoa; phylum Chordata; class Mammalia; order Primates; family Cercopithecidae; genus Trachypithecus; species Trachypithecus francoisi. The sequence goes on along the minus strand of NW_022681468.1, from coordinate 30,852,056 downwards.
GTATCGAGGCACTTTAGGGGGTGATTGTTGAGGGAGAGAGACCGGGTCAGGCACGACTCCCCACAAGGCTAATGGCCTCTGCCTGCTGCCGCCATGGACCACCTGGACACAGCTTGATGGACTAGCAGGACGCAGCTTCTCCCTCTGTCCTGTCCCTCGGCAGGAATCAACAGGCAGTACATCAGTGACATGAGGCTTTGGCAGCCCTGAGTGAGGCTGGCAGGTGAGGTGCGGGGACCCTGGGTACACCTGCCTGCTGTCTGCCTTGCCTCTGCCAGCTGAATATACCTTTGTCATCTTGATTGGTAACCATGGGTCTGTTCAGTCAGGTAGAGGACGGTGATGCTGAGACCACAGGTTGGGGGTAGATGTCATTGCGGCCGGTGAGCTTTGCACCTGTGCATGACCTCAGTATTCCCCCAACCCTGGCCACTGTGGGGCTGGAGTGAGAAAGAACCCGGATGAAGGAGCACATCATCCCCATGAATGGAAAAGAATTAAAGTTAATATCATTAGAGTGGTTTCCTAGGGCAGCTATACCAAAGTACCACTCACTGAGTGGCTTAAAAATAAACAAATGTATTGTCTCACTGTTCTGAAGGTTAGAAGTCCCAGATCAAGGTATGGGCAGGGCCATGCCCCCTATAAAACCCTGGGGAGGATTCTTCCTACGTCTTCCTCACTTCTGAGGGTTGTTGGCAGTCACTGGTGTTGCTGGCTTGGAGCTGCAGCACTTTAGTCTCCTCCGTTGTAACATGTCTGTGTCATCCCTGTGTCTCCTCCTCTTCTGATAGGGCCACTGGTTGTATTGGGTTAGGGCTTGCCCTGCTCCAGTGTGGCCTCATCTTAACTTGATGACATCTGCAATGACCCTACTTCTAAATAAGGTCGCATTCTCAAGGTCCTGGGGGTGAGGACTTCAGCATATCTTTTTGAGGGACACAATTCAACCCACAGCAGCCATCAGTATCCCACCTTCTGGGTGAAGGTCAGGAATATTATCTCATGTATGCACCATATGCAAAATGCTTGTTTTCCTTTCTGTTCACAGCATACGACCTCTTCTCACCTCTTCTCATAAACCAACAAGAAACAAGGACTGGGTGAATGCCAGTGGGGGGCTCTCTATAGCTGATGAAGAGTATAAACTTCACTGGGTGCAGTGGTTCATGCCTGTAGTCACAGCTACTTGGGTGGCTGAGACGGGAGAATCACTGGAGCCCAGGACTTCAAGGCTGCAGGGAACTATGATGGCAGTACAGCACTCCAGCCTGGGGGACAGAGCGAGACCCCATCTCTTAAAAAAAAAAAAAAGCAAACTCCGAGAAAGCAAGTGAACAGGTTTTTAAGTGTCTTGTTCACTGTTGAGTCAGTGCCTGGCACAGAGTAGATTTGTTGAATGAATGGATAAGTGAATACGATGTTTGGAGCTCCACAGTCTGGAATGAACTGTGTGACTCAGGAAAACCACTTACCCTCCTGACTTTTTTTCCCTGGTGTGTAAAATGAGAATCAGAACAAGTACACGTAATTTACACATCACTGGGAGTATTGCATATGAACCTATGTAAATGCCTTAACTCAGTTCCCGGCATGCAGGCAGTGTTCAGTATATGTTAATTAAATCACAACCTGTTGGCGGCCACTGAGCAGTCTTTGAGGTTTGGGGCAGCTGCAGTAGTGATGCCAGCCTAGCTAGTGGGAGCGTAACTACTCGACTTTTCTGCAGGGAGGGGTTGAGCTGCCTTAACCAGAGAGCTGCTAGTGAGAAAGTGATCAAGCCTCAAGTGGACCTGGGAGAATAGATTACTAGAGGGGTATTATTACAGGGCACCAGTTGAGGGCACAAGCCCTGGAATCAGACCCGGGGCCTTCAAATCCCAGGTTTGGCCCCAGCCAGATGTGGGACCTCTGGGGCAGGCAAGCTCAAATTTCTCCGACTATAAAGTGGAGACAATAATAACATCTGGCTTTCTGGTGGTAGTGAGGATTGGATAACAATGCCTGGCACATGGTGAGTATTGTGTAAGTTTGGTATTACTGGTGTCACTTTTCTATGTCCTCGGCCCCGATTGCTCGGCGCTAGCTGATTGGAAACCCTCGAACTCCTGGTTTTCTGGGAACGGGGGCTCTCGCCCCTCTTTCCCTTCGCCCCCGCGCACACAGGCAAGCACTGGTCGCCCTCCCTAGTGCCCACCGCGCGCCCCTCGCGGAGCGCTCTGCACACTCTGAGATCCAGCGCGCCCTCTGGTGGCGCACGGCCCCGAATCGCTGCGCTCCTGCGGGTCGCGCTCAGGATCGCCCGGTAGGCACAGGCACATCCCGTGGCCCCGGACCATCGCGCTCCGAGGCACCCTAGACCTTGTCTTTCTCTCTCTCCCTTGCTCCTGTGAGAAAAGCTGCCTCGCTCTGCGGCCTCTCTCACGAGCGTGCCATTGTCCCGGAGAGCCCGGGAGTTGAACTGGGCCCTGGACAGAGCTGGGGAGAGGGCAGCACCCCCTTATCTTGGTGAGGTTTCAGGGCTTGCCCTCCTGGTTCCAGCATCAAAGGAGGGAGTTTAACTAGGGGACAGCTCTTTTTACAGTCCCCAGCCCCACCACTTTTTTTCTCTGATGTGAAGTTGAAACCGATGGGCAGCTGAAAGGCCCTCATCTCTGCAAATGCGCCTGACTTAAGGTTCACCCTGTATGTCTTGGGCTCACCAGTCCCTAAGACTCGGGGATTACAGTTCCTGCCTTGCCTGCTTCTGTGTGGGTTTAGTTAGGCCTTCCAGCCCCGTCACTGTCATCACCTCTAACATTTACCAACCGCTAAGCATGTGCCAGGCACTGTTCTAAGCACTTCGTGCATATAACTCATTTTATCTGGACAAGAGAAGAACCTGTAAGTACAGTAGAGCCTATGAGGAAACTGAGGCACAGAGCGATTAGTGGCTTGTCCAAGATCACAGATTGTAAGGGCTGGGTGTGGTGGCTCATGCCTGTAATCCCAGCACTTTGGGAGGCCAAGGCAGGAGGATTGCTTGAGCCCAGGGGTTTGAGACCAGCCTGGGCAACATAGTGAGATGCTGTATCTCACTATGTTAGTTACAAAAAATGAAAAATTGGCCAGATGTGGTGGTGTGTTCCTGTGGTCCAGCTACTCAGGAGGCTGAACCCAGAGGATCACTTGAGCCCAGGAGGTTGAGGCTGCAGTCAGCTATGGTAGAGCCACGGAACTCCAGCCTGGGCAACAGAGTGAGACCCTGTCTCAAAATAAAAATAAATAAAGGAAAAGAAAACTAAATGGTCACACATTGCAGGGGTTTGAACCCTAGCAGCCTGGCTCCAAGCCGATGTCAGCCCTGCTGGGTCCTGCTGCCTCCCTGCTGAACTTGATGTGGCTGGTCCTGCTCCCTTGCTTTGCATCCACATACCCTGACCTCTCCATCTGGAATGCCCTTCCTCACCCCTGGGACATCTGCTTGGCCAACTCCTCTGTGAGCTCTTCCTTGGCCCCCAGGGTCCTCTACCCATGCCCGCCCCCCACCACCACCCCGCCACTTCCACCCTCACCTTTCCATGTGCCTGTCATCAGTGTTACTTGTTTGCACCTACCACTAGGCTGTGGGGCTGTTGGCAGCAGAGGCTGTTTTCTGTTCATATTTGCTCTCTCCACTGCCTAGTATGATGCCAGGCACATGGCAAGTGCTCATGTGATGAAACCAGGTTCACATAGCAGCAGCCTTTTTCCAGGGACATATCTTACTATGGCACTCCGAAGGGGGAGGACAAGTGCATTAGTCCCATTTTACAGATGTAAAGACTGAGGTCCCAGGGGTGAGGGATTCATCCAACATTTTGACCCAAATGGGGGACATTCTTACCACAGTCCCTTGTTCTGTGCTCAGTGTCTTAGGCCAAAGGCTTCTGAGGGACCAGGATAAGGTGAGAGGCTAACCCACAAGAACCCATGGGGTCTCCGGGGTGGAAGAGTATGCCTCGTTTGTGTAGGTAGGTCCTGGGCTTTTGTTTGTTTGTTTGTTTTTGAGATGAGTTTTGCTCTTGTTGCCCAGGCTGGAGTGCAATGGCGTGATCTCAGCTCACTGCAACCTCTGCCACCTGGGTTCAAGAGATTCTCCTGCCTCAGCCTCCTGAGTAGCTGGAATTACAGGCATCCACCCTCACGCCCGGCTAATTTTTTGTATTTTTAGTAGAGATGAACTTTCACTATGTTGGCCAGGCTAGTCTGGAACTCCTGACCTCAGGTGATCCACCCACCTCAGACTCTCAGATTGCTGGGATTACAGGCGTAAGCCACCACGCCCGGCTGGTCCTGGGCTTTATCTGCTTAGGCCAAGGAGGAGAGAATTTAAAATCCATGTTTGTTTTATTCTCTAGGGTCTCCCCTGGAAAGATCTCACCCTTTGGGTACACCTTCCTCCTTGGAGGGGTCTTTTCCAGGCAGCCTTCTTTGCAGTCTGAAGCCGGGGCCAGGTGGTCAGAGGCGGTAGAGACCCAAGTAGGGCTCAGAGAAGTTAAGGACAAAGATAGGGACAGCTACCAGGGCTGGGGATGCTGCTCTATAGGGCAGCTGGGGACCTGAAATACGGAGTTTGCTTGTGTTAAGGACCCTGGCGAACTTTTACCAACACCCTTCTCCCTTTCTCCACTCGTGTTTCCCTCACTCCCCACTGCCCATCCACGTGGCTCCCAACTTTCAAGACTCAGCCCAAGCCTCACCACTCCCTCTTGGGCCCAAGTCACTTGTTTCCTCTGCCACGTCCCCACGGTACTCCATCCAAGCCACGTCACTGAGCACTCTAGCTTGTATCAATGTGGATCATTTGCAAGACTCTACCAGGCCAGTCATTTCTCCTGCTCTAATGGACACCACTTAAAAAGAAAAATCAGGTATTCTGTCCTGTCTGTGTCCTCCTCAGTGGCCAGTACAATGCTGGGCAGTAATAAATGCCCAAAGGTGGGCAAGTTGCCTAACTTCTCTGAGCCTCAGTTTTCTTCTCTGTAAAGTGGGGATAATATATCTATATGTGAGACTGTATACATCAGAGCACACAGCACAGGGCCCAACGCATAGGAGGGAATTGTTTGATGTTAGTTCCCTGTCTTCCCCATCAACACTTTCCTGCTGTGCCCCCAGCTTCCTGCTCCAATCAGAAAATGACGCATGGTGAATAGTATTCTCTCTCACCCCACCCTGGGCCCAGGTGTCTGGTGTGCAGAGATTCAGATGACCCTCTTCTGCAGTCTCTTCCCCCAATCTTGAGGGGCTGCGGGGGACTCTCTGGGCTCTAGCCAAGTGGAAGTTGGGTCTTGCTTGTTCTCCCTGCAATGCCCAGAGGGAGCCGTGGGGAGCTTGAGGTAGAAGTTGAAGGAGTGGCTGTCATTGACATGACCTGCTCCACAGCCCTTTCCCACCCTCACCACGAATGGATTGGTGAATGAATGGGTGGAAGAGTCAGAGAAGGGGCTAGGGCTTCTCCCTGGGCATTTTCTGGGTTCATGAGTGATGGTGCAGAGGGCACAGGCTGACCCTCCTTACCCTTTCTCTGCCTGGCTGTGTCTAAAGCAAAGCATTGACTCCTACATTGTGGTGCAGGGAAGAGCAGGTTCATGGGATGTGCTTGTCTAATGTTTTCTCCTATAAAGCCATTTAATCTCACAACGACTCTAGGAGGCTGGTACTATCTCTTTCCCATTTTACACACAAGGAGACTGCGACAGAGACTTGCTCAGATTATACGACCACCCCAGAGACTCTAGCCCCAAAGCCTGTGCTCTATGTTATACTGACTCTAGGAAGACAGAACGAACATTGTCACTGAAACCCACAGACTGATTTCTTCTAGCCCCAGCCTGCCCTTCTGGTTCATGGCCATGTGGCCCCACTGACCTCATGTGACCCCACTGACCTCATGTGGCCCCATGTGAGCGCCCTCTTTTTAGACCTCCCCGCTCTGTGCTCACTCCAGACTCATCCTATCCTCTTGGTGCTGCCTGCCTTTCAAGGGGAGGGGGCACGTCCCCTAGGAAATGGAGAACAAGCAGTGCATGAATAAATAATCACTCCTGTCCAGCCCCATCAGCGCATGGTCCTGCAATTGCTCTGGGAGGCTAGATTCTCCTGTAGGTTTTAACTCACTCTTATCCTCTTGTCCAACTTTATGCTCCCTCACTGCCTGTCCCCCGTGATTTCCATCTCTCCTGAGGAGGGAAAGGGCCTTGTTGGGCCTTTGATGGCCACTAGGAGCTCCTCTGAGGATCCTCAGGAAAGGTTGACTCTCTCCCTGAACCTCCTCTCCTCTACATGCACCCCCTGGAGGAGGGTGTGGGCTCTTGCCAGTGCCCCTGCCAAGCTACAGCCCAGCTAATGGAGGATAATCTACTAGTATGCGCCACTTGTACCCAATGGGGGATAATCCACTAGCATCCACCACTCCTGCCCAGTGCTGCCAGAAGTATTTTTCTGGGTTCACAGGGGCATGAGAGAGAAGAATCTATATCCAGAAATTTTAAGATGCAGGGAGGAGCTCAGAAATGCACAAAAGTATTACCCAAGATGGGATTCACATTTTTTACAAACAGTGCAAATAATAAATAGCCCTAATAAAACGTTCAGAGCCTTTCACTTAGTCATTTCTCCTCTGACAGCTGATTCTAAGGAAATAATTCCAGAGAAGAAAAAGGATGCATGAGACATGAGGAGGTTCATTGCAGAATAGAAACAGCCTACAAAGGGGGAATGATGGTTAGTTGACACTTTCATATGATGGCACAATGTAGAGTCATTTGCTTTCTTTTATGTATGTATATAAGTGTTTATTTGTTTATAGAGATGGGGGTCTCACTCCCTGCCTAGGCTGGAGAGCAGAGGCATGATGATACCTCACTGTAGCCTTGATCTCCTGGACTCAAATGATTCTTCTGCCTCAGTCTTCCAAGTAGCTAGTACTACGGCATGCACCACCATGCTTGGCTAAATTTTACAAACATTTTTTAGAGCTGGGGATCTTGCTACATTGCCTACGTTGGTCTCAAATGCCTGGTCTCAGATGATCCTCTCGCCTTGGCCTCCTGAGTAGCTGGGATTACAGGTATGAGCCACATATTAAACTGGGATTGTTTTAAATAGTGTTTATGAAAACTATGTAACAACATGGAACAGGGACATTATAACAGGATAAAATACAAAACTATGTAAAATGTGCAGAAGGGAATGAGCAACACTGAAATAATTTTGGTGTAAGTGAGGTGACTAGGATAGTAACTTTATTTAAAATAAATTGCTTGTTTGAAATATCCTGCAATTAAAAAGAATTGCAGGCTGGGCACAGTGGTTCATGCCTGTAATCCCAGCACTTTGGGAGACTTAGGTGGGCAGATCACATGAGGTCAGGAGTTCCAGACTAGCCTGGCCAACATGGTGAAACCCCGTCTCTACTAAAAATGCAAAAATTAGCTGGGCATGGTGGCAGGCTGAGGCAGGAGAATCGCTTGAACCTGGGAGGTGGAGGTTGCAGTGAGCCAGGATTGCACCACTGTACTCCAGCCTGGGATGCAGAGCAAGACTCTGTCTCAAAAAACAAACAAACAAACAAACAAAAACAAGAAAGAAAGAAAGAAAGAAAGAAAGAAAGAAAGAAAGAAAGAAAGAAAGAAAGAAAGAAAAAAAGAAAAAAGAAAAAGAAAAAAATGCAATGCGCCCGGGGCAGGGGTGGGATTAGAAGGAAGCATGAGCTGGGGTGCTGCAGGGTTTGATTTTCTCATCTGCGTGCTGGTACATAGATGCGTTCATTTAATGAAAATTCAGTTAACTGTACACTTAGGATATGCGAACACTTCTGTATGTATATTGTACTTCAATAAAAAGTTGACAAATAAAAGAAAAAATAAGAAAAAAGTAAGACATGGTGACCACCTTGTGTTCACTAAGACACGCTGTGAACTGCAGTCTGCACCATCTACGGCTTTTCCCTTCTAAAAAGGTTTGTTATTAAAAATTAGTAATGACTATTTTTGAAAGCCCTGTTTTCTGAGATTGTTTGAAGCTGAAGACATGGATAGTAAGAAGACAGACTTAAGAGCTTAAAATATGTAGAATTTGCAAAACTTCTAAATTAATGGCTCCCATGCTTGAGAATCTTCTGGATGACTTGAGTGCTTGTGAACACATAGATTGCTGGTCCCCACCCGGCAAGTCTGTGGTGGGACCCGAGAATATGCATTTTTAATACGTTCCCAGGTGATACTGGCGCTGCTGGCTTTGTGGAACCCACATTGAGAACCACTGCCCTGAAATAACCCTCTAGGATACCAATTATAGTGGTAGGGGAAGACCATTGCTGAGAAACATCGCTGCATGTTCTTCCTTCTGCAAAACCGAAGCTGGTGTTAAGTTTTGATAATAATAATTCCATCATCCAGAGGATGTCAGTTCCCATGATCATCTGGCACTATGATCTGTGCAGAATGAATTGATTTTAACTGACCCTAGTGCTGCCTTCCAAAAACTCTAGCTGAAGCTGGTATTGCTGTTGTCAGGTATGAAAGGAACATAGAGGGAAACCCATTCAAGGGTGAGGAAATGCACAAATTAGAACTATTGGCTTTATATCTTTAAACACAAGTGAGTGCCTTTTATAAGGGTGAAAAAACAATAAATAACATTTATTGAGCAATTACTCTATGCCAGGCACTATGCTGAGAGCTTTTATCTGCCTTGTCTCATTTCATTCTCAGAAGTACCCTATGAGGTCGGTCCTATCAGTATCCCCATTGCCCAGAGAGTTGAGTAGAGTAGCTCCCCAAGAAGCCCACAGCCTATACATGCGGGAGTCAGGGTTGAAGCCCAGGTCCAGAGCCAGTGCTTTTGCCCAGACAAACCCCGATGGGTTCACAGTAATCTCCTCTTGGAACCACCTGAGGAAGTGGCCCGCAGGGAGGAGGCAGAATCCCAGGGCTGTTGGAATGGGCAGGCCAGGGAAAGCACAGGGCTTGTGGGAAGGGTTGGTGCAGGAGGCAGGCTTCCGAGAAGGTAGGCACGAAAAGGGAGGAAGAGGAAACCAAGTGAAGGAAAACACCCAGGAGGCAAGGCGACGTGACTCGTATTTGCTGGGACTCTTGGGAGTGAAAGAAAAGCAACTCACACATCAGAAGCCCCGAAGGCTCACATATCTGTTATGTCTGGGCAGATCCTGTCTTCAGGTATGGCTGGATCCAGAACCATCAGGACTCCACTTCTCCTTATTTTCTGACTTCTCTAAAGGGACATAATAGGAAAAAGAAAAGAAATAAGGCTAACGTCAGCTTGCCAGGGTCTAGTTTTCAATAGTCCAAGTGCTCTGATGCCTGTCAATGGGATGCCTGTTACAGGGACTTCTCTTCCTCCCTCTCTGAGTGAGCATGGCAGGTGGAGAGTGCCCTGCTGGCTGCCTGTGTCCCTAGTGCACTGTCACGTTGCTCTGCTCTGAGTCTAGCCTGGTGTATGGAGGCTGACAATCCCATCCTGTGCAGGCACATCCTGGTACAGCACCTTTCTAGGGTTCCTAGTGGCACCACTGGATTTCCTCCCTCTCCATGAACTCCAAGATACTTGGGTCTCCCAGAGCAGACCAGAGATCTGGTTAGTTGTAGACAGGTGAACTGGAAGGAGAGGGAGAGAGAGAGAGAGAGAGTATATGAAGAGGCCAACTTAGCTGTAGCAGGCTAGAAGCCGTGATATCAAGTGGGCAAGAGAGAGCACTGGGCAAGTATGCAAACCTTTAACACCTAGTGGCCCTACTGCCAGTAGAACATGACCCTGAGAATACCCTGGACACTGACCAATCAGACTCCTCCTTCCTTTCCCCTGAGCAGAGATGGCAATGTAGGAGAGAGGCTCCTTCTCTCTTTAAGCATGTGTTGTTATATTTGTTGGGACAGATATAACCCCAAGTCCATTGCCTTGCAGACTGCTTTATCACAGGGCTCCCTCCATTAGCTAGCATTGAATGTAACAAGACTTAACAGATGATAGAAAAAGAGGCCTGTTGCTCTGCCCTACTGCTCCAAGTCTGCACACACCTGTCTACCTTTCTGGGTTGTTCCATCCTTAGCTTCAATGACATAGATTGACCTTATTCATTTCCCCCCTCACCAGATAGAGAGGAGGGAATATTCTGCCCCTGACTGTGAGCTAACAAGATCCATGAGACAATATTCAGGCAAGGCTTTGAAATGGCAAGACATGTGATACACATGCACCTTACACATGGCTTCCACCCTGGTTGGAGGTGCTTCTACCTGGTGCCTCCTGCAGGTGTTGGGCAGGGAGCTTTCTCACGTTACTGGTGGTAGAATCGTGAAAGAATACATTTGAGAAGCTGCCCCTGTGTTCATTATATTGAGACCATTCTACGTTGGAGATGATCGCAGCACATCCAGATGACTTGGCTGCCCAGTGACCTAGCAGATGGGGTCTATGACTCATGTGCTTATCCACCTGGATTGTTGATGCCATTCAAGGTGGCTGCCTTGAGACGCCCCTTGCGATGGGAGGCTGGGGTGTGAGGGAGACCCCAAGTAGTCAGCTCCCCTTCTGCCACAGCAGTGAGGTGAAGTGAGCTCAGTTATGAGAGATTAAATAGCCATTGTCTCTCAATTACCTCCAAAGTTTCCTTTGGAGCAGAAAAAGCTAGTGTTTGGATTATTACATATTGATGACTCTTCCTCCAAGATTAAGAAATTGAAGTAGTATACATACTTCTGAGAGTTATCTGGGCAACACCTGGTGTTACTGAAAAATGTGTAGGAGAAGGGAAGATTTCCAAGGTTGGAGTAAGTCTCAGAGGCTGGAGGAATGGCTTGTTCTTTTTACACCTGTTGAAGGACTCAAGTAACAGTGGGGTGTTCTTTTGGACTGTGAAACTCCATGTCTGCATCACAGTGAAGACTCAAAACCAACCCACAGGCATCCCTCATGGATGGTCCTAACTATGTGGCCTTAGCGCTGACGTTGTCGGGGACTCTATGGCTCGCCACGATGGACCAGGCATTGGGTTGGGGAACTCCAGGGAAGGTGGGCAGAGCGTGACTGGGCTCTCAGGTGCCGTGATGCAGTCACATCTGGGAAGATACGTTTGGTCCTCCAGGCTCTGGAGATGAAATGGGGCAGAGAGGGCAGCTTGGGAATAGGAGCCGTATGAACTGTCACAGTTACAAGGTCAGTCACAGGTTAATGCCTCCGTTGTGTTCTGCCCTGAGGGGCTGAGCCTTACCAAATCTGAGCACAGTGTGGGTGCTGGACATGTTACAGGGAAGAAGACGACTGTGAGAGACAGGCTCCCTTCTCCAGAGTTAAGGTCAGGACTTCCACTTGGGAAAGGGTGGGCGTAACCAGTGTCTGTTGAATGTCTGCTATGTGCTAGGCACTGTGTAAAGTGCTTTCTTTACACACACTACCCTGCGGCAAGCCATTTTAGAGACTGTGGAAACATGGACAGCAAGGTCACAAATTGTCCCAGGGTCATATTGCTAATGAAGGGCACAGCAAGGAGTCGAGCTTGGGTCTGCCATGCTCCAAAGCCAGAGATCTTCTTTACCAACATCAACATCCCTAGCAACATCCCTAGCAACCGGCTTCATACCTGATTTGAAATCCACCAGTGTATCATGATGCTGTTTGAGTTCCACTAAGCCACCCTATTCATGAGGATGAGTTTGGTCCTGGCTTGCAAAGTTGGTGCAAGACCCACCAGCCTCATCCTGGTAGCAAAGGACACTGAACAGGAAGCAAGAGTGTTTGGGCAGTTGCTAACTTTTAACTATGGCCTCCTTTGACACAGCACTGGAGCCTCCAGAGGGGATGTTATTCTAGGCATGGGTCTAATTTGTGGTCGTGACACTTCTTTATTTATTTGATTCCTTTAAAGAACAACTGATTTTAGAGATACTGTTTTGATTTCCAACACATGCTCCAGGGAGACCTGGGGTGCCATAAAGATGTTTCCTGGGCTTCCTGGGGGTGAGGGTGAAGGACTGAGTGGGAATGGGGTGATCCCTTCTTCCTGCTTGCCTACCCTAGAGCAGCTTAGCTTTTTGCTGCTTTCTATAGCAGGTTTCCATGTATGGTTTCAACTGAAGAATGACTACTCGGGGCTCTTTTTTTAACGTTTGAAAGCCATTGCTTTAAGATGATGCTTTTGAGACCCGTTAGGCAAAAACATTTCTGTTTGTGGGTGAGTCACTCTCCCGCGGCAGCCAAGTGGCTGGTCATTTGCGGAGTTGTTGAGGAACTAAGTCTGCATAAAGACCCATCCTCTACCCTATCCTTTGATGGTGGAAGCAAGAAGTGTATCTCCTTGGTTGAATGGCTGGGTTAAGAATCCAAGGAATGAGAGGAAATGTGCATTGGTTGATGTTGGAAGAAACAGGAAAATAAAACCACCTATTTGGTCTCATTATGGCCTTTCAAACTGGAAGGGGAAGGAATATGGTGTAACAAGCCCTCTTTATTTTACTAAGGAATTTATTTTACCTCCAAAGGGGACCTCCTAATTTCTTGGGTGTGTTTGCAGAAATCCTTCAAGTGCACCTAGCCAGCTTCAGAACTGCTGCCCATTTGGACTTGCTCCAACCAAGCAAATTGGCCCTCATGGGGAATTTTGCTTGGCAGTGGACGGTCTTCCTTTTCGTCACCTCTTCCTTCTTCTTCCGGCTGCCCTTCACCTTCTCCAAGTCATAGAAAGTTAAAATGGACCCTTTGGCATCATTCCATAAAATCAATTGGTTTCTGCCCCAATGTTATATTCCTTTTCTCATTTTCTCCATTCAGCGCTGAGAGCACACCTCATTCCAATTGGAAAGAACTTTTCTATTAGGAATAGACACGTCTTGCTAAATACATGGACAGTGGGGAGAGGGCTGGCCCACACTGGCCTCCCAAAAGGCATTGTTCCTAAAGTCCTCTTATCCATCAGTTGGTTGGACCTATGCACATATTTCTCCAGTCATCTACTGTGCTTAGGTTTCCAGGCCTGCTCACAAACGCCCTTTCCTTAGTGACAGCATGCTGCACTGGGATGGACTCTGCTGAAGTGACGTAGTAGAATGGACAGAGAGTACAGGTTTGGGGTGAGCTAGACTTGGGTTCTCATCCCAGACCGTTTTCTGGCCTTGAGCATCTTACCTCCAGAGCTTCAGTTTTCTCCTCAGTAAACAAAAGGAGAGTGATGACGCCCAGCTCAGGTGAGAGGTGGGCTTGACTTCCCTGCAATGAAACCAAGTGGCAGAACACAGCCAGGTGCCCAGCACAGAGTAGGTGTGCAGCAACTGCCAGCTTCCTCTCTGCTTCCTGCTGCCCCTGGTCATTGAGTCTGAGATTGATGCTCTAGTTGGCTTACTCCACAGGTACAGTGAGGAAGGGGCCGAAAGTGAAAATGCTATGGTTTTTACAGTGATTGGCCAAAAGAGAGGAAACAACCACATGATTGAATAAGAAATATAGTTTCTGTCTTTATTGCTGGTATTTGATAAAAGGCAAAATGATTCAATTAGAGAAAGGTAGAGTAGACGGGCAAACGATGAGGATGCTGAGGGATTTCTGGACCCTTTCAGGGGTTTGGTGATGGTTATTACTGATCTGTTTGGGGATGTATTCTCTTAAAAATGTCTTAAGGGGCCGGGCGCGGTGGCTCACGCCTGTAATCCCAGCACTTTGGGAGGCCGAGACGGGTGGATCACCTGAAATCAGGAGTTCAAGACCAGCCTGGCCAACATGGTGAAACTCCATCTCTACTAAAAAAAAAATGCAAAAATTAGCGAGGTGTGGTGGTGTATGCCTGTAATCCCAGCTACTTGGGAGGCTGAGGTGGGAAAATTGCTTGACCCTGGGAGGCAGAGCTTGCAGTGAGGTGAGATTACACCACTGCACTCCAGCCTGGGCAATAGAGCGAGATCCTGTATCAAAAAAAAAAAAAAAAAGCCCTAAGGACATGTGGACAGTTGCCTTTTTCTGTTTCTCAGAATCACCAACCCAACTAGGGGGCAGGAAGAGACAAAGAATAACTGGAGAAAAGGAAGAGTAGCAGGGCGTGGCTGGGAGGGACTTCAAGCATGTGACATCAAGATTGGATCATTTTGAGCAACTGCCCTTCTCTATACAACAAAATTATTCTTGGTAACAATCATGTAGTAATAATAATCGTTAACTTTTCTGATCTGTCCATTAATTTAAAAACAAACCATAAGCTGTTCAAAATGAAGAATACATTTCTATTTTAAAGGTATTATTTAAATTCGTTGAAATTTGTCATGTATGAACTAATATCTGATCCTCCCAAGAATTACATCTCATAGTTCAGGCTTTGTTCCATTATTCTCAATTTTAAATGCAAACAAAAATTCCAAGTGGTCACAGAATAATTAGAGTGAAGTAACTTGAGATCTTTGTTTTTAGAATCACTGTGCTAAGGCTGGCATGGTGGCTCACACCTGTCATCCCAGCACTGTGGGAGGCCTAGGTGGGTGGATAACTTGAGTCCAGGAGTTCAAGGCCAGCCTTGGCAACAAAGTGAGACCCCTGTCTCTACAAAAAATAAAAATATTAATTGGATATGGTGGCACATACCTGTGGTCCCAGCTACGTGGGAGGCTGAGGTGGGAAGATCACTTGAGCCCAGGAGGTTGAGGCTCCAGTGAGATGTGTTCATAACACTGCACAACAGTCTGGGTGACAGAGCAAGACCCTGTCTCCAAAACAAACAAATAAACAACCAAAGAAGCCCCCCAAAATGAATCACTGCTTATTCTGAATCTATTGTTTGAATACAGGGGTATGTAGTACTTCAGGGGCTGAAACACAAAGTATGCTTAAGCGAGCTTGAACCATTCTGAACCATTAGGAATTTGCTCTGGAAACATTTGTGTAGTGTGTGTGTGTCTGAACTTTATAACTTCCAGGTGGAATGCAATTTCTATTAAATAACAGGTAACAAAAACTTGCTAATTTGAAGCTTACATGTATTGTTAAAACTCAACAGCAACTGCAAAAATTGTTCAGAACTTAGACCAACGAAAGATTTTCTTGGGGAGGAGTATTTTATCATTGACATCGTTTTGACTAGCTGGAGCAAGATGATAATTAAAAACATTCTGACTTTTAGTTTAAGTATTGCTTTTCCATTCTGTACAGAAAATTTCTCTCTTATTGCTCGCTGATGTGGCGGTCTCCTTCCACCACCCTGCACATGGTACACCTCAAGGAGTAGCAGACTATCGGTTGCCAATTCAAGAGCCATTCCTGCTTCCACTTACAACAGAAGTGGATTTGCTTGTTATTAAATGCCAGTGTTCTCAGGAAAGACAACCCTCTCCCCTACCTTCAGGGCGTGATCCTATTTTAAACCAGTCATGGCAGGCCATTTCTCCTTTGATACAGTGACTGGTTTGGGGTGAACACGTGACTGGATTCTGGCCAATAGAAAGTTAAGATAAGTTGCTGGGGTGGGGAAGAGAAGCTCCTGTAAGAGATTTTCCTTCAGATTAAATTCAAATCAAAACACAGCAATAAACAAAAAACAAACTAGAGAAATAAGGAGTGACATTTCCCTCAACATGAACACACAAATATGTTCACCTCTTTCCTGGGTTTGGATACAGCTGGGTGAGGAAGTAGGATGCTCAGGCCCACAAAAACTCCTTCAACAATGGGAGAATAAGTTGAAGGTGAAAACCAATATGTTAAGGACACAGAAGAAAAAAAATGAAATTACCTGCCTCTGGAAAATTTGCTGTGTGATGTAATAGACTCTTACCCTTTAAGCTACTGTCACTTGACTCTCCCGTTGCTTGAAGACAAAAGCAACTTAGAGCTATTGTTGGATGTGTGTGCACATGGAGGAGAGATGGTCACCCAAGGAAGTAGCAGACTCCGTGTGGGGAAAACCAGGGCAAAGAAAGAGTACAATATGTACTTGGCCTCCCACATGTGGTGGGAGGAGAAAGCAAGCCAGTGGAGAATGGATACTGGGCCAAATGGTTCTACTGCTTGGCTTTAGTTGACACCATTGACCTGAACATCCTGGCAGCTGAACCAGAACTAGAGTGTTGAAGTAAGCGGGTGGGTGGATGGTGCAGGGCAAGGCCTATGTAGGCCTCTGCAAAACAGTGAGTCTGAAACTGGGTGCTGACTACGGATAGTCATCCATCAATCACTGTACTCACTGTGCGCCCCCTCCCTAACCAAGGAGACGGGTAGTAAATAATACAATAATTAAATGGAAAGAAAGTCAGTGGCCCTAAGCGATTTGCTGACTGGCTGTTTGACTTAGCCCTTGTTGTCTAGAAAACAGAGCCCTGGGGCAAGAATTAAGTTACTGGTACTTCATTTGGGAGATGCAAGCCCAGGGAATGGAGGTGGTGGCAGAAGGGAAGTAAGGCGAGGAGAGATGCCAGGCAGTGAGACATGATGATGTGTGCTGTGCTGGCCACCACTGTATTCAGCCTCAGAAACAGCAGGTTGCATGCCTCTTCTGGAAGGCTTATTAAGAAATAAAAAAAAAAAATGGCTGGGCACAGTAGAGGCTCATGCCTGTAATCCCAGCACTTTGGGGAGGCCAAGGTGGTAGGATCACTTGAGCACAGGAGTTCAAGACTACCCTGGGCAACATAATGAGACCCCGTCTCCACAAAAAATTAAAAAAAATTAGCTGGGTGTGGTGGCACACACCTGTAGTCCCAGCTCTCCAGGAGGCTGAGGCAGGAGGATCCCTTGAACCTGGGAAGTCAAGGTTGCAGTGAGCCGTGATCATGCTACTGCACTCCAGCCTGGGCAACAGGGGGCGATCCTGTCTTGAAAAAAAAAAAAAAATTCACCCCACGAAGCAGTGCACAGAGAGGGAGAAAGAGGGAGAAATTTGGGGAGCTGCCTCCTGAACTTCTGGGTGCCATCATGTGGCTTCTCAGCAAGCCAGATCTTAGGCACTGGGAGTGGAGGTGAGATTTCACCCCGAGAGGGAAGCTGACTAAGAGAGACAAAAAAAGAAGGCAGTCCAGGGAAACCGAGCCAACAGCTTGTGTGTGGTACAGGGTCGACACCTAAGTATTTGCTCTTCCATGGGCAGGGACAACCCATCCCTCCTTGTCCCATGTTTCTCCCCTTCCTTGTGGTGCTCAGACACCCTGCAGAAGGCCTTTGACCCCCTCCACATTTAAGTCCTTTCACCCTTCCAGTTTCCTTTTTTTTGTTGTTTTTTTTTTTGAGACAGAGTCTCGCTCTGTCACCCAGGCCTGAGTGCAGTGGTGCGATCTCAGCTCACTGAAGCCCCTGCCTCCTAGGTTCAAGCGATTCTCCTGCCTCAGCCTCCTGAGTAGCTGGGACTACAGATGTGTGCCACCATGCCTGGCTATTTTTTTTTTTTTTTTTTTTTTTTGTATTTTTAGTAGAGACGGGGTTTCACCATGTTAACCAGGATGGTCTCAATCTCAATCTCAAAAAAGACCTTGTGATCTGCCCGCCTCGGCCTCCCAAAGTGCTGGGATTACAGGCATGAGCCACCGAGCCCGGCCCCAGTATGCTTTCAAAGCAAGTGCCTCAGAGCTGAGTGTAAAACTCCCTCTGTGTCTTCAGGAAGGGAGAGTAAAGAGGAATTATTGCTGCTCCCTGCTCTGCTGGGCTTGGTAGAATTACCCCAAAGCAGTGTTTATCATGCCATGAAGCTGGATGCCCATGTTTAATGTGCTATCTGTTCTGACCCCAGGTGTCTCTCTGCATCACTGCTCTCCAACCAGCGATCCTACAGTCTGTGGCTCAGCTGAGGGGCATTGCTGACAAGTGTATTACTGGTGTTTATCCATATTAAATCTTGTAGCGGTGACTGCCTTTTACCTATTTTTCTAAACTCTCTGATTCCTCTGTAGTTTCCCTTCCTGCTTAGTCTTGTCCTTCTTGGAAAGGCAAACCTCCTAAGTCAGGAATTCTGTTGAAGCTTGGTGTTCCCAATTGTTTATGAAGAATAAAGATGTTATGGATGGCCGTGCTATGAAGCTCGAGCCTTCATGAAGAATTGTACTGTCCCATTCATAATTACATCATTCAGAGAGGCGGGGAGTTCACCAATGGGACTGCTTTAATTACAGTATACATCTGTGAAGGTAATGGTCAGCCAGCACTTTTCTCATGTAAAAACACAGTTAAAAGCTGTCATCTTGGCTGGGCGCTGTGGCTCACGCCTGTAATCCCAGCACTCTGGGAGGCTGAGGTGGGCAGATCACCTGAGGTCAGGAGTTTGAGACCAGCCTGGCCAACATGGTGAAGTCCTGTCTCTACCTAAAATACAAAAACTAGCTGGGCACAGTGGTGAGTGCCTGTAATCCCAGCTACTTGGGAGGCTGAGGCAGGAGAATCGCTTGAACCAGGGAGTTGGAGGCTGCAGTGAGCCGAGATGGCGCCACTGTACTCCGGCCTGGCAACATCTCAAAAAAAAAAAAAAGCTGTCATCTTAACCATGTTTTATATAGGTCTACACTTTAGAAAACACTGATCTTTGATTTTTCTTTTCTTTGAGTTTGTTTGTTTGTTTGTTTGAGACAAGATCTAGCTCTGTTGCCCAGGCTGGAAGGCAGTGGCATGATCTTGGCTCACTGCAACCTTTGCCTCCCAGGCTTAAGCAATTCTCCTGCCTCAGCCTCCCTAGTAGCTGGGACTACAGGCGCATACCATGGCGTGTGGCCAATTTTTGTATTTTCTGTAAAGACGGGGTCTTGCCATGTTGCCCAGGCTGGTCTCAAACTCCTGAGCTCAGGTGATCCACCTGTTTCAGCCTCCCAAAATGTTGGGATTACAGGCATGAGCCACCACGCCTGGCCTTGATGCTTGATTTTTCCTAAAACCTGGAAGAATTTGCTGGGTTTTTTTTCTCTCCACAAAACATTTTACTAGAGCAAAAATAAAATGCATTTATTCCAAAAAATAATTGGGTACAATGAAGTTCTACCTTAATTGAGCCATTAGGAAACAAAAACACCTTTGAATGTCCCCAGTGCTTAATTTTCTGTCATTCATACTAGGGAGACAGGCTCTGTCAACATGTTTCTTTGTTTGCACTTAACAACAATACAAGTGTGTGTGCTGCTTTAGAATTAATTTTCCAAAAGTTTCCCATATTTTATGGTTTCTCTAAAATAGTTATCTTTTAGAATAGACACGCAAATGGAGGCATAATCTGTGAGTCTGCAATGAAATTATTTATTCTTTCTGTGGCCGTTGCTGACCATGGGATTTCTGCAGTTAAAACTATCATCAGCCAAAGAGAACTTTTTCTTCTACCAGTGATGAGAGCCTAGAAACAAATTGCTTGCATTACTGTTTGTAATCAACTATGTATTCTCAAATTATGCTCAAATTGTTGCCAAAACTGGGGGTGGTGGGTCATGCCTGTAATCCCAGCACTTTGGGAGGCTGAGAAGGATGGATTACCTGAGGTCAGAAGTTCGAGACCAGCCTGGGCAACATGGCAAAACCCCATCCCTGCTAAGAAAAAACACAACAGTTAGCTGGGTATGGTGGTGGGCGCCTATAATCCCAGATACTTAGGTGGCTGAGGCAGGAGAATTACTTGAACTCGGGAGATGGAGGTTGCAGTGAACTGAGATCGTGCCACTGTACTCCAGTCTGGGCAACAAGAGTAAAACTCTGTCTCAAAAAAAAAAAAAAAAAAATTGTTGCCAAAGTCACAAGAAACTAGATGATAACATAATATGTGATGTGAACAAAAATAAGGTCAAGTTTCTTTGTTATAAGAAAAAACTCCACAATCCACTGTAATGGAAAATATTTAATGAGACAGATCATTCATTCAGTCAATAGCTAGTCGTTCAATGCCTCTTCACTACCAGGTACTATCGAGGTATGGTATTCTTTCTCTCCCTCTGGTCTCCCTTCTCCTCCTCCTTCATTTTCTCTTTGTGCTTCTCCTACTCCTCTTTTTCTCCCTTAGAAATCTGGCAGGGGATAAAGCTATTACAGTCATAATGTGCTCCTATTCTCCTGGTAGTTGGGAGGAAAAGAAGATTTTTGTTTCTATGGAGAGACAAATCTCACTTTCCTCATCCTCCAACCTGCCTGCTCATTGCAGCTGCCATCTTGCATAGGGCGTATGGGAAGAAGGAATCTATGGTAAAGAGAGAACTTTAATATGTTAGTCAGCTGTGTTGGTGAGAATGGATCTTGAGGCTCAGAAAAAAGAAAAACTAATGGAGCTTTGAAATATCTGGAAGTTATTCCAAGACCCCGGTAGGGATTTCAGATAACGAAATGGATGACGCTGGTGGTGGGAGGGCACTCAAGCGTTTATTCACTCAAGATGCCCCCTTCATATTTTATCCTTGGTGTCATGGCAGCAGTGCTAATAGGACATGAGCCTTCTTGCCCCAATAATGGCCCATTACGGCTTCAGGAAAAGCCATCATGTTTCCGCAGCATTTATCTGTCAGCAGGAGACTATTATGAGAGCACAAACTCACATTGTATTAACGTTATCAGTTAATTATGATCCTTGGGACCAGTGCCAGCCAATGGGCTAGCAGTCTGCTGACCATCACTCAGGGATATAACTCCACACCCCCAAATTCAAGCATGTGAGAAGACAGCAGGTCCGCAGAGATGTGTGGTCAGGGGCATTTCCCCGTCCGGGAGCCCACGGGCACTGTCCTCAGAGATGCGCAGGTTAGGCTCGCCATCTAGGCCAGGCCCACCTTAGTCATTGTGGACTGGCAACGGAAGCTCTTCCTGGACACGCCTGCCCCAGCCCTCACCCTGGGGTGGAACAGAAATGAGCTTGGCTTGCAACTCAGACCATTACATGGAGGCATCCTCCCCTTCCTGGGCTGGTGGTAAGAAGTGGCTACACACTGTGGGTGTTTCTGAAGGCATCACTCCCACCTGGAAACTTGGTTTAAGGAAAACGGGGATGGGTGAGGGATGGGGATGGCATAAACATGCAGTTAGCATTCCCGCACTCACTGGATTTAGAGAGCATGTGGTGCAGTTAGCATTCCCACACTCACTGGATTTGGAGAGCATGTGGTGCAGTTAGCATTCCCACACTCACTGGATTTAGAGAGCATGTGGCAAATGATCCAAAAATGCCTGTTGGGTCTTGTCTTTTAGTGAGGAAGCCGTCAAGCCCTCTGCTCTCCTGGGGACCAAGCTGGCTCCACCAGATTCTACTAAGTTGCCTGGCTTGAAAGGTGGAAGAAGTATCCTCCTGTTGTTGGTCTTAGGGGAGCATAGGGCAGGGAGGGGATTTGAGGACCTGAGAGACACTGCTTGCTGCTGCCTCATTTGTGCAAAAATGGCTGGGGTCCAGGGAGACTGTCTCTAGAGAGGGAAGACACTCCCAAGACTGGGTTCTGTTAAGAATGGAGATTTTCTCCCGACCTCTGGCAAGAGTTGCTATGCTGGGTTAGCCTGCATATATCATGATGAGACTGCTCTAGTGACACCCTGAGATCTAGTCCCTGGAGTAGGATGGCGTACCCTGAGGACTTAGGCATGCTGGGGTGGGAAAGGGTAGGTGGTTAGTGGCGATCTGTGTTTGTCTAGATCTCTGACATACTCAGTGCTTTTTGTACCCAGGGAAATAGAGGCATGGGGGACAGAGTGGGTTAGGCTGTGTGTGAATATTTTTCCTAATTATCTGCCACCTGGAGCACTGCTCACTGTAGGACAGCAGCCTATGACATCGGCATCCACCAACCAGTGCTTCCTTTTTACCTCCCAGGAAACCACTGGGGGAAGGGTGAGGACACAGAAGCCTGGGTTCCCTCTGTCCACCAGGCGAAGAGTGTGTGGAGTGTGTTGTATTGGACAGTTCTCGTTTGTCTTCATATTTCTTAGGAAAGAGCTCAAACTCAGGGAAGGAGAGAGTAGGAAAGGCAGAGTGGCAGGGCATGGTGGCTCATGCCTATAATTCCAGCACTTTGGGAGGCTGATGCAGGCAGATCACAAGAGGCCAGGAGTTCTAGACCAGCCTGGGCAACGTGGTGAAACTCTGTCTCTACTAAAAAATGCAAAAACTAGCCAGGCGTGCTGGTGGGTGCCTGTAGTCCCACCTACTCGGGAGGCTGAGGTGAGAGGATGGCTTGAGCCCAGGAAGCAGAGGTTGCAATGTGCTGAGATCATGCCACTGCACTCTAGCCTGGGCGACAGAGCTGGACCTTGTCTCAAAAAGAAAGAAAGAAAGGAAAGCAAAGGGACTTGTCTTTTAAGATTTAGATTTAGGAATTGAATAAGTAGAAACTCAGTGACCACAGATGGCATGCTTTGCCAGATATTCTCTGTGTGACCTTGGGCAGGTCACTTCACCACAGAGGGAAATTTACAAATTTCCTTTGTCAAATCTGATGATGGTTCTAAATGGTTTTCTGAGTCCCTCCTAGCTGTAAGGTGCTATGAATGTAATGAATATCAATTTAAAGGCATTTGTCACAAAAACAACATGAGCTGCTGTCATCTTACATCCCCCACACTTACTGCATCTAATAGCTTTTGTCCACTTTCCTTTTGGCTGACTTGCCCACCTAGGGGTGTAAGTACTGGGGTGGAAGGTAGTGAAGGGATGGCTTAGAGCTCTTGCTGGGCATGGATCACAAACAGCCCCTGCTCTAGGTGAGCAGTAAACTAAATCATGATTGGTTGACTGCATTTTAGGCTTGAAGAAAGCCAAGAACGCTGCCCACCCTACTCCTCCCCTGCACAGCCTGTTTTCTGCAGAATAGATGACTTTGGCAAGGTCACATGGAGGAGTCAGGACCGGATCCCAGAGTTCTGTACTGTCCCACACTGCTGCCTCTCCAGTCAGAGGCAGGGAGCCTGACCCTGGCTTTGGGAAGGAATCCATCCTCTGTGAGTGGGTTGAGGGCAGAGTGGGGAAAATGTGGGCCCCATGCACAGTGTGGGACCCAGGTAGGTTTGTCCGGAGAATCACAGGAGGAGCCTGGGCCTGCCGAGTTGGATCATGCCACTGGGGTGTCCCGGCAGCTGACCCTCATCTCTCCTCTTGCAGAGTCAGGAAAGAAATGAGAAAGAACTTGGCCCCAGGGCTCAGTGAGAGAAGGCTCAGGCAGAGGAAGGCTGAGAAGGCCTCGGTCTCCAGGAGCTTACTTCCGCCTGGAGGACAACCAGCTAGTGCCCAGAGATGAGGCCCGGGTCACCTTCATGCCTGGACCTTAGAGGCAGAGATACTGTATGCAAGCATTAGCCTAGTGTTTTAACCAATGTAGACCCCAGTTTCTCCTCATTTGCTCCCAGCGGCTTTGAATCCATTGCTTTGGGCTGTGACGTGGTCTTTCCTTTCAGGCTGTGGAGAGGACTTTATTTTTACCAAGTGTGTTTTGTTTCCAGTTAAAAACGGTGCACCCACACATAGTAAGGAGCCACGGGGCCCCCAAACCTATCAGTGCCTTCTTCCTGAGCAGTGGCCTGTCACTCAGTAGGCTGTGGTACCCCACTCCAAACTCCTACAGGTTAGCCATTCATTCAGCAAAATCTTCGTCAAACAACTGTGATGTACCAGGTACCTTAAGATGCTGGGGATTCTCTGGTGAACAAAAAGAGACATGGTCCCTACTCCCATGGAGCTTATAGTCTAGTGAGGGAAGGGTGGAGGAGGGAAGGGCCACTCATGCCAGTACACAGACAATTGTAAACTGTGATGAACTACCCAAAGCAAAGCGAACCACAGAAGGTTCTAGCACGATATGGAAGGTGGGGCCTTCTCAGTGGCAGGTGTAAAGACTGGGGCCCAGAGGGAGGGCAGCAGGGACTGTGGAGAGGAACACAGGGACCTGCAGGAACCTGTCATAGGATGCCTTCCCTGGAGGTCAAGGACTGGGGCCTGTTTCCTAATTGCAGCAACAGAACATTGAATGTGCATTTTACAAAGCGCTCCCTGGTTGCTGTGTGCCTGGAGAATGGATTTAAGCGGGGCAGAAAGGTTGCAGAGAAACTAGCCGCTGAGGACTTGGTGAGAGATTATGGTCATGTAGAAGCCAGGCTCAGCCAGGGAAGCATCTCTGCACCCCTCTTTCTGTCTCTGATGAAGTACCTATGTGATTTTAAAAAATCGGAGGCTGCTGAGGGGCTACTGACAAAGGAGACATCTTCATCCATCTCTCTGTGAGATGCCTTCCTGAGCCTTGTGCCCAGAGAATCCCACTCATCCCTCCACTTCAGCACTTATGAAAAATCTCAGCTCTGTTTCCCAACCTGCACAAGCACATTTATCCAAGTCAAAAATCATCTGCGATCCTTCTGCCCACTCTCCCAGCCCCGGCCCAGGCGACTGGCCCCTCCTGGGGTTTCTCACAACCCTCCCTGCTTTTATTCCTGAAGTGCTTGAACATTGCCTGCAGTTACACTCCATTTAGACATTATTTTGATGATAAAATTATGTCTCCCCCCTACTGCTCATTGTCTTCTGCAGAATATAGGAGAATAAGGTGATAGTCTCTCCTAAGGGCTTTTGCCCCCTTTTAAATAATTCTATACCTACTCCTTTCCCCACACTCATTTGAATCATCAAATTGATTATTATCCCTGTGGCTGGTGCATCTCAAAAGATGAAAAACCCCAGAAGCAGGGTTGGGGCATAACTTACAGCTGATTTTGGTACAGTGGCATCCCATAATATTCGGGTTCACTGAGGGAGCAGCTGACGGGCATACAGGTGCATTTGTAGCTGGGGATTCAGGTGTGTATTTCAAAGTGTGTACTTGTGCCTTGGAGTGGATGTGGCGGGTAAGTTGATCATTTTCACCACGATTGTATCTTCCTAAGCAGACAGGAATTTATTTGCTCATGTCTGTGTCCTGGGTACATTTCAGAGAGCTGCCAATGACTACAGCATCACTTCATACATCGAGAGAACGTTTTATAGATGTGCACCCTGCATCTAGCCGTATGAGAGTGGTGCAGAACTGACTGGCCCAGGTGATAAGAACTGGGAAGGGAATCTGTTTCTCTCCTGCTTTCTTGCTGTGCCTCACCTGCTGGCCTGACCCTTTGCACTTTTGCGCACACAGCGCAGGATTTGAGGCTGACTCTTCTCTTTGGTGCGTGGGTGGAGAAATGTGACTCATTTTTAATTTGGAAAACAAATCAATTCCAGAAAGGCTGAGAGGTGAGTTTGCTAAGACCTGCCAGTTAAAAGATGGGATGGGGTGGCTGGGGGGTATGTAAGCAGCAAATCTCCCCTCACCCCGAGACCCACCTGGCAGTTGGACATTCCCCCCACCCCCCCACCGCCTTTAACTGCGAGAAGGCAGACCTTAGGGCTCTAACACCCACTACTCCTATTGCTCAGGAGGTGGGGACCTTGCGCGCTGAGCGTCTTATTCCATTGAAGTCTCTCTGGCTCACCCCCCTCCCCCCACCCCAGCTTGATTCTGTCACTTTAAGTCCAGCCCCTGAGAGATAGCCAATAGGAGCCAAATCATACATCAGTCTCCCAGCCTTAAAGCTACAGTAGGGTTAGTGGGCTCCAAGTCTCTGGTGCCCCAGCCTCCTCCACGGCTTCTCATCCCCTCTGCCCGCTTGCTCCGGAGCGTGCGGATGAGTGGGAGCGCCCGGCTCTGCACGCACGGGTCTCTGCCTCCCTCTCCCCGGCCGGGGCCGCATCCTCCCACTCTGCGTTCTCGCGCTCACTGTGCCCTGCCCGGGCTCGCACCTTGCCCGTGCCCTTCACTCGCTCTTCCGCGTGATTTCCCCGCCGCCTTTCTCTACCAACTGGGAATGCTAAAACGGGACTGATGGACGTGTCCGAACTCTGCATCCCGGACCCCCTCGGCTACCACAACCAGTAGGTGCCCTGCTTCTCGGTCTGTCTGTCCTTCTGCCCGTCCGGCAGTCTCTGTCTTGGGGATGGCCGTTCCTTTTCTGAACATTCTTGTGTAAAAGTGGAAGGGACTTCGGGGGGCACTTGGGGGACGAAGGAGGGGAAAAGCCGCACACTTCTGGGTTTCTTTCTAGGGCATAAACCCGCCTCTAACTTTTTCCCGCACCCCCTTTTACAAATCCACTTTCGGGCAAGAGTGGCGCTTTCTCATGCACTTTCTCCCTTTCTCTCTCCTCTCTGATCTTGCTCCGCGGTGAGAAAATATTTGAGTTTTTGTGGAATGGAGCAAAAAGGGAAGAAGAAACCCAGAACAGGTGCAGGGATGTGGTTGCAAGGATGTCCTGTCCCGTCGGGGAAAGCCTTCCCGAGGGCGCTTTGTTTTATTATTTCCATCCTGGGGACCAAAAATGATTCTGGCAAGAGAGAGAAAATCGAACGTGCCGCGGCGGTTTGGAAACTGCAGGCGGCCAGTGCCGCTCTCGCCTCGCGGTCCCCGTGGGGCGCCGGGAGGGTGCGCACGTGGCGCCGCGGATCCAGGGCGCCTGGGGGATGCGGACCCAGCGCTGCGTCGTAGGCAAAGTTCGCTCGCGGCTTTGGGGGAGGCTGCGCCCAGCGGAACAGACGGGCACGATTTCCCTGCTCCGAGGCGGCTTTGCGCTCGCGGTGCCAGAACTTGGGGTTATCCGAACGGCGTGGGCGCGGACGGCAGCCGGGGCTGCGAGAAGCGACTCTCAGGAACCGCGGGTCCCCAACCCCGGGGCAGCGCGCCAAGAGCGCAGAGTAGGAAAGTGAACTGATTGCCCAAGCAGCGGGTGGTCAACCCGCGTGTCCTGTCCGGGCTCTCGGGGGTCCCACTCTGTCCACCTACGGTTTCCCTCCCGGCACCGTCCACCGTCGCCGCCTCACCTGCTCGGGTACCTGCCCGGGTCTCCTCTTGGGCGCTGCGCACCCCACGGCGCCCCCGGCGGGTGTCCCGGAGGCAGGGTGTGTGCGTGTGCAAAGTGGTCCCTCGGAAGGCTTAATAATAATAATAATTAATAAAACTCTAGGTTCTCACGGACAGCTTTCCTGCTTAACTTTGTGCTCGTCTTCCTCTTTTTTTTCTGAGGCAAACTAAACTCTCAAAGTCAGCGTTTCTCCAGTTCCACCGTGCTTTCATGTGTGTACCACTCGCTCTCCCCTTCCCCCAAAGAACCACGACTACATCTCTAAAATATATACTCTGGATAATGTGGGGTCCCAGGAAGTACCTAACCCCTCTCCTGGCTGCACGAACTACCTCCACCACGGTGCACCCCGCTTGAGAGAGAGGGCAGCTGTCCACAGCAGGGCTTGTGTTGTTGACCAGACTGTTCCTGCTTCTAACCTGGGGATTTTCCCCACTCCACCATCGGGCAGAGGGCCCTTTAGATGCCCCCAGAATGTCGGCAGAAGGCGCTGGTCTGGGAGAGGAATCCTTAATAATAATGGATTCCGATTTCCATCAGCTTGAAAAGTGGCTTTCATTCCTTTTAAAGGTTAGATTCCAGCTGGGGTGGGGATGGGGTGGGAGAACCTGAGGTTAGTGAGGTTGTGGACAGTTTTGGTGCTTTGGAGCATCTCCTTACATAAAATGATCAAGTATGACAAATATTGGATATTTAAATTATTAAGGCTCCCTGTCTCCAGAGGTGACTTCTTTAGTTGAGCACAAAATACTTATGTGTTTGTCCCTGGCTCAAGTCATAGTCAATAAATATGAAAATTCGTATGAAGGAAGTCCATTCTTTGATTATGCTTACCAGGAAAGCAAGGAGTGAGACGGAGGCTTTAACAGCTGGGTAATTCATCGAGTTGACGGCAGCCCTGACTGGAGTTTGAGGAGAAATATGGGCAAAAAGGCAATGTAAGGGAAGCAGCAGAAGGAAGTGAGGGAGCTGAGGTCCTGGGGGTCTGGGAAAGGTTTGAGATGGAAATCATTTATAAACTAAGCTTGACAGGGGTTTAGATCCCCAACCTTTCCCGGTTTCTTCGCAAAGAATTAGCTTCTCACTCCATGGGGCGCAGGAAAAGCCAAAGATATACCTGCCGTCTCCACCCAGGAACTGAGCACCCCTGTGAGATGTCATTTCTCAAAGCCCAGGACCCACTGGGCGGCAGCCCAGGCATTGGTGAACTGGCCTCTTACACATATATGTGCGGCCTGGGGAGGGTCCGCATGTGCTGTGGCGCAGAGGGGCATCATTTCAAGGACGAGCTTGTGGAGGTCTGGGGCTGGTGTCTGGGGAGACATCTTTCTGACCTCTACCCCACGGCTTTGTGACATAGCTTTAGAGCCATAGGTAGCAAAGTAACAGAGTGGGGGACTGGATTCTTTGGTTTGGTAGAAAGATGGTAGGACAAAGCGATCCCTTACAGTGCTGGCATTTCTAAGGGAACATACAGTGAGTGGGTTCGGGTACGCTCGGCTCACAATTTTGATCCCTGTGGATTGGTTGACATTCCCGGACTTGAGAAAACCCAAGGGCACAGGGACTAGAGTTGAGGGAGGAGGAACTCTCTGGTCCTCCCTTTGCTTCTAACACACAGAGAGCATTTGTTAATGTTGTAGTGTCATTCTCACTTTCCCAGGTGAGAAATGAACACACACACACAGAAACATACATACCTTCCTACCTTGCTCTCCTTCATTTTCATTTTCCTGTAGCTAATCCTGTAGGTGACTCCATTACCCTTTCTAATCAATATTTTATGTACATATATAATCACCCAGAGTGGCAGGCAGCGTGCTCACCTGTGTGTGCCTGTGTACAAATGGGTCCATGACTGGACCCACTGGAGACCCACCGCACACAGCCCAGAGAACAAGGGGGCTGTCTTCCCCACCATCCGATGACCACTTTGCTGTTGTTAAAGAAACAAAGAACAAATTGTCCTGAAGGTAAAATATGTGAGTTCACACGTAGAAAAAATGCCACATGGTAATTCAGAGTCAGTGACCCAGAGAAAAACAAAGGGGGAAATTAATTTTTAATGGTACATTTAAAAATAAATCAGAGTGAGGACATTAGTCTCAGTTTTCCAAGGGAGGGGCTCTAGGAAATAAATCTTTATGTGCCTGTCACCCTTCTGGAGGTGTGTGCTGCCGTGGAAGACGATGGGTGATAGGAGGTGGGAGGTGTTCAGGCCTGAAGGCGATAAACTGGGAGGAGACATTAGGTCAATGTTGGAGGGCCCCGGTCCCAGGTAAGGCCCTTTCCAGCTCAGTGAGATCCTGACATCACTGGAAATTTCCTCTTGGAGTTTGTTACTTCCCCCAACCCTTTTCATTTTAGAAACAATCCTTTATTTTGCTGATAACGAGGATATATGAAAAAGATCTGTTTCTTAAAACAAACAAAACAAAACAAAAAAAAACACGAAGAAATAACCTGGCCACCAAACAGGAACCTTTTTATTCTATTGATTTGGAGTAATCAATAAATATTCCATTTAGTCTGGGAGAGGAGGGGCAGAGGGGACTTTCGGGGAAAGCACTTCGAAGGAGGTGGCGGTGACAGAGATTTCATGTCACACTCTGCCTTCTCAGAGCACCCCTGGCCCTAGCTCGGGGGCCCTTATAACTTTGTCCTGCATGCGCTCCATTAATATTCCTGATAATTGGACATCTTGCCAAGTGGTTTTTAAAGATAATCTAAACTCATTGAGAAAGTTTATCCCCTTCCTCGGCCCTCTGCTGAATGCCCTTTTTCTTTTGAGCAAAGATCTGCCTACCTCTGATGGGCCAGAGGAAGGATGCGTGTGACAGAGAGACATTGAGGGAGCGTGTGCATTGGTGGTGGGTGGTGGAGTTGACCGTGAATGAGTAGGATTCAGAAGGAGACAGAATTTGAAGACGGTAGACAAGCAAGGAACAGGATGCTTTTGGCCTGCCTCTGCAGCGCCCTTCTCTAGAACTTGTCTTCCCAGGTTCTTTAAGTGACTTCTTCAAAATGATTAAAATTCTTTTTGGTTCCAAATTTAAGGGAAGAGATGGCAGATATTTAGACCATAATGTCCTCCTTCAAAGTAAAGCCCACACCACATCTTGATTGCCTCCATTCTGGCGTCCCCCAGCACCTACAGGCCATCATTGGGTCTCTGTCCATTTCTCTCTTAAGTGAGAACCTCGAAATGCTCTTCCTACTGAGCAGGAGCTCTGCCCAGAATTAGTGAGGACGCCGCACAGCTCCCCTGGGAGCTTCTGTCATAGAGTCTGGTGGCTCTTGACTGAATGTTGCTGGGGTGGGGAGCCCCAGCTTGACTCGAATGCTCAACTTCTGGGGTCCTCCAGTGACACTACAGCCCCTAGAGGTGCTGCCAGTGTAGCATCTAAGGAAGGACCCCAGGAAGCCAGGAGGGTACAAGCTGAGAATCGGCAGTAACTAGGCAAATCTGGTCCAGAATCTTCCTGAACATCCAGCCTGTTTGCCCTTGAAGCCTTACGTTGATTTCTAGAGATAAATCAAAGACCTTTTTAGCATGTATGTATGCACTGGTGACCCCTGATTGGGCTCTGTCTCTGGTGAGTTTGCCCTTCCTCAGCCCCAGCAGCCTTAGACCTCTGGGGACGGTCACAGACATGGTCTTCCCTCGGAGGAGGGGCCCTTAGGCTTTGGGTGGCCCTGGTATCCCCTGGTATGGGTGGAGTGGGATTATATCCTGGTAGCCCTGTCGACTGGTGTGGCTTCGTCCCTGTACGGGGAGGTTGTGGTGTTTATAATTGCAAATGTAATTAGCAGACCAGCTCTGGGGGACTGGGAGGCTCAACTTCTCTGCACATCACGGTGACCCCTGTAATGGCTGGCCCGGCAGATTAACCCTCACCGGGCCAGCCTGCTTCCTGCCACTGGTGAGGCTGCTGACCTTCTCTGATAATGGCAGGGCTGTCCTGGGACCAAACACCTTCCTCGGAGGGGTTGTCAGGGCAATGACTGGGAGAGATCCGTAGTTGGGAGGTGTTTTTCTTCCCTAGGGCACTGGGCTGGTGACCCTCGCCTCTTGAGACACCGTTACCCTGGGCAGCAGGCTGTGCTGGGCCATTTCTTCCCTCGTGTTCCTGGCCACACTGGAAGGATGTGATGGAAGGACTTTGAGTGCATGCTGGTCATTTCTGTGGCTCTAAAGGGACTCATTGTGACTTCCCTCTGGTGCTTCGGGGCTCAGCGCGCAGTAGCTTGTGTTCACCCACCTCATCAGCTTCTTCTCAGAGCCAGCTTTGGGGAGGTGACTGTTCGCTGGCTCCTGGACTCTGAGCAGGTGTTCCACAGAGCTGGACTGCTTCGGGTGGTCCCACTCAGAGTGGTGAGGGAAGCTGGTCATAGGACAGCACAGGCTCAATTTGTTTCTAGGAACAGAGACCTCCCCAGTTAACCATCTAACAAAAAGACATCAAAACACCAGACAAGTGGGGAACATGGAGCTGCGTGGTCTGTTCCCTCCCTGCTATGGGTGTGCTTGTATTTGCCTCTCTAGGGTGCCCCTCTGTACTGATCAGGATTAAAATCATCAAGGGTCCTAACAGGACCTTTCTTTATAAGTCATTGCTTAACAGAGTGTCAAGTCCTTCTGTGCCGCCAACGAAGCCCCTGTTGTAGAGGATGTTTCTGAACCTTGAAACATCAAAAGCCATGTCCATGCCTAAGAGACTTTCCACCATGGGAAACCTGTGTGTGCACATGTGTGAGTGTGTTCCGGTGGGTAGTCCCCTTTTAGATGGGGTGACAGTGGACAGGGGCTCTGCTATTTAAACATGTTCCTGCTGCCTGCTATACCCCTTGCCTGGGCTGAGGTCTGGCTGTGACCACATTCCAGCAGGGGCTGCCGTGCCTTGGGATTGGTTCATCCATGGTGCAAAGGGGACTACAGGGGCACCTGCTAGGTGGCTGTCCCTCTGGTTTGCCCGGAGGATTTCAGTCTTAAGAGCATCTCTGCAATTTTCTGGCCTGGGTAGGGCTGGGGCAGACCCCAGAGAGGGAGGGAAGGGAGTCCTGCCCTTCTCCAGGATAGCAGATGGCCACACTCAAAGGAGCATTTGGGCCATTCTGTTCCAGGTTCCCGACTTCCCCTTTTCTCCCTGGAAATAGCCATTGACAGGCTGTAGCTTAAAGAGTCAACTGTTTTCTTAAATCAAGGAAAATCATACTGGTTAATTAGCCCATGGGATGTTCACTATGGAGTCGGACTATGTGGAAATAAATTATTGGCTAAATGTTTTAAGTTCAGAATTGTCTGAGTTTGAGTTAAAATTGTATAAATCTAAAACAAAAGTTTTCCTGGGACTTAGAGATAGAATTTTTTCGTCTTCATTTTACTGTGCTTTTAAACCTATACACATTTTGGTCTAAAAGTTTCTTTTTAA
The DNA here is from genome assembly GCF_009764315.1 of Trachypithecus francoisi. Lineage (NCBI taxonomy): Eukaryota > Metazoa > Chordata > Mammalia > Primates > Cercopithecidae > Trachypithecus > Trachypithecus francoisi. The sequence continues at coordinate 30,819,807 of NW_022681468.1, read as the reverse complement.
AAAAAAAGTCTTTCTTTTGTTCCTTAGGACTTTAAAATATTCTATTCAATATTGTCATTCAGAGTCCCCAGGACTGAACCTTTTCAGGGAATGGTTTTCTGGAAAATGTTATTTTATTTCTCAAAGTCATTTCATTCAGAGGTCAAAAGGCAGTTAAACAAACTCCAACAAGCCTTTGTTTTTATCTTCTGATTTCAAATGTGATCAATTTTTATTGAAAATCATATCAGAGACCATAGGTGTTTACTAACTTCCTGCATTTAAACTGTCCGAACGTGAAGTGTCCAACTGAATTCAATTTTTTCTATCAAGGAAACGATGAGTTTAAAAACCCCAAATACTGAATGTGTCTTTAATTTGGCTCGTTTATTTTTAATGGCTTGAATTGACTTGAGTTCATAAATGAATTTTTTTTGTTTTATTCTTTTTGTTTATTCATTTTGAAATTTTTATTGTATTTATGTTTTTGGCATTTTCGTCTGGCTTATGCTTTAAAAATGACGCCTGATAAAGGGTTTTTGAGCATCACTGGCCTTTTCATGTGTTCTTGGTTTCTGAAGGGCAAAGAACAAGGAAATACAGGTGTAAGGAAATGCTATAGGAGAGGATGGAAGGGGTGAAGGAGGGTGATCTTTCAGATGAGATTTCTCTCGTGTTTTACAATTTAACATTTTCCTTTGTCTTCATTTTTTCCCCTCTATTTTTATTCCAACTTGCTGTAGTTTGCCCTTGTCCTTTTATCCCTCCTCGACTGTTTTGGAGGAAGGAGTGTAGGTATGTGGTCTGCCTGAGTGTGAGTGTGTGTGTGTGTGTGTGTATGTGTATGTGTGGCTGGTTGAGCTGTTCAGAGGTGCGGAGCATGATTAGTTGGGTAAAGTCCCAAAGCAGAATGCCTATAATTGGCCCCTCTGTTCTGATTCTGCCATCAATACGTTTATCCATGGTCACTGGCTGGCTCACGTTTTGGTGGAAAAAACAAGAAGGGTATAGACCTGCTGTTTAAAAGCAAATTTCAGGTGGTCTGTTTGTTACCTGAGGAGCATGGTGATAGGGGCTGCACGTATGGGTGAGGATATGAAGAAGCACTAAATTTTATTCAAAATTGATTTTTAAATCCCTCCCCTCATGTCACCGCCTACGCTTGGAACCCGAGTTTGGGATCTTGGTGATGCACAGTAAATGAGCTGTTGTATGCTTTTGTTTTTGTCTTCCTAATCGATCAGCAAAACACATTGCCTTTTGATGGTGAAACAGGAGTTCAGCATGCAGAGTGCAGTATTTATCCTCTTCCTTTTAGCTTCACTCTTTGTCATTTGTCTCTTGGGTGTGTTGACATTGTCTACCTAAGCAGTCAAGCTAACAAGCTTTGGCAGAAAGAACGCTGCTTTTACAGAAATAGTAGCAATTTTAATGTGATGGTTATAATAATTATGATTACAGTAATCACAGCTTGTACCTTTTTCTTCCCAAAAATCGCAAAGCAATTCTCATAACCATTTTTCTCATAGTAGCTGGATGAGGGTGGCCGTTTCTTGCTCCCAAACATAAATATCTTCGTGCAAACATAAGCATGCAAAGGCTGCAGGTTTGCATGTCTGAATTCACCCATGAGCAAAAACTCTCTGGTCTCTGAATACGAACAGGCAGGTAGAGGAGAATACGGTGTTAACCCCCGGCCCCCTGAGAAATGCTGGGTACTTTGCCTTTGAATGAAGACGGGAGAAATGTTTCTTGTTAGTGATGCTGTGCCAAGTTTGACCCCACTACCGCCAGCTTCTGTGCCCCCTGCCATGCTCTGCCTCCCAGTTTCCCTTGCTTCTTGGTTCCTCTGGCTGCGTTCTCATGAGAGGTTTGCAGACCAAAGGCACAGAGCGGACGAGGGGGGTTATGACTTGGCACATATGAGTATCTGAAAGAAGAACTGCGTGAAGAGAGAGGCAAAGTCACCTCTCCACCCTTGATCGCCTTCTTGGCTATTTGGCTTCTATGAGGCCGTTGTCCCTGCTCCTGGGTACCTCAACCTGCACTCTGGAGGTGATTAGAGGGAGGTCATCAGGGAACTGACCTCTCTGAATTTCTGTGACCCTTCTTGTGATGCTTCATGGCGACTCCCAGACCTGAAGCCTGCTCACCTACAGACCATGCTTATCTGTGCATTACTTTCGAATCTGACAATGCTTTTATTTCCTCTCTCATTTCCTTTTTTGTATATGTATCGTGGAATGAGGAAGCAGCTCTGCTTCACCTAATATTCCAGGGTCCCCTAGCTGTCTGTGTTTTTTTTCCATCTTAGTATTCTTACTCATGTTCTTACTCAATTCTTTTCCTCAGGAAAAAAAGCCAACCAAACCCCAAAGCTTTGGATTATTAATTGATTATTAACTGATTTAACAAACAAAACATTCCACCCCCAAGGAATGCAAGCAAGACTCTGGCTGTGCTGCTCAGGTGGAGATCTGCTTTCCCCCTCAATGGGTGAGAAATTTTATAGCTTCAATTCCCTTGTTGGACCCTGAGTAAAAAATTAATTCATGAATAATAAAAACCAATCAGTCTTGTTGAGTTTAAGAAGGATTAGGAGAAAGTGTGTTTTTTCTTACAGAGAACATTTGGAATCTGTGTGTCACTGTCACCGAGAGTTTGGGGGTGGCTTGAGGGGTGCCTTTATACACGGCAAATGAGCTATTGATTATCCCGAGTATAACGCATCTTCCTCAGTTGTAAGGCCAACTGACTGCTGACTGTTACGGGGTTCCCACCCACTGCTCTCCCACCATCCCGTACTCCAAGCCAGTGATATTTCACTGAAATTAAGACAGTTTCCTGTGTAAGTGGCATATAACCAAATAGCAACCAACCTGGCTTTGCATTACGAATAAGCCCATTTGTTGATGGGATGGAGTCCTTCTTGGTTTCCCTCCCCTTTCTTTCTCAGGAAGCAGTTGGCCAGAAATTTACATGCTTTTCCCAGAACTACAGAAATTAGATGTATAGATTCTCTTTTCAGTTTCCACTAATAGTATCTACTTCCCAGGGTTGTTTTGAAGATTTAGTCAGAGGACAAGCACCAGGCACATAGTAGGTGTGCATGAACTGTCCAGTGTTACTCATTTTTTGATGTTATCTTAGGGGTGTTACTTTTCATTCATTTGACATAATCTCACAATTATAGTCTTCCCTAGCAGTGAGACTGGGTGCTTGAACTGACTACTTTGTTTAATGTGATCAATATGACTTGCGTGTCAACATATAACACAAGGGGATTAAAGAAGGAATTACAATTTGGGGTGGAGAGGATGAATAGGAAATTTTCCTCTGAATGAATCCCTGTATTTTCAGTAGGGCTGTCCATTAAAATACAAGATACCCAGTTAAATATGAATTTTAAACGCTGGTATCTTTTTTCGTATAAGTAAATCCCATGCAATACTTTTTAAATCTGGCAATGCTACCTACCCATGACTGTTTTTCTTAAATTAGTCTGATAAGAAACACATTGCCGTTATTTTTTTTTTCTGCTTTTGACCAAGCCCCAAAGATTGATTCTATGTTCAGTTTTTTATTTTTTATTTTTATTTATTTATTTTATTTATTTATTTTTTTTTGAGACAGAGTCTCACTCTGTGGCCCAGGCTGGAGTGCAGTGACATGATCTCGGCTCACTGCAACCTCTGCCTCCTGGGTTCAAGCGATTCTTCTGCCTCAGCCTCCTGAGTAGCTGGGACTACAGGTGCCCGCCACCACACTTGGCTAATTTTTTTTGTATTTTTAGTACAGACGGGGTTTCACCATGTTGTCCAGGCTGGTCTCTAACTCCTGACTTCAGGTGATCTGCCTGTCTCTGCCTCCAAATGACCATCTTTAACATGTTACCAATATGAATGTGTTAGGCTGGCCATGCCCTTAGATAAGGCAGTGGGTAAGTTCCGTCATCCAGATATATTGATAGAGTTACAATTAAGTAAATAAATCTGCTGAATGAGGTCTCCTAACAGCACCCAGGGCTATTGAATTTTGCCTTAGGGAGGAACAGGGTAAGTCAAGTCTTTTTGGGAACCTGTCTATGCCTGATGTTTCCCTGACAAACTGGTTGGTGTGCTGGACTGCCAGAACCCGAGACCCCAGAAACTGGAAGTTACCCTTACCTCACCTTGGAGGCCAAAGCAGCAGCTCTCCCTACCTCCCCACACAAGGACCGGAGGCTGACCCTTGGGAGGGTCTCCCAGGAGGCTGAGGGGAAGCAGCCCAAGTTAGTGTTAGGTGGTGGAGCAGGGAGGATAAGGACTCCAAACCTGAAGCAGAGCTAGTTGAGAGCATGGATGAACCGGGGCTCGCCAACAGGGTACCAGCGGACCCCAGCTTCCCCTCATTCACCTCTCGGAACAGCACAGTCGCACAGCCCTGGTAAACATAACCATTGTTTTAAGCCTGGTGCCCTCACAGCCCAGGGTACGGGGAATGGAAGAGCTCTAGAGCCCCCTACAGGCACTGACTGGCACTGCACCCCATGGGTGACAGTTCTGTAACAGAGCCCTCCCTTGGTGGGAAGGTGCAGGGAGAATCCCAGGGGGTGAGCCTTCAGAAGCTCAGGAGTGAGCTCAGGACCCTGGCTTTAGAAAGCAGCTGTGGTTCTCACCTTTCCGAGCTCTGCTCCATGCAATTTAGCACTGCAGCTGCCTTGTAGTGTGGTATTCCTCCCAAGCCCCGGCATGCACACCTGCACACCTACGCACAACACACTCACTGCCTCCGTGGCTTGCCTGACCTCCAGATGGACTGGAAAGTGCTCAGGTCTCATTCGGTCTGAAGAATGCCCTCCAGCTGCTGAATATGCAGAAGCCGTGCAGCCAGCATGATTTTCAGAGCCAGATACTGGTGTTCAGACGCTCTTCTCCAAGCCACCTAATTCTCTGGGGGATCATTTTAGGATTTGATGTAAGAAAAGTGTCTGAGGGTGGATAGGAGAGCTAAATACAAAGTGTAAGGCCAGAGATGGGCGATTGTAATAGTAATAGTAATAGTAATAGTTGTAGTAATTGACATGTATTGAGTATTTACTCTGTGTCAGGCTTTGCCTTAGAATATTTCATGTATGAAATCATCACTTCCTCACAACAATCCTAGGAAGTAGGTATTATTACCATCCCCCATTTCACAGGTAAAGAAACTGAGGTGCAGAGACATTAAGTCATTTGCCCAAGGTCACACAACTGACAAAGCTGGGATTTGCACAGAGGCAGTCTGGCTGTGTGTCTGCACTCCTCACCCCCATATTATGTGTCGCTCATTGCATCTAGAATTTCAGCTTCCTAATTCCTGCCTTCAGAATGCCCCATCTAACACTGTGTGGATCTAACACTTGGGCAAAGTTTGAGGTGGGGGTGGAGGGGGAAAAGACCAAGACCCATGTCTTGGTTCTAAAAAAATTAAGGTGGAAGAATCGCTGCACAGAGTCGGACCCCTCATCCCCCAGCTCAGCTTCCATCCTTGTCCTAGGCACAGGAGAAAGCTGTAGAAAGGAACTTTTGGTCTTACTGATATCATCCTCCAAGGGCCTATGCCCAGCCTCTGGAGGCCACCCAGTGATCTGATCCCGTCCATACCTCTCCTGGAGTCTATCATAAACATATTTTGAAGCCGACTTCCCTCTTCTCAGCTTGCATTTTCTCCTGTTCCATGCCTTCCCAACATTCTCTTATTGCCCATTCTCCAATGGCTCCCAAGTCTGAGTCTCAGTGCCCTACCTTGGTGCCTGTCTTGGATTCCTGCAGGCACCACACAGCAGCACATGCAAAATCCCGCAGGCACCACAGAGCAGCACGTGCACAGCATCACACTCCAAACCTGCTTCTCCTCACGTCTCTTTAGGCAGGGACCCACCCAAGCCAAGATATGGAGCATATCTTCAGTTCTTCCCTTCCACTCTTCATTGTTGAGTCCCCTCCTACGTCTGGAAAACTTTTACCTATGTATACACCTCAGATCTGGTCCTTCTTATATTGCTTCCCCACCCTGATCTGCTTAGCAAACTTCTATTTATCCTTTAAAACCCTGCTTAGGTATCTCCCTCTGTGTGAAGCCATCCCTGACTTCTCCCTGGGGGAATTAGTCTCTCTCCTTGCAGCTGTTCTCTGTCTCATGCCCCTGACTGGGTTACAATCTGTTGGATTTGAATATTTGCTTATTTTTTCTCCTAGATCATGAGGTCCTAGAGTCCAAGCTTATCTCTGTGTCCCTAGTGACACAGAGTAGGTGTTTAATAAATGTTGGTCTAGCTAACCTGAGGGGATTGGAAGTAGTTAAAGGGGAGCCCTTGGGGGAAAAGAGGGAGAAAAAAGGGCCTGGGAAGAGGTAACCAGGAGAGCACTGGTTCTGCTACATCTTTTGCCCTGGTTGAGCCATGGAGGCAGCTCTGGCTAGGGAAGCATTATATCCTTCTGGGAGGCAGTCTAGTGTTGTGGTTAGGAGGAAAAACCCTAGCTCCAGACTGAGTTGAAATCCTGGTCCCAGTGGTGTGCTGGAACCAGCTCAAACCAGCTCAGGAGAGCTCATTGTTAAATGTTCAGCAGTTCTGCGGGCTGATGGTCAAACACAATTGTTATTAAAAATTAAATGGTATAAACTTATAGTTAAATACATTGTATTAAAAACAAAGGTGATAAATACCACTCCTCACTTCCTCATATCTTAGTACATTTCACTTTACGTTCTTGCAGTCAATTTACACCTAACGTACGGTGGAAAAACCATGCAATGCCGAGCTGATGCCTGTCTCTTCCCAAGCCTGCGTTCTCTGATGACACACTGGTAGTTTGAGAACGGCCATGATGGGAGTAGTTACACCACAGAAATTGGCAAATGCTACAGATCTGCCTTCCCCCAGCTAGTTGTTGAACACTTATTACCACACCACTGCATTGGCTCCGTCACAACCCAGCTCTGTGACCCCAGAAAAATGACTCAATCTCCCTGTGTCTCAGATTCCTCTTCTGCTGTGATCTTCCACGTTGGATTGCTGTAAATATTAAAAATTGATAAACATGGCTGGGTGTGGTGGCTCACACCTGTAATCTCAGCACTTTGGGAGGCAGAGATGGGTGGATCATCTGAGGTCAGGAGTTCGAGACCAGCTTGGCCAACATGGTGAAACCCCGTCTCCACTAAAAATACAAAAATTAGCCAGATGTGGTGGTGGGTGCCTGTAATCCCACCTTCTTGGGAGGCTGAGGCAGAAGGATTACTTGAACCCAGGAGGTGGAGATTGCAGTGAGTCAAGATTGTACCATTGCACTCCAGCCTGGGCAATAGAGTGAGGCTCAGTGTCAAAAAAAAAAAAATTGATAAACATAAGCTACTTATAGCAGAAATTGGTACACAGTAGGTGCTCAATAAGTATTAGCTCTTTTTAGTATTTCTTCTCATTGCTCCCTATCCAAATTCTATGGAAACAGATGACGTGCCAGTTGGAGGAATGGAAGTTTTATTTCTAGAACGTAAGGTTCATGTCTTTTCCTTTTATTTCTAGAGCGTAAGGTTCATGTCTTTTCCTTACAGGACCCCTGTGTGTGGGATTTAACTTGAGGAGCTAAGTGCAGGAAGTGAAAACCATGAATTTTCCAAGGGGAAAGACCCTGATGGAGAGATATGCTTAAGCCTCCAGGCGTGAGAGGATTGTGCCCCAGGCCCTGTGAGGAAATGAGGCCACAGCAGCACAACATGGTTGAACAGGTGAGGCAGGCACAGGTGAGGTCAGGAGAGGAATGGAGCAGATGCCAAGAACAGCCAAGCTGCAGCATGAAGGGAGCCTCTGTGTGTGGCTGCAGCGGGGTCCCAGGACCCTGCGAGGAGGCAGCTGCCCTCTCTGGAAATGCTGGGCTGTGTGGTCATGCCCATGAAGGCAAGGGCTCCTCTGGCTTTGCGAGTGGAGAAAATATTCCTGGCCAATCCCGAGTTGGAGCACACACTTGAGGTTACATTGGCCGCATTGTGGTTTCTTGGGATGCTACAGCAAAGTGGGAAGGTGAGAAGATTTGGTCTGCAGCCTCCAGGACAGCAGAGGCCAGGAAAGAGCCAGAGGGGGTTTGGGCTTTTCTAGACCCCTCCGTGGAGGTTCCCTGGGTCCCAGCCAACACAGGCCCCTGGAGTGAGGATTTGCTTAATCTCTCTGTTACCTGGAAATTGCTTCGGGTTCAGACCTTTGCCATCAGAAGGGGCAGCTCAGTGACTCAGATATACACAGTTCCCAGCCCAACCTTTTTCCAATGGTAAGTGCACTACAAGCCCACAGACTCCTGGCAATGCATCCATCTGCATGCTGGACAGGCCAGAAGCTGCAGCTGATTGCTGGGGTCTCCTGTTCTTTGAATCCCTGGTCTGTAGACAAATGCCCTTTGGAGTGGCCTTCCCAAGGAGAAAGCAGCCTTGAGAGTTGAAGCCGTTCCTTCCCACCTCACTATGGGAGTCTTTCACTTTACCCTGAGCTCCTCAAGGGCCCATTTGGTTCTGATTCGTCGGCAGCACAGGGTCAGTCATGGAGGAGCCTTCAGTAAACACGAGGCAGAGGTTTAGACACATTTTGAGAAAATCTGTGCTTTGGGGAGAACCACTGGTGGGTTACCTGTTCAGTTGTACAGGTTGTTCACTGTCCAAGAGTGCCTGGTTGAGGAGGTGGGTGGGCTCTGAACCTAGTTATTCTAATTCACAACAAGGCACACATGACTGAGGCATGGGGGTGAATATCCAAGGGGTTGAGGGCCTAGAGGGGGCTGAGGAACCACCTTGCCAGGCTCCAACTCATTAATTGGGAGCAACTTCCTATCTAACCTGTGTCTGGACTCTCTGAAGAACTCTGTTTCTTTCTGCCGGCACTGTCCCTGCAGCCTTCGTTTAGAGCCTGATAGCTCTTCGAAGGCTTTCTGTTCTGAGTAACTGCAGTACTTAGCGGGTCCCCGTGGCTCTCAGCAGGCCCCAGGGCAGGGAGGGGCCTCCAGGCCCTGCTCTGGCTGCTGGTATTTCGGGATGTCCATAGAAGCAGAGACACTGGGGCACTGTGTTCCCTGAGTCAGAGTGCAGAGTGGTGTGTGGGGGAGTAAGCCAGCGGCCCTGGCAGGCAGGGGCATATCCGAGAAACAGCACCACAGGATCCCTGGGCTCTAAGAGCTTCTGTGAGTAGATTTTGGGGAGTGCTAGAATTTATCAACTTAGAGGGGAAGGAAGCTACTGTTTTAGCATTTGATGTCTTTGATCTTTACAGTAATACCTAAGTAGGGAGTCCTGTTCCCGCTTTACAGAGGTCTAGAGGAGTTGAGTGACTGCCCAAGGTGGTGCAGTGGGTCCACTTCAAGAGCCAGGATGCACATCCAAGTCTGTCTGCCTGAAATAGCTCAGAATTCCAGGGGCCCAGAAAACCCACTGTTTCTATCGCAGATCTCTGTCTTTCCAGGCCAACCTTCCTGGTGCTTTTCCCAACACATTAACGTGGTCTCAGGCTGAACTGTTCAGTTGACCCTGGGCTCAGAAAAGGGGAGCGCAGGCCCTGAGACAGGCATGTGGCTCGGAGGCTGCCACCAAGGCCTCATCCCAGTACGGCTGTGGAGAGGGTCAGGACACCTGAAAGAGCCAGTGTTGGGATCTGTTCATGCCGTGCCGAGAGAAGTGCTTCCATTTGCCAAGAAAGAATGAGGAAGAGGGAAGGGCAGGCCCACCCCCTTGCTGCTCCCTGGGTCAGTAGCCCTGCATGGCCACTGGCCTTCACAGAGAAGAGCCACTTGGGGGTGGTCCATATGTGTGAGCTGGAACCCAGGGCCTGTGGACAGCCCTGGGAAGGCCTCTGTGTGGGCATGTGGGGCAGGGAGGCACTGGAGACCAATTTCCTGTGCAAAGCCTTTGGGGCATAGCAGAGAGGGAGGCCTGCTTTGGTCTGTAAGGTGCTGTAGCCAGGATCTAACACACATGGGCTTGGGTTTGTGGATTTATCTCCCTTGTGTATTCTTTGACCACCCAGCTCCATGCCTGGCTGGCAGAGTGCTCGCAGGACACCCCGTAGGCTTGACGTGAGGCCAGAGTCAGAAACCTGATGGGCCTTCCCCTAGAGACCTATTGCGTGGGGAAGTGCCCCCACCGTAGCTCCAGTAGACACCCCTACGTGCAGTCTTGGCCACCACCTTGCTAACAACACTCCTCTCCATGCCCTGCAGCCTCCTAAGTCTTTCCTCTGTGCCAGCTACTTTTGCATGGCAACGATAGTAATAAAAATAGTCACATATGGTCTGGCAATGGATCTCTTTTTTTGGTCTATAAGTGTATTTTATGTTAAAAATTTTACATTTTATGACATCAAGACTTTGCATGAAATACATTTACTGCAAAGAAAAAACATTACCTGGGATCAGAGCAGGAGAGAGGTCCCCTGGTCCGTGCCCAGGTGAAGAGTGTGGCCAGGTGCTGGCAACTGCAAGCGTTTCCAAGCAGTTGCCCATGTCCAGCAGATGCCTGCCAGACTTGAATCAGAGGTATTTTTATGAGGGCGAGAGGACCTGGAGTCCCCAGGATAGCTGAGGCAAGGGACTCCACGGCTGCAGTCTTCTCAGTAAGAACACCTTGAATTCTTTTTTTTTTTTTTTTTTTTTTTTTTTGAGACAGAGTCTCGTTCTGTCACCCAGGCTGGAGTGCAGTGGCACGATCTCAGCTCACTGCAACCTCCGCCTCCCAGGTTCAAGTGATTCTCCCGCCTCAGCCTCCCAAGTAGTTGGGATTACAGGCATGCACCAACACGTCTGGTTAATTTTTTATTTATTTATTTTTATTTTTAGTACAGTTTCACCATACTGGCCAGGCTGGTCTGACCTCAGGTGATATGCCCTCCTCAGCCTCCCAAAGTGCTGGTGTTACAGGCATGAGCCACCGTGCCCAGCCTAGAACACTTCGGATTCTAGTTTTAGTACTTCCAGTTCCTGGTCACATGGATGAGATCAGAGATTGTGCCTGTAACAGGTAGACTTGGCCAGTCCAGGCAAAACCAGCTTCTCTTTGATGCTGGGCTCTTTTCTTTTTCCCCATCCTTCTTTCTTTCTAGACCTGTATCCCTGCCTCTGTCGTCCTAGGCCAGTTTCCCTATATTTTTCTCTTTGCTGATGCTCAAGACGATAGTAATATTTGCTAACATCTTCTGACTGCCCACTATGAGCCAGGCGCTGTGCAAAGTGCATCTTGTGGTTACTCATGTTTTGCCTCCTTCTCTCTTTCTGGGCCTTTTATACTGAAGGGTATCCCTGATATCCCTTGAGCACCTCATGTGGCTAGTACTCTCCTCCTTAAAGAGGATGCAGCCTGTGGGGGCTGGGAGGGAGGCTCCTTGGCTTCAGCGCCCTCATTTTACAGATGAAAAAACTGAGAGCTTGAGCTGATGAGGGCCTTGGGTGCAGTTCTGCAGCTTAGGTGCAGAAGGAAACTCAGGGCTTGGCCTCTTTACCTTTACCCAGAGCTGTCTTGCATCTTGTGGATGCAAATCATTTGCTGTCAGCTGCATTAAGGGCCTCTTTGACCTTGGGGCTCTGAGTACCTAAATGGTGAGCCTCCAGCCAGGCAGTGCAGATCACTGATGAGACTGTGCCAGTGTCACTGCATACCCATCTCAGGCCGGGCAGGGTGAGGAAACTGCAGGAGCCACGCAGAGCCACAGGAGGGCTGGACAGACTGATACGAACCTTCCCATGTAAGAAAATTAAAAGATAAAAAGAATTTTGATAGAGGGAAACTGGTAGGAGGGAAGATGAGCTGACCGTCTGGGCAAGGTGGCCTCCTTTGCAGGTTTTGCTGCCGTCATCTCCTGATGTGGGCCCGTGGGCCCCTCACTTCTCTCCCTGGGCCATCCCTTTAGGCTGTTCTCTGCCCTCGGTGACCTCAGTAGGAGCTCTCCATTTCGGACAGTCAGCCCCTTGCTCCGTGGGAGGAGGAGATGGAGAGGTAAGAGCTACATGAGAATTAAGCCGTGTGCACTGTCTGGCCCATGCTGGCCTTCCCGGGGCCTCATTCCATGGTCAGTACAGAAATAGGAATGTATTGCCCTGCTGCCAGGCAGCATCCCAGCTACTCCAGCCTGTGTCCTAGGTCAGTACCTAACTAGCCATCCCGGCTCCGAGGTCACTTGAGGGTCTGGCAATATTACCATGGATCTGAACACCGCTGGCTCCCTGGGGACTGCAGCAGGGTGTGTGGAGGAAGGAGTCCCTTCTGACTCACGGCCCACACTAGAAGAACACGAAGGAGTAGACAGCCCCTGTGTGGTGCGGCAGAGCAAGCAGGACCTTTGATGTCAGACAGGTGTGAATTCAGCTGACAACTCTCCCTTGCTGTGTACCCTGGGGCAAGTCACCTAACCTCCCTGTGCAGGCTGGCCTTATCTGAAAAGCGGGAGTAAGAATCCTTCTCTTACAGGGTTGCAGAAGGATTTAATAAAATAATGCTTACAAAATGCTTTTATGCAGGGTACTGTCAGCCTCACAAAGCCAGAGATACCCCAAGCATTCTCTGTAAACATGGCTATGGTCATTCAAAAGAAAAGTATAAATTCATTTTAAAGTATTGCTGAATTAGGAGTTATGATATATTTTTCCACCTAATGAAGACTGAAAGTCCAAGATTATGATACTTGGTACTTGGGGTGGGGGGCGTGACTGAGAAATGCTTTGGCATTAAAAAGAGGCCTTCAACCAGGCATAGTGGCTGACACATGTAATCTCAGCACTTTGGGAGGCTGAGGCAAGTGGACCACGAGGTCAAGAGTTTGAGACCATCCTGGCCAACATGGTGAAACTCCATCTCTATTAAAAATACAAAAATTAGCTGGGCATGGTGGTGCGTGCCTGTAGTCCCAGCTACTTAGGAGGCTGAGGCAGGAGAATCCCTTGAACCTGGGAGGTGGAGGTTGCAGTGAGCCAAGATCACGCCACAGCATTCCAGCCTGGTGACAGAGCGAGACTCCGTATCAAAAAAAGCCTTCATAGGTTCATGTGGACTGAGATGAAAATACAGGCAACATAGAGTTGAGTAAAAATAAAAAACAAGTAGCTGGACAGTAGATAGAGTAAAATCACATGCATGGCTTTTTAAGCTCCAAATGCTGGGTATATGCTTTTGAAACTTGTGGAAAGAGATATAAAAAAAAACTGTTCTTTGAATCAGCTGTAGGGAATGTGCTTAAGAATCCTGGTATTGGGAGAGATTTTTGCTTTTAACTTTGATTCTTTTGATTGTACGTACGTATTCTATAATGAAAACAATTTTAATGTGTAAGTTAAGGGAACCAAGTGTGAGTAAACAAGCCAGCAACTAATAAACCTTCCTAAGAAAAATATTGAAATACAAGGGGTCCTTATGAAAACTTGGAAGTCGGCTCTCTGCACAGACAGCCCTCTAGAAACTGGGTTCTGTCCCTGCTCCAGCTGCCTGTCCACCAATTCCCCTGGTCCCCTGCAGTGCACGTTCTACCAAGCCTGTGCCTCTGCCTGCAGCAGGACAAACCCAGACAGAGGCTTAGCCCGGAGGCTCGACTCCCGGAGCCAGCGCTGGCGTCAGATGCAGCAGCTGGGCTCGGCCTGCATTGGCAAGGGTTGGCCTCACCACCGGATTCTCTCTCCACTTCACGCCTTATGGAGCCAGGCTGAGGGAGTCGCTGGAGGATCGTGACTGCCCGAGTGGGTGGCTGCTCACCTGCCCAGGAAGCCATTAATCTTATGTCTCTGCGGTCTCTCCTCCCACGCCAGCCGCCCGGGCACGGACTGACTTGGGAAAGGACATGAAAGGGGCCCTGGGCTTCACTCCATGGTGGACCATGACCCTGGAAAATACCATCTGGCTTTCTGTGTGTCTTCTGACACCAATTCCCCGGGTTGGGACACATCAAAGAGAGTGTATCTGGTGATATTTCTAATTGTTATTCCTTTGGCTGGGCCTTTGGATTCAGGTCACAGATAGGACTCGTACCTCCAGAGGCTGCCTGTGGGGCCTGAACCCCCATCTTACAGATGCCTCAGGAGGGGGCTTGTAGAGGTGACCCAGGACCCCCTAGCGGCCAAGACCCCAGTCAACGGCACCCAGCAGGCCAGTCCCCCAGGGCCAGTCTGGGCAGCAGAACCTCCCGGCGTGACCAGCTCTGACTTTCCTTCTCTGCCCTCTGATGCTGCCCATGCAAAACAGCCAAAGTGCCAGATACCCCATCCAGGGTGTCAGTAATGTGTGGAGTTTGACCTTACCCCGGGAATCTCAGCTTCAGTCACAGATTCCTATTTTCTTTACGAAGGCTGGGCTTGCTGGCTTTAGAGTAATTCCAAAATAGATGTATTGGACAAAATTTGGGCAAAAATTGGGACAAAATAATTTGGGGCAGGCCAGGCATGGTGGCTTATGCTTCTAATCCCAGCACTTTGGGAGGCCAAGGCAGGAGGATTGCTTGAGACCAGGAGTTTGAGACCAGCCTGGGCAACGTAGCGAGACCTTGTCTCTATTTTTCAAAAATAATAAAACATTTAAAAGAATAATAGCTTGGGGCAAAAAGAGGGACTTCTGATTAACCTGGAGGTTTGGTACTCAGAAATGCACTACCTCCTGAGCAGAAAGTCGCCTGTGGCAGGAGGTATGTGCATGCAAAGCTGACCTGTTTGGAAGGTTATAGAAGATATAACAGCAGCCAGGGGCTTGCAGTCTCTGTTGCACACTTTCCCCTTTTGAATAAACCTCTTTGTTTCATATCAATGGGCAACAGAGAATGGGCACATGCAGGGCCTCGTTGGGTATCCTCTGACTTTTTTATGTCTAGCCTTTCAAACATGGGGCAGTGCCTCCCACATCAGCTTGTGCTTTGTTGGAAAATTCATTCCATAGCCCTGCTAACTGGCACACATCGAACTATTTCCTATATGCCAGGCACAGTGTGTCGTGCGTTACCCAGTTAGTACTTTTGAATCTCACAACTGTCTTGCAAAGTAGGCACGTGCATTTTCCTCATATTCCAGATGAGAAAATGGGAGCTCAGAGAGGTTGAGGAGCACCCCCAAAGTCACAGATCCAACACAAGGCAAAGCTCGCATTTAAACCTAGACCCACCTCCAGAGTCCACTGTGCTGGACACATCTGTGGAAGACAAATAGTTCCCCCATATTTCAATCTCTCTCTCTGTTGGAAACTGAGTTCGCTTTTTGTTATTGCTTCCCCCATTAGAGTTCACAGGCAGCCCGGAAATGGGGTGGTCTCTGCTTTGCTGCTTACCACCTTGTCACCTTTCGTTTGTATTTCCCTAGAGTAGGGAGACAGTGGGAGACAGTGGGAGACAGTGCCCTTTCTTGGCAGGGTGCGGTGGGTGGGAGGAGGGTAAGGCTGTGGGGGAAGGGGTCAGAGGAGAGGATTGCCTCTCTAGGCAGTCAAGGGATCATACACGTGGGGTAAGAGGCTGACTGGCATTGGGCATTGCATTCAGGGTCAACCATTCCAGGTCCCAGATACACAGGCTGATTGAATACTTGTGACAGCCCTGTGAGGTAGAAGCTCTTCTGCTCCTCCTTTTACAGGTGTTGAAACTGAGGCTGTGTGCCTTGCCCAGGTTGCTGAGCTAGTACATGGTGGAGTCTGACTCCAGCCTAGGTCTGCCTGCCTCCTAAATTCCAACTCACCACCACCATCCTGCATTTGATTCCGTTCAGTCTCTCTGTCTGTTGAGGGGACTGTAGGAGGTGACAGAAAGGATGCAGTTGCATAGGTGGTTTAGGGATTTTTTAAATCCTCATTTTCCTAATGGAGACCCTGAGACCCAAGTGTCTTGCTGGACTCAGTAAGTTGGGGACTGAAGCTACCACTTGTCCCCTGGCTGCAGCCTGCCTCTTTTGCAGATGGGTCCAAACAGCAGATCTGGATGGTCTGGGAGGGAAGGTCCCTGTGGCTGTGTGAAGGGGAGACTGGGATGGCTTGCTGGTGAGCTGTGTGTTTTAACCAGTGCATACATATCTCTATTTAAAGAAGCTCTATGCTTTTGACAATCCATCAGGAAGCTCCCTGTGACAGAGTCCAAAGGGTTCCTTGGTATTGCTCTGTGATCTTTAGACAAGCCCCTTAGCCTCTGAGCCTCTGTGTTCTCATCTGTCTAATGAGGATAAGAGAACCCCAACTCCCTGGGTCAGTGCTAGGCTAGGTGAAACCAAGCAGCCAACACAGGTTGGATGTGCACTCTGGGAGGCTTCCTAGCAATGTCCCTGCCACTCATTCCTTCTCATGATGCCCTCAGAGCCACATCATCCCCTTTGAATATGCTCGCTGATGGCAAGTCTTCTTCCATTGGGGGTGGATTTAATGTTTAATGCAGCCGAGGTCATTTGGAGGCAAGACTAGGGAATTAGCTCGGTGACAGAGCTGAGCCAAGCGATTTTTGATTACAAAGAAAGTGAGGATGTGACTCTATTTCTTAGATAATCTGGCCTGAAAGGCAGCTCCCAGAGGAGCTCCAAAAATGCTTTGATCAAAGCCAGCATATTGGGAACTGGGAAGAGATGCCCAAGGTGACCATGAGGAAGGGGACAGTGCTCACCAGGGTGTATAAATATCAGTTGGTCACAATTGGTCTCCTGACTTCGCAGTCACACCCTGCTGCTCCTGACCAGCTGCTGCCATTTTGAGGAGCAAACTCGGTGGGAGGTCACATAGGTGTCCAGCGGAACTGGGGTAATTGTGGCCGTCTCAGGTCAGGCTCAGTCCCTGATCCAGGCAGAATAAATAATGGCCCAGCAAGATGCCTATACCTTTCTCATCTTACCAGCCAAACCTGCAAATTACCCAACAGAACCCACGCTGCTTTGGCTGGGAGGGCCGAATGAGCCAGAGCTTTCAAGAGTCTAGCTGGGGGCAGAAGGGAGGAAAGGCACGCACCCCCCTCCTGCTCCTGGTACCTCATCTGCTCTTGAGAATTAGCCTGGCAGTGGGAGCCCTTCAACTGGGTACTTCGTGTACTGCTGTCCCTTGACATTTTCCTTCTGGGAAAACTTCTAGAGAAGCCATTCTGGGAAAGGTAGTGATTAAAAGTTTTGAATAAGAAAATAGCTAGCTGAGAACATAATTTGGGGAGAAAGAGCACAGGGCAGAGAACTCTTAATAGTGGCAGATGGATTTCAGTCTGAAGACTGTTGCAGATTTGAACAAAATGAGGGAAATAACAACAGTCGGGAGCCTTCCAAAAGGAACCGCTTCCACTGAAGTCTGTTCCTGATTCTCAGGTTAGGGTCTTCCTCATTAGGGATGTGAAAATGGTTTTTCTTTTACAATGTGATCATTGTCCTAGGTTGCCTTTTCCCATGTTTTATGTTCTCACTTGACCTATAGAGTCAACCTTATATTGGTCCCAGTTTGGGTGGTAGTGAACAGGAGTGGGAATTATCTCGTGTGGTGGGAAGATGGGAACCACTGGCCTAGAACCCAGAAACTGGAAACTAGGTGTTCTCAAGCTGGGCCTTAAGTCACTGTAGGGAACCTGGGGACAGAAAGTGAAGACACGGGAACAACTGTTTCTATCCGCCATCCTCCAACAGGCAGGCTCCTATGGGTGAGGCTCCATTCAGTTCAGGAATTCTCCTCTTCCCCGTGGTGCTCTGCTCTTCTGCACTGTGCAAAGGGCAGCTGGTTCTAAGGTCCAGAGATACAAGATTTCTTCCCTGGTTTGAGCAACACTGAGAGCACGGTCCTCTCCCTCTCCCTGATTGTGCTCTTAGCTCTGGCCTCTTGCAGGGAGTTGCCAGACACATGTGTGAGAAGAAGGGCTCCTTTTACCCTTTTGCCCTGGGTGTGATCACAGCTCAGGCCCAGGCCACTACTGAGCCCTACACTGTCCAATATTCACATGGGAGGGTTGAGAGGAGAAAAGGCATTAAACATCCTGTGTCATAGGAAAACGGAACAAAAGAGGAAGCCTCGAAAGAGACTGGGAGTTGTCATTCATGAAAGAGTGAGCCTTCCGAATCCCCCTTGCTGGCTGGTCTTTACAGCCTGGAAGACTTCAGATTAAAGAGACCGTGATGAATGGGGACCGTGGGGATACATTACTTCAGGGAGCACCCCATTGTCAGCCAGCTGGTGGTGGCCCCAACTTCTGGGCAGTGGGTGGGGCATGGAGGCCTCCAGCCTTCTTAGATTCTGACCTTCAGCTACAGCATTCCTAGAGCATTCGTGGAACTTTAGTACTGCAAGATGCTCTCAGGGGAAACAGCTTCCTGGGGAGTTCGCCAAACAAACAGAACCAATACGATATGTAGTCATGTGCCACATAATGACATTTTGGTTAATGATGGGCTGCATGTATGATGGGGTCTCATAAGACTATAGCACTGTATTTTTTTTTTTTTTTTTTTTTTTTTGAGACGGAGTCTCGCTCTGTCGCCCAGGCTGGAGTGCAGTGGCCAGATCTCAGCTCACTGCAAGCTCCGCCTCCCAGGTTTACACCATTCTCCTGCCTCAGCCTCCCGAGTAGCTGGGACTATAGGCGCCCGCCACCTCACCGGGCTAGTTTTTTGTATTTTTTAGTAGAGATGGGGTTTCACCATGTTAGCCAGGATGGTCTCGATCTCCTGACCTCGTGATCCGCCCGTCTGGGCCTCCCAAAGTGCTGGGATTACAGGCTTGAGCCACCGCACCCGGCCCTAACACTGCATTTTTTACTGTACCTTTTATTTGTGTAGATAATACACATACCATTGTATTACAAATACCTACAGTATTTAGTACAGTAACATGCTGTACAGCTTTGTAACCTAGGAGCAATAGGCTTTACCATACAGCCTAGGGGTGTAGTAGGCTATGCCATCTAGGCTTGTGTAAGTACACTCTATGATGTTCACACAATGATGAAATATCCTAACAATTTATTTCATTATTAAGCAATGGATGACTGTGTGTGTGTGTATCCTTTATTTATGTATATAAAGAGATTTATTATAAGGAATTAGCTGACATGATTATGGAAGCTGACAAATCCCAAAATCTGCAGGGTAAATCAGCAAGCTGGAGATCCAGGAGAGCTGACAGTGTAATTCTAGTCCAAAAGTAGGCAGGCTTGAGACCCAGGAAGAGCCAATATTTCAGTTGGAGTCCAAAGGCAGGTGGACTCCAGAAGGCTGATGTCCCAGTTTGAAGGCCATTGGGCAGGAAGGATTTTCTTTCTCTTGGGAGAGGGTCAGCTTTTTGGTTTTATTCAGGCCTTTAGCTGATTGGATGATTGCATAGGGCAACCTGCTTTACTTAATTTGCTGATTTCAATGCTAATCTCATCCAAAAACACCCTCATGGAAATACCTAGAATAATGTTTGGCCAAATATCTGGAGACTCCATGGCCCAGTCAAGTTGACACTCAGAATTAACCATCATAGCAGTCACATGAGTTTGAGAGACTCTTGTATACTATGGCCCTGTCTTCAGCCTTCCAGGGCATTTTAGTGTATTAAACATTCTGAGAATGCAGTCAAGAAATCTATTTGACTTGTTCACCCAAGTGTTTTCCTTATTTATTTGGCCATGGTCCTTTGTGGGGCTGGGGAGGAGGGAAGGAGGGAAGGGCCATGATACCTGTTGAATCCCATGACTCTGGGGACTATCCATTGGGAGACACTGCCCTGGAGATGTAACATTAGTAAGACACTACTGTGCCAGCTGCAAGAAGGCGGCCTGTCCATGACTGGGGCTGTGGTGCATTTTCAGGCTTCCAGGCACTGTCTTGGTCAAGCTGCATTCCAAAGTGAAAGGACTCAAGAGAGAACTTTCTGGGAATTCTTTATTTCTTTTCTTTTCTTTTTTTGAAATGGGGGTCTTTCTATGTTGCCCAGGCTGGCCTCGAATTCCTGGCCTCAAGCTATCCTCCTGCTTCAGCCTCCTAAGTAGCTGGGACTACAGGCATGATATTCCATCCAGCTCTGGGAATTCTTTTTTTCTTTTTTCTTTTTTCTTGAGACAGGGTCTTGCTCTGTCACCTAGGTGGAGGGCTAGAGTCCAGTGATGTGACCACAGGCTTACACCACCACATCTGGCTAATTTTTGTGTTTTTTGTAGAGACAGGGTCTCCCCATGTTGGCCAGGCAGCTCTCAAACTCCTGGGCTCAAGCAATCTTTTTACCTTGGCCTCCCAAAGTGCTGGAATTAGAGGTGTGAGCCACCATACTCAACCAGAATTTGTGATTCAACTGTACTTAGAGGGTGTTTACTCAGTACTGGCTGAGTGCTAAGCGCTCTGGGTGCATGATCTCATTTAATCTTTTCAACCATTTTTTGCATTAGGAACTACTGTCTCATTTTACAGATATAGAAATATGCACAGAGTTGTGTGACTTTCTCACAAGTGGGAAATCAGGCTTTGAACCTAGTCCTTTCTGACTCTAGAACAATGCCCTTAACCGCTCTACCAGCCTGATTCCTACTGTGTGGCTGGGAAACCTTTAGGAGCAAACAAAACAGAGGCATTACCAGGCACGTGGTTTGAAATCGAACAGTTTATCTGAAAGCCCTTAACTGACAGGATGCCTTTTGATGGCAAAAGGGAAAATGAAGAGATGAGGGAATGGGAGGAAGTATAATACTATTAGGGAACACAGACTTTGTGTGATGGTAAGATGTGGTCACATCGTAGAGAGAAAGGCAGAGCATAGCTCAAGGTGTTCTGAGCCATCATCTTCCTTGCTGGTGACAGACAGACCCTACTCAGTTCCACATTTCCTTGCTGTAGGAGGCCCCGGTGCCCTAGAGGTGGTCCCTGAGAATGCCAGAGAAGTGGAGGTGGTGACAGGCGGTAAGACCCTGCTGATTGGGAGCAGGACCATCTTTTTTTTTTTTAGACAGAGTTTTGATCTTGTTGCCCATGCTGGAGTGCAATGGCACTATCTCGGCTCACTGCAACCTCCGCCTCCCGGGTTCAAACCATTCTGCTGCCTCAGCCTCCTCAGTAGCTGGGATTACAGGCACCAGCCACCACTCCCGGCTAATTTTTGTAGTTTTAGTAGAGATGGGGTTTCACCACATTGGCCAAGCTGGTCCAGAACTCCTGACCTCAGGTGATCCACCCACCTTGGCCTCCCAAAGTGCTGGGATTACAGGTGTGAGCCACCATGCCCGGCCGGGAGCAGGACCTTCTTGTGCTCCAATCATTGGTGTGACTTGGACAAATCTATGTGCTCTCAAATAGCTGGTGTGCTTTCTGTCTATCTGCTGCATGAACAAGGTTGCTGCATCCTATTTTGCATGAGGGTGTTTCAGAAAGGAAGAGTCTCGTGTGTGTGTGTGTGTGTGTGTGTGTGTGTGTGCATATGTCTTTAGCAACCAGTACTCACCAGGGACCTGGCCACAGAAGTGCCCATGAGCAGTGTGTCTGCATATGTGTGTGTGTAGATACATACCACACATAAGTGTATTCCTGTATCTCAAAATACTTTTAAATTATTTATATAATATAGTATAATTAATTATCTGTCTCTCCCACCAGAATAAAAGTTTCCTGAGGTCAGGGACTTCCTTTTCCCTGCCAAAATGGTGTCCAGAACTTTGAGGTATCTAATAAATATTGTGAGTGAATGAATGGCCAGACCATGGGCTGTGATCTCTTAGTTAATGTCCTAGAATTTCACCTTCCGCAGAGCCCCTCGAGAAATGGCCGTCAGTGTTGCAACCGCCTTCACCTCTTCCTCCACCTTCTTCTCTTCCTTTATTGTTTCTGCCTCCTTATCTCCCTCCCCTTCCCAGTGCTTAGAATCATCTCTGGCAACAGTTCCAGCCCAGCTTTTTGAGAATACACTTAATGATGGTTTTGACTTTTTTTCTAAAAGCAACAAAATCATTTGAAACCAAGGATATTAGCTGTTTTTTTGGCCATGAGGTCCCTAACTCAGAGACGATAAATAGGGCATGGTAATCAGATGAGTATTTTGCTGTGGGCAGTAAACTATCTCTAATGGTCATTCCTCTTATAGAGGAGGGCTCAGTATGAAGGGACAGGGACAGAGGGACCCAGGAAGCCCCTCAGAAGGGGACAGACGCAGCTGGGTGTTGACATTCTGTTCGCGTTGTTTTCTAAAGCAATTTCCTGAGTTTTTGCCCTTTTGTGTGTATTCACATAGACATGAACTTTAAGCCTGAGACCTCAGAAGCTGTTTGGCAGTGAGAAGGATGGGCTCGCAGATTTTGTTTCTGGGTTTGTTTGTTTGTTTGTTTGTTTTTGAGATAGGGCCTCTCTCTGTCACTGAGGCTGGAGTGCAGTGGTGTGATCATAGCTCACTGCAGCCTTGAAACTCCTCGGCTGAGGCAATCATCCCACCTCAGCCTCCCAGGTAGCTGGGACTATAGGCACGCACCACTGCACCACTACACCCGGCGCTTTTTTTTTTTTTTTTGTAGAGACAGGTTCTTGCTGTTGTGGCCAGGCTGGTCTCAAACTCCTGCCCTCTAGCGATCCTCCTGCTTCAGCCTCCCAAACTGCTGGGGTACAGGTGTGAGTCACTGCACCCAGCTGGTTCCCAGAACTGAAGAAGGCCGGGAACCTAGAGGGTGGATGAACTGATAATGGGAGTGTTTCCTTGTAAGTTACCTTGGGAAGTAGTGTGGGAGGTTTGTCTTGGGCATTTAAGTCCATAAGCATGATCAGAAGAGGGAGAATGCTTCCAGGGGGCTTTCTGGTGAACCCAGGGTGAGGCATTAGGAAAATAGACAAAGGAAAAGATAAAGGGAAAGTGGACAAAGTTCGGGATTTGCACGTGGTCTCTGTAGCCAAGCTACCCTTAGGATTTAGTCCTTCTCCCTGCCGAGCCTCCTTGAGTTTGCGCTGCTGCACTCCAGCCTGGCAACAGAGTGAGACTCTGTCAAAAAAAAAAAAAAAGATGTGGTGGCATGCATCTGTAGTCTTAGCTACTAGGGAGGCTGAGGAAAGAGTCACTTGAGCCATGGAGTTTGAGACCCAGGAGTTTCAGGTTACAGTGAGCTATGATTGTGCCACTTCACTCTAGCCTGGGTGACAGAGTGAGACCCTGTCTCAAAGAAAGGGAAAGAAAATATAACCTACAAATTATTTTCCAACATAATGAAATGTTTACGAATATACCATTAATGAAGCCAGTTGACATTAGGTTGTGCTTTGTGGACATTTAATTACACATTTACACATTTTGATCTTGCGTTTTTCCTTTTTATATTTGGGGATTAAAAATGTATTTGCATATTTCAAGCATGTTGAAGGTCTTTGGAAAAACTCAAAGGCCAGAGGCTCTGTGCCTAAAGGGCTGAGTGGACAAACCGCCCCTGCTCCAGCCCTGAGAAATTACAGAGTAAGGAAGGGGCAGGGGAGGACGCTGGAGAAAAATGAAGCATTGACTGGAGATGTCTCCGAGGGTCTCTTGAGGGTGGTAGGTGGGGTTGGGGCTGGCAGTTAGGGCTTGGTTCCCAATGGTTTTCTGATATTTAGTTCATTTAATTCCCATTGCCTGGGGATCTCTTCCCCCAACTCTCCAGATACCCATTAGCTCCCTTCCTCTCTCCATTAAAGATTCTACTCAAATGTCACATTGGTTAAAACAGTGTCCCGGCCGGGCGCGGTGGCTCACACCTGTAATCCCAGCACTTTGGGAGACTGAGGCAGGTGGATCACAAGATCAGGAGTTAGAGACCAGCCTGGCCAACATAGTGAAACCCCGCCTCTACCAAAAATACAAAAAACTAGCCAGGCATGATGGCAGGTGCCTGTAATCCCAACTACTTGGGAGGCTGAAGAAGGAGAATCACTTGAACCCAGAGGCAGAGGCTGCAGTGAGCCAAGATCAAGCCATTGCACTCTAGCCTGAGCAACAAGAGCAAGACTTCGTCTCAAAAAAATAAAATAAAATAAAAAATAAATAAACAAACGAAAAAAACAGTGCCCCATCTTTGTCTAATACAAGATGTAGTGCTAAGAAGTCATTAATGCCATGTAGACAAATGAACAGACTAATACTCTGTTATTGATTAGTTTGTTTACTTGTGCGTGCTCTGTCTTGATCCACTTCCTGAGGGCAGGGAATGTGTTTTGTTCCCCAGTGTCTGGCACCTAAAGACTCCACAATAAATGCGTGGTTGTTGGCACAGCAAATGAATAAATGAATCTTGGCCCTCCCTGCCTCCGGTGGCTGTCGGGAGAATCAGGTGAGAGAAAATGCACTCTTCAAAGGATAAGCCGATGTGCCATTGGCCCCAGGAATCACAGCACATTTTCTCTTTCTGGGAGTCCTTAAAATGCAAGCGGAAGCTCATCCTCAGAGATTCTGAGTCAGTCGGTTGGGGGCAGAGACCAGGGATCTGAATTTAACAAACTCTGGGTGATACTGATGCTGCTGGTCATCAGCCTGTGCTGGGAGGAGCCTTTGCTGACAACTAGTTGTCACTTTTTAGTCATTTTTGCTGAGCAGGACACAAATGTACAGCCACAATGCAATGTGACCCTGGAGTCCGTGGTTCCAGAGTCGGGAGTTGCCCCTGTCTGTGTCTGAGGGCTGAAGAGCCTGCATCGAGCAGAGCTGCCAGGCTAAATCCTCTGACCTTGACTCTGGTTTAGGGACTAGAGTCTGGTATCTAAGTGTGATCTTACTCTAGCTTTCCCATTTGTTCTGTTTAGGCCAGAGGTGATCCAGTGATTTGGGAGCTGCAGGTCACACAGGCTGCTCAGAGAGTAAGTTGGGTCCAGTCGAGCCAGCAGGGCCGAATGACTGATTCACACTCTGTCCAAAACCCTCGTGGCTGAGCCCTG
Organism: Trachypithecus francoisi; assembly: GCF_009764315.1. NCBI lineage: Eukaryota > Metazoa > Chordata > Mammalia > Primates > Cercopithecidae > Trachypithecus > Trachypithecus francoisi. The sequence continues at coordinate 30,795,028 of NW_022681468.1, read as the reverse complement.
ATGCAGACCATGCTATCTTTTAGGAGTGGTCTGGGTGCTTCTAGGAGGGCAGAAAGACTACATTACTGCCTGGTGACCTTGGAAAGGGACACAGAGGTGCTGGCACTGGGAGGCTGAGCAGCCGAAGCCAGTGAGACCCACCTGGAGGGAGGCAGCTAGCTTGCTTGCTTCCTGAAAGCTGAACAGAGCCTCTCAGCCTAATTTGCTTGTGCCAGGCAGCCTGTGAATTCTTACAGCCAAACCACCTGGTGGGTGACTGTTGACACAGAACTGCAGGGTCCCAGGAGCCCAGCCCTTGCACAGACAACAGGCAGCACACAGACCTCAGGTCACATATGCACTAGCCAGTCTTCGAGGACACAGTGTCCGGCTGCAGTTATTTCTATCTGCAGTACGGTCTCGGGCCCCTGAGTCAACAGGCAGGTTTGAGAGGACTTCAGGTCTTGGCCCCAAAAAAGTGCACACAACCAGGTTCATGGTCACCTCAGGCTATCTGGCCCCACTCATTGATTCATGCTTATGGTCATTCTACAGAAATTATTCAGCACCTTCTATGAAGACACAAAGAAGGAAAAGAGTTCCCATCTGTCCTTAAAGAAGTTAACTGTTAAATGATGCCCCAGGCTGGGCTCAGTGGCTCACACCTGTAATCCCAACATCTTAGAAGGCTGAGGCAAAAGGGTCACTTGAGCCCAGGAGTTCAAGACCAGCCTAAGCAACATGGCAAGACCCTGTCTCTGCAACAAATTTTTAAAAATTAGCCAGGTGTAGGTGCATGGGGCTACATGCCTCTGGTCCCAGCTCCTCCGGAGGCTAAGGTGGTGGGGCGATTGCTTGAGCCTGGGAGGTCAAGGCTGCAGTGAACCAAGATTGCACCACTGCACTCCAGCCTGGGTGACAGAGTGAGACCCTGTCTCAAAAAAAAAAAAAAAAAAAAAGATGGCAGCCCCAAATGCACAGAGCTGGCGTGCAGCAGGCACTCGGTAAATCTTGGTTGAACGAGAAAGGTGCTGGAAGAGCTAGGAGGAGGGAGTGAGAAACTGGCCGGGGAAAGCTCCTGTATGAAGGGAAAGGAAAAGGCATTCTACGTGAAAGGTGTGAATGTTATAAAATATGTGAGGAGTAACGTGGCAGTGTAGAGAAGTAAGAGCTCACTTCCATTGAGCGCTTCATTTCAACCAGGCATTGTTCTGAATGTATTACAGATATCATCTCTTTAACCTTTGAGATAGGGCCTATTGTTGTCACCCCCATTTTACAGTTGCACAGCCTGAGGCTCAGAGTCTGAGCTGAAGGCCATGCAGGTAGTGAGTGGCAGAGTCAGGTGTTAATCCACTCACCAATGGGCACTTAACCCAACCTGAGCCTCCACTTCTCCATCTGTAAAATGGGAACACCTGGGCTTCCCCTGAAAGTTTCTTGGAGAGATTAAGAAAGCTGTGCATGAGTGCACATGAAATGTCTGCGAAAAGGTTACAAGATTCACAGAAAACTTAGAAACAATAGTTACCTTTGGGGAGGCTGCCTAGAGGACCTAGGATGAGAGAATGGATATACCAGTTACTGGATCTCATTTTGGGCCTCTAGTGGGTGAAAGTTAAAATAACAAGCAACCTAAATGGGAAGGAGTTGGAGGGTGGGTTAAGCTTGAAAGGAGAAAGAGCAGTCGAGGCTGGAGAAAGGATGTTATTTGACTGTAGTGAACACTCTGCCTGCACCCCCAGTCCCTCTCTGTTTGAGGAGAAGGATGCCGTGGCGACCGGCTTCCTCCTTAATATAGTATGTACATTTTATCTCTGCAGACTTCTTGCAGACTTGGTTTAAAGATCTCAGCTCAATACCATTAGTGTATATCTGCAGAGGGCCCTTTGTAAAATTGATTAGAAAGTAGGCTTTTGCATGTGGGGTGGGGGCAGGGGTGGGACCTAATCGGATTTGAGCATGAGATGGTATCTAATTCCCTGCATCTAGCAACTGGCTTGGGGACCTCCCTGGGAGCCAGGGCCCCCCTAATTTGGTTTTCGAATACATTAGCCAAACAAGCTGAGGGGGCTCCTTTGGGGAGAAGGTTTTTGGGGGATGGGGATAGGAGATGGTGGGAAGACTGAGGAAATGAAGAAGGGAAGGGTTTTCTGTGCAGGTCCTGGAGTATAAACTGTACATGCGATTGCAAGGGTATGGATGTCTCATGGTTTTACGCCATCCGGGAGAATGAAGTAAACTTTTAAGACGACCAGGGTGGGCCTGTTGGCTCAGTCCTGTAATGCCAGCACTTTGAGAGGCTGAGGTGGGTGGATCACCTGAGGTCAGCAGTTTGAGAGCACCCTGGCCAATGTAGTGAAACTCCATCTCTATTAAAAATACAAAAACTAGCCGGGCATGGTGGCACATGCCTGTAATCCCAGCTACTCAGGAGGCTGAGGCAGGAGAATCACTTGAACCAAAGAGGTGGAGGTTGCAGTGGGCCGAGTTCATGCCACTGCACTCCAGCCTGGGTGACAGAGCAAGACAGGTCTCAAAAAAAAAAAAAAAAAAAAGACTTGGTGTATTGCTTACCATTTATTGAGCCATTATATGTACATTTTGTTTCATTTTTTCAGTCTTTTAAAAAAAGTAATACATTCACATGTGTAACAAAAAAAGTCAAACACTATGAGAGTGCAGGCAGTGACTGGTGGGGTATTTTTCCTCCCGTAATCCTTAGTCTCCTAGACAGAATCCTCAAAAGTAGCCACAGTTACCAAATTTTCTGTGGACCTTACAATATTTTCAAAAATTGCCCGTGTGCACTCATACACAGCTTTCTTAATCTCTCCAAGAAACCCGCAGAGGAAACCTGGTGTTCCCATTTTACAGATGGAGAATGGAGGCACAGGTTGGTGAAGTGCCCACTCCTGAGTGGCAGGGCCAGGATCCAAATTGTGAATGATCTGGAGGTCCGGCTTTATATCCTGGGGTCTTTCTGTGAAATCATATGCTCTCCTATGTGCCTTTCCCAGAAAGAGAGAGGGCTGTTCAGAACTAAACATAGCAAATATTTGAGTTTTCACTTCTCCAACTCTTTCCTTCCTTCCTTCCTTCCTTCCTTCCTTCCTTTCCTTTCCTTTCCTTTCCTTTTTTTTGAGACGGAGTCTCACTCTGTCACCCAGGCTAGAGGGCAGTGGCGCAATCTTGGCTCACTGCAACCTCCCCCTCCTGGGTTCAAGTGATTCTTGTGCCTCAGCCTCCCGAGTAGCTGGGATTACAGACACGTGCCACCAAGCCCGGCTAATTTTTGTACTTTTAGTAGAGACTGGGTTTTGCCATGTTGACCAGGCTGGTCTCAAACTCCTGATCTCAAGTGATCTGCCTGCCTCGGCCTCCCAAAGTGCTGGGATTATAGGCGTGAGCCACGGTGCCTGGCCCACTCTTTTCTTCTTGGGTCCATCCATATGCATCGTTTTGTCCACTTATAGCCAAGCATCCTAAAAACAGGATGCAAGGCCGGGCACGGTGGCTCACGCCTGTAATTCCAGCACTTTGGGGGCCGAGGTGGGCAGATCACCTGAGGTCGGGAGTTCAAGACCAGCCTGACCAACGTGGTGAAACCCTGTCTCTACTAAAAATACAAAAATTAGCCAGGTGTGGTGGCGGGCACCTGTAATCCCAGCTACTTGGGAGGCTGAGGCAGGAAAATCACTGGAACCTGGGAGGCGGAGGATGCAGTAAGCTGACATTGCACCACTGAACTCCAACCTGGGCAACAAAGCAAGACTCCATCTCCAAAACAAAACAAAACAAAACAAAAAACCAGGAGGCAAACTTAAAAGGGTATCTTTACTAGGGTCTCCTTCAACTCAGTACCCCTTTGTGAGAGTGAGGGGTGGAGTGTGTTGAGTGAAGCCTTGCCTGCTTTATCTGGATCTTGAGTTCTGCCCACTTCCTACTAGGCACTGTGTGTGTTACAGGGAGGAGCATGCTGGTGGCAGCACGTGCTACAAATTGTGTGGCATTATAACCTAGAGTCAGCACCCAGTTTCATAACAGATAATCACAGTATCAACTCTGGAGGGTTCTTTGGAGGGTGGAATGATACCATGGCATGGTACCTGGTACTTAGTAATCTCTCAATAAATATTAGCGATTATTAGTGTCACTAGCGAGAGAAGCTTTCATACCTTGCTCATCTGCTCTGTGCAGTTTGCCTCAACTATAAGAACTGTATTGTTCTGTTATCATCACACTATAATTTAATATTTAATATTTTTAAACATAATCTGTGTAATAAGCTAGTATCGTTTTAAATACAATTAGCATGGTGTCAGGTATACAAGAGATGCTCAATAAATACGATTTCCCATTTTATTCCCGTCTCTTTACCAGTTTTAAATCAAGATCTTGATTCTTCTTTATCCTTGTTGTGAATCTAATTTCTGTAAAGTGAGCCAGTCTGGATTCCCACTCACATTTATTGAGAACCTGCTGTTTACTTGGCATTCTGCTATGTGCTGTCACAAAGAACAGACCTCGGACTCTGCCCTCAGGGGACGAACAATCAAATCAGGAAGACTGACTGAGAACAGAGGCATCAGTTGCAGCCCAAGCTGTTCGCAGGGTTTGGGGCATGCTCCTGGGATATAGGAGTAGATGGAGTGGCTTCCTGTTCTTCAGTACCTCAGTTTCCCCTTCTGAGGAGTGGAGGTAGTTCCCTTTCTTGTTTCTTGGTATTTGGAAGATGTGGAACAACCTGGCTGATGTGGTTTCAGTCTTGTGGGGACCAGTGGGCTGAGCCCCTTTCTTTACCCCTCTACCTCTCCCTCACCGCCTAGTACCCTATACTCCCTCCCACCCAACCCTGGCTGGAAGCTGCGAGGTCTTGGCTCCTCCACCAGGCTGTTGACCTGGGAGCCTCCATCCTCCTCCTTGCAAGCCACACCTTTTCACCAGATCTTTATGCCAACCCCATCCCCCGCCCGACAAAGGTTTTGTAGGGACCAGAATACCTCAGCTTTGGATGCTGTACTATAAAATCCAGAATTATATAACTGCTGGATTATGGAGTGATTATTAGCTTTGCTGAAAGATTTTCCGTTTACATAAGGATTAGCTCCGGGGTTCCTTTAAATAGCTAGCTTTGCTAATGCATTTGTATTGCAAAGAAAGGTGGGTGGGGGAAATAAGGACAGGACTATGAAGCAGAAGGCCCGAGTTGTAGTGGCTCAGGCCTGTAATCCAAATGACTCAGGAGGCCAGGGCAGGAGGATCGCTTGAGCCCAGGAGTTCAACACCAGTTTGGGCAACATAGGGAGAGCCTATCTCTACAAAAAATTAAATTACATTACATTAACTAGGCATGGTGGCCTGTGCCTTTAGAAAAATAAAAAAAGAAGGCTCGAGTTCTAAGCCAGCTGAATGACTGGTCATTTTACCTTTTGGAGCCTTGGGTTTCCTTGATGTGGAAAGTGAATGGTGACCACCCCACTCAGACCCAGCATTGCAGGGGAGGACTGTGCAGGCAGTTTGCAAAGAGCTGGGTGTGGGCGGTCAGGTGAGGCAAAGCTGCACCACAGTGCTGTTGGTGTGATGAGCCTGCCCCTCAAAGGGTGATGTTGAAACCCCTAGTGTTGAATCTCCTAGCTGGCCCCTGCCCACCTGCCCATCCTGGTCTCCTGACAGACCTACCTTCTTCCTGCGCCCCCGCCCTGGCCACACACCTGTGTCCCGGACTCCGCACAGCAATTCCAGTTCCTTGGTTGTATGCTGCTGTTCTCTGTCTCTGTGATTTGCACACACTGGTCCCAGTGCCCAGAATGCCATTTCCCACCCTCTCCCCTTCTTGGCCTGGCGTACACCTACTTGTCCTTCAAGACATAGCCTAGACTCCTCCTCCAGGAAGCCTTCCCTGACTCCCTTCCCCTAAGGAGGGTTAGACACTCCTCGGCACTCGCAGGGTCCCATGAATATGTGTGTGTGACCCTATCGTGTTGCTTTGGGACCCTTCCTTGTCCAGTGACTTTATGGTCATTGATCACTTATTTGGATCTCTACGAGCTACTGAGCTTAGGGGCAGGATCCCTGTTGTGTTTGACTCAGTAGATGTGTAGTAAATGAAATAAGTAAGTGAATAGTAACAATTTTTCATGTGCAGCAAGTGTTCCATCCCCAGACACATGCAACAGAGGCGGCGCCTGCACCATCTCCGCCCCTGCACCGTCCCCGCCCCTGCACCGTCCCCCGCCCCTGCACCGTCCCTCACTCCTGCACCGTCCCCCGCCCCTGCACTGTCCCCCGCCCCTGCACCTTCCCCAGCCCCTGCATACTGCATGCCCTGAAGCACAAAAACCCACAGGGGTTCAAATAAATCCTGGCTCCACCCCAGCTATGACCTTAACCAAATTACTTTGCTCCCTAGTTTTTTCATCTATAAAACAAGATCATAATAGTTCTGACCCCTTAGGATTGCTGTGAACAGGAGGTGAGTTAATCTGTGTTCTGCACTTAGAGCGGTGCCTGGGTGCAGTACCTTCTGCGTCTGGTGACGGTTGTCATGGTTTTCATTTCGGAAGGCCCTGAGTTCTGCCCCTGCGGTTCCTCCCCAGCTCAGTCCCTTGCGTTGCTGAGCTTGCAGTCTCTTCCTCTTTACTTTCTTCGCTTGCTCCAGTGACCTGTCTCAGATTCCCACTCCCCCAACCAGTCAACACAGAAATAATCAAATTCTACTTGATTATTAGTCATTGCCTTCTGCTGCTGTTTTTGTTTGTTCCTTAAAAAAAAAACTCTAGATTTAATTGAGTTGATTGATTAGCACAATTGCTGATTGGAAGGAGATACTCTGTAACCCTCTCCTCCTCAGGCGCCTTTTCCCAGAGAGGCACCAGGAGGACTGCCCATGGCCTGGAGGTGCAGTGGCCTGTGGTGGCTCTGTGGGCTGGGAGCCTGGCCCTCCCAGGCCTAGTGACCTGAGGCAAGTCCCTGGCCCTCTCAGGGCCTCATCTGTAAAAAGGTTGTTGAAGTAAATGAGCCTCTGAATCCCCCCACCTTTAAATTCTATGAAAAGTCTACCTCTGAGTGCCCCAGCCTTGGTTTGTGAGTCGCCCATCCATTCAGTATCACAGCTACCTCTGGGCCAGCACTTGTCAGGGTGCTGTGGGGACCCAGATGTGAGCAAGTCAAGAGCCCTGCCTTCTAGGAGCTAGTGGGATGGAGTTGGGGACTGGCAAGATGCTAACTCTAGCATCTATAACTTAGTGTGTTCCAAGCTCAGTGGAGTTTCAGAGGGGAGTGCCTAACTCAGAACAGTTGTAGAGGGGTGACATTTGGATTCAGTCTAAAACAAAATACCCTGTACAAACTTCAGGGGTGCGGAGAGTGAACTTTGTAGAAGCCACCTCTATGTGCTGAGTACAGTGGTAAGCACTTAAATTGTTTTAAAACTTTTTATATTAAATAGAGATAGGATGGCCAGGCACAGTGGCTCATTACTCTAATCCTATCACTTTGGGAGGCCGAGACAGGCAGATCACGAGGTTAGGAGTTTGAGACCAGCCTGGCCGACATGGTAAAACCCCGTCTCTAATGGCATAAACCCAGGAGGCGGAGCTTGCAGTGAGCTGAGATCCGGCCACTGCACTCCAGCCCGGGAGACAGAGCGAGACTCCTTCCCAAAAAAAAAAAAAAAAAAAACCCCGTCTCTACTAAAAATACAAACATTAGCCGGGTGTGGTGGTTTGCACCTGTAATCCCAGCTACTCAGGAGGCTGAGACAGAAGAATCGCTTGAACCCGGAAGGCGGAAGTTTCAGTGAGCTGAGATAGTGCTACTGCACTCTGGACTGGGCAGAAGAGTGAGACTCCGTCTCAAAAATAAATAAAAAATTAGTAAATAAATAGAGATGGGGGTCTCACTGTGTTGCCCAGGCTGGTCTCAAACTCTTGGGCTCAAATGATGCTCCTGTTTTTGGCCTCCCAAAGTGCCGGGATTACAGGCATGAGCCACGGCACCTGACAAGCACTTTCTTTTCATTGTCTTTTGAATCCTCACAGCAACCCTCTAAGTAAAGGGATATATCACTTTTGTAGACAAAACACCCAAAGCTCAGAGAGGCTAAGTGGCTTGCCTACAGTCACACGGCAAGCGAGGGAGAAGTAGACTTTGAATGATGTCAAAACTTATCCTCTTTACACAGTTTCGCACCATATTACAGTATTAAATAATTTGAGGAAGGTAAAATAATCAGCTGATTTCCCGAATGTCACTTCTATTTCCATTTTGGAACATGATCTTCCATACATACTCTTTTTACATTACATAATTAGAGCAATGTACCATTCCCCCCACCCCCAACTTTTTTTTTTTTTGAGGGTCTTGCCTCTCTCACACATGCTGGAGTGCAGTGGTGTGATCACAGCTCACTACAACCTCCTGGCTCCTGGGATCAAGGGATCCTCCTGCCTCAGCCCTTGGAGTAGCTGGGCTATAGGCGCCCACCACTACACCCAGCTAATTTTGCATTTTTGTAGAGATGGGTTTTCGCCATGTTAGCCAGGCCGGTCTCAAACTTCAGTTCAGACTGCCTTTGTCTCCCAAAGTGCTGGGATTACAGGTGAACCACTGCACCCTGCCTCTATTTTTTTTACTTATAGCATTCTTTCCCCCCATCTCTGTTTTTGTTTGTTTGTTTGTTTTCTCTTTTTTTGAGACGGAGTTTCACTCTTGTCACCCAGAATGGAGTGCAGTGGCGTGATCGCGGCTCACTGCAGCCTCCACCTCCCGGGTTCAAGCAATTCTCCTGCCCCAGCCTCCTGAGTAGCTAGGATTACAGATGCCCACCACCATGCCTGGCTAATTTTGTATTTTTAGTAGAGACAGGGTTTCACCGTGTTGGCCAGTCTGGTCTCAAACTCCTGACCTCAGGTGATCCACCTACTTCAGCCTCCCAAAGTGCTGGGATTTCAGGTGTGATCCACCTTTCCCGGCCCATCTCTGGGTTTTGTTCATTGACTCATATATTTACCGAGCACCTACGACATGTCTTGGTTCTGAGATAAAACAATTAGTCCAAGATACAGCTTTCAGGGAGCTTACCTTAGGCGGACAGACGACAAACAGAGAAGCAATAAAACAGATAATAGGATGTCAGATATTAAGAATGGCTGTGAAGAAAGCAGGATAAGATGTAGAGTATATGAAATTAGCCGGGCATGGTTGTGGGCACCTGTAATCCCAGCTACTCAGGAGGCTGAGGCAGGAGAATAGCTTGAACCCAGGAGGTGGAGGTTACAGTGAACCAAGATCATGCCACAACAATCCAAGCTGGCCAATAGAGTGAGACTCCATCTCAAAAAAAAAAAAAAAAGAAGAAAAAAAAATATGTAGAGTACCCGATGGGGGTCAGGGTGTCTTCCCTGAAAACGTGATATCTCAGCAGAGACCTGACAAATGATGGGGAGAGCTATGTGGGTATCTGGGTACTCCAGGTAGGGGGAGCAGTCAGTGTAAAGGCCCTGGGATGGTGATGCCCTTGGCACAGTTGGGGAAGAGTAGGAGACCAGTGTGGGTGGAATGTGGGAAGGTGGGACGTGAAGTTGGAAAGGTGGCTGGGGTCAGGTCACAGGCTTTGCAGGCCGTGGAAGAGACTGGCTTTTGTTCCTAGTGTGTTTCTCTGGTGTCTTCTAGTTCCCATTATTCTACAGTTCAACCCAGTGGATGTGGTGTTATTAATCAACATCGACGTTGTTTCCTGCAGCGTCTGTGTGTGCCTGTGTGTGTGCATATGTGTGTGTGTGTGTGCAGCGAACACGCATTTCAAGCATATTTCAAGCATGTTACTTTTGACTATGTTGGGATAATTCTGTAGCAGTGAGATAACTGGTTGGAAGTGTTTGCTCATCCTTTTGGCTCTTGACAGGTAAAACTATAGTGTGACTTCTAGTGACAAGAGCTGAAGGCATGGCAGGCAGTGGATCTGTGGTGCAAAGGTGCAGAGGCAGAAAGAACAAACCTTCCCAGAGGCCCGAGGCATCACACAGGTAGTCCCTGGCCATGAGGGAGGAGCCACTGGAGAAGCAGGTGCCTTGTGAGAACAGGTGGGCGGTGGGCCAAGTGAGTGCCTCCGCTCTCCTCCAAGAGGCAGAGCCAGGTGGGGCTTTTACACATTTTTCTACTTTTTATTTTTTTGAGATGGAGTCTGGCTCTGTCACCCAGGCTGGAGTGCAGAGGCACGATCTCGGCTCACTGCAACCTCCGCCTCCCAGGTTCAAGTGATTCTCCTGCTTCAGCCTCCCGAGTAGCTGGGATTACAGATGCCCACCAACACGCCTGGCTAATTTTGTATTTTTAGTAAAGATGAAGTTTCACCATGTTGGTCAGGCTGGTCTTGAACCAGTGACCTCAGGTGATCCACCTGCCTCAGCCTCCCAAAATGCTGAGATTACAGGCGTGAGCCACTGTGCCTGTCCTTTTTTCCACTTTTAAAGAAACTTTTTACTGTAGTCCCAGCTACTTGGGAAGCTGAAGCAGAATGGTGTGAACCCAGGAGGTGGAGCTTGCAGTGAGCTGAGATCGCACCACTGCACTCCAGCCTGGGTGACAAAGCGAAACTCCGTCTCAAAAGTAAAACAAACAAACAAACAAACAAATTTTTAAATGAAATCGTTCTTTGGCTTTACAGAAAAATTGCCAAGATAGTGCAGAGGGCTCCTGTATGTCCCTTGTCTGGTTTTCCCTTTTGTTAGCTTCATATATTACCACCATAGAATTGTCACAACTAAGAAACCGACCTTGGTACATTACTATGAACTAACTTCCATACTTTATTCAGATTTCATTTGTTTTTCCACTGATACCCTTTTTCTCTTCCAGGATCCCATGCAGAATCCCACACTGCATTTAATTGTCATGTCTGTGTAGTCTCCCCTCATCTGTGATAGTTTCTCAGACTTTCCATGATTTTCATAAACCTTCCCAGTTTTGGTTTGGTTGTTTGTTTGTTTTGAGACAGAGTGTTGCTCTGTCGCCCAGGCTGGAGTGCAGTGGAGAGATCTCAGCTCACTGCAACCTCTTGCTTCCCGGGTTCAAGCGATTCTCGTGCCTCAGCCTCCCTAGTAGCTGGGATTACAGGTGCCTGCCACCACACCTAGCTAATTTTTTATTTTTTAGTAGAGACAGGGTTTCACCATGTTGGCCAGGCTGGTCTCAAACTCCTGGCCTCAAGTGATCTGCCTGCCTTGGCCTCCAAACTGCTGGGATTACAGGCGTGAGCCACCGTGCTCAGCCTAACCTTGAGAGTTTTTTTTTTTTTTTTTTTTTTTGAGATGGAGTCTCGCTCTGTTGCCCAGGCTGGAGTTCAATGGCCGGATCTCAGCTCACTGCAAGCTCCACTTCCCGGCTTTATGCCATTCTCCTGCCTCAGCCTCCCGAGTAGCTGGGACTACAGGCACCCGCCACCTCGCCCGCCTAGTTTTTTGTATTTTTTAGTAGAGACGGGGTTTCACTGGGTTAGCCAGGATGGTCTCGATCTCCTGACCTCGTGATCCGCCCATCTCGGCCTCCCAAAGTGCTGGGATTACAGGCTTGAGCCACCGTGCCCGGCCACCTTGAGAGTTTTTAGAAGTGTTGGCCAGGTATTTTGCTTTTCCATTTTTCAACTATCTATTTTTATTTGGAATCGTGATGCTGAGAGTCTATAAAAAAATTATTATTATTATTTTTTTGAGAGGAGGTTTTGCTCTGTCACCTGCCTGGAGTGCAATGGAGCGATCTCGGCTCACTACAACCTTCGTCTCTCAGGCTCAAACGATTCTCCTGTGTCAGCCTCCCGAGTACCTGGGACTACCGGCATGTGCCACTGCGCCTAGCTAATTTTTACATTTTTAGTAGAGATGGGGTTTCACCATGTTGGCCAGGCTGATCTCGAACTCCTGACCTCAGGTGATCTTTCTGCCTCGGTCTCCCAAACTGCTGGGATTACAGGAGTGAGCCACCGCACCTGGCTGAGTCTGCAAAACGTTGAGGTCGAGCTTAGAACTCAGGAATCAAGGGTGGGGGACACGGTGCTGGGTTCAGTCCTGGCTTTGCTCCCTATCCACTAAGTGACATTGAACAAGGAAACCTTCCATGCTTCATTCTTATCCTGGGGGTGAGAATATTCACCCCCGAGCCTGATGAGGATTAACTGGGGTGAGACATGGAAGTGCTCATGAACTTGGGGTTTCTTTTCGGTTTCATTGCTGGTTGAGTGCCTGGTGAGACTGATTACCTTGAAGACATTCACTTCCTCTTGCAGGAGCTGGGGCTGTGAAATGCCAGAGTGAGGATAGCGAGGAGGTTGTGACAACTTTGCAGGAAGCACTTTGCAAAGCCTTTGAAGATCATATTCTATATTGATCCTCACAATAACTCCATGAGTTACGGTAGTAAAATGGGTTACTGGAGGCTCATAGAAGGTCAAGAACCTGCTGAAGGGCGTGGAGGAAGGAAGGGCAAAGTCAAGACTTGCACATGGGCCGAGAGACCCTGCGCTCTTTCCAGTTTAGGCTGGCCTGAGTTGCCTGGCAGAGGGGGCAGGCAGCTCTGGGGTGGATGTGGGCAGGAAAGCCCAGAGCCCTGGATCCTGGGAAGGAGAGGGTCTGTCTCATGGGGCAGAAGGACTGGGGTTTGGCTAGGGATCTGACTCATGGGGCAAGAGGCTAGAGAGTTATGGATTCTCAGTCTTTACACACCATATTGGTCTCAGGCCATTGTATTACAGCGAGTGTTTAATTTTGTAATGTAGTTTTTTTTTCTCTAGGTAATTTCATTTTTAACACTTGAGTTACCTATGAAACCAGCATGAGCAAATGAGCAAAAGGTTCATGACTAGCAGGCAGCTTCCCAGGTAAATCTCAGGACCAGTGGTCCAGCTTCCTGCCAGAGAGCCAGCTGTCTTACCTCCTGTTTCATGCATCTTCAGGCCCCTCCAGTAGATGGTGAGGGTTCTCTGTTTTCTAGAAAGGGACATAGAATGACTGAAGCCAGGCAGGGCAAGTGGCTGTCTCTAGGACACACAGCCTCAGAGCAGACACCACATCAGTTAGTCACTGGGCTCTTTCTACCAAACATAATAAGAACTCAGAAGGCATTTGTGCTATTTATTATATTTTAAAACTTGAAAAGTAAACTACAAAGTTGCAGTTCCGACATTAATGGGAGAGTTGGGAGGCCACAGTTCTAAGTGCGTGAGCTAATAGGTCTTCTCCTAGAGGGTGTGAGTGTGTGTGTGTGTGTGTGTATGAGAGAGAGACAGAGAGAGAGAGAGAGACAGAGAGAGAGAGAGAGAGAAGGCAGTACATTTAGGTCAGTGCACTGTGAGGACAAAAGACAAAGCAATTTTGGCACTTGGGCCAAATGGCCAAAAATTACCTTCAATTCGACCAAAGCACACAGAGGTTGGAGGGATGGACTGTCCTTTTCAAAAAGGGGTCCCCTGAAACTGGTGGCCACCATGTCCTTTATATCAGGGGTTCCCATTTCATCCACGTCGAAGTTTCCAAATTCAGAGCTTGCAGACCACCCACCTGTGCACATGGATGACATGGCCCTGCTGATTCCTCTGGCTCTAAATGATATCTCTTCTGCCTGTCCCATGCAGTGAGGTGTGCCCAGGTATTCAGACCCTTGCAGTGTCTCGCTGAGTACCCAAAGCACTCACCCATCACCCTCTGGTTCCTTGGGGCCCGATGCTGGCCTTGGAACACTGGTCCCAGTATTCAAGCAGTCTAGGAAAGAGTCTGCTTGGCCAGCCAGCTGTCAGCAGCCTTGCCCCTCCTCCCAGCCTGGATCCAGCCAGAGGAGGACAGAGCCCATCTCTCTTCTGCCTACCTGTAAAGGCTAGGTTGGCCAGGATAGGGAAAAAGGAGGCCTGTCTGGAGTCACCTCTCCAGAGATGGGTAACCCCAGAGTGGTTAAAATCCCATACATTGGCATCAGGATGGCTAAGAGGGCAAATCTTTGCCTTTCCACGTGCCATGGAAGGTGTGGGGCCCACCTGACAATGTCTGGTGCCTCGATTGATTTTCCCATGTATAAATCAGGATGAAAAATCCAGAGTTATTTTGAGGAGTAAATAAGCTTATGTGTGTAAAGCACTTTGCACATAGCAAGTGCTTAAAAAGAAAGGAAATGTAGTATTATTATTCGGTTATATAATATAGCAGCATTCGTGTCTCTCTTTTTCTTCCAAAGAGCTCACACATCTGTTTACTCCATGTGTCCTTACAACAACCCAGTGGAGTAGGAGTGTTTTTCTTGCATCCAGTTTACTGATGCAGCAGCTAAGATGCAGTGAAGTGTAATGACATGCCCAAGGCCACCCCACAAAGCAGCAGGGGCACTGAGGTCCCTGGAGGGCACAGGCTAGGTTAGGTGTGTCCCAGTCTGGCTCACCTGTAGTCTTCCTGCCTGCCACAGCTGCCCCTCCAGTCCCCCTGTCACTCTCCTCTCTCCCCTCCCTGAGAGCTGCTGTCTCCCCCAAGGACCCCTCACTTCCCAGGGAGGGAGGGTGTGGTTGGGCACTGGTAGGGGGTGGCTCTACCTCTCCAGCCAGTGGCAGGGCTCTGCCATTGCCAACAGCATCTTGCAGGATGAAAGTTGCATCAGTGAGCAGTAATTGAAATGCAAAATCACATTTTGATCAAGCCAGCAGGCTGTTTATTTATCAGATCAATAGTCAAAATGCCCTGTCTGGAGAAGCTAGTGTGATAAGTGACAGTCTTGCCAAGGGCAGTCCTGGTGGCTACAGTCCCCTCCCGCAAATGCCTGGATTAGAAGGCCAAGGAGCCTGGGAGTGACCCCTACCTCTGCTTCTCCTTTCCGAGTGTGAGCACACACAGCCCTTGCCACATTTCTTCTTTTTTTTTTTTCTTTTTTGTTTTGAGATGGAGTCTCACTCTGTTGCCAGGCTGGAGTGCAGTGGCGCAATGTCGGCTCATTGCAACCCCCGCCTCCCAGGTTCAAACAATTATCCTGCCTCAGCCTCCTGAGTAGCTGGGACTACAGGTGCTTGCTACCACACCCAGCTAATTTTTTTTTTTTTGCATTTTAGTAGAGACAGGGTTCCACCATGTTGGCCAGGATGGTCTCAATCTCCTGACCTCATGATCTGCCTGCCTCGGCCTCCCAAAGTGCTGGGATAACAGGCATGAGTCACCGCGCCTGGCCAACATTTCCTTCTTATACTCAGTTTACAGAGGAGACGACTGAGAACCATGTGGGCAGGGACCACCCTTGCTGTGGCTGCCAGAACCTGTACCCAAGAGAGCTGAAATAACAGCACATATTTTCGAGCACTTACAACGTACAGGAGCCGTCAATGCTTCACATCATTGGGTCATTTACTCCTCAAAATAATTCTATGAGGTAGATATGTCTATCTTACCCATTTTGCAGATGAGGCAACCAAGTCCTAGAGAGGTCAGGCAATGGTTGCACAGCGAGTCAGTGACAGGCCAGGATTCTGATCCAGGTGAGCTGGGCCCAGAGCCCTCATGCCCAGGCCCCGTCAGTTCCCTCTCTCAAGGGCAGGGGGCGGTGAAACATTTTTCTTTACACAGTGGGGTTCTGGCTCTGAAGTCAAGCAACCCCTTTCCAGCCCCGTTTCCCACAGTTTCTTTACAAATTACATTGATTCTGTGTTAACATATAGTTTTTAGCATTTTGAAAGCAGATGTCTCAATGACTGGCTCTCAGACTCTAGCCTCTCTAAGTTGCCGGCCAACACATTGAGTGGCTTGGGGTACTTACAAAAAAGCAACCAAAACCAGAAAGTAAGAAAAATGCATACATCTTTCATAAACTTGTTTTGTTTTGTTTTTTTGAGACAGAGTCTCTCTCTGTCACCCAGGCTGGAGTGCGGTGGCACAGTCTCGGCTCACTGCATCTTCCGCCTCCCACGCTCAAGCGATTCTCATGCATCAGCCTCCTGAGTAGCTGGGATTACAGGTGGATGCCACCACACCTGGCTAGTTTTTGTATTTTTAGTAGAGAGGGGGTTTCCCCATGTTGGCCAGGCTGGTCTCGAACTCCTTAGGGTCTTTGCTCCCTTGGTGATCTGCTCGCCTTGGCTTCCCAAATTGCTGAGATTACAGACGTGAGCCACCACACCATCCTTTCATAAACTCTTTAAACCAGGATGATCAGAATTCGATCAAAACTGATGGCAAGGTGGATCATTTAGGAACCTTCGTGGGCTTCACTGGGCCCCAGGGGCTCTGTGGGTTCTGCTCCTGGGGCGCTGGCGGACTCCCTTTCTCAGACCTTGATCCTGTCCTGTGCCTCAGGCCTGTGACTGTCACATCCTGAGGGAGTGCAGGCCTCTGGAAACTGTAATGGTGGTTTGACTGGGGTCCTTAGATCCCACCTAACCCTCCTTACTCGTTCAACAAATATTTATTCTGCACCTTCTGTGTGTCTACCACTATTCTAGACACTGGAGTAGGGCAGGAAAGAAAACAGACAGCCTCTGCCATCGTATACGGGGAGCAAAGACCCTGAGGAAGGAACGTGATTGGTGTCGTCAAGAACCAGCCAGGAGGCCAGTATGGCTGGGATGGAGTGACCTCAGGGGAGAGCGGGCAGGAGATAGCATGACAGAGGTTGGGGGGCAGACCCGGAGGCCTTCTGAGCTGTGGCAAGGACTCCTGCTTCACCAGAACCCCGGCTGTCTTGAGCAGAGGAGTGTTGTGACTTACTCCCCTTCGTGATGTAACTCACGACAGCACTTTCTGGCTGCGTGGTCCCTGCCAAGATATTTAACCCCTCTGGGCCTCAGTTTGCTCATCTGCAAAATGGGGGAAATGATAGTAGCTCAACTAGTTGTTGCAAGAAATCAATGATTTAATAACCATTGTCCTGAGCATAGAGAGCAAGCTCTGTTGTCGTTACAGAGATCAGAACAGGGATCCCAGTTGGCTGCAGTGGCCAGTCCCTATCTGTCCACCTGAGTTAAGACGCCTCTTTGTCATCTGCCCAGGCTGCCCCTTTGCACAAAGACTGAAAAATCGAGTCAGGATGAAGAATGACTGCTGGGAGCCCTAAGCTTCCTATGTGGGTTCTGCTCGTGGGGCACCGGCTGACCTCCTTTCTCAGACCCTGATCCTGTCCTGGTGTGCACACGGCCATGTAGAAAGGGCCATGGCCATGACCAGGGAGTGGATAGAAGTTTTGTCCCCTTCGTTGTATGGGTCTGCACACTGTCCTTTGGGAATGCACAGGGGGCAGCAGTGAGGCCCAGTCACAACCCGCACAAAAGAGACTCAGATGTGTGATCAGAGTGGAGGTCAGCAACATGAGCCAAGCACCGATTGCATCCTGGGTTGTATATGCAGAAGTATAGTGTCCAGGATAAGGGAGCTGTCAGTAATGCTCTGCTCTGCACTGGGCAGAATTCACCTGGAGAGCTGTGCTCAGTTCTAACACTCTTTTTTGTTTGTTTGTTTGTTTGTTTGAGACGCAGTGTCACTCTGTTGCCCAGACTGGAGTGCAGTAGTGCAATCTCGGCTTACTGCAACCTCCACCTCCCAGGTTCAAGTGATTCTCCTGCCTCTGCCTCTGAAGTAGCTGGGATTTCAGGCGTGTACCACCATGCTTGGCTAGTTTTTATATTTTTAGTAGAGATGGGGTTTCACCATGTTGGTGGTGCTGGTCTCAAACTCCTGACCTCAAGTGATCTGCCCGCCTCAGCCTCCCTGAGGCTCACACCTGTAAATCCCATTACAGGTGTGAGCCACTGCTCCTGGCCTGCTGCTGTTCTTTAAGAAGAGAAGACAGAGCAGACGGCTTATTCTTAGAAGTGCAGGGGATGTTGACCCTGGTGAGGAGAGGGGAGGATCCACAGGGAGCAGGAGCTGCCTTCCACAGTCTGGAGGGCTGTCTCATGGAAGGGCTTAGACTTGTTCTGTAAGTCCTGAGGGGTGGGGTTGTATAAACTGCAACTGGAAACTCAGAGGGAAGAAACACTTTTACTTTTCACAAAAAAAAACCCTTTTATTTTTATTTTTATTATTTTTTTTTAGCATTCTGAGCAAGACGTAAATATTTGCCTCCTGAACTAGTGACCTCTCTATCACTAGGGTCTTTACAAGGCAGGTGGTCACATGTCTGGGATTCAGGGACAGGGACTCAAACATTGGATGCGGGTGGGCTGGATGCCCTTCTGTCCTGGCCTGCCTGAGTGCCCCTGGCTGTGTGGGGGTTCTGCCTGCCCCTCCCTCCTCCCCGCCTTCCTCCCCCTCCTCCTCCCTTCCAGCAACGGATTTCCCTGCTGTCCCTCCAACACAGAGCTTTCCCTGTGTGGCCCCTCCCTCTCTTCTTCAGGCCCCCGCTTAAATGCCACTTTCTCAGAGAAGCCCTCTCTGGCAGCTCTATCTGGGTACTCCCCCGACCCACTATGCTGTGTCCTCCCTGCTGGTTTTTTGTTTGTTTGTTTTTTGAGGCAGAGTCTCACTCTGTCGGCCGGGCTGGAGTACAGTGGTGTGATCTCTGCAACCTCTGCCTCAGCTCACTGCAACCTCCACCACCTGGGTTCGAGTGATTCTCCTGCCTCAGCCTCCCGAGTAGCTGGGATTACACGTGCCCACCACCACGCCCAGCTAATTTTGGGAGCCTCAGCCTCCCAAAGTGCTGGGATTACACGTGTGAGCCACCACACCCAGCCCTCCCTGCTGTTTCTCATAGCACTCAGCACTAACGGCATTGATACCATTTGGCTGTTTACTTAACATGTTGGGGGGATGACACTTGGCATTGTTTCACATAAGCCCAGTGTTTCGGTTGCTTAACACAGCAGAAGTTGGTATCGCCCACAGGTGAGGGTGTTTGGCAGGTGGCCTTTCACAAGGTGTTCAGGGACCCAGGCTCCTGCTAATTTGTGGCTCTGCTATCCCCCAGGGTCTTGGAACCCCCTGGCCTGAAGATGGGGGAAGAGAGAGGAATTGGAGAGAGGAGGGGAGGGAGTGGAGTGGGGGAGGAGGGCAAGAGTCTATGGAGATTTTTATGGGCCAGAAAAGGGAGTGGCTTATATCACTTTGCCCTCATCCCATTGGCCAAGACCCAGTCACATGGCCATAGCCAACGGCCAGGGTGACACTAGAAATGTAGTCCTCCTGGTGTCTAGCAAGAAAATGAATTAACTTTTGTTGAACTCATGGCAGTCTCAGCTACACTGTTTATCGTATGTCATTGAATTTATGACATCGTCTATTGCAAGGGACACCATGATTTCTGGAACCACTAATTCAATTAAACTAAGACATGCCATTGATTTCAGGTGAATTCTGATTGCCAAGATGGTAAAATGTGAAAAAATGGTATAGCTCCGAGTCAATGAACTATGGTATTGTCTCTCCTTGAGGGCAGGGACCCAATCACCTTGCTCACCAGTGTATCCCCAGGGCTGCAAAAGTGTCAAGCATGCAGTAGATATTCAAAGAACAATAGTTGAGGCCAGGCATGCTGGCTCACACCTGTAATCCCAGCAATTTGGGAGGCTGAGGTGGGAGGATTTCCTAAGCCCAGGAGTTCAAGACCAGTCTGGGCAACATGGGGAGACTCTGTCTCTACAAAAAAAAAAAAAAAAAAAATTTAAGACAATAGTAGTTGAATGAGTGAATGAATGAAAGAGACAATGTGTGAGCTACTGTTTTGGTTAAATGCGAGAAGCCCCCTTGAGTGGACTATAGCATCAGGGAATCAGGCCATGCTCGTTCACCTGAGCAGAGATGCTGCAGGGGCATAGGAGCAATTGCCAACAGCAACTGGGGCTCCCAGGACTCTCTGCCTCAACCGTTGCTTCTCTCTGCTGCCAGCTTCGATATTCTTCTCTCTCACTGCACATGGGAGGGAAGGATGACCTTGCTCAGCTCTTGAGCTGTCCATCTTACTGCCTCTGTCCCTGGAGAGGCAGCCCTGACACCAAAAATCTAATGGCAGAGACTCACTGGCCCAGCTTGGATCAGGAGCCCACCCTGGGTCAATAAGCTGAGCCAGGAAGGTAGATATAGGATGTCTCTAAGAATATGGCAATTCCTGCAGGAGCTTTGTGTGTGTGTGTGTGTGTGTGTATGTGTACGTGCGTGTGCACAGACAGAAAGACAGGCAATGTATGTTGGGGTCAGATGCAGTTCCCAGGGGACAGGCTAGTGCTGGGTAGTCAGTTCTAGCAGTGCCTGAATGTGGGCCCCTTTGCCTGAAATGGGACTGTGTCAGTGGAAGTAACAGGCATGCAAATACACAATGAAATGGGTGGGTGGGAAGATGCACGGATGGATGAACGATAGAAGGCGAGAGGGAGTAAGACGGTCTTACCTGATTTAGGATTGAACTTTTTAAAGAATCTAAATGGAAGCTGTCTCCTCATTACCAAACAGGGATGCTAGAAACAACTCTTAATATTTATTAAGTACTTCCTATATGCCAGGCATTGTTCTAAGCTCTTTTCTGCATTAACTCACTAATTCTCAAGACCACCCGATGAGATGAATATTGTAATTCACATCCCTATTTTACAGATGAGAAAACTGAGGCATCTAAAGGTTAAATAACCCCATTCATAAGGGGCAGAGCTAGGATTCAAACCCAAGCAGTCCAGCTCTAACCACAAAGCTCTCTGGCCCAGCGCCATGGCTATTGTGAGGACTAAAGCCATCTGGAGGCTACTGAGTGTGTTCAATGACAGTAGGTGGGACATATATATGTTTTGTTTTTGTTTTTGTTTTTTAGACAGAATTTTGCTCTTGTTGCCCGGGCTGGAGTGCAATGGCGCAATCTTGGCTCACCACAACCTCCGCCTCCCAGGTTCAAGTGGTTCCCCTGCCTCAGTCTCTCGAGTAGCCGGGATTACAAGCATGCACCACCACGCCTGTACTTTTGTGCTTTTCATAGAGACGGGGTTTTTCCATGTTGGTCAGGCTGGTCTCGAACTCCTGACCTCAGATGATCTGCCCACCTTGGCCTCCCAAAGCGATGGGATTACAGGCGTGAGCACCGCACCTGGCCATTAGGTAGGATATTTATGCCACATCACTGTTTTGATATAGAGTGAAAATAAAAACAGATTTGAGAAAAGTTAAGCTAAATTCACAGATGTCAGAGCTCCAATAGCTACAGAAAAGAAGGATACTAGAGGTGTATTTGGGGGCATATTCTGAATTTTTGATGTTGTCCTTCCCTCAAACACACCCCTTTGTGGTGGTCAGAGCCCAGAGCTGGCCAAGGCTAGGTGGACTAAAGTGAGAGCTACCAGGTACCACTAGGCCCTGCATAAGGACACTTGACTGAGAGGACCCAAGTGAGGGCTGAAGTTTCCAAAAGCCAGCAGCGGCCACTCTCTGTGAGCCTGAGCTCACGTGTGCCGCGCTTGGCCAGTGAACTGGGACTCCCGGCTGTCCCAGGGCAGCCACTCTGCCTCCAGTTATCTCTGCCTTGGTAGAGCCTCTCTCTTCTCATTGTGATGCCTGCAGCCTGGAAAATCATGGATAAAAAGCCCTGATTGAAAGGCACTAATTACCCATCATTATTTTCCATGCCGTAATTTGTGCGGAATGAGATTTCAATCAGTTGTCGGGGATCAGCCTGGTTTTGACTAATCTTTCTAACGACAAGATGCTTAATTACAGATTTTTTGCCTGGGCTCCAGAGCATGCAGAGGGAGGCAAGCTCTCGCTGAAGCCACCACCATGCTCCTGGGTCATTCTGCAGCCCTGGGTCCCACAGGGCCCCCAAGGGGACAAAGAGAAAGAAAGCATTAGGAAAACATTCCTGAGGAGGCCAAATACAGTGGAACCGTCACAAAGAAGGGGCCATGTTAGCAACGTGGACACAGAGGGTATCGGAGGGCTGCTTTCTAAGTTAGCTCATCCTCCAGGACAGGTCACCACTCGCTGTGTCTCTAATGCCCCATCAGCCCCAGCCTCCCCTGCAGCAGCCTGGCATTCTAGTTAATAAGTTTGAGCAAGTCATTGGTTTCTTAGGACTGTTCTATTATCTGAAAGTCACCAGGGTAGTCAGAAAAATCTCTGAGAACTTAGGATTCAGTGACTCCAGCTGTGCTGAAGTGTGTGGCCAGAAAAATGTTACCTATTGTTGAAAGTTGAAAGATACACATACCCAAGATTCAATCATACAGGAGCAATTAAAACATCACCAACTATGAATAAAATAGGCAGTTGAGGCTGGGTGTGGCGGCTCATGCCTGTAATCCCAGCAATTTGGGAGGCTGAGACGGGTGGATCACCGGAAGTCAGGTGTTCCAGACCAGCCTGACCAACATGGAGAAACCGCATCTAAAAATACAAAATTATCCAGGTGTGGTGGCGCATGCCTGTAATCCCAGCTACTCAGGAGGCTGAGACAGGAGAATCGCTTGAACCCGGGAGACAGAGGTTGTGGTGAGCCGAGATCACGCGCGAAACTCTGTCTCAAAAAAATAATAATAATAAAAATAAAACAAAATAGGCAGTTCAGACTACTCAGAGGGAAGGTCAATTTGATGAAAAGTCTGAGTTTAAGTTTTATGTGTGTGTGTGTGTGTGTAATTAATGGATCTCAGTGCACAGAACTGGATTCATCATTATCATTGGTTAGTAACACTTAGCCATTGGCCTACTTGCCCCTTCCTTCCTTCCTTCCTTCCTTCCTTCCTTCCTTCTTTCCTTCCTTCCTTCCTTCCTTCCATCCTTCCCTACCCTCCCTCCCATGTAATAAGTGCCCATGAATCCATGTTCAACAGGAAAACTGGAACCTTGACAGTAATTTGCTTCTAGCCACATGGTCCTCCCCATCCTACCCTCCTGTTAGAGGCATTCTGCATTCTTTAATACTATTTTAAAGGAAATTTAGTTATATTAGTTCCAGGTGCCTGAGGGGCTGATTGGTGACACAAAGCCTTGCTAGAGCGTCCGAGGATCTGCTTTAATGGATAGCTTTTGACGGCTCCTGGTTAGCAAATTAATTATTGAAATGTACATAAGAATCTCTCAAGTGTTCAGAAACCATTTTTCTTCTGTGGAGTGGATTCCCGTGTCAGGCTTGTTTATCTTCTTAATTTGCCCAGCCAGCCCCTTTCCCTCCTGGTCTATGGCAAGTTCCTTGTAGAATCATCCTCAATTCTAGGTCTGGGGAGCTTGGATGAGGGAAGGGGTTTGCTGGGCTTAACCACAGCCTGCCCACTGGACTTCCTGAGAAGAATCACGGCCTCAGGCAACATCCACCGAGTGCTGGCTCCGCACCTGCGCTGTTCGAAGCATTTCGCCTTCATTGCCTCTTGCTCAACTCTATGAAGGACAGGCTGTGATTGAGCCCATTTTACAGATGAGGACCCTGAGGTCCAGAGAGGATGACCTGGTTACTCAAAGTCAACAGCAATCAGGGATAGAACTGACACATCTGCTACCAGCATTCAGGCTTGTAGCCATTAAGTGGCCCAGCTGCTTGTTCCAGCTCTTAAATGCATGGCCCCAGGAGGGAAGAGGCTCTGGGGGCCGTCCTTCAGCCTGACCCAGATTCTTGGGTGTGGTGGGTAGACTCTACCCCACAGAGGAAAGCAGGCTAGATGCTTATCAGGCCAGTCCATTCCTCTGTCTGCTGCCCTCTGACCAGCAGCAGGCCACCTAGTGTGGGATAGATTCTTGAGATTCCAGCTTAAAAAACCATGAGAGGCTGGGCATGATGGCTCATCCCTGTCATCCCAGCACTTTGGGAGGCCGAGGTGGGCAGAATACCTGAGGTCAGGAGTTCAAGACCAGCCTGGCCAACATGGTGAAACCCGTCTTTACTAAAAATACAAAAATTAGTCTGGCGTGGGAGCACACACCTGTAGTTCCAGCTACTGAGGAGGCTGAGGCAGGAGAATCACTTAAAGCTGAGAGGTGGAGGTTGCAGTGAGCTGAGCTCGAGCTACTGCATTTCAGCCTAGATGACAGAGCAAGACTCCATCTCAAACAAAACAAAACAAAACAAAACAAAAAACACAGATGATGATCTCTTGTTGATACCCTGAAATCTGTCTTCCTCTAGATGTTAAGGGAAAATAGTTCTGCAATTTGAGTTTCATTCAGAACTTTTGAGCTTCCCCTGATCTCTGCATCAGGAAAATCTTCAACCTGCTTTGTGGTCCAGCAGAGCAATGTCCAGCCGAGGCAGGAAGAGCCCCCCAGCAAGCTCGGCATCCCCGGGGATCAGGCTGTGCAGGGAACAGGGTCCCACGCTGGCTACTGAGAAGGCCCAGGGCAGAGCTGGGTTGGAGCACGAGGGAGGCCGCGTTTAATCAGATGGGGGTGAAATTGAGGCCAGGACAGTGCTTGCTAAGCTCCAGTTAGGAGATGAATCAAAGGGAAAATGATGCCCCGAGGGGCTTCGACCACTGACTACTGCCCTTTCAAAGGCTGCTTAGATGGGCGTCTCTTCCCTCCCCACCAAGAGTCAATAGTCATCGATCCAGTGGGGAGCTGGGTCCCAGCCAGCCACAGATGATGGACTTGACACTCCCTGCTCCTCCCCAGAACACAAGGGTCAGCTGCCTCCCGCCTCATCCTGCAGCTACTCCTCCTGGACACCGGCTCAGCCACCACCCCATGGCCACCTCTAAAATCTGAAGTGTTAGTCTCAGGCCTAGACTCTGTCTCCCAACCTTCCAGCTTTCTTGCTACTTCCTCCTGCTGGACCTCAGCCTCCTGGAGACCACCATCACCGCCTCTCCATTTTCTCCCAATCCTGCCCTTTCTGACATCCCTCTCTTGTCCACTCTCTTCCCTCATACTTCTAAGTCAGTGGTTCTCAGCAGTTTTGCTCCCAGGGAGACATTTGGCAACGTCTGTAGGTTTTGGCTCACGTATTTGGGGGCAGGGTGCTATGGGCATTGAGTGGGTAGAGGGCGGGGGTGCTCCTGAGCATCCAGCAGTGCCAGGACAGCCCCACAACATGGAATCACTCAGCCTCAGATGTCAGTAGTGCCGAGGATGGAAGCCCAGGTCTCAGCTGCTGGAGATGGGGCCCCCTTGCATCATCGCACCTGCATCAAGAGTTAAGGGGCCTGGAGGACCTTTGTGTCCCAGATTTCTGCTCCCTCCTTGTCCCACAGTTGCTACTGCAGACTTTCCTCCTTCTCCTAGCCCTCCTGCCCTCCGGTCCTCGCCTTCACTCCCTGTCCCTCCTACTTCACAGAGTCACTAGAGGCTGAGTGGAGGTGGTGTGGGTGGGTTTGGGGGTAAAGAGGGCCTCACTCAGTGCCCCCTTCTGCCACCTACAAACTTCCCATCTGTACAGCCAACCTTCCCTCTCACTCTTACTGAATAAACTATTTCTCTTTTTTTTTTTTTTTGAGACCAGGTCTCACCCTGTCACCCAGGCTGGAGTGCAGTGGCACAATCTCAGCTCACTGCAACCTCCGCCTCCCAGGTTCAAGTGATTCTCCTGCCTCAGCCTCCCGAGTAGTGGGATTACAGGTGCACACCACCACACCCAGCTAATTTGTATTTTAGGAGAGACGGGGTATCACCATATTGGCCAGGCTGGTCTCAAACTCCTGACCTCAAGTGATCTGCCTGCCTTAGCCTCCCAAAGTACTGGGATTACAAGTGTGAACCACCACACCTGGCCTGCATAAGCTATTTCTCTAACTGCACTCCAAATTCCTTGAAAACTTTTTTTAAATTTATTTTTTGGAGACGGAGTCTTACTCTGTCTCCCAGGCTGGAGTGCAGTGGTGCGATCTCGGCTCACTGCAACCTCTGACTTCTAAGTTCAAGCAATTCTCCCACCTCAGCCTCTTGGTAGCTAGGACTACAAGTGTGTGCCACCATACCCAGCTAATTTTTGTATTTGTAGTAGAGATGGGGTTTTGCCATGTTGGCCAGGCTGGTCTTTAACTCCTGGCCTCAAGTGATCTGCCCACCTTGGCCTCCCAAAGTGCTGGGATTACAGGCATGAGCCACCACACTCAGCCAGATTCCTTGCAAATTCTTACAAGATCCTCTCACGATGGCATCCCTTCTTCCAGTGGTACCCCACCCTTAGGAATCACACCCTGAAAAATCAACACCCTTAAGAATCACAGCGGCACCACCAAAACCAAACCAAACCTCCCTGCGGATCTCTTGGGCCCTGCCTGCAGAGATGCTTCTTCAAAACATGACGTCAGTGGGATCAGGTCTAGGAAGCCACCTGTTCAGCAAGCCCTTCAGCTGCCTCTGGTGAAGACTGAAGTACAGTTTGAGAAAAGCTGACATGAATTTTGTGTCTTCAGCCATTAAGTGTTGATTTTGCTCTTTACTGCTAATATTTAATATAGGGTAGCCATGTGATTCGTGATCTACTTCAGGGAGAGAAGGGGGGACGGTGATGGTAATGACACTGGGCCCGCAGTAGGAGCAAGATTGCTCAGGGCCAACTGGGAGGTATGGATACCTAATTTTTAAATACCTTGAATTCCTTACATTCTCAACACACCTCCTTCTCATCAAAGAAGCTGACAACTAATACCGACAATAATAACAAAACATTCCTTCTCCACGCCACAGCCCCCAAGTCCAGGAGGGCATGCTTTATTTACAAGGTAGCTGGTGCTGCCTGAAGGTATTCATGAAGGCACCCCTGCTCCGCCCAGTCCTCTACCCTTCACGGCCAATTTTCCTGAAAGAATTGTCTGCATTCACTACTTCCAGCCATTGCAAAGTGGCTTCTGTCCCCACCGTGCAGTAACCCTGCTCTGGTGAATGTCCTCAGCCACTTCCTGACTGCTAAGTGTGGGGATACTTGCCCCTTCTCACTTCACCTGACCTTATAGGATGGAATCTGTTGCCCATTGCCCTTCTAGATGGCTCTGCTCATCCCATTTCCATGACGTGCTCTGCTTTTCCCTTTTCCCACACCTCTGGTTACATCTTCTCTGCCTTCTTCTTGGACTTCTTTCCCTCTGTCCTGCCTTTACATTTTTAATTTTAATTTTAATTTTTTTGAGACGGGGTCTCTCTCTGTCACCCAGGCTGGAGTGCAGTGGCACAATCTTGGCTCACTGCAGCCTCTGCTTCCTGTGTTCAAGGAATTTGCCCACCTCAGCCTCCCCAGTGGCTGGGATTACAGGCATGTGCCACCACGCCTGGTGTGAGCCACTGCACCTGGCCTGCCTTTAAATTTTTCATTTGAATGAACACATGAGGTCCTGGGGGCTAAGGACAGATGGAGGGAGTGGGCAGGTCTCCCAGAGGGTCTGGCCTCTCCAGCAACTTTCTTTCCCCTGCCTGGTACCTCAGGAACCAGGCAGCTCAGAGAGCACTGTGCCTCTCTCCCGCTCTACTTCCAGAGAGTTCTCTATTCTGACACTTTATAGGTTAAGAAATAACAGCAAGGCTAAGGGTGGTGGCCCATCCTGTAATCCCAGCACTTTGGGAGGTAAAGGCAGGGGATCACTTGAGGTCAGGAATTCAAAACCAGTCTGGCTAGCATGGTGAACCCCTGTCCCTACTGAAAAAAACAGAATACAAAAATTAGCCAGGCGTGGAGGCACGCGTCTGTAATCCCAGCCTCTCGGGAGGTTGAGGCAAGAAAATTGTTTCAACCCAGGAGGCAGAGGTTGTAGTGAGCTGAGATCGCACCCCTGCACTCCAGCCTGGGCGACAGAGCCAGACTCTGTCTCAAAGAAAATAAAAGAAAGAAAAAGAAAAGCAAAAAGAAAGAGCAGTGACAGGATTCTAGGGTTTGGAACTCTGGGTGGCAGTCAGACATTGTCTGCATTTTGGGGGGTTGGAAAGCTGAGGTCCTTGCCTGGAGTGGCTCTTGCCCAGGCCTGATAGCAGAGAGGCAGAGTGTCATGAAGCAAGGAACATGGACCTGCAGTCAAGTTCGGACCACAGCTTCTCCCAGGACTCGAGTAAATGGGACAGGCTCTGAGCTCCAGCCTTTTCCTTCTCCTAGGACTCAAGCGAATGGGACAGGCTCCAAGCGCCAGCCTTTTCCTTCTGTAAGGTGGGGATAGGAGGGCAGAGCGGACAGGCTGTAAGGATTAAATAAGATGGCACGGAAGAAGGTGTCTCGCATGCAGCTGGGGCATGATGGGCAGCCGCTAGTATCTCCCAGCCTCTGAGAGGGGCAGCCGGGTGGCTCCTGAGAGTGAGGAAAACAGGCAGAAGAAAGAGCCTGGAAGAATTTCAACCCAGAAAAGAAGCTGTGGCTTTCTGGGGGTCTTCATATAGTCTGAAAATATGAAGAATGAGCGAGTGAATGAAGCAAGACCAGAGGCATCATAGCAGTGCCCCCATCAGCATGGCACCCGCATGGCCCTTTCTGGCGCTCTGTGCACTTATGTTGGTTTAGTGTCTGTTGTTCCTACGGAAGTATGAGCGTCTTGAGATCGTGAGCTGTTCCTGTCTTGTTCCCATTATCTGGCTAGCACTTGGCACATAGTAGGTGCACATTGACAGTTCCTGGAAAAGGCGTGCTGAGGAGGCCAAAATAATAGTTACAGAAATGAGATGGGGCGCGGTGGCTCACGCCTGTAATCCCAGCACTTTGGGAGGCTAAGGCAGGCGGATCACCTGAAGTCAGGAGTTCGAGACCAGCCTGGCCAACATGGTGAAATCCCGTCTCTACTAAAAATACAAAAATTAGCTGGTTGTGGTGGCGGGCACCTGTAATCCCAGCTTCTCAGGAGGCTGAGGCAGGAGAATTGCTTGAACCCAGGAAGGCTGCAGTGAGCCAAGAACACGCCATTGCACTCCATGCTGGGTGACACAGTGAGACTCCATACCAAAAAAAAAAAAAAAAAGAAAAGTCATGGAAATGAGAAAGCTGGAGGACTGAAATTACTAGACCCCCCCACCCCTGAGTTGGGATTCAGGCTCTAAATTAATAGCGGGTTTCCCACACCAACCCTGAAAGAGTTAATAGCGGGCTTTCTGCACCAACCCTGATAGAGGCCAGCATCTGCTTTACTTCTCTCTCAGCCCTGGGGGTCTCCGTCCAGGGCCTGGAGGTGGGGCCCCAACACTGCAGGATGCCTTGCACCCTTCTGAATCAAGGAGGGGAGCAGAAGAGGAAACCAAGGCTTGGGGAGCAAACCGCTGCCTGCTCTGGTGTCCTTCAGGGTTGTCCAGCCATGAGACGGTGCGGGGAGGCAGCTGGGAAAACGTGGGCTGCCCTCTCCTGGGAGGGGCTGGGAGCTTTCCATTTACTTTCCTTGGGGCAAATGCCTCTTATCCATCAAGGCACAGATCTGAAGCAGGGACATAGAGCACTTGCTCACTACATCACCACTGCTGTAATTACTGTTTATGTCATGTGTATCTCCTGAGATCTCTGGAGCCCTCTGCAGCATGGGGAAGGTTTGGGCTGAAGGTCCCTGGGGTCTGGGAGCTGTCTTGCTCAGCAGGGTTTTTCACAGTGCCCTAGGGTCTTCCTGTGAAAAGCAAAACCTAAAGCGGTCATCAGGAGAGCAGGAGGGGACTAAAAGTTAGGGCGTGGTCAGTTCTATTCTGCCTGCCTCCTGGAAGGGTGCCCGAGGAGCAAGGTGCACCCCTGCCTGCCCATCAGATGCTCAGGCAAATGATGGCCTTGCCAGGCTGACGGTCTTTCCTGGGGACTCCACTGGTGGTTGGGAAGAAGTTGTGTGGCAGTGCCCAGGGAGATGATCACAGAGATGTAGAAGGACTTGGAGGAGATTATCAACCAGGGGACTGGGGCTTATAGGAGGGTGTCTCCGAGGACTCAGGGCCATTCCATGGGGAGCAGAAGAGACCCAGGAGTCTCTGTCTTCACACACTACATTTTGGGAGTTCTGAAATTCTGGAGAGTAGGAGCCTCAAGTTATCTTTTATCTTTGTGTCTATAGCCCCCAGCTTCTGGTCTGTGGGAAAGTGAGTTCCTTGACTTCGGCCATAGTCAAGGGCAGCCCCTCAGGAGGGGTTAATTAATTAATTAATTAATTTTTGAGACAGAGTCTTGCTCTGTTGCCCAGACTGGAGTGCAGTGGCCCGATCTCGGCTCACTGCAACCGCCACCTCTTTGGTTCAAGTGATTCTCGTGCTTCAGCCTCCCGGGTAGCTGAAACTACAGGCCGGTGCCACCATGCCTGGATAATTTTTTTTTTTTTTTTTTGAGATGGAGTCTTGCTCTGTTGCCCAGGCTGGAGTGCAGTGGTACGATTTCGGCTCACTGCAAGCTCTACCTCCTGGGTTCACGCCATTCTCCTGCCTTAACCTCCCAAGTAGTTGGGACTACAGGCGCCTGCCACCACACCCAACTAATTTTTTGTATTTTTAGTAGAGACCAAGTTTCACCGTGTTAGCCAGGATGGTCTGGATCTCCTGACCTCATGATCTGCCTGCCTCGGCCTCCCAAAGTGCTGGGATTACAGATGTGAGCCACCGTGCCCAGCCCATGCTGGATAATTTTTATATTTTTTGTAGAGGCGGGCTTTCACCATGTTGACCAGGCTGGTCTCAAACTCCTGACCTCAAGTGATCCACCCACCTCGGCCTCCCAAAGTGCTGGGATGACAGGCATGAGCCACCGCACCCAGCCAGGAGGGGTTAATTTGTATTAACCATTAATGAGACCAGGGACAGTGGAGGCCTCTCCCCATCATAAGGTTGCACAGACACATTTTGTGGCATTGCTGTTTGGCCTTGAGTTGCAAGATGCGAGTGCGCTCTGTGGGTGTGATAAGAGGGAGAGATCCTCCCTGGCACCCATGAGTTGTCTTTCCATTGGCGGACTGTCCTATGACCTCCCCATCCTTTGCTCCTCTCCAAGATCTTTCCCTCTTTCCTTTCACCTGCTCCAGACATAAGCATGAGCCTCCTCTCTACCTCCATAGAGGAGGCTCAGGGAGTGAGGCAGCCTGTTGAGGACAGGGACAGATCACCACCATCCAGGCCGCCCTCAGACTCAATCCTGGCTGGAATGTGACCCACAGCTGGGTTTCCCTGAACACACACCTTAATCTCTCAGGTGTGAGCTCAGCTGCCTTTCTTGTCCATGTTGAGAGAGGAACAGGTCCCCTCCCTTCATCCTGGGAGTTGGTATGTGGGAGGGGCACACCCTTGCCCACCTTCTCCTCCACCAGCACGGCCAGGGCAGAGGGGCTTGGTTTACAGGAAACATTCTGTTACCCCACACAGTGATCTTGCCATACAGGTAATTCACCTGGACTCTGTGGGTGGGCGGGGAGGCTTCGTGGGTAGAAATAGTTGGCGGATGCTCAGAGTTGGGGTTAGAATGCTCCCTCAAGCATTCCAATGGAGACACGTGTCTCTTGGGGGACAGGTAGGCTGGGAAGAAGCTGGTCTGCTCGGGGTCTAGGAAGGGAAATGAGAGAGGGATTTTGGAAGCCACCTTCCAGACATGACTTCTTGTACCAAGCCTGGACCAGCTGTAAAACCCAGAGGGCAGCCAATCTGGCTGGTACTTTTGCCACAAGATTCCTTCTTGAATTGGCCAAATGACCTGTTGCCTCTGGTTCTGATCTTAGTGAAGATAGGTGTCCCAGGGAAGCTCCAAGCCACTGTACTTAGAGTCTCTGGGCCAAAGCTGGACTGCCAGGACTGCTAAATTGTAGCCATTGGCTGGGTGCGGTGGCTCATACCTGTAATCCCAGCACTTTGGGAGGCCAAGATGGGTAGATCACCTGAAGTCAGGAGTTCAAGACCAGCCTGGTCAACATGGTGAAACTCTGTCTCTACTAAAAATACAAAAATTAGCTGAGCATGATGGTGGGTGCCTGTAATCCAGCTACTTGGGAGGCTGAGGCGGGACAATCGCTTGAACCCAGGAGGCGGAGCTTGCAGTGAGCAGAGATTGGGCCATTGCACTCCAGCCTGGGCAACAGAGAGAGACTCCATCTCAAAAAATAAATAAATAAATAAAACTGTAGTCATTGTGTATTATTGTTATGCAGGAAGGTTGGCCAAACATTTTGGGTGAATAGTTTCCATCGTGTGTCACCCTCAAATCAGAACTTTGCAAAGAACTAGGGTGCCTAATCTGAAGGTTTTTTTTTTTTTTTTTTTTTTGGAGATAGGGTCTTACTCTACCACCCATGCTGGAATGTAGGGGTGCAATCAGAGCTCACTGCAGCCTCAAACTCCTGGGCAATCCTCCCTCCTCAGCTCCTGAGTAGCTGGGACTACAGGCATACATCATCATGCCAGGCTAATTTTTTTTTTTTTTACCAGATGGGGTCTCCCTATGTTGCCCAGGCTGGTTTCAAACTCCTGGCTTCAAGCAATGATCCTCCCCTCTCAGCCTCCCAAAGTGCTGGGATTTACAGGTGTGAGCCACCACACCTGGTTCGCTGAAGTTTATTGATCAAAATAAAGTTTCTTTGAGGCCTCAGAAGGTTCTGGAGGTAATGTCTGAAACTTGCTCCCGGCTGTGCCGAGTGGAGACCAGTTTACCTTCTTCACCATTGTTTTATCTCACCAAAGCCTTAGCATAGAGCCCTTCCCAGCCACCCTACCTGCGGGGCTGGACCCGCCCGCCACACCCACCGCATCTTGCTGGGGCTGACTTCCCGATTTGTGTCCACAGGCTGCTGAATAGGATGGCCTCAGACGACAGGCACCTGGGCTCCAGCTGCGGCTCCTTCATCAAGACTGAGCCGTCCAGCCCATCCTCGGGCATCGATGCCCTCAGCCACCACAGCCCCAGTGGCTCGTCCGACGCCAGCGGTGGCTTTGGCCTGGCCCTGAGCACCCACGCCAACGGTCTGGACTCGCCACCCATGTTTGCAGGCGCCGGGCTGGGAGGCACCCCATGCCGCAAGAGCTACGAGGACTGTGCCAGCGGCATGATGGAGGACTCGGCCATCAAGTGCGAGTACATGCTCAACGCCATCCCCAAGCGTCTCTGCCTCGTGTGCGGGGATATTGCCTCTGGCTACCACTACGGCGTGGCCTCCTGTGAGGCTTGCAAGGCCTTCTTCAAGAGGACCATCCAAGGTGCGTGGTGGGCCTCGCGGAGCCTGGTTGCGGGGTGGGGGGTGGCAACCCTGCCTGCGGGTTCGGCAGAAGCCCCAGGAATTCCAAGAGACTGCCAATTCTGGGCGCTGTTGGAGCAGTACTTCTGTGGGGCGCCTTTTTCCTTGCTCAGGGCTTCTCATTCTGGGACTGGACAGCTGCAAGACTGTTGCTGAGTGACATGCGTTCCCCACCCCCTCAGTTCCCCCATGCAGAGCCCCAGAAAACCAAAAGAAAATCCACAGGAATGCCAAACCCTGGGTGCTTCTCACTGGTATGGGATACACTGTCAAATGTGTGTCCCTCAAAAAGTTTATTTTGTGCGGGGGAAAAACATAACATAATTTGCCCTGCAATTCCAGACTTTTGGGACATATGAAGAGTCCCTCACCTTGTTTTTGTCTTTCTTACTTATACAAGTAAAACGCCAGACGTGACTTATGCCTGTAATCCCAGCATTTTGGGAGGCCAAGGCCAGAGGATAGCTCGAGGCCAGGAGTTGAGACCATCCTGGGCAAGACAGTAAGACCCCAACACTAAATTTTTTTTTTTTTAATTAATGCATGGTGGCACACACCTCAAGTCCTCGCTACTTGGGAGGCTGAGGAGGGAGGATCATTTGAACCCAAGAGTCTGAGGCTGCAGTGACCTGTGATGCCACCACTGCCCTCCAGCCTGGAAGACAGAGCAAGACCCTGTCTCAGAAACAAACAAAAAAACAAATAATATGTGAGTATTTTCTCATTGTAGAAGACTCAGGCCTGTTGTAATTAAGACAGGAACTCATCGTGTCTGGATCCCAGTTTGACCTATCTTTTAAGATCTTTTTTCTTTTCTTTTCTTTTCTTTTCATTTCTTTTCTTTTCTTTTCTTTTTCTCTTCTCTCTTCTCTCTTCTCTTCTCTTCTCTTTTGATGAGAGTCTTGGGCCAGGCACACTGGCTCACGTCTGTAATCCCAGCACTTGGGAGACCAAGGTGGGCCTTGAAGTCAGGAGTTCAAGATCAGCTTGGCCAACATGGTGAAACTCTATCTCTACTAAAGATACAAAAAAAAAAAAAAAATCTGGGTGTGGTGGTAAGTGCCTGTAATCTCAGCTACCAGGAAGGCTGAGACAAGAGAATCACTTGAACCCGGGAGGCAGAGGTTGCAGTGAGCCAAGGTTGGGCCACTGCACTCCGGCCTGGGCAACAGAGTAGACTTCATCTCAAAAAGAGAGAGAGATGAGGGTCTTGCTTATTGCCCAGGCTGGAGTGCAGTGGCTATTCACAGGCATGATTATTGCACACTGCAGCCTTGAAGTCCTGGGCTCAAGCCATCCTACCACCTCAACTTCTCAAGTAGCTAGAACTACAGTGGCTGTCACCACACCCATAAGCTTTTTTTCAATACATTTACATATCAGCTGAGTCACATTCCAATGGCCATGGGGGTGGCAGCTTCTTTCTGTGGGTACTAGAGTGAATCAGTCTAACAAAGGAGTGTAAGAACCCTGGTGGGTTGCTCTGTAAAGTCACCACGAGGTGAATTGGGGGGAATGGTGGGCCTGCCCCAACAAGGCTGTTATCAAATTCATGGCAGAGAGAGACTGCTGGGACCACTGGTGCACACCACCACACCCAGTTCATTTTATTTTTAGTAGAGATGGTGTCTCGCCATGTTGCCAAGGCTGGTCTCAAACACCTGGACTCAAGTGATCCACTTGGGCCCACTTTGGCCTCCAAAAGTGCTGGGATTACAGGCCTGAGCCACCATGCCTTGCCGATAGCTGTGATTCTTAATTGCATCAGGCCCTGGATACAGTGCTTTCATTCAGTTAGTCAAGTATCTGTTGAGCACCTACTAAGCACCAGGCCAGGCTATAGGTGCTAGTGGTAGGATAGACAAAATCCCTACTCATGCAGGTCATTGCGATGAGCTGGTGCCATCCAACTGGCACAGAAACTGCAGACCAAACTGGAGAACATCCAGGAACCATCCATCCTGCCCCTGCATCAGATCTCTTTTCAGGGCCCTGCCTGGCTGTCCCCAGAATGTACCCACCCCATTCATTTCTCCTTTAGAAGAGGCAGGCTGAGCTTCCCCGGGATGATTCTGTTTATTCAACAAATATATATGTGTTTAAGTTTCTTCAGATGGCAATCTATTTATGAAACCAATTGAGGACATTAGGATTGGATATGTTTCCAGTTCCACATATGAGTTGAGATGGCGTGGTGCATTGGCTAACCACCACGGCTCCTGGTCAGAGAGTTCCATCTTCCCCTTATAGCTGCACCTTGGGCATGCTGCCTGTTTCTCTCTGTGCTTCAGTTACTTCATCTAAAAAGTGAGATATCAGCTGGGCGTGGTGGCTCACGCCTGTAATCCCAGCATTTTGGGAAGCTGAGGAGGGTGGATCACTTGAGGCCAGGAGTTCCAGACTAGCCTGGCCAACATGGTGAAGTCCTGTCTCTACTGAAAATGCAAGAATTAGCCAGGCATGGTGGCAGGTGCCTGTAATCCTAGCTGCTTGGGAGGCTGAGGCAGGAGAATTGCTTAAATCCAGGTGGCAGAGGGTGCAGTGAACCGATACGGTACAACTGCACTCCAGCCTGGGCAACAGAGCAAGATTCCATCTCAAAAATAAATAAATAAAAATTTAAAAAATAAAAATAAAAAGTGAGATATTGTTCCTACCTTATAGAGCTATTAAGAAGCTTACGTGAGTTAATACATATAAAGCACTTAGAATATTGCCTAGCACCTAGTAAGTACCAAACAAATGTTTGTGATTATTATTTTCACTTTAACAATATAACTTAAGACATAGTATTATGAAAACAACAGCCACATTTATCTTTAGAATAAACTTTTGTAATCTACATATATTTAAATAAAACAATAATTGTTTTGCTCTAACAGTACTCAGATTATTTTAGCTATTTTAGTTACAAATCTCTTTTTAATTTTTTTGTTTTTTTTTGAGATGGGGTCTCACTCTGTCACCTGGGCTGGAGTGCAGTGGCATGATCTCGGCTCACTGCAACCTCTGCCTGCTGGGTTCAAGTGATTCTCCTGCCTCAGCCTCCCAAGTAGCTGGGATTGCAGGTGCCGGCCACAACACCCGGCTAATTTTTTGTGTTTTTAGTAGAGATGTGGTTTCACTATGTTGGCTAGGCTGGTCTCAAACTCCTGACCTCAAGTGATCCACCTGCCTCAGCCTCCCGAAGTGCTGGGATTACAGGCATGAGCCACCACGCCCAATCTTAAATTGATTTATTTCTTAAATGAGCCCTTTTAAAAAAATAAACATGATAAAAATTCTAAAGAGTAGAGCAAGTTTTCATGAAACCGCAGACCTCAGTTTTCTTAACTATCCCAGAAGGACCCCTTTACCATCTTTGTCATGCAAATATTTATTGAGCATCATCTGTATCAGGCACTGTGCTGGCCTCCAGGACATAAAAATGAATGCACCCTGATCTCTGCCCGCTTTATACACCCTGAGTCTGAGTCTGGGGGAAGGCCCTGGGATCTCTGTATTTGAAAAACACTGTATGGTGAACCTGTCTCTTGCCTCAGCCAAGAATGAGAATCTCCAGTCTGATGGTTTTTACACAAATCATTAGATATTTGAGGAACATAAAATGTTTAAGTCAATTGAAGTTACCGAGATAACAACATTTTTCTTTCTAAATTGGAAGGTGGTCTTGGAGAGGTTGCCATTATTTTAGACTCTTTGAGGTCAGTTTTTGAAGAATTGCTTGTTAGAAGACAGTCACATTTTCTTCCCACCATGTTGTTCTTAGATGAGCTGGAGAGTTTTGAATCACATTTTTTGAAAGCAGAGGAAAATGTGTGTAAACTCAGAAATCCTATTGCGTGCTTGACAGAGGCCCAGGTGCCTGCGAATGTTCTCAGCAAGTCAGGAGTCCAAATGCAAGATTTGTAAATAGTCTTAATTACTTGCTACTGTGAATAGGATAATGATCTCTTCGTAGAAGTCAAAAGACAAACAGCAGCATTTGTGCAGTTGGAACTGAACTGCTGCAGCCTGTTCTCTTTCCACAAGGCGAGTTACAAGTTTGTAACCAGAAAGAGGTTTATATTCAGGACAGGGAAAAGTAAACTCAAGGCTGACAGATTGCTCTGGTTATTTTATTAACTCTTTGGTTTTGTTCTAACAAAGATTTAGATTTTGTTCTTGTTTTTTTTGAGACAGAGTCTCGCTCTGTTGCCCAGGCTGGAGTGCAGCGATCTCGGCTCACTGCAACCTCCACCTCCCAGCTCAACTTCCCAAGAAGCTGGGATTACAAGCATGTACCACCACGCCCGACTAATTTTTGTATTTTTAGTAGAGATGGGGTTTCGTCATGTTGGCCAGACTGGTCTCGAACTCCTGACCTCAAGTGATCCTCCCGCCTCAGCCTCCCGAAGTGCTGGGATTATAGGCGTGAGCCACCATGCCCACTCAGATTTTGTTGTTTCTAAACGTAGCAACTGTAGAAAATCTGGAAAAATTGGAAAAGTACAGAGAGGAGAAAAATGACCTAGAATTGGACAACCA
The DNA here is from genome assembly GCF_009764315.1 of Trachypithecus francoisi. NCBI lineage: Eukaryota > Metazoa > Chordata > Mammalia > Primates > Cercopithecidae > Trachypithecus > Trachypithecus francoisi. Next base: position 30,757,524 of record NW_022681468.1, on the reverse strand, counting down.
CAGAAACAAACTCAGAACTCAGTGAGCGTTCTTTGAGTCCCTCTCTGACTAAGGTGCAGAGGGGGAACAGGAGAGAAAGGCGTGTGGTTCTGCCCCTAAGAAGCTGGAATCTGTTGTGTTTTTTGTTTTGTTTTGGTAGAGATGAGGCCTTGCTATGTTGCCCAGGCTGGTCTCAAACTCCTGGCCTCAAGCCATTCTCCTGCCCCAGTCTCAGAGTGCTTAGGATTAGAAGGAGGAGCCGCTGTGCCTGGCCCTAGTAGCTGGAATCTACTGCTTAGTGCCCGTGAGTCTACAGGTGTAGCACTGTTCTCCAAACCAGGACATAGTCTCCTAATCACCTAATATTCAGGCCATTTTTGTTTTAAAGTCCTATTATGTGGACAGAGGGCTTAAGTCATGGAATGATCCATTCACGAGTGCCTGTAAATTCTTGGAAAGCTCTAAAAATTGGGCCAGATGTGGTGGCTCCTGCCTGTAATGGCAGCACTTTGGGAGCTGAGGCAGGAGGATCCCTTGAAGCCAGGAGTTCCAGCCCAGCCCAGCCTGTGTAACAAAGTGAGACCCCATCTCTACAATAAATTTTTTAAAACTTAGCTGGGTATGGTGGCTCGTGCCTGTAATCCCAGCTTCTTGGGAGGTTGAAGTGGGAGGATTGCTTGAGTCCAGGAGTTTGGAGGCTGCAGTGAGCTATGATCCTGCTACTATACTCCAGCCTGAGCAACAGAGCTGGAGTTTCTTTAAAAAAAAAAAAGTGGCCTGGCACTGTGGCTCACACCTGTACTCCCAGCACTTTGGGAGGCCAAGGCAGGTGGATTACCTAAGGTCAGGCGTTCAGGACCAGCATGGCCAACATGATGAAACCCCGTCTCTAGCTCGGCATGGTGGTGCATGCCTGTAATCCCAGCTACTGGAGAGGCTGAGACAGAATTGCGTGAACCAGGGAGTTGGAGGTTGCAGTAAGATCTTGCCATTGCACTCCAGCCTAGGCAACAAGAGCAAAACTCCGTCTCAAAAAAAAAAGAAAAAGAAAAAGAAAGAAAGAAAAGTTCTGAAAATCATGTTAGTCATGTTACCTCATACCTTACCTCTTGTTTAGATCACTTCCTTCTGCTCAATCCAATGGTTGTACTAATATGGGGGGATATTTTGCAGAAACAAGGATGTCATGATAGATTTAGGGAAAAAGACTAAGACAGAGTCATTCCTTCTCCACCAATCTTTATTTTTGGACAGTCTTACTCTGTTGCTCAGGCTGGAGTTCAGTGGAGCAATCCTGGCTCACTGCAACCTCCGCCTCCCAGGCTCAAGCAATTCTCCTGCTGCAGCCTCCCAAGGTAGCTGGGATTACAGGCGTGCACCACCACACCTGGCTAATTTTTGTATTTTCAGTAGAGACGGGGTTTCGCCATGTTGGCCAGGCTGGTCTCCAACTCTTGATCTCAAGTGATCCACCCACCTCAGCCTCCCAAAGTGTTGGGATTACATGCATGGGGCACTGCGCCCAGCCCACCAATCTTTATTAAGCCCTTACCGTGTTTTTGGCTGGTAGTACAATGGGGGTGGGAGGGAAGAGGGAGAAGATGGGCAAACTACAGCCTGCAAGCCGGCCACCCTTGGTTGTATAAATCAAGTTTTGTTGGAACACAGCCACACCTATTTGTTTGCATATTGTCTGTGGCTGCTTGAGCGTTACAACAGCAGAGCATTTGCAATAGAGATGGCCTGATCCACAAAACCTGAAACACTCCTCTGCACTGCATTGAACTAGGCAGATTCAGTCCCCTGGCTCTCAGAGACCTATGATCAACTCCCAGTAGTGCATGTTAGTGTTTATTCCAACCCTGCCCAGTTCTATGCTATGAAAGGGAGGGGTTTTTTTTTTGTCACTGGGGGCTATGACGACACTCACTGAGAATAGATGAGCTCATAGACAGATGCAGGCACCTTCGTGAAGGAACAGAATGGCTCCAAGTCAGATGAGATAGAACTCAACCTGATTGCATTTACTAGCATATCTAAAGAAAAAAAAAGTGCCAATTAACAAGGATTGGCCAGCCCTGGAGGCATAGAAAAAAACAGACATACTTAGGCAAAGCCACCACTCCTAGGAAAGAGGAGTCTTAGCCTAGGGACAGCCTGATGTGATTAAACATTCCGTTTATCTGATTAATATCTTTCTGGTTACGATCTAGTTCCCCTGCAGGTCTTCTGCAAGGAGTGAATTTGCAGGTCAGGCAGACAGATCAATTTCTCCTTGTATGTGTGCTCTCTTTGGACCGCATCCCTGAGTTTATACATCAGGTTCCTGAATTTAGGCAATAGGAGTGCCTCTGAGAGATGCAGCCACTTTCTGTGGCTGGCAAAGTCAGCTGCTTCTGGGACTTAGGGCTGAGTGACACTGACTCCACCGTAATGAAAACCTTTGTAATAACCTTGACCCTGTCACCCGGTGTCTGTCTCAGCAATGACTCTGCCTCCTGTTTTATTGAGAAACTAGAACTCCCTCAGCTTCCTGCCGCCAAACCGACGCACTCTCTTCCCTGTCCACAGCTGCTTCCGTTCACTGATTCCGCAGCTATTTCTTGCAACTCACTCACTGCTGGAAGAGATGTCTCCTACCCCAGGCTCAGCTCTTCTCTGGCTTTGAATCCTACCTCCTTCCCTCCTCCTGAGACCCTCTCGCCTATTACCTCCTCTCCTTTGTCTTCCCCTGCTCATTTTCTAAAGTCTCCTTCCTTCCTTCCTCCCTCCCTTCCTTCCTTCCTTCCTTCCTTCCTTCCTTCCTTCCTTCCATCAGCATTCAACTATCTCTGGTATCTCCAATCTTGTCAAATATATATCCCCTCTACCTTCAACTTCCTGGTTCTTCCTCTCTTCCTCCTCTCAGTTCTTTTGACCCAGCTTCTATGCCCAGCATCTTCCTTCTCATATCCATGGCTTCTGTTGTCTCTGAAATCAGGATGAATGCTAATTCCATAGGTCTTGCTGTCATCCTCTTCCCCAAGCTCCATTTCTTTCACACCTAATGAACATTTCCACTTGGATGTCCCAGAAGCACCCCAGTTGCCCGAAGTTTTAAACAGAAGCGGTTTTCTTTCCATCACCATTTCTCCTTGTGTTCCCAATACAGTGCCTGCATCAGCCCTCCATGTTCAAGCCAGACACCTGGGTCTTACCTTTAACTCAGCTTCCTGTCCCAGCACCCACCAACCCCCACCCCAAACTAACATCCCAGTGGCCAAGTCCTGTTCATTCTCCCTCCTTCAGATCACTTGACCCAGCAGCTTGTCTTCCTTCTCCTGCTTCAGCGCAGGCCACTACTGACTCCCACTGCTTCCTACCTGTTCTCCCTGCTGCGAGGCTCGGCCTTTCCCAGCCTGGACACACATGTGACCACGTCTCCCTTCTTTCTTGTGGGGAGAATCGAAGCTCCAGAACATGGCTGAGGAAGCCTTCTGGGATTGCCCCACGTCTCATGACACTCTCTTTTGCACGCTGTGGTCACCCTGATTGCTCTGTTTTCTAGTTCTCAGATTTTATTCCATGCTTTCAATTTCTAGACTTTGCATACACTCTTCTCTCTGTTGCACCTACTCCCAACCTCTACTCCCAGCTTGTGTCCCTTAGGTCTCCAGTTAGTGGGCATTTCCTCCAGGAAGCCTTCTCTGATTCTCTCCTCTCATTCCTCCTGGATGCCCTGAAAAGGTTTGCCCATCACGCCACCCTTATCCCACTGTATGGTTATTGCCTTTTTTTGTCTGATACCCCAAGAAGAATGTAAGCTCCTAAGGCACAGGGTTACATTTACTTACTTTTTCTTTTCTTTTCTCTTTTTTTTTTTAAGACTGAGTATCCCTCTTGTTGCCCAGGCTGGAGTGCAATGATGCAATCTCGGCTCACTGCAACCTCCGCCTCCCAGGTCCAAGTGATTCTCCTGCCTCAACCTTCCAAGTAGCTGGGATTACAGGTGCACACCACCACGCCTGGCTAATTTTGTGTGTGTGTGTGTGTGTGTGTTTTTAAGTAGAGATGAGGTTTTACCATGTTGGCCAGGCTGGTCTCAAGTGATCTGCCAGCCTCATCCTCCAAAAGTGCTGGAATTACAGATGTGAGCCACTGTGCCCAGCCCACATTTACTTTGATTTTCACTTAACCCCATGTCCTCTCACAGTACCTGGCATGTAGGAGGTTCTCATTGTGTCCGAATACAATGCAATCCCCAAACAAAGTGACCTCCCATTTCCCAGGGAGGACAAACTGAAGACGTTGGGCGAGTTTGCATATATGTAAACTTTAAGGGATCTAGGTAAAATAGTCAAATGTCTGCTTATAATAATATATTACTTAGTTACGCTTGTATATTTTAAATTACCTTATGGAAAACAACATGTTATTTTTGAAAAGTTGTTTTTCTACACATATTTTTTGAAGGAAGGCTTATCAAATGAATCTTTGATACAAATGTCTTTGTTTTCCTTCTCTAGAGTTTTTTGAGTCATTTAACACGGTGTTTCAGTGTGCTGCCTTCATTTCCATCAGTTAATTGAAATTTTATGAGAATGTATGTGCTGCTATCCCTAAAATTTTTTTATTTTAAGCCATAAGTATACGTCCTACACCATTAGGGGAGTTCTTTTTTTATTTGTGTTGACTTATGATCAGGATATCCACAATGTATCAGGTACATACTGCTTTTGATACTCAACACTTGTAAGATTATTTTCCTGGGAATAACTAAATTTGTGTTAAATTTCTTTACTCCCAGGCCAGGCATGGTGGCTCATACCTGTAATCCCAGCACTTTGGGAGGCTGCGGCAGGTGAATCACTTGAGGCCAGGAGTTGGAGACGAGCTGGTCAACATGGCGAAACCCCATCTCTACTAAAAATATAAAACTTAGCTTGGTATGGTGGCACATGCCTGTAATCCCAGCTACCTGGGAGGCTGAGGCACAAGAATTGTTTGAACCCGGGAGTCGGAAGTTGCAGTGAGCCAAGATCACACACTGCACTCCAGCCTGGGTGACAGAGAAAGACTCGGTCGCAAAAAAAAAAAAAAGAAAGAAAAAAGAAAAGAAAGTGTATTTTTATTTACTCCCTTTGTTAGTGATTCACTCAGGCAAGTAGCATTGATTGAGGTCTTCTTAGGACCATGTGGCTTCCCAAATTGTAGATTGTTGTTCAGTACAAAGTGATTGACTTAATAGCACCTCTGATGTGAGACCTTGTAAAGACTCAAATCATAAGCAATTTTCTCTCTTTTTTTTTTCTTTTCTTCTTTTCTTCGTTCTTGGGACAGGGTCTTGCTCTGTTGCCCAGGCTCAGCACAGAGACATGATCATGGCTTACTGTAGCCTCATACTCCTGGGCTCCTGCCTCAGCCTTCTGAGGAGCTGGGATTACAGGCATGCACCACCATGCCCGGCTAATTTTTTTTTTTTTTTTTAATTGTAGAGATAGAGTCTCTTTATGTTGCCTACACCGGTCTCGAACTCCTGGGCTCAAGCAGTCCTATGGTCCCCACCCTAGTGGGCTTGCATTGTAGGGGGGAAAGTTGGCAATAAATACGATAAATAATGAATCATGGTGTCAGACTGAGACAGGTGTTATGAAGGAGATAAAACAATGATGAGACCAGGGAGTGATTGAGAAAGGGGGTCTCATTTTGAAAGAGGATTAGGGAAGGCTGTGCTAATAAGGCAACTTTTAAAGTAAGCCGAAGCTCATCAAGGAATCCTGGGACCAGCGTTTCAGGCAGAGGAAAAAGCCAGTGTGTTTCAGGACAGCAGAAAGACCGACATGACTAGTGTCAGTGAGCAAAGGCAAAGTGGAAGGGGCTGGAGAGGATGGGCGAAGTCCGGGGGCCATGGTGAGTGGTGCACTTGGATTGTTTTCTAGGTAGAGTAGCAGCCATTGACTAACATATGATACATGGCCATGAGGGGCTGTGCGGTTAGGTAAAGCCAGTCTGCACTTCTTGAGTTCCCGGGGTAGATGGCCAACTTTGCACAGGCCACTGGGAGTCCTTTGAGCAACTCCTGGGTCTCTAACTTAAAACAAGAAGGAACAAGAAAGAAAGAGGCCTGGCCCAGTGCTTCCTCCATTCACCTGGGGCCCAGATGCAGGCTTGGAAGAAAACTCCCCTAGGAGAGGGAAAGGGGGATGATTGATGGGTTATTCCACCTTGGGTCACCTCCAGGCCTTTTGTCCTGGAGAATGCAGCTGGCGGATCTGGATCCCGGATCTCGGGAGACACAAGACAGGGGTGTAGAGACAAGGGCAGGAGTCAGGAGCTAGGTGCTGGTCCTAGCCCAGTCACTAGCCAACTGGCTGACATTGGGCAAGCAAGGACTGAGTTCCTCTGGCCTCAGTTTCCTCATCTATACAAGAAGAGTCCATTAAACCCACAGAATGTTAGCTATCTGCAGGGTACTGGCAAATGACAGAACAAATCACAATTCCTCTTTTTGTTTTTTTGTTTGTTTGTTTGTTTGTTTTTGAGACGGAGTCTCGCTCTGTCGCCCAGGCTGGAATGCAGTGGCCGGATCTCAGCTCACTGCAAGCTCCGCCTCCCGGGTTTTACGCCATTCTCCTGCCTCAGCCTCCCGAGTAGCTGGGACTACAGGCGCCCGCCACCTCGCCCGGCTAGTTTTTTGTGTTTTTTTAGTAGAGACGGGGTTTCGCCGCGTTGGTCAGGATGGTCTTGATCTCCTGACCTCGTGATCCACCTGTCTCGGCCTCCCAAAGTGCTGGGATCACAGGCTTGAGCCACCGCACCTGGCCACAATTCCTTTTTGGAGACACAGCCAGGGTGCAAGTCAGAATGTGGTCAGCCTGTGACTTAGGTGACACATAGAGTTCAGAGAAGGTTCATACCTTCTGGAGGGCAGGGAGGGCTTCCTGGAAGAAGGGACACTTTCTCAGGAGTGGAAGGTAAACATGCTTGGCAGCAAGAGAGGAGGGGGCTCAGTGGTGGATGATGGGCTGGAAAAACAGCATGGGACTGGACTGCACCGGGCTTCACAGGTCGTGGTAAGGAACACTAAGTAAGGAGTCATATTTAAGATTTGAGGGCTATTTAACCAGGCTTAGAATCTCAGCTTCACAATTTCTTCGTTGTATCACCTTGGGCAAGTGACTTAGCTTTTCTGAGTCTTAATGTCCATATCAGTAAAATGTGGCTAATAAATAGTTCCTGCCCCTACAGTGTTGTTGCAAAAATGAAATGAGACATGCATGTGAGGGTGTAACTGAGTGCCTGGCACATGAAATAAATAGTATTTGTTTTGTTAGTTATGCTTGGCAATGGGAAGTCATTGCAGGCTTCTGAGCAGGGAATTAATCAGATCTCCTTTCAGCAAGATAATTCAGGCAACAATAGGAATGATGATGCGGAAGCAGGAGAGGCTAGGGGCTGGGAGCCCAGTGAGGAAGCAATTTCATTTTATTTTTATTTTATTTATTTATTTTTAAGACAGAGTCTTGCTATGTTGCCCAGGCTGGAATGCAGTGGTGCAATCTCGGTTCACTGATTGCAACCTCTGCCTCCTGGGTTCAAGCGATTCTCCTGCCTTAGCCTCCCCAGCAGCTGGGATTACAGGTGTGCACCACCACGCCCAGCTAATATTTGTTTATTTGTTTTTTGGGTTTTTTTTTTTTGTATTTTTAGTAGAGACAGGGTTTCACTGTGTTGGCCAGGCTGGTCTTGAACTCCTGACCTCATGACTCTCCCGCCTTGGCCTCCCAAAGTGCTGGGATTACAGGTGTGAGCCACTGTGCACAGCAGGAAGCAATTTTTTTTCTTCTTTGAGATGGAGTCTCACTCTGTCACCCAAGCTGGAGTGCAATGTCATGGTCTCGGGTCACCGCAACCTCTGCCTCCCGGGTTCAAGTGATTCTCCTGCCTCAGCCTCCCGAGTAGCTGGGACTACAGGTGCATGCCACCACACCTGGCTAATTTTTGTATTTTAAGTAGGAAGGGGGTTTCACTCTGTTGGCCAGGCTGATCTTAAACTCCTGACCTCATGATTTGCCTGGCTTGGCCTCCCAAAGTGCTGGGATTACAGGTGTGAGCCACCACATCAGCCACAGGAAGCAATTTTAACAGTATAATCAGGGCTGTCCAAACCAAGATCGGGGCAAAAGGCCTAGAAGGAGAAGTCAGGCTTGAGGTACTTTTCCAAAGTGGATTCAGGCCGGGCACGGTGGCTCACGCCTGTAATCCCAGCACTTTGAGAGGCTGAGGCAGCAGATCACTTGAGGTCAGGAGTTTGAGACCAGTCTGACCAACATGGTGAAACCCCGTGTATACTAAAAATACAAAAATTAGTCAGGCATGGTGGCGCACACCTATAATCACAGCTACTTGGGAGGCTGAGGCTGGAGAATCACTGGAACCTGGGAGGCAGAGGTTGTAGTGAGCTGAGATCGGGCCATTGCACTCCAGCCTGGGCAACAGAGTGAGACTCTATCTCCAAAAAAAAAAGGTGGATTCAGTATTAAAAGGATAGTGACTGGATTGCGGACGCTGAGGGAAGGAGGACTCTTAGATTTCTAATTTAGGCTACTAGGGAGATGGCAAGGCCATTGGGGGAAAACATACATACCCAGAAGGAACAATTTCTTTTTTTTTTTTTTTTTTGAGACGGAGTCTCACTCTGTCGCCCGGGCTGGAGTGCAGTGGCCAGATCTCAGCTCGCTGCAAGCTCCGCCTCCTGGGTTTACACCATTCTCCTGCCTCAGGCTCCGGAGCAGCTGGGACTACAGGTGCCCGCCACCTCGCCCGGCTAGTTTTTTTGTATTTTTTTTTTTTTTTTTAGTAGAGACGGGGTTTCACAGTGTTAGCCAGGATGGTCTCGATCTCCTGACCTCGTGATCCGCCCGTCTCAGCCTCCCAAAGTGCTGGGATTACAGGCTTGAGCCACCGCGCCCGGCCTCAGAAGGAACAATTTCATCAGCTGGGGGAGTCAGGGTGGGAAGGAGCATGAGATAATGGATAAAGTTTTGGACATACTGAGTTTGATAAGTTCACAGAGACCCTGGAGAGTTTAGAATTACAGCCCAGAAGCAAAATCTTGAGTGGGGTTTTAAGTCTAAGGAGATCCTCTAGGCTGTGGTTCTCAAAGTGTGGCCCTCAGGCCAGCAGCAAAGGCTACACCTGGGAGCTTCTTAGAAATGCACATTTTGGGCCCCACCCCAGATGTACTGAATCTGAGACTGGGGGACAAGGCCCAGCAATCTGATTTAACCAGCCCTTCAAGTGAGCTTTATGCAAGCTCAAATTTGAGAACTGCTGTTCTAGTGAAAGCTCTTTAGAAGGAGAAGGGTTGAGAGACCCTGTTGAACAGAAAGAGCATAGGAGGGGCCCTGAAAGGAGATTGAGGACTGCCATATTTTATCAGTTCTAAGATGCACATTTTCTCCAAGTTACATCTCTGAATTGGGCTGCCTGTCACAGTTACCATTGACCAGGTGGCAGCCGTTTCCTGGTTGTCACTGCTCTCAAATGCACCTCAAAAGTTGCAGAGTAGGGGCCAGTGGCCTGAGACAACAGTGAACATTTTCTTAACAAAGCCCTTGATAGTAGAGAGGATGAGTCTGTGAAAAAAACCTGAAAACAATGACTGATCAAAAATGAATCAGGAGAGTTAGACTCTGAGATATGTTAACAATATTTTAACCAATCTGTTTTTCTTGTGTTTTCTCTTATGTATGTGTAAGAAGGCTATGGGATCAAATAAAATCTGGAAAAAAGCTCCTTTTTTTTTTTTTTTTTTGAGACTGGGTCTCGCTCTGTCCCCCGGGCTGAAGTGCAGTGGCACAATCTTGGCTCTCTGCCGCCTCAACCTCCCTGGGCTCAAGTGATCCTCCCACCTCAGCCTCCAAAGTAGCTGGTAACACAGGGGCACGCCACCAGGCTCGGCTAATTTTTTGTATTTTTGGTAGAGATGGGATTTCATCATGTTGTCCTGGCTGGTCTTGAACACCTGGGCTCAAGTGATCTGCCGGCCGTGGCCTCCCAAAGTGCTGGAATTACAGGCATGAGCCTAATCGGTGGATTCTTTTTTCTTTCTTGACTGATGCACCTTACCGTTGAAAGCATCTTAGTTCATTACAAACCAGGCAACTAAAAAAACAAAAGAAAGCAAGCACTCCAGAGTTGATGAAATACATACAGAAGTGGTCAGAGATGCTGCAAGAGTCCCTGCAGAGAGAAGGGAGATGAAATCTAACAAAGTAGTCTGTTTTAAGAGGGTGGCAATGGGTGTCTGCTGCTTCAGGAAGGACCAGGAGGAGAAAGACCAAGAGGAGACAATTGCATTTGGTAGCTGAAAGGTCACTGTTGTGGAATTCTAGGATTCTCTGGGTGGGGGCTCTTGCTTTTGATTCATTTGCATTCATTATCTATTCAACAGATATTAATCAGGTACCAGGATTGAGATACTGTACTTGAGATACAGAAATGAAAAACATAATAATCTCCATTCCCAAAAAGTCCACAGTTCAGAAGGGAGGCCCACAGGTACAAATGTGATTAGGAAACACTAAGGTAGCTGCTTTCCGTGTGGGGATGGGGTGGTGGGGAGAAACATGTGAGCCTGTCTGGGGCAGTAGGGAAGAAAGTGTCACCAAGGAGGCCATGTGAGAGCTGTGGCTCCAACGAGGAGCTGGCCAGGAGGACCACATGAGGAGTGTCAGGTAGAGGGAGGCATGGGAGGGCTGGGGGCTCCATGAGATCCATGAACTATTATACTTACTGATAGTTCAGGTCTGCTGGAGCCTACGAACTGGAGGCCTCAGTGAGAAGGGATTAGGATGGACAAGTTGGAAATGGTCAGATCATAAAGGGCCAGGTAGGCTTTGCCCTGGAGTTTAGATTTTGTTCTCTGCTCTAGGGGACAGCAGGTGGAGAATTTCTTAAATTTATACTTTAAATTTATTTCTAATTCTTTTCAAAATAAGGTATGCAAATAGTTTAAAGAGTATAAAAGAAACATAACTTTTAGGCCAGGCACAGTGGCTCACACCTGTAATGCCAGCAATTTGGAAGGGTGAGGCAGGCGGATCACCAGGAGTTTGAGACCAGCCTGGCCAACATGGTAAAACCCCGTCACTTCTAAAAATACAAAAATTAGCCGGATGTGGTGGTGGGTGCCTGTGATCCCAGCTACTTGGGAGGCTGAGGCAGGAGAATTGCTTGAACCTGGGAGGCAGAAGCTGCAGTGAGCCAAGACTGTGCCACTGCACTCCAGCCTGGGTGACAGAACGAGACTCTTTCTCAAAAAAACAAAAAACAAAAAATAAAAAACCATAAAGCATACATATATGTTTATATAAATATATGTTTTTGTATAATGAAAGATCGCAATCACTGGCGCTACCCATTCTCCTCCCACTCCAATCCAGGGTTAACCATTTAAAAAAAAAATCTCTTCTTCTATCATTTAGTAATATTGTGATTTTATAGCTATATTTGCTGACAGCAACTTTTACCTTCTTTCTTGACTTTCTGTTATGGAAGATGAGTTAGCTCCAGTTACACAACCCATCCCAACACACACACACACACACACACATGATCATCCCACTGTCCCAATATGGTTATATTCACAAAATAATCTATTTTGCCTATTGCCATTTCCTTCTTGACATGTCCTTGACTTTTCTCGTGGGTTGTATTCCCTGTTTTCTGGATCCTACCTTTTCCCTTTTTTTTGGTTCACTCCTTCTCTGGGGAAAGCACATAGTTCATGGGTGCCCTCAAAAGGTACAGGAGAGGTAAAATTGGCAATACCTTGTATATGTGGAAATGCCTCTATTCCATCCTCCAACCTTCACATTAGATTCATATCTTGGTTTGGTACAGAATTCTAGTTGAAAATAATTGTCCTTGGACAGGCGCAGTGGCTCACGCCTGTAATCCCAGCACTTTGGGAGGCTGAGGCGGGCGAATCACCTGAAGTCAGGAGTTCGAGACCAGCCTGACCAACCTGGAGAAACCCTGTCCCTACTAAAAATACAAAATTAGCTGGACTTGGTGGTGCACGCGGGTAGTCCCAGCTATTTGGAAGGCTGAGGCAGGATAATCGCTTGAACCTGGGAGGCCAAGGTTGCAGTGAGCCAAGATCACACCACTGCACTCCAGCCTGCGTAACAAGAGCGAAACTCGATCTCACACACAAAAAAAGAAAGAAAGAAAAGAAGGAAAAGAAAATAATTGTCCCTCAGAATTTGGACACCATTGCTGCTTTGTCTTCTAGCTCCTGATGCTACTGTATATTGAGTCTTCAATGCCTGACACTTTCTGAGGTTCTGCAGTGTGGCTAGCTTATTTCTTTTCTGGATCCCTTGCTTTAGCTACCTAGGTTTCTACTTTCCTCATTCTCTGAGACAGTTCCCACTCCTGTCCTGCCAGTTACTGGACTTTTGGGATGACGTGTAGACAGGTGTGCTCCATGTACCACGATGAGCCAGAGAACCGATAAACTTGTCTGGGAAAGTTATTAACCGACCTCCAGGAGGCAGTGTGGAGGACAGATTGGAAAGGGAAATGGAGACAGGCTAGTGCATGATAGTAGTCAAAAGGGGTGATGAGTGTGAAACTAGGACTGTTGCAGAAGGGAGGGAGGGAAGAGGTATCAGGAAGTAGGATGAAAAGAATCTTAGGGGTAGATATGGAAAAATCCAGGAGGCCCCTTCATTTCTGACAGGTTGCAGGTGGCTAGTCATCCCCTTGTGTGAGACAAGGGATACAGTAAGAGGAACAGGTTGGATGAGGATGGGTTCAGTTTGAGAAAGGGGAGGGCCCAGGGGACTTCCAGGTAGACACATGAGTAGGCAGATGGCTATAAGGGCATGGGCACTGGCTGCAGATCATTGCCAATTAAGTGAGAGTGGAAGCCAGTGGCATGAATGAGATCATCCAGCTCATGGTGAGGGGAGCATCGGGAGGGCAGAGGACCCTGGGCAACACAGAGATGAAAGGGATGGTCCCTGTCTCCAGGGGTAAGTAAATAAGGGAGTGGAACTGAGTGACCATCACCCCAGCCCTTTCACAGGAGATGCACAGAGTGGTACCACTTGAGCTCTGTCATTAGCCAGCAGCCTCTGAGCCCACAGGTCCCCAAGAGCTCTTTGTCTGAGCTTAGCAACCCCCTCCCTGAGCCTGTGGCAGGGCTTCCCCACTCCCTGCAGCCGTTGGTGAACAGCTGAGGGGGATCCCCTGGGATTTCCTTCTCCCAGGGAAGCACAGGATCAAAGAGAGCTGATGGTGGTTGTTACCCCTCCGCCTTAAGGTCATGGAGAAGTCTAGGTCAGGTTCTACCAGTACCTGCCTCCCTCCCACAGGCACCGGCAGCATCCACTCTGAGGTCTAGGGATGGGAGGCAGACCTTAATGTTCTCAAATATCAGAGTTGGTGGCTAGCCTCAGATCTGACACCTAGAAAAGGCTGGAATCCTTTGGTTGTGTCTACGCTGTAAGACAGTCTTGTCCAACCTGTGGCCCAGGATGGCTTTGAATGCGGCCCAACACAAATTCATAAACTTTTTTGTAACAGGATGAGTGTTTTTGTTTTGTTTTGTTTTGTTTTTAGCTCATCAGTTATCATTAGTATATTTTATGCATGGCCCTAGGCAATTCTTCTTCAGTGCAGCCCAGGGAAGCCAAAAGATTGGACACTCCTGCTGTTTAAGATCTGCCTGAATATAAAAATAAGCAGAGCAGCCATGGTGGCCTGCTTGCCAGTGCCTGCACTTCACTAAGACCTTCGTATGCTTTCTGTCACTGAATCTGGGGAACTTTTATTTTTTATGTGTTTATTTTTGAGATGGAATCTCACTCTGTCGCCCAGGCTGGAGTGCAATGGCATGATCTCTGCAACCTCTGCCTCCTGGGTTTAAGCGATTCTCCTGCCTCAGTCTCCCAAGAAGCTGGGATTACAGATGCCCACCACCACGCCTGGCTAATTTTTTGTATTTTTGGTAGAGATGGGGTTTCACCATGTTTGGCCAGGCTGATCTCAAACTCCTGACCTCAAGTGATCCTCCTGCCTTGGTCCCCCAAAGTGATGGGATTACAAGCATGAGCCGCTGTGCCTGACCTGAATCTGGGGAACTTTTTACATAAGAACTTTATGAGCTGGGAACTGTATCCATTTTACAGATGAGGAAACTGAGGCTCCGAGAAGTTAGGTGATGTGCCCAAAGTGGAGTCTGCACCTGTCTATACTGAATACACTCCCAGGTTAGAACCTGGAATTTTTGCTAACCATTGGCTGTGTCCCTGTCCTGAGAGAACTCATCCCCAAAACTTCCACACCTCAGCTGCATGTGTGTGTGCCGCCAATGTCCTGTCCCTGTTCCTGCACGCTCCTAGGCCCGCCTCAAGAGACCACAGGAATTCTGATGGATTAATCTCATCACTTTATCGAGGAGGCACTTAAAAAAATTACAAAGCAAGGCCGCCAGCCTGGCTTTGCTGGCAGCCAGCCGCTGGGGCCATAAAACAAATTGAAAGGAACCAAAATAAATAAATAATTTATTTATTTTGACACACACTGACACACACACACGTACACACACGTGCATGCAGGCCGGCCCCCAAAGGGTGAAGAGCCTGGCTGGGGACTTGCTGTTAGCACTTGGTCCTCTTGTCCTGGGAAAGCACCAGTACCAGCTCCACACACACACTTCCTGACACCCCTGCTCTGAGCAGCAGCCTGTGGCCTATCCTTCCTCAAAAGGTGACAGATTGGCTGAGCAGCTGAGAGCAAAGCATGGGAAAAGTGAAGAACATGCAAAGGGTGTAGGGGTCCCAGGCAGCTGGAGCTGTGAAGCCCAGGGCAGGCCCTGTGAGCTCTTTGCACAGTGGCTCAGAGCAGGCTGGACCTGACAGGCTGGGTCCCAGTCCTTGCTGTCCCATATCCTGGATTCTGTTCACTTTCTTTTCTTTTTTTTTTTTGAGAGTCTCGCTCTGTCGCCCAGGCTGGAGTGCAGTGGCGCAATCTTGACTCACTGCAATCTCGGGTTCCTGGGTTCAAGAAATCCTTCTTCCTCAGCCTCCCAAGTAGCTGGGACTACAGGTGTGCACCACCACACCTGGCTAAGTTTTGTATTTTTAGTAGAGACGGGTTTCACCAGGTTGGCCAGGCTAGTCTCGAACTCCTGACCTCAGATGATCTGACTGCCTGGGCCTCCCAAAGTGCTGGGATTACAGGTGTGAGCCACCGCGCCTGGCCCCTCTACTCACCTTCTTATCTGTAAGATAGAGAAAAATCTATTTACCTCCAGGGTTGCTGGGAACATGAAAGCCTCAGGATCCGTAAAGCAGAGCTGTGGCTACTCCCTAACAAGCACTGGCCAGTGTGAGCTCCCCGTGTGTGCACAGTGAGTGGCTTGGTGTCCCAGGCAGTGGGACTAGAGAGGAGCTGGAGTACGTGGAGGAGGGAGACAGATACAACACAGGGGACATTAATGGGTTATCAGCACGGAGAAGGAGCACCTCCCCATGTGGGACCTGGAGGAACAGAGGGTGGAGGGAGCATAGAGAGTCTGTTCTAAGCTGCAAAGCAAAGGCCTGGCGGCCTAGGAGACCATGGAGTTCCAGGAAGTGATAGTTAATGCAGAGCTAGTGGAGGAAATCAGCATGTTGAGGCTGCAGAGAGAGGGTGGACCTGGGTGGGGACGGGCCAAATCTTCCAGTGCCTTCTAAGCCAAGATAAAGGCTTGGCTGAATTAGCTTTTATATGTGTTTCCCTCCTTTCTGTTTGTCTTTCGAATTTTACCGGGCTTATATGAATATTGAAATTGTTCCCCAAGAAGCCACCCAAGCCAGAACGCTTTAAGAAATAGTTATGGCTAGATAAAAGCGAAGAGGGGTACAGAGAATCTTCATCCCTTCCCCTTCCCATCACCTCCCATCCTCCAGCACAGAGCATGACCTCCAGCTCCCTCCCTGCAAGAAATGGGATGGAGAAAAAGGTGATGCCTGCTGGACTTGAGAGAGGGAGAGAGAGGGAGAGAGGGAGAGAGATGGAGAGAGATGGAGAGAGGGAGAAAGGGAGGGAGAGAGAGGGACAGAGAGGGAGAGAGGGAGGGAGAGAGAGGGACAGAGAGGGAGAGAGACAGAGAGAGGGACAGAGAGGGGGAGAGGGGGAGACAGGGAGAGAGAGAGAGGCAGAGAGAGGGAGAGGGAGAGAGAGGGAGCGAGGGAGAGAGGGACGGAGGATCACTAGCCTTCACCTGTAGGTCTCCAAGGTGCTCCGGAAATAGTTTTCCTCACCAGTAAGAAAGGATGAGAATACTCACTGAGCCATCATGAGTACTCAATACAGTTAGGCACATTGAGTAATTTTGCTACCTCAAAGCACTTTTTAATGGTAGAACATGGTTCATGCTTGTTCCCAGAAAATCCAATAGAAAAGGTTTCCATCCATATCCCACGTGGGGAGGTAGTGACACAGGGAAGCCCACGGCCACCCTTCTCCCCTGCTGCCCACCAGGCGACCTCAGCTGCTGCGTCAGCACCAGGGGCCTGTCCTTAGGGGGCAGCACTTCCAATTTCCCCATCTTCCTTGTGAGATGCAGGGTGGGACAGGAGCTCTGTGTGGCCTTGGGTAACCCGCTTCAGCTCCCAGAGCCTCAGTTTCTTGGTCTATGAAATCAGACACTGATGTACCTTCAGAGGCTGTTGTGAGGACTGAGGGAGCTGGTGCAAATTGTGCACACAGTAGGTGCACAGTAAATCTTAGCTGCTATTCTTCTGAAGTGGGTAGGGTTTAGTGTGGAGGATTCAGATAGGCAAGCCTCCAGCTCTTCCTTGCTCCCTCAGGAAGTGGGTGTCTGGGTGGGGCTGGAACGACAGATGTGTTCCAGTTGAGAGATTCTGTTCTGGAAAACCCTGGCTCAGGCTGACCTCAGTGACTTTGGGACTTTGGGAACCAAAAAGACACCATAACAAAACAGCACTGTGATGTGCTGTTTTTCATTTGTACCTTCCAGTTGCATTTTTTTTTTTTTTTTTTTTTGAGACGGAGTTTTGCTCTTGTCACCCAGGCTGGAGTTCAATGGCACGATCTTGGCTCACTGCAACCTCCGCCTCCTGGGTTCAAGTGATTCTCCTGCCTCAGCCTCCCGAGTAGCTGGGATTACAGGTGCCCACCCCTACGCCCAGCTACTTGTTTTTTTGTGTTTTTTGTAGAGACGGGGTTTCACCATGTTGGCCAGGCTGGTCTCGAACTCCGGGCCTCAGGTGATCCACCTGCCTCAGCCTCCCAAAGTGCTGGATTATAGGCAGGAGCCACTGCGCCCGGCCACTCCAGTTACATTTCTTTACGCTGCCCCCCCCGACCCCCGCTCTCCACCCATTGCCTTTCCTTCCATTACCAGGCACACTGTAGGTGCTCAATGCATATTCGTTAATAAGAGTCAGCAGGTCAGCGTGCCCAGGGCAGATGCCTGTATTAGAAAGGCAGCCGCAGCGTCTCCTGACTGGACTGTCAGCCCTCCCAGGAAGAGCACTGGAAGGTCAGTTCAACCTAAAGAAGACCTCTGTGTTCACACGGCATAGAAACAGTTGGAAAACTCACCTGTAAAATGGGAATAGTGTTAGTACTTACTTTCTCTTTCATGGAATGGCTATTGGGAAGGACTCTGTAGATCCTTCATTTGCTGCATTCTACCTGCCCGTCTCTATATGGCGGGGGGTGTGCTCAGTGCTGCTGGACCCTGGGGAGCAGCCCAAGGTCTTGGCTTCGTGGGGCCTACAGCTTAAAGGAGCATGGGTTGGGTTTATGGTAGCCATTCTTTGTTTTGTTTTGTTTTGTTTGAGACAGAGTCTTGGTCTGTCGCCCAGGTTGGAGTGCAGTGGCGTGATCTCAGCTCACCGCAACCTCTGCCTCCCGGGTTCAAGCAATTCTCTTGTCTCAGCCTCCCGAGTAGCTGGGATTACAGGCGCCCACCACCACACCTGGCTAAATTTTTTGTATTTTTAGTAGAGACAGCATTTCGCCATATTGGTCAGGCTGGTCTCAAACTCTCACCTCAGGTGATCCACCCACCTTAGCTTCTGAAAGTGCTGGGATTACAGGCATGAGCCACTGTGCTCAGCCTTGTAGCTGTTCTTATAACCCATGAAAGGAGTGGCCTGAAAAATTTATCACAGATTCCCTCTGCTGAACGAACTGTGCTTATAAAATGACCCCCTCGAATTGGATAGTGTTTAAAGCAGTTGTCCGTATGCGGTCTTTAGCAGATTATCTCACTGTTTTGAAGACGAGGAAATTTCAACTTGGTGAGAGGAAGCATATCCCCAAGGTCAGCAAAGCCAGGTGGCCTGGGCCCCTCCAGTGCGATGCAGAACCCAGGCCTTGATCCTGGTGGACACAGAGTTTCCAAGAGGCTCTTCCCGCACATCAGGGTCCCAGGCTGGAGGCTGGAGGAGCCGGTGGTGGTGGTGGTCTGCGCTGATGTTCTGGTCAGCACAGGGGGTGTTCTCCTCCCGGAGTAAAAGGCTAGCTCAGTGAGTTTCGATGTCCCTGCCCACAGGTGGCTTCAACACTGTGGGTGGCCATCCTCTGGAGGGTGTTTCCCCAAGTGGCTGCCTGGTCCACCCACACCTGCTACCTGGAGTCTCCATATGGAAGAGAGTTTGAAACGTTCTGACAAGCACCTCAAAGCACCTGCTTTGAGAACGCTGCTCTGTGGGAGCCTCGGGGTGGCAGGGAGTGGCAGCTCTGGTGAATTAAAATCCCCATCCATCCAGCCCTGTGCTGGCAGGTGGGGACCCTGGGTGGCCAGCACCTGGCAACCCTCTCTGTGTCTGATTGCAGGGAACATCGAGTACAGTTGCCCGGCCACCAATGAGTGTGAGATCACCAAACGGAGGCGCAAGTCCTGCCAGGCCTGCCGCTTCATGAAATGCCTCAAAGTGGGGATGCTGAAGGAAGGTAAGAGGCCCCAGCGAGTCGGGGTTTGCCGTGAGGCTCTGCTTGCTGGGGAGTTTTCATCCCCGTGAGACACCCACAAGCCGCAGACCCGTGTCCCAGGGTGAGACCCAGTCTGGGGGCCCATCTCCTCCCACACCCTGCCAGCCCGCCACAGAGCCTGCATGGCTCTCCTCCTTTAGGGAAGTGCGAATTGGAATTTCTCCATTAAGGATCCTTCAGAACCCCTGACCCCACTTGGGCCCCAGACAGCTGGCCTGGCACTCTGGGAAGGCCCTCCTTTAGGGGCAAACCCCACCTCCACCCTAGGAGGGGTAGGCTTAAGAAGCTGTTATATCCCCCAGCACCCTCGAGGGCTCGGGGTTGGAAAGGACAGACTCATTAAGGCCAGGAATGATAAATAATGTTCCTTTCAGCTGTGAAGAATGGCATTTGTTTTCTGGTGGGTGGACAGGACATGGCTCTTGCCTTGGAAATGCTGGTCCCTTCCTTGTCCCTCTCTTCCCATCCTCTCCCTTCCCTCTCCTTTCTCTCCCTGTGTCCTCTGTCTCTAGAGCTGTGCTGTCTAATATGGCAACCACAAGCCACACGTGGCTCCCGAGCGCTGGTCCAAACAGAGGTGTGCTCAGTGTACAACACATACCCTCTTTAGAAGACTTAATAGGACCGTAAAAAGCAGTGTAAAGTCTGGTGGTGATAATTTTAAAAACATGATTGCATGCAGAAAGGCTAATCTTCTGAACATGTTAAATAAAACATTGTGAAATTAGCATCACATGCCTCTTTTTATCTATTCTTTAATGTGGCTACTAGAAAATTTGAAATGACACGTAGCTGTCATTGGGACAACTGCTCCAGATCTCCTCTTCCTCACTTTCTCTATTGATTTGCTCCTTTTCTTATATTAAAATATTATCAGTAGAGGCAAGGTCTTGTCATGTTGCTCAGGTTGGTCTCGAACTCCTGGGCTCAGGCTGTCCTCCCATCTCAGCCTCCTAAAGTGCTGGGATTACAGGCATGAACCACCATGCCCGGACGATGTTTTTAGTTTGAGTAACCTCGTTCAGTACCATTTTGGGGATGGGTCGTGAGTGTATGTGGTTTCCCTGCTTCTCCAGCTTCCAAGGGGAGCCAGTGACAACTCTTAGAGATCAACTTTTAAGCTCTGGGCCTGGAATCCTTCTAGAAGTGGGAGGAAACAGGAAAAGAGGTGTGTGGGGGTGATCAGAAGGGGCTACAGAAAGAACCAAGGGACAAGTCTGGAATGCAGACCCTTCCTGGAGGGGGAAGGCTGGGAGTGGGCATCTGGAAGCCCAGCCCAGCCTTGGGAGCCCCAGTCTATCCCCTCTCCCAGGGCCCTCCGAAGATGAGGGCCCAGACCTAAGATGCTTTGTCAGAACAACTTGGACCGTCATGTGCTATAGAAATTGGACCTTCCACTTCCGTTTACCACTTCCAGGTCCCCCACTTCACCTCAGCTCAGCCCAGCACCTATGTCCATTAAACAGAAGCTCTTGAGGCAGACCCTCGGTGGCCTTTGTGTCGACATGGCACACTGACTTTTAAAATGCTCCTCATTCAGGGCTTCATTTAACCCCTTTGTGATGGAGCGGACCACTCAGCTCTTAGACAGGCCAGCTGCTTCGTTAGGGGCTCAACCGAAAAAACGATCTCCTTTCCAGATTAAAAATGGGCCACATCGAGCCTGCGGATGTTAGTTCATTTTTGACTCTATATAATTTTGGTCTTGCTCCTGGATAGGATGACCCAAACTAGTGGCTGAACTGGGTCCCCTGACTCCTATGCCAGGCTCTTTCTGCTCCTTCAGAGCCTCCTGGTGTTCACAGATGGGAAAATTGAGGCGCAAAGGCCCCTAGAAGCATGCCTGAGTGCTGGTCTCTCGACTTTCCTCTCCATGTGGTGCTGGGAATCTGAGGGTTTCTAAGCTTTGGAGACTCATTTATTCCTCTTAAGCCCTAGAGACGGAGCTGCTTGACCTGTTGTTCTTACATCCAGAGACGAAGTTGGATGTGAGAACAGCAGGTCAAGCAGAGGGCCAGGGGCCACTTGGTTGCAGCATGCAGCCTCCCTTCCTACTTGACAGCATCCCAGGAACGTAAAGCAGCCAGAAGCCTCATTGTTTTCAATATAGCCCTGAATTTTACAGGTGACAAAATGGAGCCCTGCAGGAGCTGGAGTGAGATGACTCCCACCCTCAGTCACACATTCATTTGAGGGGAGCTGGGCCCAGAGGCTGGAACTTTCCTTGCCCGGTTCAGTGTCTGCTCCCCATGGCACAGGGCAGGGATCGGGGAGGGCCAGAGGGGACCCCCACTCAATTCCTGGACGTCTCGTAACAATGAGCAGAGTCTCTTTAGGGGCTATGCAGTGCTGGCAAGAGAGAAGGGCACTTTCTAGTGGCTTCCCAGAAAGCAGGAGATGGTGAGGGGTGCACTGATGGCAGGAAGGGAGGTGGTGAGGCCCACAATTGACCGGTGGCCGCTCAGACATCCACACTGGCACTTGTCAGAGAAATGAGGTGGACACTACGTGTCCCAGGATGATGGTATTGGGGGTGCTGGGAGGACAGAGGCATGAGACCCCTGCTGCCTCAAGTGGGCAGGACGTGCAGGGGAAGCCTCAGTGTTGACACCCCTGCCCCGCTGCAAATATAGCCCTTTGGTTGATATCCTTTACCCAGGGTGGCAGCTGGGGCCTCCCAGGCAGACACGCTGAGCCCGAAAAGGCCCTTTAAGGAGCTCTGCCTGAAGAAGGAAGGGACAGCCACTGGAACGCTCCCTCCCCCACTCCCCACCAGTGCTGGCAGGTCCAGATCCAAGAGCAGGGAGATGACACAAAAGCTCCCAAGTGTGGACAAAGCAGAGAGCCGAGTTTAGTTTCTGTCCCCTGCAGGGCCTTGGAGAGATCCTGGGATCTGAAGCTCCGTGGGGACCGACCCCCTTAGGAGGAGCATACCTCCTTCAACAGCCTGGGCCCCTGCCAGGTGGGGGCTCTTGGCAGCTGCCTGGCTTAGCTTTTGTTTGGGGGTCCCTCCTGGCTCTGCAGGCAAGGCCCAGGCCCCCTGAGACCAGCGTGGGCTCATCGCCCATCTCAGACTCTGACAGGACTCTGAAAGGCAAACTTCACCTTCCCCAGGACTGCTCCTCCGCATTAGGGTCCCACAGTGGGCTTCTGTTGCTGGGGGGGCTTGGGGGGCCAGGGGCTTGAGGAGGGCTGCAGAGGGAGAGATGTGGGTGCCTCCGCCCTCTCTGCTCCCCTCGCCTGCACGTCTGAACACCACCCTCCCCCGCATCCAGCCACACTCTCCTTGTGTTTTATGATTTTTCCTTTCTTAGGTAAAATAATCAGAGATCGTTTCCCAATTTGGGGGCCCAGCAACAGCCACAGAAGAGATCAGACTTGGGCTTTCTCTGGCTCTCCCTCTCTCTTAAGACTGTGCTCAGCTCAGGGATCCAAGCTTTTCAGATTCCTCACATGGTTGGGACAGATCCTGTGGCCACCTCCCTGTGACTTTCTCCCAGGAACATCCAGAGCAGACCCTGGAAAGCAGGAGATGTCCAAAGGCCTATCTTGCTTTAAGCAAATCTAGTACATAAAAATCTGTATTTTCAGAGAAAAAATAATTTTTCTCTTTTAAAAATTGAATACAAAATCTGGGTTAGGAGTTGGTGGCCTGTGTTCTGCCCCTGGTTATTAGGTATTTTTGCCCATGTAATTTTTTTTATTTTTCTTTTGAGATGGAGTCTCGCTCTGTCGCCAGGCTGGAGTTGCAGTGGCGCCATCTTGGCTCACCACACCCTCCACCTCCTGGGTTCAAGCAATTCTCCTGCCTCAGTCTCCTGAGTAGCTGGGACTACAAGCGCGCACTGCCATGCCCAGCTAATTTTTGTATTTTTAGTAGAGATGGGATTTCATCATGTTGGCCAGGACGGTCTCGGTCTCTGGACCTCACGATCTGCCCGCCTCAGCCTCCCAAAGTGCTGGGATTACAAGCGTGAGCCACCGCCCTCGGCTGCCATTTAATATTATTACTGACACCCACATGCTTCCATTTCTTCACTGTAAAACAGGCATCTTCATACCTGCTCTCCGGCACTGGTCCAAGTGGGGACCTGGGACAGATGGGACAGCTCCTCTTGGCAGAATCCACTATGGGATTGCTTTGCAATGTCAGCTCCCTTGATGTGTTAAAATACTCCAGTGTTTGATTCAGGCTGGGCACAGTGGCTCACAGCACTTGGGGAGGCCAAGGTGGGCAGATCACCTGAGGTCGGGGGTTCAAGACCAGCCTGGCCAACATGGTGAAATGCCCTCTCTACTAAAAATACAAAAATTAGCTGGGCGTGGTGGCACACGCATGTAATCCCAGCTACTCTGGAAACTGAGGTGGGAGCATTGCTTGAACCCAGGAGGCAGAGGTTGCAGTGAGCTGAGACTCTATCACTACACTCCAGACTGGGTGACAGTGCAAGACTCTGTCTCAAAAAAAAAATTCTAGTGTTCAATTCAAAGACACTGTCATTTACAGTCAGCTTTTCATCAGTCTGCCCCTTGTGTCGGGGGAGGCAGACTGGTGTCTGGCCGCCCTGATTTGCTTCCTGGGAATCTTAAAAGGTGGCCTTGTGTTGGGCTGGTCCCCACTGTGGGTTCTAGAATCAGGATGGGCAGCTCCCCTGGTAGTCAGCCTTTGCAGCCCGGCTAGGGCGTGGACTGACTCAGCCCCTAATCCGGAAAAGCCCTGGAAAACCACTAACTGCATTTCCTAGGGGGCTCCCCAAGTCCTCAGTGCAGCTGTGGGATTTCAGCAATTCTCTCTAGACAGCCTGTCCCTGCCAGCTTCACCTCCTCCTCACCTCACGTCCCTCATGTGACCAGCTTCCCAAGCCCGCTCCACTTCTCCCCCACTCAGCCCCTGCCTGCCTTTCCCCAAGTGTTTTCTAAAAGATATTTGATTTCAGTGAAAGCTGGGCCGACATCCATGCAATGTGCTCTCACTCGCTTTGTGCTTGCTGGGAAGGTGGAGGGCTCCTCCGGGGATTCTGGGTAATTGCGTTAGTGGCCAGCTCATGTCAGGAAATTAAAAGGAGGCCCTGATCAGGTTCCCACTGCATGGGATTTAATGGCCTTGTATTTATAGAGTATTCTGCCTCTAGCCCATGCCAGAAATATCGCCTTTTTTCTGGCCCTGTGAATGAAGAAAGAGCATGAGAGATGACTTGCCTTTAAACATTCTTTTTCTTTTCCAAAATATATTAGTGTTTTGAAACAAACCGACTCTTTACCACTTTAGAGAATGGTATTGAGCTACAGCCTGAGAATGTTGATGTGTGTTTGCATCCCTTTCGAGCCACTTTACATTCTACACACACTGCCACCCCCAACCACACACACAGAAACACACACACACACATACACACACACACACACACACGTACCTGACAGCTCACAGGATCTTCCCAGGCACCCTGAAGTCTTTGGCCCACTCAGCCACAATGACCTCTGGTTGGAGACGTGTTGATTGAATGAAGACTCAGGAGATGATCTTGTCTGTGCTGAATTATTGTTACTGTTCACTGCAGGCTTTTGGATAACAGGTTCGATGATCACGTAGACCTGGTTAAACCTTATCTTCACCACTTATCGGCTCCTTGGGCCGGTTACTCAAACCCCTGTAAGCCTCCCTTCCCTCCTCCATAAAATGGGAATAATAATAGTGCCTATCTTCATCTTGCTCCCAATCTTCAGGGAAAGCCCCTGGAGTTATACCGTTAAGTCTGATTGTTGATTAGAGATAGATATTCTTCATGTTACAAAATGGATTTTCTTCCATGATCCAGAGGCAATTTTGAATCTCCTGTAACCTCACTCCCTACTCTGACTGGTAATCTTGCTTCACATGTTCGTGAAAAGATAGAAAGTCACGTGTGAAATTTCTTACCCTCCTACCATTGAATCCACAAACTTACCAGTTTGTGCACCTGTTTTCTGCATTCCTTTTGGTAGAATAGAAGTATTTCCAATCTTGACAAAAGGTGGTCCCCCTCCTGCCCTCCTGTGCCCTGAATCACTCTCTTCTTTGTCAAGGACTTCATTCCTTTTTTTTTTTTTTTTTTGAATGGAGTCTCACTCTGTTGCCCAGGCTGGAGTGCAGTGGTGCAATCTTGGCTCACTGCAACCTCTGCCTCCTGGGTTCAAGCGATTCTCCTGCCTCAACCTTCCAAGTAGCTGAGATTACAGGCACGCACCACCACGCCCAGCTAAGTTTTTGTATTTTTAGTAGAGACGGGGTTTCAGCGTGTTGGTCAGGCTGTTCGCAAACTCCTGACCTCAAATGATCTGCCCTCCTCAGCCTTCCCAAGTGCTGGGATTACAGGACTGAGCTACCATGCCCAACCTTTTACCAAGGACTTCATTCCTATAGTATCTTCTCTGCTTCTAGGACCATCGAATTCTCCCTCACTACTGGATCATTTTAATTAGCAAACAAGCATACTTCTGTTCTCCCATTATGAAGACAAAATTAAATTTATTTTTTAACTTTTAAAAAATATTAAAAAATTTTTTTCACATTAAAAAAAAGAGACAGGGTCTCGCCCAGGTTGTTCTCAAACTCCTGGGCTCAAGCAATCCACCCACCTCAGCCTCTCAAAATGCTGGGATTACAGGCGTGAGTCACCATGCCCAGCCAAAAACGAAATTAAATTTAAAAAATCCACAACTGTGTTTTATCCCTTTATCTCAATCCAGTTATTGCTACTTGATCCCACTCTCTCAACAAAGCCTCCAAAAGGAATTGACAGCACTTGCTATATTCATTTTCTTATCCCATTCACTCCTTTCTTTAAAAAAAAAAAAGTTAACATTGAAAAGATCCAGAAATACACTTATAGTATATCACATTAGGTAGTGTAAGGTAGGCTTTTTTTTTTTTTTGAGACAAAGTCTTGCTCTGTCACCCAGACTGGAGTGCAATGGCACAATCTCAGCTCCCTGTAACCTCCGCCTCCCGGGTTCAAGTGATTCTCCTGCTTCAGCCTCCTGAGCAGCTGGGACTACAGGCATGTGCCACCACACCTGGCTAATTTTTTTTATGGGATTTCACCATGTTGGCCTGGCTAGTCTCGAACTCCTGACCTCAGGTGATCCACCCGCCTCGGCCTCCCAAAGTGTTGGGATTACAGGTGTGAGCCACCACTCCAGGCCAGGCTAGGCTTCTAAAAGAAAGAGACTCCCTTTCCCCCTCCACAAAACAAACCAAACTCCAAAACCACCCAGAAGGCTAAGCAGGATAGCAGTTTCATTCCTGCTCATTTCTCACATAACAGTCCGTAGGTCACAGGCAATCCAGGACCAGCTGGCAGCTCTGCCAAGCTTAGCATGTGGCTCGCCCTTGCGGACCCCAGTTCTTCCCCTCACAGACATCTAGAAGGAGGAAAAGCCCATGTGAAGGGCAGGACCACAAGTAGCACACATCTGTTCTTCCTACTCACAGCCCATTGTTGGAACTGAGTCACAGGGCCACGCTTCTCTGCCAGGGAGTCTTGGAATTGTAGCCATTATCAGGATGTCATGTACACAGCAAAACGTTGTTGGTGTGGAAAAAGAGAATGATGAGAATGACATGTTTTCAAGGACAAGTATTGTTTTTTTGTGGGGATTTTGTTGTTGTTTTTGTTAAAGAGACAAGGTCTTGCTCTGTGGCCCAGGCTGGAGTACAGTGATGTGATCATAGCTCGCTGTAACCTCTAACTCCTGGGCTCAAGAGATCCTCTCACCTCAGCTTCCCAAGTAGCTGGTCTGCAGGCATGTGCCACCATGTGGGGCTAATTTTTAAATTTTTTTTTGTAGAGACAAGATCTTGCTATGTTGCTCAGGCTGGTCTCGAACCCCTGGCATCAAGTAACCCTCCTGCTTCAGCCTCCCAAAGTCTTCCCTAGATATTTTAGACCTCCATGTCTAACTGCTCTATTGGCATTTCCACTTGGGTCCCTTATGAGACATCACAGATTAAACATGTCTAGGGATTAACTCTAGATTTGAACCATTCCTCCTTCTATCCCTCCCAGTCTTTCCCATCTCAGGAATCGTGATGCTAGTCACCTATTGCTCAAGAGAAACCTGGAGGTCATCCTTGACTCCTCCCAGATCAATGTCCAAAATGTATTTCAGATTCTCCTACTTTTCTTCATCTCCATGGTCATGACCCTCGTCCAAAGAAGCATTGTTTTTTTCCTGGACCATTGCAACAGTTTCCTAACTGGACTTCTGATTCCACTCTTGGTACTGTTTAATCCCCCTAGCAGTGATCTTGTTAAAGCACTGGTAAGATTCTGTCCTTTTGCTTTACATCACTCAGTGACTCTCCATTGCACTTAAAATACAATCCAAACACTTTGCTTTAGTCTTCAAGACCTTGCATGGTCTATCCACTCCCTGCCTCTTCAGTATCATCTCATACCATGCCTTTCCTGTCTGCTCACTCCTACCCACTCTGCTCCAGCCTCCCTGGCTATTTTTGACCCTCAAGCATGACAAACGGTTTCCCATCTTAGGACTTTCAGGGCTTTCCCTCTGCCTGGAATGTTCTCCCCAAGGCTGGCTCCTTCTTATCCTTCCGACCTCAAGTTAAATGTTATCTTCTCAGAAAGGCCTCCCTGTCCACTCTATTACATGCTATCATATCCCCTTGTATGCTTCTTCATTGAACTTCTTTCAGTCTGACATTATCTTATTTATTTATTTGTTTATTTGCGTACTTGTTTGCGCTGGCTACCTCTAACACAATTGTTCTTAATTCAGGCTCCAGGATGGCAAATTGCCTTTAGTTGGACTCAGCTGGAGTGCATGATTTAAAGGCTTCTTAGGCCGGGCGCGGTGGCTCAAGCCTGTAATCCCAGCACTTTGGGAGGCCGAGACGGGCGGATCACGAGGTCAGGAGATCGAGACCATCCTGGATAACATGGTGAAACCCCGTCTCTACTAAAAATACAAAAAACTAGCCGGCGATGTGGCGGGCGCCTGTAGTCCCAGCTACTCGGGAGGCTGAGGCAGGAGAATGGCATAAACCCGGGAGGCGGAGCTTGCAGTGAGCTGAGATCCGGCCACTGCACTCCAGCCTGGGCGGCAGAGCGAGACTCCGTCTCAAAAAAAAAAAAAAAAAAAAAAATAAAAAAATAAAGGCTTCTTAGGCAGTGTCTGGGATTAGCAGGCAAGAGTGCCATGATTGATTAGCAATGTCTGCCACAGACTAAGAAATGGAAGGCAGGTGATAAGTCTTTGCCATGCCTGATCTGGTCAACTGAGTTTCAGTGATTTGACCAAGGCCACACAGCTCGTAAATGACAGAGCTGGGTGGAATCTAGTCTCCTTGGCTATGTGGAATTCCTTCTAAGAAGCCTATTCCAACCTCACCGTTGATGCCTTGGCCAGTAGTGAAGCCTGCAGCCCTTTCTCAAAGGGGAAAAAAGAAGAAGGGAAAGGAAAGGGAAGCTGGGCTGAAATAATTTCTCTGTGTCAGGTGTACAGTTTTGGAGACTTCTTGGCAGTGGGGAATGCAGGCGTAACACAGTTTTGTCAAAATGCCCTTGGGGACATGGTGGCATGATAAGAAGTGTCTGGAGGAGCCCAGCATGATAGCAGACACTCCTTTAATAGGCAGAATTCTGGGAGCTCATCACTCACTACCACTTACCCACCGCAGGGCCCAGAGTCCACAGAGTAGCTGACAAAGGTCCCGGAATATTAGGTGTCATCTGTGTCTGTTTAGCTACAAGACTCTCTCTGTTAGCTTTTAGGAAGTCAGGTGTGAGGCGCTCTGCCTTTATGGTATCTCATCGGGGTAAGAGGCAGCCCAAAAGAGCCATAGTGTCTGAGGCAGCAAGGCAAGCTTGCCTGTCACCCAGAAACCCGCACAAAGCAGGTGGCTGAAGGAAGCCCAGTGTATACAGGGGTTGTGGCTGAGAGTTCAGGGCATCGCACTGGGCTGGAGTGCCCATGAGCATGCCCACACAACTTCCAGAACCTCAGGGGCTCATGATATCCACATCACCTTCTGGGTGGTTTTCTCCTCCTCCTGGAGGTGGGTCAGCTATAGTTTGGTAGAACCTACAGGCAGGGAGTTCACCCCAAGTTTCCTGGGAAGAATACCGGTCACATAAAAGTATTGAATAAAATAGGTTTAGCACAGTGCTCCCCAGACCGGGCACATAATTAGAATTAGTAGAGGAGCTTTGGAAAAACACTCATTCCTCGACGTCTCCCTAGACCTACCGACTTGGAGCCTCTAAATGGGTAAGTCCTCAAAGTCTGTGCTGTTCAAAGGCTTCCCAAGGCATTCTGAAATTATATGGGACTGGTGTCACAAGTTTAGGGCAAAGAAGATAGGACTTGGAGATCTGAAAATCAAGGTTCAAAACTTCCTTGTGACGTTTCTTGGCTGTGTGATCCTGAGTGAGTCGCCTGACCTTTCTGAGCCTCAGATCTTACATGGGACTAATCATAATTGTGTATATTCTTCCTCCTCAACATTGTTTGGCAGCTCAAATGAGATACGGGTATGAAGTAGATTTGCAAACCGTGAAGCTGCTTATTTCGTTAATAAACCAGGGATGTTGAATTTGGCGATGGTGATGGGGGAAGGTTCTGGATAAGGGGAAAAGAAGGGTGATGGTCGTGAAAACCTTGCAATGCCAGTGGGGATCTTGACCTCAGACCTGGACAGTAGCTCATGGGAGGACATTGGCTCAGAGGCGTTTCCCCCGCCTGCCCTGTCTGAACCTTTCCTGTTGGAAGAGAAATATGATGGGGAAGCTCATGGGACAGGCTTAGGGCCAGGTGCAGGGCCACGCTTTGCAGAGCTTTAGCCTGCTATTTTTAGTGCCTGGGTATAAAGGAAAGAAGCTTAAAGTGGCTCCACTGTGGCTGACCCTGCACACTCGGCTATTTTTACTTCTGAAAGACTGGGATCTTGTCCAGCTTAGGGAGGGAAGATGAGAAGAAAGGAGGGAGATGGAGGGAAGAAGGAATTATTTTACTTCCATTAAGAAAAATGTCAGAAGCCTGATCTTATCAAGCCAGCTCGTGGATATCCGATCCCAGATGTGTAAGCCGCCCACTGTGTATGCCATGACGTGCCTGCAGTGGATAGGAGGGGCCGGCAGGTGGGGAGCTCTGCTCCCCTCCTCTCAAGGAGTTTCTGTCCCAGAATGGCCCCGAAGCTTCTTTGCTATTTTTTGTACCCTGAGCTGGGAAGTGGGCTTGGCCACCACAGGCACGAGGGGCACCAGCCTGGTGATGAGGCCGGTGGAGGTGGGAGCAGTTATGACTGCAGCCAAGGGTGGGACCTCTGTTCTCAAGTTGGACAAAGGCGGCCATCAGACCCGCTGGCATATTCCAGAGAGTCCCAGTGTTCAGGCTGTGTGCCCTGGGTACAATATTTAACCTCTCTGAACTTTAATTTCTTCATTTAATGCATCTGACTCACGGTAGTTACAGCTGTGGGGATGTGTTTCTCTCTTCCATGAGGAAGGCAGTTCAAGCCAGACTCCATGACCTTCAATAGGCAGAGGAAAGGCAAGAAGTTACTACTGAGTGCCTACTGTGTACCAAGCACTCTGTCACATGTTTCAACATTTTACGTTGTTTAATTCCACTAACTTGAGAAAGGATACATATTTTTTAAAATTTTTAACAGCTTTATTGAAATATAGTTCACCCATTTAAAGTATACAGTTCGATAGCGTTTTGTATTCCTATATTTGTAAATTGTGGCAAAATATATATCACATACAACTTGGCATTTTAGAAATTAAGTGTACAATTCAGTGACATCAAACACATTCACAATAGTATGCAATCACCGGCCAGTTACTGTGGCTCATGCCTGTAATCCCAGTACTTCAGGAGGCTGAGGAGGGCAGATTGCTTGAGCTCAGGAGTTTGAGACTAGCCTAGCCAACATGGTGAAACCCTACATCTACAAAACATACAAAAATTAGTCAGGTGTGGTGGCATGTACCTGTAATCCCAGCTACTCAGGAGGCTGAGGCAGGAGGATCACTTGAGTCCAGGATCATGCCACTGCACTCCAGCCTGGGTGACAAACTGCAACCCTGTCTCAAACTAAGCAAAACGAAACAAACTATTATGTAATCACCATCAGACCAGGAGTTCAAGTCCAGCCTGGGCAACAGTGAGATCCCCCATCTACCAAAAAAGAAAAAAAAAAAAGGAGGGGGCCAGGCACACTGTTTCATACCTATAATTTCAGCACTTTGGGAGGCTGAGGCAGAAGGATCACTTGAGGTCAGGAGTTTGAGACCAGCCTGGGCAACATAGTGAGACCCCCATCTCTACAAAAAAAATGTTTTTAAAAAATTATCTAGGTGTAGTGGTGTGTGCCTATGGTCCTAGCGATGTGGGAGCTGAGGTGAGAAGATCTCTTGAGGCTGGGAGATCAAGGCTGTAGTGAGCCAACCTGGCCTATAGAGTGAGACCCTGTCTCTTAAAAAAAATGGGGTGTGGTGGTGTGCACTTGCAGTCCCAGCTACTGGGGAGGCTGAGGCAGGAGGATCACTTGAGCCTAGTAGTTTGAGGTTGCAGTGAGCTGTGATGGACTCACTGCACTGCAGCCTGGGCAACAGAGCAAGACCTTGTCTCAAAAAAAAGAAAGATTAAGTGGAATCACATAATATCTGTCCTTTGGTGTCTGCTTTATTTTCCTTAGTGTAGTGTTTTTAAAGTGCATTCATGTTATAGCATATATCCGAACTTTATTCCTTTCTGTGACTAAGGAACATTTCACATATCTACCACGTTTGCTTCTCCACTCATCTATCCACAGACACTTGGACTGTCTCCACCTTTTGGCTATTGTGAATTATGCTGCAGTGAACATTGTCCTACAGGTGCCTATTCAAATTCCTTCTTTTTATTTTCGGAAAATTTGCTTCTTTTTCCCACACTACACAGATGTATGTTCAGATTCCTCTTTTCAGTTTTTTGGGGGTGTATACCTAAGAGTGGGATTGCTGGATCATATGGTAATTCTGTTTAGCTTTTTGAGGAACCATCAAACTATGTTCCACATGGTTACACCGTTTGACTTTTCCAGCAGTATCGTTTTTTAAGTTTTTAATTAAACTTCTTATTTTGAGATAATTGCAGCTTCACAAGCAGTTGTAAGAAATAACAGAGAGAGATGCCATGCATCACTTACCAGTTTCCCCTAATGGTAACATCTTTAAAAACTACAGTACAATATCACAACCAGGATATTGATACAGTCAATTGACATTGATATGGCCAAGATGCAGAAAATCTTTAAGGGTAAAGTGGGTTTTTTTTATTATTAATTTTTTTCTTTTTAGATGGAGTCTCACTCTGTTGCCCAGGCTGGAGTGCAATGGCGTGATCTCAACTCAAGATCTCCATCTGCACAGGGTCATGTATTCCAGGGATTATCAATTTTTTTCTATTCATGGAGCACTCAGAAATATTAAGATTTTGACCTGTACACATTAAGGGATTAAACGGTGTTAACGGTGGTTAAAACAGAGGATCTGTATTTATTACAGTATTTGGAAATATGTGACACTTTACATTTGAGCATTATTAATGCTTTTCTGCATTCAGAAAATTATCAATAAGATGATAAAATCTAATAATCCTAGACAGTAATTGTAAGTTAATTAGTATTTTAATGTGTTTCCTGAGTCTACTTTTAGATATTTTATTAATATAAGGACACAAACAATAAGGCAACTCTCATTTCAAGTTCAAGTCTTGTTTTTTTTCCAGTTAGTGTTTATAAGGCTTAAGCATCCTAATTTTAAAAGTAATTGCCCATTGTATCAGTCAGCGAAAATTGCTTTCTGTCGCAAGTTATAGAGAACCTGATAGCTAGCAGCGTAAGCATGGATAAATGAAGTTGGTTTTTCCACCTTACAAGAAGCCTGGAGATGGGCAGCTGCTGTATTGCACAGAGCTCTCAGCCATGGCGGCAGGGGCTCCAGCTCTTTCTTTCTTCTCTGGTGTTCTTTGGTGTCCTCAGACAGCCATGTCATGACTGCAAGGTGGTTGCCACAACTGTAGGCTTTACCTTCCAGGTTGGGGCAAGAGAAAGGCAAAAAGAGCCGCCCTGAACAAGTCTGTCCCTTTTCTCAGAAAAGCAAAACCATTCCAGAAGTCCCGCCATGGACTTACCCTGACATCCCATTGGCATGGTGGCACACACCTATGGTCCCAGCTACTCGGGAGGCTGAGGCATGAGAATGGCTTGAACCTGGGAGGCAGAGGTTGCAGTGAGCCGAGATCGCACCACTGCATTCCAGCCGGGGCCACACAGTGAGAGTCTGTCTCAAAAACAGTAAAAAAAGGAGAAGGCCACTTCACTTAGGTGGGGGTCCATCTTCCCCGACCCCAGGCAAGGGGTGCAGAGGTTGCAGTAAGCCGAGATTGCACCACTGCATTCCAGCCTGGGCCACTTTTTTTTTTTTTAACAGCATAACCTGATAATTGATACACATATTGATTGGAGCCATTGACCACTATGCTGTAAAGATCTGGAGGAGAAAATTTAGAGGAGAACTTATGTTTGCTGTACCCTGGGAGGTCATACTATGGAATGGCAAAGAGCTTGGGTCTTTTATTGGGCAAATTACTGAATCTCTCTGAGCCTCAGTTTTTGTTATTTGGAAAATGAGGATAATAGCACCTGCTGTATATTTTTGTGCATTCAGTAGGGTAATACATACAGAGAGTCCTTTACAAATTATGCTGTTATCATTATCATTATTAATGTGATTTAGCAAAAACTTGGGTGCAATGCTGGGGAACAGTAATAATAAGAATGATGATGATAATAATAATACTCCCATTTTCTAAGCACGTACTGTGTCTTGGGTACCTTGACAGACGTTGGGGCAGGACTGTGAGCTGCCCCTGGCCTTAATGGGTGCCTAGTCAGTAGGGGAAGCCCCGTGTGCTCTGGGAGCCCATGAAGAAACCCGGAATGGGGATGAGGAGGAAAGAGGTACATCTACCCCTGTATTCAATATCAAGTCTTTCCTGAACATCCATGAAAGGTCAGGCCCTATATCAGGACACAGAACACCCCAGATGGAGCCATCAGCAGAGGTGGCGGCTGCCCGTGTCCTTGCCTTGCTGAAGGACGGACACTCTTTTTATTTTGTGTTGAGCATGTCTCACTGTGATTGACAGCTGCTTGCCAGGAAGCAGGCTGGATGGGAAGTGAGAGTTCATTCCAGTGGCATCTAGGAGAGAAGGTCAGTAAAGTGGGGTTGGGGCTTGTCCTGGACTCAAGGAGAGTATATGTTTAAGATCCTGGCATACAGTAGGTGCTCAGTAAGTGGGGGCCCTTACTGTCTCTTATGGATGAGGTGGACCATTTTCATTCTTGGTCCCGTCACCATTCCAAGGGGAAGCAGAGCTTGGTGGAGGGTTTGGTTTGACCTGGGTGTAGTGAACAGAGGAGGCTTCTATGTAGACATGTCACAGGATAGAGTCAGAAAGCTTTTCTAGACAGGGAACTTTTCCCAAAAAACTTTCACAGGAAGCATCATCCTTCCTGTGTTTGTGTCTGCTCCTTCTGCCCTCCCTGAAGGGACTTGGAGGGTTGAGGGGACAAATGTGAACCAAAGTGCTGGCAGCACAGAGGTTCAGGTCTGGAGCTGGATAGCATCTAGCTGTCCCTTTAGGGTCCAAGGTACGGGTACAAGTTGATGGTACAGCTGTATTTGCTAGGATGCCTTAGTGCAGCGCTCCTCGAACTCTGTTGTCCATGCAAATCACCTTGTCTGATTCCTCTGTGGCCAGGCCTGAGATTTCGAGGCTTCTACCAAGCCTCAAATGATGGCGATGATGCTGGCCTGCAGACCACACTTGAGGAGGAAGACAGCAGAGACTGCTCCTGCCCACACCTACTCAGCACTCTCTATTTGTGTGTGTGTGCGTATGTGTGCATGCGTGCGTGCGTGCGTGTGTGTGAGTGTGTGTGTGCTGATCTGACGCCTGGGCTTTCTTTGGCCACCAGAGTCTGCTCAGCCTGGACCTGGGAGGCAGGCAAGAAGCGCCAAAGCAGCCTGTAGCTGGGAGCCTCAGTTGCCCACAGCAGTACTGTCCTCAGGAACACATTTGTTACTGGCTTTCTTCCCTCCTTGGAAACTGTCCGCATGCGCAGCCTTGTCGCAGATTCTGCTCCTGGAGAAGTCAACAACAGATGTTGTCAGTTACAAAACCTGACCTTCTAGGCAGAAGGGGAGTTTATTGGAAGCCTATCAGGAGGCTCAAAGAGTACATTGAGAAACCAGACAAGAACCACGAGAATCCCTGGAGAGCCCAAGAGCAGGACACCCAGTAGCCAGGACACACTGGCCAGGGGCTGCCTACACTCCGCTGTGGAGGCGCTGCTGGTCTGATCAGTCCTCACCTTCACTCTGCCCTTGTGCCTCCATTTGACGGTGCACTTGACTGAGCCTGTGTCATGGGTTCATGCCTTGACCTCCAGAGGGCAGAGAGAAGAAAGTGTACTACTCAGATATCCATTGAGGGGTGAGGTGCAGGCTTCCAATAATTCCCCTATTCCCAAGAGGGGAATTACCTTTTTAAATTTTTTTTAAAATTTTCCTTTGAGATGGAGTCTCACTCTGTCACTCAGGCTGGAGTGCAGTGGTGCGATCAAAACTCACTGCAACCTCCACCTCCCGAGTTCAAGTGATTCTTGTGCCTCAGTCACCCGAGTAGCTGGAATTACAGGCATGTGCCACCACACCTAGCTAATTTTTGTATTTTTAGTAGAGATGGGGTTTCGCCATGGTGGCCAGGTTGATCTCAAACTCCTGACCTCAAGGCATCCATCTGCCATGGCCTCCCAAAGTGCTGGTATTACAGGCGTGAGCCCCAGCGCCTGACCAGGGGAATTTCCTTTAAACAGGAAGCCCGGGTGGGCTGCTGAATAGACTCCCCCTCTCCTCGACTAAAAAACGTTCACTGCAACCATGTAGCACCAGGTTCAAATGCACCAGGTTGTGGGGTTGAAAAAGACATTGCTGACAAAAATGTGGAGTTATAGGCTCACTCGGTGAGCTCACAGCATTCTTACCTTCCAGCGGGGGATGTGACCTGGAGTCCTGAACTGAAAACACCTGGGACAGCGGAGGGGTGGAGGGTAGTGTCCTCAGCACCCCGAAGGTCCTTTAGGGCAATGCGCGCTTAAAGGAATTTTCTCCACTCATTCAGTAAACAAAGTAATTTTGCTTTCAGTTGCTCTAGGAAACTTCCTCCTTCCTAGGGACTTAAATTTAGTAGCTGTACATCCTAATAAAGAAACAGCCAGAAAATAGCCCCAGGTATGAATGGGCTCTAAATCATCATTCCAGTAAGTAACCATTGTTCAGGCTTCCCCTTGCCTCTTCTGGAGAAAGGCCTGAATCCAGGGACTGGCGGCCAACCCTCTGGGGCTGAAGGATGGACCAGGCTGGGACAGGGATGAGGATTCTGTTTCTTCTGCTCCCGACCTAGGAAGCACCAGAGTTTATTAGAAAAGGGAAAGACAGGGCCCTGAAGGTCAACTGACAGGCTCTGTGAGGGTGATACTCACTGCCTTTGGGGAAAAGAACAGAAGTTGAACCTGGCCTGTCACAGCAGAGGCTGAGGTGGCAACCCAGCTTTCTTCTCTGAGGACTCTGGTCTCCATGTCTGACTCCTTATGTGTTTCAGTCAAGGCCCATTTCACGGTCAGGAAAAGGGAGCTGTTCAGTAAGCTCGAGGCAGGGACTCCAAGAAGGGACATTGTCTGAGGCTGGCCTGGAAGAGCCACAGCAAGAAGGCAGAAGTGGCTTCCAGGTTCCACAGGGCCCCAGCACCATGCTTGGGGCACCTGCTCTCTGGTGCTTTTGTGCTGGTTCATACTTTGTAATCAATTTGTTGGAATTCATCCTTGCAGGCCAGGCCACATCAGTGGGTAGCCAGTCTGAGCTGTGTGCCCACCTGAGACCCTGTGCCTTTGATCTGCTGGTAGGGGGCATGAAATGGTACCAACATGTCTGTCCAGGCAGCAGGAGCTGTGGGTGAGGCAGACTTCTGGAAGGCAAGTTGGATACAGTGACAATGACAGTTCTCTCCAGGGTAAACTCTCACTCCTGCAAGCGGGTGTCAACGTGGAGTAGCCTCAGCTGCTTTTGAACCTACTTTCAAGATATTTCCAGGCACGGATTTTCCAGTCCAGAGGTGGCCAGTCCAACTGTTGCATTCCCAGCCCCTGGGGACTTGTGTAAAGATGGACTCTAGAGCTTCATGCTAGAACCTCAGAGAGTGGGGTCTAGAAATTGACTTTGGTAATGAGTGCCTCCTCAGATGCTTCTTATGTGAAAAATGTGAAAACCCCTGAAGTGCCTGTGAATGACTGGGATTCTTTTCTTTTGTTGGCAAGTTAACTTAACCCTCCCTGGATTCAAAGCAGATCTAACATAATATGACTTTTTCCGCCAACACTTGGCAGAGTGTCTTTGTTGAGATAAGGAGAACCAAGGGCTGAGGGTTGCTTGAGATGGATTTCAGAAGGATGCTGAATCCAGAGAGACTGGACCAGGCCTGGGGCAACTGGGATGCACCATTACTGTTAGACAATTATTTTAGGATTGTCCAGCCACCTGACCTGAGGCTGGCCATGGGGCAGCTGTCAAAGGTCATCTGAGCATGGCCCTGAAGGACCCAGCCAGTGCTGAAATTCCAAAGTCAGTGCTTCTACCCCTGGTGATGTTGAACAACTCCTGAGATCTTTTCCCTTTCCTCCCCAATAGGTGTGCGCCTGGATCGAGTGCGTGGAGGCCGTCAAAAATACAAGCGACGGCTGGACTCAGAGAGCAGCCCGTACCTGAGCTTACAAATTTCTCCACCTGCTAAAAAGCCATGTGAGTGTCAGTCCTGCCCTTTTTGCCAGATCATCTCTGTACCTGGAACAGAGTACAGAGGAAACGTCATCTTCCTACCACTGGGTCATGAGAAAATATGGATCTTGGGGAGGTAACATCAGTGCCTGGCACATTAAGAATGTGCCTCCAATTGAAGCATGGTCCTGACAAGCCACAGGCCCCAATGTCCAGAACATGCTCCCCTTGCCACCCACCCAAAGTTGCTCTGCAGCTTCCTCCTGGAGAATTCATCAGGCAACTTCCCTTGGAGGGATATTTCTCAACATCCCAGATCACTGCTATCAGCAACTTCATGGAGCCAGAACAGGAGGGGAGATTACAGCCACTTTGACCTTCCTGGGGCCCTTAGGAACCCGACTTTGCTTCCTGAGCCACCTGAGCCTCCATCCCGACCCCTTTCCTCTTTTCCCCATCGTTTACCTTTCCCTCTTTGGTTGTTGCAGTGACCAAGATTGTCTCATATCTACTGGTGGCCGAGCCGGACAAGCTCTACGCCATGCCTCCCCCTGGTATGCCTGAGGGGGACATCAAGGCCCTGACCACTCTCTGTGACCTGGCAGACCGAGAGCTTGTGGTCATCATTGGCTGGGCCAAGCACATCCCAGGTGAGCATGTGGGACCAGGGGAGAGTGTGGCCAGGGACACTCAGCTAGCATCCCTGCAGCCTACCCAATGGCTATGCTTCTGATGCCCAGATCCTGGACCCCAGAAGGCCTGTGAAATCCTGGCAGGCCTGTTTCTCTGAGCTCCTCTTCTCTCCTTGTAGCATTGGAGAGGAACAGGTAGTTAGAAGGCCCAGTGAGGCTTATACACTGCTGCAGGCTCTTCAGAATTAGTTATCATTCAAGGTGGGGTCATGTTTGAATCTACAATTAGTGTAATATTCAAAGAACAAGTTCCTTGAGCCCTTAAAGGGCAAACAGTAGGGTTTTCTTGTAGACCTTATTGGAACAATGCCGGAAAACAAGAGAAGAAAGACTGACTCTTCCTATTGGAGGCAGCAGAATGGAGCAGTGAAGAGCATGGGCTTGGGAATCAGATTGGGATTCTGATTCTGGGTCTCCTGCTTACTAGCTGAGTAACCCTAGGTAGGCCACCTGACCTCTCTGTCAAATGGGAATACAAGAGTCCCCCACTTTGTGAGCTTTGATGTGAGCATGAAATGAAATTCTGTGTTTCGTGGAGCGTTTGGCACAGTGTCTGGCATGTGCTGGCGTCGGTTGCATGCCCACTATTGCCATCCTTCTGTTCTCTAAGGGAGGCCTGTCTCTGGGTTGGCTTCTGAGATTTTAAGGGCCTTTCTGGTGCGGAAAGTGTGTGTTACATGTTTCAGGCTGTGTGGACTTCTCTTTGCTGTGTGTGGACCCAAACCCTGCATTTAGCCTCTCTAGGTCTGGGCAGATGGCAGGAGCTTTTTTATTTTTGTAGACACAACACCCACGTATTCTACATTACATACATATTGGGGGCCTTTCTCTGTGCAATTTATTCCTCAACTCCTTTAAGACTCTAAAAGGTTGACTCAGAGTGTGGTAGAAACTCCTTTTATCTTTCTGGTAATGCCTCACTGTGAACATGGGACAAGTCAGCTTCCTGTCTGTAGATGTGTGTTTGATTTGTTGTGGCTCTGAAAGGTGAGTACAGCATGCAGATGATACAGCAAAGGTGTCCTAGACTTTGGATACCACGGCCCACAGTTTTTTTTGTTTGTTTTTTGAGAGAGTCTTGCCCTGTTGCCCAGGCTGGAGTGCAATGGCGCGATCTCGGCTCACTGCAACCTTCGCCTCCCAGGTTCAAGCGATTCTCGGGCCTCAGCCTCCAGAATAGCTGGGATTACAGGCACCCGCCACCATGCCCAGCTAATTTTTTGGTATTTTTAGTAGAGACAGGGTTTTGCCATGTTGGCCAAGCTGGTCTCGAACTCCTGACCTCAAGTGATCTGCCCACCTCCGCCTCCCAAAGTGCTGGGATTATAGGCGTGAGCCACCATGCCTGGCCCAAGGCTCACAGTTGATTGAGGGAATAAAAAAAAGTCCTTCCGTGTGAGACCTTGCACGCCCAGGTTACAGGAAGGAGCCTTCCTGTGGACAGGGACGCACAGAGATATCAGATGGCTCAGAGACTCTGCTGGCAGGGACTACCCTGGACCCTGGGCATTCTGACCAGGGATCTGGGCTGGTACGCCCTTACTAAGGAGCTCAACTTCTCGGGGATTATACACTCAGTAGTTTTTGAATCTGCCCAGTGCTGGTTCAGCACAGATGTGGGGTCAGGCCACTGCTTAAGACACTTCAGCCTGGATTGCTCCACTAACCCAGGGCCAAATTGGGTACAGGTACCCCTGCCCCCACCCCCACACTCCTGTTCTAGGTTGAACAGATCCTGCATCCTAGCAATGGCTCATGAGTGGCGCCTGGTGTCCCCTGGGTCAATGCTTCGTTCTTCCACAACGCTACCCCTGCAACACCACGGAGGAAGTAGATAGGACAAGGAGACCGTGTCTCCCCTGCACTCATTTTTCCCTGTGCCTTTCCACCTCCCAGCTCCATCTCCCATCCGTGCCCAACCATGACAGCAGGGCTAGAGCAGAGTGGGTGCTAAAGGTATAGACTTTTGAATCAGGCAACCTGGGCTTTCATCTCAGCTCTGTCCTTACTGGCCTTGTGCAAGATACTGAATTTTTCAGAGCTTCAGTGTCCTTGTCTGTAAAATGGGAATCACGATAGAGCCCCTCACGGGATTGCCGTGAGGATGTAGCATACTTAGTGTGTACACTGGGTGAATGGCAGAGATGCTTACCAGGGCTGTTGTAGTTGCTAATAGTAATAAAAGCCTCCTTTCATGGCTTCATTTATCCTTGTCCAAAGCTGAATTCTTTTTGGTAAAAAAAATAAAATAAAATAAAAACAGGGGCCCAGTTGTCCATCTTAAATGCTAATTTGCCTATTTTGCATAAATCTGCATGCTGAATTCTTTGCCTGCTGACCTTCTAGTGTTTAAGGTAAAATTAATTAGTGAAGTCTCCTGCCACTGCATGAAAACCTCATACTGGCCAGGCACGATGGCTCATGCCTGCAATCCCAGCATTTTGGGAGGCCGAGGCGGACAGATCACAAGGTCAGGAGATCGAGACCATCCTGACTAACACGGTGAAACCCCATCTCTACTAAAAATAGAAAAATTAGCCAGGCATGGTGGCGGGCACCTGTAGTCCCAGCTACTCAGGAGGCTGAGGCAGGAGAATGGCGTGAACCCAGGAGGCGGAGCTTGCAGTGAGACGAGATCATGCCACTGCACTCCAGCCTCGGGGACAGAGCGAGACTCCATCTCAAAAAAAAAAAAAGAAAGAAAAGAAAACCTCCTACTAAGGGCAATGACACAATCAAGTTCCTGATTTTTTTTTTTTTTTTTTTGAGACGGAGTCTGCGCTTTCTTGCCCAGGCTGGAGTGCAGTGGTACGTTCTCAGCTCACTGCAATCTCCACCTCCTAGGTTCTGCCTCAGCCTCCCAAAATGCTGGGATTATAGGCTTGAGCCACTGTACCTGGTCAGGTGCCTGATATTTTTAAACTAATCAACTTTATCCCATCTCAGATTAGATGGAAAATGCATCTGACAGTCTCCCTAGCCCTGAGAGAGAGAGAGAGAGAGAGAGAGAGAGAGAGAGAGAGCTGGTTGAGTAGGGAGGATACAAGCTGGAGCCCACCCTTGGGCCTGTGTTGGCTTCTGTCCATTCTGGTTCCTGCACAGACAGAAAGAGGGGGACTGGCCACTCCAGGCTGCTCAGGAGTAAAGCTCTGAAGAATTTAGGCCACTGTCCTTAAACACAAGGTACCACATCTCATGCTTCAGTGTCTTCTAGCCTGGCACACAGAGGGCATTGCACACTTAGCTTTGCATGCACATATTGAGAAGTCACTATACATGAGGTCCCCTGATAGAAATTGTGGCTGAGACAAGGAATTAATTTTGCCCCAAGGATCCCATTTGGAACAAGGCTGACTTCCAGGGGGAGCTTGGTTCACTCAGAATCCCAGCCATTGTTCAAGTCAGTCTGACATTGTCCTACCCCAAATACAGGTTTTTTACCTTGAGTTGAATGTTCCAAGTATTGGGTTCCCCATAGGGCAAGCCCAAGTCTTTAGAGCGTCCACCTCTTATTCCATGAGATCAAGAGCTAGCAGCCTTTAATAGGCAGTGGGGAATCACTTGATGAATTGTAGCCTCCTCCAAATGACCCGAGCCTGCCATCCTGCCTCCCTGGGCAGCCTCATGC
The DNA here is from genome assembly GCF_009764315.1 of Trachypithecus francoisi. Taxonomy (NCBI): domain Eukaryota; kingdom Metazoa; phylum Chordata; class Mammalia; order Primates; family Cercopithecidae; genus Trachypithecus; species Trachypithecus francoisi. Next base: position 30,715,336 of record NW_022681468.1, on the reverse strand, counting down.
CTGTGCCGGCCAGGAGAGCCTGCCCAGGGAGTCTCCACCACCCTGCCCTGCCCACGTTCCTATGTGCAGGGCATCCCCAGAGGCCTCCTCACAAAAGTCTCTCAGCGGCGCTGCTCCCAGGTATCCCCCGTACGACTTAATGAAATATGAGCTGCCGAGTGACAGCAGCTGTGTCTGAAGTGGCCCCAGATCCTATAATTACATCTCCCTTTATTACCTCTGCTAATGGCCCTCCAGGTCGACAGAAACGATCATAAATTAACAGATTATGAACTCCACTTGCCACAAATTATGTGCTTTTTTTTTTCTTCTTCTTCTTCTTCTTCAATTCTAGGAGCTTTTGATGCCAAATCACAGGCAGGGGGATGGGGAGCTTGGGGAGAGCCTGAATGTTATTAGATGAGTTGGTGCAGATAAAACAATTTTCCTGGGGCAGCGGAGCTCCAAGTGGGAGCCCAGGGAGCCAGGAGCTCTGGGCAGGCCCGAGAGCCTCAAGGGGGCAGTGCCGCCTGCAGTGAGCCCAGCACAGGGACACCCCTGCACTCCTCGGGGCACAGGCCACCCCCAGACCGTCCTGGTAGCCTCTTCAGGGGCCTCTTGGTCCCATAACTTGAGCATGAGACCCAGCCCAGCTGAGAGAGGCAGGGGTGGAAGGTGCTTTACTGAAGGGCAGGGGGGAGTGCCTGGGCTCCTTCTGATTTTAAATAAAAGAATTTGTGGTTCTAGTAAAGACGTCAGATGGGACAGATGGGTCGAAATTAAGAGTTCCAAATTCCCCATCCTACGCTTCCTCCTGGGAATTTCCTGGGCAGCTACAACCACTGTTGGGGGGGGGGGGTGTGTGGGCGGGGCGTGTGTATGTCCCTCAGTCCATGGGCTTATACCCTAACACTGCTTTACACCTGCTTTTTCCATTTAATTATACAAAATAATAGCACTTACCTGCGCTAAGCAGGGTTCTAAGTGTTCCACGTGTCAGCTCATTTAATCTGAACAACCCCATGAGGTGAGTGCTGTTATTATTCCCATTTTACAGAAGAGGAAACTGAGGCACTGAGAGGCAGTGTGAGCAGCAGAGTTAGGAATCGGATCTCTGTGCTCATATGATTATACCCTTTTTGCCCCCTTGGGTATCTTTCCACATCCACACAGAGTTGTACCTTATTTGGCACATTCGTTTAACTAAAAATTACATTTATATAATAATCACATGTATTACATTAGTTACCTTTTTTTTTCTATTTTGAATAATTTCAAGCAGTGATCTAATACCCTTTTACATTTATCTTTATGTCTTTATTCATATTTTTCTTTCTAGGAGAAATTTCTTTTTTTTTTTTTCTTTTTGAGCTAGGATCTTGCTTTGTCATCCAGGCTGGAATGCAGTGGCGTGATCTTGGCTTACTGGAGCTTTGACCACCTGGGTTCAAGCAATCCTCCCGCCATAGCCTCCCGAGTAGCTGAGATCACAGGCATGCACCACCATGTCCGGCTAATTGTTAAATTATTTGTAGAGATGGGGTTTCGCCATGTTGCCCAGGCTGGCCTTACACTCCTGGGCTCACGTGATCCTCCCACCTTGGCCCCCAAAGTTTGGGATTACAGGCATAAGCCACCGTGCCTGGCCACTAGGAGAAATTTCTAGCAGTAGAATTGCTAGGTTGAAGGGAGCATGCCTTTTATTTTATTTTTAATTTAATTATATGTATGACTTTTATTTTTAAGCATCTTAGTCCCTGACAGGGTTCAGAAGCCAAATGTAGACACAAATGTATATAACAGAGGTCTCACCTCTGTCTCTGTCCCGTCCCACTCCAATCTCCTGGAAGTCACCATTTTTTCTTTCTCAATTTTCCTTCTGGTGTTTCTTTTTGCAAATATTAGAAAATATTTGAACTATTTCAGATGTTAAAAGATATCAAATATCTCCCCCTCCCTTCCTTGCACAAAATGAGGAAGGTTATATTACCACCATTCAGCGCTGTGGAGTATACATTTAGATTATCAAAGCTATTTTCAGGGCCTTTTGAAAATGTTCAGGGAGGAAGAGAGCTATCAGGGACTGAGTCCAGCACTCAAAGCAGCCTAGCAGAGGTTTGGGAACAGGCCGCCCAGGTCCATCCTCCCATGGCGGCACAAAACTTTCCAAGTCCGGTCTCCCTCCCACCACCGAAGGGCAGAGCCTGACTCCTACAAGATAGGCAAAGGCAGCTAGCCCTGAATCTGGGTCCAAAGATCTCAGAGTGTCTAACCAAGTACCGTGGGCACATTTTTTTGTCTCCTGGGAGTCGAAGCCCATGGCATTTGCCCATTCTCTCTGTCCTTTTAGCGGCAAAGGTTTGTCAGGCAGCTTCTTTGCTGTGCTTAGCCGTGGGGGTAGGGGAAGGAAGAGCTCAGTGTCTGTGCATCCTGGGAACTCAGAGCTGGGATGGGCCAACCAGGGGCATCTGGGCATGTGCCTCATCAAAGGTGCCCTCGCCACCCCACTGGAGAGCTCAGCCCTCAAGGCTCCCCTTCCACAAAGCCTTCCCTAGACTCTTGTTTGGACCACCTTCCCCAGTTACACGCTCTCAGAGCCCTGCATTTGCTGTAGCTCTTCTCATATTCTAACTCTGTGCTGATTTGTACCCCTTGGTGTGTGTCTTCCCCTTCACTGTAAGCCCTTGAAGGCAGGGAGCAGTTCTGGACTGAGCACACCATTCTGTCCCCGGTGCCTAGCACAGGCCTGGCACTTAGTAGGTGCTCAGTAAGTTTTTGCTGAATGTCTCAAAGGGCAGGAAAGCATTCTAGTAACATCCTAATGATTGTACCTGCATGATTCACTGCACAGGGGACTTTTCCCCTGCGTTTCCAGAAGCCTAGTCCTTACCTCATCCTCTCTCTCTGCCACCTTCCAATTCAGCTGTCTGCTAATTTTGCTCCTGCCCTCCTCCTCCATCTCCCCTCCAGTCTGTCTGCTTTTAGACCCCCTCCCCAGAGCTGTCCAACACTCCCCCCACACACTCTCCCGTGCTGGCTGATTGGTATCTGTTAATTAATGTTGCCCAAGGCCTCTCTCCTACTCAGAGACCTGATAAGGGAAATTGGATGTCCATTTCTATCTATCTTTTATTACCTCCCAGGTCCCCTGGCCACCACAGGCAGCCACACACCCTCTCCCATGCAGGGAATCTGGACAACCACACAAACACACACACACACACACACACCACACACACACACACACACCCTGACCCCCTGTCACAGCCTCTCCCCTGAGAAGGTGCATCAATCAAAGCTCCCCCGTGTCGGTCGGTGTAATCACTCCTGCTCTTTGGTTGATCACCCACGGATTCTGTTAGCCAGTGGTGATCTGAGCCGTCGGTCTTGAGCACTGTGATAATTCACTTGGAGAATGCTCACAGGGTAAGGGTGGCCTGCCAAGTTGGGGGCCTTCAGCTCCAGGAGTGCCCCCTAAGGTTCAACTGCCATGCCCTGTGTGGAAGCCAGGGAAGAAGTGGCATTTGAAGACAGAGGACAGCAGATGGATGGGGTAGACCACACAAGCCAAAGAGCTGGGTGATCCAGAAGCTCAGGACCACCCAGACCTCCAGACAAGTCCAGAGAGGAGAAGTGAGTGATGCCAATGGTGTGCCAACAACAACAATAATATTAATAGTAACAACAGCCACAGCCATTACCAGCACCCTAGCATGTTGAGTGCTGATGGTGCCGGGAGAGGTGCCCAGCACTTTACATGCATCTTCTCTTTTCACCCCCACAGCACCCCACATCAGAAAGTGGCTTCCAGCCAGGGATGGGGTCTAAGTCAGCAAATGAAGTAGAAAGTCCTTCCTAGGCAAAACTAACCCTGAAAAAAATCCCTTCATGTCCGTTACCCATAGTGCATGGTGCAACAATTCTTTGAATAAATCCAGCATGTCCATGTTAGAACCAATCACTGAGTTTCTGTTTGAATCTCCAGTGAAGTTACTGCCTTGTGTTTGGTGGTTAAGATGTTTGAAAATCAGCTGACTTATTTACTTACTCTCTCTTACTCTCCTATAAACCAAGATGTTAATTGGCTTTGCCTAATTTAAGTGCGTATATAATGCAATTCCAGTATATTATCATTGTTTTGCAGATGAGGACTCTCATCTCATCATTAGTAATAATAGCTCGGTAAACACTTAGTTTGTTCTGGAATCATCGTCTCAATTAGACCTCACAGCAACTCTCTGAAGTCGACCCTACTATAAAACCATTTCCTAAATGAGGAAACTAAGGTTTGGAGAAGTTGCATGGTTTTGACAAGGTCAGCCTACAAGTAGTAAATGGGAGTCAGCGTTCAACCCAGGCAATACCCACAGCTCACTGGACAAGACAGTGTGGCAGTTCTGGAGCCTTCTCCATGCCCAACTTCATTTTCACTGTGGAATCAGCCTCCTCAATAGCAGGGAGCAGGGAACTCCCATGGTTCCAAGCTCCCAGAACAGGACTGCTGGGTCATCGTGAAGCAGAGAATGATGGCCCGGGAAGGGGCGCTCTGACCCTGGGAGGACAGGCTGTCCTGTGAGAAAGTGCCCCTGACCCTGGGGACTCTTGATCTCTTAGCAGCCCCAGGCTGTGGTCACTGGGGCCTTCCTCTGTGGCTTTGAACAGCTGCGTCCTCAGTCTTGGTAAGGCCTGTGGGTCTCTGCACAGCTGAGGCTGCATCAAGGATCAGGTGTCATTTTCCAACACGAAAGCCTCCCCTGGTTTGAGCAGAGAGTGGGCCCTGGAAACTCCCCAGAGTGGCTGAGAGCACGTAATGCTGCTTCCTGGTTCCAGTATGTACTCAGTCACTCCTTTAACTACAAATGCATTGAATTAATCAAAAAGCCTCTACAGACGTTTGGAAAATACCATAGAACTAACAATAATAATGGTAACAACAACTGTCAACATTGACTGAGTTCTTCTTATTTCAGTCTTTTCCGTGAATTCCAAGTCTGACACATTCCCCAAGGGGAGGACAGTGAGTCTTACACCACACAAGGAAGGCCCGGGGACAGGATCCAGGGGTGCCAGGGACACAGCCACATCCTGCAACCTCTGCCCCCTAGCGAGCCCCAGGGAGGCCCCTGGTCCGCCCTTCTGACCTGCCACTGCCCTCTGTGTCCCCTCTTCCCTCAGGCTTCTCGAACCTCTCCCTGGGGGACCAGATGAGCCTGCTGCAGAGTGCCTGGATGGAGATCCTCATCCTGGGCATCGTGTACCGCTCGCTGCCCTATGACGACAAGCTGGTGTACGCTGAGGACTACATCATGGATGAGGAGCACTCCCGCCTCGCGGGGCTGCTGGAGCTCTACCGGGCCATCCTGCAGCTGGTGCGCAGGTACAAGAAGCTCAAGGTGGAAAAGGAGGAGTTTGTGACGCTCAAGGCCCTGGCCCTCGCCAACTCCGGTAAGGGCGGCAGCGGGGCCTGGAGGGGGAGATTTTAGGGGTCTGCATGGGCCTAGTGAGCCCATCTCTGGGGCCTGTGGGCAGGACTGACTGCCTCGGATAGAGATGAAAAGAAAACACTGAAACTTTTTATCACCGAAGATTGTGCGAGGGGTGGCCTGCAGATAAAAAGCTGGTGATGAAGGCTGGCACTGGCTGAGCATTTCCTAAGCCTCAGACATCCAGACTGGCACACTGACTAAGGACATGGGTTCTGAGGCCACATTGCTAAGGAGCAAATCCCTTGTCTACCAATTGGGCAAGTTGCTTCACTCTGTGACTCAGTTTCTTCATCAGTAAAAGGAGGGCAGCAAACAGTCCCTACTCTACAAGGCTATTGACAGGATTTCTTTATACATAATTATATTGCTTGCAACATGCTTGGCACATAAAAAGCACTCAATTATTTATTTATTTGTTTATTATAGACGAGGTCTTGTTCTGTCGCCCAGGTAGGAGTGCTGTGGCTTGATCCTAGCTCACTGCAGTCTCAAACTTTGGGCTCAAGCCATCCTCCCACCTCAGCCTCCTGAGTAGCTGGGACTACAGGCATGTGCCATTACTCCAGCTAATTCTTATTTCTATTTTTTTATTGAGATGGGGTCTCACTATGTTGCCCAGGCTGGTCCCAAACTCCTGGACTCAAGCAATCCTCTCATCTCAGCCTCCCAAAGTGTTGGCATTACAGGTGGTGAGCCACCACGCTCAGCGTCAACTTATTAAATTAGCTAGGAGTTTATTGAATTCTTACAACCCGAGAGTAAAATTCTTATTGTTGCAACCCCATTTTACAGATGTGGAAACCGAGACCTGGAAAAGTAAAGAAAATTACCCAGGGTCACACAGCTAAAAAGTGTCAGAGTTAAGAGTCAAACTAAGGTCCTCTGATTCCAAAATCAACCTGAACCTATACCCACTCCTTGAATCTTTCAGTCAAATTGCTTGAACACAGGAGGATAAAACCTTCCCAACTGAGTGGTTTAAGCTGGAGTTACAGAGGAGGACTCACTCCGTTTCATTAGCATCCACCAGCTTCTGGCTAGATTATCTGAAGAGAAAGGCAGACACTGGGGCATTCCAGTAAGTGAACTTGAATGGAACCATTATCCGCACTGGGAGAGCTGCCACACTATTCAGGGAATGGTGCTGGGTGCCAGGGGGCTGCAGGAGAAGGATAAATACAGGGTACCCTCCCTAAAGAGAGCACCTGTCAGGAATCACACACATAATTCTGCTGCAGAGCAGTGTGTGGCTGAGTTAACCACCCCGGTCTGGGTCAGATAGACCCAAGTTCAAATTCTATCTCTGATACTTCCTAGCAGTATGACCTTGGGCAACTCAGTGTCCTTGTGTGTTCGATGAGGATATTCTGAGCACCTCTTCCAAGCACTTTTTTTTTTTTTTTTTTTTGAGACAGAGTCTCACTCTGTCACCCAGGCTGGAGTGCAGTGATGGCAATCTCGGCTCACTGCAACCTCTGCCTCCCGGGTTCAAGCGATTCTCGTGCCTCAGCCTTCTGAGTAGCTGGGACTACATGCAGGCACCACCACACCCAGCTCATTTTTGTATTTTTAGTAGAGACAGGGTTTCACTATATTGCCCTGGTGGTCTCAAACTCCTGGCCTCAAATGATCCACCCACCTTGGCAGATGTGAGCCACCACGTCTGTCCCCTAGTGCTTTTGTGAGTATTAAAGATCGACTGACAATAAAGCACTCAGCCCGGTGCCTGGCCCAGAGGAAATGTTCAATAAATATTAATTATTATCATTATCATTAATGACAGAGGACCCAAAGTGTTATTAGCATATGGAAGAGGGAGAACTGGCTCCCAGATGTAGACAGTACACACAGGGTAACCAAATGGTTTGCTCAATACTGTCCTGCTTTAACTGAAAGTCCCATATCCCAGGAATCTCGTCAGTCCCTGGCAAACTGGGACAGTTGGTTGCCCTAGCACATGGCTTCATGGCGCATGCAGGGGGTGCTGTTGATGACCCACTTGGATCCCTTTTACTGGGTTAGTGCATCCATCCCCAGCTGCTAACAGCTCACAGGTACCCCTTTGCAGGGCCTGCCCTCCTCTGCCTTGCCCAAAGGGTTATGTGGCCCTTTCCTTGGCACCACCAGGCAATGGTGGACCCACATGGGAACAAAAGTCCAGATCAGAGCCCTGCATGGGATCAGGCTAAGCCAAGGTCCCATCTTTGCCTTGCTTTCCTCTTTTCTGTGCTTCCTGCCTCTCCACTTCCTTTCTCCTGAACACATGCCCTCCAAAATGTCTGTACCTAAACCCCTGCCTCAGGCTCTGCTCCCAGGGAACCTGATCTAATACAGAAAAAGATGTCACTTTTTTAGTTCAAATATTTTATTAATAATAAATGAATGCAAACTAATAATAAAAATTTTACATACGTCGACAGAGAATATTTACACATTGAATTACAAAATTGTAGTGTATTCTTTGTTAGAGAATCCTAATGCTGTTTTCTTAAAGTATAGTTTTAGATTTACAGAATAACTTTTTTTTTTTTTTTTTTTTGGAGACAGTTTTGCTCTTGTTGCCCAGGTTGGAGTGCAGTGGTACAATCTCCGCCCACTGCAACTTCTGCCTCCTGGGTTCAAGCGATTCTCCTGCCTCAGCCTCCTGAGTAGCTGGGATTACAGGAACCTGCCACCATGCCTAGCTAATTTTTGTAATTTTAAGAGAGAGACAGTTTCACCATGTTGGCCAGATTTGTCTCAAACTCCTAACCTTAGGTGATCCACCTGCCTTGGCCTCCCAAAGTGCTGGGACTACAGATGTTAGCCACCACACCCGGCCAATTGCAGAATAATTGAGCAGATAGTACATAAAGTTCCAGACACCCACCTCATCCAAGTCCTCCTTCCCCAATAGTTTCCTCAATTATTAATATCTTGCATTAATGCAGTAATGTGTTACAAATAGTGACCCAATATTGACATATTATTAAGTAAAGCCCATAATTTCCATCAGGGTTCACTCTTTGTGTTGTATTGTTCTTTTTTTTTTTCTTTAAGACGGAGTTTCGCTTTTGTTGCCCTGGCTGGAGTGCAATGGTGTGTTCTCGGCTCACCGCAACCTCTGTCTCCTGGGTTCAAACCATTCTCCTGCCTCAGCCTCCCGAGTAGCACGTGCCACCATGCTTGGCTAATTTTTATATTTTTAGTAGAGACGGGGTTTCTCCATGTTGGTCAGGCTGGCCTCAAATTCCCGACCTCAGGTGATCCACCTGCCTCAGCCTCCCAAAGTGCTGAGATTACAGGCATGAGTCACTGCACCCAGTCGACTGTGTTGTATTGTTCTATAGGTTTTGACAAATGCATAATAACATGTTTCTACAATGACGTATCATACAGAATAGCATCACAGTCCTGTGCTTCACCTACACAGAGGGGAGCATTTGAACCAGGCATTGCTGAGGGCTTGGGGGTTCCAACGGGTGGAGGAGGAGCAAAAGCAGTTAAAGCAGAGGAAGCAAGGTGCACAAAGCCAGGTACAGGAAGGCTGGCCAGGCCTTAGAGCTCAAGTCCTCTATTCTGGGCTCTCCTCACTTACACCAGACACAGAGCTCAATCTTGGCTGTGTTGGGAGAGGCAAATAAAGAGGTGGTGTCTCCTCCACTCTTACTTGGTCCTCAGTACTGGACCACACCACACCAGCTTTCAGCTGCTCTTCCCTTGATCTCACATGGACCTGCACACATACACACATGCACATGTATACATACAAACACATGCACATGCCTAGACACCCACACATACACACACACGTGAACACACATAATGTGCATGCACGTACCCACATATGCACCCACATACATGTGTATACACACACACACACACACACACCTGAGGACCCGTGGTGGTTTGTCAATATGAGTCTATCAGGAGCTTCTGTTGGCATCAGACTTTGCCTGAGTGCACTTTGTCACATGGTATGAGGTTTCAGGTCTCCGGACTTCTTGCCCCAGCGACACGTAGAGAGCCATCCTGCAGCTGGCGCACAGGATGAGAAGCTGGAGGTGGAGGAGGAGTCTGTGATGTTCAGGGCCTCGGCTGACCCCCAAGAGGGGGCAGACATTGCTTATTCCAGAGAGCCGCAGGCCTTGATGAGGGGACTGCTTCCTTCCCAGCACGGAGGGATTGAGCATGAGGCCCTGTGGCTACCAAGTAGATATTCAGAAAGGCTGGCTAGTGTTTTTTTTTTTAAGTAATGGTTTTCCCACCTAGGCGACAGAGTGAGACCCTTTCTCAGAAATAAATAAATAAATAAAATAAAGTAATGATTTAAAGGAGCGCTTGCCAAAGTCCCTGTGATGAAGGACCCATTTTTAGACGTTTCAAAATGTTCAATCCATTATGGATAGATCACTTTGTAAAATACAACAGAAATAAATTATTAGAAAAATGAAATTAAAAACCAGATGTACAAAACATGAGCCAAACTTTTACATTTTTCCATATAACAGACATAAATATAAATTATCCTTCCAAAGTGCTGTAAAGTTTCTAAATGCTTACTCTCAGTTTCTTATCACAGACCAGTAACATCCAGAGGGCAGGCAGGAGCCAGTCTGTGTACCACACTTTGAGCAGGCTGGGTTTAAAACGTGTACTTCAGGGTCAGTCAGACCTGGGTTCAAATGCTGCCTCTGCCACCTGCTGGCTGAGTGTCTGGCAACCTGACCTTTGAAAGCCTCAGTTTCCTCATCCGTGAAATGGGGAGAACAGCAGCTCATTGTGAAGAATATGCAGTGACGCACATAAGGCTGTGGCCACCGTGCTTGGCACAGATCCCTCCTAGCTCACTGTGTTTCTGTTGGGCTCTGCGGGGCATAGTGAGTGGCCTGGGGAAGAGGAGCCAGTTGGAGGTAGCCCCTGCTTCCAAGGGAGATAAGACATGAACTCAGATGTGGCAGAAAGAGCCAGTGATTCCTGGCATAAGAGAGGATCATGAAAAGGGATCAAGGAGGAAAGAGTAAATTGTTTTCAGCTGGGGAGGCAGAAGCTGAGTGGGGTCTTAAAGCAAGAAATGATTCGGTAGGATGGGAAGAGGGAGGGTAAACTTCTGTAGTGGGGCCATTAGCTCCAGGCGGGAAATGGGGAAAGAACAGGCCAGTTTGGGGGAGAGGCTAGAAAAGCAGGCTGGGGTCAGACCAGAAGCTCAAGGGCTGTGGAGGGATTGGATTGTGATGGGGTCAGTACAGGGAGACAGGAAGCGTTGTGCAGGAGTGACCCTCCCCAGCCTTGAGGGAGAAAGATCACCCAGGCACGATAGAGAAAATGTGTTGGCTGGAGGAGGGATGGGTGCCAGGAGACAATTGAGGTGTCCTAGCCGCAGTCCCCAGGGCCACCATGGGTGCCACTGCTGAGGCTGAGTGCACGGGATGATTCAGGTGTGGCTCCAGTAGCTCAGGGGGCTGACGCTAGGCAGAAGTGCCCAAGCACATCAGAGGCAGACTGTGACCCCACACCACGGCCCCCTTGGAGCCTGCTGGCTGCCGTTTACCCCACATCCCAGCCATCCCCAAAGCTCCCTGACAGCAGGAAAAATTCATAGCCATTGATTTTGTAATTAACAGTTTATCAATGCCATCAATACAGACCTGCTGATGGATTGCAAAGAAATTAATCTTGCAATGTTATTTTATTTCATTTTTGGTCGAAGGCAGCTGCCAATTTTGGCCTCCTTGGGGAGAGTGGGGGGTGGAAGGAGAGGGCGGGAGAGGGAGCTGGCAGGAGACAGGAGCCCAGAGGGCAGGGCCCAGTCATGTTAGGAACACACTCTGTAAGTGGCCGAGAGTGTAGGAAGGGGACCTTGCTTCATCTCCCACCTGATGAGGAAGGAGTGCTCACTGCCTTGGTAGCAGGGAGCAGAAAAACGTGGAGGAGGCTTGGATGTGGGGCCAGTGAAGACCCAGCCCTGCAAGGACACTCACCCCAGCCTGAGTCCCCACAGAAATAACACTACCTGACACTGATTAGGTGCTGACCAAGCTCTGGGCAAAGTGCTGCTTCAGTCACCCTCACCACAACCCTGTGAGTCCTCACTCCCGTGTTTTTCAGCCGGCTCAGACCCAGCTGTCACGCAGCCATCAGCAGGTGCCTCCCTGCTGTGCTGGGATATAGGTAAATTTTGTTTGAACCCCTAGGTCATGGCCTAAGTTCAAAACCTTTCCCAAGATTGTAGAGAACTCCCAACAGCTCCCTCCATCACTGTGCCCTATGCTGCCACCACGGGGCACCCTGACATGGAGCTCAGCCCCTATTATCTGTGCCTGTATTCTGTGTCCTATAAACAGAATTTTGTCAGGTTAGCGATTGCACTGAAGACTTGGGGAGCTGGTGGCAGCGGCAGCTGCAGTGGTTGTCACGGTGCTAGCAGTGATGGGGCTAGAGGCAGTGGTAAGGGTGATACTGCTACCAGGGTACTGACTTGTGACAAGTTCTGTTATAAACCCTTGACCTGTTTAACTCCTTTAAGCCCTTGAGGTAGGCATGGCTATTATCCCATTTTACAAGTGAGGAAAATGAGGCACAGAGAAGTTAATAACTTGCCTAAAGTCACACAGCCTGCAAGTAAGGTACACAGGATTTCAACAGTCTGGCTCCAGTGTCTCTGCTGCCACCCCCTGGTGACCTCTTGAGAAATGTCCTCTGTAGATGCCAATCTCTCCCTGGGTTTGAGCCCCAGCTCTGTCATTAGCTTCTGTGACCTCCGACTGGCAGTTAACCTCTCTGAGCCTCAGATTGGCTCTCTGTGAAGCGAGGGTTCTGAAGATACCCCTGCCTGCCTCCATGCTGCCTCCTGGACCCCGAGATGGCACCCACGCCAGGCAGCACTCCCCAGCCAAGCCTGCTAATGCTCGTCCTTGTGCCTGCAGATTCCATGTACATCGAGGATCTGGAGGCCGTCCAGAAGCTGCAGGACCTACTGCACGAGGCGCTGCAGGACTACGAGCTGAGCCAGCGCCACGAGGAGCCCCGGAGGACGGGCAAGCTGCTGCTGACGCTGCCCCTGCTGCGGCAGACGGCCGCCAAGGCCGTGCAGCACTTCTATAGCGTCAAACTGCAGGGCAAAGTGCCCATGCACAAACTCTTCCTGGAGATGCTGGAGGCCAAGGTCTGATGGCCCTGCACACGGACCAATACCCACCTACAGAAGGACAAATGGACAGACCGAGGTGGAGACCTCCACAGCCACCAGCCTCCACCTTCAACTCCTGTGTCATGGCTCTGAGCTGTCCCAGAGGCAGGGGTTTCTCACCTCCTGGCTGTGTGCAGACTCTCGGGTGCAGTGGGGCGGGGGACGGGGATGGGGGGGCAGGGGTGCGGGGCTCATCTGTAACTGGCTTTTTCTTTGGTATGTCTTTCCTTCTCCATGGGCGGTGCGGAGGCCTGGGCCAGGGCTGACTCCCTTCGGGAGTGGAGACCACTGGAGCAAGTGCCCCCTCCCCTCCACTGAGCCACCAAGAGGCAGCGTGTGCGTTCCCTAACTCCCTTGCCTCCTCCCCGCTCCGCGGCCTGGGTGGGCAGTGCTCAGGCTGGGTACCACCCGGAGGTTTTCCTTCTGCAGAGGGCAGGTATGCAAGGGAAAGCAGCATCTTTCTTCCAGAGGCCCTGCCTGCTCTGAGATTCTCTGGGGCCCCTCAAGAGGCCCCATACCTGCCACAGTTCCCACTCAGCTTTCAGCCAGGGCGGACCCACAGGAGAGCAGCGGCTAGAGCTCACGTGCTTCCTGGGCACCCCACCCCTTGGGGCCTAGCCCCCTGCCTGTCACCCACCGTGCCAGTGTCCACCTGTCCTCCTCCTCTTCTCCTCCCCTGGGAGTCCCATGCTACTTCCTGACCCTACCTCAGAGCTCACTCACCCAGTGGGTTCAGCCAACCACGGTGACTCCAGGGCCTGTAGACAGGAACGCGCTGGCACAGAGAAAAGCGGGGACCATATCATCCTCCCCAGAACCCTCTCCTGCTTCCTGCCTTCCCCCTCTCCCTGAAGGGCAGGTCCAGGCCAGGTGAGCCTGTGAGAAGCTCAGGAGCCTGGCTCCATCTGAGAGCACTCCAGAGGGGGAGGATCAGGGCAGGATGGGCAGAGGCCCAGACCCATCTTTGCCAAGCACAGAAAGGCCCAGCAGCTGAGTAAGTAGGCAGGGGAGCCCCAAAGAGAGGAAGCTCAGCGGGGTGGCCCGTCTCATCCTTCCTGGCTTCCTTTCCCTGCACTCAGCATCATACTGCAGGGCTGGTGTGCCAGTGCCACAGGAGGGGTGCCCTCACACCACCCTTGCACCACCAGAGGTTTGGTGTAGCTCCGCTGGGCACCATGAGCATGCCAGTTCTCTGGCAGGACGCCTGCAGTCCCCCTGGCTGTGCCGGGTGACCAACCATCCTGGGACGTTTCTTTGTCCCAGGAAACTCCTCCACTCCAGGCACATTGGGACAGTGGGTCACCCTATTTCTGTGGACGGCCATCAAAGTTTTCACTCATTCAAGGGGCAGCCCTGAACACCCATTTGTGCTCACATGTTGGCTAAGGGCAGCTTAGAGGATCTCCCAAGGACGAAAGAGTATCAAGCCATGATGGAAAATGCCCCTTCCGGATCAGCTGCCTTCGCAAGCAGGAATCAGAGCAACTCCCCGGGGATCCCCAATCAATGCCCTTCTAGTCCAACCCCCCTCACCGAGAGAGGCAGGCAGATCTCACCTGGCACTAGGACACCAGGAGGCCAGATGCCTTTCTGCAGCTTTTCCATGGAAGCCCTGGTCCTGCCTCCCTGGTTCTACCCCAGGAACCTCCCAGCCTGGGCTTCCCGGCTCGGACGTGCTGAGGTCATCCCAGACAAGAGGGCTGGCTAAAATCCACAAACCGCAGAGCAGCTCTCTGATGGTGTCCCACACAGAAAATGTTAAGGATTCCAAGAGTCCTCCCAGACCAGTGGTGTGTCCCCCCCGGCTCTGCTTGCCTTTGGGGAATCAGGTCTGAGTCACTTGATGAGTAGGTACTGGAGCCATTACCCAGGATGCTGCATCCCTAGACCTCCATGCAGCCCATCTTTCCTCAGTTGGGTGGAGGCACACATTCGGGGCAAAGGCCCCTTCCCGGCATCAAGGAACACCAGCTACAAACCAAGTCTAGCACAGTGTTCAGAGGCTTTGCCTTGAGGTTCTGCTCCGGGGAAGCCTTCACAGTAGAGACCTTGGGGTGTGCCTTTGGGGCTCCCTCAGTCTCTCACTGTGCTGTGTCCTTGCAGCGGGGCCAAGGTGGCACCCTGCTCTGTCACTTCCTGCTCAAGCTGGAGGACCCAGGTGGCAGGGCATCATGCCCAGCTGGCATCTGCTATCCATCTTTTCTAGGGAAAGCATTTCTGGCTCACCATGTAAAATCTGGCTTGGAGCGAGCTGGTGTTCTGCACACTGCCTCACTGGACCTTGTGTTGCTGCGAGCGCCCTCACTTCAGAGCTCCTCTAGCAGAGTGGGGCGGAAGTCCCGTTGGTTGGTGTCCATGAGGTGGAAGCTGCTTCTATACTTAAACCTCAGATCACAACAGGAAATGTGTCAGTAACAATGGAACTCCATCCAATGGGAAAGTTCTTGGTACTGAAAGCGTCCATTGGACACTCAGAAAAGAAGTTTAGGGGCCAGCTTCTTACCTGGAAGTCTGGCTAGATGAGGACCCTCTCCGGGGGACAGGACTTACTTAGTGGAAGGTGGTGAAGTGAGGAGAGTTTAGGGGACCCTTCCCCCAATGGAACAGATCTCAAGTTTACCCCAAACCTGCCATTTCTGGAAAATCTGTAAAGAGGAAACAGCCCGTCTCAGTTGTACTCTCATGATACAGGTCATTTGAAATGAACCAAGAAATAAAACATAAAAATCCAACCATGGAGAAGGTGGTATGGCTGGGTTTTGTTTGGTCCCCTTGTCCTCATACATTCTAAAGTTTCCAGACTGGCTTTGTCACTTTGTGAACTCGTCACGTGTGAAACCCAATCTTTGCATATAGGGAGCTTCCTTGGGCCACACTTTAAGAACCAAGTAAGAGACTCTCAAGACTCCAGGAGAGTTGGGAGGCCATGGCAGAGCCTTAGAGGAGCTGGAACCTGCACCCACCTGTGTTGGGGGCCCCCTTTCCCCATAGACTCCGCCCTCCCTCTGTGCAGATGGAAGTGGCAGGGGAGGGTGACCAGCTTGTGACAAGAAGACCGAAGGGTCCAGAGTCCATGCTCACGGAACAGCACCAAAGAAAAGCACTATGTGGAAAGATTGTTTTATTTTCTAATAATGATAATATGGCTGGAATGGCTTCTTAAGATGTATATATTTTTTAAAATGGCAGTTCCCCATTGCAGCATCACCTACTTGTACGTCTTTCTGCCTCTGTATATGTTCTCCCAGAGATCCCATGTAAGTCAAATGCCCTAGGATTCTTCCATTCTGGTCCCATGTATCTGGAATCTAATAAATAAGGAAAGGAACTATTGAGTTTCTTCACACATTGTCTTTCTGGGCTGACTGTCCCCTGGACAGCATTGCCCTCGGGTCTCAGGCTGAGGCTAGGAGAGGCCATTGGAAGAGGCAACCCAGCCACAGTGTTCCCTGGAGAGTCCCATGGTGTCATTTTAAAAGCATGTTCATCAGCAAAGCTCAGGAATGCAACTGGAGAAGTATGCTGCAGGTCTGAGGAGTTCCCTGTTGCTTTTATGCTTTTAATATCAATGGCAAGGCAATCATTAATGCCAGAGAAATGAGATATCAGATATATGTAAATGAAAACCAATTCATTGCCTTAGGATTTCGAATTGCATCTGTGACACACACAACACTGATAGCACAGCCCACGTGTTATTCCAGGACACACACAGGACCAGTGAGAAGCAGAGGGGAGGGCCTGAAAGAGATCAAAGAAGACATTTCAAGATGCCTTTTGTTGCAAGTAAAAGACACCCTAGCTTATACCAGCTTACTGGATTTATATGTGAGTCCAGAAGTGGGGTAGGCATCAGGCAGGGTTTGATCCAGAGGTTCACAAAGTAAATAGAGTTGTGGTTCAACTTTTTTGATTCCCCCTGTTCTTCCGTATGTTTGTTTCATCCTTATGCTGGCCTCTTTCCTGGTAGCAAGAAGGCTGTCAGTTTTTTGTTTCACACCCTGGGGAAGAGAGAAAATCTCTTACTGCAAAAATGGAAAATGTCTGAACTTCTTTCTGAACTCCATTTTGTGTCTATCCCTAAATGAATCCCTGTGATCAGCTTGGGGTAGAATTAGTTCCACTCAATGGCCTAGCTGCCACACTGTGGGAAAGGGGTGGGTTGGAAGTCTAGAAGTCTAGAAGACAGCCAACCATAATGCCCACAGAACCCACATACATGGACAGCTCAGGGTCTGGTCAACTTCCAGTGAGAGGTTTGTGAGTCTCCTGAAGCTCTTGAAAGATACGAACCACATGGTTATCTTTGCATTCAACACCTTCATGCATGGTATGCATTATGTACTTGTGGGAATGAAAGTACTCAATTTGTAGATTCTTTTTAGGTAATTCACCTTAAAAGAATGCATACATGGCTGGTATTTATGCTGCTTTCTTAAGAAAAAAGTAACTAGGAAAAAAAGTCAACCATAATATCATGTAATGCAGTCAAAATGAAAACCTTTATTTGTTTATCTGTATATTAGGATATTTTGTGCTACTTTTTCCATTTATACATGTAATTGTGATCAGACCAAGTAACAGCTCATATTTTCAAAGACTTAACCCTCATCCGTATCTCCATCTCCATTCATTGTCTAGTCTCTCTTTTTTGTTGTTGTTGTTGTTTTTGTTTTGTTAGCAAAAAAGTGAAGCTTCAAAGAAAGGGGAAAAACTCAACTAATAGTCATTCATTCATTCTTTCATTCATTCAACAAATATTTACTGAGGATCTACCCTGTTCCAGACATTATTCTGGGCACGGAGACTATCTCCATGAAGAGAACAAACAAGGCCGAGCACGGTGGCTCACACCCGTAATCCCAGCACTTTAGGAGGCCTAGGCGGGTGGATCATGAGGTCAAGAGTTTAAGACCAGTCCTGGCCAATATGGTGAAAACCCATCTCTACTAAAAATACAAAAATTAGCTGGGCATGGTGGCACACACCCGTAGTTACAGCTACTCGGGAGGCTGAGGCAGGAGAATGGCATGAACCTGGGAGGTGGAGGTTGCAGTGAGCCAAGATCGAACCACTGCACTCTAGCCTGGGTGACAGAGCGAGACTCCGCCTCAAAAAAAAAAAAAAATAAGAGAGAGAGAGAAACAAGAACAAACTAAATCCATCTTCATTTTTCATGGAGCAGACAGTCTGTTGGGAGGAAGAGGGAGAAAATAAGCACAGCAAATAACCAAATTATATAGTTTGTTAGAATGTATATAGTGTAAGTGAGTTGCGGGAAGCAAGGTATGGGTGAGCAGAAATGGCGTGGAGGCTACAATTTTTTTTTTTTTTTTTTAAGACAGAGTCTGGCTCTGTCTCCCAGGCTGGAGTGCAGTGGCGTAATCTCGGCTCACTGCAAGCTCCGCCTCCCAGGTTCACGCCATTCTCCTGCCTCAGCCTCCTGAGTAGCTGGGACTACAGGTGCCTGCCACCACGCCCAGCTAATTTTTTGTATTTTTAGTAGAGACGAGGTTTCACCACGTTAGCCAGGATGGTCTCGATCTCCTGGCCTCGTGATCCGCCCTCCTCGGCCTCCCAAAGCGCTGGGATTACAGGCATGAGCCACAGTGCCCGGCCTACAGTTTTTAAAGGAGTGATCAGAGCAGTCTCAATGAGGATGTTACACTCAACAACAAAAGTTAAAGAAAGTGAGGATTATGTGGGTGTGTGGAGGGAGAGGTCTTCACGCAGAGAAAGCAGGCAGGGCAAAGGCCCTGGGGTAAGACTATGCTTGGTGTATTCAGTAAGTATCAAGGAAAGGCGTGTGGGTGAAATGGAATGGGTGAGGCCTTGGGAAACAAGGGACACAAGGTGATAGTAAGTGTGGCTCTCACGCTAAGAGATTACAGGAGGAACCAGTGGAAGCGTTTGAATACAGGGGTGATGCAATCACACATTTTAATAGGACCACTTTCAGTTGTTTTGTGGTTTGCTGGGCTGTTGTTTCTTTGAAAGTGTCTGACTGGACATTGAACACGGTGTTGGGGTTTTATCTGGGTCAGCTGTGGTCCTTCCCAGCTAATAATTCCTTCTCACACCCAGCCAACCCCTCCACTGTTCTCTACCTGTCCTCATAGGCAAGAAAGTAAATTAAACTGGTGAACATAGGTTTGTGGAGTAGAAGGAGCTTAGCGATCACCTTTTATGTCATTATTTGTCAGTTGAGCGAAATAACCCAAAAGTGAGCTTCTGGGAAAAAGACCCTCACTAGAAGAATCAGAACTTAACCTCACCCTTGATTTTTCAAAAACAGTGTGGGGTGCTGGCAAGTACACAACTGCGTGACTAGATTTAGACAAGGAGTTCACAAATGGGGGCAATTTCCCACCCAGGGGACACTTGGCAATGTCTGGAGACATCTTTTGTTGTCACACTGAGCGTAGCTACAGGGGTGGAGGCCAGGGATGCTGCCAGACACCCTACAGGGCATGGGATAATCCTCCACTGAAAGAATGATCTTACCGCAGATGTCAGTGGTGCTGAAGTTGAGAAACCCTGTTTAGATGTACTCTGGGCATTATTAAGGAAGAACTGGAAGCCACTCTTCTAGAAGGGCCCCTGTGTTCCACCCAGAGTTCCAGGAAACACAGTGTGGGGGCGTCAACTCCTGTTACCAAGCTCTTCCCCCAAGTGCCATCTGTACCCCACCTGGTCTCACTCTACCCTGACACTTCTATGCTCTGATCTTCTATCAGGGGCAAACATCCTATGCTCTGCATGAGCAGTTTCTGTTCAGACTCAGCCTTCAGGTCCAACCAAGTTCTTCCCCCCAATGCTATCTCCACCCTACCTGGCCTCACTCTACCCTGACACTTCTATCATGGGCAAACATCCCATGCTCTGCATGGACAGTTTCTGTTCAGACTCAGCCTTCAGATCCAAGGAGAGACCGCTCTGGTCCTGCAGTCTGCCCCAGCCTGGTTCCTTTCTATGTCAACTTTTGGTTTTGTGAAGCCAGGTAGCACCTGTGGCTTCAGGTCTCAAAGAAGTGGAGACTCTTCTTGGCAGACCTAAGAGGCCCCCGTTGAAGTGTGCTAAGAACAAAGGTGACTCTACATCCTCATCTTCCTCACCCCAAGTGGCCCCAGTCCCTGGCTGCCTGTCCCTACGCTTGTGGTCTACCTCTGGGTTTTCTCTCTTTACTTCCTCCCCTTGCTTGGGATGGGCAGGGGCTCCTGGGGTTGGCCATTCGAAGTCCAGCATCTGATGGTCAGAAGTGAAGCCTTCTCTGCAGAATGGTGGGGAAGGAGAGCTAAGAGACTTTTGAGACCTTTTCTCCTACCTACTTTTTCAAGGCAATTGATCTCACTTCTACAGACATCTCTCCCTTATCAGCCCAAAATTCCCACCCACCTATACAAAGATCCCATTGTCAGCTGTCACAAACCAGGACCAAGCCACAAGGCACCAGGGCTTTCACTTGAGTACTGAAGAGTCTCTTCCACTTCCCTTGTGGAGGAGAAGGACAGGCAGAGCTTTCCATCCCCTCCTCCCAGAGGCACACAGGACAAGCTTGGAGCAAGACTAATACAGGGGTGGGCAAAAAGGAGGGGGCCAACTAGGTGCCTGGGCTGGCCCAACAACCCACCTGTCATGTAGTCTGTACTTCCACCCCACTCCCCCCCCGCTTTGTTGTTGTTGTTGTTGTTGAGACAGTCTTTCTTTGTTGTCCAGGCTGAAGTGCAGTGGCACGATCTTGGCTCCCTGCAACTCCTGCTTCCTAGGTTCAAGCAATTCTCCTGCCTCAGCCTCCCAAGTAGCTGGGATTACAGGTACCCACCACCATGTCCAGTTAATTTTTATATTTTTAGTAGAGATAGGGTTTCACCACGTTGGCCAGGCTCGTCTCAAACTCCTGACCTCAAGCAGTCCACCCGCCTCAGCCTCCCAAAGTGTTGGGATTACAGGTGTGAGTCCAGCTATCAACCCCATTCTTCAGATTACGACATGGATGCACTGCCCACTGCACCAAGAGGGCAACCTATCAACCTCATTCTTAAGATCCCTATTTAATACATGTCCCAGGTAAAACCCCAATGCCATGTTTAATGCCCAGTCAGTCACTTGCAAGGAAACAACAACCCAGCAAACCCCAAAACAACTGAAAGTGCCACAAGTCTTCACTCCCCTTCTTCTCATCCCTCCCCTCACTGATCCATCCCTGATCCAGATCTGCGTAGCCCCTTAAACATTTTCCCATTTTCCTGCGCAGGTTAAAGGGCTAGAGGCTGATCCAGTGAGCAAAATGTCTTCTTCAGCAGAGGATATGGGGCAGGGGTGGTGAAGGAAGACTGGAAACCTCACCACCTATGTCTTTTATCTTGCCTCAGTTGCAAATTCACTTCATACTCCAAAAATAGAAACTGTGAACCTGAGAGAGCTGTCCTTTGCCTGCCCTGAGACTTTGCTGTGTGCGTTGTCCTTCTACATAACCAGGATGTGCCCCTCTGGGACCCACCTCCAGGCCCAAAGGCTGTAGCAGTTGTCTTAAGTCTTGTTTCAGCAAGCACCCAGCAAGGCTGGGCCTTTCCAACCTAAGGCGTGCCCTCTCCCCTCCAATGCGCCTAAATTTTCCCAGTTAATTCTACCAAAGCAGTCTCTCCTTGGACCTGAAGGCTGAGTCTGAACAGAAACTGCCCATGCAGAGCATGGGATGTTTGCCCCTGCTAGAGGTGTCAGGGTAGAGTGAGACCAGCTGGGGTGCAGATGGCATTGGGGGGAAGGGCTTGGTAACAGGAATTGACGTCCCCACACTGTGTTTCCTGGAACTCTGGGTGGAACACAGGGGCCCTTCTAGAACAATGGCTTCCAGTTTTTCCTTGACATTTGACTCATTATCTATTTCTCATTCATTCATCATCTGGCACAGGGCTGGATTTGCGGGGTATGGTGGGAGCTCAGAGTTTATCTGGGAAAGTAAACATTGAACTAGTGGTTTACAAGTGTATTTTATTACAGGAGACTTTTAGCAATATAAGAGAGACTTTAATGGAGGCAGGCACCAAGCTGGCCACTAAAGGTAGGGATGGTGAAGAACAGTTATCCAAGGACATCAGCCCTGGGGCAGCAGGTTGCGGCCAAGTCCTGAAGGAGTGGAATTAAACAGGTGAGGGAGGAAACAGTGTTTCCGGAAGAAAGAAGAGAAATGCTGTTCAGGGAAGAAAGAGAGAGAGAGAGGCTGCTCTGCTCCATGCCTGCCCAATAAACTGGAAGAAGACCACCTGATTGGCTGAGTGGGGCCAGAGATGAGGAAGAAAAGAGAAGGCTGGGCCGGGCGCGGTGGCTCAAGCCTGTAATCCCAGCACTTTGGAGGCCGAGACGGGCGGATCATGAGGTCAGGAGATCGAAACCCTCCTGGCTAACACGGTGAAACCCCGTCTCTACTAAAAATACAAAAACTAGCCGGCGAGGTGGCGGGCGCCTGTAGTCCCAGCTACTCGGGAGGCTGAGGCAGGAGAATGGCGTAAACCCGGAGGCGGAGCTTGCAGTGAGCTGAGATCCGGCCACTGCACTCCAGCCGGGGCGACAGAGCGAGACTCCGCCTCAAAAAAAAAAAAAAAAAAAAAAAAAGAAGGCTGGAAACTGCCAGGGCCAGATTGTTGAGGACACTGCTCAACATGGCAAGAGCAATGGGAAATCCTGCAGAGTTTCAAGCAGGGGAGTGACAGGGTCAGATCTGTCTCTTCTACCTGGAGACAGTGGGTCAAGCATTTTGTTGTCCATGGACTGGCTATGGGATGAAGCATGGGCTTCAGATTCAGACAGGCTGAAGCCCCAAAGTCTGCCCTGCCACTCACTGGCTGCATGGCCATGGGCCAGACACCTCCGCTTTCAATCTATGCAATGCAGCTGATCACACCGAGTGAGGATGCTAATGGGCAGCATTAGTGGATGCTTCCATATCCCAGACACTTCACACATATTAGGCCCTTCATTCCTCACAATGAGCGTCCGATGTAAATGCCACTGCCTTCATTCTATGGGAGACTAAAGCTCAGAAAGGTTATTCTACTTGCTTGAGGTTACAGAGGTCAGATTTGAATCCAGGTCTGTATGAGTTCAATTAATGTCTCTTCTCCTAACCACCATGTCATATTTTAGACTATGAAGTTGTTGTCTAAAAGACTGGGTGCATAGTAGGCACTCAACAAGTGTTTGCTCCCCCCAACCCTCCTTCTACTGTAAGACACCCATGGCCTCACAGGAGCCTCCCCCAGCTACAGATGTCTGCCCCCACCCCTGCCAGGCACGGCTTGTCCCCAACCTGGGTCAGCTTACTAACATCTCCATCAGGGCAGGAAGGGAGAGAGCAGACACAAGCGTGCATTTGGAGACTTCTGTGCTGAGCAGCTCCTGTGCTCTGTGACAGTGGGGCCACCAGAGGAGGCACTGCTGTGCCAGTTTGCTGGTTAAGTGACTTTACCCAAAGACGCACCCTGCAGAAGTAACTGAGCTAAGATGATGCTGCTGGCCTTCAGACTACATTAAAGGGAAAAATCCTCCTACCTTATTCCTTTCTGCGTGACTTTGGAGAAAAAAAAAATCCAGCCAAACCTTATGAGCTTATATTATGCTGACATTTTTATCATCATCCTAGAGGTCCCTGGGGTGAAGGCTCAGGTTTACTAAGAAGAAAAAGTCTTAACTGTATGTTATGAGAAGTCAGACCTTAGGCAGAAGGTATCCCATATTCCCGGACAGAACACAGAAGCATCTTAGGAGGCAACGCCTGGCTTGCACCGTGGGACATGGAGATGTTTGCAGGGCAGGGATGTTTGGAGCGGATGTTCTGTGTCCCATAAACCATGCACTATAGGGGGCTTGTCCTAGCTGAGATTGCTCTCCTATCCCAGTCACAGGCGTCCTGCAGGACGGGGAATGGGAAGGAGACACCAGTGTCAGGTACAGAGGAAAGCCTGGGTGGTCCTTGCCTGGTCTTGGCCAGGGACCTGTGTCTTTCTTTATTCTATGTCCCAGGCTACCCTCTGCTTCACATTGAGGTCACTCGGTTGGGGGAAGCAGGGACAGAAGGCCAACAGAGGGGAGGGCCCCAGGGCAGATGTGGATACTACTGGCCAAAAGGAAAGATAATTTGACTCAGAGGAAGGACAAAGCTCCCCCAGCTTCCTCTGGAAATTGCTTTGTTTAAAATGCAAAGTGCGGATGTGTTTAGATGACATCTCAGCATCCATCACCCTATGCAAATGCTGACCCTGGGGGAGAGGAGCCCCTGTAAGTCACTCCAGTCCCCTAATTGAGTGTGTATGGGTGATGACATGCCAAGGGAGTGGCCTAGGGGCAGGTGACAGCTCACCACCCAAGAGAGGCTTGATAAGGACTGAAATGGGAGGGAGTCCAGCCCTGGGGGGGGGGGTCCACACCTGCATCATCCCCAGGCTAGCTGCTCTTGAATGCAGGATGCCAGCTGCTGCTGTAGGTGACTGAGGACAGAGCTCTAAACAAGTTGCTGGCCGGGCGTGGTGGCTCAAGCCTGTAATCCCAGCACTTTGGGAGGCCGAGACGGGCGGATCACGAGGTCAGGAGATCGAGACCATCCTGGCTAACATGGTGAAACCCCGTCTCTACTAAAAAATACAAAAAACTAGCCGGGCGAGGTGGCGGGCGCCTGTAGTCCCAGCTACTCGGGAGGCTGAGGCAGGAGAATGGCATAAACCTGGGAGGCAGAGCTTGCAGTGAGTGAGCTGATATCTGGCCACTGCACTCCAGCCTGGGCGACAGAGCGAGACTCTGTCTCAAAAAAAAAAAAAAAAAAAAAAACAAGTTGCTGCTGGACCTAGTTGCCTCAGTTGCAAATTCACTTCACACTCACACGGACAGTGAATTAACAGCCCTTTCCCTGAGCAGGAGGATGCCCCTTACCTGAACACTCTGAAACTGGCAAAAGGGTGAAATTGATTACCTGATGGGAGTGGGGCTCTTCAACCCAAGCTGCCATTTGAGATCTCAGCCCATCCCCATGAGACAGCCTTCCACCTGTGTCCCAGACTTGGCTTGGACACCTTCGGTGATAAAAACTCATTGTCCTGGGAGGGTGTCCAGATAAAATACAAGATGCCCAGTTAAATTTGCATTTCAGATAAACAATTAATAATGTTTTAGTATAAATACATCCCAAATATTGTATGGGATGATTTATTGTTTATCTGAAATTCAAATTTAACTGGGTGTCCTGTTTTTTTGTTTTGTTTTGTTTTTTGCTAAATCTGGCCAACTCTACACCCTGATCAATCCATTCCCACTTTTTTGTATATGTTTAATCATCAAATAATGGATTGGGTCCACTTCTCTGCCTTTCATATCTTCCCATCTTCTCCATCCTCCATCCTGGTCCTGCTTTCTGGGCCATAGGAGGCAAGCTGTACACTTCTTCTACCCACAACCCTTTGGGAACGGAAACAGACTCTCAGGTACTCACAGGTTCCCTGATTCTGAGCTCTCAAACTGTCCTCTGGTTGCTTCCTGTGTATCAACTTTAGGTTGGATTCAGGAGCCTGAGACAGAACTGAATAACTTGGCAAGTCAGGTAGTAATCTCTTCCAGAGGCTACGTCTTTGGTGGTGCGGGGGGCTTAGGGTGCGCCAATACAATAAAACATGCTTACAACCACCCCACCCACACTCACCCACCCCTGCCAAACACTTGGCGGACTTGATTGGAAAATGCCATGAAGGACTAGAAGCTGATCCTGTACGTAAAACTTCCTCTTTAGCAGAGAATGTGGGTTGGAGGGAATAGAAGAAGATTGAAAACCTTACCACCTATATATTTTATTTTGCTTCAGTTGCAAATTCACTTCACACTCAAAGAACAGAAATCACTCAGACTTCAAGAGAGTTGTCATTCTACAGAACCAGGACATGCCAGAAAGGGCCATGAATGATACAAAACATCAATGCAGAGGAATTAATTAGGCAGAACAGTGTGTTTTGCACATGAGTACCAATTCACAATTAGGTCTTCTGCCAACCCAGAGTACAGGTGAGTGCAGTCCTAATTTTCAGGTAGTCAGCAGAACTTTCTCCTAAGCTCTGTACAGCCATCTCCACAGAAGTAGCTGTGGGGACATCTTCAATGTGCTAAGCAATGATATGGAGCTGCTGCCTTCAAAGGCACAGCTGCAGGCGAAGGTACAACTCTGAAGACCATATTAAGCCACCAGTCGCAACTTACACGGAAATTGCTACCTCTCCCGGGTAATGAATTAATAACCCAACCAATAGGAAGAAGATAATTTTCAAGCAATTCTTAGTTGCAGACACAAATTTTAGGGGTTCAATCCATTTACAATATGGATAACTTCATGCGTCAAAATATGTAAGCAGCCAAATGCCAGTGGGGTAAGGAAGGGTTTTCTCATCAGCATTCTCTTGTGTTTCAGGTGTAGGTCTTACCTTTTCAGGGATAGTGGCCACATAGTTCGTCTTGTTCCCAGCAGTTATTCCAGTACACGGTAGGTTCCCAATTTCCTGAGGACATACAAAGATGAGACTTTGTTTACCAGTTTCCTTTATTATGATCCGTAATCCCATCTTTCCAAGTTTTATACTTTTGGTATGTTTGTTGATCATGGTTATGGTGATTTCTCTCAACACAATGTCTACTTCTCCTTGAAGGTCAAGCAGGGAAATACACAGAGCCCAGAGGTGGCCAGTCATGGTTCCTCAAGACCTGCAAAGAAGAGTGCAGGCCACCAGGTAAGTCCCAAGTGTCCTCTGGAGGGGTCCATGCTGCTGACCCACCTCAGCCCTTCTTCTGCTCCCCCAGCCCTCACTGGCCCACTTGAGTTTATTGCATCAGGCCCCACACCCTCAGTGCCACCTAAGACCTTACCACCAAGAACACAACTCTGGAATCTTCCATAGGCAATAAATACATGCTGATCAAATGAATAGATCAGTAAACCTCTTGTCTCTTTCCATTTCTTGGCCATACCAGCAACAGAAGACCCTGCTTTTATTCCTACAGTTCTCAGTCTGCCAGGGGGTCAGTTTGGGCCCTCCGGTAGGCAGATGCTGAGATGGAGTTAGGAAGACATTTATTGGGGGAGGGTGTAGTGTGTTGAATAATCTCCCCCAAAATTCACAATCATCCAGAATTTCTAATTATTTGGAAATAGAGTCTTTGCAGGTATAATTGATTAAAGATCTCAAGATGAAATCATCCTAGATTTAAATCATCCACATGGAGCTGCCTTCAAAGGCACAGCTGCAGGCGCGAGTACATTTCCAAATTCCAAGATAGTGTCCTTGTAAGAAAAGAAGACACAGAGAGACACACAGAGAAGGGGATGTGAAGATGGAGGCAGAGACTGGAGTGATACAGCTCCAAGCCAAGGATCACTAGCCATTTCGAGAAGCTAGGCAAGAAGCATGGCATCAATTCTGCTTCTGAACCTCCAGAAGGAACCAACCTTGTCAACATTTTGACTTTGAACTTCTGGCCTCCTGAACTGTGAGAGAATAGGTTTCTATTCTATGGTTCGAAACCACTCCGGGTGTGGTAATTTGTTACAAAGCCGTGGGAAGCGAACACAGGAAGTAACGCCTACAAAAGCAGATTGGACAGGGAGAGTGTCAGGCTATGGCCCAGTCTTTCCCAGGTCAATTCTTCTTCTTCCCCTTTATCATTCACAGGTTAACCCTTTACCCCTGACTCCCAACTCCAATAAAATTCTTGCTCTCCCAACTCCATCTCAGCCTATGATTGCCATGAAACCTCTATTGACACAGTCTTGGCTGCCTCAGTAGGGCGCTCTGGGCAAACACTGTCCATCGGGGCAGCCCTCCCTCTGTCTTGACCCTGCCTCACCCATCCCAGCCTGGGCTTTGCTCCACCGTGACTTCCTCTCTCTTGTACCTCCAGCCTTGCCATTCCACTGGCTCCTCCCCTCTCACCACCAAACCAACTCAAATACAGTAGCTCCTCTTCCAGCTGTGACGTCTTCTCTTTCTGTCGTTAGCCATGTTTTTTTCCCAAGATATTTGTTGTGTCTGTTGTCTTTTCCCCACTCACTCCTCATCCAGGCCTCTGTCTTTCTCCATCCTACACCCAGCTGCCCTGCTCTTTCAAAGGTCCTCCACGCTCCCTTCCCCAGCCTTTCTGACGTGTGGTTCTCTCTGGGCATGACTGTGTTTTGTGTTTTATACCCTCTGCCTAGGACACTACAGTTGTTTCTTTGCTGGAAGACAAGTTCCTTGAAGGGAAGAACTTGTCTTATTGATGTTTTTGTTTTGTTTTGTTTTACCACCCAAAGCCTCAAGCACAGTACTTTGCCCAGATGAACTGCTCAGCAAATGTTTAAGAGTTGAGTTCAGGCCGGGCGCGGTGGCTCAAGCCTGTAATCCCAGCACTTTGGGAGGCCGAGACGGGCGGATCACAAGGTCAGGAGATCGAGACCATCCTGGCTAACATGATGAAACCCCGTCTCTACTAAAAAATACAAAAAACTAGCCGGGCGAAGTGGCGGGTGCCTGTAGTCCCAGCTGCTTGGGAGGCTGAGGCAGGAGAATGGCGTAAACCCAGGAGGCGGAGCTTGCAGTGAGCTGAGACCCGGCCACTGCACTCCAGCCTGGGCGGCAGAGCGAGACTCCGTCTCAAAAAAAAGAAAAAAAAAAAAAAAGAGTTGAGTTCAACAGGGATATCCCTTGGGCTTCTAGGAACCAATAGGGGAGAGTTTCCTCTGGGGTACATATAAGAAGGCTCCTCTCAGTGGCAGGGGGATCAGGCAAATAGGGAGGTTGGATTGAATGTGGGGGCTGGGAGAGAGTGAGAAGGAAGAGGGAACAGGCAGAGGGTGCCAGCTCTTATAAGAGGAAGATAAATGATAACAGCACTGGGAACAAAACCAAACATCCTTCATGTTGTCAGAGCAATGAAGCCAGCACATTGCAAGTCATGGGCCCCAGACAGTGCCTTGCTTTTGGAAAAGGCTCGGGTTCTTAGTCCCCTTCTGCTCTCAGTGAACAGCACAATTCATCTTCCTTGGGGTGTCTCCTGAAACTGTGGGTAGATGGTACCCTGGGGTTGGCTAGAGGGAGGGGAGTCAACTTGAGCCAGCTGTCCTTCTCAGCTTCCCCTCTCTGGGTCAACAGTGGTCTTATGCGATTCCCTGGGTCCCTTCTGTGTCCCGGGTCAAGCAGACAGGGCTGGCTTCCATGTGCGTTTAGCGGGTTTTGTCCCATCCTCTTTCATAGAGCACTAAAATAATGATGCTCTAAGAGGAAGCAAACTGAAACACACCAGCAGGGGATGCTGAGAAAATCCCAGAGACTTAGCTGTTGCATAATTTCTTGCTTTGAATGCAGATAGAGCATGAAGAAGAAGCCCTGCTCTGAGTCAGGGAACCTGCCTGAATTTGGGGCTCTGCTTTGCTACTGAAGAGCTAAGGAGCCAAGTCAGTCACTTAACCTCTCTGGGTCCTAATCCCTAACTTAATGGGTTGACCAAATGGACTTCAAGTTACCTTCTAATTTTTTCACTCTGTTATTCCTTTTTCTTTTTTTTTTTTTTTTTGAGAGTGAGTCTCACTCTGTCGTCTCACTGCAACCTCCACCTCCCAGGTTCAAGCGATCTTCCTGCCTCAGCCTCCTGAATAGCTGAGCTTACAGGCACGAGCCACCAGGCTCGGCTAATTTTTGTATTTTTAGTAGAGACGGGGTTTCGCCATGTTGGCCAGGCGGGTCTCGAATCCATGACCTCAAGTGATCCACCTGCCTCGGCCTCCCAAAGTGCTGGGATTACAGGCCTGAGCCACGGTGTTCGGCCCACTCTTACTCTTTATGCAACTCAGTAGAGGACATCTGTGGTTTTCCTGAGGGCAGCATCCCTTTCCCTCCTTATGAGGAGGGAAGCCCTCGCACTCACTTCTCTCTTCCCTTTCCACTGGGTGGCAAAGAGGCTGCCAATCATGCTGCTCCCCACCCACATGGGTGGGGCTAGGATGCAAACTCTGCCAATCAGACTCAGGGACAGGGTCACATGATGGCAACCCCTTAAAGGACCTGCTGTGGTTCTGGCTACCTAGCTGCCCAGGTTCCTGCGCTTCCTAAGGTCAGATTGTTCATCTCTCTAATAAAATGCCCTTTCCTCCAGCATTAATGTCTGGTGCTTGCCATCAATGACCTTGATAGCTTTCTGTTAGCATCGTGAATCCAGAAAGTGTCTCTAGAAAAAGCGAGAGGCGGCCGGGCGCGGTGGCTCAAGCCTGTAATCCCAGCACTTTGGGAGGCCGAGACGGGCGGATCACGAGGTCAGGAGATCGAGACTATCCTGGCTAACACGGTGAAACCCCGTCTCTACTAAAAAATACAAAAAACTAGCCGGGCGAGGTAGCGGGGCCTGTAGTCCCAGCTACTCGGGAGGCTGAGGCAGGAGAATGGCGTAAACCCCGGAGGCGGAGCTTGCAGTGAGCTGAGATCCGGCCACTGCACTCCAGCCGGGTGACAGAGCGAGACTCCGTCTCAAAAAAAAAAAGAAAAAAAAAAAAAGAAAAAGCGAGAGGCTTGTCAGCCAAACTACCACCCAGCTGGGAGGCTTTCAGTAGAAAAACAGGGACCTGTATTGTGGAGCCTCACTGCCTGTTTTCTGTGAGAAAAAGGCACGTGTCCAGAGAGTGGGGATCCCTTGGAGAATTCTGAGAGAATCCTGAGGTCCCCTGAGAACATGCCATGCACGTCAGCAATTCCTAGCATTTCACACCAAGTGAATTCCTCCGTGCCCACGCCCAGACATGTGAGGCACCGGTAACCTGAATGATGCTCCCCATCCCAGCATGGGGAGCGGGAGGCAGATAAGTCAGGAGTTCACATAACCTCAGTAACTGCCCATGATCCAACACTGTTTGTCCAACAGCATTTAACACGTCAGTAAGGACATAGCTATTGGGTGCCCTCCACGGGCTTATATAGCAGCCCTTGTACACAAGGAACCCTTAACGAGTGTGTTATTGAATGTCTGTGCCCTTGGGAAGCTGGAAATAAAAGAATTTGAAAAAATGATGAAGGCAGGGGCTGGGCACGGTGGCTCATGCCTGTAATCCCAGCACTTTGGGAGGCCGAGGCAGGTGGATCACGAGGTCAGGAGACCAACCTGGCCAATATGGTGAAACCCCATCTCTACTAAAAATACAAAAATTAACTGGGTGTGGTGGTGCACGCCTGTAGTCTGAGCTACTCGGGAGGCTGAGGCAGAAGAATTGCTTGAACTCAGGAGGCAGAGGTTGCAGTGATCGTGCCACTGAACTCCAGCCTGGGTGACAGAGAGAGACTCCGTCTCAAAAAAACAAAAAACAAAAAACAAAACAAAACAAAAAAACCCCTAATGTATTCAAAATGTATGATACCACAGTTACTTTGCTTAGGAAGAGATTAAAGTAGGCACATAAGGTTAAAAAGTGAGTTTGTTTAAATAAAGATATTACATAAATAACAATACAGATAGGAGGTGGAATTGGTGAAATTCATGACTATGGAGCTGGAATAAGTAAAGTTGGGTAGCACGTGTGTAAGAGAAGTCTGGAGGTCCACCCCACCCTCCCCCCAGCCACCCTGTCTTTCTTCAGCATACTTGGGTGAGGAACCTGTCTTGAGACTGTGAGCTCCTCCAGGCACGGCCTGGGTTTTGTTCATGTTGAATCCTCTGTGTCTAATGCAGAGCCAGCAAATAGGAAGTATTGACAGCTTGAATGATAGCTTTATGCCCTGCCTTGTTCTAGAAAATAATTAAAGCAGTCAACATGGAGCTGACTTGCACAGAAACAAAGCATGACACAAGTTCAGGCCTGTCTTTCACAACATGCTCATCCTGTCCAACGGATCAATCTGTCTACTTGATAGGTAGCTTAACACCACCCCCACTGTCTACTGGCATTCCTCCCCATTGCCCTGCCTGGGTCAGACCACAGATACCTCTCACCTGAATTACTGTCTGCCATAATCTACTAACTGTTCTCCCCATCTCCAGTCTTTCCCCATCCAAGTGATTTTTTTTTTATGCAACAGCCAATGGGTGGCTTTCAAAATGTGGCTCAAGCCCCTGATGGCTTCCCACTGCAAACGCAGTCTTTGGAATGACAGGCAAGGCCTTTTGTGACCTGGCCTCTTCCTACTTCTCCAGCATCCTCTCTTAGTAATTGCATTTCCCATCCTGCATGCCAGTCATGTTTTATTCTTTTCTGAAAGCATCTTGCCTCCATGCCTTTGCACATGTCATTCTCTCTGCTTGGAATGCTCATCGCGTTCTTCTTCTGCCTCACTCCTCCTCAATCCCCAGGATCCATTCAAGCATCACTGCCTCCAAGAAGCTGGACCAAACTTCTCAGATGGGATCTCATGTTCCCATGGCACCTGCTTTTTCTTAGTCATGGCACTTACAATGATGGATCCCAATTGTTTGTTTACTCATCTACCTGCTACATGAATCCTTAAGCTCTTTAGGACCAGGGGCTATAGCTTGTTGATCTTTGTTCTCCAGTACCCATCCCGGTGACAAACTAACTATAGGCCCCCAGCAAGTGTTTGACAATTGAGTATCCGATGGCTACAGGCTTGGGAAAGCCCATGACAAATGGGCCTGGGGGCCTCCCATGGAAACTCTTAACCTCATTAATGTTCAAAATACTTCTAATTTCTCACCTGCTAGGCATATGGTAGGACTGCATGCCCTGGACACCTTGTGGTTGGGTGGGACCATGAGGTTATCCTGGTCACTGAGTTATGAGTAGATGTAGCAAGTGTCACTTTGAGGCTGAAGCATTTAATTACCAAAGCTCTCTGTCCCTCTGCTTTCACAATGCGCAAGAATGCAGATGGTGGAAGCTCAGTCAACTGGGGTCTTGGAGTGAAAACCACACTTAGTAGAGCCTCCAGCTTGCCAGTGAATAACATTCAGGATAAATGAGAAATAAACCCTGTTATAATAAGCTTCTGATTCTTAACTAGTACAGCCTAGGCTGTCTCAACTGACACACCCACCCAGTCCATAAGGTTCCAAGTGCTTAATCTAAATTATATTCTATTTCTCTTCCCTCATTCTGGTTCAGTTTACTGCCCATGCTGACCCCAACCTGACAAGTTCTCCTCCCACCCAGAAGAAATAAGGCAGGGAGGGAGGGAGTGAGGGAGGAAAGAAGGGAGGAAGGGAGGAAGGGTAAGCGGGAGGAAGGGAGGGAGGGAGAGTGGGAGAGAGGAAGGGAGGGACGAAGGGAGGAAGGGAGGAAGGGAGGAAGGAAGGAAGAAAAGAAGGAAGGAAGGAAGGAAGGAAGGAAAGAAAGAAGGAAGGAAAGAAGGAAGGAAGGCAGGCAGGCAGGCGGGCGGGAGGGAGGGAGGGAGGGAGACCATCGCACCAGTAACCAGGAACACTGTCCAGTCAATAGTCACTAGGGAGAGATGTTTTCAAGAACTACGAAGTTCATAGTAAGTTCACCACCATGAAGGCAAACCAGCCCTCCCTCAGACAGCAAAGTGTGGCGGGAGCCAGTGGGAGAGTGGGGGACTAGGTACTTTTTCCTCTGTCTTCTACAGAACCAGTTATTTGGGACTTCTAAAACTTACAAGGCCTTTACCCACTAAATCTGACCCCTCTTACCCCTTGCCCTATTCCTAATTTGTGTGTTCGAAGATACCTTATATAGGTAGGTAGGTATATTTACTCCACGTGGGGAGGGGGTCACACCTCACACAATGCCACACCTGGGCCACCTGCCAGCCTCCCTTCCACAGCAAGGGTCCATCCCACTCACAGTTCACAAAATGTACTCTCTGCTCATCCCCACCATAACCTTGCCAAGGGGTGTCTGCATGGTTTCCTAGATAACCAATCCCATCAAACACACGCCAGGAGTCACAGGTGGATGCCAGAAGTTACGGGTGAATGCCAGCCAGCCAAGGGTGCATCTTGTTCCAGTCTCTGAGCCCCGGGGTCCTTGTGTTTCTCTGCCTGCTGGGGGATGCATACCACATAAAACTATATGTTCCAGGTCTTTTCTCACTCCCATTACACTTCATTAAGCCTAATTGGAATGCCACTGAATCATCATATTATTCTAATGCTCCATGTAATGATTAAGAATAATGGGGATTTCCATTTCTCTTTTCCTCTTCTTGTATTTTTTCTTCCTCCCACAGTAAAGGTACGTTTGCTTCTTCAAGGTGTTGTGCTTGACTTTATTCCTTTCCCTGGGGCTGGGAAGACATTGGCTGGGTGATGACCATGACGGCCACACCACTCTGGCTTTTTCGTCACTGGATTCTCTGTGCCAGTTCCAGAACATTGCATCAAATGTTGCCAGTGGGGATGGGGAAAGATCAGAGAGGAGGAGAGTAATTTTTATGTGCTGTACACATTGTGATCTCCCGGACATTTGCTCATTTAATCTTAGGAGCAACCCTGCAGGGTAAATGATATTATAACTATCATTCCTATTTTACAGATGAGGAAATTAAGGTTCTATTTCCTTGTTGCAAGAGATTTCTATTTCAAGAGTTTTTACATTGTAAATTCAATTTCCTCAAATGTTATAGGGCTATTCATATTATTTTATATTGGGTTAATTTTGATAGCTGGTGTTTTTTGAGGAATGGGTTCATTTCATCTAAGGTGTCAAATTTATGTATGTAGAGTTGTACATAACATTCTCATTCTCTTGAGGTCTGCAACATTTGTTATGGTATTGTACCATGTTTCACTCCTGATATTGGTAAGTTGTTTGTTTTTTTTTTTCTGATTATTTTCTCTGTCAGTCTTGGTATAAAAATTGTTTATTGTCAGTTGTTTTCTTTTTTCTTTCTTATTTTTGTTTTCTTGTTCCTTCTTTTGAGGCAAAAGAGGCTTTTTTTTTTTTTTTTTAAATAGACACAGGGTCTCGTTACGCTGCCCAGGTTGATCTCGAACTCCAGGCCTCAAGGGATCCTCCTGCCTCTACCTCCTAAAGTGCTGGGGGGATTACAGCCATGAGCCACCATGCCCACCCAGTTTGTTGATATTATTCATAATTTTCAAAGAAGCAGCTCCTTTTTTCACTGATTTAAATTTTTTTTTCTGTTTTTAATTTCACTGATTTCTGTTCTTATCTGTATTATTTCCTTCTTTCTGCTTGCTTTGGGTTTATTTTTATCTTATTTTTCTAGGAT
Organism: Trachypithecus francoisi; assembly: GCF_009764315.1. Lineage (NCBI taxonomy): Eukaryota > Metazoa > Chordata > Mammalia > Primates > Cercopithecidae > Trachypithecus > Trachypithecus francoisi. The sequence continues at coordinate 30,680,513 of NW_022681468.1, read as the reverse complement.
CTTGAGGTGGGAACTTAGATTATTATTGAAAACTTTTCCTCTTTTCTAATCTAAGCATTTAACGTTCTGTTTCCTTCTCAGCATGACTTTAGCTACATACCACAAAATTTAATATGCTGTAATTTCACTTTCATTCCGATCAATTTTTTGCCTGGAGTCTTTCCTCTTTGATCCATGGATTATTTAGAATTATATTTCTTTGTTACCAAGTAGTTGGAGATTGTCCCATTATCTTTCTATTATTGATTTCCGGTTTGATTACATTTTAGTCAGATAACATACTCTGAAACTCTTTTAAATTTGTTGAGATTTAATTTGTGTCTCAGGATATGATCTATCTTGACATATGTTCATTGAAGTTTTTAACTATAATTATGAATTTCCCTATTTCTCTTTTCAGTTTTATCAGCTTTTGCTTTACATAGTTTGCAACTCTGTTATTGATGCATACACTTTTAGAATTTCCGTACCTTCTTGGAGGATTGACTCTTTAATCATTATGTAATATACCTCTCTGTCTCTGGTAATTTTCCTTGCTCTGAAATCTACTTTATCTGATATTGATATCGATACACTTCTGCTTTCTTCAGATTAGTATTTGTAAGGCATATCTTTTTCATCCTTTTACTTTCAACCTATTTATATCACTATATTTAAGGTGAGTTTCTTGTAACTAGCATATAGTTGGGTCATGTTTTCTTATCCATTTATCTAATTTCTGCCTTTTAAGTGGTGCTGTAGGCCACTGACATTTAATGTAATTATTAATATGAGAGGGGTTCAGTTTTTGTTTTCTGTTTGTTCTCTCTGTGCTTTGTTTCTCTGATTTCTCTCTCCTGGCTTTGTCTGAGTTGCTTGAACACTTTTTAGAAATTTTTTTTTTTTTGAGATGGAGTTTTGCTCTTGTTGCCCAGGCTGGAGTGCAATGGCACGATCTCAGTTCACTGTGACCTCTGCCACCTGGGGTTCAAGTGATTCTGCCGCCTCAGCCTCCTGAGTAGCTGGGATTACAGGCATGCGCCACCAAGCCCAGCTAATTTTGTATTTTCAGTAGAGACAGGGTTTCACTAGGTTGGTCAGGCTGGTCTCTAAGTCCTGACTTCAGGTGATCCGCCCACCTCAGCCTCCCAGACTGTGGGGATTATAGGTATGAGCCACCACGCCTAGCTTGAAATTTTTATTTATCTTTGTTTTGGTGTATTACTTTGTATAGTTTTTTTAGTGGTTGCTGTAGGCATTATATTACATACGCATAACCTATCACAGTCTTCTGCTGTCATGATTTTGTCTGTTCAAATGAAGAGTAGAAACCTTACCTCCCTTTATGTTCCTTTACCCTCCTTTGTTTATTATGTAATAGTCTTCAATATTTCCTTTTTTAATTGTTAGAGACAAGGTCTCGCTGTGCTGCCCAGGCTGGTCTTGAAGTTCTGGGCTCAAGTGATCTTCCCGCCTCAGCCTCCCAAAGTGAGGAGATTACAAACATGAGCCATTGCACCCAACAAGCCTTAAATATTTCTCCTGCACACATCTAGACCTCCATTTAGACAGGGTTGTAATTTTTGCTTCATAATTTAGAAAAATCCAAGAGGAGAAGGAACGTCTATTGTATTTACTCATAATTTTGCTTACTGTGTTCTTTCTTCCTGATGTTTAAGAGTTCTTGCTTTTATTGTCTTCTTTCTGTTCACAGAATTTCCTTTAGCCATTCTTTTAGGATAGGTCTGACGGCAACAAATTATCTTAGTTTCCTTCCATCTTAGAATGTCTTGATTTCATTTCCCCCTCTTCATTCCTGAAAGGGTTTTGGTTGTTCTTGTTGTTGTGGGGTATCGGATTCTTGACTGATGGTTCTTTTCTCTGAGCACTTTAAAACTGTTGTGCCACTGGTTTCTGATGAGAAATCTGCTGTGATGCAAATTGTTTTTTCCTATAGATATTGTGTCATTTATCTCTTGTTGTTGTCCAGAATTTTTTATCTAGCTTTAGTTTTCAGAAGTTTGACTATGTTGTATATTGATATAGATTTCTTTAGGTTCATTCTGTTTAAGGTTTGCTCAACTTTTTGAATTGGCAAGTTTATGACTTTTGCCAAATTTGTGAAATTTCCAGCCATGATTTTTTCAAGTACTTTTTCAGTCTTGCTGTCATTCTTTTCTCCTTCTAGAATTCTCATGATACAAATATTAGCTCTTTTGTTATAGACCCAAGGTCCCTGAGACTCTTTATCTTTCTGAAGTTTTTTTATTCTCTCTTGTTCAAATTGGGTGATGATTGGGTTATTTCTATTGCTCTATTTTCAAATTTACTGATTCTTTCCTCTGGCCTCTGTATTTTGCTATTGAGCCCATTCATTGTGGGTTTTGTTGTTGTCGTTATTGTTGTTATTGTACTTTTCAGTTCTAACATTTTACTTTATTCTTCTTTATATCTTCTATTACTTCACTGATATTTTCTATGTCTTAGCTGTTGCTTCCTAATTTTTTTATTTGTTTCAAGTGTGTCTATTGCTTGTTGAAGCATTTTTATGATGGTTTCTTTAAAGTCTTTGTCAGCTAGTCCTAACATCTGTCATCTTGGTATTGGCAACTATTGATTGTCTTTTTCTATTCAGTTTTAAAACTTCTTGGATCTTGATATAACTTTTTATTAAAATCTGGATATTGTGGGCATCATATTAGGAGACTTTGGCTCTCATTTAAATCTTTTCTACTTTTTTCTGACACCCCTCTGGCAGGGGAAGAGGGAGTACTCTGTTGTTACTGCCAGGTGAGGGTTCAAGACAGTACTCCTCATTACTTCTGAGTGGGGGTGCAAATTCTGGCTCCCACTGGGCCTCCTCAATACCTCTCTGGATAGTATCAGTTATCCCTGGCTGGAAGAGTAGGAGTGCCTCCTTACTACTCCCTATGTGGTCTCCAGTGACACCATAGAGTGAGGGGCCTCATTGCCAACTCATTACCAACTGGTGAGGATGAAAGTCCTGGCACTCTACATGATCTTCTCGGATACCACCCTGGTGGTGGGGTTAGGATGCCTCCTTATAACCCAGCAAAGATGGAAGTCTAGGCTCTCCACTTGCCCTTTGATGGTGGTGATGGGGATATAAACTCAGATTTTTTTTCATGTGGTATTTGGCTAGAGTAGAGCAGTTATAATCTAAAAGTTTTCTGTCTTGCTAGGTTCACCCTTTCCCAATCCTTTGGCTAGACACAGCAGGCTTTTGTTTGGGGTTTATAAAATCTTCACTCAATAATATTTCTAGGTTGCTGCCTTCTCAAGCTTCAGGTTTAGGGTACACGAGGCAAAATGAGAACCCAGAAAACTCACCACCATGTTGTTCCTTGGGACCTGACATCCCTAGCCCATCTGCCTTCTTTCCACCTCTTCTTATGATTGTTTTCCAGACCTTCTAGTTATATTTACTGGCAGTAATGAAAAATGTATGTCTATTCCATCCTCCCAGAAGCAGAAGTCCTACTGCATGACTTTTATAATTAGAAAAAAAGTGTGAGTGTACATGGGTGTGTGTGTGTGTGTGTGTGTGTGTACTTTTAGGAGCATTAACATACAGGAACATAAAGGCTCACTGCCAGCCTTTTGGTTAGGTGCCAGGCACTGTCATGGCACTGCAGAGACAGAACAAAATAAGGCACATCTCAGGGTTCAAGGAGCTCAGCATGGAGAGATGAAGCAAGCACGTAGGTAAATAAGTGTAATATCTTTACACTTGCCATGATGGAAATAGGCGCAGGTGAAAAGGCCTGGTCAAGTCTCTTTGGGACCTAACTTCATGGAGGAGGAGATGCTTGAGCTGAGCCCACTGTAGCTTCTGATGCATCCTCAGAAAAGAACTTTTCTGGCCTGTAAAGATGGGGACATCAGGGCAGTGGGAATGGGGAACAGATCTTAAACTTGAATGTATACATGTACACAAGAATCACCTGGATATTTTGTTAAAATGCAGATTCTGATTCAGTAGGTCTGATGCTATGTCCATGTAACCACACTCTAAGTAGCAAAAGTAGGGTATGGATTTTGGAGTCAGTGTGCAAATCGACTAACTGGGTAAGTCACTAAACCACCAGCAGTTTCTGCATTTAAAAAATGAAGATAATAATAGTCCCTGTCCCATAGGGTTGCAGTGAGGACTAAAGAGGCAATGGGTAAATAGTGCCAGGCCCATGATAAGCATGCAATAAAGTATAGGGAATTTATTCCCTAGATGCATTTCTCTGCCATTCTCCAGCTGCCCCCTAGCCCTGATCACTGGCTGCGTGTGGCTGCAGGGACGATATGGGCCTGGCAATGGCACACACAGGGTTAATTAATGCTCCTGCTTTTGCCCAGAGACAAATGTTTTGTGTTGAGGAGTTGCTGCTGGGAAGGAAAAGGAGGGGGGAAAGAAAGCCCCTTTTTTATTATTCTGAGGTGCATTTTAATTTGCACAAGCAACGTTGTGTCTGTGATGGATGATACAGAGGGAAAAATTACAGCCCAAGAAGCCCAGCAAAGAAGAAAAAAAATAAAAGAGATCTAGCAAGGATTAAAAACAGCCCCTTGTGATGCTGCATTCTGATCAGGGGCTGGGAAAGCTGGGGAGGGGTGTCTGAGTAGGACGGGGAGCAGAGGACTGGCCTGGAGAGATAGAGCCGCGGCAGGAGTTGACTGATAGGAGACCAGCCTGGACCACATGGATCCTGGGGCCCAGGGACGTTTTCTCTATGAAACCTGGCAAGGCTGAGCCTGGGCACCTGAGAAGGAAGCTGCCAGGCAGAGCCAGGCCTTGGCAAATTGTAATGCATGGGAACTTCGCTTTTCTTGCCTCTGGCTTCTTTTTCCACTTGGTTCTCCTCTCCATGGCATCACCACCATCTCTGGATCATCTGACTGCAAACTTTTGAGGGAACCTCTTTGATCTCTTCTCCCATTAACAAAACTCGGGAACCTGGGGCTCTTTCTTTACTGGGGACATTGAACATCACAGCAACCCACCCAAGGGCAGAATCAGAGCAGCCAGGAGTGAGAGATCTAACTTACGCAGCTGATTGATTTCCTGACCGCTCATGAGCAGTCACTGAAGGCTGGCCACCATCCTGGGCAACATAGCGAGACCTTGTCTCTACAAAAAAAAAAAAAAAAAAATTAACTGGGCCTGGTAGTGCATGCCTGTAATCCCGCTACTCAGGAGGCTGAAGTGGGAAGATGGTTTGAGCCCTGGAGATCAAGGCTGCAGTGAGCCCTGATTGTGCCACTGCACTCCAGCTCCAGCCTGGGTGACAGTGAGACCCTGTCTCAAAAAACAAAAACACCCCCCCCCGACACACACCTCTATGAGACATTGTTCTACCTTCCTAGTGCCTGGGTTGTCATCGTTACTATTTAGTGCTCTTTTGGGTCTTTTCTGTGCTTCCCGGAAGCCCTGTGTTCTCCTCCCATTTACCCTTACCACTTGCCCTTATCATTCTGAAAGCAGCCCAGGTGTGGGGTCTGGACTTGGGGGAAGGTTTAGGACCATAGGGAAAGTATTAAAGGAATGAGTTGGGCCAGGTGCAGTGGCTCACGCCTGTAATCCCAACACTTTGGAAGGCTGGGGGGGTGGCGGGGGGGGTGGATCACTTGAGGCCAGGAGTTCAAGACCAACCTGGCCAACATGGTGAAACCTCATCTCTACTAAAAGTACAAAAATTAGCCAGGCATGGTGGCACACACCTATAGTCCCAGCTACTTGGGAGGCTGAGGCAGGAGAATCACTTGAACCCAGGAAGTGGAGATTGCAGTGAGCCCAGATTGTACCACTGCACTCCAGCCTGGGTGACAGAGAGAGACTCTGTCTCAAAACAAACAAACAAACGAACAAAAAACTGAAAGCCAAAATAAAGGAATGAGTTGGAGGGATTAAGTTCTACAAGCCAGGACTTACTTTCCTTCCAGTGCCTTTGATGACACTGAGACAGCAACAGGGAATCTGATTGGAGTTAGATAAGGCAGGTTAGCCTTGCTCTGTCGTGCAGCCTCTTCGACCCTCTGTTTTCTCTTCTCTGAAGTGGGAATAATACTTATTCTTCCTGCCTCACAGATTATTACAAGGCCCAGGTGAGATCAGTAATCATTATCATTAGCAGCGGACCTTCATTTGACATCTAATTGGTCTTAGAAGATGACTCCCTGTGTGGTATCAGTGCTAGATGGGGCTCTTGTTCCCAAAAATCTCTCCTCAGTGAACAACTCTTGTGGAGCCTGCAATTCTACCATTAGTGATGTACTTGTTGGGATCTATCATCATCCTTCATTAGTATTAATCCTTTGGGATGGTGATATCTTCAGTCTTATCAAGTTATTCCTTAAAGAAATGGCTCCTAATATTTCTGAAATCAGACCAGACCTTGTTGGAAAACTGTTGCAATTTATGGCTGTTTGGTCCAGAAACATGAACCAATTGGGGAGTGAGGTTCAGAGCTCAGCTTCCCCATCCTGCATGCTGTCAGGAGCGTGGCTTAAGTGGATGTCTGCTCTTTGTGCCTGCCTTACGGTCCTGTCCCATTCTTTTGACAACAGCCTCCTATTTTCCCTTGGGGACCACCGTGGCCTGCCCATTTTCCTCCAGCACTTGGTTTCCACACACATTGATGACCTCTTACTGCAAGGTCCTGCCTGAAGGCTCTCTCTGGCCAGGGAAGCATGCTCAGCCCACAGGCGTGGGGCAGGTGAGAAGCCGGGAAAGCCAATGCCTGTGGGAGGAGCTTTCAACCAAAGGGAAATTGGACTGTTGGTGAATGAATGCTCCACAGCTGCTTCTTCAAAGTCCTGGGGCCTTGGGGCCTCGGTGGAGTTGAGTGGCAGTTGCCCAAATTATAACCTGTTCATGAATTCACTCTGTTGTTCCCCTCCCTTCCCCATCTCACTTCCTCACTTCTACTGATGCTTTCTGGCATCATCTCCCAAGGAAACTGCTTGCCCTTAAGCCCTGTCTCAGTGTCTGTCTTTGTGTAGTACCCAAAATATACCACTTTTTCACCAGGCCCTTTGGTGGGGCTGATCCTACCCCCAGTCCTGAGATGGACACTGACCCAACCTGTGCCAATGAGGGTCATCACTGGGACTTTTGCTGAAACCACTGGGAAAGTGGCACAGTCTTTTTCACTGGGATCACTGGCTGCAAAATCCACGAAGGCCTGGAGTTACCAAGGTCAGCCTTGCCACCAAGCAGGGAAAGACCAAAGCCAGGAAGGGCTGAGAGAGTGTGGGAGGAATGGATTTCCGACATCAGAATCTTAGCTCAGTCTGAAGCCATACCTGCCCAGGACCTCCCAGTGACAGGAGCCAGTAAAGCCCCTTTTTGCTCACAGTCGTGCCTCTCACTGGAACCATATATTCCCGTCTCCATGAAATAATTTTTTTTTTTTTTTAACAGAGTCTTGCTCTGTCACCCAGGCTGGAGTGCAGTGGCATGATCATAGCTCACTGCAGCCTTGATCTCCTGGGTTCGAGCAATCCTCCTGCCTCAGCCTCCTGAGTAGCTGGCATTATGGGCATGTGCCACCATGCCTGGCTTTTTTTTTTCAATTTTTAGTAAAAACAGGATTTGTTGTTGTTATTTTTTGTTTGTTTTTGTTTTTTGTTTGTTTTTATTTTTGTTTTGAGAAGGAGTCTTGCTCTGTCGCCCAGGCTGTAATGCAGTGGTGCAATCTCGGCTCACTGTAACCTCTGCCTCCCAAGTTCAAGCAATTCTTCTGCCTCAGTAGCCTCTCAAGTAGCTGGGATTACAGGCATGTGCCACCACGCCCAGCTAAGTTTTGTATTTTTAGTAGAGACGGGGTTTCGCCATATTGGCCAGGCTGGTCTCAGACTCCTGACCTCAGGTGATCCATCTGCCTTGGTCTCCCAAAGTGCTGGGATTACAGGTGTGAGCCACTGCGCCTGGCTGAAACAGGGTCTTGTTATGTTTCCCAGGCTGGTCTTGAACTCTTGAGCTTGAGTGATCCTCCTGCCTCTGCCTTCCAAAGTACTGGGATTACAGAGGTGAGCCACCATGCCCAGCTGGAATAATGTTCTTTGAAGGATGACCAGGGAGTTTTTGTGCCTCCTCCCTGGGTCTAGAGCTTCCAAGGAGGTTTAGTATAACAGAGCCACAACCAGATCACCAGATCCTGTGGGTCTGGGCCTGCTCCACACTGAACCCATCTCCTCGCCAGTGGGTCACCGGCCTAGTGAGCACTAGATCTGCCCTAAATCACTAGAGTTTAGGGCAGCTCTCCTCCTCTGCAGGCCAGGGCGTGCAGTGGGAAACCTACCAAGGCAAAGTAGACGTGCTCCAGTTGAGCCCTGGGCCTTGGTGTTTGGTGCTCACCTATGTTGTGCCTTTGTTGGTTCACTGTGCCTTAGCCCTAATCTCTCCTTTCTACGAGGATATGAAGATAAAGCAGTCAGCACAGTCCTTGGAACATAATGAGGCTTTAATCAAGGTTACCTATTGCTATATTACTACGCTTACTACCACCCATATCATTCTTTTCACTGCCCCTCTTTGGGGTCAGGTCCTCGTCATACTTGCTTGTTTTTGTTTGTGTTTTGTTGTTGTTGTTGTTGTTGTTTTAGCAGAGTCTCCCTCTATTGCCCAGGCTGGAGAGCAATGGCACAATCTCAGCTCATTGCAACCTCCACCTCCCAGGTTTAAGCGATTCTCCTGCCTCAGACTCCAGAGTAGCTGGGATTACAGACACGTGCCACCACACCTAACAAATTTTTGTATTTTTAGTAGAGACGGGGTTTCACTATGTTGGCCAGGCTGGTCTTGAACTCCTGACCTCAAGTGATCCACCCGCCTCGGCCTCCCAGAGTGCTGGGATTACAGGCTTGAGCCACCACACACACTGCCCTTGTTTGGATTTTGACAAATTTCTAATTTTCTAAATTTCTCTTCTCCTGTCTTTCCTCCTCTTCACATCCAGATTCTGTCCTGGGGCGCTTTGGCTCCTCCTTTGCCGGCAGAGCACTTCCTTTCTGACACTTGTTTCTGCAGGGGCGGCCACCGCCTTTCCCTGAACATCCTATCCCCTTCCTGCTCCTACAGTTCTGCCCACCTGAAATATCTCGCATATCTTCCTGTCAAATTCTGCCAGTCCCTCCAGATAGCTCCAATGATCTTCCCCTCGCGTTAGTTATGTAGACTGGAGTCACAACCCCCAAATGGCAGTGGCTTAAACAGGAAGGTTCATTTCTCCCTTACAGTACCCGTGCATCATGTATGGTGGCACAGGTCGGGTGGGTCTCTGCTCCAGCTCATCCTCACAGAAGACACAGGAGGATAGGAGGCTCCCTATCTAGAGGGTAGCCAGTGAGCACCGCCCATTCCACCGGAGGGAGGAGTGGAAGCCACGTATTATGGTCTGAACCCCTTATCCATGACTGGTTAAGGGACAAGGCTGTACCCATGTTAGCCAGAGAGCTGTGAGAGTGGTTTGCTTGGGGCTTATGGAAAAGTGACTTCTTCACTCTTGTTTTTTTCTTTTTTTTTTTTTCTTTTTTTTTTTTGAGATGGGGTTTCGCTCTTGTTGCCTAGGCTGGAGTGTAATGGCATGATCTCAGCTCACCACAACCTCCACCTCCCAGGTTCAAGCAATTCTCCTGTCTCAGCCTCCCGAGGAGCTGGGGTTACAGGCACGTGCCACCATGCCTGGCTAATTTTGTATTTTTAGTAGAGACGGGGTTTCTCCATGTTGGTCAGCCTGGTCTCGAACTCCTGACCTCAGGTGATCTGCCTGCCTCGGCCTCCCAAAGTGCTGGGATTACAGGTGTGAGTCACCGCGCCCGGCCTGACTTCTTCACTCTTAGCCGGAGAGCCACACGAAGCCAGCCTGCTCACCCACAGGAAGCACACTAGCAGGCAGGTATGTTTCCTGAGACTTCTGTAACAAATTGCCACAAACTGGGTGGCTTAAAATAACAGAAATGTATTCTCTTACAGTCCTGGAGACCAGAAGTCCAAAATCAAAGTCCTGGCAGGGCTGTGCTCCCTCGGAAGGCTCAAGAGGCAACTCCTTCCTTACCTTCCACCTTCTGCTGGCTCCAGGTAATCCTCGGTTGTGGAGGCATCACTCCCTCCTCTGCCTCTGTCTTCCTGCAGCCTTCTCCTCTGTGCCTGTGTGTCCCGTCTGTTACAGGGACACTTGCCATTGGATGTAGGGCCCACCCAGCCAATCTAGAATGATCTCATCTCAAAATCCTTAATAGAGCTGCAAAGACACTTTTTTTCAAACAAGATCAAGTTCACAGGTTCCAGGGCATGGGCCTATCTTTTGGGGGCCACCATTCAACTCACCACAAGGTGGCAATCTTGAGGAAAGCCAACCTTGGGATGGTACTAATGTGACAGAGAGGACAGGGTCAAAAACATGGCAAAGAGATTAAGCCAGGGCCTTGATCATTCTGTGCCTGAAGCTAACCCCACCTGTCTAATTCCTACATGTGAGATAACTTGTTCAAGGCAGGTTTTCGGTTACTTACACCTGCTTCCGGCTTTGGCCACCTGCGTATCTCCCATCTCTTCAGTATTTTTCTGTACGCTAACCCGGACTCAGCTTTCTTGTCTGGTAGACTGGTTCTTCAGGTCACAGGCATCTGCCATACAACACACACTAATTTCTGGCGATAATTCTGTCCTTTCTATATCTCTTGGGTTTCCCACGCTCTCCTCCTTGTGTCACCCTGGCCAAATTACACATGCAGATTTCACTGACCAGTCATGAACCTCACCTTCATGGAGACTGACGATGTGATCAGGTTTCTGCTTCTGCTGATATCACCTCACCCAGCAGCGGGCCCGGGCCTGCCCCCTTGCCCCTCTGGTCTGCGTCTCCCATTCATCACGCCTGTGTTTATAGCCTTTCAGCCAAGCCCCATCCCTGAGACGGTCCCTGTCTGTGCCAATTTAAATTAATTTTGCCAGTCAGATTTCATGAGACACTGAATCAAAGGCTTTTCTAAAATCAAAAAGCACTAAATCTTCAGTGGACCCTCTTCCCACTAATACTACAAATTAGTTAGAATAAAAAAGCATTATGGTTTCCCGGCATGACTTCTGCGTAAACCTGCCAGTTCCGTTTATGGCTCAGGTCTCTGTTGCCCTCCAGCTGCTTACTGGATTTTCTACTCATAAAATTTATCATAAATTTTTAATCATAAAATTTGTTCTATGGCTTGCCTACAAACGGAACTTATGGCTTCCCTGGAGGGAAACTGCTGGAATCGGTTTTCTTCTTGTTTTTTGAGTCCTATGTTTTTTCCTCTCTAGCCGTCTCCCTGTTCACCATCGCTTTTTGAAAGTAGGTGTCAAGAGTTTCTTACGTTCATTAGCTAATTCTGCCAAGACCTTTCGGTTTGCATGCCATAGGGCCCCTTGATTTATGTATCTCTCTAGCATTTAATTTTTCTAAGTGACCCTTTACCTGTTTTTTATTATGACTTACTAATTGCACCCATTTCCTAACTTTATTTTTCTTATTAAAGATAGGTTTTAATAGGTAGTTCATTTCTCAGCCACTTAAAGACCCTGATTAATTTTACTAGCCTCCTAGTCACTCAGGAATAGATCACCTTTCTTGCTAATATTTCTTTGTCCCTGACCTGACAGGTCTGGATTTTGTACTTGAGGGGCAGGCTGATGCATGGCTAAATACATGGGCTCCAGTTCAAATCCTGCCTTCACCACTTTTTTTTTTTTTTTAACCCGTGACGGAGTCTTGCTTTGTTGCCCAGGCTGGAGTGCAGTAGTGTGATCTCGGCTCACTGCAACCTCCGCCTCCCAGGTTCAAGCGATTCTTTTGCCTCAGCCTCCAGAGTAGCTGGAATTACAGGCATACACCACCACGCCTGGCTAATTTTTGTATTTTTAGTAGAGACAGGGTTTCACCATGTTGGCCAGGCTGGTCGCGAACTCCTGACCTCGTGATCCGCCCACCTTGGCCTCCCAAAGTGCTGGGATTACAGGCATGAGCCACCACGCTCTGCAACCTTCACCACTTCTTAGATGTATGATGTTACTTAAACTCCCTGTGCTTTAGTTTCCTCATCTATTGGAGGATAATAGAACTCCCTTTAAAACTTCATGGCAGTGAGATACAACATATAGACTAGGTTCTGGCACACAAGAAGTGCTTAGTAAATGTTAACTATGCTTATTTTGGGGAGAAGCTCTTTTCTATCTAAATGTTCTCGTGCAATTCATTAATTTATGAGCAACTTGTATGTTTATAGCATTGGGCCAGTTTGAAGAGGCGATGATTACAGAGCTGAATAGTATTACCTGGTCTCTGCCCACATGGAGCTCTCATCCTGGTGAGAGACAGCCAAGTAAACAACTGTCTATAATTCCAAGCAGAATGAAAGAAATACTAGAACAGGGCCGGACGCGGTGGCTCAAGCCTGTAATCCCATCACTTTGGGAGGCCGAGACGGGCGGATCATGAGATCAGGAGATCGAGACCATCCTGGCTAACGCAGTGAAACCCCGTCTGTACTAAAAAATACAAAAAAAAAAACTAGCCGGGTGAGGTGGTGGGCACCTGTAGTCCCAGCTACTCGGGAGGCTGAGGCAGGAGAATGGCCTAAACCCGGGAGGCGGAGCTTGCAGTGAGCTGAGATCCGGCCACTACACTCCAACCTGGGCAACAGAGCGAGACTCTGTCTCAAAAAAAAAAGAAAGAAAGAAAGAAAGAAATGCTAGAACAGATAAAAAGCAAAGCTCAGGGAGACTCAGCAGGAAGAGAGTTTCATTCTCCGGAGGCACTGGAGAAAGTATCATCAAAAAACAAAGGGGCTGAATTTTAAAGGACAGATGGGGTGTGGGTTGCAGAAAAACAGGAAGCATGAGCATTGCAAGGTGAGGGACTGATCTGGGCAAAGGCTTGGAGGTGTGAGCATGTGTTGGGTATTTGGGGGTTCTCCAGCCTGGTGTGGCTGGAGGATAGTGTCTTGGGGAAATGAGTCGGGAGAGTCAGGGAAAGGGCTGAAAAATGCACTTTGGTTCAGATTGTCAAGGGCCCTACAGTAGTTGTTTGGGCCCTATGCTGCAGGCAGAGTGTTCCTCAAAGTGTGGTCCCTGCACCAGCCGCACCAGCATCCCCTGGGAGCTTGTTAGAGTATGAATGCCAATTCCTCGGTCCTGCTCCAGTCCTACTGAATCAAAAGCTCTGAAGGTGGGTCCTAGTCCCTGTGTACAGGGCCCCCAAGCCCTGCCTGCGATTCCCATTTACACCCACGTTTAAGGACACTGCTGTTGCTAGTGGTGGACTATGAGACTGACCATTAACGCAAACTTTGAAGAATGCGTGATCCCCTGTGTTTATTAGGTATGACATTTGGCTGCATTTAACAGAAATCCAAATGCAGTCACTGAACCAATTATAGGCTTAGTTTCCTTTTGTACCAAGAGTCCTGAAGACAGTCATCCAGGGCTGGTGCAACAACTCGAGGAAGTCATCGAAACCTGGGCTCTGTCTAACTCTCTCAGCAGGCGACCTTCTTTCTCATGTCTATATGATGGCTGCTGCACCTCCAGGTTTTGCTACCGTGCTATAGGCAGAAAGAATGAGGGAACAGCGAAGAGAGAATAGCTCATGCTAGCGGACTCTGTCCCCATTTATACTTACTGGAAATCATCCTGGATAGAAGTAGTCTCCCTGGGCCAGGCACGGTGCTCATTCCTGTAATCCCAGCACTTTAGGGAGCCAAGGCAGGAGGATCACTTGAGGTCAGGAGTTCAAGACCTGCCTGGCCAATATGGTGAAACCCCGTCTCTACTGAAAATACAAAAATTAGCTGGGGATGGTGGTGTGTGCCTGTAGTCCCAGCTACTCAAAAGACTGAAGCACAAGAATCGCCTTAACCAGGGAGGCAGAGATTGCAGTGAGCTGAGATTGCACCACAGCAGTCCAGCCTGGGTGACAGAGTGATACTCTGCTAAAAAAAAAAAAAAAAAAAAAAAAAAAATCTCCCTGGAAGTCCCATCCTGTAGCTTATTTCTCCTTACTTAAAACTAGTTCACAGCCGGGCACATGTAATCCCAGCGCTTTGGGAGGCTGAGGTGGGTAGATTGCCTGACGTCAGGAGTTCAAGACCAACCTGGTCAACATGGTGAAACCCCGTCCCTACTAAAAATACAAAAAATTAGCCAGGCTTGGTGGCACGTGCCTGTAATCCCAGCTACTCAGGAGGCTGAGGCAGGAGAATCGCTTGAACCCAGGAGGCGGAGGTTGCAATGAGCCGAGATCTCGCCATTACACTCCAACTTGGGCAACAAGAGCAAAACTCAAAAACTAGTTCACATGGTCACTCTAGGTACAGAGAGGTATGCAGGTTTTTTTAACGGGATAAATTGGAGTCCTAAATAAACTCAGGGTTCTGTTAGCTGGGAAGAAACGGAGAACAGACACCAGGTAAACAACAATCGCTGTCTGCCGGACCCCATTCCAAGGGTGCTGCAGGAAGGTGCCTCCGGTGGATGTGAACACTGATTGGAGGAGGTTTGTAGAGTGGTTAAAAATTAAGCTCCAAAGCCAGATAGCCTGAATTTGAATCTGCTGCAACCAGCTATGAAATCCTGAGCAAATAATTTACTCTCTCTGGGCCTCAGTTCCCTCATCTGTAAAATGCAAATGCCTCATAAGGATTTTGTAAGTATTAAACTAGTAGATACATATAAAGTTCACCGAACAGAGTCAGGTGTGTGAGCACTCAGTAAATATATAGCAGTGAGGTGATACTATGGGAGGCTGTTGAATAAATCATTCAAGAAATGATGAGAGCCAGCCGGGCTCATACCTGTAATCTCAGCACTTTGGGAAGCTGAGGTGGGTGGATCACTTGAGGTTAGGAGTTCAAGACCAGCCTGGCCAACAAGGTGAAACCCAGTCTCTACTAGAAATACAAAATTTAGCTGATCATGGTGGCATGCACCTGTAATCCCAGCTACTCAGGAAGCTGAAGCAGAAGAATCACTTGAACCCGGGAGGTAGAGGTTGCAATGAACCAAGATTGTGCCACTGCACTCCAGCCTGGGTGATAGAGAGAGTCCATCTCAAAAATGAAAGAAAGGAAGAAAGAAGGAGAGAAGGAAAGAAAGAAAGAAGAAAGAAAGAAAGAAAGAAAGAGAGAGAGAGAGAGAGAGAGAGAGAGGGAGGGAGGGAGGGAGGGAGGGAGGGAGGGAAGGAAGAAGGAAGGAAGGAGAGAGAAAGGAAGAAGGAAGGAAGGAAGAAAGGAAGGAAAGAAAGAGAAAAGAAATGAGAGCCTGAACTTGCGCATCAGGAGTGGGAAAGGGAACTGGCAGGACCCCTGGGGTTTTCCTGCTCTTTGTGGTTTGGTTTGCCATCTCTGGGGAAGAATAATGCTCTCCAAAGTCACCAGACACCTGGCACCTGGCACTTCCTTCCTTTCCCAGCCACTATTTACACCTGGCAGTTTCAGAATAATTTTCACCAACTCCAGTAAATTGTAATGACTCACTTGGCAATTGGTCTCCACATACTATGATCCAGTTAGGTAAGAGTTTGAAGGAATCACCAAGGACCTAGCTTAATATGGAGGAGTCATGAAAACTTCCTGGTGGAGGTGATGTTTGAAGAGAATCTTAAAAATGGGCAGGAATGGGTTGAAAGAAGGGAAAAGGAGCAATAGATAGTGGGGAAGGCATGTCGTGCGAGTAAGGCATCCTGAACAAAGCCATAGAGATGTGAAAGAGCACGGGACAGACTGAGAACCCCAAGACACTGAGGGCTGGGCTGTGATTTCTGAGGCTGATGCTGGAACATGGGCTGGAGGGGTGGGTCTTGTGAGCCATGGAACAGAGCTGGAGTCACATAGCCACTGGGCATTTGGATCAGCCAGGCTGTAGCAACCTGGAAGGAGGGCTTTGAGTGGAGCTGGGGCCTTGGTCAGGGAGCTAGGGCACCAGGAAAGGTCAGGTGGGTGGCAAGACTGTCTGCTGTACAGTGGCTGAGCTCCGACAATCTGAGCTCCTGACATAGGTACTGCCCAACACACAGCAGAGCGGCCCCACCCATGATGGGGGCAGCCAGAGACACCGCTGGGTGTGGAGTGCTTTCAGCATGGGAGGCTGAATGCTCTCATGAAAGCATCAGTTGTGTTAAAGAAGAGGGAAAGGTTTGACCCTCAACTTTATACCAGTTTGGAGACTAAGCTTTGGGCTCCTGGGGAAGGAGACAAAGGACAGGGGGGAGAGGGGACAAAGCAGGCCTAAGGTAAGCCTCGTCACCCCGAAACTAATCTAACAAGCCTGGTGGGCAAACAGAACTAAGAATACAGAAATGCACTCCAGTTCTGTGAATGCTCAGGAGGCCATGAGTTCTTAGCTTGGCTCCCAACTCCACTGGAGTGGAGTCTTGTCTTGCCTTCATTGTTAGACTGGAGCTAGACTGGAGTTTGGTTGAGAGCCCTAGTTTGGCAGTTAAAGGGGTCTCATTCCTGGCCACTGTGTCTTCCTGGTGCTGACTACCCTCTTCCTGCATCCTCAGGATGTGGGCAGACCAGCCCCCCTCCCACTGGGACATTTATCCTCAGCAGGGATATCCCAGTGGTCCCTCTGCTAGATCTTCCTCTTCCTCCCAGGCTGCACGTTTTCTTTTTTCTTTTTTTTAATTTTTATTTTTCTGCCTTTCTGAGACAGGGTTTTGCTCTGTTGCCCAGGCTGGAGTGCAGTGGCACAATCTCAGTGGCTCATTGCAACCTCCGCTTCTCAGGTTCAAATGATCCTCCCACCTCAGGCTCCTGAGTTGCTGGGATTACAGGTGTATGCCACTACACTCAGCTAATTTTGTGTTTTGGGTAGAGACAGAATTTTGCCCTGTTGGCTAGGCTGGTCTCGAATGCCTGGGCTCTAGTGATCCTCCCACCTTGGCCTCCCAAAGTGCTGGGATTACAGACGTGAGCCAGCACTCCTAGCTACACGTTTTCTTGCACTGCTTGTTTCTTGGTTTTGTCCCAATCCCTGACCACACAAGTGAAGGTGTCTAGTTTCTATGGGATCCCTTCTCATCTAAACTCTTTTGCTGTCACAGAACAGGAGCAAGGCTGCCTTCCCCACATCCTTTTTGCGAATAACCTTGTTCCTACTCGTGCACATTAGCCCTCCAGTTGAACAGTTTTACCCATTTCCCTGACCTTATAAGTCAGAGCGAAGCCACCCACATTCATGATTCCCTTTGGCCAGTTTTCATTTTGACAAACATGTGTTCTGTCTGACAAGTTACTGCCAAGTGTCAGTCACTGTTTTTGGTGCTTTATCAACAGCAGTGGAAGCAGATGTTTAATCTCACTATTTTATAGGTGAGACTCCGAGGTTGGGAGAAGTCACACAGCTACTCAGTGGTAGATGCAGGGTTTGAACTAGGCTTAAAAGTCTTTCCAGGCCAGGTGCAGTGGCTCACGCCTGTAATCCCAGCACTTTGGGGAGGTCAAGGCAGGTGGATCACCAATCAGAAGTTCAAGAACAGCCTGGCCAACATGGTGAAACCCCCATCTCTACTAAAAATACAAAAATTAGCTGGGCGTGGTGGCGGACACCTGTAATCCCAGCTACACAGGAGGCTGAGGCAGGAGAATTGCTTGAAACCGGAAGGCAGAGGTTGCAGTGAGCCGAGATCATGCCATTGCACTCTAGCCTGGGTGAAAGAGTGAAACTCCATCTCAAAAAAAAAAAAAAAAGACTTTCCAATTCCATCTTTCTTCCTGGTTGCACAGTACTTCCCAATGACCAGTGCCTTAGTTCTAAGCCTTCAAAGTGAGAATTTCAGGGGCAAAGTGACAACTTTGAACTCTTGAGCCCATGAGAGGCCATTCTGGGACACCTATCAATTAGCAGCACTGAGCTTGGGTAAGGTCTAGAGTTCTCTGAGCTTCTAAACCAGGGCTTCTCAACCTTGGCTGCAGTCTAGAATCATCCAAGGAATTTAAAAAGACATCCCAATGCCTGAGTCATATCCCAAACCCATTAAAGTAGATTCTTCAAGCCTGGGCAACATAGGGAGACCGCATCTCTACAGATAATTTTTTTTTTAATTAGCCAGAAGTGATGGCACATGCCTGTGGTTCCAGCTATTTCGGAGGCTAAGGAGGGAGGATCTACAGAACAGGAGCCTGGGAGGTCGAGGCTACAATGAGGCGTGATCCTACCACTGCACTCCAGCCGGGGCAACAGAGCGAGACCCTGTCTAAATAATAATAACAATAATAATGTCGATTTTGGGGGGTAAGACCTGCACATTTGTAGTTCTTAAAGCTTCCCAGGTGATGCCAATGTGCAGCCTCAGTTGAAAACTACTAACTTAAACCAACGGTAATCCAGCTTTGGCATGTATCAGAGTCACTTGGAGGGCTGGTTAAACCTGAAATTGCTGGCCTACTCCAGTTTCTAATTCAGTAGGTCTGGGATAGTTTTATCCACTTCTACAGGGTCAGAGGATTGCATATCTAATGAGGTACCAGGTGCTGCTGCCGCTGTGGGACCACACTTTGAGAACCTCTGCTCCCGACAGTTTCACCCAGGTCTCACTCAGTCTGGGTGCTCGTGGTACCCAGATATGATGTTCCTCTCTACTCCATATCCCCTCCCTTCTATAGAGATTCTGTAGATACAGGAAGCAAGGACTTTAATAAAATAGGAGACACTAGGAAACTTGGCCCCAGATAACAGGGTTGATTATGAAATGAAAGGGCAGGGGGCAACACAGTTAATTGACTGGAATGTCTGTGTCACTTATTTAATATATCCTGTCAGTAGTAAGAGGTGATTTTCATCCTGTGACGGGAGGCATTGGTCTTGTAAATGGAACAGCCAAGGGATACTGGCCGCTTTGGAAAAGTCTGCTTTCAATCAGACCGGGCATTTAATGACTGGGATTGTGGCCAAGTTGCTTGCGGTCTCTGAGTCTCAGTTTCCCACTCTGAAAAAAATGAAGGTTAGAATAAGGCTTGCTTTGTGGTATACTTGAGACCGTTACATTAGCATTTGAAAGTGCCTACGCAATAAACGGCAGCTATTCTCGTTACTATGTTATTCTCCTTGGCACTGCTGCTGTCGGTGCCCCTTATGTAAAGCTTCTCAGCACCAAAGTGTGCTTTCAGTTTAGTGCTAGGGAGATCGTCTCTCATCCGACAGGTCACAGGCAGGGATGCTTTTTATTGGTTGATGGCCGCTGCTGTATTTACCAGGGAAGCTCGGGGCTAAATCCTGTGAAGTTTTGACAATCACCTTCAGCTTAAGCTTTCTGGCATAATTCCCGCTCCCCTTGATCATGCAGCAGACGCTCCTTTCTTTACTTACTCCATCTCATTCGTGCCAGCAGCTAATCTTGTCTCCCACTGGCTTCTATGATTCCAAAAAGGAATCTGATTCCTTGCAGTGCCTGACTGGATGCCTACTCAGTCATGTTTGAAGGATGGATGTAGACATCTAAGTGAATAAGTGATCTAAAGTATTTTTTTTGTCAATGAGTGATTTTAAAATAACAAATTCTCAAATATATAGGAAACATATGAAGGCTGTGGGTTCCACTGACCTCATTCATGAAGTGAAATCAATGCTAACACTTGGTGGAAAAAAAGAACCTCCCTTCCCTTCCCTTCCCTTCCTTCCCTTCCCTTCCTGTCCCTCCCCTCCCCTCGCCTCCCCTCCACTCCTCTCCCGTCCCCTCCTCTCCCCTCCCCTCCCCTTCCTTCCCCTTCCCTTCTCTTCCCTTTCCTTCCCTTCTTCCATTCCCTTTTCCTTCCCTCCCATCCCCTCCACTTCCCTCCTCTCCCCTCCCCCCCCTTTCCTTCCCTTTCCTTCCCTCCCCTCCCCTTTGCCTTCCCTTCCATCCCCTCCCCTTCCCTTTCCCCTTCCTTTCCTTTCCTTCCCCTTCCCCTTCCTCTTCCCTTCACTTCCTTTTCCCCTTCCTTTCCTTCTTTCCTTTCTTCCTTTCCCCTTTCCTTCCCTTTCCTTTCTTTTTTCCTTTCCTTTCTTTATTTTTTCATTTCCTCTTCTTTCCTAACCTCTATAAGCCTGGATGTCCTCAGATATAAACTGAAATTGATGCTGCTTCCATTGCAGGTGCTTGTGAGACTGCCAGATGTGGCATGTGTGTGCCCCACAGGGCGCAGTGCCATTCCTTTTGGATGTTCAGTTGACTCTTAGTTCTTTCTCTTGCCTTCACTCTGCCCTATGAGGATTTAGATCCAACAACACTATGGCTTCTGCAGACCCAGGACTGAGAGGATCAAGACACCCTATCCATGACATTTAAGGAGGTCCTCAGTCTCAGGATCGTGCAAGTACATGGCCAGCCTCTGAGAGTAAGTGCCTCCTTAAGTTTTGCACCCTAACTATTTTGCTTGCAGTGCCCTAGTTCCCACCCTGGGCTTCTGGGTGACTTTTTATGTATCTATACCCCCCACACTAATTAAATGGTGTCTCAGTCTGTTTGTGCTGCCATAACAAAGTACCCAACACTGGGTAATTTATAAAGAACAGAAATCTATTTCTCACAGTTCTGGAGAATGGGAAGTCCAAGATCATGGCGCCAGCAGGTAGTCTAGTGAGAGTCTGTTCTCTGCTTCTAAGACGGTGCCTTGAATGCTGCATCCTCCAGAGGGGAGGAAGACTGTCCTCACACAGTGAAAGACGGAAGGGCAAGAAGAGGCTAACTCCCCTTGTCCAGCCCTTTTATAAGGTCACCCAATCTCATCCGTGAGGGCAGAGCCTTCATGACCCAATCACTTCCCAAAGGCCACACTTTCCAATACAGTTGCACTAGGGATCAAGTTTCAACATGAATTTTAGAAAGGGCAAAAACACTCAAACCATAGCAAATGGCAATCATTAAATTGGCTTAGAATCCACTTTGGGGTTCTCAAACCTGCAGGAATCTAGTTTTCAAATCCAATCAAAACGGGGGCTGGGCTGGGCATGATGGCTCATACCTATAATCCCAGTACTTTGGGAGGCCGAGGCGGGTGGATCACCTGAAGTCGGGAGTTCAAGACCAGCCTGGACAACATGGTGCAACCCCATCTCTACTAAAAATACAAAAAAATTAGCCAGGTGTGGTGGCGCACACCTGTAGTCCCAGCTATTCGGGAGGCTAAGGCATGAGAATTGCTTGAACCCAGGAGGCAAAGGCTGCAGTGAGCTGAGATTGTGCCACTGCATTCCAGCCTGGGCAACAGAGCAAGACTCTATCTAAAACAAACAAACAAACAAAAAAAACAATGGGCTGTGCCGATGCAAGGCTAGTATGCAAATACCCATGGGCGGGGCTGGATCTCTGTCCCACACATGCTGAAGGAAACAAGCCACACCTCTGCCTCCCATCTCAACAGAACTGGGCACCTGTCAAAATCCATCCCCTACTTATCTTGTCAAGTTTTGACCTTCTCTGACCTCCATGAGGTAGGAAGAACAGTTAAGGTTCTCCCAGTTTAAGCAATTACAAAATGGAAAAATAAGTGATTTTCCGAAGGTCACAAAGTAAATTAGGTTTGAAGCCCAGGCTAGACCAGTATTTCTCAAAGCATAGTCAGAGACACCATGGGGGTATGTGTCCAACTCCAGGTTTCCGGGCTTGGGCCATATTCTAGAACTCCCAAATCGGAGTTTCTGACGGTAGGGTTGGAATTGGCATCTTACCAGGCTCACAAGACTTCCATGGTAGAGTGAAGTCTGCAGAAGTCTGAGCTGCTGACACTTTCTGAATCTTGGTCCCATGTTCCCATCATGCCACATCTCTGAGTGTGCAGGAGGGAGTGATGCTTTAGCTAAAGCATGATGCACGTGGGATAGAAGATCTCAAGACAATTTCAATTGGTATAAAGTTCAGTTCACTGGTATAATAACTCAGAATTTATTTCCATGGGTTTGGGGGAAAATGTAACTATCCGTTTAAATACATGAGTTCATGAGTTTTGGCATAGAACAAAGTTAAGTTTTTGAGAGCTGAACCAATTTGCATAGAACAAAGTTAAGTCTCTGAGAGCTGAACCAATTTAAAGTTGGTTTTAAGAAAATATGATACCAAAATGTGGCAACAATTGTGTAAGTGATACAATAATGACTAAAGTTTGAGTGATTCTATGCCAGCAGCAGAAGCTGGGCTGGAAGGCAGGGCCTCTTCTAAAGGAGTTGTTAGAGCCCTGCAGAGACTGTCTACCTGTGTCCTTCAAACATTGTCAGCAGCCAATACGTATCATGATAAGTATTTATTATGACCATCGTTGTCATGCCAGGAGCCAGGGGGAGTGGAAATCTTTCTTCTGGGGAGAATGGGATGCCCTTTTGAACAGCTTAGGAGAACCCCAGACTCAAACTGTGTCCAAGCCTACAGACCAAGAAGCAGGCCGGGGACAAATGTCTTCAGGGCCAATTGGAGAGGGGAGAGCTGTACACCCTTCTCACATCTTTCCCACGTGCTCCAGGTACCACCACTGCCCAAGGCGGTTCCTCACTCGTCTTCCCAAAGCACCACTGCGAATGGCCAGGTTGGCCAGGGGCTGAAGCAAAGCGGGGAGGGGCATGGTGCAAACGAGAGATGACAAAGACAGAAAAAGAGAAGATAGCCAGAGAATGGAAGGCTGGGGGAGGGGAGATACTGAAGGAGAAAGAAGAAAGTACAGTGGGGGAAAAAAGCATTTGTAAAATTAAAAGGCAAGGCCCCATCAGATGGGGTTGGGCAAGGAATGCGTGTTACAGGCAGGAGTAATTGGTAATCGGAGCTGATGTGAAGAAGGGATGATTTATGGGAGCATGCAGACAGGGGTGGAATAATTTTTGGAGCAGAACGGGGAACTTACTGAACGCCTGAAACTCAGCTACTTATCCACTCGTTCTTGTGATGAATTAGCTCTTGTTTAAAGTAACCGCGGCTCCATTTTTCATTCTGATTACTACACTTGATATCTTTCTCTCCCTCTGTTTCCCTCTGACCACTGCCCCCTTACCAGGTTCTGGGTGCAGAGCACTGGGTTTGTAGAAATTCGTCACTCCTCCTCCTTACTTCTCCCTCTCCCCCACCCCGCCCCACCCCCGTAGCAACATTAACTCTAAATAGCCAAGTCTAAAACCCAGCCACTTGAAATATTGCACAGATTAGGAATGTGCAGAATTATTGAAGACTTTAGATGCAACGCTGGCCTGCTTATGCATCCCAAATGATTACAATTCCTTTGCTGATCTGATGTGGGAAGTCTCTTTCCAGGGCTGTCTACCACTGTGAAGCAGAGAACACACACCCCTTCCTAGCTGGGTGCAGCATTCCTTCCAAAGGTGGAAAGAACTTTGAGGATGCTGGCGAGCCCCGATGGGAGGGAAATTCAAGGTAAACAGTGTTCTTTATATACCATGTAGTGCTCCTTACCAACATTTTTTAAATATTAGTTTTACATTTATAATATAAATGGCCAGGCATGATGGCTCACACCTGTAATCCTAGCACTTTGAAAGGCCAAGGCAGGAAGATCTCATGAAGCCAGGAGTTCAAGACCAGCCTGGGCAACATAGAGAAACCCCATATGTAGAGAACCCATCTCTACAAAAAATAAAAATAAATAAGTAAATTTATAATGTGCAGAAAGGGAGCAATACTAAGCATAGGTGTAGGCATACAAATATTACATCCTTTTATTCTTTTTATCTCTTATTATGTATTTTTGTTATTTTATTACTTATATTTTTGTTATTGTTATTTTGTTATTATGTGTTTTATTAAAAATACAACCTCATACATTCCAGCTCCCACTCGGGTCTCAACACAAATTTCTGTTAAGAAAAAGGCTGATGAAAAAGTGATTAAAACAGGCCAGGCACGGTGGTTTATGCCTGTAACTTTGGAAGGCCGAGGCAAGTGGGTCACCTGAGGTCAGGAGTTCAAGACCAGCCTGGTCAACATGACGAAATCCTGTCTCTACCAAAAATTAGGCAGGCGTGGTGGCGCATGCCTGTAATCCCAGCTACTCGGAGGCTGAAACATGAAAATCACGTGAACCCGGGAGGCGGAGCTTGCAGTGAGCCGAGATTATGCCACTGCACTCCAACCTGGGCGACAGAGTGAGACTTCATCTCAAAAAAACAAAAAACAAGTGATTAAAAGAATTTAAATATTCACAGCAGTTACTTGTGACTATCACAAAGGAAAAATATTTATTAAATGCTTGGAAAAAACTTCTAAGATACTCTTGACCTCTGTTTCCTTCCCCAGCCATCAACTCTGAATCAAGAAACCGCCCCAGGCCGGGCCGCTGGCTCTCGGTCAGGTTGCTGCGGACACCTGGGCAGGTTGTGCAAGGCAGTGGCCCCAGGTCCTCACGTCTTGTTAGTGCGCCCATCCCTCCAGCTTGGCTGCCTCTATTTTCTTCTGCTGTCGGTAATAAGGACACTCATATTCTTAGCCATGGGCCTCACCATGCCCCTTCCATTTATGTTTGCTTGCTGCTGGCACCTGCCTGGGTCTCTTGCATCCCTTGTGTGGCTCTGTCTCAGGGCCTGGGGTCTTTCCTGCCAAGCAGATGCCTGGTTCTTCCAGCTTCTTTTCAAAGTTTTCTAAACACCGAGGACCCCTAGTTGCTGTCTTCATTGCTTTCCTGGATCCTGACCACGGTGACCCTCAGGAACCTGCATGTGCCCCACCTCCAGCTGCTCTGTTGGCTCCTGACCCCGTTCCTATCTTTAAAAGCAGCCCCGCTGAGCTCCCTGGGGCTCAAGCCTATGCCTATGTGTTCGGCATGGTTTCGCTCACATCCAGATCCCGGCTCTCCTGGCCCTGGGTTCCCTTTCTCCCTGACTTTATGATCTCCCTCAGTCTTGGAGGGACAGGAGAGAGGGAAGGAGAGTTGTGTTTCTGGTTCACAGAGAAAAGCTTTAGATTTGGAATTAGGACACTTAGAACCCAGCTGCAGCTTTGCCACCGATTCTAGGTGACAAGTTTTCCTCTTTGGACTTCAGTTTCCTCCCACAGAAAATGAAGAGATGGAGTGGCTGGTCACTAAGATCCTTTCTAGTGACCAGGTGTGGTGGCTCATGCCTGTAGTCCTAGCACTTTGGGAGGCGGAGGCAGGCGGATCACTTGAGGTTAGGATCTCAAGGTCAGCCTGGCCAACATGGTGAAACCCCGTCTCTACTAAAACCTTAAAAATTAGCCGGGTGTGGTGGCAGGAGCCTGTAATCCCAGCTACTTGGGAGGCTGAGGCACGAGAATGTCTTGAACCCGGGAGGCGGAGTGGTGCCCAGAGATGGCACCACTACAGTCCAGTCTGGGCAACAGAGCAAGACTCCGTCTCAAAAACAACAACAACAACAGGCCAGGCGTGGTTGCTCACCCCTGTAATCCTAGCACTTTGGGAGGCTGAGGTGGGTGGATTGCCTGAGCTCAGGAATTCAAGACCAGCCTGGGCAACGTGGTGAAACCCCATCTCTACTAAAATACAAAAAATTAGCCAGGCATGGCGGCGTGTGCCTGTAGCCCCAGCTACTGGGGAGGTTGAGATAGGAGAATCTCTTGAACCGGAGAGGCAGAGGTTGCAGTGAGCCGAGATCGCACCATTGCACTCCAGCCTGGGCGACATCTCAAAAACAGCAACAACAACGACAACACATATCCTTTCCAGTGAATGGTTAAGAGCATTTGGTGTAGTTAGACCCAGGGTCAAATCCCTTCTGTACCCTCACTGTGGATCTCTCTGAGCCTCTATAACACCAACTTCCTGGGTTTTTATGAGGATGAAATGCAAGACTGAATACAAACTGCTTATTACCATACCCAGCACATGGCGAACACTCAGTAAGTGTTAGCTGCTATCATCGTCATCATCGTTGTCATCATTATTTTGTACCACTCTGTCATTGAGCTAATCCTAGAAGGTCTTTCCAGGTTGCCCTTTCATTTTGTTTTATATATTAAACTTTTTTTTAAAAGGTATGTACATATGTATGTATGTATTGAGATGGAGTCTCGCTCTGTCGCCCAGGCTGGGATGCAATGGTGCGATCTCAGCTCACTACAACTTCTGCCTCCCGGGTATATACTGAACTTTTTAAAGTAGGGTCTCAGTCTTTATTCTGCCTCATCGCACTTGCTGAATAAGACCCACTCTCAGCAGTGGCCAGCGATGGCTGGAGAAGGGAAGAGCCCACACAGAGTCTGGGAATTACTGTTTTAGACTCATGCTTCTTTTAACAAGAAAACACTCCATCAAGAAGGAGCTGAGTCAGCCCGACAGCTGAATCCACAACATAACCAATCAGGGGCTGGCACTCTCAGAGATGCCCAAGTCCATCCATCATCAGGGTCCAGGCATCCTTGCTGGGCATTGGGAAGCAGGGTTGGGTGCAGGGTGGGGCAGGGCTGTTCCTGGTTGGCAGAGATGCAGTCGGGAGACTAGAAAGACAGCAGCCAAGGCTGAAGCCAGCACTGAGAGGCGGTAGGCCCCATCCAAGTTCCCGAGGGCCCCTAGAGGGTTGCAGACTAGAGACATGGCCAGCCAGATTTATGTAGCATGACTGCATGACACCTGAGCCCAACCCTTCCCAAGCTTCCTCCACCACCCGCCTGCCCTCCACTCTGGGCCACCTCCCAGACAGAGTAGGAAGCCCGGTCCAGGGTTGGGGTATGCCCTGGGGATGACCTTCCCCTCCACCTCCTGCTGGTTGGCAGGTTCTGCAGATGTCTGGTCATTAAGCAAAAATGCCAGAAAAGAGAAGAGTCGCTCTGGCTCTGCCAGCAACAATGGGAGACTTCATTGCCTAGCTTACATCCAGTGACAATGGACACTTCTTTCCTTTTTGCTGGGCTATGTCTTTACCTGGCTGGGGCTTGGAGATGAACAGTTCCCCAAGCTAAGCTGGCAGCCTTTCTTTCCTAGAAAGCAGGCCCTAATCAGACCTCCGGCCTCCGTGAGGATCAGTAAGCATACACCTGTCCACTTGGGGCTCAACGCTGCCTAATTCCAGCATCCAGCCATTCATTCCAAAAATATTAGTTGGTGCCCACTATGTGCCAAGTACTCCATAGGAGTTGGAGATGACTCAGATCCAGGGCTGGACCTATCACGAGTTAACCTACCCCCAAGCACAAAAATCATGCAGAGAGCACTTGATTCTCTTTTGGGGACAGGAGGCCCATTCCACTAGACTGTGCCCAGGTAGGAAGCAGGAACCAGATCTGTTACGTTCATTATTCTCTACTCAGCCCTTAGCACCATGCCTAGAAGACAGAAGGTAGTCTGCAATATTTCTAGAAGCAATACTTCTTACAAAAAGGATTGTAGATGGATGACTCCTGAGTAGCCCATGCCAAGCAGCCAATCCTGACAGTGGCTACTACTCCATGGCATTCCATCCGTGCACGCATGTGTCAATCCACCGTCTACCATTCCACCCAGGAGGCTCCATAGGGATGCCCAGCCAATCCTGAATAAACACTTTATAACAGCGACCCCTAGAGGCTGGCATTATCATCACACCCCATCACAGGAGAGGAAATGGAAGACAGTTTCAGGGACTAGCTAATGAGCACACCCGGGTTCCAAAGGCTGCCTCTTTCCCTTACACCATCAGTACACAGGACACTGTCACAGAGTTTGGGGTGATGGTGTGCAGGCCGGAAAAGGAAAAGGAAGGGCAGGAGGAGCAGACATTACCAGTGTTGGGCTCTGCAGCAGGAGGCCGTGTTTCTAGTGCAGACTAAGGATCCAGATGCACCTTTGCTGGGTGTGTTGCTGGAAGGGGATGCGTGGTAAAGCCCTCTAGGCCCCCAACCCCTACCTTTTTACGGAACAAATATTCAGCAATTCTTTCTTACCAACTCGAATGACATTTTTTATAAATACCTTTTTTTTTTTTTAAAGAGATGGAGTCTCAACTATGTTGCCCAAACTGGTCTCAAACTCCTGGGTTTAAACGACCCTCTCACCTCAGCCTCATGAGTACCTGGGATTACAGAATTACAGGCACACACCACGGTGGGGGTGGGGGGGGCTGGCTTTCAGCAGTTCTGATTGGCTGGACTCAGCGTTACCAGGTGGGACCAGGCCCAGGCCTGGAACCAAGGTTTCTGCACAACAGGCCTGTAAGGGCTCTGACTGTTCAATAACGGAACTTCCCTCTTCCCCAGGTGCCCGCCCCTTTTACGGTGATCTGCATATCTCTAGCTAATAATTAACTTGTCACAAACCCCATCAATACCCCACCAAGGGAGTGATAGAGGGAGAGGGAGGGAATAGGGGAAAGGGTCCCAGCCCCGGCCAGCACCCCAGCCGGCCACAGCCCCACACTCATCTAGCTCATAATAAATACGATGAAAGGCACTCCTGATAAATGCCCGTGTCAGGGAGAGATTTTACCTTCACTCAGAAACAATGTAATATCTCAGCTATTACCCAAAATAATTTATCAATGTGTAATAGCTTTGTGCAGGCCTCAGATAGGAGGGGAGCTGCGCTATCAGAGATGGATGTAGCCTACCTTCGGCTTTTAATTTTTAATGTTCGCAGCCAGCTTTGCATTAAAGGCCAGGTGTCATATAAAGACTTAATGTAAGAGGGGAGTTCATGAATTCTAATCAAGGGAGGAGTGCTCCCTGGCTGGCTGCTGTCACCTCCCGGCTGCTCTTATTGATCTTTTGTTTTCTCCCCTCCTGGTTCTTCTTGCTCTTCCTTCTCCTTTCTACCTCCTCCACCTCACCCCTCCCCTCCCTGCCCAGGCCTTCCTGCCCCATCCCACCCTGGGTTTTCCTCTTCCCAAGATGCATTTGTTTTTTCCCACTGTAAGAGGGAGGGTCTCTGGCTGGGCAAGGGCAGCGAATGCAAAGATTCCAGAACAGCTGGACGAGACACCCAATTTCAAGATGGCAAGACTTTTTTTTCTTCATTCATTCATTCCATTTTTATTTATTCATTCATTCTTTTTTCATTCATTCATCCAGAAAAGATTTTTGAATATTCATGAGGAGCCCAACTCTGTGCTAGACAACGGAAGAGGCAGGCAAGATGGTTTCTGCCTCTAGAGGAGTTTCTAATCTTGCTGAGAAAATACTCATTCAGGCCAGGCATGGTGGCTCATGCCTGTAATCCCAGCACTTTGGGAGGCCGAGGCAGCTGGATCACCTGAGGTCAGGAGTTTGAAACCAGCCTGCTCAACATGGTGAAACCCCGTCTCTACTAAAAATACAAACATTAGCCGGGCATGGTGGCACATGTCTATAGTGCCAGCTGCTTGGGAGGCTTTGGCAGGAGAGTCACTTGAACCCAGGAGGTAGAGGTTGTAGTAAGCTGAGATCGTGCCACTGCACTCCAGCTGGGGTGACAAAGTGAGACTCTGTCTCAAAAACAAAAACAAAAAAACTCTTCCTGCAAGCACACACATGTAAATATGACTGGAGACAGTTGCATGAGATTTAAAAGAAACCCTCAAATGTCATATTCTGAGTGAGGCTTTCCCTAATTTGTGTAGCTAAGTATACACACACACACACACACACACCCCTAGCCAGCATCCCCTGTCCCACCTGGGCTTTCTTTGGCTCCAGTGTCCTTACCACCTTCTACTACACCGTAGAAACTGCCTGTACTAAAAGACAAACAGGCACATTACAATTTTAAAGAGTTTATTGGAGCAAACAGTGATTCATGAGTCGGGCTGTGTTAGACCCCAAGTGGTTCAGGCCTCCACTGAGGGCGTGCAAGGTGAAAACTTTTTTTTTTTTTTTTGAGATGAAGTCTCATTCTGTCACCCAGGCTGGAGTGCAGTGACACGATCTCGGCTCACTGCAACCTCCGCCTCCCAGGTTCAAGCAATTCTCCTGCCTCAGCCTCCTGAGTAACTGGGATTACAGGCGTGCGCCACCATGCCCAGCTAATTTTTGCATTTTTAGTAGAGATGGGGTTTCACCATGTTGGTCAGATTGCTCTCGGACTCCTGACCTCGTAATCCACCTGCTTCGGCCTCTCAAAGTGCTGGGATTACAGGAGTGAGCCATCGCGCCCAGCCAGGTGAAAACTTTTATAAGGTATTTGCAGAAGCCAGACAGAAAAGATTTGATTAACTAAAGTGGAAAATCTCAGAGATTAGTTAGTTTTGGATTGGTAAAGTCTCTAGTTAGAGGTTTGTTGGCAGTTTCTGACTGGTTAAGCTTAAGCTGTGTTTTCTTTTTATTAATGTTTAAATTTTTTTTTATTTTTATTTTTTGTAGAGACTGGGTCTCACTGTGTTGTCCAGGATGGACCTGAGCTGGCCTCATAAGATCCTCCTGCCTCAGCCTCCCAAAGTGCTGGGATTATTGGCATGAGCCACTATACCTAGTCTATTCACTTGTGTTTTCTTGGGCTATGGCCCTTTACTTTGAGTTGGGTTTCAGTTTCTTACTTAGGAACCCAAGGCACTTTGGAGCTATCTCAGCCTAATGGTCTCCCAATTAATACTTTTTTTTTTTTTTTTTTTGAGACGGAGTCTTGCTCTGTCACCCAGGTTGGAGTGCAGTGGCATGATCTCAGTTCACTGCAACCTCTGTCTCCTGGGTTCAAGCAATTCTCCTGCCTAAGCCTCCCAAGTAGCTGGGATTACAGGTGCCCACCACCACACATGGCTAATTTTTGTATTTTTAGTAGAGACGGGGTTTTACCATGTTGACTAGGCTGGTCTCAAACTCCTGACCTCAGGTGATCCACCCACCTCAGCCTCCCAAAGTGCTGGGATTACAAGCATGAGTTACCACACCTGTCCCAATTAATTATTTTATACCTATTTGTTTTGTTTATGGTCTAACTCCTCCTACACAAATATAAGTTCCTGAGGGCAGAGATTTGGATCTCTTTTGTTCACTGATATGGTCCTTGTGCATAGAACAGTGCTCTATGTAGTAGCTACTCAATAAGTTATCTATTGACTGAATTAAGCAACAAAAAGGTGGTGCTCAGAGGACAAGAGCAATGGTATTGCGGAGCATGGGATAGGAAATGAACATCTGTGCCTTCCAGCAGCAGGCTACTGTAGCTCCTCTGCCCATTGTCTGTTCCCTGCCCTAGGGAGCCCCACCCCTCTTTCAGATGCTACTTAAGTCCCTGGGTAAACCATACTCTCTATCTAGCCCTAGTCCAGCCCACCCTATTCCTGCCTCTCTTTAGAGGCCTCTCTTTAGGTAGATTCCTGGTGGCTTCCTCTTCCTGCCCCTCTGCCAGCATGACTCAGATCAGAGGCAGGAGTGGGGAGGGAGGACAGGGGATGTATGTCCACCTGGCTGTGAGCTCACCAGGGTGGGGCTGAGCCTTATGCCTCCTGGGATCCCAGAGCACAGGTCCTGACATGCAGTAGGTGCTCAGTTCTGGGTGGGCCAGTTTTTCTGTGAGTGCTGCATTCCTGCAAACCGCTTCTAATTTCAGGCTCACAGAATTCAAGACAAGCTTTCCCGGAGGAATAGATATAAAGTAAGATCTGCCTCCTTTCAAAAATTTTGCACAAGTGAGACTTCATACCATTTGCATTGACCAGTTTCAGATTAGTTTGAAAATGCCAACTGTGTGAGAGGGGCCAAGTTCTCTCCCCTGCTTTTGTGGCCCTGCACCCTCTTTCCACTGTTTCTGCCCTCAAGAATACAGGATTCCTCTCCAAAGCTCCCTTTTGTTCCTTTAAGACCCATGGCAAAGGTCAGCCTCCTCCTTGAAGCCCTCAGAAACAGGGGGCCCCTCCCTTCTCTGTGCTCTCAAATAATTTTGTTCCTGCCTTTGTCACAGGCAGTTGAATTGTAAACGAGCTGTTAATGGGTCCATGTCTCCATTAGATCTTGAGTCCTTGACAGCAGACACTATGTCTAAGTCATCTCTTTAATCCTATCATCTTATATATAAATGAAGGAATGAATGAGTGAATGGGGTGCCCAGGTAACTCCCACAGATCTCCTCCAAAGCTAGTGTAAGCGTCTAAGCTGGATTCATCAGAATCACCTTTGGTGCTTAAAACAAACCAACAAATCAAAATAAAACAATGCAGATTCTTTTACATCACTCCAAACCTTGCTTAGAAATATCCCTGCCCATTAAGAGATTTTGAAGATCAGGCAAGTGGGAACTATAGCTCTAACCAGGGTCTGCCTTAGATTCACCTGAGGAACTTGGTAAAGGCACAGAATCCTGGGATACCATCCTGAATTTTTTTTTTTCATTTTGTATATTTATTTATTTATTTGAGACAGAGTCTTGCTCTGTTGCCCAGGCTGGAGTGCGGTGGCTTGATCTTGGTTCACCACAACCTCTACCTCCCAGGTTTAAGCGATTCTCATGCCTCAGTCTCCGCCCGGTAGCTGGAATTACAAGCGCGCCACCACCCTTCGCTAATTTTTGTATTTTTAATAGAGACAGGGTTTCATCATGTTGCCCAGGCTGGTCTTGAACTCCCAAGTTCAGGCAATCCACCCTCCTGGGCCTCCCAAAGTGCTAGGATTTCAGGCAGCCTCCCAAAGGACTAGGATTATAGGCATGAGCCACCATGACTGGCCTCCATCCGGAATTTTTAGAACCAGATGCTCCAGGGAGAGTTTTTGTTTAACAAAGGCTGAGGTGACTGTAGGAGTCAGAGTGGTTTGGGAAATGCCTCAGGCCCATGCACCTCAAGAGCTCCCAATCCTTGGTGAGGACACATCTGCCATCTCCTTTCAGACAATGAGTACTTCCAGAAGTCCCCAGTAATTTCCAGAGCAGGAAGGAACTTTAGTGATGATTCTATTGCAGTTTGTCAACCTCAGTACTGTTGCCATTCTGGGTCAGATAATTATTTGTTCTGGGACGTCCTGTGATTCGTAAGATGTTTAGCAGCATCCCTGGCCTCCACATGCCAGTAGTAACACCTGCCCCTCCATCCTCCAGTGTGACAACCCAAAATGTCTCCAGACACTGCCAAGTGTCCTGGGGGAATATATATCGTCCCTCACTAAGAAATATTTTGGTCCTGCCTGGGGTTCAGGAAGGCTGAATTCTTTGCCCAAGGGAAGTAACAGTAAGATTTCAGGAAATAGTAAAAACTGAAGATGAAGATGATGTACAAAGATGTTCATCACAATCTTGTTTATAACAACCAAACTAGAAGCAGCCAAGTGAGTAAAAAATAAAAGAAAGATGTGTTAGCGCTTATGGCACCTTGTGAAATGGGATTTAGGCAGCCATAAAAATAGCAATATCAAAGATTAACTAATGACACCGAAAAATCAAAAAAGGTTATATGAAAAAAATAGCTTACATGATGGAATGAAGAGCATGGTCCCAACATTATTTAAATGTGAAAGCAAAAGAACATAACTTTTTGCTATTTTCATAATGGACACTTAGTTAATTTTTTTTTCCTGATAAAACTTATTGTGCTAAAAAAACGAAAACAATACAGAGAAAGTGAAATTCTTCCTCCACATTCTACTTCCTAATCACAAGGCCAGAGGAAAATGTTGGGACTCCCCAGGCAGAGTAAGAATTAACAGGTTACACTGGTATTCTTCAAACACACATTCAATATTTACTGGGAGTAGGGAGAAACTGAAACTTACTGAACAAAACCAAAAACATTATATCCTCTGCTTCAAAATAAGCAATTTATAACCAAGCACTGAAGGCTTTTTTGTTTTCAATTACAAAATATTTGAAATATATGGAAGTTTATAGAAAACAATATAAACAAATTCCTATGTAACTACGTTAACTTACTGTAGGTGTTTAGTTTTTAGAAATGTTACATGCCTGTAATTCCAGCACTTTGGGAGGCTGAGACAGGAGGATTGCTTGAGCCCAGAAGTTTGAGACCAGCCTGGGCAACATGGTGAAACCCGGTCTCTACAAAAAAATTAAAAATTAGCTGGGCATGATGCCACGTGCCTGTAGTCCTAGGTACTCAGAGGCTGAGCTGGGAGGATGGCTAGATTCAACTGCAGTGAGCCATGATGGCACCACTGCACTCCAGCCTGGGCAACAGAGCTAGACCCTGTCTCAAAAAAAAATAAAAAGAAATGTTGTAACTCTACTTATATAGTCTAAGCCATATTCTCTTACATTTTTCTTGCCTACTTGCCCTGAAAGAAATCACTGCCAGGCAAGGTGGCTCACACCTATAATCCCAGCAATTTGGGAGGCCGAGGTGGGCAGATCACTCGAGGTCAGGAGTTCGTGACCAGCCTGGCCAACATGGTGAAATCTGTGTCCACTAAAAATACAAAAATTATCCAGGTGTGGTGGTGGGTGCCTGTAATCTCAGCTACTCTGGAGACTGAGGCAGGAGAACCACTTGAACCCGGGAGGTGGAGGTTGCAGTGAGCTGAGATCGCGCCACTGCACTCCAGCCTGCGTGACAGAGTGAGACTCTGTCTCAAAAAATAAATAAATAAATAAATAAACCACTATCTTGAAGGTGTTATCAATCATTTCCAGGCATGTTTTAATACATTTATTATATGTACATACATCCATAAATAATTTTAGTCATGCAATTAAATCACATTAATTAATATTAATATAAATAGCATCAAATTATACAGTCTCTTGCAATTTACTTCTTAAATCTTGTGATTTTAAAAAATTTGTTTATGTTTTTGCATATAGATTTGATTTATTTATTTCAGTTGTGAATTAGGACATTATATGACTAAATTACAGCTTATTGATCCTTTCTCCTGCTGCAGGACAGTTCTACTCTATCTCATTTTTCCACTATTTCAAACAATGCCCTGGTAATTTTCCTGCAGATCTCTCTACGAATTTGCGGGAGAGTTTGATTTCTGTGGCAGCACTCCTCAAACCTTTTGATGTCAGGATTCCTTTACATTCTTTGTTTTTTTTTTTTGTTTTTTTTTTTGAGACCGAGTTTCACTCTTGTTGCCCAGGCTGGAATACAATCTCAGCTAACTGTAGCCTCTGCCTCCTGGGTTCAAGCTATTCTCCTGCCTCAGCCTCTGGAGTAGCTGGGATTACAAGTGCCCTCCACCACATCTGGTTAATGTTTTGTATTTTTAGTAGAGATGGGGTTTCACCATGTTGCCCAGATTGGTCTTGAACTCCTGACTTCAGGTGATCCGCCTGCGTTGGGCTCCCAAAGTGCTGAGATTATAGGTGTGAGCCACCATGCCCGGCCTTCCTTTACATTCTTAACAATTCTTGAAGGCCACAAAGAACTTTCGTTGAAGGGAGTTATATCTATCAACAAATACCATAGTTAACGGTTTAGAAATTACAACTGAGAATTTTAAAAATATTTATTTATTTATTTGAAAGAATAACACATCTATTTCATGTCAATATAAATAACATATTGTTATGAAAAGTAACTTCTTTAAAATAAAAATTGAGTAAGATAAGTGGTAGCAGTGTTGTTCTTCATTTTCACAAAGCTCTCTGTTTACTGTGCTATGTTGTTTTGGTTGAAGTCTATGAAGAAAATTTGGCCTCACAAAGCTACGTAGTTGGAAAGGGGAGAAACAGCTTAAGAGTCTTTCAGATCATTGTGGATATTCTTTGCTAATACTCACTTGACAAGTGATAGTTTCTTAAAATTGGTTGCAGTGTATGTAACATATGAAACCGTATTAGTCTCGTTTTGTGCTCTATTACATTAAAAGGCATTGATCTATCTTGTACTTTGAAAAGATCTTTTACTGATGATTTTTGTAACATCATCCTACATTGATCATTTGGAAAATATTAGTTCAGCCAGTCCTGCAAATCTGTCAGATGCTGGCACACTTTATTACACAAGATCACAAAAAATACATTCACTAACATCACCTTTTTAAAAAAAATTAATTTTTTTTAAAACAGGGTTTCACTCTGTCACCCAGACTGGAGTTCAGTGGCAGAATCTCAGCTCACTGCAACCTCCACCTCCTGGCTCAAGCGATTCTCCTGCCTCAGCCTCCCAAGTAGCTGGGACCACAGGTATGCACCACCACATCCAGCTAATTTTTTGTATTTTTAGTAGAGATGGGTTTCACCATTTTGCCCAGGCTGGTGTTGAACTCCTGAGCTCAAGTGATCCATCTGCCTTGGCTTCCCAAACTGCTGCGATTTCAGGCATGAGCCACCATGCTGGCCTTACCTGATAGCACCTTTGATTTTGGCAGGATCCTTTAGCTATTGAGAAGCTGTCAAGCTCACAGGGCAGCAGGTCCAAGTTTCCCACAATTTGAAAGCTCAAATTTTGTCATCGAATTGACAAGCTCTCTTCCTTTTTCAGAAAATATCTCCCAAATACCCCAATTTGAATAACCACGGTATGTCCGTTCTTTCAAGAGAAAATAATGTTCTATGAAAAAAGTGGCTAATTCATCTGTCTTTCTTTCTTTCTTTCTTTTTTTTTTTTTTATTTTTTGAAACAGAGTCTCATTCTGTCGCCAGACTGGAGTGCAGTGGCATGATCTTGGCTCACTGCAACCTCCATCTCCCAGGTTCAAGCGATTTCTCCTGCCTCAGCCTCCTGAGTAGCTAGGGCTACAAGTAAGCACCACCATGCCCAGCTAATTTTTGTATTTCTAGTAGAGACCAGGTTTCACCATGTGGCCAGACTGGTCTCGAACTTTTGACCTCGTGATTCATCTGCTTCAGCCTCCCAAATTGCTGGGATTACAGGTATGAGCCAGCACACAGGGCTATTTCATCTTTCAACACACACAGTCCCCTGTGTGCTTTCCTCTTGAGTATTCAGCAGAAGGGTTTTACGTGCAGTTCCCATTTCGTCATGCAGAACATTCAAAATAGGTACCCAGGGTCGAGATTTTTACATTTAAAAAATTCTACTACTCCATCAAGAATATCCTTCAGTAAAACTGTTTTTGTCTTTGTTTGTTTGTTTACTGAAAAGGGCATGACAGTGACAATTGGTGCAGGTTAAGGCCACTGCCTTGTTTCATGCTAAGGCACTATCACTTGAATGTCATCAGTGCAAATGTTGTCACTGCAGAAAAGACAAATAACATCTTAGTGTTTGTTTGTTTATTTGTTTATTTACTTATTTATTTATATGGAGAGAGACAGGGGTCTCACTATGTTGGCTAGGCTGGTCTTGAACTCCTGACCTCAAGCAATCCTCTTCCTGCCACAGCTTCCCAAAGTGCTGGGATTACAGGTGTGAGCCAGCAAGCTTGGTTTCCTAGTTTTGTTCTGAAAATAGTTTTGACCTGGGAGGTCTCCTTGGAAGCATCTCAGAAATCCTCCTGGCGTTGGGGGCCACTTGTTCAGAATTGCTGTTCTAGGTTAGCTAAAGAGAAGCTAAATTACTGGGTGGTGGGGTGGACGCATTTTACCTTTACTAGTACCTCTCAAATTGCTCTTCAAAGTAGTTTTATCAACTTCCCTCCCACCAGCAATGTGTAAGCATTCTCAAGTCTCCATATCCTGATCATCACTGGGTGTTGTCTAACTTATATTTTGCCAATCTAGTGGGTATGAAATGGTGTCTCATCGCTGTATTCATTACAGGAGAGCATGTCAAGCACATTGGGAGCAGTATTCCCAATCAGTTCTTTAACCACTCATAGTTGGATGAGTGCTTATGGCACTCACTAATAATTGAGGTAGTTCCCAAGAATATAGACATAAAATATAAAATCTCTTTCAACATAGGTTTAAAAGTTGGGTGTCTTTTTTTCCCCTAGCTTTCATGTTGGCAAAACATTTCCCACTTCAATTTTCTTCTGCAATTTTCCAAATGAGAGAGCTTCTGGAAAATGCTATTCTAGGGTGTTTAATAATTTATTCCCTATAAACATTGCTAGCCCATATGTGATTTGGTTTCAAAATTGCAGTTGATTACACAGCAGATTAGAGCCTGCCGTTTTTAGGAGTGGTGATGCTGCCTATAGTAGCATGTGTATGTTGTTGAAACCCTCAACACAGATTTGTAGATGCTGCTAAAACTGACTGTGCAGGAATCTCGGTGAGAAATGGTATATTAGTCCCTAACATGCTAACTTTTCAGGAGACTTTCTTGAATGTGTGTGCGTGTGTGTGTGTGTGTGTGTGTGATTTTTGCTTTACCTGTTGACTCTATAAACTCACCCTCATGTGAGGAGCAAGGCTATTCTAAATAGCATGTGGAGCCGGAATTAGCAGGCACCGGGTTTCTCATTTCTCATTTATTTCAGTAATGTTTAGCTCCCCCTATAAATCTGTGTTCTCAGCATCTGTTCATCTAAACCAGAAATTGGCAAACTTTTACCGTATAACTCCAGATAGTAAATATTTTAGGTTTTGTGGGCCACATGGTCTCTGTTACAACTACTCACCTCTGCTTTTGCAGGGTGAAAGCAACCAGCTACAATAGGTAAACCAAAGGTGTGGTTGTATTTAAAGAAAGTTTTATTTGCAAAAACAAGAGAGGGGTAGGCTGGGCATGGTAGCTCATGCCTATAATCCCAGCACTTTGGAAGGCGGAGGTGGGAGGATAGCTTGAGACCAGGAGTTCAAGACTACCCTGGTCAACATAGAAAGACCCCATATCTACCAGAAAAAATAAAATAAAAAAAGGCCAGGTGTGGCAGTGCATGCTTGTAGTCCCAGCTACTCAGGAGGCCGAGGCTGGAGGATTGTTTGAGCATACGAGTTGGAGGTTGCAGCAAGACACTGACCCCTGATCTGGACTGCTTCTTTATCTGGCTCTCTGGTGAAAGCCTTGGCTAAGCCTGCAGTGTCCATTCTTCCAGTAGTATGGTCTGTAGTTTTTACTTTCTATAACTGTGTCTGGGTGTCGTGGCTCACGTCTGTAATCCCAGCACTTTGGGAGGCTAAGGCAGGCAGATCACCTGAGGTCAGGAGTTCAAGACCAACCTGGCCAACATGGTGAAATCCTGTCTCTACCCAAAATACAAAAGCTAGCCTGGCGTGGTGACCCATACCTGCAACCCCAGCTACTCGGGAGGCTGAGGCAGGAGAATTGCTTGAACCCGGAGGAAGGAGGCTGCTGTGAGCTGAGATCATGCCACTGCATTCCAGCCTGCTGGGTAACAGAGCGAGACTCTGTCTCAAAAAAAATTTTTTTTAAATATATATACATATATACACACACATATATATATATATATATATATAAAACTGTGCATGTGCCTGTGTATTGTTGAATCTTTAATGAAAAAGAAGTAAATACAAGAAGTTGAACATGAAGATGATGTAGATAACAAGATTATTATTACTGTAAATTATAAAACTATTTAGGCCCTCAGAGAACTTGAAATGCACGCCAACTAGGTCACATGATGAGGAGGATAGACAAGGCAGCTGTCCTTTTGGGCCCCTCCACTGCTCCCCAGAAAATGGAAATCAAATAAGTTCCAGGAGAAAAAGCTGATTCCAGGTCTGGGAAAAGGAAAGTCAAAGAGGAAGCCAAAACCGCTGGTTGTGCCAGACGGGAAGTTGTGCTCAAAGCATGAGGGGACACAGGGATCCACCAGGAGTTCCTTTGGCCAAATCTGGAGAATTTGAGCATCAAAATGAGTAATAATAGTAATGAATTATAACTCACTGAATAAAATAATAATCCCCAAATCCATACTGATAAAAATAAATAAGTAAATAAGTAGACAGGGGAACAGGGATAGTTCTTCCTTACAGTTGAATGCCAAGTAGTTTAGATAGATGGAATGATGGAGTTCGAAAATCATCAATGGATGCTAAAACCGCTGGGTTAAAGTTTGATGAGGAACAGGCTATTTCAGTTTTAGAATACCTTAACACAAATTATGTATTCATCACAGAGGGAAGCATAGTAACTTTACAATGCAGAAATCTGGCAGATATTACTTTCACCAAATGATTAAGGTTAATATCACCAATATTGGGTCAAACTGGCATCATGTGCCTCCTGACATGAGGCACTGAGAAGAACAGTGCCAAATGCACAACCTGAATCTCATCATGGAAAAACATCAGACAAGCCCAAATTGAGGGATGTGCTACAAAATAACTGGTCTGCTCTCTTAAACAATAATGTGAAGGTCAACAAATGCAAGGGAAAGCTGGAGAGCTGTCCCAGATCAAAGAAGACGAAAAGAAGCATGACAGCTGAATGCCCCAGGTTATCCTGGATTGGACCCTGGACTGAAGAGGAAAACTAGCTATAAAGGACACTTGCTTGAGGGGCCATTGATGAAATTTGAATATAGACTGCAGATTAAATATGTGTTTGCTTTTGTTTTTGTTTTGAGACAGAGTCTTGCTCTGTCACCCAAGCTGGAGTGCAATGGCATGATCTTGGCTCACTGCAAATTCCGCCTCCTGGGTTCAAGCCATTCACTCACCTCAGGTTCCCAAGTAGCTGGGCTTACAGGCGACCACCACCGTGCCTGGCTAAGTTTTGTATTTTTAGTAGAGACAGGGTTTCACCATGTTGTCCAGGCTGGTCTCAAACTCCTGACCTCAAGTGATCCACCTATCTTGGCCTCCCAAAGTGCTGATTATAGGCAGGAGCCATGGCATCCAGCCAACAGTTAATTTTAAATGTTCTGATTTTGATAACTATACTAAGGTTATATAAGAGAATGTCCTTGTCTTGGAAAAACAGTGAAGTATTTGGGGTTAAAAGAAAGTTGGTTCTGGTAACATGAAGAAACAC
Source organism: Trachypithecus francoisi (assembly GCF_009764315.1). Lineage (NCBI taxonomy): Eukaryota > Metazoa > Chordata > Mammalia > Primates > Cercopithecidae > Trachypithecus > Trachypithecus francoisi. The sequence goes on along the minus strand of NW_022681468.1, from coordinate 30,639,913 downwards.
CTTATAAGCCAAAGTTGGGCTTCCCCGTAGGTACGAATTCTAACACAAAGTTATCTGCGAGTGTGGGGCATCTTCTGGCTAATAGCCTGCCCTGAATTAGTAGGCCCACAGATTTTCTCATCTATTTATTTTCTTCCCCTGGCCCCTGATACCTCTGCTATGTCTATTTTTTTCCTTTCAATATATTGTATAATCATAAAAAAATGTTACTTTTTTGGCTGGGCACGGTAACTCGCACCTGTAATCCCAGCACTTTGGGAGGCCATGGATCACTTGAGGACAGGAGTGAGACCAGCCTGGACAACATGGCAAAATCCCACCTCTACTGAAAACACAAAAATTAGCCGAGTGTGATGGCACACCCCTGTAATCCCAGCTACTGGGGTGAGGCACTAGCATCACTTGAATCCAGAGGCGGAGGAGGTTTCAGTGAGATCGTGCCACGGCACTCCAGCCTTGGCGATAGAGCAGGACAGAGTCTCCTTCTGTCTCCAAGGCTGAAGTGCAAAGGCACGATCTTGGCTCACTGCAACCTCCACCTCCCGGGTTCAAGCGATTCTCCTGCCTCAGCCTCCTGCCACCACGCCCAGCTAATTTTTGTATTTTTAGTAGAGATGGGGTTTCACTATGTTGGCCCGGATGGACTCGATCTCTTGACCCTGTGATCCGCCCGCCTCGGCCTCCCAAAGTGCTGGGATTATAGGCCTGAGCCACAGTGCCCGGCCACAAAAAAAAAAAAAAAAAAAAAAAAACAAAAAACTGTTTTTTTTTTTTTTTAAAGTTTAGGAGAAGTGCATTTCAGGTGGAATGAACAAAATTATAAAGGTGGGATATACGAGTAGTGGTTTGGGGGTTTAAAATATATCCAAGTTGTTGCAAATGAGTAGTGGAAAAATAAGACTGAAAAGGTAGTTATGTTCAGATTACCAAGGACACTAAATATCATGGTAAAGTGTGTTAATTTTGCTCATGGGGCAAAGTGCAACTATTCACTGAGAGCTGTTGAGTAAGAAAGCGGCATAGAGCTGAACACAGGGTGGAGGATGCCGGTTGTACGTTTAGGTTGCAAAAGCAAGAGCAACACCTGGAATTGGAGGGATTTTTGCAAAAGTAGGGAAGGAGGCTGTGATGGTTAATATTGAGTGTCAACTGGATTGGACTGAAGGATGCAAAGTATTGTTCCTGGGTGTGTCTGTGAGGGTGTTGCCAAAGGAGATTAACATTGGAGGCAGTGGACTGGGAGAGGCGGACCCACCCTCAGTCTGGGTAGGCACCATCTAATCAGCTGCCAGTGTGGCTAGAATAAAGCAGCAGAAGAAGTTGGAAAGAGCAGACCTGTTACTGGAGAAGGGTGTCCAGTTTCTTGACTTCTTGAACAAAGAATCAGACAAAACGCACAAACAAAGCAAGGAAAGAGTGAAGCCACAAAAGCAGAGATTTATCGAAAATGAAAGTACACTCCACAGGGTGGGAGTGGGCCGAGCAGCGGCTCCAGAGACCTGAGACAGAATCTTCTGGGGTCCAAACACCCCCTCGAGGTTTCCCATTGGCCACTTGGTGTACACCCCATGCAAATGAAGTAGTGACCTGTAATCAGTCTGATTGGTTGCAGAAAGTGAAAGCTTCTGGTCCTTTTGTTACTTAGGTTTGGAAAGTTGGTTTTTTACCTTTGATTTAGTTCTGGGAAGTCAGTGTGAATCAGCCGTAGGTTCCCTGCCTCCAGACCCTATTCTCCTGTCTCAGACCCGCTGAGTCTTCCAGCCCTCATCTTTCTGCGATGTTACATGTGTCCTGACCTCGAACATCAGACTCCAAGTTCTTCTACCTTTGGACTCTTGGACTTACAGCAGTGATTTGCCAAGGACTCTCGGGCCTTCGGCCACAGACTGAAGGCTGCACTGTTGGCTTCCCTACTTTTGAGGGTTTGGGACTCGGAATGGCTTCCTTGCTCCTCAGCTTGCCTGCTGTGGGACTTCACCTTGTGGTCGTGTGAGTCAATACTCCTAATAAACTCCCCTTCATATAGACATCTATCCTATTAGTTCTGTCCCCCTAGAGAACCCTGACCAATACAGGGGCAATGAGTGTCCCATTCACCGTTCAAGACACATTTTTGCATAGCTGGAATTGGGGAAATAGAGATGGATACAGGCAGATTCATCTGCCTCGAGGAACTCTGAGGCTATGGGAGCAAGTGGACTTGTCAAAAGGAGACAGTAGAAAGGGATGGAAACAAACAAAGAAGGAACTTGGGGAAGTGCCTGCACTGGGGCACAGGAGCAGAAAGAGGAGCCAGTGAAGGGTAAGTGATCAGGAAAGAAGGAGAGCCAGGAGGGCGCAGTGCCATGGAGGCCCCAGGAGAGACGTATCACCAAGGAGGAGCCAGGCATGGCCGAGAGGTGCAAAGGCTGCTGACAAACTGCGTGCAGCCCTTGGATGTGGCTGTTGGGTCCTAGCTAATGTCTTAGAGTTTGACTGAGTAGAGCAGGAGAAGGGAAGGCAGACGGGAAGGAGGAAATGGAGGTACCAAGTAAATGCTGCCCTTTGGAGAAGCTAGATGGTATTGCAAAGGAGGAAGGTGAGAAAGCAAAACCTGAAGAAAATGGGATCGAGGGATGCTTTCATTCTCTTTTGGTGCCACAGCAGATCCCCTCCTTGCTCCTCTGAGTCTGCCTGAGGACAGACACACCTTCACCCAGGGCAGCAAAGCAGAGCTGCCCGTGCTGCCTGTACCTACACAGCTGTCATCTGCCCATGGGCATGAGAATGGGGTCTGTGTGGCCAGTGTCTCCTCATATTTTATTACTTACATGCAATACTTAATTACCAACCTTCTGGATTCTGGACAAAGAGGTGATGCTTCTGTTGCCTAGAGAAGAAAACAATGCTATCATTTCCACTGAAAGCAGAAGAACAGGGGCAAACTCCTATCAGGCAGTGGCAAGAAACAATTCAGTCTTCTCCCCTCCCACCCAGGACTCTATTGGTCAAGCATAAGTCTTTTGATTAGTATGGAATTCTGTGTTCCTTTAAAATTTTCACTCTGTAATGGTAATAGCAATGATGACAATGATAGCTAAACATTTACTGGGCTATGTGCCTGGATGGTATTTTTTTTCTTTTTTTGAGATGGAGTCCCACCGTCGCCCAGGCTGGAGCGCAGTGGCGCGATCTTGGGCCACTCAACCTCTGCCTCCCGGGCTCAACTGATTCTCAAGCCTCAGCCTCCCAAGTAGCTGGGACTACAGGCACCTGCCACTACATCCAGTTAATTTTTGAATTTTTGGTAGAGACGGGGTTTCAACATGTTGGCCAGGCTGGTCTCGAACTCTGGCCCCAAGTAATCCACCCTACTCGACCTCCCAAAGTGCTGGGATTACGGGCATGAGCCACCGTGCCCAGCTGCCTGGATGGTATTATTGCAAGGAAGGAAACAAACAAAGGAAGGACTTTGGGAAGTACTTGCATTTGGCAGAAAGAGCAGAAAGAGGAGCCAGTTAGTTTGTAGAGCTCCAAGCAAGATAGGGGATGATATCTCCATCTCCTCTCTCTCTCTAGATAGATAGGTAGTTAGACAGAGAATAGGTGGGCAGATAGCTAGATATGATAAATAGATAGATTGAAGGGCTTGGGGTATGTGACTGTGGGGCTGGCAGGGCAAATTCAAATCCACAGAGCAGGCATTAGGAAGGGTGGGCTGGAACTCTCAGGCGTGAGCTGACGCTGCTGTCCACAGGCAGAAATCTCTTCTTTAGGGAAGCTTTGGCTCTGCTTTTAAGACCTTTCAACCGATTGAATCAGGCGCACCCAGATTTTCAATAATTATCTCCCCTAAAGTCAATGGATTGTGGGCTTTAATCATGTTTACAAAACACCTTCATCGTAAAGCTAAGCGTGTGCACATGTGCACACAAATGCTCAGGTGCACACACACACTCAAGCTGATTTGCCCAGTTGTCTGCGTAGAGACAACTGGGGGATTTGCTGCCAGGACCACCACATTTCCAGTTAGTGTTTGACTGAATAACTGGGGACTGAAGCCTAGCCACGCTGACACACCAACTTCAGAACAGACAAATCCATAGAGTCAGAAAGTAGATGAGTGGTTGTGTCAGAGGGGCTGGGGGAGGAGGAATGGAGAATGATCACTCAAAGGATAAAGCGTGTTCTTCGGGGGTGAGAGAAAAGTTTTGAAACTAGAGAGAGGTGGTGGTTGCCCACATTGTGAACGCATCAAATGTCACTGAATAGTTCACGGAATGGTTAGTTGTTTGTTACGTGAATTGCAGTTCAATTCAAAATAAAGAAAGAATCCTAACAAATACATGGGGAAATGGTTGACTTCTGTCTTTCCCTGGTGCCCTAGGGCTCCTCCTAGCTGACCCCTGAAGACTCCATTCTTGAAGAGATCTGGCCCCACTCCGGACAAAATGAACCAATCAAAGGTTCTGTTTGAAGACAGAGAGAGAGAGAGAGAGAGAGAGAGAGATTGAGAGAGAGAGAACAAGGCCTCACCACCCTTCCCAGCTCCTGGCACCCTGGGCCTTTGGCCTGGCCAAGTGCCAGCCAGAGCCCTCCAGCTGGAGTGGTTGATGGTTGCATGGTCCTGAGCTCAGCTAAGTTTCTTGATATTCCTCTCATCCCCTTCCTAGGTCGGGAACTCAGAGGAGAGGCCTCCCAGGTACCTGCTGGTGCCAAATGGTCCGAGCCCCTCTAATCAGGGTCTCCGGCTGTCGAGTCCCTGTTGCTAACACCGTGACTTTAACTGCCGTGTACTACAAATTAATTCATTCCGTTAGGCCTTGCTGTTCGGTAACTGGCTGTCACAGAGATCGCCCCAGGAGCTAATTGAGAGTTGCGATCCGTGGCCGTATTTCCATTAGCGGCATAATGACAGGCAGCCACTGTACACACACAAATACACACTGAAGCACAAAACACGGGTACACATATACACACCAGACACTAAGTGCAAGATGAGAGCACACAAATGCTTAGGGACACACATACACACATACACACACACACACACATACTCAAGCTGATTTGCCCAAAGTTTATTAGCACAGAGACAACTTGGGAATTGTGTACCAGGGCCACCTTATTTTCAGACCCCCGGGACGAGGATGAAGCCCCTGTGAACACAGACACTGGGAGTGACCCACTGGCCACTGCCAAGAACACAAAGCCCTGCCCCCACATGCTGAGGCACCTGGGTCCATAGGTGCTCCTGTGGGCCGTGGGACCTGGGTGTCCTCACTTGGCTTCCTTTGACCAAGGGGAGAGATGAGCTGATGACCACGGCAGAGACTCTGTGTGGACGTGTGCACAGCAGTTGGTGTGAATAAATGGTCAACGGTTATCATTTCAACCAAAGTTCACTAACCTCCCGCTCTGTGCCAGGGAGTGGAGATGAATAATTATACAAGAAGTCCTTATTGGCTGGGCACAGTGGCTCATGCCTGTAATCCCAGCACTTTTGGAGGCCAAGGTGGGAGGATCACTTGAGCTCAGGAGTTCAAGACCAGCCTGCGCAACATAGGGAGACCCTGTCTCTACAAAAAATATACCAATTAGCCAGGCGTGGTGGTCGCACCTGTAGTCCTAGCTGCTTGGGAGGCTGAAGCAGGAGGATCCCTTGAGTCCAGGAGTTCAAGGCTACAGTGAGCTGTGATGGTGACACTACACTCCAGCCTGGTCAGCAGAGCAAGATCCTATCTCCAAAAATAAATAAATGAATTTAAAAAAATATTTAAAAAGAAATCCTCATTTGGCACCTTTCTCCCCACTCAGTGATTGTCTTAAGCTGGGTTCCCCAGAAGCAAAGCCTGAGTGAGGATGTGAATGAGGTGGTTTCTGGGACAGGAAGCTCCTGGAGGGACATGGGACAGTGAGACAGGGAAGGGAAGGAAGGCGACACAGGGAATGTCAGGGAGCAACTCACCCTGTGGGCAACTGGGGCGCAGTCATGCTGGGACCCTGAGAGAGTGTGGAGAACAAGTTCCAGCATTGTCTTACTCCTGCCTGAGGACAGAGGAGCTGAGGCACTATCTTAAGTTCCCGTTGGACATTAGTTGAGGGTTGCTCCCAGGTGCATGAGCTCCCTGGCACTTCTAGCCTAACCATTGTGCAGACCAAGCCTGCTTCCCAGCCAGCAGCCCTCCATCAGAGTCAGGGCTTCTTCAGTAAGTACCTAAAGAGGGAATGCAGGGAAAGTGAGTGCAGGGGAGCTGAGTGCTGGGGAGGTGCGTGGAGGTGGTAAGTACAGGGAGCAGTATGTTCAGGGGAAGTGAGCACGGGGAGGTGCTCACAGAGGGCGTGCAGTGCAGGGGGAGCGAGTGCAGAGATGTGGGCCACACCCGAAGCATCTTCCTCAGCGGTGTACAAGACTGATGCAGTTTCGGCCGGACGCGGTGGCTCACAGCTGTAATCCCAGCACTTTGAGAGGCCGAGGTGACCTGAGGTCAGGAGTTCGAGACCAGCCTGACCAACATGGAGAAACCCCGTCTCTACTAAATATACAAAATTAGCCAAGCGTGGTGGCACATGCCTGTAATCCCAGCTACTGGGGAGGCTGAGACAGGAGAATCACTTGAACCTGAGAGGAGGAGGTTGTGGTGAACCGTGACCACCCCATTGCACTCCAGCCTGGGCAACAAGAGCAAAACTCCATCTCAAAAAAAAAAAAAAATGACAGATGCAGCTTCTTTCCCTGAAAATCCTATTGGATGTGTACAAGACAAACTCCTGCCCTCAGGGAGCTGAAGTTCAAGAGGCAGGACAGCGGATGGCTCAGGGCCAGGCTCTGGCATCCACTGAGCAGGGCTAGGGATAGCTCAGTTTGGAGTCCTCCTCCTGCTGTGCTCATGGAAAGTGCTGCTTTTAGGCTGCCTCCAGGGCCCTCTATTTCTCACCCCATACAGTCTCCTTCAGCCTCTCCTGCCTCCACCACTTCAGCCACCGCTCACAGGCAGGTGACTCCCAACTTAGATAACTCTCACCTGGCCTCTCCTCAAGCCCCAGGGCTGGATGTCCAGTTGCTGACCTGCATTCCCATGTGGACGCTGTGAAGGGATATGACACTAAACATGGTCAAAACCAAACTCACTATCTCCCCTCCTCCCCGTGAACAAACCTGGTCATGGTCACCCTTATTATTTTTTATTTTTCATTTTTTCTTTTTAGCTACCCTTATCCCAGCACCAAAACCAAACCTGGTCATTCTTAGTGTTCCTCAGCTCAGAACATGACAGACACTCCATTTCTCAAACTAGAAGCCTAGGATTCTGGGATTCAGTCTGGACACCTCCTTTCCACATCACTGACAACCAATTAATACCAAATTCTGTTAGTGCCATGGGTTCTATCTCCACTGCCACCATACTAATCTAAGCTACTCCTCAGGCACACACACACGACGGACACTCAGAAAATATCTACTGGATAAAGGCATGATCAGAGGTACTAGCACTTCTATGAAGGCTCTTGAGACTGCTTCCTCCAGCAGGGTGTTGCACTGACACTAGGGGGCATGCCATCTACTTCATAATTGTTTCAAAGATTGATGAAAAGAAACATACTTCAAGTAGATAAACTATAAAATCCACACAATGAGTCTGAGTGAACTGCAATTAATACCCTTTCTTTACTTTTGATAGAAAATGTGACTTAAATCAGCTCAAGCAAAGTAAGGGAGAGGTGGATTTAATGGTTCAGATAGCTAAAAAGACCAGTGGTAAAGTTTCAGGTACAGCTTGATTTAGGTGCTATTGATACCATCAGGACCCCATTTCACTCTATTTAACTCTTGATTCCACTTTTTTCTACATTAGTTCCATTCTCAGAGAAGTTTTGACCTCACATGGGCAAAATGGTTGCCAGAGATCCAGTCCATAGCCTTGCAGGTTCAAGACCAGTGGGGGAAAAAAAAAGAATTTGCTCTCCCTTGGACTTGTGCCCACCTTTAACCAATCTTTGGGACCGGGGAGATGGAATGTGCTGATTGACAAGGTCCTGAAGTCTTGGATAGGGCCCTACCTAGCCTGAGAGTGAGGGAAGTGGGGTCTCCAAGAGGGAGTCTGAGTGTGATTTACTCAAAGAAGGGGAGATGGAAGCCAAAGGCAGAGGCCACAGACAATAACTTTCCTCAATTAAGACTTATCTGAAACAGAAGGATGTTATGCCCAGGGCTGGCAGGACCATTGGATGGAAGGTCATGAAGGTCAGTTACTACGAGCCACTAACCGTGATCAGCAGCCGGCTGAACAGAGCTCTGGATCTGACCTGCTTATTCCAGCACACACTGCACAGGTGCAAGGCCATACCCTGCATATGTGTGGTACAGGTCATGGATAGGAAGAGAGAGCTTTGGGTCCTTCTGCTTTCCCCAGGATTCTGGTTATGGATGACGGTGCCTCTCACTTCATGTCCTGAGCTGAATAGTGTCTTCCAAAAATGCATGTCCACTTGGAATCTCAGAATGTGACCTTATTTGGAAATAAGGTATTTCCAGGTGTAATTAGTTAAGATGAGGTCATATTAGACTAGATCCAATATGATTAGTGTCATTTAAGAGGTGGAAAGAGGCCAGGCAAGGTGGTTCATGCTTGTAATCCCAGAGCTTTGGGAAACCCAGGCAGGAGGATAGCTTGAGGCCAGGAGTTGGAGACTAGCTTGGGTGACATAGGAAGACCTTGTCTCTAAAAAACTTTAGAAATTAGCTGGGCATGGTGGTGTGCACCTGTAGTCCTAGCTACTTAGGAGGTGGAGGTGGGAGGATCACTAAAACCCAGGAATTTGAAGCTGTAGTGAACTCCAGCCTGGGTGAGAGTAAGACCCTGTCTCTTTTTTCTTTCTTTCTTCTTCTTTTTTTTTTTTTGAGATGGAATTTCACTCTTGTTGCTCAGGCTGGAGTGCAATGGCATGATCTCGGCTCACTGCAACCTCTGCCTCCCTGGTTCAAGCGATTCTCCTGCCTCAGCCTCCTGAGTAGCTTGGATTACAGTCATGCACCACCATATCCAGCTTATTTTGTATTTTCAGTACAGACAGGGTTTCTCCATGTTGGTCAGGCTGGTCTTGAACTCCTGGCCTCAGATGATCCACTCACCTTGGCCTCCCAAGTGCTGGGATTACAGGTGTGAGCCACCGCGCCCACCCAGACCCTGTCTCTTAAAAAATAAAGTAAAATAAAAATAAGTTTGAAAAAAAGCAGAAGAAAGGACAGAGACACTGACTTGCAGGGAAGAATGCCACGTGACCAGAGATGCAAGAGTGGGGCCCAAAGAGGAAAGGCCACCTGGGGCCACCCAAAGAGGAGAGGCCACTTGCTTAGTGGTGATGCTGGGACCAGAACCTGAGTGTCTGGTCTCTTCCAGCCCTGCCTGCGGAAGTTGGACCTGTAAGGAGTCAAGGCAGGCACCGGCTTGCAGAACATGAAGTGGGGTCCAGCTATTCCAAAGCATTTTCCTTATCTATTTGCTAAGTATTCCTCCTGTTATTTAACCCTGAGCTCAGACTGTCTTTATAGGGTTCTGGTTAAAATGGACATAGTAGGCCGGGCGTGGTGGCTCAAGCCTGTAATCCGAGCACTTTGGGAGGCCGAGACGGACGGATCACAAGGTCAGGAGATCGAGACCATCCTGGCTAACCCGGTGAAACCCCGTCTCTACTAAAAAAAAATACAAAAAACTAGCCAGGCGAGGTGGCGGGCGCCTGTATTCCCATCTACTCAGGAGGCTGAGGCAGGAGAATGGCGTGAACCCGGGAGGTGGAGCTTGCAGTGAGCTGAGATCCGGCCACTGCACTCCAGCCCGGGCGATAGAGCGAGACTCCGTCTCAAAAAAAAAACAAAAATTGGACACAGCAATATGCTCAAACATAACTTCTTTTCAGCACTTGGCAATATAATGACAACAATAATTCATTGCAAGAATTATATCTGCCAGGCACGGTGGTTCTCGCCTGTAATCCCAGTACTTTGGAGGTTGAAGTAGGATGATCGCTTGAGCTCAGGAGTTTGAAACCAGCCTGGGAAACACAGCAAAACCCTGTCTCTACCCCCCAAAATACAAATATTGGCCAGGTGTGGTGGTCCACACCTGTAATCCCAGCTACTCTGGAGGCTGAGGTAAGTGGATCGCTTGAGCCTGGGAGTCGGAGGTTGCAGTGAGCTGAGATCACACCACTGCACTCCATCCTGTCTCAAATAAATAAATGAATTAAATAAACGTAAAAATCAAAAAGTTGGCCGGGCGTGGTGGCTCAAGCCTGTAATCCCAGCACTTTGGGAGGCCGAGACGGGCAGATCACGAGGCCAGGCTGGTCTCAAACTCCTGACCTTGTGATCCCCCATCCTCGGCCTCCCAAAGTGCTGGGATTACAGGCATGAGCCACCGCGCCTGGTCAATATTTTCAATTTCTGATGTCACATCGTAAGTTGAAGAACATACGTATTTGTTAGATCTTTTCTGTGATAGGCTGAATGATGCCCCTCTAAAAATGTTCATGTCTTAATCCCCAGAAGCTGTAAATATCTCACTCTACATTGCGGAGGGGATTTCAGAGATGTGATCAAATCAAGGGTCTTTAGATGGAGACATTATCCTGGATTACCTGAGTGGATTCAGCGTGATCACAAGGATCCTTATAAGAGGGAGGCAGGAGGGTCAGAGTTGGAGAAGAAGATAGAATAACAGAAGCAGCAGAAGTTGAAGCGAGGAAGGGACCATGGAACCACGATGCAGGCAGCCACTGGAAGCTGAAAAAGGCAAGACAGTGGGCTCTCCCTTAGAGCCTTCAGAAGGAATGGTGCCCTGCCAACCCCTTGTAGACTTCTTAAGCCACTACATTCTTGGTAATTTGTTAGAGCAGTAATAGGATGTGCCTTCCGATTCCCAAATCACTGGATTCTACACAGCTCTTAACTTTTAAACCAAAGAGACCTAGGTTCAAATCCCAGCTTTACCACCTATCATCTGTGTGGTCTTTGAATCACTCAACCTCTTTTGGCTTTAGTTTCTTCATGTCTGTATGGCGATAATGATATCTACCTAGGGATCCACAATTCTGGCAATATTAGACTTGATGACCTAAAATTCATCTTGTTACAAAATACCCAGAAATGTTTAAGGTAAGCTGGCAGTCTTCCAAATGTATAAACTGACAGGCGCAATGGCTCATGCCTGTACTTCCAGCACTTTGGAAGGCCTAGGTGGGAGGAGTGCTTGAGGCCAGGAGTTCAAGACCAGCCTGGGCAACATGACAGGATTCTATATCTACAAAAAATAAAAATAAAAAAATTAGCCGGGTGTGGTGGCTTACACCTATAGTCCCAGACACTCAGATGGCTGAGACAGGAGGATCACTTGAGGCCAGGAGTTCAAGGCTGCAGTGAGCTACAGTCATTCCACTGCATTCCAGCTTGGGTGACAGAGTGAGACCCTATCTCAACAACAAAAAAAATGCATAAACAAATTTCCAAGAAAGTGAGAGAAACCCATACGAGCTAAAAATAAAAAAGGAAAACCAGAAACAGTACCACAAAGCACAAGAGCTGTCCCTGTGTTCCCTATCCTACCCCAGCCCCTGCCTAAGGACCCTGGCCCCAGGTGAGGGGAGGGCATTTGAAACTGAGACCCCATAAATCCATAACCCACAAAAGGCTACAACCTTAACAAAACTGGGAAAATAAGGAAAACATCCTCTGGCTGGCACAGTTTGATGGCATGGAAACTTGCTGAGGTCTCTCTTTTTCCATAATGTTGAGGAAGCTTGTTTGTCTAGACCAGAGGTTCTCAACCAGGGGCAATTTTGCCCCGCAGGGACATTTGGCAATGTCCCTTAGGGGGCCTAGAGACACTTGATTGTCACAACTTGGGGGAAGGGTACTGCTGGCATCTAGTGGGTAGAGGCCAAGAATGCTGCTAAACATCCTGCCATGTAGGGGGCAGCTCCTCACAACAAAGAGGTACCCAGCCCAGGATGTCCATAATGCCATGAAATGCTATTGAGAAATCCTGATCCAGACCTGGGCTCTGTGCAGGAAAATGTCTTTGGGAATTCATAACCATGATCCCTGTCTCCCTCCCATAGGTTTGGAATTCAAATTTATTCTACTTCCATGGTTTTGGAGCTCTAATCCAATTAACTAACAACGACAACAGCATAAGGAAGTTGGGCGAGTTATACCTAAGGGCAAATACAATACTCCCTCTAGAGGAACACATTTTCTATCCAATTGATGTAGGATTTCCACATGCAAAGCCTTACCAAAGATGAACTCACAACCTGAAATTACAAAACCCACAAGGAAATAATTCACCATGAGTGAAAGTTGACAGATATAAGCAGCAGTAAGATCAGATCCACAAGAAATTCAGATTTAAAAAGGCTAAGGGTACAACTGTGAATAAACTAAAACCCACTAAATTGTACTCTTTAAAAGAATGAATTTTAGGCATAGGAATTATATCTCAATAAAGCATTTACTAAATAAAAAGGCCATAGGATGAAGACCATAGTATACAAATGTTTAAAATTATTAAAGTCAATTATCTTTTTTTTTTTTTTGAGACGGAGTCTCGCTCTGTCCTCTGTTGCCCATGCTGGAGTTCAGCAACGCGATCTCGGCTCACTGCAATCTCTACCTCCTGGGTTCAAGTGATTCTCCTGCCTCAGCCTCCTGAGTAGCTTGGATTACAGGCATGCACCACCGCGCCCAGCTAATTTTTGCATTTTTAGTAGAGACAGGGTCTTGCCATGTTGGCCAGGATGTTCTCGATCTCCTGACCTCGTGATCCCCCAGCCTCAGCCTCCCAAAGTGCTGGGATTACAGGCGTGAGCCACCACACCCGGCCTAAAGCCATGTTATCTTCCTTGTGAGCTTATTCAAGAATTAGAGAAAACTTATAACTGACATAAAATAAGCACTCAATAAGTAGTATTTATTATTATCCCAGTGATTATTAATTTATCCTCATTTCCACTTTTCCTAAGCCTCCTATCATCTATCAAAATGTACCTGTGGGCCAGGTGCAGTGGCTCACGCCTATAATCCCAGCGCTTTGGGAAGCCAAGGTGGGTGGATCACTTGAGGTCAGGAGTTCAAGACGAGCCTGACCAACATGGCGAAACCCCCTCTCCACTAAAAATAAAAAAATTAGCTGGGCATGGTGGTGGGCACTTATAATTCCAGCTACTAGGGAGGCTGAAACACAAGAATTGCATGAACCCAGGAGTTGGAGGTTGCAATGAGTCGAGATCACACCACTGCACTCCACCCTAGGCAACAGAGCAGACTCAGTCTCCAAAAAACAAACAAACAAACAAAAATGTACTTGTGCTGTGTCCCATTGTGTTAGAGCCTAATGTCATATTCCCTCAATTCTAAGAGGCCATAAATTGTAACACATACCATCAATCTAATGAAAGTTTAAAAAAAATAAATGGGCTGGGCGTGGTGGCTCATGCCTGTAATCCCAGCACTTTGGGAGGCCAAGGCCAGTGTATCACCTGTGGTCAGGAGTTCGAGACCTGTCTGGCCAATATGGTGAAACCCCATCTCTATTAAAAATACAAAAATTAGCCAGGCATGGTGGCGGGCATCTATAATCCCAGCTCCATGGGAGGCTGAGGCAGGAGAATCGCTTGAACCCGGGAGGTGGAGGTTGCAGTGAGCCGAGTTTACACCATCGCACTCCAGCCTGGTGACAGAGTAAGACTTTGTCTCCAAAAAACAACAAAAAACAATTAATGCAATTTATCAAATGTGTTTATTGCATTGTAAGTTGCACTCTGAATTTGCAAATATTAAAATAAGAAAAACACACAAATTTATAGTTCATGATAAAATAATTGTGGTAATGTAATAATGAATGCTACTAAGTAGCTGACTGAATGCTTTATGACTCAATCAAGCTTGTCCAATCTGTGGCCTGTGGGCTGCATGTGACCCAGCATGGCTTTGAATGCAGCCCAACACAAATTTAAACTTTCTTAAACCATTATGAGATTTTTTGTGTGTGTGATTTTTTCTTTTTTTCTTTTTCTTTCATTTTTTTTTTTTTTTTAGCTCATCTATCCTTAGTGTTAATGTATTTTATATGTGGCCCAAGACAATTCTTTTTCCAGTGTGGCCTAGGAAGGCCAAAAGATTGGACCCACCTGCTCTAATTCCTGGATCATGCAACTTTGGAACCTCTGTCAGAGAGAGACTGGCAATGTTACAGGCTAGAGAATGAGATTAGCATCACAGCCAAGACTGTTTGTCCCCAAGGCAGTGGGGCTCCACAAATCTGGAGTGGGAAGGAAAGAACAACATACAGGCTCAACATGGGGGAACTGTTCTCTTAGCATGTAAGCTTGTAAGCATTATCTGGCCCAGTGGTTGTATTTTGTTTTTTTGTTTTGTTTTGTTTTGTTTGTTTTGAGACAGATGACATTCTTGCTCTGTCACCCAAGCTGGAATGCGATGGCACAATCATGGTTCACTGCAGCCTTGACCTCCCAGACTCAGGCAATTCTCCCACCTCAGTAAGTAGCTATAGGAGTGCGCCACCACACCTGGCTAATTTTTTTATTTTTGTAGAAATGGGGTCTCACTATGTTACCCAGGCTGGTCACAAATTCCTGGCCTCAAGTGATTCTCCCACCTCAGCTTCCCAAAGTGCTGGGATTACAGACGTGAGCCACCATTCCCAGTCTACATCTTACTAAGGACCAAATATTAGTGTTTAGTGTCATCAACCTATGTGGGGATTCTTCTCCTTCCTGGGCCTCAATTTCCCTAGCTAGACAATGGAAGTTAAAATAAAACATAAGTCTGTTTTTCTATGGGACACAGAAGTAAGGGCTTATTTGGCTGAATGTTTGGGAGAATGAAGTTTTCTTTCTTTTTCACCCCCTTGGTCCCTGCCCATGAGTGTGAAGCAGACTCATTAATAACCAGTCCCAAGCGAGGCCTCCCCCTGTGTGGGGCATAGCCAAGATCCTCATTATGCCAACTACCGGGAGTAGGAGTCAAACACTTCTGCCCACTGCATCCTGGGCTGCAGAGTTTCAATGCCTGAGTCCAGTGACAAAGAGCACACTCACAGGCAACAGGTTCTGTGAAGCGGGTTTATTGCTTACAGATAGGCAGCAGGAGACAGAAGAAGCCTAGCATCCATTGTGAGCCAGTTCCCCAAGGCTCAAGAGAGCTGGCTGGGGTGGATGGAGCTTTTTTTTTTTTTCCATTTAGAGACTGGCTCTCGTTTTGTTGCCCAGGCTGGAGTGCAGTGGCACTATCATAGCTCACTGTAGCCTTGAACTCCTGGGCTCAGGCAATCCTCCCACCTCAGCCTTCCCATCCCCATCTCTTCCAGTAGTTGGGACTGCAGGCATGCATCACTACACAAGGCTTGCAGGAGATGGAGTCTTTACTTCCTGGGTTATACACCTTGCGGTCATGTGACCCACTGGACTAAAGCATTGAGAACATCCTGCTTCCACAGGAGAGAGAGGTTCAAAGCCTGTAGGGGGCAGTCCCTCTCTGTCTCAGGATGCTGCATTCCCAACACATTGTAGTTTTTTTGTTTGTTTTTTTTTTTTTGAGACAGTCTTACTCTGTGGCCCAGGCTGGAGTGCATGGCATGATTTTGGCTCACTGCAACCTCCGCCTCCTGGGTTCAAGCAGTTCTCCTGACTCAGCCTCCTGAGTAGCTGGGATTACAGGAGCTCACCACTAGGCCCAGCTAATTTTTTGCATTTTTAGTGGAGATGGGGTTTCACCACGTTGGCCAAGCTGGTCTCAAACTCCTGACCTCATGATTCACCTGCCTTGGCCTCCCAAAGCGCTGGGATTACAGGTGTGAGCCACTGTGCCTGGCCAGAGCTATTCTTGAGAACTACAAGCAAGAAAGTGTGGGGGATGGGAGGAGAACTGGGTCAGTCCAAGGCCACCTGGAGAATGGTCCTGCAATGAGAAGAGATCAAAGTCTTCAAGAGAGAACATAGTAGCTAAGGACACAGCCCCATCTGAAGAATTCAAAGATCTGCTATCAGCCAGGACCATAGACCCAGACCTACAGGGAGGGCAGAGGGAGAAAAAGGAAAGGGGAAGGGAGACAAAAGGAGAAGGATTTGCAAGGGCCCACCCATGGCTGATTCAGTTTACACTGAAAAACCATCTAACAGTGGTATTTTAGCAACAGGATTTAGTGATGTGTGGCATAAGGCACAATCTCAGAGGTAAGTGAAATTCAATCTCCTTCACCCATGAAGCAGGAAAGCTTGGGCCGTCGGGACAAGGGGTCTTATATACGTGCCAGTGTTTCTCAAACTTCAGCATCACATGAATCACCTGGGAATCTGATTCAGCAGATCCAGGGTGGCCCCTGAGATCCTTCATTTCTAACAAGCTCTCAAGGGATGTCAGTACTGCTGGTCTAGGGACCACACTTGAGCAGCAATGACATAGGAGGTCCAGACTCATATTTATTTATTCAACAAATCAATCAGCCATTCAACAAATATTTATTGAGCACTTACTATGTACTAGACAATGCTCTGGGTGCTAGAGATACTGAATAGAAAAAACAAGCAGAACATAAACCATGTATGCCAAATGAATGAATATGAGATGGAATTAATTCTTTAGTGGAGAATGCTTGTCATTTAGTATGACATAGCAATGAAAATGCAACAAAACACAATTTCTCCTGTGGCAATTTATCTTGCAAACCCAAACCCCAGTATCTGTTCAGTGAAGAAGAGAGCAGAAAGGAGAAGGAGAGAGGGCTTCCTGGGCAGTTCATCAGCTGTGTGACCTTGGACATGTTCCTTAACCTCTCTGGCCTTCAGGTTCTTCATCTATTAAAGGACGGGGCTATTCCAACTGTAAGTTATCACCTGAGGATTACATTAGGAAATGTTCAAAAACCTCCTGGTCCAAATGCCTGGCACATAGTAGGCATTTGATATACGTCAGCTGCCATCATTTTATTATTACCAAAAAGTGAAAGCACAGCGGCTTAGGCCTGTGTCTCCCTGCGCTCACTCCAACCTGGAGTTCTCCATTTCCCCATCTCCCCATCCCCCTCGCCTCACGGAGCCACAAGGCTATCCTGATGAGCTGTGCAGCTTACTGTGAAATGCGCTGCATTTTCTCCCCAGCTGCCTCCTGATTGCAGTATTTACTTTTAATCTCCTGTGCCTCAATGCCCGATAAAAACTTTGTCACATTAGATGGTGACAGATGGGGGAGAGAAGGGGGCCAGCCCTGCAAGGGAGCGTCTGGACCGCTCAACAATCCTTCACCACCCCAATTACGTCCTTCAGTGCTCCCCGGCGTGGGCACCCATGTCAGCGCAGAGGGAAATGGAAAAGCATAAATAAAGACAAAACCAGACTCAGCGAGGCTTTAATCTGCAGAATAACATTTCTCATTTGTGTGAAATATCACTGGATTCTCTCCCTATGCTCTGGGGGCACACATGAGCGCACACGCATGCCCGGGAGGGAGACTGGGGTTCCCGGCCCCGGCGGGGGAAGTTAACTGTGTGCAGCTTACCTCGGAGCTGGGCTAACCCATCCCTTGTCCCTAACTGGGCTGTCAGGGACGGTTTCTTCTTCGTGTTTGCAAGGTATTAAAGGGGAAGCAGGAGAAGGGAACTGACAAAAGGAGGAATGCAAATGGTTAAGAAATTATCAGGTGCGCACAAGACAAAGGGGAGGTGGGATGCTCAGAAATTGGTTCTGTTTTCTCAATATTAGAATAATGATTTCATAATAATGTGTGATCGGTGCTTAACATTTCAAATCTTTTTCTTTCACAGGGTTTACCTTCCTGATCCTCAACAACTCTACCCTCACATGTGTGCAGGGATTTTCCATGTTCAAAACATGTCTTACTGCTCTCTCTTTATGCAGGTGGAGTATGTTAGTTTCCTAGGGCTGTCATTACGAAATGTCACTTACAACAACAGAAATCTATTCTCTCATAGTCTGGAGGCCAAAAGTCTGAATCAAGGTGATGGCAGGGCCGTACACCCTCTGGAAACTCCAGTGCAGCATCCTTTCTTGCCTCTTCCAGCTTCTGGCAGCCCCAGGGAGATCTGGGTTTGTGGCAGCCTAACTCCAATTTCTGCTTCTCTCTTTGCATCTGTACCCAAATTTTCTTCTTCTAAGGACAAGGGTCAGATTGGCTTTAGGGCCCACCCCTAATGACCCCCCCTCCCTTTTTTTTTGAGATGGAGTCTCGCTCTGTCACCCAGGCTGAAGTGCAATGGCTCATGGCTCACTGCAACCTCCGCCTCCCGAGTTCAAGTGATTCTCCTGCCTCAGCCTCCCAAGTAGCTGGGAGTACAGGCGCCCAACTAATTTTTGTATTTTTAGTAGAGACGGGATTTTGCAATGTTGGCCAGGCTGGTCTCGAAATCCTGACTTCGAGCGATCTGCCTGCTTAGGCCTTCCAAAGTGCTAGGATTACAGGTGTGAGCCACCACCCCCGGCCCTAATGACCTCATCTTAACTTGATTACATCTGAAAAGTCCCTAATTTTCAAATCAGTTCTCATTCACAGAGGCCAGAAATTGAGACTTAAACATCCCTTTTTAGGGTATGCAACTCAACCCATAACGTAGAGGCACAGTGATTTAAAGTGATTTGAAAAAAGACAAGCTTGTGTTTGAGCCCCAGCTCTAGGGACAGCTGCTTCATCTTCCGGAGTCGAGGGGGAGAGTCCTCCAGACCACACTCAATGCCCCCTGACACCGTGGAGGTGGAGCTGCAGTCGGGAGGCTTTGCAGAGGAGCTTGTGTGCATGCGCAGGAGCCCCCGCCAGCCTGCCCATCTCTGCATACATCTGTGTGATATCAGAGAGGAGAGGAGAGGAGCTTGGGAAAAGAAGTTCACAAAGTCCAATGGCAGAGGCTTGTAACCTGAGAGACCCAGTGATGGGAGCAGCAGAGGCAGGAGCTGAGATCTCTTCTGGAAGAGTTGTGAGTCCTCTGAATGGGAAATGACCCACCCTACTTGCACCAGGTAAATTGTAGTAGCCGTGGCTGACACTTGATATGGAACTGGATAATGGAAAGCCAGAAGAGAAAATCAAAAACAAATAAAATTCTAGCTATTCCTGGCTACAGACATCACCAAAACCTTAGCAGAATGGAATTGGCAGTTAGCCCCTGACCCTCCTGGGTTCATAGGAAACCGTGCTGGATGGAGACTGGCTCAGGGAAAAGGACAGGGGACCACTGAATCTTGGCCACTGAAAGGAGCAGGGAACAGGGAAGCAGAGATAGTGATAGCCTAGTGGAGGAAGCCCAAATGAGAAACCAACAAGAAGTGAAACTCTAGCAATGCCTTAGCCCAGGGGAGAAGTGGAGGGGAAGGTCATGGGAGGGTGCAGTGCTAGAATGACCCCCAAACTGCAAAATGAGTCCTTGAGAATGAAATAGCCCTCACAGCTGGAGGATGGGATGCCAAATAGCATTAAGGCTGCCAGATAGCACTGTGACAAGATTAATATATCATGCAATATAAAAAAAAAACTGAAGTGAAATTCACGTATCATAAAACTAACCATTTGAAAGTGTACAAAACTCAATGGCACTTAGTATATTCACGATGTTGTGCCACCATCATCTCTATCTAGTTACAAGTATTTTTATCACCTTCAAGGGACACCCTGTGATCATTAAGCATTCACTGTCATTACTCCCTCCCCACCTTCCCCTGCCAACTACTAATCTTCTGTCTCTATGGATTTACCTATTCTAGATATTTCATCTAAATGGAATCATGTAACAGGTGACCTTTTGTGTCTGGCTTCTGCCACCCAGCATTTTGAGGTTCATCCACACTGTAGCTTGTATCAGAACTTCATTCCTTTTTATGGCTGCATAATATTCCATTGTGTGGATATACCACATTTTGTTCATCCATTTATCCATGGGAATTTCAAGGGCATTTGGGTTGTTTCTGCTTTCTTGGTTATTATGCAAGCAATGTCATTTTGATGGGAAGTTTGTTAAAGAAGCTCCTTATTCTAGCCAAGTGGGAGTTGAAAGAACTGTTCTCTTCCCATTTTCCCTCTCCCTCTCCCTCTCTATCTGCTCTCATTCAGTCGTACCTCTAACACATATTTCTGAGAGCTGATTGTGTGCCAAGCCCTGGTTCTGTTAGACAGGTGACTGCAGGGGCCTGGGCAGCATTGCTAACTCCAGCTACATGTCTCAGGAGATTACAGGGCAGTCCCAAACTATAGACACTGCTCAAGCCTCTGGAGGCAGCTCCCCATTTGTCCTTCAGAGCAGAAGAGAGAATGGCTGGCATCTGGATTGGGCCTCTCTCTGAGGGCACAGAACTCTGGGGAACTTCCAAAGGCCTGATTGCTAACACTCAGGCCTCTCCAGTGAGGATAGAGTGCCTGTGCCCCAAGGGTCTCCCCAAATCCCCTTGGCCCTGATCATTCATGGGAAGAAGGCTTTCACTTGTTCTGGGTCTGGAGCAGGTGGGGCAATGGAGGGAATCTCAGATTAGGCTTCTCTTTGTTCTCCATAATCTGGGTGTCCACATGGGCTAAGAGAGAGAGAGAAAGAGAGAATGAGAGAGAGAGAGGGAGAGCACATGAGTGGGCCTGTTTAGCAGGTTCACCATACCCCAAGTGAAAGGGTGAACTGAAAAAAGCTGAGGTGACTCCACCTCAACTTTTTGTTTTAACTCACTATATTTTTATGTTTAAAACAAACCTATCCATGGTTTATTCTCATATTGGCTTAGGTCTTCTCCAATAATCCTTTTCTTGCCCTGATAAAGTCCTGAGTTAAAATCCACCTTCAGGGTTGGTATTTGAGTCTACATTTGTGGCGTTCAGATTAAGATTCCAGATAAACAAAATCCATGCAATGTTTCTCAAAATGCGACCCGCAGGACATGCAGAACAAGAAACTGGGGTACCTGTACCTATTAAAAGTCAGATTCCTGGGCCTCCCGTTAGAAGAGGGCTCCTTTCTCAATGGTCCTCTCCCCACCAAAGTCCAAGAACTGAGTCTCATCGGTTCCGGTTTCCAGGCTTGAGTCATGTGCCACCCCTGAATCCATCACTGTGGCCAGAGGCGTAACAGGGGTGCAATGCTTTGTCAGCCAAGCCAAATGAAGAGCTAAGGAGGGCATTTCCCAAGGAGAATCTGGGTTTTGCTAGTGGAGAAAGGAGAGAGTAGATGCTACAGCTGGGGACAAAAATAACAAATTCGGCTCCAGTTCATGACACAGTCACGGGGAGCTGCAGGAATTACATTTTTTCATTTGTCCGTCAGCAAACGTTTATGTGCTTCCTTCATGCCAGGCTTTGGGGAGCTCTTCATATACGTGAAGAGCCATCATGGGAAACTTCAATGCACATGTATGTGTGTGTGAGTAGGTAAGTCTGTGTGTCCCCAAGGAAGAACTAGAACAAATGATTGAAAGTTGTGGGAGATGAATTTTGAACCCACAAGGGGAGTCTTTTCCAACAATGATAGCCGACCAATATTGGACAGGCTGTGTCCTGAGGAGTGAGCTCCTCATACCAGAAGTCCTCAAGCAGAGGCTGGAAAATGGCCATAAATCAGGTTTACTGCAGAGGGGTTTCTGTACAAGCTAAAAGGGGTTGGAAGAGACCAGGGGCCGACAATCGTACTCAATGACTGCTGTAACAAATGATCATGAACTTAGTGGCGTCCAAGGACACAGATTACTACCTTATAGTTCTGTAAATTAGAAATGCATCATCGGACTGGGCGTGGTGGCTCACGCCTGTAATCCCAGCACTTTGGGAGGCTGAGGCGGGTGGATCACTTGAGGCTAGAAGTTTGAGACCAGCTTGGTCAACATGGTAAACCCCATCTCTACTGAAAATACAAAAATTAGCCGGACCGGGTGGCGCATGCCTGTAATCCCAGCTACTCAGAAGGCTGAGACACGAGAATCGCTTGAACCCAGGAGGCAGAGGTTGCAGTGAACCAAGATCATGTCACTGCACTCCAGCTTGGGCAACAGAGCGAGACTCCATCTCAAAAAAAAAAAAAAAGGAAAAAGGAAAAAGAAATGCAACATCAGGTTCACAGGACTAAAATTAAGGTGTGGCAGGACTGTGGTCCTTTGTGGAAGCTCGCAGGGAGAATCCATTTTCTTTCCTTTTCTTGCTTATAGGAGCCACCCCGTTTTGTGGTGTGTGGACCTTTTTCTCCACCTTCGAAGCCAGCAATGGTGGGTCTAGTTCTTCTCACATCATATCATTCTGACCTCCTCTTCTGCCTCCCTCTTCCGCATTCATGATTATATTGGGCCACCCAGATAATCCAAGACAATCTTCCTGTTTGAAGGTCGGCTGATTGATATTCTTAATTCCATCTGCAACCTTAATTCCCTTTTGTCATATAACATAACATATTCCCAGGTTCAGGGGATTAGGACGTGAATGTCTTCGGGCACCCTTAGCCTGCCTACCACAGGACTTCAATATCCCTTGCCAGCCAGAAATTCAGTGGTCCTATGATTGATTGGATCATTGGGTCTTTTCAAGCAGGGCAGAGACTCAGTCGGGCACAATTGGGCACACAGTAACACTTGTCAGATGCCCTCAACAGCACAACATGTGTGACTGTTTGCTTCCAAACCAGAAGGCAGGTCACACAGTAATTACCTCTTTGTCTATTAGCAGCAATTACGCTCAAGTCAATAGGAGGTCTAGAATTACTGTGGACTCAACCTCTATCTCAGGAAATTCTATTAAGTGTCTGTGTAACTAAGAAGTCATTACAGAGCACTTGAAATTATAGTGTCACCTGCCTTAGAAAAATCCCTGCCTCTCCCAGAGAGGAGAGAATGGGTTGGAGCAGCAGGTAGATGGTGAGGAAGGGGGAGTCTTCCTCTCCTTAAATTCTCACAACAGGTCGAGGGCCCATGAAAGTTGGAGCACTCTGAAACTTGGCAAGACCAAAAAGTGGGTGCTAAGTGATAATAATGCTATTTATTGCTGCTTCCTGGGTGACAGACATGGAACTGGGACTTTACACACTCCAGAGCCAAGTTCCTGAGTGATGCTCACTCCTTCAGGCCTTCCCAGGCTAAAAGCAGGCAGTGGACCCTCGTGCTATATTCTTGTTTCAAGGACAGAGGGGCTGAAGGCTCCTGGGATGGGGCTAAGAGATCCAAGCAGAGGCTAGAAAAGGAGCTTAGGCCTCAACCTACCAGAACCATCCCAAGCTAGCCTCATGTCTTTGGCAAAGGTATGGGGTGAGAAACAACACTGAGCAAGGAAACTGCAAGAAAGAAGCTTGGTTTTCTAAAACATGAAGTCTGTAACAGGAAGGTGAGCCTGGCTGGGTGGGCTGAAGCCAGGCCTGTGTTCCTTGTTGAACAGGGTACTGTTGAAGAGCTGGATTGTAACATGGTTGGACCTTTTAGACAGATTCTTCTGTTGACTGGGCAGACCAGGGGTCCCCAAACTTTTTCTGTGAAGAGCTAGGTAACACACATTTTAGGCTTTGCCTGCCATATGCTCTCTGTTACACTACTGAACTCTGCTGTTGCAGCAGCCCTAGGCAATATTAACCAAACGAGCATGGCTCTGTTCCAGTAAAACTTTATTTACAAAAACAGATTGTGGGCCGGATTTTCCCACAGAATGTAGTTTGCCAACTAGTTTGCCCTGATCTAGATGATGGTTTTGAAGAGTGCATGCATTCTATGTTCCTATAACTTGGGGTTCTCGCCCACTGTTCTTTTATCCATTGGCATATTTAAATTAATCATTGAACTGGCCTACATAATAATAACAGTGATAGCAATTAATCATATTAATATATTCATGTCATCTTTACATTTTACACAGCTCTTTCACATAAACTATTCTACATGACCCTCATACAGTTTGAGGACATTAAGGCTCAGAGAGATTATGTGATTTGTTCAAGTTCACACAGCTACTAGGCATTTTTGGTTGTGTTTGATATCAGTTTGCCAAGGGTCACTTTTTTTTAGCTCCATGTTTTCCTTTTATTAGTAAGAAGATGTGAAGGCTGATCAGGCAGTTTATTCTTTGAGGATGTACTGGTCAGGGGTAGGATGGTGGGAACTCCTACCCAGGTTTCAGATTCTAGAGAGCTGGCTGGAGAGCAGCAGTGTGGTGCAGGTGCAGAGCTGGGCTTCACAGGGAAGGCCCTTGGGACTGTGGATAGGCCTCGTCTCTCTCTTGGCACCTGGCAGAAAGAATGAGTCAGTCTTCTCTCAGGAAGATGGTGGCTGCCTCCAGGAGTTCAGCTACAGGCACCTGGCTTCAAAAGGTTCCTTTATAAGGGTAAAGCTGACGTGGTCGAGGCTAAAGGAATACAGAGTTGAGGAAGGCTCTGCAGAAAGAAGGGATGAGAAGTATTTCCTGGAGTGGTAGGACAAGGGAAGTCTGCCGCTACGGGCCCAGATTCAAGGCAGTGAGTGTTAAATGTGCCCACCATGTTAGGAATAAGAAGGATGACTAGAACCCTCTATATATTAACGACTCTCAGTGGAAGTTTCTTCCCTCTGAGAAGGGGGACAGGGAGGTTGGTAATTTCAGTGATTGTGCTTCCCCACCAGCATTTAGTGGGTGTGTCCAGGGAGGATGGCAAACACACAGGATAATCCTACATATGACAAAGGTTGTTTCGTGTCTTGTGTGGATTTTGGAAGGCAGCTATGCTCACCGCTATACCACCAATACTCATGTGAATTTTCAATGTCCACTGGACATTGATATATATGAAAAACTTGACCTGAGGGGTCTGAGTCTGGCTTAACACTTTTTTTTACATATAAATACAAAGCAATTTTTTGTAGAGTTTTAATATCACCAAATTTTCCACCAATTCAACTCTTGTAAATCAAGGTAAAACTAAACTTTGTTTTGTTCATGACCTTGCCAAGAATTGTTCACTATTTCAGAAAATGAAATCACAATGGCAACACTATTCATAGTATTTGGTTCATTTGGCAGTATACATTAGTCTGCATTTGCAGCTATGAAATCCACTTACAAATTTTGAAATAATTATACACTCACAAGAAGCTGCAAAAGTAGTACAGGGAGGTACCATGTACTCATAACCCAGCTTCCCCCAGTGGGAGCATCTTATATAGCTGTAACTCATTATCAAAATCAGGAAATGGATTGGTGCAGTGCAATTAACTAGACTATAGACCTCACTCAGATTTCACCAACAGACTCCTCCTTTATGTCTTCTAGTGCCATCATACCTGATCATTCATGGATTAAAATACAAATTGTTTTGTTAGAAATTACTTTTTTAGTATTATACTTAAAGTCATATTGTTTTTTAAGTAAATTACCCTTATTTTATTTTTCTTCATATTGTACTTAGAATCTGTAGTATTATTTTTAAATTCTGTATTTACTCAGGTTATATTATTATGGATTTTATTTTAGAGTGGAAAGGAAGCACTAAAATATCTGTTTGGAGGGTGATAATCATGATGAATCCCACATATTTAGAGGGGGTAATAGTTGTTAATAGATAATAATAACTGACTTGGTCTAAGGACTTACCGTGTGCTAGACCCTTAGCATGCATTATTCCACTCGATTTGCATAACATCCTCTGAGGTGTTTATAATAATCTCTATTTTGCAGTTGAGGAAATTGAGGCTCAGGCAGGTTATGTGCTTTGTCCAAGATCCCACAGCAAGCAAAGGGTAGAGCCAAGTGCTCCGAGTCTGTAATGTCAATCACGAGGCTGGATGTTTGCAAAGCACTGTCATTACGTCACCTAATAATGCTGCCATTAATACAGTAGTAATCACTTACACTAATTTAATTCCTACTCTGTGTCAGAGGGCTCTGTGCACTACATATTTAACTTCTCAACAGTTCTATGAAGAATCCATTTTTTTTTATCCCCCTCCTAAAATCAAGACCCTGCGAATAGAGAGGGTAGGTAATTTGCCCCAAGTTGCATAGCAAGAACATGACAGAGTTAGGACTCCAACCAGGTGGTCCTGCTCCAAAGCCCAGGTACTCCACCCACACGACATGCTGCCCCATTGGCTTTGAGCTGTTTCAAATTGTTTCCACCATAATCTCATAAGGTCTGCCCTTAACCCAGGCAAGGGAGCCTCTGCCCTGGATCTCCACTGTCCCTCTTCTATAGCAGAGCTCCTCCCTGTGGGACAAGGATTCCTGGAACCAAGCCTGTGTTCTTTGGCAGACCCTATTCCACATCCTCAGAGTTCCCTGTACACTTGGCCCTAAGTGCCTTCCAGGATCTATGTGGGCCTTCTTCCTGGCCCTTCCCTTGGGAGGTGGGTCAAGCTCATCCTAGGCCTGATGGGTGGCCCAGAGGCAGCTGTTTGGGAGACAGAGCCAAAGTGTAGAGTGAGAGCTGGGTGTCCTGTTGGGAGGGATGTGGGAGAGCTGCAGGTTGAGGGCCCCTGGACACTCTTGTTCTGGGCCACACATAAAGGCAGGACCTAGGCCTTGTCCTCCAGTTGTGTCCTGATTATCGGTCCTGTCTCCATTCTTGGATCTTACGTCTCCGGCTGATGAGCGCTTTGACTTAAACTCCTCCTGGCTGCTTGCCACCCAGGCCTAGCAAAGTGCCATACCCTCTGTAAGTGCATCCAGCCAACATCGAGCCTCAGGCTCCTGTTGATTTAGCTTTGAGCTTCAATCCCAGGTATTAACAGGGTGGAAGGGAAGGGGATCCCTGATTGGCCAAAGGCCCCAGTCCCAGCGGTTGGGCCACCAGGCAGACACCCACTGAGGTCAGCCCCTCATCCCTCCCCGGGCCCCTGGCCACTGGTCCAGCAGGCAGGACGGGAGGCCAGGGAGCAGCTTGTCAGGATGTATGAACAATGCCGGGTGACACCGGAGGGGCCCTCAGAAAGATGATCTCACAGTTCGAACTCGTTAATGAAAGAAATAAATTAAGCAAGCTCATTTTTCAGGGAATTCTTGTGTAAACTGGAAATTTTCCAGTTCGTGAGCCCTGTGCCAGGCCCTCCCATAAATCACAGCAAGTAGGCTGTCGGCTCAGCAGAGGGCGAAGAGGTGGAGAGGAGAGCGACAAAACAGAGGGGAAGCCAGTGGCTGGCCAGGATGGCGGGCAGGAAGCACCCATGTTCTTCTGGTGCATTCTCTTTCCAGGTATTGCTGGGAAGAGGAAAGGGAGATGAAAGCGCGGCAGCACCAGAGGGCTTTTGCCTACAAACGGGGCCCTGCATGCCTGCAAACACCACAGCCCCCATGCTCCCAACCTGGGAGAAGCCCCCGAAACAGGTCATTTTTTAATTGAATACAATATTAATTACCGCGTGCACCATTAACGGTTTGTGGGATTTGACTAATTAATGTAATAGTTTTTGAGTCACGCTCATTAAATATGAAAATTACGCTGGTAAAAGGTATTGGTTTCATTATCAATCTTGTATGGACAGGATGGGGGTAGGGAATAGAGGAGGGACAGAGCCCTGCCTGTCTCTTCGGGGCTGTAAACAGCTGTATTGGGGTTTCACTCTTAAGGGGAGCCCACGAAGGGGCTGGGAGAAGGGAAAGAAGGAGGGCTGGAGGGAGATTTGGGAGAAACTCTGTGCAGGCCAGACCCAGTGGCCACGTAGACCTCTGAAGACCATATCCCTGGGTTCCTTCCTACCCTAGACTTATCCAAGTGGAACCCTCTTTTAAGCTGACTGATGGACTCATTCACTGATTCATTCATTGGTTGCCTCATTCATTCATTCATTCATTCATTCACTCAGGTGTGGTGTGGCAGACCCTGCTGACTGGTCACCTGACATAATGCCCATTCCCAGCCCCTAATTCCTAGCCTGCCTCCACTTCTGAGACTGGAAAAGGGAAGCACTTCTCTTTCCAACTTTCTTGTTTTGTTCAGGCTGCTAGAACAAGTGCTATAGACTGGTTGGCTCATAAAAAACAGGAATTTATTTCTCACAGTTCGAAGGATGGAAGTCCAAGATCAAGGCACCAGCGGATTCAGTGTCTGGTGAGAGTCCACTCACTAGATGGCCACGGCATCCTCACATGGTGGAAGGGAAGAGGGATCTCTCCAGGGTCTCTTACAAAAGCACTAATCCCATTCATGAAGGCTCCTCCCCCATGACCCAGTCACCTCCGAAAGGCCCCACCTCCTAATGCCATCACTTTGGGGGTGAAAATTTCAACACGTGAGTTTGGAGGGGACATAAACATTTGTTCCATTACACCAACCTCCCTGGAGGCTGGGCTGGTCCTGTGACGCTGAAGCAGGCAATACGATAAGAGGGAAGCCAAATTAAAGGGAAAGACACTGTAGGTGACGTGGTTTCTTTCCTTCTATTTGGAGTTTTGGCAGCTGTTTTTGAACATGAGGGAAAGGCCAAGAGACACACAAAAATGGTGGTCCTGATGCCACTGGGCCACAGAACCATCCCTAGAAGTCATTTACTCCCAGCATTCTTGTTTCGGGGAAAAACAGCGTTCTATTTGTCTATTCCATTGATAATTTTTCTGTTATTTGCATCTACAAGTATTCCTAACAGATACATATGATAAAGGCGGATGCTGTGAGGAACTGAAAGAAGCTTACAATCTAGTTATAAAGAACAAAAAGATGAAAAAATTTTAAAATGCCTATCGTTCAAGGTCACAAACATCTAGTGTCAGCTGAGTGGCCTCAAAGGGTGGCCATGCAGCTGGTCAGCCTGGTAGAGCCTTATGGGTCTTTGCAGCTGGGATCATTCTGACCAGCCAGTGCCCATTACAGCTGGTTATCAGATACTTAGATGATCACCCTGGAGAGTGCACCCTGAGTTGTTCAAAGGAAGATTGGGTAGGGTCATTCAGGAAGCTGCTATGGTTGGGCAGGGATTCAAGTTGGGCTTTGAATGGTGGATGGAATTTCCAAAGCAGAAATGGACAAGAGGAGAAGGAGTGGGTGCCTTCCTAGGGTCAGTGAGGAAGAAGTGGAAGTGAGCAAGGCCTGGAGATGGGAAAGGAAAAATCCATTGCAAGGAATGAAAAGTAGCCCTGATGGATAACGAGAGGGAAGAGAGTACGGGATCCCCGCTGTCCCCATTCTTGTCCCTGTGGGTGTTCTGCACTCTTGCCAGTAATTTGTAGGAATATCAAGCTCAGTAGTTACAGCCTTGAGCGCAGGGTCTCTGTCTTTTATCTTTGTAGTCTTCCTGCTTAGTTCAGGATTTGACACATATGTAATTGACATGCAATAAGTGTTGACTGAATAAATAGAAATAAATGAGGGGAGTAGAAATAACAACAACAGTTATCATTACTGAGAGTCTGGTATGTGCCAGGCACTGTTCTGGGCACTTTACATGTGTTATTACGTTTAATTTTACCAGGTAGATCTAGGTTCCAAGTCTAACTACGCTCTCTTGAGCTCCATAATCTCATGCAAATTAACTGACCTCTTTGAATATGTTTTCTTCATAGTAAAATGGCGAGAATGTACGCCTTTTCAATATATTTATTGTGGTGATGAATACAACCATTAAAACTAATATTTATTTAGTGTGTGTTGTCAGGTACTGTGCTAAATGTTTCACATTCATTATCTCAATTATTCCTTATATACTAAGCCTATGAGGCAGGTACTTCTATTATCTGCTTATTAGAGACAAATAGCCTGCAGCCCAGAGAGGTTAGGTAATGTGTCCCAGGTCACACAGCTAGTGATAGGAGAATGTTAGAAAAGTTGATTCATGCAGTGGGTGCTGTGAGAAGATATAAAGAGAAGATATGGCCCCTTTCCTTAAAGTGCTTAGCATGTGTCTGGGGAGCCTCAAAGGCCATGGCTAGCAAACACAGCTAACACCCTAGAGTGCCATTTATACACTTCTGCAAAGGAGGACCTTGGTAAGGGAGTAATAGATCACCCTTGAGTCAGGTAGATTTAGATCCAATATGGGCAGGGTAGAAACAGGCCTAGAGCACTTCAGTCTCTCCCCTCACCCCCTACCATTTATCAGAGATGAACTGAAAGTCCAGAGAGATAAAGTGTCATTGCCAAGTGAATGTTAGGTGTGCTTTTGGCTGTAAGTACATGAAAAAAATCTGAACAAACAGTGGCTGTATTCATTTCCTTGTGCCACTATAATGAAGTTTAGAGGCTTAAAACAACACATATTTATCAACTTACTATTCTGGAGGTCAGAAGTCCAAATAGGTTTTACAAGGCTAAAATCAAGGTGTCAGCAGGGTTGTGCTGCTTTCTAAAAGCTCTAAGGGAAAACCATTTTCTTTCCTTTTCCGGCTGCTAGTGGTGTCCTGCATTCCTTGGCTCATGGCCCCATTCCATCTTCAAAGCCTCCAATGCTGGTCGAGTCTTTGCCACATAGAATCACTGTGACACTGACTCTTCTGCCTCCCTCTTGTACATTTAGGGACCGTTGTGATGGTTGCTTTTTATATGTCAACGTGGCAAGACTATGGTGTCCAGTTGTTTGGTCAAACACTAGTCTAGCTACTGCTATAAAGTAACTTTTAAAATTTTTATTTATTTATTTATTCTTGAGACAGAGTCTCGCTCTGTAGCCCAGGCTGGAATGCAATGGTGTGATCACAGCTTACTATAGCCTTGGCCACCCAGGCTCAGGTGATCCTCCTGTCTCAGCCTCCCAAGTAGCTAGAACCACAAGGACAGGCCACCATGCCCGGTTAATTTCTTAATCTTTTATAGAGAGGGGGGTTTCACCATGTTGGCCAGGCTGGTCTCAAACTCCTGGGGTCAAATGATTCACCTCCCTCAGCCTTCCAAAGTGCTGGATTACAGGCATGAGCCACCTCACCTGGCCCGTTGTTGTAAAATAGTTTTTAGATGTGATTAACACTTAAATTAGTAAACTTTTATTTTTCTTTTTTTAAGAGTCAGAGTCTTGCTCTGTTGCCCCAGCTGAAGTGTAGTGGTATGATCATGGCACGCTGCAGCCTCAAACTCCTGGCCTCAAGCAACCATCCTGCCTCAGCCTCCCGAGTAGCTTCTATTACAGGCATGTGCCACTGCACTCTCCTCAAATCAGTAGACTTTAAGTAAAGCAGATGACCCCCTATGACTTAAGAGTCTTGATCTAGTCAATTGAAGGCTGAGAAAAGACAGGTTTCCTGAAGTAGGAGCAGTTCTGCCTCAAGACTGCAATATAGAATTTCTGCCTGAATTTTCAGCCTGCAGACTTTGCGCTCAAGACTTCAACATTGACTCTTCCCTGAATTTCCAGCCTGCCAGACTGCTCTACAAATTTCAGGCTCATGAGCCAATTCCTTAAAATAAATTTTTCTCGGCAGGGTGCAGTGGCTCACGCCTGTAATCCCAGCACTCTGGGAGGCTGAGGTGGGTGGGTCACCTGAGGTTAGGAGTTCAAGACCAGCCTGGCCAACATGGCAAAACCCCATCTCTACTAAAAATACAAAAATTAGCCAGGCACGGTGGCGGGTGCCTGTAATCCCAGGTACTCGGGAGGCTGAGGCAAGAGAATTGCTCCAACCCAGGAGGTTGCAGTGAGCCAAGATCACACCATGGCACTCCAGCCTGGGTGATAGAGTGAAACTCCATCTCAAAAAATAATTTTAAAAAATTATGTAAATTGTTCTCTCTCTCTCTGAGAGATATACATGTCTTCAGGGATACATCTATCTAGGTTCACTCAGATGCTACAGTATGATCTCCTCATTTTAAAGCCAGCTGATTAGCAACCTTAATTGTATCTGCTATCATTATTTCCTATTGCCAAATAACCTAACACAAGTCACAGATTCCAGGGATTAAGATATGAACGTCTCTGGGAATGGGGACATCATTCCGCCCATCACAAAAACTTCAACAAGTAAAGGTGTATTTTCCTGCCATAATAAGAAGTCTGAAGGGGGAGCTGAGAGCTGGGGGCAGTGTTCCATGACTCAGGCTCTTCACGTGCTCTAATACGTTGGCTTCGGTCCTCAAGTTCGCCACCTCATGCTCACACGATGGCTGCCTCAGCTCCCAGAGTCATATCTTCATACCACGACGCAAAGCAGAAGAGAAGGGGATAGGCAGAAAAGCCCTCCTTTTTAATCCCAGACAACAAACCTTTCCTGGGGGCTTCTAAAAACTTCTTATTGGCTGGGTGCAGTGGTTCACACCTGTAATCCCAGCATTTTGGGAGGCCGAGGCGGGTGGGTCACTTGAGGCCAGGAGTTCGAGACCAGCCTGGCCAACATGGTGAAACCCTGGCTCTACTAAAAGTACAAATTATTTTCTTTTTTTTTTGAGACAAAGTTTTGCTCTTGTTACCCAGGCTGGAGTGCAGTGGTGCAATCTCGGCTCACTGGAACCTCCACCTTCCAGGTTCAAGTGATTCTCCTGCCTCAGACTCTGGAGTAGCTGGGATTATGGGCACCTGCCACCATGCCCAGCTAATTTTTGTATTTTTAGTAGAGATGGGGTTTCACCATGTTGGCCAGGCTGGTCTCAAACTCCTGACCTCAAGGGATCCACTTGCCTCAGCCTCCCAAAGTGCTGGGATTATAGGCGTGAGCCACTGTACCTGCCCAGGTACCTGATGAAACAAGCAGGTTGTCTGTGCAAACCGGAGCGGCCTCATCATCCAGGAGTGTGACTCCACTGCTCAGGGCTGTTTGAACTTGGGTACCGCCTCATCGGTAAAGTGGAGTTGTTCTGAAGATGAAAAAGATCAGCTCCATAAATGTGTTTGGTAACAGAGCAAGTTCCTTTTACACCAAAGTCACAGTCTAAGGGTTAGAGGCAGAGGAAGGGGTTGGAAGGGAGACAGGAAACCAAGTCCTGGGGCTTCAGCCCGTCCATCGCAGAATGGGCTGCCCTGCATGGTTTTCTAAGATGCCGCCTCCACCCCACAGGCCAGTACTGCAAGCTCTTTATTGGTACTGTTGACTGTTGTGGTTAATTAATTGATGTTTGCTGACTGAAGGAGAAAGACCCATTTGGACCAAAACCTCTTTCAAGCTGCTGGCCGGCCTAGAGCAGAGCAGGAAAGATTGTAGCAGGAACAAAGCTCCCTCTGAGGATAGTAAAAGTCCCCTTCACTCTGGGCTCTCTCCTCCCAAGCATCGTGAAGGGAGTTGGGGATGTAGACCTGTTAGTGACAGTGAGTGACTGCCAAACCGAGCCCTGGGGAGGGGCCCGTGCCAGCTTCATTATGTTTATGTCCCTGGCTTGGCGGTTTCCTCTGGGCCTGCTCCACAGCGTGCGCTCATGGGGGTGGCTGTGTGTCAGTGGGGGCTGGGGGAGGTGCCTCCATGTGGGGAATGGGAGGCCAGAGAAGGAGAAGGGTGACGAAGAGGAGGGGCAGAAGGAAAGTGAGTGTACAAGAACTAAGCCCTGGCTGGAAGACTGTGTCTCTTTTATTTTAAAGAAAGGATTAAGGGATGTTGTGAAAGAAAAGAGGGAGGAAGAGAAAAATAGAATAATAGAAAGAGGGACAGGGACATATGGAAGAGAGCTAGGAGGGGACAGGTTAGGGGACCAGGAATTCCCACATGCCGGGTACCACTGGTGGTGAGAGCCTCAGAGGTGGGGAATCACCCAGGTCTCAAAGGACAGCTCTGAACAGGGACCTCTGAGCTGAAAGACCAAGCTCTTTCACCACAGTGACAAGGTTAGGGGCTGGGGGGCATGGGGGCAGTTCGGGGGACCCGAATTTAAGCAGTCAGCTGATGGCTGAGGGCAAGGGGCCCACGGTGGAAAATAGCCTGAGTGTGGGAAAAACTCATGTTCAGAGCCAAACCCTGGCTCTGTCATTTAGAAAAACTATTGAAACCCTTATGGCTCAGCTTCCTGTTATGAAAAATAGGGTAATCATAGTTCCTGCATCACGGTGTTGTTGTGAGGGTTCCATGAGGTCATGCATATGGGATGCTTAGAGTATCCAACGTCAACTAAGGGCTCAGTAAGGCTTAGGTGCCATGAGATAATTCTTTGCCAACAAAATCCCTATGTTGTTGAGGATGGCAGTACTCCCAGTTCATTTCCTAGTCTTCTTTGCAGTTGAGGCGGCCCCTGAGATGGAGGAAGTTATTGTTGGGGGGCTTCGGGAGATCTTTGTAAAAGGGTCTGACTCCCCTAGCAAGCTCTTCCTTTCTTTTCTTCTTCATGACAGAAAGGTGGGCATGATGACTGGAGCGGCAGCAGCCATCTTGCAGCCCTGAGTTTTCCTTGAGGACAGACGCATGCACTAAGAATGGTAGAACAGAAAGGGAGAAGGAGCCTGAGGCGCTAACCATATCGTGGGGCTGTCAAACCAGCCCTGGACCTCCTGTCTCCACAAGTGCTTTGCCTAGGAGAAAAGCAAATCCTTAACTTATTTAAACTGCTATAGTTCCAAGTTTCTATTAATTGCTGCCAAACTAATTATAGCTGACACAAATTTTAAAGTTAAATAGATTCTAGAAGAGTTAAAGAAATGTATACTGATAGATCCAAAATGAGTGACTTGGCCGGGCGCAGTGGCTCATGACTGTAATCCCAGCACTTTGGGAGGCCAAGGCGGGTGGATCACTTGAGGTCAGGAGTTTGAGACCAGCCTGGGCAACATGGTGAAAACCTGTCTCTACTAAAAAATACAAAAATTAGCCGGGCGTGGTGGCATGCACCTGTAATCCCAGCTAAGTGGGAGGCAGAAGCATGGGAATCACTTGAACCCTGGAGATGGTGGTTGCGGTGAGCCAAGATCACACCACTACACTCCAGCCTGGGTGACAGAGTGAAACTCTGTCTTAAAAAAAAAAATGAAAAGAAAAGAAAAACAGACAAAATGGGTGACTTATGGAAGGTAGGGGGTCATGGGGTCATGTGTGAAAGGCACCAAGTCACCTCCTCGGTCCCATGACCTGTCCCTTGACCAGGTTGTCTGTGAGTCCAAGTCAGCCAGTGATTGTCTTACTGTCCTCATCAAAGCAATGGGAACAAAGCCTTCTAGAAACTAGTGCAGGACAAATGCTCCTGGACATCAAAGTCCCATTGTGTGTAAGGGAGAGAAACCCCCAGCAACCCATCAGAACCAGGGCTACCGGCAGCACGCAGTCACGTGGGTGGATATTGGTATCACCCACCCACAAGGCTTGATTCATGCTTCTGAAGGTGGCAAAATGCTCCTGCCCCACACAGAAGTCCCCCAGAGAGTGTTGAATGGCCACTGTTGGGTCGGGGTGAGGCTGGAGGGCCCTGGAATGACTTTCATCCCCAAACTCCACAAGTCTCCTATGGGTCTGTGTCCAGCAGAATGTCTCATGACCCTTGGGATGCAGTGTGTACCGCCATGCTGGTGAAGCTCAGAGCGAGGTTGGGGCTCTCACCTCTTCATGGTCTGCTCCTTGGGTTGTGTGATGGTTCATTTTAGGTATCCACTTGACTGGATTAAGGGATATCCAGATAGCTGGCAAGATCTTATTTCTGGGTATGTCTTTGAGGGTGTTTTTGGAAGAGACTGGCATTTGAATCAGTGGCCTGAGTAAGGAAGAGTCACCCTCACCCATTATAGACAAACACCATCCAATCAGCTGAGGGCTGAGATAGAACAAAAAGGCAGAGGACAAAAGAATTTGCTCTCTCTCTCATCTGAGATGGGACACCTTTCTTCACCTGCCCTTCAACATCCCACTTCCAGATTCTCTGACCTTTGGATTTGGGGACTTTTACCAGTGGCCTGGGTTCTCAGGACTTTGGCCCTGGACTGAGAATTAGCCTATTGGCATCCCTGGTTCTCTGGCCTTTGTACTTGGACTGAGCCATGCAGCTGGCTTCCCTGGTTCTCTAGCTCACAGATGGCCAGTTGTGGGGCTCGTCAGCCTCCATAATTTCATAAGCTAATTCAGTTTGAGAGTCTCCTCTCATCTCTGTCTCTGTGTATATCTGATTCTCCAGAGGACCCTGAATATTACAGGCTGGATAGTGCTCCTTTTGCAGGAGAAGGGGTGAGGCTATTTTCTTCTTGAGGGCAGAAGCAGCTGATTCCTTCACTGTTTCCCCAGTTCCAGCTTTTTGAAATAGATGAGAGGAAAAGGGCATGGAGATAGGAGAGGCACCAGGAGGCTTTCCCCTGCTAAGACTTAGGAGTCTGGGGTGTGCTGAGCAGAAGCTGCCTGTGTCCATGTTTGAAGGAAAGACACCAGATGGAAAGAAGGTAGCACTGAGATTTCCTACTGATGAGCCAGGGCCTAAGGCAGAGGGGCAAAGAGAGGCAAGCACTGGGCCGGGGCAGCAGAGGGTCCTCCAGACACCAGCTCAGAGAGGGTCCTGGCTCTCAGGCAGTGGAGGTGGAGACTTTGCTGCCCCCCAACTTCCCTGTGCGTTCTTAGGGTCTCTGGAACATAAGCATATTTTTTTGAAAGTGATTTTTTAGTTGACATTGAGTCAAGGATGTTTGAAAATGAAAAATAAGTATCTGACTCTCTGGCAGTACACTTTAACTCCAGAGCTGGGTGGAGCCCCAGAACCAAGGGAAGACGGAGAACCCCACTTTCTTTTATATTTTCTTTCTTATACAAAGAGCTTGTGGCTCTTCGTATAAAAGAAAGATCTCTAATAGAAGGGCAAAACAAACAGAGCATTATCTCTGCAGAAGGCATCAAGGAGGAATCAAAACTGAGTAGGCTCAGGATGAAGGCATAGACAAAACTTCTCCAGAGGGATAAGATTTGGGGGATTAATGCCTAGAAGAGCCCCTGAGTTTATTTCTATTCCAGAGAGTAACCTGAGAAGTACCACGGTGACTACAGCTATATCCAGCATGTTCAAGATCTTGCCTCCTCATCAAGAGATATTACCCAAGTCTTTGACTCATTCATTTCATCAATCACTTATTCAGTCTACAATTTCATTGTTGTGTCATGCACATAATAAATACTTCCCTTGAAATCATAGCTTTCACTTTCTTCCAGTGCTCAGTTCTAAATTCATTGCCTCCTCCCCATTGCTGGGGATCCCTTAATCAGCTTTATGGGGACTGTTGTTCTTCTGCACATTGACCTGCATAGAGGAGGCCCAATGGCAGCACAGAACTAGCTAGAGTCCATCCCCTTGTCTTGCCACATGAGTCTGGCCATTGAATTATCATTGCACAAGAGATCTATTTCTGCCAATTTTGCTCAGGGTGCCAGAATGTCTGCTACACAAATAGAATTTGCTCAGATGTCTAAAGTTGACTGTACGTGGTTAAGAACCTTCATTCATTTAACACACATTCTTGGTGCCTCCCACGTACTAAGCACTTCATAACATGTGACTTTTTGTGCTGAAACTTAAGCAACAGAGAATCCACAAGAATGCCTGTACTTCTGAGATCTACACACCAGCAGGGTCTTCAAAATAAAAAATAGGACAATGGCATCAATGACACCATAGACTTTGAATCTCCCTAAACCCTTCTAGGAAAATGGGCAGAGCGACTAGGGTAGAAAAACAAAATATTCTTATGTACAACAAAATCAGAAGGAGGAATCCCATAAACCCCAAAATATGAGTGGGTGAAGTAGCCCAGAGACCCTCAAAACCACCCAGAAGTGCTGACTGGAACCATGACAGGCCAAAACGTGAGAGGAGCAGAGAAGCTGGGAGGGATCTCGGCAGACCCTGAATCGAGGTTAGGACACCCTAGGTAGTCTAGACCTGATAGCTCCTGAAACTAACCAGTGGGGACGTCTTTTCAGGACAAACCCCACACAGAGGAGGAACTACAAACTAAGGCTTCACACTGCAAAATACAAAGATTAGCCAGGCATGGTGGCACACACCTGTCATCCCAGCTACTCAAGAGGCTGAGGCAGGAGAATTACTTGAACCCGGGAGGTGGAGGTTACAGTGAGTAGAGATGACGCCACTGCACTCCAGCCTGGGTGACAGAGTGAGACTCTGTCTCAAAAATAAATAAATAAATAAATAATACATTTAATTTTAAAATGGAGTCTCTTAGTTGCATTAGCCACATTTCAAATGCTTGGCTAGTAGCTTCTGCTATATGGTGACTGCATTGGACAATGCAGATGTAGAACAATCCCATTATTACAGAGTTCTGCTGGACAATGCTGAAGTTACATGGTGTATTAGTCTGTTCTCACCTTGCTATAAATAAATATCTGAGACTGGGTAATTCATGAAGAAAAGAGGTTTAATTGGCTCACAGTTCTACAGTCTGTACTGGAAGCATGATTCTGACATCTGCTCGGGTTCTGGGGAGGCCTCAGGAAACTTACAATCATGGCAGAAGGCAAAGAGGGAGCCCGTGTTTAACATGGCTGGTGCTGGTGCAGGAGGAAGAGAGAGGGGAGGTGCTCCTTTTTGTTTTTTGTGGGGTTTTTTTTGTTTGTTTGTTTTTGAGACAGTCTCGCTCTGTCACCCAGGCTGAGTGCAGTGATGCCATCTCGGCTCACTGTAACCTCCGCCTCCCAGGTTCAAGCAATCCTCCTGCCTCGGCCTCCCAAGTAGCTGGGATTATAGACGTGTGCCACTACATTCGGCTAATTTTTGTATTTTTAGTAGAGATAGGGTTTCACCATGTTGGCCAGGCTGGTCTTGAACTCCTGACCTCAAGTGATCTGCCCACCTCGGCCTCCCAAAGTGCTGGGATTACAGGCATGAGCCACCGCACCTGGCCGTGCTATACATTTTTAAACAAACAGATCTCACGAGAAATCACTCATGTTCAAGAAAACAGCACTGAGGAAAATAGCACGAAGGGAGTGGTGCTCAACCATTCAGGAGAAACTGACCGCATGATCCAATCATCTTCCACCAGGCACCACTTCCAACACTGGGGATCACAATTTGACATGGGATTCGGGCCAGGACACTGATCCAAACTCTGTCATATGGGAAGGGAAGCAGAGACCTCTGAAAGTGAAAGCCCATATTTTTTATCCCTCAAGAAAACAAGAAAAGAGCAAGGTCTTGGGCAGAAAGCTAACAAGGACATCTTGCCCATATTCCCTTCCTGACAGTACAGGAACACACACCTCTCTGAAACAGGATCCCTTCCTGACAGTACAGGAATGCACACCTCTCTGAAACAGGATCCCTTCCTGACAGTACAGGAACGCACACCTCTCTGAAACAGCATCCCTTCCTGACAGTACAGGAACGCACACCTCTCTGAAACAGGATCCCTTCCTGACAGTACAGGAACGCACACCTCTCTGAAACAGGATCCCTTCCTGACAGTACAGGAACTCACACCTCTCTGAAACAGGATCCCTTCCTGACAGTACAGGACTCACACCTCTCTGAAACAGGATCCCTTCCTGACAGTACAGGAACTCACACCTCTCTGAAACAGGATCCCTTCCTGACAGTACAGGAACTCACACCTCTCTGAAACGGGATCCCTTCCTGACTGTACAGGAACTCACACCTCTCTGAAACGGGATCGCTTCCTGACAGTAAAGGAACTCACACCTCTCTGAAATGGGATCCCTTCCTGACAGTACAGGAACTCAAACCTCTCTGAAACAGGATCCCTTCCTGACAGCAGAGGAATACACACCTCTCTGAAACAGGATCCCTTCCTGACTGTACAGGAACTCACACCTCTCTGAAACAGGATCCTTTCCTGACAGTACAGGAACTCACACCTCCTGAAACGGGATCCCTTCCTGACAGTACAGGAACTCACACCTCCCTGAAACAGAATCCCTTCCTGACAGTACAGGAACTCACACCTCTCTGAAACAGGATCCCTTCCTGACAGTACAGGAATGCACACCTCTCTGAAACAGGATCCCTTCCTGACAGTACAGGAATGCACACCTCTCTGAAACAGGATCCCTTCCTGACAGCAGAGGAACGCACACCTCTCTGAAACGGGATCCCTTCTTGACAGCAGAGGAATACACATCTCTCTGAAACAGGATCCCTTCCT
Source organism: Trachypithecus francoisi (assembly GCF_009764315.1). Classification (NCBI taxonomy): domain Eukaryota; kingdom Metazoa; phylum Chordata; class Mammalia; order Primates; family Cercopithecidae; genus Trachypithecus; species Trachypithecus francoisi. The sequence goes on along the minus strand of NW_022681468.1, from coordinate 30,600,022 downwards.
GACTGTACAGGAATGCATACCTCTCTGAAACAAGATCCCTTCCTGACAGCAGAGGAATGCACACCTCTCTGAAACGGGATCCCTTCTTGACAGCAGAGGAATACACACCTCTCTGAAACAGGATCCCTTCCTGACTGTACAGGAATTCACACCTCTCTGAAACAGGATCCCTTCCTGACAGTACAGGAATGCATACCTCTCTGAAACAGGATCCCTTCCTGACAGTACAGGAATGCACACCTCTCTGAAACAGGATCCCTTCCTGACAGTACAGGAACGCACACCTCTCTGAAACAAGATCCCTTCCTGACAGCAGAGGAATGCACACCTCTCTGAAACAGGATCCCTTCTTGACAGCAGAGGAATACACACCTCTCTGAAATGGGATCCCTTCCTGACAGTACAGGAATGCACACCTCTCGGAAACAGGATCCCTTCCTGACTGCACAGGAATGCACACTTCTCTGAAACAGGATCCCTTCCTGACAGTACAGTAATGTATACCTCTCTGAAACAGGATCCCTTCCTGACAGTACCAGAATGCACACCTCTCTGAAACAGGAGCGACTGGAGAGGATTGCCACCAAATCCCCACAGAAAGAAAAAATTGTCATCAGATCTGAAACAGTCTCGCTCTTCCTGGAGTGCAGTGCCGGATCTCAGCTCACTGCAAATGCAGCACCTAAGAAAAAAAAAAGTAGAATGTTAGCAGGATTCGATCTCCTGATCGTGATCTCGGCCTCCCAAATGCTGGATTACATGAAAGCACAGATTTTTCAACAGCATGCTTTGTGCAAAAAAAAAAAAAAAAATTAATAAATTAAAGCTATTCCAGGAAAGTGAATGAAGGATTTTATATCCACACAGTTGAGTCAAGCACAAAGGTTGGAGACAAACTTTTGAACATGTAAGAAATCCTTAGAAATCCCTCCTGAGGAATCCACTAAAAATTAACTAAGACAATCGAAATGAGTGGAGTGACGTCAATCAATACTGGTGCTGAGGCTGGGTGCGGTGGCACACATCTGTAATCCCAGCACTTTGGGAGGCTGAGGCAGGCAGATCACCTGAGGTCAGGAGTTAGAGACCAGCCTGGCCAACATGGTGAAACGCTGTCTCTCCTAAGAATACAAAAATTAGCCAGGCATGGTGGCAGAGACCTGTAATCTCAGCTACTCAGGAGGCTGAGGCAGAAGAATCGCTTGAACCTGGAAGGTGGAGGTTGCAATGAGCAGAGATCTCGCCACTGCACACTCCAGGCTGGGCTACAGGGCCAGATTCTGTCAAAAAAAAAAAAAAAAAAAAAAGACTAGTGCAGAGTATTGCATATGTAAATGTATTTAATACATAGAGATCTGCTTAATATACAAATGTGTTTTTGTGCTTACTTAAATATTAAAAATACAGTCAAATGACAAGGACGGAGAATGTGAAGAGTATTTGAAAACCAATGTAAGCATGCTTATTGCCTTAGAGGCATTAATCAATAGTAAAGGATATTGCAAGGAATGAACAGCAGGTGACTCTGCCACTCCCTAATGTGTGACCATGGACATGCGACTTTTCCTCTCCTATACTCAGTTATTACAGCTGTAAGATGGAGAGAATAAGATCTTCTGTGCCTAGCCTGTGGAGTATGAAAACCTGATCAGGACTCTATAAACATCAAGTTTTATTTTGCTGAGACCTGGGAAAAAGGATCCTATTTTAGAGCAGAGGAGACTGGAGGTTTTAGCCAAGGCATGTGAGCAGGAGAAGGCGAAGGGACAGCTGAGCTCCTCAAGCCTTTTGCTGCTTCTTAGGAAGAGGTCAGCCCTGAATGCTCCCTGGCCTGGGCTGTGAAGGAGGCAACCAGGCAGCACAGAAATACAGAAATACAGGGGACACGTTAGGGAAACGAGCCGCCCAGGACTCTCAAAGCAAACGTGCTGCTCCAGAAAGGCAGGGAACAAGGCGAGCTAAGGGCCAAGAAAGGGACGCAAGAAAGGCAAAGTCAGAAGGTGGGAGGCCCAGCTGGTGGGCATCACACCAGAAACTGGAAAAGCATGACTGGAAGGGAAAAAATCAAACAGAAGGTAGTCATTTGTTGGGGGGCCATACATAGGAGTTGCAGGGCCACGTAGCCCCCATTGAGACAAGCACAGCTTTGTGCTGATTTCCTAGAGCCACCCTGCCTCCTCCGCAGGCAGGAGGGGCGTATGACCCTCCTATGCACCAGCCAAGCCACATTTGCCAGGTGCACACCCAAGACTTTTGGAGAAGGTTGGAAGCTGGATCCCCACCCTCAGGGGCCCGCCATACTCTGTGAACCTCTGAGGCTGAGCGGGTCTCTGACACTTGGTCAAATAAAGTTCGCGCACGGTCCCATCACTGCCACTGTGTCCCTGATTCCCTCTCCAAGGAACCTTGCTCTCCATTTGTCAATTTTAAGTGATAATTTCTATTCAATCTGATACATATTATAAGAATATAAACAAATGCCTCTCCCCCTATCGGCCCCATAATCACTTTCTTTTATAGCTATCATTTATTACAGGACGACAGATGGCCAGTTTGCAGAATTCCAAAGAGGCTCCCCGCCGGCCAGTCACCTGGGAACACGGGCGCATTTACATTTCTCCAAAACAGATGGAAAAGGGAGGGGGAAGGAGGCAGATTCCTGTCAAAACTTTGGCGCTTTCCAAAATGTATTTCTTTTGCCTCTCCCTCTATCCCTCTGCCTTTCTCACAGATGGCACCTTTCCCTTCTCGCCCCTTTCCAAACCTCCCCATGCCCTCCCATTCGTCTATTTCCCATTAGCGGCAACTGAAACCGCCAATATGGCGGCCTCGATGGCTAGAGGCTCCCAGGCTCTTGGCAGGTCACCTTCTGGGGAGTTTTAGGGCCTGCTGTCCGCTACTCTAGCCTACCCTCCTGGCTTGTTATTTGAAATTGGGGCTGAGGTAAGAGATCAGGGGAGCATGAGAAGTGAGTCGCTTCAGAGGACAGATGCTGGAGCCTGTCTTTTTCACAAAACTACAGAGCAGCAGCTCTCAGCCCTGACACCATGCAAGATCCCTTGAAGGCCTTTTTAAAAACATTGATACCCCACCCAGAATGATTAAATCAGAAAGTCTGAGGGTAGGGCCTGGCAAGTTGTGCAGCTATGGTTAAGAATCCACTGCTGCAGAGCCAAAGCAAAAGGAGAAGTGAGAAGGCAAAAAATTAAGAAGCCATAGAGAGGACAGACTACTGTGTGCCAGGCATTGCAAGAGTTGCAAAGTTAGAACTCGATGATATATATAGCCCCTGTTCCTGGCCCAGCGGAGCGAATGCAAATCAACCGACCGTTGCAGTCGAGAATGGGAGGAGCTGAGAAGGAGCTACGCCGGCTGAGATGGGGCCTCAGGGACATCTTCCTACAAGAATATGGCATCCAGAGCAAAGAATAGGAGGAAATATGAGAATATCGATATGACCCGAATGTAAGGAATAATTTCTTAAGACGCAGGAGTGGAACCCATAAAGAAAATGACTGATATATTTGCCTCCATTAAAATCAAGATCTTTGGTTCCCCAAAATATATCACAGGGAGAAAGAGAAGACAAGCCACAAACTAGAAGATATTCCTAACATGGGCAACTAATAGAGGATTGATATCCAGAATACATAAAGAAGGTCTATGAATCGGGAGGGAAAAAAAACCCAGTAAAACAATTGGCCAAAGGACACGAAAAGGAAACACATTAAAGGAAACATAATAAGCGTAAGAGAAAAAAAAAATCAACAAAATGCAAATTACAACCAAAAGGAGATGCCATTTCACATACATGAAATAGGCAAAAACTTAAGTCCGACAACATAAAATATTTTGAGAATATTGATGCTGGCAGATGTATAAATTGGTATAATGACTTTGGAAAAGCCATTCTGTGATATCTACTAAGGCTGAACACACACACACTTTACTATCCAGTGCTTTTACTCAGTACACATGGAAAACAAACTTGCATATGTGCCCAGAGATGCACACAATGGGAATCTTCATAGCAACATTGATCATAATAGCAAAAACTGGAAATCCAAATGTCTATCAGCAGCAACATGGATAAATAAATGTGGTTGTAATCATACAATGGAAACCATGCAACTATACCTCCAAACAAACAATAGCTACATACATCAGTGTAGATAAAACTCAAAAGCATAATGTTGAGTAAAAACAGCAAATTATGAAAAAATACAATGAATAGGGTGTTATATAGAGTTTGAAAACGTGCATGACTAACAATATATTGTTCTGGGATGCATACATATATGATAAAATTGTAAATAAAATCAGAGAATGATTATATTAGTCCGTTCTTGCATTGCTATAAAGAAATACCTGAGACTGGGTAATTTATAAAGAAAAAAGGTTGAATTGGCCCACAGTTCCACAGGCTGTACAGGAAGCATGATGTTGGCATCTACTTGGCTTCTGGGGAGGCCTCAGGAAGTTTTCAATCGTGGTGGAAAGCGAAGAGGAAACAGACATATCTTACATGGCTGGAGGAGGAGGAGCGGAGGGAGAGAGAGAAGGGGGAGGTGTCACATACTTTTAAACAACCAAATCTCACAAGAACTCACTCACTATCGTGAGAACAGCACCAAGGTGAAAATCTGTCCCCAGGATCCAGTTACCTTCCACCAGGCCCCACCTCCAATACTGGGGATTACAATTTCAATGAGATTTGGGCAGGGACACAGATGCAAACCATATCAATGATTAAGACAAACATCCACAAGGTGGGGATGCTCAGATGACATCAGGAATGTCACATACACAGGTAGGGATGGGAGGTGTTTTTAATGGTAATAGTGATTCTATTTCTTAAGCCAAGTAGTAGATACACATGTGTTCATTTTATTATTTTATTATTATTCTTTAAACACTTTTATATGTACATTTTATAAGAAAAAACACATATACACATATATTTTTTGAGATGGGGTCTCACTCTGTCACCCAGGCTGCAGTGGTACCATCTCAGCTCACTGCAACCTCTACCTCCTGGGTTCAAGCAATTCTCCTGCCTCAGTCTCCTGAGTAGCTGGGATTACAGGTGCACGCCACCACACCCAGCTAATTTTTGTAATTTTTGTAGAGAAGAAGTTTCATCACGTTGACCAGGCTGGTCCCGAACTCCTAGCCTCAAGTGATCCACCTGCCTCGGCCTCCCAAAGTGCTGGGATTACAGGTGTGAGCCACCATGCCTGGCCAAATAAATGTTATTCTTTATCTCAAAATTTATCCAAGAAAGTAGCACAATTTGACCTATTTTTTTCCCCCCATAGGAAACATCCATCCTTCATTAGCCCATTGAAGTAACTTAACAGACCCATATCAAACACTGAGGATACACTGTGGTCAATTTCCAGCTGAGAGGCAGTGCTCTGGGGTGTGGAAGTGGCCCATGCCCTGCAAGTCCCTCTAGCCCATCTATGCCTCAGTCAGAGGGTAAGTAAGCACCTGTCCACAGAAAGTGCCTGGCCTAGGTGTCTTGGGAGACTCAATGGCCAGACCCTGCCCTAAGTACATTACCCTCTAATGATGAGGCAGGACAAATGACCCATCAAAATCACCAAGTAAACAGCACAGAGTGACAAACGCAAAGTACTCTGCTCTGTGTGTGTGTTGGTCTGGAAGCTGAAAGAAGCCCTGGGATCATGATGGGCACTACAGAGAATATCCTTATTTCCCTGGGTGGGCAGAATGGACCAGACTATCCTTTTTTTTTTTTTTTTTTTTTGAGATGGAGTTTCACTCTTGTCGCCCAGACTGGAGTGCAATGGTGCAATCTTGACTCACTGCAACCTCCGCCTCCAGGGTTCAAGTGATTCTCCTGCTTCAGCCTCCAGAGTAGCTGCGATTACAGGCGTGTACCACCATGCCCCGCTAATTTCTGCATTTTTAGTAGAGACGGGGTTTCACCATACTGGCCAGGCTTGAACTCCTGACCTCAGGTCATGCCTTGGCCTCCCATAGTGCTGGGATACAGGCCTGAGCCCCCACGCGGGGCCAGGACTACCCTTAAGGTCCCTTCCAACTCTGAAATTTTTGATCCTATGTATATTTGGGGCTAAGTACCACAAATATATATTTAGAAGATTGTTTACACCTAAGATGACAGTTTTGTTCTTAACCTGATTGCATGCCAATGTGCATGACTTTACACAAAAATTAAGGAAAGCCAACGTGCCCTCATCTGTTCTCTTCTGAGATGATACTGGCCAGGACTAGAACTCTGGCCTTGAAGTTAGCATCTGGGCAAAGGAGAAATTGATGGGGGTGGCAGCGTTTGAGGGGATGTGAAGCGACGAAGGTTTCAAGAGATGATCTGTGTGTGAAGGGAAGTGTGTAGGAAAAATGGGATGTGGGTGTCCTTGCTGATGTTAAGGTTACCAGCGAAAGTACAGTGCTTGATAAAGAGGAACCTCCCACTGAAGATTCCTCTCATAAACAGGACTGTGATCCACTGGTCACCAGAGGAGTCTTTCAAGAGAGGAGGCTGGGTCTTGAGGGAGGTGATTCCTGCTGAGGAGTCCAGGCCAGAGCTGACTAGGAAGGGACTAGCTTGAAAGCAACAGTGAGGATGCATGGGCAGCTGGAGCAGGTGCAATGCAAAGATGGTAGGTCTGAGAGCTGCACAGCGTGGACCTCTCCTGGACATAGCCTTGGCTGTGTTCACCACCATGCACTTGCCTCACAGCTTGGCAGGTGGTGTCTCCCAGGCAGGAACTGAATGAATGAAACCATGATAACAGTCACCATACATAGCATAGAGAGCGCCCTCTCAGACACTGCACGAAGTCCTCTGCACACATTGTGCCACCCTTGCCATGGTGCTGAGAGTTAGGCACTGTTTTTATAGCCATATCTCCCAGGAGGCTGCTGAGGCACACAGTGTGGACTGTGATGGAGGTGGGTGTGACCTTGAGGTCTGATTCTATACTTCTCACTTGCTCACCCCTCTCTGCTTTGGTTGGAACTTCCATAACGACTCCAGAGAGTCACTGTTAAATGAGAACATATTTTAATGATCATCTGATAGATGAAAACCCGAGGTGCAAAGTGAGTGACCACTATGACCACACAGCTAGTTAGTGACAGAGAGGAGAACTGTCCACAAGATTTTTCCACCCCTCTCTTCTTGTTCCACTGGGTTACTGGGTGGGGAGATAAGCCGGGGGGCTAAGGCATCTGGCCGGCAAGCTTGGAGATGCCTAGCATAAGGTCCCTGCCCTGGTGGCATCTATAGTGAAAGAGGAAAGGGCATGGAACTTGCCCCACAGCTCCTGCTGTGTGCTCAGCAATAGGTTAGTTCCTTTACCTCTCTCTCTCTCTCTTATTTACATTTACTGGTTTATTATAAAAGATACAACTCAGGAACAGCCACATGGAAGAGATGTGTACAGCAAGGTATAGGGAGGAGGAAATGGTGCACGAAGCATCCGTGCCCTCTCCAGGCACGCCACCCTTCCAGCATCTTGATGTGTTCGTCACCTGGTTCCACCTCAATCCTCTTATTTAAAACCTGGAGTAGCTCCAGAATTGTTTGCTCACCCTCGTTTTACAAAGGAAGAAACCGAGGCAGGGAGAGGTCTGCTCATGGTCCTGCAGCTGGTTTGGGCACCAGCAGCTCAGTCTCACTCTGGAGCTGTGTCTTTGGGGACATCAAGACTCCGTCTTCTCTCAGTTCAGATGGGGCTTGGGTGGGAATTAGGGCTTGGGAGGAGAGAGGAGCACACAGACCTCTTGTGTGCACCAACAAGTTTCAGATGGTGCAATTTTAATTTTGGGCAAGTATGATTTGGGGAGAGGTGAGCGGAGGTAGAACACCTGGGTGCACCTGTCCCAACTCCAGCGGTGTAGACTGGAGAAGAACGTGGCAGTGCTAGGCCCTGGCCCTCCAGACAGTGCCTGGAGGTGGAAATTAAGTGGTGAAACAGTCGCTCCCTGTGCCACGTGGTTCAAGGAAGACAGGCTGGAGAGTGGCACAGCTCTGGGCAAAGCAGAATTCTCTGAATTTTTTCCTCTCATTTTTCTATCCCCTCTTCTAAGACCGTTTTCTTGCTCTGGCCCCATCTCTCTCATCCCTTCCTGCTGACCTTGGGCTTATTCTACTGTTAATGCTGCAGCCCTGTCCCCGAGAAATCACAAGCAGCCATCTTCACATTGGTAAATGGTAAAATGAGGAGAGTGCGGACGCTGCCTGGCTCTGACCTGCAAAGCCCAGGAACTGTGGGCAAGAACCAGAGGTCAGCTTTGGCCCTGACTCCCTGGGTGGCCCGGGAGGAGTTACTCACATTCTGGAACCCCAGCCTGCTTAGGTGTAAAATGCACATAATCCCAGCAAGCCCCTCCAGGAATGAGTGTGAGGATGAGTGACAGATTCTGCGTCCGTGGGGCTGGCTGAGCTTAAGCGCTCCCTAAACCGTGCTCTGTGTTCCTGAGAGTCCTCACACCGAGGGATAAAGCCTAAGGAATGATTTCTTCCAGAGCTGTGTAGACACAGGGCTGAATCTCTAACTGTGAAATTTCAGGAATCAGGAGGCAGATGACACCTGTATTTTAATAGGCAAGAAGAGCTTTTGGTTGCTGCTCAATTAATGCTACCTACCAGCCCTGGTCAGGAGAGTCCCAAGTATGTGGAATAATAATAATGATCAATGCTTAAGAAGCACTTAATGATATGTCCGGCTGAAGCCAAGGCTCAGCAAATTTCAGCCTGGGGGCAAGCAAGGCCTGCTGCCTGTGTTTGTAGTTTGAGTTTCGCTGGGAGGCAACCACACTCACTGGTTTACATTTTGTCTCCAGCTACTGTCCCACTAACTTTGGCAGAGTTGAATAGTTGCAGCAGGGACCATGACCCCTGTTCTAAGGACTGGGTGCATTTAAATTTATTTAATCCTCATCATATTCCTAGAAGTAGGTAATATTGTTATTATTGTTATCCCCATTTAAGAGATGAAGAAACTGAGGTCAGAGAGGTAACAATAACTAGTAGCTCAAGGTCTACGTGTAGGCAATGCCGTGCCAGAATCTGGAATCATAATAACTACACTGAGTGGGGACTCTGTCTCGGATGGAGTTGCCAAATTTAGCAAATAAAAATACAGGACACTCAGTCAAACTTTAATTTCCAATAAATTATGAAGAACTTTTTTTTAGTATAAGTAAGTTCCATGCAATATTTGGGACATATACCAAATATCTATTCATTGCTGGCCTGAAATGGAGGACTCAGAGGACAAACGGATACCATAGCCTTCGGGAGAAGCAGTGTCCCTGGGAAGGTCTCTTCCCACAGCCAGATCTCTTCCTGGGAGGCAAGGGGATGGGTCCACCCACGCATCTCTATCCCTTTATTCCCCCATAAAGTTCTCAGGGGTTCTTGGGACCCACTGCTCTGTTACCTATAGGCCTAAGCAGACAAGAGCAGAGGGAAGGCCTCAGGGGAAGCACAAATCCCCTCTCTTCTGTCCAAGAGTTAGTGCCCATCTCCCTTCCCCTAGCAACCTCTGGCATCCGCTTCTCCTTCTTTCTCCCATCCTCCCCATGGATGGCCCCATCAAGAGATTCTGTCTCTCCCTGAGATTGCACAGGAGTTGTTTAAGGAAGAGGGAAAAAATAGGGCAAGCCTAGTGATAGAAATCTAGGGTCAGGGGTTTGGGGGTTGGGGCTGGGAGAGAGAGAGAAAGGAGAAAGATGGGAGAGGGCCGTCTAATGTTTTTTTTTTTTTTTTTTGAGACAGAGTCTCGCTCTGTCACCCAGGCTGGAGTGCAATGGCATGATCTTGGCTTATTGCAACCTCTGCCTCCCTGGTTCAAGAGATTCTCCTGCCTCAGCCTCCTGAGTAGCTGGGATTACAGGCGTGCGCCACCACGCCCGGCTAATTTTTGTATTTTTAGTAGAGATGGGGTTTCACCATGTTGGTCAGGCTGGTCGCAAACTCCTGACCTCTTGATCCACCCGCCTCAGCCTCCCAAAGTGCTGGGATTATAGGCGTGAGCCACCGCGCCTGGCCCCTGGGGCCATCTAATTTTTAATAGACCGAGACATAAATGCAGCACGATTCACTTTGAACAGGCCACCTGGATTAGATGGAAGTTAATTAAAACAACCCCTCATTTCTCAGCCTTTAAAACTTAAGTCTCACTCAGGGAAGGGTGCGGCAGGACTTTTTATTACTCTTAGATGGTGTTCAGAAGGCCCATAAATGCATCTCCTCTTCCTGTGATCCCATTAATCTTGCCGCCTCTCCTGCTCCTCGCTGCCAACAATCAGATCCCAGTAAACAACCTCAAGTGAAATTTGCAACTGTCAGATAAACATTAAAAATGCTTCTCTTGTCCTTTCCCATTGATAGTCCCATTAATATTGTAATGGAACAAAAAGTTATGAAAATGAATGCATGCTGGTTTTGGAAATGAATGATGCCGACCGCTGCTGGGATATAGACACACATACATATGGATGGGCTAGGAAGATCGTGGATGCTGCCCACATCGACAGGAGGCTGCGTGCCAAGAGGACTAGCCACGTGCACGCCAGGGACCAAGGACACCCGCACACAAAGCTGGGTACACGTGTGCACACACATGTCAGGGAGGAGAGGCTTGTAAATGGAATAAAGGAATTTCACCCCAGAAAGGAATTCCACACTCACCATCTAGCTTTAAGCAGAGTAAAATATTGCAGGCTTTTCTATTTTATCATTACGTTTCTCTTCCCTTATCTATCTGTAGTCAGTGGCTGGGATTCTCTCTAAAGATACTAAGATATCCCAGTTGATACGGCTCCCTTGACATTTCTTCCTCATTTATTTTCCACGCAGAGGCCTTTTGAATACACGTGCATGCTTTCATGTGTGTGTTTATCTATCTGACGAATAAGCCCTTAAAATCTGAGGGTATAATACATAGGAACTTTATAAGAAAAAACTTCTTAAGGAGTATTTTGGGTCGAAGAGTCACATTTGATGCAGGAAATGAGTACAAGTTTATGTGTATTTAAGTTCACTAGGAGAGTAGACAGTAAAACAAACAAACAAAAATATCCTTTAACTGAAGTCTTTAGTAGAGGGATTTGAATAACCATCTCATCAAGGCCTTGCCTTAGTCTCCTGGTGGACAAGGAACACTTTGTATCTGCTTCTGGTTGTAACCAGCCCCTGGCATAGCATGTGGCACTTAGTAGAGCCTCAAGAAATGTGACACTAGACACAGTGGCTCACACCTGTAATCCTAGCACTTTGGGAGGTCAAGGCAGGAGGATTGCTTGAGGCCAGGAGTTTGAGACCAGCCAGGGCAACACAGGGAAACCCATATCTCTACAAAAAAATTTAAAAATTAGCTGAGCATGGTGGTGTGTGCCTGTAGTCCCAACTATTCAGGAGCTGAGGGTGGGAGAATCTCTTGAGGCCAGGAGTTCAAGACTAACCTAAGCAACACGAGGAGACCCCATCTCAACAACAACAAAAATAACTAAGTAAATTAGCCAGTTATGGTGGCATGCCTGTAGTGCTAGCTACTCAGGAGGCTGAAGTGGGAGGATCACTTGAGCACAGGAAGTCGAAGCTGGAATAAGCTATGATCTTACCACTGCACTCCAGCCTGGGTAACAGAGTAAGACCCTGTCTGGAAAAAAAAAAAAAAGAGAGACAGAGAGAGAGGAAGGATATAAAATGAATACAGAATTACATTAAGTTCTTGCCTAAGAAAGAAGACATACACAAAACTTGAAAGAAAAGAAGGTGCAGTCCTGTAACACGTAATTGGAAGCTGCGGGTTTCCCTGGAATCCATGTGATGTGGATATATGGGTAACAGACTTTATCACCAGCCCCTTTGAATTGTGGAAGCATAAACATTATAGCAAACATCAAAAGATTTAGTGTATCCCAAAAAGGGCATGGACCAGAATCCAGGTAGAATCCTGGTGATACCTTCATTGTCAGTAACTTTAACTAATTGGATGTCATTGCCTTCCAAGAGATACATCGTTCAGCTTCAGGAAAAATTACAATTAAATAGAGACACATTTAAGGAAATCAAAACTATATTTTTGCATTAATGAATCTGTAAAATTTTGTTTTGTTTTGTTTTGAGACTGAGTTTCACCCTTGTCCCCGGGGCTGGAGTGCAATGGCATGATCTCGGCTCACTGCAACCTCTGCCTCCTGGATTCAAGCGATTCTCCTGCCTCAGTCTCCTGAGTAGCTGGGATTACAGGCACATGCCAATGCACCCAGCTAATGTTTGTGTTTGTACTAGAGATGAGGTTTTACCATGTTAGCCAGGCTGGTCTTGAACTCCTGACCTCAAGTGATCCACCCGCCTCAGCCTCCCAAAGTGCTAGGATTACAGGCATGAGCCACTGCGCCCAGCCTGAATCTGTAAAATTTTGAAATGCTACATACTTGCAAAGTTTAAGGAATTTAGGCCTTTAAGAGTAATAGCTTTCAACTCTAATTTGCAATGTGAAAGTAAAGAATTGATTTCAGAGTTGGGATTTTACATTGTATGGTGTTGGAACATTTAAGAGAACTTTATGCTCACTTTATTAGTCTAATTTCATAAATTTTGACAATTATTTCAGTACTTGAAAAGGTTTTATTAAGTCAGGATATTGAAGTACTTAAGAAGGAAATAAAATATGTTACATTTATAAATAGAGTTTAAAATACTTCAAAGTATTTAATGAGCTGAGTTTTTAAGTGGGACCAAAGTCGAATTCAAGTACCCCTTAAAATGATTGCTAAAATGAAGATAACAAGATTTATCAACTGACTTATAAATAGAATAATGTAAGCCGATCTTAAAAGCCTACCAAAAGATTCCAACACATGTTATGACATGGATGAACACTGAGGACATTACATTAAGTGAAATAAGCCAGTCACAAAAAAGACAAAGACTGAATGATTCCACTTTAATGACGTCTCTAAGGTAGTCAGAGTCATAGAGGCAGAAAGCAGAAAGCTGGTTAGCAGAAGCTGGAGGGAAGGAGAACTGGGAGTTCAATGGTCAGGGTTGCAGTTGAGTGGGTGCCAGGGTTGCAGTTTTGCAAAATAAAAAAGTGCTGGTGTTTTGTCGTATGACAATGTGAATATGCTTAACACTACTGAACTGTACACTTGAAAATGGTTAGGATGGTAAATTTATTGTGTGGGCTTTTTTTAATGACAATTTTTTTAAATGAAAAAAATCTCACAAAAAATTATAGCTTTTAAAGTACAATTTTGGTTTATGGCACATTCATACTGAAAACCCTAAATAACTATTTCCTGCATTAAAAAACCCCCCTCAAAAACATAAAAAGCCTCATACCAACCATCTATACGATGGGGCTAAGCGGGCATGGCTGCAGGATCACTGTGAGGATGAACAGGGACAGAAGCGAGAACACGGCTCCTGCAGTGTCTGGCTCAGATGAGGTGTCCAGCAGAGGTAGCCCCTCTATTCATCCTCTATTTATCCTCTTTCTAGGAGGAGCTCTTCCAGGAAGGGTTGGGAAACACACTTGAATGCACCCTTGGGGAACACACATTAATCTCCCAGACATCTACAGAGAAGTCTTCCCACTGCCCCAGTGACTAGCCAAGCCTGGGTGGGCAGTGAGGTTTTGTGGAGCAACCTCCTTCAGCCCCCAGATCTGAACTGTGCTTCCCTGCACAGCAGAAAAGGAGAGGAAAGATGCAAGGGGCACAGCCACCACTCACTCCCAACTGGATGCCAGAATGGAGAGTGAAGTCAGGCTGCCTAGGGAGGCTGATTCTACTGTGTACGGTACTATGTACGGGGAGACGTGGAAAAAGCTGGGCTGCAGAGAGAGGAAAGAGAATTAGCACAAAGAAGGAAGCAGTGTGTGTGTGGTGTGTGTGTGTGTGTGTGTGTGTGTGTGAGAGAGAGAGAGAGAGAGAGAGAGAGAGAGAGAAAGAAAGAGAAGAATCTCTAGAGAACATGGCTGCTTTGATTCCCATCAGCATTCTACTTGCCAGTACCAGTATCTCAGAAGGTCCAGCTGCACTCCCTGCTGTTGGTTCATTACTTCATTCCACAAATATTTATTGAGGACCCACTATGTGCTGGGCAATGTACTGGCTGAAGGAGACATAGCACCAGACACAAAGAGACGAGGTTGCCATCACACGAGGTTATGTTCTAATGTGAAAGACAGACCACTGATAGGTACAAAATAAATGGACCAGGTCATTTTAGATTATGAGAAGCGAGATAAAATAAACGGGGAAATGTGATGGCGAGTAATCAATCGGAGGTAGGCATGAGGATGGCCTGCATTGGATAGGGGTTAGGGTACTCACTGAAGAGAAGACATTTTTTCCTGGGACATTAGCAGTAAGAATGAGTCAGTTATGTCGAGAGCTGGCAGGAAAAGTCTTCTAGACAAAGCAAACAGTAAAAGCAAAGGCTCTGTGGCAGAAAAGGGCTTAGGTGTTGTGAAGTGTCACTGTATTCTCTCAGGGCTCTCTCTCTCTCTCTCTCAAGAAAATTTGAATGAGTTTCTGTTGCTTGTTGCCGAATAAGGGCCTAAAAACACAATTGCTAAATGAACAAACAAGCGTTGCATTTAACGTTTTCTACCAGTTTCATCCCTTCCTGGTCTTCAGCCTTCTGGACCCTATTTGTGTGCACTTTCCAATGATCCACTGTAGCTCTTCCTTAGTGAGGTGCCTTAATAATCACAAGTCTTTCGGTTGTAAATGACAGAAATCCAACTCAAGCAGTTCAAGCCCAAAGGAAATTTATTGGCTTATTGACAAAGCATTGAGGCACAGCTGCATTCAGGACTGCAGACTCATCATCAGCATTCTGCCCATCCATTTTCAAATCTTTCCTCTGGTTTCCCTGTGTTGACTGTATCTTTATAGCTGACTTTCCCCACATTGTGGCAAAAATGGCCACCGGGAGTTCGGGTTTACAATAAACCAGCTCAGCAACCACCGGGGCAAGAGAGATTCTTACAAACCAAACTAAGCCAAATGAAAATAAGTTTCCTTGGATGAGCTTGAGTCATGTGCCCACCCTTGAGCCAGTCACTGTGATAGGCAAGATGAAATATTCTGATTACCAATTGTGGTTTATTCATGTCTCCTTCCTCTGGAGCTGGGGTGGGGGCGGGGTGGTTTTCCAGAGGAATATAAGGGTGTTGTTATCAGAATAATGGAAGAAGTATTTGGGAAGGCAACTGTAACCAATCCCATGACAACACTCTTCTCTGTCTCTCTTGTACTCATCCTTTATAACACTGGATTCATCAGAGCTATCATCCTTGTAGTTTTTAGGTAGCTCCTACAATTCTTCCCCTCTAGTATCCTCTCCAGCTTCCCCTATATGAAAGAGGAAATGAAGAGGTGCATTTGTTGGGAAGCGCATTTGAAGGGGAACACCTACAAAATGCCTCCAGGGTTGGCAGCACCCATTCTCAGATCGCAGGCTGTTTGTTCACCACTGTCACTATTAAGGCGAAACGACCAGTACTTTAAGAATATGTGGTGATCTTGGTGATCATCCAAGGCCAACTGAGTATTTCCATAGCCATAACTTTTAATTTGTAAATACATATTTATTGCCTATTTGAAAACCTAGACAAATAAATTACAGAGAAAGGAAGTGCTCTGTACCCAAACATGTTGGGACATAGAGGGAGGGAGATGCATCCAGGTAGTTCTAGCAGGAATCAGGAAATTATGACCGACTGGCTAACATCTGATATGTGCCAGTTACTATTCTAAATGCTTTACGTATAGTAATCTACTTACTTCTATGACAACACTTTGAGTTTTATTATCCTCATTTCACAGGTGAGAAAAACATAGTCTCAGAGTGGTTAAGGGATTTGCCCAGGTTACATGGCTTACAAGTGTCAGGACAACCTGGCTACAGAATCCACACCCTCTTGTCTCCTTGGCTGGACAATTCCTTTATTCTCTCTTTGATGCTGAAAGTAAAGCTCAGAGAGGTTAAGTGACTTGACCAAGCTACACAACCGACAAGTGAAAGAGCTAAGACTTCACCCCGGGTCCCCCTGTGCTAAGCTCTTGGCAGCAATGTAAACCCAGGAGTTTTGGGTACCTCAGCCATAAATATGCCTTCTTTCCACTCATTCTTGATTTGCAAGTCACCCTCCTCCACTCAAAAATCTACACTTTGCCACTAAGGTCCAGTCATGACTGATTTTCAGAACCCATAGTGAGAAAAGAAAACCGTATTACTATTTAATGCAGTGATTCTCAACTATGGCTACCCTTAGAATCACCTGGGTGTTTTGTAAAATATGGATGCCAAGGCTCCATCTCAGACCAATAAATCAGAATATTTGGAGGGTATCAGTATTTTATAAAAGATAACCAGGTGAATTAAGGCTGGGCAAGGCTGAGAACCACTGATTTAACTAATCCTAAACACACTGAGGACCCAGAGGATGCTGCCAAACATTTATTCCGTTTCCCCATTAGCTTGTCTTTCATCCCACACAAGCTCTACCTTAGATGGGGCCCTGGGTGTCTCTTATTCCTGGCTCCTGTCTTTGTTCCCTTCTCTTACTCACTCCACCCCACGACTTCCCACCAGAGTTCCTTGCTCCATCTGGAAGGCGAAAGTGGAACCTCACAACAGGAGGTGGATTTGCCTTTTAGAGTCTTCAGTGTGAATCAACTAAGACAGAGCTTTCTCTTGCTAATACTCACAGGTGAGGATGGTCAGGGACAAAGAGGTACAGGAGAAGAGAACATCATCCTGCTACAATTACAAACTGAAAAGTGCTACGAAGAGAAAGGGGAGAGCAACACAAGCAATGACAAGTCCAGCCAGGGCTGAAAGGCCTTCAGTGCCTCCTCTGGGTTCATATTCCTAATCATTAAACCAGACTGCAACACCTAGTCACATGTCTTCACTCGATGGATGCAAACAAAACCACTGAAAATGTCACCAGTTCCTTTCTTCCGCCCCATCCCTTCACAAGCACTTTGCCTTGTGATGGTGCTGGTTTTCTTCAATGTGGAGATGCTTCCATACTATCTGTAAAAGGTTATGATGTGGGCAGAAAGTTTTAGAACACAGTCATCTTTAAGATAAAGTAGGCAAGGGTGGGGATACTTGAGAGAGCTGCAGAAGCATTTTTCATAATTCCACGGGCATTTTCTGATCCTCTACCTGGAGTCAGGTACTATGATGGAAGGCAGAGGCTAAATCTGTGCCCTATATATGATATAACGTATCATATAGAGCAATAATTACCGAATACTGTCTTAGGGCTGTGAGGGTCTTCCAGACAGACTGGTCCTTTGAAGTGGCAAGGACTATAAAATAATAGTACCACACTTTTGTTTCTGGAATGGATGATAAAGGAAAACACTGTTTTTCTATACTGTCAACACTTCTGACACCAAATGTATGAGTTGTCTACACCAAGCAATTCTCCAGTTCTTTGCAGACACCAACTGGGTGTCCTACAATTTAACTCAATTCTTACGCTAACTACCTGGAGTTAGCACAGACCTCACGGGCAAGGGCTTAGTCCCACAAGACTGCCCCCACTTCAAAGGCTAATTGCAAGTAGCAAGGCTTCAGGGTTCCCACACTTCTGCCTAAGTTGAATATAAATCAGTGGTTCCCATAACCCTCTCCTCACATTTGATAATTTGCTGTAACAGCTCACAGGACTCAGGGAAACACTACTTAGTACCAGCTTATTATAAAGGATACAACCCAGGAACAGCTTAATGGAAGAGATGCATAGGGCAAAGCATGGAGAAGGGGCACAGAGCTTCCATGCCCTCTCCAGGCATGCCATCCTCCCAGTATCTCACTTCAGCAACATGGAAGTTCTCTGAACCCCATTATTCAGGGTTTTTGTGGAGGCTTTATTATATAGGAATGATTGATTAAATCATTGATAATTGGTGATTAGGTCAATCTTCAGCCCCTCTCTCCTCCCTGGAGGTCAAAAGAGTGGACCTGGAAGTTCCAGCCCTTTAATCACATGGGTGGTTCCCCTGGCAACCAGTCCTCATCCTCCAACACAGTCACCTCATTAGCATAAACTCAGGCATGATTGAAAGGGTCTTATTATGAAAACAAAAGACATTCTTCTTACCCCTACACTTAGGAATTCTTACCCCTGTCACTGAGGAACTCTGCACCAGGAACCAGAGACAAAGACAAAAATATACATTTCTTATTATAGCACAGTAGCACAGATGATAACAAGACATTTCACAGGAGGCAGTATCTTTCTTCCCATCTTCCCTTTTATATTCCCTTAGCAGTAACTGGATATTTGGATAGAGTAGACAGATGGGTCATGTAATCTCTTGTCAACTGAAGCAATGTGGGCCCTGAAGTTTAAGTGACATTTCTGCATTAGAGCCCAAGTTGGGGCCCTCAAAAGTCCTCATGGAAACTACAATGTTTTCTACCACATTGCAAGTTTCTCACTTCCAGTCCCTGAAGAAGTAGAGCTAGAGATGTGGGGCTAACTATGGACAGCATTAGGAAGTCATTAGGTTAGATAAAGAGCATTCATGTAGCAATTATTCATAGAGGGGGTTCTAAGCTTCACAACAACCCTCCAAAGTTAATGGTGATCATTACGCTTCTTTTACAGATGACAAAAGTAGGTTCAGTGACTTAGATGACCACAATGAATTAACTTATATGCAATTTATCCTCCTGCCAAAAACCAGTTAAAAAATTAAAAATATATGAAATAGCTAAGTTCAGGCTTCAGATAACAGACTTCACAGGAATGAGAAAGAAAACAATCACTCCAATTTTCTGCTTGGATTTATTTTCCAGACCACAGTGCAGAGAGAGAGTATCCAAGCAAAAAAGAACAATATTGTTGAATTCAGGAAACTGAGATTTGAGTTTAAGGAGTCTGAGGTGGCTGGAATTTGAAGGGCAGAGTGTCAAAGATAAGGGAATATGTAGAGAAAGAATTCCAGAAATATGCATTAGAGTCCTCCTTGAGACTCTTGATCACATAGTACGGGGAGATGTCAATTCCAACTAGCCAGAACAGGGAGACCTCACTGTCTCCCTAAAGACCCTATAGGGGCAATCCCTTAATAATACGGGTAAACCAGTCTAGAGTAAAGGCTACTCTAGACCCATCCTAACAAAGCTTAAAAACAAGCCTAAAAAGGATCAAGTTGATTCATAAGAAATGTGACAATCAACCAAAACAAACTTTGTTTCTCTTTAAAGGAAGACAGCAAAATCTAGACATTCAATAATGTAGCATCCAAAATGCCTAGCTCCCATTCCAAAATTACAAGACATTCAATGCAGCAAGAATGAGACCAATAACCAGAAGGAGAAAAAAAGTCAAGAGAAAGAGACAAAGAAATGAAGAAACAAAGCATTAACAGACAAAACCTTTAACCTTTAAATAGCTAAAAACATATATTATTAATACCCTCAAATATTTAAAGGAAAACATGAATATAATGAGAAGAGAAATGAAAGATGTGAAAAGGAACTAAATGAAACATTTAGAACTACAAAATATAATATTTGAAATAAAAAATCTATTGAATGGCTTTGTAGCATATTAGACACTGAAAAATAAAAAATTGAAAATATACAGCAATTAA
Organism: Trachypithecus francoisi; assembly: GCF_009764315.1. Classification (NCBI taxonomy): domain Eukaryota; kingdom Metazoa; phylum Chordata; class Mammalia; order Primates; family Cercopithecidae; genus Trachypithecus; species Trachypithecus francoisi. Next base: position 30,580,378 of record NW_022681468.1, on the reverse strand, counting down.
GTAATTAAACGCATAGCATTAGAAACTACACAAATTGAAGCAGATAAAGAATAAAGGTTCTAGAGACTTCTGGTTCTAAAATGGCAGTGTAGACACAGGCTGGCTTCACTCCCCACAACAGAAAAACCAAAACAAAAATACAGTGCTGAGATTATTACCAGCAATATCCCAGAACTATGAGACATTTCCGGGGGCTACAGAGAAGTGAAAAAAACTCAGAGCAGACAGTAAGAGAACGGAATTTTCCATATCTTGATGCCCCTCCCCCATTCTGTGTGGCACTAAGAATGTGAAAAATCTTCCCCAATTAATAGTTTCTACATTGGAAAGGTGAGGGGAAGGTAGCAACCAGCTTCCTTACCATCCTGAGTTTCCTGGCAAAAGACTTACTCGTGCCTCAACCCACAGGAGGCATCATGAGTGCCTGAGGGGAGACAAATCTCTGAGGACAGTCAGAGACAAAACGGGGAGGCAGGATTAACATCCCCAGCCCTGGAAACTCTGCTCCGTAACTCAACCAAAAAAGATGCTAAATCAGGGTGGCAGTTCTGCAGCATCACATTGTAGGAGGTACGTTTCACATGTCTCCTGGGCATGAACTCCGGAGGTGGGCAGATCACCTGAGGTCAGGAGTTCGAGACCAACCTGACCAACATGGTGAAACCCTATCTCTACTAAAAAATACAAAAATTTGCCAGGCATGGTGGTATATGCCTGTAATCCCAGCTATGCAGTAGCCTGAGGCAGGAGAATTGCTTGAACTCAGGAGGCAGAGGTTGCAGTAAGCCAAGATCATGCCACTGAACTCCAGCCTGAGTGACAGAGTGACACTCCATTTTGAAAAATAAATAAGTAAATAAATTTAAGAATTAAAAAAGAATGAAAGTCCTAATATACATTTCATGTATAACATATATATACACACACACACATACATATACAGAGTTTAATGATTTGTGGGAAAATATCAGCTACAGTCTAATATGTAAATACTTGAAATCCCAGAAATTGGGAATGGAAAACATATTTGAAGAAAATTTCCAAATTTGATGGAAATTATATGCCCACAAATCCAAGAAGCTAAGTAAACCCAAGCAGGGCAAACACAATGAACAGCACAATGAATAGCACTAAAGCACATTATAATCAAGTATCTGAAAATCAGGAGTAAAGAGAAAAATGTCAAAAGCAATCAGAAAAAAAAGATCTATTACATACAGGAGAACAAAGATAAGAATGATGATAGACTTTTGTTCAAAACACTGCAAGTCAGAAGACAATGGTATGACATATTTAAGTGCTGAAAGAAAAAAAAAATTGCCAGCCTAGAATTCAAATTCTACATCCAGTTAAAATAGCTTTCAAAAACAAAAAACAAATAAAGATTTTTTCAGCCAGATAAAGCTTACCTATATTGCAAAGACAGTCAAAGGAATTTTACAGGCTAAAGGAAAAAGATACCAGAAGGAAACTCAGAACTATAGAGAGAAATTGAAGACTGCTGGAAATGGTAGGTATTTAGGTAAATATAAAACTCTGCTTTGTTTATTTAAAAGATAATTAACAGTTTACAGGAAGAATAATTCGTGCTTGGGAAATGAAGAGAAGAGGAAATATTGCAAGTACAAGCAATTTAATCATCTCTTTTATTTCTGTCATATTACGTTCTGCTTATCAAAGCCTACTAGATAGTACCCTTCTTTGCTCCTACCTACCCACCACAGATGTGATCAATAAATTATCTTCCTGAAGCTCAGCCCTTACTATGACACTCCAACCCCAAGCAGTATTCAATCTTTACAACCTTCCCATTACATATGTGGTAAAGTCTATAGTCCCTAACCCAGCATTCTAAGCCTACTGTAATTACCGGACTAAACCCACCCACTGGCCGGACACAGTGGCTCATGCCTATAATCCCAGCACTTTGGGAGGCTGAGGCAGGTGGATCACTTGAGCCCAGGAGGTAGAGACCGGCCTGGGCAACATGGCAAAACCCCGTCTCTAAAAAAAAATTAGCCAAGTATGGTGGCGCACACCTGTAGTCCCAGCTACTCAGGAGGCTGAGGTGGGAGAATCACTTCAGCCTGGGAGGTTGAGGTTTCAGTGAGCCAAGATCACACCACTGCACTCAAGCCTGGGTGACAAAGCAATACTCTGTCTCAAAAAACAAAACCAAAAACGTGCCCACTGTTATATACTGCCTCTACCATGCACATATAATGTGAGTCTTCTTACCTCCCACTCACCAAATACCACCAGATATCCCTCCTAGATTCTTTTTTTTTCTTTTCTTTTCTTTTTTTTTAGATGGAGTCTTGCCCTGTTGCCCAGGCTGGAGTGCAATGGCGTGATCTCAGCTCACTGCAACATCCGCCTCCAGAGTTCAAACGATTCTCCTGCCTCAACCTCCCGAGTAACTGGGATTACAGGTGCATGCCACCACACCCAGCTAATTTTTTGCATCTTTAGCAGAGACGGGGTTTCTCCATGTTGGTCAGGCTGGTCTCAAACCCCTGACCTCGTGATCCACCCGCTTCAGTCTCCCAAAGTGCTGGGATTACAGGTATGAGCCACCGTGCCTGGCCCTAGATTCTTATCTCTAAGCCTCTACTCACTTTCCTTTCTCCCTGGTATGTCCTGCTCCTCCCCACTCCCCACCCTCCCTACGCACCCTTTTTTCTGTCTTCCCTCACCTTTAAGACCAGACTGAAGTCTGACATCCCTCCACCTTGTTCACATTCCCAAGGCCATGATTGTCTACAGAAAGACCGTGGGCTCTGGAGTCAGATGAACCTGAATTCCAGTCCTGCCTCTATCACCAAATGGGTAAGAGACCTTGAGGACTGGCTTAATTTCAATTTCCCCATCCTTGAAATGGGGAGGGATGAAAGGATAATTGTCTTAGGTTATTGCATTGTTATTAGGATTAAAATGAAATAATGGCTGTTCACTGCCAAGCACTTATATTGAGACACCTAATTGCTAATTCACAGCCCACCCTTTTCTTTTAAAACGTGAGATTCAGAAATGAAGATAATATTCTAGGAACCGCATAGGAGATCAAATGACCCTCATTCTCTTCATCTAGGACACTGTTTCTATTAGTGCAGGTTAAGATCTTAATGGCTTCATGCAGCAGCCCCTACATGTTTTTCACACAAGCTTTTGCTAAATCATATCTTCTCTGGTTCTACCTGCTCAGTTGATTTTGTTGAAGCTGAGAACGAATTTGTCCCCAGCTCACCTCATACACAGAGTTCCCTCTTGCGCCTATCCCTCATCTCTGAGCAAAGGGGCTGCCTGCCTGATTCAGGGAGCTCATCCCCAGGTGGGGAAGTCACTGCTTTGTCTGGATGCAATTGAAGGTTTTTGCCAAAAGCCTCTGCTGTTCCCAAATGACCACTATCTTCTTACAGCTCTAACCAGCAGAGAAGTGGGTGTTGGTTGAGACACTAGGTCTTCAGTCTGCTTTTCAGATGTAGAGTTTTGAATTAGAGATGGAAAGAAACGTGGGAAGTAATCTAGCTCAACCTGATGAAACTGACACCAGACAAGTGCATTGCCCGAGCAGTGGAATTTCTGATTCCAGGTAAGTAGTCTCCTCACTAAGCCAGGAATGGCCCAAAAAGTTTACTCCAGACCACAGGATGATCTGTGTTGTTCACCACTACAGCTCCAGTGCCTGGCACCAAGGTTGTCACTAGTAATCACTCCCCAAACATCTACTGAATGAATGAATGATTCTTGAAGTACTAACACCGATCAATTGGAGTGCAGAAGTTTGAGGCCACTCACAGGCTTAACAGAAAGCTTGTGAGACCTCTTAGTGATGTCTGCCATGAGTGCAGCAGAGGAAACGGGTTGGACCCCTACAGTAGACTCCGCAGCTTCTCATATGTAATGGTAGGCTCAGGGAGCCACTGACACCCTAGTAAGAATTAGGTTACAAGGCATAGAGAGTTTATGTAAATCCCAAGGGTCTGAGAAAAAAGTAGATAGGACTCTGAAATTATTGGCCCAGGAAAAAGACTCACAGATTTGGGATCTAGATGTTCAAGCAATAGAGTTGGGGGTGCAGGGCACGCTGTCCAAGGCAAGCTTGGATCGAGGTTGGCACTCACCCAAGAAGTGCCAGGCACCTCGCACTCTCTTTCCAATTATCTGTAAAGAACAGACAACAGCCTAAAGAACATTTTCTGCTTTTTTAAAAAATAGACAGGGTCTCACTCCGTGGGCCAGGTTGTAGTGCAGGGACACAATCATAGCTCACTGTAGCCCTGACCTCCTGGGCTCAGGCAATCCTCCTGCCTCAGCCTCCTGAGTGGCTGGGACCACAGGCACATGCCATCATACCTAGCTAGTTTTTCATTTTTTGTGGAGATGTGATCTCGCTATGGTGCCCAGACTGGTCTCAAACTCCTGGCCTCAAGCGAACCTCCTGCCTCAGGCTCCCAGAGTGCTGATGTAACAGGCATGAACCACCATGTCCAGTTGTTTGCTGCATTTTAATAGGGATCAAAACCTAAGCTAAAGAAGCACCAGTCAGCAAGTAAAGGAGTTTCAGACCCAGTGAAGCCTTCACAGGTGTGTTCGTTTCCTAGGGCTGCTGTAAAAAGGACCACAAACCAAGTGGCTTAAAATGATAGGAATGTATTCTTTCATACTTCCAGAAGCTATAAGTCCAAAATCAAGGTGTCAGTAGGGCTATGCTCTTTGAACTCTCTTGTGAGGGAGCCTTCTCTTATCTCTTCCAGCCTCTTGGAGCCCCAGGCATTCCTTGGCTTGTAGCATCATCACTCCAATCTCTGCCTCCCTCTTCACATGGTTGTCTTCCCTCTGTGTCTGTGTCTCTATCTCTTCTCTACTGTTTTGTTTTGTTTTATTTTGTTTTGTTTTGTTTTTAAGATGGAGTCTGGCTCTGTTGCCCAGGCTGGAGTCCAGTGGTACAGTCTTGGCTTACTGTACCTCTGCCTCCTAGGTTTAAGCAATTCTTCTGCCTCAGCCTCCCGAGTATCTGGGATTACAGGTGCCTGCCACCACACCTGGTAATTTCCTGTATTTTTAGTAGAGACGGGGTTTCACCATGTTGGCCAGGCTGGTCTTGAACTCCCAACCTTAGGTGATCTGCTCACCTCAGCCTCCCAAAGTGCTGGGATTACAGGCGTGAGCCACCAAGCCTGGCCTTTTTTCCTCTTCTTATACGGACACCAGTCATATTGGATCAGGGCCACTCTAATTCAGTATGACTTTAACTTGATTACACCTGCAAAGACCCTGTTTTCAGATAAAGTCACACAGGTACCAGGGATTAGGACTTCAGCATATCTTTTTGGAAGAACACAATTCAACCCACAACAGTGGGACTTCTCATCCCCAAGACAACTTGGAAGATGAGGAGAGAGGCACTCATCACTGGGGTGAGGCCAGCTCTGGAAACCTCAACCTGGCAAGAGCTGTGCTGCCATGTCAGCTGCTCCCTCCTCCCTTCTTCTCCACATGAAGGTCCTTTCCAATGGGCCCTATGCCAGGATGTCACAGTTCTTCTCTAGAACCGATGACACTGTGATCAGATAGAGGTGACTCCTGATCTCAAAGTTTTCTTGCAACCGTAGAAGCCAATTGCGGGGACATTGGCTTCTACGGTTGGGAGAAAAGGCTCACGGTTGTTACCAACCTCACTGGCCTGGGAGTCGGGAGCTGGTGGGAATCCTGGATCCACAACTCTCAAGCTGTGAAGCCTGGGACAAGTGACCAGACATCTCTAAGCCTCAGCTTCCTCCTCTGGAAAGGGGACCTCACAAAGACAGGTGTGGATTTTGTCCCCAATAGTGTCAAGCGGAGGCCCCGGAGCCATCTGTCTGCTTCTTCTGAGCCAAATAAAGAGAGCCCAGAGATGGAAAAGACCTCAGAGGTGATGGGCCCAGGTTCATCCCCCACCACCAGAAAAAAAAAGAAAGACAAATAAAATGGCCATTTTAACTTATAGCCTCTGCATTAATTTTCACAGTTAACTGCTGAACTGACTAAATTCTTTTCTTTTCTTAGGACCTTTATAAATTCCATCATTAATAAAATCAGACATTCAATTAGAAGGAAACTCTGATTGGTAACTGATCATTTCCTCGATACATTTCTCTCCCGCTCATTCTCAGCAGAATCCCTGGATTTTCCCGGGCTTTTCCCTGCTGGTGCTCCATTTCCCATTTGTCCCTCTTCTTCCCCCCCAAGCCTGTCAGCACCCCCAACAAAAGCCAGAGAAGAACAGGGGCTGATTCCATTAACCTCTGTCATTGCTTAAATCTCTCTCTTAATTAACATGAGTTAATATGATTAATCAAAATAATGAGACAAACCTATTAAATTAGGGGGCTCAAATGACAGAACTCAGCAGGAGTGGTAAAGGCAGGAGGAGGTGATCAGAAGGGCCAGGTAGGGGGTGGCGAGTGCAGAGGTGAGGAGGGCAGGGCTTTGGGCAGCCAGCCCAGTCCAGCTCTGGGCTGGTGGAAGATGTGGGCAGTAGCCTGGATAAATTGCCTTTGAGGAGGTGTTCAGTGTTTGTGCCACTCTTGGCTAGTTATAACCAGTCCTTGCACTTTTCTGGGGACTGCCCAGCTCCTTCCTAGGCACCCCCAGCTTCTTAATTATTTATTTTTCTCTCCAGATTGCCCAGGCTGGCCTTGAACTCTTGGGCTCAAGCAATCCTCCCACACCGCTGGGATTGCTGGCACACACCACAGTACCCAGCCCTCTCCTATGTTGCCCAGGCTGATCTCACACTCCTGGGCTCAAGCAATCCTCCCACCTTGGCCTCATGAGTAGCTAGGATTATAGGCACACACACCCCACACCCAGCTTTGAATTCTTTTTCTTTTTTTTTTTTTTTTTTTACCCTTCTAAGACAGAGTCTCATTCTGTAGCCCAGGCTGGAGTGTAGTGGTGTGATGATAGCTCACTGCAGCCTCAAACTCCCAGGCTCAGGTGACCCTCCCAAATCAACCTCCCAAGTAGCTGGGACTACAGGCATGTGCCACCAAGTCCAGCTAATTTTTGGTGTTTTTTGTAGAAATGGGTTTCACCATGTTGCCCAGACTGGTCTGGAACTCCTGACTTCAAGTGATCCACCCACCTCGGTCTCCCAAAGTGCTGGGATTATAGGTGTAAGCTACTGCACCCTGCCTCAGGCAGCCTTTGAATTCTTAATATCTCTGCCTGGGTGATCTCTATCTCTGATGTCAATATCATCTCCCTCTTGAAGCCAGGCTCTTGGAAATAGCTGTATGTCCTAAGACAGAATGACTCAAACCCCAGCTCTGACCCCTCACAGGATATGAGGCTTGGAGAGAATTATTTTACCTTTGAGGCTCAGTGGACCCACCACAGGAATGGGAATAATCATCCTGAGTTTGAATAATTTCTGGAAGAATTCAGAGAGACACTGTATAGGAATACCTGCCCCAGCACCACAGTGGATCCCCAGCAAATATGACTTCCTTCCTTCTTCCCCCAGTATGACTATGCTAACACCTTAAGGTTCCACAGTGCTTTTTAATTCTAAGCATTTCCATATATATCATTCCACCGAAATTCTTAGATATAAACAGACAGATATTATTTACAGATCAGTGAGGTTTTGCAAACATAACTGAGCACCTATTGTGTCAGCCACTGAGCAAAATCACTAAGATCCCACAAAGGTGAAGTGGCTTATCTGGGGTCTCTTCTGGACAGACATGGGTCTCCTAACTCCTAGGACAATGGGATTTCCATTGCCTCAACCCCAAGTAACCAGGAACTCCCATGGTGCCCCGGGGCTCCTTATTTTCAACCTGGATTATTCCCAAGCTGTGGTAGCTTCCACCACATGCAAGTGGTTCCATGGCCTCCAGCAGCTGAGTTGCTCAATCGCAAGTCCATTTGAAGGAGTACAATGTCCCCCCAACGCAGGACATCTGACATCTTACAGATGACCTGGGCTCATCCTCAGAATTTTGAATTCTAGGAAATCTAGGCCCTTGGAGCCTCTTCTGTGCTAATTCAAGTGCTCCCCAGGCAGCAGGGTGGCCCACAGTTACACACCTCTATAGGCACAGTGCTCAGGTGGAGAAGTTCTTAGAAAAATCCCTGGGGAGAATCCTATTTTGGGCCTGGGACCACCTGACACCCCTATGGAATGATTTTCTCTTTTCACTAGAAGCAGATGAGTCACACCAAGATCTAAGGGATACCTTCCCAGAGATGGGCTGAATATTGGCAACAAAGGAGAAAGTGTATCTAAACATCTCCTGCTAAAAGCCCCACTTTCTTTAGATTCATGTTCATATCTTTTTATGCTTCTGTAAAAGAATAAATAGAATCACGTCCCTCATGTCCCAAATGAGGTAAGAGGAGTGACTGGACATCACTACAAGCTCCCAACCCTGTCCTGCCCCCTCCCACACACACAGAGGGTCAGAGCAACCACTCCCCACCACCCTGTCCAGCCCTAACACTGAGTGATTTCCCGGTTGTTCTTGAAGAGCTTGGCTGCGCAAAAAACCTTTCCTCACCTATCCATCCCTGAATGAACCAGTCCAGCTCCCAGCCCAGGATCCCTGTTCAGACAGGTCAACATCAATAAACCACCTTCAGACACAGGGCTGCAAACCGTCATTCCTGAGTAGCAGCCATTGACATTGCATCTCAAAGGGAACAAAGAGGGAGTGGGTGAGACCCCGGAACTGGTTTTGTCTCCTGGTGTCCTGTGATATCCACTTCACAATGAGGAAAATGATAACAACAATAATATGTAACAAAAACAGCAATAGCAGCCAGGCACAGTGGCTCACACCTGTAATCTCAGCACTTTGGGAGGCCGAGGTGGGAGGGTCACTTGAGGTCATGAGTTCGAGACCATCCTGGCCAACATGGTGAAGCCCCCTCTCTACTCAAAATACAAAAAATTAGCCTGATGTGGTGGTGGGCATTGGTAATCCCAGCTACTCGGGAGGCTGATGCAGGAGAATCACTTAACCCTGAGAGGCAGAGATTGCAGTGAGCAGAGATCACACCACTGTACTCCAGCCTAGGCAACAGAGCAAGACTACATCTCAAAAACAAACAAACAAAAAAAATAGCAATAGCTATTTGTATGTTATATTTATTGCTATTTAATATATAGCGTGTGTGTTTGTGTGTGTGTGTGTGTGTGTGTACAGCTCTGTTGCCCAGGCTGGAGTGCAGTGGTGCAATCTTGGCTCACTGAAACCTCTGCCTCTCCTGCCTCAGCCTCCTGAGTAGCTGGAATTACAGGTGCCTGCCACCATTCCCGGTTAATTTTTTTATTTTTACTAGAGACAGGGTTTCGCCATGCTGGCCCAGCTGATCTGGAGCTCCTGACCTCAAGTGATCCAGCCACCTTGGCATCCCAAAGTGCTGAGATTACAGGTGTCAGCCACCGCGCCCAGTCTCCCACTTTTTGGAATTGGATCCATCAACCCTCCCGTTTCTCCCCTTTCTCCATTTTGTGTCTTTAATATCTTTCTCTTCTCTGAAATCTCCCCCTTAACCCTGAGTATCCATCATCCCTAAAATAAAATCCACAGCTGCATGTAACAAAAAACCCAATCAAAATGCTTTAAACAATCCTAAACCATATTGGAAGCCTGGGTCTCAGGTAGTCTCCAGCAGCTGTCAGGAGCAGAGTCAGAGCTCTGTCCTCACACGGCTTCCCTTGTGATGGTTATATGGTGGCCAGCAGCATCATGGCCACACATTTCCTTATTCAGAAAAACTGTTCCCTCAATCAGTCTGATTGTACCATGAAGTCAAGTGCCCATTCCTGGACAATAAATCAGTGGCCAGGGGAACACCCTGCACTGATAGATATAAGCCTGTGTTCCTAGACCAATCAATGGCAAAGAGGCATAGAATTGCTGAGACTGGCTTAATTAGCTTCCATCCCTGCACTCTGAGTCAAAAGGGTTTCATTGGGGTGGGACAAAAACCTTAACAAAATTGGAGTTCTGTTAGGACGTAAGAAGTAAGAGAACAGGGGCTTGGAAGACAAGAAACAGGCTGTACCACTCCACTTTCTTCTACTCCCTCTGCTGCCCTCTCTCCTTCCCCTAACTCCCACCCTCCTTTAAGAGCCACTGCATTGGCTATCATTGCTACCCAGTGCACTACTTTGGATCCCCACCCTTCCACTCTACTGGAAGTGCACTTGCAAATATCAGTGCTGTCCTAATTTGGACTCTGTGGGCTTTGACACCTCCAATTCCCTTCTTTACCCTCTCCATTCATCACCCTACTCATGACCTTCAGATGATCAAGCCATCCTCTTCCATAACATGCTCCCCATCACTCATCAATGTTTATTCCACAAACGTGTTTTGAGCATCTACCATTCTGCACATAATACTTTGCAAATTACTCTGAAACGCACAGTTTAGTTGTGTCATTCATTGTTCACTGCAACAATTGCAGTAACTTCCTAACCGGCCACTCTGCCTCCAATCTCTCTCCTTCCACAGTCTGTCTTCCTTGCTCACAAGGGTAATCTTTCCAAATGCAAGTCTGATCATCATACTCCCCTGCTTGCATTTCTCCTACAGGAGAAAGCCTAAAGTCCCCAGCATAGCATTTAAGCATGGCCATGGCACCCAGGCCCCACCAACCTCTCCTAGGGTGTAGTCCCTCCTTTCTACTCTTACAATGTCAGCTCTGAGAATAACGAACTACTATTTTCCAAGCAGATCATGAGCTTTCTTAATTTGGAGTTTTGCTCCTACTTCCTTCTTAACTAAAATGCCTTCCCTTGATTTTTCTGTTAGGAAAAGCCCTACAGAGTCATTTTTCAAAACCCAGGCTTCATGAGACCTTCTCAGTAAAGTCTTCTCCAAGGCTGAATGAAGCATGTCCTCTGTGGTTCCATATCAATCATAAGCACTCCTCATAGCATATTACTATTAGGGTTATACTTGCGAATTCTTACAGGAGAAGGACTGGATCTAATTCACCATTCTGTACGAAGCACAAATACCTGGCAATGCACACTCAATATATGTTTGAAGAACTGAAGTGAGCTGGGCACGGTGGCTCACGCCTGTAATCCCAGCACTTTGGGAGGCCGAGGCTGGTGGATCACGAGGTCAGGAGTTTGAGACCAGCCAGGCCAACATGGTGAAACCCCATCTCTGCTAAAAATACAAAACTTAGCTGGGCGTTGTGGCCTGTGCCCGTAGTCGCAGCTACTCAGGAGGCAGGAGAATCGCTTGAATCTGGGAGGCAGAGGTTGCAATGAGCCGAGATCGCGCTCCAGGCTGGGTGACAGAGTGACACTGTCTCAAAAAAAAAAAAAAAAAACTAAAATGAGTTACTTGTTTCAACTTCCTCTCTTCTCAGACGGGGAACCTGAGGGTAAAAGAGGAAGTGACTGGCAATGGTTCCACTGTGTGTTTAATCAGTGTTCTTTCAGTGCAAACAGGAAAAAAAGTCTTAAACAAAAAAGGAATTTGTTTGGTTCACTGAGTTTAACTCTCTCTCCTCAGGCACAATTTCAGTCTAAAGATTCGAGAAGTATCATCGAGACCTAATTCTCAGTTTCGCTTTCCTCTTTATCGGCTTCATTCTCTGGTTCTGTATCAGAACAAAATGTCTGCCAATAGCTCCAGGCTAAATTCCCCCAGCTCCCCACCCCACTTCATATCAGTGGAAAGAGAATGTCTTTTTGTGGTCGTGTAAGCAAAAGTCCCAACGTTTGTTCTGACTGTGACTTGAGTCACATGCAATGGCCTGATTGGCAAGCTGCAGCTCACATGTTCATCCATGCATCAAGCACGTGGACTAAGAATGGGAGAGGAGTGATTCCCTCCAGATTAATGCTGTTCAATAGAACGTTCTGTGGTGAGTTCATGGAAGGGTCGTGGGGGTAGCTTGGGTGGCATCTCTGTGGCCATATTATTATTCTGAGTCTCAGAGTTCCTCAAGCTACAGAATACAGGAGATGCCTACCTTTCTCTTTCCCTCCCTCTCTCCCTGCCTCCCTTTCTTTCTGTCTTCCTTCTTTCCTTCCATCCTTCCATTAGCCATACCATGAGCACCTCCTAGGTATAATTTTCTGCGCTAGATACCTTGCATCACTGATTCATGCATTCATTCACACATTCATTAAATACCTTCTATGCGCCAAGCGTTCAGCTCTAGGAATTAAAATCTGAAGAAGAAAGACAGGTTGCCTCCTGGAAAGTAAGACAACACTGAATAACTACTTACCAATACTATAGGCATTAGAAAGGGAGAGGACAAGACAGTGGCCTTCAGCATGTCCAGAGGAAGCCTCAGTGACATTAACCTGAGACTGGAGGAGGAAGAGTGAAGGGCTGGGTGAGGGGGTGTGGTCCGGGCAGAGGGACAACAAGGGGCAATAAAAGGTTGGAAGCAGAGGTGTGACCTGCTCAGATTTGCATCTTTAAAAGATTCCTCTGGGAATTATGCTGAGTAAAAAGAGCCAGTCACCAAAGATTCCATACTGTATGATTCCATTTCTATAACATTCTTGAAGTGACAAAATTACAGAAATGGAGAACAGATTAGTGATTGCCAGGGGTCAAAGATGGGGTGAGATAGAAGAAGAGTTTGGCTATAAAAGGGCAGCATGAGTTGTTATGGACTGAATGCTTGCACCCCCGACCCCGGAAATTCATATGCAGAAGCCCTAACCCCCAATATGACTCCATTGGAGACAGAGTCTGTGAGTAGGTGACAAAGGTTAAAAGGGGTCATAATAGCGGGGCCCTCATCCAACGGGGCTGGTACCTTTATTAAAGAGGAAGAGACACCAGTGTTTTCTCTCTCTCCATCATGTGGGAACACAGCGAGAAGGTGACCATCTGCAAGCCAGAAAGGGGTCCTCACCAGGAACTCAATTAGCCAGCTTGAACTCCTAGCATCCAGAACTGTGAGAAATAAATACCTGCTGTTTAAGACACTCAGTCTGTGGTATTTTGCTATGGCAGCCCAGGCCAATGAATATATTAGTGTCATGGGTTGAATGGTATCCTCCCAAAATTCATGTCCACCCGGAACCTCAGATATGACTTTGCTTGCAGATGTAATTAACACAAGGATCTCAAGATGAAATCATTCTAGATTAAGATGAGCCCTAAATCCAATGACTGATGTCCTTATAGAAAGAGAAAAGAACATACACAGAGAGACAGGGAGAAGAAAGGAGGTGAAGATGCCGGTAGAGATTGGAGCTATGCTGGTATGAACAAAGGAATGCCGGGAGCCACCCAAAGCTGGAAGGGGCAGGAAAGGTTCTCCCCTAGAGCCTTCAGAGAGAGGATGGCCCCGCCAACACCTTGATTTCAGACTTCTGGCCTCCAAAACGGTGAGAATAAATGTCTACTGTTTTAAGCCACCATGTTTACGGTCATTTCTTACAGCAGCCCTAGAAAACTCATACAACAAAGGACCAATGTGGCACCAGAACTGTCTTTTATTTTATCAATGTTGATATCCTGGTAGTGATATTATACAGGAGTTTTGAAAGATGTTACTATTGAGGGAAACCAGGTGAAGGGTACATGGGAGCTCTCTGTATCATTTCTCACAACTGCATGTGAATCTACAATTATCTCAAAATAAAAAGTTTAATTAAAAAAATTTCCTCTGGGAACCATGTGGTAAACAGAGAGGAAGCTGAGAGACCAGTTGGTGCCATTGAAGTCGTTCATGGGCAAGATAATAGCAGGTAGGCCAGGTGGTTACCAAGGAGACAGAGAGAAGAGGATGGGTTGGGGAGAAAGTTAGAAGGTTGAAGTGACAGCACTTGGGGACCAACTTGGTGACGGGAGTGGAGGAGTAAGGGGTGTCCACGATGACTCTGACTTGTGCAGCAAAAGTATGATGGTGGCTTTAACAGAGGCCTCTGGCAAAGAGCAGATTTGGGGAGAAAAGAATGGGAACCACAGCATGTTTAAGACAGAACAGTTCAAATAACCAGGCTACCCAGCTTCCTCTCAGAAATGGCCATCTGACCTCATTCTGTCTTTATCTCACATTTTTACTCCACAAAAGAGATTCTAATTGAGTCAGTTTCCTACTTTCCAACATGGAGCAGGGCAGCCATGTGCCAGGCTACCTCCTGGGCCCCTCTTGTGATCACTGTGTACTTGTCTTCTTTTCCTTGGAGACTGATCCTTGGTCTCAAGACACAAGATATGACCACTTCATTAAGATAGACTAAGACTCTGGTATGGCAAGAACTTAGGGTTTCAGGCGTCTCCGATACAGCCAGTGGAGTTTAACAGAGATGGTCGAGGATGAAGGAAGACTGCTCCTAAAAAAAATCTCTCAAGTCAATGCCCAAGCAAAGAAGGAAGACCAAGCTGGGCACAGTGACTCATGCCTGTAATCCCAGCACTTTGGGAGGCTGAGGCAGGTGGATCACGCAGTCAGGAGTTCAAGACTATCCTGGCCAAGATGGTGAAACCCTGTCTCCACCAAAAATACAAAAAATTAGCCAGGCGTGGTGGTGGGCGCCTGTAATCCCAGCTACTCAGGAGACTGAGGCAGAGAATTGCTTGAACCCGGGAGGCAGAGGTTGCGGTGAGCCGAGACTATGCAACCGCACTGCAGCCTGAGCGACAGAGAGAGACTCCATCTCAAAAAAAAAAAAAAAAAAAAAAAACAGAAGGAAAACCAGAACTCTTCACATCAACTCTAACTTTGCTTTCTGATGAGAGGGAAGGTTGGAGGAGTCTTTTAGAGCAAAGTTGGAGGACTAACACAGCCTCATCTCATAGCTCATCATAAAGCTACAGTAATCAGAATAGTATGATACTGGCAACAATATAGACAAATAAATTTGTGAAATAGAATAGAGAATCCAGAAGTAGACCCACACACATGATCAACTGATTTTTGAAAAAGATGTAAAGGCAATTCAGCGGAAAGGGTATAGCCTTTTTAACAAATGCTGCTGGAACAACTGAATATTCATATGGAAAAAGTTGAAGTCTGACATATACCTTACACCATATACAAAAACAAACTCAAAATGGATCATAGAATGAAATGTTAAACCTAAATCTATAAAACTTTAAAAGAACACGTAAGTGAAAAGCTTTTGTGATCTTGGATTAGGCAAAGATTTTTTAGATAAGACATTAAAAGCACAATCCATAAAAGATGATGTTGGAATTTGTCAAAATTTAAAACTTCTGGGCCAGGCACCGTGCCTTACACCTATAATCCCAGCACTTTGGGAGGGGCTGAGGCAGGCAGATCACAAGGTCAGGAGATCGAGACCATCCTAGCTAACACGGTGAAACCCTGTCTCTACTAAAAAACACAAAAAATTAGCCGGGTGTGGTGGCAGGCACCTGTGATCCCAGCTACTCGGGAGGCTGAGACAGCAGAATGGCATGAACCCGGGAGGCGGAGCTTGCAGTGAGCAGAGATTGTGCCACTGCACTCCAGCCTGGGTGACAGAGTGAGACTACGTCTCAAATAAAAAAAATTAAAAATAATAAAAAATTTTAAAAACCTTCTGGTCTTTGAAAGTCTTTTAAGAGAGTGAAAAGGCAAGCCACATGCTGGGAAAAAATATTTGTGATCATGTATCTGATCAAAGATATGTATCTAGAGAGTGGGACATCTGGCTTCAGAACGGGAACCTTCCATTGCCCCAGCGAAGAAAAAGAGAATTAAATATGAGTGATGTTGAGAAAGGCAAGATTTTTGTTCATAAGTATGCCCAGGGCCACACCATGGAAAAGTGAGGCCAGCACAAGACTGGGCCTAATCTCCATGGTCTCTTCAGGCAGAAGATAGGTCAGGCTGTTGTATTCTCTTACACAGACGCCAATAAGAACAAAGGCACTACGTGGGGAGAGGAGACCCCGATGGAGTATTTGGAGACGCCATCTTTATAAAGTGATCTTTGCCGGCATTAAGAAGAAGACAGAAAGGGCAGACTTGATAGCTTATCTCAAAAAGGCTACCAATGAGTAATAATCAGTCACTGCCTTATTAATTACAAAACAGAAATGTTTCATGACTTTTTTATGTGTACCATACTTTAATAGATCTCATACACCAGAATTCAGATCATGAATGACTGACAGAATATTTTGTTGGGCAGTCCTGATTTAAAACTAAGACTGACTTGTGGTTAAATGAATATGTTCAGTTTTTTAATTTTAATAGTAATTCAAATTCAGTAAATGCTATCACTGTTTACCCCTCTTAAAAGTGTGATTAGACTTCATTAGCAGTGTTCAACTTTTCACAAAGATGGTGAGTGTCATCTTAAAACTTACTGGAGATTGGTTTTATATTTAGATTTATATAACTGGTTATGT
Organism: Trachypithecus francoisi; assembly: GCF_009764315.1. Classification (NCBI taxonomy): domain Eukaryota; kingdom Metazoa; phylum Chordata; class Mammalia; order Primates; family Cercopithecidae; genus Trachypithecus; species Trachypithecus francoisi. The sequence goes on along the minus strand of NW_022681468.1, from coordinate 30,564,026 downwards.
GACTATATTTAAATACTGGGGAAATTCCTTCACTGTCTCAGAACCAAGCAAGATTCACCTGTGTTTTGTATTCATTTGCCTCTTAAAGGCAAGGGTTGAAGATAAATAAGGTAGCAATGTCTACTTTATATTTTTGGCCTTACCTATGCCAATCTAATTAGAATTCTCTGTATTTAAAATGGTTCTTTTTATTTATTGAAAGGCCTTTTAGTGTGGTTTATGTGTAATATCAAAGATTATTTAATACTTCTCACATTTTATAGATGCTCTATAAGGTCACATGCTTTTAAACTAGTAGCAAGTTAAACTTCACTCTTTAATTTTTTACAATCTAAGTCAAACTAAGTTATAATTTAGGATTGTCGGGGGTTTTGTTTGTTTTTGTTTTTGTTTTTGAGACAGAGTTTTGCTCTTGTTGCCCAGGCTGGAGTGCAATGGCACAACCTCAGCTCACCACAACCTCCACCTCCCGGATTCAAACTATTCTCCTGCCTCAGACTCCTGAGTAGCTGGGATTACAGGCATGTGCCATCACGTCAAGCTAATTTTGTATTTTAGTAGAGATGGGGTTTCCCCAGGTTGATCAGGCTGGTCTTGAACTCCCAACCTTAGGTAATCCACCCGCCTTGGCCTCCCAAAATGCTGGGATTATAGGCATGAGCCAACGCACCCAGCCATGATTGTCTTTAAACAGTCATTCAGAAATATAAAACTGTAGAACTGCTGTGTATTTGTGATTGGGAATGGTGCTTTTGCCAACTTAAAAGGATTAAAGTAGAGGAGATATACACAAATTTCAAAATGTTGTGTGATCATAAGACTTAAGATAATTGAAAAGCAAACCACAGATTTAAAAAAAAAGGATACATATCTAGAACAAAGACCTTTCAAAATTCAATAAAAATAAAACAAAGAACACAATTTTTCAAATGGGCAAAAGATTTGAACAGCAAAGAAGATACACGAATGGCAAAGAAACACACGAAAAGATGCTTAACATTATCAGTCATCAGAAAATGCAAGTTAAAGCCACATATTTATTAGAATATCTAAATGTGAAGGGCTGACCATATCAAATGTTGGCAAAAATGTGGAGCAACTGGAACTCTCACACACTGATGGTGGGCATGTATAATGGTAGAACCAGTTTGAAAAACAGTTTGGCAATTTCTAAAGTAAAAAACAAAAAGAATATACTTAATATCTGATACAGCCATTCTACTCCTAGATATTTGCACAAAAGAAATAAAAACACGTTCTTTCAAAAATTTATATGTGAATGCTCATAGACATTTTATTTGTAATAACTAAAAACTGGAAAAACCCCAAATGTCATCAACAGGTGAATGGATAAACATTTGGTATATCCATATAGTGGAATACTACACAGCAATGAAAAGGAATTGGTTATTGATGCATACCGAGATGAATCACAAAATAATTATGCTGGATGAAAGGATAAGACAAAAAAGAATATGTACTATAAGATTTCAATTATTTAAAAATTCTGGAAAATGCAAACTAGTCTTCAGTGATGAGAAGCAGATGAATAGTTACCAGGAGATGGAGTGAGGAGGGGAGGGGGTGAGAAGGAGTCATTACAAAGGGGCACTGGGGGTGACAATGCATATGTTTATTATCTAGATTGTGGTGATGGTTCCATGGGTGTTTAAATGTCAAGACTGGTCAAATTATACATTTTAAATGTGTCATCTTTGTATGTCAATTATACCTCAGTAAAATCATTTTTTAAAAAAGGAATCCAGGCCAGGTGCTGTGGCTCACGCCTGTAATCCCAGCACTTTGGGAGGTCGAGGCAGGTGGATCATGAGGTCAGGAGCTCAAGACCAGCCTGGCTAAGATGGTCAAACCCCATCTCTACTAAAAATACAAAAATTAGCCAGGCATGGCAGCGGATGCCTGTAATCCCAGCTACTCAGGAAGCTGAGGCAGAGAATTGCTTGAACATGGGAGGCAGAGGCTGTAGTGAGCCGAGATTGCGCCACTGCACTCCAGCCTGGGCAACAGAGCGAGACTCCATCTCAAAAAGGAAAAAAAAAAAGGAATCTAGGGGGAGAAAAAAGCAGGGCCTTTCTTCTCTTGTGTTCCCTGCCCTCTCCTCATCTTTCACAGAGCCCGTCTGCTTCTGAAAAGTAGGGGCTATGCTTTCTTACCCCACAAGCCAGTCACTTATAAGAGCAGTCTTGTCAGGGATGAGCTTGGGTGGGTGAGAGAAAGAAGACTGGCAAAAGAGTCATTATCAAAGTCTAGGCAATTCTTTTTTTTTTTTTTTTTTTTTTTTTTTTTTTGAGACAGGGTCTTGTTCTGTCACCCAGACTGGAGTGCAGTGGTTCACCACTCCGGGCTCCAGCGATCCTCCCACTTCAGCCTCCTGAGTAGTTGGGACCACAGACGCACGCCACCACACTCAGCTAATTTTATGTGTGTGTGTGTGGAGAGAGACAGGAGTCTCGCTATGTTGCCCAGGCTGGTCTCAAACTCCTGGGCTCAAGCAATCTTCCTGCCTCAGCCTCTCGAAGTGCTGAGATTACAGGCATGAGCCACCATGCCTGGTCAAGGCAATTCCTTAGCAGTCATTGTCCAGTTGTGACCAAGTGCCCAAAGAAATACGAAAGGACTATGCAATTATAATGCAGACAGTAAGTCTCTGCAATCAGACAGACCTGAGTATAAATTCTGGCTCCAGGACTTAGCAATTTTTTGATTCCTAACCTCTTTAAACCTCTGTTTCTTCATCTGCAAAATGGGATCATATGCCACACAAAGGATGCCAGGAGATTAAGTGAGGTTCTATTTACAAAGAGATTAAGTGAGGTTCTATCTACATCAGCCAGGCACAGAGTAAAGGCTTCCTCTACCTGGGAGACAGCATCTAGATGGGGAAGATCACAGAATCCAAAAAAGAAAATTCTGAGTTCTAGTCCTAACTCCGCTGCCAATCGCTTATGTGGCCTTGCCACCAGTCTGTATAAGCCCTTCAGCACTGGGGATGGAGAGAGGAGAACAGTGTTAAGAACACATTCATTCTCCATTCCACTAGCTTCTCTGAGTCCTGACTAAGGATTCAGTAAAGTCTGGCCCAGGGGCCAAAGGCAGCCCACTACTTGTTTGTGCACAGTCCACAAGCTAAAGCTGGTTTTTACATTATTAAATGGTTGAAAATATCAAAAAAGAGTATTTTTACTGTGAAAATTATATGAAATTCAAATGTCATTGTTCATAAATTTTTATTGAAACACAGGTCGGGCGTGGTGGCTCACGCCTGTAATCTCAGCACTTTTGGGAGGCAGAGATGGGTGGATCATCTGAGGTCAGGAGTTCGAGACCAACCTGGTCAACATGGTGAAACCCTGTCTCTACTAAAAATACAAAAATTAGCCAGGTATGGTGGTGGGCATCTGTATTTCTAGCTACTTGGGAGGCTGAGGCAGGAGAATCATTTGAACCCAGGAGACGGAGGTTGCCGTGAGCCGAGATCATACCACTGCACTCCAGCCTGGATGACAAGAGCAAGACTCCATCTCAGAAAAAAAGAAAGCCCTACCCGTTTGTTTATGTATTGCCTATGGCTGCTTTCCCGACATTAAGTCAGAATAGAGTTGTTGCAACTAAGACCATATGGCCTGCAAAGGATAAATTACTTAATATCTGGCCCTTTAGCAGAAAAAGTTTGCAGACTCCTGGGTTAGATCATCAGAAGAAATGTACTTGTCTGCTGTTCTCTTAGCTGCCCACAGAAAAGTATTCAGTGTGTTAAGATTAAATGTTATGCCCTTAGTTTTTATAGGGGTTCATAAGAAACATCTATTTGATTGGAATTTCTGTGTCTTTTGCAATAAATGTTTCCTTGAATTTTATGCCAGGAAATAAGATGGTCTTCAATTGACCTTATATGCATTATTTTATTATCCCACTATGTAACTGGCATATTGTAAGTAGCATACAGACTAATTTTAGATTATTTTAGCGATATTAACAGACAAGAATTCTTAATTTTAATGATATGTACTTATCTGTGTCATTACCCTCTATTTGTGGTTAGTGATGGTGGTTTTCCATTTACAAAAATATCAAGTTTTTAAGATTTTTTAATTAAATGAAATAATTGTATTGATTTGAAAAAATGTCAAGCAAGTAACAATTTTGCTAGAACCACAGGAAAGGCAAAAAAATGTGACAGTTGTTCAAGAATGACAGAAGTTTAGGAATAACATATTGGACAAGAGGAACTACATGTTTTCCTTTTCACCATGGTTGCTTGTGAGCTCAGGATTAAAGGCAGTGGCATTTTACAGTAGTATCCAGAGTTCTGTAATTTATCTCATTGGACTTCTTTGTGACTGCCTTTAATAGAGCACTGACCACATCATGTGGTTTCTCTTGGCTCATGTGACTATCTGCCAAAGGAATCGGGAGCTGGACTCACCAGGTCAGAACTTGGGAGACCCATTGGGTTGACCCGTTCCATTTCCTCTCTGCCTGTTCCTCTTGAACCCACTGACATCTGGCTCTCACTTCTTTCCAAAAACTATTCCCACAAAGGTCATTAATTACCTCATAGAGCCAAATACAATGACCTCCTTCCAGTTCTCAACGCGTGGGGCCTCTGCTCAGCACTTGGCCATGTTTATATATGGGTTATTACATAGCTTATTTATAAATTATTACATAGGCTACTATAGTAAGCTAGTGATATCCCCACCCACTCAAGTGCTTAAGCCAAAAGTTGCTTCTTCCTGTGCCCTCACCCTTCCTGCCAAGCTCTTGACCAGCACCATCCTTCCTTCCACTGACATATTTCTCAGCCTTCTCTGCCCCTCTTAGGGATCTACGGCCCTTGAGACCTTTCCTTTGCTCCCCTGGGTGTGACATTCATTTCCCTGTCTTCACTTGCACCCACACCAGTCAACGTGGTTAACTTTCTAAACCATGAGCGGGCAGGCTAAGGTCAAACTAAAATGGGCCAAGTCCAGCCCCCACTCACCTGTTTTTGTAAGTGGTTATGTTTTGCATGGTTATATAAGTACCTACATGTATCCTCAATTTTCCTGTTTGTACACAAAGCCTAAAATCTTTACTGCCTGGTCCTGTCCGGCAAAAGCTTGCCGACTCTCTTAGGAACCCAGAACTGGCTGCTGTCCTGCTTCTTCTTGCATGCCCCAAACTTCCCTACACGTTAGCATCCCCTGAAGGGACTGAGGAAATGCAGATTTCTGGGCCCCAATGGCTAGAGATTCTGATTCGGTGGGTCTGGGGTGGAGCCTGCAATGTTCCCACACCCCAGATGGCTCTAATGTAGGTGGCCCAAGGTCCACACTTTGTGAAATTCTGCTGTAATCGCAGAGCCAGCCTGAAGTACCTGAAACACTGTGGGTAAGCTCATGACTTCCTGCCCCTGTGCTCCCAGTTCTGTCTGCCTGGAAAGCCTTGGAAAATGCCTTTCTCTTCTGCAAAGGCCATGTCCTCTTCCCAGACCTCCCACTCCCATACCAGACAAGCATTGTCACCTTCTCCTCTCCTGCTCCATAAAGCACCTGTCCCTCTACAACCCTGATGATGTGCTTGTGTGTCTGTCTCAGTAGCCAGACTGGGAGCTCTTCCAAGATGACATCATTTCACTGCCCCCAGCCCTTGCATAGAAGGCCTTAGATCAATATTTGGTGAATCAGTGAATGAACAGATGGACTTGCTCCAAATTGCTGCATAAAGCAATGCAAAGTCAGGACTGAGTCCAAACACTGGGATCCCCTGTCGGGTAACCTCCAGGCTGAGCCATCAGTTGCTAAAGCACAGTGGTTCAGAGCAGAGCTGGCCTGGGTGTGAATTCAGCTCTGTACTTTGCTAGCTCTGTGACCTTGGGCAGCTTATACAAGCCCTGATTACGTCACCTCTAAAATGAGAAAAACGATGCTAATAGCACTTACCTCACAGAGTTACTCTGAGGTTTAAATGAAGTAATCCATGGAAAGCTCTTCAGTACATAGGAAGCATTTAATACATGCTAATTATGGTTTTATTCTGTCATCTCTCTTTGTCCGCACCAGGCATTTGCCAAGGTGGAGCCTGACAGGAAGCCTCAGCCTTTCTATAGTGAGGGGATAGCAGGGACTACTCAGACTCAAGTCCCAGGGTCAGCCAACCCCATCTCTCTTGTCACTGGGATTCTACTGGAAATTGCCAGCTGTGGGAAGTCCTACCAAGTGGCCCAGGACCCTGGAAATAGGCAGATCTTGGAGTTCAGCTACTAAAGCTCCTGCTCCCTCCTCCCAGCCCAACTCAAGAAACCTACCCCACAGCATCTTATTCTCTGATCACCAGCCAGGAGGGTCAAGGCGGAGTTGACTCAGGAGAGAGATGACACCCAGTAGGCTGGAGGATGTGGCAAGGGCTGGGCTACACGGAAGATGCTGGCAGCAGTGAGTAGCACAAATACTAAATGTTAATTGAGCCCTAATCAATAAGTACTCTCCAGGGGCAAATGCGACCAACCCCAGGGAGAGAGTTTGATGGAGATACAGCAGGAACCTCAGTGGACCACAGAGTGGACCTGCCACATGCAGAGAACAACAGCACCCGCATCCTTACGTGACAAATACAGGACAGGGGCTTCCAAAGCAGGAAGTCCTCTGGGGTTGTAGAGATAAGATTACAGGCCCATCTGCAACAGCTGAGGTGATGGGGTCACTGTCTCAGAGCCCATGGGACTACAGAATCAGAAAGAAGAGTAATGTTTGGTCTAATACGCCCTTCCTTCCCTCCTTCCTTCCTTCCTTTCTTTCTTTCTTTCTTTTTTTTTTTTTTTTTTTGACAGAGTTTCGTTCTTGTTATCCAGGCTGGAATGCAGTAGCTCGATCTCGGCTCACCGCAACCCCTGCCTCCGGGGTTCAAGTGATTCTCATGCCTCAGCCTCCTGAGTAGCTGGGATTACAGATGCCCACCATCATGTCTGGCTAAATTTTTTTGTATTTTTAGTAGAGACAGGGTTTCACCATGTTGGCCAGGCTGGTCTCAAACTCCTGACCTCAGGATACTACCCGCCTCGACCTCCCAAAGTGCTAGGATTATAGGCATGAGCCACCACACCTGGCCAACTCTTTTTAAACCATTCCTCAATGGCACAAACCAAAAACCTAGGAATTGGCCTTGACACCTCTCACTTAATCCCGCCAACCCAATACTTCATCATAGAGCACCGCCATTTTTATCTCCTAAGGATCTCTGCCATCAAGCCATCCGCATTCCTGATCTTGTTTACCCTGTTCAATTTCTTTTTCTTTTTCCATTGCACATAATACTTTGCAACATATTTACTTATTCATTATATTTACTGTCTATCTCCCTTCTCACTAAAATGTAAGCTCCCCCAGGACCTTTGCTTATCCTGTTCACAAAAAAAAAAAAAAAAAAAAAAATACCTGGCACGTAGTAGATGCTCAATAAAGATTCGAGGACTGACTCTTCATGACCACCGTCTCCTGTCTGAATGATGGCACTAGCCTCCTGTCTGACCTACTGCTGTCTACTCTGGTTCATCTTCAGTCCATTGCCCAGTGCGGTGCTTTCTCAAAATGCAAATCTAGTCATGTGTCAGCTTTGTGCCACTCACCCCTGCACTCACAGACATCAGACACATTAATGGCTTTCCACAGATTCAGGATAAAGCCTAATCCCCCTAACGTGGCCCACAAGGTCCTCCTTGGCCTTCTCCTCCCCTCCTCTCTGGCTTCTGGTGCTCTCCATCTCCTCGCTGTCTCTGCCCCAGACCCACTGGCATCCTTTTGCCACAGTCACGCCCACCATCCTGCCTGAGCCCACGAGGTTCCTGTGCAGTTTCCTGTGCATGGGTGGCTCTTCCCTGCCTTCGGATTCCAGCTCCAGCAACCTTCCCTGACATGGCTCACCACCCTCATTAGGTCAACTCTTCCCATCCCAGGATCTCAGATGCCATTTGTGACTTCTCCATAGAGTTCGCCATGGTTGCATCTTTAGACGGGTACCTGGGCTGTTTGGAAGCTTCTTTCTTCCTGACCACACTGAGAGCTTCATGAAGGCAGGACTGTCTTCATTGCTCACCATTTTAGCCCCAGTTCCTAGCGGCGTGTCAAGCACATAACAGGCACTCAATAAACATGTATTGATTAAATGAAGTAAGTGAGGAAACCCAGGCCCAAAGAGCCCAGGTGATTTGTTCACAGTGACACAGCTTGGAGATGGCCATTGCAACACAGAGTTCAGGGCTCTGCCAGAATTCATGCCACTTCTCTTTGGCGGTGCAGAGACAAGGGTCCTCCAGCCAGTGGGGAGGCCTCGCTGGCCAGTACGACCAGACAGGGGGATGGAACCTGGACCTGCCTTGGGCCTTCTCTGGGAAAACAGCTCCAAGCCGAGAAGACAGAAGGTTGATATTCCACGCTAAATTCCCCTCTTGGCCACTGTAATTCACATCCTGCATATTGAAGACACTGAAAAGTCCCCAGGTCAAAAAGAAATGTTCACAGTAATAAACAGAAGATTTCCTTTTCCCAGAGGGAGACGTTTCTGCACAAACAGAAGCAGGTCTCCCTGAAGGTCAGCTCCAGGCATAACCACGCAGACACTCATTTTTCCTAAGAACATTTATCAAAGACCTACTCAGTGCCAGACATTGCAAAGCACCAGGGAAGCTGCAGAGAGGAGGGTGGGCAAGGTTTCACCCTCAGAGGGTTGCATATAAAAGGCACTGTTCCCCCGGGAACATCCCAGGAGGGAAAATGCCAAACATGAAACCAAGGAAATACTGAAACCATCTAGCCAGGGAGGGACCTCACAATGAGTGCAATGAAAAGGAGATGCAGGCTGTGGCTGTTAAGGCTGGGGTCTCTGAGGAGGTGACTACACAGTTGACGGCTTGTGGCACTGGGGCCCGTGCGACCGGAACGCCAGGGTCTGACAGTCCATGCTCCTAGCAAGCCCACCCTTCTGTTGTGAATCTGCTCAAGAAAAACTCGAGTCCCCTCTGATGCACCTCCACATGCCTCTCAGCAACCATCCGTGTAGAGAAACCGCAGGTGTGCCAGGTGATGACCTAGGGACGGTGACATGGGGACTCCTTGTTGTAAAATTTAAGCACTTTGGTCCTGAATGGCAAAGCGCACACAGAAAACACTGTCCCCCTTCCTAGGCCTAATCTCAAAAGCCAAGCAAGATCCATGTCTAAACTCTCATTGAACGCGCTAAAATGTTTCTGAAGAGCACAGGAATTACTTAAATGAAAAATAATTGTTGAGGAGCCATTATTATTATTCAAGATGTGTCAAATGACATTGAAGTGTTCTATTTAATGTGTGGTCATTACTATCATCTTTTAGAGAATATGAAAATAAGCGTTCGTCTGATTACCTGAATGTCCACACCTATCTTCCTCCTAATGTCTTACGACCATCCACCTGGAATTCTCCAACCTTGGGAGCTTTCAAGAATACAGCCCTCACAGCTGAGGCAGGGAGGCCATCAACACGCAGGTCCCGGATGCGTCTGAGGCTGCTGAGATATCTAAGTTCTTGCAATGATTTCGGAGCGTGCTGTGCAAATGGAGGTGCTCTCTTAGCAAGCAATGTCTCTATTTCTTGTGGGAAGATGAGGAGAAAGTCGGCTGTTGGGTCCCGGAGCCCAGCTGGCAGCTCACCCACACTGACCCTCGCCAGTGGAGCATGGAGCATTTCCCAACACGGAAAGGAGCGCGGGGCGCCGAGGGCCCTGAGCCGCAGAAACGTGAGGCTTGCCTGACCCCTTGTGGTGGGAGGCTCTCAAAGCCCGCTCCTTTCTGTCCGGAGAGAAGGGGCAAAGACTGGGTTCATTGTGACTGTGAGTGCTTGTCGTGGATTGAATGATGCCCCCCAAAAGGTACGTTCCCCCAATGTGACCTTATCTGGAAAAAGGGCCTTTGCAGATGTAATTAAGATCATAAAATGAGAGCATCCTGGATTACCCAGGTGGGCCCTAAATCCAATGACAATGGCCCCTTATAACCCACAGAAAAAGAAAGCCACAGACACACAGAGCAGAAGGCCACGTGAAGACAGGCAGAAAGTGGAGTTGTACAGCTCCAAGACCAAGGAGTGCCAAGGCCCTGGCAGCCAAAAGAGGCTGGGAGAGAAAACATATCTGCTGTTTGAAAGCACTATGTTTAGGGTCATTTGTTATGGCAGTGCTAGGAAACTTCAATATGGGGTCAAGGGATAGGAGGACTCAAAGCCAGGGACTTCCAAAGCCTGGTCTGTGGAGAGAGTGCATCAGAACCAGCTGGTGCACTTGATTCCTTGATTCTGATTCAGAGTCCCTGCGTCAGGGCTCTGGAATTGTACATTTTACAAGCTAGCCGTAGTCAATTCTTCTGCACACCCAGTTCTGGGAGCTGCTGCTCCAACCAACTCAGGGGTAACCTTTGTGGTAGTTATTAGTGCTATTCACTGAATAACTCTATCTCTTTACCTTCTAAGCACAGGGTAAGATTGCGCTTCCTGCCCTGCTGTGGGCAGACAGGGTCAAGGGACTAATTTTGACCAATGGGTTGTGGGAGAAGTGCTGTGTGTTAAATCCGAGCTGAACCGTAATTGCCAGTGCAAGACCCTCCACCCCAGAGCTCTCTTCACTGCAGTATTTGGGGTGGTGGCTGCTCTACTGGCCTGGACCCCTGAGGGACTGAGCAGAATTCCCCTACTCACCTGTGATGTACACGTACCTGGGGCTTTTAAAGCCTCTGAAATGCCAGGTTGGTTGTTACTGCAGCATAACCTAGTCTGTCCTGACTGATTGAAATATGGGAATGTCTTGTTTCAACTTCAAGTCATCCACTCTAAGGCCTAACTTGGATACAGACACATTTTTTGAGCTTTGCAAACAATTTGCTTAACAAGATTCAGGCTCATCATAGCAGCCACTTTTCATATTATGGGGGACACCGATTTGAACGAAATCAGTATTTACTGCCAAGCAACTCCAGAGCTTGTTTTTCTTGCTCTTTTATTAATTTGCTAAAACTAATAATTTCCTAGCTAATATCAGACTTTACTGTGCATACAAATTACTTCAAGATCTTGTTAAAATGCACAGTGTTACAATTCAGAAGGTCTAGGATGAGGTACTGCCTTAGCCAGTTTGGGCTGCTAAAACAGATAGCACAGACTGTGTGGCTGAAACATTTATTTCTCATGGTTCTGGAGGCTGGGAAGTCCAAAATCAAGGTGCCAGCCTATCTGGGGAGGGCCTGCTTCCTGGCTTGTAGGCAGCCACCCTCTTGCTGTATCCTCATGTGGCAGAGAACGGAGATCATCTCTCTCATGTCTCTTCTTATAAGGGAACTAATCCTATTCTGAGGATCCCACCCTCATGACCTAATCACCTCCCAAAGGCCCCAGCTTCAAACACCATCACACTGGGGATTCAGGCTTCAACATAGAAATCCTGGCTGGAGGCAGGGGGCAGGGCACAAATGTTCAGTCCACAGCAGACTCATTCTATAGCTCTAACCAATTCTGGGGTGATGGCAGTTCTGCTGGTCTGTGGACCACACTTTGAATAGCAAGATTTTAGGTAATGCTTTTCTACAAAATAAATTGTTGAACTAATGGATAAGTTAATTTCATAACATCCATAATTATAATAAACTACATCTGTAAAGTCATCTCTGGTTTCTCATGTATTCAACACCAGCCTCATAATGGCCCTGTCTGAGTGAAAGCAAGCAGATTTTTTTTTTAATTTTTAATTTTATTTTATTTTATTCTTTTGAGATGGAGTCTCATTCTGTTACCCAGGCTGGAGTGCAGTGGCGTGATCTTAGCTCAATACTGCCTCCACCTCCCGGGTTCAAGTGATTCTCCTGCTTCTGAGTAGCTGGGACTATAGGCGCCTGCCACCACGCCTGGCTAATTTTTGTGTTTTGGGTTTTTTTTATTTTTGATGTTTGTTTGTTTGTTTGTTTGAGATGGAGTTTCGCTCTGTCACCAGGCTGGAGTGCAGTGGTGTGATCTTGGCTCACTGCAACCTCTGCCTCCCAGATTCAAGTGATTCTTCTGTCTCAGCCTCCTGAGTAGCTGGGACTACTGGTGTGTGCCACCATGCCCAGCTAATTTTTTGTGTTCTTAGTAGAGACGGGGTTTCGCCATGTTGGCTAGGTTGGTCTCATACTCCTGACCTCAAGTGATCTGCCTGCCTTGGCCTCCCAAATTGCTGGGATTACAGGCATGAGCCACCGTACCCAGCTGAAAGCAAGCATATATTCTTATCCCTACTTTGCAGATGATAAAAATAAAAGCTGAGAGAGCTTGAGACTCCCCGAGGGTCATCTTGTTAGGAAATGTCAAGGATTAGACTAGAACACAAATCTTGTCTATGCTCTACCACTGCCTAATAACAGTCCCCAAGATTTCATCAGTGTTTGCATGCCCAGCAAGATTCTGAACATGGCATGAGTGTGTGTCTCATTGGAAACCACTTCAAATCCAAATGCCGTGGTCACTTTCAACCTAGCCTCTCAGTAGGACCCTGCACTTTGGCTTTGGGATGGCCTCCTACGTGGAGGAAACATTGCCACCTAGTGGACTTCCAGAGCATCAACTCTTAGGATGCTGAGTCTGGGTTACATCTTTCCAACTTTGACTTTGGTTCTTTGAGTCAACACAAATGCTAGACTCTGCATAAGAGATGCAGATGTAGCATTGTCATGGCCTTTTCTTCTAGGAGCTCTTGAGGCAGGTGCAGAGACAAGACTTTTTAGATGAAATAATTTGTTCATTGTTCAAATTTCGTGATCAGAGGACATGGGTAAGTTTTCACCTTTAGTAGTTGTGTGATCTTGGGCAAGGCATGTGATCTCTTTCATCCTCCATTTCTTCATCTGCAAAGAGAAGACACAATAGTCTTGCCTCGCTGGGTCATTGAGATGAAGACGAGAGATTTATCTTAAAAACCAGCAGGACCTGGGAGTGGAGATGTTACGGAGAATGGAGGTCATGATTTCTAGATGGCACCAAGCTTTTGAGCCTGGTGGACAGGAAGAATGATGATTCCATTGGGAGAGATAAGGTGGACAGCTATTTGAGGGAAAAGATGGCAAGTTTAGATTTATCTATGAGTCTGAAATGGCACTGGGACAGATGTGGGACAATTTCCAAAGCTGTTGGAAGGGGCTGTGGAATGAAGACACAGGTTTGGAAAGGCAGGAGAGTACAGTGGTCAGGTGCGTGGGTCTGGGGCCCAACAGCGTGGGTTTAACTCTCAACTTCACTGCTTCCCAGCTGTGTGACCTCCAGCAGGTTGTTTAACCTCTCGGTGTCTTGTACTGGTCACCTATAAAATGCAAATAACAGAGCTGGGCATAGTAGCTCATGCCTGTAATCCTAGCACTTCCGGAGGCTGAGGCAGGTAGATCACTTGAGGTCAGGAGTTGGAGACCAGCATGGCCAACATGATTGAACCCCGCCTCTACTAAAAATACAAAAATTAGCTGGGTATGGAGGCACACACCTGTAGTCCCAGCTACTCGGGAGGCTGAGGCTGGAGAATCACTTGAACCCAGGAGGTAGAGGTTTCAGTAAGCCAAGATCGTGCCATTGCTCTCCAGCCTGGGCAACAGCGAGACTCTGTCTCAAAAAAAAAAAAAAAGCAACTAACAATGGTTGCTGTGAGAATGAAATGAGTTAGCACAGCTACATGAACTCTGACATCTATTAGGTACTTTCTGTAACTTTTGCTTGAGTCAGGCTTGAGTGCACGGGTTGAGGGGGAGGGGGTCAAGTGTATGAGTTGATTATGAACTGTTTATATATTCACTGGAATATAGGCTCCAGGAGGGCAGGAGTTTCTATGGTTTATTTCTATCTCCTAGTGCAACATAGATGCTTAATAAGTAGTCATTGAATAAATGAGTGAATGAATGAATGAAGTAATTGACACAGCCCTGGCGAACAGTGGAGTTGGGAGAGGCAGAAAGGGAAACCAGTAGACTGGGCCTTGGATGTGACCCAGAGGTAGGGGCTGAAGGCCGCTCTCAAACCATGCTCTTTTTAGAAGTGTGAGATGGAAAGCACTAGGTTAGTCGTTCTCAACCCAGGCAATGTCTGGAGAGAGACATTTCTGGTTTTCGCAGTTGGTGGGTATAGGGAAAGTAATCCTGGCATCTAGCAGATGGGGGACATGGATGTTGTTAAATATCCTACAATGCCCAGGACAGCCCCCAAAGCAGAAAATGTTCTATCCCCAAATATCAACAGTGCTGAGCCTTAGGTATCCAAAAGATCATTTTTTTATAACTTTTTAAACTGATACATAATAGTTGCATAAATTTTGGAAGTACATGTGATATTTTGATATATGTATACAATGTAATGGTCAAATCAGAGTAATTGGGTTATCACCTCAAACATTCATCTTTTTTTGTGTTGGGGACATTGCAATTCTTCTAGCCATTTTGAAAATACAATAAATTATTGTTAACTATAATTTCCCTACTGTACCATGGAATACTAGGTCTTATTTTTATGATCTAACTGTATTTCCAAAAGATGATTCTAATCTCTGCCATGTTTCTTAATAGTTCTGTGACCTTATCAGCCAAGTCCTTGATTTCTCCGAGTCTGTTTCCTTATCTGTAAAATGGGAATGTGAGTACCAGTGCTATTCATATTGTGGATGCGTGGTGAAGAACAGAATACTGTGTTCATGGCACCTGCCACTTGGTGAGCCCATGTTCAATCCTGCTAATACTCTAGTTATTGCTCTCATGCTAAGATGCATAACAAAATAAAGCCTCATCTTCAGGGACTATGGATTCTACTGTGGAGCTTGAGAGTGTCACTTTGAAGAGATCAAATGCACTCACTCTTAGCTCCCACCATCCTACACACAAAAGCAATTCTGCTAATAGTGGTCTTGTGCCTCCTTTCATCCATCCTGAGGACATAGACATTGGTGTAGTGTTGAGAATGACCCTGGACTTGCCACTAGCACTAAAACAGGCTGAGGCTGCTCTACTTATAATCAATTCATAATCAACTCATAAATTTGACCACCCCCCGCCCCCGCACGCAGGTGAATGTTACAGGACTGAGTCTTCCATCAACTATACACCATGCAGTTCCCAAGAAAGTGCACATTTATGGGGTTTATGGTGAGGAAGAAAGCAGTCACCCTCCTTGCTGGACCTCTGTCACTCCACTAGCAGAATTTAAGTAGCCATTATTCCCCAGGCCTCCCCTGGTCACATGTCTTCCCCTTCCCCACGCACCATAGGAGTGCTACTAATTTTAACCTAAACCTATCTGGGTGAAGATGCTTGAGGAAAGGGAAATTGGAGTGAGAGGCAGCATGTGTTGTGATGGGCTTGAACAGGTTCTAGAAGAGGCATGACTTGAATATTGCAGAATTGCCAAACATGGCCAAAGGTTTATAAAAGATCTGGCTTCACAGCAAAGAAAACAAAATCTGGGTAAAAAGTTGTGAAGCTGCATCTACTTAGACATTGCTGTTCATGAGTTGGATGGCCTGGCATGCACGTGTTGTGTACACTGAGCTTGCAGCTCCCCTGAACGCACCCACACAATACTCGCTAACACTCACAGCTGAATCCCAGCAGTCAGCATGGCATCTCTACCCAACATGTGGCCTTTTCCCCTCTCTGGCCTGCTCAGCCTCAGCTGAGAGATGATTCTGGCCTGGTAACTGCAGCTTTGTTTTGTGAGAGCAGAGATGCAAGCATCAGTGCCTTCCTCTGCCCAGAGGTCCCAAGGAGTTTGGACAGGGGTATCATGAGGGCAGGAAACACAGAGAAAAAGAGAGAGCGGGGAAAGAAATGAGGAACGGGTAAGAAATGCATTGCTGTTGAAAAAAAGAGCTCTCTTCAGCCAATAATAACAGTTGAGGTTGTCTGAGCACTTACTTTCTCCCAGGCACTGTGCTAAACACGTTTGTTGCTCAGTCCTCAGACACTCCTGTGAGTTCAGTTTAAGAATTCTCATTTCACAGAACGTGCAAAGTGTGCTCCAACAATTATGTTGCTGCAGATCAGCTCATTCTCAATCTAACCAACAAACAAGACCTTAGGGTAGAATGGAACAAAGCAGTGATTTAAATGGAACACCTGCCTTACAGAAGATCCTTTCCACCCAGCATTTGGGAGGGGATAGGATTTTTTATTCGATTTGGATGGTTAATTAGTTATCACAATGACTGAGGAATGGGGAGGTGCCACTGGCATTTAGCAGAGGAAGTCCAGGATGCTAAAACACCCTATGCTGTAGAGAACGATGCTCTAGTCAAGAAACATGAGAACTGTATGCCCTTTGGCTCCTCTGTCTCTATAGTGTGGACCACATCACCTACTTTATCAGCTTATAATGAGGATTGGATGACTCACCATCTGGAAGGTACCAGTTCCCACAATTTAGCAGAAGCTGTCAGTGCCCCAACCGTACCCTTTCGCTATGTACTGTTTCTGAGCAGGCTGACCTGACCTCCACCAGCCAGCATCTGTATCTCCGTTTCCACAAGTTTTTCTGGCCATGAAAGCACACCAGAACCTCCCATCACAAGACAAACTCAAGGCAGCCCAGGGCCCTCCACCAATGGCTGGTGGGAGTTGGTGTATAAACACGCAGCCACCTCACTCTTTGGAGGGACAGAGCTGAGACTCATGTTCTGCACTGTTTACAGAGTTGCCCAGTAGGGTTAAACTCCAGTTTCCTACAGTGGTAACCAGCTTCCTTTCCTTCTCTCTCAAGCTCACCAACCTCTATGGTGCTCTCTGGGACCATTTCCCAGTTAAACCATTTGCTTACAAATCCTCGTCTCTGAGTTGCTCCTCGGGAAGCTGAATCTAAGACAGAGTGAACAGTGAACTATGACCCCCTTACTTCTGTGCCCTGGTTAGTTTGTATGTTTTTTTCAACCTAGAGCTCCTATTATGTGTGTGTCTTCTTGTGCAGGTCTGCTCATTTTAACAACTGTGCACTGTGAATTAAGTTGATTCCTCTCTCAGGCTCGGTAGCAACATTATTGAAAATTGGGTGGGGAGGGCGGCCCAGGAAACCTCACAAACGGGAGGTGATTCTTTCCCAGACAATGCAGGCACTGACATTTCTGCTTTGGGACTGAGAAACTCCGCCATCCCCAGCCCCCACCAGCCAGGAAGAAGAGTGGATCCTTGTGGTACAACAGCGAGAGGGACATGCAGGTCCCAGGAAGCTCAGAGAGCTATGTCTGGGGAGGCCTCTGTCTGACCTCACATAAGCGACTGCCCAGATGGTCCCTCCTGAACACAGCAGGGCTAGACGCTGGCTTGGGAGAACATCAGAAGAGGATGAGCGCCCTGCCCTTGAGAAAGGAACCAAAGCACTGACTAAATGGACAACCAAGCAACCGTGCAACCCAAAACCCACCCATTCCCCGTAGTTCACAATGAACAGCACAGCTGCATTTAAGCAGTGCTGGTTTCGAAGCTGGTCCTTTGCCTCTTCTTTTTTTTTTTTTTTTTTTTTTGACAAAGCGTCTTACTCTGTCACCCAGCCTGGAGTGCAGTGGCACAGTCTCATCTCCCTACAACCTCTGCCTGCCGGACTCAAGCGATCCTCCCACCTCAGACTCCTGAGTGGCTGGGACTACAGGCACACACCACCATGCCCGGCTAATTTTCTGTAGAGATGGGGTTTCGCTATGTTCCTTAGGCTGGTCTCACGCTCCTGGGCTCAAGCGATCCTCCTGCCTCGGCCTGCCAAACTGCTGCAATGGTCCTTTGCCTCTCGAATTTGTGCCTAATTTACTTTCATTCCCACCCCTAGAGCTGTTTTATATCTTCCAAATTGATGTTCTTCATGGGGAAGTGAAGCCACATCCAAATGGTTGGGGAAATGTCCTGAAGAGCTGCATAGCTGCCACCTCACCTGCATGGCTCTCGTGCTCATGGCCAGGCTGCGGGACTCCAAAGCCACCCCTGGGAACCTCTGAGCCCTTGTTGCCTATGATGTGCGGTGGACACTTAAGGAAATTGCCAAGGGACAAATCTGGTCATCTCACATCGACCCGCTCTGCTGTATAACCCGTCGGCTCCAGGCCTGCCCTGCACTTACCCTCAGTGAGTCCGTGAGCAAGACACTTCAACTGCTAAAGTCTCACATTCTGCAAGTGCAAAGTAGGATTCTTTCTTTCTTTTTTTTTTTTTTTTTTTTTGAGATGGAGTTTTGCTCTTGTTGCCCAGGCTGGAGTGCAGTGGCACAATCACTGCTTACTGCAACCTCTGCCTCGCAGGCTCAAGTGATTCTCCTACCTCAGCCTCCCAAGTAGCTGGGATTACAGGTGTGTACCACCACACCCAGCTAACTTTGTAATTTTTTTTTTTTTTTTTTTTTAGTAGAGATGGGGTTTCACCATGTTGGCCAGGCTGGTCTTGAACTGCTGACCTCAGGTGATCCACCTGCCTTGGCCTCCCAAAGTGCTGGGATTACAGGTGTGAGCCACTGTATCCAGCCAGATTTTGCATTTCTAAGAAGCCTCCCAAAGTAAGATTCTAATCATAACCACTCCTTAGTGTCGTTTTGAGGATTAAATGAAATAATATGCAGAAGCAGCAGACATGAGTTCCTGGTGTGTAGGATCCAACTAATAAACATTAGCCAGGAGTAAGAAATAGTTTGAGCAGCAGTGGTCACAGCAGCAACAGAATGGTAGGGGTAGTTAAGAGCTTGGGAGCGCTGCTTTCCTGTATCTTCTCTAGTAGCTGGCACAAACTCTGCACATAGTGCACACTCAATAAATATTTGCATGAAAGCATTGAGTAAACCAAGCCAGGCTGAAGATGTTTAACGCTACTATTTACTGTGTCCTTATCAGATACCAGGCCCTGGGGTGAGCACATCATTTAGATTTCTTCATATGATCTCTTTAAATTACTCCCCTGCTTCTGTGGTCTCCTTCCATGGGTAGCGAGCTTGGCCTGCTGAGACACTCCCGACTCTTCACCTCCGTACATCTTTAGCGGGAGAAGCATCTGAGTTGGGAATTGGGAGGAGAAACTGGGCATGCACGGCCCTGCCTCTTCCCACCACCTCCTCCCCTTTGGGAGCTTTACTGTCTCCCTCTATGAGCTTTACAGGGGTTGTGAAGATCCGGGGATGCTTGGCGGCCAGGTAGGTCTGTGAACTCGGGGGCTCTGTGTCAGGGAATCCTCTGGCCTGTAGACATAAGCTACGTGTTACAACCTGGCCTTTGTCGTAAGGAAGGTGATATGCTGGCTCTTTTATCTTATTCAAGAATTGGTTCAGACCCAGGAAGGGAAGGGTAGTACTATCTTTCGACTCCCTATAACGTAATTCCTACACCAACTCCAGAGGTGAGTAACAGCATCCCTTACTTCCCCATAGAGTGGGTTAAATGACTTGCCCAAGGTCACACAGGTGAGCTACAATTCGGACCTGGGTGTGTTTAACTCCAAAGAATGGCTCAGCCCCGTGCTGGCCCCTTCCCTGGAATGTTGCTGTGCCCACCAAGGACCAGCTGAAGCGTACATTGCCAGTCTCATGAAAAGAGGCAAAGAGGGCCATTTATCTAGGAGACCTGGACCCGAACCTGTCGGATGTGCTTCCCATCAGCCCTCGACGACAGCCATTCCAGCTGGCTCCCTTCACGGGTGGGGCCTTGCCAGGAGCTTTCCTCCCGCTCTCAGGACTTTCGCCCATCTTCCTGTTTTCTTCTCCTCTCCACTTTTTTCATTATTTGGCAAAAAGTATCCCAAACCCTGAAAGACATGTAATTTCCAGAGCTTCCTCCCTGAGCCTGCTCAGGTCTCTCCTGGTTGGCTCTTTTATTATTTCTTTCATTTATTCCTGGAAGCCCTCATGATGACATGGGTTTCAGACTCTACTTATTTTCCAAATGACTTGTTGGCACCGCTGTGTGGCACTGGGATCAGTAAGGGAAAGCACCCTCACCTCTTCTCTATAAAATGCCTCCTTTCGTATCTTGGCAGATATTCTCACATGGCCCCATCCACCAGGTGTCTGCAGAGGCAAAGAAGTTAGAGTCTGGAAGGGTCTCTACCTCCTCCTCCTTTTCCTCTCCCTCCTCCTGGTTAATCTTCTACTTCTCTCTCAAAAAACAGCCTAGTTTGCATTTGAAATATAGTCCCTGGTTGTAAACTCCAGAGATTTGGAACTCAAGGGGACCCTGCTTTTCTAATATTACAGATAAGGAAACTAAGGCACAGAGAGGTTAAGGGACTTGCCTGAGGTCACACAGCAAAATAGTGACTGGACTAGACTGTCAGTTTCTTGATTCTCAGTCCAGTGCTCATCTCAGAATGCCATTTGGTTAAATCAGTCCACTGTGTTTATAGTGCTAAGAACCACGTAGTTAAGTGAAGCAAGCACATCCATTCCCTACCTTAGTGAAAGCCAGTTCTATCAGATCTGTTTGTTAACATCTAACCATGTCAACTCCCTCTCTGCCCTTCATTCACTTTTCTTACCATTGCGCAAAGCTAGTTCCTGCCCTGGGACCTTGGCACTTGCTATCTCCTTGAGGTGAATGCTCCTGTCAGATCTTCCAAAGCTCTCTCCAGATTGTTCAGGTCTCCGCTCAAGTGTCCCCATCTGACCTAAAACTGTCCCGCCCTCTATCACTCTCTGCCTCCTACCCTGCTTTGAAATTTAGAGCACTTACCACTCTCTGAAATAATGTTTGTGCTTGTCCTCTTGTCTTGCCTGCCTCCCACACAGAAATGTAAATTCCACACAGGCAGGGACTTTGCTTTGCTCACCACTGTGTCTTCAGCACCTGGCACTTGGTAGATGATTGATAAGAATGAATTTGTTTCCTATTAAGATATTATGGATTAATAGTGGTTAGGACCAAAATATACCACAGAGGATAGGGTGACAGGCAACCCAGATGGCTGCCATGGGACCCAGGAGGAGATTACACATCCTGAATCTAGACGTGGCAAGGCTGTCCTGAGTGTACTGGATTTTCAACTTCACAAAACCAAACACTCCGCAGAGCACAGCACATCTGGCCCCTGAGGGAGAAGAACAGGGCAACATCTCCTCCAATTCAAGGTCAGCAGGCTAAAATGCCGGAACCTGGCAGACCTCAGAGGAGCCCAGGCCTGACCAAGGTGCTCCTTCCTGCCTCCTGTTCTTACCAGATAACTGATTCTCTCCATGATGAGATGCCCACTTCCTGGGATCCCGTCCCCTCACAAGGATTCCACAACTTATCAGACCACATGGCTGCCCTTTTCTCCCACTCACCATCTGAGAATCACATGTTGGCAATCCATCTTCCACCTGTAAAAATAGGAAAATAACTGACACCCTCAGGTATAGAGCCCTGTTAACCTAGAAGTCAGCAAAGAAAAATGATTTGCCTTCTGATCATGGAATGTGGGATATCAGTAAGCAAGGGGTATAGTTTCAGGTCTAGTGGTCTACTTTTCTTAACCTCTAGCCTCACAAACCACTAAAAGTCACAGAAGTCCTTCCCCTGCCTCATTAACACCTCAGTCAAGTGAGGAGGCAGTCACCCCCCACACCAAGGTAGCCTCATGCTTTCCTGTCCTGCACTAGCACTGAGATACTCAGATGGTACCTAGACCTCATCCTGCCATTAGCCCAAGCCAGGAACAGCTCTGTCTGTGGAGAGAGTAGAAGTCAGTCAAGTTCTTGGGATACACTGTCTCCATTCTACAGTGTAACCTGAGAACCCCAAAATGCCCTGAGACAGCCCAATCCTGCCCGTCCCTCAAAGATGGCTTCAGTATTCATGTTTTATCATATTATATATTATTATAATTGTTTTAATTAATAGAAAAGGAATTTTAACACAGGTCATCTGGCTCCAGAGCACCATGCGCTAAGTTTTTAAGGCTACGAATTTTCCTCTTAAAATAGCTTTGACTATATCCTTTAGTTTGCAGTTTGTACTACTTTCATCATAATGATTTTCTAAACATTCTGTCACTTCAGCTTTGACTTAATTCTTGATCTAAGGGTTGTTTAAAAGAGAATTTAAAATTTTTCAAATGGTTTGAAGTTTGTTTATTCCTATGAGTCAGAATTCTCTGATTGCAAGGAAAATAACCCCAACTGACTTAAGTGAAAGATGGGAATTGTTATAAGGATATAAGGACCTTGTGTACTCCAAGAGCAAAAATGCACTGAGACTCTTAAAAGGGCATAAATCAGCTACTGGTAAGTCATTGGGAGCTTCTCTCTGATCTCTGCTCGCTCTTATGTATCTATTTCATTGTTTCTGGGTTTTTTTGTTTGTTTGTTTGTTTGAGATGGAGCCTAGCTGTGTCACCCAGGCTTTAGTGCAGTGGCATGAACTTGGCTCACTACAACCGCCACCTCCCAGATTCAAGCTATTCTCCTGCCTCAGCCTCCCGAGTAGCTGGAACTACAAGTGCCTGCCACCATGCCTGGCTGATTTTTATGTTTTCAGTAGAGACAGGGTTTCACCATGCTGGCCAGGCTGGTCTTGAACTCCTGACCTAGCTGATCCACACACCTCAGACTCCCACAGGGCTGGGATTACAGATATGAGCCACCATGCCTGGCCTATTTCATTATTTCTATAGTGGTTTTGGGTTCTGTTTTGTTTTGTTTTTTGCCAACCAATTTCTTCTTTCTCGAATTCACATGGCAGATCACAATCACTGATAATTCTCAAATTTGTATATTGTAGGTCCAGCCACCTGAGAGACGATATTCCTATCTCTGCCCCAATTCCAGATTTTCATGGAAGGAGGTCTGGCCCATCTGAATCAGATGTCCAATCTTAAGTCAATCAGTCAAGGCCAGGGAAGTGGGATCATACTGTACTAAGTTGTTGCTGAAAACCAAAATGTGGGAGAAGGGGTTATGGAAGAGAAGGGATAGGGATTTGTTATTGTGAACAGATTGGACACACAAGAAAGTATCCACTACTGTTTAGTTTTTCTTATTTATGTCTGGGTTGATTACATTGTGGACAGAAGATATAGTCTGTTTTATTTCAACATTTAAGAATTTATAGGAATTTTCTCAATTATGGTTATGTTCTCATTTTATAGAAAAAGAAATGTGGTAAAGTTTCCTACTACTATTGTTCCTGTCAGTTTCTTAACATGTTAATACTATATTGTTTAGCACATGAAGTTTCAAGTATATCACATTCAACTGGAGTATATTCCAATTTTCTGGAATGCTTAGTGAAATCATAGCCTCCTCGGGGTTGCAAGAGACCATAAAGGTCACTTAGTTAATATCTCCTTCAGAAGCTTCACTGCTATCTAACAATCCCTCAAGTGGCCATTAGCCATGTTTGAGCTCTGCATTCCATTATCAGACTGCTCTGACAGCACGAAGTTCTTTCTCAAATTGAACTGGACTCTGCGTTTCTGTCACTCCATCACTTCTAACATTGGTAGTCCTAACACTGAGTATCCTCTCCCATATATCACCCCTTCACACTTCTCAGATCAATTTCCAGAAACACAAAACCAGAGCCCCTCTTTCTGAATGCTTTTTCTGATAGCTTTGAATATCCTAAACAATTCACAAACTTCAAAATGCCAGTTGGGAAAGAAATACCTTAATCCCAAAAGTCTTCTTTTTTCTGCCCCTCACTTTTTAAGGGATCCTTGAAAAAGTTAGGTTATGGGGGATTTTGCCTCAGTTTCTCTCAACTTCATCAGAGGGTCTAGAAACAAGTTTGCAGACAACAATTCTGATGGGACAGGAGGAAAGAGAGGGAAGGAAGAATGACATTTATATGTAGGAGGATGCCTTCAGAGCCCTAGTGGGGTGGACTCTGCTGGGAAACAGCCATTTGGTAAGAGCATTGATCATCGGTTGAAAATTGCTTGTGTCTGGCCGGGCATGGTGGCTCACGCCTGTAATCCCAGCACTTTGGGAGGCCAAGGTGGGCGGATCAGGAGGTCAGGAGATCGAGACCATCCTGGCTAACACAGTGAAACCCCGTCTCTACTGAAAAAAAAATACAAAAAATTAGCCGGGCGTGGTGGCGGGCACCTGTAGTCCCAGCTACTCGGGAGGCTGAGGCAGGAGAATGGCGTGAACCCGGGAGGCGGAGCTTGTAGTGAGCCGATATCACGCCACTGCACTCCAGCCTGGGTGACATAGCGAGACTCCATCTCAAAAAAAAAATTAAAAAAAAAAAAGAAAATTGCTTGTGTCTTGTCCATGGGTGAAGATTTTGGAGGGAAAAGGAGATGTCATAGGGAGAACTGCTGCTGCCCAAGCTGCCACTGTCAGGGGTGAACATTTGTTTTGCTTGTGTGTGCCTATCTCCCCCAACTAGGATGTAAGCTCCATATGTCAGGGATTTTTCTTCCCCTGTCTTGCTCACTTCTGCATCCTCGAGGCCTAGAACAGTGCCGGGCACATAGTAGGTACTCAATAAATACTAGTTGAATGAATAAATCAATTCATGTAGCTCAACTTTCTTAACTTAAGTATCACTGTCCCCTTTAGTTAACAAGTCATCTGGTTGTTTCTCTTCTTTAATGAATGAGAGAGAGCCCACTTCAACCACCCATGCCCTCTGGATTCTTATTTGAGCCATATTGTTGGACTTTGTCACCAGCTTCCCAGAAGGAGGGCACTATCTTTAGGAGAAAAAAAAGGAAACATAGAATTAAAGAATGTTTGAGCTCAGTTCTACCCTTGAAAATGTAAGGTCCTAGTCCCTGGAATTCCCATGTTACTAACTTCTTTGGGTAAAGACACTTGCATTAGTTTCTTAGGGCTGCTGGAACAAATTACCACAAGCTTGGTGGCTTAAAATAATAGAAGTTTATCCTGCCCTGGAAACCAAAAGTATGAAGTCAAGGTGTCAGTAGGACCATGATCCCTCCAAAGACTCTAGGGGAGAATCCAACTTCTCATGGCTGTCAGCACTCCTTGGCTTATAGTCACATCACTCTGTTGCTTAAAGGCCAGTGTCTTCAAATGCCTCTCAGCTCTGTCTTCAGATCACCTTTTCCTCTCATGTGTATTCCAGTCTCCCTCTGCTTCCCTCTTATAAGGATACACATGATTGCATTGAAGGTTCACCCAGATAATCCAGGATAACCTCCCCATCTCAAGATCCTTAACTCTCATCACATCTGCAAAGACCTCTTTTCTTTATGAGATGACATTTACAGGTTTTAGAAATCAGGACCTGATGTCTTTGAGGCCCCTTCTTCAGCCCACTATGACACTGAAGGGCACCAGTTAAATATTTGTCCATTCAACAGACGTTCACTGGGTATGTATTCTGTGTCAGGCCCTGAGCTGGTCTCTAGAGACACGTAGTGGGAAACAAGAGCAATGAGTATCCTCGCCAACCCCACACTCTAGTGAAAGATACACACAGCAGGCAAGCCACAGACCCCCCGCTGCTCATCAGGCAGTCACCTAGCAAGGTCTTCCCTGAATAAAACCCAGGACAGATAAATGTAAACATTATCAGAGGACCAATGCCTTAGGGGTTTTGCTGGGGGCTAGGGGAGGAGAGGCCTAAATAATAACTACAATCTATTCAGCACTTTCTACACACTGGGCCCTGTGCCAAATGCTCTAATACATTAGTTATCTAATCTAGTCTTTAGAACAAACTCAGGACATAGGTCTGATTATCCCCATTTTATAGACTGAGAAAACTGAGGCTCGGTGTAAAAATAATTTGTCTAGGGTCTCACACGTAGTGAATGGCTGAGCTGAGATCTGGGCCCAGGTCTGTTACACTCTAGTGTTCTTAATCAGACATGACCCTACCTGAGCCATCTGAGGACACTGGGGACCAGGTAGACTGTGGGCTGAAAGAGCAAGAGAGGCAGTATTGGGCCATGAGAAGAGCTGAATTCTGCTTAAGGTCTGTGTGTCTTTGGGTAAGTGCCTTCACCACTCCAGTGTCAGTTTTCCCATCTGTAACATGAGAGGATGGGAACAACTGAGTTCAAAGTCTCCATTTTCTGTATCTGCATCTGAAATGGAGGGCTGACAAAACGTTTCATTATCCTCATACTTTTGCCTGGAGCAAGGGCTCCCATCAGGCACCCAGGAACCCCCAAAGCTAAAAACAAGTAGGCACGGTGCAGATAGTGGGCCATAGAGCCCCATATTGGAGCTGTATCAAGATTATCAATCTCAGGCTGGGCACAGTGGCTCACACCTATTATCCTAGCACTTTGGGAGGCCAAGGCAGGTGAATCACCTGAGGTCAGGAATTCAAAACCAGCCTGGTCAACATGGTGAAAACCTGTCTCTACTAAAAATACAAAACTTGGCCGGATATGGTGGCACTCACCTGTAATCCCAGCTACTTGGGAGGCTGAGGCAGGAGCATCACTTGAACCTGGGAGGCAGAGGTTGCAGTGAGCCGAGATTGCACCACTGCACTCCAACCTGGGTGACAGAGTGAGACTCTCTCTCAAAAAAAAAAAAGATTATCGATTATACAAGGCCAGTGACCCAGGAGACCAGGAGGAGGGGTTTGGAGATGACTCTGCAGGCCATTCCCTTGCTCCAGCCTGGGTTCTGAGCTCACATGCCCTTATGATTTCACTGAGCACACAGGTGACAGGCAGATGGCTTCTCTTCCTGGCTCTCCAGGGGGAAAAGGTCTCCTGGGGAAATTGCACGAGACCCTCCAGGACTGGAGGGGAAATAGAGACCCACATGCCCTGTGCTAACCTTCCCTGCTTGTAGGATGTGGACAGGTGGTTGGACCCAATGAGGGGTCACAGACCTCTTTGGTAATTTTATTAAATCTCAGAATTCTCTCCCCAGAAAAATTCTTGCAGATGTGTACACCATCAGCAACACCATTGGCATGCCATGAAGCCCATTCAGGGACAGCAGTTTCAGAACCCTGGTGTGGAGGGTGTACCCTCTCCCTGAGAAAACTTCTTCCAGGAATAACTCACCCTCGAAGGATGAGGAGAGTCAAGACCACTCAGAAGTCACTTTGTTTTGAAATCATCTCATGTGATTCAAAAGGTGAGGTTTATGTTGGAGGGAGGGGGTCTAAGAGAGAGAACAGGGTGAGATTTGAAACCCACCTGCATACCATTTTCAACCAGCTACCTTCTTCCCTTTACATCTATCTTTCAAAATGTTGAATTTAACATTATTTCTGTGTCAAGGACACAGAAGATGATCTGGAAGATCATCTCAAATCACAGATCTGGCTGGGCGCGGTGGCTCATGCATGTAATCCTAGCACTTTAGGAAGCAGAGGCGGTTGGATGGCTTGAGCTCAGGAGTTCAAGACCAGCCTGGACAACATGGTGAAACCCAATCTCTACTAAAAATATACAACTTAGCTGGGCATGGTGGCATGCGCCTGTAGTCCCAGCTACTTGGGAGGCCCAGGTGGCAAGATCACTTAAGCCTAGGAGGCAGAGGTTGCAGTGAGCCAAAATCATGCCACTGCACTCCAGCCTGGGTGACAGAGTGAGACTCTGTCAAAAAAAAAAAAAAAAACAGATCCTAGGAATGATACTGGTCTGCCAATAGCAAGAAATGTCCCCTCTCTCCTGCGATGGCTTTCCTTGCGTTCCAGTAACTCCTGGGTTTTCCCTCCCATTCTTCTGGAAACCGTGTTTTCTGACCCACATCCACAGGGGTTAGAAAACCCCTGTGTTCATACACAGGCTACATACTCCATACTCAGAGCCAGTCAGGAGTGTTGGAAATTGGTGGACAGGGTACCCCACCCAGCACCACAAGGCCAAGTTTGGGATATCACAAGATTTGGCACTGAGAAATGTGAATTTTTTCCATTCAATCAGTGGCTCTTAACCCTTTGGGGATCACTAATGCCTTTAAAAATCTAATAAAGCTACACACACACACACACACACAACACACACATACACAATGCACATAGAAACAAAAACATGCCACCAATTTCAAGGGGTTCACAACCTCCCTGAAGCTTACCCAAAAATTCTTTAGAGCTGCCCTGTCCAAGATGATGACTACAAGCTCCTTGTGGCTACTGGGCCCTTGAAATGTGGCTACTCAAGATGGAGATTTACCATAGACATAAAATACAAGCTACATTTCAAAGACTTCGTTTGAAACAGTAAAGAATGTAAAAATATTTCAATAATTTTATATCATTACAAGTTGAAATGATATTTGGATATATTGAGTTACAAAAATACATTATTAAAGTTAATTTCACCTATTTCAGGATGGGCACATTGGCTCACGCCTGTAATCCCAGCACTTTGGGAGACTGAGGCCAGTGGATCACCTGAAATCAGGAGTTCAAGACCAACCTGGCCAACATGGTAAAACCTTGTCTCTACTAAAAACAGAAAAATTAGCCAAGCATGGCGGTGTGAGCCTGTAGTTCCAGCTACTCCAGAGGCTGAGGTACAAGAATCGCTTAAACCCAGGAGGCAGAACTTGCTATGAGTGAAGATTGCACCACCATATGCTACCCTGAGCAACAAAGCAAGACTCTGTCTCAAAAAAAGAAAAAAAAAAGGTTAATTTCACATGTTTCATAAGCCTCAGGAAAGGCTTCCCAGGACTCTCAAATTATAAATGGTTGCTTTAGGTCCTGCCATACCCTACTCCCCACTGACCATTTCCTGATACAGTCAAGATGGCTGTGCTAGGCTGAGCTCCCAATGCCACACTTCTCCTTCCTTAGTATCAGACCTCATCCCTCTGGTCAGGCAAGATGTGGCAATCCCTTGGCAGAGGCAGAGCAATGAGCCCTCAACAGCCCACTACCCTCAAATGGAAATCCTTAGGCCCAGTCCCTGAGTCTGCAGCCCTTAAGGACCTGGGCCCAGCTGTCCATACAAACAGCGATGTACTTTCCTGAAAATATAAGAAGAATGTGCAGTGGTTTCCACTATAACCCCCTGCGTGAATTCTAGTTCTGGGCAATGTCAGCTAAGAAGAATCAGAAATACCACCTAGTCCCTCATCTTACAGGTGGAGAAACTGATGTCTAAAGAGGTCAAGTAACCTGTCTGGCCACACAGTTGGTAAGTGATATCACCAGGGTCTAGCTCAGAGCATGGCGCAGAAAACACATGCAGCATAAATGATCCAGAGAAGGAATCGATTGATCCAGGGAAGGAAGCCAGATCTCTCACTGCAGCTCAGTGTCCCTTTTACAACCCTCACTGACATATCCTCATCCCTATTCAGAAAATGGGGAATTTACTTACCTGCTGGTAACTGCAAGGGGATGAATGCAGAAGAAAAACAGAAGAAGCAGAAGAGAATTCCAAAAGAGAGCTTTGACTCAAGAGTGACTATTTAATCATTCTACCCTCCTCCGTGGCAGATTGTGGGTCTTTGCAAGCCCGAGGCATTCTCACCCTAGTCCACTGCCTAGCAATCATATTCAAAGACTCACTTATCCTACATTAAGTCAAATTTATACCTAACTACTTAAGAGTTTAGTTGCAATTAGCTAGTTGACATGTTATGATTTAGAGACGTTTAATTAAAACATTATTAACATTCATATTTAGTTTTGTTTTGTTGGGTCTTCAGCTTTTTCATAGGACCTTGTAAAACTTTGAACCCGAAGACAGAGCAAATGGTCAGCTGGTGCACCTTAGTATAATTGTACTTTTGGTTTACCTCTGGTATCCATTTTAATTGGTCAGGGTCTGTGCTTACCAGGTAAGTCTCTTGATCATTATCCCTGCCCAAAGGGTAAAATGGCCCTCCCAAGGGCTTACTTTGTCATCTTAGTTAAGCAACAGCTTTAATTAACAGCCTCCATTTGATCTTTTGCAGAAAAAAAGAACATGTCATAGAGGGTCCTAAATAGTAACAGCAACAGATTCCAGAAATCCAAGGGGCACTTGGGTCCCACCCTCACTGTTTTGGGATCCC
This sequence comes from Trachypithecus francoisi, assembly GCF_009764315.1. Lineage (NCBI taxonomy): Eukaryota > Metazoa > Chordata > Mammalia > Primates > Cercopithecidae > Trachypithecus > Trachypithecus francoisi. Next base: position 30,534,114 of record NW_022681468.1, on the reverse strand, counting down.
ACAGTCAATAACCACACAGTTGTTGACACTTCTCGCTAAACATGATCATCGATGGATACACATAGAACACACAGAGTTCACAATTCCACATAGAAACTTTTGCTAATAGGGATGGAGAACCTGACTGTGCAACTGCTGTCACCCACCTCTTCTAACACCCAGAAACTAAAGTCCTGGTGCAAACATCTGGGCCCCTCATCAAGGGCTGGGAAGGTCACATAGCCCCTCCCTCAGGCAGGTGAAACATCTGGTTCAGCTGGCATGTGGGGCTGTGGGCAGGAGTGTGCCCTGAGAGGACAAATTCTTGAAGACTCTATCGCTGTAAGAATGTCACACTGCTGCTTCATATGGCTGTGTAGTTTGGATGTTTGTCTCCTCCAAGTATCGTGCTGAAATCTGATCCACGGTGTTGGAGGTGGGGCGTAATGGGAACCATTTTGGTCACAGGGGTTGATCCTCCACGAATAGATGAATGCCTTCCCTGGGTGGGGGATAAGTGAGTTCTCACTCTGTTGGTTCTTGTGGGAGCTGGTTGTTGAAAAGAGCTTAGCGCCTTCCCTCTCTCTCTTGCTTCCTCTCTCACCATGTGATCTCTGCACATGCCGGCTCCCCTTCACCTTCTGTCACGAATGGAAGCAGCCTGAGGCTTTCATCAGATACCCAATCTTTTAGACACCAGAACTGTGAGCCAAATAAATTCATTATTTAAATAAATTACCCAGCCTCAGGTATTCCCTGAGGCTACTATAGAAACACAAATAGACTTATTTAATAGGCTATTTATAGCAACACAAATAGACAAGCTGGTAATAAAGCCCTCGAGGGCTAATGAGAGAAATAGGGGCTTTGGAGTCAGAAACTCCTGAGTTTTAGCCTTGGCTCTGTCACTTGGTAACTGTGAGACTTGGGAAAGGTTATTAGATCACTCTCCCATTTCCTCATCTCTAAAGTGGGAGACTCCTCCTACCTCAAAGGGTTGTTGTAAGAATCGAGTGGGATATTGTTTGTAAAGCACCAGCCCTATAGTAGCCAAATTACTTGCATTCCTGTTCAAAGTTGCATGTTCCTCTGAATACTCCTAGTTCATCCCAGAAGTAGAGGTACACAGTCAGGGAGTTAAGCAGCTGGAGTCAGTAGGGGAGAGGACTGGATTTGAATTCATGCTCTGCCATCTATTATCTGTGTGACTTTGGGCCAGTTACATATATTAAGGGTGGATAGCAAGATTAAATGAACATGAAAGTGTTTGAAACTGAGCCAGGCATATAAGAAACCCTCATTAGCTACTGGCTATTTTTATTTTTATAGTAGATGTTCAATAAATGCTAATTGAATCTAAATTGATCCACAGGTGTCTTGGGGGGTGACATGGAGGCTCATTCATTAGAGGTAGGTGGCCTTTCCTCCAATAAAGTTCCCAGCGTATTTTCATTACTTCAAAATGTACACTTTTCTGATAGAAAACTCAAAGGAGTATCGAGGCCAGAACACTGTTGGTTTGTCCTCAGCTGGGCACTTTTTATGTGATTTACTGACTTGTATTTCTCATCTTCATGACCCTAAAAGGAACTTAAAAGGCAGTGTATTATTTTCTTTCCATTTTTCAGAAAAAGAAATATCATCAAACAAGACATTATATCTCTTTTCCTTTCATAATTCTTTTTCACGAAGCTCCCAACTCTACCCTACTAAAAAGGAAGCCTCTACACAAGATGACAAAGGGAAAAGCAAGGAGGGGCCTTGAAGAAGTGTGACCTGGTGAGGATTTTCAGCCTGATGGGGATGATCAGTGCCCAGACCAAGGCACCATAGTCTAGAACTTCACTGCTTAAAGTGTAGTCTGTGGGCCAACAGCACTGGCATCATCTGAGAGCTTCTTAGAAATGCAAAATCTGGCCAGGTACAGTAGCTCACACCTGTAATCCCAGCACTTTGGGAGGCCAAGGCAGGTGGATCACCTGAGGTCAGGAGTTCGAGACCAGCCTGGCCAACATGGTGAAACCCCATCTCTACTAAAAATATAAATATTAGCCAGGTGTGGTGGTGTGTGCCTGTAGTCCCAGCTGAGGCATGAGAATCGCTTGAACCTGGGAGGCAAAGGTTGAGGTGAACAGAAATTACACCACTGCACTCTAGCCTGGGTGACAGAACAAGACTCTGTCTCAAAAAAAAAAAAAAGAAAGAAGAAATGCAAAATCTCAGGCCCCATCCTAGGCCTCCTAAATCGGAATCTGCATTTAAACAAGATCTCCAAGTGATGTGTTTACACATTTAAGTTTTGAGAAGCACTGTTGGTAGATTTGAGATCTGGAGAATTGTGTTTTCATCCTGGTTCAGCCACTCACTAGTTACATTACCTTGAAAATTTACTTATCATTTCTGAGCCTCCAGGTCCTCATCTAAACAATTATGAAAAAGTATAATGCCCTCCTCCAACCTACCTGCTATTGGAGCATGTGTGTTGAGACATAAATTTGGAGCCTGTATGTGGAAGTGTTTTGTAATGTATTAAGTGCTAAATAAATATAAGATTTCATTCTTTCTACCATATGCATTTTCTTCAAGTAGCTCCAGTGGTCTATGGGCTAAGAGGTCTCCATCCTTTTCCTCTTTTGACTTAGAGCAGGAGAATCTGCCTGAATATGAGCCTACTCTCATTGAAATTACGACAACTGCACCCAAAGCTGCTCCTGTTTCGGTGAGGATTGTCACTATTTCCCAAGACTTCCATGTAGGCTAAGACCAGGCAGTTTCAATGATTCAAGCTGTCCACAAAATTCCTGGGAGACCTGCCAGAGTGATATTTAGGCTATAAATAACTAACTCCCTAGGATAATCCCAAAAAAACCCATGGGCTTTGGACACACATATCTGTCTCTGCTACTCCCTAGTTGTGACCTTGAACAAGTCAGCTTGGTTTTCTGAGCCTCAGTTTCTTCATCCACATACTTTGCCAGACTTTTGTAAGGATGTTGTAAGATGATGTGTGCAGGCTGGGCATGGTGGCTCATGCCTGTAATCCCAGCACTTTGGGATGCTGAAGCAGGCAGATCACCTGAGGTCGGGAGTTTGAAACCAGCCTGGCCAACATGGTGAAACCCTGCCTCTACTAAAAGCACAAAAATTAGCCAGGCATGGTGGTGTGCACCTGTAGTTCTAGCTACTCAGGACGCTGAGGCAGGAGAATCGCTTGAACCCGAGAGGCAGAGGTTGCAGTGAGCCGAGATTACGCCACTGCACTCCAGCCTGGGTGACAGAGGGAGACTCCATCTCAAAAAAAAAAAAAAAAGATGACATCTGTAAAGCATCTAATACAGCACCTGGCACATAGATGCTCAATAAATGATGTTAGTGTCCATAGTTACTGTTATAGTAAATGAGAATGATTAAAATTTCTTTTATAGATGTCTAGTTTCCCAGTGATGAAGAGCTTGTCCTAGGCAAATCTTTTGAGCCTGGAATAGCCTGGGGGAAATATTCAGTCATTGACTCCTAAATTCAAGCATTTAAACTCTTATCTATATGCAAGGAAGCTTTATATAATAGAAAGAGCATAAACAGTTTTGATCTCCAGGGTTTTAATCTGAAGAGCTGAGTTTTAATGTCCAGGGTTCCTCAGTGCTCTAGGATTCTAGAATGTGCCATGTTTCAGTGTAGAGTGGGGGAGAGAAGAATACCCCAGAGCAGGATCAACCTTTAGTGTCACCAAATGAGGGAAGATTGTTCCCTTTTCCCTTAGGGAAAAAGCCAGAATTGGAGGCAAAAAAATGGAAGAAAAAGTAGCACCAGAGAGCCCCACTTCACAGGGAGTCAAGGATAACTCAATCTCTAGGACAGAGCCCATGACATAGTCCCTCACCCCAAACCAGTTTGATTTTATATTCTTCGAGCAGCTGAAACCTACCAGAAGTTGGGATGAGGCCTTTGGCAGTAATTATCAAACTTTAGGGATACCAGAGTCACCTAGAGAGACTGTTAAATAAACAGATTACTAGGTTCTAGCTCCGGGGAATCTAATTCAGTAGGTTTGGGAATTTGCATACTTAAAAAACATTTCTGATGAAGGTGGAAGAAAGTCTGCAGTGGGGACTGAAATCCAGTTCTTCTGACTCCAAATCCTTTTTTTTTTTTTTTTTGAGACAGGATCTTGCGCTGTCACCCAGGCTGGAGTTTTGCAGTGGTACAATCACAGCTCACTGCAGCCTTGCCTTTCAGGCTCAAGCAATCACGCCCAACTAATTTTTGTTTTTTGTTTTTTTATAGAGACAGTGTTTTGCCATGTTGTTCAGGCTGGTCTTGAACTCCCAAAGTGCTGGAGTACCGGCATGAGTCACCATGCCCAGCCCCAAATCCTATTCTTTTTCTATCATATTTAAGACCCCTAGATGATGGATGGTTGGATGGATGGATGGATGGATGGATGAATTAACAACAAATAAATGACAGTTTCCCTCACATAAGTCCACAGGGCTATGAATAGGCAATAGACACTGGGGCCCTGACTTTGTTTGTCTCTGCTGTCTCATTATCACAGTTCCTGAGAAGGGGCTGAGCTTTAGAGTGCTGACTGGATTATTCTGGGGCACTGATTAAAGCCAGCTTAGCATAGTAGAAAGGGCAAGAGCTATGGAGTCAGAAGACATGAGCTCATGTGTAAGTGTTGGTATTCCCTCGTTGTGTGACCATGTGGAATTCATGACTTTATTAAACTTTTATTTTCTCATTTGTATAAAGAAGACAAAAGTGTCCTACCTACAAGGTTGTTAACTACTAAAGTATAGTAAATGTTATCTTATTTCTGCAGCTAAGGACACACCCCCAGTCTCACTCCATTTTCCCTCCTGATCAGAAATCCTCAAGGGGGATCGACTAACTCCTCACATTTATGTACACATTGTTTTTGGGTACATAGTCCCATTTGAGTCTTTTTTGTGGTAAGTGGGGGGTGTGCTTCCTAATTGACAGAAAGCTAAAGCAATCAGAACACAGAGAAGTGGGGTTACTTATCCAAAGTCACCCTGCCAGCAGTTGAGGAACGACAGAACTCCAGGGCATCTTGTGGTTCTAAGTCCAGTGGTCTTTCAACTGCCCCTCTTTTACCCCTTCCTGACTAGAGTCATCTCACATTAAACCCTAAAATCACATTTGACAACTTGGTAGTGGGGAGGGGTCACAGTTGAAATTAAATTAGTCCCTAAAATTAAAACTAAAAGATTATAATGGGGAACATTTTAATTTTTAACTTGCGTGTCTATATCTTGCTATTTAAGACTGGTCGGACTGAGGGCATTCCTTGGAACACTCTTTTCTTTTGAATTCATCTCTCTAGTCCATTTCAGGGACTCTTTACCCCTCTGGCCTTCAGAAGGCATTTGTGTCCTGGTTTCTGATAGAGGAGGCTCTGGGAGGGAACAGAGTCTATTTATTCTAACTTGCTCTGTCGTCCCTAATGTACTGTCACACAAGTGACTTGCTGTGCAATGCTAGAAAGGAAACAATAAAATGCACGATTAAGAGTGTGGCTAATGCCTCCCAGAGAGTCAGGTTCTCTGGAGGTCACATTTCCAGTGAATTCATTGCCTATGGACGATTTCCCCACGGCCTTCAGAGGAGCTTAGCTGTGGGATTGCCTACCTTACCGATTTCACTTTTCCATGAAGATTTGAAAATTAGGTGGAAAGTAGGGAAGGGGTAATAGAGAAAGTAACTTGAGTCTGTTCTACCTGGAGTCCCTCCAATGTGAGAATGAACCCACCCTGCCCTTTCTGTGAGAGCTGTCTCTCCTCGGCCTGTGGTCCAACCCTTGCTTTCAGGAGCCTGTCCAGCTCTGGTTTCTATGATTCGGAATGACCTAGAACAAATATATTCCATTGTGCTATTATTTTTCTGATTTTTAAAGTAAGTTCAAGTCCTTTTTGGAGACACTGAAGAATTGGGGTCTTTCTGAGTTTTTTTTTTTTTTTAAGATGGAGTTTCACTCTTGTCACCCAGGCTGTAGTGCAGTGGCATGATCTTGGCTCACTGCAACCTCCGCCTCCTGGGTTCAAGCGATTCTCCTGCCTCAGTCTCCTGAGTAGCTGGGATTACAGGTGTGCACCACCACGCCCGGCCAATTTTTGTATTTTTAGTAGAGATAGGGTTTCACCATATTGGCCAGGCTGGTCTTGAACTCCAGGCTGGTCTCGAACTCCTGACCTCAAGTGATCTGCCCACCTTGGCCTCCCAAAGTGCTGGGATTACAGGTGTGAGTCACCACACCCAGCTTTTCTGAGATTATTTTAACAAAGCCATTTGACTTGACAAAAATATCACTTCCCTCCAACCACACAGTCTGAGAATCAGGGCAATATTAACCCCATATTGTCAACAGATGAAGGTGACAGACATGCAGACATAATAGTCAGAGTACTCCAGAGAAACAGAACCAATAGGCAATAGATAGATAGATAATAGATTAGATAGACAGATAGACGATAGATAGATAATAGATAATGATGATAGATAGATAGACAGATGATAGACAGACAGACAGACAGGTAGACAGTTTTACTCTAAGGCATTAGCTCATATGAGTATGGAGGCTGACAAGTCCGAACTGCTGTTGAACAGGAGAATTCTTTCTCACTGTGGGAGGGCCACCTTTTTGTTTTTCTTAGGATTTCAACTGATTGGATGCAGGTCCCACACTGAGGAGGACAATCTGCTTTAGTGAGTCTACAGATTCCAACATTAATCCATCCAAAAACACCCTCACAGATACACCAGAGTGACGTTTGGCCATCATCTGGGTACCTTGTGGCCTGGTCAAGTTAACGCATAAAAGTCACCCTCTCCATGGAGAAAACCTAGGAAAAGAACCAAAATGCACTTAATGTAATCATGTGCTCGGCATCATACATGACTATCTCCAGTGGCACACAGTCAGATGCAGTAGGTCCCTAGTCTGGCTGACTCTACAGGCAGTGGTTTTTCCAAGGTGCCTGCCTTGGATGATCCCAAATGTGGCGTTCTGTCAGGAAGCCTATGAGGTAAGACGACGTTCAATGGCAGCAGATACCCAGGGCACCATTTGAAACAGGATGTGTGACACAGACCTGCTAGGGATTGTAGTACCAGCATCAGACCTCACTCAAGAGGCTGCATGCAAGTGCCTGCCTGGTCATCCTGATTGCTTCATCTTTTCAGGGAGCTTATATGCAGAATCCCACATCAAAGGCACACAAGGAAAAGGCAGGTGCTGGGTAATTTGTGAAGTGGAAAAGTCAGGATTTTAGCTCCTTTGCCCTCTCAAGCTGAGAAGGCTTACACCTCCTCTTGACCCACTTGTACCCTGTTGCATGCCTGTCCTGTTCCTCAGGCCTTTAAGGTACCAGGTGTCACATGGTTTATCTAACAAACTCGCCTGAGTTCCTGGAGGTCAGCAAGAGAACCAGGGAAGCAGCATTAAATGAGGTTTTCTAGAGTCAAGATCAGCACCTGGCACATAACCTTCAAGTGATTCCTACCTTGAGAACTTCAAGCCCAAGGACATGGGACCAGCACATAGAGAGAAGGGAGCATTGGACATCCTTCAGATCACATTCTGGCAGCACTGGGAACCACACTTCAGGCTCCTGTGACTCCAATCTGTTGGCTTTTGCCTTCAAGGAATTCCCTTACCATCACTTACCCCCAAACACAGGTTCCTCCCAGGCTTGAACAGAGAGGTGGAACCTTTACTCCCTCATGCAGCCAGTGACAGCTGCACGAGTGGCCCCCAGACAAGTGCCTCTAAGATTTCACTTCTTTGGAGCCTCCCACTTTATCTCATCCCCAACCCTTGCCACGACCACCATATTCAGATGTGAGGAGGTAAGAACTCAACCCTGTTTACAGGAAAGACAAAGAAGGTATTTTTTCAGGAGCTCACCTGGCCCCACTCCTTGAATGCTGGTTATAAAAGAGAACTCACCCCTGAGGCTGATGTTGAGTAGAGCCAAGGCTGGCCTAACTATGGGATAGAAGAAGCTTGGATCTACGGGTAAGAAGAGTTCTAGCAGAGCAGCTCCTCAGCCCTGAGCTGGAGAAGTGTTCAGAAAGAACATGGGGGACTTTAGAACAGTGGTCCAGTCTGCGTGGACATCACAGGTGTCCCTTGCACTAAGAGATCAATTAGGAACTGTCTTATGCATCATAAAAGAAATCTGCACTTGATAGAAAGGAGAGTGACCAGAACATTCCCTGAATAGTGACCATCATCACTCTTTCCAAACCCCCACCCACTTAAAGCACATTCCAGTTTCGGGACAACTCTCAGGACAGCGTTTTCAGGACCATGCACCCATCCTGTTGGATCTCCCAGGAATCTGAGGACACCAAGAAGGCTTTAGGACAAGCCAGGCTGCATGGATCTCAAGAAATGGGCTCTGCTAAACAAACCCAGAAGGCACTTTCCATAAGTAACAGCAGAAATGCCATAATGCAAATTGTGACAAATCGGACCAGCTACTGTGAGACTGGGAGGAATGTTTTATTCTTTCCTTTATGTATTTAATTTTTGAGCATCTCAGTCAGCCTAGGATGGAGCCGAGCTGACAGTGGGGTGGAAGAGATGGTGGGCAAACAACTCAGAGCCAAGGATAGAAAGTCGAGAGGAGGGAGCTGAAGGAGAAACAGCCAGGGGGAAACAAAAAAGCCGGGGACTCTGTGGGGCTTGCTGCTCGGGAGCTGAACTTGCAGCTTTGACAAAGCTGACTTTAAGCCGACCTTCAGCGGCGCTTCTTAGCCATGTACACCGGGCAATCGCTGGTAAATCTTTATTAATTTTAATTGGCGGCACCCATTTATAAGAACCATTAAAAAGGATAAATTGAGCCCATCCGGCGTAATGTCTTTTGTTAATTAGTTTGTCAGCACTGTTTTAATATCCCCTAATGACTTCATATTTCAGAGCTGACATTAAAGGAGACGCTGTGAGAAAGGGAATGGTCTTATCACAGTGTACTGTACCGTTTTTCTTTTTTGAACAAAAAGTGTCCTTCCAAACGCTGACCAAGGTTAGATGTCATTTAATTCTCAAAGGTAGGTGCTTGAGGACTTCTGAAGCCCCCAATTCTATCTCCAGTCCTGCCATCCCATCATTTCTCAATTTTCCCCCTTCTCTTAACCATCTCAGGCATCCCCAACACACTCCTTCATTTCTTCTTTCCTCCTTCCTTCATTTACTCCACAGACATCTATTGATCTACTGAGCCCCTCAGAATCAGGGAGATGGGATGGGAGGAAATCAAGCCACATGCAGGTGCTTTCTAGAAAAAAAGACCTAAAAGCTTTACATTTTCTATTCCACTGAAGGACTTTTTTTTTTTTTTTTCAAATTCAAATCCAGCATTTTTCTTTTGCCAGGGCACAAAATATGAGAAGGAAGAGAAAGAAAGACAACTAGATAAGGTGGGCATTGACTCCTGGTTCCAAACATTTTTGCTCTAATGAAAACCAAAACTGACACCAAGGCAGTCTACCATGCATGGTAGGAGCACAGGTCTTAGGGTGGTGGAGAGACGAGGGATGGGAAGAGAAAGAGAGAAACAGAGAGAAAAAAAAATGCCCTGTGTTTGGATCTTAGGACCACTGCCATGGGCCTCAAAAAAGAGGGCACAAGATGATGCACTGGAACACTGGAAGCTTTTTTTTTTTTCCCAAGATGGAGTCTTACTCTGTCACCCAGGCTGAAGTGCAGTGGTACACTCTCAGCTCACTGCAACCTCCGCCTCCCTGGTTCAAGCAATTCTCCTGCCTCAGCCTGGCTGTAATCCTGGGATTACAGGCATGTGACACCAGGCCTGGCTAATTTTTTTATATTTTTAGTAGAGATGGGGTTTCCCCATGTTGGCCAGGATGGTCTCGAACTCCTGACCTCGTGATCTGCCCACTTTAGCCTCCCAAAGTGCTGGGATTACAGGTGTGAGCCAGTGCACCCGGCCCACTGGAAGCGTTTAGAACTATTTGCCACTTGTCAAATCTAAACAAAAAGAAGGAAATTAAGTTTGTCACTGTGCCTTGGTCTCTCATTGTCCCAGGCCACTGAGACTTGGGATAAGGAGCAAGAGAGGGGCCTTAAAGAGCGACCTGCAGTGCCTGTGCTGGCCTGTTGGCCTGCTGCAGTTATCTTTGGCTGGTTAAGTGAATTTACAGGTAGTATTATCTAGTTTTAACTGAATTGCCCTCACAAAGAGGACAATTAGAAATCGTAGCTCAAACTGCAGTTGACATGAAAAATGACAGAGCTGAAACTTCTCCCACTCCCACTACAAGCTCTTTGTCAACCATCTGATGAGGTAAAAATAATGTTGATCTAATCACATCTGACAAGCAATTGCCACCCCTCTTCCCGCAAAAAAGAGTAAAAAATTATCAAGAAGACTATTAGAAATGTGGATTTACATCCACTATTATTCACAGTAAACTTTGCCCTGGGCATATTCTGTGCCTTGAGATATTAACTAACAATCACAGCACTAATTTCTGCTTTATGGATAAATAGATGGAAAAGGAGGCACATGCATGCTCAAAAAAATTCTTATTGACAGAAGAATTGTGTGACTGTTAAAGTGTGTGTGGAGACCTCTCAAGTGTAGGGCTCTTGATGTATGAAACTCCCTGGATCCTCAATTTTCTCCACTGTAAAATGGTAATAATTCCACCTACTTTGTAAGGTTGTTCTAACGACTAGAGATGAAGCATCTAAAGTGCCCATCACAGAGCCTGGTACTGGATGTAGCACAGCATAGATGGAGCTGTCATCATCATCACAGCCATCGTCATCATTCTCATCATCATCACCATCATCATCATCGTCATCACCACCACTCATATAGTTTGGAATATATATCTGTGTCTCTGCCCAAATCTCACATTGAATTGTAAAACCCAGTATTGGAGGAGGGGTCTGGGGGGAGGTGACTGGACTATGGGGGTGAATTTCTCATGAATGCTTAAGCACCATTACCTTGGTGCTGTCTGCCAGGTAGTGAGTGACTTCTCCTGAGATCTGGCTGTTTAAAAGTGTGTGGCATCTCATTCTCTCACTCTCTTGCTCTGTCTCTTGCTCCTGCTTTCACCATGTGATTTCCACCATATTTGAAAGCTTCCTGAGGCCTCCCCAGAAGCAGATGCCAGCACTATGCTTACTGTATAGCCTATGAACCAATTAAACCTCTTTTCTTATAAAGTATCCAGTCTCAGGTATTTCTTTATAGCAATGCAAGAACGTCCTTCACCATCATCATCACATCATCATCATCGCCATCATCACCATTAACATCTTTATCACCACACCCACAAGCAATCTTCTGTGATCCTTTCAACAGTATACAGCCATCAGTGAATCACCGAAGTTTTTTTTCTTTAAATTATAAGTCCTCTTAAGAAAATCTATAAGAGCTTCTTGCACGGGACAGAGCTCTCTTGGATGCACTTTCTCCTTTTTCATCCCTCCTACACTTCATGCATGCTGTAAAGCAAGGCCTCACCAACTCCAACAGACAGATGATGCATTTGAATGAAGCGAGTCATAGAGACTGGGAAGAGCTTCAGGATGACAGCCTGTTTAAAGGGCCAGCCTGAGCAACAGAGGGAGACCATGTCTCAAAAAACTAAAATAAAAATAAAAAATGAAAAACTAACCAAAAAAATTAAGAGTGGCTGATTCCCAGCACCATGCAATAGTTGCCTTACAGGAAGATGGGCACAGTGAGGTTGTAGCATCCAATCTCCAAGAAAATCCAGAAATGGGCCAGGTGCAGTGGCTCACGCCTGTAATCGAAGCACTTGGGAGCCCGAGGTGGGCGGATCACCTGAGGTCAGGAGTTCGAGACCAGCCTGGCCAACATGGTGAATCCCTGTCACTACTAAAAATACAAAAAAAAAAGAAAATAGATGGGCATGGTGGCGGGCACATGTAATCCCAACTGCTTAGGAGGCTGAGGCAGGATAATCGCTTAAACCAGAAGGCGGGGGTTGCAGTGAGCAGAGAATGTACCATTGAACTCTAGCCTAGGCAACAAGAGTGAGACTACATCTCAAAAAAAAAAAAAAAAAAAAGGAAAGAAAAGAAAAAGAAAACCCAGAAATGGAGAGAAAAAGAAAACCCAGAAATGGAGATACTTTTCAGTGAAATCTTTCCTTTTTTTTTTTTCTGCATCAATCTGTTACAGTGCCTAAAATAGCACTTTGGAGTTGTGTTTCTTGAGTTTTACAAGCTTTTCCGCCTTAAGGGGTCCCCTGTTGAAAAGCAAATGTCCATGAGGGAGGAGTACATTAGGTCTCAACTGACATCTACAAAGAAATTTACATGTCAGTCTTTTGAGAGTGAAATCCAAGACAAGAGAGGTGGGGATGGGGAGCAGGGCTAGAATAGGGGGCAGGAAGGGACCAAAAGACAAACTGAGGGGAATTCTAAGAGTTTGTTGAGCATTACCTACACCCCAGCTTTGCGAAGACTGGCTTTTACTCTGGAAAACGGGATTCTTTGCTTTTGAATATCTACACCTTCTCCTTTTCTTCTGTACACTCTCACCACCCATCCCCTCCAATCTCCTTTCCTCAGCCTTTGTGTGCATGCATGCATGTGTATACACACACACACACACCAGAAAACTCTGAATTTAAGAAAAGATTAGGATAAAAACAAGAGTTGAGACCCAGCATGGTGGCTCTTGCCTGTAATCCCAGCACTTTGGGAGGCCGAGGTGGGTTGAATCACTTGAGGTCAGGTGTTTAAGACCAGCCTGGCCAACATGGTGAAACCCTGTATCTACTAAAAATACAAAATTAGCTGGGTGTGGTGGTGGGGGCCCGTAATCCCAATGTTAGAGGTGTTCGAACCAGAGTGACTCCATCTTGAGTGAGGGCTAGGAAAATGAGGCTGGGACTTGCTGGGCCACATTCCCAGAAAGTTAGATATTCCTATACTCTAGATGCTTACAGTTAAAGGAACAGATTGATCATGTTTACCAAACAGACCCAGACTTGGGAGTGTCCTAATATCCTTATATTTTGAGAACAAAGACATTCCTAATTTTGCTTTAAAGATAATATGATAATATCGATTCTTGCAAAATACTGTCATTAAGAAAATTAATCCTCTATCACAAACCCTTGTAGCAGAGCACATCTCCCCATGATCTTTTTTATCCTATATATGCAAGCATTGTACCTAGGGTGGACGTGTTTCTTCTCTTACTTTGAGGAATGCCCTACTCTATCTATGGAGTAGCTGTTCTTTTGTCAGAGGTGGTGTGAACCAGAGCAACTCCATCTTGAATAGGAGTTGGGTAAAATAAGGCTGAAACCTACTGGGCTGCATTCCCAGATGGTTAAGGCATTCTAAGTCACAGGATGAGATAGGAGGTCAGCACAAAATAGAGGTCATAAAGGCCTTGCTGATAAAACAGGTTGCATAAAGGAGCCGGCCAAAACCCACCAAACCAAAATGGCCACAAGAGTGACCTCTGCACATCCTCACTGCTACACGCCCATCAGCACGATGACAGTTTACAAATGCTATGGCAACATCAGGAAGTTACCTTGTATTGTCTAAAAAGGGGAGACATGAACAATCCACCCCTTGTTTAGCATATTATCAAGAAATAACCATAAAATGGGTAACCAGCAGCTCTTGGGGCTACTCTGTCTATGGAGTATTATTTCATTCCTTTACTTTCTTAATAAACTTGCTTTCACTTTGCACTGCAGACTCGCCCTGAATTCTTTCTTGTGCGAGATCCAAGAACCCTCTCTTGTGATCTAGATTGGGAACCCTTTCCTGTAACACTTTCACCATTTTACTTTCTTAATAAACTTGCTTTTGCTTTGCACTGTGAACTCGCCCTAATATCTTTCTTGTGCGTGATTGAAGAATCCTCTCTCGTGGTCTGGATTGAGACCCCTTTCCTGTAACATCAGCTATTCCGGAGGCTAAGGTACAAGAATCCCCTGAACCTGGGAGGCAGAGGCTGCAGTAAGCTGAAACCGCACCACTGCACTCCAGCCTGGGCAACAGAGGGAAACTCCATCTCAAAAAACAAAAACAAAACAAAAAAACAAGAGTTGGAAAATTACTAGACTGTAATATAAGACAAATCTGAAAGGAAAATAAACCGTGTATATGTGTGTGCATTAGGATGTATATGGTTCACCACCTTTCAGCAACAATTAATCCCTTCATTACCCTAAAACAAATCTTTATTAGCACATACTATTAACCAACTCATGTGCTAAGTGCCAAGGATACTAAGATGAATAAGAAGATTATTAGATATGAGTTCTAAATTTCTCTTTGAAGAATCAGTATGTCAGTATGTTCAATTCTTTGCCTTCTACTTTTAAACTTAACTTCCTCATAAAGCAACCTTTTTTAATCACCTGCTCCACCCTGACTCATTCCAATTACCTACTCCACTCTGACTCATTTCAATTATCTGCTCTATCCTGACTCATTCTGATTACCTGCTCATTCTCCACCCTGACTCATTCCGATTTCCTGCTCTGCCATAACCATTTTTTCCCGCCAAACCACTCACCCTGTCACTCTCTTTAAATTAGCCAATTGGAATTAGTTTAGCCTGTGTAGTCTAACCCTAACCAATAGGGAATGACACAGCAGCAGGGGCCATGTGTGTCAGGAATAAGACCCCCTTCCCCTCCCTTGTTCAGGTGTGCACTCACCATTGCTCCATCTGTGAGGGCACACCCTTCCACAGAAGTAAATTGCCTTGCTGAGAAGAAAAAAAGAAAATTTTATATTTGAGTGCTATTTCTTTTGCGGCACCAAAACCTTATTTATAACAAAAGTAATTCTTGTCTTCAAGGACCTCGCCATTTAAGTGGGAACACCAACAAATATACAGCGATGGATAATTTGCTACAAGTTTTAAAAGAGGTGAATCTGGGAACATAAATAAAAGGCATACCCACCTGTTCCTTTGGAAAGTCGGTTTTGTGAAAGCTTCATAAGGAAATGTCCCATAGACTAAATATTTCTTAAAACTTTTAAATTATGCAATGTATCATACAGAAAATAATATAAATGATGTCTATCTACCATTAAAAATAATAAACAAACACCTGTGAACCCACCACCCAGCCTAAGAAAGAGAACAGCTTCCACATCTTTGAAGTCCCTCTCTGATCTCAGATGAATGTTTTGTTTTTCATTCCTTGTTTTTACTTGTAATTTTCTTCTGGTATATGTGTCACTAAACTATTAATATGTACTTTTTTGGTTTGTCTGGTTTTGAATTGCATGTAAATGGGATAATACAGTATTATTATTCTGAGACATGATTTTTTTACTTGACCATATGTTTTTGAGAATGATCTCTGTTCATATACATAGTTACAGTTTATTAGTTTTTAGTGATGTGTAGTTTTCTGTAGTATGAACATATCCTATTCAATGTATAGATCTATTTTACCATTGATACTCTTCCACTCTTTTCCATTTTTGCCATTATAAACAGAGACACGATGAAAATTCTTCTATAAGACTCCTGGTAAATATGTCTCCTTCAAGAGGAACTCTTGGATTGTTGCTGAATGCAATTGGCTTGAATATTGATTTTGTGTCCATTAACTCTCCTAAATACTCTTATTAATTCTAAATTTGTATCCGTAAAAAGTTTGGTATTTTTTATAGACATCTATATCATTTGAAAATGGTGATAACTTTATTTCTTTTTTTCAAATTTTATATACATGTTTTTCTTATCTTACCACAATCATTAAGACTTCTCATATGATATTGTATGTAAGTGATGGTAACTGACATTTATGTCTAGTTCCTGACCTTAAAGAGAATGTTTTCAACACTTTACCACTAAGTATGCTTTGTACTTTTCTGAAAATATATAATTAATTTCCCTCTGTTAGGTTAAAGATGATTCCTTCCATCCATAATTTGCTGAAAGTTTTTTATCATGATCTAATTGTTAATATTGCCAATAGTTCTTCACTTAAAAAAATTGTGTGTTTATTCCACCTTTAATCTGTTAATATAATGCATTACCTTATTCAGTGGTCTAACATTAAACCAACTTTGCATTCTTAGGATAAGCCTAATTGGTCATTATCTGTGTTAATGTATATAGCTATAATTAGTTTTTATTAAAGTATCGTATTTCAAATTGTCTCAGAGCTTTTTAGTCCTAGCCAGCAGTGCTTTTGTCATTGCAATTCTCATAAAGACTTTGTGGGTTTCCAGTTTATCTGATTCTGGTCGGCTTTATGCCATAGAGCCACATTTGAAATTCTTTCCTAGATAGCCTCTTGCTAATTTTGGTAAATTAAATCCTTTTTATCTAGTTGAAAAGATCTACTAGGAGCCACCATAAATCTTTTCGATGTCTTATCTAAGTGTCCCATAGTTACACTCTTAACGAGTTCTTTACCCTGAGGCCTTTACTTACTTTGAAAATAATTCACTGGTTTGCAGGACCAGAATTAAGAAGTAGTTTTGGTTTTCAACCCATTACGTTCTGACCTCTATAGTTATTCAACTCTTGTTGCAAACTGAACAATTTTTTCTTTAGCTGATCTCTCTCTTCCCATACCTTATCATAGGCAACTAAAACATTCTAAAACACTTTCATCATTCTTCCTGGAAATCATCTTGCCAATGTCCACAAGTTTACTAGGTTTATTTTATATTATACAATTACCATGGGCAACAACAGCTTTGTCAAATGTTGCTACTATTCAACACAGATCAGCTTTGTCAAATGTTGCTACTAGTCAACACGGATCCTCAATTTCCCAGCCTTCTAGAGCAGTTTCCTCATTACATTCCAGCCTCCACAACTGTTTACTTGCAAATTTTCCAAGCTTTGGAAATAGCCCCCTCACTATTTTTCTAGCCTCTGTTTGTCACCCAGTCCTAAAGACAATGGCTCATGTTTTAGGTTTTTAGTTCAGCAGCACTTCATTTATAGGTGTCAATTTCTCCATCAATCAGTTCTTGTTGCATAACAAACCACCTCAAAATTTAGTGGCTTAAAACAACAATCATTTTTTCAGCTCAGAATTTTGTGGATCCACAATTTGGGCTGGATTTAGCCAGTAGGTTCATCTGCTGGTGTGGGGTGCGCTCACTCATGCTTCTATTGCTAGCTGCTGGTCAGCTGGATGACTTGTTTCCAATGCTTACCTGGCTGACCCTTGGGGCATAGAGACAATTGAGCCCTACATCTATCATTGAAAGACAAGCCAACAGACTTCTTCACACGGCAGTCATGGCAAGCGTCTCTAAAGCAATAAGAGAGAAAGTCTGAATGCATAAGTGCTGTTCACTATTCTGTTTATATCATATTTGCCAATGTCCTGCTGACAACAAGGATTACAACACGCTTCCTTGATTCATCCTTTTTTTTCTCAGTCTATTTATTTTCCTTTTTTCAGCTTTAGAGGTATGATTGACCAATAAAAATTGTATATATTCAAGTAAAAAGTATTAATTATAGTCACTATGCTATATGTTAGGTATCTAGAACTAATTCATCTTATAACTGCAAATTTGTGCCTTTTGACCAGCATCTCCCATTTTCCCCCACCTCTGTCTCAGAAACCATCACTGCACTCTGTGTGTCTGAGTTCTACTTTTTTAGATTCCGTGTATAAGTGAAATCATGCAATGTCTGTCTTTCTGTGCCTAGCTCATTTCATCTAGGGTAATGTCCTCCAGGTTTATCCATGTTGTTGCATATGACAGGATTTCCTTCCTTTTTAAGACTGAATTATATTCCATTATCTATATATGTACATATATATGTACATTATATATATATATATATATATCACATTTAAAAAATCTATTCATCCTTTGATGGATACTTGCTTTGTTTCCATGTCTCTTGGCTATTATAAATAATGCTGCAGTGAACATAGGAGTGCAGATATTTCTTTGATATAGTGATTTTATTTTCCATGAATATATATCCAGAGGTAGAAATGCTAGATCATATGATAATTACATTGTTAATTTTTTGAGGAACCTCTGTACTGTTTTCCACATGACTGTACCAAGTTACATTCTCACAACAATGGAGAAGGGTTCCCTTTCCTCCACATCCTCACCAACACTTGTTATCCTTTGACTTTTTAATAGTAGTCATCCTAACAAATTTGAGGCAATATCTCATTGGGGTTTTGATTTGTATTTCCCTGATAATTAGAGATATTGACCACCTTTTTATGTATCTGTTAGCCATTTGTACGTCTTTTTCAGAAAAATATCAATTGCCCATTTTTTTAGTTTTTCCTTTTTTTTTTCAATTTTTTTTTTTTTTTTTTTTTTGAGACAGGGTCTCACTCTGTCACCCAAGCTGAAGTGCAGTGATCCTTCCACCTAAGCATCCCAAGTAGCTGGGACCACAAGTGTGCACCACCTTGCCTGGCTAATTTTTGTGTTTTTGTAGAAATGGGTTTTCACCTTGTTTCCCAGTCTGGTCTTTGCCTTATCAGATATGTGGTTTGCAAATATTTTCTCCCACTATGTGAGTTGTCATGTCAATTTGTTGGCTGGTTCTTTTGCTGTGTAGAAACTTTTAGTTCGATGTAGTCCCATTTGTTTATTTTTGTTTTTATTGCCTGCTTTTGGTATCATATCCAAAAAATCATTGCCAAGATCACTGGAGATTTTCCCCCATGTTTTCTTTTAAGGATCTAACATTTTTAGGTCTTAAGTCTATACCTTTAATCCATTTATAGTTGATTTTTGGTGTATGGTGTGAGATAAGAATCTGATTCCATTGTTTTTGGTTTGTTTGGTTTTGTTTAATTTTGCAAGTGGATATCCAGATTTCCCAAAACCATTTATTGAAGAGACTACCGTCTCTCCATTATATATTCTTGCTACCTTTGTCAAAGATTAGTCGATCACGTATGCATGTGTTTATTCCTGAACTTTCTATCCTGTTCCATTGATCTATGTGTCTGTTTTTATGCCAGTGCCAAACTATTTGATTACTATAGCTTTGCAATATGATTTGAAATCAGAAAGTGTGAAGCCTCCAGTTTTGTTTTTGCTCAAGATTACTTTGGCTATTTGGTGTCTTTTGTGGTTTCATACCAATTTTAAGATTATTTTTTCTATTTCTGTAAAAAAACTGCCATTGGAATTTTGATGAGACTGCATTGAATCTGTACATCACTTGAGTAGTATGAACATTTTGACCATATTGATTCTCCCATGAATTTGTCTATTATTATTATCTGTTATATTTGTCTCTTGTTGGATAAATGCAAGAACTTCAGAACCTTTTAAATCCATTTCCCCTCCTGATTTACAGGCCATTGTTGTAATATATTTTAATTCCATATATATCTCAAAATGAATACATTCTATTATTATGATGTCAATATTTATTTAGATTTATCCACTAGCTATCATTTTCTTTTTTTTTTTTTTTTTTTTTTTAGGGATTATTTTTATTTTTATTTTTATTTTTTTTTTTTTTATTATACTTTAAGTTCTAGGGTACATGTGCATGACGTTTATATCATGTATAACTCCCCAATGCAATCCCTCCCTCCTCCCCCCTCCCCATGATAGGCCCCAGTGTGTGATGTTCCCCTTCCCGAGTCCAAGTGATCTCATTGTTCAGTTCCCACCTATGAGTGAGAACATGCGGTGTTTGGTTTCTCTTCTTGTGATAGTTTGCTAAGAATGATGGTTTCCAGCTGCATCCATGTCCCTACAAAGGACGCAAACTCATCCTTTTTGATGGCTGCATAGTATTCCATGGTGTATATGTGCCACATTTTCTTAATCCAGTCTGTCACAGATGGACATTTGGGTTGATTCCAAGTCTTTGCTATTGTGAATAGTGCCGCAATAAACAAACGTGTGCATGTGTCTTTGTAGTAGAGTAATTTCTAATCCTTTGGGTATATACCCAGTAGTGGGATGGCTGGGTCATATGGTACATCTAGTTCTAGATCCTTGAGGAATCGCCATACTGTTTTCCATAATGGTTGAACTAGTTTACAATCCCACCAACAGTGTAAAAGTGTTCCTATTTCTCCACATCCTCTCCAACACCTGTTGTTTCCTGACTTCTTAATGATTGCCATTCTAACTGGTGTGAGATGGTATCTCATTGTGGTTTTGATTTGCATTTCTCTGATGGCCAGTGATGATGAGCATTTTTTCATGTGTCTGTTGGCTGTATGGATGTCTTCTTTTGAGAAATGTCTGTTCATATCCTTTCCCCACTTTTTGATGGGGTTGTTTGCTTTTTTCTTGTATATTTGTTTGAGTTCTTGGTAGATTCTGGATATTAGCCCTTTGTCAGATGAGTAGGTTGCAAAAATTTTTTCCCATTCTGTAGGTTGCCTGTTCACTCTGATGGTAGTTTCTTTGGCTGTGCAAAAGCTCTTTAGTTTAATTAGATCCCATGTGTCAATTTTTGCTTTTGCTGCCGTTGCTTTTGGTGTTTTAGACATGAAGTCCTTGCCCATGCCTATGTCCTGAATGGTACTACCTAGATTTTCTTCTAGGGTTTTTATGGTATTAGGTCTAACATTTAAGTCTCTAATCCATCTTGAATTAATTTTCGTATAAGGGGTAAGGAAAGGATCCAGTTTCAGCTTTCTACTTATGGCTAGCCAATTTTCCCAGCACCATTTATTAAATAGGGAATCCTTTCCCCATTTCTTGTTTCTCTCAGGTTTGTCAAAGATCAGATGGCTGTAGATGTGTGGTATTATTTCTGAGGACTCTGTTCTGTTCCATTGGTCTATATCTCTGTTGTGGTACCAGTACCATGCTGTTTTGGTTACTGTAGCCTTGTAGTATAGTTTGAAGTCAGGTAGCGTGACGCCTCCAGCTTTGTCCTTTTGACTTAGGATTGTCTTGGCAATGCGGGCTCTTTTTTGGTTCCATATGAACTTTAAAGCCGTTTTTTCCAATTCTGTGAAGAAAGTCATTGGTAGCTTGATGGGGATGGCATTGAATCTATAAATCACCTTTGGCAGTATGGCCATTTTCACGATATTGATTCTTCCTATCCATGAGCATGGTATGTTCTTCCATTTGTTTGTGTCCTCTTTGATTTCACTGAGCAGTGGTTTGTAGTTCTCCTTGAAGAGGTCCTTTACATCCCTTGTAAGCTGGATTCCTAGGTATTTGATTCTCTTTGAAGCAATTGTGAATGGAAGTTGATTCCTGATTTGGCTCTCTGCTTGTCTGTTACTGGTGTATAAGAATGCTTGTGATTTTTGCACATTAATTTTGTATCCTGAGACTTTGCTGAAGTTGCTTATCAGCTTAAGCAGATTTTGGGCTGAGACAATGGGGTTTTCTAAATATACAATCATGTCATCTGCAAACAGGGACAATTTGACTTCTTCTTTTCCTAACTGGATACCCTTGATTTCTTTCTCTTGCCTGATTGCCCTAGCCAGAACTTCCAACACTATGTTGAATAGGAGTGGTGAGAGAGGGCATCCCTGTCTTGTGCCAGTTTTCAAAGGGAATTTTTCCAGTTTTTGCCCATTCAGTATGATATTAGCTGTGGGTTTGTCATAAATAGCTCTTATTATTTTGAGGTACGTTCCATCAATACCAAATTTATTGAGCGTTTTTAGCATAAAGGGCTGTTGAATTTTGTCAAAAGCCTTTTCTGCATCTATTGAGATAATCATGTGGTTCTTGTCTTTGGTTCTGTTTATATGCTGGATTACGTTTATTGATTTGCGAATGTTGAACCAGCCTTGCATCCCAGGGATGAAGCCCACTTGATCATGGTGGATAAGCTTTTTGATGTGCTGCTGAATCCGGTTTGCCAGTATTTTATTGAGGATTTTTGCATCGATGTTCATCAGGGATATTGGTCTAAAATTCTCTCTTTTTGTTGTGTCTCTGCCAGGCTTTGGTATCAGGATGATGTTGGCCTCATAAAAAGAGTTAGGGAGGATTCCCTCTTTTTCTATTGATTGAAATAGTTTCAGAAGGAATGGTACCAGCTCCACCTTGTACCTTTGGTAGAATTCAGCTGTGAATCCATCTGGTCCTGGACTTTTTTTGGTGGGTAGGCTATTAATTGTTGCCTCAATTTCAGAGCCTGCTATTGGTCTATTCAGGGATTCAACTTCTTCCTGGTTTAGTCTTGGGAGAGTGTAAGTGTCCAGGAAATTATCCATTTCTTCTAGATATTCTAGTTGATTTGCGTAGAGGTGTTTATAGTATTCTCTGATGGTAGTTTGTATTTCTGTGGGGTTGGTGGTGATATCCCCTTTATCATTTTTTATTGCGTCTATTTGATTCCTCTCTCTTTTCTTCTTTATTAGTCTAGCTAGCGGTCTGTCAATTTTGTTGATCTTTTCAAAAAACCAACTCCTGGATTCATTGATTTTTTGGAGGGTTTTTTGTGTCTCTATCTCCTTCAGTTCTGCTCTGATCTTAGTTATTTCTTGCCTTCTGCTAGCTTTTGAATGTGTTTGCTCTTGCCTCTCTAGTTCTTTTAATTGTGATGTTAGAGTGTCAATTTTAGATCTCTCCTGCTTTCTCTTGTGGGCATTTAGTGCTATAAATTTCCCTCTACACACTGCTTTAAATGTGTCCCAGAGATTCTGGTATGTTGTATCTTTGTTCTCATTGGTTTCAAAGAACATCTTTATTTCTGCTTTCATTTCGTTATGTACCCAGTAGTCATTCAGGAGCAGGTTGTTCAGTTTCCATGTAGTTGAGCGGTTTGGATTGAGTTTCTTAGTCCTGAGTTCTAGTTTGATTGCACTGTGGTCTGAGAGACAGTTTGTTATAATTTCTGTTCTTGTACATTTGCTGAGGAGTGCTTTACTTCCAATTATGTGGTCAATTTTGGAATAAGTGCGATGTGGTGCTGAGAAGAATGTATATTCTGTTGATTTGGGGTGGAGAGTTCTATAGATGTCTATTAGGTCCGCTTGGTGCAGAGATGAGTTCAATTCCTGGATATCCTTGTTAACTTTCTGTCTCGTTGATCTGTCTAATGTTGACAGTGGAGTGTTGAAGTCTCCCATTATTATTGTATGGGAGTCTAAGTCTCTTTGTAGGTCTCTAAGGACTTGCTTTATGAATCTGGGTGCTCCTGTATTGGGTGCATAGATATTTAGGAGAGTTAGCTCTTCCTGTTGAATTGATCCCTTTACCATGATGTAATGGCCTTCTTTGTCTCTTTTGATCTTTGATGGTTTAAAGTCTGTTTTATCAGAGACTAGGATTGCAACCCCTGCTTTTTTTTGTTCTCCATTTGCTTGGTAGATCTTCCTCCATCCCTTTATTTTGAGCCTATGTATGTCTCTGCATGTGAGATGGGTCTCCTGAATACAGCAGACTGATGGGTCTTGACTCTTGATCCAGTTTGCCAGTCTGTGTCTTTTAATTGGAGCATTTAGTCCATTGACATTTAAGGTTAATATTGTTATGTGTGAACTTGATCCTGTCATTATGATAGTAACTGGTTATTTTGCTCGTTAGTTGATGCAGTTTCTTCCTAGCCTCGATGGTCTTTACATTTTGGCATGTTTTTGCAATGGCTGGTACCGCTTGTTCCTTTCCATGTTTAGGGCTTCCTTCAGGGTCTCTTGTAAGGCAGGCCTGGTGGTGACAAAATCTCTAAGCATTTGCTTATCTGTAAAGGATTTTATTTCTCCTTCACTGATGAAGCTTAGTTTGGCTGGATATGAAATTCTGGGTTGAAAATTCTTTTCTTTAAGAACGTTGAATATTGGCCCCCACTCTCTTCTGGCTTGTAGAGTTTCTGCCGAGAGGTCTGCTGTTATTCTGATGGGCTTCCCTTTGTGGGTAACCCGACCTTTCTCTCTGGCTGCCCTTAAGATTTTTTCCTTCATTTCAACTTTGGTGAATCTGGCAATTATGTGTCTTGGAGTTGCTCTTCTGGAGGAGTATCTTTGTGGCGTTCTCTGTATTTCCTGAATTTGAATGTTGGCCTGCCCTACTAGGTTGGGGAAGTTCTCCTGGATGATATCCTGAAGAGTGTTTTCCAACTTGGTTCCATTTTCCCCCTCACTTTCAGGCACCCCAATCAGACGTAGATTTGGTCTTTTTACATAATCCCATACTTCTTGCAGGCTTTGTTCATTTCTTTTTCTTCTTTTTTCTTTTGGTTTCTCTTCTCGCTTCATTTCATTCATTTGATCCTCAATCGCTGATACTCTTTCTTCCAGTTGATCGAGTCGGTTACTGAAGCTTGTGCATTTGTCACGTATTTCTCGTGTCATGGTTTTCATCTCTGTCATTTCGTTTATGATCTTCTCTGCATTAATTAATCTAGCTGTCAATTCTTCCACTTTTTTTTCAAGATTTTTAGTTTCTTTGCGCTGGGTACGTAATTCCTCCTTTAGCTCTGAGAGGTTTGATGGAGTGAAGCCTTCTTCTCTCATCTCGTCAAAGTCATTCTCTGACCAGCTTTGATCCGTTGCTGGCGATGGGCTGTGCTCCTTTGCAGGGGGAGATGCGCTCTTATTTTTTGAATTTCCAGCTTTTCTGCCCTGCTTCTTCCCCATCTTTGTGGTTTTATCTGTCTCTGGACTTTGATGATGGTGACGTACGGATGGGGTTTTGGTATAGGTGTCCTTCCTGTTTGATAGTTTTCCGTCTGACAGTCAGAAGGACTGTCTGTTGGTCTGTTGGAGATTGCTTGAGGTCCACTCCAGACCCTGTTTGCCTGGGTATCAGCAGCAGAGGTTGCCGAAGATAGAATATTGCTGAACAGCGAGTGTACCTGTCTGATTCTTTCTTTGGAAGTTTCCTCTCAGGGGTGACGCCACCCTGTGAGGTGTGGGGTGTCAGACTGCCCCTAGTGGGGGATGTCTCCCAGCTAGGCTACTCAGGGGTCAGGGACCCACCTGAGCAGGCAGTCTGTCCGTTCTCGGATCTCAACCTCCGCGTTAGGAGATCCACGGCTCTCCCCAAAGCTGTCAGACAGAGTCGTTCGCGTCTGCACCGCCCCCGCTCTTTCCCCTAATGGGCTGCAGCTGTGCGCTGTCCGCAGAGGTAGAGTCTACAGAGACAGGCAGGCTTCCTTGAGCTGCTGTGAGCTCCACCCAGTTCGAGCTTCCCAGCGGCTTTGTTTACCTACTTAAGCCTCAGCAATGGCGGGCGCCCCTCCCCCAGCCTCGCTGCTGCCTTGCGGATAGATCGCCGCAGACGGCTGTGTTAGCAGTGAGGGAGGCTCCGTGGGCGTGGGACCCTCCCGGCCAGGTGTGGGATATATTCTCCTGGTGTGCCTGTTTCCTTAAAGCGCAGTATTGGGGTGGGAGTTACCCGATTTTCCAGGTGTTGTGTGTCTCAGTTCCCCTGGCTAGGAAAAAGGGATTCCTTTCCCCCTTGCGCTTCCAGGTGAGGCGATGCCTCGCCCTGCTTCAGCTCACGCTGGTCAGGCTGCAGCAGCTGACCAGCACCGATTGTCCGGCACTCCCTAGAGAGATGACCCCAGTACCTCAGTTGAAAACGCAGAAATCACCGGTCTTCTGTGTCGCTCGCGCTGGGAGTTGGAGACTGGAGCTGCTCCTATTCGGCCATCTTGCTCCGCCCTAGCTATCATTTTCATTGTTCTTTATTCCTTGTCACATTTCTCAGCTTCTTCTGGAAAAATACCCTGTCCTTTGTTTCAGGTTTTCTGGTGACACATTCTCTGAAGTTTACTTGTTTGTTTGTTTTTTAAGTTTTACTGAGCTATAGTTGACTTACAATAAACTGCTAATATGTAAAGAGTTTGATATGTTTTGACACATGTACACATCTGTGAACCTATCACTACAATTAAGATAATAAACATAGTCATCACCTCCAAAGTTTCCTCATACCCCTTTGTGATCTTTTTCTCATTTTATTGCTGAGTAGTAGTCTATCATAAATATGCCACAGGGTTTTTTTAATCCATTCACTTGTTTGTGGCCCTTTGCATTTTTTCCAATTTTAAGATATTATAAACAAAGCAGCAGTGAACATTTATGTGCAAATTTTTGTATGCACATAGGCTTTCATTTCCCTTGAATAAATATCTAGGAGGGAAATGGGGCTAGATTATACTCTAAGTGTATGTGTAAAGTTTTAAGAAACTGCACAGCTGCTTTCCAAAGTGGTTGTACCATTTTACATTCCTCACAAGGTCTGAGAGTTTCAGTTGCTCCACATTCTCATCAATACTTTCTAATTTGAGCCACTCTAAGAGGTGTGGTGGTATCTCATTGACATTTTAATTTACATTTCCTTAATAACTAATGATATTGACCAACTCTTTATGTGTTTATTTGTCATCTGTATATCTTTAGTGAAATATATATCCAATTTTCTACCCATATTTTTATTGTTTGTTTTGTTACCACTGAGTTAATTTTTTGTTTTGTTTTGCTTTTTTCAGAGATACAGTCTTGTTATGTTGCTCAGCCTGGACCGGAACTCCCAGGCTCAAGTGATCCTCCCACCTCAGCCTCCCACATAACTGGGGATTGCCTGTGCACACCACCATGCCTGACTTGTTATTATTGAGTTTTGAGGGTTCATTAAGTAATCTAGCTACAGGCTTTTATCAGATATGTGATTTGCAAATGTTTTCTCCCAGTTTGGCTTTATTTTTCATTTCCTTAACAGTATATTTTGAAGAGCAGAATTTTTTTTGATAAAGTTTAGTTTATCAATATGTTGTTTTGGGTCATATTTTCTTGCTTCTTTGCATGCTTAGTAAATTTTGCTTGGATGCCAGACATCTTCAGTAAATAATGCCACTTTATACCTAAGCTTTAAATCAAGTCATATAAATCCTCCAACATTATTGTTCTTTTTCAAAATTATCTGAGCTCTTCTAGTTATTTTACACTTCCATATGGAGTTTAGAATCAGCTGATCATCTCCAGGTTTAGCTATAAAAATAAAGGAACTATGAACAATCATATACAGGTTTTTGTGTGGACATGTTACAGTAGGTAGCTAGTCAGACATGAGCAAGGCAGGAGAGGGTTCCCCTCACCACACACACACCAGGAATGTCAGGCATCCATCAGATGATGATCAGGCAGTTGCCAGCTGTCTCTCTAAAATAATATTTGGTCATAGCTTGCCCCAGGGAAAGGCAGTGTCCCAATAGATAGAAAAAACCTGAAACTGGTGATCAGCAGCTTCCTGATAAGATCTCCAGAACTGGGCGAGTGGGCTCAGGCATGCACATTAAGAGGCAAAACGGCAGAGTTTAACTCTAGGAACGCTGGACTGATAAGGAACGTCTCAAGTGAGCATGCGTACAACTCCAGCAAACACACTGCGCATGTACCCCCTCCCAAGTACTACCAGGCCACTACACATGCTTACAGCTCACCGCAGGGGAAGAATCAGGAAAAAAGCCATGCAAGACCCTGAAAGTATGCCAAGGTATACAACTCCAAGTCAAAGGTCAAACAGTACACTGGATCTCTCTAGTCGCCCTCTTGGCCCTCTTCCAAGTGTACTTTACTTCCTTTCATTCCCCCTCTAAAGCTGTTTAGTAAACTTTCACTCCTGCTCTAAAACTTGCCTCAGTCTCTCCTTCCTTATATCCATTGAATTCTTTCTTCTGAGGCGGCAAGAATTGAGGTTGCTGCAGACCTGTATGGATTTGCAGTTGGTAACATACTTTGGTGCCACGTGACTCAGATACATTCTGCTGCTAACAGACGTAAGATTTTATTTCTCTGGGATAAATGCCCAGGAGTGCTATTTCTGGGTCATATGGTAAGTATATGTTTGTTTTTTTAAAAAACTGATCAAGTGTTTTTGGGAGTGGCTATACAATTTCACATTCCCACCAGCCATATATGGAAGATCCAGTTTCTCTGCATCCTCACCAGGATTTGATACTGTCACTTATTTGCATTTGAGCTGTTCCATAGATGTGTAGTAATTTCTCACTGTGGCCTTAATTTACATTTCCCTGAGGCCAGTGCTATTGAACATCTTTTCATATGCTTATTTTTCATCTGCATATCTTTTTCAGTGAAATGTCTCTTCATGTCTATTGCTCATTTCCTGATTAAATTGTTGACTTTTTTTTACTGTTACAGTTTGAGGGTTTTAAAATACATACTATAGATACTAGTCCTATATGGAGTTTGCAAATATTTTCTCCCAATCTGCAGCCTGTTTTTTATTATTTTTTTTAACAGCGTCTTTTGCAGAGCAAATTTTTTTTATTTTGATGGAGTCCAATTTATTAACCATTTCTCATATGAATCATGCTCTTAGCGTCATAGCTAAGAATTCCTGACCAAGCAAGTAGAATCTCAAACTAGAGTATATTCCTTTCTTTGTTTTTTCTTTTTTTTTTTTTTTTTTTTTTTTTTGAGACGGAGTCTCGCTCTGTCGCCCAGGCTGGAGTGCAGTGGCCGGATCTCAGCTCACTGCAAGCTCCGCCTCCCGGGTTTACGCCATTCTCCTGCCTCAGCCTCCCGAGTAGCTGGGACTACAGGCGCCCGCCACCTCGCCCAGCTAGTTTTTTGTATTTTTTAGTAGAGACGGGGTTTCACCGTGTTAGCCAGGATGTCTCGATCTCCTGACCTCGTGATCCGCCCGTCTCAGCCTCCCAAAGTGCTGGGATTACAGGCTTGAGCCACCGCGCCCAGCCAGAATATATTCCTTTCTTAAATCAGACCAACAAAACTAGTGTTGATTCAAGTTTGAATGAGTGAAGTCACAAGAACCAAAAATCCCAGAATTACCTGTCATTGTCAATTAAAGTTTGTTTTCCATGAACCATGCATTGCTGTAAGCAATGTAATACTTCAAAAATGATCTCTCCCTTTTTTATAATGTAAGCTTCTTTGCCAGAAGAAAAAAAAAATGATACACTGCTGAAACCTTAGGGAGACAAAAACCAGAAAACCAAAGCAAAAACTGAAACAACGTGTGAACTGAGTACATAATAGGCTCAGAAAAACAGTCATCAAAGATATTGCAAAAAACGAGGAGAATAAAGGAAAGTGTTGCTTCTTTATTAGATGGGG
The DNA here is from genome assembly GCF_009764315.1 of Trachypithecus francoisi. NCBI lineage: Eukaryota > Metazoa > Chordata > Mammalia > Primates > Cercopithecidae > Trachypithecus > Trachypithecus francoisi. Next base: position 30,505,104 of record NW_022681468.1, on the reverse strand, counting down.
ACACAGAGGAAGGAGTAGCAGATAGAAAACAAAGCCACAAAATAGCATTTTCATCTGGTTTGATCTTGATCAATATCAAAAAACTGATAAGGTATAGGAAAGTTTAGTTAACACATGGACTTGGAGAAAGGAAGGACAAAGTTGCAGATGGCCTGAAACTAGGTAAGTAGCAAAGAAAATTCATTTCAATGGGCTGAGACCCTGCAAACAGATGATCTTAGGGAATCTAAGTCAAGTCATTGCCTGTAATTGCAAACTTGACAACTGTGTATGGAATATTATTATATTCACAGGGATGGCAATTTCAGATACATTCCACATTGTCTTCAGAATGACGCTTTCCAATAAAAATTCTTGTCCCTAATTGATAGGTAATGAAACTGCGGCCAAAAATCACATCATAAGAGTGGCACAACTGGAACTGAAATGCTGGATCTTAGTGCATTTTTCTGGAACACATCTGTGTCTTCCCAGATAGGGAGGCGGCGTGAGGAAGAGAGACAAAAACACCTTTCAGGGTAGCAGGGACCGGAGGGCTGCTGACAGACACAGAGACACCTGACCCAAGAAAACAGAGAAGATGAAAGTGCACTGGCCCACGAATCAGAATTAGATCCTGCCCCAACTCTGTAGCTTACTAGCTGTGTGACCTTGGGGAAAGCTACTCTCCTGCCCTGGACTTCTTTTGGGGGGCAGGGGTTGGGAAAAAAACTAAAAGTCTTTATTGATAAATAGCTTACAATTAAACAAATAGAGTCGTGGGCTTGTTGGGGAATAAAAACTAGGGCAGAGGCTCAATCTCTCTCCATTTCCACCCCGGCGCAAGGCCTCAGCCCTCTGAACACTTCGGATCATGAGGCCTTGATGGACAGCCCAAGCTTTCTCAGGCCCTTGGAGGCTTCTGTCTTCCTGGTCAGGTGTGCAGGCACCACCTTGGACACACTGCCCCCAGCAGGAGAAGCTGCCTTGGTGTTTGGCCTCTGCCCAGCACCCTGAGCAGCTGCCCCTTTTGGGGCCTCGGCCTTGGCCACCGTCTTCTTTTTGGTGGGGGAAGCAGCGCCGTTCTTGACCTTGCTGGCCGTGAGTTTTGAACTCTTACTCCCAGCTTTGATTTTCCTGTGGGCCTCAGCGTCTCCTTAGCTGCTCCTGCTGCCTTTGGCCTTTGACTTCTTGCTGAGCCCATTGGCACAGGAAGAGGCCTACATGACTTTGGCTTTGTGGGGGGACTTGCTTAGCTTTGCCTTGGTGTCCTCAGCCTCACTGTCTTGCTGGGGGGGTCTTCTCCCTGGCGGTACCTAATTTGGGAGGAGACGTCTGCACCTCTACTGGCTTCCTGGCTGCCTTTTTCACCTTGCTCAAGTTGGGAGGGTCCTTCTTTGCCTCACCTGGTTTCTTGGGGCGGTTTCCCCTGGCCTCATTAGCTCTCCTGGGGGCTGTCCAGGGGCGGGGGGCATCTTCCTAGACTGGATTTTCATCTTGTGCTTGGGAACTAATTTGAAGCTGCCAGTAGCCCTCCAGCCTTGGAGTTGAGGGGCCTGGCGAGGAGGCTGAGCTGCATGCTGGTGGCCAGGGCCTGCTTCAGCAGGTACTCGAAGTGGAGGATGTCCCCAGGAGAACCAGTCCTTCCAGCCCTTCCAGAGTATCTGTGTCCCAGCCTGCTGGGCTGGAGTAAAGGAGGTCAGAAGAGGAGGAGGCTTAGCCTGTTCTGGGAATACAGAAGCCAGCCATCCTCCCCAGTCCAGACCCTGGACCCTATTCAAGGTAGTAGGTGCTGGAGGGTAGGTAGTGTGCTAACTGCTGGCAGGGACAGAGAAGCTGAAAGAGCACTTGGCCATGAATTGGAACTAGATACTGCCCCAGCTCTATAGCTTACTAGCTGTGTGACCTTGGGGAAAGTTACTCTCCTGCCTTGGGCCTCAGTTTCCTAGGAAAATGAGGAGATTGAACCAGATGACCTTTTCTATTACTTCACATTCTAACAATCTATGATCCTGGCTATGATTTGAAAACTCAGAGAGGGATTCTGGGAAAGCTTATGAAAGACTGCAGTGTTCTTTTCTCTTTATTTTATTTTATTTTTATTTTATTTTTTTGAGATGGAGTCTTGCTCTGTCACTCAGGCTGGAGTGCAGTGGCAGTGATCTTGGCTCACTGCAACCTTTGCCTCCCAGGTTCAAGCGATCTTCTTGCCTAAGTAGCTGGGATTACAGACGCGCATCACACCCGGCTAATTTTTGTATTTTTAGTAGAGACGTCATGTTGGCCAGGCTGGTCTTGAACTCCTGACCTCAGGTAATCCACCTGCCTCAGCCTCCCAAAGTGCTGGGATTACAGGTGTGAGCCACCGCACCCAGCCAGTGTTTTGTTTGTAGATCAAATACAGATTTTTGCTATTTCAGCTGCTTTGCCCAACATCCCTTTCTTCTGCTCTTTTGGTGGCTCTGTCCTTCTCAGAGTCCATGGGATTCTGTCGGGGCTGCCAATCACAGTGCTGGGCCCTAGCCCTGGCCAAACTGATTGGCCTAAGAGTTGTGCACCAGACCCAAGAAGACCAATCAGAATCTTTCCCTGAATGTGTATGTGTGGATACAAGGGAAAAAAGAGAACTCACTTCTCGGTTGCAGAACTGATACAAACCTGGAGATGTGTGCTCCCTACGCTCCTCCCTACCATCCCCTTCTTCCCGGTGTAGACACTTCTTCATCTTTACACCTCATCGTGGAGGCTCATGGAGGGCAGAAGAGAGAAGCGAAGGCAGGAGCCGGCAGAAAGGAGGGAGGTCGGACACTGGCCTTACTACGGGAGCATGTCAGATGTCAGCTCCCTTCAGGGATTCTTAGCACGTGCTCCTCCAAATTCACCGTATTTGGAGGGGGTGTTTATTTCCTGTGTCTGTCTTCACAAATTACCACAGCTTGGTGACTTAAAACAGCAGTCATCTGGCCAGGCGCGGTGGCTCACGCCTGTAATCCCAGCACTTCGGGAGGCCGAGGCGGGTGGATCACCTGAGGTCAGGAATTCTAGACCAGCCTGGGCAACATGGTGAAACCCCGTCTCTACTAAAAATATAAAAACTAGCTGGGCGTGGTGGCGCATGCCTGTAATCCCAGCTACTCGGGGAGCCGAAGCAGAATGGCTTCAACCCGGGAGGTGGAGGTTGCAGTGAGCCCTGGGGGACAAGACCAAGACTTCGTCTAAAAAAACAAAACCAAACAAACAAAAAACAAGTCATCTCTTCTCTCACAGTCCTGGAGGCCTTGAGTCTGAAATACCTATCACTGGGCCAAATTCAAGGTGTGAGCAGGGCGGAGCATTCTCCAGAGGCTGGAGGGGAGAATCTGTCCAGTGCCTCTTCTAGCTTCTGGGGGTGGCTGCATCCTCGGCTTCTGGCCACATCGCTCCAGTCTCTTCCTCTGTGCTCACATTGCCGCCTCCTCCTCTGTCTGTGTCAAATCTCCCTCTGCCTCCCTCTTTGAAGAACACTTTGATGGCATTTAGGGCCCACCCAAATAATCTAGGATAATCTTCCCATCACAAGAATCTTAATTTAATCACATCGGTAAGACCCTGTTTCTTTTTTTGTGTGTGTGATAGAGTTCGTTCTTGTTGCCCAGCTGGCAACGCCATCTTGGCTCACTGCAACCTCTGCCTCCCAGGTTTAAGCGATTCTCCTGCCTCAGCCTCCTAAATAGCTGGGATTACAGACACCCACTACCACGCCCGGCTGATTTTTGTATTTTTAGTAGAGACGGGGTTTTACCATGTTGGCCAGGCTGGTCTCGAACTCCTGGCCTCAGGTGATCCACCTGCCTCAGCCTCCCAAGTGCCAGGATTACAGGCGTGAGCCACCACACCAGGCCCTACTTTTGATTTTTTGCTGTCATAGACAATCCCACGATGAGCAACCTCACTTGAGTGGCTAATTGCTTCCTTAGGAAAGATTCTGAGACATGGCGTTATTAGGCTGATGTGGGGACCCTTTAAAAAGCTCTAGATAAGGCTGGCTGTGGTGGCAAAATCCTGTAATCCCACCTACTCAGGAGGCCCAGACGAAAGGATCACTTGAGGCCAGGAGTTTGAGATCAGCCTGGGCAACATAGCAAGACCTTGTCCATACAAAAATTAGCCAGGCATGGTGGTACCTACCTGTGGTCCTGGCTACCTGGGAGGCTGGGGCAAGAGGATCTCTTGAGCCGGGCGCGGTGGCTCAAGCCTGTAATCCCAGCACTTTGGGAGGCCGAGACGGGCGGATCACGAGGTCAGGAGATCGAGACCATCCTGGCTAACACAGTGAAACCCCGTCTCTACTAAAAATACAAAAACTAGCCGGGTGAGGTGGCGGGCGCCTGTAGTCCCAGCTACTCGGGAGGCTGAGGCAGGAGAATGGCGTAAACCCGGGAGGCGGAGCTTGCAGTGAGCTGAGATCCGGCCACTGCACTCCAGTCCGGGCGACAGAGCGAGACTCCGCCTCAAAAAAAAAAAAAAAAAAAAAAAAAAAAGAGGCTCTCTTGAGCTCAGGTGTTTCAGTTTACACGATTGCACCACTGCACTCCAGCTTGAGTGACAGAGACCCTGTCTCTAAAATAAAGAAATAAAATTAAAAGCTCTAGATAGATAAATGTTGACAAGTGTCTTTCCAGAAAGATAATACCAGTTCACATTCTGACAAAATTGTCCGAGTACTTTTGTCACTGTACATATACGTTTTATTTATAAACATTTGTCAATTTGATTGATAAAAAACATGTCTTATTTTAAGATGTATTTCTCTGATTACTAGAGAGGGTGAATCTTTTGTGTGGCTGAATGGCATTTTTCTATAAATTATATTTCTTCTATAAATTATAGTCTGCTGCTGTTTTGCCCCATTCAATTTTACTGTTGCCCTCATAGATTGATAACCATTTTGTCATATTTGTGTAGACAGCTTTTTCTTGTTTGCCGTTTGTGTTTTAATTCTGTTTATGAGGATTTAGAGTTTTTCAAAAGGAAAATATCCCTGCAAACTGATGAGTCCCAAATGTTATTTTTTTTACCTGGATGAGTTTCTGCTTTGCTTCCAGGAATTGCTTCTGTGACTGAGGCAGGGGCCTGGCAGGGGTTGGAGGGGCAGGGTGGGGGCTCAGCACTCCTGGTGCAGGGGCAGGTGCATAATCCCGGGATCCCAATTCAGCCTCACAAACCTGAAACAAAAGAACTGCAAATGGTTCTTTAGACTGGCCACCACCTCCATTTTATGATCTCTCTCTCTCTTTCTTTCCTTCTTTCTTGTGGGGGCTGTGAATGTGGTTCATTCCCAGGATTTACAAGGTCTAAAAATCAGTTTTTAAAAACCAGCTCCAGCCAGGCGCGGTGGCTCATGTTTGTAATCCCCGCACTCTGGGAGGCTGAGGCAGGTGGATCATTTGAGGTCAGGGGTTTGAAACAAGCCTGGCCAACATGGTGAAACCCCATCTCTAGTAAAAATACAAAAATGAGCCAGGCGTGGTGGCACGTGCCTGTAGTCCCAGCTACTCTGGAGGCAGAGGTTGTAGTGAGTTGAGATTGCACCACTACACTCCAGCCTGGGCGACAGAACGAGACTCCATATAAAACAAAACAAAACAAAAATCAGTTCTGGCCAGGCACGGTGGCTCATGCTTGTAATCCTTGTAATCCTAGCACGTTGGGAAGCTGAGGTAGGAGGATCCCTTGACCGCAGGAGCTCAAGACCAGCCTGGGCAACACAGGGAGACCCTGTTTCTATTTTTAAAAATAAAATAAAAACCAATTCCCAGAAACACACACAAGTTTCCCCTTCCCTTTAAATTGATGCATTTCTGGAAAAGCCATCCCATGTGAGAAGGAAGGCCCTGCACGTTGGCGTGCGGAACCCCACTGGGAGCATACACTGAGGTACCACAGTCGGGCCCTACTGCGCAGCCCTGCCTTGGGAGAGCCTGTGGGGTTTTGCTGTCACTAATGCTGTTCATTTGCCTTTTGGTGCTTTGGTAAATTGTGTCCTATATATGTGTCTGAGTGTACAAAGATAGTCCCTAACCTGCATTCTAAAGTGATGGAGCCGACAAATAATTGGGCTTTTGATCTAACAAGTTGAATCCCAAAGCTGAGAGCCAGAGTTTAATCGCTCAGGGCATGAAGAAAGATTTTTAAAGCCACAAAGGCAGAAAGAGGGAAATAGAGGAAATGGGTACCTGGCACCTGAAGAGAAACTGAGGAAGGAATGACGAGGTTTGAAGGGGATTCTAGGAATTTTACCATGAGGCATGCAATGCAGACCTTCTCCCTCATCTCTGGATGAAAACCAGGGAAGTCCCCATTCCCCACAGGTGCGCTTAGAGCTGGGCCATCAGATCAGATGAAGAGGTGAGAACAGCCTCGCAGTGGGTGCAGGGTGAGCACCAAGGGAGGGGGTGGAAGGCCAGCCAAGCCCAGGCTGCAGAGCCATGGGGCACAGGTGGCAGCGAGACAGCCACTCTGTGTGACCAGGCTGGGGAGGCAGTGCTCTGGGTCACCTCCCTGTGCTGGGCTGGATGGCGAGATGACACCTTCACCCCTCTTTCAGCCACACTGCCCAGAGTGAGCTCACACCCTCATTTTATCTCACCTGGAACATTCCAGCAGCCCTTCACTTGTCCTCCCCCACACACCAACATGATCTGTCTGAATCACAAATCTGATCCCATTTCTCCTTGACGATAACCTTTGATGTCTCCCCATGTGCCAGCCTTTCCTTAGCATTCAAGGCCCAGAGACAAGGCCCCGTTCCAGTTCCCTTCCTCAGGGTTTCTTCCCTGCTCACCTCTGCTCAGCAACACAGGGTCAGCCCTGGACGATCTTCATACCCTTATACACACCCTTAACCTTTGGCTGCCTCAGGAACTCTTATTCATGTCCCATCTGAAATGCCTTAATGCCTGGATCTCCCTGGCAAGTTTATGCACTGCCTTCTCTGGGCTCCCAAAGCACATCAAACCTACGTGGATTCTTGTAAAGGAAATAAGTGAAGTCTCTGAGTACTTCCCACACACAGGAGCTCTACTAAGCCCTTTCATATATTAGCTCATTGAATCCACAGCCCTAAGAGATCAGTCCCACTGTTAATCCATTTATGAATGAGGAGATTGAGGCCCAGAGAAGTTACGCGCCTGGCCCAAGGGCTCACAGCTAGAGCAGCCAACCTGGGATTTAAGGCTTCTCATATTGTAACTGGGCAGCTTCACTTCAAAATGCATTTTAAAACCTTTTTCCCCATTTGTCTTTCTTCTTTCTTCCCTAGTCTAGAGATGTAACCTTGAAGCAAATGGTAGAAGCATTTTCCCTTGACCTTGAATTAGACTCCATGCCTCTCCCTTTCCCACCATATACTCTTCACATTTATCTAACTGTATGCTAGTATCTAATTACGTGCTTACTTAGAAGTTCCAGGGGTTAATCTTGAGACAGACAGACCAAGCTTGGGGACCCAGCTGCAACATTCCAGCAATTACCTCCAGGCAGCTACTCAACAACCCAGCCATTGTTGAGATGATGCCAGCCCACATTCCAAGTGGACCAAGACCCAAGACAGCCACCGAGACAAGACACACAGACCTTGTACTCAACACCTGTCCCGCCTGCCTCCCAGATCAAGTTTCCCTTTTTAAGCTCTTGCCTTCTCCCCAGAAATTCAAAGTAGTTACTTTGGATATGAATCTGATCATTTCCCCTTTGCTAGTTTTGATAAATAAAGTCACTTTCTTTCCTCACCCTTGTTATTGGGCTTTGCAAGCAGACCTGTATTCCATCACAAAACCATCCCATTATGTGCCTCGAAGTACTTTCCATGTGTGTCTTAAATGTGTCCACATCAGTAGCTCCCAAACCCTTTTAGCCTCAGGGTGACCTGTGGGGCCTGCTCGGATGTAGGGAGCCAGAAACTCTTGGGGTAAGGCCCAGAGTCTGTCACTTTTCAAAGCTGTTCAGGTGAGACAGAGGCTCAGTCAGGCTTAGGGTGACCGATTATCCTGGTTTGTCTGGGACTGTGGGGTTTCCTGGAAGGTAGCAAAGCCCTGGGGAAACGAACGAGCTGGTCACCCAGGTAGGAAGTTCAGGCGTGACTCGAGCGTCCGTCTCCTGTCAGGGTGTTCAGCTCCCTGCGGCTGGAAACCTTTCAGCACCCAACACAGTGTCTGACGCACACGAGGTGCTCAGTAAGTGGAGAGAACCGTGCCTTGTGCCTGGAGCTCAACAAACTCAATTTTCTTCAGCTTTAGGCTCAACTGGCAAATGGTCTTCAGGGGGCTTGAACATGGGGTGCAGGTCAGAGAGTCAGCAGGCACAGCCCTGATCTTGCTCCGCACTACCCCACACCCCTTATCCTCAGAAGCCAGTCTGGATTAGGTACAACCCAGTGGCTGGGGTCAGCTGGCAGGCAGCCAGGCAGGGTGCTGCTCTCCAGAGACCTGTAAGAGCTCTCTGCTCTTCCCAGCCGTGCCTAAGCCATATGCACGCCCAAGGAGTCTCAAAGAGTGGGCAATGTCCATGAAGGCCGGTCTCGGTGAACGCTGGTCACCAAGCATTCACCAAGATGTTCATACAGATGGGGAAATGAGTCCCATCAAAGATGATGTGTATATGTTATTTGTAACAGAAGGAAATTACATCTTCGCCCAGTGAATATGCTGCAGATGTATTTTTCCCAGGCAGTCCTTGGTCTTTGGACTATGTACGGTATCTTTTTCCAACAGTGATGTTTAAAATTTTTTATGAGTCATATACTATCAATCTCCTTTATTTGGGGTTTATGCCCTGCTGAGAAAGCTTCCCCCACTTCTTGATTTCTTCTAGAACTTTCACACATTTTGGGGGTACAAAAGGTAGGTTAGGGATCTAGTATTTCTTTCCCCCCAATTAGGCCAAGATAGGAGAGATGACTTTCCAAAGTCAGAGTGGGTCTGGTGTCCGCTAGGATGAGGGTGCCCCATCCATAGATCACCTCCCTGTCACTATCCTAAGTCTGCATAAAGATCTCTTCTTTAACCAGTCTCTTCAGAAGGCCTTAAAAGAATAACTGTTTTCACAACTTGCTTTCATGTATCCTTTCTTGAGTTACAGTCACTCATACTTGGGGCTTTCCTCGTACTTACTCTGAGACTGTTCATCTTTGAGGCTCCCACCTACCCACAATACCCTGCGCAGTGCTCTGTATATCATTCATATTCGGGAATTAGACTGAGATGTATGCCCCCAGCTGGCAGTGTGAAGGCCCTTGGATTTCCTAAATGCAGAGGCAAGGGATTTGGTAGGCTAAGTGCAGGCCCCTCTGCTCCCTAAGATCCCATGTCATGGCAGGGACTGGAGAACCTACTCAAGTGTGCCCTCGGTGTTCCCGTCCCTTCTCACACCAGGCGGTATAAAGCAGCTGCTGGGTTCACAGGATATGGGGTGTGATCTGTGGAGGAACATAGAGAAGGGAGTAGACAGGAAGGGAAATTCAGCCCCTGTGCCTGATCTTGGGCCTTCTCCCATTAGCCCACCTCTCGGGTGTATTTCTTGGACCACAAGGACCAGAATGGCAGAAACTGAAGAAAAGCAATTAATATGGTTTGGCTCTGTGTCCCCACCCAAATCCCATGTCAAATTGTAATCCCCAAAATTGGGAAATGGACCTGGCGGGAGGTGATTGGATCATGGGAGTGAATTTCTCCCTTGCTGTTGTCATGATAGAGAGTGAGTTCTCACAAGATCTGGTTGTATAAAAGTGTGTAGCACTTCCCCCTTCACTCTCTCTCTCCTGCCAGCCATATGAAGGCCATGTCTGCTTCCCCATTACCTTCCACCATGATTGTAAGTTTCCTAAAGCCTCCCCAGCCATGCTTCCTTTACGGCCTGTGGAATTATGAGTCAATTAAACCTCTTCTCTTTATACATTACCCAGTCACAGGTAGTTCTTGACAGCAGTGTGAGAACGGACTAACACAGCAGTAGAGCTGAATAAGGAAAGAAAGGGCTCTTTCCATCTTATGAGCCTTTAGAAACTGGAATCTGCCTTGTCCTTTGGGGTGTAAATTTGAAATCCTAAGCACCCCACTGACTGAATGGATCCCCCTGTGGCCAAGGGGACCCCATTAAAACCTTAAAACTGACTTCCTGGCCATGACGGGACAGAAGGTCAGACACACCTTGTTATAAACCCTTCCCTCTTGTGGTTCAGACACAATAACTGACAAGTCTTAATGTTAAAATAGAGATTCTAAAACTGACAGAACAGATTCTGTGTGGCAATAATATATCAAATTATAAACAGAACCTAAGGCCATGCCAGGCAAGGGTTAAGTCACCCACTCCTACACTTCAAGAATAAACTATGTCCCAACTGCCGCAAGGTTTTTCTTTTTCTCTAGCAGCTAAACTAGAGTGCTGGCCTTAAGATAAGCAATATTAAAACAACTACAGTTCATCCAGCTCACAGAGGCTGACTACCTGACCCTTGTTCCACCAGCCATAACTACAGCTTTGACTGGACAAGAGAGTAATTTTCTCCAGATAAGACCACCAACCATGGACTGGTTCTGGCCAGTTTACAGAGATTGCACACTTGCATGTTTCTGGATCCTGAAAAGACCTTTTGATGTATAGGGCCTAATCGTAATACATTTAAATATTAATTCTCCACCCCAAAGTGGGTCATATGTTACATGCGTGTTTGTTCAATGCACATGCGTCAGAAACACCTCATGAATATTCACAGCTCCTCCTGTAACCTGTTGAATATGTATGTTTAGCCAACTTGTTCAGCATAAAACTCCTACTCCAACTCTTCCTCCTTCGAAGTGCCTGTCTCTGATCTTGTCCAGAGGCACCCTTCCCAGCCTGCTGTATCCCTTTATAAGAAATACACTCTTCTCTCCTTTCCACATTTATAGATACTATGTGTGGTTTTCTTCTTAAAGTTAACAGAGGTAACTATATCCCAGCCCACAAGGCCAACACAAGCAGCTGCTAACATTTCAGGATGCTTGGGGAATGAAATGTCCTGGCAAATTGAAGACCTTTATGAATGGAGTGGCCCAGATTACTCAGGATGACTTGCTCACTTATCCACTCAACAAAGCGTTGGAAAATACCTGTTGGGTGCCTGACTCTGCGTCCTGTTCTAGGTGCTGAAATACCGCAGTGAAAGAGGGAGATGGTTGGCTGCTCTGGTGGAACCTGCTTTCTGGTAGAGGGTGACAGAAGACAAATCAATCAAGAATACACATGAAAATATCAGACACTGATAAATGCCACTGAGGAAGTAAGAGGAAGACCACACCTGGGGAGCCACACTGCTGGGTGGTCAGGAAAGAAGGGACATTTTAACGGAGATGGAGTGATAAGGACTCACCTTGTGAAGACCTGGAGGAAGAGCAGGTGGGCAAGGGGCACAGCTGGGGCAAAAACCTGCTGCAGGGATGAGCTCAGTGTGTCTCAAACAGAGGCACTCCCTCTGACAGAAGAGAAAAACAGCATATCTCCAGAGTTTCTAGAGATTTTGACCAAATTTTGTTCTTTTGAAGACTCAGGTTTTATCTTTAAAATGAAAGCAAAGTTTGGATTCTAGTCTTAGAGACAACCACATTTGTTTTTGTGTTAAACCTAACTGTCTTTAAAAAAAGAAGAGAGAGAATGGATTGAGGTACTTGGATTGAGGTAAGCCAAGATTAAACTTCTAAAAGGTAACATCCCACAGTTCAGAGAAATCTGTGACGCAAGGTAGCTAGATGCCATTTCATCCTCGTGTTTATCATTCACCTGGCAGTGATAGAATCTGGGCCTCCAATAAGTCCAAGTCCAGTTCTGAAGAACACATAGCAAGATCTGACTTGGGTGGGGCATGAAATCTCCTTGGTGGGTTATTTCCTCCATTCCCCCAACCTTAGATCCTGCACAACACACATTATCGGTGGATTTGTTCCTGAACCCCAGGACCATGACTCAAGGTCCTGAACACCTTAACCTGAGCAACCTAGGAATCCTGGCCTCTGGGGTGTGCCAGATCACCTAGTCAGATCATCTCCTCATCCGATGACTGTTATGGCCTGAATTGTGTCACCCTCGCATTTATACGCTAAAGTCCTAATCCCCAGTACCTTAGAATGTGACTGAATTTGGAAGTAGGGCCTTTAAACAGGTGATGAAGATTAAATGAGATCATATGGTGGGCCCTACTCCAGTATGACTGGTGTCCTCATAAGAAAGGAAGAGCCGGCCGGGCGCGGTGGCTCAAGCCTGTAATCCTAGCACTTTGGGAGGCCGAGACGGGTGGATCACAAGGTCAGGAGATCGAGACCATCCTGGCTAACACGGTGAAACCCCGTCTCTACTAAAAAAATACAAAAAACTAGCCGGGCGAGGGTGGCGGGCGCCTGTAGTCCCAGCTACTCGGGAGGCTGAGGCAGGAGAATGGTGTCAACCCGGGAGGCGGAGCTTGCAGTGAGCTGAGATCCGGCCACTGCACTCCAGCCTGGGCAACAGAGCGAGACTCCGTCTCAAAAAAAAAAAAAAAAGGAAGAGCCACCAGGGATGTTCACACACAGAGGAAAGGCCATCTACAAGTCAAGAGGCCTTGGAAGAAACCAAACCTGCTGACACCTCCGTCTTGGACTTCTAGCCTCCAGAACTGTGAGTAAACACATTTCTGTTGTTTAAGTCATCCAGTCTGTGGTATCGTGTTACAGCAGCCCTGCCAGATTAATACAAGAACCCAACAAGAACCCAAGGTGAGGGGACTTCAGGGAATACGCACCCCAGAAGTAAAGTTTTAGAGTTTCCTTTCAAAGTTTTCTCCACCCCAGATAGAGTGGTCACTGGTTGGCTTCCTTCCTTCCCTCATTCCCTCCTTAAACCTTTAGAACTCACCACGGGCCAGCTCTATGTCCCCAGCTGGGCACTGTGTCTATGACTCCTAATCCATTCCTTTCCTAGCCCTCTGGGTCCTGTGCCAATGAAGGAATCACAGCCTCAGCCAGGCTTTTGTTCTCTAGACCATCCCTTCAAAGTTGGAGGTTGAGGGAAGGACCCCTCCCTGGAACCAGACCAAAGTTTCTGTATTGAAAAAGCATCGATTCTTCCCCTATAGTCCTTAAATATTCTTTTTACAAAGACTACACCAGATTAAAACAGTTCCGTGGCACAATCTCTACGGGTCTGTTAATTCAGGACACGGCTCTGGAATTAATGGTCAAGAACAAGAACCAGCTTTATTATAACTGCATCAATTCCAACAACATGTGCTGGGTAAATATCACCTCCAACAAGATCCAAACTAGCCTATGGCCAAATGCAGCTTATAACCATGATTTTCCCTATACTTCTTCCTCCTAGCAAGATTTGGACTTCTCTGTTGATGAATCAGGCCTCTAGGTCATACATCCAACTGGAGAAGCCAGAAGTAACATCATCTTGGCCAAAACCAACAAGTCCACCTCCCAGTTGTCCCTCCTCTGGGAAACCAGCCCGTTTGGCTCTGCAGCCAGCACTGCCTTCGTGGCATGTGGTGTAACGGATGTAACCAGGACAGTGTGTACCAAAGCTGAGGAAATAGTCTCCATGTATGACACCAAGGCCAAAAAGGAAAAGTAGGCCAGCATCTGGTTCAAAAGAAGTGCAGAAATGAGACAAACCTGTCCGATGATCCAACTGTACATCCAATCTATGAGTCCAGCTATGGTGACTGGAGCCACTACAATGTTTATTCTTATAGCGACATGTGAGGAAAATAACAGGAGTATCAGGTGAGGGAGAGGGTGAGGCTTCCTGGGACTAAGGACACTCACATTCATTGGTTTGTTTGCTGAATGTGTGTTTGCTTGTGGCTTTATTTTATGCAGAGGGCATTCCTCAGATGCTGGGTGACCTTGGCTGCCTGTTCATATTTAAGAGTGAGACATCAAAAGTTGATTGCCACCTGCAACCCAGCAACTCCGCTCCTAGGTTAATGCCCAAGAGACATGCATACAAATATGCACCAACGCATACACACAAGAATTCCCGTAGCAGCTCTGTAATAGCCCATAACTTGAAACTACCCACAAGTCCATCAACAGTAGACAGGATAAATAAATTATAGTATATAAACACAATGGGATTCAATACAGCACTGAGAATGAACAATCTACAACTATATGCAACAATATGGATGAATCTTACAAAAATTACGCTGAATAAAATAAGTCAGAACCAAAAGCACACATGCTATGTGATTCCATTTATTTAAAGACAAAACACCCAAATTATTAATCTGCAAGATGAGAAGTCAAGATAGTGGTTATCCTTCGGTGGAGATAGTACACATTACACTTATATAAAGCAGATGCTTGAGGGAAAGCAAAGAAAAATAGAGAAAAATACCTATAGGGAGGATTAAACACACCATTCTCAGTAGGAGACAGGTCAAATGGACAAAAATTAAGCATATATGTCAAAATCTAAACAACCTAATCAACAAGATGAGTGCTTAAAGTCTTTTTTTAATTTATTTTTTGAGACAGAGTCTCGCTCTGTCACCCAGGCTGGAGTGCAGTGGCACGATCTTGGCTCACTGCAACCTCCACCTCCCGGGTTCAAGCGATTCTCCTGCCTCAGCCTCCTGAGTAGCTGGGGTTACAGGGACCCACCACCACACCTGGCTAATTTTTGTATTTTTAGTAGAGACAGGGTTTCACCATGTTGGTCAGGCTGACCTCGAACTCCTGACCTCAAGTGATCTGCCCACCTCAGCCTCCCAAATTAAAATCATTTCATCTTGATTTAGGCACACAAAAACACATACTACACACTGGGATTCTGACTGGAAGGGTATTACATTTATATATTAACTTTAGAAGGGTTTATATTTTTGTAATAAGTCATTTCACCCATGAGTATGGAATGTCTTTCCATTTGTTAGTATAGAAAAAAAAGCTATTGATTTTTGTACATTTATCTTATATATAGCCACTTTAAAAATTCTATTATTAATTTTAATCGTTATTAATTCTACTAATTTGCTATTAGACTGGGTTTTCAATTCTACCAGACCAGAAAAAGAAAATATGATTTTTCCTTCTTTGGTAATATTCATACAGATTATTTCATTTCTTTTCTTACTTCATTCATAAGAACTTCCAAGAAACGTTCAATATTAGCAGTGATAACAGGCAAACTTGTCTTATTCTTGATATTAAAAGAATGATTCTCTCAGGCACTGCTCAGAACCAAAGGAGCCTGTCTCCCTTAGCCACCATGCACAGGCAGTTACCAAGGTCCTGACAGCCCTTCACTCCAGGAGCCTTGCAGACATCCTGGAGCTGGGGTCACTAGGCAGGCTTGAAAACCCCAGGCTCTCTCCGCTCTTTTTTCTCTTCTTTTCTTTTCTTTCCTTTTCTTGTCTTCCCTTTTCTTTTCTTTCTCTTTTTCTTTTCCTTTCTTTTCTTTTCTTCTCCCTCCCTCCCTCCCTTCTTCCTTCCTTCCTTCTTTTCTTTTCTTTCTTTCTTTCTTTCTTCTTTCTTTCTTTCTTTTTCTTTCTTTTTTTTTTTTTAAGAGACAAGGTCTTGCTCTGTCACCCAGGCTGCAGTGCAGAGGCACCATCACAGCTCACTGCAGCTTTGAACATCTCCTGGGCTCAAGTAATCCTCCTGCCTCAGCCTCCCAGGTAGCTAGGACTGGCCGGGCACCATGGCTGGTGCCTGTAATCCCAGCACTCGGGAGGCCAAGGAGGGCAGATCACTTAAGGTCAGGAATTCAGACCAGCCTGACCAACATGGTGAAACCCTGTGTCTACTAAAAATACAAAAAAGTAGCCGGGCGTGGTGGCACAGGCCTGTAATCTCAGCTACTCGGGAGGCTGAGGCACGAGACTTGCTTGAGCTTGAGAGGCAGAGGTTGCATTGAGCTGAGATTACACCTCTACCCTCAAGCCTGGGGCGACAAAGCGAGACTCTGTCTCAGAAAAACAGACAAACAAAAAACAAGTAGCTGGGACTACAGGCACCACCATGCCCAGCTAATTTTTTGTTTATTTACTTTTTGTAGAGATAGGGATCTCTATGTTGCCTAGACCAGTCTCCTGGTATCAAGAGATCCTCCCATCTGAGCCTCCCAAAGTGCTGGGATTACAGGCGGGAGCCACCATGCTCAGCCTCTCCACTCCTTATCACTTCTCTCTCTCCCTAGCTCTGGCTGCCACGGCCTTGCCCTGGAGTTATGTCAGCACCTCCCTAACGGGCTGCCGCTTGTCTCCTCTGGCCCCTCCTTGTCCCTTGTGCAGTCTGTCCCGCACGCTGCCACCAGGGTGAGATTTCAAAATGCAAGCCTTTTTTTTTTTTTTTTTTTTTTTTGAGACAGAGTCTCGCTCTGTTGCCCAGGCTGGAAAGAAGCGGTGAGATCTCAGCTCACTGCAACCTCCGTCTCCCGGGTTCAAGCAATTCTCCTGCCTCAGCCTCCCGAGTAGCTGGGACTACAGGCGCCCGCCACCATACCCAGCTAATTTTTATATTTTTAGTAGAGATGCGGTTTTGCCATGTTGGCCAGGCTGGTCTCGAACTCCTGACCTCACCTCACATGCTCTGCCCGGCTCAGCCTCCCAAAGTGCTGGGATTACAGGTGTGAATCACTGCCTCTGGCCTCAAAATGCAAATCTGATCGTGTGCCTCTTCTTGCTTCCCACGCTTCTAGGATGTAGGTTATACAAGGTTGTGAACTGGCCCCTTCCTGACCCTCCAGCTTCATCTCGTCCACTCTCCCTCCCTCTCAGGAAGAACTAACTGGTCTTCTTGTGTTTCCTGGATACACCCTGCTCCTGCTGTCTCAGCATTTAAGCACCTGCTTTTATTTCTGCCTGGAACACCCAACCATATGTGGATGGGTACACACACACACATCTTCCCTGCTAACTCATATGGATCACCAATGTCATTGACTCCCTAGGTATATATAACATAGTCACGCATCACTTGATAATGTTCTGAGAACTACATTGTTAGGCAATTTTGTCATCATGTGAGCATCATAGAGTGCCCTTACACAAACCTATAGCCTACTACACACCTCGGCTATATGGTCCTATTGCTCATAGGCCACAAACCTGTACAGCATGTTACTGTACTGAATACTGTAGGCATTTGTGTATCTAAACATATCTACATATAGGAAAGGTACAATAAAAACACAGTATAAAAGAGAAAAAATGGTTCATCTGTATAGGGCACTTACTATGAAGGGAGCTTGCAGGCCTGGAAGTTGCTCTGGGTGAGTCTGTGGGTGAATGCGAAGGCCTAAGACATGACTGTGCACTCCTGAAGACTTTATAAGCACCGTATACTTAGGCTACACTAAATCTGTTTTTAGAAACATTTTTCTTTCTTCAATAATAAATTAACCTCAGCCGGGCGTGGTGGCTCCTGCCCGTAATCCCAGCACTTTGGGAGGCTGAGGTGGGTGGATCACCTGAGGTCAGGAGTTCGAGACCAGCCTGGCCAACATGGTGAAACCCCATCTCTACTAAAAATACAAAAACTAGCCAGGCGTGGTGGCAGGTGCCTATAATTGCAGCTACTTAGGAGGCTGAGGCAGGAGAATTGCTTGAACCCAGGGGGCGGAGGTTGCAGTGAGCTGAAATCACGCCACTTCACTCAAGCCTGGGCAAAAGAGCAAAACTCTGTATCAAAATAGTAATAACAATAAATTAAACCTAGCTTACTGTAATTTTTTTTTTACCATATAAAGTTTTTATTTATTTTTTTCACTTTTTGACTCTTGAAATAACACTTAGCTTAAAACCCAAACACATTGTACATCTGTACAAAACATTTTCTCAGAACGAAGACACGAACACACACATTACACACGTTAGGGTCAGGATCACCAGTATCACCGTCTTCTACCTCCATATCTTATCCCACTGGAAGGTCTTCAGGGGCAATAACACGCATGGAGCTGTCATCTCCTATGATAACGGTGACTTCTGGAATACCTCCTGAAGGACCTGCCTGAGGCTGTTTTATAGTTAACTTTTTTATTTTGTAAGTAGAAGAAATACACTCTAAAATGACAACGAAAAGTATAGTATAGTAAATACATAAAGGAGTTATATAGTCATTTGTTATTATTAAGTATTATGTACTGTATGTAATTGTATGTGCTAGACATTTACAAGCCTGGCAGCGCAGTAGGTTAGTTTACATCAGCATCACCATAAACCTGCGAGTAATGCATTGAGCTATGACATTACCACAGCTATGACCTCACTAGGCTATGTAATTCAGCTCCATTACAGTCTTATGAGACCACTGTCGTATCTGCAGGCTGTGGTTAACCAAAACATTGCTATGCAGTGCAGGGCTGTATAATTATTTGTTCAATGTCTTCATCTCTAGACTGTAAATTCCACCAGGATAGGGACTGTGTTCCTTCCACCTTTAGCCCCAACACCCAGCACAGGGCCTGGCCTCTGGGAAATGTTCGATAATTATTTTTTTATTTTATTTTATTTTATTTTGAGACTAAGTCTCGCTCTGTTGCCCAGGCTAGAGTGCAGTGGCGCCATCTTGGCTCACAAGATCTCTGCCTCCTGGGTTCAAGTGATTCTTCTGCCTTAGCCTCCTGCGTAGTTGGGATTACAGGCACGTGCCACCACGCCCGACTACTTTTTTGTATTTTTAATAGAGATGGTGTTTTGCCAAGTTAGCCAAGCTGGTCTTGAACTCCTGGTTACAGGTGATCCATCCACCTTGGCCTCCCAAAGTGCTGGGATTACAGGCATGAACCACCACGCCCAGCCAATTATTTTAAATTAATAATTAGTTAACAGACCAGTAATTATCAGCCTTTTATATTTCATAACTCACCAATTTCTATTTTATTCCCCTAAGAGGTGCGTGCCTTTTATTCCTATTTTTCAAGAAAGAGTTTTGGCTGAGCACATAGCATTGTACACTTGTTCCTGGGCTCAAGGCTGGGTGCTACCATTCAGCTCAAGACTGGGTGCTACCACTCATATGTGTCCCCTGCCAAAGCCTCTGTCATGTTGTGCAGCTTCCTGTATGCTTTGCCAGCCAAGACTGGACTGTCTATTGACATTTTTCTCTCTCCCTGATTCACCACCATAAGGCTCTGGGTGGGGAACCATGAAAGCGATGCCACTTTGAAGAGCCCTCAGAATGCCACATTGGTTCCCCTGTCACCACACACACTCGCTTCCAGTGGTGCCTCAAGACCACCCTGCCATTTCTTTTTTTTTTTGAGATGGAGCCTTGCTCTGTTGCCCAGGCTGGAGTGTAGTGGCACGATCTCAGCTCACTGCAACCTCCATCTCCCGGGTTCAAGCGATTCTCCTGCCACAGCCTCCCAAGTAGCCAGGAAAGACAAGGTTTTTAGTAAAGACAAGGTTTCACCATGTTGGTCAGGCTGGTCTCGAACTCCCGACCTCAGGTGATCTGCCCGCCTTGGCCTCCCAAAGTGCTGGGATTACAGGTGTGAGCCACTGCGCCCAGCCACCCTGCCACTTCTGCCATCGAAGCCCAGCCCACAATGCCGCTTCCCCTTCCTGCCCCATTCCATGTCCAGAGCCTCTGCCCAGGGTTCTATAATTTATTACATCCCATCTCACCAGTAAACACCCAAGAATCAGTGGGTTGCAGGGAGAGCTCCACCAATCCCCCTTGGTGTGGTCGCTCACGCCTGTAATCCCAGCATTTTGGGAGGCCGAGGTGGGCGGATCACAAGGTCAAGAGCTCAAGACCAGCCTGGCCAACATCGCGAAACCCCATCTGTACTAAAAATACAAAAATTAGCTGGGCGTGGTGGCGCATGCCTGTAGTCCCAGCTACTTGGGAGACTGAGGCAGGGAGAATCGCTTGAACCCAGGAGGTAGAGGTTGCAGTGAGCTGAGATCATGCCACTGCACTCCAGCCTGGGTGACAGAGGGAGACTCCATCTCAAATATAAATAAATAAATAAAATAAGCTGTCAGAAAAAATCTCCAGCTGGCGTCCCCCTCCCTGCAGCCTGAAGTCTGGAAGCAGAGACAGTATCTAGTGGATCCTTATAATTTTAGCCCAAAGTGTGAATGAGGGCATGGCAAAGCCGCAGGCAGAGTTTTGGAGCAATTAACTATGAATGCAAGGGGCCTCCCCTCTCTTGCGTTCAGCCAAATCGCAAGTGTATTCCCTTTACTCATTATAATGTAGCTAAGACAATTAAGTATTGTCTAACTGTGGCGCAATTAAACCCCTGTAATTAAGGAATGTGGGGGCCAGAAGAAAAGGACTCTGGTTCTGAAAACTCAGCCCAAGAGGCTGAGCAAAAGAGCAATATACACATTTGCCACTAGATGGGAGGCTTCCTGCTTTATTCGCTAGCTCTCCCAATTTTATTAAATCCAGAAATGATCCTAACCAGCACTCTAGCAATCCAATCTTCCAAAGCATCCAAACACATTAAAACTCATATAATGTTAAAGGTGGAAAAAATTTAGTGATTTTTTTTTTTTGCCAAACCTTACATTTACAGAAGAAAGAGAGAGACTCCTAAAAGTAAACCCCAGATTGTTTTTCTATTATTCCACTCTGCCTCTAAACAAAAGTCACCCAAAAACTTCCTTAACAAGAGATGTAATACAGGTGTGTTCGTTTCTGAAAAATGCAAACAGCACTGTTACGATTTTGTACACCTTTCTGCATGTACGTAACGCTGACAGAGAGAGATGAACTCTTTCATAAATATGGTGGGATGTTTACCTCGTTTCTGTCTTATTCATGAGTTGGCAAGTCCTGGGGTTAGTGGGTAACTTGAAATCCAAAATCCCTCATTCAGCTCTGTGCTCTCACAGCCTTGTCAAAGCCTGGTAAAAGGACAAATGAGGCATCTGAGTTGGTTGTAAGGAAGTAAATTAAAGTGGAGTCCCTACAACCAGCTGGGTGACTTTAGCTAAGGGACTTGCTTCTTGGGACCTTGATTTCAAAAAAAGGGGATGTTGGATTCACTCTATCATCTAAATCTGTAAGTGGAAAATGTAATACAAGAGAAGTGTCATGTAGAGCACGAGGAATGTTGCAGGACATAGGTTCTCAAAGTATGGTCGGACCCCTGAGTGTACCCTCTCCCTTCTCCAATTATGTATCTATGCAAGGACAGGTTTTCTTCATAGACATCAGTTAAAACAACATGTCAGCAAGGCGTGAGTAATCCCAGCACTTTGGGAGGCTAAAGTGGGAGGATCACCTGAGATCAGGAGTTCGAGACTAGCCTGGCCAACATAGTGAAACCTTGTCTCTACTAAAAATACAAAAAGTAGCTGGACGTGGTGGCAGGCACCTGTAATCCCAACTACTCAGGAGGCTGAGGCAGAAGAATCGCTTGAACCCAGGAGGCAGAGGTTGCAGTGAGCCGAGATCGCACCATCACACTCCAGCCTGAGCGACAAGAGCAAGACTCTGTCTCAAAAAAAAAAAAAAAAATCACAAGAGATGGAAAGAAGGAAATACGAGAATCTGTAGACCAAACATTCAAAAGATTTGCAAAAATATAAAACAATACCACTCTGTAAATGTCTTTGTTTTAGGAAATATAGCTATTGTTGGTAAAAGTGTGTAATTTATGTTAACATGTAATGGGTTTTTACAGTTATTGTTAGATGTATTAATCAATATTTGAATTTTCTCAGTTATAATTTCTAATATAGCAAGGCAAATATAAAAATGTCTCACATGAACAAAAGCCCTTGGAGACTGTCAATCATTTTAAGAGCATAAAGGGGTCCTGAGACCAAAAATTTGAGACCCGCTGTTGTAAGTTTCATCAGTCCCTTTCTTAGCTCTGTTATTTACCTTTCATTCTTCAGAAACAGAGAATTGTATATCCAAAGATGTTAATTTCAACATGATCTACAATAGCAAAGAAAAAAGAGACTAAAAGAGAATGTCTAATACCAGAGGAAAGGTTCAACCATAATAAATATGTTCCATTAATCCAACAGAATGAGATATTATACTATTATAAGAAAATGATTAAGGGCCAGGCACGGTGGCTAACGCTTGTAATCCCAGCACTTCGGGAGGCCTAGGCGGGTGGATCACCTGAGATAGGGAGTTCAAGACCAGCCTGACCAACATGAAGAAATCCCGTCTCTATTAAAAATACAAAAAAATTAGCCAGGCATGGTGGCCCATGCTTGTAATCCCAGCTACTCAAGAGGCTGAGGCAGAAGAATCGCTTGAACCCAGGAGGTGGAGGTTGCAGTCAGCCGAGATCGAGCCATTGTACTCCAGCCTCGGCAACAAAAGCAAAACTCTGTCTCAAAAAAAAAAAAAGAAAAAGAAAGAAAGAAAAAAAGAAAAGAAAGTGATTGTATGGCATAATGTTAAGTGAAAAGACATAAATTGGCACTACCCCGATTGTAAAATGTGAGATTGGAACGTAATGTATAAAAATGAAAACATAATCAGTTATTATGTTGTATTTGGATATTACAACTATGAGTAGTGTTTTTCTTTAAACTAGCCGCTGTTATTATTTTGTTATCTTGTTTTTTCTTTTCTTTTCTCTTTGTTTTTATTTTTATTTTTCTTTTTATTTAGGTTTTTTTTTTTTTTTTGAGACAGGTTCTCTCTCTGTCACCCAGGCTGGAGTACAGTGGTGCAACCACCAGCTCACTGCAGCTTTAACCTCCCTGGTTCAAGCAATCCTCCCACCTCAGCCTCCTGAGTAGCTGGGATTACAGGTGTGCACCACCACACTCGGCTACTTTTTATATTTTTGTAGAGATGGGGTCTCACCATGTTGCCCAGGCTGATCTTGGACTCCTGGGCTCAAGTGATCCTCCTGCCTCGGGCTCCCAAAGTGCTGGGAATACAGGCATGAGCCATCACACCCAGACTTGTTAAGTATCTTTAAGGCGGCATTTTAAAGTTACCATTGGTGGGTTCCTAGGGCTCCCCCCAGCTCTCTTACACTAGGGACAGAGAGGCCATTGTCCTTTTCCGTTTAGCAAGCCAAAAAGTTCCCCAATTTTGAACAGCTATCTTCCTCCAGCATACCCCCACAAAAGTCATTGTCCTGAAGGCTTCTGGGAACATGACAAATGGCAGATCTGTGTAAATACACAGCCGCCCTAACCGAGGTCACAGCCACTCGGCCCACTTAGGAGAGCTGGCGTTGAATGGGAAGTGGCCGGCGCTTTCAGCCTGGCCAGCGGGTTGACAAGAGGTCTTTGTGATGGGAACAAAACTGCATCCCCGCTTCACCTGGAGATTCTCCAGCACCCCCTCCTCTCCTGCACTGCCCCCCAGCACACATCCATGCACGCATGCACACACAGGAGGGTTTATGTTTGCTCCGTAGGTGTGTTAATAAAAATCCCCTTAGGCTCACCGCTTCTGAGGTTTTGAAGTGAAACACATTGCCCAAAAGGAGGGTTCATCTTCAAGGCAGCCTCACTTTCACCCCATTAAGTAGCTCCTGCTCACATCTTTCCTGAAACCACTTAAGGTAATTCCCTGTCTTAACACTGAAGGTACTTATGGTTCTATTTCAGACTCCTGGGGTGGGCAGCACAGGGTGAAAGAAATGCCCCAGATAATTAAGGAGATGATTTTATTCAGGCTATTAGGGAGAACTTTCACGAATACAGAGAAAGTTCTCAGCGAAAAGGAAGTGTCGGGGAGCTGGGGTGGTATAGTGGCAAGACTCTAGGGGAAGAACGTTCACGGCTTATTTGAAGCATGCGATGGGAATCTGCAGAATATGAAAGGGCAGGGGGTCCTTTGCAATTTCTACCTCCCTTTGGAGCACCAAGTAAAGTTCAAATGGGCAACAGATGACCAGAAAGCTGGCCTCCCTTGTAGCTGAGGAAGGAGGAAATGAGTAGTGAGAACAAGGTCCCAGATGCCTCCAGGGCAGGGGGTTCTGGGGACTGGGGTAAGTAGGGGCTGTTAGGAGAGAAGGAGGGTGTGGGAGGAGGAAACACATCTTCAGGTGCTCTTTGGCAGCTGAAATTTCACTCCTCAAATTCAGAAATCATCTGGCCAGGCGCGGTGGCTCACACCTGTAATCCCAGCACTTTGGGAGGCTGAGGTGGGCAGATCACCTGAGGTCAGATGTTCAAGACCAGCCTGGCCATCATGGTAAAACTCCATCTCTACTAATAATACAAAAATTAGCCAGGTGTGGTGGTGCACACCTGTAATTCCAGCTACTTGGGAGGCTGAGGCAGGAGAATCACTTGAACCCGGGAGGCAGAGGTTGCAGTGAGCCAAGATCACGCCATTGCACTCCAGCCTGGGCAACAAGAGTGAAACTCAAAAAAAAAAAAAAAAATTCAGAAATTATCTCCTTCTCCCATCCTATCCTTCTCCCCCTGTCTTCCTCAAATGGCAGGAGAGTGAGGCTATGGCTGAAAGAAAACCAGTTCAATTCTTTGTATCCCCCCCAAACACATACACACACTTGCAGCTCTGTTCCAACCTCCTGGAAGGAAACTGGCTGTCACCAGAGGATTCCAGCCAAATACCTGGGGTTCCTCAAGGATGTCTTTCGAAAACAACAACAAAAATTTAGATTTTTTTTTTTTTTTTTTGATACAGAGTCTTGCTCTTGTCGCCCAGGCTGGAGTGCAATGGCGCGATCTTGGTTCACTGCAACCTCCGCCTCCCAGGTTCAAGCGATTCTCCTGCCTCAGCCTCCGGAGCTGGGATTACAGGTGCCTGCCACCATGATCGGCTAATTTTTGGGCTTTTAGTAGAGACATGGTTTCACCATGTTGACCAGGCTGGTCTCAAACTCCTGACCTCAGGTGATCTGCCCACATCGGCCTCCCAAAGTGCTACGATTACAGAGGTGAGCCATCGTGCCCAACCAGATGTAGATGGTTGAATAGCTCCAGTCACAATGTAAAGTTTTAATTTTCCTCTGCCATAAGAACAGTCTTTTTCTTAATGTTTTCTTTGATAGAGGCAAGCCCCCACCACCACCCCGGCTTCTTTGCCCCAGCTCTCCTCTTTATCCAATCCAGCCAGATGTGTGCATTTTTTTTCCATTCACATGGCACAGGGTTTGAAGATGAGCTATTTCCCCCATTAGCCACTCTTTCCACCCCCGGAGAGATTCTGTTTGTGGAGAATTCATGCTGCTGGCTGTAGATAAAACAATCGGGGTGGGGGATGCTTTGGAAACAGGGGGAGGGGGTGGGGATTTTTCCATCTGGAATCACAAGGCTCTTGGTGGTAGGCCCAGATGGAACCACGATCTGTCTGTGGAGACAAAGCTTCTTTTGGAACTGGGCATGGCCACAAGAATATGAGGTTTTTGACAACACAGTGGCCAAGAGATAGGAAACTGAAGTGGGTTATGAAATGCCAACGACAGATCACTCTGACTCTGGTGAACTAAGCCCATTAGTAAGCTGAACTCGTGTAATTCATCAAGGAGCTTCCTTGAGCGGGTGAAAACAAGGATTGTAGAACTCTGAATTCAGACCTAGACGTTAGAAAAACAACTCTGAGTCAGCCAGTCTCCATCCTCTTAGCTTAAGTCATCTTTCAGCTGGGAGCGCACATGCTTCCTTACCATACCAGAACAATGCTGGGTCTTCAATTACTGTAAAGAATTTTACAAATGCTGCGTGTCCCTGTCAACACTATTAATGAACATCCTCTAAGCTGCACTTAAGCCAAATCCCAAGGTATAATTAGGGATACTGAACAATGATATAATGTAGATTGCCAGTTTGCTTGAAGCTCCCAACATCCAATTAGAGGGTGGTAGCGATTTCCCAGAGCACAAGAGATGAAAACCATCTGTCACAGCCTGCTTCCTAAGTCCTCCCTTCCAGGAGCTCTTTCTGTCACCTAATAATGCCAAAAAGGAGCACCTTCTCGGCCCTGAAAGCTCATCTTCCGACCAGACATGAGTTAACAAGCTGCGTGCCCCAAGGCAGACCACGTTTCCTCTCTGAGCCTTCATTTTCTCTTCTATAAAATGAACCTGTTGGACATGGGTTGGTGGCTTTCAAACTTTTGAAAGCAGTGGAAATTTTTGTTTTTCTCAAGAGGAAAGCTTGAGGATGGAACTCAATTTGGAGTATCTTTATGTCACTGGGAGGAAGTATAATAAACACTCCACTAATCAGACTGCTAGAGGGAGATGGCTCAGCTCTTTTGTGTCTTAAGCAGACCATCAGTTCCCATGGATTGGATCACTGCCTGCAGGTATTAACTGCTTAATAAATGTCATGTAGGAAAAAACTTGTGCTTCATTGGAAAACTGTGTATCCTTTAGAGCATACCCTTCCAGGTTATCTGAGTGTGATGCTTTAGGGGCTCTGGGTCATTCATTGCCTTTGAGCTATTTTCTGTAAAGTGTAGATAACTGATAGCAATGTAAATAATTCCTGTTTGCAGGCATGCAAATACATTCTGTCCTGAGGTGGTTCAATTAACTTCCTATTTTCCAAAGGAAAGTCAGTTTCCTTCTATTTGAAATATGCTTCCTTCTATTCGTAAATATATTTCCTTCTATTCGTAAATATATTTCAACATTGCTTTTCTCCATATAAATTTGTGCCTCTTTTGACTTCTCATTTGAACTGGTTGTCACATCTTACCAGCCTTCATTAATGACGCACTAAATACAATTTTAACATGTCCATTTTATGTTTGTAGGAGTGTCATGATTTTAGCTTTCTTTGAAAATTACCTTAGTTAAAAAGTTTATTAATAAAAATGAACATCTGGTTTGTTTTTTTTCCGAGTTCTCCCCTGATCTCCAATAGCATTTATACTCACACACAGTTGACTTTAGCAGTATAATGTTATGGAAATGCCTTTAGGAAAGCAACACATGCTCATTGGGAATAAGAAATGAGACAAAGAGCCACATGGGCTCCCTTAGGCATAAAAGGGCAAGTCGGGGAGCAGCTACCCCAACTCAAGAGAGAAGGTATTGAGAAGGCTGGTGGCAGGAGCTGAGGGCTGAAACGGGGGAAGCATCCAACCCAGGGCAACCCAGTGTAATCACCAGATCAATCGGGTTCAACTTTTCTTTTCTTTTTTTTTTTTTTTTTGAGACAGAGTCTCGCTCTGTCGCCCAAGCTGGAGTGCGGTGGCGCGATCTCAGCTTACTGCAAACACCGCCTCCCAGGTTCACACTGTTCTCCTGCTTCAGCCTCCTAACTACCTGGGACTACAGGCGCCCGCCACCACGCCTGGCTAATTTTTTGTACTTTTAGTAGAGACGGGGTTTCACCATGTTAGCCAGGATAGTCTCGATCTCCTGACCTCATGATCTGTCCGCCTCGGCCTTCCAAAGTGCTGGGATTACAGGCGTGAGCCAGTGGGCTCAGCCCTGGTTCAACCTTTATGTAACAAAGTTGTGAGTTGTTTTTCAGTTGCCATGGATCCCCAAGTTGAAGGTCAAGTAACCTGAGCATGCCCAGATGAACCAAGTGTGCAACCACAAGTGGAACCTAAGTGCTGGAAGCCAGGAGCAGGGACTGCTTTAAGAGGTGGACTGCGCATGGCAGGATCCAGGATCCAATCAGATTGAGCTCTGGTGTCACCCTGTGGCAGGATCCAGTCAGATCATGCCTCCCCAGCATCACCTCATTGCAAAGTCCAATCAGATCATGGCTCATTATCCTTCGCCTATAAAACCTGCCCCAGCCCACCAGCTAGGGGACATAGATTTGAGCCTTGCCTCCTGTCTTGCCAGTCAATTCCCAGTAAAGGTTTTTGGTGTCATGGTATTCCACTTGTGTGTGCATCAGGCAGTAAGCTCATTGCTTGCTGGGTAACACCAGCAGAAAGAGAACAGAAATGAATATTCCAGCCTCACTCTGCTCCCTGCCCTCATAGGCCAAATCCAGCTGGACCAAGGGGGGAAGGGAGTACACATGTTCATAGGCATCAGCCTTCTTGGTGGAGGGGACATCACAGTAATTCAGACAGCCAACCAAGATAGCCTGGGATGAGAATCAAACTACCAATAGCTCACTGTCTATATTAACATGACTTTACTATTCCACTGTCCTCATCAAAGTAACTTCACTATTAGTCCAGAAAATGCTTGCCCAGGGAGATAAAAGTTGCAGATAACCCTACTGTTCATCCCAGGAACTTCCTGAAGGACATACCATGTCTTCAATAGGAAGCATCAAAAGACAGTTTATACCCCAAGATTCTTTGAACGTCTCAGCTGGAAATCCTCACTTTGCTCTGTCTACCAATCATGATCTTACCAACCCCAATCAAGCATGTCACCTCTGAACTGAAAAAGCCACCTTAAACCAGGCCTCAAAGTCTCAATAAAAATCACTTTGCCCTCCCGCTTTGAGAAGCTACCGAGGTTTTGTGGAGGGAGTACTCTCCCTTACCACAGTGAACAATCAGCTCAGCCTTGCCTGCTCCACAGGTTGCTCTGGTGATATTTAGAAGCTGGCATTTGACAGAAGGGAAGCATATTTGGAGATGACTGTGTATGTGAGCCTGAATCATCAAGGCAGGTTTCTTCCCTGCTCCAGTTCAGTGCAACAACGGCAAAAAATATTCTTTCTTTTTCCTATATGGATACAAAATCTTGAGTTTGGGGTCTGGAAGGAATCCAGGTGATGAACTCATCCCTCCCCTCCTTTATGGATTAGGTCAGTGGAACTTACACAGGGAGGTCAGCCAAGGGGCTGGGATCTGAATTCAAGTCCAATGGCTCTGAGCCTGGTGGCCTGCATTTATTCATTCTCTTGCTGCCATGTTTCTATTCTTTTCCTTTTTTTTTTTTTTTTTTTTTGAGACGGAGTTTTGCTCTTGTTGCCCAGGCTAGAATGCAATGCGTGATCTCTGCTCACTGCAACCTCCGCCTCCCGGGTTCAAGTGATTCTCCTGCCTCAGCCTCCTGAGTAGCTGGGATTACAGGCATGCGCCACCATGCCTGGCTAATTTTGTATTTTTAGTAGAGACGGGGGTTTCTCCATGTTGGTCAGGCTGGTCTCGAACTCCTGACCTCAGGTGATCCATTCGCCTCAGCCTCCCAAAGTGCTGGGATTACAGGCATGAGCCACCGCGCCCAGCTTTTTTTTTTGAACAATGGTTTGCTGTGTGCCAGGTATTGTGCCAGGTGACAAGCGCTCAGAAGTGGGGTCACATTTTCGAGATTCTTGCCCCCTTTTTGCCTTCCGCCCCTTTAAAGCAGATTCTGGGCTCTAGGCTCCTTTACTGAAGAACGTGGTGAAAGGAAAGAAAGTTAGTAACAGTCTAAGAACTCCCAGCTTCCAATCCCTGAAGTCTAAACATTTGGGAAGAACAGAGCAGATTACAGGTGAAGACCCAAATGTAGGAAAGGTTTTGCCTGGGCTGGTGTTGGAGGGGAGAGGATGAGAACAGAGGAGGGATGGGTCTCAGGAGGAGCAACTGAAGAGAGAAGGCCTGCGTGGACAGGACTCCACAGGGCGTGGAGGGCTCTGCGACATGAAGCAGCGTGAGTGACCCTCATACCTCCCCAGGGCCATGTGGACAAGAGATGGAGTGACCTGTAGGACCAATAACCAGCACCAAATGCCCTGGCACCATTACACTCTTGACATCATTAAGACCCTGAAGCTCTAAAACAACCAGTGGAGAGCTGGTGCTGCAGACACTCAAAGAGGCAGACGCACACAGCCAGGGAGGCTCCGGGATTTCGCCCCAAAACCAGGTCAAGGGGAGAGAGTCTCCTCCCTCCCACTCCCGACCAGTGCGCTGGGAGTGGCCACGCTAGGCCTGGGGCAGCCTGCTCGCCAGCACACTCTGGTCATAGGAGAAAGAAGAAAATACCTCCTGAGTTTGGTTTTAAGGAGCTCCTTAACAAAAAGCAGCCCTGAGCAAAGTGATGCTAGGTAAGGGATGCTGCTTTTGCTTTTAAAATAAGCCACAATCTTCCCAGCAAACAAAGAGTGTTTTCTGAGTAACTCAAAGAATGTTTCTTTTCTCCTGGTACAGGGAGGGCATCTTTCAAATGAAAGTCCCTATCTCCTGCTTTCAGGAAGAAACTAGATTAGAATGCCCTTTTGCATCTGCTGTTTTTCAAGTGCCTTTAGCTCAAAATAATCCTTATGCCAAAGTGGTATGTTTTGGGGTGGCATATCCTGGCATATTTCAGCAGGAACAGGGGTGCAGAAAGGGGCCATGTGGAGTGAGCTTGCCCCTGAGGGCCAGGAAGCCCAGACAGCCTCACTTCCTCTCTCCCTCAGCAGCTGATGTGACCCTGGTCTGACCTTGCAGCTGCTCCTCCTGGCTCCCTGCTGGCTGCAGGCCAGGTCTCAGATTCCAGTCTTTTCCACAGCCCTAGAGGACCAGACTTTCAAAGGAGGGAAGGAAGGGAGGAAGGCGAGGGCAGGAAGAGGTCAGAAAAGAGGATGGAGAATTCAGGAGGGGAGAAAGGGAAGTGAGAGGAGCACATGAGGCTGGTGGGGAAGGGAAAATCAGACCAGAGGAGAGGAAGGAAATGAGTTAACTAATTATGAAATTGTGGCACCTGAGGCCTCGGCCCTTTTGGGCCTTAACTCTTGCCCTGGGGCCTATCACAGGAGACCCAGGAGGGTTGTTTGCTGTGACCAGCCTGGGCAATATGGCAAAACCCCGTCTCTACTAAAAATACAAAATGTATTCACATAAACGAAGCACCTCAAATTTAGATTTGCAAAGACCTCCAAACAAAATACCTGCATTTTAAGAAGACTGCTCGCAAGACACAGTGGCTCACGCCTGTAATCCCAGCACTTTGGGAGGTCGAGGTGGGTGGATCATTTGAGGTCAGGAGTTCGAGACCAACCTGGCCAACATGGTGAAACCCTGTCTCTACTAAAAATACAAAATGTATTCACATAAACGAAGCACCTCAAATTTAGATTTGCAAAGACCTCCAAACAAAATACCTGCATTTTAAGAAGACTGCTCGCAAGACACAGTGGCTCACGCCTGTAATCCCAGCACTTTGGGAGGTCGAGGTGGGTGGATCATTTGAGGTCAGGAGTTCGAGACCAACCTGGCCAACATGGTGAAACCCTGTCTCTACTAAAAATACAAAAATTAGCCGGGCAGGGTGGCGAGCGCCTGTAGTCCTAGCTACTCGGGAGGCTGAGGCAGGTGAATCACTTGAACCCAGGAGACAGAGGCTGCAGTGACTGGAGATCACACCACTGCACTCCAGCCTGAGCAATAGAGACTCCGTTGCAAAAAAAAGAAAAAAAAAAAGATTGCTCAACCTTCAACTTTGAACTTGTCCCCATCCTGGGTCACATCAGCTACACTACACTGAGTCAGTATTTTTCATAAATTTAATGGCCATGGTGCCCAATTTTATTGCAGTGTTTTCTTTGTATTAAGGAATGAATCTGTTAGAGGCAAACATTTAAAATATATTGCAAACTTTATTTTATTTTATTTATCTATTTTTGAGATGGAGTTTTTGCTGTGTTGCCCAGGCTGGAGTGCAGTGGCAAGATCTCAGCTCACTGCAACCTCTGACTCCAGGGTTCAAGCGATTTTCCCACCTCAGCCTCCCGAGTAGCTGGGATTACAGGTGCCTGCCACCACACCCAGCTAATTTTTGTATTTCTAGTAGAGACGAGGTCTCACCATGTTGGCCAGGCTAGTCTCAAACTCTTGACCTCAGGTAATCCACCCGCCTCAGCCTCCCAAAGTGCTGAATTACAAGTATGAGGCACCATACCGGGCCAAATTACAAACTTTATAGTGCTGTCAGGATTCTTCTCTGGTATTTTTAATTTATAGGGAGCTTGAAAAACGGGTGTGGCCCAAGTCTCTCTCAGTTGCTAAGAGGCCCTGACGGCACCTCCCACAGCCCTGGGCCCCCTGTAGGACCAGTCTCCCCTGGAGGACACCCACAAGAACAGGAAAGCCCCACCAAAACACTAAGGAGGGAGGCAGAATTGGTGACACTGGGTCCCCAGAGATCCCATGGCTGGTGACACCACAAAAACTCGGTTTCTTCCCTGAGAGATGAAGAGGAGTGGGGGAAGGAGATAATCTACATGCCAACTCTGAGAATCTGTTCAGTCCTATCACTGGGCACCACTTCTGTTGGTGGCCAACGCAACAGCCTTTCCCTGACTTCTTCCCATGAGCTTGCCTTTCATCACAGGGGATGAAAGGCCAAAGGTACCTTCCCAGCCTCTTCTGCAGCTAGAAGTAGCCTAGTCACTAAGATACAAAAAACATTCTCCTGGGTTGTTTTTAGAAAATCTTTTCCTCTCTGATAAAAATAGGAGGGGCAAGTCCGGGTACACTGGCTCATGCCTGTAATCCTAGTACTTTGGGAGGCCAAGGTGGGTGGATTGCCTGAGCTCAGGAGTTCAAGACCAGCCTGGGCAACATGGCAAAATCCCATCTCTACTAAAAATACAAAAAATTAGCCAAGGGTGGTGGTGTGTGCCTGTAATCCCAGCTACTCAGGAGGCTGATGCAGGAGAATCGCTTGAACCCAGGAGGCGGAGATTGCAGTGAGCCAAGATCACACCACTGCTCTTCAACCTGGGCAACAGAGCAAGACTCTGCCTCAAAAAAAAAAAAAAAAAAAAAAAAGACGGGCAAGAGGAGAGCTCCTTTGCCCACCTCCTTGTTTCTAGATTTCTAGATTGGGTTGGGGGCGCCAGGTGAAGACAATGTGCTGGTGCTCAGGAGAGGCAGGAAGTATGCTAAAGCCAAAAGGGTAGAAGGACTTCACCGAGCTGTTGCACCAACCCCTGAACTGTCTACACCCAGGCTTCTTAATTATGGGAGATGATTAAGTGGCTTTTCAATTTAAGCTACTCTTACACAGGTGTTCTATGATTTGCAGTCAAAAGCATTTCCAACACCCAGGGCTGTGCTAGGACTCGTAGAGGATACAGAGACTGCCAAGATTTGGTTTCTTCCTTCTATTCTAGAAGCTTACATTCAAAGTAGGGAAACTAGACATATGTACAGGTGTTCAACATCCTTAAAAAAAATCAAACAACTTGGAGTATAATCAAATTTTAAACTTAAAGTAACAGCAATTTCACTCTTGAGAACTTCTCCCAAGAATGTATGTTCAGAGATAATTGTTGAATTGCAGCCCATAGTAGAGAAAATGTGGACACACCCTAAATATTTAGCAATAGGGATTGAAATTACAGACCATACATAAATGGAATACTATGAAGTCAGTAAACATGGTGATGTTGACATATACTTCATGATGGGAATTCTATAGACATTACTCAGAAAAAAAAAAACAGGTTATCAACTGTGTACTATATAAATCCACTCATGTACAAAAACATCTCTGAGTCTGGTATATGTGAAACTGTCAGCAGTGATTATTGCTATACAATGGAATCATGATGGATTTGTATTTTCCTTACACTTTTCTGTACTTTTTGCACTCATTGCAACGAACACATATTGTGTTTGTAATAGTTGCACTAACAGCGTTTAGAAATGCAACTGAATAGTAAGACTATCTGTGCTAATAGAGTACAGTGAAAAGCTTTTAAAAATCTACCAAAATTCACTGTGCATCAACTATTTGCAAAACAACACGGTATATAGGAAGGGGATGGAGAACACGAAAAACAGATCCACAATCGTACACAGTCCATGGCTTTGAAGGGTGGCAGAATATGCAATCCCCAAAATATGCCTCTTACCATGATTATTTTGAACTAAAGGCACTTGCAAAAGGGGTGCTCTGACCTCCCCTTTTCTTCCTAAAAACAGGATATAAATCTCCCATGTGAAAGGTCACCTCCCTATACAAGGAGGAAAGAAACATTCTTATCATCAGAGATGAGAAGTTGAGGCCAAAAGAAATCTGTACATACAGATCTTGTTAAAATAATTCTTACATTCTTTTAGTCCTCACATAAATATTTTAGTTACTCTTCCACAATCGCCTCCCTTTGTTCAACCTAGTATATAAGCACTTAGGTTTTGCCAGTTCTTTAGATCTTCGTTTTCCTTTGGGGGCTCCCAAGTACCTGTCAAAATCTGTGTGCTTTTCTCCTGTTCATCTGCCTATGTCATCTTAATTATCAGTCCCAACCAGTAACCCTAAGATGGTTGAGGTAAAGTTTTTCTTCCCCTACAGCTTTAAAGAACCAACTGTCTACCTGGGCAGACATAGACAGGTGACATAGTTCTATCCATTCTTAGGAGCTCAGAATATTTGTTACATATCCTAACCTCCCCAATGATACGATAAATATTGAAACAAAACATTGAGTTTTAAGTATTTGGCTTTTATGAAAAAAAATTGAAACAACAGTTTTACATTATAATTTTGTATACAGAGTGTTTAAGTCAGGCATTGTGAATAGCTTCTGGGAAATGCTTTCAGACCTTGCCTAGGATTGTTTGCAAAGTCTGATTTAACACTCTGTATATAATAGAGAAACCTAATTCACACCCAAACCTTTTGTATTTCTTAGAGTTACAAATGCAGTAAAGCATCTCTTAATTTCTAGAACCTTTCCAAATCATAAATAGTAGTATCAGTTTAAACTCTGTGATGTTTTGATAGGCTTATCACTTATGTGGTGTGACCCTGATATTACCAGCAGCATAGCTTAATTCTTGAATTTGACCCTGTGTTAGTCCGTTGTCTCGCTGCTAATAAAGACATACCCAAGATTGGGTAATTTATATAGGAAAGAGGTTTAATTTACTCACAGTTCAGATGGCTGGGAAGGCCTCAGGAAACTTACAATGACAGTGGAAGGGGAAGCAAACACATCCTTCTTCACATGGTGGCAGGAAGAAATGCCAAGCAAAAGGAGGGAAAGCCCCTTCTAAATCAGCTCTTGTAAGAACTCACTATCACGAGAACAGCATGAGGGTAACTCTCCCCCATGATTCAATTATCTCCCACCAAGTCCCTTCCATGACACGTGGGGATTATGGGAACTACGATGTAAGATGAGATTTGGGTGGGGACACAGCCAAACCATATCAACCCTCTTCCCCTGTTTCTGGGTATGTTCTAGCAAACTAGGTAGCATTCTAGCTAGAACGACGTTTAAACAATTGTCTTTACATTTAACATTTGAGTACAGAAAAAGATGGTCTAGGTTTATTTACTAAAACTGTCAGCTGGGTTCACCAAGCTACCCAAAATCCAGATAACATGGATTCATCCCAAATTCTTGTGCTCAACACTGGCTCTGAGCTGCATCTGCAGAATCACATCGCTTTAGGAATCACCTTGCCATCCTGCTGTTGTTGCTGTTGCCACACATACCACTGACCCATGCATGGAACTCAAACCACTCGCTAATTTGCACAGGGGCAGGTGCACGTGTGTGTGTACGTGTGTGTGGGCATGCATGTGTGTGTGTTTTGAAGGTCTTACCATATTTTGGTGCATGGCCCTCTCACCTCTTTCCTCCCACCTTAATGCAGGATGGTTTGTCTCTCTTTTGTTGCTTACAATTCTGCTGGCCAGTACCCTCAGTATCTTAATTTCTTTATTCATTTTCAGTCGGCAAATAGTTATTGAAGACCGACTATGTGCCATGCAGTGTACTAGGGGCTGGGGGAAAACAGTAATAGTCCTTAACTTCAGAGAGCTTACAGTCCACAGTCTCCTGTCCAAGACAACCTTTATTCAAAGAATCATACTACCAAATACAGTTTCTCTAAGTGCTTTTTAACGTTGTATTTTTAAAAATAATTTTAGACTCATGTAGAAGTGCACATAGGTATACTATACAGTTCCCGTGTACCCTTAATCCACCTTCCTCCAGTGATAACATCCTGCATAATATCACAACTGAAATGGGAAAAGTTCCCTTGTCCCCTTTGCAGGGCGTGCGATGGGGATGTGGCTCGCTTCTTCAGTACCCGGCTGCTCAAACCTCTAGGGGAGCATACAGATGGGCACGCTAAGGGCCTCCGACCCCATGGCAGTGTCTAGGGGTGAATGTTTACAGCTGAAGCCCCAGTGGGTGTGCTAGTGTGTGTGTGTGTGTGTGTGTGTGTGTGTGTGTGTGTGTGTTGTTTGTTTGAGACGGAGTCTCGCTCTGTCACCCAGGCTGGAATGCAGTGGCGTGATCTTGACTCCCTGCAACCTCCGCCTCTCAGGTTTAAGCAATTCTCTGCCTCAACCTCCTGAGTAGCTGGGATTACAGGCACGTGCCACCACGCCCGGCTAATTTTTTTTTTTTTTTTTTTCAGACGGAGCCTCTCTCTGTCTCCCAGGCTGGAGTGCAGTGGTGCGATCTCAGCTCACTGCAAGCTCCGCCTCCTGGGTTCACGCCATTCTCCTGCCTCAGCCTCCCGAGTAGCTGGCACTACAGGCGCCCGCCACCGCGCCCGGCTAATTTTTATGTATTTTTAGTAGAGACGGGGTTCACCTTGTTAGCCAGGATGGTCTCGATCTCCTGACCTCGTGATCCGCCCGCCTCGGCCTCCCAAAGTGCTAAGATTATAGGCATGAGCCACCGCGCCCGGCCCAGTGTGCTCTTTTAGTTTTGCTTTTAGCTTAGCCGTCCATAGGCGGCTTGTGTTCGTCAGCTCAATTAGACCCCTGCCTTATTGCAAGGACAGAAGGCTTTCTGTATCACCAGGTTCTTGCCTTGGTAAGCCAAAGAATCGGATCACATGTGGGCTTGGAGAATGAGAGGAAGGTTCTACTGAGTGGAAGTAGCTCTTAGCAGATGGGGGAGCCAGAAAGGAGATGGTATTCCGCTGGAGTCGGGCTGCTTGGCTGCCGGAGCGCTCCTCCCACTGCCCCAGTGAAACACTGCGTTGTTCTGCCAGTCAGTGGCCTGCCGGCATGCTGGTGCCTATGGGTGTCTTCCGCCACCAATGCACTCCTCCTGACTTCCAGCTGCTTCTGTCTCTGCCTTGCTAGGGTCTTGGGTTTTTATAGGCACAGGATAGGGCCATGGCACGCCAGCGTGGTCTTGGAAAATGCAACATTTGGGCAGGAAATACCTGTCCTCACCTAGGTCCGTGGGGATGGAGCCCTAGCCAGGGACCACGCCCACCTCTACCCAGCACTTCCCCTCTCCCTTGCCTATCATTTAAAGGGACCACACCCTTCCCTTTCCAGCACTCCTGTATCTAACCAGGAAGTGTACATGGATGCAATACTATTAACTAAACTGCAGCCCTTATTGGATTAACATTTAGCCATCTCTAAGTGCTTTTTTTTTCCTGCAGCCTTATCCTCCTGGGTTCAAACGATCCTCCCACCTCAGCCTTCTGAGTAGCTGGGATTACAAGTGTGCAGCACCATGACTGGCTAATTTTTGTATTTTTTTGTACAGACGGTCTCTACATGTTGCCCAGGCTGGTCTCAAACTCCTGACCTCAAGCAATCCTCCTGCCTTCACCTCCCAAAGTTTTGGGATTACAGGCGTGAGCCACCACGCCTAGCCTCTGTGCTAGCTTCTAAGTGCTTTTTAATTCACTAATTAATAATTACAGCAATCATAGGCAGTAAATACTACCATCACCCCCATTTTATAGATGCAGGAACTGAGACCAGAACAGTTATATAACTTGCCAAAGAGTCAGCTTGCAGTGGCATGATGAGGATTGCAAATCTAGGCAGCCCGACTGTACAGGATTTGCTCCCCACCGCTGTACTATCCCGCCTCTTAACGCTGCCCAACCTAGCCAGAACGTGTTTTCTTCTTCAAACCCAAACAAACTACCATAACGCTATAATAAATGGCCAGGGAGCTGTTAGAAAAAGTTGTAACACTTGGCTGACATCTTTAAAGCCAAAACTTTTGCTTCCAAAATCAAAGTTTGTTTCAATGGCAGAGGCTTCCCAAAGGAAATGACTATTTCAATCTTGTTCATGAAACAATATCCTTTGGGCTAACAAAGGCTGACATTTCAAACGTTTCCCTCTGGTTGAAAATAACTGCAGTTGAAATATTTTGACTCTCAAAAGGAAGTTTCTTTGTAAGAAACAGCAAGAAATGCAGGTGCGCAGTTAAGGCACACCCAAAACAAAGGCCTCTGAAAATGCAGGGCTTCCTCTCCAAATCGTACAGTGTTTCCAACTGTCTCATCCCCACTGAAGGAGATAAGAACATGCCATCCCCAAAATATGCTGCCCTGGCATATTGACTATTTTGAGTGAAAGGCATTTGAAAAACAGCAGGTGCAAGAAGATCATTCTGACATTCCTTCTGTTTCTTAAAAGCAGGAGATGAAATTCCCATGTGAAAGATGCCTTCCCTATACTAAAAGGAAAGTAACAGTCTTATTCTCAAGAATGGAAGTTTTAGAGGAGAGAATTCTGTAGAGACTTTGTTAAAATAACTTATCTTTTTTAGCCTCCCCACTGAATTTAGTTACTTTTTCACAACTCTACTACTCTAATTCAGTATGTAAGTGTTCAACTCTAGCTGTGTCTTTGGGTCTTCAATTCTTTATGAAGGCTCCCATGCCATGGAAAACTTGTATTAAATATACTTGTATTCTTTTATCCTGTGGATCTGTCTTATGTCACTTTAATTCTCAGGCCCAGCTGAAAAACCTTAAAAGGGTAGGGGTAAAATTCTGCCTCCCCTGCACCACACAACTCTAAGCCACATGAAATCTGCAACACATGCACATTAATCTGCTTAATGCTGGAAAATACCAATCCCAGAGGAGAGAGAAATAGAAAAGAAAAATCAAACAAGGAAAAACACCTTTTTGCCTAACCATGCATTTGTGGCATGTATACATGTTACCAAAGTGCTGCAGTGACCTAAATGACCAAAAAGCCCCACTTCTGCACGGCTGAGATGTATCACTACCATGTGCATCCTAAAGCCAGCTCAATCACCACAATGAGGATTCTCTTTTCTACGGCATTACCGCTCTCTTTAACATTTTATGAATCCATTTGTGGCACAATCATTTGAGATTATAATTTGGCCTTGCTCTCCCATAGATTGATCCCTGCTCTGATTTTAAGTGGGTAGTCAGGCCCTTTGGAATTGCTTGCCTTTGAGATTTTGCAGTACAGAAAGCTAAAGAGCTTCAAGTCCATGTCTCCTTCATTGCTGGTGGCAGTAGGGTAAGGGGAATGGGACAAATGTAATAAAGAGATGTGTCCTACGTGAAGAGGGGAACAAGAGTAACAAGGGGTGTTGCTGAACCAAACTGAGTCTATTTGCTCACGCACAATGGAAAGCCACACACTGGAGCACTTTTGCAGAGATTTCTGTAGAGAAAGGTATATTGCAAGACCAGCCTTGAAGCAGTATATTTAAGGGAAAGATTCTGAGAAGGAGCTTTGGGGTTGGTTAGTGATTGGCAGCAAAGGAGAGGGATTTTGGAAAGGCCCTTGAACATGTATAGTTGTGTCTTCAAGCTTCTTCATGAGTCACACACGCAAATTCAGGGTGAATTGGTATGAAATATGCAGTGGAAATTTTGGCTGTGATGTCAAAAGTCACCCATTGGGCAAGTAAGTCTATTCTGGGAAGACTTTAGTCAGCCATATCGGTTCCAGTTTCAGCCAGTGAGCCAGTTATTGTTGCAACTGGAATCAAGCTGTTTCCTTATGTGCCATCTTGTAAGTCAAGCTCAAGGTTTCTGGTCAGTGACCAATTTCTTTTCTTTTCTTTCAGTTTTTTTTTGAGATGGAGTCTTGTTCTGTCACCCAGACTGGAGTGCAGTGGCATGATCTTGGCTCACTGCAACCTCTGCCTCCTGGATTCTAGCAATTCTCCTGCCTCAGCCTCCTGAGTAGCTGGGATTACAGGATGCACCACTACACCCGCCTAATTTTTGTATTTTTAGTAGAGACGGGGTTTACCACATTGGCTAGGCTGGTCTCGAACTCCTGACCTCAAGTGATCCACCCGCCTCGGTCTCCCCAAGTGTTGGGATTACCACCATGCTCATCCAGTGACCAATTTCCTTAACTCTGTGGGGCACAGCTCCAGGGGCAGAAGATGTTACTGAAATGCCAGGCATCCCACTGCTTACTGCACAGAGTGCCAGGTGTCCCATTGCTTGCTGCACAGAAAGCCAATCACTGAGACGAGTATTACCAGAGGAGAATGCTTGATTTGGGTGCTGTGGCCAAGGAGAATGGGAGGTCAGTCTCAAATTTGTCTCTTCAATCAACTAAAATTAGGAGTTTACAGAGCAAGGAAGGAATGTAACCATGTGTGGGAAAACAGGAATTAGGGAGAGTAAAAAAGAGTTGGTCAACAGACAGCAGGTGGTCTGTGAGGCAATCATGACTAGTGAGGGATATTACTGTCCAGATGTGGTGATCTGGTAAGTTTCAGTTCTTTGATACTGTCTGGGAGGCTTGATGGTTGGTTTCCTGAGAAAGGAACTTGAATAAGACAAATGTAAATTCCTCATGTTTTAAGACTGGGAGGGTCCATTTCTATGTTTATTCCAAACAAACCATAAACATCAGTTCCGTGGAACAATTGGTCTGGTTTCAAAGAGAGAATCCCCCAGCCTGCAATGGGGAGCCATGCATCTCTTTCTGGAAAGATCTAAAGAGAGGGATGGCTGTTGACACACCTAAGGGTGCTGAACTCCAGACACTAAGGGCCTCAGGTTTTCCCAAGAGTCCCTTGCCCCAAATGTGGCATAGATGCAGCCGAGGCAGGAGCTGAAAGGGACTGTGCAAGCAGAGACACAGAGGTCTCAGAGTGACCAGTGGGGCAGGGGACTGGCAGCAAATCCCAGATGAGTCTTTAGTGCTAAAGGCTTTAAGAACCTTGTATGACCTGGGGCAGGTGGAGCACTGTCAGAGAGACTCAGTAATTACTGAAATTTAACTTCCCACCAATTTCATAGGTGGGATTAATCCACGTTGACTTGAGGAGTACAAAGAAATGTTGTATTCTTGAATATCTGCATTTGTGGACCAATAGTCATACTGAGTCTATATTCGTTTACTTGTTCATTTGGCAAATAATTACTGAGCTTCCACTATGTGTTGTACACAGTGGTCCCCCAGGCTTCCAGTGATCACACTGGAAGGAGTCCTTCCTAAACCAAGGAGAGGCCACTGCAGTACTGCTGATATAGGAGAAGGCCCCAGGACATCTTACGGGTAGCATTACAAATGATCCATGTTGTACTGATGCTCTTACACTGTTAAATTAAGTGCAGCGTAATGTGATGTAGGGGGGGAAAATTTTACCTCTACCTTCCTTAGGGCTTATCAGCTGAGCTTGAGAATTAAATGACATAATAAGAGAAAATCAACAGGAACAAAGCATACAACTTCATTCAATACAAGTTTACATTGCCCAGGTGCACTCATAAGGAAATGAAGACTCAAAGACACAGAGTTGAACACTTACATACTGAATTGAGCAGACGGTAGTAAAATGTAACAAGACAAAGGGGCTTGGGCTAGGGTAGGCAATTGGGTTGAGGAGTGACTAGGAAGATAAGAATTAGTCTAACAAGTACAGATTTCCCCTGCCTCGACTTCCTATTCTTGATGACAAGAATGATTCTTTCTTTCTGGTAGGAGGAAGATATCTTTCACATGACAATTTCATCTCCTGCTTTTAAGAAACAGAAGGAAGGTCAGAGGGATCTTCTAGTACCACCTGTTTTTTAAGAGCCTTTAACTCAAAATAGTCAATATGCCAGGACAGTATATTTTGGGGGTGGCATGTTTGTACTCCTTTAGTGTCAAATTTCAAAATTGTGCATCTAGAAATGTATTCCAAGGAAATAATCATGGATGCAATGATTTTGCTGGAAGAATATTCATCTTGGTGTTATTCATCTTAGCAAAATCCTGGAAACACCCAAAATAGGTTAAATATCTTACAGTATATCTATTCACTGGAGCACTAGGCAGGCATCAAGAATGATATTGTACAGATGGGCACAGTGGCTCATGCCTGTAATCCCAGCGCTTTGGGAGGCTAAGGCAGGAGGATCACTTGAGGCCAGGAGTTCAAGACCAGCCTGGGCGATAAAGATTGATCCTATCTCTACACAAACTAAAACAAAATAAATTACCCAGGCAAGGTGCTGCATCCCTGTAGTCCCAGCTACTTGAGAGGCTGAGGCAAGAGGATCACT
Organism: Trachypithecus francoisi; assembly: GCF_009764315.1. NCBI lineage: Eukaryota > Metazoa > Chordata > Mammalia > Primates > Cercopithecidae > Trachypithecus > Trachypithecus francoisi. Next base: position 30,463,072 of record NW_022681468.1, on the reverse strand, counting down.
TGAGACCAGGAGTTACAGCTTACAGTGAGCTGTGATCATATCAGTGCACTCCATCCAGAGTGACATAGCAAGATTCTATCTCTTTTAAAAAAGTAAGTATGTCCCGGTGTGGTGGCTCACGCCTGTAATCCCAGCACTTTGGGAGGCCGAGGTGGATGGATCATTTGACGTCAGGAGTTCTAGACTAGCCTGGCCAACATGGTGAAACCCCATCTCTAATAAACACACACACACACACACACACACACACACAAACACACACACACAAATTAGCCAGGAGGCACCTATAATCCCAGCTACTCAGAAGGCTGAGGCTGGAGAATCACTTAACCTGGGAGGCTAGAAGTTGCAGTGAGCTGAGATTGCACCATTGCACTCCAGCCTGGGTGACAAGAGCGAGACTCCATCTCAAAAAAAAAAAAAAAATTGTATATGTTACTTTTACAGTTAAAAATAAAACATTCAAGAAAAATACTTTAGAAGAACATTTGATAACACAGAAAGGCATGAACAGTATACCATTAAGTTTTTAAAATCATAAAATTCTGAGCAAATATCACATTTTTATAAAAATGATATAGATAAGTATATGTGTACATAGGTGTATACATGAGATGCTGGGGGATTAGCATAATATGCAAAAAAGAAAACAAAATGGTGATTTCTGCCAGGGTTACATCTGTGGGCCTTAACCACTTTTGCCTTTCTGAGTCCCTTCCTCCATAAAAAAATGTAGAAAATTATATTTGATGACTGCATTGGTATAAAGATGAACATAACACAGGCTAGGTTTACTATTATATATTCATTATTATTACGTGTACTTTTTTCTTCTCAAGAGAAATTAAAATTAAAACATCTGTGGGCCCTGGGTGCTTCCTGTGCCTATTGGGTAGGTCAGTCCTGATTTCTGAGTGCTAAGATTGCCTGCTTTTTATGTTCTTCTATTTGCCTATCTGCATTTTCTAAATTTTCAATACCTAAGATTCTTTTGCTACAAATGAAAAGCTATAAATAAATTTGTAAGCATAAATAAATGCTCCATTTTATGAAAACGCCAACACACAAAATTGAAAGCAAATGCAATGTCTAGGGTCAATGGCCTCTGGCGACTTTAAACATCCCATTGGACACAGTGTGACATCCATGGCACTGCTGGCTAGACTATCAGATGACTTCCTGCTGTAACCAACCAACAAGACAAAACTCCTGGTTTACAGAACAAAGTAGCTCTCTGGCTTTACTAGAAAGAATGGGTCCATACCTTGTCCTTCACATACAAAAATGACATCACCAACCCCCACTGGTGGATGGAACCTCAAAAGCTTTCCACTCTCTCTGCCCAGTAGGACTCAGTCTTCAGAGCCGCACAAATGAGTAAAACGTAAAAGAATTCCACACTGTCCTAGTACTACATAGATTTATAATAAGTCTATTCTTCTGGTATACATTTTCCAACTTTCTTTTTCTTCTTCCAGGTTGTCTTTACTCTTCTCGGCTCTTTGTATTTCTATATGAGTTTCAGAAATTAGGTTGTCAATTTCAAAGATTTTAATAAAATCTGCTAGTACTTAGAAAAAGATTGTATCGAATCCAAAGATTCATTTAGAGAGAACTGCCATCTTTGTAACCTTTTTTTTTTTTTGAGATGAAGCCTTGCTCTGTTGCACAGGCTGGAGTGCAGTGGTGTGATCTTGGCTCACTGTGACCTCCACCTTCCAGGTTCGAGCAATTCTCTCACCTCAGCTTCCTGAGTAGCTGGGATTACAGGCATTCGCCACCACACTTGGCTAATTTTTGTATTTTTAGTAGAGACAGGGTTTCGCCATGTTGGCCAGGCTGATCTTGAACTCCTGACCTCAGGTGATCTGCCCACCTCGGTCTCCCAAAGTGCTGGGTTTACAGGTGTAAGCCACCTCGCCTGGACTTCTTTGCAGTCTTAAGTCTTCCAATCCATGAACGTGATCTAGCCCTCAATTTATTTAGATTTTAATTTATTTCAATAATTATATACCATTTTCAATGAAGAGGACTTGTACATGTTTTATTAGATTTATTCCTAGATATATGGGGTTTTTAGGCTCTTGTAATTAGCAAACATTAAATATATTAATTGAATGACATAATGTCTAAGGAAAATATAAAATACTTTGCAAAATGCAAAACTTTTTACAAATTTGAGGTATTCTTTCTCACCACCTGCACTAAACACATCATTCTGGAAATCTATACACTCTTTTTAAAAAATGTTTTATTGATACATAATTTTTATACATATTTATGGGGTACATGTGATATTTAATTACATGCATAGACTGTGTAATGATCAAGTTAGAGTATCTGAGGTGTCCATCACCTCAAGTATTTATCATTCTTTTTTTTTTTTTTGAGACAGAGTCTCGCTCTGTCGCCCAGGCTGGAGTGCAGTGGCCGGATCTCAGCTCACTGCAAGCTCCGCCTCCCGGGTTTACGCCATTCTCTCGCCTCAGCCTCCCAAGTAGCTGGGACTACAGGCGCCCGCCATCTCGCCCGGCTAATTTTTTGTATTTTTTTAGTAGAGACGGGGTTTCACCGTGTTAGCCAGGATCGTCTCGATCTCCTGACCCCGTGATCCGCCTGTCTCGGCCTCCCAAAGTGCTGGGATTACAGGCTTGAGCCACCGCGCCCGGCCGTATTTATCATTTCTATGTGTTGGAAACATTTCAAGTCTTCTCTTCCAGCTATTTTGAAATATACTTTACAGTGTTGTTAACTACAGCCACCCTATTCTGCTATTGAATATTAGAACTTATTTCTTCTACTTAACTATGTGTTTGTACCCATTAACCAACTTCTGTTTATCTCCCTGTACCACCTTTCACCACATACACCCCTCCTAGACTCTGGGATCTATCACTTTTCTCTCTACCTCTACAAAATTAACTTTTTTTTTAGTCCCACATGTGAGTGACAACATGCAATATTTGTCTTTCTGTGCCTGGCTTATTTCACTTAATATTATGATCTCCAGCTCCATCCATGTTGCTGCAATGACATGATTTCATTCTTCTTATGGCTAAATAGTATTCCATTTTCTTTATCCATTTGTCCAGTGATAGACACAGGTTGATTCCATATCTTTGCTATTGTGAACAGTGCTGAAATAAACATGGGAATATGGCTATCCCTCTGATATGCTGATTTCTTTTCCTTTGGATAGATACCCAGTAGTGAGATTGCTGGATTGTGTGGTAGTTCTATTTTTAGTTTTTTGAGTCATGTCCATACTCTTTTCCAAAGTGGCTATACTAATTTACATTCCTACCAACAGTGTATGACAGTTCCCTTTTCTCTGCATTCTCATCAGCATGTTATTTTTTGTCTGTATTATAACTTAAGCCATTCTAACTGGGGTAAAATCATATCTCATTGTGTGCACATCTCATTGATGTGCATTTCTCTGATGGTTGGTGATGTTGAGCATTTTTTCTTATACTTGTTGGCCATTTGTGTGTTTTCTTTTAAAAAATGTCTATTTATGCCCTTTGCCCACCTTTTTTAGCAGTGATATTTTGATTTTTACTGTTGAGTTTTTTTAATTCCTTGTATATTCTGGATATTATTTCCTTGTTAAATGAATAGTTTCCAAATATTTTCTCCCATTCAGCAGGTTGTCTCTTCACTCGGTTTTATTTCCTTTGCTGTGCAGAAGATTTTTAGTTTAAAACAGTCCCATTTGTCTGTTTTTTGATTTGTTGTCTGTGCTTTTGAGGCCTTAGCCATAAAATCTTTGCCTAGACCAATGTCCTGAAGTGTTTCCCCTATATTTTCTTTTAGTGGTTTTAGAGTTTTGGGTCTACAATTTACATCTTTACTTATCTTGAGTTAGTTCTTGTATATGGTAATAGTTAGGGATCAGGTTTTATTTTTTTGCATATGAATATCCAATTTTCCCAGGACCATTTATTGAAAAGGGTGTCCTTTACCCAATGTATATTCTTGGCACTTTTGCTGAAAATCAGTTGGCTATAAATATGTAAATTTATTTCTGGGTTCTCTATTCTGTTCCTTCAGTCTATGTGTCTGTTTTTATACCAGTACCATGCTGTCTTGGTTACTACAGACTTGTAATATATTTTGAGGTCAGATAATGTAATACCTCCAGCTTTGTACTTTTTGCTCAGAATCACTTTGGCTATTTTAGCTCTCTTTTGGTTCCACACAAATTTTAGTTGCTTTTTCTATTTCTGTGAACAATAGCATTGGTATTTTGACAGAGATTGCTTTGAATCTGTAGATTGCTTTGGGCAGTATGATCATTTCAATGATATTTGTTCTTCTGATCCATCAGCATGGGATGTCTTTCCATTTCTTTATGTCCTCATCAATTTCTTTCATCAATGTTTTATGGTTTTTCTTAGAAAGGTCCTTCCCTTTCTTGGTTAAATTTATTCCTAGGTATTTTACTTTTTTGTAGCTATTATAAATGGTATTTCCTTCTTGGTTTCTTTCTCAGCTGGTTCATTATTGGTATATAAAAATGCTACTGATTTTTTATGTCAATATTGCATCTTGTGACTTTACTGAATTTATCAGCTCTAAGAGTTTTTTAGTGGAGTCTTTAGGTTTTTCTAGAATAAGATTATATCTGCAAGGAGGGACAATTTGACTTTCTATTTTCCAATTTGGAAACTTTTATTTCTTTCTCTTGCTTGATTGATCTGACTAGGACTTCCAGTACTATGTTGAATAAGAGTGGTAAAAATGGGCATCCTTGTCTTATTACAGTTCTTAGAGGAAAGGCTTTCAGCTTTTCTAGATTCAGTATGATGTTAGCTAAGGGTTTGTCATATATGGCCTTTATTACATTGAGGTATGTTTCTTCTATGCCTAATTTGTTTAGAGTTTTTATCATAAAGAATTTTATCAAATGCTTTTTCTGCATCTACTGAGATGCTTATATGATTTTGTCCTTCATTTTGTTGATATGATGTATCATATTTATTCATTTGGGTATGTTGAACCATCCTTGCATCCTTAGGATAAATCCCATTTGGTCATAGTGTATTATCTTTTTGATATGGTGTTAGATTCGATTTGCTGGTATTTTGTTGAGTATTTTTACATCTACATTCATTGGGAACATTAGCCTATAGATTTCTTTTTTTGTTGTGTCTTTATCTAGTATTGGTATCAGGTTAACGCTGGCCTCACAGAATAAGTTAAGGAGAATCCCCTCTTCTTCAATTTTTAGTTACTCTTAGTTCTTTGAAAGTTTGGTGGAATTTGACAGTGAAGCCATCCAATTCTGGATAGGAGATTTTTATTACTGATTCAATCTCATTACTCATTATTGGTCTGTTCAGGTTTTCTGTATCTTCCTTATTCAATCTTAGTATGTTGTATGTATATAGGAATTTATCCATTTCCTCTAGGTTTTTCAGTTTTTAGTTTACAGTTGTTCATAGTAGCCTCTGATAAGTTTTTGTGTCCTTGTTGTATCAGTTGTAACGTTTCCTTGTTCATTTCTGACTTTGTTTATTTGGGCCTTCTCCCTTCTTTTCTTGGTTAGCCTAGCTAGCACTTTATCAATTTTGTCTGTCTTTTTGAAAACTAAATTTCATTTCATTGATTTTTGTATTGCTTTTTGGTCTCTATTTCTGTTCTGATATTCATTATTTATATTCTTATACTAATTTGGGGTTTGTATTGTTCTTGATATTCTAGTTATTTGAGGTGCATTGTTACACTGTTAATTTTCAATCTCTCTACTTTTTTGATTTAGCCATTTATTGCTACAAACTTCCCTCTTTGCCTGCTTTTACTATATTTCATAGGTTTTTGTGTGTTATGTTTTTATTTTCATTTGTTTCAAGATTTAAAAAAATTTCCTCCTTAATTTCTTCCTTGACTCAGTGGCCACTCAAGAGCATGTTGTTTAATTTGCATGTGTTTGTACAGTTTCCAAAGTTCCTCTTGTTATTGATTTGTGGTTGTATTCCACTGTGGTCTGAGAAGATACTTTGTATAACTTTGATTTCTAAAAATTTGTTGAGACTTGTTTTCTGTTCTAACATATGTCCATCCTAGAGAATGTTCCATATGCTGATGAGAAGAATGTATTCTATAGTTGTTGGATGAAACGTTCTGTGTCAGTTAGGCTTATTTGGTCTAAAGTGCAATTAAAATTCAACAATATATTTGTTAATTTTCTGTCCTAAATGATCCATCTAATGCTGAGAGTGAGGTATTGAAGTCTCCAACTATCATTGAAGTAGAGTCTATCACTCCTTTTAGATTTTTAAATATTTGCTTAATATATCTGGGTGCTCCAGTGTTGGGTGCATATATTTTAAGAATTGTTATAACCTCCTGCTGAATTGATACCTTTATCATCCTACAATGGTCTTGTCTCTTTTTACTGTTTTTTACTTAAATATATTTTATCTCACAGAATTATAACTACTACTACTCCTCAATTTTGGTTTCCATTTCCATGGAATATTTTTCTCCATTCCTTTACTTTCAATCTATATGTGTATTTACAGGTGAGATGTGTTTCTTGTAAGCAGCATATAGTTGGGTCACGTTTTTTATCCATTTGGCCAGTTTATATCTTTTAAGTAGAAAGTTTGATCCATTTACTTTCAAGATTATTCTTGATATGTGAGGGCTCATTCTTGTCACTTTTTTTTTTTAATTTTTCTTTTTTTTTGAGACAGAGTCTCGCTCTGTCGCCCAGGCTGGAGTACAGTGGTACCATCCTGGCTTACTGCAACCACTGCCTCCCGGATTCAAGCGAATCTCCTGCCTCAGCCTCCCAAGTAGCTGGGACTACAGACACATGCTACCCACTACATCTGGCTAATTTTTGTATTTTTAGTAGAGACAGGGTTTCATCACATTGGTCAGGCTGGTCATGAACTCCTGACCTCATGATCCACCTGCCTCACCCTTTCAAAGTGCTGGGATTACAGGTATGAGCCACCATACCCAGCCCTTGTCACTTATTAATTGATTTCTGGTAGTGTTGTATATCCTTTGTGCCTTTTTTTCTCTCTCATTTATTATTGTGGTTCAGTAGTTTTCTGTAGTAGTAATATTTTAGTCATTTTTCTCCTTCATTGGTATGCTTGCTCTACCAGTAGGTTTCATACTTTCATGTATCTTAATCATGATGATACCTATCATTTCACTTCCAGGTGTAGGACTCCCTCAAGCATTTCATTTCTTGTAGCGTCAATCTAGTGATGATTAATTCCCTCAGATTTTGCTTGTTTGGGAAAGACTTTATTTCTCCTTGGTTCATGAAGGATAACTTTGCTGGGTATAGTATCATTCATTCAAATTTTTTTTCTTTTATGAACTTTTGATGTATTATCCTATTCTCTCTTGGCCTATCAGGTTTCTTCTAAGAAATTTGTTGTTAGTCTGATGAGGTTTCTCTTATAAGTGTCTAGAAAGCTTTCCTCTTGCTGGTTTTAGAACTCTCTCCTTGTCTTTGAGTTCTGACAGGTTGATTGTAATGTGCCACAGAGAAGAACTTGTTGCATTTTATCTCTTTGGGGATGTCTGAGTTTCCTGTATCTGGATATCTAAATATCTTGCTATACTTGAGAAGTTTTCAGGTATTGTTTTGTTAAATAGGTTTTCTATCCCTTTCATTTTCTCTTTACCTTCTGGGACACTGAAAATTTAAATATTTGATCACTTTATGGTGTCCCATATGTCATGCATGCTTTGTTCATTCTTTTTTATTTTTTTTTTAATTTTTGTCTGGGTTACTACAAAAGACCTATCTTCAGGTTCTGAAATTCTTTCTTCTGCTTAAGCTAATGGATTGTTGAAGGTTTCTAATGTATTTTATATTTTATTTAATGAATTCTTTAGTTCCAGAATTTCTGTTTGGCTCTTTTTTTGAGGTCTCTTTGGAAAATTTCTCATTCATATCCTGAATTGGTTTTCTGATTTCTTTGAATGCTTTTCAGAATTATCTTTTATTTCACTCAGCTTCTTTAATATCATTTGTTTGAATTCTTTTTCCAGAATTTCATAAATTTATTTTTTTTTCTTCTTTGAGACAGAGTCTTGCTCTATTACCCAGGCTGAAGTGCAGTGGCATGATCTTGGCTAACAGAAACCTCTGCCTCCCAGGCTCCAGCAATACTCCTGTCTCAGCCTTTCAAGTAACTGGGACCACAGGTGTGCACCACTACACTCTGCTAATTTTTTTGTAGAGACAAGGCTTCACCATGTTGCCCAGGCTAGTCTCGAACTCTTGAGCTCTAGCAATCTGCCCACCTCAACCTCCCAAAGTGCTAGCATCTTAGGCATGAGCCATGGCCCCTGGCCTAGGATTTCATAAATTTATTTTTGATTGGAATTTGTTACTGGAGAACTATTGTATTCCTTTAAAGGTATCATATTTCCTTACTTTTTTAATGTAGTTCAGGTCCTTAAGTTGATATCTGCACATCTGGTGTAACAATCACTTTTTCAAATTTTTTGAATTTGTTTTTGTAGGGAAGGTCTTTTTCCTGAAGATGTGTTCCTTGGGTAGGACATTATGGCTTTGATTCTGGATACATGCAGTAGTATATTCTCCATGATTTATTTTTCTTTTGGCTATTAACAGCATCAGTGGTGTCTATGATTTCCTCAGTCACTTATGGTTCAGTTGTTAGTGGAGGCTATGGTGAAGTTTGCTGGAAATGGAGTCCCCAGATGGGCCTCTCCTTGGGCCCCAGTGGTAGCAATGGTGGGCCACACATGCCTATCCTTAGGCGTATGCTGCCACTGCTGTAAGTGGATCCAGGTAGGCCAATTCTTGGGCCTCCAGGTGATTTGCTCAGATGCCAGTAGCAGCAGCAGTGGGCCAGGTGAGACAGTGGGTCCTTTTATCTGGTCACTGGGCATGATGTGGATGATGGCGTAGCACTGACATGACAAACCTCTGGCCTCTAAGCAGTCTGTGCTGGTCTTGGCAGTGGCTGTGATGGGCAGGGCAGTCCTCAGGCCTGCAGCAGTCTACACTCTTGCAGGGGCATCTAGAGGCTGCAGTAAGCCAAGATCACATCACTGCACTCCAGCCTGGGCAACAAAGCGAGACTCCATCTCAAAAAAAAAAAAAAGAAAAAGAAAAGAAAAATCTCCGTCTGACTTTTACCCAACAGCCACTAGATGGCCTCACGGAAAAAAAAAAATGTCAAAAACCACATGATTCAGTCAAAACCCATAGACTTGATACAAAGACTTATTCAATCTATGAACTTCTGTTTTTGTTTTTATTTTGAGATAGAGTTTTGCTCTTGTCACCCAGGCTGGAGTGCAATGGCGCCATCTTGGCTCACTGCAACATCCACCACCCAGGTTCAAGTGATTCTCCTGCCTCAGCCTCCCAAGTAGCTGGGATTACAAGCATATGCCACCATACCTGGCTAATTTTTGTATTTTTAGTAGGAGACGGGGTTTCACCATGTTGGCCAGGCTGGTCTCAAACTCCTGACCTCAGGTGATCTGCCTGCCTCAGCCTCTCAAAGTGCTGGGATTACAAGCGTGAGCCACTGCGCCCGGCCAGAAACTGCCACTGAAAATTCTCCCACCCCTTGACCAGCCCTCATGTGGGCTAAGACCCTACTGAGGTTCTCTGCCTCCCTCCTGTCTTCACAGGAATCCCCAACTGCAGAAGAGATGAAGGCGAGACCTGGCTTCTTCCCGGGAATGGTTGCTGGCAATGGGACGCTCTCACTTTCAGCTGCCTCTGAGTTTGGATGGTGACTCACACCCCATGTCTGAGCCCAGCCTCGCTTTCACCCTCCTCTACCTGCCAAGCCCTGCCTGTCCCAGACACCACCGGGTTCTCATTTCCTTCCTCTTTCCACCAGTCTGAAGAAGAAAATGGCCAAGAATGAAGTCCTCAGGACATTAAGATGACGTACAGAACACAAAAAGGAGAAAGATTTTGCTGTTATTCACCCCCACATCATTCCCAGAACACAAAAAGGAGAAAGATTTTGCTGTTATTCACCCCCACATCATTCCATTAAGTTTCTTCAATCTCTTCTTCATCCATGTAGCAATAACCCTGGGGGTAGGAACCAGCAATCCAAGTCCTCCAAATGATTTAGCAGTTCTCCAAGGATTATCTGACTCCATAAGGATCGACATTTATGGTTGTCTTTCTATTGACTAGGCTATTTTATAACCCTATAAAGACAGAAGTTTAGTTATAGAAAAACTGACAATAATACAAATTATTCTTTTTTTTTTTTTTTTTTTTGAGATGGAGTCTCGCTCTGTCGCCCAGGCTGGAGTGCAGTGGCCGGATCTCAGCTCACTGCAAGCTCCACCTCCCGGGTTTACGCCATTCTCCTGCCTCAGCCTCCCGAGTAGCTGGGACTACAGGCGCCCGCCACCTCGCCCGGCTAGTTTTTTTTTGTATTTTTTAGTAGAGACGGGGTTTCACCGTGTTAGCCAGGATGATCTCGATCTCCTGACCTAAATTATTCTTATCCATAGATATACAAATGAATTTTGTCTAGTAGAGATACATGGAGTTTTAGAAAAGATAACCCCACTTCAATTTATAGTATATGAACCAGTTTTTTGTCCATTGGCAAATTCAGCATTACTGGTCATATACATCTCTTTAAATTTAATCTTTTTCTTTTTTTTTTTTTTTTTGAGACAGAGTCTCGCTCTGTTGCCCAGGCTGGAGTGCAGTGGCGCACTCTCGGCTCATTGCAAGCTCCACCTCCTGGGTTCACGCCATTCTCCTGCCTCAGCCTCCCAAGTAGTTGGGACTACAGACGACCGCCATCATGCCCAGCTGATCTTTTGTATTTTTAGTAGAGACGGGGTTTCACTGTGTTAGCCAGGATGGTCTTGATCTCCTGACCTCATGATCCACCCACCTCAGCCTCCCAAAGTGCTGGGATTACAGGCGTGAGCCACCGCACCCGGCCTAAATTTACTCTTAACTGGATTTAACCATTTTCTGGCTCCCTCATTAATTAAGGAGTTAAATAAATAAAATCTTCAACACGAGTTCATTTTATATTTGTATGACAGCCATAATTTTACTTCTTTGAAAATTATACTTTAACATAGCGATTCTCAGAGCAAAGTCCCAGACAGGCTGCAGCATCACTCGGGAGCTTGTTTGAAATGCAAGTTCTCGGTCGGGCACAGTGGCTCATGCCTGTAATCCCAGCACTTTGGGAGGCCGAGGCGGGCGAATAACGAGGTCAGGAGTTCGAGACCAGCCTGACCAACATGGTAAAACCCCATCTCTACTAAAAATACAAAAATCAGCTGGGTGTTGTGGCGTGTGCCTGTAATCCCAGCCACCCAGGAGGCTGAGGTAGGAGAATGGCTTGATCTGGGAGTCGGAGGCTGCAGTGAGCTGAGATGGTGCCACTGTATTCCAGCCTGGGTGACAAGCGCGAGACTCTGTCTCAAAAAAAAAAAAAAAAGAAAAAGTAACAGAAAAGAAAAAGAAATGCAAGTTATCAGACCTCGCTCAAATCTGCTGAGTAGGAAACTCTCGGGGCAGGGCCCAGCCATCTGTGCTGTAAGGAGCCCCCCAGGTTCTTCTGAGGCACACTCAGGTTTGAGAAGCCCTGCTTTATCCAACCCGTAAACACTAACAAGATGCTACTTTAGTCCCGACTCAAGAAAACCTGGAACCTGACCATCTCTGTTGTCCCTAACCCAGCCTGCCTGTGATGGATATTCACAGGCCACTCTTCTCTCTCATCTCCAGGGACTATCTCACTGGTCCCATCACTTGTTCCCTGTCTTTCCCCACAGCAGTAAGGGAGTGAGCAAGAGTGTTCTGTGAGCTGGATAAAACAGGATTGTCAAGGTTTCCTTCAGGGGGTTCACTTAGGGCCTGTTTGCACCTGCAGGTCTGACCCTGTGGAGCTAAACCACCCACAAGCTTCATAACTGATGTTCCCAAAGCAGGGAGCATCTGGCCATGACCCCAGAGAGAAGGGATGAGGACAGAGGTAAAAACAATCTCAGGACCCAGCCTCAGATGTTACGTTTCTTCTCTCCTCCTGCAGTAATAGAGCGTTATTTCACTGCTGGCAGATGCAGAATCACAAGCTCATTGTGCACTGGGCTGGAGCACATATGCCACCCATTTGTCTTGCAGTCTGGCTGGGCGCTCTGCCCTGTTCATGGGAAGCCTTCCCTGATTGCTGAATGCCAAGCAGGCTGGATAATCACCCCTCAACGGGGAGAGGATCCACCAGAAACACTGCCTTCCCTTTCCCAGCACAACTGATGGGTAGGAAGGGCACTCTTGTCCCCCTTCACCCCACCCCCACCAAGCCAGCTGGAGCCGCCTGCTGCCTGTGTTCTCCTGGGAGCATATCACAGGGGTACATAGAGCCCCGTGGGCAGCACCATGGGGAAAGGGCATTCTTGGGAGGTAGCAGAGCACAGTGGTGAAGACAGGAGGCTCAGCAAGGTTTGGGTTCAAGTCCTGCTTCCTCCCCCACTTAGCAGGGTTGTGAATTGAGCACGTTTCTTCCCTCTCCTAACCTTCATTTCCTCCAGAATAGGGATGACAAGGACACCTTCCTCTAGGGGTGCTATGCAAAGCCCTTAACACAGAGTCAACCCCCAAGTGAGTGTCTATAGTTGGTGGTAGCTGTTGATGATAAAATAGATACCCTAAAAAGCACCCTGGAAGGAGAGTAGATGAAGGACAGAAAATAGGCATTAAACACAAGCTGAACACAAAGGCCACAAAGAAGCTGGGTACTGAGGAAACTTGCAATGGATGAGAAGCCCCCAGCCTGCATTGCAGCCCACTGGCAACCGTACATAGCTGTAATTTGCTTTGTAAGTTGATGCACTCAACCACAGGACAAATGGGAAGACCAAATTGGAAAATCTAAGTGGACACACTTTGTCAAATGGAAAAACACTAGACAAATGAGTGTTTTCTTCCCTTTTTTGTTTGCCAAAATCCTTGTTTACAAAATCTTTATAAGCCTAGGTTGAAGACCTTTTCTTACCTAAAACCAGTGGTTCCCAACTGGAAGTGAGTGTCACAATGGGAAAGATTGCCACTGGCATCTAGTGGGCACAGGGCCTGGATGCCACTAGCCATCCTATAGTGCATGGGACAGGCCCCACAGCAAAGAAGCGTGCAGCTTTAAATATCAACAGTGCTTAAAGCCAAACACAGTTGCCTAGATTAGAACAAATCACTCACTCCGTGCTCCTCAAACACCTTGCTGAAGCCTGGGTTGGAGCCGTGGCCTGAGTCTGCCAGGTCTTGTGGTTAGCTGGTGGCCCCCTGGTACCACAGAAGGGACACAGCTTCTGAACGTGCTCAGCCACTCACTGGCCATGACAGAGGAACAGTGGTTTAGCTTCTCTCAGGCCGTTTCCTCATCTACAAAATGGAAAATAGAATCCCCATTTGCAGGATTATGGTAAGGATTACATAAAATACTATATGTAGAGACCCTGGCACACGGTAAGGGTTCAAAAAGTTATTGGGATGTGTCATCTTCGACATAACCTCAGGCAGCCATAGCAATGTCTTACATGTCTGCATCTCCCGCAGCAACTTAGGCTACACCATGCATATAGTATAGGCACTCAGAAACTGTTGTCGCATTATAGTGAAGTCTCACCTGAGAACCAAGCCTCAAGAAATAAACCCAGCCCACCTCATGGACCTATAGACTTCCATCTTGTAAATGGTTTTGATCTAGTCTTCAGGATGCACCTGCATCTCAGAACTCCCTCTGTTTCTCCCTGTCTCCAAGCCTGGGTCCTGTCCATTGAACAGGGAGGCTGAGATCAGACTTTGATTCTTTTGGGGACACCCAGAACCTTGACCACAGTTTGAGAACGACTACCACCGCCTGGCCTTTCCCGGCTGACTGACTCAATCACCGATCGCTCCCCCACTCTCCAAACGCCTGCTGCAGTGCATGGAGAAAAACGCTGGGGGAAACACCATATTTTCTAACAATGGGAGGGATACAAGTCTGGATGAGTGTGCTATGCCTGGAAAAGAGAGTGGCCATCACCCAGTCCTTCAAGTTGAAGAACTTTTCTAAATACACACCCCGTCCACAACCACCCACTGACACACACAGCTTGGCCACACCCTGAAACAAACGTGGGAAGATCTTCTCTCTCCCTTAATGTGGAAAGAGCTTCTTTCTCCCTTTTGCCACTGCAGTGCTTTCAGGGGCTCACCTACTACCAGCTTCTTCCCTGCTAGTGGACACATCAGGGAAGGCAGACTGGGTCAGGAATGAGGACAGCCCTGAGTTCAAGTTTGTAATCCCACCACCAGCTGGCTGTGTAATCCTAAATCCTGTCACGTCTCTGAGCCTCAGTATTTTATCTGTGAAATGAGAGACAAGAAAATCTTGAAGGGTCTTTCGAGCTGTGCTACTCTGCACTCTTTCTACCACCAGTCGTGGCTTTGCTCCCACATGGACCTGCTGAATGCGACGCAGACAAGCCCTGATCCATTCTAAGATCAGCCCTTGCTGCTTGTCAAGGCCTGGATCTCCTACTACTGTATAAGGTAGCCCCCAGAGAATGGCAGGGGTGAGATCTCTCTGTCAGAGTTCTTTGGCATGGACACAATGAGTCCTGGCCCTTCCGAGCCCCTGGAGGCCAGGCCAGGCTGCCCAGGAAGTATCAGGCAGGGATCAGATTGCAAAGATACATGGCAACACAGACACTCTGCCAGCCCACAGGAATCCAGGCCAAGAATAGATAATACTTATATCAAGCATGCATCATCATTGCTAGGTGTCTTAGAGCTAACTGCTTCAGGCGCCACATTGTTCTTAGCTGCTTCTTCCAAATCCCTCAGTAAAAGGAATCCAGGCATAACCATCAACTAAAAGAACTCAACTCCAAATCTGCTCATCTGTCTTATCCCCAAATCCCCCTTTCCTCCAGGCCCCTGGTACTGTCACTAAGCTCAGGTAACAATTGTCCAGAGCATCTCTGGAGCTTCATGAGCACAAAGCTTTCTTTCCTATGTGAAGCCAGAGCAGAATGCTGCCATCTGCCAGCTGCCCCACGCTCTCAGCTGTGGAGTAGTTGCAGAGTGGTGTAGGGGAAAGAACAAGAACTCTTAAGTTATAATCTCAGCTGTGCCACCTTGAACAAATTACAATCCTTAATGGCTTTGAATCTCAGTTTGCCTGCTTGTAAACTGATGTCAGCAATACCTACCCTGTAAGATTGACCTGAGGATTAAATGAAACTCTGCAGGTAAAGCATCTGACCTACACTAGGTGTTTAGTGAAGAGTAGCTATTTTTATAGACTTTCACTGACCTGGCTGAATAATTTAGTTCCAGAAACAAAATGGACAGTTTGAGAAAGAAGTGATTTAAAATGAATCCCAAGCCAGAGGTCCTTTTGGCACTGTATTTAAAGTGAATTGGATTCTGTTTGGATTAGGGAAAAATAGATTTGTTCTCTAATAATTTAACAGTCAGTTCAGACAGATGCCAAGTCCATAAAGAACTCTCTGATTTTGTCATGCGAACCCCACAGCGGAAGTCAGACCCATGCAGATTCAGGGTTTCAGGTGACCTGAAGCAAATCGTTTCACTGGCCAGACTAGATTTCAGTGGTTCCAAGCCCAGCTACCATTCGCATTACCTGGAGAGCTTTTCTAAACTATGGGTACCAAGCCCCACTCCAAACCAGTTTCATCAGGATTTCTGCAGGGTGCAGACTGAGTATCAAGAATTTTAAGAGCTTCTGGGGTGATCCTAATGTAAGCTCCACTGGACCAGAAGTGCTCCCAGATCCCTCCCTCAGGTATCCCTGGTGCCTGCAACCATGTATGATTCAGAGTAGACAGTATATGTTTATTGAGTAAATGAATGAAGATTCTGACTCGCCTTTTTGCTGTTTTCATGTTCATAATTTATGAGGTAAAAGAAGAAAAGAAAAAGAGTTTAATCCCAAGAAAGAATCACAGAGCAGAACTGTCCAATAGAAATTTCTGCAATGGGCCAGGCACGGTGGCTCACGCCTGTAATCCCAGCACTTTGGGAGGCCGAGGTGGGTGAATCACAAGGTCAGGAGTTCAAGACTAGCCTGGCCAATATGGTAAAATTTTGTCTGTACTAAAAACTATTAAAAAATTAGCTGGGCGCAGTGGCAAGCACCTGTAATCCCAGCTACTGGGGAGGCTGAGGCAGGAGGATCGTTTGAACCCAAGCAGCAGGGGTTGCAATGAGCCGAGATCATACCACTGCACTGCAGCCTAAGCAACAGGGTGAGCCTCCGTCTCAAAAAAATTAAAAAAAAGAAATTTCTGCAATGATGGACATGTTCTATAATCTGTACTATTCATTACAGTATCCAGGAGCCATAATGGCTACTGAGTACTTGAAATATGGCTAGTGTGATTGGAGGAACTGAACTTTTAATTCTATTTAATGTTAATTAAATTCGAATTTAAATAGACACACATGATTTCTGGCTACCATACTGAACAGTGCAGAACATCTACCTTTTATAAACACATCTATACCTGTGTGCCTCCATGCCCCTTTTTTACTAACAGCACCCCATTTACCCTTAGGGCAGTCCTTCTCCCCCAACCACCTGTAGTCTTGGCTAATGAAATTGCCCCATCCTCCTCTAGCCAAGGAGTAGGCCAAGGATCCAAGCTAAGTCAACAGACTCTTCTCTACGGAAATTTCACTCTAGCTTCTGTGTCACAAGAATAGAAAATGAGTCAGAGCAGATTAATATGAGTGTTGATGCGCTAAGACAACGTGCATTCGTTTGCAGACCATTAGTCCAGAGTGTGACGATAACAAAAGTGATACATGATGTGTTAGGCATCATTATCATCCTCCTTGTCATCATCAAAGTGGATTGTACCCAGCAGCTCGAATGTGCCTGCTCCTGTACTAGGTATGTAATTTGCCTAGCTTCTCTTATGCATCCTATCTTCATCTGTAAAATGGAAATCATACTCATCCTAACTCTTCCACAGTTTTTGTGGAGACAGCAAAAGGAATAATTGTCATGAGGGCCGGGCATGGTGGCTCACGCCTGTAATCCCAGCAATTTGGGAAGCCAAGGCAGGTGGATCACTTGAGGTGAGGAGTTGGAGACCAGCCTGGCCAACATGGTGAAACCCCATCTCTACTAAAAATACAAAAATTAGACAGGCATGGTGGTAGGCACCTGTAATCCCAGCTACTCAGGAGACTGAGGCAGGGAATCACTTGAACCTGGGAGGCAGAGGCTGCAGTGAGCAGAGATCGAGTCACTGCACTCCAGTCTGGGTGACAGGGCAAGACTCTATCTCAAGAAAGAAAAAAAAAAGAAAGAAAGAAAAGAAAAAGAAATAATGGTCATGAAAGCTTTGAGCCAAATAAAGAGTTACCCAAGTATCTGCTGGAGGAATTGTTCCCAAGGCATAGGTGTGGGGAGTCATGGGAGTGTTTGATGAAGGACCCAGGATCTGAGACCAGTTCACAAGCTGTGCCGCACCAGGTAAGTCACTTGTTCTCTCTGGGTTTTTGGCTTAGATAAGACTGGGTTATACACATCTCTTTCCAGTTTCACCATTTTCTAATCTATTTGCAAGCCCCCTTGCCTGACACATATCCTCTTCCACTTCTATGCACACATGCCAGAAAATTCTCTAGCCTAGTCCATGCTGACCTTGTACCCAACTCATTTATTCTTTTCCCAGTTCCCTACCTGACTGAGAAGTTTCTCTGGGTATGCACTCCCACAGCTTCCTGAATAACCCTCTGGCAGAGCACCTTATGGAAATCGTGCTTAACTATCTCCTCCACTAGTAGACCATAAGTCCAACTAGGGCAAAGGCCATGTCCCTCTTATTCACCACTGCTTCTCCAGTGCGCAGTACAGAGCCAAACACATAGAAGATGTTCTATGAATACTCACTCTTTGAATGAATACCCTACATCTATTGTATTTGTCATTTCAGAAAACACATGGTATTATCTAATGCTGCGTAACAAGTTAGTCCAAAACGTAGCAGCTTAAAACAAGAATAGTCACTTATCCTTTCTCAATTTCTGTGGGAGATAAAGTCAGACAGGGCACAGCAGGGCTGGTTGTTCTCTGTTCCATGTCTGGGACCTAAACTCTAAGACTCAAAGGCTGAGGACTGAAAAGATCTGAAGTCTCAGTTCACTACGATCTGGTGATTGGCTCTGGCTGTTGGTTGAGAGCCCAGCAGCAGTTGTCAGCCAGAACACACTCATGTGGCCTCACCATGTGGCTTGGGCTTCTTCAAAACATGCTCGCTGGTTTCTTCTGAGAAACCAAGAAGAAGCTGTCTCCTTTTTATGATCTAGTCTTAAGAGTCATACAACTTCACTTCCATTACATTCTATTCATTAGAAACCAGTCACCAGGTACATTCCACATTCAGGAGGAAAGGAATTAGATATCATTTTTTGAAAAGAATGGCCAAGAGCATGCAAGCCAATTTTAAAACCAGCACCACTTGGCTAACACAAGAAGCAATGTATACAGTGAAAAACAAGTGTCTGAAGAAGTAAGACTTCTGTTCACATTCTAGCTCTGCCACTTAGTAGCTGTGTGAGTTTTGGGAAATTACCCTCTGAGACTTGGTTTATACAATACAGGGTGACAGTTGTTGATCCCTAGTGACTTTTCTATGCTTGGAGTCTTCTTGCTTCAGTGAGTTTAAGAAGATCCAGGCTGAATTAACTTTCTTGGAGTCTTGTGATCCTTCCCATCACTGATAACCCTTGGTTTCTGACCCTGGAGGTAGTAAGAGGTTGCTACAGGAGCACAGGAGGTACCCAGAAAGTTCAGAGACCAGGGACAGCTTTAGGGAACAGATGTGAAACCACTGAGGCCCTGGGGACTCTCTAAGGCCTTTAACCCAGCCCTTGTGTAGTAACCTCAGCTTGTCAAGAAATGCAATGACTCCACAACTAAGGAATCTGAATCTGCCCGCTAAGGCCAAGGAATCTGCATTCTCCCACAAGACTGTGATTCATGCTAACTACAGGGTGGGGAGAGGGAGAGCGTCTTAAAACACACACTCAGCTGTCTTTTCCTAAAGTTCTTGGCTTAGCCTAGAGATAGTGCCTTTCCCACGGTTTACAACTCTATGGCATGACGGAGGCCGAGGGTACGTTCAGTGTCCAATGCTCAGGGGCCACGCACCACAGCCAGTTGTACTTTCACCTTCCTCTAGGCCAGCCGACCCTCCCCAAGCATTGCCTCCCACGCCCACGTCGCAGTCCCACCTTGGTCCGCGGGGTCTGGAGCGTCCAAAGCCCGGTCAAAGCAGACGGTCTAGGGGCGAACTCTGCGCACCCCATTCCCACCAGTGCAGGCAATCGGATAAAACAGGGTGACTTTCATCCTTTTCGTTTCTAGAGGTAGTGACCCTCCTGTCTCAATCCCTAGATGTACTCCTGTAAGAACTGTGCGCGCTGGGAGGGACTCTGCACTCACTCACTGTGACCACCTCGGCTGAGATATGGGGAAACTGAGGCCTACAGAGGAAAGGGAACTGCTGAACGTCCCAAAGCAACACAGGCACTGAATCTGGTCTAGAATCCCACTCTTCCAGGCCAGTGCTCTCGGTCCTACCCGCTGAGGGCCCCTGCGAGGAATCCTTTTCAAGAAATTCCCCACCGCAGGAATTCCTTCTGCACTAGGAATCTCCATGGATTTGCGCTCCGTTTGGCACGTTGAAAATTTCCTCCGCAGCTTCGCACCGGCTTCCCGGTGCCCTGACAGCTGGGTGAGGAGGGAGCGAATGCCCACCGGCGTCCTTGGGGTAACCTGGGCCAACTTGGGCCAAAGGGACCGCTGCGGGGGGCGGAGGACGGGGCGCGAAGGCGCTGGCCCTTTAAGGGGGGGACGGAGCGCATGCGCGGCGCGGGCCAGAGTCGAGCCGGGTGGGCGGCAGGCGGGTAGGGGACGCGGTCGGCGGCAGCAGGGCCCAGGGGCGGCGGGGCTGCAGCAGCGGCGGCCCCAGCTTCGCCGAGCCGCGATCTGCTGGTGGGCTCCGCGTTGGCGGACTGCTCCCCAGGTACCAGCGCAGCGCGCGCTAGCGCGGCTTTGTCATTCGCCTGCAGCTACATCCGCCGGCCGAGGCTGCGTGAGCCTCCGGGCTTGCGGTCCCCGCCCCGCGGTCCTTCCTCCACCCTCAGCCAGGGCAGCGGCAGCCCAAGCGAACAGCCACGGAGCATCCTCCGCCCGCCCCGGCCGCGCCACCGCCCATGCTGCAGCCAGTGCCAGGCAGCGACCCCGCGGCCGGAGCCCGCCGCTCGGTGACCTCAGCCTGGCCCCTGCGAGCCGCCCGAGCTGGTCCCGCTGAGCCGCGGGCCCCGTGCCCTGCGATGGCTCGGCTGGTGCAGCGCGGCGCCAGGTGCTCGCGATCCTCCCGCTGAGACGCGGCCGGCTGGGGACCCGCTGGGCCTCGGCGCTCTCAGCCTTCGCCTCCCCGCCGCGCCCGCTCCCTTTCTGGGCACTCCGCCGCTGTTTCTGGGGACGCGGGGACAGGGGGCCCAGACAAAGCCCACTTTGTAAGGGGAGTTGGCCGCGGGCGTGGAATGTGCGCGTCGGCGCGCGCCCCCTCCCCGCGCCCCGCCAGCTGCAAGTCTTGGCTCCCGGACTTGTCTCGTCGCGTCGGAGAAATCGTCCCCCAGCGCTGCTCTCCCGCCCGGGGGTCCTGGTTCGGAGCTCCCGCGGCCAGGAGTCGCCTCGGTCTCTCCTGGGGCGCGCGCAGATGTGAGCGTGCGAGAGTTGTGTAGGGGGTTTTGTTCCCTCCGAAACTGAGACCCAGGGCGCCCAGTGGGCACCGGTGCCTTGACTCTGTCCTTTCTGCAGCCGCTGGTCCGAGCTGTCTGGCCTCAGTTTCCCTTCGACTTTTCTCCGCTCTGCCAGCCCTCACTGCTGCCCGTCATTGTTCTCGCAGTTAGATGGGGGTGCTTTGTGACGGCTGCCAAGGTGGGGTGTGTTCTCTTTGTCCCATTTTTCAAACAGAACAAGGCCTCCAAGGCTGACCCCAGACAACCCACCCCCTCGGACCCCACTTCACCTTATTGCACTGATTTTTTTTATCAAGTAGTAGTTTATTGTACAGGAGCCACGCCCTGATTTCTTAAAGGCGCCTTGCACTCTGGCCATGTGTTATCTCTGCAGCTGGTGTGTGGGAGGCCTCTTGTGAGCCACCTGTTTTCCCGCCTCCACCACCCCCTCGAGGATTTAGGGATGCCAGGGGGGAAGAAGGTGGTTGGGGGTGGCAGCAGTGGTGCCACTCCAACATCCGCTGTGACCACCGCCCCCTCTGGGGTCAGGCGTTTGGAGACCAGCGAAGGAGCCTCAGCCCAGAGAGATGAGGAGCCAGAAGAGGAAGGGGAAGAGGACCTGCGAGATGGAGGGGTCCCCTTCTTTGTCAACCGGGGTGGGCTACCTGTGGATGAGGCCACCTGGGAAAGGATGTGGAAACACGTGGCCAAGATCCACCCCGATGGAGAGAAGGTGGCGCAACGGATCCGTGGGGCCACAGACCTGCCCAAGGTGAGGCTTGGGGGTCGGGGGTGATAGCACAATCTAGTGTTTTAGTGACCTTGGGGCTAAGAGTAAAGCCACACTCTCCTCCCACAGGGCAGGAGACCACTGGCTCGGTAAGATATTTAAAATGCAGAGAAATCATACCTGTCTCGGAGAACTTTCTCTCACTGCCCTTATAGGAGGGAGGTTCACATACCTGTCTCCAGGAGGTCCTCTCTGCTGTCTTTTAAAATGCCCACGTTTTACAGGAGGGGACAGCAGCAGATAGAACTAACAAACACACTAGGATGGCTTGACGTCTCATTTGCTTGATGACACTTGCCAAGCTAGAGAACTATGAGCAGACAAATGTAATGAATGACTAAGGAGATGCAGGGCTTCATATGTTGAGAAAATATTTTTGTGCATTATGTCACTGAGTTCTCCCAACAGCCTTGTGACGTTAAGTGCAATTTGGGTTTCCATTTTACAGATGAGAAAGCTGAAAACTCAAGTAGGAACTCAAGGCCCCACAGCCAGTAAGTGGCAGAACTGAGATTCAACTTCAGGTCTTCAGGAGAAGGGGGGGGTGGTGGTGGAGGGAAGTGTCCAGGTCCTCTTCTCTGTTGGACACTGGATTCAAGGACATTAGAAGAGGTCTTATGGAGAAGCATACAATGAAATAATTTTTCTGTGTTGGCTGTAACTCCTCCTCCATGACAGCTATCCTTCAGTTGTGTCACCAACGAAAGCAGAGGCTGTATCTCATTCATCTTTGTCTTCCCAAGGCCTCCTGTGTGCCTGGCACAGAACAGGCACTTGTGTGTGTGTTTGCTGAATGAAAGGGTATTTGAGAGTTTCTGTGCTGTACGCTGCTGTATGGAAATACATGCCTGATATTTAAAAAAAAAAGAAAAGAAAAGAAAAGAAAAAAAAACATGATCAAGACTAGGAGGCACTTTGCCAAATGCAGAGGCCTGAAATCTCAAAAAAAAGAGCCCTTTGGACTGAGTTCAGAGCCCAGTGCTTAGCCCTGCCTGCCCAGGTCGGAAGGAAGAGGGCTAGGAAGAATGGAAGTTAGTATGAATTAGACATGAGGACAAGTGGCCCGTTTTGTTTTTACCAAGTTATCGGTACAGTCATCAGAAAGTGTCTTCTGAGAAAAAGAGAATCAAAGGTTGAAGGTTAAAATACTGCCTAATGTTTCCAGGGGAAACAAAATGTAGATTGATTTGGAATGGCCACATAAATGCGCTCTGCACTGACTTACCATTTATTTAGCTAATCCCCTATAGTTGGATGTTTTTTCCAGTTTTATTCCTAAAATGAATGCTGTGGTGAACATTCTAAAATATAATTTTGGGGGTTCATTTCTGATTATTTCCTTGGGAAAGATTCTGAAAGTGAAAGTATTGCATCAAAGGATACTGACATTGATGGGGCCACCTGCTTATCTATATGGTGCCTTTCACCTAATTGAGATGCAATTTTCTTATCAATAAAATGAGATTGATTGTGGGGAAGATGAAATGAGAGACTGTGTGTTAAAGTATTTGACAGACTGTAAAGCCCCAAACCATTACCTGGTTATTGGATATCCATTACCTTTTTTTTTTTTGAGGCGGAGTCTCACTCTCTCCACCAGGCTGGAGTGCAGTGGCATGATCTTGCTCACTGCAACCTCAACTCCACCTGCCGGGTTCAAGTGATTCTCCTGCCTCAGCCTCCTAAGTAGCTGGGATTACAGGCACCCGCCACCATGCCCGGCTAATTTTTGTATTTTTGGTAGAAACGGGGTTTCACCATGTTGGCCGGGCTGGTCTCAAACTCCTGATCTCAGGTGATCCACCCACCTCAGCCTCCCAAAGTGCTGGGATTACAGGCGTGAGCCACCACGCTCGAGATTACAGGCGTGAGTCACCACGCCCAGCCAGATGTCCATCACCTTTACTCATGTCCTTTATCAAGTGGGAAGACTAGGTTTTGCTCAGATCGGTTGTCCCGATGAGGCCAGAGTCACACCCTGCTCCTACCTGAAAACGCTGGGCAGCTCTCCAGATGGCTTATATCTGAATCATGCCGTAAAAGAGTGTGAATAGTTCCCTGCAGAACTGTCACCACTCCTGGGAACTAAAAAAAGTTCAGTGAGCTCACTAGTAACTGGTTTGTAATGTCATCTTGTCATCTTCAGTCCTCATGTACAGGAAGGACACGGATGAAGGAAGTCTAGGGGTGGGGGCTGTGTTGTGACGGACCCCTAGACTTCCACCCCTAGGGTGGAAGGAATTTTGTGAGAGGTTTGGAAAAAATTGAATTTCCCCCTCTTCAAACCACAGATCTCAGATAAACCGCATGAGTCTGCATGAGGTCCCTCCTCTGCCTGGGCCGAGTAGAAAGGTGCCCTTAGAGGCCGGGCGCGGTGGCTCACGCCTGTAATCCCAGCACTTTGGGAGGCCAAGGCGGGCGGATCACAAGGTCGGGAGATCAAGACCATCCTGGCTAACATGGTGAAACCCCATCTCTACTAAAAAACTTCAAAAAATGAGCTGGGCGCGGTGTTGGGCGCCTGTAGTCCCAGCTACACGGGAGGCTGAGGCAGGAGAATGGCGTGAACCCGGGAGGCAGAGCTTGCAGTGAGCTGAGATCGCACCACTGCACTCCAGCCTGGGCGACCAATCGAGACTCCGTCTCAAAAAAAAAAAAAAGAGGCCGGGCGCGGTGGCTCAAGCCTGTAATCCCAGCACTTTGGGAGGCCGAGACGGGGGATCACGAGGTCAGGAGATCGAGACCATCCTGGTCTACACGGTGAACCCCGTCTCTACTAAAAAATACAAAAAAACTAGCCGGCGAGGTGGCGGGCGCCTGTAGTCCCAGCTACTCGGGAGGCTGAGGCAGGAGAATGGCGTGAACCCGGGAGGCGGAGCTTGCAGTGAGCCGAGATCGCGCCACTGCACTCCAGCCCGGGCGACAGAGCGAGACTCCGTCTCAAAAAAAAAAAAAAAAAAAAAAAGAAAGGTGCCCTTAGAGTCTGAGAGTGCAGTGGAGTCCAGCAGGCCTTGGAGAGAAGCAGCATGGGTTGGGCGCCTGGGTGCCAGTGGCAGGGTGAGCTGACCCCATCCTTACCATCCCTAGGGGCCATGCCACTGGAGCTGGCACAGGGGCATTCCCTAGAGCGGCCACACAGTTTGGGGCTCAAGAAATGTTTTGTTGGGACTGTACAATGCTTTAAAAGGCCACTTGAGCCAAAATTTAAAATTGGGAGATTTCTCACATAAAGATCCAGATTTTTGGCATCTTTTCAGAAAATAAGACGACTTGGGAACACATGGGAATCTGCAGTCCCACGAAGCAGCTGTCAGCTGGCGCTGGGGAGTGGGTCCTACTCCCCCATCT
The DNA here is from genome assembly GCF_009764315.1 of Trachypithecus francoisi. Taxonomy (NCBI): domain Eukaryota; kingdom Metazoa; phylum Chordata; class Mammalia; order Primates; family Cercopithecidae; genus Trachypithecus; species Trachypithecus francoisi. The sequence goes on along the minus strand of NW_022681468.1, from coordinate 30,438,152 downwards.
TGCCACCATCTCCACCACTCACCTACCAGGCCCGCCTGCCCTGTGTATGTTACCTGCCTGGACCCTGCACGTGGTTGAGTCTGGGACCCCTGCAGGGTGGTGTCATAAAAGGAGAGCACTCTGGAGTCAAAGCCACCTTGTTCAAATCCTTGATCTCCCATAACTGTTTATGTGAGGGAGACAGGCAACCTTCTTGTGCCTCAGTTTCCTCAGCTGTGAAATGGAGCTAATAGCACTGTCCATCAAGAGGATGTTAGAGGAGTTAACGATGCAAAGCCTGGGATGCTTCATTAGGTGCCTCTAATAGATACCCAGTAATGGAGCAAGGAGTGAGTGTTCATCAACACCCCACTAGCGCGTTGGAGAAGCAGCCTGTAATTACAGGGATGATGCCAGTATGTTATAGGGCAACAATTTCTAGAAAGATCCCATATCCAGCAACAGCTTAGGCTCCTTGATAAGAGTCTCTCCTTGAGGTTTCAGGCTTCCACCACCTTTAAAAGCTTAGTGACCACTGACCCCAGACCCAGCTGCTGAAGGTCTTTTCCTGCAGAATAGGAATTTGGACATCTCCTCTAGTCACTTATGATGACTCCAGAGTGCTTTCCTTTTATTTATTTATGAGACAGGGTCTTGCTTGGTCACCAGGATGGAATGCAGTGGCACAGTCATGGTTTACAGAAGCCTCTACCTTCTGAGCTCAAGTGATAGTCCCGCCTCAGCCTCCAGAGTAGCTGGGGCTACAGGTGTGCCCTACCATGCCTGGCTAATTTTTTTATTTTTTTGTTGAGGTGGGGTCTCGCTATATTGCCCAGACTGGTCTCAAACTCCTAGGCTCAAGTGATCCTGCTGCCTCAGCCTCCCAAAGTGCTGGGATGACAGGCATGAGCTACTACACCCAGCCTGGACATCTCCTCTAAAAGGGAAACTGCCGTGATCAGCATGTGCGGACTGATATCTTCGGGACACACTGATAATGATGACAGCGAACAGGAATTAAGTCTGTGCTATGTGCCAAACCCTGCTCTAAGACCTCGACCTGCAGCATCTCATTCGCACTGTAAGGCTGATTCTGTGTTAGTGCCCGCTTTATAAATGAAGTGCCTGAGGCACTAAAGTCACGACTGGGCCAGGCGCGGTGGGTCACGCCTGTCATCCCAGCATTTTGGGAGGCTGAGGCGGGCAGATCACTTGAGGTCAGGAGTTTGAGACCAGTCTGGCCAACATGGTGAAACCCCTTTTCTACTAAAAATACAAAAATTAGCTGAGTGTGGTCACGCATGCCTGTGATCCCAGCTACTCGGGAGGCTGAGGCAGGAGAATCACTTGAACCTGGGAGATGAAGGTTGCAGTGAGCCAAGGTCACGCCACTGTGCTCTAGCCTGGGTGGCAGAGCGAGACTCTGTCTCAAAAAATATATAATAAATAAATAAAGTCATGACTGTAAATGGCAGAGCTGAATATCCACAGTGACGATCTAGTTGGAGACTCAGCCCTGTTGCTCTCTAGGCCACACTTTTTTGGCACACACATCCAGCCGCAAGCTCTCCCCACCTCCCCTAGGCCTCATTGTGCTAGACTGAAATAGACCCCTCCAGTGAGAATGTCTCCGTAGAACTCAGGACTGTAGGGGTTCCTGGGGCCGGGGGAACCTTTGACCTTGGCTGTGGAGAAGGAGTGCTCCCTGGGGAGATCTGGTGGCTTTACCACTCCCCCACCATGCCCCACTTGTAGGTTCCCTCCCCACCCCTCAACAGTGAGGAAGGATTTCCCGACTTCTGTGTCCTGTTTCGGAGGTTAGGGTGAGGAGCAAGTCCTAAAGTGGGCCTGATCGTTTGCATATACAGAATCTTTCTTATTTGTGTTTGAGTGAACGAGTCTATGTGGGTAATGAACATTCAGAAAACAAGGTGTCGGTGCTGCCTGCAGTGGGGTGACTTGAGTCAAAGAGCTAGCCTTGGGGAGGGTGGCCTTAAGGTCCTGCCTCTGAACCCCCAGGTATTTTCTTGACTTTTCCTTCTCCCAGAGCAGCCAGCTCCTGGGTCCTTTGTCTGAACAGCCAGTGCCAGTGCTCTCGTGGGTACTGCCTGGCCCCGGCCCAGGCCTGGCTCTGGGTGAATGATCCAGTCCTGGGACTGCAGCTCCCTGTTTGCAGCTTCTTGTGGAAGGGTGTGTGACAGTCTTTATCCCAAGCTCCTCAAGGTCACTGGATCCTCACTTGTGTGCAGGAATGATCTGCCTGCTTCCCTGCCTCGCAGGGGCTGCCGCCTGCAGAGACCAGGTGACTGGGTGGATGTGCCATGCTATTTAAAGTAAATTGCTAAGTAATTCCTCTAATTCCTCTTCCACCTCCCCACCCCCATATGCTTGATATGGGGAGGCCAGGCCCTGGGGCGCATTTGGCACAGGGTGGCCAGACAGGAAGAGGGGGAGCCCCCCACCCCGGGCTTTTATCCTGCTGGTGACTGTAAGTGGTGGTGCCAATTTGGGGAGGGGGAGCAGTGTGAAAGGGAAATGGCTCCCTCCAGACCGAGGTGTCAGCGGCTCAGGAGTCAGGGCAGCCAGTGAGGTTGCTAGGGACTGCCCAGACAGGAAGGAGAAGGCAGATGGGAGGGAGGGCTAGGAAGTGCAGGCGACACTGTGGCTCTGGACCAGGGCCCCTTCCCTTCTGTGTCTCCACCCCTTAGAGTGAGGAGGTGTCTGTCAGACACTGTCCCGTGTGCCTGTGCCATCAGCAGCACCCCAGACATGAGTGTGCAGTGATAACTGGAGTGTCACTTCCCTCCTTGTCAGAGCCCCAGCCCCTGCGGTCACATTATTTAAAAAGCTGGGCTGGCATCTCCACCACTCGAGAGCCTCCCAAGGAAAGGAGGAAAAGAGCTTCATCCTTCCCTCCCTACACAGCCCTACCCACTTCCCTTGTGGCGGGGCTCAGTCTGGCCTTGGAGGGCCAAGTGGAGGCTTGGGGGCAGGGGGTGGGACCTTTCTACATGGGGAGACTTATAGCTACTGTGCTGGTGGCCAAGGGGGAGCTCTGAGGGGTAGGCCTTGTCCTTGGAAGTCTGGTTCTTCTACCCAAGGAAGTCTGTTCTGAAACCTCAGAGGACCCTAGCTGATGTATCTCTTGGCCTCCTCGGCCTCACCGACTTGTAGCCAAACCTCCGGATTCAGGCTCCCCTGGCTGGAGAGGGGCCCACACTGGCATAATGTTCTCTTTTCTGGAGACTGGAGGCTGAAGGAAGCCTGGGGGTCAGCTGTTCCCGACCTTACCTCAGCAGCCTCCGGGCTCCCAGGCACTGGGAAGCTCTGCCTGTTCTCTCCTCCGCCATTTCTGGGCTGGGTACTGGAAAGTGCATTCTGGGGAGGAAGACTGGCTGGGTACCTGGAAACCTGTACTGCTTAGATGTGGAGCTGGCAGGAAAGGGAAGACTTGAAGGAGGACCCAGGCCCCCTGTGCAGGCCCCAGCAACAGAGCTACATCTAGACCTGTTCCAAAATATGTCCTTCTGGCCTGCTACCGCTGACTGACTCCTTGACGGTTCAAGTTGGTGCTCTGGAAGGCCTGGTACATATGCCCATAATACTGGGTGGGTCATACCCCCTACCAAGGATGCTCACCCCCTTGGGACCACTCCCGAAGCCTAGGGCACCACCTGAGAGGATGGGACCCCGGATACACCAACTTTGATCCGGCACTTGAACCAGAGCAAACTTCAAACCTAAAAGAACTTAACCCCAATATTATATTCTTAAGTCTTGAAACTAATGAATATTTAAAATTTAAAGCAGTCAGTGAATTAACCTGTTTTTCTAAAATTATTAAAGAAGCATAAAATTGGAATATCAACATATGCTCCAAATGAGGAATACTGTTAAGTCTCGGGAGGGAAGGAATGGCTGGGCTGGGGCCCTGGCAAGAGTCTTCCAACGAGGGGGTGCCAAGAAAGGAAGCTCAAGTGGGAGGGAGGGGAAGCTGCGCCTCCCCAGGGTGGGGTGCCTCTGAGGCCAGTCGTAGGGGGTTTGGTGGACTGGAAGCTCCAGGGCGAGCCTCTTCTTATGACCGGAGCTCTTTCTTTGTCCCCAGATCCCCATACCGAGTGTGCCTACGTTCCAGCCGTCTACACCTGTCCCTGAGCGCCTGGAAGCTGTGCAGCGCTACATCAGGGAGCTGCAGTATCCTCTCTGGTCAAGGGTCATGGCCACCTTCTGGCCGTTGTGGTGGGCATTTCCAGACAGAGCTGAAGAGGTATCAGCAGAGCCACCTCATTCCACAATGCCAGGGCTGCCATTCACATGGCATCTCTGTGGTCCCTGCTGCTGTGGGACATGGCCCGTGTCCCTCCTGGATGTCGGAGGAATTTTGTCTGATGAGTGCAGGGCCCACTCCGTACTCTCTTGCCACTTACCTCCCGCTCCTGCCATATGACGGGGTAAAGAGAGGGAAATGGGTCCCGAGCGACTTGCTGGTGGGGTAGCCAAGTCTAGATAGATCTCCTGCTCTGTTGTCCACCCAGCCCTAGCAGAGAGGGAGAGAGGGAGCTGCCTTGGGGCTTTTGAAAGTCTGGTGTTGAATAAAGAGGAAAATGGCAGAGAAAAAGGATTTTAGGCTCCAGGAGGTAACTTCGGAATCCTAGAATTTTCTCCTGGTTCTCCTTTTTCTTCCCTGGCAGGAGGCCAGCAGGGGAAGAGCCGGGCTCCCTTGGGTCCAGATTCCCCTGTGTCCCTGCTCTGGGCCCTCCAGCCCCTGTACCCTGCCCCAGAGCTGTGTGTTCTGGGTCCTGTCTCCCAGGCTTCTGGCCGCAGAGATCAGAGATGGGAGAGCTAGGCATGGATCCTGGGTTGGGGGAAGCCAGGCCAGTTGGGGGAAGCCAGGCCAATGACTGCAAATCAGGTCCAGCTCCTCACTATGCCAGTGGGGAAACTGGTCCAGTGAGGCAGGTGGCTGGCTCAGGAGCAATTAAAGGTGGAGTGGACCCCCTACCCTAGCCTCCTCTCAGTTCCTGTGGCTTCTCAGCTGGTTGGAAGATGAAGTGCTGCAGGGAGCTGTTCCCAGCCACAGCCTCTTTCTGGCCCTCACGAGACCGGCCGCCTGCTCCATGTCTCTTGTCCTAAGAAGGGAAGCCAGGGGAGAACAAGGGAGAAAGCCAAGGAGGGTGAGGGAGAGGGAAAGTGAAGGGGGCGTGAGGTGGGGAGAAGCATTCATGCTGTGCCCCCATCTCCCCTCCAGGAGACTTGGCTCTTGAGCTTGTCTCAAGGCAGGGAGAGAGGGTCAACCTCCTTCAGGCCAAGCTAGGAAGCCCTTAACCCATGCCCGCAGGTACAATCACACAGGGACACAGTTCTTTGAAATTAAGAAGAGCAGACCTCTGACAGGGTAAGTGTGGGGAGGCCAGTCCTCTGCCCCAGGGCTGGCTTGGAGCCTCTTGAAAGCCCTGTAGTGAGCCTTGGAGTGGAAGTTTATGGGGCAGTCAGGGACTCTTTGGAAGGAAGCCAGCCTTTGGGGCAGGTGCCACCATGGGGCCTTAAGGATGTCATAAAGAGGAAAATTCGGCTGAGATGAACAGCCAGGGCTGCCTTGATGAAAAGGAAATCCCAGGTCCATGCTGAGCTAGAGAGTGGGAGAGAGCCCGCCCCCAGCTCCTGCCTTGGCCAGGAGAGAGGGTGGTCCTAGGTGGACTGTAGGTGAGCCTCAGATCTTTTGTTTTTTAGTGAGAGGTGGACCTTGCAGGAGAGAGCCCTCCCGCTTCTCTGTTCTGCAGCTGCTGCTCTCCCCATTGCTGGTCCCCCTTGCTGGTCCCCATTGCACGGTACTTGCATGGTCACCCCATTTGCCTTACTCCCTGGACTCTTTTTTGGGCATTGAGTAGAAGGCCCAGGGTCTGAGAACAGGGAGCTCCCTGGAGAGAATGTTGCATCTGTCACTTCCCATCCTGCCACCCTGTGCGTAGCTCCCTGCCTGAATTCACTTCTCCGGGAAAGTTTCTGCCCATGAAGCCCCGAGGGCAGAGGAGAGTGAAGAGTGAATGCCACAGCTAAGTCTAGGGGCTTAGCCCAAAGATGCCCACAGGCTTAAGACCCCTGGGCTTTAAAAATTCATGTGAATTGGCCAGGCACAGTGGCTCACACTTGTAATCCCAGCACTTTGGGAGGCCAAGGCAGGCAGATCACGAGGTCAGGAGTTTGAGACCAGCCTGGCCAACATGGTGAAACCCCTTCTCTACTGAAAATAAAAAAAATTAGCTGGGCGTGGTGGCGGGCACCTGTAATCCCAGCTACTTGGGAAGCTGAGGCAGGAGAATCATTTGAACCCAAGAGGCAGAGGTTGCCACGAGCCAAGATCATGCCACTGCACTCCAGCCTGGGTGACAGGGCGAGACTCTGTCTCAAAAAAAAAAAAATTTCATGTGAATTTTACATCTTGCCCCATATATAATGTGTTTGCTTCTTTGTGAAAGTGCATTTAAATGGCTTATTAGCAAAATTACTTAATTACGCCCTCTCCAGTGCCCTGAGTGGAGTCCACCCTCCCTATCCCCAAAGCTTTGCTCTTGTTGGCCAGTGGCTGCTGTGTGCTGGGGGCCCACTCTAGCCTTACTTGGCATGGAGGAGTCCAGGTGCCCTCCCGAGCAAAGCCAGTGGCCAGGCTGAATCCCCAGGCTGGGGACAGAGGGAGGAACCAGGCCTCAGGGAAAGGCTGTCTTAAAATGGCCTGAATTCCAAGTTCAGGAGCAGATCCGGAAGTCGGCACACAACTATCTGCCTAAGATCCCACATCCAGGCCCAGGCAGCTGCGGGGAGGCAGTTACAGTCCGTTAACAAGCTCTTGGGAGAAGCCCTGGTTGGGTCAGGGGTGTCCACGGTGCTTCAGAAGGGAGGAGATCGATGCTGACGTCCCTCCTCCCCACACTACCTCCCAGAAGGCCCCAGCCTGGTGGCGGTCAAGGTCCTGCCCCCAACTTCTGCTGCCCTCCCCCAAAGCTCTTTGGAGCAAGAGCCAGGCGTGGGAGGTGGAAGTGAAAGGAGGGAAGAGGAGGGAGAGTGGACCTCCTTCCTGTCAGCAGTGGCCGCCTCTTTCCCACCCCCTCAGGCTCCAGGCTTCTGTTGGGAGTGTGGAGGGAGGTGCCGGGCCTGAGCTCAGAGCAGCTTAGGGGGCAGCCTCTGTCCTTCTAGCATTTCTAGTCCACCCTGTCCCCTCCTTCTCACACTCCCCTGGAAGGGGCTGGAGGCACTGTCCTTACTGCCCTGCCTCCCTTTCCCACAGGCTGATGGACCTGGCCAAGGAAATGACCAAAGAGGCCCTGCCAATCAAATGCCTGGAAGCCGTGATCCTGGGAATGTATCCTTCCTCGCCTGGAGGGGAGGGGTCCGGGCTTCTCTGGGCCTCAGCTTCCTGCCCCGAAAGTGAGGTTGGGGGAGGTTGATGGGCTCCAAGGCTCTCCCATATGCAGTCATCTGGTTGGCCCCAAGATGGAGAAGTCCCCCCTAAAGTGGAAGAGCCCCCCACAAAATGGAGGAGTCCCGGAGGCCCAGTACCCCACCTCTCAGTTGCTATCTTCCCAGGCTTACTGGGCAGCTCTTTTTTGAGTCACGTGGACACAGGGACCCTGTTTTCTGAACCCCAAATCAGGGCATAGTGTCTCACAAAGGCTGTTGTACCATTTCCAAGAACCATATAGTCTGGGAGGCACAGTTGGAATGCCCAGATGTTGGCATTTCCAGAACATGTTGATTTCTGGATGAGATATTAAAGCAAAACTGCTTTTAAAAAACCCCACAAGGTTTTCCAGTCACATCCCTGCCTCCAATCCAAAGGGCAGAAGTGGGGCCTGTAGCTGAGTCACCAGGATAGCCCTGGAGACAGACCAGCCACCAGGAGAGGCTGCCCTCCCCAGCCCCACAGTAAGCAGCGGGAGAGGAGGAAGTGTTGATGGCTGGTTCTCCATCCTAACTGGTCAGTGCCTGAGCCCTACTTTTTCTTCTCAGTCATTTTATTATTAAAAATGTCATAAATACACGTGAAACATAGAACATCATGAACTCCTGTGCGCCTGTTAGTCAGCTTCACCAACTCAAGGTCAATTCTGTTTCATCTCTTCCCACCCTGCCCATATTCTTTACCAGCTTTTTCAACATTTTGCCTGCACCCCTGGGGTAGGCAGCCCACTGGGCTCAGCACTGCAGAGGAGCACAGATTAGGTGGGAGCCAAGTGGGTGAGAGGGAGGGAGCCTGATGGAACAGGAGTCCCTTCTGAGGACAGGTCCTGGGAAGACGGTGATCCAGGGGTCCATCCCCACCCCCTACACAGACATGCCTGCCTGAAGTTCACACAAAGAGGCGGCGGGTGCTCTTCCCGCAGAGGTCCGGCAGGCATTTGCTAATAGGGCAGGCCCGTTTCAGGAGCCCGACAGCCTTGCCCTGTTTATAGGATTCTTTGCTAGGATGAGCCTGAGGCCACCCAAGAACTTCAGGCTGCGGCCAGTGCCTCCTTCATGTCTTCACATTCACTTCTTCCTCAGGGGCCACACACCAAAGTGGAGGCTCCCACCCTCATAGGAGAGAGACTGGTCCCCTTCCCCAGGAGCATACACAGAAGTCACTCCAGGCAGGGTCCTATGGTCTCAAAGCCTTTCAGGGGTCACCTGGTGGCTTGTGGGCAGGAAGAAAATGGGAACAGCCCCCATCTGGGTGAGGGGTTCCTTCTCAGTGTCCCTACAGCTCCCTCGGGCACATGGCTCTCGATGGTTCTCACGTCTTGTCCTCACCGCACTCGGAGCCTCTGCAGGGCAGAGCTGTGTGTTTCTCATCGCTGTGTCCTTGGTCACTTACAAGGAGTCAGGATCAGTAAGCATTGGTGGAATGATGGTAGCGCTGGAGGGACGGTGGCATAATGTCTCAGCACAGACTTTGAGGTCAGGCTGAGCTGGACTTCAGTCATGGCTGGGCCACTTACTCACCGTGTGACCCCCAAGCAAGTTCCTTAACATCTCTGAGCCTGGGAGTCCTCCTCTGCAAAGAGGGATAGTGGCAGTGTGTAGAGTTGTTAGGACAGTGGGCTGAGCCGGTGCCGTGAGACACAGCACAGCGCTGGACATGGTGTCTGCTGCATGCTTCTGTCCATTCATCTGCTTCTACCCATTTGTTCAAGAACTTTCATTGAGTAACTGTTGTGTGCCCGGCTTGATGCTGGGCCCTGAAGAACATGACAGACAAGGGCCCCGTGCTCTAGTGGAGGAGACAAAATAAGTAAGGAAAAAGAAGTGGTAAACGCTGGTCCTGGTGAGTGCGGGGGAGGAGGTGGAGGGTGGCGCAGGCTCAGTTTCAGGCCTGAGGGGGAGCCAGCTTTGGCGGGCAGGGGAAAGGCGGGTGAGAGAAACTCAGGTGGGAGTCCCCGAGGACTGGAGAGGTGAGCAGGTGGAGCAGAGGTGTAGGAGGCGGGAGTGGGCTGGGGGTGGCTTGGAGGCACCTCCCAGGCCTCGGGAGTGCACGTGATTATATTTGAAGGGCCAGAGGCAGGGGTGCCTGTGGATATGGGGAGAGGACAGGGCGGGGGTAAGAGAAGGGTGACTGAACAGAACTGCCTGCATCTGTGAGGAAATCCATGTGTGAAGGAGAAACAAAACCCAGAGGCCTGTCTGCGGCCTGTGTGTGTGCGGAGGTGGGGGGTGGAGGAGGAGGCAGTGGGGCAGGAGAGGCAAGGCCTCTCCTCCGATCTTGGGCCACCAGGCTCTGAAAAGCCCTGCAGTGTGGCAAAAGCCCTGCTTGACTTTAGAGCGGTGGCCACAAATCCCTGGAAGTCCGGTGCCTATTCGAGGTTCCCTTTATTTTGAACTCCTGCTGGATACCAGGCTCAATGCTAGATGGCAGGAATACCAGGAGGAGACGTCAGGTGTGTGGAGATAAGCAGGGCGGGTGTCTGCACCCCAAGGCAGGCGGCGCCTGGACCCCGTGGCTCTCGGTCCCAGTCCCTCCCGCTGTGCTGGCCCGTGCTTCTCCCGGCTCTTTCCTTAGCGGGGCACCGGCCAGTTACCTCACCAACAGCATGCCCACCCTGGAGCGCTTCCCCATCAGCTTCAAGACCTACTTCTCAGGGAACTACTTCCGCCACATCGTGCTGGGGGTGAACTTCGCGGGCCGCTACGGCGCGCTGGGCATGAGCCGGCGCGAGGACCTGATGTACAAGCCGCCCGCCTTCCGCACGCTCAGCGAGCTCGTGCTGGACTTCGAGGCCGCCTACGGTCGCTGCTGGCACGTGCTCAAGAAGGTGAAGCTGGGCCAGAGCGTGTCGCACGACCCGCACAGCGTGGAGCAGATCGAGTGGAAGCACTCGGTGCTGGACGTGGAGCGCCTGGGCCGCGATGACTTCCGCAAGGAGCTGGAGCGCCACGCCCGCGACATGCGGCTCAAGGTCGGCCCGCCTTCCGCGCCCTTGCCCCCTCCCCTGCCCCAGCAGAGGCGATGTAGGATTGAGAGGACTGGGGAACTTCTCGGAGGACTAGGGTGCTGGGGCCTTGCTTAGTGGTCAATATCGTTCAGGTGGTCCCCTGGGGAGGGCAGACCGGGACGGCTGCGGAGGGAGGAGGTGGGTGGGCTGGGTTTGGATGGTGGTAGGTGCTGGGCACATGGAGAAGGGGACTTTGCAGTCAAGGTCATTGGTGGGGAATCACCGCCTGTCTGGAGGGTGTGGTTGGGTGCTGTGATGGGCAGCCTCCCCCCTCCTCCTGTAAGGCATCCTGACTCTGCCCCCCATCCCTAGCAACCATTAAAGGACTAGGGGGAGGTCAGAAGAAAGGGAAGTCAGACCATGTGGAAGACAATGAGGGCGGTGTTCCTTCTTCCTCTTCCCATGCACACTTGAGCAGGAGGCGATGGGGAGTGGGCTGGGGGCTGTTGTACCCAAAACAGCTGGGTTGAGCTGTTGAGCCCTAGAGCCTTTCAGCAGGCAGAATTCTGACCTCTGCCTCGGTTCTCCTGGAGCTACCAGGGCCCCCTGCTGGGTATCCCCATAGCTCAGTCACTGCTGTATTGTGACTGCGCCTCCAGGCAGCCTGGAGCCTCCTCCTCAGCCACCGACCTCTGCGCTGCCAAGTGCACTGCTTCTCTTCACAGCGGGTGGTAGGTGGTAGCTCCATTTTCAGGGTTGGAAGCTCAGAGTCTTGCTCACAGGCAGTGAGAGGCAGATCGGACTGGAGCTCAGCCTCCTGATGGGAAGCCAGGTGTGTTGCAGGTGCCTGCAGGTGTCCTGGCAGGGATTTGTAAGAGCTACAGCTGCCCTAGCCATTGCCAGCCCTAGGCCAAGATCTCCTGGGGTGACAGAGCCTTCTCCTAGGGCAGAGGCAGGCTACAGCCAACCCTGTGTTAGAGAGCTGCTGCTCCCCACCTAGCTCTGGGTCCCCCAGCACCCTGGCTCTTGCTGCTCAGTTTGCTATTGTGTCTTCAAGGCATCAGATTGGATCTAGGGTGAGAGCCAATAGTTACCTAGTATTTAGAGCTGCGATGGATTCCCAGCCTATTCAGTGCTAAACACTCCTCTGTTTCTTGCCCCTCTCCAGCGCTCCTGTGTTTTGAAAACTCAAGTCAAACTGATGGTGCCATGTAAAGGATGACTCCTTTGTTTTTCTCATTTTTTTTTCTTTTTTTTTTTTTTTGAGACGGAGTCTGGCTCTGTCGCCCAGGCTGGAGTGTAGTGGCGCAATCTCCACTCACTGCAAGCTCCGCCTCCCGGGTTCACGCCATTCTCCTGCCTCAGCCTCCCGTGTAGCTGGGACTACAGGCGCCTGCCACCTCGCCCAGCTAATTTTTGTATTTTTAGTAGAGATGGGGTTTCACTGTGTTAGCCAGGATGGTCTCAATCTCCTGACCTCATGATCCACCCGTCTCGGCCTCCCAAAGTGCTGGGATTACAGGCGTGAGCCACCACGTCTGGCTACCATTTTTTTCTTAAGCAGAGCTAGAGCTACCAATCTGACTTCTCAATGGCTGGAAATAACCAGCATCACCCTTATGGGATGAGTGGGATCTCAGCCCCAAGTTCAGCATGGGCTGCTCCCACAACTGGCACGTTTACCTGGCCTTTGTTGGGGGACTTTTTGCAATATTATGATATCTCAGTGACTTCCCCCACTTCCACTCTGCCTTCAAGGGCCCACAGGGATTGGACAGCCCCATGGAGAAACTCCTGCCCTGGCAGCTTTAGTGCCTGGGAAATAGGTTGGGAAAGATCCAGACAGGGCAGAGCCATGATTGAGGTTCCCTGGGCCTTCCCCAAGGCAGCCTCCAGGGACCTGTGGCTCCTGGAAGGGGAGGTTGGGCTCCAGGGCAGCCCTGGAGTCATGCTGTTGCTTCCTCCTCTGCACCTAGATTGGCAAAGGGACGGGCCCTCCCTCTCCTACCAAGGACCGGAAGAAGGATGTTTCTTCTCCGCAGCGGGCCCAGTCCAGCCCCCACCGCAGGAACAGCCGCAGCGAAAGACGGTGAGAGAGGGATCATGCCTGGGTGGGTCCAAAGAGGGTTTTTTCCTTTCCTCTCATCGTGTGTATCCCTCTTTTTTTGTACCTCTTTCCCACCCTTCTCTCTTTTTTGCTCCCACCCAGGGGAGGTGACTTGGGATGGTGGGTTTAGGGGTTTGTGTATTGACATTTCCCATAGCAAGGCAGTTCCCCTTCCCCGGAGAAACCAAACTCTGCTAGCCCACTAGTCTGAGCATGGGTTATGTGAGAGAAAAGGTGGAAAGGATGGGGCCCTGCAAGGCAGTGAGCCTCCCAGGAATGCCATGGGGGAGGGCCTGAATATTAGCTGGCTTTGAACATAACTTTGCCCCCCACCCAAGAGTCTGGTTTTTGTCTGTATCTAGGTAGCAAGAACAAGCCATTGAAATACCAGCTCTCCTCCTCTGATTTCAGCTCCTACACATCACTCTGACTCCTGCTTTAAATATAATTGTCATTCAGGAGTCACCTCTCTGGTATGAATTCAGGGGTGGGGTACTAAGCAGACCTCTGGCACCAAAATATCCATCATCTGTGACTTTTATCTAAGAGGCTTTTGTAGATGACAGATTCCCCTCAGAGAGATTTGTACTTTAAGCTGTTACCTACCAACTGCAGCCAGATTAGCCAGCCTCCAGCAGAGAGCAAGCCTGTGAGAGCGAGCCAGGGCCACATTCAGACAGCACAGGCAGGCCAGGGCATCCAAAAACACACTTCCACACGCATGTGCTGTGCATTGGAGGGCTGCTTGGAGAATGTGGCTGGGAAGCCACCAGGCAGCCGCTGCTGGCTCCCCAACTCCATCTCCCTAACAGACCACTCACTCTCCTCCTGCTCTGCTCTCTTCCTCCCCACAGGCCCTCTGGTGACAAGAAGCCTTCAGAGCCCAAAGCCATGCCAGACCTCAATGGGTACCAGATTCGGGTCTGAGGCGGATGCCAGCACCCCAGGCCCCACCCACTCCTAGGGGTCAGGATCCACCTGCTGGAACCAGCCTCATGCCTGGGGGAAGGCAGGGCTGGTGACGAGGCAGGGCAAGAGGCTACAGCAAGAGTGTGTTCCAGCTCAGCCCCCCAAGCTGCTCCTGCTCCCACTGAGCCAAGCCCCCTAACTTTGGGCCTAGAGGCCGTTAGTATTTTATTTGGAGTTTTTAACTCTACAACTGAAGTTTAAGGTATTTGGGGAAAACAGTCCAAATGGATCTGCTGATAGCGGGAAGGCCAGTGCTTAGGAGATCCATGTGCCATGGAGCCAGGTGAGAGAGATTGCTGGTTCTGCTGGTGCCTCTGCCCCTGGCTTCTCTCTGGGAGTTCAGTGCATCCTATCAGTGGGAAATTTCCCAGCCTTACCAGGCCCGTGGTGGGGGGTGGGGGTGGGATGGAGATGTTTCTCCAGTTCTGCCTGCCCTGGCAGAATCTTGACCCAGGGAAAGGGAAGCAGGGTAGGAGTCCTCCTGAGAAAGGTTTGTTCCATTAACCAGGAGCTTGGCACAGGCCACATCTGCCCCCAAGAGCATGAGCTCATGGCCTAGGAGAGCCTTCAGGCCCTGGAGGTCCCCATGGGCAGTGCTGTGTGGGCAGTGGAGGGGTGATGGGAGAGCCCAGGGAAGGACCTCTGAGCAGAAAGTTCCCAGGGCCTAACCGAGTCTACTTGCTCAGTCCCAGCTCTGCCTGTTGCTCTAGCCCATGGGCTCCCTGCAGAGAGTCTGGGCTTGGTGGAGGACCCAGAATGGCACTGAGGCCAGCATGGCTGTGGGAGTTGAGCAGACCCTGGGCACCAGTCCAGGAGCTGTGGCTGGGCATGGGTTGATGGGGTGGGATGCTTTGGCCTGGGTCTTTCCCCTGGCAGTGCCAGGAGCCCCTGCTGGGGAAATCAAGACCAGACTAGGATGCTTGTGTCCCAGGCCTGCCTGCCTTGCATCCTTTAACAGCCCATCTTGGCTTGGGGTTGCAATGATGGCTGGGCCAGTCACTTGTGGCAGGGCATCAGGGTCCTGGCAGGGAAGAACCTAGGCACCTGGGGTTGTCCCCAGCCTGCCCGTCAGCATGAGATACCTGGTGGGAAAGTGAGAGGATGCAGAGAGGTTGGCAGAGCCGGGGGTAGGTTCTGGAGGCTTAAGCAACAAGGAGGTGCAGGGAAAGGGTGCAGTGCAGCCACTGAGGAGGGACAGCTGGGAACTGGGGGATGCAAGTGAGAAAGGGATGTGGGGGAGAGTTTAGGATCAGGCTGCTTGAGGAGTAATGGGTTGCCTACAGCAAAGACTAGATGGCTGTTTGTCAGGAGGCGTAGAAAGGTAGAAATGATTCGGGTTATGGAAGGGTAAATGGATGAGATGACCATTAAGGTTTTGTTGTTTTACTGAGAGGCTGTAAGGCCACTAGAGGCAGCTGCCAGTAAGGCTGCAGAAGGGCTGGGGGTCTACATAAGGAAGATCAGAACTAGGGTTGTGAACTCAAAGGCCAACAGGGCCAGCAAATGGAGAGAAGGAGAGCTGCAGGGCTGCGTGGGGACTCTGGCTACCCGAAGAGGGCACACCCTGTTAAAGGGGCCACAGCTGCTCAGCTGTTCTTACAGTGCCAGCCCCGTGTTGCCAGACTATCTGCTTTGTCAGAGGCCAGAATTCTGACTTTTTATGTGAAATAGAATTTTGAAATGCTGGTGATCACTTCCATAAAAACTTAAAAACCCAATACTGGCAAAAGAGGATGCCAGTTTGCAATCCCTGAAGTAGAGAGAGCTCGTGCTGGGGAGAAGTCCACCAAGATGCTTTGAGGTGGGGTGTAGGAAAGTCCTGTTCCCCAGAGCTGGGCTGGGCCGGGGGAGGATCCTTGCAGCTGAGGAGAAGGAAAAGCCACTGAGTCCCCTCCCAGAGCGGGACAAACCAGAGGCCCTTTGGAGTTGCTGGGTCAGCAGCAGGGGTGGTGTGGAGAACAGACAGTGTAGCTCTCGGCCTGCCAGGGAGATGGATGGTGCCTTCGAAGCAAAGAAAGAGGAAGGGAAGGCAGAGCCAGGGATGCCTTTGCTGATGAGAGTGCCTGTCAGGGAAGGCGCCACAGGCTGGCAGCTCTTCAAACCAGCAGCGCTTGACCCAGAGCCAGATCCAGCATGGCCCGGCCAGAGGCACCCTGGGAGGCTAGCTGGTCAGTCCCTTGCCTCCCCAAGTTCCTCCTGGGGTCAGTGAGCCCTGGGAGGTGCCTAACTCCAGCCAGACTAATAATAGGCACATGGTGACCCCTGACTCACCATCCCATCCCAGCTTTCAGGGAGTGGGGGTGGTGTGGTCTCCATGTTCCCACTATGCCTAAGAAGAGATGGCTCACCTTGGGAGGTGCCAGGCTGAAACTAGGTCCTTTCCGAGTCTGGATGCTGCCGTTAATGAGCAGGGGCGTGGCCTCAGCCACCCCTGGGAGCTTCCCGGGAATGACAGGGTTTGAGGGGAGTAGATATGAGAACACTCCTGGTTCTGGAGTCTTTAGAGGTTCCAACTTGCAGGATCCTTTCCCAGAGCCCTCCATGGAGAACACAGCAAAATGAAGCTCTTACCTGCTTGCTGTCTGCAGGGGAGGGAGCCGAGCCCCAGCTGATAATCCCCCAGCACTCACCCTTCCTGAGCTGAGACTTGGGGCTGTGGAGACCAGCACAGGACATAGTGGTGCTTTTTAAATTTATTTTTAACTGTTTCTCATATGTAGCAACCCCTCCTCCCCTCCTGGGCGTGTTTACACAGGCTCTGCTCCGGGGGCTGGCCTGGCTGTGAGGTTTCTGGGGAGGCAGAGAGGCAGGGACTTTGGGGCCTTAGTCACCATCCATGGTATCACCTCATCTCACTTCCTGTGAGGGACGGGGCCTGGCTGATGGGACCCCAGCTCCCACCAGTTCAGGACTGCCTTCCAGCTCCTTTGCCCCTGGAGGTGGAGGCTGCTGGCTGAGGAGGGGTCAAGGTGAGTTCCAAGAAAGCTACCTGGGGAAAATGGACCAGGATTGGGGGCGGTGATTGCAAAGTCTCCCCAAAGCCTGGCTCCTTGTGCTGAGTGCCAGAGGCAGAACACTGGGGAGCCAGGTATAGAGAGCCTTCCTGTTAACTGCCAGTCCTCTCCCTCCAAGGCCTCCGCACATTCTCATGCTCCCCTCACCCATCATGCCAGCCACCCCTATCCCTCTTCTGGCAGGGCCAAGTTGGGGACAGCAGCAGCCCTCTGGCCTTGGGATGTGATGACAAAGCAAGCCTAGGGCCAGGGTTTGGGGAGCAGAGAGAGCTGAGAAGTTGACCACGTGCGATTTCCAGCCCTTCCCGCTGGGACTTGACTTCCCAGGTCAAGGAGTTGGTCTCATTCTGGCTGGTGGAGTGCCCAGAGGCCTGTGTGAATGTGTGCACCTGCTTTTCCTGCCTGAAATGTTTTCTGGCTCAGCTGCAGCAGCATCTGCAGGCCCAGTGTCTGCCCTGTGTCCCTGGGCTCACTCCAAGTGCAGGGACATGAGTGCCGGGCCCAACGTGATGATGGTGCGAAGGGCAGGAAACAGTCCTCTGAAGAAGTGGGAGGTGGGCAGTCTGCCCCCCCCAGGTACCATCGCCTCCTGCCAGCTTCCCCAGACCAGGCAGGGCTGCCATGGTGCTAGCTGCAAGTCCATCAGTATTGACCGTCTCGCTCCATCTTGGTGCTCCAGAGTCCCAAGTTTCCCTTTTTCATCACATCTGACGAGAGAAGAAACGTGGGTGTGCTTGGCCCACAGGGCCTGGTGGTGATGGACCTCCCCTCCCTCAAGCTCTGGATGGCTGCAGTGTTGTACTAGACTTTGTTCAGGCTGTTCTCATCTTAGTATTGCCCCTTCCTTTCACTTTCACACTTCTCTCATTCCTGTTGTCACTTTCCCCTGAAACGAATAAAGTCTCCCCAGCTCCTGCTGTGTGGGCTGGGCAGAAACCACAACGGGTAAGCCTTGTCTGCTTTCCTTTGGGGCTGGGGCCCGAGCCCTCCCCCAGCCCAGCGGCATTAGCCCCACTGGCTCTGGGAAGAGCCTGACCTGAGGTGAGCCTGAAGCCAGGGAACAGGAAAGCTCCCAGCCCCTGCAGTTGTGATGAAACTTCTGGGTCCCAGACTTTCTCAGCCTGCTGAAACCACTCGGGCCTTGTTAACCCTGATCTGTGAGCAGTGCTTTCCCCTTCTCTTAACACAGTGGGCCTGGCCTCCAGAGGCTCGAGTCAGCTCCCAGGATGTATTCCGGGACCCTGCTCTTCTGGTCTCAGTCCACAGCAGTCCATCAGGAGCAAAGGAGAAATGGGGCGTGTTCTCCTGGGAGATGAGTATAGCTCAGGAAACCATAGCAACCTTCTCATCACTATTGACATCCAGACCCATGGTGTGGAAAACACTTACGGGTCCCATCCACCAACCCCTGTTCTTCCTCTCTGTTGTCCCTCCAGCTCTGGACCTCTTCCCACACTTTCAGACAAGCCCTAACAGTGGAAACCAGACTCGCACAGAAAATATCTTTTAGATTTCACAGCATATTTCACCCATAACCCTTCCTGCCTTTGTCTCTGTTCTCCTTTCATTCAGCTTAAGAGTAAAACCCAGACCTGTGAGAGAGAAGTGTATTTCTTACTTTTCATCCCAGCCAGTCCCCACAAAATCGTGGCTAGAAGTGTAGCTTCACACCACAAGACCTCCTTATTTTCAGTGGTGTGGTCGTGATCGGGGGAGAAGGAGGCATGGTATTAGAAAAAGGAGAGGGGACCTGCTGGAATCCATAGACATCTGGGACTGTACACCAGTAAATACAGGCAGTTGTGTTACAGGCTCCTTTAAATCCAGCTAAAACATTACCCAAAAAGCACTTCAAAGTAGCGAGAATTTGTGAATACCTTGCATTGCACACCCTTTCATAGAGGCAGTGCTGTAATTTTCATATTTAAGTCCAGCTAATATGATACCAAATAAAGGGCCTCATAGGCTTCAACAAGACAGGTTCATACATAGTGGGGCCCCTGGCCTGCTCTTATACAAACGAGGGGCTGGGTAAGTAAGTGCTGGGGTGAGAATCTACGTAGAGTCAGGTAGACTCTTTGTGGACACTGGCCATTTTCTTAGAAAGCAGAAGGAAATGTCATTGCAGACTCCTGGAGGATCAGAACCCAACCTGCTTGGGGGTAGAAGGGGTTACCTCATTTCCTGCTGTCCCATTCCTCAGGCTCACAGCACGCACCTGCCTAATTTAGGCACATGACTAACTGGGTTAGACCTTTGGGTTCAGGTGGCCCTTCTCAGAGGCCTGACAATGAAGGGGTTGAAGCTCTACTGCCCCATTTGCCAGGAGCTAGCATTTGGACCACTACTGTGGAAGTAGTGACAGGAAGTGGTCATACCAAGAACCAAGCAGAATGGCCCAGAAGCAGGCTGCCTGTAACCCTTAGTGTCTGCCAGTGGGGTGAGGGGACCAGCTGTTGAGGCCTGGCAGAAGATGAGGAGAGGCCATGTCAGGTCAGCTGGCGGGGTCACCTGAGCCCAGCCCAAATGACAATGTGCACACAGATATACAAACTGTTTCCAACCCTGAGCCTGAAAGGACTTGGTTGTTGGAAGCACAAAACCTCCAAGAATTTTAAGTGTAGGCTCTGCTGTCCTCACCACAGCAAGCTGAGACTTCAGGCCTTAAGGTCATAGGAACTGACTGGGGATGGGACAAAGTGCAGAGTTCCCTCCACAACCCATGAAGTCCACATTTTCTTGCTTCCAGCAGATCTGCATCCTTGCCACCATGCCGCTGTCTGGCTAGCCCATACCTGGAACAGTCTTGTCTAGCACATTTGCTCAGGAGAGAGAGGAGAGGGGATGGACCGTGGACCAGAGTGATGGGAGCCCAGGGCTTCAGGGCAGCTCCCCCTGGTGGAACCCAGAGGTGGCTCCTCCCACTTCTGGGAGAAGAGAAGCCACACTGTGCATTACGCAGCCAATCAAAACACAGCCCTCCAACAGAGGGCAGAATGGGGTTACCAGAGGCTGGGAAAGGCAGGGGAGGAGAATGAAGAGCAGGTGAGTGGTACAAAAATATGGTGAGAAGGACTAAGTTCTAGTATTTGATAGTACAGTAGGGAGACTATAGTTAACAATTTATTGTATATTTCAAAATAGCTAGAAGAATTGGAATGTTCCCAGCACAAGGAAAAGATAAATGCTTGAGGTGATAAACGTCCTTAAATATCCTGACTGGTCATTACACTTTGTATGCATATATCAAAATATCACATGCAGCCCCAGAATATGTACAACTATCACATGTCAATTTTAAAAAGGAAAAACAAAACCACCAGAACATTCCTCTAGTTAGTAGCTACAGCAGGGCAGGAACTGGAGAGCAAAACAAAACAAAAAAAGCAGCAGCCTCCTCACTGGCCATTTCCCTTCTTGGTCTCCAGTAAAAAGCTGCCTCTGAGCTCCCCAAGCCCAGGCCCTCACCACCAGCATCTGCCTTCCAAGAAAACCTGCCTCGCCTGATCCTGGAAA
The DNA here is from genome assembly GCF_009764315.1 of Trachypithecus francoisi. Lineage (NCBI taxonomy): Eukaryota > Metazoa > Chordata > Mammalia > Primates > Cercopithecidae > Trachypithecus > Trachypithecus francoisi. The sequence continues at coordinate 30,418,164 of NW_022681468.1, read as the reverse complement.
GGCTTGTGAGAAATTTGGGGTAGTAAGAAATAAACCAAAGGAGATTCTCAAATTCTATCTCTGGGATTTCTGTTTCCTCAGATGTAAAGGTAGAATCTGAACACCATCTAAACTGCCACCACGCAGTGCTACTGTCTTTGCTAGCTGAGGTGGAAGTACTGTGTAAACTTAACAGAAGTGCCGTGCAGATGCTAACTGACTGAGGCAACTAGGAGGGACCCTCCCTGCCAGGAAGGGGTTTTGGAGGATATACCCAAACTTCCCAGCCAATGGGCCCAACTGTCTAGCCTGGCTGGGGTCTATCTGCTCCCAACTCCTACCAGTAATTCTCTGGAATTCTTAGCACCCTTTTCTTGCCAAAGCCCAAACAAAGCAATTTCAGATCTGAAAATTCTTCACCAGTAGAAGTGATTATTAACTTTAATTTCTATTTCACCAAGGAATGTGAACTGAAATACAGAGCGGTTAAGTAACTTACCTATAGTCACCAACCGAACAGGCCAAGAGGACAAATGATGTTCCTAATCCCTAGCTGAGTTTTTTTTCCTTTGTTTTTTTGAGATGGAGTTTCGCTCTTGTTGTCCAGGCTGGAGTGCAATGGCGCGATCTCGGCTCACCACAACCTCCACCTCCCAGGTTCAAGTGATTCTCCTGCCTCAGCTTCCAAGTAGCTGGGATTACAGGCATGCACCAGCATGCCCGGCTAATTTTGTGTTTTTAGTAGCGACGGGGTTTCTTCATGTCGGTCAGGCTGGTCTGGAACTCCCGACCTCAGGTGATCTGCCCACCTCAGCCTCCCAAACTGCTGGGATTACGGGCATGAGCCACCGCGCCGGGCTGCTAAATTTTCTTTTTACTAAATCAGTGAGTGGATTGCAACCCAGGTAGTGCAATGGAAGCAACCAAGTGGTTTTAAATCAATCAGATTCTCAGATACTGATTCAGAGACCTGGTGTGGGTTCTGGGAACCTGTTCAGGTAAGACAGAAAACCAGACCTGGTTTCAGGGCTCCCAGTGGACATGTGGGCTTGGCTGGTCTTACTGCATAGGGAGGCTGGAGGACAAAAGCACCAGCAGAGTTAGGCCTAGGAAGGAAGAGACACTTTTCCAGCGACAGATGGCCCACTGCTCAGCCCTGGCTCCAGAATGCAAAAGAGATCAGAAATAGATGCTCAGCAAGAGGCATGTGCCACCCGCATCATGTCTCATGCAGCTGCCATAGCTTTAACCAGGAAAACACACATCTTATCCCACTTTGCACAGACCCTCCTGAAGCGCAGTAGATACTAGAGGGAGGCATGGGGGGAGCAGATGGAGGAAGAATGAAAAGCAGTCCAAAGAGTCATTCTCTCACTTGGCAAGGACAGAAGAAAGCTATACCCCAACAGTGTCAAGGCAGGAGGCTTCACTCAGGCCCTATTCCTCCCAGGCCTCAGAGCAGTGGGAATCTACCTCAGCTAACAGAGGGAAACCTTACAACACATTTCTCAATCTAGATTTATGTCTTGAGACCCCACCCCAAAATCAAAAGCTCCTCAGTCTCTTCCTCTGCCCATCTCATTCTTCAGGCCCTCTCTCAAGGACCTAATCCCTTCAGGATCCTAATAAAATGACCAACAATGGGGGGGAAAAAGGTAAACCTTTATTTGGAAAAAGAGTTTAATAACCATTTAAAACCCCATTTCATATTCAAAACAGAAACAAGTAAGAAAGCAAGGAAAAGATAAACTATCAAGCACCTGCCCTCTGCCCTCGTTAGCCATTTTAAAGCTGCATTTCCCAGCAGAAGAGAACAGTAACGGGCCCTAGTCCTAGGAACCCATAGGGCACTGGCTTGAGACCCTTTTAGGCAGTGTCCAGGGGACGGACAGACAGAAGGAATGGTGGGGTGTAGACAGACCTGGGGCTCAGACAGGCACATGCCCAGTACCCAGGAAACAAAGTTTAAAAATATACACACATAGAAAAGTAAATTCCCTAGAACATAGGCATGGAAAGCTTCTAACCATGAATGCAGCAGCACAATTCAAACTGGGTCTTTGGCTTTCAAAAAAAGGAAAGAACCTTAACCTCTGGCTCACTGTCCCAAACTCAAGTCTCTCGGCCACTGTCTTCAGTCCCACTCTGAAGGTCGAGTGAGGCAAAAGCAAGTCAAATCTACCAGGGCCAGCAGCCACTCTGACTTAGGGAGATGTGTGGAGGGGCTGGCCCAGGATCTCCCAAGGCCACACCCCAGCAATGAAAGATTAAGGCATGCAGGTGACACAGTGTGGACTAAGGAGTCCCCTGAATAAGCCAGGGCACCTCTGTGTGAGGGGAGGGAAAGCAGAGGCAACAAGCAGCTGAGGCCTTGCTGGACAGAGCCAATGTGCAAACACTGCCACTTCAAATTCTTGGACCAGTTTTGTGCAAGGCCACCTTTCTGCTGAGGCAGTTTGGCCTGAGTTGAATACCAGGGTTTTCTAGAAAGGAAATGGAAGGGAAGCAGGAGATGGGAGGAAGCAGAAAGTAAAAAGTGGTGGGAGGAGAGGAACAGAAAATTGCTTCTTAGGAGTAGAGAGGAAAGAGAATCAGTTTAGGTCTTGAGTCCCACCTGAGGCAGCTGCGGAGTCTACCTACTCTTCCCCTACTGGAACTCCTACCCTTGCCCCAGTTCTGCAGACTGCAGAGTCCAGTGAAACAAGAGTTTCCTGAAGACTCTTTCTCCTCCTCATCCTTAAATAGTTTTAAACCTCATACCACTACCCTAGCCCAGTGAACTCCACACGAGGGTTCAAACTTCCACCTCCCTCAGGGAAGCCTGGGGAAAGGGATGGGCCCTTGAGAAATTACACCAGGTCTGTAGGGAGCTCTGGGTTGGAGGCACAGGGCCCGCTGGGACAAGTAGCGCATCCCCCAAAATTTGCCACTCCAGGATGTGGGCCCCATTTGTTCCCAGAGCCCAGATGCCGGGCCTGCCCTGGTTGGCAGGATGAATGCCTAATGAAACACAGAGGCTAAAAGGAGAGATGGGGCCATGCCCTGCTGCTGCCTAGTCATACACAGGTACTTGGGAAGACTCTGAACCTGCCCCTAGGCCCACAGCCCCAATGTGAAAAGTGGACTGGTCAGAGGCAGGCATGGCTGTGCAGAACAGTCTCACCCCAAGAGGACACATACATGATATGCATATCTCACATGTGCATGCCTGGCAAGAGGGCTGGGCCCAGAGGTCCTGAAGGCAGGGAAAAGGTCAGGTCAGAAGGTACACCAAGAAACAGCCTGAAAGCAAATAACCAATGAAATCAATAACTCCCACAACCCTGGTAATTAAAAATCAAGGGGGAGCTCTGGATACATGAAAGGAAGGGGGAGCCCCCCTTCTGCCTCTCCCAAGGCCACTGAGTGTGTGGCACAGGATTAGGAAGAGGTTGGGGTGAGGCAAGGACCACAGGCAGAGAACGCGGCCAGGCCTGGAGAAAATCTAACCATGGGAAAAAGGGAACAAGGAGGGGGAAGGGAGGGGATGTAAGTTCCTTGGATCTAAGTTTCCAGAAGCGTGGGGTTTTTCCACAGTCTCTGATCCAGTGAGCTCTTCTGAAAGAGAAGCTCTCTTCCCCTGGGAGCCCCGTCATGGAGCGGTGACTTTCATCCCGAAGCTGGCTAGCAGGCAGAGGTGGTCTGAAGAGCAGAAGGGGTTGGGTAAGCCATTGGCAGCCCAGAGAATCTCTTCAGAGAGAAGGGAGAGACGACCCAGGAGCTTGAGAGTTCCATCTTGATACAGCCTGTGATCTGGAGTACAAAGCAAAAGCCAATGGGTAAAAGCAGCCACAGCCACGCTGCAAGGGCAGGCAGTGGCAGAGCCCTTTGGGAACTACGCCTTCTGCAGGCTGCATCCCCTTGGCTGCCCACCGCTCCTCACCACCTCTTGCAGCATCTGGCTGAGGAGGCCTCATTTTCTCAGAGATACTCCATAATATCATCAACGAATATAGAGAGGTGAGTTCTGGGGGACTAGGGCAAGCTGGAGAGCCCACTATTACAAGATCTTTTGATTTTCCAAGAGAAGCTACAGATCCAGGTTTTCTATATAAAATCTGATTTTTTTTTTTTTAGATGGAGTCTCACTCCGTTGCCCAGGCTGAAGTGCAGTGGCGCAATCTCAGCTCACTGCAACCTCTGACCCCCAGGTTCAAGCGATTCTCCTGCCTCAGCTTCCTGAGTAGCTGGGATTACAGGTGCCTGCCGCCATGCCTAGCTAATTTTTATATTTTTAGTAGAGATGGGGTTTCACCATCTTGGCCAGGCTGGTCTTGAACTCCTGACCTCGTGATCTACCCACCTCGGCCTCCCAAAGTGCTGGGATTACAAGTGTAAGCCACTGCGCCCAGCCCATAAAATCTGAATTTTAAACATAAGCCATCAATTCAAATACTTTTTTTAAAAATTCTTTTTTTTTCTTTTTTTGGTGACAGAGTCTTGCTCTGTCGCCCAGGCTGGAGTACAGTGGCACGATCTCCCGTGTTCAAGTGATTCTCCTGCCTCAACCTCCTGAGTAGCTGGAATTATAGGCACCTGCCACCATGCCTGGCTAATTTTTTTTTTTTTTTGAGATGGAGTTTTATGCTTGTTGCCCAGGCTGGAGTGCAGTGGCACAATCTTGGCTGACTGTAACCTCCGCCTCCCGATTTCAAGCGATGCTCCTGCCTCGCCTCCCAAGTAGCTGGGATTACAGGCACCACCACTACATCCGGCTAATTTTTTGTATTTTTAGTAGAGACAGGGTTTCATCATGTGGCTAGGCTGGTCTCATTCCTAACCCCAAGTGATCCACCCACCTTGGCCTCCCAAAGTGCTGGGATTACAGGTGTACTGGTAATACACGTGCCTGGCCAAAAAGGAACTTTCTTTACACAAACAGGCACGGGGCTGGGAGACTGCTATACTATGCCCACTGGTATGGTGAGAGGAGACAGAAAATAAGGTCTCTAACCTAACCAAGTCCCCCACTCAGTGGCTGTCATTCAACAAACTCAACCACTTCCTAGATCGCTATTTTTACCTCTAAAATGGGGATTGGAAGTGATTGTCCTACCCTCCTCTCTTTAATGCTGAAAGAGTCAAAAGAGACAAGGCAGGCAAGTGGCCTATGGGGAGAATGATAAGGATGACCAGCACAAGGGAGGTATGAAATCTGCTCCTTTACTGGTTAAATCCCAGCAGCCCAAGACATGCTACCAAATGCCCGACCTACCATTAGCTGTTCCCAGGGACCTAGGGGTGGAGGAACCCAGGATCCATCACGCTTACCAGTTCTGTTCCCATTTTCACAGGACTCAGCTGAGAAGAAGATGTAATCTACTGTCATTCCAAGACCCAATGGCATTGTAGTGACCTCTGGGCGGCCACGCTGGGGCAGGAAGTGGGTATATACTGAGGTCAGGTGGAGGCAGTGCTGGATGGTACCTACAGTCCTACAGGGATGAAGGGGGAAATATTAGTCAACAAAAATTACTAAATTTTCCCTAGGTCACTTTTTCTGTGGGTTTTATGAAGATTTTTTAAAAGGATGATCTCAAATGACTCAATCTCAGCCAATTCCTTCCCATGCTAACAAGGGGCTGGCAGTCTTAGCTAAAATTAGCCTAGAAACACACATTTGTCCTGAAACTCCCTGACACTCCTTATCCCCCACTATCTGCTTGTTACCTGGTAAAGTATACCCAATGTACCCCTGTCTGCGGCCCAGGCCTCTTTTGTGAGGCTTTACCCTCTGAGGAAAGAGTACATAGCCTTTTCACCTGCAGGAACATGGGTGGGTCACCTCTGGCTTCTGCATACCTACATAACCCTCTATAAGCTTAGCAGATATTAGGGGAAAAAGAGCTTATCAAAAAGTGCTCCCCCACGTCAGCCTCAGGACAACCAGTGGGAATCTCTCTCTTACACCTAGGCAAGGGCTGGATTGAAAACAGAAGAGAACTGGAGAAGGTTACCTGGAGGAGGCAGGCTCAAGCTCCGATGTGTCTTCCTCAAAGACAGACTCAGCCCAACCTGCAGGTCGCTCTGCAGAGGACCAGAGAGAAAAAGGTTTTCTCATCCACAGACAGTGAAACAGGGTCAGAACCTTTCACCCTAAAATCCCTCTGATACTTGACTGGACTGCTTCAGAAGGATCCAGGAGGAGAAAGGGAAGAGAAACAGTGAGGAGGAGAAGATGACTATAAACCAAAGTCAAAAGCCTCAGAAAGCAGATGTAGGGCGTCTAACACAGCATTATCTTCTGTGGCTCCTCACCTTTGTTTTTCTTTAATTTGATTTAAAAAAAAAAAGGTCATATAGTCCATAGTACAAAATCAAAATGTAGCAAAAAATATCAGTGAAGTTTCCCTCTCATTTGCCCTCCTCTGCCACTCAATTCTCCTCTCCAGAAGCCACCAATGTTACCAAATTCCTGCTATATTCCTTCAAAGACTTTCTATTACATACCATCCATTGTGTGTGTCTATGTATGTATGCATACATGTATATATACATACACATTACATATATGTATACATCTATAAGCACACACATACATATCATACACACGAATGTTAAAAAAGGAAGATACAAATGACCCATATCAGGAAAGAAAGAAGGGACATTAGTACAGACCCTACTAACATTAACAGGATAACAAGGATCAGCAAGTACAGACCCTACTAACATTAACAGGATAACAAGGATCAGCAACAACACTGATAAGCCCTTGGCTAGACCAAGAAAACAGAATACTCAAATTGCTAAAATCAGAAACGAAAGAGGGGCCATCACCAACCATTTAGAAATAAAAAATAACTCTAAGTGAATGCTACAAATAACTAGATACCAACAAATTGGATAACTCATATAAAATTGAAAAATTCCTAGAAAGACACAAACTATGCAAAATAACTCAAGAAAAAACAGAAAATCTGAATACGCCTATAACAAATAAGGAGACTGAATCTGTAATTTGAAAACATCCCACAAAGAAAACACCAGGCTCAATGGCTTCACTGGTGAATTCCAGCACACATTTCAAGAGGAATTCATACAAATCCTTCACAAGCACTTCCAAAAAAAAGAGGAGACACTTAACTCATGAGGCATTACTCTGATACCAAAACTAGATAAAATGTCACAACAAAAACTATACACCAATATCGCTTATGAATACAGATGTAAAATTCCTCAATAAAATATCAGCAAACCAAATCCAGCAAAATATAAAATGATTATAAACTATGACCAAATAAGATTTATTCTAGGAATGTCGGCATGGTTTAACATCTGAAAATCATAGACTGTGATATGTTACAATAGAACACTTAAGTTTAAAAAAAAAAAGCCACATGCTTATCTGAACAGACAGAGGAAAAACATTTGACAAAATTCAACACCCTTTCATGAGTTAAAAACACTCAAAAAACTAGGAATAGAAAAAACCTTTCTCAACCTGATAAAGAGAATCTGTGAAAAACTCACAGATAATATCCTACTTAATGGTGAAAGACTGAAAGCTTTACCCTTAAGATCAGAAACAAGAAAAGGGTGTCTGTTCTCACCAGTTCTATTTGACACTGTACCAAAAGTTTTAGTCAGAGTATTTATGAAAGAAAAAGAAATAAAAGGAATCCAGATTGGAGTAGAAGGAATACTATTTCTATTTGCAAGATGACATGATCTTATATAGAGAAAATCCTAAGAAATCCACTAAGAAACTATTAGAACTAATAAATGAGTTCAGCAAGATTGCAGGTACGAGATCAATACACAAAAATACTTCTATACGCTAGCAATCAACAATCCAAATATGAAATAAAGAAAACAATTCCATCTACAATAGCATCAAAAAATGAAATTAGGAAAAATTTAATAAAAATAGCGTAGGCAACTAAAAATTACAAAACTTGAAAAGAAATTAAAGATCTAAATAAGGAAAACCAGCCCATGTTCATTGGCCATAAGACAATATTGTTAAAATGGCAATAGTTCCCTAGGCAACAGACTGAGTCCCTGTCACAGAAAGGAAAGAAACGAAAGGGGAGAGAAGAAAGAGGAGCGGAGGGGAGAGGGGAAAAAAGGAAAGAGGAGAGGGGAGGAGAAGGAAGAGGGGAGGGGAAGGAAGAAGAGGGAGGAAAGGGGAGAGGAGGAGAAAAAGGAGGAAGAAAAAGGAAAGGAAAGGAAAGATTTGTAGATGCCTATCAAAATCCCAACTGGTTGGTTTTTGGGTTTTTTTTTTTTTTTTTTTTGCAGAAATGGATATGATGATCCTAAATTTCATGTGGAAATACAAGAGACCCAGAAGAGACCAAAATCATCCTAAAAAAAACAAAGTCAGAGGACTTACTCATCCTTATTTCAAAAGTACAGTAATCCACCTTATCCATGGGGCATACATACCCAGACCCCCAGGAGATGCCTGAAACAATGGATAGTACCAAACCCTAAATATACTGTTTTTTCCTAAACATACCTAAAATAAAGCTGACTTTATAAATTATGTACATTAAAAGATTAACAATAACTAATAATAAAAATAGAACAATTATAACAATATATTGTAATAAGGTATGTGAATGTGGTCTCTCTCTCCCTCAAAGTATCTTAATGTTTTTGAACCTCAGTTGACCATGAGTAACTGAAACCAAGGAAGGCAAAATCACTGAGAAGGTGGACTACTATATACAAAACGATTGTAACCAAGACAGTGTGGTTCTGGCATAAGGACAGACATAGACAGGAAGGGAACAGAACTGAGAGTCCAGAAATACATACATCTATGGTCAATTGATTTTTGACAAGGGGAGAAGTGAATGGAAAGTGACTCATGGGTGTAAGGTTTCTTTTGTGGGTGATGAAAATGTTCTAAAATTAGATCATGGTGATGGTCGCACAACCCTGAATATACTAAAAACCAATTAATTACACACTTAAAATGGGAGGATTTTATGACATGTGAATTTCATTTCAATAAAGCTGTTCAAAAAAAGGATATGGGAATGTTACGAACAACTTCACGCCAATATATTTGATAATTTAGATGAAATGAAATACCCGCTTAGGCCAGGCGCGGTGGCTCACGCCTGTAATCCCAGAACTTTGGGAGGCTGGGGCAGGTGGATCACGAGGTCAGGAGATTGAGACCATCCTGGCTAAAACTGTGAAACCCTGTCTCTACTAAAAATACAAAAAATTAGCTGGGCGTGGTGGTGGGTGAGCAACCCCAGCTACTCCGCAGGTTGAGGCAGAAGAATCACTTGAACATTGGAGGCAGAGATTGCAGTGAGCCGAGATCGTGCCACTGCACTCCAGTGTGAGCAACAGAGCGGGACTCCATCTCAAAAAAAAAAAAAAAAGAAAGAAAAAAGAAATTCCCCTTTATATGCCTTATATTCTTCCTGTTAGATTTCTATATTTTTTCTTTTTGTTGTTCTTACACAGTGTATTTTTTTCATATCTTTTAATAAACATGTATCTTTATAAAGGAACACTACTAAGTTCTGCACATTAATTTTGTACCCAGCTTACCTTCCAGAATTATCTCAATGCTTAATGCTGTTTTAGTTTATTCTCTTGGATTACCAGTTTTAAAACAGTATCATCAGCAAGTAATAATTTACCCCCTCCTTTCCACTTTTATATTTCTATTTTGCTATATTTCTATTTTCTACTTCTAATTCTGTTGGCTGGTATCTCCAAACACAGTTATATCATGATAGTCTTGTCCTTGTCTTGTTCCTAACTTTAACAGGAATGCTATTAGAGTTTTTTTCTTTAATCAAGATGCTGTTTGGAGTTGAAATAAATATATTTCAATGGTGTAAGAAATTACCCATTTTTTTCTTAATTTAAGAAGGTTTGTTGGCCGGGCGCGGTGGCTCAAGCCTGTAATCCCAGCACTTTGGGAGGCCGAGACGGGCGGATCACGAGGTCAGGAGATCGAGACCATCCTGGCTAACATGGTGAAACCCCGTCTCTACTAAAAAAATACAAAAACTAGCTGGGCGAGGTGGCGGGCGCCTGTAGTCCCAGCTACTTGGGAGGCTGAGGCAGGAGAATGGCGTAAACCCGGGAGGCGGAGCTTGCAGTGAGCTGAGATCCGGCCACTGCACTCCAGTCCGGGCGACAGAGCGAGACTCCGCCTCAAAAAAAAAAAAAAAAAAAAAAAAAGAGGGTTTGTTTTAAAAGAATCTAGATTAGATGTTGAATGTTAACAGATGTCTCTTCAACATCTATACAGAGAATGGCATAGGTTTCATATATTTTAGATTTCACACATACATAAAATTATATTAATAGATATCTCAATATTGAACTATCCCTATATTTCTAATAAACTCCAGTTGGTCATGGTATATTACTCTTTCAATGTGCTGCTAGATTTTGTTTCCTGATCTTCCATTTAAATTTTTTTGCATCAATATTCATAGGTGGAGAACATTAGAGTCTGTAGTTTTCTCTTTCTGCGTATTTATTGTCAGGTGTCGGTGTCAATATTATTTCATAAAAATAACCCGGCCCCTTTCTCTGTCTGTACTTTGTAACAATTTAAATAATGGAAATATATGTTTTGAAAGGTTTGAGGACATTCCCTATCAATCTGAGCCTGGTGTTTCTGAGGGACTGTATCTCTGAGAACTTTTCCTATTATTTTTCACCTCATGGTCATTAGTCTATTTAGACAATCTCCACGGGAATCAGTTTTAGTAAATTACATTTATATGCCATCCAAATTTTCTTTTTTTTTTTTGAGACGGAGTCTCGCTCTGTCACCCGGGCTGGAGTGCAGTGGCCGGATCTCAGCTCACTGCAAGCTCCGCCTCCCGGGTTTATGCCATTCTCCTGCCTCAGCCTCCCAAGTAGCTGGGACCACAGGCACCCGCCACCTCACCCGGCTAGTTTTTTGTATTTTTTAGTAGAAACGGAGTTTCACCGTGTTAGCCAGGATGGTCTCGATCTCCTGACCTCGTGATCCGCCCGTCTCGGCCTCCCAAAGTGCTGGGATTACAGGCTTGAGCCACCGCGCCCGGCCTATATGCCATCCAAATTTTCCATTTCTTTTGCACTTACTTGAGCAAAAACAACAACAAAAACTCTTGTGAGTCTTGATTCCTCCGCATCTGGATGCTTGTTACTGCTCCTCTTTTCCCCCTTACATAGGTTAGCTAATGAGCTTTTTTAATTGACAGCTGTTTTTCATCCAAGCAACCAACTCTTAAGGGTTTATGAGTTCTTCCATTTTCTGTTTTTAAAATTACTTCCATTCGAATCTTCTTTCCTTCTGCTTTCAGTTTCTTTTTCTAATTTCTTGAACTGGGTGCCTTAATTCACTTTCATCCCTTCATATCTATTAATATCATTCTATGATTCTAAATATTCTATGTAATTCTACGAATTTTTCCCTGAACACCATTTTAGCTATATATCCAACAAATATAACGGTATTTTCATTACTGTTATTTTCTAGATATTCCGCAATTTCAGTTTAAATTTTCCTCTTTGATCAAAAAGTTTTTTAAATGTCCAGTTCACAGTATTTTTTTTTCCTTTTTCTTTTTCTTTTTTTTTTTTTTTTGAGCTAGGGTCTCGCTCTGTCACTCAGGCAGGGGTGTCATCACAGCTCACTGCAGCCTTGACCTTCTGGGCTCAAGCCATCCTTTCACCTTAGCCTCTGGGTGGCTGGGAGTATAGGCACATGCCACTATGCCTGGCTAATTTTTCTATTTTTTGCAGAGACAGGGTTTTGCCACATTGCACAGGCTTATTTCGAACTCCAGGACTCAAGAGAATCACTTGCTTCAGCCAGCCTCCCAAAGTTCTGGATTACAGGTGTCAGACACTGTGCCCAGCCTCTTTTTCAATTTTAAATTACATGTTTATTGCATGTGCTTTATGATCTAATATATGATCAATTCCTAAGAATTTCCTACGAATTCTTAGAAAGAAAATGTCCTCTCTGCTGTCAATGTTCGGTGTTTGATATATATGAATCAGATTTATCATCTGACATGTTACTTAGTTATTCTATATTCTTAGTCATCTTTCATCTACCTGATCTACTGCAGACTCAGAAAGATCAATTAAAGCCTTCTACCTTTAGTTATTGTCTATTACTCCATGTTACAGCCTATGGTTTCACTTTGTGATTGTTGATGCAATGTTATTTGGAGCATAAACATTCTTAACGCTAGTATCTTTGAGTTACATCCTTTATCATTACAATATGCCACACACACACACACACACAAAATCACAGTGACCTGCAGGATCTTAAACATGATTTCACTAGACACCATTTTTACCATGCAGCACTGTGAACAAACAGCACTGCTCTGGCAGTCATACAGGACTCAAGGCTTCCATTTACTCTGCTCCAGGTCACATGAGCTGCTACCTCTACATGAGCTCCAGCCTCTTCCTGGGCCCATTCAGCAATAGTAGCAGCCAAACACATGCAAGTTCCTCTACAAGTACTTGGGAAGAGGATCCTCAGTTGTATCACACAACAGCCAGTAGAGAAGCTGGATTTAGGACTTTCCTGCTCTTTTATGATGTCAGCTGTAGGCTTGTTAAAAAACAAACAAACTAAAATTAACTTTTCTGCTTAGAAAACTGACCAGATAGGCCAGACACAGTGGCTCACACCTGTAATCCTAGCACTTTGGGAGGCTGAGGCAGGGGGATCACTTGAGGCCAGGATTCAAGACCAGCCTGGCCAACATGGTGAAACCGTATCTCTATTAAGACTACAAAAAGTTAGCTGGGCGTGGTGGCGTGCACCTGCAATCCCAGCTACTTGGGAGGCTGAGGCAGGAGAATCACTTGAGCCCAGGAGACAGAGGTTGCAGTGAGCAACAGAGTGAGACTCTGGGCACTCCAGCCTGGGCAACAGAGTGAGACTCTGTCTCAAAAAAGAAAAGAAAAGAAAAAGAAAACTGACCAGATAGCCTTAGCCTTTGCTGTGTGACTATGTGACCTTCTGGTCAGTTTGTCAACTAGGAGTTTACAAAAATCACTCATTAGCAATTGCCTTTTCTGTAATGTGCTAAAATGTGCACATGGTTTGCTCTTACTTGTTAAAAGACTTAAAGCTCCAAGATTCAGTGTAATGGGCCAGTGCCTATGAGAAAGAAAACACAGTAATTCCTTTTAATGTCTGCTATGGTCTAAATGTTTGTGTCAAATTCATATGGTGAAATCCTAACCCCCACGGTGATGACAGTAGGAGGTGGCACTTGGCACCCTGGGAGGTGATTAGGTCATGAGTGTGGGGTCCTCACGGATAGGATTAGTGATCTTATAAAAGATGCCCAAAAGAGACCCCTTTCCTCTTCCTCTTCCACCACTGAGAAGATGATGCTCATGAATCAGGAAGCAGGCCCTCACCAGTCACCAAATTTGCCAGTGCCCTTTTTTTTTTTTTAAAAGACAGGGTCTCTGTTGCCGAGGCGGGAGTGCAGTGGGGCAATCATAGCTTACTGTAACTTCAAACTTCTGGGCTCAAGTGATCCGCCCACCTCAGCCTCCTGAGTAGCTAAGGCTACAGTTGCATGCCATCATGCCCAACTCATCTTTTTGAATTTTCTGTAGAGACAGGGTCTTGCTATGTTGCTCAGACTGGTCTCAAACTCCTGGCCTCAAGTAATCCTTCCATCTCAGCCTCCCAAAGTGCTGGTATTACAGGTGTGAACCATTGTACCCAGCTTCTGCCAGTGCCTTGATCTTCAACTTCCCGGCCTCTAGAACCATGAGAAATAAATTTCTATTGTTTAAAAGCTACCCAGTTTATGGTATCTTGTTACGACAGCCCAAATGGACTAAGACAGTATCTTTAATAACCATACTGGAAAAAAGAAATCATTCATAATAGAAATGTTAACAATGAGGGAGAACTTAAAAATTAAATACCGTTTTAACAAATTATTCCATTACAAAGGGAGTTGGAGGCTGGGCCTGGTGGCTCACATCTGTAATCCCAGCCCTTTGGGAGGCCAAGGTGGGTGGATCATTTGAGGCCAGGAGTTTAGGACCAGCCTGGCCAACATGGTGAAACCCTGTTTCTACTAAAAATACAAAAACCAGCTGGGCGTGGTGTCACATGCCTGTATATCCCAGCTACTTGGGAGGCTGAGGCACGAGAATTGCTTGAACCCAAGAGGCAAAGGTTGCAGTGAGCCAAGATTGTGTCACGGCACTCTAACCTGAGTGACAGAGTGCGACTCCATCTCAAAAAAAAAAAAAAAACCAAAACAAACAAACAAAAACAAAGGGAGTTGGAAACAGTAAAAATCACAATGTATTTTATTACACACATTGATGGCACAGAATGCTCCAGTACAATGTAATGTCAGCTTATGGGAAAATCAAACCATCACTACCTAGCACTGAATCTTTCTCTGTACTCAGAGGCTCCCCATTCAAGCTAGTGTCACAGTTAAGTTGTCATGTTTTGAAATGCACAGTTGGGTTGGAGGATTCTGGTATTGAACTGGAAATATTGGTAGCATATCTAAACAGAGCCTCTAGAAAAAATGAACTCACACACTAAGATCTCCTTTTACTCCATTCATGGCCTTCTTAAAATAAGGATAGTTGGCTGGGCATGGTGGCTCACTCCTATAATCCTAGCACTTTGAGAGGTCGAGTCGGGAGGAAGGCTTGAGCTCAAGAGTTCGGGACCAGACTAGGCAACATGGTGAAACCCCGGGTCTACAAAAATTACAAAAATTAGCTGGGCATGGTATCATGTGCCTATAGTCCCAGCTACTGGGAAAGCTGAGGTGGGAGGATCACTCGAGCCTACGAGATCAAGGCTACACAGTGAGCCACGACTGTACCACTGCACTCCAGCCTGGGTGAAACAGTGAGACTCTGTCATGAAAAAAAAAATTTAGATTTAGACTCTTTAAAAGAGATTCATCAAGAGCCTGTTCAGCCCTGGGTAGGAGCATTGAACAAACAGAAGGGTACATTCAGAGTATGTGGAGAATGAGTGTGTTTACCCAAATCTAATCTCAATTTTCAAAATACTACTGTTATTTTGCACCGTTGGGGAACTGGCTATTTTGCCCCTATAGAATGAGTCTTTTCTACCTACAAAGTGATTGCCAGTATATATTTTAAAGGTTCTTGGTTTAATTTTGTTACTATTTATGTTTCATTCAAGTACATCGCTGATTTAAATAACCTATTCTTAATATGAAATTATCTAAGTGAGATCCTATTACTGTTTTTGTAATTCTAAAACACTGAGCTCCTCTGCCTGAACCTGACTGACACAGAATTTACTTATCCCAGTTCCTGTACCTGCTGGTTCACTCAATACAGGGTGGCCATCATTGTTATTACTATTGCTATTGACAGAGCTGTAATAATACTTTCACTTTGCAATTAAAAATAAACTGGGCCACAGACATGTTTGTTGCTCTGTGAAAAATGCCAATTCAAATTAAACTCTTACAAGAAGAAAATAAATTCAGTGTTAATCAGCAGTCCTTTTACTATAGTTTTCCCAGCCATTGCTTGGTTGCCTTCAGTTACTCCTCTAGTAGTTTCTTGAAGAAAGGTTGTTAGTTGAGTATAATATTCTTGAACTATATCTTCTTTCCTAGAAACCTTAATCCACTGTCTTCTGGAGTTGGATGTCAATATTAAGAAGTCTGAAGTCTTCCGGGTGCACTGGCTCACACCTGTAATCCTAGCACTTTGGGAGGCTGAGGTGGGCAGATCACCTGAGGTCAGGTGTTTGAGACCAGCCTGGCCAACGTGGTGAAACCCCATCTCTATTAAAAATACAAAAAAATTAGCCATGCATGGTGGCGCATGCCCAGAGTCCCAGCTATTGGGGAGGCTGAGGCAGGAGAATTACTCGAACCCAGGAGGCGGAGGTTGCAGCGAGCCAAGATAGCACCACTGCACTCCAGTCTGGATGACAAAGCAAGACTCTGTCTCAAAAAAAAAAAAAAAAGGTCTGAGGTCAACCTCATTACTGCTAGACTTCAAAGTAGCTCAATCTTTTAACTGCCCAAAAGACTCTTTCATCTTTGACTTCCAGGAACCTCACTAGAATGTCTTAGTATTAATTCTCCTACATCTTTAGTCTCACTGTCACCCAAGCTGGAGTGCAGTGGTACGGACATGGCTCACTGCAGACTTGACCTCCTGGGCTCAAGCAATCCTCTTGCCTCAGCCTCCTGTGTAGCCAGGACCACAGGCACGCATCACCATGCCTGGCTAATTTTTTTATTTTTTGTAGAGACGGTGTCTCACTTTGTTGCCCAGGCTGGTCTCAAACTCCCGGGTTCAAGCAATCCTTCTGTCTTGGTCTCCCAAAATGCTGGGATTATAGGTGTGTGCCAGGGTGCCTGGCTCCTTAATCATTTTTTACTGGGACACATGTCTTCTCAATCTGAAAATTCCCATCTTTTCACCTTGGGAAAATCTTTCTTGAATAATTATCTTTAAATATTTTTTCTGTTATTATATTATAGGCTTTCTTCTTTGGAAACTCCAATTATGTATAAGTTAAATCTCCTTTATCTTTCATTACTGTCATTTTCTCTCTAACCCTTTCTAACCTTTTACTTCTCATTTTGTTTTTTTTGTTTGTTTTGTTTGGATTTCCAGGCCTGTCTCTTACCTTGTTTTCAACAGTATCTATTCCTACTTGTGCTGCATACAATTTTGTCTTTATTTTTTGTAATATTTTTATGTTTTATTCCACTTCTTTTCTGAGCTCTGCAGCTTACATTTCATCTTCTGATGCTTTGCCACATGCCTGAACTTACTTTATAGGCAGTTATTTTTGTGCTCTTTCTTTCATAAAGACAATTTCTTGACTGGGCGCAGTGGCTCACGCCTGTAATCCTAGCACTTTGGGAGGTCAAGGCAGGCAGACTGCCTGAGGTCAGGAGTTCGAGACCAGCCTGGACAACATGGTGAAACCCCCATCTCTACTAAAATCCAAAAAAAAAAATAGACAGGCATGGCGGCGTGCACCTGTAATCCCAGCTACTCAGGAGGCTGCGGCAAGAGAATTACTTGAACCCAGGAGGCGGAGGTTGCAGTGAATCAAGATGGTGCCACTGCACTCCAGCCTGGTGACAGAGTGAGACTCCATCATAAAAAAATAAAATAAAATAAAATAAAAATAAAGACAACTCCTTTATTCACGAGAAAGTAATCATAATTTCTATAAGCTCCATGGCAATTATTTTTATCTTTGAAGTTAAACATTCTTTATCCGCCTATTGCTTTTCTGTTCCTTTTTTCTTGTAGTATTTTAGTACAGATTCCATGCTCCTCCTTTTTGACAACACAGCTTTGAATTAGTTGAGGTTTTTCTCCACCAGTTATTTGTGCAAAGTTTATATAAGGGAAGGACTGGGTATTTCAAGTAACAGGAATTTTCTTTTTGACACAGGGTTATGTAGGCATCCTTTTAATCTCTCTCCCAAGCCAAAAGAGATACGCAACTCTACAAGTATCTTATCTACCCTCTCTACCACTTGACCAAATTGCTTAACAGAAATACGGCTTGATCCTTGATCAGTCCCTCCTCCACTGCCTCATATGATCAAAATTGGTCCAGAGACTCTCCTATCATGACCTGTGCTTTCTATTCTTGTCGGGAAAAAAAAGGGATTTCGGTTTTATGCTCCAGATGGGAAAAAGTACTCAGCTAGTTCTTTCTGAGATCCACATATCCCCCAGATAAGTCTCTCTATACTTCCTCTAGCACCCCTGCACGATCTCCAGTGCTTCTTGCAGGCATTCCTTCTGTGTTGTGGTTCTTGGTGTCAGATATCTTCGAATCTCCCAGTTTTGTCTACAATGGAGTTTACATTTCTTTTTTCCATTCTCCTTGTTGCTTTGAAGTGGTTTCAGAGACAAGAAGGGGAGAATGTCAAGTATACGCTGCTACATTCAATCTGAAATTTCTCAGTAGGATCAACTTTTATTAAAACCAGAACCACTGTCACCTTATGATTTTCAAAGCCCCATCGTGTATAACTTCTCCCCTATATATGCTGTACACATGCTAGTCATTAACAACTTAAGTCTAAAAAGGTTAAGTGGCTTACCCAAGCTCTCAAAGCTAGTTAGAACCCAGGTGTCTTGATTCCTGGTCTGGTGCTCTTATCACACTGCACATCCATGCAATGGCCACCGAACTCAACTGAGCTTCCTTCTAAGTATACGTATTACCAGAAGCGAATCTCTAAGAATTATACTTAGAATAGAGCAGGAAACCACATAACTGACAAACATCAGGAGTAAAGAAGAAAGAAGACCAAGAAACTGGGATTCGTTTCCATTACCTGGCTTAGTATCTGTCACCCCTTCCATGAGGACCAATCCTACTGGTCGCTGACAAGCGATGCCGCAGAAGCGGAAACGTAGCAGGAAGTCTCGACCATACTTGCGTCTCTCTGTAAACCAGGAAAAGCCATATAGTGAAAGAAGATGAAGCAACATGCTGAGACCTCCTTAGTACCAAGCAACTTCCAGCATAGATCCACAGAGGAAGGATTCAGAAGACAAGGAGATTTTCCAATGGCTGTGATTTAAAGTTGTCGATTTTATTGGACGGCCATTGGGAGGACAGTGAGAAAACAGAAGAATCTGCTAAGAGAAATGAGGGATTACACTTTTTCTTGTCATTGAGACACCAGCTTTCTCCCAAAATAGACATGAAGACACAGCCAACCAAGAATGTGACATGTGCTCACCTGATCTCTTGGGGTGACAGGAGGAGACATACTGGCAGCAATCAGTGATGCCCAGGGAGCTGGGCCACAGGGGGGCCTGCAGCTTCCTCTGGTAAAGCTGATGAGAGAAGTCTTCCTGTCCAGATACCTGCAAGGAAAGAGCAGGGTGGGAATAAGGAAACCAAGATAGAAAAAGGAAATAACAGCCCATGTTTTGGGACATGTGGACAAATACAAACACACACAATCACACACTACATACATGGTATAAGCAAGCATGTAAGTCTCAGGGGCAGGTTAAAAATAAGGACCAAATTAAAACCATTACTTTTTCACTGGCAACACTGAAATGTCCATGAAACAGGAGGAGGAGAAGAGACTGAATCAAGGGGAATCGAATAGTATGAACACGTGGTTCCCCAAATTTTACCTCCAAAAAATCAATACAATTCTCCTCCACAGGGAATATCAACTCTCAGGGGCTTTAAGTTGCAATGGTTAAAGGTTTATCCTCATCTTTGGATCTTCTGGATCAAGGTCTAATATCCTGAACCTATTACTGGGAAACCACAGGGTCAAACCAAATGGGAAAGCACCAAAGCACTTTACCGTATCTACGTCACCATCCTCGGTCAAAGCCAATGAGCAGCCTGGGAACGGACAAAACGTAGTAGGGGAAACATTCGGCAACATCAGTCATCTGCACATCTCCAACGTGTGTAGCAAGTCCCTTTATGCCATTTAACAACAACAAATATTTGAAAGCCAAAAGACACTAGCTAGGTGCTGGGGATAGAGTAGCGATAGACAGAATCCCCCTGCCCTATAAGGGCATACATTTTCAATATGTCATCTGAAGTAAAACAGATCTGTAATTCAATGGCCACTTAATAGCTGTGTGACTTTGGGCAAGTTTGTTAACTCTCTTGGGTTCAACATCTCCTACTATAAAATGGGATAGGCCAGACGCAGTGGCTCACGTCTGTAATCCCAGCACTTCAGGAGGCCAAGGTAGGTGGATCACCTGAGTTCAGGAGTTCAAGACCGGCCTGGCCAACATGGCAAAACCCCGTCTCTACTAAAAATACAAAAATTAGCCGAGCATGATGGCACACTCCTGTAATCCCAGCTACTCAGGAGGCTGAGGCAGGAGAATCACATGAACCCAGGAGGCGGAGGTTGCAGTGAGCCAAGATCGTGCCATTGCACTCCAGCCTGGGCAACAGAGCGAGACTCTGTCTCAAAATATAAATAAACAAATAAAATGGGATAATAATTCCATGTACAGTTAAGAATCTTAATATCACTACCAGTTACTGACTTTGAACCAGATATTAGAAAACACTTTACACGCATTTATTTAATTCACCCAAAAAAACACCTCTGAGGCAGGTCCCATTATATCCCCCATTGTATGGATGAGGCAAATTGGGTTTAAGAAAGTTAAGTAATTTGCTCAAGGTGGCAGAGCAGGGATCTGAATTCAGGACTGTCTGGCTTCAAAGCAAGTGCTCTCATTCACTATGCCTAACAGTGCCTGTCATGTGGCAGGCAGTCAATTCTTTTCCCGGTTCCCTGAGCTCCTTGATTACAGCTCCTTTAGGGCAAGATCATGCCTTTCTCTGCACACATCTGGCTCATTTACATAAAATCCCGCGTGCGCAACAGTAATTCAATCATTTTGTGTCCTTCCACCATCGTGCCTTGCCAAAAGTTAGTCAATAAATTGAAACAGCAGGGGCAAAATAGAGGAACAAGGAGATTAAGTGACATAAAGAAATCAGCACAAGCTGATAAAACTATGAGGTGTCTGTCATCAACACTCAACAGTTAGAAGGAATGAGATCCATATGCAAATTGCTGAGTGGAAAAAAACAAGCTACAAATGAAACATATAGTAGTGTATCATGTTTATAAAACACACATGGCAGATTACATATTGGCTGTTATAAGCAATCACAGCACAGTATTTGAGGGTAAGAGCTCTGCAGCCAGACCACCTGGTTACAAATCCTGGCTCCACCACTAACTACCCGCATAACCTACGGCAAATTACTTCACTTTTCTGGGCTTTAGTTTCCTCATTTATAAAATGGAAGCCATGATGGAAATCGTGAAAACTAATGAGTTAATTAGTATAAAGTGCTCAAAATAGCACATGGCACAGAGTTAAGTGCTTAACAAATGTAAACACTGATCACAATACCATAGGAACATAGATATCACTGTAAATGCAAAGAAAGCAAGCTAAAAGACTACCACCAAACTTAGAACAGTCATTATGTGACTCTAAGAGAATAGAAAGGGAATGTGGTTAATAAAACAGGCCTGTGCCTTACTGTATAATGTTTAAGTTCCTCCAAGTACATACTCACGTACTACTTGTGAATGAAAAATATTAATGATAAAAACTGAAAAAAATCCCAACATGCCGAAGTACTCAAGAATTCTTAACTTCCAGGCTTGGGTACAAGCTATTCAACATAATAAGAAAAAGGAGGAACAGGCCAGAGCAGGTGTACTGAGGTCCCTGCCACAGAAGAAGCACTGGTGCTAACAGCTGAATCTCTCTCTAGACCATGTTCCCACCCCCACTGTGGCCTCTCCCATTTCACCTTCCAGGCTGGCATCCCATGGTACTGGAGCTCTCCATCCCTGATGAAGTTGTAGAGAGGTGAATCAGGGACAGAATTTAGGTCCCCGCACAAGATGATGGGGCAGTGGCTGCCATCTGACAATCTGGCCACCTTGTCCACTTCTGCCAGGAGAATGGCCATCTGCGCCAGCTTGACATCACCCCGGCGTGGGTTGTAAAGGATATGGGTATTTGCCACACACAGCGGGGCCACCGAGACTTGCCCCAGGCCTTCTGGGACGAGTGGTTGCAGTAGCAACACTAAGCCCACATTATCCCGATTAAGTAGCTCCAAGCCAGGCCGGAAGTACTCCACAGGGCTGGCACAAAGCAGGCGGAATCTGGTGGGCTTGTAGCAAACGGCACAGCCATCGGTTTTACACCCGGTCCTCCTCTTGTAGAAACAGGTAAAGCCTGCAAGGAAAACCCCACCAAGGAGATGGGTCAGAGTCCTTAAAGCCTGAATCCCTTCCAACCAGCACCAGCAGTCCCAGTGTGTGCCGCTGAGGCACTGTTCCTGCTACTCAATATAAGAAGCCTTTGCCACTTCCTTGGTTCAGCAGGTTCCCCCTTACAGCTGTAACTAGGTGACTGAGGGGCTGGAAGGGCAAGGAGGGAAGGGTATGAAGCAATGTAACATGATAGAAAAGAGCCCAGAATCTAGAGTCAGACAAGCTGAATTCCTAGCTCCACATCTACTAGCTTTGTAGCTTTGTGATTCTGAGGAAGTCACACGAATTTTCAGAACTTCAGTTTTCTCATCTGTAAAATGGGAATAATAACAGTCTCACCACACTGGGTATACTTCAAGGATCAAATAGCAATGTATGTCAGAATTGCTTTAAAACTGCAGAATTCTACTTTCTCAGGCGCACATGGAAGGAGCTAGCTCACAGGTGAAACTGAGGGTTTACCAAGACAAAAGGGAAGGATGGGGTCTTCAGGAGAGAGTAGGCAAGGCTGTAGAAAGAAAAGCTGGCAAGCATCCCAGGGAGCTGCATTACCCATCATTCGCAGAGAGGGTTCCAGTTGCTCCCAGTAATGATCTTCCTGGACTTCCTGGAGACACAGGATCTGGGAAATTGACAAGGAACCCAATCACTCCAGAGTGCTGGAATGTGACCCCCACCCTCTAGGAGCAGGTCCTGAGGCCAGGTAAGAAGCTGCTGGGTCACAGTGAAACTTCCCAGTCACCAACAGCAAGAACAGGCCCAGATCTATGCTGAAGAGATTAGACATATGCACTGGATTTTCCTGCTCCTTGAATCCCTCAAGCCTCCCTTCCTGCATAAAGGTGCTGGAAAGTGCATACCTAGGGAGATTCTTCTCAGCATCTGCCAACAACTCACTGACACCAGGCAGGCAGACTCCAGCCCTAGATAGGACTCCAATCATTTGAACAACTATGGGGTTGAACTCATCTTCTAAGAGCACTGGGAAAGAGCCCAGGTCCAGCAACAATGCAAGATGGCAACTCCCCTTTTCACTCACATCGGGGTCCCAGTGCTGGAATTCCTGCATGAGGTTCATGAAGCGATAGTTCCAGTTGAGGATGTCTGGATGGCAATGTAGATAGAGCTCTGAGCTCTGCTGCATCAGGTCCTGAGCCAGGATGTTATAAGACATCAGAGTGAACTGGAACTGAGGGCCATCTCCTGCCTTCAGGCCCTGAGCATCTGGCTGCGTGGAGAAATCCTCCCATTCTCGCCACAAAATTTCTGAAAAGGGATTGGGAGAAGCATTCCATGGCAAGTACAAGTAATGCAAAGGCACCACCATCTCCACTCCTGACTCAGTAGTATTATGCCTGAAGTTCCTTTTACCATCTGCCCTGTCACCCATCCCTCTCTGTGGGGAATTGAGCAGCACTCTATGAACATTCTTCAGATGACATGGTTAGCTCCACAAAACCAGAGATTTTGGCCTACTCACCACTACATCACCAGTACCTAGCATCTAATAGATGCTCCATATATGCAAGCTGACAATCTCTCATTTTTGATAAATCTATATATCTCTGGAGAATCACTCAGATGAGTGTGCTTAACAGTCACCTGAGGTTAAAGACATTTCTAGACTTAACTGCAGCCCTGGGTGTTTTCTGATCCCTAAACCTGGAAGAGTCTGTGGACTAGAAACCACAGTGTGTCCCCATCTCCCCTATGGCATGTGGCAGCATAGTGGATTTCAAATCTATTGATGCCTTTCTTCAAACTTTAATGGACTCTGAATATACAACACAAATAAAACTGAGGTGATTGTGACCGAGATAGAGAATAGAGGCCCTGAGACCTCTCCATCCCTACCCTCAGAAAGCCCTAGGGTTACCACCAGAGAAATGATATTGTGGAGAATCAGAACTAGAGTATGCTTTCAGTTCTTCCCCTACCTGGCTTTATGACTTTAGGCATGTTCTGCTACCTCTTTGCACTGTGATTATTTCACCTTTAAAACCATGGGGCTGGATGAGATGATCTGTAAGGCCCCTCTAGATCTTACACGCCAAGATTCTTAGAAAAATAGAATGCAGTGGCAAAGCTCCCTACCATAGAATCTTCTCTTTAGCAATAGCTCTGCCCACACCTGAGACACCCTGCTCCCTTGGCTCACTCAGTCAGTTGTCAGACTCACCATGATATGGTATTTCCATTGGGGGAGGCTGCAACTGCCCCAGGCCCTCAAAGGGCCAGATGGGAGCCTCTTCCTGGGGCACAGGCTCAGGTGCTATGCTCCAGGCCAACACCGCCGGGTCCTCTTCCCACTGCTCTGTGGCCAGGGCACCCACTGGGAGGACAGCACAGTCTGCATACTGGGGGTCCGTCTGCATGGGGATAGCTGCCCACATAGGGCCCTCTACCTCCGGCAGTGGTTCCTCTCCTAGCATCTCAGGGAAAGGCTCATCCAGGTTCTCTGCTGCCCGAAGGTCACTCAGCTGCCTGCTGGACCACTTGTCCTCTGAAGCAGCATTCTCTTCTCCAGGGTTATCCATCAGAAGTGCCAGGCTGCTCTGGGCTAGTCCTTTATCTACAAGGGGCCCCTCACTTGCAGTTGAGAGTACCTGGCTCGACCCTTCTTCTCGCCACTGCTGCAGCAGGCCCTCACATTCCTCCTGCTCAGGGCCCCGAGGGGCCATGGCAAAGTCACCTTCTACCTGGGAGGATGAGCTCTTCGCCAGAAGGACATTTTTTCGACATGTAAAGAAAGCATCTAGGAGGAAAGCCAAAATACCAGGTTATAAGACTGTCATCCAATCCACACTCTTCTCCCAGCTAAAACATAAGCCCAATAAAAGCAAGACCCATATCCACCTTGCTCATCACTGTACCATCACCGAGCCTGCCCACCTTAATGCCTGAACATCATCATCATAATCAGGGCAAAGTATTCACTATGTGCCAGGCACTGTTCTTTACAAGTGGTGACTAATTTATAAGACAGGGATCTGATAAATATTCAGTGCATGAAAGAACAGCCCTCTCACATAATCTAGAACACAGATGGGCACATATAACCACACTCCTTTTACATGACTTAGTTAAAACTATTAACAAACTCTTCGGTTCTAAGAACCACATTACATTAGAACCAGCACTTGACTGTGAATCAGAACTGTGGGTTATGATCTAGCAGCAAAATTAATAAAACTGACCTTGAACAATGGCCCTAGTCAGATGGAGTTACTCTTGACTGTAACACGGGAACAAGAGGCCAGGCGTGGTGGCTCCCAGCACTTTGGGAGGCAGAGGCTGAGGCAGAGGCAGCAGGATCGCTTGAGGCCAGGAGTTACAGACCAGCCTGGGCAACATAACGAAACTTCATCTCTACAAAAAATTAAAAATTAGCCAAGTATGGTGGCATATGCCCGTGGTCCCAGCTACTTGGGAGGCTGAAACAAGAGGACTGCTTGAGCCCAGGTCGAGGCTGCAGTGAACTGTGACTGCCCTTCTGCACTCCAGCCTGGGAGACAAAGTGAGACCTCATTTCAAAAAAAAAAAAAAAAAATTGAAAAAAAAAATTTAATTTAAAAAAATAGAGACAAGCGAAGTTTGAACTAGATAATCTCTAAGAGCTTTTCTAGTTGTATAAATTCCCTGATCTATGAATGTATTCCAAAAGAAAAAGTCCTAAAGTAGACAGTCTCAAAAATCTATACAATTTACATCTCAGGAAAGGCCCTTAAGCCTCTTCTTAAAGCTACTTATTGTAATAAAATCTTCACAAACTTCATCATCTGCTTTCCCATTCCACAACACATCAGAGGCTATAAATTACAAGGTGCCAACAGTTGACAGTAAGAGACAGCTGACATCTCTTTGCTACTGCAGCCACAAATCACAACCAACAGGCAAGAAAGAACGTGGGAAAAACTCTAAAAAACTCTGAGCACAGTATTTTGGTGAGAGCAAACAACTCCCACACTCACACACCCAGCCATTTATTTACAGCACAGGACAAGTGACGAGCCATTTATTTACAGCACAGGACAAGTGACGTGCACGATGCTGGCCCTCAATCACTAGACTCATTTTACCGGCATTTTTAAGGCAAGAAAACTTAAAAATGGCTCAAATATTGAAAGACTGTTCAAATATCTTGTTTGGAGCCTATGTATATTTATGTCCTTCTAAACAATGGTTTTTAACCACAGTGATTTTGCCGTCAGAAGACATTTAGCAATGTTCAAAGACACCGTGGTTGTCACAACTGCAGCAGTGCCACTGGCATCTAGTGGTTAGAGGACAGAGACGCTGCTGAACTTCCAACAATTCACAGGATGGACCCACAACACATGATCTGGCCCAAAACATCAACAGTGCTGAGATTGAGAAATCCTGCTCTAAACCTATGGACTGGATCATTGAGCTTTAGTCTCAAGGACTTGCTAATTATCTGCCCCTTGAAACATCCTCTGCGTGTACCAGATGGCAGAGGTTCTTTGGTTCATATGCCCGAAGTTAGAGGCTTTCGATTTTGGCAGATGTCTTTTGGCAGTGGTGGTGGTGGATTTTCAGCAGCAGAATGCTTCTGTTTTTTAAAAATCTTATTTGGAAACCAAATATGCCAAGTAAATATAAGTGGGACTACTGTAATGTGTAGGTGGGGAGGGGCCCTCCTCTGAGATCCCTAGGACTCTACTGGTCTGGAAACCTCTGGACTAGTATACTATATCACTAAGGCTGCCATAGAGGGCATTAGAAGAGCTCCAGGAGTAACAGCAACATAGTTAAAAGAATATCCTTAGTTCTCTGAAAACAATTACTTCTGTGGAGTTTCCCATTCCTCAGAAGACACACAAGACATTCCTGAATTCATTGAGTGCCTACTATATATACCGAGCAATGTGTTAACACCAGAGATACAGCGAACAAAATGGACGTGGCCCTGCCCTCCTGAAGTTTGCATTCTAATGGCAGATACACAGTAAAAATAAATTTAAAATATTTCTATATGAAATATATATTATCAATGACACACACATTGCGTATCAATTGTGTAAAGTTCCACAAAGGAAAACCACAGAATACACAGTTGGAGCCCTCATTCCTAAGTACTTCTTGGTCCTGTCCCATAAATTAAAGGCAAAAAGTCTGCGAGTTCCATGGGATCTCAGAAACTGCTGGTCGCATAAAACCCTCTGTAATTTCAAAGCCCAGGAATTGAGAATGCAGACAAATCATGAAAAAGTAACGAAATAACCACCCCCTCAAAGGTATCGACTGGGCATTGCCCCCACCCCAGCACATCTCCCTCTAAACCGCCGGGGATGGGGGCAGGAATGCTCCAAAGCTGAGATCTAAATGTGTCTCTGACTGAGCGTCCGTTTTTCAACCAGACACCGGTGAGATAGGAGCAAGAGCTGCCAGGTGGCAGTGAAAGGTGAGTGTGAAGTTGACCTGGCGAAGAAGACCGGTGCGTCTAGTACTTCGGCCATAAACCTCCCAGAGCCGACCCGCCTCACCCGCCGAGAATTTGGGCATTCGCCTCGGTCTGAGCTGCTACCCCTTCCCGACCCCTCGGGGTGCTGACTTGGCCGACCCCACAATCTCTCTGAACCCCCAGGGCCAGGAAAGGGCCCTGCCCGTCCACAGCTCCTCTCCACCTTAACCGTGGCCGGAAGCCATCTGACAACAGGCGGGAGGAGGGGCCGCCCACGAGGATCGTCGGCCGGGTCCAGTCCTCGTGGGGTCAGGAGGGGCCCGCGGGACAAGGGCTCAGGAACGCCTCCCTACACGTCGGCACTGCCCGGAGCACGGTAGTCGCAAGGCCCGGACAACCGCACGCCGCTCCACGCCCGCGGAGCCCCGCAGAGGCGGGCCCAGGCCGGGCTCCTGTCTGTCGGTACGCCTGGCCGGTACCTGAGAGGGCGCGGAAGAGGCGCGTGGCCGGCAGCAGCAGGTAACACAGGCACGACGCGATCATGGCCGGCCGCCCGCGCCCGCCTCCGCTCCTCACTGCTGCCTGCAGGGCCTCCCTCAGCTCGGCCCCGCTCCCGGCCCGGTCCGGCCCACGTGGTGCAGCCAGCGCTCCCGCCGCAGCGCTTCAACAACAACTTTATTGGGAGCGCAGGTCTATGGGTGCGCACGCAGGAAGTGGGAGGAACCGGTTCCCATGGCAACTACCCTCGCCTAGCTCCCGGCTGCCACCCAAGCGTGCCGGATTAAAATTGAGTGCCTCGCTGGAGGCCCCATAGTGTTATTCAAAGGCTACAGTTTATTCCCACTTCTGCCGCTAACTAGGTGTCCACCTTGTGACCACACTATAACCTCTTCGCCCCTCAGTTTCCTCACCTGTAAAATGAAGAGCTGGACTTTCTCTAAGGCTCCACTTAACCTTGACTTCTAGCCCTTCTCAGCCCAGAAAGGAAGCGAGTTCTTCCCCCATTTTCCCCCTTTTCCTGCCTCTACTTCCCTGTCTCAGATTCTAGGTCACAAATTGAGTCCTACCTTACTTCAGGAAGTAATATTTTGTCTCCTTCCCCACTTTCTAAATGGGTCTTCTTTTTCCTAATCTAGGAAGACAGGGTGTCCCATTGATAAGGGAGTCAAGAAAGAAAGGAGAGAGGATAAAGAGAGGAGAGAGAGAGAGAGAGAAGAGAGAAACTTCCACAAGGCCAGGGACCAGTTCTGGCTGGTTGTTTGCTTACCTTGAGGTACCTCTAATACAGTCCAAGCACCTACTGTAACCAATAACCCAGCTTGAAGGTTATATTCTTGTTATATTGTTTTATTTCTTTATTTCTTTTTGTTCAGTTAACCACTAGGCACCCCCCAACACCCTATCCCCCCAACCACACACACACTATTAGCATATCTAATTGTATGTTGGCTTAAAAGTTCCAGAGACTAAATCTTGAAACAGTATAGGCATCTGTGGAAATCTCCCCCACCAGGAGATTGCTTCAAGGCTACAGTTAATTTACAACTCAGCCCAGCCCGAGATGATGCCAGCCCGTTCACCAGATGGGCAGTAACTCAAGGCAAGTCATCAGAACTCGTCATGAAGACCTGCACTGCCTCACCCCTTGCATACCCTCCATACCAAAACTTCTTAAAGCCTCGCATTTTGCTTGGAAATGTGAAGCAGTTCCATTAAAGCAAAAGCCTGGATCGTTTTTCCCCACTGCTAGCTTTGGTTTGTAATAAAGTCAGTCTCCTTCTACCATACCACGACCTTGCTCATTGGTTTTGCAAGTGGCCAAATCTGCATTCGCTAGCACTGCTAGCCACCATATAAGCCTTTGTTGACTGGTTGAACAAAGCATATGTCACTAAATGAAGGCCAGTTCTGCCATCACTTCTGTGCCACCTAGCAACCTCTTTGAGTCTCTCTTCCCCAGTCTCCCTCCCCAAGTCTTCTGCCCCAAACAGGCTCTGAAGGAGGGACTGGATGATACACCCAGTTTCAGTACCCAGTGTCTGAGTTGTGCGATTTCCAATTTGTGGCTGGAGACTTGGTTGTTCAGGGAAGCCTTCTGGGGAGTCACCAGATCCTGGACCAGCTGGGTACATCATAACACTGAAAGACTAAAAGGAGGAAGAAGGAGAGAGTTATTGTGGCCTTCCCACTACTTACCCTTAGTTCTAGAGGTGGCAATGCCTGCCTGCCTTCAGGCAACAGCACTCATCCCTTTGTTTGAGACGAAACAGAGGCCCCAGCAATCTGAAGATTGGGAACCTCCTTAGAAATTAGTGCACAAATGGTGGATCTACCAAAGGCGCCCCTGAGGTCAGGCCCCCTCCTTTGATGTGGCTTGAATAAAACCCTCCTTGTACCCTCCTTCCATTTTGTACCATGAGTTATCCAGAAGTCCAAGTTCCAAATCAGATCCTAATCAAGGGTAATGGTTCCCTTATCTCCACTGGGAAAATGCTTTCAAAATACAAATTTCTAGGCCCTACTCCCAGAGTTCTGATTTAGCAGCCCTGGAATGAGGCCCTTAAACACTTATTCCAATGCATGGTTTGGGAACTTCTGCTAAAGGATCTAGTCTCAACTGGGCTGTTCAATGCACATGTGTGGGCACAATGTGTCAGCCCAACTGATCCATGTTCTTTCAGAGGCTTTTTCTGAGACCAATTAAGTGAGGCTTCCCTCTTTTTGTTTCCTGGTCCATAATCAGTTGTGTTGGAAGGTGTAGGGTGATATGAGGATCACACACTTTGGAGTTAGTGTGGTGGATCTCAACACCACCTACGTGGAGATCCTAGCTCTGCCACCTTTCACCTGTGGAACCTCTCAGGTTGCTAAGCTCTTGGGGCCTCAGTTTCCTCACTGTGCCTGACCCAGTGTCAACTCTCAATGTTTACTATTACATTTTTGGATTTGGGCAAAAAAAAACCAGCTCCGGACCCTGCTGACGTAGGATCTTCTTCCACAATTTCAGGCTAAAATAGGGTTCCTGCCCTTCCAACTGTAATAAGTATTACTAAGCAAGCCAGTAACTACAGGTTCCAAGGAGACTGGGCCTGAAGGAGTGGAGCCTTAGGCTTCCCCAGTCAGAGGAAAATTACAAGTATAATGTGCACAGTCTCCAGCCTCATTGTGTCAGAAATATCCCAAGAAGAGAGACGATTCCCTCAATTCATTCCAACTGTGCTAACAATGACGACAAGTGTGAGCACCTGCATCCATCACCGCCATGGTTTCCAGGGTGCAGAACCTATCTAATGGAGCAAGTGGGAGGTTTTGCAATACTTTGAGAGACTTAAGATGCTCTCTTAAAGGGACAGTTCCAGTGTATAAGAAATTTAAGCCCTTGAGGGCTAACATTTTTCTTATGACAACAAATATATGTGGAATTCCAACAGAGTGGCTACATTTATTAACTTATTGATTGAACATGTGCAAATATTGGGGCGGCATAGTGCTTTCTTCAGGATCACAGAGGCTACTGACCAACACCTGGAACAGGGCTGCCCAAAAGAAATATATTGTGAACCACACATGTAATTTAGAATTTTCTAGTAGCCTCGTGTAAAAAGTAAAAATAAATCCATTGATAAAGCAAGTGAAATTAATTTAATAATATTTTATTTTACCTCATAGATCCAAAAATTTTGTATTTTAACTTGTAATCAATAGTTCAAGATGAGATATTTTATGTACTTTTTTTGTACTAAGTCTTCAAAATCCAGTGTGTGTTTTACTTGGACAACCCATCTGAATTTGGACTAGCCTTCTTTCAGGTCCTGAATACTGCAAGGAGCTAATGGCTATGGTATTGAACATGGGCTGGTCTAGAGAGCGCAAACAGCTTCTCAGATAGGATAGGCTGAAAAGATTTGCTCATCTTCAACTCTTATGATAACCCAAGTCCTCTATACTCCTAGTGATCTGCCTTCTCTGAGCCTAGTGTTTTCTTTGGGAATCTCAAGATTTATGGCTAGATATTCCCAGAATGTATGCCAGATTAGTCTGAATTACTGGATTCATTTGCTCACTTATTCACTGATTCATGCATCCATGTGTTCATTAGAGATTTATCAGGCACTCATCAATGTTTACCCCAACCTCACCCTTGACTTTCCTTGACCTCCTGCCCACTCCCCGATTCCTTGAAACTTCAGCCCTGGACTCACAGTCTTCTTCCCTACCTCTAGTCCTCCTGTCACCAGTGTGGATGAGTCATCCTAACCCCTGGAAGCTCATTGCCATGATCTCCTCAATGACCTTCATTTCCATGTACTTCAGACACTCCCTTCCCTGGCTGCACCTTGGATATGTCATCACTGGGCACTGTTTCCCCTCTGAAATCATAAATTCACACACCCACTCTGAGGGTATGGCTTTCTCATGGCTTTCTGCCTCTCCCACTTCTACTTCATCTTTTCTTTTAACTCCATCAAACCCTTGATTTCTCTATTCTGTCCTTCTCAAGCTTTCTCTCAGTCATCATTTCTTTCTCTGTCCAACATGGAATTCCCATGACCCCTCTTTTAAATCACTCTCCCCAATATCATCAACTCTCCTGCCCATTGTTCTTGGATTATATCTGCGTAGGTCGGTAAAACTATTCTTCTTGGCTCTTACATCTGGGCTGCTGAGCACCGATGAATAAAATTACCACCTCCATAGATTGAGGCCATTAGTGTGCTAGTCTCCAACCTCTCTTCTGCCCTCAACCCTCCCCAGCAATTCTATGCTCTTTAATTAGCTTTCTCTCCCATTCTCACAATGATCATTCTTTTCAAACTTGCTGCCCTATTGCCTCCCTTCTTGCTCTCAGGAGATTATCTCCCCATCAACTTTAGAGAAAAAATAGAGCCACGAAGTGTAAATTCTCTAATCCCTGTTGCTACAATAATGCATTGACCAGCATCTCTAACCACCTCTTCCTCTTCTCCCAACACAGCAGTTGGAACTTCCACCATGCTCCGGACCCCCTCCTGCCTGCCTCCTCTGAGATGACGCTCCTTCTACTACCCCTCTCCTTTCCTTCACTGACCGCTTCTCATCAACATTTAAGACATGCTCAAATCACTCCTGTCAAGAAGCCCTTCTTCAGTGCCAGGTCCTCTCCAGCTAGCCCCTGCGTTCCCACCTCTCACAGCCAATCTTCTTGCAAGAGTTGTCTGCAGCTGCTGTCTATAATTCCTCACTCTTATTCATGCTCATTCCACTATGATATAGCTTCCACCACCATCACGCCACCAAAACTCCCTCCTCACTGTTCCTGATGCTTTCCTTGTTGAGGATAGTAGGGTCCTGCAGAAAGAACACGCCCTAAGCATTATTATTTCCTGAATATTCTGTAATTTTGCATAACTTCCCCCTTCTTGTAAGATTCTCTTCCCTTGGTTTCTGTGACATTCTTGTTTTTCGCTTGTCTTGGTGGATGTCCTATCCCTGTGTCCTTCACTTCTGTTCCTCTCACCACCATCCTTTTCCTGATGATGTTCCTAGGATTTCTCCTTTGGCCTCTTCCCTCCTCTTCCTCCACCGTCCCTTCTTGAGAAAGTCTCACCACTCCAGTGGCTTCAAATACCGATCCTTTTTCTGGGCCACAGACCCATAAATCTTTTTGCCTGTGGACCTCTCCCAACAGATACCCCAGCAGCAACTCAAAGACAACCCAGGCAAAGCTGTACCCATCACCACCATCCTCCAAAAGACTCCTGCCCCAGCTCCTTTGTTCTGTCCTTTAGGAGTGGCACAACCATGTACTGAGCTATCCTGGCTCCCGCTTTTTTCTTCTCTTTCTCTCTTATATCTGATTGATTCCCAGATCCAACTGGTTTGGCCTTCTTTGTATTTATACAGTGGATCCACTTCCTCCAGCCACTCCTGACTAGTGTTGATTCTCCTCTGCCTGGATCCATTTTCCACACTGCAGCCAGAGCAATCTTTCACTGTGTGAATCATATCAGGTCACTGCTGCCTAAAACCTTTTACTGCAAACTCCCACTGTCCTCAAAATGTAAGCCAAGCTCCTTGAATTAACTGTACAGTCAATTCACCTCCCACCCCTAAGTGCTTTCAGATCCACCTCTCAGTACCATGAAGGCTTACCTCACAAACCAGTAGTTCAAAAGCACAACAGTTTAATCAGAGGGTACAGCACATGCTGGTTATGTGGTTTCCGAAATACTAGCCCCACAACAAAATCGAAAAGATACAAATTCAGCTGATTTTCAACAATGGTGAAAAGACGATTAAATGACAAAAGAAGAGTCTTTCAATAAATGGCGATGGAACAATTGAACGTCCACATGTGAAACAAATGAAACTCAACCTATAACTTCACACCTTATACAAAAACTAACTCAAAATGGGTCACAGGAAAAGTTCTGGAAATAGATGGTGGTGATGGTTGCACAACATTATACGTATACTTAATCTCACTGAATTGTACACTTTAAAATGTTAAATTTCATGGTTAAATGACAAATTTTATCATGCATATTTCACTGCAATAAAAAAAATTAAATGGGTCATAAACCTAAATGCAAAAGCCAAAACTATAAAACTTCTAAAACAAAACAGGAGAAAATCCGCATGACCTTGGTTAGGCAAATAATTTTTAGATATGACACCAAAAATGTGATCCATAATAGAAAAAAAACTATTTGTATAATTTTGACAAAATTTGGCTTTATTTAAATTGAAACTTTTACTCTGTGAAAGACATTGTTAAGAGAATGAGAAGACAAGCCACAGACTGAGAGAAAATATTTGCAAATCACATTTCTGACAAAAGATTTATTTCCAGAATATATCAAGAATTTGCCAAACTCGGCCATAAGAAAATAAATAACCCAACTTAAAATGAACAAAAAGGCCAGGCGCAGTGGCTCACGCCAGTAATCCCAGCACTTTAGAAGGCCGAGGCGGGCAGATCACCTGAGGTCAGGAGTTTGAGATCAGCCTGACCAACATGCAGAAACCCCATCTCTACTAAAAATACAAAATTAGCCAGGCGTGGTGGTACATGCCTGTAATCCCAACTACTGGGGAGGCTGAGGCAGGAGAATCACTTGAACCCAGGAGGTGGAGGTTGCGGTGAGCCAAGATCATGCCATTGCACTCCAGCCTGGGCAACAAGAGCGAAACTCCATCTCAAAATAAATAATTAATTAATTAAAATTAAAATTAAATAAGCAAAAGATCTGAACAAAGGAGAAATATAAATGGCAAATAAGCATACAAAAGGATGCTCAACATCATTAATCATTGAGGAAATGCAAATTAAAACAACCATGAAATACCACTACACACTTACTAGAATGGAAGAACAAAACCAAAAACTGGAAATGGTAAATATTGGCAAGGATGTGGAGCAACTGATACTGTCATACATTCTTGGTGGGAATTCAAAATGGGCATACACATTTGGGCGCGGTGGTTCACTCCTGTAATCCCAGCACTTTGGGAGGTTGAGGCGGGTGGATCACCTGAGGTCAGGGGTTCAAGACCAGCCTGGCCAAAATGGTGAAACCCTGTGTCTAATAAAAATACAAAAATTAGCCAGGCGTGGTGGCACACGCCTGTAATCCCAGCTACTCAGGAGGCTGAGGCAGGAGAACTCAAGAGAGAAAAAAGCTCATGTTCAAACAAAAACCTGCACATGAATGTTTATAGCCATTTTATTCATAATCACCAAAAAAGAGGAAAATAAGAAGGTGTCTTTCAGCAGGTGAATGCATAAGCAAAGTGTGGTACATCTCTGTAACAGACTATTACTCTACCATAAAAAGGAACTCTGCAGCAACGTGGATGCATTTTGTTAAATGAAAGAAGCTAGTTGAAAAAACGACACATTGTGCCGGGCGCGGTGGCTCAGGCCTGTAATCCCAGCACTTTGGGAGGCCGAGGCGGGTGGATCATGAGGTCAGGAGATCGAGACCATCCTGGCTAACATGGTGAAACCCTGTCTCTACTAAAAATACAAAAAATTAGCCAGGCGTGGTGGCGGGAGCCTGTAGTCCCAGCTACTCCGGAGGCTGAGGCAGGAGAATGGCTGAACCCGGGAGGCGGAGCTTGCAGTGAGCTGAGATCCGGCCACTGCACTCCAGCCTGGGCGACAGAGCGAGACTCCGTCTCAAAAAAAAAAAAAAGACACATTGTATGGTTTCATTAATGTAACTTAGAAAAGGCAAAACTATTAGGATAGAAAAGAGAAGAGTGGCTGCCAGGAGATAGGGAGGGACGAGGGGTAAAAGAGGCAGCATGAGGGGCTGTTGAGGGTGATGGAACTCTTTTGAATGGGACTGTGGTGGTGGATATATGATTTCATGAATTTGTCAAAACATATAGAACTCTACACCACAAAGAATGAATTCTGCCATATATCAGCCATAATAAAATCAACCAGGATGTGTGAGGAAACACGAAATGCAGACTCTGACAAATGAATCTAACTGTATTATACGTGAATTAAATAACCCACTGAAGAGGGTGAGAAGAAAGAGTTGACCTAAGTAACTGGGGAAAAATGTATTTTGATTGGATACCATAAGGGTAAACAACCACAACCTTATATACTAACAGACACCATGCTCTAGTTAGTAAATTTGTTTCTAGGACTATGGCTTGGCAATTCTGAAACTAATTATGTATATATATTAGAGATGAACACATAAGCAGATATATGGTAGAAAACAAGAGCCAGGTTTATGGCCAGGAGAAAGAAATGACAAATACGAAAAAGGAGACGGCATGAATGAGTCACGTAGTGCTGGACTGGGGATCGAGGCATAAGTATAGACTCATGGCTTTTGGTCAGTGTACATATATAGATGGACTGGTATGGAAATAAATATAAATGTTTGTTATGAGTGGGTTAGTTTACATGCACACACATATATTTCCTAGCTCTATTCACCAAAAAGTCCAGAAGTAGTGATACCCACATAGTGATGAGTGCACAACCTCCCAGATCTAGGTTTCCAAATACAATTCTCCTTGGAAAAATAATTTCTTCTTTTTTTTTTTTGAGACAGAGTCTCACTCTCGCCCAGACTGGAGTGCAGCGGAGAGATCTCTGCTCATTGCAACCTTCGCCTCCCGGGTTCAAGTGATTCTTGTGCCTCAGCCTCCTGAGTAGCTGGGACTACAGGCATGTGCCACCACACCTAGCTAAGATAGGGTTTCACCATGTTGGCCAGGCTGGTCTCAAACTCCTGACTTCAGGTGATCCTCCTGCCTCAGCCTCCCAAAGTGCTGGGATTACAGGCATGCACCACCGCGTTCGCCCAGAAAAGTAATTTCTGTGACTCCAGAGAGTAAGGAAGTGCTCAAAAAAAGGGGGAGATGGATGTCAAAAGGGCACAGGAACCCACCTGAATGAACTCCCAGTGGCCAAAGTTGGAAATTGAACAGTAAAATAAATGATAGTATTGTATTGTAACCCAAGGAATAAAATAAACCTGAGTCCCTATAGATACAAACAACTGAATAAACAAGTGGTAGAGAGGGGCAACTCCTATAGAAAAACTCCAGTCGATAAATGTAGAAGGATTGCAAATACAGAAAATCACCAGGAGAACACCATAGTAATTGTTGAGGCATGATCCATTGATAGATGCTAATATTAGTGGGCAAAAATTTGAGCAGAAAGAGGATGTTTGCAGAGTCTTAAAGTATCTAAGTCTGTATTCTGTATAAAAGGAAAAATAGCAACTTTACTGTAGCAAAACCTGGCAGATACCTCCTTGACCAAGTGATCAATATAATACATCTTGACATAATGTACTGCTGACACACACCAAGAAGGGTACATCAACTATGTGGCACCCTTCCCAATAACCATGACAAAAACATCAGCCAGACCAAAACTGGGGACATTCTAAATATCTGACCAGTACTCCTTGAAAGTGTCAAGGTCATGAAAGACAAAAGAAAGACTAAGGAAATGTCACAGTTTGGAGGAGATCAACAGAGCCACAATAACGAATGTAATATGGCATCCTGGCACCAAAAGAGGACATTAATGGGAAAACTAGTAAAATACAAATATAGTCTGTAGTTTAATTAATAGCATTGCACTGATATTAACTTAGTTTTGATCTTTTTTTATGGTTATATAGATGTTAACATAAAGTGAAGCTGAGTGAAGAATAAATGGGACCTCTCTGTTATATTTGTAATTCTGTTATCTAAAATTATTTCAAAATAAAAAGATTAATTTTAAAAATGTGACTGGAGCCGGGCATGGTGGCTAACACCTATAACCCCAGCACTTTGGGAGGCTGAGGGGAGCATATCACTTGAGGTCGGGAGTTCAAGACCAGCCTGACCAACATGGAGAAACCCCAACTCTGCTAAAAATACAAAATTAGCCGGATATGGTGGCACATGCCTGTAATCCCAGCTACTCAGGAGGCTGAGGCAGGAGAATCGCTTGAACCCAGGAGGCAGAGGTTGCAGTGAGCCAAGATGATGCCATTGCACTCCTGCATGGGCAACAAAGTAAAAGTCCGTCTCAAAAAAAAAAATTTTTTTTTTAATGTGGCTGGGCATGGTGGCTTACGCCTGTAATCCTAGCACTTTGGAAGATCGAGGCTGGCAGATCACTTGAGGTCAAGAGTTTGAGACCAGCCTGGCTAATATGGTGAAACCCTGTTTTTACTAAAAATATGAAAAATTAGCCAGGCATGGTGGTGCGCACCTGTAATTCCAGCTACTTGGGGGGCTGAGGCAGAAGAATTGCTTGAACCCAGGAGGCAGAGGTTGCAGTGAGCTGAGATCGTGCCACTGCACTCCAGCATGGGCAATAGACAGAGCATGACTCCATCTCAAAAAAAAAAAAAAAAAGATGCCCTTGGTCGGCACAGTGGCTCACGCCTATAATCCCAACATTTTGAGTGGCCGGGGTGGGTGGATCATTTGTGGTCAGGAGTTTGAGACCAGCCTGGCCAACATGGTGAAACTCCCATCTCTACTAAAAATACAAAATTAGCTGGATGTGGTGTCTCGTGCCTGTAGTCCCAGCTACTCGGGAGGCTGAGGCAGGAGAATCACTTGAACCAGGGGATGGAGGTTGCAGTGAGCTGAGATCGCTCCACTGCACTCCAACCTGGGCGACAGAGCAAGACACCATCTAAAAAAAAAAAGAAACCCCTTTAATAAAAGAGAAATTTCGAGAGAAAAAAATCACACAGAAATTTTGAAAAATAATAAGTTATAAAAAGAAGTTACAGGTATTACATTTCAGGGTTTTTAAAAGGTACACATTTTTAAAAATTATGGTCCTTAAACATTTTTATTTTTTCCAGAAATAACTATTATGCAAAGAATATTGCTGTCCACCATTCTAAAGAAAATCTCTGATGATGTCACTCTCCTGTTCAAAACTCTTCATTCGGATCTCTCCCTGAAGCTGCTCTGGCCCTGGTGGCCTCCCGTTCCGCTACTCTTCTTCACAGCCTGCACTCCTACCTGGAGATCTGCTGCCTTCCTTTATCCTGACCTCCAGGAAATGCCTTTTCCCTAGACTCTACTTGTCCAGAGCCCAAGAAAGCTCCCCAGTGTGAAGAAGCCTCACCCTCCCTGAACTCCCAGCACATTTCCCCAAAGACCCTTCTCAGTTTCCCTGCTGCTGTTAGACCCAGGCTGATGGTGCCTCTGTCCAGTGGCTTAGTTGGAGCACCTACCTCTAGCTTTTCTCACTCACCCTTCAGTACCTAAGACCAGATGGTGCCCTCCAAGTAGAGCACCCAGAGCCCTAGACCAGGACACACATGCCCTCTGATCCCTCTTTCTCCCAGTTAATGCTTCCTTATCCTCTGCAATAGTGTGGGTCAGCCAGATGCCCTGAGGATCACCGGTGGACTCATGTCTACCTGATCATCCTAGGAACTGATCATCCCCCTGGCCTGTTTGGTGTTTCTTTAGAAGGACCACATGAGATTAGCCACCAGAATGGTGCTGACATGTTACTTAAGGTGACTCAAATTGTTTATATGAGCAAGAACTCTGCCAAAAGTATTTGCCTGGTACCCTCACCCTAGTGTGGCCTTGTCAATTTCTATCATGCATTACACATGCCTTAAAAGGGTGCTGTCTTCATCATGTCTGCATCCCTTCCCCACAGTGGTGCCTATTTTAGCGCCCGTGCATAATAGAGACTCAATAAGTATTTCTCAGCGTGAATGCTCGAAGGAATAAGTAACATCTCAGGCATACATATTTATTTTGATCCACAGTTCTAATCATGTTTTCCTTGCACAAGTTTCTAGATCTCCCTCATTCTGAGTAGCAAAAAAAAAAAAAAAAAAGGAAAGAAAAAGGAATTTTCACATCTTCAAGCCCTCCAGTCACTGACCTGACCGTTGATGTCCTGAAAACTTATCAAGAAAGAACAAATGCACCTCCAGATTCTCCTGACACCAAACGGCAACTGGACTTCAACTCCAACGCACGTGAGAATGGCCGAATGTGGGAATGCTGGTTGAACGGTCTCAAGGTAGGCAGCCCCGTAGTTTGGATTTAACAATGCTTTGGCTGCAACAAACTATAGTGATAGGACATATGTTCATTGCGCTTTGCTTTTGATCTTCAGCTCCGAGGTTGAGATGCTCTCCCACGGGAAAAAGAAAAAAGGAAGAAGAGCTGGGCAGAAGAAAACCAACTTCACCCACCACTGAAATACTTCCTACCTGAAGCACAGCTCTCTTGTGAGAAGAACATGATGGCGGCTCTTCACAGTCCCCTAATTAAGGGGCTTGGGTTGGGTCCTGACTCAGAGGGAAATACAACACCACTGAGAGGCCCCCCGCACCACACCTGAGCACTCACAGCCAAGCCTGGGCTTGGCCCCAGTGGACATATGAGAACAGGTGCCTGCCAGAACCACCCAGAGGGCGGGAGGCCTGCTGTTGCCAGGTCCACCATGTGAATCACAATGACTGCATGAGGTCATGGAATGTTGAAGATGAAATGAAAGTGGCTCCTGAGTCACAAAGTCACAGGGGGGTGGGCATCCTTTTGACAGGGCTCCCAGCAATAGAGCAGTCTCACTCTCCCGGATGAGCTGGAGAAGTAGCTACCTCTCCCAGACAGAGTTGGGGTCAAATTCATGCACATCCAATTCCCATCAAAGCCCACTCTTCCCAGGGCTTGCTGGGAGGGAAGGATAACTACAGGCTCCCCTGGGATGCCCCCTCATGAGAGAAGTTCACAAAGTTTGAGACAGAGGCGAATGGACAGTTGTGCTTCTTAGGGAAGCAGTCAAGAGGTGGCAAGAAGTTGGCAGCTGCCCTCAAGAGGGTCCTGGCACCATGGACAATGACAAGCCTCTTCAGCCTGAGACAGAAGGTGAAAGGGCATCCCATCTCTCACCACTCAGGCCCATCCCCGCTGCATCAGTACAACACCTAGTGATCGCAGGACCCTGAAGCCCACTTCTTTCCTCACTGGGACCCTCTAGAAGTGGGATGATGTGTTATACTGACTTGGGTTCAGGGCTTGGCAAACAGGAAGAGTTGGCTACAGTGCTATGCTAGAACTACGTCATACTGGCTCCAGCCAGCTTTAATTTGTATTGTGTGGGCTGGTTGATACCATATTTATAGTCTGAAATCAGCCACATTGGGAATATTTACACCACATGAATTGGCTAACACTATAAATCAGGATGTTTTTGGTGTTGCTGTTTTTTTTTTTTTTTTTCCTGGAGAATCAATTGTTAAATATTTACCAGCATCCTACTGGTTGTATGGAATGCTAAATTGTTTGACAAGGAAATTAAGACTTAGAAATTCATCACTTTTCTAAGGCACTCAGCAGTCTGGCAGCCGTGCTGCTGTCTGTCTTCTAACTACCAGGCTACTGCTACCTGCACTGTGTGTCCCAGACAGGCTGGGAGATAAATGTTGGAACCTGGGTCTATGGACAAGGATTAAGAAAGAACACGGACTCATTAGGAACCCCACCATCCTAGAATCTGGGTGGTCAAAACTGGCGACCCCTGCCACAAATGCTCAGCCCACCCAATGAGTAGGTTGGCTAAATTCTGACAGGTCATTCAGAGGCATGGTGTGGCTTCTTGAAACTACTGAGTCCTGCTGATGCCCAAGGATTGAGCTCTGGATTTTATGTGTGGGTTCCACAAGCCTATGGCTTATCCCAGGTCAATGGCCCAGAGGTGGTAAAACCACATCTAGCAAGCACAGAGGACTGGCGTGAGGGAAGCTCTGTTCCCAGTAATGAATACGATTAATTCATCACTATGAATTAATCATAGTAATTCATTTCAACCCAAGGGAGATTTTCAAGCCCCTCCTTCTTCCTGATCACAAATCAATGTTAGATTGGAAGGAAGAGAAGGTAAGTCAAATTCTTACCCATGCCTGGGTATCAGGACTGGCTGAGCTGAAACAAAGACTCTGTTAATGCAAACAACACCTTCACCCTCTCTCTCCTCCCAGTTTCCCCAAGAAGGGAAGCATCAAAAGAGAACACTTGTGAAGCAAGGGGAGAATGACACTGGTTCCATCTGACAGGGCCAGCCTCAAACTTCCCAGGCCAAGGCTAGCCCAGTCACCCTTTCTTCTCTTGCTCTCTGGAACTGCTCCTGGTCCATTTTACTTTCTATTCGACCTAAGTTGCCACCTGCCCTGCCCTGCCCTGCCCCTTATACTCCCTGGCACCATTTGTGCCTGACAATAAGGAAGCCTGTGTATCGGGACCCAACCTTTCACCTGAAAGAGTACCAGCACACCTCAAAACCCACCCAAACACATAAGAAGGGGAAAGTGTGAGCAAGGAGCTGATCTCCAAGGCAGGCCTCAGACAGGGAAGGGGGCAGGAGCAGCCAGTCTCCAGGGAGCAGAAGGGAGTCGGTTTCACAAGCCCCCATGGACCCAGCAGTTGGAGGCAGCGCTATTGGGGAAGGCGGGTTTGTAGAGTGGACTTGCCTTGGCAGGGCTTGGCACCTTGAGGACCTGGGACTCAGAGGAAGGGAGCAGAGACAGAGGGGTGGTAGCGGCAAGCTTTACTGGAGAGGCCAGCAGGTTTTATTCCTGGCATCAAGGAGATGAGTTCTTTTCTTCCAGATGAGACTG
Source organism: Trachypithecus francoisi (assembly GCF_009764315.1). Lineage (NCBI taxonomy): Eukaryota > Metazoa > Chordata > Mammalia > Primates > Cercopithecidae > Trachypithecus > Trachypithecus francoisi. The sequence continues at coordinate 30,375,811 of NW_022681468.1, read as the reverse complement.
AAACTGAGCTAGTACCACAGAGCAGCGATAAAATGCTCTACTGTGAGGCCGAACCCCCGCCAACTGTAGAAAAAGTGAAACCAGCCCGGAGAATTCGGAAACAGACCTGGAGATTGAAGGTGAGCATGGGCATTTGGGGGCGATCAGGGCAGCTTCTCCTCAGAAGCTGGAGAAATCTGGTTTCCAGGAGCTGTCATCTCACTCCTTTCCAGAGTCTGCCCCGCGGACGGCCTGTGGAGGAAATGTGGTAGAAAGGCCTGTGCTTGATTTTGCCTGGAGTCCTCCTCCAGGCTGGCCGGGGGCAGCAGGTTCAGCTTCCCACGCTTGTCACCTGCCTCAGGAGCAGTACCCTCACGTCAGCTTGTTAAAAGCTGAATCAATACACAAACAGGGTTTTCTGATCTAAATATTTCCACATGGGGCATCCTATGCAATCTTTGCAATAGTCCTAGAAGGTAGACATCATTGCCCATTTTTAACAGAAGAAGAACTGGGCCTTAAAAGAGATCACAGGCATTGCCCAGGGACAATGGGAGTTTGCCCAGCATATTGGCTGATCCCATGTTTGACTCACTCTGATGGTCCTGCCTTCTGTATTCCATATTCCAGGCCCCTGGAGTGTTTCTGTGGCCTATCTTGCATCCCAGTGACTTTCCCACACTCACCTGAGAGCTCTGGTTTCCCCTACTTTTCTTGATAAATCTAAGCATGCCTGGGTATCGGGACTGGCTGAGCTGAAACAAAGACTCTGTTAATGCAAACAACACCTTCACCCTCTCTCTCCTCCCAGTTTCCCCAAGAAGGGAAGCATCAAAAGAGAACACTTGTGAAGCAAGGGGAGAATGACACTGGTTCCATCTGACAGGGCCAGCCTCAAACTTCCCAGGCCAAGGCTAGCCCAGTCACCCTTTCTTCTCTTGCTCTCTGGAACTGCTCCTGGTCCATTTTACTTTCTATTCGACCTAAGTTGCCACCTGCCCTGCCCTGCCCTGCCCCTTATACTCCCTGGCACCATTTGTGCCTGACAATAAGGAAGCCTGTGTATCGGGACCCAACCTTTCACCTGAAAGAGTACCAGCACACCTCAAAACCCACCCAAACACATAAGAAGGGGAAAGTGTGAGCAAGGAGCTGATCTCCAAGGCAGGCCTCAGACAGGGAAGGGGGCAGGAGCAGCCAGTCTCCAGGGAGCAGAAGGGAGTCGGTTTCACAAGCCCCCATGGACCCAGCAGTTGGAGGCAGCGCTATTGGGGAAGGCGGGTTTGTAGAGTGGACTTGCCTTGGCAGGGCTTGGCACCTTGAGGACCTGGGACTCAGAGGAAGGGAGCAGAGACAGAGGGGTGGTAGCGGCAAGCTTTACTGGAGAGGCCAGCAGGTTTTATTCCTGGCATCAAGGAGATGAGTTCTTTTCTTCCAGATGAGACTGAAACTGAGCTAGTACCACAGAGCAGCGATAAAATGCTCTACTGTGAGGCCGAACCCCCGCCAACTGTAGAAAAAGTGAAACCAGCCCGGGAGAATTCGGAAACAGACCTGGAGATTGAAGGTGAGCATGGGCATTTGGGGGCGATCAGGGCAGCTTCTCCTCAGAAGCTGGAGAAATCTGGTTTCCAGGAGCTGTCATCTCACTCCTTTCCAGAGTCTGCCCCGCGGACGGCCTGTGGAGGAAATGTGGTAGAAAGGCCTGTGCTTGATTTTGCCTGGAGTCCTCCTCCAGGCTGGCCGGGGGCAGCAGGTTCAGCTTCCCACGCTTGTCACCTGCCTCAGGAGCAGTACCCTCACGTCAGCTTGTTAAAAGCTGAATCAATACACAAACAGGGTTTTCTGATCTAAATATTTCCACATGGGGCATCCTATGCAATCTTTGCAATAGTCCTAGAAGGTAGACATCATTGCCCATTTTTAACAGAAGAAGAACTGGGCCTTAAAAGAGATCACAGGCATTGCCCAGGGACAATGGGAGTTTGCCCAGCATATTGGCTGATCCCATGTTTGACTCACTCTGATGGTCCTGCCTTCTGTATTCCATATTCCAGGCCCCTGGAGTGTTTCTGTGGCCTATCTTGCATCCCAGTGACTTTCCCACACTCACCTGAGAGCTCTGGTTTCCCCTACTTTTCTTGATAAATCTAAGCATGCCTGGGTATCGGGACTGGCTGAGCTGAAACAAAGACTCTGTTAATGCAAACAACACCTCCACCCTCTCTCTTCCCCCAGTTTCCCCAAGAAGGGAAACATCAAAAGAGAACAGTTGTGAAGCAAGGGGACACTGGTTCCATCTGACAGGGCCAGCCTCAAACTTTCCAGGCCAAGGCTAACTTCCCTTTCCTGTGGCCTTGCAGCTGGCTGGTGGGCAGTGATTCACAGGCAGCAGAGATGGAGGAAGGCCAATTCTGCCAAATTAAACTGTGAAGTTCATCTGCATCGAGTCAGTTTATAAACCTCTCCACCATGGTCAACATACAACATACATCTTCACCCTTCCACGCAGACCTCCTCCCCACTGTCCCCCAGGCAGCTTGTTGCTCTTTTTCTGGCTTCTTATCCACTTCAAGTCTGTTGCTAACGTTGCTTCCAACACCCAACTTCATTCACCTGGTTGGAGGAGGTAGCAAAGGACAACACTGGATGTTTGGCCAAAGGGTCCTGTTTCTATCTCATTCCCCCTACCTCTTCCCCTGACTGCAGCAAGTGCTAAGACTGTCTCTAGCTGCCCATAAAGCATAACAATAGGGAACACAGCTAGAAAGGGTCAGCATCAAACCCAGCAGAATTAGTCCCAAGGACAAAACTGGGGGTTACCTTCACTGTCTCTAGCTGCCCATAAAACATAACAATAGGGAACACAGCTAGAAAGGGTCAGCATCAAACCCAGCAGAATTAGTCCCAAGGATAAAACTGGGGGTTACCTTCCCTGCTTTGACCAACAGGAATCTCTAATGGCTGAATTTGGCACCAAAAACTGTCCTGAAGGGACAGCAGCCCTGGCTCCTGGTGCCCCTGCTGTGGTTGCTGAGACACTGGGAATGAGCAGGGAGGGCATGGGAAATGGGCCAGCTGGGAGCAATGCTGGCTGTGAGTCTAGAGAAGAGGGGGAGACGAGCCTGGTTTGCTCACATGCCATGAGCTGTTTTTCTCCACAACAGTGGTTCCCACCTGGAAGCAATTTTGCACCAGGGGACATTGGGCAAACTAGGGGGTGGGGGGTTGCTACTGGCATCTTGTGGTTCCATGCCAGGGACCCTACTAAATACCCTACTATGTACAGGACAGCCCTCAAAACAGAATTATCCAACCCAAAATACCTGCAGTGATGAGGTTGAGAAGTGCTGCTGTACAAGCATCCCAAAGATAAGTCTACTTTGTAGTTGTGCTTGCAAAATCAGCTTCCCTGTAAAGCACTTGTCCTTTTACCAACAAAGTTCCCATTGTCAGCCTTAGATTGTTTGGGCGGGGAGGGTGTTGGCCAAAGGCCCTGGGATCCGAAGGAAAAACAGATGCAGACGTAGAGGCCAGCTGGCTCCAGGAAGCCCTGCCATAGGCTGGACTTGCCTAATGAGGACACAGCTGTGGGGCACCCAGAATCCAGGGAGGCCTGATGCCCAGTGACGATGGGCCAGGCTGGCCTAAAGCCTAAGGAATAAAGGCCTCCAGGGGTTAGAATGGAAAGGTGCAGTCCCTACTTCTGTTAGCTGGTTTTAGCACTGACCAACTGTGTGTCATTTGAGGCTAGGTTTGTCGTCGATAAAGCAAGGACGACAGTCCTTTTTATAAGGAAAATGACACGCAAGCTTTCGAAAGAAGAAAGACCATTCACATGCAAGCATGCTTGTTTCTCGCTGATGTGGAAGTCTTTCCATATTCACTGGTTTGCCATTTTGAGAGGTCCACCCTGTCCTAGTTGGGCTTTTTAAATGTCAGTGCCTCTATTAGTCTTTGGTGAAGCTTCTTTCATGACTCACAACCTTGGGATAGTGGTGGTGAAATTAAAAGTGAAATGGAGACTCCATCAACCATCAAAAGTCATCTGCTTTTGGCCTTTCAGAATTGTCCAAAAGTGGGCAAGAGGGCTTGGGCCTTCTATGTCCTTGACCAGTCACTGGATGTGGCCAACCTGGGCAGGTGGGGTAAAGCACACTGCTCACTTCTAGGAAAGCTTCTGGCCTAAAACCATGGGCCTCATCTCCTACCCAAAGGAAAACATTCATCTGGGACTTTCTGGAGTTAGAGTCTCCCTCTCCCACCATGGACTGATGTCCCAGACAGGAGCTGGCTTCTTAGCACATATCCACAGGGAGAGATCCTCTGGCAGAGGACAGTCTAGACATGAGTGAATGTGACCTGGGGCTAGAGGGGAGAGAAGGCAAAGGTGGAAGAGAAATCCTATTTCAGCCCATCTTTCTCTGCAGATAATGAGAAATTTTTCACCACTGGACAAAAGGAGCTGTACCTGGAGGCCTGCAAACTGGTGGGTGTAGTGCCTGTCTCCTACTTCATTCGGAACATGGAGGAGTCCTACGTGAACCTCAACCACCACGGCCTGGGCCCCAGGGGTACCAAGGCTATTGCTATAGCCCTGGTGGTGAGCATGCTAACGGGGGCTCATGAAACCTCGTGGAGGTGGAGGGTTGGCAGAGTGGTAGGCCCAAGATTCAGAGGGCCCCTCCTATGGAGTCTAAATAGTGACCTTTATGCCCACACTGCCCTGGGCTCTGCTTGGCTGCCAGATGGTTTATTTAGCTCCTGGTAGGAGGCTGCTAGCAACCTGGGCCTTAGAAGTCTATGCTCCTTGCAGAGACTTTGGGGAGAAAAAAATAGAAGTCTATATACTCTTTACTGTTCAGGAAGCAAAGGCACCAGCCCCTGGGGCCAGAAAAGTGACCAGGCCCAATGATCAATGTAAGAGCACCAACAAAATGCCAGCCTGGGTCTCCATTCAAAAGCTCACCTTTGCTATAAATGGGTTTACTACTGACCCATTCCATTCAACGTCTGCCTTGTGCAACATTATAATTCATAAAGACTGTGCTGTAGAATAGATCAAGTTTTCCCACAGAAACAGTGTTATCTCTCAGCTTGGTATGACCAAACAAGGACTTGACCTTGAGTTCATCATGACTTTATATAATTATAACTGACTTACACACAAAACTGACTCCCATCACAGAAAAACAGAAAACCTAACAACTGCATGTCAGCACAACACTGTTTGTTCACTTAGAAAAGTAAACAGAAAATTCCATTATACAACAGCTCAGTAAGGTAGAGAGGTAGATGTGTCTTTAGAGGTGACATTTAAAATTGATAATAGTTAAATTATCCATGGAAAGAATTAACAGAGAAAAATAAAGAGTACTTACAGTACCACCAGGTTCATATGCTCACTGTGCAATAAGGACCAATGCACTGAAACAGCAGAGTTTGCAACAAAGAAAGAGTTTAATGATCACAGGGTGGCCAAGCAAGGAAATGAAAGGAACACTTCCATCCATTTCCCTAAGGAGTTCTGGTCTAGAGTTGTTTGTGTGAGACAGGTTTTCTCTATTGCCCAGTCTGGAATGCAGTGGCATTGTCATGGCTCACTGTAGCTTTGACCTCCTGAGCTTAAGTGATCCTCCTGCCTCAGCCTCTTGATTATCTAGGACCACAGGTGTTCACTACTGCACCCAGCTAATTTTTGTATTTTTAGTAGAGAAGGAGGCTTGCTGTGTTGCCCAGGCTAATCTCAAACTCCTGGGTTCAGGTGATCCACCCACCTCAGCATCCTAAACTGCTGGGATTACAGGCATGAGCCACCGGACCTGGCCTGGCCAACAGTTTTTAAGGGGATCTTGGAGGACAAGGGACTGAAAAATTAAGGTCATTGATTGGTCGGGACAAGGGGGATGAAATCATCAGGAGGTAGCAGCTGCACGCTTTGGTGAGTCAGCTTCTCTTGGGGTCCTTCAGACCAGCTGATGTCAGTATAGTTTCACCAGCATCTCAGATGGAAAACTTAACATTTCACAATGCTTGCCATGTTATCTGTAGAGCAGTGAAAAGGAACTATGATCCTGTGACAGAGTCTATGTGATTCTAGGGCAACAGGCAGCAAACAACTCTGAGGAAGGCGTCAGAGAGCAGCTGACCTCATGACCAATGCTGTGTGTGCTGCAAGCTGGGCTGATTTCCGTTTCTCCCCTCCCTTGTTCCCTGATCAATTTTATAAAGTTTATAGGGACAGTTTCAGGACTGAGAAAGAATTCTTTAAAAATATTATTTATAAAGGATCTGAAAGAAGAAAAAGAGTCAGTAAATTCAATAGAGAATGAGTGACTGAGAGACAGGAGAAGCTACAGAATGGTAGAGACAGCCAAAGACAAGCTGCAGGAAGACTGAGGAGGCCAAGTTCAATGATGCAGACATCTGAGAGAGTGATGAATGAGGAAGGCAATTCTGTGCGTCCGTATCTATTCAGTTATGAAATACATGGTGAGCTCCAAAAAGCCTGGAAATACACTGTCATTGTTGGTTGCTAGAAGGTACAGTAGTCCACCCTTATCCACAGTTTCACTGTCTACAATTTCAGTTGTTCTTACATTACAATAAGGTATTTTGAGAGAGAACGAGAGAGAGATGCCACATCCACATCACTTTTATTTTTTTTTGAGAGACAGTCTTGCTCTGTCTCTCAGGCTGGAGTGCAGGGTCATGATCTGAGCTCACTGCAACTTCTACCTCCCAGGTTCAAGTGATTCTCTTGCCTCAGCCTCCTGAGTAGGTGGGATTACAGGTGTGCACCACCACGCCTGGCTGATTTTTTGTATTTTTAGTAGAGACAGGGTTTCATTATGTTGGCCAGGCTGGTCTTGAACTTTTGGCCTCACGTGATCCTCCCCACTTGGCCTCCCAAAGTGCTGGGATTACAGGCATGAGCCACGGTGCCCTGGCAATATTACTTTTATGATAGTATATTATAATAATTGTTCTATTTTATTATTAGTTATTGTTAACATCTTATTGTGCCTAATTTGTGAATTAAACTTTATCATGGGTAAGTACGTATAGGAAAAAAACATAGTATATTTAGGGTTTGGTACTATCTTCGGTTTCAGGCATTTACCAGCAGTCTTGATGTTTTCCCCCAAGGATAGGGGTGGGCTACTGTAATCATTGTTAGAATGTAAGTTCCTTGTACGATAAGAGGGATAAGCTTGTGTGCTGCTGTTCATTTTGAGTGCCTAGCCCCCAGGTGGCATCGAACGGTGTATTCCTAGAATACACGGTCTTATTTTTCTTCACTTTCCCCAACACACTCATTCTTTCTGAAAAATATAACAGCATTTGCATTTAGCATATGCACTTTAAGAAGTGACAGGAAATGTGAGATTGCACTGTTTTCCGGGGATGGGAAGAAAGGGGCGGAGAAAGAACAAAGCCGTCTTGAGATTTGTCAAGGGTGGAAAGGCTGATTAATGAAGCGTTAGGAATGCACCATTACCTCAGGGGCTTTGGGGGAAAAACATGGACAATAATGACATCCTCTCGGGACTTGGACCACTTGTTTCTTAGTAACGGCAGTTTCTGTTTGGGAGGAGTTTCTTCTTCCCCCATTCTCTGTATCATTCATTTGACAAGTAATCATAGTGACATTCTGGTGGACTGAACTTCTATTTGCTCTTTGTACTGATTAACTTTTCACGTATTTGTGTTTCCCTGGCTTACATTAGGAGCAGCCTAATAGCAGGGATAGTATTTCATCCTTGCCTGTATCCCTTGACGGCCCATTACCGTGCCCTTGTATGTGGGGGCAGCAGGTGGGGTGAGAATGGGAATGTTCTCTGTTAATCCTTGTTTCACCAGCAGTGAACACAGAGAGTGACAAATAGACACTGGCCTGTGTGTAATAAACGTGGATGGATTTGAGGACTGCGCCTCCTGCTTCCCCCTAGAATGTGCTGGTCGCCAGTATGAATCTGGCAGTGGTGATTCAACTGATGTTTCTAGACACTGCTAAATAGCACCTAGACTGGGAGGCCCCCTGAGCCATCTCCCTCGCCTTTGAGCACAACTCAAGGCAATTGAATTTTGCCCAGCCCCTCACAGAAATGCAGACTAGTGGCCAGGCACGGTGGCTCATGCCTGTAATCCCACCTCTTTGGGAGGCCAAGGTGGGTGGATCACCTGAGGTCAGGAGTTCAAGATGAGCCTGGCGAACATGGTGAAACCTCGTCTCTACTAAAAAAATACAAAAATTAGCCAAGTGTGGTGGTGGGCACCTGTAATCCCAGCTACTCAGGAGGCTGAGGCAGGGAGGATTGCTTGAACCCGGGAAGCAGAGGTTGCAGTGAGCCGAGATCGTGCCACTGCACTCCATCCTGGGCGACAGAGAAATTACTCCGTTTCAAAAAAAAAAGAAATGCGACTAGTTTGGATCTAGATATTCACCAGATTTATATGTCCAATTCCTTCCAAACGGACTTGAGGTCACCTCCTATTAAAAAGAGTACCAGAGCCAGGTGTGGTGGCTCACGCCTATAATTCCAGCTACTTGGGAGGCTAAGGCAGGAGGCTCACTTGAGCCCATGGGTTTGAGATCAGCCTGGGCAACATAAACCCCATCTCAAAAAATAACAATTAACAAATAAATTAATACGAATTTAAAAGAGTATACCAGATAAGACTTAAGCCTAAATTAGAAGAAAGGCCTCTGAAGAAAACAAAATCAATGCTTTAAAGGACCTCCTTGCAAGAATCTTTATGTTTAAATATCCTTATTCAATGTATCAAGTTTTCCTTAATCTTGGAGTAGGTCACAGTTCTTTCTCCTTAGGGCTCAATAGTTCAAATCTGTTTAGCTTATCCTTGTGCCTCCGACTTGTCAGGGTTTTAATTGCCTTCAGGATCCTTTTCTAAATTCTCCCAGAATCAGCGTATTGTCCTAGCAAAACTCTACGGGTTGGTTCGGCCGCTGTTCTGGTCTCCTCGCCCTTGCCAGGCCTTCAGAATTCCTAGCCTGCATCTCCATGCCCACTCACATGGCTGGCCCAGGGCGAGCAGAGAACTGACTGGGTCACCAACCGCTTCTGTCTCTCTCTCCCTCCCCTTGTGCTGGCTGAAGTCCAACACGGCTGTTACCAAACTGGAGCTGGAAGACAATTGCATCATGAAGGAGGGCGTCTTGAGCCTGGTGGAGATGCTACAAGAGAACTACTACCTCCAGGAGATGGTACTGTGCCCCGCTGTGCTGGCTCCTACCATCATCCCTGGGGATTCACAACCCACTGGAGACAAGCCGGAGGCCCTGCCGGCCCCTGCCCTTCCCACGTGACTTCTCGGAGGCGGGTCACACGTGAGAGGCTGTGTTTCCTATGGCTGTAGAAAATCCTAAGAAACAATTTATGGCTGGGCAAGGTGGCTCACACCTGCAATCCCAGCACTTTGGGAGGCCGAGGCGGGTGGATCACCTGAGGTCAGGAGTTCGAGCCCAGCCTGGCCAATATAGTGAAACCCCGTCTCTACTAAAAGTACAAAAATTAGCCAGGCGTGGTGGTGGGCACCTGTAATCCCAGCTACTCAGGAGGCTGAATCAGGAGAATGGCTTGAATCCAGCAGGTGGAGGTTGCAGTGAGCCGAGATTATGCCACTGCACTCCAGCCTGGGCAACAAGAGTGAGACTCCATCTCAAAAAAAAAAAAAAAAAGAAAAAAGAAAGAAAAAAGAATCCATTTCTGTCTGGAACGTAGAAGCCCTTAAAAATGACAAATGTGGCCAGGCATGGTGGCTCACGCCTGTAATGCCAACACTTTGGGAAGGCAAGGCGGGCAGATCACCTGAGGTCAGGAGTTCGAGACCAGCCTGGCCAACATGGTGGAACCCCCGCCTCTACTAAAAATATAAAAAGTTAGCTGTGCATGGTGATGTGCACCTGTAATCCCAGCTACTCGGGAGGCTGAGGCAGGAGAATTGCTTGAACCCCAGAGGCAGAGGTTGCAGTTAGCTGAGATGACGCCACTGCACTCCAGCCTAGGTGACAGAGTGAGACTCTGTTTCAAAAAAAAAAAAAATTGATAAATGTAGCTCTGCATAGTTGCCTTAAAGTGAACTTTCTTAAAGAAAGTAAAGACATGAAATAATTTCATGAAAGACAATGTGCCTAGAGATGGCTGGTGGTGATGGTTACACAATGGGAATATGCTTAATACCACAGCACTGGACACTGAAAAATGGCAAAGATGATAAATCATGTTATGCTTATTTTACCATCTTAAAAAGAAATTCAAAGAAAAGGGGGAGACAACCAATTAAGACCATAATGGCCACTTTATATAAAGTCCTTCCCACTAGCTTAAGAGGACAATTCATACTTCCCGAATCAATGAGTGAAATTTACAATAATTCTGCACTCTGAACTCAATATTCACTGTTTCACTGCCAAGCTCTCCACATGAAGCTGTTCTGGGTTTGAACACAAAGAAACAAAATAGCGTGCTTATCTGAAGCACCAAGGCTAAATTGGGAAAATAGGGAGTCCTTGAAACCAACTTCAAAACACTGAGACCAGCCAGCCCACGGGTCCCACAGGGAGGCCCTGGAAAAGCCGGCTCTAGAGCCTGGTTTCCTCTTGCCCTTCTCTTCGTCCTTGGCACCACCCTATTCCTCCTAATCCTTCCCCATCCCAACCCGACGCCCTCAGCACAGGGCTCAAGTAAACCACAAAAGACATCATTTGTTCATAAGGGCCCTTTGGTGAGCTTTTTTACATACCAAAGTATTTTCTTGCCTTTTAGAATATTTCCAACAATCACCTTGGTTTGGAGGGAGCCAGAATCATCTCAGATTTCTTCGAGAGAAATAGTTCTTCCATCTGGAACCTTGAGCTTTCAGGTGAGCACGTGGAAAGGAAGGGAGAAGGCGCTGGGAATCAGAGGAAGGGAAGAGGGGAAAAACAGATAATTCAATGTCTCTTTGAACCAGTCCACGTTCTTCTAGTCTTGGAGACCAGAATATTGCATCTATGCCTGTTAAACCCTCCCAGTCACACTCCCCTAGCCCCCGCCATTTATCATCCATATCCGACATTAGAGATGATATATAAACAATAATTTATCATATACTTTACCACCCAAACTGAATAGGGCACTATTAATTAACTGGAGCCACAAGCAAACCGAGATATCTTGCACCCAATCGTAAACTATGTTTAATATGATTAAGAACATAAAATAAAATCATAAAAGAACAAATCACTTAAAAAAATACCTCTCCTCCTCTCCACACCAAGAGTTTCTTACAAGGAAAAATTTATAATCACTGATATTAAAGGCTCAACAAATAAATTCAATGGCACATTAGTTACGAGTGAGTAGAATTAGTGGAAAACATTTTATCTTTGCAGCATAGAAAGACAAAGACATAGAGAATATAAAAGATAAAAGAATTAAAAGAATGAGTAGTTTCCAGATGGAGAAGAAATGAATGAGCAGCAATATTTGAACAAATAACAGCTAACATATTCCCTAAATTGATAAATTTGCAGATACACGAATTCAAGTAACTCCTAAGAAAGATATATAAAAAGGAATCTACACTGGAGTATATCTCTGAAAAACCCTTAAGATACAGAGAAGATCTGAAGAGTGTCTAGGGAAAAAATACAGAAATAAAGTTTGTGTATTTTTCTTTATAAAGATGGAGTCTCGCTATGTTGTCCAGGCTAGTCTTAAACTCCTGGGCTCGAGCAATCCTCCCGCCTCAGCCTCCCAAAGTGGTGGGATTACAGGCAAAAGCCACCTTACCCAGACTTAGTTTGCGTATTTTTAACATAAATGTTATTACAGGTCAGTTATTATTCTCCAATTTCTCTTGTTTTCCACTAAATATATCCTGAATTTCTTTCTATGGCAAAACAAATAGATTTATCTAATTCTCTTGAACTGCTGGCTAGTATTCTGAATTATGGACATAGTACAGTTTATTTAACACTCCCCTATCTGGGAGAAAAGAGATTAAAGTCATTTCTAATTTTGCCTTCAAGTAATGTTTTAAAGGACTTTCTTGTTCATGCATCTTTTAGGCACATGTTCTTGTATTTCTAGATAGACACCCAGGAGCACAATTACTGAATATGAAGATGTATCCATTTTTGTGAACTTAACAATTGATTTCCAAATTTCCCTTTAAAAAGACTGCCAGGTTATAATTCTACCAATGAACTGTTGCCTATACCATCCCCAGAAGAGAAATAGCAAGCTATTTGTGAATCAAAATGGTTAAGTGTGTGGGTGTAGAAGTCACAGTGCTTGGGTTCAAATCCCAGCTTTGATACTGGGCAAGTTTTTTAACCATTTTGTGCCTCATTTTCTCATTCATAAACTAAAGATAATTATATTACCTCAGATGGTTATTGTGAGGATTAAGTGAATTAAAATCTAAAACTCCCAGAACTATACCTAGTACATAAGTATTCGATGTGTTCCTCGCTATTACTTTCTTTGTTACTGTTACACATTCTATTACTATTGAAATAGAACACCTTTTGAGATGCTCACTTCCACTTCTATTTTCTCTTCTATGAAATGTCAGTTGTTGCATGGGGTTGATAGTATGACTAAGTTTTAGCCATTCTTCATAAACTATAGGTAATCATACTTGAATGTTAGAATGTTAGATAAGGCTATATTTATGGTACTTTCTTTTTTTTTTTTTTTTTTTTTTTTTTTGAGACAGTCTTGCTCTGTCACCAGGCTGGAGTGCAGTGGCTCGATCTCGACTCACTGCAACCCCCGCCTCCTGGATTCAAGCAATTCTCCTGCCTCAGCCTCCTGAGTAGCTGGGACTAGCATGCCACCATGCCCAGCTAATTATTGTATTTTTAATAGAGACGGGGTTTCACCATGTTGGACAGGATGGTCTCGATCGCTTGACCTCATGATCTGCTCGCCTCAGCCTCCCAAAGTGCTGGAATTACAGGCATGAGACACCGTGCCCAGCCTGTTTATGGTACTTTCTTGTAGCAAAGTTTATGTCTTTTATTGATGTCAAGTTTTATAGTCTTTTTCCTTTATGGATTTAATTTTTGTAGTCTTGCTTTAAAACTCTTTCCCAAAGTTTATAAAAATATTTTCCTGAGCCAGCAGTGGTGGCATGCACTGATAGTCCCATTTACTCAGGAGGCTGAGGTGGGAGAATTGCTTGAGCCCAGGACTGGCTCCCCTGGGCAACATAGTAAGACCTATCTGTGAAAAAGAAAAACAAAATAAAATTAGGTAACAATATTTTCCTTTATTTTCTTCAATTTTTCTTGTTGTTGTTGTTTCTACTGTTAGCTCTCTAATATATCTCATACTTGTTTGTGCATGGCATGAGGTAGAAATCAGATGTTTTATTTCCAAAACTGATAGCCAGGTACTCCAGCATCTCAATGTCATAATTCATCCTTTTATGATTAATTTAAAATATCATCTTTATCATGTATTAAACTCCCATTATAAATACAGGTTTCCTTCTAGATTCTCTATTTCATTTCATTAATCTATTTATGTATTTCCATGTCAACACTGCATTGTCTTAATATTTGTTTAGAATATTAAAATTATAATTACCACATATTATAACATAAGATGTTGTGACTAATACAAAAAAAGATGATGTACTGTTTAATATATGTTATAAAATCTTATAATAAATATTTTTTGTTTTTTTTTTTTTTGAGATGGAGTCTCCCTCTGTCACCCAGGCTGGAGCGCAGTGGCGCCATCTCAGCTGGTTACAACCTCTGCCTGCTGGGTTCAAGTGATTTTCCTGTCTCAGCATTCCGGGTAGCTGGGATTACATGTGGCTGCTGCCATGCCCAGCTAATTTTTGTATTTTTAGTAGAGACAGAGTTTTGTCATGTTGGCCAGGCTGGTCTCAAAGTCCTGACCTCAAGTGATCCACCTGCCTCGGCCTCCCAAAGTGCTGGGATTACAGGCATGAGCCACTGTGCCCAGCCAATAAATATGTTTTGTATGTGAGTGAGCATTACTTTTTTTCAAAGTAATCTTGAATCTTTTTTTCAAAGTAATCTTGAATCTTTTTTTCAAAATAGTTCTGCAATATTGGCTATTACTATTGTAAGTAATAGTAATCTTGGCTATTCTTGCACAGTTTCTCCTCCAGGTGAATTTGAGAATCATTTTGTCAAGTTCTATTTAAGAAAAAAATAAAAAGAAGAAAAAAACACCTGTTGGGGTTTTGGTTGGGGTTCCATTTAATATTCTAGATTAATTTATGAAAGAACTGACATATTCGCAATATTGAGTCTCCTCATTTATGAACATGGTTTATCTCTACTCCTTCAGGTCTTTATATACATACTTTTTTTTCTTTTTTTTTTTTTTGAGAAGGAGTTTCACTCTTGTTTCCCAGGCTGGAGTGCAATGGTGCGATCTTGGCTCACCACAATCTCTGCCTCCTGGTTTCAAGTGATTCTCCTGCCTCAGCCTCCCAAGTAACTGGGATTACAGGTGTGAGCCACCGTGGCCAGCCCCAGGTCTTTTTATATTCTTGAGTAAAGTTTTAGTTTCTTCTATTATAAGCCTTGCATTATTTATATTAGGTTTATTTCTAGGTCTTCTATTATTTTATCTTATGTGAACAGAATGTTTTTTTCTATCACATTTTCTAATTGGTCATTACTGGTGTGTCTGAAAGCTATTAATTTTTATACATTGATTCCATATCCAGTCACTTTATTAAATTATCTTATGAGTTCTAACATTTTGTTAGTTAATTTTACAGAATTATTTAGATAGGTGACTATATCTGCAAATAATGATAGTTTTTTCTTTTCCAATATTTATATCTCCTAATTATTTTTCTGGTTGCATTGGCTAAGACCCCTAACATAATGTGTTAACATAGTACAGAAAGCTCTTTATAAAAATACAAATTGCCCAGTCCTATCCCAGTCTGGTGAAATCAGAATCTTTAGCAGGAGAAATCTTGGAATCTGTGTTTTTTCAAATTTCACAAATAATTCTTTTACAACCAGCTCTGTACTATCTGTAACCACTGATTTAAACACAAGAATTTGAATAACTAATCACCTAGTTTTATGCATTGACTAGCTTATTATCTCACTTTATTGGACCGTTAACAGACACAGCCAAACAAGAATTTGTGTTCCAGTGAATGCATTCATTCATTCATTCGTTCACTCACTTTATTAAGGACCTGTTATGTGCCAAGCTCTATGTAGATGGTAAAGATACAAAGCTTATTGAGGGTTCAAAGGAGGAAATTTGGGAATAAGGCTCTACGTCATGTACTTCCCAGAAATCACCAGTGTTTTACATTGCTTAGCAGGGCCACAACTCGGGTAAAGTGAGTGAGCCACTTGCGTTGGTCACAAACGTAAGGAGTGCCAAAATATCATGATGAGCAAAATATCAAGACATTAAATAAAAACAGCATCCAACAGGTATAGAATGGACTGAGGTGAATAAGGTCTAGTCATGTGTGTGCAGTGTCAGATTCTGTCTCTATTTAAAATTATAAACACACCGGGCATGAATCCCAGCACTTTAGGAGGCTGAGGTGGGCAGATCACGAGGTCAGGAGTTTGAGACCAGCCTGACCAACATGACGAAACCATGTCTCTACTAAAAATACAAAAATTAGCCGGGCGTGGTGTCACACACCTGTAATCCCAGCTACTCAGGAGGCTGAGGCAGGAGAATTGCTTGAACCCAGGAGATGGAGGTTGCAGTGAGCCGAGATCACGCCACTGCACTTCAGCCTGGGTGACAGAGCGAGACTCTATAAAAAATAAATAAATAAAAATTATAAAATAAAAATAAAAAAACACTTGTTATATATAGATGATTTTGGACTAATTTTGATTTTTTTAGTGTATTAGGATATTCTTCTTCTTGATTACTGAATTTTTAGGCACCCCTTAAATTTTGCACCCATGGCAAGTGTCTCACTCACAAGTGTCCCAGTCCTGCTGCTTGAACTTGGATGAGCATTTTTAGGATGTTACAGACTCTAGGCACTAGACTGGGGGTTGATGTTGCTAATGAATGCACAGGGTATGCTACCAACTCCTGGAATTTCATGGCAGAGAGAAAAGGCAATGTTAAAGGAGACAGTAAACAGTTGCCTTGTTCTCTTTTGTCCACATAATACTTGCTTTAAGTCCCCTTCCCTCCTCTCCCCTCCCCTCCCCTGCCCTCCCTTCCCTTCTCTTCCTTTCCTTTCCTTTCTTACTTGATTTTATTATTTTATTTTTGAGATGAAGTCTTGCTCTGTCACCCAGGCTGGAGTGCAGTGGCGTGATCTCAGCTCACTGCAATTTCCACCTCCCAGGTTCAAGCATTTCTCATGCCTCAGTCTCCTGAGTAGCTGGGACCACAGGCATGCACCATCTTGCCTAATTTTTGTATTCTTAGTAGAGACAGGGTTTTCCATGTTGGCCAGACTGGTCTCGAACTCCTGACCTCAGGTGATCCACCCACCTTGGCCTGTAAATGTTCTGGGATTACAGACATGAGCCACCATGCCCAGGCTCCTTTTCTTTTTTTTTTTTTTTCCAGACAGGATCTTGGTCTGTCACCCAGGCTGGAGTGCAGTGGCACCGACATGGCTCACTGCAGCCTCGACCTCCTGGGTTCAAGTGATCCTCCCACCTCTGCCTCCAAAGTATCTGGGACCACAGGTTCATGCCACCATGCCTGGCTAATTTTTTAAAAAATTCTTTGTAGAGACAAGGACTCACTATGTTGCCCAGGCTGGTCTCAAACTCCTGGGCTCAAGCGATCCTCCCACTTCCACCTCCCAAAGTTTCTCTGTCTGATTGTTCTAAAGGGAAATGGACTGGGAGGGGTAGGGGGTGGGAGAGGCCATGGTGAACTAGCAGTGCATCGCTGACACACCACCCTCACTACAGGAAATGACTTCAAGGAAGAATCCGCAGCACCGCTCTGCCAAGCCCTGTCGGTAAGAGGCAGGGAGTGCAGCCAAGCCACGTGGGTGATGTCCCTGGGAGATCTGGGCAACCTGGGGCTGCTATGGGCACAGTGACCTGAGGCTACTTTCACATGTTAGGGACTGGGGAGTGTTTAGACCCTGCCAACCCCAGCAAAAGCCGCAGCAAATGGTAGAGCTGTTTATATGGCACTAAGTTCTCCCAGTACAGTCCAACAAAAAATGCCTAAGATAACGTCTTCACCTAATTTTTGGTACATGAGAGCCCTGCCATCATACTGCCCTGAGATAAGTAAGATATTTACAATCAGAAGACAAAAAATCCTTCTCTTTCCCCTGTTTGTTTCTGTAGACCAATTACCGAATTAAGAAGCTGGATCTCAGTCACAACCAATTCTCTGATATAGGAGGGGAGCAACTGGGCCAGATGCTGGGTGAGTCTCCCTGGAGGAAGGGACAGCAAAGGGGAGGGATAGGGGAGGATTACTTGGCAGAGCTGAATCTCCCTTTTTAACATTATTTGTAAATGTTGTGATTATAAAAGTGATGTAAACCATGCCCAAAATATATTCAGAATTGGCTGGGTGCAGTGGCTTATGCCTGTAATCCCAGAACTTTGGGAGCCTGAGGCAGAAGGATTGCTTGAGCCCAGGAGTTCAAGACCAGCCTGGGCAACATAGGGAGACCCCTGTCTCTTTAAAATATCAAAAAATTAGCCAGGTATGGTGGTGCACACCTGTAGTCCCAGCTACCTGGAAGGCTGAGGTGGGAGGATCCTTTGAACCTAGAAAGTCGAGGCTGCAGTGAGCTATAATCATGCCACTCCACTCCAGCCTTGTCAACAGAGACCCTGTCTCAAAAGGAGAGGGAGAGGGAGTTGGAGAAGGAGAGGGAGAGGAAGTGGGAGAGGGAGAGGGAAGGGATAGGGAGAGGAAGTGGGAGGGGGGGGGGGGGGAGAGGGAGAGGGAGGGGGACAGGGAGGGGGAGGGGAAGAAGCAGCAGCAGCAAACACCTGAACATGGGAAGCAAAACTTTACAACGATTAGAAGAACATAGAAACAACTAACAATTGGCTGATCTCAGGAAGGCTAATGACTGTTAAGTAAGGCCCAGTAAGCGTAAACG
Organism: Trachypithecus francoisi; assembly: GCF_009764315.1. NCBI lineage: Eukaryota > Metazoa > Chordata > Mammalia > Primates > Cercopithecidae > Trachypithecus > Trachypithecus francoisi. The sequence goes on along the minus strand of NW_022681468.1, from coordinate 30,357,736 downwards.
GTCCAAAAGCAATTGAAAAGTACCTTTTGGGTACTATGCTTATTACCTGGGTGATGAAATGATCAGTACACCAAATCCCTGAGACATGCAATTTACCTATATAACAAACCAGCACATGTACACCTGAACCTAAAAGTTTTAAAAATTCCCATATTTGACAACAATACATTTGAAACATGCATATCATAAAAAGACACATAACCAGGAACAACCTTAAAAGACAAGCAACAGGCTGGACATGGTGGCTCATGCCTGTAATCCCAGCACTTTGGGAGGCCAAGGTGGGTGGATCACAAGGTCAAGATATCAAGACCATCCCGGCCAACATGGTGAAACCCTATCTCTACTAAAAACACAAAATTAGCCAAATGTGGTGGTGTGCACCTGTAGTCCCAGCTACTCGGGAGGCGAGGTAGGAGAATTGCCTGAACCCAACAGGTGGAGGTTGCAGTGAGCCGAGATCGCGCCACTGTACTCCAGCCTGGGCAACAGAAGGAGACTCTGTCTCAAAAACAAAAACAAAAGACAAGCAACAGACAGGGGGTAGACATTTGCAGCATTTGTAGAGTACAAAAATTAGTATTCAGAATGTTGATAAAAGATCCTTAGCTCAATTAGACAATGATAAGTAGCCTCAATAGAGCAATGGTCAAGGTAAATGCCTTGAAGAAAGTCGAGTGCCCAAATCTCTTTACTAATTAGAGAAATGAAAGGTTCTCCTTGTCATCTATTAAAGCTGTGAAAGTTTAAAGCCAGTGAATGTCAAAGGCTGCGGACAACCGAGCAAAATAAGAATACTTCTAAGCTGCCGGGCACTTTTGAGAACAACTTGACAATCCTTGGTAAACTTGAAAATGTGTCTATTGTCTGATGCAGAAATTCCCTCCCATCAAGGGGAATTGTCTCAGAGAAGCTGTCACACATACACAGAGAAATGTGTGAGGAGGTTATTACAGCATCATCATAAAAGAGAAAAAAAAAATAGTAACAACCTAAATAGTCATCCCCAGGCAAATGAGTAGAAAAAACGAAGTTGTCACAGGAGTCTAAGCAAGACAGGAAAAGAGCTTGAGCTCAGGGAGGAGGTGGGGATAGAGAAGAGTGAATGAATTCAGAATATATTTTGGGGGTAAAGCCAAAAGGACTTGCTGATGTGAAGAATGGGGGAAAGAGAGAGAGATAGACTCATGGTCATTTTGCTTCAGCTATTGGTTGGATGACGGTGTTGTTTACATGGATGGAGACAACTCAGGGAGTAACAGAGACAGGAGGGACAGGAGATAGGAGCCCCGTTTTCCATTTTGGCTATGTGATGTTTGCAATGGCCATTTGACACCTACATAGAGAAGTCAGGTAGATGGTTCGCTGTATGAGTTTAGAGCTTGGTGAAGAGATCAGGGCTGAAGATACACATTTGTGGGTCATAGGTATATAGATGTATTTAAAACCATGAGGCAAGATGAGGTCATCTAGGCAGGGAGTGTAGACAGAGAGTTGAGTAGGTGGCCATCGAACTGACCTTTGGGTCACTCCAACATTTTTAGGTTTCACAGAGGAGGAAGAGGAGCCTAAGGAGTGGTCAGTCAAATAGGAGGGATACCAGAAAAGTGAGGTGGCAGGAGCCAAGGAAGGGAGCAGTTCAGGAAGAAGGTCGGCAGTTGCATCAAATGCTGTTAAGAGGTCAAATAAGACAAGGATAAAATAGTGACCATGCCACTTGGCAGCATGGAGAGTTAGTGGCTTTGAAAGTACTATTTTAACTATTCACAGTAACAAAGACATGGAATCAACCTAAATGCCCATCAGTGGTAGACTGGATTAAAAAAAAAAATGTGGTGCATATACACCATGGAATACAATGCAGTTACAAAAAAAAAAAAAAAACAGTGAAATCATGTTCTTGGCAGGAACAGGGATGGAGCTGGAGGCCATTATCCTTAGCAAACTAATGTAGGAACAGAAAACCAAATACCACCTGTTCTCAATTATAAGTGGGAGCTAAATGATGAGAACACACGAACACAGAGAGGGGAACAGACACTGGGGACTAACTGAGGGTGGAGGGAGGGAGGAGGGAGAGGAACAGGAAAAATAATGAGTACTAGGCTTAATACTTGGGTGATGAAATAATCTGTGCAACAAACCCTGTGACACAAGTTTACCTATATAACAAACCTGCACATGTACCCCTGAACTTAAAATTAAAAAAAAAGAGGAAGTGCTGTTTTAGCGGAGTGGGTGAGTATGGAAACCCAACTGGAGGAGGTTGAGTTGAAAATGGAGGCCTGGCACAGTGGCTCATGCCTGTAATCCCAGTGCTTTGGGAGGCTAAGATGGGAAGCCAGGAGCTCAACACCAGCTTGGGCAACATAGTGAGACCCTCTCACTACAAAAAATTCAAAAATTAGGCCGGGCACAGTGTCTCACACCTGTAATCCCAGCAGTTTGGGAGGCTGAGGCAGGTGGATCACCTGAGGTCAGGAGTTCAAGACCAGCCTGGCCTTGAGGCAGAGGTTGCAGTGAGACGAGATCCTGCTGAAGCCTGGGTGACAGAGTGAGACTTCATCTAAAAAAAAAAAAAATCAAAAATTAGCTGGGCATGGTGGTACATGCCTATAGTCCCAACTACTTGGGAGGCTGAGGTGGGAGAATTGCTTGAGCCCAGGAGTTAGAGGTTATAGTGAACTGTGATCATGCCACTGTACTCCAGCCTGAGCAACAGAATGAGACCCTGTCCTCTAAAAATAGAAAATAGGATGCAAAGCAAAAAGAACACTATAGGCAACTGTAGAAGTTCTGCTGGGAAAGTTGGAACAGAAAGAGGGGGCAGGAGCCAAGGGAGACATAGAGTCCAAGGAGGGTTCTTAAGGATGGAAAATGCTGAGAGGAAGAAAGAAGAAACTGATGTTACAGAAGAAGAAGGAGGTAATTACAGGAGCAAAGTCCATGAGAAGGCTGCAGGGAATGGAGTCCAGAACAGAAGTGCAGAGCTTGCCAGCCTGAGAGAGCAGGAGGGACAGTTCATTCATGGAAAAACAGACGAGGAAAGGGTGGTGCAGGTGCAGGTAAGTGGATAGATTTCATGGTGGCATTTGAAGCCTGTCATTGCTGCTATTTTCTCAGTGAAGTAGGAGGCAAGATCTTCAGCTGAAAGTTCAGTTCATATCACTAGGGTTGATGGGAGGGCAGGAGGTATAAAATACCATGTAGGAGGGAGGAGCAACATGTAATGGAAGCACCTTTCCATGTGGGGCAGTTTGAGTCTCTGTCTGAAAGCTGAGGTCATAAATTTAACGTGAGACAGACTGTGCTCTCTTTTTTGTTTGTTTTTGACACGGAGTCTCACTCTGTCGCCCAGGCTGGGTGGAATGCAGTGGCACGATCTTGGCTCACTGCAGCCTCTGCCTCCCAGGTTCAAGCAATTCTCATGCCTCAACCTCCTGAGCAGCTGGGATTATACACCCAAGCCATCATGCCCAGCTAATTTTTTTGTATTTTTGGTAGAGATGGGTTTTCACCATGTTGGCCAGGCTGGTCTCCAACTCCTGACCTCAAGTGATCCACCCTCCTTGGCCTCCCAAAGTGCTGGGATTACAGACGTGAGCCACTGTGCCCGGCCTGTGCCCTCTTTTAAAATTGTTATAATCGTACTGCAAATGCAGCTTTTAAAAACACTTACTATTGCTGGGTGCGGTAGCTCATGCCTGTAATCCCAACACTTTCGGAGACTGAGGCGGGTGGACCACCTGAGGTCAGGAGTTCAAGACCAGCCTGGCCAATATGGTGAAATCCTGTCTCTACTAAAAATACAAAAAAATTAGCTGGACGTGGTGACTTGGGTGTATAATCCCAGCTACTCGAGAGGGTGAGTAGCTTGAACCTGGGAGGCAGAGGTTGCGGTGAGCAGAGATCGCGCCATTGCACTCCAGCCTGGGCAACAACAGCGAAATTCCGTCTCAAAAATAAAAAAAAAAAAACAAAAAATTAAAAAAAAAAAACACTTATTATTTGAAGTGATTGCTATGTGACAGGCATCATGTTGGGCATTTTACATCGATCCTCATAAAAACTCTATATAGGTTGATTTCTCCATTGTACAGATAAGGAAACAAATGTAAAGGAAGGATAAGTAACCTGCCTGAAATCACACATGTAGTAAGTGGTGAGATCAGAATTACAATCTAACGTGTGTGGCCATTTGAGTGATGCGGGTGTGTAAGGTGTGGCTTAAATGAGGGAACTGGCAGAGAAGAGGAAATAAGGGTAAGAAGAGAGTGAGGGAGAAAGGAGAGGTGGTAATGAAGACAGGAGAAAGTTTGTTCCCAAAATTATATAAGGTGTTGTGCACTTTTTACTAAAAACTCACACTGAGGGTTGACACAAAGAGAAGCATGATCAGAACATAGTGCACTGTTCATAAAAAATAAGAAATAGGCCAGCTGCAGTGGCTCATGCCTATAATCCCAGCACTTTGGGAGGCCGAGGCAGGTGGATCACCTGGGGTGAGGAGTTCCAGACCAGCCTGGCCAACATGATGAAACCCTGTCTCTACTAAAAATACAAAAAATTAGCTGGGCGTGGTGGCAGGCACCTATAATCCCAGCTACCCGGGAGGCTGAAGCAGGAGAATCACTTGAACCCAGGAGGTGGAGGTTGCAGTGAGCCGAGATTGTGCCATTGCACTCCAGCCTGGCAACAAGAGCAAAACTCTGTCTCAAAAAAAAAAAAAAAAAAAAGAAAGAGAAAAAGAAAAGAAATAAGACATTATTCCTGGGCCAGAGGCCTAAAGGCAGTTCCTCCCATTCAGTAATGGTTCAAGAGGACTTTAGCCTTTCCATCAATGGCCTCCTTGGCATAACTGTCCTACCCAAATAAAAACAACAATAATAGTGTGTTTAAATAGGATGTTCCAACCCTGTGGAACATGTAAGCAAAATCATCTTCAGGTCAAAACAAAAGTATGATTTCTGTGCAAACCCAGCTTCTCACCAAGCCTGATGCCTCCCCACTTCCAACTCATTGTGCCCCTGAGCCTCTCCTGGAGAGAAATTCTGGAGTCACCACTGCAGCCATGGCCTGCCATGATAAAGACATCACGTGACGTAATATGCCAGGTCCATCACAGCCTTCCTGTGTAAATACAGCCCCTGAAGATGTTTTCCAGCTGCTTCTATTTTAATTTATAAAATTCCACCAGATAAATAATTCTTGCTTTTATTCATTTATTTATTTTTGAGATGCAGTCTTGCTCTGTCACCCAGGCTGGAGTGCAATGGCGCCATCTTGGCTCACTGCAACCTCCGCCTCCCAGGTTCAATCAATTCTCCTGCCTCAGCCTCCTGAGTAGCTGGGACTACATGTGTGAGCCACCACGCCCAGTGAATTTTTGTATTTTTAGTAGAGACAGAGACAGGGTTTCACCATGTTGGCCAGGCTGGTCTCAAACTCCTGACCTCTGGTGATCCACCTGCCTTGGCCTCCCAAAGTGCTGAGATTACAGGTGAGCCACCATGCCTGGCCAAATAATTCTTACTTTTTTTTTTTTTTTTTTGAGACAGAGTCTGGCTCCATTGCCAGGCTGGAATACAGTGGCACGATCTCAGCTCACTGCAACCTCTGCCTCCCAGGTTCAAGCGATTCTCCTGCCTCGGCCTCTCAAGTAGCTGGGACTAAAGGCACATGCCACCACACCCAGCTAATTTTAGTATTTTTAGTAAAGATGCAATTTCACCATGTTGGCCAGGATGGTCTCGATCTCTTGACCTCGTGATCTGCCCACCTTGGCCTCCCAAAGTGCTGGGATTACAGGCGTGAGCCACTGTGCCCGGCTAATTCTTACTTTTATAAATGATGCCATGGTAAACATCTACAAGCACCTTGCTCTTCCCAGATTCTGTGCTGTCGTCTTAGATAGAGTCTCAGAGGTGAGTGATAGAGTGTGCATATTTTAATGGGAAAATATCTGTGATCAGATAATATCTGCCAAATAGACTATACCAATTTCCTTCCCACCTAAACTGTGTAAGGAGGATTATTTCACCACATCTTTGCCAGCTTTGGGGATCATCTTACAATTTTGTGTTTAAATGAATAACTAAAAAAATTATTATCTGAGAATTTTACTTTGCATGACCACTGAGTGGTCTTTATCCCCAATGTCATGGGCATCTGTTAACTCTGAGAATGGGTTTTCTGGGCTGTGGGAGATGCTAAGCCAGTTCCCTCCCTGTTTCAGCCATCAATGTGGGGCTCACGTCACTGGATCTGAGCTGGAATAACTTCCACACAAGGGGAGCTGTGGCCTTGTGCAACGGTCTCCGGGTAAGGCACTCTCCAGGAGGGGTGGGTGGAGTCCAATTGAAGATAGCCAGGGCCTCCCATTCTGCCATCCTAAGCCTCTTCCTCATGGTCACCATCAATGGTCACCATCAATGAGGGTGTACTGAGCTCTCATCAGATACTTTTCAAGACCAATGTCTCCCTCCCACAATTCCTGGATGCACGTTATTCTTTTTTTTTTGAGATGGAGTCTCACTGTGTGGCCCAGCCTGGAGTGCAGTGGTGCATTCTCCGCTCACTGCAACCACCACCTCCCGGGTTCAAGCGATTCTCCTGCCTCAGCCCCCTGAGTAGCTGAGACTACAGGTGTCCGCCACCATGCCCAGCTAATTTTTGTATTTTTAGTAGAAACATGGTTTCACCATATTGGCCAGGCCGATCTCGAACTCCTGACCTTGTGATCCGCCCGCCTCCCAAAGTGCTGGGATTACAGGTGTGAGCCACCACGCCTGGCCTGCACATTATTCTTTAGTATAAATCATATCTGCTGAGGCCAGAGTGGCATCTTTGGATACACTTCAAGAGGGCAGTTTAATTAGTGGGTAGGGAATGACCAGAAGCCAAAGGGAGGGAGTCTCATGAGCACTTGAGACTGAGCCCATCTGGGAGCTCTGAATGATGTGGCAAATCCATCAGTCCTGGGGACCACTGAGCGCCCAGTCTGGATGCCAACAGGGGGTGGAAGTCAGGGCCCTCGTGGTTGGATGAGTCACGCGCAACCTTGATGCTGGTGCTGTTCTCCCCTCTTCCTGGAGGGTAATGTAACCCTGACAAAGCTGGATCTTTCCATGAATGGCCTTGGGAATGAGGGGGCTGTGGCCCTAGGGGAGGTTCTCCGACTCAACAGCTGCCTGGTCTACCTGGATGTCGGCGGCAATGACATTGGCAATGAAGGGGCCTCCAAAATCAGCAAAGGACTGGAATCCAATGAAAGCCTCAGAGTTCTGAAGGTAGTCTTCAGCTGGAAAGGTGCTATTTTGTGTGTGTGTGTGTGTGTGTGTGTGTGTGTGTGTGTTGGGGTGAGTTGGGGGCTGCATAATACTGGAGAGAATAATTGGAAACATCTGTACTTCATATATGCATGTATTTTTTTTTTTTTTTTACCACCTCTTGGCTGTAAATGCAGTGACCATTCTCTACTATAAAGCCAGTGTCACCCTCAGTGCTCCCTGGTGCACTACAGATCTTCCTAATAGGGCTTCCTTCCTCCCATCTGGGTCTCCTTCAGGATCTTCTCCACATTGCCACCAGAGTGTGATTTTTTTTTTCTTCTTTTGAGACAGGGTCTGGCTCTGTCCCCCAGGTTAGAGTGCAGTGGTGCAAACTCGGCTCACCGCAACCTCCGCCTCCCAGGTTCAAACCGTCCTCCCACCTCAGTCTCCTAAAATGCTGGGATTACAGGCATGAGCCACTGTGCCTAGCCCTCAGAATGTGCTTTTTGAACACAAATCTGACGTCCATTCCCCTTCCTCCAGCCCCTCAGTCTCCTGTCTTTCAGCTTAGACCCCCACATGGCTTCCTGTTGCTCAGATCCCGTTTGCTGAGCCCCAAGTGCCCCTCTGGCCTCAGTCCACCCGGTGCTCTCCCTTGCTCTGCCCTTTCTAATTCCATGCACATAAGGGCTCTTTGCTCACCTGTCATCCCCTCGAATGTGAAAGCTTCATCAGAACGAAGACTGTGTTTGGGCCAGGTACGGTGGCTCACAGCCCTTTGGGAGGCCAAAGTGGGTGGATCACTTGAGGTCAGGAGTTCAAGACCAGTGTGGCCAACATGGTGAAACCTGTCTCTAATAAAAATAAAAGGCCGGGCGCAGTGGCTCAAGCCTGTAATCCCAGCACTTTGGGAGGCCAAGACGGGCGGATCACGAGGTCAGGAGATCAAGACCATCCTGGCTAACACGGTGAAACCCCGTCTCTACTAAAAAATACAAAAAACTAGCCAGGCAAGGTGGCGGGCGCCTGTAGTCCCAGTTACTCGGGAGGCTGAGGCAGGAGAATGGCGTGAACCTGGGAGGCGGAGCTTGCAGTGAGTTGAGATCCGGCCACTGCACTCCAGCCTGGGTGACAAAGCGAGACTCTGTCTCAAAAAAAAAAAAAAAAAATACAAAATTAGCCAGGCGTGGTTGTGCATGCTTGTAATCCCAGCTACTTGGGAGGCTGAGGCAGGAGAATCACTGAACCCAGGAGACGGAGGTTGCTGTGAGCCGAGACCATGCCACTGCACTCCAGCCTGGGTGACAGAGCGAGACTCCGTCTCAAAAAAAAAGATCAAAGACTGGTTTTCCCATCATTAAACTCCTTATACCTAGTCCCTCATACCTATCATAGTGTTGGGCACATAGTAGAAGCCCAGTGAATATTCATCAAATGAAAGAATTAATGAATACATATTTCATTTTAAATTAATTTACTTGTAGATGCTAATTTATAATATAGATGCTATTGAGTGGTTGGAAAATAAATGAAAGGTGAGGACTTCTATTAATCATCTCCCTTTCTGGGGCTCCTGCCAAGAGCCAGCTCTCATTACTCATAGCCTCACCTGGTAATGTGGGCTCTGTTAGCCCTACTTGTCAGATGAGAAAACTGAGGTTGTGTGACTTGCTTACGCCACACAAGTAGCAGGAGGCAGAGGGAAGCCTGCTCTACCTGGTTTTCCACGGCAACTCCAAATCCCTCAATATGTGAGGGTGACTGGGGAGACCACAGATGTCAGGGTCCTGAAGAAAAAAAACAGTAAGGAAACAGTGAGGAAGGGGATGCCATCTGAGAGGACAACCATGAGGAGCTGCTAAGAGGACAGGAGGAAGCCAGATTCTGACAGGCAGGAGCACAGTGACTACAGACCAAACAGATTGGCTGTCTAGTGACCAGTAGATCTGGGAGTCCCAGCTGGGGTGGAGTGGGGCCAGGCACAACTCAGATAGAGACTGATCCAGGCTGTGGGTGGCTCAGCCCCATTGGCTGAGGAAGCCAGGGACAGTCTGAGAAACTGAATTTTAAAAGACTAAGCAGTTGCCTCAGCAAAATGGCAATAGGGGGCTTTGCTGTTTTGTGGGTATATATGGTTTAAACCATTTTTGCCGCTTTTCTCATTTTTCCGCAATTACCATATGTAATTAATATATTTCAATTTTCTAAAACGTTTTAGAAGTAAAAGAGAAAAGTTTAAGACAGAAGTCTTAGTTTGGCCACCATGGAAACCACATCAACTTTGCCACAGGAATTATCTATGGGTCTCCACATCCAGCCCTGGTGCCCATTTCCCTAAACTTGGAAAAATAAGGAATTCCCATTAGAAAGTGAGTCCAGCAAAGGATTCTAGATGCTGAGCTCCACGAGGCCTGGGCCCCAGGCCTGCATTTTCTTACAGGAGTATATCAGAGCCTGGAACACAGCTGACATATACTAGGTGCTCAGTAAGAGTTTTGGCTGCCTCATGATGAAGCCACTTAGCTGAAAGCCTTCAATAATAAGAACTATTGTTCATTGACAGCATACTGCTTACCAGGCACTCATTTTAATGCTTTGCCTGAATTGGTATGGTAAGTCCTCAGGGCAGCCATAGGTGATAAGTACAAAGCGATCAGGGAATTAATGAAACGCCAGGCAGCTGGTAAGCAAAGCCACCAGGCTCCAGAGTCCCTTCTGTTAACTTCTATCCATGCTTCAGCAGCTCCTAGCACCACTGGGATAATGTCCTTGTTCCTTCTCCAAGCCTATAAGGTTCTCCACGATGTGGTCCATCCCAGCTCTGTGGCCTCATTCTCTCTGCTTCTGCTCACAAACATCTCGTGCTGTTTCACACACCTATGCCTTTGCACTTGCCTACTTTTTACTTCTTTGGTGAATCTTGTTTCCTCCTCTGGTTTTGCCCCCCTTCCTCAGACCTCACTAATCCTCATTAGTCCTGCAAGGCTTAGCTCCATGGTCCCCTCCCCTATGCTGCATGCTCCTTTCCTTGCTCCTGCAGTACCCAGGTGTACCTCTGTCACTGCTGTCATAACACTTCTGATGCTATTGGCTTGTTTGCCTTTCTCCCCCAGTTACAGTGTTAAGCTACCCAAGGGCAGAAACCTTGCCATGTCTGCCTATGTGTCCCTCAGTGCTTAGTCCAGTAGCTGGCATATGGCAAGCCTCTAATTAATATGTGCTGGATGGATGGATGGATGGATGGATGGATGGATGAGCAGTGAGATGAACAGATGGCTGGCTGGATGGATGGATGGCTAGATGGATGGATGGATGACAGGTGGATGGATGAGTAGATGCACAGGTAGATGAATGGATGGATGGATAGATATATGGTTGGATAAATGAGCAGTTGGATGGACAGATCTGTGGGTGGATGGATGGATGGATGAGCAGTGAGTTGGATAAGTGAGTGGATGGATGGATGGATGGATGGATGGATGGATAGATGAGAGGTGGATGGATGAGGAGATGAACAGGTGAATGAATAGACAGATAGATGGTTGGGTGGATGAGCAGTGAGATGGACAGATGAGTGGGTGGGTGGATGGATGCATGGAGGGGAGAGCAGTGAGATGGATAAGTTGGTGGTTGGATGAATGGATGGATAGATAGATGGTGGATGGATGAGTAGATGCACAGGTAGATGAATGGATGGATAGATAGATGGTTGGATGGATGAGTAGTAAGATGGACAGATGGTGGGTGGGTGGGTGGATGGATGGATGGGCGGATGGATGAGCAGTGAGATGGATAAGTTGGTGGTTGGATGAATGGATGGATGGATGGGCGGATGGATGAGCAGTGAGATGGATGAGTAGATAAGTGGATGAATGGATGGATAGATAGATGGTTGGATGGATGAGTAGTAAGATGGACAGATGGTGGGTGGGTGGGTGGATGGATGGATGGATGGATGAATGGATGAGCAGTGAGATAGGCAGACAGATGGATAAACAAACAGATGGATAAGGAGATAATTACTTACAGAGAAGTCTGGGTATGAGACAGAGGTTGTGATTTGATGAGATGTAGCAACTGTGCTCTGGGCCAGCCTCATCCTCCCATCTCAGCCTCCTCTTGTCTTGATTCTCCCTCTATAGCTTTACCTGAATCCCATAAGTATGGATGGGGCTATTTTACTTATCCTGGCTATCAAGAGGAACCCCAAATCCAGGATGGAAGAGCTTGATATTTCTGTAAGTGATCAAATGGTAGTTGCTTGTGTCTGGGCACAAGCCAGTGACCCTGTCCACTCTATACTCTGTGTTGGCCGGAGCCAACAGCTCTATCCCTCACAGGCCCTCACACAAGTGCTCCATGAAAGGGTCACTTCTTTTGTTACAACTCAACCCTCTCCAGGGATCCTTTTAGGAAGCGTAGCTATTTAGTCAGTAACATCATAGTGAGAAATAATTTACCAGATACTAGAAACTAGGGCTATGAAAACCTGAGAATAGAGATAAGGAAATGCCAAAAAGAAAGGCAGGAGGACTCCAAAACGGAATTCTTTAACATCAGCTTCTCTGATGGAGTGGCCCTGGGTCCCAGAATGTTTCCAGAATCACAAAATTTATAGAATCTGGGTATTAAAACACATACTTTAGTTTCATTTCATGAGTTGGCCTGTTAGACTCAGAGCAGTATTTTTGGGTGAATATCTCTTGATAAAGGAGGAAAGCCCCAGGAGGTGACTTCAGATCCTGCTGGGAACTCTTGCCTGAATCAGCATACGGGTGGCATGTGATAATAGCCTATACTTGTCTACCATTTTACACTCTTTTTTTCCCTAAGTGATTTTGTATATGCCAGCTCATTTTTATCCTATTCTAGAAGGTAGATAGAATACTGTATTAATTTCCTAAGGCTGCTGTGAAGTACCACACACTGGGTGGCTGAAACAACAGACATGTATTGTCTCACAGTTCTAGAGGCTGGAAGTCCAAGAGTAAGGTGTCAGCAGGCCTGATTCCTTCTTAGGGCTGTGAGGGAGAATCTGTTCCCGACCTCTCCCCTGGCTTCTGGTAGTTCCTGTCATGCTTTGGTGTTCCTCAGCTTGTAGAAGCATCACTCCCATCTCTACCTTCTGCTTCACATGGCATTCTCCCTGTCTCTGTATCCAAATGTCCCCTTTATATAAGGACAGAGTCGTATTAGATTAGCACCCACTCTAATCACCTCATTTTAACTTGACCATCTGCAAAGACCCTATTTCCAAACAAATTCACATCCATGGGTCCTGGGGGTTAGAACTCCAACATCTTTTTCTGGGAGGGGGCAAAAGTCAACCCACAACAAGTACTTTTCCTCATTTTCCCATTCTACATATAAGGAAATTGAAACAGAGAGTCTTACTCTGTTGCCCAGGCTGGAGTGCAAGGACACGATCTTGGCTCACCTCTGCCTCCTGGGTTCAAGCAATTCTGTACCTCAGCCTCCAGAGTATCTGGGACTACAGGCGCGTGCCAACATGCCAGGCTAACTTTTTGTATTTTTAGTAGAGATGAGGTTTCACCATGTTGTCCAGGCTGGTCTCGAACTCCCGACCTCAAGTGATCCACCCACCGCAGCCTCCCGAAGTGAGCCGCTGCACTCAGCCTCCAGTGATGGCATTTTGAATATTTAAACCCAAGCTCCTTAGAACTGAATAATTAATACAATGTGGGTTTTTACTTGCCACAGATTTTGAGACATTGTCAAACATAGTCGCTTTTCTTTCCCTTTGTTCTCTCACCCATCCTCCCTGCCCGAGGCCATTCTTGTGCTTCCTGGGTCTTCCTCCCTTTCCCCATCCTCATGCTCTGGTTCTGAATCTGCAGGCCAGGATGCTGCCTTCGCCCCTGAATCTCCACTGCAGATTCAGATTTTGTTGGCATCTGTATTTTCCTCTCCCAGGCAGTACATGTCAGAAGGCGTGAACCCAGGCACTGCCTTGGTGTATTTGAGAGAACATTAGAAATGGTGCTGTTAGGCCAGGTGCAGTGGCTCACACCTGTAATCCCAGCACTTTGGGAGGCCGAGGCGGATGGATCACCTGAGGTCAGGAGTTCGAGACCAGCCTGACCAACATGAAGAAACCCCATCTCTACTAAAAATACAAAAAATATAAAATTAGCCGGGCGTGGTGGCACATGCCTGTAATCACAGCTACTTGGGAGGCTGAAGCAGGAGAATCACTTGACCTGGGAGGCGGAGATTGTGATAAGCCAAGATCGCGCCATTGCACTCCAGCCTGGCAACAAGAGTGAAACTCTGTCTCAAAAAAAAGAAAAGAAAAAGAAATGGTGCTGTTTAGGCCGTAGACGGCCCATAAATCTGTACACTGTGACCACATTGGCACTTAACAAACCTACCAGAACAAATAAGTCTGAATTAGCCTTCTTTTTTTTTTTTTTTTTTGAGATGGAGTCTCGCTCTGTCGTCCAGGTTGGAGTGCAGTGGCACAATCTCAGCTCACTGCTACCTCTGCCTCCCGGGTTCAAGCGATTCTCCTGCCTCAGCCTCCTGAGTAGCTGGGATTATAGGCACCCACCACCACATCTGGCTAATTTTGTTGTATTTTTAGTAGAGACGGGGTTTCACCATGTTGGCCAGGCTGCTCTTGAATTTCTGACTCAAGTGATCCACCCACCTCAGCCTCCCAAAGTGCTGGGATTACAGACTTGAGACATCATGCCTAGCCTGAATTAGCCTTCTCCTTCCCCTTTGTCAACAATGCTGCCATAACTTTGAATAGTATGGAAATTCCTCTTCTGTAGATGCTCCTAGAACTTTCTCTAGAATCTCTACAAAGCCTACTGCCCTTAAGCAGGGGTTTAATTCTTTGGAAGGGCGAAATGTACTCCAAGCCACATCTGAGGAATGAAACAGGTTGACCAAACTGGTGGAGCCCAGGTTTGATGAAACACTATTTCACGGGACGCATTTTCTCCCATGCCCTACAAACCAGCTCTGAGAGGGGAAGGGGAAGTTTCCAGTTCGTCCCTGGTCACTTATTGGAATCAGGGATCCTCTTCCAGGGCACTTTCTCTGATGAACAACACTCACGCAGACATGGACATTTCAGGGCTTTAAGAACCGTCTTGCCACTCCATAGCCATATCTCATCTGTCAGATGCAGATGCCATCTGAGAGCAGAGCTGAGCTGGCAGCAGGTGACAAGCCACCAGCACTCAACAAAAACATCCCATCAAAATTACACAGGAAACTTACAAGTCAGTTTACAAGCTCCAAAATACCCGAACTATCCCAGTCCGGGAGCAGCACTGAGAACAAACTGAAAGAGACAAAACTTCCTGACTTTGGCTCGGGTGGAAGGGGTAGGGTGCACTGGTTGGGCAGTCATGATGGCAGTGCCCTCATCATCATGGGTCCCCTCTCTCCCTGCCACAGAACGTGCTGGTGTCCGAGCAGTTCATGAAAACGTTGGACGGAGTGTATGCCATTCACCCGCAGCTGGATGTGGTGTTCAAGGCAGTACAAGGCCTCTCTGCCAAGAAAACCATCTTTTTGTTGACAAACCCCATGAAACTGATCCAGGTGAGCTCCTGCCTTCCTCTCAGGGCCTCCAGGGAGCCCTGGGGAAAGCTGGCTAATGGCTCCAAATCAGTTTCCAGACTTTCCCTCCCCGCCAGTGTCTGTACAGCCCTCTCTGATAAGGAATATCTCAGTCCCTTGGACTGCAGATATGGAATGAATATTCTCTGTGGCTACTAGATCCCTCAGCAGTGCTTCCTGATCCCCAGAGGAAAGGAAGAGCTGAGATCTAGCTGAAGGGGACAGGTGGACCGGATGAATTCTCCCACCCGGGCTCCTCCACCTGCTAGCGTATGACCAAAGGCAAGTTACTAAAGCTCTCTGGGTCACAGTCTCTTCACCTGTAGAATGGGCACAACAGTAGCCACCCAGTAGGATTGCTTGGAAAATCAAATTATGTAAAATGCATGAAGTGCTTAGAAGGTTGCCTGATATAGAACAAGCACCCGCTTATTATAGACACAGTTTCTTTCCAACTGCTGGTAAGGAGGTCAAGACATCCCTGTGATCAGGATGGCTATCTGGCAGCTTCAGCCAAAGAGACGCTTCAGTCCTTTGTTTCTAATGGTAACTTGCGCCCGACTCATCTTTTCTTAGATTAGCTCTGGCAATCACAGGAGGCAGATGTAACAGTGGAAATACAAAATCAGAGAATATTAGCACCTAAAGGGATGTTATTGCTCCTCCAGTCCCATCGTCTCACAGACCAGTGCCCAGACCCTGCTCTGGTGTTTCCACGGCAGGCTTCTTACCCTGCAGTGGGGGCGAGGAGTCTGCTGCTGGCCTCAGAGCGGTTACTATCTGGGGAGCAGGCATAGGGATGGCCCTCTGCCAATGCACGTTCTGCAGGATGTGTCCCTGGGCTGCTTCCTGCCCCTGATGGGTCTGCTCTGTGCCTCAGTTTCCAGAACTAAATAAAAGAGCTCCCACATGAAAATTGCTATGTGAAAAGTTCTAGAAGGCAAAGTGGTGTCAAGTATTTGTACGAGTAAGATGACTTCAGATGGAACCAAGGGCAAACCTGTTTTGCAAGGGGAGCAGGGTGCTCCAGTGAACAGGAATGGAGCTGTCTGGTGCAAAGTGGAGGCCCCGCCTCCTGTTTTAAAGACGCACACAAAAAGAATCTTGGAGATCAAACAAGACATGCAGAGTCAAACACAGCCCTTCCCCTCAGGGGACCGACAATCTGGTTGGAAAGATGGGATGGATACAGTGATGACCCATAGATCATAGAAACTTTCATATGGCCAGGCACAGTGGCTCCTGCCTGTCATCCCTGCACTTTGGGAGGCAGAAGCAGATGGATCACTTGAGGTCAGGAGTTTGAGACCAGCCTGGCCAACATGGCGAAACCCCGTCTCTACTAAAAATACAAAAATTAGCCAGGCGTGGTGGCAGGTGCCTATAATCCCAGCTACTTGGGAAGCTGAGGCACAAGAATCGCTTGAACCTGGAGGTGGAGGCTGCAGTGAGCTGAGATTATGCCACTGCACTCCAGCCTGGGCGGCGAAGCGAGATTCTGTCTGAGAAAAAAAAAAAGGTGTCATATGATACACAATTAAAAAGTGACAGAAGCAGAAAATGTAGTCAAAATCCAAATAAGAGATCAATGTAGGATTGGGCAACCAGAAAAGGATGATTTCCTGGAAGAGATGGGATCGGGTAAGGGCCCTGAAGAATGTCAAAGACTGAGGTGAGCCACAGAGTGTGGGAGGGTGTTTCGGCGAGAGGCTCCCGCCAGCAAAGATGCTGAGGTGGAACTGCATGCAGCATGTTCAAGGGATACTAACACACGACTACAGGTTCATAGAGCAGCCCAAGAGGCAAAGTTGGCAAGGGAGGCTGGGCTGCAAGTGGCAGCCCTCAGATTTTAGGCTCCGAGTTTGGCTTTGATTCCATCGGGAACAGGGAGCCAGTGAGAGCTGTTGGGCAGTGGATGTGATGCAAATCCAGCAGGATTGAGGGGTTCTGGCAATGGGGAGTGAATTGAAGAGGGTTAAAAAAAAAAAAGTAGGAAACCATATGAGCACACTATTGTAGCACTCTGGATGTAAGATGACGGCGTGGCTGAGAATAACAATGGAATTGAAGGGCAGATGTAAGAGCTATCATTATGGAAACATCTCCAGGACTTGGCCAATGGCTGGGTATGTCGGGTTGTGTATTGCATGCATGTGAGTGTGTGTGTGTGTGTGTGTGTGTGTGTGTGTGTGTGTGTGTGTGTTGGGATAAGAAGGCCTGTGATAAGAGAAACCCAAAGATAACCCAAGATTTCAAGCCCAAGGGACTGAAGGAAAGATTGCCAGAGGCAGGGAAGTGCAGATGGGGAAAGTGCCTGCCACCTGGCCCTTCCTGTCTCTCCACAGTCCAGCCCCACTGGAGTGCTTCTGGACCCTCTTTGCATCAGCCCTCCCTTCACTGCAGGCCTGTGTACGGGCAGGGCAGGTCCTTCCACCTGGAACACTTTTCTTCTTGCCCTCTGTGTTTCGCTCATTCCTACCCATTCTCAGGTCTCTACACAATGTCACTTCCTAGGGAAACGCTTCTTGGATTCCCTGGTCAAGGGCGAACGCCCTTTGTGTTCCTGAAGCCCTTGGCTTCACCCTTTCATTGCAATCCTGTGAACTCCTCCAGGGCAGGGCTGTGTGGGGTCTTAGTAGTAGCACCTACCAAAGTAGCTGGGCAAGGTTCTTAGTTGCTGGCCACAGAATTTACTCCAACTAGGTTAAGCACACAGGGGTTTATTACGGGAGAGAGACCATAGAAATGTCAGGAGGGCTGAACAAACAGACCCTTGTTAGATTCCAGAAATGGCTGTCAAAGCACCCCAACTGAGTTGCCAAGAGGGTTGCTCCTTCTGCTATAATCAAGAAGCTGCATGACTGCAGAATGCCCTGCCCAGTCAGGAAGCAACCACAGCCGCTGCCCACCACCTGCCTCTCTCAAATCAGACACAAGCCTCACACTTACATCTCAGGCAGGTGCTTGGCAAAGGCCATCCATTCTGACCCCCAGCTGCAAGGGGGCTTGGGGAATGTCGCTTTCCGCTTTCCAGCCTCTGCATGGATGAGAAGCCTGCTGTGAAGACACAGCAGTGGGTGCCGCGGGCTCACCCACGGCATCTGCCACAGCGCTCAGCAGCAGTGCGCAGGATTCGGGGGATGAGGGGCACCTCGGATGTGTTGACTGAAGTGCCGGTGGGGTGTCAGCAGCCGTGGAGGATGGAAAACTGGAAATGTAGCTTCGGGAGGCACTCCGGAAGGGTGGGAGGCCGTGCACTTCGGAAGGGGAAGTGTGGGGAACAAAGAGCAAGGGCCCCAGGGCTGAGCCCTGAGGAAATGCTTCCTGAGCAGGACGTTGCCAGAAATAGCTATCGATACAGCAGGACCCTGTCCGAGTTTCTGAGAGTGAGGGGAAGGTGTGGGAGGGTGGCCGGGGGGAAGCGGGGGTCACAGTGGGGAAGAGAAAAAAAACGCTTAAAAAGGACCTAAAAGAATATTGTAATATTGTAAGACTGGGTGCAGTAGCTCATGCCTGTAATCCCAGCACTTTGGGAGGCCGGGGTGGGAGGATCACTTGAGGTCAGAAGTTCAAGACCAGCCTGACCAACATGGTGAAACCCCCATCTCTACTAAAAATGTAAAAATAGGCTGTGCATGGTGGCGCATGCCTGTCATCCCAGCTACTCGGGAGGCTGAGGCAGGAGAATTGCTTGAACCTGGGAGTCTGGGAGGCGGAGGTTGCAGTGAGCCAAGATTGTGCCACTGCACTCCAGCCTGTGCGACAGAGTGAGACTCTATTTCAAAAAAAAAAAAAAGGAAAAGTATTATAATGTCATTGAAAAGGTGTTCACATGTGAACAGTGGGTTCTGTAAAACAGTAGGTTTAGTAGAAAGATGAGAGATTAGATAGATAGATAGATAGGTAGATAGATAAAGATAGATGAGGCCGGGCGCGGTGGCTCAAGCCTGTAATCCCAGCACTTTGGGAGGCTGAGATGGGCGGATCACGAGGTCAGGAGATCGAGACCATCCTGGCTAACATGGTGAAACCCTGTCTCTACTGAAAAATACAAAAAACTAGCCGGGTGAGGTGGCGGGCGCCTGTAGTCCCAGCTACTCCGGAGGCTGAGGCAGGAGAATGGCATGAACCCGGGAGGCGGAGCTTGCAGTGAGCTGAGATCCAGCCACTGCACTCCAGCCTGGGTGACAGAGCGAGACTCCGTCTCCAAAAAAAAAAAAAAAAAAGATAGATGATAATGTTATAAATAGACAGAAGTTAGACAGATTGATGTCAGATAGATAGCTAAAAAGATAAAAGGGTCCACACCAAGATATTGCCTCTGTGTGGTGGTATTAGATTTATGGGTGATATTTAAAATTTTCTTCTGCTAATCTAAAATTGCCTTGCAACGTGAGTAATAATACACTTGACCCTTGAACAACATGGGTTTGAACTGTGCCATTTCATCCACTTTTACATATTTGGATTTTTTTCAATAAATACAGTCAGTCCTTCATACCCGTGGGTTCTGCATATGCAAATATGGATCCAAAATACAGCATTTGAGGAATGAGAAACCCATGGATATGGAGGACTGCCTTTTCATATTGGTGGATTTTGGTATCTGAGGTGGTCCTGGAACCTATCCCTTACAGATATCAAGGGATGACTATATTTTTTAAATGAAAAAAATGAAATATCCTTTAAAAATACTCTAACAAAGTATGTTTCCATGTGAGCATTAACGTGAAACTGTGAGAATCCTAGGAATTCATAGAGCCAAACCATCACATTATACAGTTGTGGTTTAACTTTTTGATCTCTGAACATCCGCCCACCATCCACAGCACACCGTCCATACCAGTGTTAACAGATCACATACGTAGATAATGATCATGCCCCATCCCGTTGGTACTGCGACACCTGAACAGCCTTGACTTCAGTTCTTCCACCTTTGGAATGTGCCAAGGGGTTCCTGGAAGCCTGGTGAGCACACAGGAATCATCCCGGCATGCACCCTTGCCAGGCCTGGTGGGTCTGCACTCGGCTCTTGGTCTTAGGGAACGGCCAACACCTGGGAGACTCAGACTCCTCACTTTGGTCTTCTGCCCTTCTCAGCCGTGCTAGGCCTAGAAGCACGGGCCACCCTTTTGTGGGAGGTGAGGGGGACCTGCGATCACTGTTAGAAGGCCAAGTGTTTGCTCCTGGTCTCTTCTGCTTCTCTCAGAACTATGCAGACCAGCACAAAATCACGGTCATGGACTTCTTCAAGAGCTTGAACCCTACCGGGACAATGAAGATGTCTGTGGACGAGTTCCAGAAGGTGATGATAGAGGTGCGCTAAGTCCTAGTGGCCACAGGCTGAGTGTGAGTGTGAGTGTGAGTGAGTTTGTTGTGTATGTTTGTGTGTCAGAGAGAGGGGAGAGGAGGAGAAGGAGCAAAAGAGCTTGTGGGCACTTCCTAGAGCTTCCTGGGATGGGCTATGGGACACTCCCCTCATTTATCTCGACCCAGAGGGAACCTAAGACCTCCCTCAACCCCTGCTGAAGTCATTCCTGTGCTATGGCTCGATGCCACCGGTGACCCGAGATGCCACCCAGAGACACATCTTCTATCTTGAGGTTTTTCCCCCCATTGCATTTCACTACTAGGCAGATAACAAAGGGAGTGAGAGAGGAGACCACATCCCAGAGTCCCAACATTTCCACCTTGGGCCATATCATTTTTCTGAAATCCCACATTCCTCTCACTCCCCATGTAACAAAGGTGCTGAAAGCCCCCTGTAATGCATACTTGAAGGGGTCTATCATCAGAGCATCCCAGGAGAGACCTGGGCCCTGCAGGTAGGACTCCAGAGGAGAAGTTCCCGGGGCCCAGGCAGGGACGGATAAGGCAGTCGGTGTCTGGTGCCCAGTGCTCAGGCCGGGGGCGAAGAGGCTGGTCGGGACTCAGCGGCAGGAAGTAAGAATGAACTTCACAGGATGCAAAGGAGAGTCCTGTCCCCTTCCCCAGCCACTCGCTCAACCTGACTCTGATCTCCTCCTCCCGTATTGCCCCCAGAAAGGGGAGGCCCTTTGGAGTCTAGACAATGACCCATGGGCAGGGAGCTTTTTCCAGCCCCTCCATGCTGTGGAATAAGTTTTCCCCTGAGCTCTCAATCAGTTGCCCTCCACAGTCCCAGGAGGAGTGAGGCATTGTAGATGGGGTGTGTGTGTGTGTGGAAGGTGTGTGTGTGTAGTGGGGGGCGGGGGGCATGCGTAGGGAGGGGTGAACAGAGTTCTATTAACTGCACATGTTCCATCCACCTCCTCAGCAAACCAAGGTCCCTCTGAACCAGTACCAGGTCAGGGAGGTGATAAAGAAGCTCGATGAGAAGACAGGCATGGTGAACTTCAGGTCAGCCCAGGCCCCACGTCGCTCCCCGTTCTCTGCAAGGGGCCCTGGATGGGCTGGGCTGGGCTGATGTGAGCTCCCCTGGCTGCCCTGTCTACACTTTGTTACTTGCGGCTTCACCCACCCGCCTGTTCCCTGCATGCCAAGGCCAGGCCCCGCTGTCTACCCTCCTTCTCATCCCCAATTCACTTGTTTAGTGAAACTTGAGCCGAATTAGTCACTGCTGGCTGCTGGGCCAGATGCTAGGGACGCCAGCGGGAGGTGCCGGAGCCCACATTCACAGCCCAGGAAGAGGACAGGCAAGGGAGCAGATTTTTAGGCCCTGGTGAGGTGAGAGGAGCCATAGGGGTGTGTACTAGGCACCCCTGCAGCCCAAAGAGAAAGTGTTGCTCAGGCGGGAGGAGGCAATGTTTCGGGCGAGACAGAGCCCTAGACAGAGGGCGGAGGCACACAAGCACCAAATGCTAATGGTGTGTTAGGGACTACAGGTCCCTGCACTCTGCCGTGGCTTGGCGAGTGAAGGATGTTGTATCTTAGGCCGAAGTCCTTGAAGAGAGAGGACAGGCCCATGGTGCCGGTGATGCCTGTAAGCAACCCACAATGAGTCCCTATCACATGCCTGTCCTCTCCACTTGCCCAACAGGCACGCTCTCAGCCTCACGGTGCCCCATGGCAATGCTGCCATCACCCTACTTAGCAAGTGATGAAACAGAGCTCTAGAGACATGCAGCAAAGAAGCCAAGTTCACCGGGTGCAGTAACCCATGCCTATAATCCCAGCACTTTGGGAGGCTGAAACAGGAGGATCACTTGAGCCCAGGAGGTCGAGACAAGCCTGGGCAAGAGAGCGAGACCCCCATCTCCACTAAAAACCAAAAAAACACATTAGCTGAACATGGCAGTGCATGCCTGAAGTCCCAGCTACTTGGGAGGCTGAAGTGGGGGGATTACTTGAGCTCAGGAGGCAGAGGGTACAGCGAGCTGAGACTGCATCACTGCACTCCAGTCTGGACAACAAAGTGAGCCCCTGTCTCAAAAAAAAAAAGAAAAGAAAAGCAGCCAAGTTCTCACAGCTGGGAAGGACAACTCTGGCCGAGACTCCAGGCCTGAGGGGACCACACCTGTTCTGTCTCTCACTGTGCTAGACCGCCCAGCCCAGGCGCAGGACACAGTTGTCCCTGCCAAGCCTGGGTCTGCAGCTGGGTTCCCATCTGTCTTGGTGGCCCTGTGGCTGGACTGTGTTCTTAAGGGCTTCTGTGGGACAAGGCCTCCCATCCAGCCCTGCCCCACGCGCCTTCTCCCAGTGCCTCTTTCCTTTGCTCCACTCAGAGTCGTCGTGTGGAGAAACCACAATGCAGACAAGAAAGGCAGCCTGACCCAGCTGCAAGCCCTGCTCTGCGGAACAAGGCTGCAGCTGTGTGCGGATCTCCTCTCCCTTTAAAACGGGGAGATAACCGTGGCACCTGGGAGGGGGCTGTAAGGAGTGAGTGGGAGAAATGCACACAGCGACCAGCACAGGGGACGTCACTCAGTAGTGACACTGGCATCCAGCAAGAGGGCCCCAAAGGTGGCTCAGGCCCGCCCTGCTACCACCGGGCCTCCCACTCCTGTGCTGCTCAGCAGCCTGCCCTGTGCCTCCTCACCTGCCCCCTACCTAAAGTGGCACCTCTTGTTCCTGGGGAAGCTGATGGCAAGTGCCCATTTCAGAGGCTCCAGACCAGGTTTCACGTCCAGCAAAGTCTCCAGGTTTGCAGGCAAGGTCACATGGCCTTCGAGAGACAGAACTGGGGTCTGGGTCCCTGAGTCTCAGCACCCGAGCAGGGAGCCCTTGGGGTCGCTTCAAATTGCCCTTCAGATCACACACTGCCACTTTATCAGCTGTGATTGAGGAGCAGAGTTTTAATTTTTATTGTTGCATGATCCTTTTCATCATTGTTTTACGTTACAAATAATATCTCATTGTAAAAATTCTAAACCCGGCTGGGCGCGGTGGCTCACGCCTATAATCCCAGCACTTTGGGAGGCCGAGGCAGGCTGATCACTTGAAGTTAGGAGTTCAAGACCAGCCTGGCCAAGATGGTGAAACCCCACCTCTACTAAACATACAAAAATTAGCTGGGTGTGGTGGTGAACACCTGTAATCCCAGCTACTCAGGAGGCTGAGGCAGGAGAATTGCTTGAACCTGGAAGGCAGAGGTTGTAGTAAGCTGTTGCGCCATGGTACTATAGCCTGGGTAACAGAGTGAGACTCCATCTCAAAAAAAAAAAAAAAAACTAAACCCCCAGAAGTATAGCAAGGGAAAAAAATGAAGGTCCATTTTTATCTCCCTCCATAGTTCATTCTGCCTCCCCAAAGGGCTCTTGCAAATGGTCTTAAGTGCACATTTGCATGCCTTTCCCATGTACTTATCATAAGTGTGTGTGCGTGTGTGTGTGCGCACACACACACATGCACACATGTGTAGTGGGGGAGATACAATGGTTAACAGCATGACCTCTAAGGACAGAGATGGGTTTACAAATGGTCTCCTTTGGATTTGAGCCTATCTTAACATTCTTGCCCATCAGCCATGAGGCTGTATGGGCGCTCAGCATCTTTCCCTTACCTTTCGTACCAGTTTGTTGAACACAATGAAGCCATAGCAATAAGTCTGGTCTGGAAAGAAGTCTCGGCGAGAGGAGTCCTGGCAAGTCGGATGGTGGCAGGAAGGAGAGCAAGAGGTGGCAGAAATCTCGATGGACAGATGCTGTGGCCAGGGCTGGGCACAAGCAAATAAAGTCTGGCTTGGTTCTGGGCGTCCTGGGCTGCTAGTGGTGTGCCCGTCACCACGGGGGCCACCTTCTGCTTTTAGTGACCGCCAGGGGACATGTCAATGCAGCCTCGTTAAGAGCTGCACAGACAAATTGGGGAGTGACGGGGTTGCTAGGCAGCAGGGAAAGAGCCTCAGAGAGCAGGTCAGAGCGTGAAGGTAATCGTCATAGTGATTAGAAATGGAGTCCAGGGAAGACCTCCATGGTGGGAGGCAGTGGCAGCGCGAACAGATGCTGAGGGAATGAGGGCAAGGGCCTTTAAGAAGCAAACAAATGCTGTGGGGTCACAAGGAGGGAGCCAGGACAGGAGACCAAGAGAGCGGGCATCCCATCCTGGCCACATGACCTTGGAGTCCCAGTGGCTCCCCCTGAAAATGGAGCAGCTGCAATAAAGCCTTCCCAGTCCGTTCTAGGAATCTATCATTCTGCATTTCACCTTTAAATTCATTAAGAAACTGGGGAGACAGGAAGAGTTTAGTGAAGGAAAAAAGGAATAGCCAAGAACAGCATTCACTGATTAAGTGGGTGAAACAGGCACCTTTGGGAGTTTTGATTGATCTTACCAGACACCATTGTAGATTAGCAAGGCAGGAACTTTCTTGTGCCCCTCTGCAGCCCCATGTAGTGCTTGGCACATAGTAGATGCTCAATAAACATCTGTGACATGAACAAGTACATTCACCTGGTGATTGTTTGGGGTAAGTGGTGAAATGTAGGGAAAGTGTAGGGGGCGAGGGAAGGCTGATATTTGGTAACCCACGCTTTGGCACACCAGCGAAGGGTCTAGGAACCAAGTCACTATCCCTTGTGTTTCACTTGCCTTCACCAAGGGTGGAGGTGAACACCAAGACCCCTCTGCACATGCAGCAGAATCATTATTGGAAATAATTTATGTCCCACTCATTAGCTGTATTCCTGCCCTTTCTCTTCCTTATTAAAGTCTTTGCTTTTGTGAGGTTTAGGGCCAGGATAGAAGTTTCTAGCAAGACTCATCCCTTCCTAGTGCACATTTTCGACAGCCTAAGCTCACTGGGGAGAACAGAACTGAGGAGAAGAGTGAGAAAGGTGCCACAGCAGCCCTCAGAGGAGCTTCCCCAGCACTGCCAGGAGGAGAGGGAGGCCTTCAAGTCTGGCAGGACCTCAGAACAAGTAGCTGAGCTGTGCCCTGGAGGCTGACTCTTGGTCTGGGCTCCCAACCTGGTAGAGCTCCCCTGCCCCAAACATAGCATGAGGGCAGCAGAGCTGTAGCTCTGCAGGGACCCCCTGAGCTGGGACCAAAGACCCCCAGCAATAATCAGTGTGGACTGGTGACCAATAGGTAGAGGGCCTCTCCTGACAAGTGAGCACCATGGAGGCTCAGTGGCACCACCTTGAGCATGTTCCTGAAATGGAATTTCCATCAACTGGGTGGATTAGGAGCTCCGAGTCCAAATGAGGACAATGAAGGGAATATAAAGAAATG
Source organism: Trachypithecus francoisi (assembly GCF_009764315.1). Lineage (NCBI taxonomy): Eukaryota > Metazoa > Chordata > Mammalia > Primates > Cercopithecidae > Trachypithecus > Trachypithecus francoisi. Next base: position 30,332,222 of record NW_022681468.1, on the reverse strand, counting down.
TAAAGGCCGGGTGCAGTGACTCACACCTGTAATCCAGCACTTTGGGAGGCCGAGGCAGGCTGATTACCTGAGGTCAGGAGTTCGAGACCAGCCTGGCCAACATGGTGAAACCCCATCTCTACTAAAAATACAAAAATTTGCTGGGCATGGTGGCGGGCGCCTGTAATCTCATCTACTCAAGAGGCTGAGGCAGGAGAAGCGCTTGAACCTGGGAGGCAGAGGTTGCAGTGAGCTGAGATCATGCCATTGCACTCCAGCCTGGGTGACAAGAGCAAAACTCCCATCTCAAAAAAAAAAAGAAAGAAAAGAAAAGAAAAAGAAACGCAATAAGGAGTCTATGGACTGAAACATCTACCATAACATTGGGTGCTCTGTAGACATCTGCTCTATCTCCCCAAATAAAGTGAAGTCCTTGACGTCTGGGATCAAGTCTTTTTTTTTTTTTTTTTTTTTGAGAAAGAGTCTCGCTTTGTCACCCAGGCTGGAGTGCAGTGGCGTGAACACAGCTAACTGCAACCTCTGCCTTCCAGATTCAAGCGATTCTCATGCCTCATCCTCCCGAGTAACTGGGATTACAGGTTTGCACGACCGTGAGCAGCTATTTTTTTTGTTATTTTTAGTGGAGACAGGGTTTCCCCATATTGGCCAGGTTGGTCTTGAACTCCTGGCCTCAAGTGATCTGCCTGCCTTGGCGTCCCAAAGTGTTGGGATTACAGGCATGAGCTACCATGCCCAGATGGGATCATGTCTTTTAAATCTGTTACAATCTGTAAAATTCTCCAGGTTCCCTGCCTGTAACTGAGTGTCCAATCAATGTTGGTGCCCAGGTGGAACCCTGAGGGTTATGTGTGGGCAAGAAGGAGAGGCTATGAAGTATCAAAATGTGTAATGGACAAGTTATACATTTGTAATGGTTATGGATCAATGAAAACAAATTTTTTCAAGATAATTTTGTTGCATAAAACGGAAAAGATGTTCTTATCAAATCTTATTTTTGTTTGGGTGCCTTTGGCGAAATGACGGAGATTACAGGGAAGTTAAAATCTCCCCCATCCCCCACCTCAACCCTCCAGGCCACCCCTTGACGCTCAAGTAAGCAAGGGATGTGTGGCCAAGCCCAGCTGCCTCAGCGGCCCTGGGAGCCTCCAAAGGTGGAGTAATTCCCACTTGTGGCCGCTAGGTGTCAGGTCAGCTCCAAAAGTCATCGGAGAGTTGGGCTTTGCCTTCTCCTAAATTGGGGTCTTTGTAAGTTTCTCTGATCTAAGTTCTGCCCCTGAGGAACGCCGACTTAGAATCTGAGCCTCGAAAGGCCCAGCAGCCCAACCCCTGGGCAGACCTCTCCAAGGCTCCGTGTCCTCATTGTGACCACCTTGCACCCTTGTTGTGAGGAAGAAAATCAGGCACCTGGGAAGAGCTCCATAAATATTCATTTCCCTTCTCCAGTCAGCCCGCCCTTGAGCCGGGCAGGCCACAGAGAGGAGTCCTGCTCCTTGAGGGCAGGACTGCACAAGCGCGTCGTCAGCTTGGCAGGTCAGGAGGCTGGCAGGCAGGCCCCAGTAGCGGCTGCAGCGCTCAAATGGAGGACGAGGCGGAGGTAGAGGGGCCTTACAGGAGCAGGAGGTGCGTCAAGGTCAAAGATGGCTCAGAGGCGCTGGCCCAACCTCCGAAGGCGGTCAGGCTGCAGTCCAGGGAGATGGCACCCTGGGCTTGCTGTTCTTCCATACCCAACTCAATGCGGCTTCACGCACTCACTCCTCGCATCCTCACAGTGATTCTGCATGGTGAGCTCTGTAGAATCCCCGTTTTGCAGCCGGAGAAGTTAAGCATCTTACCCAAGGTTCCCCAGCCAGTAAGTAGCAACGCCAAGATCCAGGCCCTGGCAATACAGCTGTGGCTCCCTGAGGGCTTAGCCACGATGCCTCCCCGCCCCTCTGCCAGGCTGGACTGGCTAATGGAAGGGGGCAAAGGCTGAGATGGTGCTCTGTTGTGGCCAAATTCTCAAGGGCAGGTTGATGCACTCTCCTCACCAGCCGCATGGCTCAGAAATTGTGCTGGGGGCGGCCAGGTGGGAGAAGAGGATTGTGGATATCTGTGTGCTAGAACTGGGAAGGGGTTAAAAATTAAGCCTATGAATTCTGGCATTTGACACTCCTGGGTCTGAATTCTGTTTGGCTTCACCAATTACCATCTCTGTGACTCTAAGCAATTCATTTATCCTTTCTGAATCTCAGTTTGCTCATCTGTAAACAGAAATGATAGTGGTACCACCTCCTCTATAGGGTGTGTCCTCTGTGGCTGGAGCAGATGGAGAGAAGGAGAGCGTGTGGGAGTGAGTTCAAAGGGAATGTGGCCAGGTCAGATGGGACCTTGAAGGCCATCGGAGAACGTGGCTGTGAAGATTTAATGAAATCACACACATGAAACACAAAGCCCAAGGCCTGGCATACAATAAGTCCCTAATATAAGGATGTGCCTATATATGTTACAGTGGTGTTCCACTGCTAAGAGGGAGAGGTATGGGGAGTTGTAGGACAGCAGAGCACAAGAGGGGCCAACCTGAGCAGCTATCTTTGAAACACCCAACTAATGGGTGTTGGAAATACCATGGGGGGTGTTCCAATCTCAGGCCATAAAAACAGAAGAATTTGTCCAGGGTCTTGGAGGGTGGGGTGGGAAGACCAGGGCCAGCAGCACTGGGGGGTGTGGTGTGGGCAGTGCAGGATCATAGGCCTGAAAGAACAGGAGACACAGAGACATCTGGCATTTTTTTGGGGGGGGGCTGCCCTCCCAGCTGGGACATAGGATCATGCCTACCCAGATAGCCACTCCAAATACAGGAGCAGGCACCGAAGAACCAAGGGCCACAGAGAATTCCATGTGGTAGCTGCAGCGTTGAAGCTCAGTGGAGTTCCCAGGGCAGCGGTGGTAACGGTGCAGGGTGTCACTCATGGTCCCGGGCCTGCAGGTTCACGATACAAACTGCACCCTCTGGTGTCTGACTGTAGTGGCAGCTGTGGTGTCCTCGGGACCAGGCCTGCCTTGCCAAGTGGGGGCTTGGGATTTGTTTTGTTTTGTTTTAAACAAAATAGCACAATGATTGGCAAGGCCAGCCTGTGCCCTAAACACGAGCTTCTGCCCAGTGGCCTTGAACTGTTCTTCAGGAAGCAGGCGTCCTGGAGGGGAGGGAACCCAAGGGCAGCTGGGGCGAGGCTGCCCCGGGCGGGGGGGCTCGTTTTATGGAAGGTCATCCAGGGAACCCTCAGAGGGCTTTGGCTTGTTTTGCCACCACCCTAGGGAGTCTGTGAATGAAACAGAGTGGCTGGCTAAATGCTGTGGGGTCCAGGCTGCCTGAGACATGACTCTTGTGCTTGTGTGTATGTGTTATTTGATGATAAAGAATATAATTGGTCTTCTTCCCGGTTCTTGGCACAGAACTTCAAAAACCCTTAGAATTTCCTGAGAGATGGAAATCTTTGTTATGCTAAAGAGGTGGCTCAGGGTGGACCCCTAGATCATTTTAGGCAGGGGCTGGTCACCCGAAAGACCACAGGATTAGAGATTGGGACTTTCGGCCAACAGACTTCCAGGAAGGAAAGAGAGGGCTGGAGATTGAGTTTAGTCATGTGGTCAGTGTTCACTCAATCAAGCCTAGGCAATGAAACCCCAATAAACACTCTGCACACTGAGGCTCTGTGGAACTCCCTGGTTGGTGAACACATTGAGATGCCAGAGGCTGGCGATCCCTGATTCCTTGGGAAGCAAACACGGAAGCACTGTGCTCCCTCCCAGACCTTGCCCTCTGTCACACTTCCTGTGCCTGTTCCTAAGCTGTATCTTTATAATAAAGCTGTGATTTTGTAAGCACAGTATCGTGCTTTCAGTGAGCTTTGAGTCATTCCAGCAAATTATCAAAACTGGGGAAGCAATGGGGATGCTCACATTTGTACCTGGCTGGTCAGAAGTGCAGGTGGTCTAGGTACCCAACTTGCAGCTGGTACTGAAACAGAGGCAGTTTTGTGGAGGACTCAGCCCTAAAACTAAAGTCTGCTGCCAACCCTAGGGGGATTAGTGTCAGAACTGACTTGCAGTTACTCCTGTTGGTGTTCCTCCAGGTGGGATGGAAATGGAGCACATGTGCACAGCAGCACACTCGCATTTGAATTTCAGAGATTGGGTGTGTGTGCTCCAATGTGCCCATGCCCCAAAAGAGGGGCTTGTCAGTGAGCTAAGTCCAAGCCCCTCCTGCTTTCTGACCTGCGTCTAATAACCCTGGTTCAGTGCAGCCACTCCCGGCTGTACCTCTGCTTTCCCAGCAGAGGGTGCTCCGATCTCACAAGTACCCCATCTCTGTAGCCTTTCCCAGCTCCCTAAGGCTCGGTGGAGATGCACAGAAGAAAATAGGACCCCACACTGGCTCAGGGAAATCAAATTCTCATTAGGTGCCCTCAGAAAAGCAGCAATGCAGCCGACTTCAGTGACACAGATTGCACCTGGGGGAGCCTGGGCCATAGCCTTCAACCTCCCTGCGACATCCAGGTTCTGTGGGAGCTGAGCTTATAAAACTTACGGGCCCCTCTTTAAAAAAAAACATGGCCAGGTGCAGTGACTCACGCCTGTAATCCCAGCACTTTGGGAGGCAGAGGTGGGTGGATCACCTGAGGTCAGGAGTTTGAGACCAGCCTGGCCAATATGGTGAAACCCTGTCTCTACTAAAAATACAAAAATTAGCCGGGCATGGTGGCAGGCGCCTGTAATCCCAGCTATTCGGGGTTGGGGGGCTGAGGCAGGAGAATTGCTTGAACCCAGGAGGTGGAGGTTGCAGTGAGCTGAGATCACGCCATCGCACTCCAGCCTGGGGGACAAGAGTGAGACTTTGTCTCAAAAAAAAAAAAAATACAAACTCACAAATACAATGTTAGGGATAAAAAGTGGATGTTTAGAATAACGGGGAAGAATCACTACAAAAGTGGATGTTTAGAATAACGGGGAAGAATCACTACAAATAACACATTTTCTTAAAGCTGACAAGACCATAAGCATCAAATCCCCCCAGGGCCTCGGAAGGGGCCTCATTGCAGTGTGGGTCCCTGCAGCTTGAGTTTTCTTAGCTTCTCAGCAACTCTGGCCCACCTGCCATATATAGAAGCGGCAGGAAGGAAAATCCGGGCAGCAACCAGACACCTTGTGAATACAACTACAGCCTTGTGAGTAGCTTGTCTATTTCTCCATGCCTCTCTCTTCTTCCCTGTCCTTGGAGCAGCCAGCTGTGGTCACATAATAAACACGGGTGAGATGCTATCCCTTCCTTCCCTCTCTGTCAAACCCAGGAGGCTGCCTCCCACCCCCTCTGATTTTGAGGAGCATGAGGCAGTTCTTTGGGCTTCTCTCTCCTTGAGTCCTTGCACCCCAGTGGGTCTTCAGTCTACTAAGTGTTATTTCAAGACTGTAAAACCCACAGCCCCAAAATGCCTTTCCCAAGTGCACTGTGATGTGAGAAACAACCCCTTCTAGAAATTATAGGGAAAAAACAGAAGGCAAATTATCTGGGGTAAAGGGATAGAATGCATGTTTACTTATACTAAAGTGTAAATGACGTCACTGACATTCAGTAAATACTTATTAAGGGCTCGCTCTGTGTCCTGTGCTGTGTGGGAGTTTGGGATACATCAGTGAATAAAAAAAGACAAAACCTGTTTCTCATGTGAAGTTTGCATTCTAGCAAGAGAAGACTGGCAAATAAGGTAAGAAATAAGCGAATCATACAGTATGTTAGAAGTACTATGGGGAAAAATAGAATCAGGAGGCTAGCAGGCTTGCAGGCCACATGGGAAGCCACGTGATGTCTGGGGGAAGCGCTTTCCAGCTAGAGGGCACAGCTTAAGCAAAGGGCCCAATGCAGGAGCCCTCTGGTGTGTCCCTTGTGGCCGGAGCAGATGAAGGGAAGGAGAGCAAGCATGGTACAAGCAAGTTCAGAGGGAACATGGCCAGGTCAGGCAGGGTCTTGAGCCATCAGGGAATGTGGGTGTCTAAAGGAGACAGCTCTGCAAGGTGAGGGCACAGTCATAGCATACCCCAAGAACTTTTAAAATGATAGTGTGGGTCAGGCACAGTGGCTCCCACCTGTAATCCCAGCACTTTGGGAGGCCAAGGCGGGGGGAGTCATTTGAGGTCAGGAGTTCGAGACCAGCCTGGCCAACATGGCGAAAACCCGTCTCTACAAAAATACAAAAATTAGCTGGGTGTGGTGACGGGCAGCTGAATCCCAGCTACTCAGGAGGCTGAGGCAGGAGAATTGTTTGAACCCGGGAGGTGGAGGTTGCAGTGAGCTGAGATCATGCCACTGCACTCCAGCCTGGGTGACAGAGCAAAACTCTGTCTTTAAAAAAAAAAAAAAAAAAAAAAGCTACTGTGGGCCGGACACAGTGGTTCATGCCTGTAATTCTAGCACTTTGGGAGGCCAAGGTGAGAAGACGACTTGGGCCAAGACCAACCTAGCCAACATAGCAAGACCCCATCTCTACTTTTTTTTAAAGAGAATACTGTGGCTGGTGTGTTGACAACCGACTTTAGGGATCCCAGGGAGAATCAGGAAAATCAACTGAGAGGCCATTGCAGTAATGCAGGCAAGAGAAGAAGGTGGAGGCAGTGGAGGTGATGAAATGTGGGCAGCGCCTGGATATATTTTAAAGGTGAAGACAAGATTCCCTCACACACGGGATAGGGACTGTTGGAGAAAGATGAGTGAAGAATGCCCCCAAGGCTTGGGGCCTGAGCAATGGGAAGGATGAAGTCTTCATCACTTGAGGTGGAGAAGACACTGGTGGAATAGATTTGGGTGTTGGGAGGTGGAGAGAAAGAAAATCAGGAATTACTTTGGGGAAGTCTACTAGGTAATATAGAGAGGAGTCAAGTGGGCATTAGAAATACAAAAATGGGCCAGGTGTGGTGGCCTGTAATCCCAGCACTTTGGGAGATGAGCCAGGATGATGGCTTGAGCCCAGGAGTTCAAAACCAGCCTGGGCAGCAAAGTAAGACCCTGTATCTACAAAGAAAAAATCAAAGAATTAGCTGGGCATGGTAGTGCGTTCCTGTGTTCCCAGCTACTCAGGAGGCTGAGGTGGGAGGATCGCTTAAGCCCAGGAGATCAAGGCTGCAGTAAGCTGAGATCTGACCACTGCACTCCAGCCTGGGTGACAGAACAAGATCCTGTCTCAAAATTAAAAAAAAAAAAAAAAAAAAAAAATCCAGAAGTGGGCTTTGGCTGGGGGGCATGAACTAGGGCACATATTTGGGAGTGCTGTGTGCATAGATGGTATTTAATGCCATGAGGCCAAATGAGGTCCCGAAGTGTCTGAGTGTGGACAGAGAAGAAAAGGGACCAAGGTCCGAGGAACATCAGCGTGATGAAGACTGCCAGGAGGGAAAGACCCAGCAAAGGGGACGCAGAGGAGAGCCCAATGAGTGCACAGCCCAGAGCGTGGGGTTCTGGAAAGTGACAAAGCAAAAAAGTGGCCCCCGAAAACCTTTCCCAAGAACAGTGGGGTGGGTGGGCAGCGCGAGGACAGCACAGGTGGGCCCCAAGTGTCTGATTGACAACAAAGGAGGGGGGCAGGCACTAAACTCCGACTCTCCCAACAGGACCCCACTCTAGTCTTTGGTTGTCACTGTCACACCAGAACTCAAGGACTCTGTCTAGCTGGGAGGAAATCAGAGGTAGGAGACACTGATTTATGACACTGAAGTCATAAATCTCATGGTCTCCAAGACTAGTGCAGTTTCTCCCACAACCCCTCCTGCCCACTGGTGTGCCCGTGTTGCCAGGAAAATGGCTCCAGCCGTAGCAGTGGTCATCAGTCATGTAACAATTCCATTATCAGTGCTGCCTCATAAGCATCAGGTATAGTGGATGAAACACTGGGCTTAAAGACCTGGTTCTAGCCCGTGTTCTACCTTCCCCAGCTCTACGACTCCACATCCTTCAAATCTGAGCTCAGTCAGTACCTCTTCCAGGCAAACCTTCCCTAACTCCTCAGTATCGCTTAGGGAAGACTCTTAGATCAGTGCTTCCCAGTGGAGGATGGGCTGGGCATGGTGACTCACACCTGTAATCCTAGCACTTTGGGAGGCCAAGGTGGGAGGATCACTTGAGGCCAGGAGTTCAAGACCAACCTGATGAGGGTGATTTCACTTCCCTCCCCAGAAGGACATTTGGCAATGCCTGGAAGTGTTTTGGGCTGTCATAGCCTGGAGGAGAGGTGTAGGGGTGCATCCAGGGGCTAGAGGCCAAGGAAGCTGCAAAGCTTCCTGCCCTCACAGTAATTCTTTAGGCCAGAATATTGATCATTCTTTGGTTGAGAGCACCTGTTCTAGATAAAGCAGGAGCAGATAACCTCTTTCCAGCTCTATGCCATTTCCCCTGTCCTGTTTTCTACTGAGACAGAACTGAGAATGCAGGCTACTCCATTTCCCAGCCTCCCTTGCAGCTAGCCATGCCCATGTGACCTAGCAGAGCCAATTAGATATAATAGGGTGTCTGGTGGTGGCTTCTGGGAAAGATTTTCCTTCTTGATAAAAGGAACAGGTACAGGAGAGCCTGCCTTTCCACTCTGATTTTCAGTAAGAGGATATAATGCTTGGCATTGTGGTATCACCAAAAGCATTGAGGATGGCTGAGCAGAAAGATGGGATGAGGCAGTCTTGCTAGGCAACACTGTCCCAATCCCCTCCCTGTCAAGTGAACTAATAAGCATCCTATGTCACCAAGCAAGGTGGCTCATGCCTGTAATCCCAGCATTTTGGGAGGCTGAAGCAGGAGGATTGCTTGAGCCCAGGAGTTTGAGACCAGCCTGGGCAACATGACAAAACTCCATCTCTACACGAAGTATAAAAATTGGCTGGGCATGGTGGTGAGCACCTGTAGTCCCAGCTACTCAGGAGGCTGAAGTGGGAGGATTGCTTGAGCCCACGAGATCAAGGCTGCAGTGAGCCAAGATCACACCACTGCACTCCAGCCTGGGCCACGGGGTAAGACCCTGTCTCAATAAAACAAACAAACAAACAAACCCACAATCATATCCTATGTCTAGGATGAGTTGATTTCTCTGTTGCTTGTAGCCAAAAGCACCCTAGGACATTCAGGCCCCTCCATGTGTCCCTGCACACTAGCATTCCTCTGTGATTGTTGTCTGGTGGCATGTTTTCCTCCCCTACTGGCCTGGCAACCCCTTGAGTCCAGGGCTGTGCTTCCCCTGGTGGATCTACCTACTTAGCCTGGGACAGAGGAGAGGCTCAGAGAGGATTATAATGAATACATTTAAAGGACAGTGAGTCCGCTCTCAGCAGCCCAGCTGTGGGGTTTCCTGAGTGCCTCTCTGGCACATACACACTACCCCAGTAGGCTGGCAGTGCCTGGTGTAAATATGTCTGGGGTGAATGCCCTCAGATGCTTCAGACAACAGAAGTGTTGGCCCGGAGGCTGAGGTTCCAGCAAAGCTGTGAGAGCAGACGATCCAACTGCACCGTGAGAGTTGAGGACTACATTGCTCCATGGAGCAAGATTGGAAGCACGCTACAAATGTAGATATTTCTTCCAGGAAAGGCCTCCCTGTGGAAGCCCTCCCTGCTACCCAGCCCATGTAGGGCCAGACTCCTCCAGCTGCCCACGACCCCTGCCTTACGGGGCTGGGGAATTAAGAAGCCACCCAGGAACCAGCTGGCCCTGTGAGGTATCCCATGGAGGAGGGACCCTCCCAAAGCCTCAGGAGTGGGGACTCTTGATAGGGGGATGGAGAGGGGGAGACAGGGCCTCCTTCCCCCTTTCTCTAAGCTCCTTCCATGAAGTCAAGGCCAGTGCTGTCTGCTTTCCAGCCTAGACTGGGTGCAGGGCTCCATCTGGGTCTGTTCCCAGGACCTTCACCAGCCTCCTGGAAGTCTGTCAACAGAGCCCTCGGGTGACAGTGAGGTAGTGTGTGCAGTGGTTAAGCGCAAGGGCTCAGGATCGAGCTGACCTATGTTGGGATTCTGACCCAATGGTCTCCTTTTTCCCATATTGCCTATGGAGGTCCTATTATGTGCCAGGCACTGTCTGTGGCACCAGGATTACAACGTTGAACATCGCCTCGGCCAGACATGAGTGCACGTGGCAGCTCTGCTCAGTGACATAGAACTTAGAGCCTTAATCAGGGAGGTGCATGTTTTACAAGTAGCCCCCAAACATTCCCACTGTGATGACCTCCACATGTGGGCCGACACAGCAGCTCTGTGGGCTAGAAGCAGTTGCTCAATTAATCTGAATCTCGTTATTGTAATAACAGGACCCACCTCCCTGGCTTTTGTGAGAATAGGTGCAGGAGGTGCCCCAAGACCACTTTGCCACTCACCAGGCCCTGACTAAGTGCTCCCTGGTGGGAGGGGTGTTGGGTCTTACGGTCCCTGAAGCTGGTGGCAGGCCTGGAAGCCTGGGCCATTGGCTGCATCCTGCGGGGCCTGCCAGGGTCATTCCACCTTCCCCAGGGCCTGGCCTTTCTCTGCTATCAGAGAGATCATTTCCAGACCCCGTGGACAGCCTGCCTGCTTTCCCTGACTTCAGCCCAGCTGGGGCTGCCAGAGTCAAGCAAATCAGGACACCCCTGGACCCCGATCCAAACCCCTGGCCTCTTCCTGGTTCAGGGGACTGAACAGCCCAAGGGTGGCCATCCTGCCTGGTTGCCAACAGAGCCAGCTGCTATGCGTCGGCTGCAAAGAACAAAGTGCCCCAGCTTTGGCTGCGGGGAGGCCTGGCCTGGAACTGGCAAAGTGCCCCCAAAATCCACTGGCTCCCTCCCCTCAGGAACGCTGGTGCTAATGGGCAACAGAAGGCCAAGGCAGGGACTTCTCCCCGGCCCCCCACCGAGAACACTGAGACTGACCCACCGTGGGCAACGCAGGGGAACCCCTGGACTCAGCCACCACCATCAGCCCTCCCTTGGCCAACTGGGATGGGTGGGACTGCATGGGATCTGGAGGCCCCAGTCCTCCCCGCTGCCTCAGTTTCCTTGGGAAGAAGGTCGAGATAGAGCATTAGACACTTCCACTGAGGACACTGTGAGAAGCGAAGGAGGGAGTAGGGTGGAGGTCCACCCAGACTTGCCTTCCAGCCAAGGTCTCCACCACACCTCTGGTCCAGGAGAGAGATGGCGAGGCCGAGGAGGGCCTAGGGCTTTCCGGGGCAGGGCTGGTTTTGTGGGTGTTCAACCTGTGTGGTCACACGAGCCTCCACACAAGGAAGCATCAGCCACTTGGCTTCATGCTCTGTTGTCTCTGTCTTGAAATTCTTCACAATTTTTTAACAAATGGCCCATACATTATCTAGCAGACCCCATCTAGAGTGAGGACATTTATACACAAAGGGCCTTCCTGTCTGGGAAACAGAATCGGAGGGTGTTGGAAGAGCCAACCATCCTTCCCCTGCCCAACCCCACACCTCTCCACAGCTGGAAGGGGAAAGACGAAGAACCCAGCAGGGCCTCCTTTGGAGGTTGGCCGGGTGGCATGTGGGTTCCCAGAAGAGAGCAGAGAGAGGAAAACAGCCCTGACCTCCACAGGCTGCAGGTCGGGTCAGGGAAAAAGAAGGGCAGGGGCCAGGGGAGGACAGGCCCCTCTCTACCAAGGCCCTCCGTGGGTGGTGGGCAAGCGGGTGAGCCCCTTCAGCTAGAACTCACCACGGGAGGAGACTGCAGGTCTGAGGTGGGCACAGGGGAGTGTGGGACAGAGGGTGGTGGTGATGAGGCCTGGAGCCGGGAGAAAGCTCTTCAGGGCCTCCACCAGCAGGGCCAGCCCAGGCCCGCTCTGGCCTCTGGTCTTATTACAGAAAAGGGATCCCGATTCAGACCCCCCAAGAGAGGGTTCTTGGATCACACGCAAGAAAGAATTCAGGGCGAGCCTGCAGTGCAAAGTGAAAGCAAGTTTATTAAGAAAATAAAGGAATAAAGAATGGCCACTCCATAGACAGAGCAGCCCTGAGGGCTGCTGCTTGTCCATTTTTATGGTTATTTCTTGATGATACGTTAAACAGAAAGTGGATTATTCATGCTTCCCCTTTTTAGACCATATAGGGTAATGTTCTGACGTTGCCATGGCATTTGTACACTGCCATGGAGCGGGTGGGAGTGTAGCAGTGAGGACCACCAGAGGTCACTCTTATCGCCATTTTGGTTTTGGTGGGTTTTGGCCGGCTTCTTTACTGCAACCTGTTTTATTAGCAAGGTGTTTATGACCTGTGTCTTGTGCCGACCTCCTATATCATCCTGTGACTTAGAATTCGTAACCATCTGGGAATGCAGCCCAGTAGGCCTCAGCCTCAGTTTATCCAGCTCCTATTCAACATGGAGTTGCTCTGGTTCACACCCCTTTGACAGTCTCAGCCAGTAGGCAATTCAGAAACTCCCCCAGCAGGCAGCCAGCCAGGTGCCTTGCTCCTCCAGCATGGGCCGGGCTTCCTGGTTTCCACCTCCGGATGCGGCTGGCTGCTCCTGCGGCTCCCCTGTCCCTCACAGTTGGGCCAGGGTCAGGCAGTGCTGGGACACAAGCTGGCAGGAGGGGAGCGGGCCCCAGGTCCCAGACTAGGGCTGGAGAGGATACGGGCTCCACAGAAGAGGGTGGGAAGGGAACCCCACCCTGCGTAGGAGGCAGAGAGAGTGGAGATGCAGCCCAGGGGATCTGCCTGAGGCCCAGCCCAGACACTGACCCGACTTTCGGAAGCCAGGCCACCCCATCTGCCCTCCCTGACACAGTCGGGCCAGGCTGGAACCATAGTCCCCGGGCAGGGTACACTCAACACCTGATTTCCTGAGGCTGAGGGCTGGACCAGCAAGACTCCTTCCTTTGCACCTCCCAGGATCCAGGCTGCCATTCCCTTCCATTCAAATGCACATGCTCCCGGGAGCCTGGGAGAGGGTGGGCTCAGGTCAGAATTTCACTCCTCACACGCGTCAGAGGTTTGTGAACAGCCAGCCCAGAGCAAAGCCCAGAGGGCAGGGCAGGGGAGGAGACTGAAGGGACCGGCTGTGGGAGACTGGAAGGGTAGATGAACCCAGCACTTTCACACTACGCCTGGGCAGGCCTCATCCCGACCCCCGCCTCTGCCCTCTCCTTCCCACTCCCAGCTCAGGTTCCTGGGCCCCTGGCACTTCCACAGCCCTCCTGGTTTCCAGAGGTTTGCCGAGGCTGCTGCTCTGTCGTTGCCATCCTTCCATGTACCCTCCCATTTTCACAGACAGGAAAACTGAGACCTGAAATGTCAGTAGAGGCCAACAGTTAAGTGATGGGGCAACAACCCAAATGCCCAAGGCTTCTGCTGCCAGCCTCCCAGAGCCCTCTGGGCTGGGTGGCAGTGGCACAGAGCAGTGTGGAGCTTGCTCCCTGGCCTCAGGACCCCAGGCAACACAGGGCAGCTTTCTCACCTGTAAAGGAGGAACTCACAGCCTCCTCCCAGGGTGACTGAGAACACAGGCTTCCGTAAGGATGAGGAAGGGGCGGGCACCCTTGGTTCATAGGAACTGTTCAGCCAATGGATACCACCCCTTCCACGGCAGAGACTCTGCCCATGCCTAACACATTTTCACTGCCATTGGCAATCCCAGGCTCGTTTCTCAGACTCGGGTATTTTCAGGCTAGAAGGGACCTGAAAACGTGTCCTCAGAAGAGCGCTGGGCCCGTGTTTTTCCCTAAGCAGCTGGTCCAGCCACCGCAGACACAGATGACAGGTGCGCTGACTCAGTAGGGCTCCATTCCAATCGCCTTCCATTGTTGAAAGAATCTAAAAGAACCTTGACTCCCCTCCAGGTCTACCCAATCTACAAACACTGCGAAGCACAAACCTTCATTCATTGTCTCCTTTAAGAACAAAAGAGGTCCCCCTTCCCGTGCAGCAGGAAAAGCTCACACAGAATGAAAGCTATTAGGTCGGCAAATTTCTCCTTCCTCCTGGGGGTAAATTCAATTTCAGACCTGCGGAGGGATGGGGGATGGTGTCTTTCTCGTTCACCCACTCCACCTCCGCACCCATCCTGGGGAGAGAGGACATGCCACTACTGAGCCCAGGCGTGATGTGTGGACTCTCCAGGATGACAGGGATTTTTTTTTTTAAAGAGAAAATGCTCTTTTTGTCTTTCCATTGAGAAGGCACCTCCCATGCTGGTGTTTCCAGAGGGTAGAGACCATAACCCTTCAACAGAAACAAGAAACTTCAGTGAACATCTTGTTTACATGTGTTTTATGCAAAGCACCACGGTTGGTGGTACCATGGGGAACAAAGAGATAGCCAAGATAAAGTCCCTGCCCTTAAAGGGGTTCTTAATATATTTTAGGTCACAGACACTTTTGAGAATCTGATGAAAGCTATGAACTTACCCCAGAAAAATGCAACACACACACACACACACACACACACTCAGTTCTGTATCCATTTCAGAAGGTTTGCTGGCCCTCTGCAGCCAATCCGCAGACCTTCATAGACCCACACAGTTATCTGTGGAAGAACAACCAATAGGCAATTTCAACAGAACACGGAAATGACACACAGTTATCCTTAAAGACACGCACAGTTATCTGTGGAAGAACAACCAATAGGCAATTTCAACAGAACACGGAAATGAAGCCAGGCTATGACAATGAGCCACCAAGTGCTCTGGGATTGCAGCGGACGACATCATGAATCGACATTGTGAATCTCCATCTCGATCAGGGAGCCACAATCAGCTGGCCCTGGAGGACCGGCACCATGAAGGGAAAGGGCCCAGGGCCTGAAGGCAGCACTGTCGAGCATCTGGGATCCACTCCAAGCCGAGAGAAGCAGGAAGTAACAGATCCTGAAGGCTCTAACAGAATTCTAAAGAATTCCAAATTATAGCTGCAAAGAAAGATACTTCTATCTGGATGTCCCTAGGAAGAAGATTGGAAAGCTCATTACAACACAGGTTGATGTGTTGACTTTAACACAACCTCCTTTCCCTGAAATTCTTATGCACACTAAAACTCACGTGCATAAACTGAGATCCACAGAAGACAATGTATCCAAGTTGACACCACCTGTTGGTGATAGGACTCAAACCCAGAACTCCTAATTTCCCCCAAAAATTGTCTTTCCTCAACACTGAGGCAGTGGGTCTCCCAGAGGTGATATTCACAAATTTATGCACACTAAAGTTTATGTGCATAAGAATTTCAGGGAAAAGAGGGCATGTTAAAAGTGCAGACATATGCCCTTCCCCTCTCATTCTAGGGGCACAGGAATCTGCCTTTTATAGCATCCCAGGTAACATGGCTAATCCACAGACCACATGTGTGTGGCCTTTGAGTGAGGGGGAGCTCTCATGTTCAAGAAAATTCATCTTTGGGGGTTCCCTTTCTGGGTGCAAGTCACAGAGCTACTACCTCGTTAGAGCACACATATGATCATGCCACCTCTCCCTGGAAGACAGCACATCACCTCTAAGCCCACAGGACTTGGGACTCCTGACGGGAAGGTGAGGGCAGGAGGACTGAGCTTGCCCTGCACTCAGGGAACAGGGGAGGAGGCAGGAGTTTCCTCTCTGCCAGCACCCTAGAAGACCCTACCCATTCTCCAGTGCTGGGGGAGGAGCTGCCTCCTTCCCCTCATACCTCTTCCCCGCTAGCTGCGACAGATGCCAGCTCCACCATGTTGGCCATGCCCACTCCGGCCCCATCCTCATCTACGCTTGGACTTTGGGAACATCTAGTACCTGTGCTTACTGGGAGTCTCCCAAGCTGGGGTCTGGCAGAGCTGAACCTGGGACTGGGGTTGGGAAGAGGAAGGTAGACAATGAGGAGCGAGGAGCAGCTCAGAGTTAGAAGCAGTTCTGCACAGCTCTGCACAGCTCAGCGGGAAGAGCTGGCTCAAAAAGGGCTCTGGCTAGGTAGACAGAGGGTCTGAGTCTATGCAGTTGTGAACAGTCCAGGGTTGAAGGGGAAAGGGACCCAGAAGGGATGGGAGCACAGGCTCCAGGCCCCATGGCTCAGAGACTATCAGGCATTTGCCCTGGGCCAGCCTGAAGGTGTAGGAGGTAGCAGGTTTTGTTGCACTTGGAAACGAAGCTCAGTAGCAAGGAAACATGGGAATATACACATGTACACTCATGTACACACATAGGTGTACACACCTGTTTTGAGGATGAGGATGGAATCACAGGATTCTGTCAAAACCTTCAGAGCTCACCTGGCCCAGCACCCTCATTCTATAGGTAAAGAAACTGAGACCCACAGAGGACAATGTATCCAAGGTTACACCGCCTGTTGGTGATAGGACTCATACCCAGAGCCTCTAATTGCCCCCAAAATGGTCTTTCCTCAACACTGAAGCAATGGGTCCGGCCAGAGGTGATATTCACAAATATTAACAACCTGCACAGCAACACAGCCCCAGCAATCCGAATGGACATTGCAACTGCATTAGGATCCCAGAGACACGCTGAGATGCTCTTTTGCTTGCTGGATTCAGAAGAAGTCTTGGGGTCCCAAGGAAAGCAGGCTAGGACGATGAAGGAGCATTCAGGGGGTTTAGGGATAGCTATTTGCTGACTAGAATGAAAGTATTTCAATACATTAACAATGCTGTATTGGTTGGCTGTCAGACCTAGAGCCAGGAATCTCCTCGCCAGGGGAGCCAAAGGAAACAGACCCATCGTTCTCCTTTATTATTATGATGATGATTTTTTTTTTTTGAGACTGAGTCTCGCTCTGTCGCCCAGGCTGCAGTGGTGCCATCTCAGCTCACTGCAAGCTCCGCCTCCCGAGTTCATGCCATCCTCCTGCCTCAGCCTCCTGAGTAGTTGGGATTACAGACACCCACCACCACGCCTGGCTAATTTTTTTTTTTTCTGATTTTTAGTAGAAACAGGGTTTCACCGTTTTAGCCAGGATGGTCTCGATCTCCTGACCTCGTGATCCGCCCACCTTAGCCCCCCAAAGTGCTGGGATTACAGGCATAAGCCACCACGCCCAGCCATTATTATTTTTTATTATTATTATTTTAGATGGAGTCTCGCTCTGTCACCCAGGCTGCAGTGCAGTGGCACGATCTCAGCTCACTGCAAGCTCTGCCTCCCGGGTTCAAGCGATTCTCCCACCTCAACCTCCCGAGTAGTGGGGATTACATGCATGTGCCATCATGCCTGGCTGATTTTTGTATTTTTAGTAGAGACAGGGTTTCACTGTGTTGGCCAGCCTGGTCTCAAACTCCTGACCTCAAGTGGTCTGCCCATCTCGACCTCCCAAAGTCCTGGGATTACAAGCGTGAGCAACTGTGCCTGGCCCATCCCTCCCCCATACGACGGGTTTCTCAGGAGGGCAAGAACTGGTCCTTCCTCCCACTCTATAAACTGCTAAGTCCTGAATTGCCAGGTACCACGGGCACCTGCGTGTGTGAGGTATGGGGGTGGGAGAGAAGGCAGTTAAAACCAAATGGCAGGTACCAGCCTTTAACCTCTAAACACCTGGCCATGTCACCAAATAATAAAAGACCCCCAGCCTCGGCCTGCCCTTTCCCGTGGCCAGCAGTAGCAACTTTTTTTTTTTTTAAGCTTAAAGTGGGGCTGCCCAAGTACTGCCCAGGACCCCATGAGGCACAGCCTGCAGCAGCACAGGGACATTCTCTGACTGGCTGCCCTCCCAGAGCTGCAGCCAGAAAGCAGGGTGCAGGGCCCTCTACTCAGTTATCTAAATGTAACTGGAGGCCGGGCGCGGTGGCTCACGCCTGTAATCCCAGCACTTTGGGATACCGAGGCGGGTGGATCACCTGAGGTCAGGAGTTTGAGACCAGCCTGGCCAACATGGCAAAACCCCGTCTCTACTAAAAATTAAAAAACTAGCTGGGCTTGGTGGTGGGGACCTGTAATCCCAGCTACTCGTGAGGCTGAGGCGGGGAGAATTGCTTGAACCCAAGAGGCGGAGGTTGCAGTGAGCTGAGATGATGCCACTGCACTCTACCCTAAGCAACAGAGTGAGACTCCATCTCAAAATATAAATAAACGTAACTGGAGCTTCCAGTGTCCCTCTTTGCAAGCATGAAGCCTGGCTTGAGAAGGTGGGGGTGGGGTGCAGGAGAAGTTCCAGGCAGAGTTGGCCACATGCCAGCCCAGAAGTGAGTTTCCTGCTTCAGATGGCTGCTTCCTCCCTGATCCTTGGATTTGGTGAGAAAAGGGGCAACGGGAGGGGGTAATTAGTCTTGCCAGATATTATCTCCCACTTCAGTCCATCTTTCACCTCAAAAAATAATGTAAAACCCCAAATTTGACATCCGTATTCATCACCTTGCTGCTCGACGACTGAAGAGTGTCCCAGAGCTAAATCATCAGCTAGTACTTAACCTGTCCTGTCACAACCCCAGTGGGAAGGACTGGTTGTAAAACCACCTGGTGGGAGCCAGTACCAAGCACTCAGAACCTATAAGGGTCTGATGCTGCCAGTTGGAGCCTAGAGCTGAACTGCAAACTGCAGAGGGGAGAGGCTGCCTCCTTCCTCTTCCAAGGAAATGAGGAAGACATGACCTCTCTCAGTTCCACCTGCTTCCCAAAATAGACCAGAAGGAGCTGCACCAGCTGCCCTGAAGCCTGGCTTCTCCTACCCTCCCGTGGGCCCCAGCTCCTTTCAGAGAAACTCACTGAAATCCTGCTCTGGGCTCTCCTCCCTCATCACTCACTTGAGGCCTCCATGCCCTAAATCAGAATGTGAGCTTTGAGTCAGATAGAATTGGGTTTCCCTACCTCCACCGCCAACTACCTGTGTGACCTGGGCGGGTTGCTTAAAACTTCGAGCCACAGTTTGCTTATCTGTGAAATGGGAGCAATATTCACACTTTCCCCTCCGCATCATGATCATCATTGTGAAAATCAGATGAGACAGTGCATGGGAAGTGCTGAGCACAGTGCCTGGCTCAGTCAACAGAGGGTGGTCATCATTGCCATCATCGTCATCCTCATCATCCCCACCACAGCAGCAAAGGAAGCTAATAAACTGCTCCCTAACGGAGCCCATTTCGGGAGGCCTGAGGTGCAGCTGACTAGAGCACTAACCCAGAAGGAGGTTCAGCATCATCGGTCCCGCAATAGGACTGGAAAGCTGTGTCCTCCAGCACTTCCCCAGGGGGGACACCCATTTTGATAAGCTACGTGGGGGTGGAGACAGACCTCGCCAGAGTACACGCTTGATACTGAGTACACGCTTGAAACAAGAGCTCACTGAAGCCCTTCTAAGGAGGATATATTCATCATCTTGCAGCTCAATGGCTGAGGAGGGTCTAGTCCTTAGCAGGGTGTTTGCTTGTGAGGAGGCGTCAGCAAGTAAGGGCAGAGCCAAATTGCTGAGGTGAGTAGTGGAGAAACTGAGGCTGCTGCCAGCCTCCCCTCCTTTACCCTGTGCTCCTCCTGCAGGGCTCAGCTTCTCCTCCAAACAAGTGTTAAGCAAATACTTAAATAACACTAGTGTGAAGGCATTCTGAATTATTAATATGCCAAAGCACCTCGTATCCCAGCCTAGCCTGCCTGCCCCCGGGAACCCTCTCCTAAAAGTGCAGTCATCTATCCATAGGCATTTTAGAAGTGCAGTCATCAGCCGGGCATGGTGGTTCCCACTTGCAATCCCAGCACTTTGGGAGGCCGAGGCAGGGAGATCACCTGAGGTCAGGAGTTTGAGACCAGCCTGGCCAACATGGTAAAACCCCATCTCTACTAAAAATACAAAAATTAGCCAGGCATGGTGGCGTGTGCCTATAATCCCAGCTACTCGGGAGGCTGAGGCAGGAGAATCGCTTGAACCGAGGAGGTGGAGGTTGCAGTGAGCCGAGATCACACCATTGCACTCCAGCCTGGGTGACAAGAGCAAGACTTCATCTCAAAAAAAAAAAAAAAAATGCAGAAAAAAAAAAAAAAAAAAAAAAAAAGAAGATGCAGTCATATATCCAGGGGCACAGGTCAGGGGAGAGATGGGGCTGGGAAGCAATGTTTTCAAAGCCCACCCTTTGGCCACCTCCTCTGAATGTTTCATCATCTTGATCTCCAAGGTTCTCTCCCATGCAGGGCTACTCAAAGTGTAGTCCACCACCCTTCAGCAAACTGCTTGCTCCAGGTCCAGGATAAGTGCAGGAATTGACAGGAAGTATTTAGATGCCGTACTTTTCTAGCAATTTGACAAAGCAATTTATGTCAGTTTAATCTCGTATTTAACAACTTGAGTTTATATTTTGTGGGTCTCTTTTTCCTTTCATTTTTCCAGCAATTCTTTCATATTCTGTTTTACAAAAGAAGCAGTCTGTAATTGATTAGAAATTAAAAAGAAAGCAATTTGCCCTTGACCACACAGAGCTGAAGAAGCTCTTCTCCAGATGTCTTTTCCTTTTGGTCTCAGCAATCTTCATGTCAACATATTACATGACAATGTGCAGGGATTCAGCGGATGCAAAAGGCCCCATTGCCCCAACCCCAGCAGTACCCTCCGGCCCTGGGCAGCTCTCCATCTTTGCAGCTGGCTCGGAACTGTCTTTCTCCACAAGTCCTTCCTTACACTCAGTTCCCAGCCCCATCCCCTCCCCTGGAACCCATGGGACTTTCTGTCTGCACCACTTATTTGGCAATTTACCTAATTTTTAAAAATAATAACAGTTGAGTGCAAGGCTTTGTGCTATTAAATTAAGCATAAACCTCCTCAAGCTTATCCCTGCTTTGTTCCTCTTGCGGTTATTTTTCAGCCCCTTGTCTTTGTGTGTGGAATCCTCCCCTGCTGGGTTTTTTTTTTTTTGGTTTTTTTTTTTTTTTTTTTTGACAGAGTCTCGCTCTGTCGCCCAGGCTGGAGTGTAGTGGTGTGATCTCGGCTCACTGTAACCTCTGCCTCCCGGGTTCAAACAATTCTCCTGCGTCAGCCTCCCGAGTAGCTGGGATTACAGGTGCGCACTGCCACACCCGGCTAATTTTTGTATTTTTAGTAGACACAGGATTTCACCATGTTGGTCAAGCTGGTCTCGAACTCCTGACCTCATGATCTGCCCGACTTGGCCTCCTGAAGTGCTGGGATCACAGGCATGAGCCACTATGCCCGGCCCCCTGCTGGTTTTGAGGCTTCTTGGGCTGTGTGCCCTGTCCACACTTCTCAGCAGCCCCTGCCCTGCTGGGCGCAGGACACTGCAGTGGTAGAGGCGGAACAAATAGATCCAGCACCAGGGCTGACGAGGGGGTGAACAGCAGAAAAGGAAAGGGAGGAGTAAATAAACTCCTCCCTCCTTTTTCCATTTTTATTTTTTTTTCTTTTTTCTTCTTTTTTTTTAATTAATTAATTAATTAATTTTTTTTTTTTTTTTTTGAGACTGAGTCTCGCTCCGTCATCCAGGCTAGAGTATAGTGGCACAATCTCGGCTCACTGCAAGCTTCGCCTCCTGGGTTCACACCATTCTCCTGCCTCAGCCTCCCAAGTAGCTGGGACTACAGGCACATGCCACCACGCCCAGCTAATTTTTTGTATTTTTAGTAGAGATGGGGTTTCACCATGTTAGCCAAGATGGTCTCGATCTCCTGACCTCGTGATCCACCCGCCTCGGCCTCCCAAAGTGCTGGGATTACAGGCGTGAGCCACTGTGCCCGGCCTCCATTTTATTTCTAAGCACCAGGGCTTTTTGCTTTTTGTTTTAAAATATATTGTTGGGTTTTTTTTTTTTAAGTCATGCATACAAAAAGTTAAAAAAAATAATTCAAAACCTAAAGGAACAGGCCGGCTCACACCTGTAATCCCAGCACTTTGGGAGTCTGAAGGTGGGCGTGTCCTGAGGTCAGGAGTTCGAGACCAGCCTGGCCAACAGGGTGAAACCCCATCTCTACGAAAAATACAAAACAAAATTAGCCAGGCATGGTGGCACATGCCTGTAATCGCAGCTTCTCAGGAGGCTGAGGCAGAAGAATCGCTTGAACCCAGGAAGTGGAGGTTTCAGTAAGCCAAGATCACGCTACTCCACTTCAGCCTGGGCAACAAAGCAAGACTCTGTCTGGGTCGGGGGGGTGGGGGAGGTGGGGGAACCTACAGGAACAGACAATAGGAAGGAAGCGTGCAGCCCACCCAGCCCAGGATCCTGCTGCAGAAACAGCCACTTCTGCCCTCCCTGCAAAGCTGTTCCTGCAGACACAGCCACTTTGCGGATCTACCCCGTCCTCATGCAGGTGCGAACACACCACATGAGCATCTGCACTAGTTTCCTTTGTTTTAACAGTAGATCTTGCAGCCAGCTACCCTTTCTCATGTGTACTGCTACCCATGAGATCCTTTCTTTCTCAGAGATCTAGAGCTAGAGGGGTCCTCAGAAACTGGTTCTTCCAGGGATGCCCAAATGGGGCCTCAGGTGGCGATGCCTGCCTGGCTGTGTCCAGGTCACCTGGGGACCACAAGACTAAGCATCAGGATCTAGGGCCACGCCCCCGGTGCAGAGATTTGTGGAGGGCGCCTGGGAGTCATTCCTATGTTTCTTTAAAGCTTCCCAGCCTGGGAATTCAGCGAGTCTCCAGCCCTGCCACATTTTGTCTACTCCCCCTTTTGTTACAAATAAGGAAACTGAGGCTCAGAGAGGGGAAATGATTTGACCCAGGTCACACAGGAAGTCAGTGGCAGAGCAAGGCCCAGAAGAGCCCCGAGTGCCTGATGTGGCGCATCTTCCACTGTGTCAGGTCTTGGGGCCTGTATTCGTTTCCTGAGGATACTATAACCAACTACCACAAATGGGGTGGCTTAAAACAACAGATGTTTCTTCTCTCACAGTTCAGGAGGCCGGAAGTCTGAAATCTAGGTGCCGGCAGGGCCATGCCACTCTGAGGGGCCCAAGGAAAATCCTTCCTTGCCTCTCCCGGTGTCTGGTAGTTGCAGGAATTCTGGCCCTGCCCACCTGTCTCTACCTCTGGCGTCACATGGCCTTCTTCCCTGTCTCTCTCCTCTTCTTCTAAAGACCTTCCTCATTGGATTTAGAGCTGTCCCTAAGTCTAAGATGCCTTTTCCTTGAGATTCTTAACTAATTACATCTGCAAAGACCCTATTTCCAAAGGTCACATTCTGAAGTTTCAGGTAGACATCAATTTGGGGGGGATCAAAATTATTTGACCCGTCCTTCATAAACAGTTCCTGTGGGCAGACTGGAGTCTTGTTTCCAGGCTCCCAACCTCCAGCCTCTGAGATTCTTGGCAGCCTTAAACTTTGGGGGCCAGTGGACCCAGAAGGACAGCTTCAGGCTAGGAGTTACACATCCACGTTGCTGGACATAGTGATCCAGGCCCGCTTTGCAGGCTGGTGCACCCCTCTGCAGCTGCTGTGAGTGGGGACTGCTCACAGCTGAGTGCTTCTGCTGAATTGCCAGGGCCCCCAGCTGCCTGGCCAGGAATTCTGGGTGTTTCTAGACAAAGGCAATGATTGAATGATACTAGGGTACAAAATGCCTGCCTTGTTGTCTCAAGGTGTGACAAATCAAGCTTCATTTCCAACAATCCTCCTGTACTCCTCCATGTAGAATGACTGGTGCTTTTATAACCAGGCCATGCTCTCTTTGGGTGCTCGTCCATATTGTTCTCTCTGCCTGGATTGCCCAATGTTTTGCTCTTGCTTTAACTAACAAGAACAGCAAACAGCCCTGCCAACTCTTGGGTCTGTGGCAGGTGGACTCTGGTGGTCTATGGATCTACTCTGCTCCGGAGCTCCCCATAGGATTGGGCTGAGGCTGCGAACCCACACATTTGCCAAGCATCCACTCTACCTTTTCCTTACAAGCTTCACCTGAGAGTCCACCCTTGAAAAGTCAGCCCCAATTCAAATTCTGCTTCTAGGCGACCTGACCTAAAAGAATAGGGGAGCCAGACCCCATGTGACAGGTAGAGGAACCAGAGATGAGGGCTCTCCTTCCTGAGTCAGCAAACCTCCCAGCCCTCCTCCTCATTCAGCCCTCAATCTGCAAGTCTAGAAAGCAAGTGTTAATTGGGTGAGCACAACTTGGGCATGGGGCACTGCTGAGGAAGAGAGGATGGGACGCACCTGGCAAAGGGGGAAGGAATAAAATAAACAGATATCAGCTGGGCGCAGTGGCTCATGCCCGTAATACCAGTGCTTTGGGAGTCCAAGGCAGGAGATCACTTGAGCCCAGATGTTTGAGACCAGCCTGGGAAACATAGTGAGACTCATCTCTACAAAAAAAACACCAAAATTAGCCTGGTGGCATGCACCTGCAGTCCCAGCTACTCTACTTGGGAGGCTGAGGGTGGGAGGACGGCTTGAGCTCAGGAGGTCAAAGCGGCAGTGAGCTATGATCATGCTACGTGCACTCCAGCCTGGGTGCCAGAATGAGACCCTGTCTCAAAAAAAAAAAAATTAAATTAATAGATATTGCCATAGAGCTTGGATTGTGGAAACAAGATGCACAGACAGGAACCAACCAGCTTGATCACCATTTCAGGGTGAAGTGTCAGCATGCCAACACATCAGCCTCTCTCAGCTGCCCCTGGCACAAGTCACAAAGGGTTTCTGAGCAGGAATTCATTTCTGGGTGCTCTTACCACCCCCCACCTCCTTTGCCCTATTGTCTTGTTTAGAAGCAAGTCACTGGTCCTACCCACACTGCACCAGATTTGAGCACCAGGAGATGTGGATCAACAGGGACCACCAGAGTCCACCTGCCACAGACCCAAGAGTTGGCAGGGCTGTTGGCTCTTCTTGTTAGTTAATCGTTTGGTTGGTTAGTTAGTTAAAGCAAGAGCAAAACATTGGGCAATCCAGGCAGAGAGAACAATATGGATGAGCACCCAAAGAGAGCATGGCCTGGTTATAAAAGCACCAGTCATTCTACATGGAGGAGTACAGGGAGGATTGTTGAAAATGAAGAGTCTCAGTTATAAGTTGCATAAAATCCCCAAAAGGGAATTTGTTGACATAAGTAACTAAAACATGGAGAGGTTTCCCGTTTTCAGGCATGGCTGGATTCAGGTTGGCAGATGATGTCATCAGGAACCTCTTTCCTTACATTTCTCTGGGCTGCTTTTCCCTGAGTAGGCTTCATTCTCAGGCACTTTTTTGCTAGGTGGCAGCTAGATGAATATCAGCAACTTCATACTTGCATCAGGGTCTCATAGCAACTCCAGCAGTGAGCTAGCACCTTTCCTCTAATAGGTTCAGCAAAAACCCTGGAGAGGGCTGTCATTGGTCCAGCCCAGGTCACATGCCCACTTCTGACCAATCATGATGGTCAAGGATGCACAGCACTTTCATTGGCTAGGCTTGGTGCTCCCTGATGAAGCTTGGCAGAGGGGTCAGCCCCACATGGGCTGAGAATGGGGGAGGGATGGAGTGCTATCAGAAAGAGGAATTAGATGCTGGACAGGCTAAAACAACAGACTGGATTCTACCATGGGGTACTGCTCCTGGAGACAGTACAGCTTCCTGGAGACAAAGTGATAAAAGTAGGAGATCCCAAGGAAAAGGCAAAACACAAAGTCAGAATAACCAGGTTATCTAATCATCCATGATCTCCCAACGATCTCCCAACGACTGTGTTCTTCCATGACTAACCTGATGCTGGGACCTTTTTTTTTTTAAATCAAGATAGCTTATTCCCTCACAGGTACATACAGGAAAAGGTCTACTGCACAATCCTGCAAATACTCCTAATTAGGAGGGTCATGTGATGATATACCTGAGCGGCTTTCGTCCTCAGATGTGTAAATATCATTGAGTTCAGTCCTTAACTGATGCAAACGTAGTCTCTTCATCTGGCCCCACTTAGAGCCATCAAGTCTCTGCTCCAACTCTCCCATGGGTGAGGACAGCCCATGACTCATTGTCAATTCTACTGAGCCAAGAAACAAGAGCACAACTAGAAAGTTCTTCCTCTGTCTGACTGAGACAGTTTCTGTTTCTCTGCACCTTCCACACTCCCTAGATCTGCCCTCCAGGCCAACATAGGAAAAGTTCAAACCCACTTCCAAAGACAGTCCTTCAAGTATTTAAAGAGTGCTGTCATGTTCCTTTTTACTAGTAAGGAATGTGTTTGGCTGCATGAAGCAGAAACCATACGACCATGGCTTAACCAAAGGCAGAGATAGATATTTCTCACCTTACAATAAGGCTGGGGCCGGGCAGGCTGGAGCTGGTGTGACAGCTCTGTGAGGTCCTGAGTGTCTTCATTTATTTTTCTCTTTCTGCTCTGCCATCCTTTTATTTTTAAGTCACTTTTTAATTTTTTACTTATTTATTTAATTTTGAGACTGAGTCTTGCTCTGTCACCCAGGCTGGAGTGCAGTGGCATGATCTTGGCTCACTGCAACCTCTGCCTCTCGGGTTCAAGCGATTCTCCAGCCTCTGCCTCCCAAGTAGCTGGGATTACAAGCACACGATACCACATCCAGCTAATTTTTGTATTTTTAGCAGAGACTGGGTTTCACCATGTTGGCCATGCTGGTTCAAACTCCTGACCTCAGTGATCTGCCTGCCTCGGCCTCCCAAAGTGCTGGGATTACAAGTGTGAACCACCGTTCCCGGCCTACCATCGTTAATAGGTAGCTTTCATCCTCATGGTTGGCTCGCAGTTATGGAGTGGGTGCTCCACCTTCAAACTCCAATCCACACCCCAAGCAGGAAGGAAAAAAGGGAAAGCAACAGGAAATAAAAGGTTCCCAGAAATACCCAGCAGACTTCTGCTCATCTCATATAGACCAGAAGTATCGCCCATGGTCTCCCCAAGTTGCAAAGGAGTATAGCATATCTTTTATTTGTTTAAATCTGGACACATCTCAAATAAAATGATGATGCTATTGATAAAGAAGAAAGGGAAAATGGGCATTGGGTAAGCAACTAACAGTTGCTTCAGAAGCTTTTTCCAGACCAAATTCATTTATGGAGAGACAGCATTGGAGGAAGGCTGAAGCCTTCACATGGGGAAGGGGCTTTCAGACCCCCAACTTCAAGTCCAGGCTCACCACTTCCTTATCTGTGTGACTTTAGGAGATATTCTTGAGTTATTTGAGCTCCTGCCTGCTCATCTGTTTAATGAAGATAAATGCATTTTTCTCCAGGGCTTCTGGGGCGATTACAGCACCTCTATGCAAAATGCCTGAACACTGGCCGGGCGTGGTGGCTCAAGCTTGTAATCCTAGCACTTTGGGAGGCCGAGACGGGCGGATCGCGAGGTCAGGAGATGGAGACCATCCTGGCTAACACGGTGAAACCCCGTCTCTACTAAAAAATACAAAAAACTAGCCGGGCGAGGTGGCGGCGCCTGTAGTCCCAGCTACCTGGGAGGCTGAGGCAGGAGAATGGCGTGAACCCGGGAGGCGGAGCTTGCAGTGAGCTGAGATCTGGCCACTGCACTCCAGCCTGGGTGACAGAGCCAGACTCCGTCTCAAAAAAAAAAAAAAAAAAAAAATACCTGAACACTTTAGACAGGCAGCAAATGTTAATTCTTCTCTTCCTGTAATTGCTCATCATGTAACATGTTTCTAGTCCTGTCCTCCTGGACATGCTCCCAGATTCTGTTCTAATGTCTCTTTCTGGTTTTTTAAATTTAATTTTATTTATTTATTTTTTTGAGACAGAGTTTTGCTCTTGTTGCCCAGGCTAGAGTGCAGTGGCACGATCTCGGCTCATTGCAACCTCCACCTCCCGGGTTCAAGCAATTCTCCTACCTCAGCCTCCCAAGTAGCTGGGATTACAGGCATGTGCCACCATGCCTGGCTAATTTTTGTATTTTTAGTAGAGACAGGGTTTCTCCCTGTTGGTCAGGCTAGTCTCGAACTCCTGACTTCAGGTGATCCACCCACCTCAGCCTCCCAAAGTGCTGGGATTACAGGCGTGAGCCACCTCTCCAAGCCTGTTTTTTGTTGTTGTTATTGTTGTTGTTGTTTGCTTTGAGATGGAGTTTTGCTCTTGTTGCCCAGGCTGGAGTGCAGTGATGAGATGTTGGCTCACTGCAACCTCCGCCTCCCACGTTCAAGAGATTCTCCTCCTGCCTCAGCCTCCTGAATAGCTGGGATTACAGGCACGTGCCACCATGTCCAGCTAATTTTTTGTATTTTTAATAAAGACGGGATTTCATCAGGTTGGCCAGGCTGGTCTCGAACTCCTAAGCTCAGGTGATCCACCTGCCTTGGCCTCCCCAAGTTCAGGGATTATAGGGTGAGCAGCCACACCCGGCCTCTAATGTCACTTTCTATTCAGTGACTTTGTATTCTATTTCAATGCAGCCCCAGGATGGAACACAAAACTCCCTTGTGTTTTCCAGAGTGGAGGACAATGGGCTATTTACTGCCCTTATTCTGGGCATTGTACTTCCCACTCGCACTGCCTAGAGAGCTGCCTTTGATGGCCTTGTGAGCCCAGATTGTGGCAGGTAAGGGGAACCCCACACTCACTTCTCCTCCTCTCTGGGCTCTTGGCCTGTTGAAAACAGACAGAAGGAGCTAAGTAGGGACCTGCACACAAAGTCATGCTTTATTACTGCAGAGCTGAATGCAGAATTGGCAGGCCCTCTGACTTCCTCCCTCAAATCTAGTCGTTGCACAACTCTGACAAATCTTCCAATAGCAGCTAAATAAATTAGAACCCAGGGAGCAAGGACTCACCTGAACCTGCCAGCAGGAGAAGGCCTGC
The DNA here is from genome assembly GCF_009764315.1 of Trachypithecus francoisi. Classification (NCBI taxonomy): domain Eukaryota; kingdom Metazoa; phylum Chordata; class Mammalia; order Primates; family Cercopithecidae; genus Trachypithecus; species Trachypithecus francoisi. The sequence goes on along the minus strand of NW_022681468.1, from coordinate 30,303,578 downwards.
TCTGTCTGCTTAATCCAGGACAGCTGGAAGTAGAGCCCCAGCTGTACATCCCGCCTCCACCAGCACAGGTGAGCCCTGCCCCACACCACCCCCACCACCCCCACCACCCCCACCACCCCCTACAGGAGTGCTGTGTGCTCCCCAGGCTATCCCATAAGATAGGTGGCCTTGCCAGCAGCTGGAAGAAGAGTGAGGGGGGTGGTGAAGGAGGTCACGGTAGGCCAAACAATGCCTGCCACCCAGAAGAAATCTACATCCTTATCCCTGGCACCTGTGAATTCGTTACCCTATGAGGCAAAAGGGACTTTGCTGTTGCGATTAAGTCAAGGACCTTGAGCTAGGGAGAGTATCCCCATCATCCAGGTGAGCTCAATGTAATCACAAGCGCCTTTATTAGCCCCCATCATCCAGGTGAGCTCAATGTAATCACAAGGGCCTTTATTAGCCCCCATCATCCAGGTGAGCGCAATGTAATCACAAGGGCCCTTATAAGAGGAAGGCTGGGCAGTGGCTCACACCTGTCATCCCAGCACTTTGGGAGGCCGAGATGGGCAGATCACCTGAGGTAGGGAGTTCAAGACCAGCATCACCAGCATAGAGAAACCTCGTCTCTACTAAAAATACAAAATTAACAGGGCATGGTGGCATGTGCTTGTAATCCCAGCTACTCGGGAGGCTAAGGCAGGAGAACTGCTTGAACCCAGGAGACAGAGGTTGCAGTGAGCTGAGATCTAGCCTGGGCAACAAAAGCGAAACTCTAGGAGACTAGAAGGTCAAAAGTAGAAGAAGGAGATGGGACAATGAGAGCAGAAGTGGGGTGAAGAACTTTGAAGATGGAAGTAGGGTCCACAAGCCAAGAAATGCAGGCGTCCTCTAGAAGCTGGAAAAGGCAAGGAAATGGATTATCCCCTGGCTAAACAGACTCTCCCCTTTGATTTTAGCCCCATAAGACTCATTCTGGACGTCTAACCTTCAGAACTGTAAGATAATAAGTTTGTGTTGTTTTAGCCACTAAGTTTGTGGTGATGTGGTAGGAAAGCAAAACGGGGTTGTAAAGAGAAAGGACCGTGAGAAAAGTGGAAAGAAGAAATCCACCCAACAATGTTGCATTTGCAGTCGCCGAAGACCCAGGAGGCTTCCCAGGAGGCCCAGGTATGTCCTTCCCACTCGTTCTGCCGCCCTGCTGTTTCTTCTATCCTCAGAGGCTCAGCTCAAATGTCACCCCCCTTGTGCTGCCCTTCCTGGGCTAACCTGACCTGGCAGAGTTCCCCACCCCTTCCCCTGGTGCACAGGGCACTGTCTGTGGCACTATTCTGGACAGCCCACCTTGGTACTGTAGTTTTCTGTCTGTCTTAGTCCCTTATTAGAGGGGGAGCTCCTTGGGGATTGGAGCTATAGTCATTTATCCTAAAAGTGTGTTAGACTGAGGGGAATTAAGCCAAGCCCTGCACATCTTAGACTTGTACTACGGGGTGTCTCTGATTTCATTTCAACCCCGCCTAGCCTTTCAAAGCTCATTACCCAAAACAGAAGCTTTCCCTCTCTTTTAGTGTCCTCTCTTGGCCATCAGTGTAAATGTCACCATGGATACCTAGTATTTTGTTTGCACACCTGCAATAGAAGTCTTTTCCCTCAGAAATTTTGTATCAGGACCAAGAGGTTCCAGCCCAGGCTGACGGCTCCCCTGAATGGAACACATGTAAGCCCAGCCACTGTTATTTTCACTGGATATTTTCTACCCCAAGTTCCGAGCATCCCAGAAAGCAGATTGGGGGCAGAAGCAGAAGGCAGAGGGCAGAGAGGAGAGGGAGGGCTTTCTGTGCTCCCACAGTGCCCTCTCCCTGGTTTCAGTCAATCCCTGAGGCCCAGGGGCAGCTCTGCCCTGGAATTCCTGATAGGCCTCTGGGGTCTTTCCAAAAGATTCCTGTTTTGCTTAGCCCAGCCAGAGTTGGTTTCCATCACTAGCAACCAAAGACGTCCTAAAAAGTTTGGAATGAGCTAGCCCGAGCCAAGAACAGAGTGTTGGCACGTTACATACATGGTGTGTTCCCAAATATGGTAAAGCCATACCCAGAGGTCACGAGTGTGGCCACCCTGTTTATGCAGAACACTGTAGAAAATCCAGAAGGAGGAAAGGGGGCCTATTGTTCCATCTGCCTGGCTGTAGGGCAGGGGCCAGGAGGAGGCAGGAGGGCAAGATGGAACATGGAAACCAAATCATGGGGTGGCACAAAGCATGGGGTATGGCCAGGAATTGAAACAGTGAGGGGCAGAAGCCAAAGACGCCAGGATTCAATGCCCGGATAGAAGCACAAACCACAGGAGTGGGCCATGGTCCAACCAAGGGAGGAAGCCACCCTTTGAGTACCAGAGAGCTCTGATGAATGCCCTAGGGCAGGATCTGTTCCTTGTGCATGAACACCTCTCTTGAAGGCCCAGAATCTCTACCACTGGCACCACCCACCTTGGTAGACCCACTGAGTCATAAGTCCAGTTCCTAAGCCCCGGTCAAACCTCAGTCAGGATCACGAAGCTCATGCATTTGACTCATGGGGTAGTCTATGGTGCTGGATTCTGTCTCTTTACTCTTCTTTTAGAAGCAGTCTTAGCAAGCTTGAGTAGTTTCCCAAGCCATGATGGATTGGATTCATGCATTAGAAACGGGGAGAAGTGGCTGGGCAAGGTGGCTCACGCCTATGATCCCAGCACTTTGGGAGGCCAAGGCGGGCAGATCACCTGAGGTCAGGAGTTCGAGACCAGCCTGGCCAACTTAGCAAAACCCCATCTCTACTAAAAATACAAAAATTAGCTGGGTGTGGTGGCGGGCGCCTATAGTCCCAGCTACTCAGGAGGTTAAGGCAGAAGAATTGCTTGAACCCAGGAGGCAGAGGTTGCAGTGAGCTGAGATCACACCGCTGCACTCCAGCCTAGGCAACAGCGTGAGACTCCATCTCAAAAAAAATAAAGAAATGGGGAGAGAAGGCTGGGCACAGTGGCTCACACCTATAATCCCAGCACTTTGGGAGGCTGAGGTGGGTGGATCACCTGAGGTCAGGAGTTCAAGACCAGCCTGGCTAACATGGTGAAACCGTGTCACTACTAAAAATACAAAATTTAGCCAGTATGGCGGCAGGTGCCTTTAATCCCAGCTACTCAGGAGGCTGAGGCAGGAGAATTGCTTGAACCCAGGGGGCAGAGGTTGCCTTTTTGAAACTCTATCAAAAAAAAAAGGGGGGGGGGAAGGAAGGAAAGAAAGAAAAATGGTGAGAGATGCTATTAAGGAATCACCATCACAGCAACCAGAACTGATATGCTGCAGCAGTGCTTCTTGGCCCCAGCTCTGAAGACAGTTGGGGCCAGCTCCCTCTTCATTGTGGGGGCTGTCCTGTGCCTTGCAGGGAGGTTACAAGCATCCCTGACTTCTCCCCACTAGATGTCAGTAGCACCTCCTCTATTTATGTCAACCAAAAATGTCTCAGATACTGCCAAATGTCCTTGAAGGACAAAATCTCCCAGATTGTGAACCACTGTGCTGTAGGAAGAGAGTAAGAAGCAGTTACAAGTCCTCCAACTCCTGACAGCTCTCCTGTGCTTCTGCCACACAGACAAATAGTCCCCAAGAAGCTTCAGGACGGTGCTGACCAGCCCATCTGAGAAGACCCTGTCTCAGAAAGCGCAGGAAGTGTTTAACCAAAGGATGACAGCGCTTCCCTGGGGAGGGTCAGAAGATGGGATGTTTGGTATCCTTTCTTTTGACAGTGCCTGGCACATGGTAGACCTTCAGTAAATATTTGACTATTAAGTTAAATTAGATTATAAAGGTTTCTAGGCTGATTCTGTACTGGTTTTGGACTTAGAGGGGGATGAATGGTTAAGCCTTTTTTTTTTTTTTTTTTCAGACAAAGTCTTATGCTGTCACCCAGGCTAAAGTGTCTTGGCACAATCACAGCTCAGTGCAGCCTCTACTTCTGGGCTCAAGTGATCGTCCCCTCGCAACCTCCCAAGTAGCTGAGACCGTAGGTGTGGGCCACCACGCCCACGTAATTTTTTTTATTTTTTGTAGAGAGGGAGTCTCACCATGTTGCCCAGGCTGGTCTCAAACTCCTGGCCTCAAGCAATCTTCCCACCTTGGCCTCCTAAAGTTTTAGGATAACAGGTGTGAGCTATCGCATCAGCCTTTTCCGATGAGATTTTCTCCATCTGTCCAAGCCCATCTCCATTCCTGCTTCCTTCCCAAAGCCAGTCCTGAGTCTTCTCTCTCATGACCCCTTTCCACTTCCCTCCAGCACTCTGACCTGCTATATGCTTATGTAGGTCAAGAGGAGGTAAGAATCTGTATCCCACTCAAGAGTGTTCACCAGGGGCAATCAGATAACCAGGGCGTCACAGGGTGGAGGTGTCTGTCTCACAGGTTTTTTTTTTTTTTTTTTTAAGTTTTTTTAGAGACAACGTCTCACTATGCTGTCCAGGCTGGACTCAAACTACTGGCCTCAAGCAATTCTTCAGCCTCAGCCTCCTGAGTATTCAGGACTGCAGGTGCACACCACTGCACCAGGCTTCTGTCTCATTTCTGGTTTGCGGTGTTGCCTTTCTCTTTCACTGCTCAAGGAGTAAAGAAAATTGAGATCTGACCTATGGGACCAAAATTAGAAGAAGAAAAAGAAAAAAAAAGCACTGCTGTCTGGCAGCTGGGGTCTCTCCAAACACATTCTTTTTTCTCAGAACAGCATGACGAAAAACATAAGCCGAGTCAGAGTTTAACTGCTGTCTGGCACAGCACAGGGTAGTTGCGTGCGTGCACACATGTGTGTGAATGTCTGAGCGGATAAGGATGGGCATGCTGGAGAGCGAGTGAGAGCGTGTGGGAGGGTACGTGAGGAAATGCGTGTGTGTGTACTTGCGCACACAAGCTCTATACACGCGTTTTCTACTTGGGGTTATTCAGGGTCTGCATCCCAGTTGTTGGAAGCAGATCCTCAGCTGAGTGGCCTCTTTTGTAACCAGGGGCGTGGGTCTGAGCGTTTCTTCTTGCAGTAGAAATGGGCCCTGTGATGAGTCACGCCAGTGGCTGGACAGAGGGGAGGCTTGGCTGAAGAAGCAAGGATTCCTGAGCTGGTCTAGGGCAGGCAAGGCCAGACCCTCACACACAGACAGCCCCAGAAAGAGTGGCCTGTGGCAGGTGTGGGAGGCTCCTGGAGCACACCCACAGTCTGGGAGGGTCACGTCTCTGGACATCAAGGTAGGAGCACACAGCTTGGCATGCACCTTGAAAGATGGGGGCGAGCAGTCATTCTCGCTGGCCCAGGACATTCACACTATGGGAATTCCCAAGGGCTCTGTCCTAAGAGATCTGATCTGAAATCCAAACTCGGCCTGAAAAGAAATTGGCCCAAGTCTTCCTAGTCCAGTCCCCACTAGTGCTAGTTCCCAGCCCAGAGTCCAGGACAAACACTCATTCCTACACTCATGCTGGGAACCAGGAGAGAGATTGAGTTATGCGAAGACCCAGGGCGGCCTTTCAGGGTGGTCAGGACAAACCAGGAACTCGCAAACAAGCTGAAGAAGGCACAGTAGAGAAGCTGATGAAGACTCACACTGAGAAAACACTTAGGGGGACGTGTCACTGGCACTGTGCCAAGCGCTGCGTCATCCACCAACTCAGATCTTCGCGGCAATGCCTAAGGGCACTGGGGCATTAGGCTGCTCAGCGGGCAGATGAGCAAACCGAGGCTCAGAAAGCAGAAGTGACTTTCCTGTTAGCACACAGCTATTAAGTGCAGAGCCGAGATTCAAACAAAGTCAAGAATGAGGTACAAAATGTCTAGCAATCAGTAGGCTGGTTAAATAAACACTGATTTATTTATGGAATACTGGGCAGCCATTGACATACTTGGTGGAAGAATAGTTAATGGCCTGGAAAGATGTTCAAGATATGTAATTGAGCAGAAAAAAAAAAAAAAACAGGGTACAAAACAGCATGTGCAGAGGGATTATTAAAACATAAAATACAGGCCGGGCACAGTGGCTCATGCCTGTAATCCCAGCACTTTGGGAGGCCAAGGTGAGTGGATCACCTGAGGTCAGGAGTCTGAGACTAGCCTGGTCAACATGGTGAAACCCTATCTCTACTAAAAATACAAAAATTAGAGTGTGGTGCATGTGCCTGTAATCCCAGCTACTTGGGAGGCTGAGGACAGGAGAATCTCTTGAACCAGAGAAGTGGAGGTTGCACCACTGCACTCCAGCCTGGGCAACAGAGCGAGACTTCATCTCAAAAAAACAATAAAAACAAAACATAAAGAGGTACGATTTCCGAGAAAAAACTCAATGTCAGCAGGGGCTTTCTCTGGATAATAGGAGTAGGTGTGAGTTCTACTCTATGGGTTTGTTCCTTTTTCTTACAATGATCATTTTGTAACAAGGACAAACCTGACTTGGAAGAGACCGGGCTGTGTTTCAGTTGTGTGGTGAGTTGGGGGCGGGTGGGGAGGCGGCGTTTCAGTAGGGGGTGATGAGGGGGTGGTGACTAGCACTGTGAGATGATGGCTCAGCAGGTTAGGAGGGTGTGGTGAGAAGTAATGCCTTTCCTAGGAACACATCCATCTTTTTCTTCTTTTTTTTTTTTTCCTGAGACAGGGTTTTGTCCTGGTTGCCCAGGCTGGAGTGCAATAGCACATGATCTCAGCTCACTGCAACCTCTGCCTCCTAGGTTCAAGTGATTCTCCTGCCTCAGCCTCCCAAATAGCTGGGACTACAACTACACCCAGCTACTTTTTTATATTTAGTAGAGACGAGGTTTTACCATGTTGCTCAGGCTGGTCTCGAACTCCTGAAATCAAGTGATCCACCTGCCTCAGCCTCCCAAAGTGCTGGGATTACAGGAGTGAGCCACTGCACCAGGCCTTTTTTTTGAAACAGAATCTCAGTCTGTCACCCAAGCTAGAGTGCAGTGGTGCAATCACGGCTCACTGTAGTCTTGACCTCCTGGGCTCAAGCAATCCTCCTGCCTCTGCCTCCCAAAGTACTGGGATTACAGGCATGAGCCACACAGTCATCTTTTTCCTAGACCTGACAGCAGGTAGGAGAGGCTGGGTACCCTGGCTGGCTCTCTGCGTGCACATGTGATTGAGTTCCAGCGGTCTGGGCCTGTCCTTGCAGTGCTAGGCTCCAGCCTGCTGGAGGCAGGAGAAGGTAGGGAGAGGACAGAATTGGACCAGATGTGTCCTGTATATGCACAGAGAAGGTGCAGGTAGCTGGTGACAGGGACTTAAGTGTGTGTGTGTCAAGTTCAGAGTGGGAGATGCCCTGCTTAAAAATAGTAAGAGTGAGCCGGGTGCAGTGGCTCACATCTGTAATCCCAGCACTTTTGGAGGTCGAAGTAGGTGGATCGTGAGGTCAGGAGATCAAGACCATCCTGGCTAACACGGTGAAACCCTGTCTCTACTAAAAATACAAAAAAAAGGCCGGGCGCGGTGGCTCACGCCTGTAATCCCAGCACTTTGGGAGGCCGAGACGGGCGGATCATGAGGTCAGGAAATCGAGACCATCCTGGCTAACACGGTGAAACCCCGTATCTACTAAACAATACAAAAAAACTAGCCGGGTGACGTGGCGGGCGCCTGTAGTCCCAGCTACTTGGGAGGCTGAGGCAGGAGAATGGCGTAAACCCAGGAGGCGGGGCTTGCAGTGAGCTGAGATCCGGCCATTGCACTCCTGCCTGGGCGGCAGAGCGAGACTCCGTCTCAAAAAAAAAAAAAAAAAAAAAAAAAAAAAAAAACAGCCGAGCGCGGTGGTGGGCACCTGTAGTCCCAGCTACTCGGGAGGCTGAGGCAGGAGAATGGCATGAACCCAGGAGACGGAGGTTGCAGCGAGCTGAGATTGTGCCATTGCACTCCAGCCTGGGTGACAGAGCCAGACTCCATCTCAAAAAACAAGCAAAAAGCACAGAGACAAGCTCCTGGGTGAGAGCAGTGCTGTAGGGAGTAGCGTGTGGAATCAGTTCGCCCAGGGTGTCCCCGGGGTCGGGGAGTGGGGGTGTAGTCCAGGCTCAGGGCCTGGTGTGGATTCCGATTTGGCCCTGAGGAGGGCAGCAGAATCTGCTTTGTGCCCACACATCCCCAGGAGCTGACCCAGGGCTCATCCCCAGGCCCAGTCCCTTCCAGACCTTTCTGGTAGCTTCATCCAACCCTAGTGGCCAAACACCCTGACTTTATGACCTGGACTGGCTCCCCAAAGTCCTTGTCTGATGGCACATTGACTCCTTCCAAGACTCAGCTCCTTGTTTCCAGCGGTTCCCAGTGTCTGGGACTCTGGGCTCAGAGGGAAATGGTGGGTTTTAGCCCCCTGGGGAGATGGACTGAGATTGAGTGAGACTCAGAGGTTAGAACCAAGGGCTCAGCCAGTGTGGGGCTTCTGGGGTCTCCTTGTGATGGCACCCGTGATCCACCAGGTGTCGCTGTGTAGCCAGTGGGATGAAGGGTGATGGCAGGAGGACCTTCTTCAGCACCCACCCTAGGGACTGGGGAAGTAAAGGCGAGAGGCTGTGGTCGAGCAGAGCAGTGGCCCTATCCCCCTAGCCTCAAGGCCAGCAGAAGCGCCCTCGAGAAGGCACATGTCCTGGTCTACAAGCCTGAGAACAGAGGTGGCTTCCATCAAAGGCCTGAAATGAGTGGAGGGTGTGTAGAAGGACAGATCACACCTTCTCATCCCAGCAAGCCACTGGGTGGGACAGAAGGCACCCCCACCCTCACCACCCACCCCCACACCCCTGTTCAGGAGCTCAGCCCAGCTTCCTGGGTTCCTGCCTCCCTGGGGGCTACTCCTTAGCCCAAACCCATAGAAGGTGTTAGTGGGCCAGGTAGACTGCATGGCCATCAGCGAGACTGTGGTGTCTCATTAGCTCCAGATCAAGCAAACCTAGTTCAAAGTCAGGCAGCAATGGGAGCTTCTAACTGGCCATTTCCAGCCTAATTTAAAGGCTTGTCACTCAGAAACCAGCAGCCCCCACGCCCAACACTGGCTTCCTTCCCATCTCCTCGGGCTGGGGAGGGAGCATGGAGAAAGTGCTTGTTTTTGTCCTCACTGATTCCAGGCTCTGAATCCTGAAGCCCCAACACAGGAGAACGTAGACCTTGCAGGACCTGGCTGGGTGCGGTGGCTCACACCTGTAATCCCAGCACTCTGGGAAGCCAAGGCAGATGGATCACCTGAGGTCAGGAGGTCAAGACCAGCCTGACCAACATGGTGAAACCCCATCTCTACTAAAAATACAAAAAATTAGCCAGGTGTGGTGGTGGGCACCTGTAATCCCAACTACTGGGGAGGCTGAAGCAGGAGAATTGCTTGAACCTGGGAAGCGGAGGTTGCAGTGAGCCGAGATTACGTCATTGCATTTCAGCCTAGGCAACAGAGTGAGACTCTGTCTCAAAACAAAATACAAAGACACTGCAGGACTTTCCTCGGCTTGCTAGGCTTGCTTGCCACTCGCCCAGACCCCACCCACCTGGGGACTTGACAGAGGCTCTCCCTGCAGATCTCAGAGGTGGAGTTACAGTTCTGGCATTTCTGGTTCCCCAGGTGGACCTCAGGTCTGAAAGAGGAGAAGGAAGGAGAGAAGCCGGGGTGGAGCCTGCCCTCCTCCACCTGACACCCCCCACCAGGGCTCCCCTCTCCAATAGCCACTTAAAGGCCTCCCTCTGGCTCTTCTCTAAGAAGAAAATCGAAAGGAGAGAGGGAGGAAAGGCAGTAGCTCAGGGCATGGACTCAAATCTCCATGTAGGAGATGGAAAAGGAAGGTAGCAGAGACACAAAAAGAGCAGGAGATGCAGGATATGGCCTTAGCATTGCTGGGAGGTAGGGGTGGGATAACTGAGTGAGGAGCTGGCTTAGAGAGCAGACTGTGGGGTTTAGTCCCGATGGTGGTTTCTGAAAGTGTCATGGGGTTGGTGAATGCATATAACCAAACAATTCTGTTAGCCTAACTCATCACCTGCTCTCCATTAGCCACCAATGCAAAATACAAATTGATCACCTATTAGGGGCTGCACTGTGTCAGGCAATTATGAGGGAGATGATTTACAAAACATTCTGGTGGGCCGGGTGCCGTGGCTCATGCCTGTAATCCCAGCACTTTGGGAGGCCGAGGTAGGTGGATCATTTGAAATCAGGAGTTCAAGACCAGCCTGGCCAGCATGGCGAAACCCTGTCTCTACTAAAAATACAAAAATTAGCCAAGCATGGTGGTGCACACCTGTAGTCCCAGCTACTTGGGAGGCTGACGCAAGAGAATCTCTTGAACCTGGGAGGTGGAGGTTGCAGTGAGCCAAGATCATGCCATTGCACTCCAGTCTGGGCGACAGAGTGAGACTCCACTTCAAAAAAAAAAAAAAAATCCTGTTTTAAAAGGTTGTAGAGTAGGAAGACAAGTATTATGAACAGGAAAACGTGTGAATATCTCAGACAATGCTGGCTATGAAACCCTTTGACAGCTGTACATGTCTGTGAGGCCCTATTAAATGTTTACTCATAAGCATCTATAGCCCGAAGCTGCTCCCTGATCGTTGCTACCATAAAAAAATACAATAAAAATGCCAGTCTTTTGGAAGCCCTGCCCAGTTTCCATAGTATATCTGTGTGACTCTGTCCAAGATTTTGCACCCATAGGTGCAGAATCTCACGTGTGTGCGCATGTGCTTGTGACCAGGCAAATCAGTTGCATCTGTAATGTGCTTGGGAGTCGCAGAAGAAAGCTGTTTCTTAGTATTGTTGCATGTCAGAAAAGGAACTGAAGAAAGCTGTTTCTTAAGATTGTTGCATATCAGAAAAGCAAAGGAACTGAGGGGCCCCATAAACCCCTCATTGTACAGAAAGGGAGAAGATAAGGTCCAAGGAGTTGAATCATATACTCTGGTCACTCGGTGAGAGAACACCTTAATCAAATTTGCCATGAGGCTTGTCTTGGCTGATATGTGAGTTCCCAGAGGTCAGAGGCAGAAGCGCCGCGGAAATGGAATATCGGCACGGAAACTTGGGTTTCTCCTCTGTCTGTGGCAGCACTGGAGAAGATGGTGGCACCTGGTGCCATGACTGCCTGCATGACAATCGGCAGGGAGCAGTGATGGAAAGTGTCTAAGGGTTAGGCTCTGGAGACAGATTTCTACTGAGCAGCTCCTTCTTAACATTGCTGCACCTCAGTTTTCCTATCTGGAAAATACAGGTCATGGTACTTCCTCCTTCAGAGGGCGGTTGTGAGGATCTAATGGATGGATACATGCAACAACTTAGGTGCCTGGCACGTACTAAAAGCTCAACAAAGATGTGTCCTTATGATCATTCTATGCTTGCATCCTCACCAATGGATCCCAGCAAGCCCACCTCAGCTCAGAGACCTCTGCTAGGGCCCAGAGCCCATCCTTTGAGGATTCCCATCTCACAGGCTTTGTGGTTACTGACTGACTGTAATTCCCAAACCTGACGAGCAGGCAGTTCATATGGAAGTTCTTGCCACCTCCTGGTGAAAACAAGGACTGCAGGCAAAGTGCTTGGTGCCCTGCTTTGTCCTGAGGCTGGAGCAAGGGGCATGGGTGGGCTGGGAGCCTTGGGCAAGAGGCTGATGCGTCCTGAGTGGTGACGCTGGTGTCTGTGGGACACAGTGCCGTGTACTCTCCTGCCTTGAGACTGTTTATGATTTGCCAGACTCTTGTGGTGCTAGCCAAAATAATGCATCCAGTAGTGTTCCTGCTTTGGGGAGCTTGCATTAGGCTGCTGACATTCCCACAAAGAGCTGTTTTTTTGTGCCACTTATTTTTATTTTTGTCATTTGCTTTACTCTCTTAATTTCCACTCCACCTCCCAATCCCCAACCCCCACTCCCACCCATACCATTGCCTGTTAAAAGCAGCAGGAATTCTGAAGCCAGCCTTGTCCTCATTTAGGATGAGGACCTGAGCACAGAGGGATATTTTTCTGGTGGCTGCTGTGAGCTTTGCCAACCCCACTGAATTCAGGCTGGCCACAGCTCATCCCATGAGGCCAGGTACAGAGCCTTCCCTAGCAACAGCTGCAGAATCACAGCAGACAGCACTCCTGGGATCTGGCCCCTGGGGTGAGTACATTTAAAGAAGCCACACTTGAGCCTGAGCCTAGCAGAGCTGGTGAGAGAAGAGTGTTGGTTCCATGCTGGCACGGGGCCTGCCTGTCCCTCCACCTCTTCAAGAACCCGTGACAAACAACCTTGCCTGGTGCCCAAGTGCCTGCCAAGCCCTGTCATACTAAAACCCTGGAAGACTCAGCAAGGAGTCCAATTTCAGCCCAGCAGGTGGGGAAACCAAGGCAGTAAGAGCCCAACGTGACCAAGGTCACACACAGCACTGGCCACAAGGCCCTGGAGGCCGGGCATCCAGGACTGCAGGCTAAGCACCAAGCACCCTCGCCCTCACCCCGGCCACAGCTCGGCCGGGCACACAGGAGGAACAAATATCTCCCACGTCATTCAACAGCAGAGCCCGGAGACAGGCCCAGCACTTCCCCTCCATGAATGCTATTGCTGATCCCCTCCCTCCCGGGGGCAGCGGGGTGGGGGCGGGGGATACAGAGGCACTGAGACTCCCTGGAGCCTCTTGGGCAAGTCATTTCCAAGCCAGGCAGCCTGATCTCAAGCAGCTCCCAGTTGAGTGCCTGAAACACCAGACATCAAAAACCTGGCAGGCCTGGGGAGAAGGGAAGATTAGATCATTACAGCAGAATGAAGCAAACCAAAAACCCAGAGAGGGCAGGAGGGACAGAGGCCAAGAATGTTTCAAGGCAACCTGAAACTCCTTCAGATGAGAGCGGCCTGTACAGCGGCAGCTTCCTCTACTGCCAGGAAAGCCTGGCGTGTCTCAGCCCCTTTTTGGGTGGAGTGGGGGTGTGCTGGTCCATACACGTGCGCTCAGAGGTGATGGGGACAGGAAGCGTGTTCTGGTCTTTCATGTGCACGCACATTTGGACACACAAACGCACATGCACAGGTGTCTAGGCCAGGCGTGTAAGCCCCCAGGAGTGCATGCGTGTTTGCGTGCAGTCTACAAACATGTTTTCACAAAGCTCAAGGAGAAGCAATCAGTCATCTCCAAGGAATCTTAGCAACAGCCATCCCCAGAAAAGGCTCCTGCCAGCTGGGGCAGCGATGAGTCAGCAGAGGCGGCGTGCGGGAGGCGGGAGGCGAGAGGCGAGGCAGCCTCGGGCCCTGGAGCCGAAGCTGGCCTCTCCCTTCTCCTGGGAAGGCCTCCAGACCCGGCCTGGCCGCCGCGCCTGGGTCACTGCTTTGGCACTGAGGTCGGAGAACACATTCCTGGAACTGGCCAGCACAGGCGGCTGGAGGGTTTTTCCCTCCTCCTCTCTCTCCCTCTCACCCTCCTGTCCAGGCCCCACACCCGCCCTTTTATTTTTCCTTCTTGCTGCAAAACCAAAACACCGCGTTCACAAGTTCAGGCGCTGTAGCCAAGTGGCAGGAGCTGGCAGAGGAATCGGGAAACAGGAGTTGCCTGGCCCAAGCAGGCCAGGGGATGAGGACACCTCTAGCCAGCCGGAGAGAGGGCCCTGCTAGGGCTTGCTGAGCCCTGGTTTAGTCCTGCAGGGCAAAAATGTCATCGCGGGGGCTCCAGGGAACTGGAATTCAAGGTGGCAGCTCCCAGAGAAATGGCCTGTGTCTCTCTGCCCCAGTAGCAGAGCCCGAGGTCACTAGCAGAGGATGGCGGCTGGAAGGTGACCAAAGGAGCAGAGAGCCACGATTATTAATCATGAATCCATTGCCTGAGTGCATACACAGTCTTCAGAGCCACCTCAGGGTAGAATTATGTCCTTGTACAGACAGGGAGGTGAAGGTGTGGGCAGGTGAAGGAATTTGGCACAAGGTCACACAGCTAGCTATTAGCCATGGAGCTGGATGGAATTCACCCAGCTTCGAGCTGACTTGAAGGCTTTAACTCCTGGGTCACCCTGGCTTTTCTTCCTGGGCTGCAGCTACACAGCATGCCAGGATCGCAGCACCTACAAAAAATAAAATAAAAACAAAAAAAGAGCGAGTGCTGTCTCCTATCTCTCCCCCACCAGCATGCGAACAGATCTGGGGGAAGAGCCATCTGCAACCTCAGCAGCGGAGGTGGTGGCAGCGGCGTGGCAGGCGGTGGCGGCAGGGGCAGTAACAGCCCAGCCCGAATCCCTGGCCTCTTTACTGGAGGCAGGAAATGAATAAAAGCTAAATGAGTTTGAAAATGCCAGGAGGCAGTGTTTATCCCCTTCCCCCACCCCCTCCCCCTGGCAAGGACCGCGTATAGTTACAGTTTAATCTTGGAAATGCCAGACAGCTGTTCCCCGTTGCTAAGAGACTGGCCCACATTATGCAGATGTCAGGGGCCTCAAATGTCTGCCGGAAATTACAGATCATGTTGGAAGAGCAGAGGGGCCTTCTCTTGACTGGGGAAGCGCAGCGGGAGACTCCTTGGTGGATGGCAGAAATAAGGGGCCCACCCTTTCCCGGTCTCTGAGGCTCCAGCCTGTCCCTCCTCCCAGCTCCCTGATGCCTTGGCTCCCACCCCAGGTTCCGGCCTCCATCCTTTGGCAACTGTGCCAATGGCCACGTCCACCCCCCACCTCCAGTGCTCCTTCTGGGACATCTTTCTTAAGTCCAGTGTCCCTGTCTGTCTTCCAGTCTTCCCAGTTGCTGTGATACCACTGAGCTGGCTGGGTCCCAGCTGGGAGGAGGAGCAGACCCCACTCAAGGAGGGTGGGATTCCACTCCATGAGCTCTCCTCACCTGGAGCTGAAACTGGGACACACTTACACCCTCCCTGTCATCCCCCACCCCATGGAAACCCAAAGGAGGACTATCACCATGGCAACTGCAGGCTACCCGAGCTGCTGCATCACTGGTCCCTGGGGAAGGGGAGCCGCCATCTGGACAGGGGGGTGGGAGAGGAGGAGGGGAAAGCCCTTTTCCAGACTGAAACTCTAACATGAACCTGATGGAAGGTGACAGGGGGAATTCACCAGGACTCTGGGCTGGGAGAGAAGCAGCTCAGGCTGGAGAGGGGCATGGGCAGGTTGCAGGGTGATGCCAGGGGAGGCCATGGCATGCATGGGGTCTTCAGGATGACCCTCAGGTACCGTGGGGGTGGGGGAGGTTAGGCTGCGGCTGGGTGTGGAGTGGGTTCTATGTGCCTACTGATTGCCTGAGAGCCCACAAGGTGCTTTGAGGACAGAAACTTTATGTCACTACCCATGCATCCGGGTAGTATCTGCTCTCCCTATTGCTAACTATGTGACTTTGGCCTTCTCTAGCTGAGGAGCCCAGCCATAGAAAATGAAGTCAGGTTGACTTTCTGTGCATGGAAAGTGGTTTTGACGATAAGAATGGTATGTGTGTATGTGTGTGCATGGGTGTGTGTGTGTGCATCTGTGTCTGTACATGTGTATGTGTTTACCCATATATGAAAGTGCTTTGGAGAAAGGTTCTTGGAAGCCCCATGAAAACGGCCTTATTACCACCCATCCAGTCTTCCGAGAAGATGCTGATAAGGCTGCCAGCAGGGGAACACCATTTCAGAGCTTTCTTCTCAGGTACCTGGGGCCTTCTTCCCTGCAAGAGGACACCGTCCTCAAACACTGCCTTACTGACTTTGTGTCCTGACTCCTTGGGTCAACTCTCCCTCCCACCAATTCCTACAGTAACTGAGATGCTAGATGGGGAAATTGAGGTACAGAGACTTCCAAGACTTGCTCAAGACATCATAAACCATTAACTAATCCCATACTCTCCTGCCTCAGCCTTTGCCCTGGGTTCAAACCCCAGGAGGACCATGACCTCTGTCCCTGGGAGATGAGAGCTAGGCATCAGGGTTCCTCCTCTTATTAGCTATATGAGTTTGGGCAAATAACCAAACCTCCTTAACTCTCATTTATCCTTCTGGAAACTGGAATGCCATGACGTATTAGGGTTGCTGTGAGGATTAAATGAGATACAACATGAAACTTGCTTAGCTCCTGCAATACATTTGAGTTCTTTTATTAAGGAAGAGCTGGCTCCTGGGCACTACCTCCTTAGAAAGGTGTCAGGCTTCAGCAGCTGGGGGAGGAGGAGATTGTTCAGACTGCATGCACACCCACTCCTCGCTCCTCCAGCACAGCGACCAGTTTCTGCCTCTTTGGAAGGTTCCAGAAGGGTTGTCCAGGACAGTGCAACTGGAAGAACTCAGGGCAGGTACCAGTCGCAAAGTCCTGGGAGGTGGGGACGGGGCTTTCATCAGGGCCTCAGGGAAGACTCCCTCCCAGGAAAGGAGTGGACAGTAGAGGACGATGGAGTATGGACGACGGAGGGCAGTGGAGGATGGATGGCGGAGGAGGAGGACGGTGGAGGATGGAGGGTGGAGGACACTGGAGGATGGAGGGTGGCGGATGGAGGGTAGAGGATGATAGAGGATGGAGAGTCGAGGACGATGGAAGACAGCGGAGGATGGACAGTGGAGGATGGTACCCCCCACTCGACAGAGTAGAAACTGCTGAGCCAGAAAGGATTTGTCTGTGGGGCAGGAGAGCCCCAAGGCTGAGTCATGACTGGCTCCAGGTTCATTCAGCCCCTCAGAGCCCACTGAGGCCTCCCTGTGTGGTGGGAGAAAGCAGTGCTCAATCTCTGCCTTTGTTCTCCTCTCTCTCCCTAGGCCTCTCCCCACCCTCTCATCTCCCTTCCCCCAGCTCGCTCTCCTTCCCTCGCTCTCTTTCTCTCGCCCTCCTCCTCTTTCTCGCACTCTCCCACCAACTTCGGCTCCCTCCCCCCTTCGTCCTTCCCTTGAAGCTGATTTCTTGCTTTCTCATCCTTTCTTCTGCCTCGGAGCTCACAACCACACAGCGCTGGCTTCCCTCCCCTCCTCCCTGTCCTCCCCTCTCCATCCGGCTGTCTTTCCCTCCCCCTTCTCCATTTCCTCCCTCCTCCTTCTTCCCTCCTGTTTCTCCTTTCTCCCCCAACCCTCTCACTCTCTCTCTCTCAATCTCTCTCCTGTTCCTTAAAGGAGACAGTTCAAGCCCCCCAAAAGACAAAACCAGGTCAAGATCATCCATCAAACCCTCACCAGGCCTGGTCTGGGAAGTTGGGGTCTAGAGACCAAGGCCAGAGCTAAGTAGAAAATCAGAGTGGGCTTGGGGAGAGTTTGCTGGAGTCCAGCCCACCTCGACCAGCATCTGGAACCCCTTCCCCACCTGGGTCACCTGCTTCTCACAAACATCGGAGCTTGGCTTCTAGCTCCCTGCTGTATAAGCTTCCAGTCAGCCAGGAGATGTCTGAATTCCTGACCCTCCCTGAGCGTTCAGCTTACCTCCTTACTCTTTGCCCTTATGCAGGGAATCAAGGCAAAAAGAAGGCAAGAAAGAAATCAGAAGCAATGATGACCTGCTTTGAACTGGAAGGAAAACGGCTGGGGGAGGAGTTGTACCATCTATGAGGTACACATCGTGGTAGAAAAAACACAGCTTTGATGGGCGCAGTGGCTCACGCCTGTAATCCCAGCACATTGGGAGGCTGAGGCGGGCGGATCACAAGGTCAGTAGATCGAGATCATCCTGGCTAACACGGTGAAACCCTGTCTCTACTAAAAATAAAAAAATCAGCCGGGTGTGGTGGCGGGCGCCTGTAGTCCCAGCTACTCAGGAGGGCGAGACAGGAGAATCGCTTGGACCCGGGAGGCGGAGGTTGCAGTGAGCCAAGATCGCGCCACTGCACTCCAGCTTGGGCGACAGAGCAAGACTCGGTCTCAAAAAAGAAATAGAAAAGAAAAAGAAAAAACAGCTTTAAAACCAGACACGCTGAGTTTGAACCTTGAACCGGCTTCTTACTAGCCAACGACCTTGAGCAAGACGCTCACTGCGCCTCCGTGTCCACCTCTATAAAATGGGGATGATGAAAACAGCACCGCCCTCCTGGGGCTGTTGTGAGGACGCAGCAAGAAAATGCATCGAAGCTCTTGGCACACAGCAGCTGCGCCTAAGCACTAGTTCCTCCCTCAGAGAAAGGAAGGCTTCTTGGAGGAGATGGGGTTTGTTCTGAGTGTTGAAGGATGGATAATAATAGTAATCATATTCTATTTTTGTTGACACCAGGCGCTATGCTAAGCACTTTGAATACATTGTTTCATTTAATCCCCCAGCAACTCTATGAGGCAGGGGTTTTTTTTCCCCTTGTTTCTGTTTCATGGAAGAAGCTGGTGAAGTTCAGAAAGGCTAGCAGTTTACCCCAAGTCACACAGCTAAATGGAGGAGAAAATTCAAAACTTCTCTGCTATGACTTGGATGGGGGATGGGAGTGGGGGACACAGCAAAAGTGACAGCAGGCAAGACCAAGAGCAGGGCCTAAACCAGGCGTGAGCCAGGAACAGCAAGGGACTGGGTGTGGGCCACGGGGAAATTCTGAGGCCGTGGCAAGCCCATCTCTCCCTAGACTCAGCCTTCCTGCTTCTTGTGAGCCGTCAGACTCTGGCCGGCCTTGCTGCTAAACCTCAGTGGAGAGGGGGAGAAGGGGGGTTCACGTGTTCATCTCTGGAGCACCAGGACCCCAACGCTGCCCACCCCCTTCCCACACAGGCGCCCTGTAATCCAGATAATCCCTGCAGCTCTGTCCTGTCTCTTGTATGGCAAAAATGACCTCCTTGGTTTCTTGCCACGTAGTGTTATGTCACAGGGATAATGGCTCCTCCTCTGGGGTGGGGGGTAGTCAGGACAGCACCTGGGGGTTCTTGCCTGAGATTACAAATAGGGTTGGGGAAAGTGGGTGGTTGGCAGTGGGACTGTAGGGGAGGCGAGTATCTTGTGGGAAAGAAGGTGGCCTGGTCCCCAGTTTTTGGTGGTAAGGGATGAGCTGGGAGGACTTTAGCCAAACAGGTGTAGATGCCCCACCTGCCTATCACACCTCCCATCACCCCGCAACAAGCCATCTCACATTACACCATGTATTGCTTTCAAATAGAACTCCACAGTTTCCATGGCAACTCACCCACGTGGTCGCTGCCTTAGAGGCTGGGGGGATGGGAGGAATGAAGGGCAGCTGACAAGAGGCACCAGCCTCCCAGAGGTGAGGGCAGAGTCAAGCCAGAGCCCGCCCTCTCGGCCTCCTGCCCCACATCGCCCTGGCAGAGTCCCACCCTCCCAGCCCCCTGTGGCTGCTGCCTGCCCTTCAGCCTCATCTCCAGGGCTCTCAGCTGAGGCTGCACAAAGCCCTAGGGAAAGAGTAGATGGAGCTCCAGGACAAAGAGATGGCAAGACCACTGCCCCCAGATGTGCCCTTGACCTGGGCCAATCTGTGTCACTGTCCTGGGGCAGGGTCTCCTCGCAGCTCTGGGCTCTTCTCGGAGAGGCCAGGGATGATCTGCCCCGGAAGCACACCTTTGGGCGTGTCTAGTCTCCTGTGCCTGTGAAATGGGGTCGGCACCCAGAACTGGGGTTGGGATTCTTGTGCTGGCTGATTGGGAGCTCTGTGACCTCGGGCATGGAACGTAACCTTTCTGAGGCTGTGTCTTCATCCTCACAAAAGGGATGGGCTCATCTCTTCTCACGGGTGATGAGAGAAGCAAATGAGATGACATTCAGGAAAGTGCTTTATGAAAGGAAAAAAAAAAAAAGCATATAAAAGAGATAAAAGCAGAGACTCTTCTGGTAAAACAGGAGGACACCTGGATGGTGCCCACCCTTTGCCTCCCCTGTCTGGTCTGGGCCCATCTCTACTGCATAGAACCCCACAGTTCAGAAAGCCTTGTGATTTAAAAAAAAACAAAAACAAAAAAATGGGAGCAGGCTCGGTGGCTCACCCCTGAAATCCCAGCACTTTGAGAGGCCAAGGCAGAGGATCATGAGGTTAGGAGTTCGAAACCAGCCTGGCCAGCATGGTAGAACCCTGTCTCTAGTAAAAATACAAAAATTAGCCAGGCATGATGGTGCATGCCTGCCGTCCCAAGCTACTCAGGAGGCTGAGGGGAGAATCGCTTGAACCTAGGAAGCGGAGGTTGCGGTGAGCCGAGATCACACCACTGCACTCCAGCCTGGGTGACAGAGTGAGACACCTTCAAAAAAAAAAAAGAAAAAAAAGATTTGTTAAGGCCTCTACCTCTTGTCCTGTGTATTTCCTGATCTTTCCTGACTTGACTCCTACTAAGAGCATCTCCTTATGGCCAAATATCTAGTCAAGGACCAGTGCGCCAGGAGCACTTCTTGCTGTCCCATCCCCACCAAACTGAGTTTGAGGCAGGCGTGGCTTTCCCTGGAAAAGAAGGCTCCACAGTTCTCTCCAGGCATTTCTCACCTTTCCCCCTGCCCTTTCTTTAGGCTGGGAGGATACCTCCCGGTCCTCTCCTGCCCAACTGGTGGGAGCTCACCCAGCTTTGTCCCCAGGGAGGCAGCCAGAACCTTGGAGGCTGAGCTTAGCAGAAGGGTGGGGCACAGGAAAAGGAAGAAAGAGGCCAAGACATCTGCGGGACCGCCTGTCCCAGCTAAAGAGGCTCGCACCTGCCCGCCTGCCTCTCTCTCCCTCCTGGCTCCACATGCCAGCTCATAAAAAGCAAAGCCCCCAGGCCAGGGGCGGTGGTTCACGCCTGTAATCCCAGCCCTTTGGGAGGCTGATGGGGGTGGATTGCGAGGTCAAGAGATCAACAGCGTCCTGGTCAACATAGTGAAACCCTGTCTCTACTAAAAATACAAAAATTAGCTGGGCATGGTGGCGGGTGTCTGAAGTCCCAGCTACTAGGGAAGCTGAGGCAGGAGAATCGCTTGAACCTGGGAGGCAGAGGTTGCAGTGAGCCAAGATCCCGCCATTGTATTCCAGCCTGGCAACAACAGAATGAGAGACTCCGTCTCAAAAAACAAAAAAGAAAAAGAAAAGCCCCATAGAACCAGCGTGGCCCTGCCTTTCTCCCAGGGGCCCTGGGTTTTCCCTGTGCTGACTCTTCCTGCCCTGGGACCTCCAGGGGCCACCAGCCTCCCTTCCCAGCACCCACTCTCATCCCTCAAGTGGGGGTGGTCTCTGAGGCGCCCTTTGGCTCTAAAACACTGACTCGGCAATTCTCTGCAGCAGCAGAAGCCGCAGCATCCTCTGCAAAGCCCAGCCCCCTCCTTTCTGTCACCTCACTCTGCAGTGCCCTCGAATCCCAGAGAGTGTGGCTTTCATTATTTTTTCTTTATTTTTATCAAAGGATATATACATATATGTATGTGTGTGTGTATATATATATATATATATTTTTTTTTTTTGGTCAAAAATTGTGTCTCCCCTGAGACAGTGCAGCCTCTGAGCAGGCTCCCCTTGTTTCCATGGTGACGCAGCTGGCTCACATGTGTGGTTGCTATGGAAACGAGGCTGGTTCTCCTCCCTCCTCTCCCTCTCCCTTCCTTCCTCAGCTGCCTCAGCACCCCCTCCTTCTCCTTCACACCACTTGGAGTGCAAAGAAAGGGCCATGAGCGGTCCCAAGCCTCATGAGAACAAACTGGGTCCTGGCTCCTGTGACCTGGCCAGGTGACCAGACCCTTCTCTGGACCCGACTTCTGCAGAGGCTCTCCTTCCACCCACCAGAGTGAGGCTTTGCTGACATGAGGCAGGGGCACTAACAGCCTTGAGCACTCTAGACAAGGACCCAAGTGAATCTCACTCCTGCCAAGGGCGGGGCTGCTTCTCCCTGCCCAGGGGCACAGTCCCAGCATGCAGCCCACCCAGGCCTGAGCCCTGGCACTCTCCCATGGTATACTAAGCCCTTTTCTGCCAAAGCACAGATGTGCAGAAGAAAAGGAAGGATTCTTGGGGAGGAAATCAATGGCAATGGAGATGGAGAGAGGGGAGAGGGGACTTCCTTAGAGAGCCTTGTCTTGTTGGACTGTAGGTCTTATATAGACTTATGTATAATTTTTCCCACTGACATGTAGGCACCAGAAAGGGAGGAACCCTGCCTGTCTTGTCATGGAGGAGTCCTCAGTGTCTGCCAGAAGAATGAATGGGGAGAGAGGAAAAATAATAATACACTCCAACATGTGAATAGTGATTATTTTCTAGGTGGTGACTCTTGTTATAGCCTTTTTGCTTGTTTTCTTTTTGGGACGGAGTCTCACTCTGTCGCCCAGGCTGGAGTACAGTGGCGTGATCTCAGCTCACGGCAGCCTCAGCCTCCTGGGTTCAGGTGACCCTCCCACCTCGGCCTTCTGAGTAGCTGGGACTACAGGCATGTGCCACCACACCTGGCTAATTTTTATATTTTTATTAGAGACAGAATTTCACCATGTTGGCCAGGCTGCTCTGGAACTCCTGGCCTCAAGCGATCCACCCACCTCCACCTCCTAAAGTGCTGGGATTACAGGTGTGAGTCACCGTGCCTGGCCCTTGCTTCTTCTCTTTCATGAGCATATATTCAATGTATAAAAATAATAATAACATGTCTATTTATTTGATCTTAGAGAGAAAAATGAGGGGAACTTGGAAGAGGCAAGAATGGATGGAAGTATAGGCTCTTCATCCATGCTGGGGCAGGCATGTGACTATCCATTCCAATCTTCTGTCACTCAGCGGGGTCCAGAAAGGTGCAGTGATTCTCCAGCTGTCACACAGGGAGTTTTAGTGTTTGGAATCTGTTAAGTGAAAGAGGAGCCGGAGATCTGAAGTCGGAACCTGAGAGAAAGCTGTCAGCCCAGGACACCGCATATGCTGTTTATGAGATGACAGTGGCATTGGTGGCCTAAGGACACATACCAGTATCCCAGGCAGGCTTCAGCCTAATTCTCCCACCCGAAGGTAGATGCTGGTATCCCCTTCTCCACTCCCCTCCTCCACTCTGTCTCCCAGGCCTCAGATAGAGCGTTTGACTCACTCATGAGAAAATACAGCGGTCCCTAGAGAACTTGAAAGCTGCACTTGACTGACAGAGCCAAAGGGGAAAGTTCCAGCTCCTCTCCTGCTCTTTAGGGCAAGCAAAAGGCATTCTCAAGGTCAAAGAAAACGTCATGCAGATTCTTGTCCTCAGCCAAGGGCACACTTCTCTGTTTTCTTCCTCCACCTGCAGCCAACACACAAGGAATAGACCCAGCCTCCTTTGGAAACCTGAGTGGAAGAGAGCCAGGTCTGACATGGCTGGGAGGAGTGTGCATCCTGCACTGTGGGAACAAAGGGGCTTTCGAGATCCTCCTAATGATCCCACTGTCCCAGACAGACAACAGGGGTGGCAAGGGCTCGCCCTGGCTCATCCCCAGCCAGCTCATCCTGCCAGCTATAGAGGCAGAGAGAGAAATGGAGAACAAAGAGGGGAGGCACAGGAGGGAAGGAAAGGAAAAAGGAGGGAGGTGCTCCCGACTCCCCCTGCCACCAGGGAGGGGGGCTTGCCTTGCTCCTCTGTGCTCCTCACCACAAGGCCACTGCAAATAGGCAGGGATGGGCGGAAGGTCAAGGATGAAAGGAAGCCAAAGATGGGAAGGTGGGCATGGAATGGGGAGGGTTGGGTGATTTGGCGATGCCGTGTTGCATTCAGTTCTTGGTAACAAAAACAAAGCCAAAACTTAAATTAGTACTTTTACCATCACAAAACCTTCACAGCAAGAAAACCATCATATTCACAGGGTTATGATTTCCCTGGTACTACCTCATCTGAGCCGTGGCCCTGTGGCAAGACTGTCCTTTTGCTGCCTCCTCACCAATTCAGAGCAGGCGTAGCTCTAGGCAACCACCCCACTTGTCTTCCCTATGTTGGAGCTGAACTAAGGGTCAGATGGCCTGGCAATGAGCAAGGAGCTCTAAAGTCTCAGAGGACTGTCTTCTACAACACCTCTGATGAAAGGTTCTTCCAGTCTCTGCTTGAATACCTCCTGTAACAGGGATCTCATCACCTTACAAGTATCTCATTAAAACCCAACTGGGGCCAGGCTCAGTGGCTCATGCCTGTAATCCGAGTACTTTGGGAGGCCAAGGTGGGCGGATCACAAGGTCAGGAGATTGAGACCATCCTGGCTAATATGGTGAAACCCTGTCTCTACTAAAAATACAAAAAATTAGCCAGGTGTGGTGGCGCGTGCCTGTAATCCCAGCTACTTGGGAGGCTGAGGCAGGAGAATCGCTTGAACCCAGGAGGCGGAAGTTGCAGTGAGCCAAGATTGCGCCACTGCACTCCAGTCTGGGAGACAGAGAGAGACTCCTTCTCAAAAACAAAAAACAAAACAAAACAAAATCAGATTTGAATTTCCTCCTGCTAATATTTGTGCTACCCTTTTCATTAAAAAAAAAAAAAAAGCCGGGCGCGGTGGCTCAAGCCTGTAATCCCAGCACTTTGGGAGGCCGAGACGGGCGGATCACGAGGTCAGGAGATCGAGACCATCCTGGCTAACACAGTGAAACCCCGTCTCTACTAAAAAATACAAAAAACTAGCCGGGCGTGGTGGCGGGCGCCTGTAGTCCCAGCTACTCGGGAGGCTGAGGCAGGAGAATGGCGTAAACCCGGGAGGCGGAGCTTGCAGTGAGCTGAGATCCGGCCACTGCACTCCAGCCTGGGCGACACAGTCAGACTCCGTCTCAAAAAAAAAAAAAAAAAAAGTGTGCCCTCCCCATTATCTTTATAGAGAAAATCAATGACACATAGCATCTGGGTATATCTGTCATTCTTGAGTGCCAAATTAGCCCTCACTCCCCCAAGCAGGTCTTTCTGGTTCTAGAAAACTTTTCAAGCTCCCTACCTGCCCTTCCCCCCACCTTCAAAAAAATTGTTCTGTGATTGGCCCTTTCTGCAAGCCTCAGCTCTGTGCAGGCTGCAGCGTGCCGGGTTCTATTCTTGCTGTCTCTGCTGCTCCTTTATTCCTGCCCTTGGTTCTGTGCCCTTCCTCCAGCTTTGAATGTGTCCTTCACCAGCCCGAGCTCATCTGCCAGCCTGTGATGATCCACTTTGTCTCTAAGGCTCCTCCCTCTCTCCTTCGCATGAAGACCTTTGGTGATTACACTGTCAGAAGCTCATTTTCGAGGGCCTCCCAGGTCGGCTCCACTCCTTCTTTCAAGCCTCACCTGTAGGATCTGCCTGCCCTTTCCCTCCGTGTTTTTTTGTTGTTGTTGTTTGTTGTTGTTGTTTTTGAGATGGAGTCTTGCTCTGTTACCCAGGCTGGAGTGCAGTGGTGCGATCTCAGCTCACTGCAACCTCCGCCTCCTGGGTTCAAACGATTCTCCTGCCTCAGCCTCTCTAGTAGCTGGGATTACAGGCGCCCGCCACCATGCCGGGCTAATTTTTGTATTTTTATTAGAGACAGGGTTTCGCCATATTGGCCAGGCTCGTCTTGAACTGACCTCAGGTGATCCGCCTGCCTCAGCCACCCAAAGTGTTGGGATTACAGGCGTGAGCCACTGCGCCTGGCCCCTCCATGTTTTGAATGTTACCTGACTCGGGTGGATGTGCTACCATCCTCCTCCCAGAGGCCTGGTTTCTTTGAAGTGGGGAGAGTGTATTGGTTTCCTGGGCTGCCATAACAAATCACCACAAACCAGGTGTCTGAAAACAGCAGACATTTATTCTGTCACAGTTCTGGAAGCCAGAAGTCTGAAACCAAGGTGTTGGCTGAGCCCTCTCTCTCCGAAGGCTCTGGGGGAAAATTCTTCCTTGCCTCTCCTCGCTTCTGCTATTTGCTGGTGATCTTGGGCATTCCATCACCCCACCTCTGCCTCCATCTTCACAAAGCCTTCCCCATATGTTTGCAGCCAAGTTTCCTTCTGCATATAAGGATACCAGTCTTGGCCAGGCATGGTGGCTCACGGTTATAATCCCAGCACTTTGGGAGGCCAAGGCAGGGGCAGATCACCTGAGGTCAGAAGTTTGAGACCAGCCTGGGCAACATGGTGAAACCCCATTTCTACTAAAAATACAAAAAATTTAGGTAAGCGTGGTGGCACGCACCTGTAGTCTCAGCTACTCGGGAGGCTGAGGTGGGAGGAGCGCTTGAAACTGGGAGGTGGAGGTTGCAGTGAGCCAAGATCATGCCACTTCACTCCAGCCTGGACAGTGCAGTAAGATTGCATCTCAAAAAACAAGAAAAAAGGACCCCAGTCTTTCGATTTAGGCCTACTTTAGTCAAGTATGCCCTCATCTTTACTTGATTACATCTGCAAAGAGGCTATTTCCAAATAAGGTCACATTCATGGGTTCTAACTGGACATGAATTTGGTGGGAGAGCTATTTGACCCAGGATACTCCCTTACCCTCATCTTTGATTTTTCCCTCTCTCTTACCCCCACCACTCCCAAGAAGCTTTCAGGTCAGCCTGACTGCTCCTCCTTCACATCTGCCTGTCTCCTCTTCACCATGCTGACAGCCAGGGCCTTCCCATTTAGCACAGACTCTGGGGCTTTCTTTCTTGCTTTCTTGCTAACTTGCTTTCTTGCTTGCTTGTTTGCTTTCTCGCTTGCTTGCTTGCTTTCTTTTTTTTTTTTTTTTGAGACAGAGTTTCGTTCTTGTTGCCCAGGCTAGAGTGCAATGGCATGATCTCAGCTCACCGCAACCTCCGCCTCCTGGGTTCAAGCAATTCTCCTGTCTCAGCCTCCCAAGTAGCTGGGATTACAGGTGCACACTACCATGCCCAGCAAATTTTGTATTTTCAGTAGAGACAGGGTTTCACCATGTTGGTCAGGCTGGTCTCAAACTCCTGACCTCAAGTGATCCACCCGCCTCGGCCTCCCAAAGTGTTGGGATTACAGGTGTGAGCCACCACGCCCGGCCAACCCTGGGGCTTTGATAGGGTAACTTGAACATGTTGCTTCATTGCTCTGGGCCTGAGTTTCCTGACCTGCAAAGTGGACATAATAGTAGTACGGTGCCTACTTTACAGTCCTATTGTGATGATCAAGTGAACAACTCTGTAAAGAGGCAGAGAACAATGCCTGGCATGGAAGCATGGCTGTTATTAGTATCCTGTCAGGCCTCCATCACGTCTAGTATGAAATACTGCCAAGGATTCCTAACCAGCTGCCCTCTAGCTTCAGTCTTCCAGCACACCACACTGTCTTCAAAACACAAATCTTTTTTTTTTTGAGACGGAGTCTCGCTCTGTCACCCAGGCTGGAGTGCAGTGGCCGGATCTCAGCTCACTGCAAGCTCCGCCTCCCAGGTTTACGCCATTCTCCTGCCTCAGCCTCCCGAGTAGCTGGGACTACAGGCGCCCGCCACCTCGCCCGGCTAATTTTTTGTATTTTTTTAGTAGAGACGGGGTTTCACCGTGTTAGCCAGGATGGTCTCGATCTCCTGACCTCGTGATCCGCCCGTCTCGGCCTCCCAAAGTGCTGGGATTACAGGTGTGAGCCACCGCGCCCAGCCTCAAAACACAAATCTTATACCTTGTCACTCTGTGTCATCTGAATGTGCTCCACTGCATCCAAGTATTCGCAGCAAAGCACACAGGGCATTTGGCAAGGCAAATGCCTTATACCTGCCTAGACAGCCTTGGCTCACTTCTTGCTATTCTGTGCAGTTTGATACACACGCATGTACACACCATAGCTATAGCAAGCCCCCTGGCTCTCTCCTGCCTCTCCACCTTTGCATGGCTGCTCTGCTCCGTAGTCCTCCCCAACCCCTTCTCTATTTGGATGTCTGCCACTTCTCCCTCAGGATACATTCAGCTGGGTCCCACCATCTCCAGGTCACTGACCACTACTCCTGCACCTTCCAGCCTCTGCCAGGGGTCCATATTCTGGGGTCCTGCCCTGTCACTGCCCTTCACAGCTATGAACTACTGCAGGAAGAGGACTGTATTCCTTCTCTGCATCTCAGACCAGCCCCTGGAACACAGTAGATACAGGGAGGAGTGAAGCGTGCAGGAGGAAATGATACTTAGTCTTCTAGACCCTGCTGAGGCCCCTTTGACCTGCATCTGTCTACTTCCCATTCCACTTGACACCAGCCTATCTTTGCCAGGTCATTGGGACCCTCTGTCTCCCGGCAGCCCCCAGAGCCTCCTCCTCTCCACCTCCTCTCTGTTCTTTAGCCTCCTCCTGCCTCTGGGCCTCTCCAAGGAGCCCCTCTCCCCGCTACTGGCAATCTCAGCTTGTTTCCTTTCATCCCTAGATTGGGCCATTCACCGGCTGTCCTTCTCTCTGGGCTGCTAACTGGTGATTTGCGTGCACTTGTCGTTTGGGGTTGCATTTGTGGACACCCTCTTGGTGGAAAGTTGTGCCAAGCTGGGTGTCAGCAGGAGAGTGGCCCCCAGAGGGCTGGGAGGCAGCTGTGGAGAGCAGTAAACGCTCACCCTCAGGGGGTTTCCACCAGCCTGAGAGCCTGTGCTTCCTCTCCACCCAAAAGCAACACCTCAGGGCGCCCCCTTGGGATTTGCAAAGGAAGGGGATATCTCAGCCCCTGAGACTTGTTGCTGCCAGAGGACAAAGTGGCATGAGGAGGAATCCTCTCTCCTGGGGAGTCCTGCCATGGGAAAGACTCCTCTTGAGGCTGCTTGAGGCCTAGCTGCAGGCAGAAAGAAGAAAGGCCTGGGATGCCTTGGCCTTCAAAGGGTTGGGGAGCAAAAGCAGAGAGGGTTCGCTCCAGGCAGCGCTGGGTGACAGAATTACCTGTAGCCCCAGGGCCCAGCTGGAGGGACTTTAATAGAATCTGTGTTCCTCACCTGGCCCCTTTTCTCCTATGGTCTGTGGGGAGGTGAACCTAGAACCAGCAAAGGCCTGTCTGTACCTATAGCACCCACGTTAGCAGCAAGGCCCAGCCTCAAACTCCTGGCCCTATTTCTACCTGCCATCTGGTTGTCACCCAGGAATCTCAAACTCAGCACCTTCCCCACCGTCCTCCTGCACCAAAGCTTCCAGGGCCTTTCTTCTGGATTGGAGGCACCCTATCTGCCTGGTACCCAGTAGCCACACCCACACCAGAAACTCGGGAGTCTCCTTTGATGTCTCTTTCTCTGTCGGCGACCACCCGCACAGAATGTCACCAACAGTGATGGTTTCTACCTTCTGAACAGCTCTCCCACCTCCTGTCCTTGCCCAGGCCTTCTGATCACCCAACCTCTTACACCTGCACTACTCTGCCAGTCCCCTAACTCATCCTCTTAACTCACCCCGTGTCTGCTCCTTCCCAAATCACATGGTGACGGACAAGCTTTAGAAGCAGAGACATCCATCAAGTGGGAACAGTACTGAAAGAAAAAAAAAAGATATGGGCCAGGTGCAGTGGCTCACACCTGTAATCCCAGCACTTTGGGAGGCTGAGGTGGGCAGATCTTGAAGTCAGGAGTTCGAGACCAGCCTGGCTAACATGGTGAAACCCCATCTCCACTAAAAACAAATACAAAAACTAGCTGGGCGTGGTGATGGGTACTTGTAATCCCAGCTACTCGGGAGACTGAGGCAGGAGAATCATTTGAACCTGGGAAGTGGAGGTTGCAGTGAGCCGAGATCTTGCCATTGCACCACAGCCTGGGAGACAGGGCGAAACTCTGTCTCAAAAAAGAAAAGAGAGAGAGAGAGAGATACAAAAATAAATTAGATAGGTGTAGTGGTGGCACACGCCTGTAATCTCAGCTACTTGGGAGGCTGAGGCAGGAGAATCACATGAAATGGGGAAGCAGAGGTTGCAGTGAGCTGAGATCACACCACTGCACCCTAGCCTGGGCAACAAAGCGAGACTACACTTAAAAAAAGCAAAAGGAGGCAAATACATAATAAATGGTTTATTGATCTCCCATGACGATACAATAAAACTATCTGTGATTTGCTCACACTTAAATCCAATCCTCCTGTAAAATCCTTCCACGGATTCTCATGGAACTCAGGAAAAAAAGTGCGGATGTATAACTTTCAGGCCTTTTGTAACCAGGCACTCTCTTGCTCACCCAGGACAAGGCAGTGAGGAAAGGCGGTACCTTTTCCTCTCAGACCTACTCCAAATCCATCCTTATAGATTTACTTTCGTCTTCTTTTTTTTTTTTTTGAGATGGAGTCTCGCTCTGTCACCCTGGCTGCAGTGTAGTGGCGTGATTTCAGCTCACTGCAACCTAAGCCTCCCAGGTTCAAGCAATTCTCCTGCCTCAGCCTCCCAAGTTGCTGGTATTATAGGCATGCGCCACCACGCCCAGCTAATTTCTTTGTAATTTTTTTTTTTTTTTTTTTTTTTTTTGAGACGGAGTCTTGCTCTGCCGCCCAGGCTGGAGTGCAGTGGCCGGCTCTCAGCTCACTGCAAGCTCCGCCTCCCGGGTTCACGCCATTCTCCTGTCTCAGCCTCCCAAGTAGCTGGGACTACAGGCGCCCGCCTCGTCGCCCGGCTAGTTTTTTGTATTTTTTAGTAGAGACGGGGTTTCGCCGTATTAGCCAGGATGGTCTCGATCTCCTGACCTCGTGATCTGCCCGTCTCGGCCTCCCAAAGTGCTGAGATTACAGACTTGAGCCACCGCGCCCGGCCATCTTTGTAATTTTTAGTAGAGATGGGGTTTCGCCATGTTGGCCAGGCTGGTCTCAAACTCCTGACCTCACGTGATCTGCCTGCCTCAGCCTCCCAAAGTGTACTTTCTTTTGACTCTTAAATGATACTCCTTGACCCCTAAGTTTCCCCCAATTCCCAAACTTCCAAGCAGCTGGAAGTTCCCCCACCCACCTGCTAAGACATCTCTGGAAGCTCCCTCAGTTTCCCTACAAGCCTCTCTTCTACCTTGCTTGCCAGTGCCAACACCTCTGTGAAGATATGATGGGTGGCCATTGCCTCCTGTCACCATAACAGAAGGCCAGGCCTGGGGCAGGGCCCAGCCCTTCTGCCCATTCTGCATGCCCTGGGCTGCTACTGATGCCACAGAGAGGCCAGAGCCAGGACCTGGGCCCAGCACAAGGATGGTGAGTCCCTCAGCCCAATGGCCCAAGGGCTGCACCAAGTCCTCGCCTCCACTCCAGCCCCGTCTCCCCTCCGTTTTGCATTCCAGGCCCATTCTCCGCTTTGATGAAACGGTAACCATTTTTTAGCTGCCCTGTGCTCTTCTCTGCATTATTCATGGGCTCCAGTCTCTTCGCTACCAGCAGGCACAGGCTGCTCTCCTGCTGCATTAAGGTAGTAAAAAGGTACAGGCCCTGGTGGAATAGCACACCCTCCCTTCCCCTCCCACTTGCCCTTTTCTTCGCTGCCCTTTCCCTAAGTCAGGAGGGTGAAGAAGAGGGTCTGTGATAGCCCCACTCGCCCCTCAGGGTCACTGAGGGCCCATGGTTATTTGCTGCTTTTCATCCAGACCAACTGCCTGCTCCATGGGCCTGGCTCTGGAGAGGTTTCTGGAGAGCCAACAGATGAACTTGGGAACAGCCGTTTCTGCAGAGTAGATTCAGGTTTCTCCCGCCTGGCTCTGCCAGCCCCCAGCCCCCAGCCCCGGGCTTACCTCACCCATCTCTTAAGTGAAAAAGGTCACATGGGGAGCACCAGATCTGAGCAGACCAAAAGAACATGTCCTCTTGGTTTTTTGTTTGTTTGTTTGTTTGTTTGAGACAGAGTTTCGCTCTTGTTGCCCAGGTTGGAGTGCAGTGGTGCGATCTCCCCTCAAACCGCAACCTCCGCCTCCCGGGTTCAAGTGATTCTCCCACCTCTGCCTCCTGAGTAGCTGGGATTACAGGCACCCGCCACCATGACCGGCTAATTTTTGTATTTTTAGTAAAGACGGGGTTTCGCCATGCTGGCCAGGCTGGTCTTGAACTCCTGATTTCAAATGATCCGCCCGCCTCGGCCTCCCAAAGTGCTAGGATTACAGGTGTGAGCCACTGCTCCCGGCCCAGCCTTGCTGTTGTCTGTACCCAACCAGGGCAGGTGACAGGGAACTTATACAGCTCACCATGCTGGGCTTTCTTGCCTCCTCCCCTAGTCTTCCACCTGTAATCCGGCAACATCTCTCTTTGCCAAGAAAGGATGATGAACGGGAACATTCACCATTGGTTGGACACAAAGCTGGCTTTCCTTTCATCACCTAAGATGCTGTCAGCGGGCTGCTGTCTGGCCTAGCCTTCCCCAACCCATCCCTAGGCTGGCCCTTCAGCCCCAGCTAAGCTCTGAGGGCCCCAGGTTGGGTCATAGCCTCCATTCCTAGAGGAAGGAAGCAGGCTCGGGGCCACCTCTTCTGAGGCTCCCCAACTGCCTGCTTCAGTGACCCCACACGCCTTCCCTGTGGGATGCAGACTGAAGGTTCTGGATGGAGCCCAACGGTGCTGGGTAGGCTGTCAGGATTACTGAGCTGTAGTGCTCTGTTGTGCAGTCACTTATCATATTTATTCTTTTTTTTTTTTTTTTTTCTGAGACAGCGTCTGGCTCTTTTGCCCAGACTGGAGTACAATGGCACAATCTCAGCTCACTGCAACCTCTACCTCCCAGGTTCCAGCGATTCTCAGGCCTCAGCCTTCTGAGTAGTTGGGATTACCGGTGTGCGCCACCACACCTGGCTAATTTTTGTATTTTTAGTAGAGACGGGGTTTTGCCATGTTGGCCAGGATGGTCTCAAACTCCTGACATCAAGTGATCCGCCAGCCTTGGCCTCTCAAAGTGCTGGGATTATAGGCGTGAGCCACCATGCCCAGCCCACGTTTATTCTTTCAACAGCGCTTTGAGGTAGGGGATATTTATCCCTTCTTCACAGATAAAGAAACAGAAGCTCAGAGAGGTTAGCATAACCAAGGTCACACAGCCAGCAAACGGCAGGACTCAGATTCTCTGACAACTCCTGGCACAGGGGGTCTCTTCCATCAGCGCTCCCCACCTGACCCCCAGTCCTCCCTGCCACCTTTCCCAGGGCCAGTGCAGGGGGCTGAGGGTGCCACGCCCAGCTGGCGGGAGATGCAGCAGCTCTGCCTGCCCCTGAAGGACCCAACTGCGAATCAGCAGCCTGGTATCCAGGCAACCAGCCTCCCTGGCTTCAGATAAGCAGAAACAGCTGGGAGTTGCTGAGGCTGGAACACCATCAGAGGAGGGGGGAGGAGCCCACCAGCCAATCAGCGTGTTATTGTGACACGCTGTTATTCTTACCCTCCCAGACCTTGGCTTGACTGGGGCCTTTCCCCCAAACTTATCCTTGCCACTGCCACAGGGGAGGGGTCTCCAGGGGTTCCACCTAGCCCTGAGCCTGGCACAATTGAGGGGACATAAGGGGAGAAATGTTGGCGGTCCCTCTTTCCGTGAGCAAGGGAGAAAAGGAAAGTTGGCCAAAGGCTGCCAAGATTAAGGGTCTCTGGGGTGAATTGACAAGCAGAAGTAGTTGAGTTTGACCTTTTGGAGCCTCCAGGCCTCAATGAGAGGTTTTCCTCCCCCCTATACCAGGCCAGCTGAGTACAGGTTCAGCTGGATAACCCCACCCAACACCCATGATGGAAACAGCAACTGGGCCATGGGTGAGGGAAGCCATGTGGACACGTGGACTGTCAGATAAGCAAGATCTGGCTCAGCCCCAACTCTGCTGATGACAAGTTTGGCCATGCCTCTCTGAGCCTCAGTTTCCTCATCCGTAAAATGGAGACAATCATACATACCCTGCTGGCTGGAGGTGGAACATAAGGGAGGAAGGCCCGTGAAATGCCAGGCATCGTGTCTGACACAGTGGGTACTAACATGGTTCTCCTCCCCTCCTCGTGTCAGGGCCTGCCCTGTCTGGCCTGGCCACCTCTCCCACACAGGATTCTGAACTCTCCAGGGCTATTTCTGTCTCTTGTTCTAAAGGTCAGTGCCTTTCCTGGGATATGGCAGCCGCTGCCTCTTTTCTACCTCTAAGTGGCATTAATCCCATGTCAGGGGGACAGTGGTTGCCCCAGATGGCTTTCCCCATCCCCTGCCTTTATCCAGAACTGGCCCAGGCATGTCCACCCTATCTTCCACACATAGCCCCCCAAGGCTACTGCCAGGCCTGGAGCATGGCCATTTTTAACTGACTCATGACCAGAATATTCCACTGTTTCTTCAGCACTGGGACCACCAAGGCTCTTCATTGACTGCGTTGGCCTCTCTTCCTAGCGCCAGCTCCAGGCGATGCCTGGTCTTCCCTGAGGGCTGATGGACTTTTCCCACAAGGAGGCTTGGAGAACAGGACCGGAAGAGACAGCGTGCCCGCCCCACTGGGGAGCCTCAGAGGCACACTCCCCTCCTCTCCTCCAGGGACTGGCAGGAGGGGATTACCTTGCCTCGAAGTGTCCCTTATCCCAGAATTACTGCCCACCTGCACCCCTGTGCTGGGGGAAGTGGGGAGAGGAGCCAGTGAGTGACATTCACCTGTAACAAGAGCCCAGAGCAGGCTGGGTGCGGTGGCTTACGCCTGTAATCCCAGCACTTTGGGAGGCCGAGGTGGGCAGATCACTTGAGGTCAGGAGTTCGAGACCAGTCTGACCAACATGGAGAAACCCCGTCTCTACTAAAAATACAAAAAATTAGCAGGGCGTGGTGGCACATGCCTATAATCCTAGCACTCGGGAGGCTGAGGTAGGAGAATCGCTTGAACCGGGGAGGTAGGGTTTTCGGTGAGCCGAGATCGCACCATCACATCCAGCCTGGGCAATAAGAGCAAAACTCCGTACCAAAAAAAAAAAAAAAAAAATCAACACCAAGAGGCCAGAGCTGAGCACTCTGCAGCCTGACAGCAACTGAAGTAGGCTGGGGAGGGGTGTGGCCTTCAGGAGGCTCAGGCCCCATCAGTACCCAAAGCACACCCGCCTTGGGACCAGCCCATCCTGCCAGCACTGGCGACATTGATGGTGTGGTTTCCACGTGTCAATGGTGCTATCTATTCACCAGCTCATGCCTCTCCCAGCAGATCCCTCATATATAGGGAACTGCTGTCATTCCCATTTTATAGAGGATGCATATGAAGCTCAGGGAGTGCTGAATAAACCTCCAGCGTTCATACCAATTCTTTTCTGACTGCTCCTGTTCATTCTGTTCATTTTCTCTTTTTCTTTTTCTTTTTTTTCTGAGACAGAGTCTCACTGTGTTGCCCAGGCTGGAGTGCAGTGACACAGTCACAGCTCACTGCAGCCTCGACCTCCCAGGTTTAAGCAATCCTCCCACCTCAGCCTCCCAGGGCATGTGCTAACATGCCCAACTAATTTTTTAATTTCTGGTAGAGATGAGGTGTCACTATGTTACCCAGGCTGATCTCGAACTCCTGGGATCAAGTGATCTACCTGCCTTGGACTTCCAAAGTGCTGGGATTACAGATGTGAGCCACCACACCTGGCCCTCCTTTCATTTTCACACAGGAACTCCTTCCAGGGACCCCCAATATGTCCTTATGCACAGTTAGGGGTTCCAAGGCAAACCCTTCCTGACCACCCCAATCCTCCCCTGAACTCCCTAAAGGAAAAGTGAGAGGATGGGGCAGCCAAGGCCTGGGCTGGAGATAATGGAAGTCTTATCCGGATGGTTGAGAAGAAGGAAGGATAACTTGGTGACAGCTGAGTGTTCTCTGAGCCAGGGTTTTTACATTTTCCAGCCGAAATGGAGAAAGGAGGGGAAAGGCAGCCTCTAGGCTGGAGTAGGGAGAAGGAGAAGAGCAGCTTCCTCCTCTTCCTCAGCCCAGCCCCAGCCAGTGTGTCCCATTCTTTCTGGCACCCTCAATCCCCTCTGCCTCCCCTCATGTGGAATTTTTGGGAAAGAACCAAGACTCCAAAGCAAGATAAATAGAAGTGAAGGGGGCTTGGGAGGAGCATTCCAGGGCTAAAAATAACAGGGTCAGCTGGCTGGAAGAGCAAATGGCCCCAGCCCCTCCCCATCTCCCCCAGGGCTGGCTCCCAACCAGTCCCCCTCCTCTCTCAACTGGGCTCCCAACCTGGGAAGTCTGGAATGCCAGTCTCCTATCACTGTGCCCATGGTCCCCTTTCCAGACCCCTCCCCAGCTGTGGGGCCACAGCCAGGGGAGGTGGGGAGCCCACCCCAGCTAGGCCCTCCCCTTCCACAACACCCACTGGAAAGCGTGGGCAGCTACAGTGGGCCCACAGCTTGGCAGCTACCCCTCTTGCCTGCCTTCTCTATCATTTATTTATTTTAACAAAATACAAGTTTGGGCCGGGTGCAGTGGCTCCTACCTGCAATCCCAACACGGTGGGAAGCCAAGACAGGAGGACTGCTTGAACCCAGGAGTTTGAGATCAGCCTAGTCAACATAGCAAGATCCTGGCTCTACAAAAAATAAAAATAAAAATAATGAGTTAGCTAGATGTGGTGGCACACACCTGTGATCCCAGCTACTTGGGCAGCTGAGGTGAGAGAATCACCAGGACCCAGGAGATCTAGGCTGCACTGAGCTATGATTGCACCACTGCACTCCAGCCTGGGGGACAAAGTGAGACCCCTCTCTCTAAAAAACAAACAAAAACACAAACAAACAAAACGGCCAGGCCTGGTGGCTCATGCCTGTAATTCCAGCACTTTGGGAAGCCGAGGTGGTCAGATCACTTGAGGTCAGGAGTTCAAGACCAGCCTGGCCAACATGGTGAAACCCCATCTCTACTAAACACACACACACACACACACATACACACACATACACACACACACAATTAGTTGGGCATGGTGGCAGGCGCCTGTAATCCCAGCTACTCTAGAGGCTGAGGTGGGAGAATTGCTTGAACCCAGGAGGCAGAGTTTGCAGTGAGCCATTGCACTCTAGCCTGGGTGACAGAGCGAGACTCCGCCTCAAAAAAAAAAAAAAAACAATACAGGCATGTAATCTTGTCAGCAAAGGCAGGGATATTTCAGAACAAGAAGGATCTCATTCTCCGTACAAAAGCATCCCCACCACTGGTAAGCAATTCCACTTCTACAGATGGTAACAGAGGGGAGAGTGTGGAGAAAAAAGACAACTCTAGGAGAAAACTCATCCAGCACCTGCTGTGTGCAAGAACTATGCTAGGCTTGTCCTATCCATCGTTTCACTCCATTCTCACAGAACGTAGATGTTGTTCTATCCCCATTTTCCATATATGAAAACTTAGACTCAGAAATGCAAAGAAAGAACCAAAATCATCAGAGGTAGCCTAGAGAGGAGTGGTGCTGCCATGCCCCAGGGCTACCTCCCAAAGGGGCCAGCTTCTCCCCGTGATCCATGCTGGATGCCATCTCTCTTCCCTCCAGCTGCTCCCAGGGATCCATGATAGCAGCTGAGACCAGCCCTGGAGCAAAGCAATCAGGCCTGCCAGAGTTCAGGGTCTTCTAGAAGTGTTAGCCCCTCCCCTCACCCACAGCTGGGACCAAGAGGCTTGTGTCACCACCTATGCAAGGCCCCTTTCCCCACGGACACCAGAGGCGGGGTCCTTCCTATCTAGTGGCAGCTGCTGCTGTTCCGGTGAGTGCAGCTGGGATGAGGGGAGGGGGGTATCCAGAAGGCTTGATCAGGAAAGCCCCCGTCTCACACCCATGACACCCTTGGTTGTCCCTGCAGGAGTCTGACCTGTGGTCAGAGGACTTTCAGGGAAACATTCCTGGCTCTGGTAGTCCCAGAGACATGAGGACATCCTTTCTTGAAAAGCCAGGAGGCCTTGGACAGGCCTGCACAGCATCAACCCGGCCCCCACTGCTCCGCCCACGCTGGGGTTTGTTCTTCTCCTGGCCATGGGCGAGCGGGTGGGTGGGAGGAAACAGTGAGATTGTTAAACCCAGAACAAGCAGGACAGGCTTAGATGTGACTTAGCTGCTGCCCTTAGCCAGCAGAGGGGTTTTAGTGCAGGGGATAGGAGGCAGCCGTTATCCTCCTGAGATGCGGGGAAGCAGGACGCAAAGGGTGTTCACAACCACAGGAATGGAGTCTGCTGGTTGACTGGCTGCCAGGTTGGAGACGCCCCAGCATCCTGTCAACCTCTGATTGAATACACCTACTGATGGGAGGCTCACCCCTTGAGAAAGCTCTCATTATTCAAGGTCTTCCTGTTGGTGCTGAGCTGCAATCTCTACCCCCATGCCTCTCACTGTCTGATTCTGCCCTCTGGGGCCACAAAGCTGCTCTCCTTTCTGCGGGAAGGCCTTTCAAAGGTACAGCGCTCTCTCAGACGACCGGCTTTCAAATGCTAGAATTGGGGACAGTTACAGAAAGAATGAGATGATTCAAAACCATGCTGAATGGTTGATGATCACTGCTGCCCAAGCTCTGCTCCTGTGACACTGTGCCTCAAAGACACCTACGGTTAGGGCGCCATTCACACGGGGCTCTTTATTTCGCAGGAGTGGAAGCTTTTATTGCCCAATCTATATGACTCTCAGGAAAGTTCTCACAGGCCCAGCAAACATCGGGTCTTTCTTTGATAGCAGCTGGACATTGCATTGTTTACCAGGTTTGCTGGGTTTCTCCAGCCGGAAACCCAGAAGTCCTGGAGACTCATCCTATTCCCTCCCCAACTCCAACCCACCCCCACCTTTATGCAGATTTTGTTTCTACCCACTTTTCTCCAACCTTATGGTCACTACCCTAACCTGTCTAAACCTCCCCTCCCTCTCACCTTCCAACTGCTCTGTACTTTCAGAGATGTATCCTGCTTCCCACCCCATCCCAATCCACCCAATCCTGGCTCCTAGAAGCCAGGGCATGGTCCGTTTATGTAATTCTCCTGGGCAACCCTTACAATGATTGTCCAGTGCGCTTTGAGTAAAACCCAAACTCCTCACCATGGGCTATATGGGTCTTCCATGCTGGGTTCTGCCCATTTCCCTGACCTCTAGCCTTCCAGGAACATCCCAAGCTGTTTCCTGCCTCGGGGCCTTTGCACTTTCTGGCCCCACTCCCTGAAACATCATCCCATTAGCTCTTCCCATGTTTGGTTCCTTCTCAACCTTGAGGGCTCAGCAAGAATGTCACCTTCTCAGAAAGACCTCCCCTGGCTGCCCTATCTAAATTAGATGCCCTTTTTAACTTTCTGTTACAGGCCTTTTTTCTTTTTTTTTTTTTTAATTTTTTTTTTTTTTTTTTTGAGACGGAGTCTCGCTCTGTGGCCCAGACTGGAGTGCAGTGGCCGGATCTCAGCTCACTGCAAGCTCCGCCTCCCGGGTTCACGCCATTCTCCTGCCTCAGCCTCCCGAGTAGCTGGGACTACAGGCGCCGCCACCACGCCCGGCTAGTTTTTTGTATTTTTTAGTAGAGACGGGGTTTCACCATGTTAGCCAGGATGGTCTCGATCTCCTGACCTCGTGATCCGCCCACCTCGGCCTCCCAAAGTGCTGGGATTACAGGCTTGAGCCACCGCACCCGGCCGCCTTTTTTCATTTGTGTGTATCACTTACAACATATTGTCTGTCTACCATACTAAAACGGGAGCTGCAGGAGAACAGGGACCCTGGCTGTCTTGCCCACTGCTGTCTTTGCTGCATCCCACAGAGGGAGGGTCTGGCACTTATAGGGACACAAGGAATATCTGTGGGTGATAAATAACAGCCTTGCCCTTCTCTAGTCTACAGGGGTATTTTGTTTTTTGGTTTTTATTTTTTTATTTTTATTTTTTTGAGACAGAGTCTCACTCAGTCACCCAAGCTGGAGTGCAATGGCTTGGTCTCAGTTTACTGCAACCTCCGCCTCCCGGGTTCAAGCAATTCTTGTGCTTCACCCTCCGGAGTAGCTGGAATTACAGGTGCACACCCCCACACCCAGCTAACTTTTGTATTTTTAGTAGAGACAGGGGTTTCACCATGTTGTCCAGGCTGGTCTTCAACTCTTGATATCAAGTGATCTGCCCACCTGGGCCTCCCAAAGTGCTGGGATTACAGGTGTGAGTCACGGCACCCGGCCCCTACAGGAGTATTTGGAATCCAGCCCTCCTTGGAAATGGAAAGATGGACATGAAAACTGCCTAAGGGCCTCCTGAACCCAATCAGAGGAGGAGTGCATGTAAGAAAAACTGGCCACTTCTCCTAGTTTGTCCATTCACTCATTCACTTGTTAATTCCTCTATCAAAAACTGAGCCTTTTGGGCCGGGCATGGTGGTTCATGCCTGTAATTCCACACTTTTTTTTTTTTTTTTTTTTTTTGAGGCGGAGTCTCGCTCTGTCGCCTGGACTGGAGTGCAGTGGCCGGATCTCAGCTCACTGCAAGCTCCATCTCCCAGGTTTACGCCATTCTCCTGCCTCAGCCTCCCGAGTAGCTGGGACTACAGGCGCCGCCACCTCGCCCGGCTAGTTTTTGTATTTTTAGTAGAGGCGGGGTTTCACCGTGTTAGCCAGGATGGTCTACGATCTCCTGACCTCGTGATCCGCCCGTCTCGGCCTCCCAAAGTGCTGGGATTACAGGCTTGAGCCACCGCGCCCGGCCAATTCCACACTTTGGGAGGCCGAGGCGGGTGGATAACTTGAGGTCAGGAATTTGAGACCAGCCTGACCAACATGGTGAAACTCCATCTCCACTAAAAATACAAAAATTAGCTGCACGTGGTGGCATGCTCCTGTAGTCCCAGTCACTCGAGAGACTGAGGCAGGAGAATCATTTGAACCTGGGAAGCGGAGGTTGTAATGAACCAAGACTGCACCACTGCACTCCAGCCTGGGTGACAGAGCTAGACTCCAGCTCAAAAACGAGACAAAACAAAAAACACAAAACTGAGTCCTCCTAATTGCCAGAAACTGTTCTAGGGACTGAAACTTTAAAGGTGAGCAATAAACATTTCATCATAAACAAGTAAACAACAAAATAATTACAGATGGTGGTAAGTAAGGGTGCTGCAAACACTACAACTGGTCTCGGGAGAGGAGTTTGGGTGAAGAAGTCTGTTACGAAGGGCATCCGGTGAAGTCTGAGGATTACGGACACAGGGCAGGCCTGGATGTGCACAGCCCGCCCCCTCGCCCCTACCCCCAGCCCCCATTTTATCACCAAGTAGCATGCATGTTATAGGTAGGAAGATAAGAGTAGACAGGAGGATTCCGATAAAGTGTACATTTGGCCAGCTAGTCCCCCATAAAAATGATACAGATTGTGGTGTCCCTGTAAAGCTCTGTGTCCACTGAGCCCTGCCATCACTCCACAGCCTTGCAGGAAAGCTGCAAAGATTTCTTCTGTAGAGCATGAGATCAACACTTACTGGTTCTCTGGGTTAAATATCTACCTGCTGGATCTGCTTACTTAGAACAAGGGGCACCTGCAACCCACACACTGACAGGTAGACAGATGTGCTTTATGGCGCAGGAGAAAGGACTCCACCCTCACATGGCTTGTGAAAGAAATCTACAGTGAGTAAAAGCCAAATAGAACTGCAATCAATTTGTGAAAGCCAGCTGGGCACAGTGGCTCATGCCTGTAATCCCAGCACTTTGGGACGCCAAGGCAGGTGGATCACCTGAGGTCGGGAGTTCGAGACCAGCCTGGCCAATATAGTGAAACCCCATCTCTACTAAAAATACAAAAATTAGCTGGGTGTGGTCGTGGGTGCCTGTAATTCCAGCTACTCAGGAGGCTGAGGCAGGAGGATCGCTTGAACCCAGGAGGCAGAGGTTGTAGTGAGCCAAGATCATGCCACTGCACTCCAGCCTGGGTGACAGAGCAAGACTCCATCTCAAGAAAAAAAACAAAAAATAAAAAATAAAAAACTTGTGAAAGCCAATTTGAATGCTAAGACCAAAATGACACATTTAAGGGACAAAGTTCAATAAGAGTATATGTGAGCATGTGAGAGGTTGGTATGACTTTCCCTCATTCCCGGCAGTCTTGGGTGGTGCATCTAGGGAGTTGGTATGTACATATGTAGAGAGAGTGCATCTCTATTTCTTGTTTGCTTCACACATTTTCTTTCTTTTTAAAAAAATATTTTATTTTGGGCCGGGTGTGGTGGCTCACACCTGTAATTCCAGCACTTTGGGAGGCT
Source organism: Trachypithecus francoisi (assembly GCF_009764315.1). Classification (NCBI taxonomy): domain Eukaryota; kingdom Metazoa; phylum Chordata; class Mammalia; order Primates; family Cercopithecidae; genus Trachypithecus; species Trachypithecus francoisi. The sequence continues at coordinate 30,261,790 of NW_022681468.1, read as the reverse complement.
GAGGTGGGCAGATCACGAGGTCAGGAGATTGAGACCATCATGGCTAACATGGTGAAACCCTGTCTCTACTAAAAATACAAAAAAATTGGCTAGGCGTGGTGACAGGCACCTGTAGTCCCAGCTACTCGGGAGGCTGAGACAGGAGAATGGTGTGAACCCAGGAGGCAGAGCTTTTTTTTTTTTTTTTAAGTTCTGGGATACATGTGCAGGACATGCAGGTTTGTAACATAGGTAAACGTGTGCCATGGTGGTTTGCTGCACCTATTAATCCATCACCTAGGTATTAAGCCCCACATGCATTAGCTATTTATCCTGATGCTCTCCTCCCCACGCCCACCCTGTTTTACGCACTTCCTTTTTTTTTTTTTTTTTTTTTTCAGAATCAGGGTCTTGGCCAGGTGCGGGGGCTCATGCCTATAATCCCAGCACTTTGGGAGGCCGAGGCAGGTGGATCACTAAGTCAGGAGATCAAGACCATCCTGGCTAATGCGGTGAAACCCTGTCTCCACTAAAAATACAAAAAAAATTAGCCAGGCGAGGTGGCGGGCACCTGTAGTCCCAGCTACTCGGGAGGCTGAGACAGGAGAATGGAGTGAACCCAGGAGGCGGAGCTTGCAGTGAGCCAAGATTGCGCCACTGCACTCCAGCCTGGGAGACAGAGCGAAACTCTGTCTCAAAAAAAATAAAAATAAAAATAGAATTGGGATCTTGCTTGTTGCCCAGGCTGGAGTGTAGAAGCACAATCATGACTCACTGCAGCCTGGAACTCCTGGGCTCAAGGGATCCTGCCACCTCAGCCTCCCAAAGTGTTGGGATTACAGGCATGAGCCATCGCACCCAGCGTTGTTTCACACACTTTTATATCTCTCCCCATTTCACGTATTCATTCACCAAACCTGGGCATCCCCACCCTGATCCAAGTCCTTGCAGTCTCTGGGGTGGGGGAGAATTGGGAGGAGTGGAACAGACAAGAATGGGACAAGGGGGTCCTCTCTACAGACAGTTCACTGACCGGCCCCAACCCCTATTTTCTGTCTGGGGGACACAGCCTCCACCTGCCTGCTGCCCAAGCCAAAGTCCTGGCATCCCTTCTTCCAACCAAGCACCAGGCCTGGTCATGTGTACCTCTTAAATCACTCTAATCTGAAATCACTCACCTCCTACTGTTGCCCTAGGTTAAGCCACAGAAGCGTGGCCTAACCTCTCTGGGCACACAAGCCACCATCCTCCAGGAGTCCTCCGTAGGCACAGCCATCTTTAACAAACACACATTGGCCTTGCCATGTCCCACTGAAAAGGCCCGTAGGCCTTGGAGAGCCTGTGGTGCCCCTGCAAGGCAGCCCCTCTTTCCACACTGGACCGGATGAAGTATCTGCTTCCAGGAAGCACCAACGGGTACCTCCCAGGTGCCTGTCTCCCCACGCAGGGAGCAGCATGGTGTCTAGAACACAGTGGCACTGGCTGGTGACATCTGGGCCAAGGCAACCCGTGGGATTTTTCTTCCCTACCGTGCTGAGTAACCATGTGGTGGCAGGCGAGGCCTCGCCGGGACTGAAGAGCTGGCAAGCGTGGGGCCCAGGCAGCAGCTGGTGTCGCCATGGAAACCGCTCGCAGCGCCTCCCGGGGCCAGCCTTTTCACTTGGCCTTTTTGGCAGGCTTCCTCAGCCACCCTGAAACCCATTCACCCGGGTGCGCCGGGCCCTCGCCCCTGCCCCCCACCCTGCCCCCCACCCTGCCCTTCTGCCTCCCTGGCCAGCTCTTCCCCCCTCCCCCTCCCCTTCCTCTCCTCTCCTCTCTTCCCCGCTGCCCTCTCTGCTGCAGCCTTTGCCAAAGCTCAGGGAGGGGAAAGCTGGGCCAAGGAAGGACTCCGATTTTCAATTCTAAGCTGATTTCCCCTCTGCAGGCAGCAAGCCCTTTCATGCATTTTTTCCTTATTATCATAAACGCAGGAACTTGCATTAGGATGAATGAGCAGAAACTCCTGTCTTTGTCAGAGCCTTGGCAGAATGCCAGGCATAGAATGACCTAAAACACTCAGAGCTAAATGGAGCTGGAGAGGGGGTGGAGATCCCAAGTCGGGTGAGAAATGGGAAGGGGGGAGTGTGGCCCTTGGCCTCTAATTATCATAATAAAGTGTTTGCCCTGTGCCCAGACACTATGCTAAGCCCTTTGCACAGATTCTCGTTTAACCCGCACAAAATTCCTACGTCCTATTCATCCCCCCATTTTCATAGATGCCAAAACTGAAAATCAGAGGTGTCAAGGAACAGGCCCAACATCACACAGCAAATGAGTGATAGAGTGGGCTTTGAACCTTTCAGACTCTGGAGCCTCAACTAATGTCAAGGTCACCTTCCCGAGCTGGTTCAGAGCTCCACAGCTAGTTCTCACCATCCAGGACCTCCAAATCCTTTCCCTACCCTCACCTCCCCTCACCCACAGCCTCCCTTCAACGGTGCTCCTGTAATTTCCATTTGTCAGTGTAATTTTGCAAAGCAGGCTTTTCCAAAAATCAGATAGGGATAGGAGGCCCCCAGGCAGAGGGAAAGCAGGGCTCCTCAAGACCCAGCCAAGGCATTCTGTTTGTGCTGCCTGGTGGGCAGAGACCTTGATTTTAAACTTGCCTGTCACATGTCTAGCTACAGCACAGGCACTCCGGCACCAAGCCAGTGCTCAGCAATGTTGATCAGGTGCTGCCTTGAATCCACACTTCCTCTCTAGATCCATAGTCCACCCTCCTCCACCTTTTCCTTACCCTGACCTCTCAGGACCGTGCCACAGAGTGCTCTTACCCTTTGGCTTCTGGTTAGATTCAGCCAGTGGAATAAGGCGGCAGGTGATTGGAGGGCAGGAGAAAGAGGTTGGAGGGCAGAAGGAGAAAGAGGTCGGGGTATTTACCCTACACTCACTTCCTTGCTGGGCATGGAAGGCTCCTGGCCTCAAATGATCTGCCTGCTGCCAGTGGCTGCTTTCCTGCAGCACCTGTCTTCTGGTCCTCTCCTGCAGCTTAGCTCGGCCACAGCTCTGGGGGGTTCCCTGGCCTCGCCCCCTCAGCCCCATCCTCTACTCTGCTGTTAGCCCTGGGATGCATCGCCCTTCCTTTTGGTCTCCTTACTTCATCTACAACTTTAGAAATAGTTATTTATGGCTGGGCACAATGGCTCACACCTGTAATCCCGGCATGTCGGGTGGCCAAGGTGGGAGGATCACCTGAGATCAGGGGTTCAAGACCAGCCTGGCCAACATGGTGAAACCCCATCTCCATTAAAAAATACAAAAAAATTTAGCTGAGCATGGTGGCACATGTCTGTGGTCCCAGCTGCTCAGGAGGCTGAGGCTGAACCAGGAGGCAGAAGTTACGGTGAGCCGAGATTGCGCCACTGCACTCCAGTCTGGGCAACAGAATAAGACTACATCTCAAAATCTAAAAAAAAAAAAGTTTTTTATATTCTTTCTTTTTCTTTTCTTTTTTTTTATTTTTCTGTGAGACAGTCTTCCCTCTATCCCCCAGGCTGGAGTGCACTGACGTGATCTCGGCTTACTGCAACCTCCGCCTCCTGGGTTCAAGTGATTCTCCTGCTCCAGCCTCCTGAGTAGCTTGGATTACAGGTGCCCACCACCACGCCTGGCTAATGTTTGTATTTTAGTGGAGACAGGGTTTCACCATGTTGACCAGGCTGGTTTTGAGGTCCTGGCCTCAAATGATCTGCCTGCCTCGGCCTCCCAAAGTGCTGGGATAACAGGCATGAGTCACCGCACCCAGCCAGTTCTTTCTTTTTTTTTTTTTTTTTTTTTTTTTTTTGAGACGGAGTCTCCCTCTGTCACCCAGGCTGGAGTGCAGTGGCACAATTTGGCTCACTGAAACCTCTGCCTCTTGGGTTCAAAAAATTCTCCTGCCTCAGCCTACCGAGTAGCTGGTACTACAGGCGTGTGCCACCACACTCGACTAATTTTTTATGTTTTTAGTAGAGACAGGGATTCACCGTGTTAGCCAGGATGGTCTCGATCTCCTGACCTCGCGATCCACCTACCTCAGCCTCCCAAAGTGCTGGGATTACAGGCATGAGTCACTGCACCCTGCCTTCTGTTCTTATTTGAAAACTTGATCATTCTATTTGAGTGTTCAGTCTTCTGTTTCCTTCCAAGACACAGACAGTTATAAGCTCCTACTGTCTTTTTCGTAAGTGGCAGGGATATAACAGTGAAAAAAAAAAAAAAAAAAAACTTGTGCCCTCAGGGAGCTGGAGTTGACTCAGACAGCCAAAAACAAACAAATAAGAAATATACTATGTCAGGAAGTATAAGTGCTATGAATGAATGAAAAGAAAAAAGAATCGATGAATGCAATTATTTAGAGGTTATGACTAGACTTTAGAGATGATCTAATCTGAACCCCTCACTCTACAAATGAAAGCAAGGAGACCTAGAAAGGATGTTTAAGGTCACACGGTGAATTATGGTAAAAGCTGGGCTGGTTTCCAACTCTCTTTGGCTCTTCCAGGGCTGGAGGAATGCAGCTCAGCCCATGGAAAGATGGGGGGGGGGGTGCGGGGGGCAGGGGGATGCAAAAGTTCTTTCTGGTTCTCTTTCTTTAAGGACAATCTTCCGGAAGCAACAGTGCGGGCAGCAATGGAGTTTACTGGAAGGTGCCTGGACAGCTGGGCAGAAAGGAAGGGATCACCCAGCAGAAGCCATGGGAGCCCCTCTATTACTTCTGTAGGTACCTTGGCTGTTCACCAGAGCAGAGGGCAGTATGGGCCCTGGTGCTGTCAGGATGCCTGAAGGGATGGGTGGGTGGCAAGGCCCATCCACCAGGGCACCGAAGCTGCAGAGTGGTGGGACTAGGAGGAGGGCTTGCACTGTGGGCCTGGCCTTTGGGGAAGAGTATTGTTCTGTTGCTGACGAAGCCCCAGCCCACATGCAGGACTTGGCTGGGAAGCTGAAACTACCCTGGGTGACTGGGTCATCTGTTTCCCAAGCCCCACAATTCTTTCCATTCCACCCAGCTTACCATCTTGGCATGCCCCCAATGCCCCACTGGGTGGAGGGAAACAGTAATACTCATTTATGGAGTCTGCAGTCTGCCAAACACAGTTCATGCCTTATCTCAATGTATGATAATCCTTGCAACTACCGTATGAGTGCCTTGTTCTCTCCATTTCACACATGAGGAAACAAGCTCATGGAAGTTGTGACTTGCCCAGGGCCATAGAGCAGGAAGTGACACAGAGAACTTTCAAACTCAGGCTGGGCTAACAGGAAAGGTTGGGTTCTTTCCTCAGCTGCCCTGCAGATTCCTTCCAGAGGGCATCCTGGAACCAGCCAGCCCATCCTCCAGATTGGCCTAGAGCATGGGCTGCCAGTCACAAACTCCCCTCTCCCCCACCATGCTCCCACATCCCCTGGGTGTTGGCTGCTCAGTGGCTCCCCATGCCCCCGGCCCTCCGAGTCTCGGGTCCACACCCAGCACGGTTTCTCTGCCAGGTGGCTCTGCACTAGGCTCCTGGCCCAATGGCCAGACTGAGGTTGCCATGAAAATGCCCTACCCTTGGACTCCCTTGTGGGCCCCACAAGCCACTGGAATGTCTCAGAAATCCCACCCTTCAGGCCTACATCCAAATTGCCTCTCCCATACGGCCTCTCTCACTGCGAGCAACAGGAAAATCCTTTCAGATCGTGTCCTGATTTTCAGTTGGAAAACAGATGGCCACCATTGCAAGGCTGGCCATACACCCTCTTACTTCCTTTTTCCCTTTCATTCTATTTTCTCTCTGTGTGTCCAATATCATGCTGTGGTTGTTACAAGCACAGACAGAACCTGAACTTGAATTTCAGATCTGCCCCTTCTCAGCCGTCCTTGGACTCCTTACTTGGGCCTTGATGTCGTCTTCCTTAATAATTGTGACTGCATTCTGCATTCTTGGCTTTTAATTTTTTAATTTTTTTTTATTTTTTGAGAAAAGGTCTGGCTGTGTCACCCAGGCTGGAGTGCAGTGGCACGATCAGAGCTCACTGCAGCCTTGACCTCCTGGGTTTAAGCGATCCTCTCACCTCAGCCTCCCCAGTAGCTGGGACTACAGGCACATGCCAACACTCCTGGCCAATTTTTGTATTTCTTGGTAGAGACGGGGTCTCACTGTGTTGCCCAAGCCAGTCTCAAACTCCTGGGCTCACGCAATCCTCCCGCCTCAGCCTCCTAAAATGTTGGGATTATAGGCATGAGCCACCATGCCTTGGCTTTTTGTGAGTATTGAAGAGATAATAAATTAGAATCAGTGCTACCTTCTCAGCAAGCTTTTTCCAACCTTTCTTCTTAAAATTACAAGCCCATCCTGACTCCGGCACCCTTATCCTCCTTCCCTTCTGTAGTTTTCTCCATAGCACATGTCACCATCTTATGTACTAAAACTTTCACGTATTTTGGTTATTAACTCTCCCTCCAATGGAATGTAAGCTCTATGAGGACAGGGAAAAATCTGTTTCCGGCTGGGCGCGGTGGCTCACGCCTGTAATCCCAGCACTTTGGGAGGTCAAGATGCGTGGATCACTTGAGGTCAGAAGTTCAAGACCAGCCTGGCCAACATGGTAAAACCCCGTCTCTACTGAAGATACAAGAAAATTAGCTGGGCATGGTGGGACACGCCTGTAGTCCCAGCTACTTGGGAGGCTGAAGCAGGAGGATCACTTGAACCTGCGAGGCAGAGATTGCAGTGAGCCAAGATCTCACTACTGCACTCCAGCCTGAGCAACAGAGTGAGACTCCGACTCAAAAACAAACAAACAAACAAACAAACTGTTTTCATGGCTATGTCCTTGTGTCTAGACAGGGCCTGATGCACCGTGGGCACTCAAAAAATATTTGTTTGAGACTGGGCGTGGTGGCTCATGCTTGTAATTCCAACACTTTGGGAGGCTGAGGTGGGAGAATTGCTTGAGACCAGGAGTTTGAGACTAGTCTGGGCAACATGGTGAAATCCCTTCACAAGAAAAAAAAAAAAAAAACTGGCTGGGTATCATGCTTATAGTCCCAGCTACTCACGAGGCTGCAGCGAGAGGATAGCTTGAGCCCAGTAGTTTGAGGTTATAGTGAGCTATGATTGTGCCGCTGCACTCCAGCCTGTAGGGCAGTGACCAAGGGAGGCCCTGTTTCTTAAAAAGACATATATATTTGAATAAATGGAGTAATGGGGCAGGGCCAGTGGCATAGGTATTTTTCAGAAGCTTGTGATTTTGAGGCACCCCTAAGTTTTCTAGGTGGATAAAGCACCTGGCAGGGTGCCTGGCCTGAGGTTAGCTTAGTGCTAGAGGCCAGATGATGGCATTATCTTGTTCCTTTAACTTTGCTCAGCCCACACCCTTACCTTGGGCCTCCCAGTGATATCACTGGGAAACCCTGTGGCATCCTGATCCAAGGGCCCTGCCATTCCAGCTTCTAGCCCATCCCACCGGGGACAGCTCCTGGCTGCCACACCCTCCCTTCCCTCCTCTCACCCACTTGGGAAGGGTGAGTCAGGACAGAAGACCAGGAACAGTGGCCTCAGGCCACTCTCCCGCTGCCCAGGCAGCCTGTTCTGCCCAGGTCTGTGGCAGGAAGGAGCCAAGCCACAGGGCAGGCCAAGGCTGCGCGGGCAGCTCCGGGCAGGGGCCTGGGGTGGGGCAGAGGAGCTGCCCGTTCTTGCTGGGATCTCTCCGAAGGCCGCCAGCAGGCCCTGAACTCCCAGAGTTGCCTCTTCCACCGGGCAACTTTCACTTTCTCTTTTCTCCACAGAAGCAGAACCGGCAGGCCCAGGTCACAGAGATGGGAGTTAGGAGTCAGAAAAACTGGCTCGGCCAGTGGCTCAAGCCTGTAATCCCAGCACTTTGGGAGGCCGGGGTGAGTGGATCACCAGAGGTCAGGAGTTTGACACCAGCCTAGCCAACATAGTGAAACCCTGTCTCAACTAAAAATACAAAAATTAGCTGGCCATGGGAGGAGGCGCCTGTAATCACAGCTACTTTCAGGAGACAGAGGCAGGAGAATCGCTTAAACTCGGGAGGCAGAGGTTGCAGTGAGCTGAGATCGCGCCATTGTACTCCAGCCTGGGCAACAAGAGCAAAACTCCGTCTTAAAAAAAAGAAGGCCGGGCGCGGTGGCTCAAGCCTGTAATCCCAGCACTTTGGGAGGCCGAGACGGGTGGATCACGAGGTCAGGAGATCGAGACCATCCTGGCTAACACGGTGAAACCCCGTCTCTACTAAAAATACAAAAACTAGCTGGGCCAGGTGGCGGGCGCCTGTAGTCCCAGCTACTCGGGAGGCTGAGGCAGGAGAATGGCATAAACCCGGGAGGCGGAGCTTGCAGTGAGCTGAGATCCGGCCACTGCACTCCAGCCTGGGCGACAGAGCGAGACTCCGCCTCAAAAAAAAAAAAAAAGAAAAAAGAAAAAAGAAAAAAGAGCCGGGCGCAGTGGCTCAAGCCTGTAATCCCAGGACTTTGGGAGGCCGAGACGAGCGGATCACGAGGTCAGGAGATCGAGACCATCCTGGCTAACACGGTGAAACCCCGTCTCTACTAAAAAAATACAAAAAACTAGCTGGGCGTGGTGGTGGGCGCCTGTAGTCCCAGCTATTCGGGAGGCTGAGGCAGGAGAATGGCGTGAACTCAGGAGGCGGAGCTTGCAGTGAGCCGAGATCCGGCCACTGCACTCCAGCCTGGGCGACAGAGCGAGACTCCGTCTCAAAAAAAAGAAAAAAGAAAAAAAAGAGAAAAGAAAAACTGGCACCTGGGAGGCCTCCTGAACATGGGAGAAAGGCGGCTCAACAGCCTCTGTGCCCCATATGCATGTGAGTAAATCTCAGCAGATAAATAGTAACAGTGACAGTCCCTTAGATTCCTCAGCCAGGAATACCTTTATTTATTTATTCATTTATTTATTTATTTATTTATTTTTTATTTATTTATTTTTATTTTTGAGACAGGGTCTTACTCTGTCACCCAGGTTGGAATGCAGTGGTGCAATCTCAGCTCACTGCAACCTCCACCTCCCAGACTCAAGCAATCCTCCCACCTTAGCCTCCCGAGTAGCTAATTTTTAAAATTTTTTGTAGAGATTGAGTCTCACTATATTGCCCAGTCTAGTCTCACACTCCTGGTCTCAAGCGACCCTCCTGCCTCAGACTCCCAAAGTGCTGGTATTACAGGTGTGACTCACCACTTACTCGGCCTGGGATACTTTCAAAGCCTGGGATGCTTTCAAAGCACTATCATGATTATTATCTTACCGGATCCTCACTCTGGGGCGGGGATAGGGAAGACAGGAATTAAAAAACAAATGCAAAAAAAAATGTCCTCCAGGCTGGGAGTCAACTGAAGCCAGAGAGCCAGGGCAAGAACATTTTGTAGGTTTTGTATTTTGACAGATTTCCTCCCTGTTCCCGGAGGTTCACCTCAGAGCAGCAGAGCCCTGCTCAATCTCTGTCCATCCAGGAAGAAACTGAGGCAACCCTGGCAGGACCCAGAGTGGAAACACAGCTGACACCTCCGTCACGGCGCCCTGTAACAGTCCAACACTCACAAACACAGGAAGGGAATTCACTCCTGGATTTCCCAGCAGAGCCAAGTGTGTCTTAGGAGCTGGCAAGGAGAGGAGGTGACATCTGGGAGAGGACCAGGAGCTGTCGACAACCCTGGAGAAGTTGTGTTCATTCTTACCTTCCAGATAGTAAATATTGCCTAAAGACAGAGCTAGCAACGGAGAGGGCAGATATTCTCAAGCTTGATCAGGATTTCTCTAAAACCTTCCTGCTGCTTTCAGGGGTCAGAAGCCCCTGCAGCTTTTTTTTTTTTTTGAGGCTGAGTCTCCCTGTCTTGCCCAGGCTGCAGTGCAATGGCATGATCTCAGCTGACTGCAACCTCCACCTCCCCTGTTCAAGTGATTCTCTTGCCTCAGCCTCCTGAGTAGCTGGGATTACAGGTGCCCGTTACCACGCCCGGCTAAATTTTGTATTTTTAGTTACAGACGAGGTTTCACCATGTTGGCCAGGCTGGTTTCGAACTCCTGACCTAAGGTGATCCACCCACTCAGCCTCCCAAAGCCCCTGCAGCTCTTATCCATAGATCAGGCAAACGGACACTCCCCCCCCCCCCCCACCTCCGCACAGGCAGGCCCTGCCCCTCTCCTTGTGGTGTGTCTCTGATGCTGTCCTCCCAGGATTTCGTTCACTTTAGGGCTGCCACCCATTGGTGCATTCATTCCTGTATTTATGTTACTGAGCACCAACTATGTCCCACACGCTCTTCCAGGTACTGGGGATACAGCAGAGCCAAACAAAACCGAGAAAGTCTCTGCCCTCAAGCTTTTGTTGAAGGAGGTAAATAGACAAAAGAGAAGCAAACAAAAACAAAGAAGGTAAAACCAGAGGGTGGTAAATGCTATGAAGGAAATAAAGCAGTGTAACTGCTTAAGGAGAAGAGACCTGTGCAGGTGGATGGAAAGGGAAGGTCTCTGCGGAGGCGACATTGACATTCATTCTGAGACCTGGGCCAGCCATGCAAATAAGGGGGTGTAGGCAGAAGCGCTGCAGTGGGGACAGGCTAGAAGTGGAGCCTGGTGCTGGGACAGTCCCAGTTCAGGCATGTCCTCCCGGTGTCGTTTTTAATAGCTCATCCTTTCACAATCAAGAGCGGCTCATGCCGGAGATAGTTACCCGCAATGAAGGGCTGGATTTATTCTAAGGGCAGAGGGAAGCCATCACAGGAAATGATGTGATTGATGTTTTGAAAAGACCTCACTGGCTGCTCCGTGAAGAATAAATTAGAGGGGCAGGAGGGAAGAAGTCTGCCTGGGGCGGCTGCAGCAACCCAGGCGTGCTGCGAGGTGCCCTTTGACTAGATTCCAGTGGGGGCTTTTGGGCGAGCGGAAGAAGAACCCCAGGGATCAGCTCCAGCCACGCTCAGCCCCCTGGGCCGGCCCTGGGCATTTCTGAGACGGCCCTCGCGCTCAGGGACCACTCCTCGCAGTTCCATTGTCTGTTCTTGCGGAGCCCTGCCACACTGGGAGGGCCACCCCCTCCTCTTGCTCCCCTCCCCTCCCCGCGTCCAGCCCCTCCCCGGCCTGGCCCGGCTGCCGCCCAGCGCCAGCCAAAGCCCACCCCGCCTCCCTGCAGGAAGACGGCTGGCGGCGCCTGCTGCGTGACCTTGGGCTGCAAAGTCGGGCGTTTGCAAAGTCAAAGCGAGTCACTTCCTCCCCCGGGCCTCCCCCGAGCGGGCAGCCGGCCGCTGCGCCCTGCCCCCTCGCCCGCCGCGGGCCGGGGCTGGCGCTGCCACGAACGCGCTCTGCATGCTAAGTGCTCGCGCCCGTTCCCGCCGCCCGGAGGCTCATTTGTCACCCGCTGCTGACTCAGCACTTCTGGAGAAGGCTTTTCCCTCCGCTTTGGAGGAGGAGGCCCGGAAATGAGGCAGCGGCTCTTCCTTCCCTCACTCCAGCAGGGGTGTGTGGTGTGGGTGTGTGCGGGTGTGGCAGGGTCTGTCTGTATGTCTGATGCCTGTCCATCACCAGTGTATATTTTCGCGGCTATGCCTGTCTTTTGTGTATGGCTGAGTCTGTGTGTGTCTTACTGCATGTTGATCCCTGCGCCTGTCTGGTGGGTCTTTGTCCCTGTCTGTGGGCGCCTGTGTTGGGCCTGTGGGCCTGTCATGTGTGTGTCATACGTGTGTCTGGGTGTGTGTGCCCTCCCCACCCCCCTCCCTCAGCCCCAGCCTCCTCCCCTCAGACTTCACCTTGTCTCCTGGAGTGACCCTGGGGTTTCTGAGGCCAAAGTGGCACACCTTCCCTCCCCTGGCACCCCTGGCTCCCACTCCACCCTCTGCCACCAGTCCTCTAACATGGGACTTCAGGAACTGAAAGCACAGGCTCTGGAATCAGCCAAATCTAGGTCTCAGCCTAGGCTCTGCACTTGCACAGCGACCTTAAATGAGATACCTTTCCTGAGCCTCAGTTTCCGCACTTATAAAATAGAGGTGATCGTATCTCCCTAAAAGAGGTTAATTTCATGATGGGGTCTGGCATATCACATGCAGCAAACGGTGCCTGTTATTTCTACTTAAAGCAATAGGCCCAGTGTCAGGCACATAGCCAGGGTCTAATAAATGGCCACTTAAGAACAAAAGCACCAAGAAGCCCTTTCCTTGGCTGCCAGAGAAGGGAGCGGGTGGGGAGATGGTGACCTCGATTGGGAGCTGGGCAGGAGCTGGTTTGCATGACAGCTACTGTGAGGAGAGACAAGCGGTGACCTGATTTAGTGCTGCCTTGGGCAGCCAAGGAAGTCAGGAAGGAAATCACAGACAAGGGGCTCAGGAGCTGCTCTGCCCTGCCCTGCCCTGCCCTTCCCCAGACCATACACTGCCTGAGACCTGCAGGCAGAGCGAGGGCCCAGGAGGAGGACACATCTCCAGGCCAGCCCCTACCTCCAGAGCAGCCCTCATGCTGTGTCCCTGGGTAAATGACTTTTCTTTTTTTTTTTTTTGTAGAGACATGGTCTCTCTCTGCTACCTAGGCTGGAGTTCAGTGGCGTGATCATAGCTCATTGCAGCTTCGACTTCGGGGGCTCAAAAGATTCTCCCCCCTTCAGCCTCCTGAGTAGGGACTACAGGTGCACGCCACCATGCCCAGCTAATTTTTTCATTTTTTTTGTAGAGACAGGGTCTTGCTATGTTGCCAAAGCTGGTCTTGAACTCCTGGGATCAGGTGATCCTCCTGTGTCTGCCTACCGAAGTGCTGGAATTATAGGCATAAGCCACTTTGTCCAGTGTCTGCGAGAATGTGCACATCCATTCGTTTCACCTCTTTAACAGTCCTGTGAATGAGATTCTTAGCATCCCCATTTTGCAGGTTAGAAAAACTGAGACTCTGGGAGGTTAAGTCCCAAGGTCACAGGACTGACAGGTGACTGAGAGAACCCTGGCATTCCAGCTGCCAGTCAGGCACTCCCTGGTTGTCTATACCTGCCATCTTCCTGGGCTCACAGCACACACCCGGTACACCCTCCCATGAGCAGAACTCTTACACACTGGCTGGTACCATACCCTCCCTAACACCAGCTCCTGTAGCAAATTCTTTCCAGGGCCAGCCAAGCCCTGCTCCCCTTTGTTAAAGGCAACTTTCTTCAGAAGGGTGAGCATTTGTTGTCTCAGAGCCTGCAGTGCAGATTCTCACTCCCCTCTTTTCACTGCGTTCAGCAGGAGCGAGGCAAACCAGCTTGGGACAGAAACACAGGTGTTTCCTCCGCTGTCAGAGTTTCCTGGGGTAGGCATCTGAGTTACTGCCTGGACCCAGTAGCCCCTAGCAACAGGGCACCACTCTCACCTGGGCCATTTATGATGATTTTGGGGGATGGAGCCAATTGGGACAATCCAGGGATCCCCACAGGTGGGAGTGGTGAAAGAGTGGAGGCTTGAAGTCCAAGAAACCCCAGTATATGCCTCTGCTGCTAAGGAGCTGTGTGGCCTCGGGCAAATCACTATCCCCTTCTGAGCCTGGGGCTCCACATCTACATAGCAAGGGAGGCTGCACTCACGTTCCTTCCAGCTCCCATACAGTCCCACATGTTACTAGACCTAGGTTAAGGCGAGGTCTGTGCTATCAGGTACTACCATAGACACAGAAACCGGGGGAGACTCTGCCACCATTATACCCACCCACCCCAACCCTCAAGTTCCCAGCTCTCCCTGGGAAAATCAACAGACAATGGGCCCATGTGGGCAGAAGAAATCAACATGAGGAGTCTGGGTGCCTAGAGAATGGACTTAGAATGAGCCCAAAGTGAAAGGGAGAACCAAAGAGCTTCCCTCACTGCCACAATTGGCACTTCCTGCTCCAGGGAATCCAGCACTGAGCTAGAAACAGGATGCTGGGTTCGCTGTTCAGGATTCGGAGGTGAGGCCACAGCCATTTCTGCTTTCGGGGCCTGTGACTGGTGGAGAGAAAGGGGTGATGGCATCTGTGGCCTTTCTGATTCATAGGTTTATACCAGCATGAGGCGTGGCCGCTGCAAAGCAGACATGTCCATTTCTGTCCAGACACAGTTGGGGCGGGCAGTAGGTGGCTGCAGCCTGTCCTTACATGGGGCTAAAGGGGCCCAGCCACTTACTGATTCACTCACTTGCCCAGCCAGCTGAAACCCTGGCCCCACCTTTCCCTTCTGCTACCCACAAAAGCCCCCTGACATAGCACTGTTGTCATACTGAGACGAAGGCAGAAAAAGACACTTCCAAAGGGTGTCAATGACAAGAGAGAAATAGACATAGAGTGGTCACTTCATTTACCAACCCTGGAACCGCAGACTTCTGGGCTTCCTGGTGTGTGATTTCAGTTTTACCCCTCACTGTTTAAATTACTTGAGTTATGTGTTTTGTTCTTTTTTTTTTTTTTTTTTTTGAGAGGGAGTCTTGCTCTGTCGCCCAGGCTGGAGTGCAGTGGTGCGATCTCGGCTCACTGCAACCTCTGCCTCCTGGGTTCAAGCGATTCTCCTGCCTCAGCCTCCTGAGTAGCTGGGACGCACCGCTACACCTGGCTAATTTTGTATTTTTAGTAGAGATGGGGTTTTGCCATGTTGGTCAGGCTGGTCTCAAACTCCTAACCTCAGGTGATCTGCCTGCCTCGGCCTCCCAAAGTACTGGCATTACAGATGTGAGCCACCTCACCCGGCTTGTATTTTCTTCTTGCAGACAAAAGCAGCCCACCAAATATGGACAGATAGGAACCTTGTGGCCTTTTGGGGCTGTCATTCTTATCTCAGTCTGCCAGTAACCAGGATCCTTGCATTTATCCTGGAGGTCCCTGAAGGTCCAAGGGGAAACACAGGAAATCTGATTGGCACAGGTGTGGTGACCTGAAGCAGGTGGTGGCTTTTAGGACTGGAGGTCTGGTGTAGGGTGTAACAGTGAGGAGAACATGGAGGGAGGAACTCACCAGGAAAATTGCAGCCAATTTCCAGCGATCAGGGATTGAAGATCCAGCAGAGTACGGAATCAACTCCTCCAGAGCAGTGGATTTTTCCCATTGTAGGTTGAGATCCATTCATGGGCCATGAAATCAATTAAGGGATCATAGTCATACTCGTTTGTTTGATTTTTTTTTTTTTTTTTTTGAGACGGAGTCTCACTCTGTCGCCCAGGCTGGAGTGCAGTGGCTGGATCTCAGCTCACTCAAGCTCCGCCTCCCGGGTTCACGCCATTCTCCTGCCTCAGCCTCCCGCGTAGCTGGGACTACAGGTGCCTGCCACCTCGCCCGGCTAGTTTTTTGTATTTTTTAGTAGAGACAGGGTTTGACCGGATTAGCCAGGATGGTCTCGATCTCCTGACCTCGTGATCTGCCCGTCTCGGCCTCCCAAAGTGCTGGGATTATAGGCTTGAGCCACCGCGCCTGGCCTCGTTTGTTTGTTTTTGAGACAGTCTCATTCTACTACTCTGCCCAGGCTGGAGTGCAGTGGCACAATCTTGGCTCACTGCAACCTCCACCTCCTGGTTCAAACATTCTCCTACCTCAGCCTCTCAAGTAGCTGGCGTCACAGGCACCTGCCACGACATCTGGCTATTTTTTTTTTTTTTTTTTTTTTTTTTAGTAGAGATGGGGTTTTGCCATGATGCCCAGGCTGGTCTTGAACTCCTGGCCTCAAGTGATCCGCCTGCCTTGGCCTCCCAAAGTTCTGGAATTACAGGCATGAGCCACCGCGCCCAACCAGAATTTTTTTTAAGAAAAGGAAATAGGCGTGCTGCTGGGAGTTGCTTGGAGGTTGGCGGCGCGGGGCTGAAGGCTAGCAAACCGAGTGATCATGTCGCACAAACAAATTTACTATTCGGACAAATACGACGACGAGGAGTTTGAGTATCGACATGTCATGCTGCCCAAGGACATAGCCAAGCTGGTCCCTAAAACCCATTTGATGTCTGAATCTGAATGGAGGAATCTTAGCGTTCAGCAGAGTCAGGGATGGGTCCATTATATGATACATGAACCAGAACCTCACATCTTGCTGTTCCGGCGCCCACTACCCAAGAAGCCAAAGAAATGAAGCTGGCAAGCTACTTTTCAGCCTCAAGCTTTACACAGCTGTCCTTACTTCCTAACATCTTTCTGATAATATTATTATGTTGCCTTCTTGTTTCTCACTTGATATTTAAAAGATGTTCAATACACTGTTTGAATGTGCTGGTAACTGCTTTGCTTCTTGAGTAGAGCCACCACCACCATAGCCCAGCCAAATGAGTGCTCTGTGGACCCACAGCCTCAGCTGAGTGTGACCCCAGAAGCCATGATGTGCTCTGTATCCAGAACACACTTGGCAGATGGAGGAAGCATCTGAGTTTGAGACCATGGCTGTTACAGAGATCACGTAAACTTGCTGTTTTTGTTTTTTTCCTGCCGGGTGTTGTATGTATGGTGACTTGTGGATTTATGTTTCAGTGTACTGGAAACTTTCCATTTTATTCAAGAAATCTGTTCATGTTAAAAGCCTTGATTAAAGAGGAAGTTTTTATAATCTAAAAAAAAAAAGAAAAAAAAGAAAAGGAAATAGAAAAGAACGTAGGAACAGGAGTGCGGGTTAAAAGGAACGTTTAATTTCATAAAGTTTTTGCCTCAGGGTAGTATGCTTGTCTGAGTAATGGGTTGATGGGAACACATTTCTTAGTGCAGGTCTTGATTTTAAATGTTTGAAAGCCACTGCTCTGGAAAATAGAGGAGTGAAGACCAAAGTGTGCCCTTTGTGTATGTGTTGGCAGTGGGGTGGGGGTGGGGGTCTCTTTGTCTTAGCGTTTGGTTACAGCACCCTAGGAGTGTCTGTGGGGGAACCACTGACCTCCACTTTCCCATATACGCTTTACACCTTCATACTGAAATTGCTCCCTTCCCTTCCCTCCTCTTCCCTCCCCTCCCCCTCCCCTCCCTTCCCCCTCTCCTCCTTCCCCCCTCTCCCTTCCTCTCCCCTCCCCTCCCCTCCCCTCCCCCTCCCCCTCCCCCTCCCCTCCCTCCTTCCCCTCCCACCTCCCCTCCCCTTCCCTCTCCCCCCTTTCCCTTCCCCTCCCACCTTCCCTCCCTCCCCCCTCCCTCCCTTCCCCTCCCACCTCCCCTCCCTTCCCCCTCCTCCCTTCCCCCTCCTCCCTTCCCCTCCCCCTCCCCTCCGACCTCCCCTCCCCTTCCCCTCCCCCCCTCCCTTCCCCTCCCACCTCCCCTCCCCTCCCCCTCCCCCCTCCCCCCTCCCACCTTCCCTCCCCTCCCCCTCCCCCCTCCCCCTCCCCTCCCCCTCCCCTCCCCTTCCCTTCCCCTCCCCCTCCCCCCCCTCCCACCTCCCCTCTCTTCCCTCCCCTCCCTTCCCCTCCCCTCCCTTCTCCTCCTCTCCCCTCCCCTTCCCTTCCCCTCCCCTCCCGTTCCTTCTTTTCCTGAGATACAGGCTAGCTCTGTCGCCCAGGCTGCAGTGCAGTGGCACAATCTCGGCTCACTACAACCTCTGCCTCCTGGGTTTGAGCGATTCTCCTGCCTCAGCTTCCCGAGTAGCTGGGACTACAGGCGCGCATCACCATGCTTGGCTAAATTTTGTAGTTTTGGTAGAGACGGGGTTTCACCATGTTGGCCAGGCTGGTCTCGAACTCCTGACTTCAGGTGACCTGCCCACTTTAGCCTCCCAAAGTGCTGGGGTTACAGGCGTGAGCCACCTCACCCAGCCTGCTATTTTCATTAGCAGGAAAAGAGGGATGGTAGCTTTCATCCAGATCCCCCATCTTCGGAATGTTTTCACCTTTCCCCGGAACCTCCACAGCGTTAAGTCAGGCAAAATCCTTGGATGGATCCTTCCAAGTAGCAAGGGCCACCCTGTCCCCTTTCCCCTGGTCATGAGTCCACGCAGAGCGCGGGGGCCAGAGTCCGAAAGCGCAGTTTGGCCCCTGGGCAGTCTCCTGAGAGCCTTTCTCCTCCCAGTTTCCACTATTTGGCGGAACCTTGAATGTAGGGGGGCGGGACAGAGAAAAAACTAGAAAGCTCAACTTCTGCCTCTGGGGCCGGAAGCCCTGCTGCGGCCCCAGCCCGCGGTTAGCCCCTGTTTGTCATTTTGCAAATCTGGTCAACCCACCTCCGGTGAAAACTCCCAACCTCACCCCAGGGGACAATGACTAATTACAGAACACATTTTCTCTCGTTTTCGTCAAGCTCACTGTGCCGCCCACACACCCTCCGCCTATCCCGGCATCAGTCGGCTTCCTCAGGAGCCTCACTCAACTGTGTTGAATGAACTCTTGGCCCGGTCCCTCCCCCAGAGACTTCACACCGTGGGGTTCTTTCCTCCCTGCTCAGCTTTACTTTCACTTTCTAGTCACTCTCACTTCTCTGTCAGCTTCTGCTTCTCACCCAAGAACTTGAGCCCTGGTCCTTTTTTAAGGCAGGGGCTATTGCCAAAGTCCTGGGCTGCACCCAATTCGTCAAAAGTCTCGATTCATCAACAGTCAAAAATATTTATCAAATGCATTCTGTTCCAGGCTCTAGGAATGCAGTGCAAGACAGGCAAGGTTCCTGCTCATACAGAGCTTCTAGAAACCTGGGATACAGAGATGCAATCAAGTGATAAAACACATGCATGAAGGCTCTGCCGTTGAACACATGGTTCTTGACAAGCCCACAGAGAGGCACAGCTAAGCCAGCCGTGGGGAGCCAGGGAGGGTTCCCTGGAGGGAGGGAAGCTGGATCCAGGCCTGAAAGATGACTTGGAGTCAGCCATGAGCAAGGAAGAGATTTTCCAGGCCAAGCAAACAGCCTGTGAGTGGTGCCATTTGGGTGAGGCTGACTGGAGCTCACAGGGTGAGAGGCAGTGCAGGGAGCTGGGGTCCCCAAAGGTGGAAAGAAACTAGACCCAAAAGTACCTTGAAAGTCTGCTCAGTCATTTGGATTTTGTCCTGAGGGTGATGGAGAGCTGTGAGCCCCAAATATCTGAGACCAGTCTCAGTCCCTTTAGAAAGTTTATTTTTGCCAAGGTTAAGGACGCGCCCGTGACACAGCCTTAGGAGGTCCTGAAGACAGGTGCCCAAGTGTCCGGAGCCGTGAGGCTCGGAAATTGCCGCGGCCTCTGTTGCTTAAGCTCTGCATTGTGGAGACAAGATGGCGCACTTCCTGGTTCTTCATCATCAACTTTACCCGCGCGCGCGAACTTTTCCCGCCCGCGCGTAGATAACCTCCCGCGCCCGGGAAAGACTAAGTCTACCGAGCATGCGTCTGGTGACGTCTCTCATTATTCCCCTCCCCTCCTGCTCTGAGCCCTTCCTCTTACCTGGCAGCATATATAAGGCATTACACCACCGCCATTAAATGAGACTTGATCAGAATACTGTCTTGTCTCCATTTCTTGTGTCTCTTGTCTCTCATAATTCCCACCCCCTCCTTCAAGGTCTGTGTTAATGATCCCGCTGGTCGGGACACCCAAGGTGGTCAAGGTACAGCTTGCTTTTATACATTTTAGGGAGACATAATACATCAATCAATACATGGAAGATTTACATGGGTTCTGGCTGGGCATGGTGGCTCATGCCTGTAATCCCAGCACTTTGGGAGGCCGAGGCAGGCAGATCACCTGAGGTTGGGAATTCAAGACCAGCCTGACCAACATGGAGAAACCCGCTCTGCTAAAAATACAAAAAAATTAGCCGGTGTGGTGGTACATGCCTGTAATCTCACCTATTTGGGAGGCTGAGGCAGGATAATCATTTGAACTCGGGAGGCAGAGGTTGTAGTGAGCCGAGATCGCACCATTGCACTCCAGCCTGGGCAACAAGAGTGAAACTCCATCTCAAAAAAAGAAAGATTTACATGGGTTCGATCTGGAAGGGTGAGACAACTCGAAATGGGGGCTTCCAGGTCACAGTCAGATTTGAACATAATCTGATTGGCAATTGGTTGAAAGAATTATTGTCAGCAGAAAGGAATGTCTGAGCTACGATAAGGGGTTGTGGAGACCTAGGTTTTATCATGCAGTTGAAGCCTCCAGTAGCAGGCTTTCGAGAGAATGGACTGTAAGTGTTTCTTCTCAGACATAAGGTTTGTGTTGATGTTGATGTTACGGGTATAATGAGGCTTGGCTTCCCTTCATGGCCAGAACCAGTCTTTCAGGTTAAATTTTAGATTGCACTGGCTGAGGAGGAAGTCCATTCAGATGGCTAGTGGCTTGGGGGTGAGGGGTGTGGGGAGTGGTTAATACACAGCCATGGAAGGGCCTCAAGCCAGTGAGACATAATAAATGGAAGTGGGAGGCAAGACTGGACACAGAGGCCGGGCACGGTGGCTCAAGCCTGTAATCCCAGCACTTTGGGAGGCCGAGATAGGCGGATCACAAGGTCAGAAGATCGAGACCATCCTGGCTAACCCGGTGAAACCCCATCTCTACTAAAAAATACAAAAAATTAGCCGGGCGCAGTGGCGGGTGCCTGTGGTCCCAGCCACTCGGGAGGCTGAGGCAGGAGAATGGCGTGGGCCCGGGAGGCAGAGCTTGCAGTGAGCCGAGATCGCGCCACTGCACTCCAGCCTGGGTGACAGAGCGAGACTCCGTCTCAAAAAATAAAAATAAAAAAAAAGATCAAGGCCCTCGTTAGAGCAGCTGTTGTAAATGTTGAGCCTTTTTGGCCTGGCTTGTTTGCAAAGACCCTGGCCAATGTCAACATTGGGAGCCTCATCTGCAATGTAGGGGCTGGTGGTGCTGCACCAGCAGGAGGTCCTGCCCCCTCCACTGCTGCTGCTCCAGCTGAGGAGAAGAAAGTGGAAGCAAAGAAAGAAGAATCCGAGGACTCTGATGGTGACATGGGCTTTGGTCTTTTTGACTAAACCTCTTTTATAATATGTTCAATAAAAAGCTGAACTTAGAAAAAAAAAAAAGGCCAGGCTTGGTGGCTCACGCCTGTAATCCCAGCACTTTGGGAGGCCGAGGCAGGTGGATCACAAGGTCAGGAAATCGAGACCATCCTGGCCAACATGGTGAAACCCTGTCTTTATTAAAAATACAAAAATTAAGGCAGGACGCAGTGGCTCATGCCTGTAATCCCAGCACTTTCGGAGGCTGAGGCGGGTAGATCACGAGGTCAGGAGATCGAGACCATCCTAGCTAACACGGTGAAACCCTGTCTCTACTAAAAATACAAAAAATCAGCTGGGTGTGGTGGCGGGCACCAGTAGTCCCAGCTACTCAGGAGGCTGAGACAGGAAAATCACTTGAACCCAGGAGGCGGAGGTTGCAATGAGTGGAGATTGCAGCCTGGGTGACAGAGCAAGATTCTGTCTCAAAAAAAAAAAGAAAAGAAAAGAAAAAAGAAAGAAAGAGGCCAGGCGCGGTGGCTCAAGCGTGTAATCCCAGCACTTTGGGAGGCCGAGACGGGTGGATCATGAGGTCAGGAGATCGAGACCATCCTGGCTAATACGGTGAAACCCCGTCTCTACTAAAAAATACAAAAAACTAGCCGGGCGACGAGGCGGGCGCCTGTAGTCCCAGCTACTCGGGAGGCTGAGGCAGGAGAATGGCGTGAACCTGGGAGGCGGAGCTTGCAGTGAGCTGAGAGCCGCCACTGCACTCCAGCCTGGGCGGCAGAGCAAGACTCCGTCTCAAAAAAAAAAAAAAAAAAAAAAAGAAAGAAAGAAAATTGCCTGAAAGGATAAACACCAAAATGGTGAGAGAGGGAAGTAGAATTAGGGAGGGCCCGGCAAGAGGGAGAAGTTTCACTTATTGTCTGCATACTTTAATGTTGTTCAAATTTTTACTTTAAGAAGACCTTACTTTTGCCGGGCATGGTGGCTCATACCTGTAATCCCAGCATTTTGGGAGGCCGAGGTGGGCGAATCGCCTGAGGTTGGGAGTTCGAGACCAGCCTGACCAACAGGGAGAAACCCTGTCTCTACTAAAAATACAAAATTAGCCAGGCGTGGTGGCGAATGCCTGTAATCCCAGCTACTCGGGAGGCTAAGGTTGCGGTGAGCCAAGATTGTGCCATTGCACTCCAGCCTGGGCAACAAGAGCAAAACTCCGTCTCGAAGAAAAAAGCAAACAACAACAACAAAAAACCTTACTTTTATAATTAAACTTAAAAAAAGAAAAAGAAAAAAAAAACTAGTAAAGGTTAAGCATCTCTAATCCAAAAATCCAACATCCAAAATGCTCTAAAATGCAACAGATGTTTTTGTTTTGTTTTGTTTTTGTTTTTGTTTTGAGATGGAGTCTCGCCCAGCCTGGAGTGCAGTAGCATGATCTACAACATTTGCCTCCCAGGTTCAAGCGATTCTCTTGCTTCAACCTCCTGAGTAGCTAGGATTACAGGCACATGCCACCACGCCTGGTTAATTTTTTGTATTTTTAGTAGAGATGGGTTTCACCATGTTAGCCAGGCTGGTCTCGAACTCCTGACCTCGTTATCTGCCCGCCTCGGCCTTCCAAAGTGCTGAGATTACAGGCATGAGCCACCGTGCTCAGCCATGCCCGGCTAATTTATATATATATTTTTATTAGTGAACAGGTTTCACCATATTGGCCAGGCTGGTCTCAAACTCCCAACCTCAGGTGATCCACCCACCTCGGCCTCCCAAAGTGCTGGGATTACAGGTGTGAGTCACTGCTTCCGGCCTATAATGCAAAAGATATTGAATGGTGAGAATGGCGACATGATGCCATAAGTGGAAAATTCCACACCTGGCTGCATGTGATGGACTGAAGTCAAAATGCAGTCAAAAACTTTGTTTCATGAACAAAATTATTAAAAACATTGTATACAATCACCTTCAGACTATGTGTATATGAAACCTAAGTGAATTTCATGGCTAGACTTCAGTTGCATTCCCAAGATCTCTCATTATGTATATGCAAATATTTTGAAATTCAGCCTGGTTGCACACATTTCAGATAAGGGATACTCAGGCTGTAATTAACAAATAAACTTTTCACAGTCCAAGCAGCCAAAGGGCCACTGTCCCTGTTCCCTCAGCTCACTCTCCCTTCCATGCTCCTTCTCCCCTTCATTGTGTTTGAACTTCAGCCTCTTTTTTTTTTTTTTTTTGAGACAAAGTGCCGCTCTGTTGCCCAGGCTGGAGTGCAGTGGCACAATCTCAGCTCAACCTCTGCCCTCAGGTTCAAGCAATTCTCATGTCTCAGCCTCCTGAGTAACTGGGATTACAGACGCCCGTCACCACGGCTGGCTAATTTTTGTATTTTTAATGGAGACGGGTTTTCACCATGTTGGCCAGGCTGGTCTCAGACTCCTGACCTCAGGTGATCCACCCCCGTCAGCCTCCCAAAGTGTTGGGATTACCGGCGTAAACCACTGCGCTTGTTCTGAACTTCAGACTCTTGAGCTGGCTGCAAGACTCCAGGTCCCTTGCGAACTACACTCAATAATCCCTCCCTAATCGCCAGTCCCCAGCAGCTCACATTGGCTGCTGTTTGTCCAGTGAGGAGGTGGGCAAGGATACCCTTGGTTTATGCCCATGATAAAAAGAGAAGCAACTATGGTGCTGTAGACGTTCAGAACTCCAGCGCACGTCAGCCTCTAGAGAGGGGCCTGGCCTCTGCCTGAATAGTGTATTTCTTTCTCTCCTTCCTGGACACACTTATTGCAATCAAAGCATTTTCTAAGAGTCGGGTGGGACTCCACAGATGGTCTTATCCAATAGCCTCACTTTGCAGGTGAGAACATTGCACCCAGGCCAAGCGTTTTTTCGTTTTACTGCCAGCCACTCTCAAAGTGCAGTCTCTTAACAGTTTCTGAGTCTGAATGCAACTCTTGTTAACTGCTCAGCAAAGGAATTCTATCAGGAAAGCTGCAGTTTTACATCCGTGGTTTTCGGCCTTGATGACACATTGAAATCACCTGGGGAGATTTATAAGCTACTGACACCTGGGTCCTACTCCCAGCAGTTCTGATTTATTTTTTGTTTGTTTGTTTGTTTTTGGAGTTTCACTCTTGTTGCCCAGGCTGGAGTGCAATGGCTCCATCTCGGCTCACAGCAACCTCCGCCTCCTGGGTTCAAGCGATTCTCCTGCCTCAGCCTCCTGAGTAGCTGGGATTACAGGCGCCCACCACCATACCCAGCTAAGTTTTTGTATTTTTAGTAGAGACAGGGTTTCACCGTGTTGGCCAGGCCGGTCTCGAACTCCTGAACTCAGGGATCCACCCGCCTGAGCTTCCCAAAGTGCTAGGATTACAGGCATGAATGAGCCACCGCACCAGGGCTACTGATTTATTTTAATTAGGGTGCAGCCTGAGCACTGAGATTTTTTTCACTCCCCAGATATTCCCAGTGTGCAGCCATAATCGAGAATCACTAGTCAATATGGAGTGTGTGTGTGTGTGTGTGTGTGTGTGTGTTTACATTTCTAGGTATGGGTGATATTTGCATGCAGCATGTATCTGCGCACACAGACACACACATGGAAAACTGAACTTCCCAATACGCAGAGTAATACATGCTGAGGTCACCAGCAAATCAGGACAATAAAGAAAGTGAGAAAAAATGTTTATAGCCAGACGCGGTGGCTCACTCCTATAATCTCATCTTTCAGGGATGCAGAGGCAGGAGGATAGCTTGATCCCAGGAGTTCAAGATCTGCCTGGGCAATATAGTGAGATCCCGTTCTCCACAAAAAGGAAAAAAAAAAAAAGAAAAAAGTTTTAGAATATGATATTTAAGAAACAAAAAAGTCATCATGGAGAAAACTTTTTTTTTTCTTTTTTGTTTTGAGACAGAGTCTCACTCTGTTGCCCAGGCTGGAGTGCAGTGGCACGATCTCAGCTCACTGCAACCTCTGCCTCCCAGATTCAAGTGATTAGCCCGCCTCAGCCTCTCGAGTAGCTGGGATTACAGGCACGCACCACCATGCCTAGCTAATTTTTGTATTTTCAGTAGATGGGGTTTCACCATGTTGGCTAGGCTGGTCTCGAACTGCTGACCTCAAGTGATCCACCTGCCTCAGCCTCCCAAAATGTTGGGATTACAGGTGTGAGCCACTGTGCTCAGCTGAAAATCACATTCTTTATTGGGCTTTTTATTTTATTTATTGTTTTGTTTATTTTATTTATTTATTTTTTGAGACGGAGTCTCACTCTGTCTCCCAGGCTGGAGTCCAATGGCACCATATTGGCTCACTACAGCCTCCTTCTCCTGGGTTCAAGCAATTCTCCTGTCTCAGTCTCCCAAGTAGCTGGGATTACAGGCGCCCACCACCATGCCCGGCTAATTTTTATACTTTTAGTAGAGACAGGGTTTTAACATGTTGGCCAGGCTGGTCCCGGACTCCTGACCTCAGGTGATCCGCCCGCCTCGGCCTCCCAAAGTGGTGGAATTACAGGGGTGAGCCACCGTGCCCAGTCCGGGCTTTTTATTTGTTGGTATGGTTTTTCTTGTATTACATTTGAGGGGAGGGGCTCCATAATGTTTTCCAGGCCAGGCCCTGATCTGCTGGCCCTGCACGTCTACAGGAAGGGCTCTTTTTTTTTTTTTTTTTGAGACGGAGTCTCACTCTGTCGCCTAGGCTGGAATGCGGTGACACGATCTCGGCTCACTACAAGCTGCACCTCCTGGGTTCAGGCAATTCTCCTGCCTCAGCCTCCCAAGTAGCTGGGATTACAGGCACCTGCCACTACACCTAATTTTTTTTTTGTATTTTTAGTAGAAACAGGGTTTCACCATATTGGCCAGGCTGATCTTGAACTCTTGACCTCAGGTGATCCACCCACCTTGGCCTCCCAAAGTGTTGGGATTACAGGTGTGAGCCACTGTTTCCAGCCTAGAAAGGGCTCTTTGCCTAAAATCTTGCTGCAGGTTTTCTGGCTGCAGCTTCTGAAGGAGGGATGGGGCAACGCGTCGCCTGGTTCCCACAGGTGAAAGGCTTCAGCAGCCAGAGCCCCAGCACTGAGCTGCAGTCAGAGGGGTTCAAGAGAGCTGCCAAGATCCCAGTTCTTCAGGAGCTCTGGCCAGCTGTACGTGGCCTCAGGTACCTGGGGCTCTGGTTTTGGTGTGAGGTGTGCACATCTATGGCATGTACTCTGGTCCTGCCTGAAGCAGAATAAGAGTCGATCAACTTCAAAGTCATTTCTGAATCCAAATTTAATGAATCAAGTATACAAAGTGAGGCCGGGGCAGGTGGATCGCTTAAGGTCAGGAGTTCGAGGCCAGCCTGGCCAACAAGGTGAAATTCCATCTCTGCTAAAAATACAAAAATTAGCTGAGCATGGTGGCATACACCGGTAGTCCCAGCTATTCAGGAGGCTGAAGCAGGAGAATCGCTTGAACCTGGGAGGCAGAGGTTGCAGTGAGCCAAGATTGTGACACTGCACTCCAGCTTGGGCAACAGAGCGAGATTCCATCTCAAAAAACAAACAAACAAACAAACAAACAAAAACTGTAGGCCCCAGACCACTCCTCCAGGGTCTGCCTCAGTATGGCTGAAGTCAGGCCTGGGAGTCTATTTTTGCAAGCATCCTTGCCAACTCTTGGAAAAATGCTGTTTCCCCTTTTGCTTTGAGGTTCCTACTGCAGAATTCCAGGAGGGTCCACAGATGGCCTGGGTAGTAGTAGCTCAAGATTTTATGGAGGAAGATTTTTCTGGGATGGGGGCCCCAACTCTTATAAATTCCTGGAAGAGGTCCCTGACCCCAAATAGGAATGTCACAAGGAGACTGGATCCTAGAGTGATGTTTGGAGAGGAGGGAACCTGGAGGGGAGTGTCCTTTTGGATCTGACATGGCCGGAGGCCTGAGTTCTAATCTCGCTTAGCCAGTGCCAACACCCTAGTCCTGCCTGAAGGCTGAGCCCAAATCCAGACTCCCACAGAGAGTGTATCTAGTTCAACCACCCTGCCCTGTCTCCAGCAGCCCACGCCTCCTCCTGCTCTTCCTCTTTCTCTTTCTCCTAGAACCTCCCCCATCCTTCACTGCCTGTCCCCTCCCCATCTTCATCAGCTTCCTCCATCAGCAGCCACGTAAGGGATGGGTCGTGCACAGGCCCGTCACTGCTCTCCTGGAGGGGAATTTCAGAGGCAAACCCATGACTGCGTTGTCATCACACTGAGCTTAGGTCTGGGGTGGCCCAGGGAGAGGAGCTTGTGTAAGTTGTGTGGGTGGAGGTGGGAGGGTGGCAGGGCTCTGATGTCAGAGGCTCAGACTCAACAAGCAGATCAGCCCTTTCCTGCTAGGAGCCAGCCTCAGGCCCTCAGTTCCCCTTCACCCCTCCAGCAGCCACACCTCCTGTGGTTGTATAGACAGGACACATGGAAGGAAAGCAAACTGCCACTCTCCACTGAGTAGCACTGGACAATGCTACTGGTGTCTCCACCCCAATAAGAGATAGATGGCCAGGTGATAATGATGCCCGGTCTTAGTTCATTTGGGCTGCTAGAATAAAATACCATAAAATGATATTTTATAAAATGGCTGGCTTATAAACAACAGAAATAGATTTCTCATGGTTCTGGAGTCTGGGAAGTCCGCAGTCAAGGTGTCGGCAGATTCAGTGTCTGGTAATGATCAGATTCCTCTGAAGCCATCTGTTTCTTGTTTTTTGTTTTTGTTTTTGAAACAAGGTCTCACTCTGTTGCTCAGGCTGGAGTGCAATGGTACAATCATGGTTCACTGTATTCTCCACCTCCCAGGCTTAAACAATCCTCCTTCCTCAGCCTCCAGAGTAGCTGGAACTAGGGGCACATGCTGCCACAGCTAGTTTTTTGTTTTGTTTTATTTATTTTTTTGTAGAGACAAGATCTCCCTATGTTGCCCAGGGTGGTCTCAAACTCCTGGCCTCAAGTGATCCTCCTGCCTCTGCCTCCCAAATTGCTGGGATTACAGGCATGAGCCAACATGCCTGGCCTGAAGCCATCCCATCTTTATTTATTTATTTTTGTATTTATTGAGATGGAGTCTTGCTCTGTCGTCCAGGTTGGAGTACAGTGGCACGATCTTGGTTCAAGTTCAGATTCCTTGCCTGGGCACAGTGGCTCACGCCTGGAGTCCTAGCACTTTGGGAGGCTGAGGCAGGAGAATTGCTTGAGGCCAGGAGTTTGAAACCAGCCTGGGCAACATAGCAAGACTCTGTCTCTAAAAAAAAAGAAAAGAAAAGAAAAATAGCTGGCAGTGGTGCTTCGAGCCTGTGGTCCCAGCCACTTAGGAGGCTGATGTGGGAGGATCACCTGAACCCAGGAGGTTGAGGCTGCAGTAAGCCATGATTGCACCACGGTACACCAACCTGGGAAAAAGAGCGAGACCCTCTCTCAAACAAAACAAAACAACAAAGACGTGCACATTCCAGATCGTGGCCTTGGGCAAGTCGCTCTTTGTGTCTCAGCATCCTCATCTGTAAAATGGGGAAATAACCCCAACCTCGCAGGGCTGTTGTAAAGATTAAATGACTACTTGGCGCCTAGTCAGTGTATGTAAGTGCTGAATGCTTATTAAAATATGTGATCTTTCTAGGACAGAAATCTGCTTAGAAGAGGAGCTTGTCTTCCTTTTTTGAGACAATGTTCACTCTTGTCACTCAGGCTGGAGTGCAATAGTGCAATCTCGGCTCACTGCAACCTCTGCCTCCCAGATTCAAGCGATTCTCCTGCCTCAGCCTCCCAAGAAGCTGGGATTACAGGCATGCGCCAACAAGCCCGGCTAATTTTTTGTATTTAGTAGAGACGGGGTTTCACCACGTTGGTCAGGCTGACCTCAGGTGATCCAACGCCTCAGCCTCCCAAAGTGCTGGGATTACAGGCATGAGCCACCATGTTGGGCCCAGGATGAGATAGGAGGTCAGAACAAGAAACAGTTCACAAAGACCCTCCTGACAAAACACGATGTGGCAAAGAAGCTGGCTAAAACTCACCAAAACCAAGATGGTGACCAAAGTGACCTCTGGCCATCCTCACTGCTCATTATACACTAATTATAATAGGCACACATACACCATGGAATACTATGCAGCCATAAAAAAGGATGAGTTTGTGTCCTTTGTAGGGACATGGATGCAGCTGGAAACCATTATTCTCAGCACACTTTTCTGTTCTTTTCTATTCTATTCTTTTCAAGAATAGAAAACCAAACACCACATGTTCTCACTCATAGGTGGGAACTGAACAATGAAATCACTTGGACTCGGGAAGGGGAACATCACACACCGGGGCCTATCACGGGGAGGGGGGAGGGGGAGGGATTGCATTGGGAGTTACACCTGATGTAAATGATGAGTTGATGGGTGCTGACGAGTTGATGGGTGCAGCACACCAACATGGCACAAGTATACATATGTAACCTGCACATTATGCACATGTACCCTAGAACTTAAAGTATAATAATAATAAAATAAAATAAAAGAAAAAGAAAAAAATAAGAATGTATTAGCATGCTGAAAGACACTCCCAGCAGCCCCTTAACAGTTTACAAATGCCATGGCAATGTCAGGAAGTTACCCTATATGGTCTCAACAGGGGAGTGACCCTCAGTTCCAGGACATCCCCACTCATGAATTATCCACCCCTTATTTAGCACATAATCAAGAAATCGAGATGATCTTCTTAATGTCTCTCAAATTATTTCCAGAAATGCTCTCCTCATCTCATGAAAGCCCACCCAGGTCAAGACGGGACGTCCATAGACCAGGTGGACCGGTAAGTCTGATCTGGATTAGGGTGACTGACCAGGGCTTTTGAAATGTAAATGACGATTGTATTTTGATTCAGTCTGTTCAATGGGAAGCACTGGGAAGCACCCTTTCCCCTGGAAAGTGGTCAGGAAAGCCCTGAGGTTGGGTTGGAGAGAGACACAGAGGAGGTGGCGTCTGGTTGTGGAACCATTACCTGCAAAGCTAGAGAAACCTGTGCCGTCACCAAGTCCAACCTTCCCATCCTACAGATGGAGAAACCAAGGGCTTTACCCTCTAGTGAGTACTTACACCCTCTGAGACTCTGTTTCCACATCTGCAAAGCAGAAGTTGTAACCTGCACTCGGCCCGCTGCTGGGCACGTGCAGGGGCAGCGAGGTGGGGATGATGAAGTCCTCAAGACAAGTGCTGTCTGTGTGGAAGTTCCCTTCGCAGGCCAGGGCTAGTCAGGCAGCACAAGCGGTCAAGGCCCATGCCTGGGGTCAGGCAGGCCCAGCCAGGTTGCTTGCCCTTTACCCACGCCTCTGCCTGGCCCTCCCACAGGAGGGCAGGGCAGCCCAGGCCAACCTAGTGGCAGTAGGAGCTTAGTGACTGTGGCCACCCATGGAAACTGGTTTTGCAGCACCAGCCCCTCTTCTGTGCCAGCCCCTCTTCTGTGTCCTTTCTTGCATTTTTTTTTTTTTTTAGAAGGAGTTTTGCTCTTGTTGCCCAGGCTGGCGTGCAATGACGTGATCTCGGCTCACTGCAACCTCCACCTCCCGGGTTCAAGCGATTCTCCTGCCTCAGCCTCCTGAGTAGCTGGGATTACAGGCATGTGCCACCACGCCCGCCTAATTTGTTGTATATAGTAGAGATGGGGTTTCACCATGTTGGTCAGGCTGGTCTCAAACTCCTGACCTCAGGTGATCCACCCACCTCAGCCTCCCAAAGTGCTGGGATGACAGGCGTGAGTCACCGTGAGCAGCCCTGTTTGTGCTGCCCCAATTTCTAGGAATTTATACACTCTGGGGACCAAGCTCATCATGGAATAAAAATTCAATTCTTCACAAAAATCATTTCCTCCACTGACACCCTTTGTACAAACACGGGAATCTGACACGCCTGGGTTTGCATCCGGAGTCTACCATTTACTGGTGGAGTGATATTGAACACACTTTGGCTCTAGGAGCCTCAGTTTCTCCACCCGTAAAGTAGAAAGCATCATCTGTGCTTGCAGTCTTGTTGAGAAGATAAAATTAATGCAGCCATTTATTCCACAAATCCTTATGGAGCACCTAACTGCACCTCACATTGAAGATACAGATATGGATACATGATAGACACAGAGGGGAGTCCACTTGTGAAGCACTCAGAGATATGGACCAACGGTGACCCCCAAATCCATGGTACTGATTGTGGTGAGTGATACAGAGGAAAAGTACTCAGGAGTAGTGGTGTGAGCTCAGTTTTGAAGGATAACTGGGTGCGATCTGTTTAATCAAATCTAAGACACTATTGATCATCCACACTATTATTTTAGATAACACTGAGAGAAAAATTCAGCCAATTAACCTTAGAAATGTTACTTTGTGCTTACTGAAAGAGCTCTTTTCACCTTCTACAGCCCCAGAGGAGTTTTCTCTCTCCCACCTAATTTGAAACAAAGAAGGATCTGTAATGGCAGAGATCAGAATAAGGTAGAATCTAAGAGAAATCTACCTTGCCCTGCAGCAAGCCTTGCCGGGTATAAAATCCCCTCTTGGGCTCTGATTCAGTGGAAAGAAGAGGTAGGACAGAGGGGCCGTGTGGACGGCCTGGGGAGAAGTGTGGGGAAGGGGTCCCGGCTGAGCGGTCACTGCTGGGCTCAGTTTCTGGGGTGGCCAGAAGGAGAAGAGGCAAATGCCAAGCTGGGGGATTGTTAGACATCATCTCTAAAATGCATCCTGTGGTCAGAAATTTAAAAGGTGCATCTTCCCTAGAAGCAAGGACCACCCTAGCTCCCAAATCTTGGTTTCCAAATGCCATTCTCCACTAAAAGGAACTAGGGCACTTTGGAGAATAGCTAATTCCAAGGCTGGCTCAGGGAAAATACAAGTGAGCCTGCAACATCTTGTGCCAGAAAGTGAGGAGGTGCTAAAAAATAAAATAAAATAATAAAGCCAGGTGCAGTGGTGCGTGCCTGTATGCCTGTAGTCCTAGCTATTCAGGAGGCTGAGACAGATTGCTGAGGTCAGGAGTTCCAGGCTGTAGTGCACTATGATCACACCTATGAATAGCCACTGCATTCTAACCTGGGCAACATAGTGAGACCTTATCTCTAAAAAATACATAAATATAAAATTAAATAGGCAGGTGTAGTGGTGTGTGCCTGTAATCCCAGCACTTCAGGAGGCTGAGGTGGGCAGATTGCTTAAGCCCAGGAGTTTGAGACCAGCCTGAACAACATGGCAAAACCCTGTCTCTACAAAAAAATACAAAAATTAGCTGGGCCTGATGGTGCACACCTGTAGTCCCAGCCACTTAGAAGGCTGAGGTGGGAAATTCAGGCTTACTGAAGCCTCAACTTCCTGGGCTCAAGTGATCCTCCTACCTACCTCAGCCTCCCAAGTAGCTGGGACTACAGGTGTGCACCAGCACACTTGGCTAGTGTGTGTGTGTGCATGTGGAGAGATAGGGTCTCACTATATTGTCCAGGCTGGTCTTGAACTTCTGGGCTTAAGCAATCCTTCCGCCTCAGCCTCCCAAAGTGCTGAGATTACAGGTGTGACTCATTGTGCCTAACATTTTTCTTCTTTTGCTGTAAAGGACATTAGCAGGACGGTTGGAGTTGGTTGAATAAGGTCTGTACATCAGCCAATAGAACTGTATGTAGCCATGCTAATTTTCTGATTTCAATAAATGTACTGTGGTTATTATACAAAAGAATGTCCTTGTTTTGAAGAAGAATGTATCAAAGTATTTAGGGATAAAGCACTTATCTGTCACCTACTCTCAAGCAGTTCAGGAAAAAAAAGAAAAAGAAAAAGAAAAAGAGGCCAGGCGAGGTGGCTTACTCCTGTAATCCCAGAACTTTGGGAGGCTGAGGTGGGCAGATCACCTGAGGTCAGGAGTTCGAGACCAGCCTGGTCAACATGGTGAAACCTCGTCTCTATTAAAAATACAAAAATTAGCCTGGCGTGGTGATGCGCGCCTGTAGTCCCAGCTACTGAGGAGGCTGAGGTGGGAGAATCACTTGAACCTGGTATGTTGCAGTGAGCCGAGATCACGACACTGCACTCCAGCCTGGCGGAAAGAGCTAGACTCCATCTCAGACAGAAAAAAAGAAAAAAAATGAGTGAACACACACACACACACACACACCCCACACATACAAAGAGAGAATTTGGGCCGGGTGTGGTGGCTCACGCCTGTAATCCCAACACTTTGGGAGGCTGAGGCAGGTAGATCACGAGGTCAAGAGATCAAGACCATCCTGGCCAACATGGTGAATCCTTGTCTCTACTAAAAATACGAAAAAATTAGCTGGGCGTGGTGGTGCATGCCTGTAGTCCCAGCTACTCGGGAGGCTGAGGCAGGAGAATCGCTTGAACCTGGGAGGTAGAGGTTGCAGTGAGCCAAGATCGCACCACTGCACTCCAGCCTGGTGACAGAGCAAGACTCCGTCTCAAAAAAAAAAAAAAAAAAAGAGAGAGAGAGAGATTTGATTTAAAAAAGATAAAAGAGAGAGATTGATAAAATGGTGGTATGCTGAAAATGTTTAACAACCAACTCTCTCAGGGCAAAAAAAGCCCTGATACCAATTTCTGTGGCGTAAATACTCTCTGTGGCCAGTTACAAGCTGGCGCCATAAAGTCGCTGAAGAGGGAGTTGGGAAGGAGATGCACAGAGATAGCTCTAGTGTTCGTCACACCAGTATAAATGCAAGCACAGTAGAAAGCTAACATTTGGGAAATCAGAGTAAACGAAATATGAAGATTATTTGTACTATTTTTTTGCAACTTTTATGCAGCCTGAAATTATTTCAAATAAAAAGTTTGGGGTTTTTTCTAGTGCATATCTTGTAACTGATGAGATGCAGTAAATGAACTGGGGAAAGAGTACGTGAGCATTTCAGGTAGAGGCACCTGCCTTGACTGTGCAGAAGCTGAGGCTGAAAGAAGCAATTTATCTGAGAAACAACAACACAAAGCAAGTCTGAGTGACTGGGGGCAGAGCAGCTTGGAATAGAGAAGTGCAAAATGAGCAGAGAGGTGCGCTGAGGCCAGGACAGAGGCTTTGTAAGCCACAGCTGAAGGTTTGGGTCCCTCAGGGAGAAGCCATCAGAGTGCTTTAAGCAGTGGGTGGAGGGAATGTGGCCTTATTTGCTCTATCACTCTGGCCCCTAGCTGACTCTCAATCAACAGTGGCCACTAATACTGCCTTGACTGGTCTACTGTCTGCTGTCACTTTCCCCAGGGGCCCTTTGCTCAATTGGCATTAACAGGGGGCAGGGGTGGGGTACGGGCCATGGCCACAGGCCACCAGGTGAGTCCAGAGCTTCCAGCACAGCCTCACTTTCTATCCTCCCCAGCAGCACCCACTCAGAACTGTTTGTAAGCCACAAAATAAGTGTGAGGAAGTCCAAGTTTAACATCCACCCACGACTCTGCCCTCCCTGCTTAAATCAGCCCTGATCAGCCCTAAGCTGGTATGCCCTGGACTATTCAGCAAGCCCACTAACCTTGGTGAGAGGGGACTTGACTCTGAGGCCCTCCCCACTGCACACCAGAGACCCACAGACCCACCCTCTCCTCTATCAGCTTCCTCCCACCCCTCTTGGTTTCTAGTCAAACCTCTCACTCTGGGAGTCCCAGAGCCCAGTGAGGCCTTGAGAGGGTTGAGCTCAAGGTGGAATGAATGGCGCATTTGACAGAGGTCTCCCAGGGCAAGCTCCAGGCCTGGTACAGCTTGAGAGGGACCGGCTTCCTTTTTCCCAGATGAATCCCTGTTCTGTATGTCTGTAACCATGTGCCCACCCCTAACACACCCTGGGGCCCCGCGTATCAGGAGTGGACTGAATATGTACACACGGCATGCTGGCCAGTTCCTCCTGTGCAGAGAGCATGAACCCAGCCCAAAGTCACGAGCATTAGCCGCATGCCACGTATTCCACTGGACATTATGATGCATTCCTCATCCAGTCGACTGCTAGAGCAGCTCTGTGAGTGGACACAGTATTAGGTCCATGTTGCAACTGAGGCTTGAAAGGTTTCTTGGAGTATCCAAGTTCACATAGATGACACAGAGATTCAACTCAGGCCCTCTGACCCCCAAAGCCTGCATTTCTGCCCACAGTACCACCCTGCCTGTGTCTGGCACAAGTTGCCCCTGTGCCATTGTCTCTCAGCCTGGGCACCAGTGCTATGGGCATCCAGGCCATGTGGACAGGTGTACTGAGGGCCCTGTGCACCAGAAAGGGGTGAATTGGGATGCCCTCAGCAAGCTCTGGTTTGGCACCTGTTGCTATGGCAACAGCATGGTTTGGGGAAGAGGGAGGCCAGCACAGCAGGATCTTCTGAAGAGGGAGTTGGGAAGGAGATGCACAGAGACAGCTCTAGTGTTCATCACACCAGTATAAATGCAAGCACAGTAGAAAGCTAACATTTGGGGAATCAGAGTAAACGGAATATGAAGATTATTTGTACTATTTTTTTGCAACTTTTATGCAGTCTGAAATTATTTTATTAGGATCTTCTGAATCACTGGACGTACAGCCTATGTGTTTATTCTGCGGTGAAACAATCCCTGCGTCTTCTGGGACTATACACGGCCACCAGGGATGGCTGTGGCAGGCAGACGTGAAGGCAGGGGTTCCCTGAGGAGGCAGAAGCTGGGAGGCCTTGGCAGTGCTGAGGCCTCTCACCCAGGGGCTCTTACCAGCACAGCCCAGGGAGCCTTTTCCACCAGGAAGGCCCAGGGATTCTGCTTTCAGCTGCAGCTCCCCAGACTAGGTGAAAACCAGGAGAGGGCAAAGATTTGGGGCCAAACAGAATCAAGTGATCATTCAGTATTCAGGGACTTACTCATTCACCAGACATGTATTGCTTGCCGACAATGCATTGACTGCTGTGCTGGGGGCTGTGGCCTGGGGTTATAGCTTGAAGCCAGACAGCCTCTGAACCCATGGAGATTCCCTTCCAGGAGGCCAGAAGTCCCCATCGTCTTAGGTAAGTCCCTCTCCTTTGCTGAGCTCATCTGTAAAATGGGGCCCACACTGCCCACTTTGCAGAGATGCAGCCTGGATGAGATAACAGATTTGTGAACGCTCAACACATAGTGGGCCAAATATGCAGATACGACAAAAATGCCTGTAGACTTCTCACCTCTCCCTCCAGCAACAGAAGGTGCCAGACAATGATAAAACTCATGAGTGAGCAGCCCCAGGCTCTGGACTCTGGAGGCTTACTGTGAGCAAAATCTCCAGACCCAGCCAGACAGACAGATCCAGCTCTTCCATCACTGGGCATGGACCCTGGTTTCAGTTTGCCTATTTTTAATGTACTCACAGACAGTAATGTACCTGAGCT
Source organism: Trachypithecus francoisi (assembly GCF_009764315.1). Classification (NCBI taxonomy): domain Eukaryota; kingdom Metazoa; phylum Chordata; class Mammalia; order Primates; family Cercopithecidae; genus Trachypithecus; species Trachypithecus francoisi. Next base: position 30,225,621 of record NW_022681468.1, on the reverse strand, counting down.
GATGGGCAGCATCCAAGTGGGTGCTTGACTATTCTGTTCCACCATCTGAGCCACCAGCCCAAGTCCGCCAGATAAGACCCCAGTCCTGGCCTTCCCTTCCAGCCCAACTTGTTTTTTGCTTACAACATGGATCGCAGTAGCTGTCTGTTGATTTGATTCAAGTTTGATTTTCCAGGTTTGACAGCCACCCAGGACTCTGCCCTCCCTGCTCAGCTCAGCCCTGACAGCCCTAAGCTTGTATGCCCTGGATTATTCAGCAAGTCCACTAACTTTGGTGAGAGCGGACTTGACTTTGCGGCCCTCCCCCGTGTACGCCAGGCCAGTTTCCGTGGAAGGACTCCCTGGGGTCCTCAAGGTCAGCCCTAGAACCACCCTCCTAACGTCCAGCACCAGGGCAGGCCTGGTGGAAGCAGGAAGGCCAGCTGGGGGTGAGGGCTGATCACAGATAAGAACAACATGCAAACAAAACCCACAGGAAGGAAGCCAGTGAAGAAGGAGAAAATCATTTAAGAATTTCATATTTGATATTTCAAAAAGTAAACAACTTCAAAGCTGTCATCACGGGAAAATTCAAAATGTTGAAGGGCTTCCTCACACATATGTTGTGGCTTAATATTGATTTCATTTTGTACTATTCACGGGGGCGGAGATGCTCTAATCTTTTCGGAGCTTACTGTCTCTAAAAGTCTTAATCAAGGCCTGGGAAATGGAAGTGGGGCGCACAGTTGGTGGGCCCCCCTCAAGTCTGTTCTGCATGACAGCTTCATCCCTGGAGGGCGGGGAGGGAAGATGTTTTTCCTCTTGCTGCCGTCTGACACCAAAGGAGGCAAGATTAAGCTTGGTTGGAGGTGGTGCTAATGAGTTATTCAGGATTTTCTTCTTCTCTCTCCAATCTTGAATTTCCTTCTCCCCAGTTGGGTGTCAGGGTACATATTTATACCAGGACAGGGGTTACAGTGGCTGTCATTTGTTTATGAAATTCTTTCCAGAAGGACAGCGGGCCACAGGAAGGTGGGGTAGAGAGCTGCAAGGAGGGCAGAGGAGCCGCAGAGATCCAGGAGTTTCCAGCCAGGCCAGCCCCTAAGCCAGAAAATTGTTAACAAAGGATTCGGCCAAACCAGAGGAGAAAAGGACAGGCAGAGGAAAACACCGAGCAAGCACATTCACCTGAGGGAAGTCAGAACACCTGGGCAGCAGAAGCATGTCCGTGAGGCGAGAAGGGAAGACAGTCCAGAAGGAATACAAGCTTTTCTTTTCTTTTCTTTTTTCTTTTCTCTTCTCTTCTTTTTTCTCTTCTCTTCTCTTCTTCCTTTTCTTTTATTTTTAAATTGAATGTATTTTATTTTCGAGACAGGGGCTCTCTCTGTCACCCAGACTGGAGTGCAGTGACATGATCTCTGCTCACTGCAACCTCTGCCTCCTGGGCTCAAGCCATCCTCCCACCTCAGCCTCCCGGGTAGCTGGGACCATAGGCATACAGCACCAGGCCCAACTAATGTTTGTATTTCTTGTAGAGACGGGGCTTTGCCATGTTGCTCAGGCTAGTGTCAAACTCCTGGCCTCAAGTGATCCACCCATTTTGGCCTCCCAAAGTGCTGGGATTACAGGCGTGAGCCACCGTGCCTGACTTTTTTTTTTTTTTTTTTTTGAGACAGAGTTTTGCTCTTGTTGCCCAGGCTGGAGTGGAACAGCGCGATCTTGGCTACCACAACCTCCGCCTCCCGGGTTTAAGTGATTCTCCTGCCTCAGCCTCCTGAGTAGCTGGGATTACAGGCACGCGCCACCACGTCCAGGTAATTTTGTATTTTTAGTACAGACGGGGGTTTCTCCATGTTGGTCAGGCGAGTCTCGAACTCCCGACCTCAGGTGATCCGCCCGCCTCGGCCTCCCAAAGTACTGGGATTACAGGCGTGAGCCACTGTGCCTGGCCCGGCCTTTTTTTTTTTTTTTTTTGTGGACTTCATCTTTTAGAGCAATTTGGCAAAATTAAGAAGAAAGTACAGGGATTTCCGGGAGCCAGGTACAGTGGCTCATGCCTGTAATCCCAGCACTTTGGGAGGCCAAGGCAGGTGGATCACAAGGTCAGGAGATTGAGACCATCCTGGCTAACATGGTGAAACCCCGTCTCTACTAAAAATACAAAAAATTAGCCGGGCGTGGTGGCAGGCGCCTGTAGTCCCAGCTACTCGGGAGGCTGAGGCAGAATGGCGTGAACCTGGGAGGTAGAGCTTGCAGTGAGCCGAGATTGCACCACTGCACTCCACCCTGGGTGACAGAGCGAGACTCCATCTCAAAAAAAAAAAAAGAAAGTACAAGGATTTCCTGTATACCCCATGTCCCCACACATGCATAGCTTCCACCGTGCCATTATTAACATCCCTGACCAGAGGAGTACATTTATTATAATTTGTGAGCCTACACTGACGCATCATCATCACTGAGGTCTATAGTTTACATTAGAGTTCTATGGGGTTGGACAAATGTACAATGGCATGTATCCACCATCATAGTATCCTATAGAATAGTTTCATTGCTCTAACTCTGATCTTTTTTCTGTCTCCATAGTTTTGCCTTTTCCAGAATATCATATAGTTGGAATCATTTAGTAGGTAGCCTTTTAAGATTGGCATCTTTGGCCTGGCCGGGCTCGGTGGCTCATGCTTGTAATCCCAGCACTTTGGGAGGCTGGGGCGGGCAGATCACAAGGTCAGGAGTTCGAGACCAGCCTGGTCAACACAGTGAAACCCTGTCTCTACTAAAAATACAAAAATTAGCCAGGTGTGGTGGCGGGCGCCTGTAATCCCAGCTACTAGGGAGGCTGAGGCAGGAGAATTGTTTGAACCTGGGAGGTGGAGGCTGCAGTGAGCCGAGATCATGCCACTACACTCCAGCCTGGGCAATAGAGCTAGACTCCATCTCAAAAAAGAGATTGGCCTCTTTCACTTAATAATATGCTTCTTTCTTTCTTTCTTCTTTCTTTCTTCTTTCTTTCTTTCTTTCTTTCTTTCTTTTTTCTTTTTTCTTTTTTCTTTCTTCTTTCTTCTTTCTTCTTTCTTTTTCTTTTTTTTCTTCTTTCTTCTTTCTCACTCTCTTCCTCTCCTCCTCTCTTTCTCTTTCTCCTTCCTTCCTCCCTCTCTCTCTTTCTTTCTTTCTTTCCTTCCTTCCTCCCTCTTCTCTCTTTCTTTCTTTTTCTTTCTTTCCTTCCTTCCTTCGTCCTTTCTTTCTTCTTTCTTTTTCCTTTCTTTATCTTTCTTTTTCTTTCTCTCTCTCTCTCTTTTTTTTTTTTTTTTTTTGAAGTGGAGTCTCACTCTGTTGCCTGGGCTGGAGTGCAGTGGCCGGATCTCAGCTCACTGCAAGCTCCGCCTTCTGGGTTCACGTCATTCTCCTGCCTCAGCCTCCCGAGTAGCTGGGGCTACAGGCGCCCGCCATCTCGCCCGGCTAGTTTTTTGTATTTTTTAGTAGCGACAGGGTTTCACCGTGTTAGCCAGGATGGTCTCGATCTCCTGACCTCGTGATCCGCTCGTCTCGGCCTCCCAAAGTGCTGGGATTACAGGCTTGAGCCACCGCACCCAGCCATCTTTTTTTTTCTTTCTTTCTCCTTCCTTCCTCCCTCTCTCTCTTTCTTTCTTTCTGTCTTTCTTTCTTCTCTGTCACCCAGGCTAAAGTACAGTGGCACAATCATATACAGCCTAGAACTCCTGGGCTCTAGCAATCCTCCTGCCTTGGCCTCCCAATGTGCTGGAATTACAGGTGCGAGCCATCATGCCCAGAATAGTAATGTGCTTTTAAGGTTTCTCCATGCTTTTTCATAACTTGATAGTTACATTCTTTTTGGCAACGAATAATATTCTATTGTCTGGATGTCCCACAGTTCATTCACTCATTCACCTACTGAAGGATATCTTGGTTGCATCCAAGTTTTGTCAATTATTAATAAAGCCGCTATAAGCATTCGTGTGCTGGTTTTTGTGTGAACTTAAGTTTGAGTAAATACCAAGGAGCATGATTGCTGGATCATATAGTAAAAGTATGTTTAATTTTGTAAGACATTGCTGAACTTGAGGCCACGCGTGGTGGCTCACACCTGTAATCCCAGCAATTTGGGAGGCTGAGGCAGGCAGATCACTTGAGGTCAGGAGTTCGAGACCAGCCTGACCAATATAGTGAAACCCCCACCTCTACTAAAAATACAAAAATTAGCCAGGCGTGGTGGTATGTGCCTGTAATCCCAGCTACTAGGGAGGCTGAGACAGGAGAATCACTTGAACCCAGGAGGTGGAGGTTACAGTGAGCCGAGATTACGCCACTGCACTGCACTCCAGCCTGGGCAATAGAGTAAGACCCTGTCTCAAACAAAAAAAAAAAAAGAAAAGAAAAGAAATTGCCGAACTGTCCTCAAATGTACCATTTTGCATTTCCACTGCAGTGAGAGAGAGTTCCTGTTGCTCCACATCCTTGCCAGCATTTGGTGCTGTCAGTGTCTTGGATTGTGGATATTCTAATAGATGATGGTGGAATCTCAGTGTTGTTTTAATTTGCACTTCCCTAAAGATATATGACGTTGCTGGGTGCAATGGCTCATGCCTGTAATCCCAGTACTTTGGGAGGCTGACGCAGGTGGATCACTGGAGGTCAGGAGTTCAAGATCAGCCTGGGCAACATGGTGAAACCCTGTCTCTACTAAAAATACAAAATTAGTTGGGTGTGGTGGCACATGCCTGTAATCCCAGCTACTCAGGAGGCTGAGGCAGGAGAATCGCTTGAACCTGGGAGACAGAGGATGCAGTGAGCCGAGATCGTGCCATGGCACTCCAGCCTGGGCAACAAGAGTAAATCTCTGTCTCACCACCCCCCCCCCCAAAAAATACAAGAATTAGCCAGGCATGATGGTGGGTACCTATAATCCCAGCTACTCGGGAGGCTGAGACAGGAGAATCACTTGAATCCAGGAGACAGAGGTTGCAGTGAGGTGAGATCATGCCATTGCACTCCAACCTGGGTGACAGAGCAAAACTCCATCTCAAAAAAAAAAAAAAAAAAAGGATATAGACATTGAACATCTTTTCCTTCTTTCTTTCTTTTTTTTTTTCTGAGATGGGAGTCTCACACTGTCACCCAGGCTACAGTGCAGTGGCGCAATCTCAGCTCACTGCAAGCTCCACTTCCCGGGTACACACCATTCTCCTGCCTCAGCCTCCTGAGTAGCTGGGACTACAGGCGCCCGCCACCACGCCCAGCTAAGTTTTTTTTTTTTTTTTTTTGTATTTTTAGTAGAGACGGTGTTTCACCGTGTTAGCCAGGATGGTCTCAATCTCCTGACCTTGTGATCTGCCTGCCTCAGCCTCCCAAAGTGCTGGGATTACAGGTGTGAGCCACCGCACCCGGCCTGAACATCTTTTCATATGTTTACTTGCTACCTATATATCTCCTTTAGTAAGGGGTCTTCTTTGGCTCTTTTGCTGGTTTTTAAAATCTGGTTGTTTGTTTTCTTACTGTTAAGTTTTAAGAGTTCATTGTGGGCCGGGCGCAGTGGCTCACGCCTGTAATCCCAGCACTTTGGGAGGCCGAGGTGGGTGGATCACGAGGTCAGGAGATCTAGACCATCCTGCCTAACACAGTGAAACCCCGTCTCTACTAAAAAATACAAAAAATTAGCCAGGCGCAGTGGCGGGCGCCTATAGTCCCAGCTCCTCTGGAGGTTGAGGCAGGAGAATGGTGTGAACCTGGGAGGCGGAGCTTGCAGTGAGCCGAGATGGCGCCACTGCGCTCCATTCTGGGCGACAGAGCGAGACTCCGTCTCAAAAAAAAAAAAAAAGAAGAGTTCATTGTGTATATATATAAAATATTCTTTTTTTTTTTTTTCAGACAGGGCCTCACTGTCACCCAGGCTGGAGTGCAGTAGTAAAACCCTGGCTCACTATAGCCCCAACCTCCCCGGCTCAAGTGATCCTCCTGTCTCAGCTTTCAGTAACTGGTACTACAGGCAATCGTCACCACACCCAGCTAATTTTTAAAATTTTTTTGTAGACAAAGGTTTTCACTATGTTACCCAGGCTGGTCTCTTAACTCCTGGGCTCAAGCAATCCTCCCTCCTCAGCCTCCCAAAGTGCTGAGATTACAGGTGTGAGCTACTGCACCCGACCCAAGTTATTTGTCTATCTTGGATGACAATCCTTCATCAAATGTGTCTTTTGAATATTTTCTCTCGGTCTGTGACTCCCCTTTTTATTTGAGTGGATGGTTCCAGTCCCCGATTGAGCCAGACTATTATACAGAGTCCAGCCATTTCTACTTATCTCAGGACTCCTCCAATGGGCTGTCTCTGCTACTGGCCCCTTGGTGGGCTGGCAGAGACCTTGTCAGATCTGCACCATGGTCTGATGGCTCCCCCACCCAATCTGGCATCCTTCCTGTTCATGTCACGGGGCCACTCCCCACTGAGCCCTATGCACTCCTAACTCCATCTCAGTGCCAGCTTCAGACCCAAGGGACCTAGTGCTGGGGAGGAACAAAGTAGGAGTGATGGGATGGACATGGATTGGGGGTGCCAATTTTATTTATTTATTTATTTATTTATTTATTTATTTATTTAGAGACTGAGTCTTGCTGTTGTCAGCCTGGACTGGAGTGCAATGGTGCAATCTCGGCTCACTAAAACCTCTGCCTCCCGGGTTCCAGCAGCTCTCCTGCCTCAGCCTCCTCAGTAGCTGAAATTACAGGTGCTCACCACCATGCCCAGCTAATTTTTGTATTTTTAGTAGAGATGGAGTTTCACTGTGTTGGCCAGGCTGGTCTCCAACTCCTGACCTCAGGTGATCTACCCGCCTCAACCTCCCAAAGTGCTGGGATTACGGGCGTGAGCCACCACGCTCGGCCTATTTATTTTTTATTTTTATTTATTTATTTTTATAATTTAATTAATTAATTAATTTTTTTTTTTTCTGAGAGGGAGTCTCCCTCTGTAGCCCAGGCTGGAGTGCAGTGGTGTGATCTTGGCTCACTGCAACCTCCGCATCCTGGGTCTCAGTTCAAGCAATTCTCCTGCCTCAGCCTCCTGAGTAGCTGGGATTACAGCCACATACCATCATGCCCAGCTAATTTTTGTATTTTTAGTAAAGGCAGGTTTTCACTATGTTGGCCAGGCTGGTCTTGAACTCCTGACCTCGTGATCCGCCCGCCTCGGCCTCCCAAAGTGCTGAGATTACAGGTGTGAACAACTGCGACCGACCTATTTATTATTATTTTTTTTTTTTTTGAGACAGAGTCTCGCTCTGTCGCCCAGGCTGGAGTGCAGTGGCCAGATCTCAGCTCACTGCAAGCTCTGCCTCCCGGGTTACGCCATTCTCCTGCCTCAGCCTCCGAGTAGCTGGGACTACAGGCGCCTGCCACCTCGCCCGGCTAGTTTTTTGTATTTTTAGTAGAGACGGGGTTTCACCGTGTTAGCCAGGATTTTTTTTTTTTTTTTTTTTGAGATGGAGTTTTGCTCTTGATGCCCAGGCTGGAGTGCAATGGTGTAATCTCGGCTCACAGCAACCTCCGCCTCCTGGGTTCAAGCGATTCTCTTGCCTCAGCCTCCCAAGTAGCTGGGATTACAGGCATCCACTACCATGCCCGGCTAATTTTGTATTTTTAGTAGAGATGGGGTTTCACCATGTTGGCCAAGATGATCTCGATCTCTTGACCTCATGATCCGCCCGCCTCAGCCTCCCAAAGTGCTGGGATTACAGGCGTGAGCCACGGCACCCGGCCTTTATTATTATTATTATTATTATTATTATTATTATTGAGATGGAGTCTCGCTCTGTGGCCCAGGCTAGAGTGTAGTGGCGAAATCTTGGCTCACTGCAACCTCCACCTCCTGGGTTCAAGTGATTTTCCTGGCTTATCCTCCTGAGTAGCTGGGATTACAGGCATGCACCACCAGGCCTGGATAATTTTTGTATTTTTAGTAAAGATGGGGTTGGCCAGGCTGGTCTCAAACACCTGACCTTAAGTGATCCACCTGCCTTGGCCTCCCAAAGTGCTGGGATTACAGGCGTGAGCCACCACGCCTGGCTGGGGGTGCCAATTTAAACTGGGGGGTCAGGGATGCCCCCACTAATTATGCCATCATGTTGAGCTGAAACCTGAGGGCAGGACACCACCCAACAGCAAAGGAGTCCAAGAGAGGAAACAGCAGGTGTGAAGGCTCTCAATGTGTGACTGAGGCATGGTGTGCCTGCCCAGAGAGTGAGAGGAGAGAGACAGCAAAGCTTCAAAGGTTGGGGTGGAGGCACATCCTGCAGGCCACAGTCAGAAGTTTGATTTATTCCAAATGCAATAGGAAGCCACTGGAGTGTTTTCAGCCTTAGAGTTACAAAATCTGATTTTCTTTTTTTTTTTTTGAGACAGAGTTTCGCTCTTATTGCCCAGGCTGGAGTGCAATGGTGTGATCTCGACTCACCACAACCTCCGCCTCAGGGGTTCAAGCGATTCTCCTGCCTCAGCCTCCTGAGTAGCCACCAGGCCTGGCTAATTTTGTATTTTTAGTAGAGTTGGTCAGGCTGGTCTCGAACTCCTCGTCTCAGGTGATTTGCCCACCTTGGCCTCCCAAAGTGCTGGGATTACAGGTGTGAGCCACCGCACCGGCCCTGATTTGCATTTTTAAAAGCTTGCACTGGCTGCTAGGTGGAGAATGAATTACAAAGGAGCAAGAGGGGAGGCAGCCAGACTAGTTGGGTGTTTTATTGCTTTGGTTAATAGGAATATCCCAGCCCAACAACTTCTCTCCCACAAAGACAATCACTGTCACAGTCAGTATAAGGAGTGATAGTCACATGCACACTCACTGCAAACACACACATGTGCCTCATGTCCCTCCACTCATAACCACCCACACTCTCCTGCACACCTGTGCACACGTTTGCCTCCATGTTCCCAACAAGCCTACTTAAACACACAGTGCCATGCAATTTTCGTGCACATATGCTCCCATGCATGGCACCAACAGAAATATTTTCATGCACACATAAGTGCATATATTCCTTTTATTTTATTTTATTTTATTTTATTTTTACTTTTTTTGGATGAACTATCATTGTATTGCCCAGGCTGGAGTGCAGTGTCATGATCTCATCTCACTGCAACCTCTGCCTCCTTGATTCAAGCGATTCTCCTGCCTCAGCCTCCCAAGTAGCTGGGACTACAGGCACCCATCATCATGCCTGGTTAATTTTTGCATTTTTAGTAGAGATGGAGTTTCCACCATGTTGGCCAGGCTGGTCTTGAATTCCTGACCTCAGGTGATCTGTTCATCTCGACCTCCCGCAGTGCTGGGATTACACGTGTGAGCCACTGCACCCGGCCCATATATTCCTTTTATTTACTTCCTCACATATACATGAAATACTTTCATGAACACACATATAGCTATACGCATACACGCAGAGCCACGCTTTGCTTCATAGACACATCATTTCCCATTTTCCAAAGGGAGGCAAGTCTGAGAATGGGAGGTGGCTGGGAAAAAGGGGCTGGGGGTTAATGAGAGGAAGAGGTAACAACTACTTAGTCACTGAGAAATCAAATGCCTGAACACCTGTTTTACTCTATATTCCACCTGATGGTTCCTGCCAGTTGTTACGGGGACTGCACTAAAGCCTTCATTCAGCAGGTTGGGGGTAGCGGGCCCTGCTCTGCAGCTCCTCCTCACTCAGCCACTGCCACCCACCTGCCCACCTGCCACTGCCTGAGTCAGCTTTCACTGTTCTCCTGATGACTCACAGGGCATGAAGGGTTGAGGTGGGAATCTGCCCCCAACTGCCTTGGAAGCCCCACAGCTCACAGAAAGGAGGGGATTGGAAGGTGCGTCCTTTCAGGGCCTCACTTGCTGAAGAAGGCAGGAGACAGGCTGGGGTGGGGTGGGTGCTGCTTTGGGAAAACCCGGGCCCCTTTTCAAGGCCCTGTAGGACCTGCCCCTGCATTCCCCCAGCCCCCAGACAGTTCTGCTCCAGTATCTCCTCCCTTCCAGCTCTGAGCCCCAGCCATGGTGACCTGCCAGCAACCAGCAGCTCTTCAAACACACACCTTCAGAATGTTGGCATATGCTGCCCTGACCACGCCACCTGGCACAACTTATCCTTCCTGACTTGGCTCCTGAGGAGCCACCTCCTCAGGAAAGTCCTCCCTGATTGTCCCACCATGCCACCCCAATCAGAGTTCCCCTGTGCTTGCCTCCACTTAGCACTTTACTGCACTGGGTTATGACTGTCTGCCCCTCACAGCAGAGAGCCTGTCTATTTCCTGCACTGCTGCCTGGCATATAGCAGGTCCTCAATAAATGTTTCTTGAATAAATGAAGGTTGCTCTTATGTGCAACTAAAACTAGAAAGGAGAATTCGGGAGGGAAGGATTCCTTGGTCCCTCCCATCTTCTTGATTGCCCCAGGGACCACCTGCTCATCACCAAGACTCCAGCACTCATCATAGGATGCCTATGGCATGGTTTCTCTTCTCTCTCTTCTACCTTCAACCAACTCTGGTGTGTGTCACTGGAATAACGTCAGGCTCCCTGAGGTGGGGCAGGAGATAATGGAGGAGGCTTGGGGAGTGGGGTAACATGGAGTTGAGAAATTCAAGTTACTATATGAGATTCGAGTTACTATGTGAACATGGGATTGGGTGTGTGTGTGCGTGTGCGTGGTGTACCTGTGCTGGCAGGGAGGATCAGACTAGGCATTTGGGGATTGAAATGAACAGAGGTCAGCTGGGCGTAGTGGCTCATACCTGTAATCCCAGCACTTTGGGAGGCCGAGGCGGGCATATCACCTGAGGTCAGGAGTTCAAAACCAGCCTGGCCAACATGGCAAAACCCCATCTCTATTAAAAATACAAAAATCGGCCGGGTGCGGTGGCTGAAGCCTGTAATTCCAGCACTTTGGGAGGCCGAGATGGGCGGATCACAAGGTCAGGAGATTGAGACCATCCTGGCTAACCCAGTGAAACCCCGTCTCTACTAAAAAATACAAAAAAAACTAGCCGGGCAAGGTGGCAGGCCCCTGTAGTCCCAGCTACTCGGGAGGCTGGGGCAGGAGAATGGCGTGAAACCGGGAGGCGGAGCTTGCAGTGAACTGAGATCCGGCCACTGCACTCCAGCCCGGGCGACAGAGCGAGACTCCGTCTCAAAAAACAAAACAAAAACAAAAATCAGTCGGGTGTGGTGGCAGGTGCCTATAATCCCAGCTACTGGGGAGGCTGAGGCAGGAGAATCACTTGAACTCGGGAGGCGGAGGTTGCAGTGAGCCTAGATGGTGTCATTGCACTCCAGCCTGGGCAACAGAGTAAGACTCTATCTCAGAAAAAAAAAAAAAAATGAGCAGAGGTCCCAGTAAAAGACCTTGAAACAACCTAGGTAGGGCTAAAGCAGTTTGCTGATTAAAAGAGAGAGCTTGCCAGGTGTCCGCCCTGCTGAGAAGCCTATGCTGAAGCAGGAGAGGTGACGCCATGACTCAGAACCTGGCAGTGCTGATGGGAATGGATCCTAGCCTTTTTGACCCCAGCAGAATCCTGCTTCCCTTCCCAAGGAGTAAAAAAATATAAAAAGGCATAGCTATTACTGAGTAAATGCTACTGCCCAGGCTTTCACTAGGACAAACATCACCAATCAGTCACAGGTGCACCCATCACCTCCAGGCCAGACCAAGGTGTTGGAATTCTCAACACAGCGCTCCAAAGAGCCATTACTGATAGCTTGGGAGCCACATAAGTGGATCACTGGTCTCCCTTCTTGCCATCACTGGTATCCTAAGTGCCAAGTGCTTAATAAATCCATCTCACAACCAATCCCCGAGTGAAGGATTAACTTTTACTTCCCAAAAAGAACAAAAATTCAGCATGGTTGAGGAACTCAGCCAAGTTCACACAGGTAGTAAGAGCGGGGCTAAGAATTCAGACCTTCCTAGGCCTGGCTTCAAATTCCTTGCTCTTGCCCATTTATCATGCTGCCAGCTTCCAATGGGCGTCTGTTCCACCATGTTGTGGGCATTCGTTGGAGCTTTGTTGCTTCTCACTGGTCAACCCCCCTGTATCATTCTGGGGTCCCAGCAGGAAACAGATGTTACCCTGAAAGAGGGCAATTGAGAGGCCTTTCAAGAAGGGACAAGTTGTCAAGGTGAGCAGCACAAGGGAAACAACAACAAGTGGGGAAGATCCTGTGGGACAGGGACAGAGTGACTGGAAGCTGGAGGGACCCAAAGCTGCAAAGGAAAGGAGCAAGGGGAACAACACCCCACCCTCTCCCCTCCCACCTCCCTCCTCCATTCTCCTCCAATGGTGCCGCGCATTGGGTAAACCCAACCGGAAGCCAGGAAGCATGGGAGTTCAGCTGATGCAGCCCATACAGATCAGCCTCCTGGACTTCAGAGTTAGGGAGGGAGAGAGGGATGAAGTCTGGAGGCACCGATGGGGAAGGCCATCCAGAATACTCCTATTCTGTTTAGGAGCTGGGGATGGGAATGTCCCTTCCTGAGGGATATTTATGGAAACAGACTTTGCCTTTGATCACAGAAATCAAAGCTGGAGATTCTCTCTCCCTCTACTTGCTGGCAGCCAGGATGCGGGCTTATGACCTAGACTCAGTCATTCAGAAATTCCCACCAGGAACTCAGTCTTAAGGGAGTAAGTAACTCAGGGCCAGGCAGTGGCTCACACTTATAATCCCAGCGCTTTGGGAGGCTGAGGTAGGCGGATCACCCGAGGTCAGGAGTTCAAAACCAGCCTGGCCAACATAGTGAAGCCCTGTCTCTGCTAAAAATACAAAAATTAGCTAGGACTGGTGGCGTGTGTCTGTAATCCCAGCTACTCAGGAGGCTGAGGTGGGAGAATTGCTTGAACCTGAAAGACAGAGATTGCAGTAAGCCAAGATCATGCCACTGCACTCTAGACTGGGCAACAGAGTAAGACTCCATCTCAAAAAAAGAAAAGAAAGAAAAAGAAAAAGAAAAGGAAGTAACTCAGACCCACAGGGTCAGATATTCCTGGCAGAGGCAGGGGCTGTGGCAGAGAGGCAAGCTGTGGTGAGACCCATGGAAGACATAGAGGTGGTGACAGCAAAGGTATTATCCTAACCAGACCACCCTGTGGCATGACCTTGGCAGTGATGCCGACTGCCCTGCATCCCTTAAGGCATTTTCCAAGCTGGGGCTCCAGCCTTCCTATAGATGCCGTGAGCATTCCCAATCTTTTCCGTAAATCTTTTATCTGCTTAAGAGCATCAGAGTCCACTTATCTTGCTTTCTTTTTTTTTTTTTTTTTTTTTTTTTTTTTTTTTTTTTTTGAGACGGAGTCTTGCTCTGCCGCCCAGGCTGGAGTGCAGTGGCCGGCTCTCAGCTCACTGCAAGCTCCGCCTCCCGGTTCACGCCATTCTCCTGTCTCAGCCTCCCGAGTAGCTGGGACTACAGGCGCCCGCCTCGTCGCCCGGCTAGTTTTTTGTATTTTTTAGTAGAAACGGGGTTTCACCGTATTAGCCAGGATGGTCTCGATCTCCTGACCTCGTGATCCGCCCGTCTCGGCCTCCCAAAGTGCTGGGATTACAGGCTTGAGCCACCGCGCCCGGCCTTATCTTGCTTTCAAAGCGAACTCTGACTGGTACAAACACCCAGGACAGATAGACAATGGTTATGGCGGAAGGTGGTCCCCTGACAGGTGTGCCAGAAATTCAGGAGGGGAGAAGGCATCCAAGCTGCAGTCAGGTATGTCCTTAGAGCCTCCAGATTCCCTGAAGAACCTCGTCGCTCTGCCGTGCACTGAATTGGGCAAACTTGCCTTGTGTCTTTGGCTGAGCTGCCTCTGAGCCCCCTGGAGGAGAAATCCTATTGTGTGTACCCCACTCCCAGACACAGTTGACTTTTGGAGGCTGAAGGAAGACAGACTGCCCTCCTCATCCAAGAAAAGATCCTACCACAACCAACCTGTGAGTGTTCCAGAGGCCCCGGGCATCCCACCAACCCCCAACCCCAGAGAAGTCTTCTGAAGGAAGGGCCCCTCCTTCCAGCATCCTCCCTCTGCCAGAGGCCTGGCCTGAGGTATGGATTGTCTTGGCTGAGCTGCCCAAGAAGTAACCAGCTGAGCTACCAACTCCATCACCACCCACATATCCAGGATTTGGTTGTCTCTCTGGATGTTCAATATTTGCTCAGGGAATGAGAAGAAAAGCAAAGCAGAAACTGCTGAGGTGGCAGCTGCTGCCTGATATAGCTGGGCCCCAGCAGGCACTGGGGGTTCCCAGAGAGGGAGGAGAGGGAGGAGAGGAGGGTGGGAAGTTCAGGAGATCCTCAGCCCCCAGGAGGCAGACCCAGGTAGGCCTGGCCACCTCTCTCTCAGGAAACTCCTTCTGCGGGCTCAGCCCATGGGAGGGTGCGCTCCAGCACCAGGGCCTGACTGTTCTGCAAACATTGACGCACAGTCCCCAGGTTGCAGGGAAAGCGAAGCTTGCATGCTCTCTGCTCTCAAAAGCTTAGGGCTTATGGGGGCCACAGGTGGATAAATGCTCTGGTGGGAAACTGCAGAGAGGCACAGGCATAGCAGGGGTGCCTTGAACCAGCTCCTCTTCCTGAGACCCTCACCCTCATCCTCTTCCTCCAGCTCCCATAGAACCCGAGGAGAAGCCGATGTCTGGGCTCCCCAGATGCATCCGTTCGCCTCCTCCTCCACCCTCACAGCAGCGCCGAAGACAGATCCATGGAGGTGACTCTCCCACTGTCCCAGATGCACTGGCTGCATAGTTGGGGAATAGGCTGCCCCCCAGGCCAACGGGATGTGCAGCCACCTTCTCCTGGGTTGGGAGGACCCCCTAGTACCACACAGAGTCTTGCACCAAGCCCATCTGGGCAGTCTTTGTAGCTGAGGCATGGAACAGGGTTCCAGCCCATTGGGAAGAATAGGAATGGTGGGGCGGGGCAGTGGGGAGTCATGGCCCCTTGGGACCTCATCAAGTCTGAATAGTCTGGGTCACCTGTAGGCCCTGCCAGGCCCAGCCAGCCCTGCCCTTTGTCTGAGGCACCTTCTTTCTTTTTTGTTTTTTCTTTTTTCTTTTTTTTTTGAGACGGAGTCTCGCTCTGTCACCCAGGCTGGAGTGCAGTGACCGGATCTCAGCTCACTGCAAGCTCCACCACCCGGGTTTACGCCATTCTCCTGCCTCAGCCTCCCGAGTAGCTGAGACTACAGGCGCCGCCACCTCGCCCAGCTAGTTTTTTTTTTTTTTTGTATTTTTTAGTAGAGACGGGGTTTCACCGGGTTAGCCAGGATGGTCTCGATCTCCTGACCTCGTGATCCGCCCGTCTCGGCCTCCCAAAGTGCTGGGATTATAGGCTTGAGCCACCGCGCCTGGCCCTTTTTTTTTTTTTTTTGAGACAGTCTCACTTTGTCACCCAAGCTGGAGTGCAGTGGCACAATCTGAGCTCACTGCAACCTCTGTCCCCCAGGTTCAAGCGATTCTCCTGCTTCAGACTCCCAAGTTGCTGGAATTACAGGCGTACGCCACCATGCTTAGCTGATTTTTGTATTTTCAGTAGAGGCGGGGTTTCACCATATTGGCCAGGCTGATCTCAAACTCCTGACCTCAAGTGATCCTCCCACCTTGGCCTCCCAAAGTGCTGGGATTACAGACGTGAGCCACCGCACCTGCCCTGGTAAGGCATCTTCTGCTCATCCTGCTCCCCCTACCCCATTGGTCTCCCCAGCTAGCAGAGCCACCACTCTCTCAGGCTTCATGGGGCTCAGGCTGCTCAGGACTAGAGAGGGGGTCTAAGCATTTGTGAGGTTTTCGCCCCTTTGGGCTCTGTGGTCCAGAAGGGAGGCACAGGGGTGGGTGGGGGTCAGCTGGGGCTGGGGGGAGCTAGTTGTGGGGGGAATCAGCCTTTCATCTTGGCTGTGTGAAGCAAACCCAACCCCTCCCCAGCCTGAAGCTGGCTGGCATTGGCATGCACCATAAATCTCCAGGATGCAGCTGTGACTGGATTATTTATAGCTCCAGTCTTACATCTCTAACTCGAAACCGTCACACAAAGGGAAAGGTAATGAAATCTCACCTCTCCTGCCTGTCCCTCACTCCACACCGCAGGGCCTTCCAGAGCCTGTGGCTGAAGGAGGGAGGAGAGACCTTCCCCTCTGCCGCCTCCCTCCCTTCCTTGCTCCCTCTGTCCCTTCCTCTGTCGTCACATACACACTTCGCAGCGCGACGTTCCCTCTCAGACACAGCCTCTCACGTTTCTCTCTCACACATACATTTCCTCACAGATGCAGACATTTCTGTCCAACGTTTCCTTCCCACTCAGCTCGCCCTGCCCAGGCCCCTCCTATCCCTGCAGACACCCTCGCACATGCCTGCCCTTTTCCTTCCAAGCCACCGCTGTCTCCCTGCGTGGCTCACTCCCTTCCACCGTGTTTGCCTCTTTGTCAATGAAGACGCGGGCACATGAACGAGGAGGCCTGTCCTCTGCGGAGGCACACCAGCTCCTTGTCGCTCACTGGCAGAAGTGTCAGCTCACATTCATCTTACTCTGCCTGTAAGAGTCCCATTGGCATTGCCTCCCCAAGTGGGACCCATTTTGTGGCACGTGACCGGGACAACACGTATCCCTGGGCTTGACATACACAGACACACGGGAAACATCAGCCACAGAACATGCCTCTCCCACTGCAGGGAGGAGCATCTAAGGATGTGCTCTGCAAGTTCCACGAAGGGCCCCGGCTGTGGTATTTCATGGTGCAGAGGTGAAGTTCCTCCTCCCTCCTGTTTCATTGTCTCACAGTTTCCTATGAGGCAGTCCCTCTGTTACCCCATCCCACAGACGCCAATGGAAACTCTGAGCCCCATGCAAGCTCCCATGGAGACCCAAGGCCCAGCCTCTCTCCCTGCCCAGCCCTCCACCCCCAGGCCCACAATCATCAGAAAGCAGCACTTCCCACTGCAGCCCTGCCTTGACGTGGCCCACAGCTCACTCCATCCAGACAGTGTGTGTGTGTGTGTGTGTGCATGTGTGTGCGCGCTTCTTGTGCTGGATGAGTGGTATTCACAGACAATGGCAGCTTACCCTGGGCTGGCGGTGGGGTTGGGCCTGGGCACAGAAACCCTACAAATTTCTTGGAAGTCTCTCTCCTTTTTTTTTTTTTTTTTTTTTTAAGTGACAGGGTCTTGGCCGGGCACGGTGGCTCATGCCTGTAATCCCAGCACTTTAGGAAGCTGAAGCAGCCGAGGATCACCTGAGGTCAGGAGTTCAAGACCAGTCTGACCAACATGGAGAAACCCCATCTCTACTAAAAAAATAAAATACAAAATTAACCGGGCCTGGTGGTGCATGCCTGTAATCCCAGCTACTCAGGAGGCTGAGGCAGGAGAATCACTTAAACCCAGGAGGCGGAGGTTGCAGTGAGCTGAGATTGCGCCATTGCACTCCAGCCCAGGCAACAAGAGCAAAACCCGGTCTCAAAAAAAAAAAAAGAGACAGGGTCTTTCTCTACCACCCCAGCTGGAGTGCAATGGTGTAACTGTAGTTCACTGAAAGCCTGGAACTCCTGGGCTCAAGAGATCCTCCCACTTTAGTCTCTCCGGTAACTGGGACTAGAGGTACACGCCAGCATGTCTGGCTAATTTATTTTCTTTTTTTTTGGTAGAGACACTATGTTGCCCAGGCTTCTCAAAATCGTGGCCTCTGGTGATCCTCCTGCCTCAGCCTCCCAAAGTGCTGGGAGGTATGAGCCACTGCATCTGGCCACCTTTTCTGTCTTAAAAATTCACCTGGTAGGCCGGGCGCGGTGACTCAAGCCTGTAATCCCAGCACTTTGGGAGGCCGAGACGGGTGGATCACGAGGTCAGGAGATCAAGACCATCCTGGTTAACACGGTGAAACCCCATCTCTACTAAAAAAAAAAATACAAAAAACTAGCCGGGCGAGGTGGCGGGCGCCTGTAGTCCCAGCTACTCGGGAGGCTGAGGCAGGAGAATGGTGTGAACCCGGGAGGCGGAGCTTGCAGTGAGCTGAGATCCGGTCACTGCACTCTAGCCTGGGCTACAGAGTGAGACTCTGTCTCAAAAAAAAAAAAATTCACCTGGTGGCCGGGCGCAGTGGCTCACGCCTGTAATCCCAGCACTTTGGGAGGCCGAGACGGGCGGATTATGAGGTCAGGAGATGGAGACCATCCTGGCTAACACAGTGAAACCCCGTCTCTACTAAAAATAAAATAAAAATTAGCTGGGCGTGGTGGTGGTCACCTGTAGTCTCAGCTACTGGGGAGGCTGAGGCAGGAGAATGGCATGAACCTGGGAGACGGAGCTTGCAGTGAGCCAGGATGGCACCACTGCACTCCAGGCTGGGCAACAGAGTAGACTCTGTCTCAAAAAGAAAAAAAAAAAATTCACTTGGCTTTTGGCATTATTCACTATAACATATATCTCAATCATCTCAAATTATTTATAATTCAACAGTTAACTTTTTTTTCTGAAATATTTGCTTAAAATTAATCTTCCTGAAAGCTGAGTCTCAAACACCCTGTGGCTCATCCCAGGGACCCTGAGGGCACAAACACCCCAGTTAAATAGCTATGGGAGCAGTCTATGGGGTAAGAATATGGGATACAAATCCATGGGGGAAAGATAAGAGCAGGTTTACATCCTGACTCTGGCAGTTATTAGCTGTGTGACCCTGGCTAGATCACTTAACCTCTCTGTGCTTCAGAATCTCAGCCTATAAAATGGGGATGATGATGATGATGATGATAGCACCCATCATACACATGGTTTTTATGAGGATTCAATACATTAATATATGTAAAATACTCAGGACAGTGGCTGACACAATATAAATGTTTGTGATTATTTTTCCATAGAAGACCAAAACACAGCCATCCAATGAACCCCAGAAATTGAAATGAGATCTCTCTTGCTCCCTCCTCCCTCCTAGGATGAGCACCTGCCCCCTGCCCATGCCCCACCTCAGCTGCAGTCCTCGATCATTCACTCAATCTGCAAGGCATTCAGTCAGTCAACAAACATTCTCCTCTGTTCCAGGCACTATTCCTGCACTGGCACTCGGTGTCAGACAAGACATTCTAGAAGGGGAGCCAGAAACATGCAAACAGCATTCGGATCATATTCAGAACTGAAGGCTCAAAGAAAAGTAAATATTCTTTCTTTCAAACAGCCACTCCCTAGCTGCAGAGAGCAGAGGAGGCAGACAGGTCAGAGATGACTGCAGGGCAGAGTGACCGTGACGGTATTGTCTGCTGGCCTTCACCCCTCTGGACAGGCCTGCTGTGGTGGGCACTGAGCCCATTTCTCTGCAGCAGAGGATGGTGGGGGCTGGAAGAGCAGGGGCTGGCATCAGGACACAAACCTTCTGTGGACCAGGTAATCCACCCAATTCCATCATCTCCTATATGGCCCTTTGGTGAAACAGGTGATTAAGCCCCACTCTCATTTGCCACACGGGGAAACTAACTTGAAAAGATATATCATTTGGGCCGGGCATGGTGACTTACACCTATAATCCCAGCACTTTGGGAGGCCGAGGCGGGTGGATCACCCAAGGTCAGGAGTTTGAGACCAGCCTGGTCAACATGGTGAAACCTTTTCTCTACTAAAAATAGAAAAACTAGCCGGGCATGGCGGCACATGCCTGTAATCCCAGCCACTCGGGAGGCTGAGGCAGGAGAATCGCTTGAACCCAGGAGGTAGAAGTTGCAGTGAGCCGAGATGACGCCACTGCACTCCAGCCTGGGCAACAGAGTGAGACTCTGTCTCAAAAAAAAAAGATATCATGTGATAATCAGACATGCTTTTACCTGTTCCAAAAAGAGATGCATATGAATTCAGCTAAGACTAAATCCATACATGGCTCTGCATTCCCTGTTGTTTAGGGAATCAAGGGCAGTGATGGCAAACAGCCCAGGTGTGCCCACTCCATGGTCCACTTTATCCTAGAAATGGTGAACACAGGCTCTCCCATATTCAACTGTGTGACTCCCTGTGAGCACACAATTGTCCTGGGGTTGCGGGCCTTTGCTGTCCAAGAGTTTTCATCTATGAGTCCCTAAGATGGCTGCAGAATCAATCAGGTTGTTTGTGCAAGGTCTGGACCTAGGGAATGACTGGAAGTGAGCATGAAAAAGTCACGGGTCCTGAACCATTGAGCCAAGTCAGAGGTCCAGAAAGTGCCAGGTCAAGGCCTCTGCTAGGGTGTTTCAGGACCAGGGAAGAGTAGGGTAAGAGGGTGGAAGGTGCCTGGTGGGCATGGTCAGGGCAGGCCCAGAGGGCTGGAAACTGTAGAGAGGTTGGCCAATGCAGCAGAATGGGAACTGGGAAGGCAGACCCTGTACTTGAAGGGCCTCTCTGCCTGCTGAGTTGGGGGTTGGGGGAAGGGCTCCAGTCTGTGTATTGACTCCCTGCCCTTCTTTGACCTCTGCACTCCCAGCCAGTAAGGTGCTAGATGGCTCAATCAAAGAGAGAAATGTGGTTTGGGCCAAGTTTCCTTCCAGCTGAGCCCAGGGAAGAGCTGGAGGCCTGGCCAGTGGGGCAGAGGCCAAAATTACAGCATCAGGGAGATTTACCATCAAACCCAGAATGGCCTCATTCCTGAGTCATGCTCTCCTGTAACCTTAGCACACCCCCCAGCACTCATGAACTCAGTGCTGGGGCAGTTTCCTATCTTAAACCTGTGGATAAGTAAGGCTTGAGATTTTCCCATCCCTGCTCAGTGAATTCCTATTTACTCAACAAAACACAAGCCAAAATGCCCAGGCTGAAGCAATGCCTCTCCATTACCAGGTTATGTTTCTGGTACTCTCCCGCTATCTGGTTGTGAGCATATCCACGAGGACTTTAACTTATAACTACATTTCCAATGCTGAATCAATTATAATTGACCAAATGACACAACAAAGCAAGGAGCATCCATGCTTTCTCACTGAGAACTTGATTACTTCTCTGCATTCCTCGCCCATAGTCCAGGTGTCTGCTCAGCTGAGGGGGCAGGATGTTCCTGTTTGGCAGGGACAGTTCCAGGTTTTGATGACCAGATTGGTATCTATCCTAAGTCATCTTTTATGCATTTACTACTGGAGGTTAAGGGAAATGGTTGCATAACCCAAGGAGCCCGTGTCAGCCTGTAGCAGCCCCTCCTCCTGTAGCCATGGACACCCAGCTCCATTTACAAGAAGCTCCCTCATATCTGCCCCCAACATCCTATGTCCCCACGGCCACCCAAGTTGATGGGAGACAAGACCCTCTGATAGGTTCAACCTGTCAGCCTTCCGGACAGATCAGAGGTCCCCCACTCTCTCGGAGACCCTGGAGTAGAATCAGCTGAGAAGAGAATGTCTTCTGGCCACAAGCCCTAGGGCCCTGTGCTCTGGAAGGGTGAATGGGTGCATTCCACTCTAAGGCAATGTAAGCAACTGCTGCTCCTTCAGCAGCCTGGGCAAGGTTGGTGTGTTGGGACAGCCCTCCTCCTCAGGCACAGGGACAGGGCACCGGTAAAGCAATTCACTGGGTAAAGCAATTCACAGACCCACCTGTAGCCTCCCTCAGTAGCTCAGGAGTATCAGGGCTCCAGGACAACATTCGCTTTACCAGCAGCCTCCTTGCCTTCAGCCATCACTCCCCCTAGGACTCTCAATAAGCTGCACATTGACTTTTTCCTTTAGAAAGGCAATAGCATTAGCATCATAAATATCATTGCAGATACTTTACTGTTCAGAATTATCTATTGTCTCATTTGATCCCCTTTATAATGCTTTCAAGGAGGCACTGGTCTTCCTACTTGACAGAAGAGAAATTCAAGGCTCAGAGTGACTTGCCCAGGGTCACTAGTACAGAAGAAATTTGTGTGTGTGTGTGTGTGTGTTTTGTTTGTTTGTCGGTTTTTGAGACAGGGTCTCACTCTGTTGCCCAGGCTGAGTGCAGTGGCACAATCACAGCTCACTGCAGCCTTGACTTCCTGGGCTCAAGTGATCCTCTCCTGCCTCAGTCTTTGGAGTTGCTGGGACTACAGGTGTGTGCCACTGTACCCAGCCAATTTTTTTTTTTTTTTTGTAGAGATAGGGTTTTGCTATGTTGCCCACCTTGGTCTCAAACTTCTGGACACAAGTGATCCTCTCACCTCAGCCTCCCAAAGTGCTGGGATTACAAGCATGAGTCACTGCACTTGGTCTACAGAAAAAATTTGAACCTCCTTGTGTCCAATCCCAATGCCCGAATCCAATCCAAACACCTCCTCTCTGAATTTTACAGCCTTTTCTGGGGGAGCACTTGCTTAGCAAAGAAACAGTCAACCTTAAACCACCAGGGCAATGGGGACAAAGCTAAAACTCCAAAAAGGGCAGGAGAAGAGAACACAGCAATCTCATACGCCACTCTCAGCCCACATCCACACCTTCTCCCTCCCTAAGCCTTCCAAACAGCTTTGCTGTCAGTTAACACTATTTGAGCCCAACCCCTGACCCACAGCCTCTGCCCTCCCCAGAGGGATACCAGGCCAGCTGGCCTGAAGCCCACCACCCAAGACTGCAGAGGGGGCTGGACAGAAAAAATGCAAGGTTGGATTAAATCCCTTGAGGATGGGATTGTGCAGCTGGGCGCTGTGGCTGAAGCCTATAATCCCAGCACTTTGGGAGGCTGAGGCAGGCGAATCACAAGGTCAGGAGTTCGAGACCAGCCTGGCCAACATGGTGAAACCCTGTCTCTACTAAAAATATAAAAAATTAGCCAGGCATAGTGGCGGGCGCCTGTAATCTCAGCTACTCAGGAGGCTGAGGCAAGAGAATAGCTTGAACCTGGGATGCGGAGGTTGCAGTGAGCCAAGATCACTCCACTGCACTCCAGCCTGGGCAACAGAATGAGATTCCGTCTCAAAAAAAAAAAAAAAAAAAAAAGATGAGATTGTGCTAGTGTCCAGATTGGGCCATATTTCTTTTTTTTTTTTTTTTTTTTTGAGATGGAGTCTCGCACTGTCACCCGGCCCGGGCGCAATATTGGCTCACGGCAACATCTCTCTCCCAGGTTCAAGTGATTCTCCTGCCTCAGCACTCGCAAGTAGCTGGGATTACAGGCACCTGCTACCACACCCGGCTAATTTATTTTTTATTTTTTTATTTTGTATTTTTAGTAGAGACGGGGTTTCACTATGTCAGCCAGGCTGGTCTCGAACTCCTGACCTCATGATCCACCCGCCTCGGCCTCCCAAAG
This sequence comes from Trachypithecus francoisi, assembly GCF_009764315.1. Lineage (NCBI taxonomy): Eukaryota > Metazoa > Chordata > Mammalia > Primates > Cercopithecidae > Trachypithecus > Trachypithecus francoisi. The sequence continues at coordinate 30,202,407 of NW_022681468.1, read as the reverse complement.
TTCTGGGATTACAGGCTTGAGCCACCACGCCTGGCCTGGGCCGTAATTAAGAGCACGGGCCTGCAACAGAAAACCCTGGGTTCAAAGGCGAGCTCTACTTACTCCTGGTTGGGAGACATAGTTCCTTAACTACCCTGGGCCTCAGTTCATTCCTCTGTAAAATAGGGGAGCACTAGTATCCACTGATGGGTGCTGGGAGGATGGAATGAGATTGAGACATGGTCTCACTCTGCTGGCCAGGCTGAGTGCAATGGTGCGATCACGGCTTACCACAGCCTCGACTTCCTGGGCTCAAGTGATCCCCTGCTTCAGTTGCTGCAGTTGTACCATATACTGAGAGCTCAGTCCCTGCGCTTGTGGGGCTGCAGGAGCAAGGGATTGGGTGGAAGACTAACGGGTCAGCTCTGGGTCAGCTGGACTGAGCCTTAAGCCAGTTCATTAAGGCTCTCAGTCTCAAGGTCTGTTCTCTATGGAGGGCCTCAGAATACTTTGCAGGGCTGTTTTGAGGCTTGGAAATCACATCTGGGGAGTACTCTGCACCTGTAAAGTACTCAGGATGTACAAAGCCTTTCCTTCTCTCCCCTGCAACGTGACATTTCCTTCAGAAAACACTGTAGGAAAGCTTTGCTTTATTGGCAAGAGGAATAAATGGCATAGTATGCACAGAGCTGGACAGGCAATAAACATCCGTTCCCTTGGAGAGGTGAAAGGGAGACCAGCTTGATGGACGCTGGGAGGGAGAAAAACAGAAAAAGAGAGTGGGCGGGGTTGGGCAAGCACGTGTCCTGACATGATCATGGGCAGGGCTGGGCGGGCAGGGGATGGCGAAGGTGCCCTGACATGATCGGGAAGTGCTCCTGGCGAGTAGGGGATCCTTGGCAGGGAAGAAGAGAGAGGGTTGTCCTCACATCTTGCTCTTGAGGAAAAGGTGGCAGCAAGAACAAGGCCAAGGGCTCCATTCCACCTGTGCTTGTTTTCTGGAGACCTTGTGACACCACTTGCCCCTTTCTGGGCCTGTTTTCTCTTTGCAAAACAAAGGGCTCTGGAAGGTGCCTTCCACCTGGAATTATGCAGGATACTCCCCGGCCAGCCTTGTTCTCTGGGATACCCAACCATTTTGCTAAGGTGGGCTATTGTCACCTGTCCATAGCCCTCTGCCTGCCTGCTCTGTCCCCCACCACTGTACCCTCCTACCCTCTCCTTCCCAGACATGAGGGCTTTATTTTTAATCAGAGTTTACAAGCAAGATCTGGAAAAGCCAGTTTGTGGAAGATGTTCCAGCACTGGCTGGCTCCCTCCCCCACAGCAGGAGGGTGAGTGGCCCCGGCAGCCCTCGGCCAGGCAGGGAGACCTGCCCAACAGGTCTGGGTGAAGGGCAGCAGGCCCAGGGACTAACAGCCCAGTCATCCTTGGCCAGCTGCAGGACTGGAACGTGGCCTAGACTGACCCTGGCTGCTCTGGAGGGGAGGAGATGTTGCCCTATGGCAGGGGTGGAAGCAGCGGAACCTTCTGGGCTTTGCTGATGTCACCTCCCCTACGGAGACTGATTGGCCCAGGGCTTTCCTCTCTTCCTGGGGACATCTCTGGGCAGACTGGCCCAATGCCCTGCTATTGCGAGCCAGGCCTCTCCTTCTCAGGCACCAGGGAGGGGGCAGGCGAGGCCAGGTTACCCAGTAGGCAGATTAAGCATGTTCTCAGGGCACTGGCAGCAAAAGGCCATCAACAAAGTGTTTTGGTTTGGTTTTGCTTTTTTAAGAGCTAATATTTCATACTTCAAAAATAACAAGTAAGTAGTCATCCTGGGGAAAATCGAAACTTTGTTGGACTTCCTGACACTTATTTTAAGGCTTAGGATTATTTTATTTGGAATTTGTGTGTGAGTGAGTGGGGGAGGTACACCTTAATCCTTCAGCTCTTAAGGCTGCTAAAGGTCTTAATCCAGCTCAGGGAAAATCAAGGATCAGAAAGGGGGTGGGGACCCTAAGGCATTGAGGAGGAGGGAGTATGTGGCCTCAACCTGTAGCTCTCTCCCTTACAGGGGAAGGCTTTCTGCAGAGAAGGGGACACTGCAGTATTATTGTGAAAGGAGAGCTGGTCTAGCCCAGCCAGAGGTGTGCAGTGTGAGGCCTGTGTTGGTGTGAACAGGATTTCGGGAAATCAAGGTGTGAGTTCTTGCAGGGGGAAAAAGGAGCAGGGGCACTCAGGGCCTGGGAACAAGGCCTGGCAGCCTGGAATTGCCGCCCCTGGGCCAGAGCTGGGATTTGGTCACTCTGGAAATGGCAAGCCTCTTGGCCAGAGGTGGCCAAAGACAGTAGTCACTTTGGAGGGGGAGCTGGCAGCCCATTTCCTGGAAGATGGTTCCAAGGATGCCACTCAGCTCTGAGCCCCTGGAGGCAGGGCAGGGCTCGATACCTCTTCCCCCATAGCCTGCTGCAATGGAGCATATTACTCACAACCCAACTCCCTTCCTGCCCCATCCAGAGACTCAACAACAAACGTTTGCTAAGCACCTACTTGCTCCAGGCACTTTTTGTACCTCATTGTAACCCTCATGTTACCTGTGGTATGGTTGAGCCTACCCCGTGTACAGATGAAGAAACAGGCTCTGAGACACTGAGCTCACTGAAGAGCACACCGCTGGCTGGCGGCGGGGTTAGGATACAAACCCAATTGTCTGACTCTGCCCAGCATGCTTTACTCCACACCCACTGGTCTCACCCCTGCTCAGGCCTCCAGAGGGGCAAAGCCACAAGCTCTCTCACTTCAACCCTCTCTGCCCAGCCAGGTACCTCTCAACTTCTACCACGGCCAGGAGCCTCCAACATTATGAGCGAGGAGACAGACAAGCACTCCAGGTCCCAGAACCGGCTCCATAATTTTCTGGGCACAATGCAAAATGAAAACGCAAGGCCCCTTGTTCCAAATGATCAAGAATTGCAAGATAGTGATAGCAGAACATTCAACCATCTCTTTTGAATGTGGGACCCCTTGTGATTGCACAGGTCCATACCCATGAAGGCCGTCCTGCACAGAACCCACACTGTCCCCCACATAAACTCCTCCCTTACCTGGGAAATTATATATCCCAGACATAAGGCAAGTACGATTGCCATGGGCCTTGGGAAGCAAATCCTCCCCTGACCTGGAGGCCCCACCACCATCCTCAGGTGCTCTTGACCTCACCTCTCATCTTCCAGGTCACATCTGCATGTAACCAGGGGCTGCCTCAGAGCCCCTGACAATCTATTGTCCCTAGAGAACTGACTTGGATGGGGTGAGGCAGTGAGACTCTCTATTCTCCTCCCCTTTTCTGACTAATTAATCCTAGCACCTCCTCCTTGACCCATTCCTTGATCCTTGCTAGAGACAACCTCTCTCCTTATCTGACCAACATTTACAGAGCATCTAAGCACTGTGCTAAGGCTTCAGGACTAATACTACTAATTTGACTCTAGAACAGTGCCGGCCCCTGCTGGGAGCTCCGTCAGCATTTGTAGAAGTGATGGAAGTAGCTGCCTGATGAGTGTCACCTGGTGTCAGGCAATGAGCTGAGCTGGGCACACCTGCTCACACACATGGTCTCATTGAATCCTCACCACAGCCCGGCAAGGTAGGCATCACTGCCGCCTTGGGCCTAAGAGGAGGCTGAGGCTCTCAGAGTAATGCACAGAAGGTTCCATAGCTACTGAGTAGAGCAAAGAGACCAGGCTCTGGTCCCAAAGGCTTCTTCAGCTCTACCACAAATTGCTCCTAAACTTTCCTGCAAGAAGTCCTGTCTGGTCAGGAGAGCACCCATAAATAAATATTACAGAAAAGACCTGAGGGGTCCCTGCAAATCTCTCCATCTCTCCATCCTGGTTTCCTCCCTCTGCTCCCAGTGTAAGTAGGGTCCCAGTTCTGTCCCAGGTACATCCCCCTCCTAAGCTGTCTACATACCAAGCCTCACTCTAGAGTTTTATGGGCACTTATACATATAATCCAACCACTAGCACTATGAAGTAGGTACAATTCTCATGCCCATTTTCTTGGTGGGGAAACTGAGAGACAGTCTGGTCCCAGAATCTATGCTTTTGACCGCTACACACTTCTGGAGGCCCCTGCCTGGGTTCAAATCCTGACACACCAGCAACACCACATATCAGCTGTGTAAACTTAGGCGAGTTTCTTAACCTCTGTGTGTGGATTCCTCCATCTGTAAAATGTGGACTATGATAGCACTGTTGTGCCAGTCCCCTGTCAACTGCAGTGGGGATGGCACCAGGTTCAAGAGGCCATAGCAGAGACCCAGCGCCAGCAAACGACAGAGTGCCTGGGGCTTTATTGGGGACTTAACATTCAGGGAAGAGAGTCCAGCGGCAGTGGGTTGGGTAGAAGAACTGCAACTGCTTGCAAAAGGCATGCAGTTTATAGAGCATTGCCACTTAGCACCCTTTCCCTAACAACTTCCACCTGGCAACCTTCTTTTAGTGCAAAACTTGGGGCCTCCATCTCTGTATGGCCCAAGTTCCATAGGGCAGGCTGGGGGTTCAGATGTTCCTCATAGGCAAGGAACCAATCTCCAGGTTGGCCACTCCCAGACCCCCTAGTTTGTACACATGGGCAGGTGCATCTGCCATACAGGGTCATTCTCAGGGTGTGCGGAAGTGATTGCTATCAGGTGCACTTCCTATACAAGCACCTACTTTGTAGAGCTGTTGTGCAGATTGGGTGGGGCCGTATACATAAAGCAGTTAGGAGGGTGCCTGGCACATTGTAAGCACTATGTGTATGGGGTCTTTCCCCATGGGCCTGACCCATGCTCCTGAGCACCACGGTCACAGCACCATCACCAGTGCTGCTGTTGACTTTCCTTTGCCCTGTCCCCTAGTGCTGAGTCCTGCTGGCAGGAGACCCCTGAGCCAGGCAAGATTAAGGGCAACAAGACAGCTAACAGTCACTGGAAGCCAACGAGCTGGCTATCGTTAATATTAGGACTTTCCAGTACCTATACCGCCACCTTCCTCTTGAAAGCTGCCACGCCATTCATTCCCATCCCCCTTCCAGGGTCTTCAGCCTCTCCTGGACGAGCCCTTTCACTGTACACACGCTTGTGTCTCTCTCAGCTGGCATCAAGGACACTCTCCCTACCTGTCCCCTGGCTGCGTTTCTCTCCTTCCCGTCACAGCCAAGAGACTAGGACAAGCTGGGCCTTCTGCTGTCCCCACACTTTGCCCACCGACCCTTCAATACTGTGTGTCTTAGCCTCTGCTTCCTTCATTCTTGCCTGAAACATGGTAAGTATAGCCATGCTTCCCTGGCTAAGATCTCCAGGAACTCCACATTGCCAAGTCCAACAGACACCTTTCTGGCCTTACCTTCCTCCATCTCAGCCCAGCACCTGACTCTGTCCCCGAGCCTAGTCCACAGGTCTCCTTTGGCAGACCGGACATCACTTCTTGGGATCGTCCTTCCACCCCTCCTGCTACTCATTCTCCTCCAGGGCTGCTCCTCCCCCAGGCCTGGGATTTGGAGCACTAGCTCCCGGCATTCCATCTCATCTCCTCATTCTGCCCACTTTCCTTTCAGGGCCCTCATCCAAACTCACACCTCTACCTACCACCCACAAAGAGGACAACACCTCTCATTTCTTGCCTAGACCTGTGTGCAGAGGCCAGAACTGCGTGTCTACCTGCTTATCCGTCATCTCGTCCCCCGCCCCAACCCCGGTGTCCAGAACGGAGCTGGGCCTCTTTCCCTAACCCTCCTTGGCCTGCGGCATTCCCCTGGCACCCAAGCTGAGGGATGACCCTGCCCCCTTTCTCCCTCTACCTCACACCTCCTGGGTCTGGGCACCAGGGCTCGTGGACCTTTGCTCCCCACAGTGCTCACGCTCAGCCTTTCCCAGCGCCACAGCCCCCTCCTCCTTCGGCTTCACCACCTCTAGCCTGGATGACTGCAATCGCCTCCTAACTGGTTTCTCAATCTTGGTTCTCCCTCCCCTCCATTCCAGTCCTCATGCTGCTACCAGAAAGATCTTTTCAAACGGCAAATCAGGCCATGTCCCTCCCAGCTCACGGAATCCTCCAGGGGCCCTTTGTGATTAATTCCAAGACCCACTTTTTTTTGCACGGAAGATCACGCTGGCTGGTCCTGTCTCTCCTCCTCCCCACTCTCCAGCCAAACCCAACTAACTCCTCGCTTTTCTGGAGGAAACTTGCTCTCCTGCCTCCCCAGTTTCACCTCCACCAGGAGCTCCTTTCTATCATCCTCGCTCCTCGTCCTTTACAGGCCGTATCTCTAGAAAGAGGTTTTTCCCCGTGGCCCTGACCCATGCTCTGAGCACCACGGTCACAGCACCATCGCCAGTGCTGCTGTTGACTTTCCTTTGCCCCATCCCCCAGTGCCGAGAGTCCTGGTGGCAGGAGACCCCTGAGCCAGGCAAGAATAAGGGCAACAAGACAGCTAACAGTCACTGGAAGCCAACGAGCTGGCTGGTGCTAACACGGAACACACACCACTGTCTCCTTGGATTCTTCCTGCAACCTTGTGAGGGATATTCCTCCTTCCCAGGGAGGATACAAGCCCAGAGAGATCAAGTAACTTGCCCAAAGTTAATAGCAGAGCCAGGATTTGAACCCACACATCAATCGATAGATGTGTGTTGGGTAAAAGCATGTTTTCACGGAGGCATGGGGCCTGGATGAGTCTTGAAGGAGGAGGGACGTGATAGGCAGGCAAAAGGAGAAAGGAGCCACGTGTCAGGCAGAAGCACAGCCTGGGCTGAGTGCTCTCCACAGCCTGCTCCAGATTTCTCCCACCTCTGCCATCCCCAGGAACAGGAACCCTGCCCCAGGCATTTAGCCACAGTGGGCAAAGAAAGAGCCCTGTGACAGGCCAGGCGTGGTGGCTCACACCTGTAATCCCAGCACTTTGGGAGGCCGAGGCGGGCAGATCACTTGAGGTCAGGAGTTTGAGACCAGCCTGGCCAACATGGAGAAACCCTATCTCTACTAAAAATACAAAAATTAGCCAGGCGTGGTGGCGCGCACCTATAATCCCAGTAACTCGGGAAGCTGAGGCAGGAGAATCGTTTGAACCCGGGAGGCAGAGGTTGCAGTGAGCCAAGATCGTGCCATTGTACTCCAGCCTGGGCGACAAGAGGGAAACTCCATCTCAAAAAAAAAGAAAGAAAGAAAAAGAAAAAAAAAAAAAAAAGAAAAGAAAGAAAGAAAGAAAAAGAAAAATTAGGTGGAAGCTGTTAGAGGCACTGCCTGCGCCCAGGGTGCTGGAGGCACCAGCTATGGCTGGCGGACATCCCTACTTCTGCCTCCATGGGCAGGGGCAAGGTTGGGACCAGGTAGGGGGTACAAGGCAAGGGGTCCTTGGGCCTAAAGAGGAGCTGCAGGTGCTGGCTCCCTGCCTGAGGGCCAACTCTGCCTCTCTCCCAGCTCCACTGGGGTCACTACGCTCACTGAGGTGAGCTGGAGGCCCTTCTGGGGCAGGACTGACTTTGGAGCCTGAAAAGCCACTTTTTGGCAAGTGGCCTGGCCTGTTGGTTTAGCCCCAGGCGAGGTGGTAGGCTCCGAAGCAGCTCCTCCTTTCGACTCTCCAGCTCTCCCCCTTTCTGTTCTACCTTGGGAAGCTCCCCGTCACCTCTCTCTCCCACCCTTGAAACTATCCTACTTCCAGAGGCCCCAGAAGAATGGGCATGTTGGCAACTCCCCAAGTCAGGGATCAGTTGCCACCAGCTCCAGTCCAAGCAGAACAGGGCATTGTGAACCTCCAGCTCCCGGCAGACACAAGGGAGCGGGGAGATTGTGGGAGGCAGTCACATGACCGTCTGGGCTGAGACCCAGGGGCACAGAGTTAATTCCTTCACGTTCACATGGCCCTACATTCCAGAGCCGCCTCTCCCAGGGTGCTGGCCATCAGCATTGCCCCCGGCGCCCCCAGCGCCCCCAGCCACCCAAACCTGTTCTCAGATGCACCCAGACCTCCTGGAACTGCAGCTCTGGGATTCCAAGTGCTCGCTCCTCCCCTCAAAAACACCACCCCCAGCTGGCAGGGTCTGTGCTGGTGAAAAGCGAGGTGTGGGGGCAGAGTGAAGGGAGGGTGTGAACTGTCCTTCAGGTGACAAGGCATGAAGACAGGCAGGGGTGCGTTATTTACCCCTGTCTCGATTGCCTGGCTACGAAATGGGACCAATAATAGGACCTACTGTGGGGATGTTCCTGTCAAAGGAGGATCATGGCCATGACCAGCCTCAGAGATTTACCACAATGAAGAAGTCATATATGACAGTGCCTGGCCCACTGTCAGTTCCAAAGTCTACAGTCAATAATTTCTCTCCCTCCGAGCATGGTGGCTCACGCCTGTAATAGCATATTGGGAGGCCAAGGCAGTCTGATTAATTGAGGCCAGAAATGAGAGACCAGCTTGGCCAACATGTTGAAACGCCGTCTCCACCAAAAATCCAAAAATTAGCGGCATCGTGGCACTTGCCTGTAATCTCAGCTACTCAGGAGTCTGAGGCAGAAGAATCGCTTGAACCCAGGAGGTGGAGGCTGCAGTGAGCCAAGACTGCGCGACTGCACTCCAGCCTAGGTAATAGAGTGAGACTCTGTCTCAAATAATAATAATAATAATAATAATAATAATAATAATAATAATGTCTCCCCTTCAATCTTTTCTTTCAGCCACAGTATCCCTGTCTGTGACCTAGGGGTGCAATTCTGACAGCCTCATTGAGCTGTTGTGGCTGTTGGGAGAGGGAGGGGAATGAGGCTATTGGTAAGGAAGGCTCTGGACGCTGTGGGGGATAGCTGGCCTCCATAGACACTGCCCCACTTCTTCCCCCAAGTCCTTCCAGAGAATGTCCAGCCAACCAGGGGCTGCTCAGGGCACCCAAATAATCATAGGGATGTGAATGACCTGGGTGTGGGCCTGTGGGCCAAAGATACACACACACATATACACACACACACTCACTCACTCACACTCCTTGCCCAGGAGCCTAGGAAGCACCAGAACCAATCCTTGGCTCTGGGGACAGGGGGCATCTCCCTGACTTTTGCATCAGCCCCCAGACCCAGATGGGGCTCTCTCTGACCCAAGCCCAGTTCCTTGTCCTGGACCTTTCTGCTTGTCCCTGGCTTGTCCTAATATCTGTCCCCAGCAGACATATATTATAGATCTAAGCTTCTCTGTGCTTTTAATACTGCTGAACATGTACACGAAATAACTGCCCACAGTGCAGGGGAACTGGAGATTTGGAATGAGAAGGAGACCGACTTACTTTTCTCTGAGTATCTTTTTATGCTCTTTGATTTTGTTTTTCTTTTACCATGTGTATATAATACCTTTTACAAATTAAAATACTCCAGGGGCCAGGTGTGATGGCTCACGCCTATATAATCCCAGCACTTTGGCAGGCCAAGGTGGGCAGATCACTTGAGGTCAAGAGTCCGAGACCAGCCTGGCCAACATGGTGAAACCCCGTCTCTACTAAAAATACAAAAAATTAGCCGGGCATGGTGGCACACACCTGTAGTCCTAGCTACTCAGGAGGTTGAGGCAGGAGAATCGCTTGAACCTGGGAGGCGGAGGTTGCAGTGAGCCAGGATTGTGCCACTGCACAGCCTGGGCAACAGAGCAAGACTCTGTTTTGAAATGAATACATAAATAAACAAACTCCTGGGATGGCGAAATGGTGGATGATGGCTTTGATTGTTGTTCTAAGAAATTTGGACTTACACTGTAGGCAACAGGGAGCCAAGGGAGGTTTCTAAGCAAGGGTGTGACTTGCTTAGATTTAGAAAAAAAATGGATTCTGCTACAGAGCCATGGCCTGAAGTGAGCAGACACCAGAGCTTACGGGAGACCAGTTGGGAGGTTGGGACACTTCTCTCGAGTCTAACCTAAACCTGGGAGCCACAATAATAGTTCCCATGTAGAGAGGTAAGCCTTCCTGAATCCAGAACACCAGACCTGGTGGGTGCACACTTGTGACCCCCAAAGAGGCAGGACAATCAAGCTAGGTCCAAGAGGTAACTGACCAGCATTTCAGCCTGAAAAAGACAAAACTGAGGCCGGATGAGGTGGCTCACGCCTGTAATCCTAGCACTTTGGGAGGCCGAGGTGGGTGGATCACCTGAGGTCGGGAGTTCGAGACCAGCCTGACCAACAGGGAGAAACTCCTTCTCTACTAAAAATACAAAAATTAGCCAGTCATGATGGTGTGTGCCTGTAATCCCAGCTAGTCAGAAGGCTGAGGCAGGAGACTTGCTTGAACCCGGCAGGCGGGGGTTGCCGTGAGCCGAGATTACGCCATTGCACTCCAGCCTGGGCAACAAGAGCAAAACTCCGTCTCAAAAAAAAGCAAGACTGGCAGGGAAGACACCAGCTAGTGGGGTAGATGCTCCCCATAGAAGCAATATACCTTACAAATCAGGACCACTGCCTGTTTCCTGTCATCTCTCTGTTCCGTCAAAAATGAGACAAAGGTAAGCTCATTTTTTTTTTTTTTTTTTGAGATGGAGTCTCGCTCTGTTGCCCAGGCTGGAGTGCAGTGGCCGGATCTCGGCTCACTGCAAGCTCCGCCTTCCGGGTTTACGCCATTCTCCTGCCTCAGCCTCCTGAGTAGCTGGGACTACAGGCGCCCGCCACCTCCCCGGGCTAGTTTTTTGTATTTTTTAGTAGAGATGAGGTTTCACCAGGTTAGCCAGGGTGGTCTCGATCTCCTGGCCTGGTGATCCACCCGTCTCGGCCTCCCAAAGTGCTGGGATTACAGGCTTGAGCCACCGCGCCCGGCTGGTAAGCTCGTTTTTAAATTAAGTTTGAGAGTAGGAGGCAACTGAGGAAGACTTCAGAAGAACAGCCCTGCTCCAGAATCCCTGATTGGAAATATTGCTTGGACAGCTCCACTGTGTTCCCTCAGAACATAGAACCTAGGCCGGGCGTGGTGGCTCACACCTGTGATCCCAGCACTTTAAGAGGCTGAGGCAGGCAGATCACTTGAGGTCAGGAGTTAGAGACCAGCCTGGCCAACGTGGAGAAATCCCATCTCTACTAAAAGTACAAAAATTAGCTGGGTGTGGTGGCAGGTGTCTGTAATTCCAGCTAGTCGGGAGGCTGAGGCAGGAGAGTCACTTGAACCCTGGAGGCAGATGTTGCAGTGAGCTGAGATCATGCCACTGCACTCCAGCCTGGGCAACAGAGACTCTATCTCTAAAAATAATAATAATAATAATAATAAAATTTAAAAAATTAAAAATGAACATAGAAGCTAGAAAATGTTCTCCTCAAGGGGCTTCCTGACAGCCCTGCCTGTAGATAGCCTTGCTCACTGGTGTCGGTGAGGCTCACACTCAGACTCAAGGAGATGTGGAGAGAGCCAAGGGACGGGGCTCGTGCTGTGAGCCTTGGTTTCCTGGGCTCTGCAGGTCAGAAGTTTGTGGCCCTCTGCACAAAGCAACATTGGAGTCTGGCAGAGTCAGGCTCTAGGCTGACTGGGGCTTGGATTGCACTGGGTCTAGATGGTCTTGGCTATTTAACCTCTCTGAGCTCAATTGGCACATCGATAAAATGGGGCCCATCACGCCTTCTTCCTAGGCAGGCCTAAAGCTGGAATGGTACAATGTGCAGCTGCCAGGCACATTGCACGGCATCTGGCCTGTCCCTAGACTCCTTCAGTTTCTCCTTTAGCAGTAGGGGAGAGATGGCCAGGCAGAGGTGGGTGGCAGAGAAGTGAGAAGCCCCAAGCTGAAGGGAAAATGGGGGAGTCCTTGGTGTCTCTCCCTTACCCCCTCCTTCTATGCCAAGATAGTTGCTCCCTGTTGGTCTGGAGTCAGTTGCTTATCTGACTCTAAATCTTCAAAAGCCTGGGTAATGTACCAAGACCCCATCTCTTAAAAAAAAAAAAAAATTTAGCCAGGCATGGTGGTGACATGCACCTGTAGTCCTAGCTACTCAGGGGGCTGAGACAGGAGGATGACTGGAGCCCAGGGGATGGAGGCTGCAGGGAGCCATGGACATGCCACTGCACTCCAGCCTGGGGAACAGAGCGAGACCTTGTTCCAAAAAAAAAAAAAATCTTTTTCCCATCAGCAAAGGGGGAGGTGGCGTGAAAGGCCACAGATGAAAGGTTAAAAAAAGACTCTACCGGCCAGGCACGGTGGCTCACACCTGTAATCGCAACACTTTGGGAGGCAGAGGTGGGCAGATCACAAGGTTAGGAGTTCGAGACCAGCCTGGCCAATATGTGAAACACTGGCTCCACTAAGAATACAAAAAATTAGCCAGGTGTAGTGGTGGGCGCCTGCAGTCCCAGCTACTCGGGAGGTTGAGGAAGGAGAATCGCTTGAACCCGGGAGGCAGAGGTTGCAGTGAGCCGAGATCACGCTACTGCACTCCAGCTTGGGCGACAGAGTGAGACTCCGTCTCGAGAAAAAAAAAAAAAAGACTCTACTAGTTCAGGCCCACCTGACATTTACAGTCAGAAACCTAGAAATAGCTCTGAATGTTCCCTTCCCCAAAAGGCTACAGGGGATACATGTTTTTTGCCAGTCCTCCAAGAATTAGTAAAAATAGTGAATCCCACTGGACCAGGTATCGCTCTCCTTTTGCCCACCTTATCATCACTCCTCATAGAAACTGTCCTTAAATTTTTCTTTCTTCTTTTTTTTTTCCCAAGACTGCCCAGGCTAGTCTCAATCTCCTGGGCTTAAGCAATGCTCATGTCTCCTAAGTAGCTGGGGATTACACCATCAAGCCCAGCTCGCAAGTATTTTTTTTTTTTTTTTTTTTTTTGAGATAGAGTTTTACTCTTACCCAGGCTGGAGTGAAGTGGAAGTGGTACAATCTCAGCTCACTGCAACCTCTGCCTCCCGGGTTCAAGTAATTCTCCTGCCTCAGCCTCCCAAGTAGCTGGGGATTACAGGCGTGCACCACCACTCCTGTCTAACTTTGTATTTTTAGTAGAGACAGGGTTTCAGCATGTTGACCAGGCTGGTCTCGAACTCCTGACCTTGAGTGATCCACCTCCCAGAGTGCTCGGATTAGAGGCATGAGCCACTATGCCCGGCTTCAAGTATTCTTAAATTAAAAAAAAAAAAAAAAGCCGGGCACAGTGGCTCGTGCCTGTAATCCCAATACTTTGGGAGGCCAAGGTGGGTGGATCATGAGGTCAGGAGATCCAGACCATCCTGGCTAACACGGTGAAACCCTGTCTCTACTAAAAATACAAAAAATTAGCTGGGCATGGTGGCATGGGCCTGTAGTCCTGGCTACTCAGGAGGCTGAGGCAGGAGAATGGCATAAACTCTGGAGGCGGAGCTTGCAGTAGGCTGAGATGGCGCCACTGCACTCCAGTCTGGGCGACAGAGAGACTCCCTCTCAAAAAAAAAAAAAAAAAATTGCCAGGCATGGTGGCTCACGCCTGTAATCCCAGCACTTTGGGAGGCTGAGGCGGGCAGACCACAAGGTCAGGAGATCGAGACCATCCTGGCCAACAGCAACAAGATGAAACCCATCTTTACTAAATTTACAAAATATTAGCCGGGTATGGTGGCACGTGCCTATAGTCCCAGCTACTTGGGAGGCTGAGGCAGGAGAATCACTTGAACACGGGAGGTGGAGGTTGCAGTGAGCCAAGATCACACCACTGCACTTCAGCCTGGGCGACAGAGTGAGACTCTGTCTCGAAAAAAAAAAAAGTATATTATAGTTGTTCCCTAATAAGAATCTAGCCCAAACTCTGCCACTGTGTGACCATAGGCAAGTTATTTCACCTCTCTGTCTCTCTGTGACTTGGGGTCTTCATCATTACAAAGTGGATGGACCAGACATAAGTTTTCTTTGTTTTTTTGTTTTTTTTGTTTTTTTTTGAGACAGAGTTTCGCTCTTGTTGCCCAGGCTGGAGTGCAATAGTGTGATCTCGGCTTACCACACCTTTCGCCTCTCAGGTTCAAGCGATTCTCCTCCCTCAGCCTCCTGAGTAGCTGGAATTACAGGGACGCATCACCACGCCTGGCTAATTTTGTATTTTTAGTAGAGACGGGGTTTCTCCATGTTGGTCAGGCTGGTCACGAACTCCCGACCTCGGGTAATCCGCCCACCTCGGCCTCCCAAAGTGCTGGGATTACAGGCATGAGCCATGATGCCCAGCCGGACCAGACATAAGTTCTAACCTCAATTTATGAATGGGCTTTAGATGTGCATAAATGCCTTAAGAAATTGAGTAGTATTGGTTGCATCCCAGAAGGGAACTGAGTAGCAGAGGGGTCAGTTGTACTCTATTCCCCTCTTTGCATCCTTTGTTTTTTTTGTTTGTTTGATGCAGGGTCTTGCTCTGTTGCCTAAGCTGGAGGGCAATGGCATAATCATTGCTCACTGCAACCTTGACCTCCCAGGCTCAAGCAATCATCCCGCCTCAGCCTCTCAAGTAGCTGGGACCAGAGGCATGCACCACCATGCCCAGCTAATTTTTGGTTGTTGTTTGTCTGTTTGTTTGTTTTGAGCTGGAATGCAGTGGTGTGATCTCGGCTCGCTGCAACCTCCTCCTCCCAGGTTCAAGCAATTCTCCCTCCTCAGCCTCCTGAGTAGCTGGGATTACAGGCGTGTGCCACCACACCCGGCTGAGTTTTTCTATTTTTAGTAGAGACAGGGTTTCAGCTTGTTGGCCAGACTGGTCTTAAACTCCTGACCTCAAATGATTTGCCTGCCTGGGCCTCCCAAAGTGCTGGGATTATGGGCACAGGCCACCGCACCCAGACTGCCTGGCTAATTTTTAAAATTTTTTTGTAGAGGAAGGGTCTCACTATCTTGCCCAGACCAGTCTCAAACTCCTGGCCTAAAGCAATCCTCCTGCCTCAGCCTCCCAAAGTGCTAAGATTAAAGGCATGAGTCACCACTCCAGGCCTCATTCTTTGAATTTTGAACAAAAGGAATGTATTACCTTCTCAAAAACAAATACATAAAATGTATATTAAAAAGGAAAAAAAAATGTATGCAAATCCTTGTGTATATGGGCACTGGTATATCTTGGGGAGGAGCCATAATTTTTGTTAGATTTTTCTAAGGTGTCTCTGACCCCAGAAAGGTTTAGAAAACATTTCACTAGATGACCTTAAGGAGTCATTCCCAAGCTGGGTGCGGTGGCTTATGCCTGTAATCCCAGCACTTTGGGAGGCTGAGGCAGGCGAATCACAAGGTCAGGAGTTCGAGACCAGCCTGGCCAACATGGTGAAACCCCATCTCTACTAAAAATACAAAAAATTAGCCAGGCGTAGTGGCGGGCGCCTGTAATCTCAGCTACTCGGGAGGCTGATGCAGGAGAATAGCTTGAACCTGGGATGCGGAGGTTGCAGTGAGCCAAGATCACTCCACTGTACTCCAGCCTGGGCAACAGAACAAGACTCCATCTCAAAAAAATAAAAATAAAAATAAAAAAGTCATTCCCAGTGCAGTGGTGCTATCTACGCCCAGCTAATTTTTGTATTTTGTATTTTTAGTAGAGACGGGGTTTCACCATGTTGGCCAGGCTGGTCTTGACCTCAGGTGACCTGCCCACCTCAGCCTCCCAAAGTGCTGGGATTACAGGCGTGAGCCACCATGCCCAGCCCCAATTCCAACTTCCTGACTTGATGAAGTATTACAGAAAACAAAAGTGAATTTCAGTACTTATTACATCAGCCAGTCTGGGCTGGATGCAAGTGAAAACACACCTTGAATCTTGCATTGAGGACTTGATAGGGTGAGCCGCCTTCGATGGTGGACTATGGTGCTGCCTTCAGAGATCAAGTTCAAGAAATTACTTGCATTGGGCTATTCTCTCAAAGCTGTTGAATTAAGTCCTCATTGCCCCCACCACTCGGCCCACTTAAACATGTCGTTTGGATTTGCTGCACAAATGACGCACATAAATAAATATGAATTTTTAAATGTTGGCCACTTTGGCTCTTAGGGGAGAGTGAGAAGGATGGGAAATGAGGGTAGGAAGAAATGGAGGTAAAATGGAGATGAATGGAGCCTCGGCTCATCCAGAGGCCTGAGCTGAATCTCAAAAACCCACAAGAATCCTTACATGCCAGAGAGGAAAAGTGCTTCCTAGGCACCCAAAGTGGAAAGCTTCAGGGAAAGGAGAATCCAGCTGAGGGATCAGAGCAAGGCTGGTTAAGGCAACCAGACTAGCAGCTGAATGGGTCTCAGCGAAGGAAAAGGTCACATGGTTAAAAAAGAAAAAAGAGAGAGAGTGAGAGCCTCCATTTAACAAGTGGCCCCCAGCTATGATAAACTTTAATTAACTGCACTATTATAATTCACTTCTAGCCTGGGTTCCACCCCAACCTGCTCTCTCCCTCCCACTCCCTCCCTCCTCTCCCCAACATCTCTAGTCAGGTTTCCTTAGTGAAACCAAACTGGCCTCCATGGCTGGATTCCTCATTATTACAGCTACTGCTTCTACTGTTAATAATAGCACCCAGCAACAAGAAGGAAAGAAACAATGCTGTTCTTAGTGCTTAATGACAGGCCCCTCTTTCCTACCTATGTGCACTAGTAATCAAAGGTCTTATAATCCTAAAAGTTCCTGAGCATAATACCATAGTGATGAAGAGACAGTTGTAGTTTGGCAGGAGCAGCTGTGCACAGACTGGTAACAGGGCCAACTCCCAGCTGGAGCCACCAGACACAACTCATAAGGTCCACGCCCAGACAGGTGATCCACATGTCTAAATTCACATGCGCTGTGCAATGCCGTGGCTGCACCCAGTGCTCCTTCCTTCAATTGATGGTTAAATTATACCCGTGACACTGTATTCTCAGGCTGTTCAGCTTTACCCATTTTAAGAGTATGTGCCTTGGGAGTGGGAGTTGGGAGCATCTTAGAGGATCTTCCAGGCGAAACATGCTTGGTTTTTATTAATGAACTTATATGAAAAGCCAACCCAGACCTTTAAGTGAAACGTGTGGTTGGTAGCCAGGCGAGGATGGGTTTTGGAATTAACTCTTCCTACAGTCTGCTATGCATTATCACCCCCAAGTTAATTACCCCTGCGGATGAAAATAGGTTTCATGACTCATAAGCACCAATACAACACTTGGCAGCAGATGAAAATGCAAGGACACATTTGCAGGAAGCTGACATGAATATCTATTTATATGTGGGGAGATTCTTAAAGAGGTGAGACAGGCACCTCCCATGTACCAGGATTAAGAGGCTGCAGCAGATCCATCAATATTGCCACTTATCCACACCCACAAACACACACGCGAGTGCGCGTGCACACACACAGTCCTGGTTTCCACCACTTCAGTGATGGCAGTGGTAAAGCAGCAACAGAAACTAAAAGGGTGTTATTAACAAGTCCCGACACCAGCCCAGCCTCCACACCGGAGTTCTGGGCGAACCAGTGATTTGTTTCTCCCCAAACGTGCCTGCACCCATCCCCACCTCCCAGTGTTCCCACTCCTTTGATGGGAGTGGTGTGGGGGCTCCAAGTTTCTTACAGTCCTTCACCCTTCAAGGGGACCATAAGGGCCCAGCTCGCCCCGCCCAGGAATGAGGTGTGGCCAGGAATCAATTTGACTGGATTGCCGGGTTTTGTTTTGCTTCCTCCCTCCTGTTTTCTGCTCTTCTATTTGCCTCCCAGGAAAGTACAAGGTTCAGATCAGGTTTATTTGCCTTCCCCTACCACTGGGAGGACTCCAGGCTGCTCTTAGCCTGCGGGGCTCTGCTCTAAAGGGCATTAGTCTTCTGTCCGCTTCCCCGCCTCTCTGCACCTCACAAACGCCGCCAAAAGCTGATTAGATGAATAATTGCATTGCTTCACCAGCCGGAAGGGATTTTTATTTGGTTTTGGAAGTAAATCTTTGCTTCAGGAACTAGGTTTGGGGTTTTTCCCCCTTCCTCATCCTCGGAAACCCTCTCTGATCAACTAAGTCTTCTGCCTTTAGAAGTTAATTATTTAAAATAGAGGAAAGAAAGTGTAATGAATGAGGCGAAAACTGCTTTTCCAAGGCACCAGCCTGAAGCTACTGCGGACTCTCCAGGCTGAGTGTAAGCATTTGCTCCCAGCTCTGTGGCACTTTTGTTTTAAATATGCAAAGACGGATGTCTGTCATATCTAAGAAGCAAAGCATCCTAGCTTTTCTCCTAGACTTTTTCCCCCACTTGTCAAGTCACCAGCTGCATTGGGTGTCAGCCTATATTCACGGCCACAGGGCGAGGCACCAGAAAGCATTCCTGACAATGCCATTTGCAGCTGGGCCCACATCCGGGGGAAAATAGAGATGCTGAAGAGTAAACCGAAATCGCTTAGTCAGCAACTGTCGCCTCCCCAAGAGGTGAATGTAAATAGCCGGGTACCGAGGGGGAGGGGCAGCAAGGCAGCACAAGGCCTTTCCCACAGGCCAGCTCCCAGGGCTTTCAAAGGCACTAAGATTTTCCTTCTATACTGGAGATAGGGAAGGTGTCCCCTACCTCGGAGTTGTGTGGCCTTAGCCCTAGAAAGACAAACTTGCTGACTCGGCGCAGAGTTAATATCAATTGAATTTATTACAAGTTACTAAGCTCCAAGGCACATTACAGTGTTCTGTTAACTACAGAAATGTATAAAGGACAAACAGAGCAGATTCTCCATGTCTAGCATTTCGCTCTACTGTTCAAAAGCATCCGTGCATCAATAAAGCAAAAACAAAACAACACGTGTAGATCCAACACATTCAGGTCAGTAGAAACAAACCAAAACATTTTCCCCTCACAAACTTGCAACAAAAAACATCCCATCCCCCCCCCGACACCCCCTTACCATTTTGCAAACAAAACAGAAAAACAAAACAAAACAGAACAAAATAAAGTGAAGACTTCAACACTTGGGGCAGTTTAGAAGGAAGCTTTCACCATTTTATAGCATCTTTTTTTTCTTTTTTTTTCTTTTTTTAGGCAGCAACACTGGCCTTGGCAAAAAAAAAAAAAGTATTTTTCTTTTGTGTGTTTCCTTTCAGAGAGTGCATAACATTTACAAAAATACACACCAGCAGCAGTCGTTGCTAAGGGCTATTAATTCTGTACCTAGGCAAACATTCTGCCACCAAATAAATGCTAACGAATATGATGCAAATGACCCAACCAATATTATACTGCTTAACACAAACCAGCTTATCCTTCAAATGAAGAAGTTACATACCTGTTTCAAAATATAGAAACATACGACGAAAATAATGTCTATACATAAGACTAACTTTTTGCAGTTTTGTTATATTCACAATTCTACACCTTGGGGGTGAGGGAAGGGAGGGTCGAGGTGGGTTGGGGGAGGGGCCCTCAGGATTGGAGAGGAGCTGGTCTAGGGCAAAGGAGGTGGCTGCCCAGTGGTTCAAGGGTCTCTTTCCTTTTTCACTTTAACATCCCCAGCTAAGATAGTCGCGATTTCGCCCTGCATGAAGGCCCAAGGTACATTCGACCCGACTAGGGGGCATTTCTCACCGCTGGGGCAATACACCTCGCCGGTGGCCCCCTGAGCCTTGATACTCTCTCTAGAGCAAGGGAAGCAAAATTTGTGGCTGGGGACGGACGGGCACTGAACGAAATGCGTGTCCTCCAAACGTTCGTGGCAAATGGTGCAGCAGAGAGGTCCGCTGTTGGCCATGGGGGAATCCGGAATGTTTTGGGGGTGCACTTGGTCCATGCCCGGGTGGGCGCTAGGCGGCGGGGGCGCCACCTGTAAATTCAGGTCCCCATTACGTGATGCCAAGCGGCGCTGCCCAGGCACGGAGGCCGGCGAGACTGGGCTGCTGCTGTTGCGCCGCGCGGACGCAGTGGTAGAGTGCACGGAACTGCCATCCTTGGGCGAGTGCGCTGTGCCCAGAGTATCTGCCACCGACATGAGGGCGGCCATGGGGGACGGACCGTTCTGGGGGGCTGACTCAGGTGGGGTGGTCCGGTTAGAATGGGGTCCCAGAGGTGGGGGCGGCGGAGGCGGACCCCCTGCCGCGTGCCCCGGCGCCGCGAAGCCCCCGGCGGACATGGTGAGCTTCAGCGCCTCGCTCTGGTTCGCCATCCACTGTTGCCTCTGCTGCTCCTCGCCCAGCTTCAGCGCGCCCTCGGCTGAGTCCGGCGGCTCCGGAGAGGCCTTCCTTTTGCGCAGGCTGGCGGCTGCGCCCCGGCCCGAGGGCGCCGCGGGCGGCAGGGCCCCGGTCCCCGGGGGTGCGCTGGGGGCGCGGCTCAGACTCACTAGCGCCGTGGGCAGCATGGGACAGCTGGCGTCCAGGTAGGGCTGGGGCAGCATGTCAGCGCCGGGCACGCCCTCCTTGAAGAAGCGCACGGCCTCGGGGAGCAGGTCCCCAAGCAGGCGCCAGTCCCCGGAGCCGTGCTTCTTTTCGTACTCCAGGTACTTGAAACCCGAGGATAGGCCCCGGCCGAAATCCTTCATGCAGTCCTGGTACATCTGCTTGGCCACACCAGACGCACTGGAGTACACGTTGCCCGAGCCCGTGGGGTACTCAATGAACAGCTTCAATTCGTAGTCCATGCCGGGCTTGGAGACCGCGTCGAAGGCGAAAACGCGGCCCAACAGCGAATGGTCCTTCTTGAAGCGAACCTCGTAGGGCGTGCAGCCAGCCAGCGTGAGCAGCGTGTCGCGGACCATCTTGGGCTTGTTGGCCCACTCCTCGGCGCGGTTGCGCAGGCTCTCGCTCAGCTCGGCCAGGGCCTCGGCGTTGCGCTGCTTCTCCTTCAACTCGCGCTCCTGGTCTGTGCTCGACACCGAGCCGGGCCTCTTGCCACCAGCACCCACGCCCACCTCTGCCACCGACGAAGAGGTCGAAGACGACGCGGAGGACGACGTGGCCGATACACCTGGGGTACCCCCGAGACAAGCGGGGCCCCCAGGAGCCCCTGGGGGAGCAGGCGTTGGGGGCCCACGGCTGCCCAGAGCGTGGGGCGGGGGTGGGGGGAGTACCGCGGCGCTGGCCGGGCCATTAAGCAGCGTCTGCGGCAGCAGGTTGGGGGGCACAGTAAGCTGGGGACCTCCGCTACCCCCCGGGTTGGGCAGCCCCGTCACCAGCCCACCGTGCGTCCCACGCCGAGACGCCACCGACGCCGCCGCTGAAGACGAGTTGGGGCTCTGGCGGTTCAGCTCTGGGGGTCCCTCCTCCGGTGTTGGTTTGGGGAAGCCGTTTGGGCCCCCCAGGCCGTTGGGCAGCCGCGTGGCGTGGCTGCTGCTTCCCAGGCTCACCGGCGGTGGCGGGTACTCGAAGCGGCTGCGCTGTTCCACCGCGGCGGCGGCGGCGGCGGCGGCGGCAGCGGCCGCGCTCAGGCCGTAGCGTTCCAGGCCAGACGGGGCCGCCAACACCGCAGGCTTGCTGGAACCATCAACGTGGTTGAGCTGTTGCTGCTGCTGCTGCTGTTGCTGCTGCTGCTGCTGCTGTTGCTGCTGCTGCTGCTGCTGTTGCGCGGCGGCCGCGGCCGCTGCTGCTGCTGCCGCCGCCGCCGCTTCCTTAGCCGACAGGGCCACTGTCTTGACCCCGACGGGCGGCGGCGGCCCAGGGGAGCGGCCGTCCTGGAAGCAGCCGTGCGCCCGCTTCAGCTGG
The DNA here is from genome assembly GCF_009764315.1 of Trachypithecus francoisi. Lineage (NCBI taxonomy): Eukaryota > Metazoa > Chordata > Mammalia > Primates > Cercopithecidae > Trachypithecus > Trachypithecus francoisi. Next base: position 30,180,840 of record NW_022681468.1, on the reverse strand, counting down.
CGCGCGGTCTCGATCACGAACTCGATGCGATCGGCGCCCTCGTAGTTGACGCAACCGCGGCATACGGGTTCCGAGAAGTCCCAGATCATGGCCCAAGGCATGCGGGGCAGGTCGCACAGGTAGCAAGATTGTCTCCGGGACGAGGACACCTGCGCCGCCGACATGATGCCGGCCCTGGGGAAGGTAGGCCCCCGCCCGGGCTGTCTCCGCGACGCCTTCTCCTCTGGGAGGACTGGCCGGCTGGGGAGGGAGTCCGACTGCGGGGGAAGGAGGAGGGGGGGCGAGAAAGTTCTGCCCCAGGGGCTGGAGGGAACGCGAGTCTCCACCGCCGGCGCAGCGCCTCGCCGTGGGGGCTCCACCGCCCGGGCAGCGGACGGGTTCAGCCCGCTCTTCGCCCCCACCTCCTACTGCAGTTGTCTTGTCGCGAGGGGAGCTCAGGCGCCTTCTTCCTGGTGCTGCAGACTTGGGCTGGAAGCTCCCGGCCCGAGGGGAGGGGGCGAGGGTGCCCGGTGCTGGCCGCCGTTGCCTCTTGGCCCCCTCCCCGGAGTGGATGGTGCGTGGAAGCTCGAAAGGGGCTGTCTCTTCCTCTCCCCGGGGGCCCCCTACAAGCTGCGTCCTCTCCCCGACGGACCCCCTGGGGCGAGGGCTAGAGTTCAGTGCCACCCGGTGCCCGGGTCCAATCTTGCTGAAGCCGCTGCTTGCCCGGAGGACCGGGGGAGGGGGTGGCAGCCGAGAAAGGACCTTCTCCCCTCCGCAGCGTCGGCCGTTCTGCTGGCGGTGGCTGGGTTTGCACCCCGGAGGGAGCCGCCGCGGCCACTGCTTCCAGGACGCACGAGAGCAGAGGAGAGGAGGGCACGCACGCAGGCTCCCGCCGCCCCCAGGCCTGGCCGGCGCCCGGGCCGCCGCGGCTGGCGGCGCTCACGTTGGTTGCAGGGCGCTCGCGCGGCGCCTCCGCCCGGGTCGCATCCCTTCCCGCTCGTGCTCGCGCTCGCCCGGAATGTGGGGTTGTGATTGTTACTCTACGTTCCGGAGGCGCGTCTCGGCGCTCCTGCTCCGGCTGCGGCTCGCGCTGTCCCCGGCTTGGCCGCGCGGGATGCCGCCCGGGCGGAGCGCTGACGTCACCGCCATGCTCTGCACCAGTTCTCCCCCCCTCCCCTTTACACTTCCTCTGTGGAGCCCACTTGTTGCTCCGGAAAGGCGCATGCGCGGCAGGATGCCCAGATTCCTCCCAGCCGGCCCCTCCTCCGCGCCTCCGCCCTCCCCTCCCCCCTCGCCGTGTGTGTACAACAGCTGAGGCCCGGCGAGCTAATGCTGGAAGTCCAGAGCTGGGGGTGGAAATTAAACAGACGATGACCTTTCTTTTCCCTGCCCGGCATTCCCAAGTAAAAACGCATTTAAGAACCACTAGCGTCGTTTCCGATCCCTGCTCCCCACCCCACCCCCAAGCCTCGGCAGTGAATTTAAATGTCCTGTTTCAGGATTTTTCGCCGTGAATTTCGTATAAGGTATTAACCATTTCATCTGCGATTGAACCTTATCCCCCCTCCGACGTGGATGTTACATTCATCGCCACCACTGATGCCGAAGCACCTGCAAAATTAGCTGTTTTACAATCTTCCAGAAACTGTCTTTTCTATTTGTTTTTGTGCCCTGATCTAGGAACCCGGGCTTCAACGATGGAGCTAAATGAATTCAGAGTGCGCTACCCTTCCCCCTAGCCGCACTCTAAAAATTTTGGCTGAACGTCTGAAGAAGATACGAGCACCCCGAGGCCTTTAAGGAAAACCGTCAACTGGCTGCGCACAGCTGCAGTTGAGGGCAGGGAGGGGTAGGGGCCGGAGAGGCCAAACAGGTGAGTGGTTTTTCTAGCGTTTGATTTTTAAAAGGTAGGGGCAGCATTTAATAATACTGATATCTTTTTGTAAAGCACAGTCGCAGTTTTCAAAGTTATTTCTGAGGCGCTGTGATCTCACTCCATGCTGCCCCAGAAGGCAGAACAAGGCCGTGATTTCTTTTTTTTTTTTTTTTGAGACGGAGTCTCGCTCTGTCGCCCAGGCTAGAATGCAAAATGGCGCGATCTCGGCTCACTGCAACCTCCGCCTCCTAGGTTCTAGCGATTCTCCCGCCTCAGCCTCCCGAGTAGCTGGCCTTAAGGCACCTGCCATCAGGCCCTGCTAATTTTTTGTATTTTTGTAGAGACAGGGTTTCACCATGTTGGCCAGGGTGGTCTTGAACTCCTGACCTCAGGTGATCCTCCTGCCTCAGCCTCCCAAAGTGCTGGGATTACAGGCATGAGCCACCACGCCCAGCCAAGGCGGTGATTTCTTTTGCCTTACAAGATCACTGCTCAGGCCGGGCACGGTGGCTCAAGCCTGTAATCCCAGCACTTTGGGAGGCCGAGACGGGCGGATCACGGGATCAGGAGATCGAGACCATCCTGGCTAACACAGTGAAACCCCGTCTCTACTAAAAAATAAAAAAATCTAGCCGGGCGAGGTGACTGGGCGCCTGTAGTCCCAGCTACTCGGGAGGCTGAGGCAGGAGAATGGCATAAACCCGGGAGGCGGAGCTTGCAGTGAGCTGAGATCCGGCCACTGCACTCCAGCCTGGGTGACAGAGCGAGACTCCGTCTCAAAAAAAAAAAAAAAAAAAAAAAAAGATCACTGCTCATCAGTATTGCTTATGACACAACGGATTTGTTGGTCGTAGCTCTAGTTGGGGCATTTCTATTGATTATTCTAATTATGGATTTGCTTTTTTTTTATTTCATGAAAACTGAGATAATCCCAGGGAAGGCTGGGGAAGGGAAAGCAATATAATGGGATTTCGGGTTCTGGAGTCTGGCCAGCAGATTGAAATTTCCTCTCCATCACTTACTGGCTTTGCACCCTTAAGCTAGTTACTCACAAAATCTCTTTTCCGTCTGTAAAATGGAATGGTAGCTCCCATCTTATTAGGATTGTTTGAAATTTCAACTTGGGTTGTTTTTTTTGAGATAGGATCTTGCTCTGTTGCCCAGGCTGGAGTGCAGTGGTACACTCGCAGCTCACCACAGCCTCACCTCCCAGGCTCAAGCAATCCTTCCACCTCAGCCTCCCTAGTAGCTGGGACTGCAGGCATGTGCCATTACACCTGGCTAATTTTTTTGTATTTTTGGAAAGGGATGGGGTTTTGCCATGTTGCCCAGGCTGGTCTCGAACTCCTGGGTCCAAGTGATGTACCCACCGTGGCCTCCCAAAGTGTTGGGATTACGGGCATGAACCACCTCACCCAGCCTCAATTTGTTTCTCGTCATAATAGGAGATAACGCTTACTTAGACTTGCCATGGGACACTTAGTAAACTAGGTGGCTTACTTGCATTACCCTTAATATTATCTACATTATTAAGGGGATATTATCTATAGTATTTTGTTATTGTTTTGAGACAGAGTCTCACTCTGTCACCCAGGCTGGAGTACAGTGACGTGATCTCGGCTCACTGCCACCTTCACCTCCCAGGTTCAAGCGATTCTCCTGCCTCAGTCTCCTGAGTAGCTGGGGATAACAGGCACCTGCCACCACACCCAGCTCATTTTTTGTATTTTTAGTAGAGACAGGGTTTCACCATGTTGGCCAGGCTGGTCTCGAACTCCTGACCTCAGGTGATCCTCCTGCCTCAGCCTCCCAAAGTGCTGGGATTACAGGCATGACCACCGTGCCCGGCCTATTATAGTATTAAACCCTTAATATTATCTAAAGGGTATATTCTTTTACCTCCATTTTACAAACCAGGAAAGTAAAGAAGCTATATAACTTGCCCACAGCCATTAGTGATGGAGCTGGGATTTGAATCTAGTAAATCTGATTTGAGAGGTGGCTTTGACAAGCTCAGGCTCACAGAGGTGGTTTTGGGTGCTCAAAATTCCCATCAGCCCCAGTTGATCTGGTGTTACAATCTTCCATAAGTACTATGCCAATACACCTTCATATCCAACCCCCAGCCTCCCCTTACAAGCGCATTTGTACCACTGAGTTCTATATACAGAAGCTGTCGATCTGCCACTACCAGACTGTAACCTAAATACACCATACAGAATGGAGAGCAGTGTCGGACTCACAGTGTTAGTTATTATCAGTATTGATACTAGTGTTGGTACTATTGCTGGTTAACATGTGACAGTACTTTGTAAATTGCATAAAATGTAAGGATTACTATGCTTATCACTCTTATTACTACTAATTGCAATAAAGTTCAGTGGAAGCAACAAGAGATACTTACTTTTTTATTGACAGTTGACTTCCAGAGCCTATTCCCCTATCCAACACTTCCCAGAGCCCCAATCTCCCACTCATTCTGGGGCCCCCAAGTGCAAAGGAAAGGCAAGTTTTTAAGGACAGAAAAGGAGGAGGAGGAGCCCTAGGGAGCCCCTCTTTCATCTCAAAGCAGCCAGATTTCTGTTTTTGCAAAACAGTGAGCTCACTGTGCACTCCAGAGCAATAATAAACTTTCTCTGGCCTGCTGGCACTTTGCAGTGATTCCTCTGTGAAGAACTGCTTGGGGAGCATTGCCTCACTCTCCCAGACTTCAGCCCTCCCCACACCACAGCTACCCTGGAGTGAGTCAAAACATAGGGGTGGGAAATGGTTTGACATCCCCACCAGCCTGGGGCTCCTTAGCTTTGGCTTGGCTGGGTGACCCATTTATTTACATTAATATTTATTCAGCCCTTCCCTTTATTAAACCAAAAATATTGGGAAAATAGCAACTTAGCCACAACCCTCCAGCCAGGCTGCTAGAGAAAGCAAGTTGGATTCTATGTCATGGTGTTATGTTTGGTATGCACACACATATGTCTCCATCTCCCTGTCTGTCTCTGTCTTCAGTTACTAAAGGAGATATATATACACACATACATGCCGGGGTGCCTTCAGACACACTGAGTTAGAAATCAACGTGTATTTAAACAGACTTCCGGCCGGGCGCGGTGGCTCAAGCCTGTAATCCCAGCACTTTGGGAGGCCGAGATGGGCGGATCACGAGGTCAGGAGATCGAGACCATCCTGGCTAAGAGTGAAACCCCGTCTCTACTAAAAAATACAAAAAAACGAGCTGGGCGAGGTGGCGGGCGCCTGTAGTCCCAGCTACTCGGGAGGCTGAGGCAGGAGAATGGCGTAAACCCTGGAGGCGGAGCTTGCAGTGAGCTGAGATCCGGCCACTGCACTCCAGCCCGGGCGACAGAGCGAGACTCCGTCTCAAAAATAAAAAAAAAATAAAAAACAGACTTCCATTATAGTCTCATAATCCTTTAATTTATAAAACACAGCTCTCTCCAAACCGCCCCCCCCAAAAAAAATCACCATCATTTGTGGTATCTCATGTTGCCTGAGATGGGCGTTTGAGGACGTGTGAGAGACGATGAGAGGCAAGAACTCCAATGTTCTGGAGGTGGGTTGTCTCCCCGAAGAAGAGTCCCGTGCAACAAAACTATGACAACAGTGGAAAGGAACTGGAAAGGATTTGGGAGGGGGATGGTGGAGGTGGAGGAGCCTCAACATAAACTGCCACGTGCAGAGACTCACAGAACTCTGTCCATGGGGTCTGGGAGACAAGCAGAGACTAGCAGAGACTAGCAGAGCCGGGCGCCAAACGGCGACATCGTCTTCCCAAAGTTCCTTCCTATGTCGCTTTCCCCACCCAGCTTGCCATCTGGGCTGGCATCCTCAGAGAACCCTGCTGTAAACTGGAGCAAAAGGTCAGCTTTCCACCTGGCCTTTCCGGAGCACCATAGCCCAAGGTTACTAGTGGTGAGAAAGTCGCTAGGCGCGCACTTCGAAGCTCCCTGCAGTCTTCTGCCCCCGCCGTTTTGTGGCAGAGACGGGGCGGGTGGGTTGGGGGGGGCCGGGGGGTACTCTTGGCCTGGCATCCCTGCAGTCAGCTGGCTCAACCTTCGAGGAGGCCCGGGCTGTACCTCGCGTCACCCCGCTGCAACGCGCGCCGCCAAGCGCTCCAGCGAGAGAAAGGCCTTTTTTGGTAACAGCCCCGCGGTAAGCGGGACCCACTTCTCTGGCCTGCGAGATCCGCCTCGGAGAAGATGAAAACAAACGTCTGGGCTGGGCCCTCCTCTGGCCTTTCCATGGCTCCTGATCACCGCGCGCCAGGAACCCCAGAGGCGCAGTTTGAGCCCTGGGCCCGTAGAGACGCGCAAAGGGGCTGTGGAGGGTGGGGGAAGGGAGACAGCAAGATGATTTACGCTTTTACTCCCAGGCCCATTCCGTGGCGGAAGTATTTGCCTTTCCCTAAAGGAGTAATCCCGGTATTTGGGAAAAAAAGTATTAACTTAGGCCAGGGCGTAGGGTTACGCAAGAGCCACTCGAGCATGAAATCCCAGGAACAACGTGATTCGCTGAGAAGCCCCGGGGGAGGGGAGCCTGCACCGCCTGCCAGGACCTGCCCAGCCTGGGGCGCGCGGGCAGTCGGGCTCTCAGTGCAAAATCGGGTGGAAGGAAAAGGAGGGCGGGCGTAGTGGTTGGTGCAGGCACAGTGGCCACAGCGAGGGATGGATCTCTGACTGATTTCTTCCTGGAGGGGCGGGGAAGGGAGGGGAAGAAAGGCGCGGGGAGTCGCGTCTGGTTCCTGCCTCCTCCCCGCTTCCTCTCTGCCCGTGTGCCAGGATGGGAGAGCCCAGCGCTGTCCTCAGCAAAAGCTGGTGTTGTTTTTTTAGGTCCAAAAATAAAGGAACCCTGGAATGAGCCGCCCAGGGACCAGGCCTAGAGGAAAAAAAGAGGAAAGAGCCAGACAAGGGTGCTATTCACTGACCTGGTTGGGTTAAAACAAATACCCACACCCCAAAAAGGGGAGTTGGAGAGGAAGGAAGCCTTGGACGGCAAAAGTAGGCAGAAAGCTGGCAAGGCGGCCGACCAGGCCACGGGTGCGCATACCCCGGGACCCTCCACCCCGCCGGGCGCGCGCCTGGGCCTCAGCAGGGAGTAGGAGTGCCAGCCAGTTCCCACTGGCCCGCACCGACCTGGGGATTTCCATCGCCGGCTACGGAGACCCGTTGCCGCCGGCGCTTTCCTGCTGGGGCCACCATAAGGCGGGGCCTCAGAGCGGGAAGCCCCTCCCTGCAGCCTTGCCATCCCTCAGTCAGGTCTGGTACACGGGGCAGCTGTCACTGCTGTGCGTGGTTGGGATGGATGGGCCAGGACCCTCAAATATTTTGGCTTGCGTGAACTAGGTATTTCAACCCGAAACTCAGGAGAGAGGGAGGAAGGGAGGGCGCTTAGCATTTGGGTACATATTTACATTGTGTTGTTGAACTTGGACTTGGCTGACCCTAAACAGCTGTGTGAACTTGAGCAAATCACTTGAATTTCGGTTTCTTCATCCGTAAAATGGGAAAAAATCACACTGCCTCCTTTGCCTGCCTCGTTGATCTGTGTGGAAGACAATATAATGCGGTTAATAAAATGTAAAGACATTATTAACAATATAATGACCAACATTTGTGTAGGGCTCCGAAGTGCATTCCCAGACATTATTTCACCCATCCCTACACCAACCCTGTGAAGTAGGTGTTACTTTCATCAATCTACTGTATAGGTGAGCAAAGCCAAGTCCAGAATTATTGGAAACGAGGTTCTCTGGCTGTAAAACTGGCATTTCTTCTTTCACCGCGCCTGTTGCTATAGCCTTTTGAGGGTCTCAGATGCTCCTGAGAAACTGTAAGAAATTAAAACCTCTCTCCCCATAGGAGTTTACAGGTTCACGTCCCAGTAGATGCAAGGTTATACATAAATTAGCACAGGTTATTATGGAGTTAAAATCACCATCCAGCTTTGAAGCAAAATTGAGTAGTTATGCTTTCCCGGCATCCTGTAAAACCATTCTCTTTCTTCCTGCCTTTATTATTTTTTTCTTTTTCTTTCTATTTTTTTTTTTTTCTTTGAGAGAGTCTCACTTCGATTGCCCAGGCTGGAGTGCCGTGGTGCCATCTCGGCCCACTGCAGCCTCAAACTCCCTGGCTCAGATGATTCTCCCACCTCAGCCTCCTGAGTAGATGGGACTACAGGTGTGTGCCACCACGCCCAGCTAATTTTTTATTTTTTAATTTTTAGTATAGAAAAAAAAGATGATGTTTTGCCATGTTGCCCAGGCTGCTCTCAAACTCCTGGACTCAAGCAATTCACCTGCTTGGGCCTCCCAAAGTGCTGGCATTACAGGCCTGAGCAACCGCGCTTCACCCATGCTGGAGTGCATTGGTACGATCTCAGCTCACTGCAGCCTTCACCTTCGAAGCTCAAGTGATCCTCCCACCTCAGCCTCCAGAGTAGCTGGGACTACAGGCATGCGCCACCCCATACCCAGCTAAGCTTTTTATTTTTTGTAGACACAGGGATCTCACTATGTTGCCCAGGCTTGTCTCTTCAGGGCTCAGGCAGTTCTCCCACCTCAACCTCCCAAAGTACAGGGATTACCACGACACCCGGTCTCTTCCTGCCTTTTCTATACCCTGGTCCTTGGCAGAGGTGATGGAGGAAAATCTGAAGTTCTAGAGCTCAGTGAAGCATTTAGGAATTTACTGAGGACAGCAGCATTTTAAACGTGCACTCCTGAGAAAGACCCCAGGCTGAAAAATAAAGAGGAAGGAGGAAAATGAAGAGAGTGCATTTTATAGTGGAAGGAGCCTCTTCTCATACCCAAATGTCATATCACACAAGTAATGTGTGCCACCTTATACGGGTCACACCAGCTGTGTAGACACTCCATCAATATGTACTGTCCTATTCTTAGGCTGGGGGCCACTTGACTGTGGCAGGCTACAGTCCTCAAAGCACTTCTGGCCACCAGGTGCAGTGCAGTTGTGCGCACCTGTAGTCCCAGCTACTTGGGAGGCTGAGGTGGGAGGATCACTTGAGCCCAGGAGTAGTTCGAGACTGCAGTGAACTATGATTACACCACTGCATTCCACCATTCCACCCTGGGTGACACAGCAAGACTTTTTTTTTTTTTTTTTTGAGACAGAGTCTTACTCTATTGCCTAGGCTGGACTGCAGTGGCGTGAGCTCAGCTCACTGCAACCTCCACCTCCTGGGTTCAAGCAATTCTCCTGTCTCAGCCTCCCAAGTAGCTGGGATTACAGACGCCTGCCAGCATGCCCAGCTGATTTTTGCATATGTTGTTTCATGGGGTTTCACCATGTTGGCCAGACTGGTCTCGAACTCCAGACCTCAGGTGATCTGCCCACCTCAGCCTCCCAAAGTGCTGGGATTACAGGCGTGAGCCACTGCACCCAGCCTTCATCTCTTAGAAAAAAAAGCACTTCTAGCCAAGGGTAGGTGTATAGCCCTGACATCAAACCTGGCCTAGGCATCATTGGAGCAAGAAAGCCAGGAAACAAAGGGACCCCTCCAACACATCTAGAGGACTACCATACTTTAACCTGAATTCCCTCTCTGGCCATACACAGAAGAGTAAGCTTGATAGGTCCCTGGTGTGAAACTATTCTCAGTACTTACATTTTGTTTTGAAGCTGAAACTTGGCTGCCAGACGGCCTGGTAGGTTTCTGTTCCCCAACTCCTTAACCAGTGCCCTTCCATTTACCATTCATTCAGTTACTCAACTATTTATTTAGGGAGCACTTTCTATCTCAGTGCCAGATGAACCAAGCCAGACTGGCTCTAGCCCAGAATCTAGAAGCTTCCATTTCCTCCTAGGTGTCCTACTTTCCTGATGCAATAGCCCAAAAGTCATAAGAGGCAGAGCTTGTTCAACACTCCCACCAGCCACATGACTGACTTAGAGCAATCTATTTATTCTCTCTGGGACTCCATTTCTTCACCTGTCAAAGGTTGATATTAAAACCTGTTCCCCTACTTCGGGGGTTTGCTATGAAATTCTGTATGTTAATGCCTAGGGCTGTAGAAAGGCGAGACACTGTGACAAATCTTTTTTCCAGAGCTAAGCCCTTCGAGGTAAAATAGGTGGAAAGCCAGGTCTGCCGCTAAGCCCTGTCCACTCTCTTCATCTTGCCCTTGGAGGGCCTCTTCCTGGGGGACCAATCTAGCATGTCCGAGTCCTTCTGGGCTGAGAGACAAACAAGCAATGACAGGCTCTAGGCCTAAGAGCTGGAGCAAGACAATAGTAAGGTTAGGCTGTTTTTTTCTCATCTCTCCTAGAGAGACAAGCATATCCCCTCCCCACATCCCTGGTGGTGGCAGTGAAGCTCAGAGCAGTTGGATTTATTTGGGGCTTTTACTTTTTTTTTGTTTTGTTTTGGCCAATTTGGAAAGAAAAGAGGCAATGACCTCTCTTTAAAACACAAAACTAGGCAGGAAGTGTACTGGGCCTGAGTGGCAGGGACTAAGGGTGTAATTACAGGTTTTTGTTCAGCATTTTCAAGTAATTAAATCCAAAGGAAAGCGAGCCTAGCAGAGGCTTCTTGGATGCAGGGCAGACAAGAGCTGTGTGTATGTGTGTGTTTTGTGTGTGTTGGGATGGGGAGGAGAGGCAGGAGGTGAGAAATGGATTTGCTTTTCAGGCTGAGAAGAAGCCAGCTTCTTGTCTTTATTAATATTTTTACATTGCTTTTTCCAAAAGGTAGCCGATTATTCATCTTTTATTCAGTGCCACTGCCCTCTCCTTGGTGACATTTTCAGCGTGCACAGCCTTGTAGGCACTGATTTTCCTTTCGTGCCAACTCTCCCCCTCCCCACTTTCATATTCCCGCTTTCTGCCTAGTTGCCCACACAATAAACCCACTGCAAAATCCACAGCCAGCTTTCTTGCCTACAGTTTCCATCCCAGCGACCTCCGACTCTGCAGAATAGTATCTCCTTTTGTTTTAAACATCTTCTGGCTTTCCTTGTTCCGCTTTAAAATACTTCTTACCACCACCATCCCTACCCAGCCTCCCCCGTGGCTGCCTCAGTTTCCTTTTGGGACAAGCAGTCTGTGTGCACAAGCACACCTGGTTTGCAACGCCCAGAGCGTTTGAAATGGGTTTGAAGCCTAGAGATGCACGGGCTCCTCTCTCCTCCCCTCCCCTTCCTTCCCTCTCCCTGGACCTTTGGTGTCCCTCCGACGTTCGCTGGACGTTGTGAAGTGACAAGCAAGAAAGGATCTACTGTCTGCTCACATTTTTAAGGGCAGGAAACCTGACCCACCCCCAGACCACGCACCCCAAGGAGGGGCACTTGCATTTTCCGGGAGGGTGGGCCTCTACTAGGGTTAGCTGGGGCTGGCCTGGAGGCTGCCCCCTTTCTTCCTTCTCCTACCCCCACCCCACATCATGCCCGCAGATTACCGCCCCCAATTCCCCCTCCAGTCCCCTTCACCTACTCTTCCCAAGAACAGATTGTTTATCAGAACGGGCAGCCAAGAAACCTACTCCTGTTTCTGGCCTCTGCCAGAGATTAATCACACTTGGGAATGGCACAAAACTTGACTGTGTTGGGGCGGGGTGAGGCATGGGGGCTAGGGAGGTGGGGAGATGTGGGGTGGGAGGGTAGTTAAAAGGAAAGACCAATAAATTTGACAAGGTGACCAAATCGGGGTTACCGCTACCTCTCCCCGCCTTTATTTTAGTAAGTCAGTGCAGAGGACGGAATTCTACTTCATTCCCACTCCCTCTACACCCACCCCCAATTACCTTCCTCCTTCTCTAGGTCTTCATGTTTGATGCTTTAATAGTACTCACTGGCTTTTAATTCTGATTAACATTCTCAGCTGGTGTGTGTCTGTGCGCGCGCGCGTGCACGCGCTCGCGTTGGGGCTTGGCAAGACACACTCAAACCGGACTGCCTGACAAATCCCCCCTTTTCATCCTTCTCTTTGAAATGACATCAAGATGGACTTGTAGGGGGGAGGGATGAAGAGAGGAGGCACGGAAAAAAGAGAGGGAGGGGGAAGTAATTTATGTGCTTTTCTAAGGCAGCTAGTAAAATTCCTAAGGGAGAACAAATGCCAAAATTGACTGTCTTGGTGTATTTTAGACTCGATCGTCAGGGTGAATCATGTCAGGGCTTTGCAGTGGACCTGCAGCCTGGGAGCTGAAGACAGGGACACGAAACATCCCTGTGGCTGGGAGGTGCCCTTCTAAAGGAGGCGGGAGATGGGTATTTGCTCTTACCAGGCTCCTCTCCATCAGGATTTTTTTTTTTTCTAATTCATTGCAAGATGGAGTTTTTTTTTTTTTTTAATTGGCACTGATAAAGAAAAGCCAGGGATAGAAAACTCCCCATAAAACACGGCCCCCAAAGGGAAGTGCAAAACCCATTTGATGCAAAATATAGATATCTTCACCCTGGATTTTTCCCCCTTTGCTTTACAACTCTGCAGACATCAGGTTAGCACAAGGTAATAAATAGTCCTTGCACAGCAGGGTCTGGACTAGTGAAAACAGTTTACTGAAATTAATGGGCCTCGCTTGAACCAAAACCTCCACTTTGGAATTAATGCCAGACATAGTTTTCCTGAACTCTATCCAACCGCCTAAGCGGCAGACAATTTTCATTCTATTTGTGCTGGAAAATAAAGCCCAAGCCTTGATCTCAGTGTAGATTTTCATTAAAAAAAAAAAAAAAGTACAGTGAATACTATGCCAGTTTCCACTTTCTGCCCGCAGAAGCCCTCGTGCTCCGGGCTGTGCGTGACGGTCAGAAGTTATCTGGTAAACTTTGCATTGAAAACCATCTCCGAACTCACTCCCCATCGGTGGCCTCAGAGCTTTCACCATGACATCTGCGAGATTCAAGGAAAGCTCCAGAAACAGGCTCTGCTCTCAATAACAACCCTCTTCCCTACAGATCTTAGAAAGGCTGAATCTGAACAACGCTGCCTGCAAGACCTCCATTCCTACCCTAAATAAAGCGCCAAACCATCCAACCGAAACCCACCCCTCCTCCCTCGGTACTCAGGGTGTCTACAGCTCTGAGGCTCCCTTTATTTTTATTTTTATTAATGTATTTTAAAGGCTGAAAGTCACACACACCACACGCGTTCACACCCAGTGGTTATGGGGTTTTGGCAGGTACGCGGAGACCCGGTGCCCCAGCTGTCAGTGTCTGATCCCAACCCCTCCTCCCCCTCCCTGCGTTATTTATTAATAAAAGCCTGGTCGTGGGCAGCCGGCGTTCTGGTTTTCATTGTACAGTCTGCACTGGTGACATAGGACATGTGGAAAATTTTGAGAGCACTGCGGTGAATAGTGTGGAGGGGGAGCGTGAGCAGGGGGAGGGGAAGGGAGGGAGGGGAGCGAGTTACTTTTTAGCTTCCGCTAAGTACTTGGCGGCTCGCCAGGCCCGGAGGATTCTGGGAAGCGAAAACCTCCCCAGTATAAACTGCCAGCTTTAAGCAGCCCTGACAGTTCTGCTCCTTCCAAACTTGGCAGCCGTTCAAAGTGCTCTTTCATTTGAAATGCTGGAAGCCTGCCATGTGCAATGCAGATTTGCTGTGCCTGTGCGCAGAAGGAACTGATAAATGCCGTTGCAGTTGCCATGGGGACAGGAGGCTATCAGAATGGCCTTGTGATCTGCAGCCTCTCTGCGCGGCAGGCTCTCGCTCTCCCCCTCCCGCCCCTCCTCCCTCTAGTCAGTGAGATGGTGAAATAAATGTTCTGGAAAAAGGTTAACCCTCCCCGCTCTGGTTCCGAGGCTGAGAGGAGGTTAACCTCTAAGCACTTCCTTGGCCTTAAGTGCCAGCCCGGAGCACAGGTCTCAGCGCTGTCCTTGGGTGGGTCACCATTCCGCCGCTTTCCTCTTTCACACCCCCAGCTTTCTTCCTGCTCCCTGGGGGCTTTCACAAAGCGGTGTTTTTAATAGAGCTTTTCAGCAAGCCCTAGTGTAAGTATTTGAGTCATCAAAACCCGGATGTAAACACAGCAGCCCTGCATTCTGCACAGTTTGCGTGTATTTTATCTTTTTAATAATATTTAGTTGGCAACTTAAAACTGCAAGGATGCCAGATATTTTAGCCAGCCACTTACATCATGCAGCATCCATCTTGAGGAGAGTGGCGGCGGGTCATTTCCTTGTTCTCTTGCTCCCTGCCGCCTACCTGAGACCGCAGGAAATCTGGGTCTTTCTGAAGGCATCTTCTTGTGGTGTAGTCCCCTTGGAACCGCGGCCTTTAGAATGAACATGACATCACCTTGGGCAACAACGACAGAGGGTGCGTGCCTGTAGGAGACAAGACACGGGGAGATCCAAGGTGAAACAGATCTATCATTTACGCTGCGCCAATTTCAGGTGTGTGCGAGTGCACAGTCTGGATCATCGGGCCCCCATTTAGCACAAACTGCCGTTTGAAACACAGTTTGATTTAATGTACAGAAACAAAATAGCACATTCAGATTTGGTATATTTCAGGCCTGTAATGCCAACACTCCGGGTGGCCTGTTTAATGGGGAAAAAATGAAATATTCCACTCCAGCCCAGGCCTATGGAAACCAAAGAGGTTTAGTGATTTATTTACATTGGGGGTAAAAACGGTGAGCAGTATTCCTTCTCGGCTCACTACTTCCTGAAGGTTTCCTGAACCTAAACCTTCGTTAACATCCCGGGAAGAGAACTTATTTTTCCTGTGGCTTTCAATATTTTCTGCTAAATGTATTTCGGCACATTGTTTATCTTGGGCTTCAGCTTTCAGACCTTTATGCACTTTTAACACCTTGAGGCTGTTTCACTGAAAAATGGTGTATGTTAATTAAAGAGGACTTTATGTGCTGGGCATTAAGACGGGGGATTTCTGTTTTGATCTGTCTGTATAATGAGGGCTTCAGGATGAAACGTAAGTCAGAGGCCTGTTAGCTTCTTGAAGCCCTTTTGACAAAGCAGGACCTTGAATGTGGGCCCTTGTATTCAAACCCTTCAAGACCACAGAATGTTGAACTGAACGAAATAGTTCTTCCTAAGTGTGTGGTGAACATGGAGGCCAGGACAGGAGAAAGACTGAAAATGCCCCAAGTTCCTGGGGCTTAGCTGCAATTTCTTTGAACTTGACTCTCTCTGGGTGTCTGCTCATGATTGTCACGGCAGCTCTGGCCAAGGCGATGCACTCTGTCTCGCTGGAATTTCCTGATTCCAAAGTAGTCCCTTCCAAATAAATAATCAACAAACGCCATCTGCTTCACCTTGCCAGCGGGCACACAGCTGAAAGGTTAGCTAAAACCCACAATTTTTAGGAGCTGTTGGCTCTTGAGACATTTCAAGATAGGTTTCGGCTTGGAATTAAACTAGAGTTGGAGGCAGAAATCAGGTGATTCAGACAGCAACCTCCCCCCGCCCCCCACCCGCCAACTTCCCCAGACAGTCCAGGCAGCTGGGTTTTTGGCTCTCGCAGCTGCTAAGCTTTGGCAAGCCAAAAGCATATTTCGTGGTGGTGATTCCTTTCCCAGGTTGACGGACATGTTTCTGTACTGAGCACAAGGCATGTTTCCTGACTGTGTATGAATCAGAGGCTGCATTTTAATCCAGGGCTTCTGGTGACAGTTTCAAGCTGGATGAACAAAGCAGACCCTGACATGTCCCTATCATCAAGGTCAAGAGATAAAGAATCTATCCTAAATGTTCGCCACCTCTAGCCCAGATGTATTACATTCATTTATTTATTTATTTTTGTTTTGTTTTGTTTTTTGAGGTGGAGTCTTGCTCTGTCGCCCAAGCTGGAGTGCAGTGGGGCGATCTCAGCTCACTGCAACCTCCGCCTCCCAGGTTCAAGTAATTCTCTTGCCTCAGCCTCCCAAGTTGCTGGGATTACAGGCGTGTGCTACCATGCCCGGCTACTTTTTGTATTTTTAGTAGAGACAGGGTTTTGCCATGCTGGCCAGGCTGGTCTCAAACTCCGACCTCAGGCGATATGCCCTCCTCAGCCTCCCAAAGTTGCTGGGATTACAGGTGTGAGCCACCACGCCCAGCTATTTTTTTTTTAATTATGCCAAGAGCAGCCACCACCCCACAAGTCAACGGATGCCCGTGTTCACGCGTCAGATGTTACCCTTCTCTCTGTCAGTGTTTTTGTGGTGTTTGCTTCTTTGTTGGCTTTGGTGAGAAGATTTACAAAGCCATTTTGGATCCTTGAGTGCCTTCCCGGATGGAGACAAGCCCCAAGATTCCAAACAGCCTTGACCTTGTCTTTGTCACCCCATTACAGCAGAGAAGATAACCAGGGGAGTCCTCGGTGTGGCCCTCCATACCAGGGCCCGGAGAGCCAGCTTCCCAGAAATCCATGGATTAGGAAGCTCTGTCGTGGGCCAGTTCAGGAGCGGCAGGGGGAACAACTCCCTTTTGTTTTGTTGTCTAGCATGTGACCAGAATGCTGCCAGCTAATTTTAACCCCACCAAAGTACTGCTGGAAAAAAAAAAAAAAAAAAAAAAAAACTATCTTGCATCTGGAGAGAGAAATGCTGTGGGCTGGATAAAAGCTTTTCAGCCTGTGTTCCTTCCTGTTTCGGTTTCCAAACTTGCATTATCGGTAACCTGAAAAATGATGAGTTTCACCAAATTCCTGGATGTTGTGCAAGAGGACAATGAGTCTATTTTGGGTGGTGTGAGTGTGTCTGGCATAGACACTGGGAACCATTGTTTTCAGGAGGGAGAACGTTTTGGGGTTTCCTGGTGCTTTCCTTATAGGGTCTCAAAGCCCCAAGGGTTACTGCTGCTGGGAGGAACCCTCCATGGCAACCATGGAGGCTGTGCTCTGCAAAAGACCTGGCTGAGAATTGGGTGGTTAGGCCAGAGGGTGGGGGTGGGGGGTGACAGTGGCAGTGGTGGCTCCAGAGGTGTTAAAAGGTGCTCTGTAGGGAGCGTTTGAGGTGGAACAACTGGAGCAGGAAGAACTGGAGAGAGAGAGATGCTTTCACTGTAGCTGGGCGGCCCCCTGGGACACAGGGCACCACTTCTACTAATTCTCCATATCTGCTTTTAGCACCATGGGTGAATGGAGGATTACGTGGAGTTCCCCATCCAGGATACTGGATTCTCAAAGCATACCCACGGTGGTTCATTGTTACTGTCTGACTGGATGGCAGTTGTTGCTAGTGGAAAAGTCCAGAATCGCAAGACCCAGGAAATGAAATGGTTTGGGTGAGACAGCGTGTAGCTAGGCAGGTGCGACTGGCTGTTCTAGAACTAGGTAGTAAGGTGAACTGCCGTTAACCTGAGTGTCCACAACGCAGTCTCGGAACATAAGGTCAACACTGCAGCACTTGCTGCAACCTCAACCAGGAGAGCTTGGTGGCAGTTGTTCTGACAGCTGCAGAGGGCTTCAGTTGCCTAAAAAGCCATTTGCTCAGCCCTGCCCTGTCTGGCCAACTTCTGTGTATTTCAAGGATCCTCATGGGTCTCTGTGGCCCCCCCTCTTTTCTGAATTCTCAGGCAGACACCATCTTCGGAAGGGCAGGGAACTCCATCTTCTGCTTCTAACTGGCTGCTATAACCTGCCAGCAGTAGTCAAGATCAGTTGGCAAATCCCTAAATTAAGGTTCTGTTTATTCTGTTGTTCCAAAGGCTTGTTTTGAGCAAGATGTTGTGCTTTAATTAAAAAGATGAGAGATCATGAGTAAGTGAAAATATTTTTGAATCTTCACAGATAGGTTTGAATTTCAGTTCTTGCAATTCACAGTAGGGGGTCAGGCTGATCAGCACTTTTATCTGTGAGACCATCTAGAAGGTTTTCTGTAAGTTGACAGCTGACTCTTCCGCACAATAGAATTGTAAAGGGAATCCTATGTCAAGCATTTGTTCCTTGCTGCTTCTCTGTTTACAGATTTTAGCCAGCCTTCAGCTGTCATTAGGACATATTCCTCATTTACCTTTCTAGCCAGAGGATTCCTAAATGTTTCATAATAGCTCCACAGCTGGAATGCAGCTGCTTGGGGTGGAGCAAACATAACTCCCTATAGGTCAGCGGGTGAGGGAGGGCAGGGAATCTTGGAAGGTTGGGAAAGTCCTTCTAAAGCCAGAGCTCAGGAATGAGTGGGGCCTGTGGTGTGAAGACTTTCCAGATGGGGGAAGGAAGGGTCCATTTTCTGCCCTCTGAGTAGATTCCAAAAAATCGCTTTAGGGAGGCCAACTATTTTGAAATTGCCTTTAAAGAAGACAACACAAATGTTTAAAAGGACCTGGAAAAGCCTTTCTTTTTCCTTTCCCTACAATCCAAGTCTGTTGCCTTGCACATTAATCAACAGAAATGTGTGCCCACGATTCTCCCCTCCCTCTCCTCTTTTATTATTATTATCTTTGGTTCAGGAAACTTTTGGAAGCTTTCCCAGGCTGGAGCTATAGAATGATTCCAGGAAAATGCATAGGAGTTTCTGTGTTTTGAGTTTCTCTGGAGGGAGCTGAACATGTTTTTCAGAGAGACGAAGCAGGGGGCAGCCAGGTCTTGTGCAAGAATGCAGCCACAAAAGAGGGCAGACAGTGCTAAAAAAGATCTGTGGGCATCCAAAAGTTCTGAAACCAAGGTGTGGCTTAGTGAGCCTGCCTGTTCCCCACCCCTTCAGCGTTTTATTATGGCAGCTGCCATGATGTCAGTCTGTGAGCCAAAGCACCCATCTCGGAGATACGCTGGGAACAGCTGGGTGCTGGGGTTTGGACTTCATTCTCAAGTTAGTAGCACTTGTAATTTCTGTCAAAAGAACACTCCAAGATATAGATGGAAAAGTGCAGGGAGTCGATACTTACCTAGCAGGCAGGGGCCCCACCCAGACATGGAATGCAATGGACAAAAAGTGTCCTTGGGCTATTGCTGCCAAGGGTGGTGCCAACCTTCAGCCTGTGCCAGTGCAGATGCTTTTGAGCCCAGAAACACACACAGAGCTGCATGCATGCATGTATCAGAAACATCTGTCTATACACAAAACCAGAAAGCTATTGGGGAGGTGTGCATAGATGAGGTACAAGAGGAAGGGGGATCCACAGGACCCAGGACCCATCACTGATAGATGTGGCTTTTTTTTTTTTTTTTTTTTTGACAGGGTCTTGCTCTGTTGCCCAGGCTGGATCTGGCTTACTGCAATCTCCGCCTACTAGGCTTAAGCGATACTCCTGCTTCAGCCTCCCGAGTAGTTGAGATTACAGGCGCATGTCACCGTGCCCGGCTAATTTTTGTATTTTTAGTACAGACGGGGTTTCACCATTGGGCCAGGCTGGTCTCAAACTCCTGACCTCGGGTGATTTGCCCACCTCGGTCTCCCAAAGTACTGGGATTACAGGCATGAGCCACTGCACCTGGCCAGATGTGACTCTTGAAAGCAAAGACGGCCGAGCACAGTGGCTCATGCCTGTAATCCCAGCACTTTGGGAGGCCGAGGCAGGCAGATCACCTGAGGTCAGGAGTTCAAGACCAGCCTGACCAACATGGAGAAACCCTGTCTCTACTAAAAATACAAAAAAAGAAAAAAATTAGCCAGGCATAGTGGTGCATGCCTGTAATCCCAGCTACTTGGGAGGCTGAGGCAGGAGAATTGCTTGAACCTGGGAAGTGGAGGTTGTGGTGAGCTGAGATCAGGCCATTGCACTCCAGCCTGGGCAATAAGAGCAAAACTCCATCTCAAAAAAAAAAAAAGAAAATGAAAAGCAAGCAAAGACAGCTTATATTTCCTGGAAATATACTTCATTCAGGTTGGTTCATGGGCAAAAGAGACAGAAGTTGCTCCTTGAGGAGAATGCCCTGGGTGAGGGCAGAGCTGCCAGCCACTCTACAATGGTAGGACTGCTGCATCCCCTGTGGCCAGGAGAACCCCAGGAGAGGTGGAACAATCAGAGGCTTGTGATGATAGAAACTAGAGGACACAGCTCCCAGCTCTCCTCGCCCCATTAGTTTGAAGACTCTTACCAGCAGCACTGTCGTGGTTCTGGCAGTAAAATCTCCTTCCTTTCCACCCAGGGACATACTGACTCCAGAAAGCATCTTTCCTACAGCAGGTTGGGAAGGTGCTTAACAGCCCAGATTTTAGGATATTAATAGCGACGATGATAGGCAAGGCTGACATTTATTGGGCACCTCTTATGTGTTGGACATTGTGCTGGGTGTTTTAATGCATTATCTCTTCTAATCCGCACTTAATGAAGTGGATTCAGTTATCGTCCCTATTTTATAAACAAAGCAACTGAAACTCAGAGAGGTTGAATCATGTATCTTAGGACACACAGCTAGTAAGTGGTGGCTGAAGTTTGAATTCGGGGTTGCCTGACTCTAGAGGCCTTATCAGACAGATCTGGGTTTGAATCTTGACTCATGAGACTGTGTGAGCTATGCCAAGTTTCTGCACCTCCAGGCTTCCTCATCTGTTTTCATTATTAGACACATCAAATATTGGCAATTTCATGTAATTTAGCCTAAACCTGCCTTACAACATTGCTTTGAGGCAGGGCGTGGTGGCTCACGCCTGTAATCCTAGCATTTTGGGAGGCTGAGGAGGGCAGATCACGAGGTCAGGAGTTTGAGACCAGCCTGACCAACATGGTGAAACCCCGTCTCTACTAAAAATACAAAAATTAGCTGGGCGTGGTGGTGCATACCTGTAATTCCAGCCACTCAGGAGGCTGAGGCAGGATAATCACTTGAACCCAGGAGGCAGAGGTTGCAGTGAACTGAGATTGTACCACTGCACTCCAGCCTGGGCAACAGGGCAAGACTCTGTCTCAAAAAAAAAAAAAAAGATTTCTTTTAAGAATTAAATAAGATAGTGCATTTAGAATACTTAGCAGAGTATAATAAGTACTCAATGGACGCTAGCTTTTATTTTATATATCATTATTATTATTATTATTTTGAGACAGGTTCTCACTCTGTTGCTCCGGCTGGAGTGCAATCACAGATCACTGCAGCTTCAGCCTCCTCAACTCAGGTGATTCTCACACCTCAACCTTCCAACTAACTAGGACTACAGGTGCATGCCACCACAATGCATTTTTTTTCAATCACTTGAACTCAGGAGGCAAAGGTTGCAGTGAGCCGAGATCGTGCCACTGCACTCCAGCCTGGGTGACAGAGCGAGACTCCATCTCAAAAAAATAAAAATAAAAAATAAAAAATAAAAAATAAATAAATAAAAATCTTCCAGGCGCCTTACAGGATCAAGACAAACTCCTTACCTTGGAACACAAGGCCTCTGGGAAATTGCCTCCAATTCCTGTTTTTGCCTCTTCCTTCTCCTCAATTACTTTCTAACCACATTAAATTCCTCTTGTTCCTTAAACACAATATGAACTTTGAAGCCCCATGCCTTTACGGGGCTCTTTTCTCTACCTACAAAGAATGTTTTCTCGCTCTTGTTTTTTGAGCAAACTTCTGTGCATCCTTCAAAACCCAGCTCAACTTTTACCTTTCCTGTGAAAATAGTCTCTGGCATCTTCCAGCTCTGTGCTTCAGTTGCAATCTGCATTTATCACAAAGAGTTGTAGTTATCTGTTCACAGCTGCCTCACTGGGAACTCACTGAAGTTCAAGGCTGGGGCCATTCTATTCCGAATGCATCTAGAAGCCTCTAAATAAAGGCTAGTCAAATAAACATGCCTAAATATACATTTTTATGACGTAATTTTATTGTTACCAAAATAATATGGAAGTGTATGTATGTATGTACTATTTATACCCTTCCTGTCCCAGCAAAAACTTGCAGCATTCTATTCAGAAACAGAGATAGAATAGTGCTTAGTATATTCTGCAGTAGAAAGAGTTGGGGCTTTGGAATCAAGTATTTCTGGGTTGAAATCATAACCCGGTCTCCTAGTGTGCCATTAAGTCATTACTTTGT
Organism: Trachypithecus francoisi; assembly: GCF_009764315.1. NCBI lineage: Eukaryota > Metazoa > Chordata > Mammalia > Primates > Cercopithecidae > Trachypithecus > Trachypithecus francoisi. The sequence continues at coordinate 30,159,105 of NW_022681468.1, read as the reverse complement.
CTCAGCCTCAGTTTTCCCACCTGTAAAATGAAGATAACATTAATTACCCATGAGGCGGACACTGTTGATTGCTAAAAAGTAGTCACTCCTATGCCGGGCGCGGTGGCTCAAGCCTGTAATCCCAGCACTTTGGGAGGCCGAGACGGGCGGATCACGAGGTCAGGAGATCGAGACCATCCTGGCTAACACGGTGAAACCCCGTCTCTACTAAAAAATACAAAAAACTAGCCGGGCGACGAGGCGGGCGCCTGTAGTCCCAGCTACTTGGGAGGCTGAGACAGGAGAATGGTGTGAACCCGGGAGGCGGAGCTTGCAGTGAGCTGAGATCCGGCCACTGCACTGCAGCCTGGGTGGCAGAGCAAGACTCTGTCTCCAAAAAAAAAAAAAAAAAAGTAGTCACTCCTGCTTCCTTCCTTAGTGCCTTGAATTTGTTTCAGGAGTCCCCCACCCCTCAGTTCCACACGCCATGGGGGAAAATCCCAATTAGTCTGAGCTAATCTTAGCATCCCATTCCCCTTGCTAACACTTTGCTTGGGGATGGATTTGTGACCCAGTTCTGGTGAATAAGACATGGGGGTTGGGGGCTTGTTTTAGGAAATATTTTCTCAATCTTAAAACATGAGAGAGAGAGACACAATTGTCTTTCTTCCTTTTTTTTTTTTAAGACGCAGTCTCACGAGGCTGGAGTGCAGTGGTGTGATCTCAGCTTACTGCAACCTCCGCCTCTTGGGCTCAAGCGATTCTTCTGCCTCAGCCTCCCAAGTAGCTGGGATTACAGGCGCCTGCCACCTTGCCCAGCTAATTTTTGTATTTTTAGTAGAGACAGGGTTTTACCCTGTTGGCCTGGCTGGTCTCAAATTCCCGACCTCAGGTAATCCACCTGCCTCGGCCTCCCAAAATGCTGGGATTACAAGCATGAGCACCGTGCCCAGCCAAACAATTGTCTTTCTGTAGCTGTATGTGTGTCTGGAGTCATGATGGCTGGGGCTACAGCAGCCATCTTGCTATGATGAAGGCAGCCATTCAGAGAACTAAGTCAACACACTAAAGATGATAGAATGGAAGGAAATGTGGAAAGAACATTGGTCTGGTGGCACAGTTCGGCAGCTGGATTACTCTGCCCTGGAGCCACCCATATCTGGACTATTTCCATCAATTCCTTCATTGTTCAATGAGGGACCCCTGGCTTGATCCAGTGGAACCAAGGTTTCTGTGACTCACAGCCAAAAGCATCCTAACGATCAATTTCACAGGGTTGCTGTGATGACTAAATAAAAATAAAATTGGCCAGGCAAGGTGGCTCATGCCTATAATCCCAGCACCTTGGGAGGCTGAGGTGGGTGGATCACCTGAGGTCGGGAGTTCTAGACCAGCTTGGCCAACATGGTGAAACCCCATCTCTACTAAAAATATAAAAATTAGCCAGGCATGGTGGCGGGCACCTGTAATCCCAGCTACTTGGGAGGTTGAGGCAGGAGAATCACTTGAACCCGGGAAGCGGAGGTTGCAGTGAGCAGAGACAATGCCATTGGACTTTAGCCTGGGCAACAAGAGGAAAGCTCCGTCTTAAAAAAAAAATTGAAAAAGTGCCTGACAGGGTATGGCACATAGTAGGTTCTTAAAGATTAAAGATTTTCCTGCTGAGATGTTCTGGGGTGAGTGCACGAATGACTGTGAAGAGTAGTCCAGAGAACATGGCAGATGGTAATAAAGGTTAGAGCAGTTCAGAAGTGGGTAGGTGCTAGAAAGGCGAAGATGACAAAGACGATGAAATTCAAACATTGTGTTAGTAAATGTCCTAATGGAACTTCCTGGGCTGTAACAATGGTTCTCCTTTTTACTTCTCATGCCTTTTCTTAGCCGGGTCAGAATTAGACATTGCATGTACAGGCTTTTCTAATTGTAAGTGGCCACACTTATACAATCAGGGTGGTCCTTAATTACCCTGGGGCATGGAAGCCCTGCTGCAGGATGAAGGCAAGAGTGTGATTTTTTTTTTTTTTTTTTTTGAGCCAGAGTCTCGCTCTGTCACCCAGGCCGGAGTGTAATGGCACAATCTCTGCTCACTGCAACCTCTGCCTCCCAGGCTCAAGCGACTGTTGTAGCTCAGACTCCCAAGTAGCTGGGATCACATGCATGTGACACTACGCCCGGCTAATTTTTGTATTTTTAGTAGAGACGGGATTTTGCTATGTTGGCCAGGCTGGTCTCGAACTCCTGGCCTCAAGTGATCCACCCACCTCATCCTCCCAAAGTGCTGGGATTACAGGCGTGAGCCACTGCGCCCAGCCTCTAGAGTATAATTTGTAGCTCCAGGAGGAGGCGAGATTTGAAAGCAGAACCATCATACCCACGAACGTAAAGCAGGGCCTTTGACTTGCCAAAAGCACACCAAGTCCGTCCTCCCTGAGAGGCCTAGAGAAGCCCAGCAGACCTCTCCAGCTCGGGTGGGGCTGCCTCTGGGGGCTGCCTGGCTTTTGGCCAGCTGACCAGGCCATGGAGTTTTGCTCCCTGCCAGCCCCACGGCCCTTTCAAACCTCGTTCCAGGAGAGCGCAGCCATACCAGTGTCTGCCAGACTCATGTCTGTCCAGCCATGTGGGCGGCCCTGGCAGCAGGGGACAGGGCAGGGTTTGTGCAAGGACATTGTGGCACCCACAGCAGGGCGTGGAAGAGGCAGTGGCTCGCTTCAGGGGCGAGCCAGGAAGGAACGTGGAGAAGATGGGGAGCAAAAGCCACCAACTCAAGGCAGCCTCAGCCGCCTTCTCAAAGGCCGCCTTTGCCTTAGAAGCTTGTTCCAGGGTCTCCTTTCCTGCTTGCCCCTGTTCAGCTGGGTTCAGCACAGCCCTGCTTCAAAGCTCAATTCTTTCTTTTTTTTGGAGACAGAGTTTCGCTCTTTCGCCCAGGCTGGAGTGAAGTGGCGTGATCTCATCTCGCTGCAACCTCCACCTCCCAGGTTCAAGTAATTCTCCTGCCTCAGCCTCCCAAGTAGCTGGGATTACAGATGCGCACCACCACGCCCGGCTAATTTTGTATTTTTAGTAGAGACGGGGTTTCACCACGTTGGCCAGGCTGGTCTCAAACTCCTGACCTCAGGTGATCCACCCGCCTCAGCCTCCCAAAATGCTGGGATTGCAGTCATAAGCCACCTCAGGTCTGTTAACCAAATCTTTACTGAGAATACTTTATGTAAGATGCCATATACCTCCTGGCTAATCGTGGGTTGGGGTGAGAGGTACGGAGAGCAAGATGAGAGTAGAAAGGACCTCAGAATGGCCTTTAAACTTGTGTGTCTCAGAATTCCAACTCCCTCCGCCCCCCACAAAAGCCCAAGTATTTAAGAAAGAAAACAAGTGAGACTGCTGCTGTTTAATCTAGGGCAGGGGTAGGGCCCTGTCCACTCTGCCTTGAGACTCCATGGACAGTATCCAAACAGCCCTGACCCAGACCAGGGGGGTAAATAGAAGCCCAGAGAGGGCTCTGGAGGAGTGACCTCCGTCAGTCACACAGCAGGTTGGAGGCCCGGTCAGGTTCAAAGTCAAGCCCAGTGCCCCATCCATTGTACTGCCCTACCCCTTGGCACTCATTTCAGAGATCAGCTGGGGAGATGGGGCAAGTCACCCAGGAACAGACAGATGCACTTGCTACAGACTAAAGAGAACAAGTGGTTCTAACTCAGGACAGCAAAGGCTCCCCAGAAGAGGGGTAGGGGGCCGGGCCCAGGGCAGCATGGGCAGGATTGCCCATGGAACATGGCAGGGGTGGGGTGAGAGATGGATGTGAGGAAGGAGGCAATTACAGACCTCAGAGAACATGATCTGCTAGCACCTGAAGAAAGACTGGCAATCCAGAGAGCTGGGTTGCAGCCCTGGCTCTGCCGTGACAAGCTAAGGGACCCCGGGCCAGGGGTCTCCCCTCTGGGCCGGTTTCCTTGCATGTAAAATGGCAAAGAGGGTGGGCTAGTTGGCCCTACCGTGACATGCTGGGAAGCCTTCTCTCCTCCCACTATCAATGATACTGTCCAGGACACTCCCCAGTGTGTGCCAGGTGTCTGGAATTGACACCAGGAGGGAGTGTCCCTGGGTGCCCTGTGGCACAGCATGGAGCTGGCAGGCCTGCTCAAGGTGCCCGCCCAGAGCTCTGGGAAACAGTGAGAAACCATGAGGAGGCAGGAACTAGGGAAGAACGCGGGCAGGAGCCATTCCTCTTCTGAGAACTGTTCTTTCCCATCTGGCCCTCCCCAGAAGCTCAGGCCTCTGCCAGGACTTAGGGTCCCACCACCCCGAAGAGGCGAGGCCTCAAGGGTAGGGGGGACGAGTCCCTGAACAGCCCCAAGCCTCAGTATTCTCATTGGTAAAATGTAAAAATCACACTTTAGTAGTCTCATTTGTAAAACTGATATCAATACCTCAGATGATTAAATGAGATAATGTGTGTCAAGGGCCTAGCACAGCGCCTGGTGTAGGAGCCACACGTCCCAGAGGGCTGCCTGCTGTGGAAGACTGCATAATTTGAAGCCTCCATAAAACAGGCTGGTTGAGGGAGGACCCTTTCTGTCTAGCACACCACTGGTCTGGACAGGAGGATTGCGAAGGGGACCTGGGGAGGTGAGCCCACTGCAAAACAATGTGTGCGCGCCCCCTGCTGGCTGCGAGCAGAGGTCCCGCCTGTCTGCCAGGGGTCTTCAGGTAGTTCATGTTAGCACCACCTGCTGCTGCTGGGTCAATTGACCCAATATTCACAGAGCACCCCCCAGCTGTCAGGTACCCCGCCAGGCTTTGGGAGGGATGCAGAATGAGTGAAAGGGAAGCTAGGGTTTTGGAGCCAACTAGTTTTGGTGTTGACCACCCAAGGGGTCAAGCCCAGAGACTATCAGTATCTGCTTCAATGTTCATTCATTCAACAGAAATGGTTCTGCGTCGGGATATAGCAATGAACAAAGGTCCTGGCATCTTGGGCTTGCAGTAATCTTAGAGAAATAATCCCTTAGAGCTTCAGGTTCTCATCTGTAGCATGGAAGACTTCCCTACTCCTTCCCCTCAAACCAGAGGGTAGAGACCCTGGGTATGGATTTCAAGGTCGCTGTCATTAGTAGGGAGCTAACAGTCACTCCAAACAGCCATCTCTTCTCAAAGGAAACCTCATCCCTCTGAGCCTGGGCTGTCATCATTTGGTTCATTCTGAAGGGACCCTGTCATGCCAGTCTCCCCAGGCTCTCCATCTACCAGGAACCCCGGAAGACCCCTGGCCCAGGCCATTCTGCTCTAGCGCAATGATAGAGCCCTAAACTCTAATGAGAGGTCATCAGAGTGGATGTGGGAGGATCGTGCAGATACCCTGCAACTTTCTCTCCAGGTGATACATGGATATTTCTCCTTAAATTAGTTGGACTGGTTAGCCTCAGTGCCAGCCTAGTAGGAACCATTGCCTTCCCGGATTCGTGTTCTCCCCCAGACCACTGGGCAAATCCTTCTCAGTTGGTAGGGCTTTAACGGCTTGAAGAGGATAGGAAATGTGTTCTTGATGACTTTTTATTAACATCCAATTTTCTTTTTTTTCTTTTTTTTTTTGAGATGGAGTCTTGCTCTGTTGCCCAGGCTGGAGCGCAGTGGCCGGATCTCGGCTCACTGCAAGCTCTGCCTCCCGGGTTTTAAGCCATTCTCCTGCCTCAGCCTCCCGAGTAGCTGGGACTACAGGCGCCAGCCACCTCGCCCGGCTAATTTTTTTGTATTTTTTTAGTAGAGACGGGGTTTCACCGTGTTCGCCAGGATGGTCTCGATCTCCTGACCTCGTGATCCGCCCGTCTCGGCCTCCCAAAGTGCTGGGATTACAGGCTTGAGCCACCGCGCCTGGCCAACATCCAATTTTCTACTCCCCATGGCCTTCATTGCATGTGCATACAAACACACACACACACACAGAGCAAAGGCGAGGGTTGGAAGCCAGTTGATGCTAGAGGAATGCTTTAACACCCCTATCAATACACAACCCAAGTTGGGTCCAGCTTATTCTTTCAAGATGTCCACAGTGTCACCCCACGCTCAGGATATGTATTGGTGTGTGTGCTTTTGTACTCACTCATATAGCAAACTTTGAGCTATGGCCAGGTACTAGGGCAATATTAGTAAACAAAATAGACAAACACAAAATCCTCAGAGCTTCAGGTTCTCATCTGTAGCATGGACGACTTCCCTACTCCTTCCCCTCAATTCAGAGGGTAGAGACCCTGGGTATGTGTTTCAAGGTCGCTGTCATTAGTAGGGAGCTAACACTCACTATGTAACACTCACTACCACTGGAGTGTGTGGGGGCGGGGGGAGTCTGGGATAGAAAAGTAAATAAGCAAGTAACATAAACATGATGCTTGAGGGTAATATGTGCTATGGAGAAAACCAAAGCAAAAAAGACAGTGCCCCAAAATGAGTGGAGGATTTTAAATGGGGTGGTCAGGGAACGTCTCAATGAAAAGGTAACGTTTAAATAAAGACCAAAAGGAGATGAGAGAGTGAGCTATGAAGCTATTTGGTAGAAGAGGGTTCCAGGCAGAGGAAATAGCAAATTGAAAGATACCGAGGCATGGTCAGAGAGGCTGTCCTGGTGGGAACAAGGAGAGAGGGGATGGGAAGAGCCAGGAGGTGTTGGGCTCTATTATTAATAAATTATGGTCGGGGTCCCCCAGTCCCCTTTTCCAACCAATATAGTTAATTTCATCTCTTTTCTTAAAGTTCTGAAACTAATACCTGTCTTGTAAACAAGCCATGACAAATCTCTGTTTAGAGAAATATGGTGGGGAGAGGCTAATCAGGGCAGGTTTCCTGGAGAGGGAGGTTGGCTGACTTCCTTTCTTTTCAGGTGAAGAAACCAAGACTCAGAGACAGTCATTAACTTGCCTAAGGTCACAAAGCTAGAAACTGACAGAGAAGGGCTTGCATCCATGCTTATCTGGTTTAGAAGCCACTGCTCTTAGCCAGGGTGCTGCCATGGTGACAGGCCATTTCCATTAGAGGAGAATAATGGCTATTCATCTGAGGACCTGGAGCAACATGGTCTGAGTGGCCATCACTCAGTCGGGGCAGAGCACGGGTACAGAATTGTGGCATTGTTTGGCTGAGAATCACAGATTCTCAGTGAAGCACAGGCAAGGTGCCAGGCCCCATGCATGGGGTTTTAGATGCATGATCTCATTTAACTCTCATTTTACAGATCAGGAAATTGAGGCCTGACACGCTTCCTGATCTTGTATCAGAACAAGATCATAACAATTGACTTTCAAAAATTAGTGGCTTAAGGCCAGGTGCGGTGGCTTACGCCTATAAACCCAGCACTTTGGGAAGCCAAGGCAGCCAGATCACCTGAGGTCAGGAGTTCGAGACCAGCCTGGCTAACATGGTGAAACCCTGTCTCTACTAAAAATACAAAAATTAGCCAGGGCCTGTGGTGGCAGGGCCTATAGTCCCAGCTATTTGGGAGGCTGAGGTAGGAAAATTGCTTGAACCTGGAAAGTGGCAGTTGCAGTGAGTCAGGATTGCGCCACTGTACTCTAGCCTGGATGACAGAGCAAGACTCCATCTCAAAAAAAAAAAAAAAAAAAAAAAAAGGAAAAGTAAATAAATTAAAAATTAGTGGCTTAAAACACCAATTTATTATTTCTCATGATTTTGTGAGTCAGGAATTTGGGCAGGGCTTGACTGGGTGGTTCTTCTGCTCCATGTGGTGTCAGCTGGGGTCACTCAACTGCATTCAACTGGCAGCTGGACCGGGAGGGAAGGGCCAAGAAGGCATCACTTACAGGCCTGGCACCTCAGCGCTCCTCTGCATGGCCTCTCCACGTGGTCAGCATGGTGGTTTCAGGTCAATTGGATTAATTACATGGCAGCTGGGAATTATATTTCATCCAAGGGAATGAAAGCAGAAGCTGCCAGACTTAGGGACTAGCCCTGAAGCTGGGACAGTGTCACTTCCACCACTTCTACTGCCCCAAGCAAGACACCAGATCAGCCCAGATTCAATGGCAATGATGTTTTGCAGCCTGGCTGCTCCATCACAGAGCATTCCTTGCTGTGGCTCCCTCTTCTCCCATCCTTTGCCCAATCTAGTATAGCAATGGCAATGATGTTTTTGTGTTTTTTTTGTTGTTTTTTTGAGACAGAGTCTTGCTTTGTCACCCAGGCTGGAGTGCAGTGGCACGATCTTGGCTCACTGCAACATCTGCCTCCTGGGTTCAAGCAATTCTCCTGCCTCAGCCTCCCGAGTAGCTGGCAGGGTCAGGAGCACGGTGAGGCAAGCAGGACTCTCTGTTACCCTGAGAATGGCCTCCTTGCACTCTGTGCCCTTTCTCAGTACACGAAGGTCTGCCTCATTCTTTTTGAATCCTGCATAGTATTCTATGGTAGAAATGGGACACCATTAGCATTTCCCTCTTGACGAACCTTTCCGTTGTTTTCAGTTTTTGGCTATTACTAAAATGCTGCCTTGACATCCTTGTAGATGTCTTTTTGTGCATGTAGTAGTTATATAATTTTTACTTCAACATATATGCATTTTATTTTTTATTATCTCTTATGGAGACAGGGTCTCACTTCCTTGCCCAGGCTGGAGTGCAGTGGTGTGACCATGGCTCACTGCATCCTCTGCCTTTTGGGCTCAAGTGATCCTCCCACCTCAGCCTCACAAATAGCTGGGACCACAGGCATGCGCCACCATGTTTGGCTATTTTTTGTAGAGATGGGGTTTCACTCTATTCCCCAGGCTAACCTCAAACTCCTGGACTCACATGATCTGCCACCTCAACCTCCCAAAGTGTTGGGATTACAGGCATGAGCCACCATGCCTGGGCAATGATGTTTTTAAATGCTGCTAATAATAATGTACACAATTTAGAAAACATAGATAAGTAAAAATAGGAAACAAAAACTACCATATACCACAGCCTAGAGACAATTGGAGGTCCCCTCAATACCTACACTGAAGGAGGAAAAAAGCCCCCTCCCCCGGAGAATCTGCCACCCGTTGCAGGGGTCCGCTGTGATTTGGGCTCTGTTCTGCTGGCAGGGTGGAGCCTGTCATCTATCCCGGACAGAATTATTGCCTCAAATTACATGGTTGATTATCAATTACTTGTGTTCATATGAGAGCATGTGTGCGTGTGTGCATAAGTGTCTTTGCAAATCATTAAGGGTCGTAATTCTGGATTATCATTGATTAACGAGAGGGAGGCCTGGTACCTCCAGCAGCCGGGATGGCAGCCCCACAATTATGTCCCAGCTGATCAGTAATTGGCGTATCACAAGATGATTTCTCTCTCGGCTGCCTACCCACAGCCTCTCCTGTCGGCTTCACAATTAGCACCATTGCTCATTCCCTTGCAGCTCAGGCCGAGTGCAGAGACCTGCTTTCTGGCAAGGGGAAGCCGTGGGGCTGGCTTGAAGACCGCCACCCAAATAGAGTGGGGATGGTGGTGTGGGGTGGGTGGCAGAGGCACAATGCTGGGGAGTGGTGCCAGCTTGAACTCTAGCTTCCTGATGTCTCGTGTCTTATCCTGCTTCCCAGCAAGCTCAGGCACCGACCCATCCGCATTGCATGGATGGGGAAACTGAGACCCAGAGAAAGAATATGGCAAATTAGAAAAAAAAAAAAGAAAAATCCAAAAGCAATAATTCAGGGCAACAGGGCCACACGGGTCCAAGCCAAAGAGCCCAGGAGGAAGTGGAGCTATAGAAGGAGCTCCCCCAACCATCACACCTACCCTCAGGAGGCTGTCAGGTCGCCACTGGTTGTGTTAGTCTCCTTGAGCAACACAGGCTTTTAGCCTCCAGAGATTGCACATAGATGCACAGAGCTCCCCGGGGTGGGGAGGAAGTGCACTGAGGAATGTGTGGGTGCACTCCCCGCTGGATTATGACAACGGCTTCCTCATGGTTTTCCCCACTTCAGACTGGGCCCCCAATTATCCTCCTGTTCAGCCTGCACAATGAACTCCCTGTTGCTCTCAGTTCAGGTTCTCCCGTGCCCTCTTTTGCCCTAGCCTATTTGATCCATCACAGATCCCTGCTTGCCCTGGCTCCCTTATCTCCTGTCCTTTGCCCAATCTGATCCCTCCCCCGGAAGCCCCTGTCCCCTCCTTCCACACTCTTTTGGCTTGGAGCACACACCCTTGGAGGAGGTTTTGATACAGGTGCCCCAACTTGGGCTCCACTCCTGAAAAAGGAATTTTGACCTCCCTGGGAACCAGCAGATACAGAAGCAAAAACTTTAGGGACGGCTTTGGAGGGGTGTGAAAGGATGGAGAAGGGAGGGCTGTTCCAGAAACCTTCCACATAAAAGACCCTCCTGTGGCTGCAAAGCCACCAGGCAGTTTGTTTCTGAGCCTTGCAGCTGTCTTGGCCATTTTCATTTTTATCTACTTAGGTTGGTCAGCGGGTCATGGCAAGCAGGAGACACAATGCTAATGACTCCGGCTCCACGTGGCGACCATTCAGGAAAAAGCTGCAATGTTCTCTCTGCCACATTAATCAGAGAAACACATCAAGAGCTGTTGCGTGGAGACAGCTTTCCTCCCAGTACTCGCCCTGCATACTAATCACCACCCCCTCCTGGCGGTGAGTCAGCTCCAAGCCAGGCCGGTGGTGGTAAGGGAAGGCCAGAAACACCAGCTCCATCCACATGGGGAGCAGCTGGAGGAGCGGGAGCCAGGCCCTCCACCACCCAATACTGTGTATGACCATCATGGAGGCCTGGTAGGTGGGGATGGAGCATTCTGGGAAAGTTAATCAAAACCCAAATCTGGGCTACTTCCTTGTGTCTAGGTCTTGCCCAAGTCGACCAGAGGAAATGCCCCAAAAGCTGATCCCTGGACAGAGTCTTTGTTTTTCTGTTTTGTTTTGTTTTGTTTTGAGGCGAACCCTTGCTCTGTCGCCCAGGCTGGAGTGCAGTGGCGCAATCTCGGCTCACTGCAACCTCTGCCTCCTGCAGTCATGTGATTCTCCTGCCTCAGCCCCACGAGTAGCTGGGACTACAGGCATACACCACCATGCCCAGCTAATTTTTGTATTTTTAGTAGAGACAGAGTTTCGCCATGTTGGCCAGGCTAGTCTCAAACTCCTGACCTAAGGTGATCCACCAGCCTTGGTCTCCCAAAGTACTGGGATTATAGGCGTGAGTCACCGCGCCTGGCCCAGGGTCTTACTAAAGCAAGCGGAGCCTCCGTGCCAGGCACTTTGGTAACAATGAAGCCATCACCTTGGATAGTATTTCACATGTAGTAGGCAGAAAAGGAAGCCCTCTAGACAAATTAGCTCATGTAACCCTCATACAACCCTATGAACTACTCATAGGTACTAGTAACATTCCCATTTTGCAGACGAGAACGTGACATGTGGAGAGATTAAGTAGCCAACTCAAGGTCAAACAGCTAATAATAACCAACTGGAGTTGAACCCAGAGAATCTGGTTCCAGTAGCCATGCTCTCCTAGCACTTAGGGTTGCCTGAGCCTCTGAATGTCTTTTGCATGTATTCACTCACTCATTCACTCACTCATTCATTCATTCCTACAGCAGTGATTTGTTAAGCACCTACTATGTACAAGGCGCCATACTAGGTTCCAGGGAGACAAAGGTATATAAAACAGACATAGGCTTAAGAGGGAGACTGACATCAATTTAACATTTTCATAAATTTATAGTAAATGCAAAATGTGATAAGTGACATGAAGGAGAAGTACTGGATCCCATGAAAGCACCTAGTATAAGAACTTCATCTGTTTGGTGAGGTCAAGGAAGGGTTCCCCGAGGAAGTGACAAATGAAGAAATAGCTTATACTGGTGGTTCTTATAATGTGGTCCCTGGCCTAGCAGCATAAGAATCACCAGCGAATCTGGTTTAAAGTTTTTTTTTTAGAGACAGGGTATTTGTTGTCCAGGTTGGAGTGCGGTGGTGCAAACTCAGCTCACTGCAACCTCTTGGGCTCAAGTGATCCTCCCACCTCAGCCTCCCAAGTAGTTGGGACTACAGGTACACACCACCACACCCACCTTATTTTTTTTTTGGAACGAAGTTTCACTCTTGTTGCCCAGGCTAGAGCACAATGGCACAATCTTGGCTCACTACAACCTCTGCCTCCCGGGTTCAAGCTATTCTCCTGCCTCAGCCCCCTGAGTAACTGGGATTACAGGCGCCCACCACCACGCCCAGCTAATTTTTGTATATTTAGTAGAGAAGGGGTTTCATCATGTTGACCAGGCTGGTCTAGAACGTCTGACCTCAGGTGATCCACCCACCTCGGCCTGCCAAAGTGCTGGGATTACAGGCGTGAGCCACCATGCCCGGCCTAATTTTTTAATTTTTTGTAGAGACAGGTCTTGTTACGTTTTCCAGGCTGGTCTTGAACTCCTGGGCTCAAGCAATTCTCCTGCCTCAGCTTCCCAAAGTGCTGGGATTACAGGTGTGAGCCACTTCTGCAAAGAAATTTGTAAGGAAGGCAATTCTCAGACCCCAACCCAGACCTACTGAATCAGGAACTCTCAGAAAAGGCCCAGAATCCGTGAATAAGCGCACCAGGGGCTTCTGATGCATGCTGGAGTTTCAGAACCACTGTTGCAAGCCTTTGTGTAACAAAGGCCCTGAGGTGGGCAGGCACAGGCACATTAGAGTGCCTGAGGGGGGCCTGCAGGCGGGGCAGGAGTGGGAGTGGGGCTGGACGGTGGTTTACACTGGCCTTGCAGGCATGCTCAGCAGTTCCTCACTGCATCATTTCCAGTCACCAGGAGGCCTGGCCAGAGGTTCCTCTGCCCTAAGAACCCTCAAGGAGTAGCAGGTCACCTGTGTGTCCAGGCTGGCCAAGTTACATAAAAGCATGGAAATGACTATGACAAAGGCTTCTAGAGGCCCTGGTCACCTGATGTGGACCATGTTTTGACTTCCAGGAAGCACTAGTCAGACAATGAATTCCGTTGCTGGGAAAATGCCTTAGTCCTCGATGCTAAGAAAGGAACCCCGGAGGGAAACTCCTCCTTATCCTCAAGAAGCCTTTGCAAAGGACCAGTGGGTCCCGTTTCCCCTTGGACATTATCTGCTAAGCAGAAGGTTGCTAGAGGTGCCCCTCCTCAAGAGGCAACCCTGAAACGGACACATTGCATTAAAGACCCTGTGCAGCAGAAGGCAGATACCACCCGCTGAGAGAGCTGGCTGGGTGGAGTCAACGTGAGCTGTTGGAGCTGGGCTCGTTGCACAGGAAGGACTGGCTGCTGGTTCCTTGGCTAAGCCTGGACAATCTGGGTGTGGTCACACCTGCTTGCTGGACGTGTTAGCCCAGAAATACATCAAAACTGGTGACAACCACACAGCCCCCCGAGACTCAGAGTCAAGTGGCATTTCTGGGGTACCTACTATGTGCTAGATACCGTATCAGGCCCTTTCACAGGTGCTGGCTGTCTCATAAAGCTCCCAAGTTTGCAGATCCCTCCTCCATCACCCTGTCTACAAGTACAGATCGACTATTAGTTCATGCTTGGTGCATCAGAACTCAGTGGTGAGCAGGACAGATGTGGTATTTTCAGGGGCAACATAGCAGGGAAAGCAAAGAGATATACATGTGCCAGATAAGGAGCTATTGGTTGTTTTTAGGGCCAACTGTGAGGGCTCCCAGTGCTTTGTATCAAGAATGACTTTCTTTTCAAGGGTGTCTTGTAGAGAGAAAGAATTAAAGAGAAACCACAATTGGCTTGAGAGACTCACACTGGCTTTGCCCACAGTTACTGGTTTTTTTGTTTGTTTGTTTTTTAAGACGGAGTCTCGCTCTGTCGCCCAGGCTGGAGTGCAGTGGCACCATCTCGGCTCACTGCAAGCTCCGCCTCCCGGGTTCACACTATTCTCCTGCCTCAGCCTCCCGAGTAGTTGGGACCACAGGTGCCTGCCACCTCGCCTGGCTAATTTTTTATATGTTTAGTAGAGATGTGGTTTCACTTGTTAGCCAGGATGCTCTCGATCTCCTGACCTCGTGATCCACCCTCCTCAGCCTCCCAAAGTGCTGGGATTACAGGCGTGAGCCACCGTGCCCGGTCTGCTCACAGTTACTGTTAAACACCACAGTAGAACCTGCCAGTAGCTGAGCTCACGCAGGGTGCCAGCCACTAGACAGCATGGTTATCCATCTCACTTCCTCCTCTTTCCAGCTGCCACACCTCTCCATGGGGTTTTTCACAAGATGATCTGAGACCCAGAGACCCAAAGGAAAGGGGGACAATGGGGATTGGAGGCCATGGGCTTTAGGGAAATGTAGGGAGCAAAAAATAGAGCATATGCAAAGCCCTGTCCCTGTTACTTCCCTCCCCGGTCTCCACCACCACCCAACTGGCATATGAACTTGTTCTTCCCATATACAGCTCTGAGCAAAGCACCATATGGCAGTTTCATCAGGCCTACTGCCTGGTTTCCATCCAGCCCACTCTAATTTCCTCCCAGCCATGGATCTGCAGAATAACCCATCCTGTGGAAGGAGCTCAGAGGAAGAAAGAGGTAACAGTAACAGTAAAGACATACAGAGTGCGAAGCACAGTAGGGAGCTGTTCCGATTATGTGTATGTTTGACGCTTGCAACAGCTCTAGGAATATCGCTGTTAGCATTCCCATTTTATAGATGACAAAACTGGGAGACAGATGTTCCAAGACATTCTCAAGGTCACATGCCTAGTGATGACAGAGCTGGGATGGAAGCCATGTTAACATCAGACTTTGCTGATTTGCTGAATCTTGGCTAAAAGATGTTGGCAGGAAGGGCTGAGAGCTGAGAAGAAGGGGTCCTCCAGTCTGGCTGGGACAGGGTGATGCCAGCAAAAAGGACCCTGAATCCGTGAGCAGGGGATGGGCAAGGTCAAGGCCTGGCTGACCTGACTCCCGCAAGCAGGGTCTGAGCTCCATAAGTGGAGGTGTCAGGGAAGCATGCAGAGGACCGGGAAGCAAGAAAGACCCCCGGAAGCATGGAAGCAGCCCCCGCAGAGGAGTGGTCAGGGAGGGGTGGGGAGCCCCCAGGAGTCCCAGGAGCTTTTCCTTCTTTGGGCTTCCTTCCATGGCTAGGTTCTCTGCTCACCAGGAGTAAAGGGTAAGCATCCTCTCTGAGCCCGCAAAACAGCAAGGCTGCACTGAGGCATCGTGGGAATGAGTGGCCCTTGGGATGGAAGGACCAGGGTATGGATCTCAGCTCCATATCTTCCGGCTGTGTGGCCAAGTCACACCCCGTCACTCCCATGTCTGTGAGCCTCATCTACAGGGCGGTTAAGGGATGTGAATGGGCTGAAGTATCAGGAAACCAGCTGGGCTTCTATCACAGAAGAGGTGTATAGTCCATGATCGTGCCCCCAGCCCCCATTCTTCCTTCTAGAACAAGGAAGGAGAAAACAAAGGCTCCCCGGGAAGTGGAGGCTGGGCCCTTGGTAGGCTTGGCAGCCACGCAATCTCTAGAGTGGAAGGCTCCTTCCTCAGAGCAAGTCATGGAGGGTCACAGCTATTGCCCTAGGCCTGGCAGGACGAGTTTGAGGGACTCTATGCTGGCAATGGATTCACAGGCCAGAGTGGTGGCTGTAGCCTAGTCCTCATTGCCAGAGACCCCACACCACAGTGGAGCCTGCACCAGGCACAGAGGCCGGAGGCAGAGCCATGCTTGCCCCTTTCTGCCATCCCTAGGATGCTACAGGTAGCATCCTCCCAGCATGCTGGCAGGTGTGAGAAGGAGGAGCTTTATTTGATGTAGCTATACCCCTGCTTCCCCCTCAGCCTTTGAATTCCTTCCCACTTATGTCCCCTGCTACGGGTCCACATGAGGGGCTTCTCACCCCGAGGCTGCCTCTACAGTGTCCACTGGACAACCTGGCCACCGCAGCCCCAGACTCAGATCACAAGGCCAGGATGGGCATAGGATGCTTTGGCCAGTGCAGCCGGGGCCTTCTGATGTGGGTCCAGGCAATGTCCAGCTCTCCTGCCCAGGGCTCCTTCTTGGAGAGTAAATGGAAAGGAACTTTGAAGGGAGCTGCTCTGTAGGAGATGATAAAAAATGGGAATTTAGGAATTTGTGGAAGGCTTTGATGGATGAGGGAGTTAGGTAACAGGCAAAGAAGAAAGGAGGGAACTTTCTTTTTCTATTTTTACACATTTTTTTCCCTCCCTGGGGAAAAAAGTGTGAGCAGAGGTAAAGACAGAAGAAAAGTGAGCCAGGCACGGTGGCTCACGCCTGTAATCCCAGCACTTTGGGAGGCCGAGGCAGGTGGATAACTTGAGGTCAGGCATTCAAGACCAGCCTGGCCAACATGGTGAAATCCCGTCTCTACTGAAAATACAAAAATTAACTGGGTGTGGTGGTGCGTGCCTGTAATCCTAGCTACTCAGGAGGCAGAGGCAGGAGAATGGCTTGAACCCAGGAGGCAGAGGTTGGAGTGAGCTGAGATCTCGCCACTGCATTCCAGCCTGGGCGACAGAGCTAGACTCTGTCTCAAAAAAAAAAAAAAAGAAAAGAAAAGAAAAGAAAAAAAGAATAGAAAAGAAAAAAGAAGAAAAATGAAAAATTCCTTTTATTCCATTTCTGGCCAATATCACTGTTTTCCCCAATCATCCCAGACTTCTGGGCATTTCCCTGCATAGTACATGTACATACCCAGGGGGATGATGTCAAGATCTTTGTTTTGCTTTGATTTTACATGAAGGGGATCATGCTGACCACATTGCTTTGCAACTTTCCCCCCATAACTGTATATCCTGGACATTGTCTCATGTCAACAAAAATAGAACATCCTCTTTTTTTTTTTTTTTCTTTTTTCTAGAGATGTGGTTTCACTCTTGCCCAGGCTGGAGTGCACTAGTGCAATCGTAGCTGACTACAACCTCAACTTCCTGGGCTCAAGCAATCCTCCTGCCTCAGTCTCATGAGTAGCTGGGACTACAGGTGCGCACCACCACACCTGGCTATCCTCATTTTTTTTTTTTTTTTTAGCCTCTACCTAATATTCCATGCATGCCTGTAACACAGTTAATTCAACCACGCCCCTCCCACTCCCACCCTCACTCAGGGTCCCAGCTCTAGGGTACATGGGTCAAAAGGTTTTCACGGTAAATGGTGCCTCTGCACAATTCCAGGGGATGCCATCCACACCCAGAATGCAGCAGCCCTGCCTGATGAACAGATAAGGCGGCTCCAGTTTTTACCATACAAACAATTCTGCACCGAGCATGCTCACTCATGTCTCTTTGTGCACTTGTGTGAGTGGTTCTCCAGGCAATCATGCTTCAGGGTGGAGCTGGTGGTCAGAAGTACATGCGTCCTACATTTCGGGGACCCTGCCATGGTGTGGGAAGGCAGCCTGGGGTTCCTAAGCCCCCTCAGCCTCTGCTGAACCAGGTCGCCTAGCATATATCCATCATATGGCTGCCAGCTGGGCCGCCACGTCCAGGAAATTGATTGCAAAAACCTGCGATTGTCAGTGGCTCACACACTGGAGGCCATCCAGGGAGTAGATTAAATTGTATGAGAAAATAGTACAGGGCTCAAGACCGCTCCTAATGGAGACCCGTCGGTGACCTTTCTGGAGAAGTTAAAAGAACATAGGCAGACACACGCTCACCCACCCGCTAGCCTGCCTGCCAGGAGCATAGCCCCTCTGCCATTGGAGGAGCCGCGCCTCATTAGCAGGAAATGGGAGGCCTGGTCCAGGGCCCAGGCTGCCTGTGCACAACAAGGAGGCCAGCAGGGGCACCTGCTTCCCTGCAGGGTGGACCCAGGTTGACCAACAGGCCTTAGCTGCTCAAGGACACTGAGCCCCCTTCTCCTCCATGCTAGCCCTCTTCTACTTCCCATGCAGGCACCACTGTAGACCCCTGCTCTGCACCCCCAGGAGGAGTGGGACTGCTTCAAGAGCAGCCTGGAGGAAAGAGGTATGGTGTGGACACATACAACATGTTCCTTAACCAGGAATGCGACTGGAGTCTTTACCTGGTTTCAAAGCAGCCAAGCCTAGAGGCCCCCACTCCTTGTTCTTTATTAGAATTGCCCTTTGACCCCAACCTCCCAATTCTTTCCTCTCCAGATCCCCAGCCATGCATACCCCAACCTGGTCCTGCAAAGAATACCCAGCTACAGTTGTGAACTTAGGGAAACACATTCATTTTCTTTCTTTCTTTTCTTTCTTTTCTCCCCTCCCCTCCCCTCCCCTCTCCTTTCCTTTCCTTTCCTTTCCAGAGGGAGTCTTGCTCTGTCACCCAGGCTGAGGTGCAGTGGTGTGATCTTGACTCACTGCAACCTCCACCTCCCAGGTTCAAGCGATTCTTCTGCCTAAGCCTCCTGTGTAGCTGGGACTACAGGCTTGCACCACCACGCCCAGCTAATTTTTGTATTTTTAGTAGAGACAGGGTTTCACCATCTCTGCTGGCCAGATGGGGTTTCACCATCCGCTGGCCAGGCTGGTCTCAAACTCACGACCTCAAGTGATCTGCCCGCCTTGGCCTCCCAAAGTGCTGGGATTACAGGTGTGAGCCACCGCACCTGGTCTATTTTTTTTTTTTTTTTTTAAAGATAGGGTTTCGCTCTATCACTCAGACTAGAGTGCAGTAGTGCGACTGTGGCTCACTGCAGCCTTGACCTCCTGTGTTCAAGCAATCCCCCTGCCTCAGACTCCCATGTAGCTGAGACCACAGTTGTGCACTACCACACCTGGCTAATTTTTGTATTTTTTGTAAAGATAGGGCTCTCGCCATGTTAGTCTTGAACTAACCAGGCTAGTCTTAAACTCCTGGCCTCAAGCAATCCTCCCAAGGTGCTAGGATTATAGGCTTGAGCCACCATGCATGTGCACGGCCAGCACATGCATTTTCTTTTTTTTTTTTTTTGAGGCGGAGTCTCGCTCTGTCGCCCGGACTGGAGTGCAGTGGCCGGATCTCAGCTCACTGCAAGCTCCGCTCCCGGGTTTACGCCATTCTCCTGCCTCAGCCTCCCGAGTAGCTGGGACTACAGGCGCCCGCCACCTCGCCCGGCTAATTTTTTTTATATTTTTAGTAGAGACAGGGTTTCACCATCTCTGCTGGCCAGATGGGGTTTCACCATCCGCTGGCCAGGCTGGTCTCAAACTCACGACCTCAAGTGATCTGCCCGCCTTGGCCTCCCAAAGTGCTGGGATTACAGGCTTGAGCCACCGCGCCCGGCCAGCACATGCATTTTCTATACACAACTGTCTCCCAGCTCTCCAGGCCAACTTACCTGATAGTGATAAAAATAACTAAGCTGCCATGGATTGGGCAGTGTGCCAAGTGCTCTATGTATATTACCTTAGTTTTCACAAACTCTATGAGGTAGGTACTACTATTATTTACAGGTGAGGAAATGGAGACTCAGAGAGGTTAAGTGAATCGATCCAGGCCACACAGCTGGTAAGCGCCAGAGCCACCAGTGGCCACCAGGTCCAGCCAGCCCCCACAGCCCATGTGCTGAGCCACTGTGCTGTACTGACTCCCACTCAATTCTCTCTTCTGGGCTGTCCCAAAGACCAAGTTCAGCTGGCCAATTTCCCAGGGCCACCTCTCATGGCACCTGGAGCCTTGTAGGTTCCTGGAGCACCCTCACACCTCCTTCCCACCCTTCTCCAGATTCTCCCCCTCCCTCTTTAGCAGACCCAGCCCCGCTCTGGGGCACCAGAGTGACCTGTTGTTATAGTCACCCACTCTGGCTGCCAGGGCCTGGCCGGTTCAGCCTGGGGACCGTGGGACCCCTCTGGGCAGTGCCTCCCTACCTGGGCCCAGGTGGGTATGGATTTCTTTCTTCTGGGCCATTGCACCCGCCAGAAAGCATGGTGGGAGAGGCAGGCCCACATTTCAGAGGGCCTTGCTGCCCCCATGTGGCATGAGGCTGTAGCGGCTGCAGCCTCCTCTTCCCTCCCTCCTGCCACTGCTCCCGGAGCCAAAGCTCTTGCAGGGGAAAAGAAAGAGAAAGAGAAGCAGGAATGTGAGAGAAATGAGAAAGAGGGATGGGCTAGGGAAGAGGGAAGCCCTTCTGCATTACCTGGAAATGCAGCAACAACAATAACAAAGTCAATGGTAAGAATAAGTTTAAAGGCAGCTGCCACGCAGCACTTTTTATAGCTTGTAGATTCTTTCATTTAAGCCTGGCACATCAATCTAATCTATTATTAGTTTTATAGGTGATGATCCAAGTCTCAATTATTTATTTATTTTATTTTATTTTATTTTTGAGATGGAGTTTCGTTCTTCTTGCCCAGGCTGGAGAGCAATGGCGTGATCTCGGCTCACCGCAACCTCTGCCTCCCGGGTTCAAGCGATTCTCCTGCCTCAGCCTCCCAAGTAGCTGGGATTACAGGCATGCGCCACCACCCTGGCTAATAATTTTGTATTTTTAGTAGAGATGGGGTTTCTCCATGTTGGTCAGGCTGGTCTTGAACTCCTGACCTCAGGTGATCCGTCCGCCTTGACCTCCCAAAGTGCTGGGATTACAGGCGTGAGCCACCGCACCCGGCCCCAAGGCTCAATTATTTGTTCCTCAGCTAGCAGGTGACACAGCCCAGATCCAATCTGACCCCAGAACCCTAACCACGATATTCCCCTATCTGGAAAGAGCCAGTTCTCTCCTGCCACCCTCACTGCTCAGCCTCCCAGAGTTCTAGCCACCAGCCATCTGCACCCTCCCCTCCATGTGGCATTGCCCTCTGTTCTTCTCCTGTCCCCTCTCTCTCCAAGGTCCAAGTGGTCAAGGTCATCCCAAGGGTCTGCTGGGACCATGTGTCTTTATTCTGTGCCTTGCTGGTCGCCAACCTTCCCCATCTGCCAAGGACCGATGTCCAGCCCAGGCCCAGGGGCAGGTGCCCAGGCCATTTTTGCCACTGAGTAAAGGGAGACAGAATGACAGGGTAAATTACCAACCACCAGAACACCATGGGGCCAACAGCATCAATGCAAGTGAAGTATATTTATCTGTTGGCCTGAAAACATGTCCTAGTATATTGTTCCATTAAGAAAAAAGCAGGTTATAAAGCTGTGTACAGCAAGAAACATTTTATAAGTGAAACAAAAGTATTCTCTGTTTCTATGCAGAGAAAAAGGATATTTGCCAAGATGTTAACAGACTATTTTTGCTGTCTTCTCTTGGCTTATTTTTGTTTTCTCTTTTTCAATGAACACCAATTAGTCACATGATTTTAAAAAGCAATAAAAATAAACCAATCCCAGACGGATTGTACTTCTTCCTGTCCTCATTTCTACCCCAGTGAGTCTCCAAAAAAAAGAAAGAAAGAAAGAAAGAAAAAATCACAGTGCCACAGGCCCAGACCTTCCCCTCTCCCTCCTGTCATTTTAACAACTCAGTTGGGTAGGGAGCGTCTCTACTTACCCCAGGAAGCCTTCTGAACCTGACTGATGGGAGAAGCCCACGCCTGGGGGCCTTTTCTCACTGACTATGCCAGGGCCCTGGAGGACATGCCAGAGCTGTCCACAGCACTGCCCCTGCAGGTGAGGCTGCCTTCCGAGGGCAAAGCGCTCTGGGACGGTCGGCCCCGCTCACGTGGATGTGCAGCCCCGGGCAGTGGAACAGTGCAGAATCCCCGCTCCACTGCTGAGGTTACTGTGGGCAACATCTTGGCAAAATGAAGAGTGAGGGGGAAGAAATCACAGAAGCTCCTGATCATCCATGAAAGAAAAATCAATGCCTCAGGACTGGACTATGCCAGTGCCTTCCAGAAGGCTCTGAAGAAACTGGGAAGGAGATGGGGACTGGCACTTCCTGGGCATCTACTATGTACATGCCCTTGCAGACGTGATCGCACCCCTCATTACACACCTCCCATGGTACAGATGATGCCACTGAGGCACAGGAGGCACACATCCACACCAGAGCACATGGGCCTTGACTTCTTGTGTCTCTGCTGCTTAATGTGGTGTCCTGGAAATGTCTCTGCATAAGACACTGGTATCAGCTGGCAGCGTCTTCTCCCTGTGCAGTACATTGCTCAGACTCCATAGAAGGCCAGCTCCCCTAGGGCCACAGAGACTCCTCCATTCTGGAGCAGGAGCTAGGCACATTCGCAGAAGGGGGCTGCCTGTCCTGAGCCCTTGCTAGTTGAATGATAAAAGTTGCTAATTTCATCCTATCTGCCTTTAAAATAGCAGCCCAGAGAGCTGGCCTGCAACCCAGCAGAGCCTAAGGGGGCCTGTAATGTCACGCCGACCCCATCTTCAAATCACACTCCCTGCAGTGGCCATCTCTAGAGACCTACAAACAAGAGCTCCTGTTCTTGGCAAGCCTCTTACAAGCAGGACAGATGCAGGAATCGGGAGGTAGGAGACCACAGTGTTCTTCCAGCTCCGAGCCCAACCATCTGGGTCACCTCAGCTGAGCTGCTCCTTCATGTCCCCAGCCCTTCAGGTCACACAGCATTGGTGTAGAGAAGGGGTCCAAAGGGTGTTGCTGAGGAATGCTCAGCCCCTGGCGCTCTGTCTGTACTAAATGGAAGTCTGGTAACAGGTTCCAATTCCCTGAGTATCCTGGTTTGGCTGTATTCAGTCGAAGCGTGATTGATAGTGACACCCTGTGGACACAATAGATAACTGCATCAACTTGGACAGAAGCCACAAGATGACATCCAGCTTCCCTCATTACATGCAGAGGAGCTGATTGCAATTAATCACACTCATCATCTTACACAGGGAGCTGTCTTAGAACTGGAAAAAAAAATTAGAAAAACCTTCAAGGCCGGGCACAGTGGCTCATGCCTGTAATCCCAGCACTTTGGAGGGCCAAGGCGGGTGGATCACGAGGTCAGGAGTTCGAGACCAGCCTGGCCAACATAGTGAAACCCTGTCTCTATAAAAATACAAAAAATTAGCCGGGCGTGGTGGTGGGCACCTGTAATCCCAGCTACTAGGGAGGCTGAGGAAGGAAAATTGCTTTAACCCAGGAGGCAGAGGTTGCAGTGAGCCAAGATCACGCCACTGCACTCCAGCCTGGGCAACAGTGCAAGACTCTGTCTCAAAAAACAAAACAAAACAAAAAAACCGTCAAGCCACAGATTTCTCTGCCATCATCCTCCAAGTTACATCTATATCGTTTAAATTTGTCTCTCTTCAAATATTTGCCTGATACAAGAGTCTAGTGGCCGTGGAGGGAAAGTAATGTCACTAGCAAAGTTAATAGCAGAAAAATGTAATGGGCGGTTTACTCTTGCCATGAATTTCACATGCATTATCTCATTTAATCTTCCCCAAAACCCAAGGAGGTACATGCTCTTATCCCCAACTTTCAGATGAAGAACCTGAGATGTGGTGCACAAGGAAAAGCTAGGTTTCAAACCTGGACATTCTGTCACCTACCTGTCTTAGTCCATTTTGTGTTGCCATAACAGGATACCTGAGACTGGGTAATTTATAAAGAAGAGAGGTTTATTCAGCTCACAATTCTGATGGCTGGGAAAATCAAGAAGCATGGCCTCAGCATCTGCTCAGCCTCTGGTGAGAGCTGCAACATATAGAAGGTCAAAGGGAGAGTGGACACTTGCAAAGAAGGGAAAACCCAAGGGGCATCCTGGCTTTATAACAACCCACTGTCTTGGGAACAAATCCATTCCTACAAGAATCCAGCCTTGCCAGGGTGAAAACTCACTCTCCACTGTGAGAATGGCACCAAGCCATTCCTGACAGATCTGCCCCCATGACCCAGACACCTCCCACTACGCCCCACCTCCCAACACCACCACACTGAGGGTCAAATTTCAACATGAGTTTAGGTGGACACAACCATATCCAAACCACAGCAGACTCCATTCTCTTTAATCACCACTTTATGCAACTTCACTGCCTCTTGTGTCTACCTGGCCCACCCCATGCCATGGTAATCTCTCCTTCCTAGGACACTGGAGAAAAATTCTACTTCCTGGGATACTGGCTTGAATTCCCCAGACTGAGTAGCTCTGAGTCACCCTCTGTGGCAGCAAGGAGGGAGTGGATAGGAGGAGATTGAGGGTTAGACAGGTCTGGGTTGGAGTTCCAGCTCTGTGCCTCGCTGCCACTAGCCATGTGTCCTGGGGCTTGTTCTTGAACTTCACTTTCCTAGATTGCCAAGTGTGGTGCATGATCCCTTGCCTTGAGAGGGTGTTGTGAAGATTAGAGAAATCACTTGCTGCTGAGTAGATGCTCAAGAAGTGAAGGCTCTTCTCATCGGCAAGATGTGCAATTTGACCTTGGGAGGGGCCAGCCTGGAGATTTCAGTAGGTGTCAAATTCTGATCTAACCTGTTTAGAAAACATCACTACTAAGAAGGGCCAGAGGCGGGCGGATCACCTGAGGTTGAGAGTTCAAGACCAGCCTGACCAACACGGAGAAACCCCATCTCTACTTAAAATACAAAATTAGCAGGGCATGGTTTTGCATGCCTGTAATCCAAGCTACTCTGGAGGCTGAGGCAGGAGAATCGCTTGAACACGGGAGGAAGAGGTTGCGGTGAGCTGAGATCACGCCATTGCACTCCAGCCTGGGCAACAAGAGTGAAACTCTGTCTCAAAAAAAGAAGGGCTAGGATTCAGATGGAGGAGGCGGCCAGGCTTCTTGTTCTGAGGCTTATGATGTTTCAGAGGGGCTTGCTGATATACCAGGGTTCAAAGGATCTCCAAAGGGAGTTATTTAGCTAAGATGGCAGAGCAGAAACAAGATTCCAAGACTCTGTACCCTGCCTTTCGATAGAGAAATTATTATCCAAAGAGTAGTATCCCAGCAGGATTCAAGTCCATGCCTCCAGGTATCTTCAGAGACCCTGGTACCATGAGCCAGCCTCTGTGTAGTTCAGGAAGCACAAATTCAAGACTAGAAATGGGGTGTCTGGATCCTAGTTCCAGCTCTACCTCCCACCATTCTTGCAGACTCTTGAACTTGGTCCTCTTCTTGCCTCTTCAGGGTCACATCACTGAATGCTTCTCTTCTCAGTGCCTCAGTGATGTCTCTCTTTTCCCTTCTCTGCAAAGCAGTGCTGTCCTTCTTGCCCATTGTGCTGAACTGGCAGAGGCCATAATGACCACTGGTTAAGAGATTAAGAAGAGGGCTGTTCATTTCTTTTTTTTTTTTCTTTTTTTGAGATAGAATTTCACTCTTGTTAACCAGGCTGGAGTGCAATGGTGTCATCTTGGCTTACCACAACCTCTGCCTCCCAGGTTTCTCCTGCCTCAGCCTCCCAAGTAGCTGGGATTACAGGCATGCGCCACCACACCCAACTAATTTTGTTTTTTTTGGTTTTTTTGTTTTTGGTAGAGATTGGGTTTCTACATGTTGGTCAGACTGGTCTTGAACTCCTGACCTAAGGTGATCCCCCTGTCTGGGCTTCCCAAAAGACTGTTCATTTCTATAGCCCCAGACTCTAATAGAGCATCTGACACATGGAAGGTGCTCACTGATGAAAGAATAAGTGGGACAACTCACTATAAATGGGTGTGGGGCCCATTGCTGGAAATATCCCCAGAGAAACTAGCATTAAGGCCCCTAACCATTCCAAGTAACGTTTAAGAATTATAATATGGAGGCCGGGCGCGGTGGCTCAAGCCTGTAATCCCAGCACTTTGGGATGCCGAGACGGGTGGATCACAAGGTCAGGAGATTGAGACCGTCCTGGCTAACACGGTGAAACCCCGTCTCTACTAAAAAATACAAAAAACTAGCCGGGCGAGGTGGCGGGTGCCTGTAGTCCCAGCTACTCAGGAGGCTGAGGCAGGAGAATGGCATAAACCCGAGAGGCAGAGCTTGCAGTGAGCTGAGATCCGGCCACTGCACTCCAGCCTGGGCAACAGAGTGAGACTTTGTCTCAAAAAAAAAAAAAAAAAGAATTATAATTATAATATGGAACTCTTCTGTTCCAAGTTACAGTGAGGCCCCAATATGACAGATATTAGTATTAGTTATCTATTGCTACATAACATATTACCTCAAAATTTAGTAGCTTAAAACAATAATAAACATTTATTATCTCATAGTTTCTCTTGGTCAGGAACTGGGGAGTGGCTTAGCTGGGTGTTCTGGCTTAGGGTTTCTCATGAGGTTGCAGTCAAGATGTCAAGTTGTTATACACTCATCTGAAGGCTTGACTGGGGCTGTATAATGTGCTTCTAAGATAGCACACTCACAAGGCTGGCAAGATGGTGCTGGCTATTGGCAGGAGGCCTCAGTTCCTTGCCACGTGGACCTCTCCATAGACCTCCCTGAGTAGCTTCAGGACATGGCAGCTAACTTCTCCCAGAATGAGTGGTTCAAGAGAGAGTAGGGAGGAGGTCATAATGTCTCTTATGACTGTATTAGATCCACAGGGCTGCTGTAACAAAGTACCACAAGCAAGATGACTTAAAACAATAGAAATTTACTCTCACAATTCTGGAGGCCAGCAGTCTGAAACCACGCTGTCAGCAGGGTCAGAACAGTGGCACATGGAAGGTACTCATTGGTGAAAGAATAAGTGGGAAAGAATAAATCATTCCTTGCCTCTTCTAGCTTCTGATGGCCGCAGATGTTTCTTGGCTTGTGGCTATATCATTCCAATCTCTGCCTCCATCTTCACACGGCCTTCTCCCTTGTGTCTGTCTACTCTGTGTCTCTCTCTCCTTATGATGATACCAGTTAGTGGATGTAGTGCCCACTCTAGTCAAGAACAACCCTTGATGACAGCTGCAAAGACTATTTCCAGAAGAGGTCACATTTATAGGCCCTGGGGGTTAGGGCTGCAACATATCTTCTGGGGGGACAACATTCAACACACAACAATGGCCTAGCCTCAGAAGATGCATGCCATCAGCTCTGCAATAGCAAGTGGCTACAAGGGTCAGCCCTGTTAAGGAAGGGAGGAGACACAACCATGTGAATACCAGGAGATGGTGACAATGAGGGGCCATCGTGGAAGCAGGCTACCACTGTATCAGATAGCAAACTGAATGTGAGACAGACTCCTATATGTAGTATTTACAAAGGAAATAATGGGGAACCAGTTGCATAGCACTCAGGGCCCTCAGCTTACCAAGAATATAAACAGTGTGGAGAATGGGGAGAGTTTGGGAATAGAAACTTCCAGAGATGGCAAAGCTATGCTGTAAGTTACCCCACCGAGGAGCTGAAGGTACCACCTTCGACTCAAGCCCAGTGATGGAGGCTTCCATGCAGCCACTTGGAGCTGTGGGCCCCCATGGGACTGTGCCAGGAGGGACCGCATTAGGATGAGTGAAGGAGCTGTGTGAGTTATTCCCATGGGCCAGATGTGGATCAGACTGGACCATGGCAGGAGAGAGGGCCAAGGTGGGGGGGTCATTTTAAGTCCTGTAGGGCCTCTGAGAAGGGCAAAGAGATGTCAGCAGGAAGAAGTTGCAAGAGGATGCTGGATTTCTGGGGGTTGAAGACGGAGTCATAGCCATACCTGAAATGGAGGTGTAGAACAGGGAACTTCAGGAGAGAACCTTAGAGATGGGAACTTTTTTTTTTTTTAAGACAGGGTCTTGCTCTGTTGCCCAAGCTGGAGTCCAGTGGCGCATTCTTGGCTCACTGCAACCTCTGCCTCCTGGGTTCAAGTGATCCTCCTGCCTCAGCCTCTCAAGTAGCTGGGACTACAGGTGTGCACCACCATGCCCAGCTAATTTTTGTATTTTTGGTAAAGACAGGGTTTCGCCATATTGTTCAGGCTGGTCTAGAACTCCTGGGCTCCAGTGATCTGCCCGCCTCCGCTTTTCAAAGTGCTGGGATTACAGGCATGAGCCACTGCACCTGGCTGAGATGGGAACTTCTGAAGAACACAGGGAACCCTCCAGAAAGAGCTTTCACCATCTGCCACACCCAGAGAGCTGGCAATCATACAGTCAAGTAAAAACGGCCCTATTCCCCTGCTCCCCATCTGCTTCCCGGCATCCTCAGCCATCACCTCCACTTAGACTCTGAAAGCAACCAGCAAGTGGGGAGGGGTATTCAGCAGAGAATTAGACAAAAGCTCACCATGCCCAGTCCCTGGCAGCTGGCAGCCCCCAACTAAGGCCTTAACTAGGGCAGGAGGAAGATTTCTCTTTGAAGAAAAATGCAAGTGTCATTTAATATCTTTGACTGGCTACTTTAAATCTCTAAGTCGATAATGGATTTTGTGACATAAAATGCACATACCTAAGCATGACCAGAAGAGCCTCGGGGGCAGCTGAGCTTTCAGCCAGGGGAAGGGGAAGTTCTTCCCTTGCTTTCGCTCAAATGCACAGTGAGAGCCAAAGCAAACTGAGTTGCATGTTGGTTCCATTCCACATTCAAGGGATTGGTTTCACTGAACTAAGTCAAAGGATTGGTTTCACCGAACCCCCGCCTCCACAGGGAACTGGGCCTTATATTTCTTAACCCCCCACCCTCTGCCTCCCGGCCATGGCAGAGCCTTGACCCACAGGGAGGTTCCTGAAGAAAATCCCTTCTCGGCTTCTGTGCAGAATTGAAGAATGTTTACTGTTTTCCTTCCTATCTCTCTGGAAATGACACAAAGAATAACAACAACAAAATAGAACTCCTTGTCCCGCACAAAACACCCCTGCCCCCGCCACCCGCCCTCCGAACTCTTCACCCTGTGTTGGCCTGACTTCACCCTGGGATGGGGAAACTTCCTGGGAGGATATAACTGACCTGGGAACAAAACTTGTTTTTTTGAAAGCTTTGCGCAAAGTCAACTAAGTGGGGGAGGGCTCTGGGCAAGGAAAGAAGAAAGTGAAAGGGGGCACAGTGGGAACAGTTCTGCTAAACCAAACAGTTCCCCAGGGATGATGGAGCTGTGGTGATCTGATAAGTCCTTTAAATGTCTTATTAATTACTGGGGGAAAATAATTACTGAGTCTCCCCTCTCTCACTGTCCTTGCACAAGCTTGGTACTAGCTCTGTCCCTTTTTTTTTTTTTTTTTTTTTTTTGAGGCGGAGTCTCGCTCTGTCGCCCGGACTGGAGTGCAGTGGCCGGATCTCAGCTCACTGCAAGCTCCGCCTCCCGGGTTTCCGCCATTCTCCTGCCTCAGCCTCCCGAGTAGCTGGGACTACAGGCGCCTGCCACCTCGCCGGCTAGTTTTTTTTGTATTTTTAGTAGAGACGGGGTTTCACCGTATTAGCCAGGATGGTCTCGATCTCCTGACCTCGTGATCCGCCCGTCTCGGCCTCCCAAAGTGCTGGGATTACAGGCTTGAGCCACCGCGCCCGGCCTAGCTCTGTCCCTTTTTAAGAGTCAGGCTTGGGTCAGGCATAGTGGCTCACTCCTGTAATCCCAGCACTTTGGGAGGCTAAGGCAGGAGGATCGCTTGAGGCCAGGAGCTTGAGACCAGCCTGGGCAGCATAGTGAGACCTCATCCCTACAAATAGTTTTAAAAAATTAGCTTGGAGTGTTGTTGTGCATCTCTGGTCCTTGCTACTCAGGAGGCTGAGGCAGGAGGATTACTTAAGCCCAGGCAGTGGAGTCTGCAGTGAGCTGTGATTGCACTATTTATTGCACTCCAGCCTGGGTGACAGAGCAAGACCCTATCTCAAAAAATAAAAATAAAAAAGAGTCCGGCTTTGTCAAGAAGGGTGCCCCTTGGTAGAAGGAACCAGGACAAGCCAGGAGCTGGGGCTGTGGAGAGTCCGGGGTCTGCGGAGCATGGGGCTGTGATCAGAGACCCACTAAGCAGGTTCCAGCTCCTAGCAAGGACCCGGCTGAGCAGAGGTGAGGGTGTGGAGGTGAACCTGGAAAATATGCAGAGGATTCTAGACACATTCCACAGTCAGAGCCTCTGGAAAGCCCACCTTCTCCATCACAAAGGCTTTGGGGAATAGACATCCTGATTCTCTATATTATTACAGCACAAAGCATTTATCATGCTGACAATGACAGTGACATTTCAGGACCTAAACAAGCTTAGTTGTTCACAGCCTATAGGAGAGAAGGCTCCTAACACTCTTTATTTTATTTACTATTTATTTATTTATTTATTGAGACAGAGTCTTGCTCTGTCATCCAGGTTAGAGTGCAATAGTGCGATCTCGGCTCATTGCAACTTCCACCTCCCAGGTTCAAGCAGTTCTCCTGCCTCAGTCTCCCGAGTAGCTGGGACTACAGGTGTGAGCTACCACAGCCCGCTTTTTTTAAGTATTTTTAGTAGACAGGGTTTCTCCACGTTGGCCAGGCTGGTCTCAAACTCCTGACCTCAGACGATCTGCCTGCCATGTGGTTAGGTCATGAGGGCTCTCCCCTCATGAATGGGATTAAGACTTTTATAAAAGAGGCCTGAAGGAGCTTGTTGACCCTTTCTGCCATACCAGGACACAGAGAAGCCGCCATCTATGAGGAATGAGCCCTTACCAGACACTGAATCTGCTGGCGCCTTGACTTTGGACTTTCCAGTCTCCAGAACTGTGAATGATAAATTTCCACTGTTTATAAATTACCCAGTCTAAGGTATTTTGTTACGGCAGCCAAAACAATCTACAGAGCACTAATGACATTTTGGGCTGGATTATTCTTCGTTGCGGGGGCTGCCCTGTACCTTGTAGGATATTTTGGACTATCCCTGGCCTCTATCCACAAGATGCCAGTAGCGCTTCCCCCAACCTCATGACGATCAAAACTGTCTCTAGATATTACTAACTGTCCCTTGGGGGCAAAATCACCCCTGGTTAAGAATCACCGCCAAGTAGCAGTCTCCATTCAGTGACCAGACAGCTAAGGATATCCAGGGTAGTGCTGGGCCACACAGATGCTAAGGGAATTTATACTTCAGAAAAAAAAAAAAAAAAAGAAAACAAAAGCCAAGTCTATGTGGCCTTCGCATCAGTTATTGCTCTCTTGGTTGCACTAAGTGACAGAAAATTCACCTCTAAATGACTTTAAATTGGGATGCTGTTTCACATAACTGAGCAGACCAGGGATTAGGCATTGTGCTGGTTCAGGCCAAGCTTGATCCAGGGATTCAGACAATATCACCAGGACTTGGCTTTATCTTTACCCTCCGATGCTGCTCTTCTCCATAGCATTTTGTTTCGAGACTCTGTCTCAAAAAAATAAATAAATAAAAATAAAAAATAAATTAATTTAAAATTAATATGTTGCAAAATTCATAGATCCTTGTGAAGTATAGTGATTTATCACTGAAGATTTAGAATAATGGGTAAAGAAGAGCTACTTATGTATTTACTTGTTTATTGTGTAATCAATGCACACGAATTTTTTTTCTAGCTGTCTGGCATCATTTCCTCCTATTTCGATCCAGTAACTATCTCTTCATAACTTCATATCTCCCACCATGAGAAAGCAAGAGCAACACATCCTTGTGTTGGCTAAATACACGACAAATAATATTATTCTTTTTTTTTTTTTTTTTTGAGACGGAGTCTTGCTCTGCCACCCAGGCTGGAGTGCAGTGGCCGGATCTCAGCTCACTGCAAGCTCCGCCTCCCGGGTTTACGCCATTCTCCTGCCTCAGCCTCCGAGTAGCTGGGACTACAGGCGCCCGCCTCGTCGCCCGGCTAGTTTTTTTTTTGTATTTTTAAGTAGAGACAGGGTTTCACCGTATTAGCCAGGATGGTCTCGATCTCCTGACCTCGTGATCCGCCCGTCTCGGCCTCCAAAGTGCTGGGATTACAGGCTTGAGCCACCGCGCCCGGCCTATTATTCTTTTAAGAACACCATGCCAATGTTCTATATTACAGCCTTTACTTGCCTTTGTTGCATGCTATCATGGAATGTTTATTGAAGCTTTCTCTCCATTCTAGAAATTGCAGGTCATGTGGAAGTGATGTTTCGTGTTCTTTTAACAGAGATCCTGTGTTTGTGGTCCCAGATACCCTCTATAGCCAAAGCTAATGTTGAAACAGGGATGTTTAAACAAATAGCAGTGGTAACAAAACATTTTGGTTTTAAACTAAGAATATACTTAGACCACAAAAGCAAGTTTCTACAGGTTTTTTGTTGGTTTGTTGTTGTTGTTGTTGTTGTTGTTGTTGTTGCTGTTTTGAGAGGAAGTCTTGCTCTGTCGACCAGGCTGGAGTGCAGTGGTGCGATCTCAGCTCACTGCAACCTCTGCCTCCCGGGTTCAAGCTATTCTCCTACCTCAGCCTCCTGAGTAGCTGGGATTACAGGCATGTGCCACCATACCTGGCTAA
The DNA here is from genome assembly GCF_009764315.1 of Trachypithecus francoisi. Lineage (NCBI taxonomy): Eukaryota > Metazoa > Chordata > Mammalia > Primates > Cercopithecidae > Trachypithecus > Trachypithecus francoisi. The sequence continues at coordinate 30,126,972 of NW_022681468.1, read as the reverse complement.
TTTTTGTATTTTTAGTAGAGATGCGGTTTCACCACGTTGGTCAGGCTGGTCTCGAACTCCTGACCTAGTGATCTGCCTGCTTCGGCCTCCCACAGTGCTGGGATTACAGGCGTGAGCCACCGCACCTGGCGGGAAAGGGACTTTCTCAGGGGATTCTGACTTGTAAGTGGCAGGGCCTGGATTCAACTAAGACCTTTAAAGCCACATCCTGAGCTCTATCCACCATACTGTGAAGTCTAGTTTTAGGGCAATCCCATTTCTATCTTTGTCTTTTGCATTATCTGCACTGAAAGAGTTTAATTTCTGTGTGTTTATTTTGGAGTGGGGTGCAGTGGATGTTTCTTAGAGCCTACAGAGAAAATTCTTGTATAACAAGAAGTCTATTTGACAAAGCGCTGTTAAATTTTGGACTACAACCATTGCAGATTTCTCCCAGGATTGCATTCTCACAGATTGCCAATGAGATGGGAGCTTTCATGCATTATGTTTCTTATGCAAATAAGTTGACTTCCTTTTCAGGTTATACGAGAAATCCCCACTATTCCTGGGTTTTATGAATTACGGGACGGAGCATACAAAACATCACCAACCTTCTCACTTCTGTCCACCCAAGTATTTGTAAGTATTTGCAACAATTGACATACTTTTGCTATTTTGAATTGAAGAGGGTTTTGAGTTTTATTTGTTTGGTTTTGTGGAAGTTGTTTTGTTTGGGTTCAGAGCTCTCTGGGGAGAAAGATAAGGGTACTGGAAAGTATTGATGAGCTATAATCTTCTATGATGGCTTGAGAGGCTCATTTCCAGCCCCAGGGAGGGAAGCATGAAGGGCGATAAATGGAAAGAGGAGTAACTGTGTGAGGCTTTGTGCAACTAAAGATATATGCAACTTTGCTTCACAACGCACTTAACAAAGTGCAGCCAGTCTGTGAGAGGTCCCTGCTGCCCTATCCCACCCTCCACTTTGGTGACTTGCTGGCTTAGAGTGGCCTCAGGAGAGAAGGGAGAGAATGCTGCTCCCAGCAGGGCAACAGGAGTGACCACTACAAGAACAATGTTCTTATGGAGGCCACAGACACTGATGAGGTACCCCCGTTTAAGGAGCTTGTGAATAGCAGACCATGAATGGGGAGGCTGAAGTGGAAGAACATAGCGGGTTTGCCTATGAACCTATAGGAGATACTTTGGGGGGTCTCCCAGAAATAACTGAGGGTGAGTTAGCAGGACAAGGGATGACTAGCAAGTTCTATAGACCTTCAGTAGGCGACCAGAGCTAATTAAATTTAGGTCTGGATGTCAATATGACCTCTTCGGTTAATATGACCCATAGGCTGGTAAAAATCTCGTACGGGATGTTGTGAGACCCTGTACTTTCTTCCTGTCTTTTATATGTCATTTAACTTCAAAAATTCTGTCTTCAGTGAAGATACTATGAGAAATGCTTACAACGCAGACTCTTGCCAAGTGCAGTTATCTGGGGCAGGCTGCCCGACTAGCTGATTGCTCTGCCTACCTCCCTGCTTCTAGGGAAGGCCCTAGTAGAAGGAATCTCTTAGAAACTGTTCCCAGTGCAGCAGCTAGAAAAGTCTAGCTGCAGGGTTTTGGGGTGACAGGAAAATAGTTTCTTTTCTGTGTTAGGGTAGTGAGCCAGATATGACTTGCTAAAACACCTCTGAGTGACTAGGGTATTAGACACAGATTTTCGCTATTTTAACTGAAGTTGAAACGAGAGGAAATATGGTGTAAACTGCAGCCTAAAGGATTTAGAGTCAAGCAATAAAAGATTTCCCAACATCAAAAGGCAACAGATCTCTGCTCTGGGCCCATCATTAATTTTTATTTATTATTATTATTTATTTTTAGAGATGAGGTCTTGCTATGTTGCCCAGTCTGGTCTCAGACTACAGGCATTCACCACTGCACCCAGCTTTTCCTTCCTTCCTCCCTTCCTCCCTTCCTCCCTCCCTCCCTCCCTCCCTCCCTTCCTTCCTTCCTTCCTTCTTTCCCTTCCTCCCTCCCTCCCTCCCTTCCTTCCTTCCTTCCTTCTTTCCCTTCCTCCCTCCCTCCCTTCCTTCCTTCCTTCCTTTTTTCATTTTTCAAAGTCTTGCTCTGTTGCCCAGGCTGGAGTGCAATGACATGATCTCAGCTCACTGCAACTTCGCCTCCTGGGTTCAAGTCATTCTCCTGCCTCAGCCTCCCAAGTAGCTGGGATTATAGGCGGCTGCAAAAAAGCCCAGCTAATTTTTGTATTTTTTTAGTAGAGATGGGCTTTCACCATGTTGGCCAGGCTGATCTCGAACTCCTGACTTCAGGTGATTCGTCCACCTTGTCCTCCCAAAGTGTTGAGATTACAGGCATGAACCACCATGCCCGCCAACACCCAGCTTTTTCTAGGCCTTTTTTTTTTTTTTTTTTTGAGACAGAATCTCACTCTGTCACCCAGGCTGGAGTGCAGTGGTGCAATCTCAGTTCACTGCAACCTCCCCCTCCTAGGTTCAAGCGATTCTCCTGCCTCCGCCTCCCAAGTAGCTGGGACTACAGGTGTGTGCCACCACGCCCAGCTACTTTTTTTTTTTTTTTGTATTTTTAGTAGTGACGGGGTTTCACCATGTTGGCCAGCCTGGTCTTGACCTCCTGACCTCAGGTGATCCGCTCGCCTCGACCTCCCAAAGTGTTGGGATTACAACGTGAGCCGCCGCGCCCGGCCCTAGGTCCATTTTTAAAGGTAAATAGAGAGTCCTCCCTTGTTAGCCAACCTTCCAGATCTAAATGGCTCCCCAAGTGTCTCTTCCTGATCTCCCATCCTTTACCGAAACTAACTGATCTATTTTTGTTCCCAAATCTTTATTGTAGCACTTATAAAACCGTTCTGGGAACTCCTTAAGAGAAGAGACTGGGCCTTATGCTTTACTGTGCTCCTAACCCTTGGGAGGGACACAGTACACAGTAAATGTTGGTTGGCTTCATCCTAAGTGAAAAACTGGCTTGAGACAGGAGACTATGGCAGTACTCATTAGATTAATCTGTGTAGCACTGTTTTGAGCTTCATGTGTGGAATGGGGCTGTGAAGAGCCAGGGAGAAGTGGTTATGAGGATGAAATGAGGAAGCTCGAGGAAAATGTCTGTACAATGTTTGGTCTCACACAGTCCCCTTCTACCCTTTGTCCCCTTCCTTCTAGCTGACACTGTAGTGGGAAGCAAAGGTCAAGGGCTCTGTGTGAAGGCAAGACGTCCAAATGAATTCTCAAGGGATCTAAGGGAACTGGACGGCCGATAAAACGATCAAGGGGCAGGCCCTGCAGAGGGACTGGGAAGGCAAGCGGAGAAACCAAAGAGCACTAACCAAAATGGTGGAAGAGAATTCTGGGGCTGTGGCACAACTATCCATAAGAGCTTCCTCTTTCCTTAGTGGAGTCTCAGTATAGTTCACTGAGGAGGAGAATCTAATGAATAGGCACCAGCTGCATCAAGGGACTCTTACTTCACACCATGCCCTGGCACCTTCCTGAGGATGAAGATGCCACAATTCACCAGCTGAGTCAATTCATGGGAAAGGGGCTAGTCAAATCCCAGGCTATGTCTAGCAACTGTCTCTCCAGTGGAAAAGAAGTTAGCTCAAGTAATCAAAGGATTCCCTGAAGCAAGATTTGGGACATGCCAAAGTCCCTCTTTAAGGGGAGAGAGGCAGCTGCACGGTTACAAAGTAGACAAAGAAAGACAAGGAGCTTCTTTTAAACTGGAATGTGTAAAATAGAAGCAGGGAGCTGTGAACACCACAGCAGCAATTATGCAGAAAGACTGCAGTGCAGACACTGAGCAGCACCATCCTAGCTGATAACATCAGCAGCAGCAAAGGCATATTCCAACAAGAGCTGTTTAAGAGCTGCTAATTACTTAGATTCCAATAGGAGCTATGTCTTAAAAGTGATTACAGTTTTTGATTACAGCCTTTTGAACTGATTGCAGCTGTAAGCTATGAAGACAGTAATCTAAATACAAGCAAAAAAATCCTTTGATCAAACACAAAGGAACTCTTCCAAATAAAGATACCTTCATTTTACATACATATATAGCTGTTTTGCATGCGTAAACAAGTGATTTATACACATCTATTAAACATATAAGCATCTACACTAAATTTTAGGTTCCCTGAGACCAGGGACCACACTTGCGCATCCTCATAATTCCTTACAGTATCTAGAAGGGTATATGGCACATAGAAGATGCTTACTGAATTGAATGTAAGTGAAACAATTACTGTATTAATGATTTGGTCAGATAACCGTTGTTTGTTACAATAATGGCCTACTATAGAATAAATACTGGAAAAAGCAATACAAAAGTCCATTTTACTAACCTCAAATCTAGGAAATGTACCTTCTTTTCTAGAAACCCAAAAGAAGTATGGAAATGCATTCTTGAAAAGAAAGCTAACCACTCTACATTCCACAACAGAGACCATGTTGACTGTGCTGTGTTAGTTGCTAGGCAACCACTTGGTAATTCCCCATGTAATAGAGATGAACCTGTCATCTGCTTTCTTAGCTATGTGTGACAAGAAGAGACAACAGGTAAAGGACAACCAAGAATACCTGCACCTGGATGACACAGTCACTCCTGCTGAAGTATGGTGACACTGGAGAAAATCCCCATGCCCTGTCAGAAATTGCTGGAGGGTGAATTTCATTAAACTATTAGCACAAGACATTGCAGTGAATTTTATTGGATTTACCCTGTGGGTAAATCCTGTGGGTTATCCCATTATACTTGTCCACAAAGCAGGAGACCAAACGCACCATAGTTATGCATGGGAATGGTCATCAATTCAATAACGGCTCCAGATCAGCATGTCCCGTGATGCCAGCTGGGACGAGACTTTACTAGAAAAAAGCAGCCTTTTAAATCTTAAAAAGGATACACAACATCTTAAAGAAACCACAAGTTCTGGGTGAATAAATCACCCTTTTTCATACCTGAGGAAAACGCTCTTAGCAATTTGTTTGCACAGGATTTCCAAGACACTTTAGACAAATAAGCTGCCTTGTAAAGACTCCACTCAACTGTAGGTATTGATATCACTGTCTTTAGGCTAAAAACACAATAATGTGTTGAAGAATGAATAAAAAATGTGTGAAAGCTACTCTGATGTTAAGCAAGAAAAAGAGAGCGAGCCAAGTGCAGTGACTCACACCTGTAATCTCAGCACTTTGGGACACCAAGGAGGATTGATCGCTTGAGCTCAGGAGTTCGAGAACAGCCTGGGTAACAAGGCAAAATCTCGCCTCTACCAAAAAAAAAAGGTTAGCCAGGCATGGTGGCATGAGCCTGTGGTCCCAGGTATTCGGGAGGCTGAGGTGAGAGGACCACCTAAGCCAGGGAGGCGGAGGTTGCAGTGAGCCAAGACTGCACCACTGCACTCAGCGTGGGCCACAGAGTGAGACCCTCTCTCAAAAAAATAAATAAATAAATTTAAATTCCACTGCAAATTTGGAAGTCTAAGGGGACTCATCTTTTTCATTTGAATTTTCAAAAGGACCCTCCCACACACAGATAAAAAAAAAAAAGAATATATGCCCATAGGGGCCAAGGGAAAACATCCCCATCACCTTCAGCAGGTTTGCTGAAAATCTCTGACAGGGAGCAGATTAATCGGAGAGAAGGCACACGAATTTATTTAACATGTGTATACAGGAGACTTCAGAATGAAGACCCAAAGATACAGGGAAAATTGATCATTTTTGTGCTTAGGTAAAACAAAGTATGGACAGCCATGTAGAAATATGATTGGACAAAAAAGAGTATGATCAAATGCTATGAGACTGAGTGGGGAAACCCAGCAAGGCTTGTTTGTCTAGATACTCCTCGGCCTCTCTGAGCCTGCACTCCTTCCTTCTGGGTGTGGGGCAGGACCCTCTCTGGATTGGGGGCTCTTACGACCTACAGTCAAACGAGGTAGTCAGGTAATTTCTTTATGGCCAGTTTTTACATGGCAAGGTGGAGGGAAAATTATTTTTAGGTTTTATGGTTTGGAGAAAAGGGGTTCTGTTTCTCTGACCTGCCTGGGGAGGAGGGATTCTAGTTTCTATGGCTGACCTGGGGAGAGAATGGGACAGAGAGACAGGAGGGCAGCAGAAGGTCAGATAGAAACTTGCTTTTGAGGCTGCTTTCTGAGGCTTTCATTTTGAGATATTGTTTTCTGAGTCTCATCATGCCCCATCCCCACCCCAATATCATATTTAAGTCTTTGCAAATTGACTGCTTGCTTTTCAGTCTCCTGTTTGAGATTCAATTTTGAGACCTTAGACTCTGCTATCAGGCAATCGGCTGTGAAGAAAGCAGATTCTGAATCGAGATAAAATCAACCAGGTAGTTCTGACGAACAAGTGGGCATGGCTTCAACCCAACATATGGAGCCTGTTTATCTAACCTGTCTTGGTGCTGACTTAAAACAAGACCAGCTGGCCAATCCTGTGAAGTGAAACTTGACAAAGGGCCATCCAGACTCCCTGGGGCCAGAGACAGAAGTACTGGCGTATGACATTCTTGGGTATGTCTCTGTCTGCAAAGTACAGCCACTACATCTCTACTGACTACTAGGTTTTCTAAGATTCTTCATGGAATTCCAAATAGAGTCAGCCATGAGCCAAATCAAACATAAAGGAGGAGGATTCAAGGGCATTCTTGAGTAAATTTTGGAATGGAAAAGACCCTCCAATGACTCAGAGGGGTGGGAGGAACAATGCAGGCTCTGGAATTTCTTTGCCAGAATGACAAGTGTAGAGCAAAACCAGTGGGAGTCACAGTTACTTTTATTCCTCCTTTCCCCAGTGGCCCCACACAGGTGTGTGCAAAAGGCCTGGAGGTGGCAGAGAGTAGAGCATGTCAGGGAACCAACAAAAGAAAAGGAGGGACAAGCTTCTGTGCACCTGTGACCACAGAAGGTACTCACTCCCTTCCTTCATGGTGTCTTTTCCTTCTCTGGAGTCCTTTCAGTGATGTGTGACCCCGCTGTTAAATGTTCAGGAAGTTCGGGTTCCACTGATAGCAAGTTAGTTGAACATAGGCTGTGCAGAATTTACTTTGTGGGAGAAAATCATTAGATATAATCCCAGCCCTTAAGGAGTTTAGACTCCAGTGAGGGAGACAGAGAAGTACCCAAGAAATTACAAGCCAGTCTAGATCAAGCTACAAGGCACAAAGTGCTCAATTTTTGTAAATAATTGCTATATGGAGACTATTCCTAATCTTGGTCTTTGTAGCCAGCTTCCTATTACTGAAGAAACAAATCCCACTGAAGAGCTCCAATTCCATTTGGCTTTCTGCTGTGGTGTTTCTGTGTTCCCTGTCTTTTGTCAGTCCCATGCTGGTGAACTCAACTGGGATACAAAGGCTGTTTACAGAAAGGAGGTAAGCCTATGAGGCAAGATACAAAGCCAAGGAAAACCTCCAAGCCAAAAATCAAATGCTTCCACACAAAGAGGCAAGTGAACAGCTTTCTGGGTGGCCTAGAGAGAGAGAAGGTGTGAGTTTAAATCAAAGACTTCAAAGCCGGGCATGGTAATTTGTGCCTACAATCCCAGCTACTTAGGAGGCTAAGGTGAGAGGATCATTTGAGGCCAGGAATTCAAGACCAGCCTAGGCAACATAGGAAGGCCCCATCTTTAAAAAATAAAGATAATTAGCTCGGTGTGACAGCATGCACCTGTAGTCCCAGCTATTTGTGAGGCTGAGGCAGGAGGATTGCTTGAGCCCAGGCCAAGGCTACAGTGTTGCCCAGGTCATGCCACTGCCCTCCAGCCTGGGTGACAATAGACTCTCATCTCAATAAATAAGTAGATGACTTCATATTTATTTGGGGAAGAGGTATAGGGGGCAAAGGGAAACTTCCCTTTTGACCTCTGAAAGTTCGCCAAAAAAATCAGCTCACAAAAGAAGATTAGAGAAAGGGCGTACAAATGTATTAATGTGCAAACATGGAGAATCACAGAGTGCTTGCCCCACTTTCCAGTGGGGTCCAGATAGCCTTATTCAGGTGGAGGGGGAGACAGGGAATACAGGTAATTTTGTTGATTGGCAATAAATGGTTGCTAGGGAGAATGAAAGGATTGGGCAACAGAGATTAATTTCTAAATGGTTGTCTGAGTGAGTCTGCAAGAGAGATATCATCTTGTGAAAGAGTCTGTTCAGGTGTGGTTACATTGTTGGTCTTTTCTGCAATAGATAATAAGAGGAAGCCAGGCACAGTGGCTCATGCCTGTAATCCCAGCACTTTGGGAGGCCAAGGCAGGCAGATCTCTTGAGGCCAGGAGTTCGAGACCAGCATGGCCAATATGATGAAACCCCATCTCTACTAAAAATACAAAAATTAGCTGGGCGTGGTGGTACATGCCTGTAATCCCAGCTACTCAGGGGGCTGAGGCATGAGAATTGCTTGAACCCAGGGAGATGGAGGTTGCAGTGAGCCAAGATCATACCACTGCACTCCAGCCTAAGTGGTAGAGTGAGACTCTGTCTCAAAAAAAAAAAAAAAAAAAAAAAAAAAGGCCAGGCGAGGTGGCTCATGCTTGTAATCCTAGCACTTTGGGAGGCTGAGGCAGGTGATCATTTGAGGTCAGGAGTTCAAGACCAGCCTGACCAACATGATAAAACCCCGTCTTTACTAAAAATACAAAAAACAAAAATCAGCCGGATGTGGTGACACACACCTGTAATATCAGCTACTCAGGAGGCTGAGGCAGGAGAACTGCTTGAACCCGGGAGGCAGAGGTTGCAGTGAGCCGAGATCGTGCCGCTGCTCTCCAGCCTGGGTGGCACAGCGAGACTGTGTCTCAAAAAATAAACAAAAAGAAAGTAGATAATAAGGGGCGGGGGGCGAGAAACAATTGTTCTCCTTGTAGGGTCCATCCAATCTTTACGTAGATAAGGGAAAAATCTTTTCCAACATCTGTTGATCTCTAAGGGCCTTTAACTCAAAATATTATATCTAGGAGTCATATTTTGGGGTGAAGTTCCTTATGCTCTTTTGGGGGAAATACTTTAAAAGTCTTCCACTAAAAAGACTCAGGATGAGGGTCTAACAGATACAAGGCAGCTTCTGAATAGTTTGGGCAGGTATGTGGGTTGAAATCAGCATATAACACACAGATACACACACATCCCAAATATCTCTACGATGTACAGAGAAAAAGATGACCAGCTGGAGGCATCTTCTGTAGTATGCTTTTACAGTGGCCAGCCCCCATTCGTGGCATCCTCCTTTCCACACAAGTGCCTGTACCTAATTGTCAACTGAAGAATCAATCACAAAGTTCATAAATTTGGAAGGGCTTTATTTCTCATAAAGGGTTGCAGCCTGCAGGCCCACAGGCTGGGAAGTGTAACCTTCAGAAGCAGCTGAGAGCAATCACTTCAAGGGAGGGCTAAAGCAAACAGAAATTTATGCTTAGCTGCATGGCCAAATATGTAATATTCAGTAAGCTATAGGAGTCATGAATACTTATGAAAGGAAAAACAACCATATATGCAATTGAGCTTCACATTTCTTCCTGAGTCCCATATTCCAAAAAAGTGGTGGTGTTAGCATGGTCCAAGGGTAGAGTTTTTGGCCCACTTGTAACTGCCCAACAGGTTCTTCTTACCTACTGCACAGACAAAACCAATTCACTGAGACAGCAGTATTGCAGTAGAGAAAGAGTTTAATTATTGCAGGGTTAGCTAAGCAGAAAATGGGAGTTTATTACTCAAATCAGTTTTCCTGAGAACTGAGAGGCAATAGTATTATGGGTAATTTGGTGGGCAGAGGGCTAGGGAATGGGTGCTGCTGACTGGTTGGGCAAGAAATCCTAGGGGTGTGGAAAATTAGTCCTCGTGTGCTGAGTTCTGGGCGGGGGGCCCACAGGACTAGTTGATTCCTGAGTTACAGATTCAAGTGAAGTCAGTCAGTTGCCAGAATGCAAAAGTCTGAAAAACACCTCAAAAGACCAATCTTAGGTTCTAAAATAGTGATTACCTATAGGAGCATTTGGGGAAGTTACAGATTTTGTGACTTCTTAAACAATGGCTAGTTAACATTTTTATTTTTTTTTTTTTGAAATGGGAGTTTCATTCTTGTTGCCCAGGCTGCAGTGCAATGGTGCAATCTCGGCTCACCGCAACCTCCGCCTCCTGGGTTCAAGCGATTCTCCTGCCTCAGCCTCCTGAGTAGCTGGGATCACAGGCATGTGCCACCATGACCGGCTAATTTTTGTAGTTTTAGTAGAGACAGGGTTTCTCCATTTGGTCAGGCTGGTCTCAAACTCCCGACCTCAGGTGATCTGCCCACCTCAGCCTCCCAAAGTGCTGGGATTACAGGCGTAAGCCACCGCACCTGGCCATGGCTGGTTATCATTTAATTACATCTATATTTTAGCAGAATTCAGGTCCATCCCATAATCCCAATCTTGTGGTCTTTCATTACTTTTACAAAAGTGGTTTCAGTCCCTGAGCAAAGAGGGGGTTAGTTTCATGGAGGGCCTATTATCATTCTTGCCTCAAAGTTAAATTATAAACTAAATGCCTCCCATGGTTAGCTTGGACTACACCCAGGAATGAGTGAGGACAGCCAGCCTATGAGGCAGAAGCAAGATGGAGTCAGCCATGCTAGACTTCTCTTGCCGTCATAATCTTTGCAAAGGCGGTTTTACTCTGACATCACAAGGTGAAGCAGAGGACACAAAAATCCTCACATCCTCCACAAGTCAACTAAAACTAGTTCAGAGATGGTGGTCAGTTTTTAGGAAGGGATGCATTGTTAAACTGGCAAGCTGTCACTTTGAAACTGTAAAGAGGGTGGGGGAGTGCGGTCACTACCTCAGGTGATTGGCTAATGGGGATAAAGGAACAGGTTGTCCATTTCTTGTTTTCTAGAGTTGGTTTCTGCTTACTCTTTAGGAAATAATTCTGGTTAAAGATTAATAAGGAAGGGGCATACTGAGCCATGTCTGACCTCTCTCCCCATCACGGCCAGACATTTCAGTTTTCAGGGTTTCTCTCGGGACTGCTTGGCCAAGAGGGGGTCATTCCAGTTGGCTGAAGGGCTTAAGATTTTATTTTTATTCCTCATAGTGCTTTTAGCTCCCCACTGGCCTCCTCCTTAGCACAGCAGGAAAGGCTGAGATATTACCCATTTCCACTTTAACATGGAGGCTGTCAAGCAAAGTGGCAAGGACTCTGGAATTCAAATCCTGGCTCTACCACTTACCACTGGTGACCTCGGCAAGTGACATGGGCCTCTGTATCTAAGCCTCCTGCTCTGTAAAAAGAAAATAATGATACTACACCCATCTCATAGACAGTAGGAGGATTCAATGAATAAATGTAGGCAAATCACTTAGGACAGCATCTGGCAAATAATAAGCACTCCGTGTTGTTATGGAAAAATTTGTCTTGGGTTCCAGAGTCTCTTGGTGTCAAGCAATTCCTTAAAGGAATTTCAAGTATCAGCAGGAAGACAGAGGGCTATGTGGGAGGGGTTTACATTGCCTCTAAAATCAAACCTTTGCCTGTATATGAACAGCCTGACCATAACCTGAATATTATCCTTTTAGTATACCTGCTCTGCCAAATCTTCCCCTAAAATATGAGCTAAGAACCAATCTGGCTTGTGAGGGCCTTGTCACCTGACTGCTAAGGGAAAAAAGGTCATATATCTCACTATTACTGGCCTCTGCCTCTGCCATCTGGCACCTGTAGATCTCCCTGCTCACACAGGCTGGAGCCCCTCTCTTCTCTCATTGACCCATGACACACACTTACCACTCCATCAAATCCTCTTTAAAAACTTACGAAGTGATCAGCACCAATAATGCTAGATGCTAGATTCAAACTAGAGGATAACTATTTTACAGATGGCCCAACTGAGGTTCAGGAAAAGGAAATCAATGGTTCCCAAACACCAGTCCAAGAACTGCTGCCAGTCCTTGTGGTGATGTTTTCACCAGTCTTCAGCCAACTGGAAAAATAAGACTAAAGCTTTAAGTTTTTCATACACCCAAAATTATTCTATTTTTAAATTGTGAGGTTATGTCCTATCTTCCCTCCTGTGTATACGGAAAAGATATCAAAATGCCCCTTCTTTTGTAAAATGATACCTATAGGAGCTGGGATTTGAAACTAGATCATCTGAATACTTTCACTGTCTCCTATTACAGTTTTTCTTTTTTTTTAAGACTGAGTCTCACTCTGTCACCCAGGCTGGAGTGCAGTGGCACAATCTCGGCTCACTGCAGCCTTCACCTCCTGGGTTCAACAAGCAATTCTCCTGCTTCAGCCCCCTGAGTGGCTAGGATTAAAGGCGCAGGCCACCATGCCCAGCTAATTTTTGTATTTTTAGTAGAGATGGGGTTTCACCATGTTGGCCAGGCTGATTTTGAACTCCTGACCTAGTGATGTGCCCGCCTCGGCCTCCCAAAGTGCTGGGATTACAGGCATGAGCCACTGCACCCGGCCCACTTTTAAATATTTTTAAGTGACTTTAACTTTAAATTCAACAATTATTAAACAATTGTTTATATATATTTTAAATTGTACAATAGATAATACGCTTAAAATATCTTCAGATAGAACTCGGCCCATGTTTGAGTCTTCACAGTATCCTATGTAGGATTAAAAACTCAAATCCTCACATGGATAGGCAGGTTACAATTTCAAGAAGTAGATGGAAAAAAGAAACATTCGCAAGTCCCTAAATGTAGGATTTAAGGGTGCATGTCTCCCCCTGCTGGTTGTGGTGGTAGCAAACCGAGCCTAGACCGCAATGGTACTGGGGAGAACTTGAACTGGAAAGGACCCTAGAGCAAGAAGAATAGCTGCTTCAGAACCCACTATCCATCACAGGGTCCTTACCCCAACCAAGAGTAAAGACAGTAAAGTGAGTGAAGCTTAAAGATTGTGTGGCACCAGTAAACTATCAATAGATGCTGATTTACAAACCTTGGTAAATTAATAGGAAAGGAAGAAAAACGTTTACGGTGGTTTAGCTATATGAAAATATTCACTATCAATCTTTATGAATTGCTTATTCTGTGTATCTAATTATATAGAACCATAGCATAAAATAATCATAAAAATTATGCCTATCATTAAATTAGTCTGATTCATTTGGTTCCATTTCAATACTTGTCTGAAGTTCAAGTTATTGGTACAGCATGGCTGTCTGCTCAAGATGTAGGTAAAGTCAAGGAAGTCTGGTTTATTTGCCCCTTCAGAGGACTAAGAGGGCCTCATGCTTTCGCATATTTCACTGATTCTTTTTTTGCTTGGTATGCGTTATGCCCTCACCCGCTTCCATCACTGCAAACCCAACTTTTAGCTGTCTTTAAAGCTTTACCTGCTGGTCTCTTTCTACTCCAACAACCAAAGAAGAAAGTTTTTTTTTTCTACCCTAATGTTATTGCTTTGTTCAGAATCTTCTGGCACTTATCTCATTCTCTTTCATATTGCTTATTACATCATGTCTCATTTCCCATATCAGATTTTAAGTTATTTGAAGGCAGACTGTTTTATTTCATTTTGTTTTTTTTTTTTTATTTAAGTTCAGGGATACGTGTGCAGGTTCGTTACATAGGTAAACTTGTGTCATGGGGGTTTGTTGTACAGATGATTTCATTACCCAGGTATTTAGCCTTGTATCCACATTGTTATTGTTGTTTTCAATTTTTTATTTCCATAGGTTTTTGGGGAACAGGTGGCATTTGGTTATCTAAGTTCTTAAGCGGTGATTTAGTGCACCCATCACCTGAGCAGTATACACTGAACCCAATTTGTAGTCTTTTATCCCTCACCCCCTTCCCACCCTTTCCCCCTGAATCCCCAAAGTCCACTGTATCATCCTTATGCCTTTACATCCTCATAGCTTAACTCCTACTTACGAGTGAGAACATACCATGTTTGGGTTTCTATTCCTTAGTTACTTCATTTAGAATATGTCTCCAATCTCATCCAGGTTGCTGCAAATGCCATTAATTCATTCCTCTCATAGTTGATTTATTTGCCCCTTCGGAAAACTAAGATAGGACCAACCCTCATGCTTTTGCTTATTTCATTGATTCTTTTTTGGCTTTATATGCGTCATACGCTCACCCACTTCCATTATTGCAAATCCAACTTTTAGCTATCCTTAAAGCTTTACCTACTAGTCTCTTCCTACTCCAACCACCAAAAAAAAAAAAAATTATTTTTTTCTCCCTTTATTAATTAGGTTTTATTCAGAATCTTCTAGTACTTATCCCATTCTCTTTCATATTATTTATTACAGCGCGTCTTATGTCCCATATCAGATTTTAAGTTATTTGAAAGCAGATTGCTTTATCCCACTTCAAAATAAGGCAATGTATTAATAGCTTCATGGATAAAAGCCATGGTTTTTTGTTTGTTTGTTTTTTTGGTGAGATGGAGATTTATTCTTGTTGCCCAGACTGGAGTGCAATGGCATGATCTCGGCTCACCGTATCCTCTGCCTCCCAGGTTCAAGCGATTCTCCTGCCTCAGCCTCCCGAGTAGCTGGGATTACAGGCATGTGCCACTACGCCCAGCTAATTTTGTATTTTTAGTAGAGATGGGGTTTCACCGTGTTAACAGCCCAGGCTGATCTTGAACTCCTGACCTCAGGTGATCCGCCCGCCTCGGCCTCCCAAAGTGCTGGGATTACAGGCATGAGCCACTGTGCCTGGCCAAAGTCACGGGTTTTTAGTTGAGTCCTAATGGGCAAAACCGCCACACATGGAAAAAAACACCACCTGCGTCATAAATTCGTAAGGCATCATAAGAGGATGTATATAAAGTGGCCCCGCTCCTAATTACTTGGTAATTGTTAACTATTACTTTCACTCTGTCCCCAAAACAAAAGCCTTACATGCTGTAGGCATATTACTTGTTGGTAAAGCTGATTGCTAAACAAGTACACCCATACCCAATAATACATTAGAATTATCTGTGTCTAGAAGACTAACGTGATTAACCATGACCTAGCATACTTACAAAGGCTTGGATGACCAGTATAAAACAATTGCCCACTATCTAGCTTAGCACTGTGCAATATAACTTTCTGGGATGCTGGGAATGGGCTATAATCTGCACTGTCCAATAAAGAGGTGACTGAGCTCTTGATATGTGGCTAGTACGACTGAGAAACTTACCCAGTGGTTAGTGACCACTTTATTGGACAGCTCAGCTCTAGAATCTCGACCCGTCAACACTCTTTTTAAACTCGCCCATTTCCTCTTTTTCACTGGCGAAATAATTCTTTTTCTAAGTAACCTTCACTGATTCAAGGCATCAGAAAGTCAACTGATCCCAAGCTCTTTTTTTCTTTAGCTGTTACACACGTGTTCACCGTGAACCTTCACCGAGAAACAGAATCCGTATAAAACCCACAGCACATGACAAAGTAAGTCAAACATCAAAGGGCATGAAATCATCCACTTAAAATAATCGCGCCTCGACCTCGTGGGGCACGGTCTCGAGGGTGGACAGGAACAAAAACAAACCGGGCGACAGGCGTAGGGAAAATGCGAGGAGCACGCGGGGAGGTCTGGCGCCCCTGTCACGGTGACTCCAGGATGAGGCCAATCGCGCGCCCGCTCTCCCACGCCGGGCACTGTCGCTCCCCGCTAGCGCACAGGCCGCACACGACTCGCCCCGGCCCCCAACCCAACGGCTGCACGGCTGCACGGCGGCACGCACCACTACAGTGCGAGAGTCGCACCTTTTGCTGTATTGGCTCCAAGCTGGCCCCACCCCCGGCTCCTCGGAACCCCGCCTCGAAGCGGTGCCCAAGACGCTCATCGCTCAAGACACCCGTACAAAATGGCGGCGGGGCCTCAGGAACCAACCATAGAGACGCCCTCAAGTCGCGGAGAGAGCGTAGGCCCTTGAGCGTAGGCCTCTGAGCGCCGGCCCCGCCCCGGGTCGGCCTGCTCTTCCGGCGGGGGCGGGGAAAGGGCGCGTCTCCAAGGCCCCTTCTAGGAGAACAGCGTGGGGTCTCCATGGTGCTGGGTCCTCCGAGCCGAGTCACGTGGCTGGCGAAAGACGTCGCGGAGGCGGCGGGGAGGAGAAATGGGCGGGAGGCTGTGGGGATAGCGAGACACCCGGCGACGACGAGGTTGTCATGGTGCTGCGGGGCCGTGCTCGCGCATGCGCCACCTGACCCACGGGGGCCGGTCGTGGAGCGGCGACCCCGGCCCTCGGTGAGAAAGGGAGGGCTGGGTCTGGGAGGAGGGGAGCAGGGTTGGCGACGGGAGAGGGATTGGGCGAGAAGCGTGGGGAAAGGAGGTGGAAGTAGGGCAGAGAGGAAGAGGAGCGAGTAGGCAAGGGGGCAAACTGGGACTTTCGGGGGACGGAGGGCCAAACGGTGGGACTGAGGGTTGTTGGCTTTGCTGTGAGGGGCGTGGGAGAGGGAATCGCGGGTGAGGAGGGGGCTGCGTGTGGGGAGGGGGCTTGTGTGAGGGGCAGGTGGGCCCTGGTCTAGCCCTAGGCGCAACCGCCAGCTGGCTGGGCGGGGAGAGAGCTTGGAGTCCAGCCCGGCTGGGAGCTGAGGGCTAGGCAGTGGGCAGGTGAGTGGGCGCCAGAACTGGTAACTGGGCGAAGGTCCTGGGCTTCCAGTTTGAGGTCGGGGGTGGTACCCTGTTCTGGCCTCAGGGCACAGGTGTGTTGCCTTTTCCAGAGACCTGCCGTCACCTACGTTGCTGGTTGTTTCCCTTGAGTGGCCAGTTTGCCAGGCTTGGTGCCAGGGGTAGTGTTTTGGGGGAGAAGGCGGGCAGTGCCAAGTAAGGAGTTAGTGGTTAGTGGGTGGCTTCGGGGGAGATCTGATCCCGGCCCAGGTCACAGGCTGGAGCTAGGCTCGCTGTTATTGCTCAAGTCCTGGCAGTATGCATTGCCTGGGCGTTTGCCCTGGAAGGCTGGTGGTATGCCAGTCACAGCACAGTACTAGGGTCTGCCCAGTTCTGCCCTGCTGAGCTGACAGGCTGGTGGATGCCTGAAGGGTGCACATGCTGCCTGGCACAGATGCAACGTGGGCTGGTGCGAATGGGTAGGTGGGTACTGTTACTGTGAACTAATTGCAGCAGGGGATCGGAGAAAGTTCTCTAAGCTCATCTTCCCTTTGAAAGGTGAAAATAGAGCCAAACTGGTCTCAAACATAGGAAATTGTATGGAATTGGGGTTCAGGATCTTTGACACGAATTTTCAGCTGAGTTGGAGAAATGGAATGGATGTGAAAGGGAAGATGAATATTAGACATTTAGGTAGACAGGGTTTTTCCACTGTTAAAAAATACACAGACATCCTCCCAGAATGGTATCTCTGAATATGCAGGCCAAAAGAAAATGACTTCGGAGAAAACCTAGTAATGTGCTTATAATTCGAACTGGGATTACTCAAGGTTTTCTTCCTGTGACCTTATCGCTTTATTGTATTTAAGCCTGTGGTTGGGCTTTTACCTCACACTTCTGTCCAGGCACACATGTTATACACGTGACACATTTTAAAGGGAACTTGAGCTCCCAGGAATGTTGCCAAGTGTCTATAAAAGGAGAGATCTGAAAGCAGCATTTCAGATCCTTTTCTTGTAACCCTTGGATCTCCTTTTTAATCATAAGGACAAATCTTCACAAAGATTGTTTGTGGATCAGGCCAAGCTTTAATTTGGATGGTGGATTTGTCCCTGAGGTTTCATCTTAGAATAAGGGGTAGATCAAATATCTGTTTCCTGCAGGGGACCAGACGTGGAGGTTAGATCTTAAGGTGACCATGGTGTTTGGAAATGCAGAATCTTGACCTTCAAGCTGTTCAGGTATTTCTGTGCTGCTAAGCTATGAGAGCTGTCAGAGAGACTCAGCAGGTCCGAGATTTGTTGGAATTTATTACTCTATTGAAGGCCTCATGTTAATTGTTGGGGGCTGAGGTTGCAAAGATGAAAAAAACAACTCAAAGTTGAGGAGACAAATAATTAATGTCAGAAGTGCAAAAAGAGTAGTAAGAACTAAGTGCTTTGGAGCACTTGCTAGGATTTTGAATTTTGTACCCTTGTATAGACATATATTTATTGATTCACGTTCTTTCTCCAGGCTGGAGTGCAGAGGCACAATCTTGGCTTACTACAATCTCTGCCTCCCAGGTTCAAGCTATTCTCATGCCTCAGCCTCCTGAGTAGCTGGGATTACAGGCATACACCCCCAAGCCCAGCTAATTTTTGTATTTTTAGTAGAGACAGCGTTTCACCATATTGACCAGGCTGGTCTCGAACTCTTGACCTTAGGTGATCTACCCGCCTTGGCCTCTCAAGGTGCTGCTGGGATTAGAGATGTGAGCCACCTTGTTTGGCTCTGATTCCGATTCCCCCTCTCCTTCCCTTTCTTCCTTCCTCCCCCCCCCCCGCCCCACTTTTTTTTTTTTGACGGAGTCTCATTCTTCACCCAGACTGGAATGCAGTGGTGACATCTCGGCTCACTGCAACTCCACCTCCTAGGTTCAAGGGATTCTCCTGCTTCACCCTCCCAAGTTGCTAGGATTACAGATGTGTGCCACCATGCTCGGCTAATTTTTGTATTTTTAGTAGAGACAGGGTTTCACCATGTTGGCCAGGCTGGTCTCGAACTCCTGACCTCAGGTGATCCATCCGCCTCCACCTCCCAAAGTGCTGGGATTACAGACGTGAGCCACCACGCCCAGCCTGATTCACTTTCCATTATGAGTTTTAGTGTGTACTATCCTTTCTGGGAAACTTTTGGACAATGTGTTACATATATATGCATAAGAGGCCCAATTAGGGTAAATTCTGACAGTTTTGGAGCTTAAATTAGCCCTTTTAATGCAGAGTAAGGTACATGCATTTGTAAAGCAACGTGAGTGATTTCCAGTCTGTGCCAGGAAGCAGAAAGGACACAGTGGGTAAGAGCTTAGTAACCCATTTTCAACTCCCAGTCAGTGTGTGAGCATCTAATTTTATTGTAAACTAATATCTAAGAGGAAAAAAATTAAGCAACTTCTGGAGGTTTTCAGACTTTGCCTTGCCAATTTGGGGGTTGACAGCACCAGTAGCAAATGCCATCACTTTCTGCTTCTCTCCTGTTGAGGGCTTTATGTGTGTGAGTGGGTCTCTCAGCCACTCCCAGGAGGGCACTGCTGCTGCTCCTCCGAAAGAATAAAGTTTGGGAAGGGATGTAGCGCTTTGTTCCACATCCCATGTGAGCCTCCCTGGCTGCAATGCTAAGGCTTTCTGCTGCTTAAGAGAACTTTACTGAAGACAGAGGCTTTCATATTTTTAATCATTTTCATAGCAAAAATAGTCAATTTTCCATCCTAAAGTCGATTTTGCATTCTTTATTTCCAACTGCCAGCAACTCCCCAGGATCTAAATTTAGCATCTGTTCTCTTTTTAACTTAACTCTGTGATACCTTTCCTCACCTACCATAAGGGTCTTAGTTGACCCTCCCGTAACAAAAGAAAGGTTAACAAGAGAAAAACATAACAGTTTTATTTAATCAAAGTTTTGTTTAAGACAGGAGTCTTCAGAATTGAAGCCTCCCAAACTCAGGCAAAACTGTCTATTTTTATGCTTAGGTTTGATGAAGAATGGACAGCCATGTAGAAATATGATTGGATAAAAAGGGTATGATCTGGCTGGGCATGGTGGCTCATGCCTGTAATCCCAGCACTTTGGAAGGCTGAGGTGGGAGGATTGCTTGAGCCCAGGAGGTCGAGACCAGCTCGGGCAACATATCAAGACCCAGTCTCTACAAAAAATTTAAAAATTAGCTGGGTGTGGTGGTATGCACCTGGAGTCCCAGCTACTCAGGAGGCTAGGGCAGGAGGATCACTTTAGCCCAGGAGATCGAGTCTGCAGTTAGCCGTGATCGTGCCACTGCACTCTAGCCTGAACAACAGCATGTGATCCGTCTAGAAATAAAAAACAAAACAAAAGAAAAATCAAACAAAAGAGTATGATCTAATAGTAAAGGACTGAGATGGGAAACCCAGCAAGGTCTGTCTGTCTAGAATTATTCTTGACCTCTGTGTAGCATTCCTTCCTCTCTGTTATAGGGCAGGACCCATTCTGGAATGAGGGTTTTATGATCTACTATCAGACAAGACAGGTCAGATAATTTCTTTATGGCCAGGAAGTCGAGGCTGCAGTGAGCCCGTGTTTGTGGCCTTGCACTCCAGCCTGGGTGACAGAGCAAGACACAGTCTCAGAAAAAACAAAAAGCAACAACAAAGCACTCATTATGCTAAAGTGCCGTATTTTGGAGTATTGTTTTCTGAGCCTCAAAAACCGATTGTCACTGTTTCAGTATTTTGACTCCATGATCAATTATCTGTTATCCTACAAATTCTCAATAAGCCAGAATAAATTCCTGTGTATTTTCTGTAGCTCCATTGACTATACTTTAATAATAATAGCAAGACCTTTTTCATTGTTTTGCCACAAGGATTGTAGAAGACTAAATTGGTATGCATTATCTAAAGTACCTGTAAAATAATCCATGTTTAGTAAGATAATGTGAAACTTCAAGAACCTAAGTAAGGTTCTTAATTAGTTGCAACTAACATGAGCTACCCTCCTAATCTAAATCAACAGCCTAGTCCGACATGAATTAGTTTGAATGCCCATCCACAAGCCTCATCTATTTTGCAGAAGGCTTCTATTCACTTTTGGACAGTATTATTTTAGGAAAATTATACTGTGCACATTTGTTAAATTTCATACAAAAGGATCCTGATTTAATTAGAGATGTAGTTTTACACTTCAGTCTACTTTTTAAGCTGGGCTGTCCATGCTGTCAAATTTCATAGCTGTCAGATAGACCCTGCTTTTGCATAGTTCTCTGAAAGATGTGACAGTGCCATTGTTTATCTTTTATGCACATAGGATTAAACGTGTGACCTGTGGGAGTACTTGATTTGATGTCAGTTGAATGAGGAAGCCAGTCCCCTTAAATGAGTTAGATATGGGGCAGAATGATTTTTACTTGGAATCGTGTTTAAAATTCACTCTCATTCAGTCCAATTTGTGTTCCCTTTAGTCTGCTCCTACAGTACGCAAAAGTATGAGCAAGAGGGTTGCTTATAAGCATCCTTGTCTTCTATTTAATTTTATTTTGAACTGCTTCTAGGGTAGTTAATGTTCTTCACTAGATCTTATATTAGCAGGAATGTCCAGACTTGGCACTCCAGGGTATTCTAGATACAGTGCTATTTGGCAGGGGGCTTGTGTTTTTCTTCACTCAGAGGACAACAGGATAGAGTCAGGAGTGCATCGTGAATTAAAACATCACAAGACTTTGCTTGCATCTTCCTAGTTTCATTATTGTCATGTTCCCTGTTGGCCTATTCTCCTTATCCCAGCAGTATTCTTACCATGTTGGCCTTACAGTTGCCATTCCTTGATGACTAAATGGCCATGTTGAAATACCTGTAATGTTCTTATCCTCAGCCAGCAATTTGAAGGACTGATTGGTCTTATTCTTGGCACTGTTGGTCTAGGTCTGGGTCTGCTGTGCTGCATATCACTGGAGTAAATATAGGCCTCTCTCCTGGGCTTCAGTCTTACATGTGACTCCCTTCCCAGGATCTCCATTTAGATGACCCACAGTAACTTCAGTCTCTACATGACCAAATCTACATGACCATGCCACCCTGCCCCACCCGCCCAACTCCCTTCTGTGCACTTCTTGGGCTCCCTAGCTGAGAAAGTGGTACCACCATCTTCCCCCCACCCAGTACAATAACCAGGTCCCATCAGGTGGGCCTCCATGTTTTTCTTCTCCCCATCTCCACCACCTTAATTAACCTGGACTATGACGCTAGCAACTAAATGATCTCAATGCGGCTCTTGCCTTTTTCCACTTTAGCCTCAGTTCAGCATCCAGAATGCTTTTAAAATGCAAAGCTGGTGCACACTTGTAATCCCAGCACTTTGGAATGCCAAGCCAAGGCACAGAGCCGAGCCCATGGTGGAAGGATTGCTTGAGGCCAGGAGTTCAAGACCAGCCCAAGCAACAAAGTGAGATCCTGTCTCTACAAAAAATAAAAAATTAGCCAGGTGTGGTGCTACGTGCCTGTAGTCCCAGCTACTCCATAGACTGAGGTGGGAGGATCGCTTCCATCTGGGCAGTCTAGGCTGCAGCAAGCCATGATCATGCCACTGCACTGCAGCCTGGGCGACAGAGTGAGACACTGTCTCAAAAAATAAGATAAATAAAATGCACATCTGATCATGTCATACTTCTGGTTAAAATTCTTCCATGACTTCCCATTGCTTTTAAGTTAATATCTAAAATCCTTCCAACATGGATTCCAAGGTGTTGCCTGTCTATTCCCTGACTACCAGTCTGTCATCATTGCGTGGCATTGTACCCTTCTACACTGTGCTCTAGCCTTTCAGTTACTTGTTTGTGCCAAGCCCCTTGTTCCCTTAAGGCCTTCACACTGCCTGGAATATGCCTTTCACTTAACTGCTACTAATTCCTAATCCTCCAGATCCCAGCTACAGAGCACTTCCTGAGTCCCCCAGACTCTTAGCCCCTCCCATTTATAGCTCTTATCAAAATGGTCGCTAGTTGAGTGATTACTTGATTAATGACTGTCTCTCTCTAGATCATAAGCTACAAGAAGGAAGTGACAGATGTCTATTCTGTTTATTCTATAAACCTAGTCCTTGCACAATGCCTAATTTACAGTGGCAATATTTATCAGTATTTTTAAATGATTGACTGTGACTTATCTGAGCCTCAGTTTCCTCCCCTGTAAAATGAGATAGCAACTGAAGATGACATTGTGAGGCTCAAGTAAGATAACACTAATAGTAACACATATTATAAGCTTTTTATTATATATGATATTTTTTGCCCATAAAAGTGTTTTTTAAGCCTAAAAGTAGCATGTGTGTATAGGGAGTTGTTTTTGCTCTTTGTTCAGTACCTCAGCCAAAGGATTTAGAGGTTAATTTGAGAAATGCTACACTGTGGGAGGTGGCAATAGGTCATGAGCCTGCAAATGTACACGAGGAAAGCAAGCCTTGTAGTGTCTCTCTTCTCCTCTCCCCTTTCCCCTCTCCCCCTCCTTCTGCCCTGTCTCTTCTACCGTCTTCCTTTTCCCTTGTCTTCACTTCCCTGTCCCCTCTCCCCTCTGGTGAGTTCATTTTGTTACCCATTGCAAAAAGCCTAATCAAATGTGCCTTTGTTAGCCGTTTACAAAGCTATGTTGAATGTGGTTTGTGTGCCTTGAATTTGTAATGGAATTAGAGGGCAGCCAGAGGACTGTGAATCTCCTTATGGGTGGAAACCTTCTGTTTAGTAAACTTGAAACTTTTGCCACTTGAGACCTCTGAGGAAAATAAAGCTAAAGTGGGTGAGGCCAATGTTCTTTGCCCATACTTTATTCACTATCTGGATCATCTGTTTCAGCTCTCCAGGCAGTGACTTCTTATATAATTGTTTTTCATAGGGCAGTCCAGATGAAAAGAGTACCAATGAATCTGCCTCCAGCTGAATAAACCATGGAGAGGAAAAACCCATCCAGAGAGAGCCCCAGAAGACTCTCCGCCAAAGTAGGCAAAGGCACAGAGATGAAGAAAGTGGCTCGTCAGCTCGGGATGGCTGCTGCTGAGTCAGACAAGGACTCTGGCTTTTCAGGTTAAAAATATCTTATCCTTCCTCTGTTTTGTGAGTGAATGCTTTGCCCAAAAAATTTCCTCCCCAAAACTCATTTATGTGATAAAGATGGGATGCTTTCACGCACAGGATACTTACCTGATGCTTTAAAATGGTAATTCTGATGCCATATGTCAGGGTACCCATCAAAGTCACCGTAGGGTTAGTTCTGAAAGAATTATTTGACATCTTTTTTCAACTTAGACTCTGAATCTTACACTTCCAACTATTGCAACTGATCACTGGAAAAATATTTAAATACTCATAATTCTGTTGTTTTACTTCCTTTTTCACAGGAATTATTATATTGTAGGGGAAAAAATGCTACTGCATGTAGTTGCCATGTAACAAATTTGAAGACTGCCAGTTAAATAAAAGTCATATTGTATGTAATTTGTAAGGTACCTTTTTCATTGAGAAAGTAGTTTTGCTGTGTTTAGAAATGTACCCCTCCAACAACCCCTCCCCCCCACTCTCTATGCATTTTGTATTTGGACTGTGAGCCTCCTGGCCCAGCTCTAAACTTGAGTATCTATTAGAGATAAGAAAATAGAACAGTTTTCCTTACAAGTTTTTCTTAAACCTTACCCAAAAGGGCCAGCTGAATACACATTGAATCTTTTAATTTTGTGCTGGGGCTCTTTTTTAATTTCCCGGTCTGAGGGTAGTGGCTTGGATATGGTGCTAGTGTGATTTTTGGTGCAGGGGATGCAGAGGGTGATGCTGAGGGATTCTAGCCAAGTCAACATCCTGAGAGTAGAACCCTCTCAAGGAGAAAATTTATATTATCCAGTCTCAGAAAGACAAATCAATCAATTTTGATTTATTAACTTATAGTGAAAAATGCAGCTGTTAGGAAAACTAGAACTCTCTTGTCTTTAGATTGGCATATTTTCTCCCTGTAGGCATGCTGCTTGAAAAGGCAAATTATAAATAGACTGTTGCTCAAAGAGGAACAGAGCGCTGACCAAGGGATTAGATTAAAAGGAATTAGTTGCCCTGCCCAGGGCCAGGACAGTCCAGGGAAGGGCGGGCCAACCTTCCCTTTGGATTTTTCTTCTGTCTCAGCATTGTTTCCCAAGCCTGCCTCATCATAAAGCTCACCTGAGGCATTTGTTAAAAATATTGATCACCAGATCTCCCTCCTGGAGACTCTCAAGGGTCTGGACAGGGCCTGGAATGTGGGTTTTTTAAAAAACAAGTGTTTTTGTTGTATAGTCAGACAGGTTTGGGAAACATTGGAGGCCTAGTGTCTCTTTTTTTTCTTTTAATATCATGTTTGCTTTTTGTCTGTTTTTCATTTCATGAATACATGCTCATTATAGAAGCTTGGACATGTAGGAAACCACGAAGAAGAAAATAAACATTATCAATAATCTTACCATCTATTATTTCCAGTACTGTTGACATTTTGACACTTCTAACAACTTCAACTTTGTCAGGCCAGTTGTTTTAAGAATATTGTACTACTCAGACATAAAGTGGTATTAAAATAATCAAACTCATTATGCCCCAGAAAGTAGCCCCAGTGAATGCCACTGGAATGCATCTAGCCACTCTTAGGCCACGTGCCAGTGATTTCCTCACTGAGTTATTCCAGTTACCTTGGAGTAGGATGAAATTTGTAAAATCAAGACAATTTTCCCCATTTTAATTACTGCATTTGTATTTCAAAAAATTTCAAATCTATACAAAAGCAAATGAATGCCCCATATATCTATCTTTTTGTCATATATGCTTTCTCTCTCTCTCTCTGCACACACACGGACACACACACGCACACACTGAATTATTTGAAAGTAAATTGCAAACACTTGACATTTTACCTCTATATAGCTTCAGTACAAATTTCTTAAAAACAAGGACATTCTTCTATATAGTTATAATATCATTATCATACCTAAGAAATTTAACACTGATACTTATCATTAGCTACACTGCATATTCAGATTTTCCCCTATTGCCCCAATAATTTCCTTTACAGCTGTTTGTCTTTTTGTCTATTTTGGATCCAGAATCCAACTGAAGATTGAGCATTGCATTTAGTTGTCCTGTCCTTTAGTCTGGTTTAGTCTATAACTATAACCACCCCCCTATCTTTTCTTTGCTTTTTATTCTTTCTTTTATGACATTGACATCTTTGAATGAGTCAGGCCTGTTGCTTTGTAGAATGTCTCACACCCTGGATTTTCTGGTAGTGTCCCCATTATTAGGGTCAGGATTAGCATCTTGACCAGAATACTATGTTATTAATGTTGTATCCTTCCCATTGCAACACATGTGGAGACTCGTAAGTTAGTCTTACTCTTGGTGATGCTCTGGTTGGTTGATCACTTGGCTAAGATAGTGTGTACCAGATTTCTTTACTGTTAAAGTACCCTTTTCTCTTTGTAATTAATAAGTAATTTATTTTTTATAAGATCATACAATACTTTATAATTGTGTGACTATCCTATTCCCCAACAAACTCTTTACCAGAGTTAGCATCCATTGATGGTCTTTGCCTGAATCAGTACATTGGTGGTTTAAAAGTGGTGATTTTGGCCGGGCGAGATGCCTCACACCTATAATCTCAGCACTTTGGGAGGCTGTGGCGGGCGGATTACCTGAGGTCAGGAGTTCGAGACCAGCCTGACCAACATGGAGAAACCCTGTCTCTACTAAAAATACAAAATTAGCCGGGCGTGGTGGCACATGACCGTAATCCCAGCTGCTCGGGAGGCTGAGGCAGGAGAATCGCTTGAACCTGGGAGGCGGAGGTTGTGGTGAGCTGAGATCGTGCCATTGCACTCCAGCCTGGGCAACAAGAGTGAAACTCGGTCTCAAAGAAAAAAGTGGTGATCTTCTAATTTTACCATTCTTCGTACATTATTGACTGACATTCTTCTGTAAAAAGTGCTTTCCTTCCTCCCTCTTCTTTGAGTATCACTAATGTAGTCATGGAATTCTTTTGTAATTCAGTTTGTTAATCCGTTAAAATCATGATTTCTGATACTCAAATTGTCTCAAATTTGACCAGTGGGAGTCCCTTCAAGACAGCTCTTGTGTCTCTTTGACATGTCTCTGTTAGTGTTTGAGTACTTCTTTGCTTTCTGGGACAACAAGCTGTCCAGGCTCATCTCGTATCTTCCCTGTCAAAGTCTTGGAATCAGCTGTTTCTCCAAGGAGCCCTCATTTCCTTTATGTGCAGAATGGCATTTAGAAACCAAGATCTGGGCACTCAATATGTACATTGCTTCTGGGCTCATTCGTTTTCGGTCTAATGGTTCTTAACTAGAGGTGTACATTTGGATTACTTGTGTTTTGTGAAAATACGCTACTATGGAACCAGGTATTTCACTTCAGTAGATCAAGGGAAGGATCCCAACATTTATAACTTTTTAAAAGTGTCACTGGAGATTCTAAATAATATTTCCATTGATGCATATCCTTCTAGTCATACAGTCTTCCTTAAGCTGGATAAAATGCAGTTGTTTTGAGGTTTACAGATTGGTTTTGTTTTTTTAATTGTAATTACCTCTTGGGGTACCCAGAGCCTCTGAAGGTCCTAATCCTACCTTGGGCCATACCCATCTCCTTTCTCAACAACAGATTCTCAAAAGTAATAAACTAACGTTGAAGCCTCGAACTCATTTCTCCTGTAGACTGGTGGTGATTACTTTCATGTGAGCCCTAATTGAGGCAGGTTTTTGTCTATAAGAGAGTTAGAAAGGAAGTCAACTTGTCCTAGGGCAATAATTCTTAATCTTTGGTGGAGGAGGGATTAATTATGGATCCCATTGAAAAGCCAATGAAAGCTAAAAGCCTCCTTCTTAATAAAATTCACAAAAACACATCACAAGTGTTGCATTCAATTTCAAGAGGTACATAGCTCCTTAGGAGCCTAGTTAAGAACCCCTAGTCTAGAGCCTAAGTGAATTGACCATTCTTCTGCCCGCACCAGATGGGAGCTCGGAATGTCTGAGCTCCGCAGAGCAGATGGAGTCCGAGGACATGCTGAGCGCCTTAGGCTGGAGCAGAGAAGAGAGGCCGAGGCAGAACTCCAAAACTGCAAAGAATGCCTTCCCTACCCTGTCTCCCATGGTCGTCATGAAGAATGTGCTGGTCAAACAGGTGAGGAGGACTAATATCACCTAAAGCCTTTGCAAATAAAAATTTCTGAGCTTCCTGTGAATAAAGGAAGAGATTTATATTCTCTGCCAAGGAGAGAGATTTTAGAAACAGACCAGTAGAACCACACCAATGTGTACTTTCTCTCCTGGGGAGCAGATGTTATCTTTCAAGTGTGACACTGTTTTAAAAAGGAATACAAGAATCATAATGTGTGTTCTCATTTTTGAGACAGCTAGGTTGTTTTATTTCTGTATTCATAGTTTGTCCAAAGGGACCCTGAAATGTATATAGAGGAACCAAGCAGAAATGGCATAACTTCAGTGGTGCATTCTAACATGTGGCAGAGTTTAGGGTAGAAACAAAAGAAGCTCTTTTTAATATGAATTGCCCTGGGAATTTAAGAATGTAGAATGCATTTATCTCAGAAGTAGAGGCAATTTCCCTGTTTCTTATGCCATATACTGAGCATTTTCTTAGTAGTTAGCCAGAGCCCATCATTAGTGACGAAGCTGCTCCTGGTTCAAGTATGGGAATACCAGCAGAATCCACACAGCATCGTTGTGGAGTGGAAACACATCCTGTTTGGGGCTTCATTACATAACTGTGTATATTATATGATTATTGTTTAGATATGAAAGAAAAGATTTAGATGAAAATCTAAGTTAAGCTGTAGTGTTTGAAACTGAGAACTTGATCATATAAACGTGGTTAAGTTAGAATAGAGAAGTCTGAGAATAGAAAAGATTGATTTCAGCCAAAGAAATTTAGTCTTACTGTACTTTCCTCTGAAAATATATCAGTTCTGATATGGGTTCATTGATGAGGCTACTTGAAGATAGTGAAATTTGAAATCTGGCTTGAGTAGTTGACTTTTCCCTCCTTAGGGTAAAAGGTTAGAACATGGCTTTAACCCGACAGGAAACCTTAATGTCTTAGCTATTACCTAGTTATGTATGAGGAACACAAACTGATTTTCAACAAGGCAGCCTGGTGAGTTCTGAAAAGGAATTTGAAGATTTTTGCTTGGTAAATCATATCTCAGCTGGAAGCATGGCTCTCCTTATTGAAAGGAAAAGAAATAATAGAGACAGGAAATGAAGCCCACGTGAGATTGCCCCGGCCCCACCAGTGCTGCCAGTGCTTCTCCTGGGCTTCCTTTCTCCCAGTTCTTTTTCTCCCTGCCTTCCTCTCTGGCTTCCTTGTCCTTTTCTTGTGTGTCTGTGTTTATATCCCTTCTTTGTTGTAGGCTAGGCTGGCAGCTCCAGAAGGCTGAGAACAGCCCACACACACCGTTACGGAGTGAGTAGGCTTTTCCAGCAGAGCCACATTCTTCAGGACAAAGACCCGCCAGGAAGGCTGCTGGGTCTGATTAGGAGCTAAGAGGCTGACCTAAGGGAGTAGTCTAGGAGTTTTATTTCGTTTTTAAAAAACATTCTAGAATCCAGCATATTCTAAAATTAAAATAATGATACACATTTAAAACCCTCTGCATGTTGTGTAATGTCTTGATTATGGCTGCTTGGTTTTAGATATTTTTCTTTTGAGAGTCTGATTCCATCTCTGTCACTAGACAGTGTGATCTTGTACATAATTAACCATGATGGATATCAGTTTCTTCATCTTTAATATGAAGGGTTTATGTGAAATGATTCTGAGACCCTGTCCAAGTCTAAAATTTTGTTCCGTATTCCCTCAGGTGATTTCAACATGAATAATACAATTTGTAAAATCTAATAATTAGAACAAGTCAGCTAAGTATCTGTTAGGATAGTGGGCATAACAGTAGCATTAGTAAGTACAGTCCAGTAAAATCATGGGAAAGCAATGCATTAGATATTTTCCAGTAAATCATGGGAAAGCAATGCATTAGATATTTTCCAGATCCATTTGCCTAGTAGGTCATCCCTAGAGAGGGCATGAAGTTTTGCTTCTGACTGAGCTGGAACAGGCTGATCTCTACTTCAAAAGACCTCTTGATTTTGGATCTCCTATGACAAGGAAATGTGGTTTCTGGCCCTAGCATTGCTTGCCTTAATATATCCTGGAGTATATTTGAACATCAAGAGGACTCCAGATCGTTCCAGCCTTTGCAGGGGAAATGAATTATAGTTGGCCTAAAGTTCCTAACCTTGCATCCAAGAAACTGAAATGTGTGCAAAATGGTGTGCGCATATACATGTATGGGAAGACAGTTCTTAATGTTCTTCAGATAAATCAGATGACCCCACCTGACACCACTGAGGATGTGAACCTCTATCAGACTTGCCCTCTGCCTGGCTTTATCTACACTCAGATTTTTGGGACCAGGTTGGAACTGGATTGGCTTTCAAACATTGGAGACAAGTAGCCATGTCCTTCTTTATTAGATTTCGTCTGAATCAATACTTTAATTAAAAAGTAATGCATAATTGAGGAGTAATAAAACAAAGGCAGTATAGCAGAATGGCTCAGATGAGTTTTAGAGTCAGACAGAGGATGGAATCCTAACTGCATCACTTAGTAACTTGGTGACTTAAAACAAGTTATTTCAACTTTCTAAGCCTCAGTTTCCTGTTTATGAAGGGAAATGGTAACTACCTCATGAGGTTGTCATATAGATTAAGTAACTCATGTAAAACATTACACACAGTGGTAGCCTATAGTCAGCACCAATACATGGTAGCTGTTATTATTTTGAATGGTTTTATGATCGTTGGATGTCACTGCCTTAAAAACAGGGACCCATAGACTCCTGACAATATGGGTGTTTGTTTGTTTTTTTTCTGTTGTTGTTGTTGTTGTTTTTGAAACCAAGTCTTGCTCTGTCGCCCAGGCTGGAGTGCAGTGGCGCAATCTCGGCTCACTGCAATCTTCACCTCCCGGGTTCAAGCGATTCTCCTGCCTCAGCCTCCCAAGTAGCTGGGGCTACAGGCATGCACCACCACGCCCAGCTAATTTTTTGTATTTTTAGTAGAGATGGGGCTTCACACATTGGCCAGGCTGGTCTCGAATTCCTGACCTTAGGTGATCCACCTCCCTCAGCCTCCCAAAATACTGGGATGACAGGCATGAGCCACCACACCTGGCCCAATATGTTACTTTTTAATCAAAAGTTATTTTCAGGTAAAAGAGGTTCCAGATGTAACTAAATGAAGATATACTTTGGTGTAAAGTCACATTTTAACTTACACCAGGAAATTCATATTTTTATTGTTTCAGTTATGACCTTAGCTATGTCATTGCTTTACCTACCCATTTATTTTTCTGAGTGATAGCACTTGAATAAAAATAGGTATTTCCTCCAATTTTCCCTTAGAAAAAGTTAAAAAAGTATTTGTGATATCAGACACAAATAGATGTTCAAACCAGTGGTGAGGGAAGCGCTGTCCTTGAAATTGTTCTAAACATTTGAGTATCTGCTTGCCCCTTCGACAGAAGCTTCACTCCTCTATCCTTTCGGCAGTAATGAGTAGTGTGCTGCTCTCCTCCTTTGTCTTCAGGGCAGCAGCTCATCCCAGCTCCAGTCATGGACTGTCCAGCCCTCCTTTGAAGTGATCTCAGCACAGCCACAGCTCTTATTCCTTCATCCACCTGTACCATCTCCTGTCAGTCCATGCCACACTGGCGAGAAAAAGTCTGACTCCAGGAACTACTTGCCCATTCTGAATTCTTATACCAAAATAGCCCCACATCCAGGCAAAAGGGGCCTTTCCCTTGGCCCAGAAGAAAAAGGAGCAAGTGGAGTGCAGAAGAAAATCTGTACTGAGAGACTTGGGCCTAGCTTGTCTTCCAGTGAGCCAACCAAGGTTGGTGCTGTTCCGTCCAGTCCCTCGACGCCAGCACCACCCAGCGCCAAACTTGCCGAGGACTCAGCTCTGCAGGGTGTGCCCTCTCTGGTGGCAGGTGGAAGTCCACAGACTCTTCAGCCGGTATCCAGCAGTCACGTGGCTAAAGCTCCCAGTCTGACCTTCGCTTCCCCCGCCAGTCCTGTCTGCGCATCAGACAGCACTCTCCATGGGTTAGAGAGCAACTCTCCCCTTTCACCACTGTCTGCTAATTATAGCTCACCTTTATGGGCTGCAGAGCACCTCTGCCGCAGCCCAGATATCTTTTCAGAGCAGCGGCAGAGCAAACATAGGCGCTTTCAGAATACCCTAGTAGTCCTACACAAATCTGGTTTGCTAGAGATCACTTTGAAAACCAAGGAGTTAATTCGTCAGAACCAGGCAACTCAGGTAGAACTAGACCAGCTAAAGGAGCAAAC
Source organism: Trachypithecus francoisi (assembly GCF_009764315.1). Taxonomy (NCBI): domain Eukaryota; kingdom Metazoa; phylum Chordata; class Mammalia; order Primates; family Cercopithecidae; genus Trachypithecus; species Trachypithecus francoisi. The sequence continues at coordinate 30,094,931 of NW_022681468.1, read as the reverse complement.
CCAGCTGTTTATAGAAGCCACCAAGAGCAGGGCCCCCCAGGCTTGGGCCAAGCTGCAGGCATCTTTAACACCTGGGTCCAGTAATACAGGCAGTGACCTAGAAGCATTCTCTGATCACCCAGACATATAGTACAGAGGCATATTTTCCTGTTACTTGAGTGGTTCTTTTTGCTCATTTACTGTTACCTACTCCTGTTTCCCAAAGCTTATGTAAGAGCTTTTCCTTCTAAACTTAACCTGTGTCGTGGTTCACTTAGGAAGCCACGTGCCAATACCTGGCTGCTGTCTTAACTTGTGGTCTGGGCACAGGATACATATGTCCCCGTTCCACTGAGGACCTCAGTTTGGGAGTGCCCTTGAGCCCCTTTTCCTTAGCCTGCAGGTGCTTCAGTGGATCACGGGGCAAAGCAGGAGATGATTGTGTAGGGCTCTTCCTGCTGTCACCTCCCATCATCCCACTCTCTCACCAAGATCAAGGGTGCAGTAACACGAATGAGCATACAGAGCAACGCCTGTTGAGCCAGGGAGTAGGTGACATAAAGAAACCTTCATGGATCTTCCCTTGCCTGTCTTAGTCACAGAGAGAAATAAGAGGAGGTTGCTTGCATTCCACAAGGCATCGTGCTAGTTGGGCAAGACCTAAAATGCCCTGGGCACAGGTTGCACCTGGTTGCGAGCACTTAATCACTCAATGCTTTGTTTTCTTAAACTTGAAAGTCAAGGGAAAGGGTAGTACCATCTGACTCCTAGACTTTCATTGCAAGTCAGATTTTTCTTAAACTAGCAGGCAAAAAAATACTTCCAAATTTTAAGGTGTGGAATGGATGCAGTACCATCTGGAATTATAGTCGATGCATTGCTTTATTGACTTAGAAGCTGAAGAAAATAGACATGGCTGGCATATCTCATGGTCAGGAGCTGGACGATTCTGGTAACTTAGGCTTTTTTTCTCTCTTCTTTTGAAACAGTATATCCTGTTTTATATCTAAAAATCTTAAGGATAGTTTCAGTGGTTCCTGGGGATGTAGTATAAGTTAACTCTGTTGCCATCTTGTTTTTTTTTTCTTTTATTTTGATAAAAGAAGTGATTATTATGCTTGATAAACTTTGAATTAAATACAGTTGTTTCAAAGGTATGATAAGTCTACAAAAAATTGGAAAGCATCTTACCCATTTTCTTTTCACATCCCAAATTTTCATTTGTTCCATGTCATAGTGATGGGAAGCAGTTATAGAGCGTTGTCTTCTGTGTTTCCTTCATGTGTTAGATATTGGCAACAAAGCCAAAGGTATAATGTTGGTTATATGAAGTTCATCTAGAAATGGAGACCATGACCAGAGTTTCCAGAGTTTCCAGATGATACATGTTCTTTTCAGTTTCATTAAATAGGCAACTATGTTTCTAAGTAGTAAAGTTTCAAAATATTCTCTCATTTTAAAATTTCATCCTCTTGAAAATCTTTGTTCTTTACAAAATTATCTTAATAAGTTCTATATGATCAGCTTCATCTTTCTTTTTTTTTTTTTTTTTTTGAGATGGAGTTTCACTCTTGTTGCCCAGTCTGGAGTACAATGGTGGGATCTCAGCTCACTGCAGCGTCCGCCTCCCGGGTTCAAGTGATTGTCCTGCCACAGCCTCCCAAGTAGCTGGGATTACAGGTGTCTGCCACCACGCCCAGCTAGTTTTTGTATTTTTAGTAGAAACAGGGTTTCACAATGTTGGCCAGGCTGGTCTCGAACTCCTGACTTCAGTTGATCTGCCTGCCTCAGCTGCCCAAAGTGCTGGGGTTACAGGCCTGAGCCACCACGCCCAGCCCAGCTTCACCCTTTCTGCAAAGAAAAGTTTTACCAAGACCAGAAGTTAAAGATGACATTTCCTAGGTAGTTGTAACTCTAACATAGTTTAAAAAGTATGTGGCTTCAGATTGCCTATACTTTGTTCACAAACGTGTGATTTAGATATGACTGATTTAGAAGTGAACAACTTGGTAACATCCCTAGACTCCCCTCATCAACGCAGAATTATTACCTGCTCTTTACTTTCTGAAAGAATTTCAGAAATCAGAGCAAATGTGTCTTTAGGCAGATTCAGCTCCTTTTAATATTTTTTTCTTGGCCCACTCTCTTTGCCTCCCCTGAATCTGTGTGGTACTATAGCAGCTCTACTCAGTGCACCATGCTAGGAAGCTTCCTTTTTGGCAGAGTACGTTTGGCAGCAAAGCTATACAGACAGGTGCATTCAGAACAGCCTGGGCACCAGTCATGAGTCTTACTGAGTGTCAAAAATCTGAAAACACTTGCTGAGAACCAAATTTATTCCATTGGAAAAACCCTCTGTGGAGCTATAAGCCTCTTGGACTCTTCTTCCTAGATTAAGGCTTGCATTTCCCTCCCTGTTTCAGTAAAAGATGATGAAAGCCGTTATCAGTCCTCACTGCTGAGTGGCAGGGAGAAGCAGCAGCACCCCCAGCTCTTCTCTAATCTTGTAACTTAGTGCTAGAAGTCTCTCCAGGCTATTACCATGGGTGTTTGTTCCCTATTGGAGCTGTAAGCAGATGAACCCAAGTAGAGAAGATAGATCTTGGAAGGAGAGATCCACTGAGGCCAGCAGACAGTTGGGGCCAGAAGCCAGATCAGCAAATGGAGGAACCTTGGAGGTGACCAGAAAGATCTCCATCGGTTGCCCAAGGCTGTAAGTAGTGATGGTTTTAGCGATGCATAACATAATTGGCTATGAAGTACTGTGGCAGAGCTGCTGTTTTCTGTAGGTGAGAAGCCATTTTTAGCTCAGAGCAACCCTTAAGAGAACTTTTGGCAGATTTTGTTGGCATTATTGAAATATATCTAGAAAAGTTACTTATTGCAATGGTTATGGGAAAGGGATTTAATCACATTTGTAATTTATTACACTCATTGGTTTTTATTGATTATAGTATTGTCTGACTTTTTATTTTCTACTATGGTTCCTTTAGCAGAAAAGTAATTTTTGTGCATACATTGAAGTGGTTTTCTAGCTATGAATTCTTTAGGGTAGAAGTTTATTTAGCAAATGTGAATTCTTTTAAGAAAGTATGAAGTTTTGCAGATATTGACTGTGAAATGTCAGAGAAAAATAAAAGTCACTTACTTGAAACCTATTTGGCCTTTTTGCTTTATAACTGCTTAAAAATACTGAATGAAACCTGGAGTAAATATTTGAACTGATTTAAATGTTAAACATAGGTACTCATGTTATTTGGGAATATTGGGATTAGACACTGAACATGTGGAAATTCATTGCTCAGATTTTCACTGGTGTGAACTTGAAATATGAGCAGGCTTATGGCAAATGAGTAGTCCTCTGTTTTCTGGAGCCTTGGAGGTTTTTGCTGGGCAGGTTGGGAGGAGTGAGAGGTGAAGACAGTCCAGTGATTTCTTCCATCTGATTGACACTTTCACAAATAGAACTTTTAAGTGACAAAGCTACTACAATTGTATACCGGGATAAACTAAAGCCACAGTAAATGAAGTTCTTTCTATAGCACAGTGGTCCTTAGCAAGCACACCTCCATGCCTTCCCCCATGCTGCCGCAAGCCTTGCTCCTTGTCAGGGTTCACCTAGAGGATCTCAACAGGGAGACATGTGGAGTCCTCCCTGTTTCTGAGGCCAGTCGGGAGCCCCTTCCTGCGATCTTTAAGATACTGGGGAAATGAAAAGCTGATCCTCACTAAAAGGCCTGGAGGGTTGTCATAGTCTAATTCTTATAGTATTATTTCTGTCCTATACAATTGTCTAAGTGGCTTTTTAACATGTAGCTGTTGGCCGGGTGTGGTGGCTCAAGCCTGTAATCCCAGTACTTTGGGAGGCCGAGACAGGCAGATCACGAGGTCAGGAGATCGAGACCATCCTGGCTAACACGGTGAAACCCCATCTCAACTAAAAAATACAAAAAACTAGCCGGGCAAGGTGGCGGGCGCCTGTAGTCCCAGCTACTTGGGAGGCTGAGGCAGGAGACTAGCGTAAACCCAGGAGGCGGAGCTTGCAGTGAGCTGAGATCCAGCCACTGCACTCCTGCCTGGGCGACAGAGCGAGACTCTGTCTCAAAAAAAAAAAAACGTAGCTGTCAGGCCACTAGTAAGAAACAAAAAATGGGTAAAGATGGCTAGAGAAGGTCCCTTCTGAAATAAAGAGAACTATCCTTCCTTAAGAAGTGGAATCCAGAGAAGGGAGGGAGCACAAAAATTTGAGCCTCAGAGGCTCAAGAGAACCCAGTTATTTGCGTTTGCACCTCCTCACCCCTCGGCGTGATTCCTGTATGTGGAAACGCTTGCCCCTTAGGACAGCCTGTTTGCAAACGTGTTTCATCCATATTTTTTATGGCATCCCTGCAGATTGTAGCCTGGTGCAATGGGGTCTAAAGACCTACATTCACGTGTCATATCTACTACTCATTGACTCAGTGACTTTGGATAAGTCACTTAACCTCTCTCTAGATGTCACTCCTCTCAGCTGAATGATGAAGAATTTGAAGTAGTTACCTTGAAGTTTCATCTCAGTGCTAACCTTTGTAAGATCTATAGTTGTGTTACAGGTGAGCCATAGAATTAATAGATTAATTTTTTTTTTTTTTTTTTTAATGGATTCTTGCTCTTGTCATCCAGGCTGGAGTGCAATGGCACGATTTCGGCTCATTGCAACCTCTGCCTCCTGGGTTCAAGCAAATCTCGTGCATCAGCCTCCCGAGTAGCTGGAATTATAGGTGTCCGTCACCACACCCAGCTAATTTTTGTATTTTTAGTAGAGACAGGGTTTCACCATGTTGGCCAGGCTGGTCTCGAACTCCTGAGAGTTTTGGCCGGGTGATCCACCTGCCTCAGCCTCCCAAAGTGCTGGGATTACAGGCCTGAGCCACCGCACCCGGCCGATTAAATTTTTTAAAACATGGGGTGCTTAGAAAAGAGGTTCTGAGAGCCTCCAGTAAGATGGTTTTATAGTACGGTGTTCTGTCGGATTTTTAACTTCTTTATATGGAACTCTGGGAGAAGCTCTTTGCCAGTCTGCGTTGGTTTTGCCTTTCATGTGATTATCTTGTTGCAGCTAATGTGATTTTACTACCTCCCATGTGAAAAACTGGTCTCAAAGAATTCTTACTGGCCCAAAAGGAGAATGATTTGGGGTTAAATGAGATCCTGTCCTTTTCTGGTCAGCCATCTGCAAACAGCCCTTTCCTTTCATTTGAGATGAAGAAGGTAACTTTTGTATTTGGCAGAGTGTCAGTTAGCTTATTTCCTTTCAGACTTCTCTCCCCACAACCAGGGATGATGTTTTTTCATGTGTTTTAAGGAACCATTTGGGGCTGGGTGCAGTGGCTCATGCCTGTAATCCCAGCACTTTGGGAGGCCGAGGTGGATGGATTGCTTGAGCCTCGGACTTTGAGACCAGCCTGGGCAACATAGCGAAACCCTGTCTCTATAAAAAATACAAAAATTAGCTGGGTGTGGTGGCACACACCTGTAGTCCCAGCTACTCTGGAGGCTGAGGTGGGAGGATTGCTTGAGCCCAGGAGGCAGAGGTTGCAGTGAATCAAAATCATGCCACTGCATTCCAGCCTGGGTGACAAAAACCCTGTCTCATAAAAAAGCCAAACGAAAAACAGAACCACTTGGGTTGATTTAACATTATTTTCACTGTCACTAGTCAGAGATTACATAGACGCAATGATACTTTGTGAGGTCTTTATTCTGGTCCAAGCCTTTTGGGTCCACCTTTCATCTACACCAGAAGAGAGATTAGAGATGAGAAGTCTGCCTGGGTGACACAGCACAATCAGAATCCCTGAGAGAAAGAGGCAGAAGAAAACAACAACTGTGCCCTAGCTCCTGCAGCCTTTATCTCTGCTACCTCAGTTTCCTTTATCAAAAGAGGAGAGGCATAATCCTCGCTATGCACTTGACATCCTGAGATGAAGGTGCGATGCAAAAAAATGATGTCTCGAAAGTGTTTTAAAACTGCTCTACAGAGCGAGGCAGCCTCGCCGCTCACAGACCCAGTGATGGGACTCAAGTGATGGCTTCAGCCCTTTCGGGGTTGTCACTGCTTGGCATAATTAAGACTGTCTTCTACCAAAATCTCATTTACAGTGAATGGGAGGAGAGCAAATATCAACCCAAGATGGTTACTCTTTGGCTTCCTGGAAGGAACTGTTCTGTGGGTCCATGTGTGACCATTTTGATTTTTTCCTCTCAGAATCCTTCCTTTATTCTTTTTTTCTTTTTACTTTTTTTTTTTTTTTTTGAGACGGAGTTTCACTCTTATTGCCCAGACTGGAGTACAGTGGTGCAATCTCAGCTCATGGCAACCTCCGCCTCCCGGGTTCAAGCAATTCTCCTGCCTCAGCCTCCTGGGTAGCTGGGATTACAGACATGCGCCACCATGCCTGGCTAATTTTGTATTTTTAGGAGAGATGGTGTTTCTCCATGTTGGTCAGGCTGATCTTGAACTCCCAACCTCAGGTGATCCGCCCGCCTCGACCTCCCAAAGTGCTGGAATTACAGACGTGAGCCACCGTGCCCGGCCCTTCTTTATTCTTAAAACACATGGCTTTCCTATCTCTTTCTAAAGGATAGTTATGCAAGACAGAATTGCTTGAAAGAACAGTCTGTATGGTTCCTGCCTCAAATTACAGCAGCTGGAGGAGATGAGCTGAGCAAAAAAGCAAGAAGGGCCCATAGAGTACGAAGTTAACCCAGGGAGTGGGCGGAAGCTGTTAGAAAATGAAGGGGAATGAAAACCAAAAGTGGGATCCTGCGGCCAGCCCGCGTGAGGGCCCTGGCAGGTGGAGTGATTATTATCCTTCCAGCAAGGCAGTCAGAGTGGCTGGAGAACATGAGAATAAAAATAGCTGCCTTTACATTTCCTACAGACTCTCTAGATCTCAAGAATTGCAGTGGCCTTGGAAGCATGTTCGTTCATCCTGGTAAATGTCTTTATAACAGAAGAGAGCAAAGGCCTCCATTCTCTGGGGACAGCCCACAAAGCCCCTGCCTGCTGGGTGGGCAGATGGGAGTGCTTGGCATGGGGCCTGCCCTTCATTTGAGGGTTAGAGTAAAAAACCAGAAGCCCTGAAAAATCAAGACCTGCCACCTCTTGTACATGGTAAGCCATAATAATCATGTCTCTACAGAGAGCTGGGTTGAAATTATCTCCACACAACCCTTGCACAAGTGAATATCTCCACACAAGTGAAATTATCTCCACACAACCCTTGCACAAGTGCCCAGTCGGGGGAAGAGAAGAAGCCTGAAGAAGTTACATGCAAATGGAACACCACACCCTCAACGAGTCCTGCATTGTCCTCAAAAAACAGCAGGAAAACTTGGCCCCAGAGGCCTGGTGGTCCTGCTGGTTAACATTTCATTCTGATTCCCCTCTGGGCTCCATCAAGGTTTCCGGGCCTCCCCGCTCATCACTGGGCTGCTCAGGAAATGCAAATGAGCTTCACCTCAGCAAAACACAGAGAAAGGGCAGTGAACCGTCACAACAAACGGCCCCGGATACCCGCAGCCTGCAGCCCGACAACACAGTGACAGGCATGGTTTAGACTGTGTGTTTTCAATAATGGTCCCCTGGGCTCTCGCAGGCCGAGACAGTGAACTTTAAGGTGAAAGCCTTTTATTTTTTTGAAAGGATATCCAAGTTGATGCTTGTCTCAGCAAGGTGTATTTAGAAGTATCATGCTTTCTAGCCTGTGCTGATTTTATTCTTGAAGCATTTTATAAACATCAGTTGTGCTGTGAAGCTCCTAGCTAGCAAATTACCTAGCTAGAAAGCATGATACTGATTTTATTGAAATTGATAGTTTGATACTGATTTTATTCTTCACGCAGTCTATAAACATCGGTTGTGCTGTGAAGCTCCTAGCTAGCAAATTGCTAACATTGCTGATTGTACTAGTCAGGTTGGGCTGCAGTGACAGTGTCACTTCTGCTCAGCCCATGGCCAAGACTGGCTCCTGGCCCTGCCAGTTGCATGGGGATCTTTACATGTGGGACAGCATGCACTGAATGATTTAAAAAAAAAAAAAAAAAAAGTTGCTGGGCGCGGTGGCTCACGCCTGTAATCCTAGCACTTTGGGAGGCCGAGGCGGGTGGATCACCTGAGGTCGGGAGTTTAAGACCAGCCTGACCAACATGGAGAAACCTTGTCTCTACTAAAAATACAGAATTAGCCAGGCATGGTGGCGCATGCCTGTAATCCCAGCTACTCGGGAGGCTGAGGCTGGAGAATCACTTGAACCTGGGAGGCAGAGGTTGCGGTGAGCCGAGATCATGCCATTGCACTCCAGCTTGCGCAAAAAGAGCGAAACTCCATCTCAAAATAAATAAATAAATAAATAAAGTCAACGTGGCAGAGATATTTAATTCAAGGGAAAAAAAGGGTTCTTGGACCCACAGGACCAGAGCTGAGCAGGCACCAGACAACACAAGCCTACAGGTCAGCCCTGGGGTAGGTCCCACTTTGAGGGCCTTTAAAAATCCTCAAAAATATGGTCCTCGTCACTTGGATTTTCACACCTCTCCCCCCAAAATTGTATTCTCAAAACCTGAGGCCGGGTGCAGTGGCTCACACCTGTAATCCCAGGACTTTGGGAGGCCGAGGAGGGTGGATCACGAGGTCAGGAGATCGAGACCACGGTGAAACCCCGTTTCTACTAAAAATACAAAAAATTAGCCGGGTACGGTGGCGGGCGCCTGTAATCCCAGCTACTCAGGAGGCTGAGGCAGGAGAATGGCGTAAACCCAGGAGGCAGAGCTTGCAGTGAGCTGAGATCGCGCCACCGCACTCCAGCCTGGGGGACAGAGCGAGACTCCGTCTCAAAAAAAAAAAAAAAAAAAAAAACCTGATCATTTCTCCTTCTTCTGAAAGTTTTAATGATTCCTGCAGCTTACCTGACCAAAGTATTGTCATTGTTATTTCAGGGAAACACATTTTCAACACGTTTATGTCCCAGCTGCTGACTGAACTGTGGATATAAAATGGTGGCTAAGGCCGGGCGCGGTGGCTCAAGCCTGTAATCCCAGCACTTTGGGAGGCCGAGACGGGCGGATCACGAGGTCAGGAGATCGAGACCACCCTGGCTAACACTGTGAAACCCCGTCTCTACTAAAAAAATACAAAAAAAAAAAAAAAAATGGTGGCTAAAACAGACCTGGTCCCTCCTTCTAGTCTTGCGGGAAGTAGCAATGACAATCAGTCAACTGCCCCTTTGACAGTTTTGGTCTCTGTAGGTCTTAAACATCCAAAGCTGGGTGCGTAAGCCTAGACAAGGTGATATGTCCTACTCATTTCAAAGATAATGCTTTAATAACCTTTGGGGTTAGCACCCTTTGATTAGGGCAAGAGTCCTTAATATGAAACTATTAAGTTGAGAACAGAAGTGTTGAATAAGCACAATAAATTAATTGATAAGTCCACCCCAACACACCTAAGCACAGTAGGAGGGAGTTAGCAGCAGCGGATTATCCTGTTGAGCGACTCACCTTCAGACTTCTGAGCTCACCCACAACAACAGCACCTGCATCTGCTTTCCCCAGCTGCCGCTGGCATAAGCATTCACATGGCCCCTTGCTTGACTTACCCTAGTCCTGGTTCTGGCTGCACCAAATACTTGTTGAGGCCCAGGGTCTATAGAAAGATACATGTGGTCCCTGGCCTTGGAGCCCAGGCATCTGAGCCAGGAGTCATGACCCACAGGAAAAGTAGTGACGCAAGGTTGTGCCTGGTGCCCAAGGAAAATCATAGACCAGAGCTGCAGGAGCTCCCCGAGACCTTGAGAGGAACTCACGATGATTGAGATCTAAGTAGTGTCTGAGATCTCAGCCTTGGCATAGGGTAGAGCTTCAGTAAGATGTTCCTAGTCAGTCATCTGCAAACAGCCATTTCATTTGAGATGAAGAACATAACTTTCAGATATTATTTCAGTTACAGAGAGACAACATAGGAGACATTTATTTTAGAGACTGAGTTATATAGAGACAACATAGGACAGCAGTAATGTGAGCAGAAGGGTTTTGAGGGAGTTCACCTGATACAGATATAGAGAGGAAGGGGAATAGCGTTTTAGCCAAAGGAAAGAGCAGGAGTAGAGACATCTTGGTGAGATGGAAATATCATGGCTTTAGATCTTGATCTGGTCTCTGTGTGATCCTAGCAAGTTACATAACCTCTCTGCGCCTCGTTTCCTCATTTGTTAAGTTACTGTCAACTCTGAAAGATTGTTGTGCCTTAATGTACAGTGTATAGTACAGTGGCCTCACGTGGTGGGTGCTCAGTAAACAATAATAAGATTGCTGCTGCAAGTGAATTGTGCCATTCCAAGAACAAGGACTGGGCCCTCTGAGCTGGCTTCAGTACAAGGCCAGCCTTCCACTTTGTACATACAGGCAGTGGCCAGCAAAACAACCCAGCTCCCTGCCTACCTCTGGCACCCTGCTGCACCCAGAACAGAGCCCCTCCTTTGCACACACCCTGTAGAATACCTGCCAAGCATGCTCTCCAGCCCTCCCCAGCCTGTCCCAGGCCTCACCCTCCTTTAGAGTTACACAGCTGGTGGGTGGGGAGCTATGGAGGAATCAGCCTGCCCTAGCCAGATCCAGCCTCCTAGCTGGCCCAGCCTCCAACCTGGTGACTCAGCCTCCAGGCTCCTGCACAATCTCCTGAAGTTCACACCTGCATCAGGTGAACTTCCTCAAACCTCCTCTGCTCACTTACTGCCTTCCTCAGATACCTCCCTATAGCGGTTCTAGCCTTGACTGCGGTAGTAGAATCCTCTAGGGAGCTTTGAACATGCCCAGGCCACATCCCAGACCTGTCAGACTCTGGGAAAAAGACCTTCCGTCCCCCGTCCCCCACCCCCGTGGATATTCTCTAAAGCTCCTCAGGGGATTGCAAATAGGCAGACAAAGCTGGGAATAATTGCAGTGGCTCCCCTGTGGGGGATTGGACTTGGGGCTGGGGTGAGGAGGCATGGGGACCAGTTCCACACAGCGAAGTAACTGTCATCTGCAGTATCACCAACACCTGGGAGTCTGTGAGAAATGCAGAGTCACAGGCCCTGCTGATTCGGAATCTACATTTTACCAAAGTCCCCAGTGACTCCCCGCACTGTCGAGTTTCTTTAACACTGGCACCAGCTTTTACTAATTGCTCACGGTGCTCCAAGTGCACAGTCAGGTGTTTTACACACACACCATCTCATTTAATCCTCACACCCCTCAGCTATGAGCACCCCCTTTGACAAACAAGGAAAAATCTGCCGTTCCTTCAACAAATCCTTCCTGAGCACCCACGTGCGAGGTTCTGTGCTAGAGACTGAGAATGAAAAACAGGCGCTCCCCTGCTGGGGAAGAGCTCAGAAGCCAATGGGATGTGGATTTCAATGTCTTGCCAGCTGTGTGTTGCTGGGCGACTTCCTCAGCCTCTCTGAGGTCGTTTCCTCTTTCACTTCCGTCGAATAGGGTTAATAATCACACCGCACAGGGCTTGGTGCCTTCCCTAAGCCAAGTACTCGCTCACCAGGCTTGAGTCTAGCACGAGCTCAGGAATGGTAGCTATTGTGACAAATGGAAAACCCGCCAGAAGACAGGGAGAAGGTGGGTCCCGGGGCCGCGGTGGCGCCTGAGGAGGGCTGAAAACCTCCCAGGAGGGGCTGGGCTCGGAGCGCGCTCTCGGAGACGCGGTGATGCGCGGGGCCCGGGCCGTGGACAAGACTGCAGTGTCCTGCACCACCTGCCGCCCACTCATCAGGCCGGTTCTCCCCACCTTACGCTTAGATGAGTTTCGAGTAAGACCACTGCTGGCATCACGAGTCTGGGTCCCCGATCTCACCCTTTCCGGCTAAGCGAGGCAGGCCCAGGTTGGCTGCAGCCCGCAGTTCCTGTGCCGCCACCAAGCTCTGGGCGCGAGCGCCGGGTAAGTGGAGCACGGAGACCCGACGGCGCCCCCTCCCGGCGAGCCTGAGCCACGGCCGCGGGCTCCGGTGGGTTCCGGGGAAGCCACGCGCGACTGCGTCGCAGCCCGAGCCCCGACAGACTCCCCACGCTGCGCGGCCTTCATCCCACGGCCGGGGCGATGGCAAGGCGGTCCCGACGCGCGCAGGGGTCTGAGGAATCGGCTTCGGGATTTTGTGGTCCGCACCCTGCACCACTGCTTCCTGTAATTTAATTTTCTCTCCCAAAAACATTGCTAATTAAATCCTTTCTCCGGCAAGCCGTCGCGCCCCGCTCCTGCGAGTCTGTTTATTAATTACCCGGCACGTGTGAGGGAATTTTTGGCCTGGGCGGCTGGCGCGTCAGGTGGAGGGGCCGCGCTGCCCCTCGCTTCCCTCCCCAGGTCTCCTCCCTCTCTTTCCACCTGGAACAAGACAGCAATCCTTGAGGTCTCTGAGCAAACGCAAGAACCGTCCTTCTCCTGCTGCTGGTGACCTCTGCTGCTCGGGGCATCCCATTCGTGTCAGTTCGCCTCCCCTGACTTTCCACCTGCTCAGTCGTATTCCCCCTTCCCACCACTATCCCCCGCACCGCACGCTGGGTGGAAGGTTTCCGGAACGGGCCCAGTGGCTTGTGGAAGGTCACACAGCCCATCCAGGGCACAGTCGGGACTAAAACTGAGCTCTCTTGAAACTTGCCTTTCAGGGGTCACAAACTCAAAGCCTCCAGGGGCCAGATAGCCAAGGGTAGAGTGTGGGGTGGCTCTGGGTTGGGCAATGGTGGGGGGGAGTCTGTGGCAAAGTGAAAGCCACTTGCCCCTTCGGGGGTCGTTAAAACCATGTGCCCCATTGAGGGCCAAGTGTGTGCAATCCCTGCCACGTCTAAGAGCGAGTCCAGTGTTCACGGAGGGCAGTGACCCGCCCAGGGTCACACAGGGACTCAGAACCACTGGGCACTCTGGGTTCACAGTGTGATCTTTCCAGGATGCCACTTACTGACTGAGGACTTGGGAGCAGTCCTGCTCAGTCCTGCACCCCCTGCCACCTCAGTCCTTGCCCCTCTGGCCTGCCCTGCCCAGGGTCACCACACCCTGCAGGGCCTCCTTCCCCACAGAGTACCTCACACCTTGGGCACCACTCTCCCCTCCCCTCTACCTAAAATCGCCCCTTCAGACAGCTCCCCACCTCGCAGCTGTCAATCAGAAAAAGAAGGCAGCCTCATTTCAAGATATTTAGTGGTAAATACCTCCCAGAATTTGAGACAAAGGGCCTGGGGAGCCAAAATGCTATTTTGAAGGACATATTCATAGTGGGGGAATTTCAGGCATCACAAGCCAGCCAGAAAGAGGGTATTTGGGGACAGGAAGGCTGGGGAGAAGCCCACATAGAGGACTGCCTCTTTGGAAAGCCTCAGCACCAGCTCTGCTCCTCTCTGAGTTCCAGGTCAGCCCCCTGGTCCCCTCCTACACAGCTTTTTGGCCTTCCATAGGGGGACCCTCACATGCAACCCCACTTCAGTAGCTGTCTGTTGCCCTCTCTGGAGGCTTATCTTTTTCCTCTGTCATAGACAGGCTTTGCAGGTATTTTTCTCCTCAGACCCCACTTTCATTTTGGAGTCTTTAGTGGTTCCATGTCCTGGTCTGCAAGGATGGGGGCAGAGGTGTGCTGGGCTGTGCTTGGCTCTCTGCCAGGGTCTGGTCCCCTCCTGCAGGTACCCCAACACTGCCTGGGAGGACTGCCATCTAGAAAGAGTTTGAACTTTTTCCCTGACTAGGTAACATCCTTGAGCCTCAGCCCCAACTGTCCTCAGACCTCCACCGATACTCTGCCCTGGAAGAATTGGCTTCATCTAGGGCAATCTGCCCATAATCCTCAGCTGGGAAAGACATAGGGACCCCCATTTCCCCTGCAAAGTCACCATAAGCAGTTCGCTGTTAGCTCTGCAAGGCACAAGCTGAGCCTACTTCCTTTCTCTGTATCCATCCGTGCCTATTACATAGTAGGTACTCAATAAACATGTTGAATGAACAGATCATTGAATGAATGAGTAGAAACTTGGCTCCTTGTTAATTTTCAGCAGGGAATGTATTGTGTGACTATAATATTCCACAATGGAAAGACAGTCTGGTGCCAGGTTAAAGAGACCTTGGAGCAGGCAGCCTGAGTTTGAATCCTGACTGCCACTTACTAGTTTCAGTCTTTGGGCAAATTACGCAACGTCTCTGTGCCTTTATTATTTTTTTTTACCTGGAACGTCGGGGTTATAATAAAACATACCTTGTAGTATTGCTATGAGGAATATGTGAGTTAATACAGATGAAGTGTGTGTAGGACAAGGGCCTGGCATGTAGGGAAGGCTCAGCAAATCCTGGTCATTGTCACCAGTATACTACTGGTGACAATGTAGTATCACTACACAGAATGACTGTATCAACAATGTTAGTGTCCTACACCATGCTAGGGACGGGGGAAACTAAAGGATTCCACTATCTCCATTTCTGCTTTCCAAGGGCATGCAGTAGTTAGGAGACAAAACCTACAGGAGAGAGTAAGAGTGACAGAGAGCTGCCAACAGTTGTGGCAGTTTGGGATAGAGGGTTTCCAGGAGGCTGGACCAGTTGAGGAAAGGTCCTATGGAGAAGTGCGATGTGGAGGAGGGGCTGGGAGGGACCTAGGCTAAAGGAGGAGGCATGCTGGGGCCACCAGGTTACAGGATGTGGGGAGGTGCCCACCAGGGTGCAGAGGGCCATGCAGGGAGCTGCCTTGCCAGTCCAGATGGGGCTCTGCACATAACAAAAGGTCACTGCTTACATCTCAGGGTCCCAGCCTTTCCAGTTCTTTTGTAGCTCCTGGAAGCCATCTTGGTAGGAATGGTGTCCTTCCAACACCATTTGCTGAGGCTGTGCAGGAAGGCAAGAGTGATGGGGAACTCCCAGAGACCTCTCTTTGGGCCCAGAGAGGACTAGGAATGTCTGATGTTCCCAGGTGAGCTCTAACATCTTTGGGCTGATTCTCTGGAAAATGAACTTAACCCTCTACCTTTGAACACCAACCTGGAAACCTGTGGATCCTTTAGAAAAACTAGACATCAGTTCATGCTTGACTCACCCAAATGGGACACCATGAGCTGGTATGAGTTAGGGTTTCTAAGAAGTGATCAGAGGAAGGAGGCAGGGTCCGTGGGGAGCGTGGCCTGAGGACAGACGTCCAGTTGCCGCTGCAGGTGTGTGCTCACATCTCACCACTCCTAAATGCAGACTTGCAATTCCCAGAAATCACCTGGTATCTCTGCCTCTGCACAGTCCCTCCTACCTCTATTCCCACCTACAGCCCTGCGTTTCTGCCTGGCCCGCTCCTATTCATCCTGCATGACCCAGATGTTGCCTCTTCTGGGAAGCCTTCAGGTCCGCCCTAGTCAAGTAAGTGCTCTCCTCCACGCTTCTGTAGCACCCTGTGCTCCCATCGGCACCTTCATGCCGCTGAATCACAACCATCTGCAATTTGTTCTCTTCCTAGTGAGCTCCTTGAGATCAGGTACTAGGTCTCTTTCATCTTTGCATTCCTGGTTCTTGGCATCATGCCTGGCATAGAGTCAGCATCAATGAATGTTTTTGAAGAATGAAAGAAGGAGCTGGGCCAGTACTGTGAATAGAGAGGGAAATGAGGGCAGAAGCAGAGGCCAACATCTGGAGCAACCAAGCTACTCCCAGACACCTCCCGCCCCCACCAGCAGGCTCACTGTGGCTAGTGAGCAGGCCCAAGGTTCTGCCTCATCTCTAACGTGTCTCAGATACGTTAGGAGAAATGCCTCCTCTCTCTCTGCCCATCCTTCCTTTTCTTCCTGGCAGGAGGGGCTGCTTCCCAAGCACCCGTGAGGGCATGCTGAGAGGCAGGGCAGGAGGGAGATGAGGGGGAATCTCATGAGCAATGAGGCCAGTTGGAGGACACTGGGTACAGACAGGAGCCACAGTATTTGGGGGACCAAATGCATGGACAGTAACAAGGACAGTCATATTCCTAAGGAGAAAGACTGGCTAACAGATGGCCCCTGGGACCTAAGGACTGATTGGTTACAGTGTAGGGGGACCTGTGTTGAAGTCTCCTCAAGTTTGTCCTCTTTCCAAAACTCCTTGGGTTCCTGGAGCTTAGAGTGAGGCAGTTCCTGCCTTCCCTAATCTAACACTAGGGCATGGGCCAAAGAAGAGTACCCACTTTCTGGATGGAAAGGTTGAGGCACTGGGGAGCCAAGCATCTCACTCCAACACATGGGCCTGAGGACCCATGATCTCTATTAGCGCTAACAGATGATTCTACCCCTGCTTTGGGAGTCACAGAGCTGTGCTGTAAAGAATGACCGGCAGATGTCCCTGAACCTCTTCCTCCATGGACAGAGTGGTTAGTTAAAAATGACACCATCAACTTCCATCTGATGGGCCAACGACAGAGGCTAGTGCATGGGATGGCCCTGAACCCTAGTGTCACAATCTTTCCACCCCAGTCCTCCTAACAATCACCATGGTTTCACCTTCAGGGCCATCTTGGGCCCCCTCCCCAGCATCCCTCTACTCGTGCCCCATGTCTTTGAAGTGCCTCTGATATCTTTCCCCTCTTTACCATCCTACAACCACTATCCCCACCTGGACCCTGGCTACATCTCACTGAGATACAGCACATGCCTCTTACCAGGTCCCTCAACCTCCAGTTTCTCCCACTTCCAGTCTATCCTCCAAGGCTGCGCTTTCTGAAATCTACCTCTGATCATGCTGCTCCCTTGCTCAAAACCTTCAGTGGTTCCCTGTTGCCTGTCAAATGCCCTCCAGGTCCCTTAGCTTGGCATTCAGAGCCCTCTCTGCTTGGGTCCCTACTCTCAGCCTTAACCTCCTCTGTGTCTTCATGATATCCCCTATACCCCAAGGCCCCAGGCCTGTTCTCTGTCCCTGGAAAGCCCTCCCTGTCCCTCTTGGCCTGCTGAAATCTCATCCATCTTTCCAGGCCCTGTATCATGGAAAGGCCCCAGACCTAACAGCAGAATGTGCTCTCTCCCTCCTCTGAGCACTCCCAGAAACCTCTGCCAGAATGGAAACTCTTGAAGAGAGAGTGGTCTCATCTGTTTTCTAGCCCCACAATGTGCAAAGTGCAGTCCTGGGTCCAGCACGGGAATAAGAGATGTGGAGTAAGCATGTGAGTGGTAAATCTGCATCATTCAGGCAATGTTCATTGAGCACCTACTGTGTACCTAGCCCTTGCTACACATCAAGGATATGACAGTGACCAAGGCAAGTGTGGTGCCTGCCCTGTGAAGTGTAGGCAGCCCATGCTCTAGAATGTGCTGAGGATTCGCCACAGCTTCATTCACCCAGCTCCTGCAGCAAAGCTGGTCCCCTGTTGGCCCGTGTTCAGGGCACATATACCATCATGACACAGGGCGAGGCTGAGGGTTCTGCAACAGCTCTTTGCAGCTGTATCCTTCCTCAGTCCAGGCCTTGTGTCTTTAGGATGAATCAGAGGTCTTACTCATTCATCTGCTCAGGGCCCACTCCCTGAAGGGCTCAACACCCTCCCAACTGTCCCCAGGGCTGGGAAGCCTGAGACCTCCAGGTGTTGCAGGGCCTGAGAGGGCAGGGGGCCTGACTGATCCCTAGGAGCAGTTGGCTCTGTCTGTGGAGGAGGAGCAGAGGGACTGTCTTCACTCCTCCTCACCTGTCTTCTGATATGGGGAGGGGAGGGAGAGGAGGAGAAAGAGCGGAAGGAGAAGGAGGAAAAGGGAAGTTCCTAGGTAAGATATTCCAACCCCTGCTCCCTGTGGATCCACCCCAGCACTGAGACCTGTCACCAACCAGAGGTGATATATATGTTGCACCACACGGCCCAGCCCTGGCAAATCACAGTGGACTCTGACTGAGGGCTGCAGCGGGCTGGGGGGCCCTCATCACTTTAGTTGCTGGATTGTGGAGAGAATCAAGGGTTCCCAGGGAGGAGCAGGGGCAGAAGGGGTAGGATACTCAGAGAATCTGAGCCAAGGTTATTTACTAACTAAGATAGAAGTATTTTCAATACTTATTTTAAATATTTGAACAGCTAGTATGGCTGCATCAGTTCAGTCCAGCCCTGCTATCAACAGTGCCCATACAATCATATCAAATCCAATTTAAAACCATATGTTTTATTGATGTTCTTCAAGGACAATACAGGGCCATGTGTACAAATGCTACTCAGGTCTCACACCTGGCAGCCTCCCCACCCTCATCCCCCATTGACCAGTCTGCAAGTAGTCAACATCCTATAGGTCTCCCTGTTGCCCGTCCTCAGGATGTCAGGCCTCACCGTGCTGAGACTTCAGGAGGCTGAAAACGGCAGGGCTGGCTTCTAAGCTTGAGCTCTGGGGTCAGGAAAGAGTCAAGGCCAAAATTGCCCAGACCTTCCCCTCCTCCCTCTCCCTCCCATTGCTTAAGTATGGCCAGAATTGGGGGTGAAGATGCCCCTGGTGACTCCTCCATTGAGGCAGCCTAGGCTTCCCCTCTTCAGCCATCTCTATCACATCCTTTCTTTCCAAATAACCTGCCCCACCAACCACCAAGATGGCAGAGTGACCATTTTTCAGGGGGTGTGAATCAGTGCACAGACGTGACAAGGTGCCCCTGATGGCATGAATCTTGTCATCCTGTTCACCACTGCATTGCCAGTGCCTGGAAGAGGCTGGGAACGTAGTTGGCATTCAATAAATATATGTAGGATGGATGAATGAATGAATGAATATGGGAGGGAGAAGTATGAGCAGGTCAAGCCAGTACTACATTAGCTGTCTAGGAGGCGTGAAGGCAGAACCACAGTAAAGTCCTCCCAATCTCTGCTCAAGAACCCAGGGTGTTGTGCAGCTATCAGCAGATCACTGCAGTTGGCGGTTGGACATTGCAGGGCGTGGATTCAGCACTACTGCCTGCATGGATGTCATACTGGCTTTGGGACCCAGTCAGGAGGGGGCACTTGTGTTGTCCCTACTCCCTTATATGCCCCAGGGGTCTGGTCCTCTGGGTTTCAGAAAACACACAGTAGTGCCTCCACCGGAGTCAGTCAGATGCGCAGGGATGGTCTGGGAATTGCACCCTTATATTCTGGTCATCTCCGCTCCCCAGCCTTAACTCACCACTGCCCCCCATGCCCTGCCACTGACAATGACATGGCTCCATCTCCCTGTCCTCAAATGTCAGTCCCCTGAACCACCCAGGTAGCCTTGTCTCTGCATAGATTCTCTCTTCAGTGGCTGGGTTGGGTACTGATCTTCAGACCCCTCCCATGCCCACACTCCCCTCCAGGAAAGCAAATGTCTCACAGACATCTCTGCAGATCTTGCCTCTGGGTCCAGCAATCACAACCAGGACACCAGAACCTTGGGGTTGGAAGGAATATGTGTAACCTCACCTAGAATAACCCTGTGCAGAAATCCCTTCCACAGCATGCCCGCAGACGACTGCCTAGACTCTGCTGGAATACCTCTAGTGATGGGGCACTCACTACCTTCACAGGCAGCCATTCAAACACTGAAGAGTTTCAGCTGCTGGAATGCCCTTTGTATAGGGCATAAATGAACCCAATTGTCCCTCTCACTTCTCCCTTTCCCATAGGCATTATTCCTATATGTTTCTAACAGCACTTCTCACCACCACCCATCTCTCTCTCTCTCTCTCTGTCTCTCTCTCTGTCTCTCTCTCTCTCTCTCTCTCTCTCTCTCTCACACACACACACACACACACACTTCCATATGGTTATACAGTTGAATACCTCCTTCCTTTATCAGTAATTCTCCTTCCCTGTCCCTTCTTCCTTGCTTTCCCATCATCTGGCAAAGACCTGGGGGCTGGAGATCAAGTAGAAAGGCTGGAAGAGTTCCAGGGAGACGAAGCATCCAGCCAGGTCCTGGACTGGGCTGGGCTGGCCAGATGGGGCAGGGCAGACAGGGAATAGCATTTGGAAAAAGCAGGCCATTGACTTCTGTCTCCCAGAGAAAGGGTCTTGAACCTGGGGGGTGGGGTGAGGGAGCAGCAAGCTACTGAGTTCATTTTCCTACAGAGGGGATGTGGACACACACCCACTCTTTCCCAACTCCCCTAGCTGTTGGCAGAGCTGACTTGGCTGCCTCTTACACATGGTGATTTTAAACATTTGCTAGCCTCTAGGTCCCAGGGAGTCTCATACCAGCAGCAAGAATCCACTCCCCTCTCCCAACATGGGGGCTGAGAGGAAGGGCTCTAGCAGACAGCAGTGATGAATGAGACCTGGTGGAGAATGGATGAGCCAGGAAGAGGGGGAAAGCAGGGATCCCAAGGGGAAGGAACAAAAGCAGAGGCAGTCTAACGGCTAGCAGCCACCTGGCTGGCTCGTGAGGAGCCTAGAAATGCCTGGGGGGACATTTTCCTCCTTGTCATAATCCACCAGCCCACACTGTTCTTATGGGTGGAAGGCGGGGGGAAGATGCTAGGACCTTACCAGCACAAAGTTGTACTGGGTCATGGGTGGAGACAAGGCTGCCATGGTTTTATGCTCAGGAGGAGTCAAGACAGAGAGAGAGAGAGATAAATGACGGGAGTGTCTGCTACTTATCCTGCTGCTTGGAGCTCTCACTTCCAACATTGAACATGGGGACCAGCAGGCCCAGCAGCCACCTCTTTCCGAAGACCTCTTGTAGGTTCTTGCGCCAGGGCCGGGCCCTCACTGCCACCCCCTTCCGCACCTGGTGGCGGGTCTGCCCACGGAGGATCAACAGCAGCTGGTGGCAGCAGAAGCCAGCGCAGGCCAGGCCGATGGCGAACCAGAGGTAGAGCATGAGGATGACGAACATTTCAGAACCCAGGACAGCTCCTGCAGGGTAACAGGAGGGGAAACACCAGAGCCGCTTTACACCCAGGCCACCTGCAGAACTGTGATCTAGGCAGGCTTTCCACTGGGAGGGCGGGAGATTAATGAGATTGACACTACATTTTTTAGCAACCTCAGCGCTGCAGCTGCAGTGAGGGAGAGGAAGAACCAGCTGCCCTAACTTTTTCTTGGTGCGAATCGAATGGCACCTGAGGCAAGAGGGGAAAACTGGAGACCTGGCGAAAACAGCTAAGCTTGATGAGCTTAGCAAGGAGAGCCCTCAGCTCCTGGGGCAGCATCTGGCCGCTGATAACATTTCTGTAGAGTCGGAGATGCCTGTCTCTCTCTGTTTTCTCCTTTTGGGCTGGAAGCAGGGTGAGGGGTTTTGCTCAGGAGGAGAGAGGGGTGAGCTGAGGACCCTAAAGAGGGAGTGGGTGTCTGGGCAGCTGTCTAGACCGCAGCACCTTCTCCGTACTGTTCTGGGAGCGCTGGTTGAGAGGACTCAGGAAAATGACAGCATGATGGAGAGCTGGGAAGAATAAGTCATGAGATTAGTCTCAAGAGCAGCCCAGAGCACCAACATAGAGAATAATTCAGTCATTAATGTTAACAAGAGGAGAGTGTGGCCACCACAGCATTCCACCAGAGCTGGTTCTGTCAATCAAATCTTGCTAGAAGAGGCCCCCAAGGTCATTGGCCCTGTATCATGGGGCAGGATCTCCCCAGAATCCCTCTAAACCAAGCAGTTCCTCTTACTGGTTTGAAATAATCACTGAGTAAGAGCTCCCACACTCTTCCTCAGAGTTTGGATGGCTGGTCCAGGCTAGGTTTGAGTCTCCCAGCTGTGTGGACTTACACAAGTGTCCCAACCTCTCAGTTGAAGTTCACTCATCTGTACAATGGGTATAATAATACTAACGATTTCATTCGGCTGCACGATTCAAGAAAATGATGTACAGAGTGGTCAGCATTCCGGTTCACACTCAGTGTGGTGCTCACAGCAGAGGGTCATTTTTACAGAGCAGGAGACTACATCCAAAATGAGTTCAAGTTTAACTCCTGAAACTATCAAGCTTTCTCCTTCTCCTTTTCAGGGCTTAGAGTCCTGGCTGGGCTGCAACTTTGGCAGCTGTGGCAAAGACACTTACCTTGATCTGCCCAGCAGCCAGGGCACTGGACCCTGGCATTAATTCGAAAGTCCTCCTTAGCCCTTGGCTCCCTGTAGGGCAACCCTATCACCTCCTCTGGTGGGGTGGGGGTATCTCCACTAAGGACTCCATCTTACAACCTATTCTGCCCCTGAAAATCTCAACCATATTTTGCCCTTTCCCTAGCCTTCTCTTGCCCCAGCCCACCTCTTCCCAAGTCTCTCCAGCCTCCATTTTCCAAAGTCCTGGGAACTGGTCTTTCAACATTTGTCCAGTATGAGCAGTGGTGGACTCAGCAATCAGGGAGGATGTGGATCTGATTCAGATTCTCTCATTAGAAGCCTCCTCTTGTCCTCATCCCTAGGAGCTTGGATACCCATTTTTTTGTTGTTGTTGTTTGTTTTTTGTTTTGTTTTGTTTTTTACAAAGCTGGAGACAGATAGGCCCAGCTGCCATTTAGAGCAGCCCCTCCGCTGGCCCAGGGGCAGTAGTGGGACAGGGCTCACATTGGGCTGTGCCATTCCCCTGACCCACTTCTTCCTTGTCGGCACAGATTAGCTTGGGCAGCCATGTGCGGGATGGAAGATCCCAGGTCCATGGTGCCCTTTGGCGTGAGGAATGCTGACAGACAAAGATGGCCCTCGAGCTGTGATGTGAGAACATCAGAGCTGTCAAGCTTGGGCCTGCCTTGCAACACTGCCCCAGGAATAAGCCTGGGCAGATGGAAGTCATTTCCCACAGGGTTTTTTCCTGGCACTAAATCAAGGCATGAGAAAAAGACCTTGCGGCCTTTTCTTGGCCCCATGCAGCAGCTACAAAAGGCTATTCTGGGGACCTGTTTTGTCTAAAAGTGTTTGAAGTTACCTAGCCTGGCTGCTTCAGCTCCTCTTAACTGTGTAATAATAGTTCTGCTTCTTTTCAAAAATCACAGAATTTTCCCAATGGGCCTAAAAGGACACATCAGTCAATCTCCCCTGCCCCTTCCTCCCAACAAGCATCTATAACACCTTTGACAAATAATCACTCAGCATACTTTTCAGTACATCCAAGGACAAGTAGCTGCCTCCCTCCCAAAGTGGCTCATTCCAGAAGCAGCTTCAGAGAGGCAGCCCCCAAGAGGCAGTGTGGTGTGGTGGAAAGAGTATGAACTTTGGAGGCTACAAGCCCCAACTCCAAATCTTGATTTGGAATCATACCAGCTGTGTGGTGTTAGTGCAACTTAACCTTGCTGAGTCTTTGGTTTCTGAGCCTTAAAAATGGATATGATAATATGGACTTGTCGTGAGGAATGGGTGAAATGTGACATGCATAGTGGATGGTACATAACAGGTGCTCAATGAACTTTAGTCCCCTTTCCCTCCTACTGCACTTTCTGGTAGCACCCATCATGCTGGTGTACTTACCCAAATGCCAAGATACAGGTCAGAGGGTGGCATCTCCCAGATAAGAATAAGATTCAGAGAGGTGACACAGCAACATGTACTGGTCCCACAAAGCCAAAAGAAAGGGCAACTTCTGACACCTAACTAACTAGCCGCCTCCCTCTTTGGATTAGCTGAGGGCCTGTGGTTGGCAGCCACCTTCACACTAGAAGACCCCTCCCACTTTTAGCTCTCAAGGCCCAAACTCACGGCCATCCATGCTCTGGTGACAGATCTGACTCAGATCTGTACCAGAGTTGGGGACAGCTCAATTTCTTTCTTTCTTTCTTTCTTTTTTTCTTGAGACAGGGTCTTGCTCTGTAGCCCAGGCTGGATACAGTGCAGTGGCATTATCATAGCTCACTGCAGCCTCACACTCTTGGGCTCAAGCAATTCTCTCACCTCATCCTCCTGAGTAGATGAGACAATAGGCACATGCCACTATGCCTGACTAGTGTATTTATTTATTTTTTATTTTTGTAAAAACGGAGTCTCACCATCTTGCCCAGGCTGATCTCGAACTCAATTTCTATTAAACAACCCATGCTTTTTACTCCTTCCTGTCCACCTGCCCTCCTGAGCAGATGAAAGACGGTGCTACCAACTGTTCGGATTGAGGGTTGGGGAACAAGAGGAATGGGAAAGGGAAAGCTGAGCAGGTGGGGTGTATGTCATGGGAGGGAAAGAAGGAGGGTTGTCAAGAGGAAAGATGAAAGGTCACAAAGGATGAGATAGGAGAGTTAGAGGTAAGAAGTCTTGGTCGCCTATTCCCAGTGGATATGGTGAGGAAGTGAAAGACACTGGAACTCATCCTTATGCTGGCACAGGAGTCTGGGCCCCAAGGTGGGCACTCACTGGCTCTGTTCTCCCATCAGATCAAACCTAGCACATATGGACAGGACTCAAGCCCAGATTTATCTCAAATCAAACCATTTCAAGGTCTTCCTTCTGGAACCATCCATTTTTACGGTTGGCGAAACTACTTGGAAAAGAAAGTATAAGCAGGCTTGTTGGCTCTTCTCATCCCTCCACCTGCCTGTGCTCACACTCCACCCCCTAGCCCACCCACCCACCCTCCCCCGTCCTGGTTATTTTGGTCCCGGCAGCCTCCTGTGCCAGTGCTGGGATCCAGAAGGCCTGAAAGCTGTGAGTTCTGGACCCAGCTCAGCCACCAGCCCTGAAGGCAGCCCCCGTAGCTGGGTCCCCTCTGTATCTCTGTGTTCCCACTGCCAAATGGCATGATAGTTCTGTGCCTGGGAAGAACTGGGCTGTAGTTACCACAAAGACTGAAATGATGGCTTCCCCCAGAGTAGAGCAGAAATTTTATGAATGTTCAGCCCAGGCACCTCAAAACAATCTTGGGCTTTCAGTGGAAGTAGCTGCCCCCTGTCTTTCTTTGCTCCTAGAAGGCCAACAGGTGAGGAAGCATGCTCTATTCCCTGAGCCACTACAGAAGAGCTGTGGATTAAGGACCTGAAAGGCAGACCAGAGACTGCCACTCAGTAGTAGGAAGATACTGGGCAAGCCACTTAATCCCATCTGAGTCTCGGTTTCATCATCTGAGAAATGGAGATAACAATGCTATACACGAAGGCCCAAGCATGCAGACACTACCGATTGTGGAAGCTAAGCCATTCAGAGTCAAAGGCCAGGATAGGGAGGAAGTGGAAGGAAACGCAGTAGGAGCCAGTCTCAGGGCTGAATAAAGTGGTAAGAACTGCCACCAGGAGCTGAGTACTTCTAGGGCCAGATATCAGGGAGCGGTCCTTGTGCATACCAGTTAAAGTGTAGTCCTCAGCCAGGTGCAGTGGCTCACACCTGTAATCCCAGCACTTTGGGAGGCCGAGGTGGGTGGGTCACTTGAGGTCAAGAGTTCAAGACCCGCCTGGTCAACATGGTAAAACACCGTCTCTATTAAAATTACAAAAATTAGCTGGGCATGGTGGCACGCACCTGTAATCCCAGCTACTCGGGAGGTTGAGGCAAGAGAATCACTTGAACCTGGGAGGTAGAGGTTGCAGTAAGCAGAGATTGCGCCACTACACTCCAGCTTGGGTGATAGAGTAAGACTCTGTCTCAAAAAAAAAAAAAATGCCTGCCTCTCCCACCCAAGTTCCCTCTGCTCTGAGCCATCAGCAGGCTGGAGAACAGGCTGGTGAGGTCAAACATAATAGGCAGGGGGACGAGGCTTAGTCTCCTGCTGGGCTGGGCTGGCAACAAGTTCAATATTACTGCAATTGGTTGGTGAGACCTCTGGAGAGAAGAGTCCTTGGGTGACATGTAAGCAGGACTGGGGTCCAGGCAGAGGACGGTCATAGCGTGGTTGTACCTCATGGGGCTACATGGAGGAATGGCCAGCACCCAGCCGTGCCTGGCACACAGCAGGTATATTACCTGGATGCCACAACTCTGTGAGCATATGGACAGCATGATGGATGAGGATGATGGGGGCTAGGGGGGAGGTGGCCAATAAAATACAGCATGTCCGCTTAATTTGCATTTCAGATAGGCCATAGCAAATTTTCTCAGTATATCTCATACAATATCTGGGACATGATTATACGAAAAAATTATGAGTTGTTCATCTGAAATTTTAATTTAGTGGAAGGGTCTGTATTTTTATTTGCTAAATCTGGCAACTTTTGGGGCTGGAGTTTGGGGCCCGGCAACCTTTGGGGTGGGAGGTCTTTGTGTAGAGCCCAACCTGCCTGCCAAGGCCCACTCACCGGAGAAGAACTGGCTGATGGAGGTGGGCAGGAGCGTGAGGAAGGCCAGGGGGTGGGCGAAGGAGATGGAAAGGACCGCGGAGATGTAGGCCACGCCGGCTACCATGGAGTAGAGGCAGGCCAGGGAGGTGTAGAGGCAGAACAAGACGAAGTTACGCATGTTCCTGCTGCCGATGCAGTTGCCGGTGAAGAAACAGTGATGATCGTGCCTCAGGGTTACTCTGGCGCACACTCGGCAGAAGTGGGTGCTAGGTGAGGGGCACGGAACCTTCCTGGTCAAGGCCCCCTGGCAGGCGCCCAGGTCGTCTGGGGAGTTCTGGATGACCAGGACGTAATTGCCCAGGGCGTTGGCCGAGAGGAATAGGAAGAGCGCCCCGTGGAGCAGGGCCGGCGAGAAGAGCCGGGCGGCCGCGGGGTCCTCGCGCATGCTGGGCAGGAAGAGGAAGAGCTGCAGCACGAAGGTCACCAGGGAGATGCACAAGAAGTAGGCGGGGGCCACCACGTTGAGCAGCCGCAGGGCCAGCATCCTCGATTACATTCCTGCGGGACCCGGGGTGAGAAGAGGACTGACTGACTGCGGCGTCCAGGGGGCGCCCTCGCGCGCTCCTCCGTGCCGCGCCTCTGGGGCTCTGCACGCGACTCCACGCCCCCAAACCCCTGTCCCGCCGATTTCCCCTCCCCAGTTCCCTAACCCCGGACCAGGCAGGCCAGAGACCCCGAGCCCGCAGCGGCCTCGGGTCTAGGCCCTACATGGGGGTGAGTGTTGCCTGGGGTTTTGAGCGAGCTCGGTGCCTTGGCGCGGTAGAGTCAGGCACAGCAGTACAAGTTGTGAGGGTGGGGGGCGCTGGGGGATAGGACTCCTCCCCTCTGTGGCTGTGGAAACAAGCCCAGATTTGGGATTTCTGGTTCAGACCTCCCTAGGAGGAGAAAGGGAAGGATTTGGGGTCGGGGGCAGAGGTATCAGCGGCATTTGAGCTGCTGGAAATCCTGCTTCACACTTCCCTTTCTCCTTCCCTGCGCCCCCACCCACACACACATCTTGGGCAGCACTCAGGGACCTCACCGGTTACCCAAGGCTCTTTGGAGGTATGTGTGCGTGCGGGACCACGATGTGTGTGTGTGTCCTTGTCTGTGACTCTGTACGTGTAATCTGTGTGCGCTTGAGTATCTGTATTTGTGTATGTATGTATCTGCGTGTACAGACACGCAGCCTCTGCCACCTAGCTTAAAAAAATCAATTAAAACAATCGATACACTCACACTCGCTCTCGGGCACCGGGTGGGGTGGGGACGCAGCCAGAATACCTGTGTCAGCGGGTCCTGGCCAGCACATCTCTCCAACGCTGGCTGCCCGGGCTATTTCTTTGCAAAGAGCGTTTTCATTTGAGGCGAAATTAAAATCCCCCTTTCGCGCCCGCCTCCCGCCCTCCTGGTGAGAGAAACCCAAACAACCCTCATGGCGCCTAAATCCTTTCCATGCCGACAAGCCCGCCCTGGGCGCACGAGTGGATGCTTGGCCGGCCTTTCCTGGGATCGACCCCGCCGCCGTGCGCAGCCCTCACAGCGTCCCCATCCCACTCCACGCCTCACAGCCGGGATTCCTGGCCAGCTTCGGAAGCCACCGAGAAATAGGATTCCGTGCGCCCGAGAGAACTTTTCCAGGGGCTAAGGAATTGGCCAGCCGGAGGCGCGAGAAAAGTTCTGGGAAGGCGGTTGCACCTAGGATGGGCGGATGCCACGGGGCCTCCGTCCAGGCTGTCCCGTCAGGACGGGGCGACTGGTCACCTTGGAATCCCCTTTGCAGGTCCCAGCGCCCCCCGGGAACCCGCAGCCTCCGCGGAGAGCGTGGGCCTCTCCCTGCAGCTGGGGCGCAGCGCAGTGCACGCCACAGGGTGGTCGCGGGGGCCTGGGCACCGCCCCCAGTCATGCGCCGCCGGGGGCTGCGGCGGCGCTGCCGGCCCCAGAGAGCCCTTGGCCTGGGGCTCCGGCGAAGCAAGTGCCTTCCCCGCGCCGGTCGCCAGGGGGGCGCGGGAGCAGCCAGATGCGCCGCAGCGCTGGGAAGGCGGCGAAGGATGGGGGCTAGGGGAGTGAGGGGCGCTCGGTAGGCAGTCTCAGCCCGGGCCCTGCGCGGGAGAAGGGACAGCAGAGACCGCCCGTGGGGTCCCGGGGCTCAGGGAGCTGTCCTTTGAGCACTGGCGCCCGCCTCGCCCGCGGCAGAGGGCGGCACAGCCAGAGCCTTGGAAAGACCGGCAGCGCCGGCGGCCGCGGGCTTCTCGGCCACTGCCTCCCGGACGCAAGGGAAGCCGCCCCCCGCGCCTCCGCCGCCTCACTGCCGCCGCCGCAGAGGGGTGAGGAAATGAACTCACCGAGCTCTGGTCGCCGAGAAGAGGAGCACCGGACGCCGGCTCTCGCCCTGCCCGAGGCTGCAAAGTTGTGGGCTCGGCCCGGCTGGCTCGCAGCCTGCGCTTCGCTTCGGGAACTGGGCAGGTAGCGGGGATGTGGGGAGGAAGGAGCGGGCAGCTGCTGTTTTCCCACTCGGGCGCCAGCGAGTAGGGGCAAGGAAGCGGCGGGGACGGCAACTGGGCACCCCCCAGCCCCGCCACCCCTCCCTCCGCTCCTGGGGGCGGTGCTCTGACCGCCAGTCTCAGCATTGTGGACTTGCCCCCTCCTCCCCCCTCGATTCCCCTTGAGCGGGCTGGGGCGCTCTGCCTGGTTTCAGCTGCCCATTCCAGCTGGGAGATTGGGATTCAGCCCTGATGTGGATTCTCCAGACATCATCCTGCCTTTCCCTCTCGACTATGCCCCACGACCTTCCCTGCTCTCCACTCGGACTGAAGGAACCCTGGGGGTTTGAGAGGTCGGCTTGCCAGGGCAACACCCGTGAAGACCAGCGTCATCTCCTCGGAAAGGCTGTGTACAGAGGATTGGGAGTTGGGACTCTGGAGCCTGTCTACCTGGGTTTGAATATTCACCATTCACTACTGTGAAATCTCAGATTCCAGTTTCTTCGTCTGTAAATTCCAGTGTAATCTTAGATTCCAGTTTCCTCATCTGTAAAACAGAGATGTGAGGGTTAAATGAAAATCTATGTAAAACCCTTAAACAGGGCCTGCCCAGGGCAAGCACTGCTTGATTAGATCATAATTAGAGACACTACTTATCGCGCCCCTGCTAGGTAGCAGGCACTGCACTAAGCCTTTAGCATAAGACGCTTCCTTAATCCTCTCAGCCTGATCTAGGAAGCTGGCTGAGCCCCATTCTGGGGATGAGGAGGTTGAGGCTCAGAGAAGCTAAGTCGCATGTCTAAGGTCATACAGCCATTAAGTGACAAAGCCTGGACTTGAACTTTGTTCTAGCGTTAATGCTCCTGCTCTCGGCCTCCACACAACCCAGCATCACCCTGGGACCCATGGGTGTCCCTGATTTGGGAGAAGGAAAGACAATGGGAGTTTATCCAGACACAGAGCTTGAACTTGGAGCTGCTTCTTCGGGCCCCACCCCCACCTTCCTATTTCTATTTCCTTCCCCTTCCAGGGCTCCGCTATTCTAAGGTGGGTACCGTGATGCACCAAGAGGGTAGTCACACCAGTGTGTATCAAATAGTGGGGGGCGGGGGGAGCAGAGCCTTAAAAACATCAAACACTGCAGGAATATTGGTGCCATCACCATCCTCAATTTCCTGGGTGTCATAGCTCACCTACCTGCCCTGTTCCTCTCCTCTGGGTGATGGCATACTTAATAAATAAATAAGTATTTATGCTTTCTCAACTGGCTGATTAAAATGAGCAATCCCTTGAAATGAGGGCCATATGCTAATCAGCTCAGCCTCTATTCTCGAATAACCAGACGCTGTTCCTCCGTAATTTATCAGCACACATCAAAATAAAAAAGAGGCCAGGAAACCTTTTCGTGTTCTAAAAGCATCTGACATGTAAGTGAAAGAACAGTATGCCACATGGTGGCCGTGAGCAGCTGGTAGCCCTGTGAGTTCCAGTGGCCACAGGACAGACACGGGGAGGCACACATGGCCCTTTTTCCTTCAGAGCAGCTTTGTCTCATCATTGTGGCTGTCTGGGCCCCTTTTCACAAGCTCTGTCTGCCTCTCACATGGGCTTGGCAGGGAGGGAGCCTGGGGTGCTCGGGTTTGGGTATACTGACTGAAGATCTCCATTCCCCAAATACCTTGTGAGTCGGGTGGTATTTCTAATTTTATTTTGCATATGGGTGTGAGGTGGGAAGGTGTGTGTCTGAATTTGTGTGTATGAGGAAAAGGAAAGAGAGAAAGAAGCTAAGCGAACGTGGGAAGATGTTAGTGGGGGAAGGGAGTATTCAGTCAGGAAAAGGAGATCTGGTCATCGAAACACAAATGGACAAGGACAAAATTTATTTAGAAATATCATTTATCAGCAGAAAAGGACATTAGAGCTTCAGATCTAAAGCTAGTGATTCCTCAGCTCCCCTTAAGGAATGGAGTGAAGGGAAGCACGGCAAATGTCATTTTGTTTTTCTAAAACATATGCTTATCCCTGACAAAATCAATAGGGAGGCAAAATCAATATGAAAACTTCACTTGGATTCTGGCCCCATGAGAGTCAAGCAGACCAAAAATGAGCATTTTATTGCCATTTACCAGCTGTGTGATCATGAGCAGGTCATTTAACCTCTCAGCTCTCAGTATTCTCCTCCATGTAATGGGAATAAGAATGCTGCTGTTACTCTGTGGTGATGATGATCAAATGGGATCATGTAATTTAAGTGCATTAGCGTCTCCCACATCCTCTTTAGGGCTCCTCTTTTCATACACAGAACTCTGCTCTGTTTTCAACTAAAATGAGAGCTCCTTGCCTATGTTGGAAACGTTTTGGGGTTTGTTCCATATTTCCTAATAGGAT
Source organism: Trachypithecus francoisi (assembly GCF_009764315.1). Taxonomy (NCBI): domain Eukaryota; kingdom Metazoa; phylum Chordata; class Mammalia; order Primates; family Cercopithecidae; genus Trachypithecus; species Trachypithecus francoisi. The sequence continues at coordinate 30,063,925 of NW_022681468.1, read as the reverse complement.
GATTTGCCCAGAGTCGACACTGAGTAAAAGTCTCTTAATCGATGAATTGCTACTGGTCTGTCTCTGAAAGGAAGAGCTACATTCTGAGGTCTTTGAAATGTCTGGTGAGGACCAGACGCAGTTGCTAACACCTGTGATCCCAACACTCTGGGAGGCTGAGGCAGGCGGATCACCTGAGGTCAGGAGTTTGAGACCAACCTGGCCAATATGGGGAAACTCCATCCCTACTAAAAATATAAAAATTAGCCAGGCGTGGTGGCCGGTGCCTGTACTCAAGAGGCTGAGGCAGGAGAATCTCTTGAACCCAGGAGGCAGAGGTTGCTGTGAGCCAAGACCATGCCATTGCACTCCAGCTTGGGTGACAGAGCAAGACTCTGTCTCAAAAAGAAATGTCTGGTGAGGACACATTTGCCATTGATCTTGCAACCTGCCACCACCCACCCTGAGTCTAATCTCATCCTCCATACAATGACAGAAATAATTTATAAACCACACTCTCCATTGTTCTTGTAGATTCCTATAGTTAAGCCATGACTGTACCTTCAGGCAGTCCCATGGGGGCAGGGACACAGATAAGCATCTAATTGCTGTGCAGCCTTTTCCTGGAGATACGTACCCTCAATCTTGCTATTTGGTGGTGTTATTTGAATAAAATGAATTCCCTTTCAAGTGGAAATTATTCCATTTTGCCTCAGAGTGTTGTATTACAAGGAGAGAAATCCATGTAGCAAGCAGCTTCTGCCTTGAGTGAGTAACCCCGCCTCCATGTCTGTCAGGCCTATAATGCCCCAAATGTTTTGGATGGAGAGTATTCCAAGATGCAAGGAGCTGCACCTAAGAAGGCTGGTGGGGGTTTTCTTCATTCTCATGCTCTTATTTCAGATAGATCAAGGTGAAGATAGGCTTGGGTCAGGATGCTCTTTAGTGCTGACAGCAGGTCATAGCCAGGGATAAACACAGAGTGCTTCCCAAGCCTCAGAAGGCTTACAAAGATGCCATCCCTGCCTGCCCAGATTTGGAAAACATGCAAGTGTAATCTTCATTTTAGCCAACTAAATACATGAAAATTGGATTATCACAGAATTTCTATTTGGAGGTGGTAATTTATTTTGCTAACGATGTCTTCATTTTAACAACGATAACATTAGTTTGATGTAATAAAGTGCTTTGCAGGCTACAAAGTACATCCACATAATTAAAATTTCACCCCATGAATCTCTCTCAACAGCATAAACTAGCTGGGGCGAGAATTATCAAACCCATTTTCCTTATGGGGAAACTGAGGTTCAGAGATTTGCTGCATGTTAATTTGCAAGGCTTGGCTATGTTTGATTTGAAATATGAGTTAATATGCAAAACAAATCTCATCGATATCTAACTTTTCTGGAACATGTCAGTTGCATAAAGGAAGCAGGTATGTAACATACTCCTCCAGAGTAACAGACCTGAAGGATCTCCCTTTACCTAAAACTGCTGTGCTCTGCACTCTGCGTCCCGTCTACTCTGCTTTGTCTTCAACAACATTTATCACCACTTGACAGGTGTATATTTGTCTGTTTACTGTCTGTCTCTCCCCACTGAATTCTCAACTCCAAGAGAGCAGGATTTGAACTGCTTTATTCACTGCTGTATCCCCAGTGCCTATAACAGAGTCTGGCACATAGTAGGTGCTCAGTAAACATTGGTTCAATGAATAAACATAATATCCATAAACTTGTAAGCCTGCAGCACATTAATCAAATGCCCTCAGGCACTCTGCTGTTTGTTGTGCTGGAGGGGGTGTGTGTGATTAGGGGCAGGGATGCTCAGCTTCCAAGCTCACATGTCAAGGTAGAAACTACAGGTCTGGGTGACAGGTAAACCCAGTGGTCTCCCGGGTGGTTGGTGCATCAGGGTGGAAATCTTGGCTTAGCTTGAGAGAACCTCTTTTGCAGTATCCAGGCTGTGGAAGAATGAACGAATGGGATCTTTCACCAATTAGCCATGGTTTCCAGGGACCGTTTAGTCTGTCCTGGTAGGGACGCCTGTGCCTGTGGATAAGCAAGTGAGTATGCAGCCCCATGGAAGCGGTGGCAGCAAGATTAACTGGCCCTTTCATCTCAGAGTGCGCAGGAGCAGAGGGAGGAGAAAGAGGGGGTATGGGGAGGGAGAAGAGGAGGGAGGGAGAGGGCAGAGAGGAGAAGACAGAAAAGGAGAGAGGAAGGAGAAGAAAGGGGGGTAGTGAGAGAATGCCCACTTATCTGTCTGACACACCAAGTTTATGTCTTCATGATGGAGGCTCAGGAGAAGCAGGGTGAAATCAGCTGTCTCCATTGAGAGCCCTGCAATGCCAGGTGTCCAGGATGGGAAGGAATGAGGCAGAAGGTTGACATCTCAATTACAGGAGGAGGGGAGTGAGACCAAGGGAGTGAGGTCCCCACAGTGCCCTTGGCTGTTTGGAGGCCTCTTAGATAGGTTGTTACCGTCACAGAGCAGCAGGCAGCACAAACCTCACACTCCTGACCCCCCCTCTTTCTCCCTCCCCCTACCCCAGCAGAGATGGCCCAGGATCCAGGAGAGAGGCAGTGTGGTGTGACCAAAAAAAAAAAATCACAAGTTTTTGGTGTCTGTTGACCTGAGCTTGTATCCCAGCTTTGCCATTCACTGGCTATGTGACCTTGAGCAAGTTCCTTAGCTTCTCTGAGTCTCAGATTTGCTCTTTCTGCAGAGTAGATCCAGGTTTCTCCTGAATTTCCTGGAAGTCGCACACTTTACATGCACTTACCTCTCTCATTGGCCAGAACTTGGTCACATGGCCATACCTAGCTACTGGTCAGTATGTAACCAGCTAAGATTTGTGAGTTATATTGAGAAAGAAGAAGAGAGAAATGGATTTGGAGAATGACTTGCAGCTTTTTCTTCTACTGTGAAAAAGTTTAGACCTGCAGTTTAGCCATTCCCTGGGCCTCAGGACTGAAGATGGATTTTTCTGGGACTTCTAGTCTCTGAGATTCCAGTTTGTCATTGGTCAAGTGGGGCTATTGCCCACTGCCCTTTTCTGCCCTCCACCTGATCTCTGCCTTCCTCTTGGCACGTCTCCTTCTCCTCACAGAACAGGTGCAGGAAAGGCAGCTGCAGCCTGCCAGAGCCTTGGCCCTCAGATGAACATGGACAGTGAGGGCTGGAGGTGGCTATGGTCAGTGTCGCAGGCCATCTGGCTGCTTCCGTAAGCTCAAAATCTGGCTCCAGATGAAAGAGAAGGGGAGACAGAAAAGATGCACTTTAAATATTTTTTACTCTTAAAAACCATATGAGTAATATGTTTTGTAAGAAAATATAATTTTTTAAAAATTAAAAGCAAAACAAAACCTTTTCATCTTAAGCCCTGAGCTAATTATCGTGAACATCTTGTATGTGTCTCACAATCTTTCATCTACTCAGATTTGTTTCCCCTTGATTACAAATCTGGGCTCACATCTTCATTCTCTTTTATAACCAGCTTTTAAAATTCAGCATTAACAAGACAATCCTTCCATGTTGATAAATACATTTCCCCAACATAATTTTTCATGGACAGCGAGCATGTCCCTCTTACGGAAGTGACACAATTTAATAGGAGTGCACCAAAATTTGGCTTTGATCTTAGTATCAAATTTTGCTTTAGAGCTCCATCTTCAACTTTGGCCCCTGAAAGGCTGTATTGACAAGTTCAGACTTGAGCATCATTTCTGGGTTTCCTAGACTGGGGCATGATCCGCTATCCCATGGCTGTGTTACATGGACTTTGCATGCAATAAGCGTAACAACCTGTTATACTGCTATATCATTTGCATGTACTATAATAAACACTTTCAAATATGGATGACCTTCTATGTGTAAACTGTAATGAATATCTTCTTTTGTGCTCTATGTGTTGAAATTCTATCGATGTATAAATGTACATTTATTATTGCAAGAGTAAAACGCTGTAATCATTTATGATTGTAAACATTGTCCCTTTTATGTATGGAAATAATTATTGAGAGCTTTTAAGTGTTCAGATTTAGAAGGAAACACATAGCTAATACAAATTTTGAAAAATATGTCGGCTAGATACTTTTAAAAGATACTTTTTAAAGACTTGAAAAAATTTTTTAATTTTTTAGAGACAGGGTCTCACTCTGTCACCCCCAGGCTAAAGTATAGTGGCACTATCATAGCTCACTGAAGCCTAGAACTCCTGAACTCAAGGAATCCTCCTGCCTCAGCCTCCCAAGTAGCTGGGATTACAGTCTTGAGTCACTACATCTGGCTTAAAGATACTTTTTGAGGCAACAACAACAAAAAAATTAAAATAATAATATGAAGGAGAATAATAGAGATTAGATTACATCAGAGTTCTAATCTTTGTAGAATTGTTTGGGATACTAATATTCATGGCAGAAAGCAAAACAACCTTTTAAACTGTATTCCATTTTTAGTTACTTTATTCTATTTAGGCCATGAGTCTTTTTTTTTTAAGCCCTATTTGTAATTCTTTATATCTTGTAAAGATAAAATAAAAATAGAATGTTAGCTTAACCAACCTCATAATTTCATCAGCAGGGAAACCTCTAAAATCACATATATTAATAGCAATATCTATGGTAAATTACATTTAACTCAATATGGATTATAAAGAATATGAAAAAAAAGAAAACATATTATCGTTATTATTATTTGAGACAGAGTCTCTCTCTGTCGCCCAGGCTGGAGGGCAGTGGCATGATCTCGGCTCACTGCAACCTCTGCTTCCCAGGTTCAAGCGATTCTCCTGCCTCAGCCTCCCAAATACCTGGGACTATAGATGCCCACCACCACGCCCAGCTAATTTTTTGTATTTTTAGTAGAGAGGGGGTTTCACCATGTTTCCCAGGCTGGTCTCGAACTCCTGACCTCAGGTGATCCACCCACCTTGGCCTCCCACAGTGCTGGAATTGCAGACGTGAGCCACCGCGCCTGGCCAAGAAAAAATTATTAGAACAAGTGAGGCATCACACTCCTCTGCCATTATCAGTCAGAAGTAAGCACCAATTTATTAACACAAACATTACATAATACATAATACAGGAGCAATCTCCCTACTGCTAGCACTAAGAAAATGTTGTTCTTGCACTATAATGTTTAACTGTTAAACACTGACAGTGAAATGCACCAATAAGGAAACTGTCATCACAGAGAATCTCTGATAAAATGTTAGATGTACTCCTTTATCAAAGGCATTGGCTTGGGCTTCAGCTGAATACTGATTGTAGCAATTGACCATCTGGTGTTCAGCCAAAATGTGTGTTGAGTGTATCTCTAACTTTAGATTATTTCCAATTTCTCACTATTATTAGCAACATTGCAATGAACGTCCTAACACAAACAACTCTATGGGACCCTGTGATTATTTCCTTGGCTGAATTCCAAGAAGTAGAGTGTCTGAGTCAAAAGGATCCCTATTACCAAACCATCCTCCAGAAAGTTTGTGCCAGCTTCCTTCCCACACAAGGAGTAGGGGGCTTGTAATCTGCCTTCTCACCAGCTCTGGGACCTGCTTTTCCAATCCCCCCGGGAGGCTGGGAGTTGGTCGGCAGAGAATAGCATCCTTTAGCTAGCCCAGACGCCCCCTGGAGCCCACGATTGCAATTGTAGCTATAATTTATTTTGTGTTTACTTCTTTCTGTCATTGTGGTAGACCATTTACCTCCTGCATTTTAATCCCCTCAATGATGGTTCAAAGTAAATATGGCTGGCTTCATCTTATAGATGAGGAAACGGAAACTCAAAGGGTTGGACGGCCCTGCTTTGAGCCCTAATGGAAATCTCCAGGGGCCTGTTCAAGCAACAGTCTGCAGGCTTATAGCTGCAGGTAAATGAAACCTGCAAGGCCCAGTCCCTACAACCCCAACTGTTCAGCCCCTCTCAGGATCAGGGATCCCTGCACCCTCCCAGCCAGCATAGTTTCTAGCCAGGGCCTAAAGGTGGAAAAGAAGATGACCACCGGGTGGGCTTAGCTCTGTGCTGTGCACTTTATCTTCACATGTTCACATCCCTAGCTTCTTGGTTGTTTCTGAAGGAAAACATGCCAGAGCCTGTCCTCTCTGAGTGAACTTCCTGGTGTGTGTAAGTCACATCCAACAGTGCAAGGAGCAGGTCAAGATTGTTGGTCACGGAGTCCCTCAGCACAGCAAGTTGACAGTTGACCTCTTTGGGGGTAAAGGGGCAAGTTTTGATCACGTTCCAGGAGGGACTTTCTGTACATTGCCTCACGTAAGTCTCAAATGGCCAGGAGAGATACCTTTATCTTATACAGGAGGAGACAGTGGCTCAGGAAAATATCCAAGAGCTCGCAGCTAGGAAATGGCAGAGAATGCAGATAAGGACCTAGACCAGAGGACACACTCAGGGCACGTTCATAGAGTGGATGGAAGGATGAATAGATTCTACAGGGCCCTAGATGGTGAAACTACAGGAGCTAGACTACTACAGACCCTCTGTGTGAACCAGGTACTGCCAGGCAGGAAAGAAGAGGGCAGGATTTGAGCCACCCTGGTGGCAAGGGTCCTCTCTTTTATCATTCTTTCAGGCAAGAGAAGTTGCATATAGGGCTGCCTTGTACAGTTGTTCAGGTTCTACACTTTACAATTCCAGGGGCTGCATTTTCACACATGTATATTTGGATGATTATTATAATAATTTTCCAGTAGATGGCAGTAAAGTATCTTGAGTTAAGGACACCCCTTTTCTGTACAAATATACTGTTTGGGCTATTTGCAGTGCTGGGTGCATCTGTCTACCAGCCTCCAAACTGCTAACAGGTTGCCTGACACCCCTTCCCTCCCTTGTCTCACCCCTTCATCGGTTGCCTCAGAGTCTCCGAGTTGGGCTGGAGAGTTCAGAGGAGAGTGGCATTAGCACCAGAAAGCCCCAGCTGCATCCTTTATTCCAACAAAAGTGATGTTTGTAATGGGAAATCCTGGGTTCAAGTCCCAGCTCCTGCATTTTTTTTTTTTTTTTTTTTTTGAGACAGAGTTTCACTCTTGTTGCCCAAGCTGGAGTGCAATGGTGTGATTTCGGCTCACTGCAACCTTCACCTCCTGGGTTCGAGTGATTCTCCTGTCTCAGCCTCCTGAGTAACTGGGATTACAGGCATGCACCACCATGCCCGACTAATTTTTTTGTATTTTTAGTAGAAATGGGGCTTCACCATATTAGCCAGGCTGATCTTGAACTCCTGACCTCAGGTGATCTGCCTGCCTCAGCCTCCCAAAGTGCTAGGATTACAGGTATAAGCCACCACGCCCAGCCGCTCCTGCATTTCTTATGCATGGTCTTATGCAAGTGACCTCAAAGTTCTGGGGCCTAGTTTTGCTTTCTGAAAAGAGTGCCATAATAATCCCTGCCCTTGGGGTTGCAAGGAACAAATGCTATTCTGAACACGACCACGCATGGCTAGCTATAAAGCACTGCGTCCATGAGTGTCCTCCTTACCCAGAGAGGATATGCTGCATTATTGCGGGAAGGGTGTGCCACAGATCACATAGTGCTGCCTTGTCACAACACCCCCCAGAGTCACCTTCCCATAAGGGATCTCTCTCCTGGCTCTCTGCTGCTACTCTATCCCAAGGGGTTGCTTTGACCCCTTCAGGCGCTGATCCAAGCTCCTTAGTATAGTGCATCCATTAGCCAGTTAATACATATTTAGTAAGCATCTACTATGTGCTGGGGTCTATGCTAATCTCTAGCCTAGAGTTGCTTACAGCCCCATGGGGGCAATAAAGTTAGTATAGTTGCCATCTTGTTTCTTGTTTCTTGATAAAGCCAGACTTTATCCCATTCCTCTGGGACCCTGGGGAGGAAGAGGCCTTACCCAGTTCCTCCCTTCCTAGTTCCTAGGACATTTAATGACTGGAGACTATCCTTGGCCCCCACCATTGTAGATCACTCCAAGGTGCAGAAGAGAAGCTTAGCTGGGCTCTTCGTTGCCTCTCTCATGTGGGTTCCCTGTTCGGTCATCCCTCAGATGTGGTCTTCATCTTCATGATAGAGGTGTCAGCTCAGGGCTGGCAAAGTCCTTCATCACATCAGGGCCCAGCCTCCTTTTATAGCATTTCGTCCTCAATTCTTAGTATGCAGCCTTTACCTCATGGCCCAAAATAGCTTCTCATGCTCCAGCCATTGATTCAACATTCCACCACCAGGAAGTAGGAAAAGAGGTATGAGCAAGGGCATACCTTCTTCCTCTTAGGATACCCCCTGGAAATTACTTGCGATACTTCTCTTTGTCTCCCATTGGTTAGAATTTAGCAACATGACCATATCTAGATGCAAAGAAGGTCAGCAGATTCCAGGTGGCCCTGTGCTTAGCTAAAAATTGTAGGTCCAATTCCTAGAGAAGAAGAGGAGAATGGGAATTGAGGAACTATGAGAATTCTCTACTACATCTTGCCTATGCAGGGACATCTCCTTCCTACAGGGAACATCTCTACCTAGCAGGCTCCCCAGCATTAATTAAAGGAAAGTAACCTAATAACCATAACACCACAGAACAAGAATTATACAAATACCGTAATGGGGGTAATTTCCTCTCTGCATATAAATGACATTTGTGTTCTGTTGTACTTATCATCATTGCCAACCCTCATCCTATAACCCCTGATGTGCTCAGCTGCCTCCAGTCCTATCCCTCCCGGTCCATCTATAGCATCCCCTCCCACGGCACTGAGACAAAGTCCCCCGTGCACCCATCTCTGCCTCCTCCCTTCCTAGAGTGGAATCTGGCTAAAGTTAAAGCTAGGGGAGAAATGAGGGGGAGGCCCCGCCACGGCGGCAGCTGCACAGCAGGGACAGGCGGCGGTTGCCTTGGTGAGCTGGGCAGAGATTTCTATGATGCTGCTAAATGTATTTTCCTGATCTGCCACCGCCTTCTCTTTCCTGCTTAGGAGACACCTTTCAGGAGCTGAGGCCTCTCAACTTGTTCTCTGCTCCCACCCTTTAAAATACTCATTTCCCTGCTCATTACTTCTTCCTGTAAGATTGGGTCTGAAGCCGTCAGACACAATAGGTGTGGAGGGGGAATGGGGCATTAACACTGATTGAGTCTTGCAGGTATTTTCCCACGGAACCTCCCACCAGCCCTGCAACCTCATCTGCATTTGAGAGATCAAGCCCTGAGCCTGAGAGCTGCTAGGTAGTTGGTAGTTGGTAGTTGGTCCAGGTCACCCAGCTTGTAGGTGGCAGACTTGGGACTGGAACCCCATGCGGGATTCTGAGGGTGGAATTTCAAGCAGGCTACCAGATGTGGGAGGATAAATTTGGGGGCAAGAGAATGTGCACGGCATGGGCTGTCCCCACCAGCTTTTCAAGGATAATTTTGGAGCCGGGAGGGAAAATCTGACCCTGCTGGTAAAATTAGCAGCAAACCATATACCCTGGCCTGTGTTTTAAGGGGGCTATGTGAGACCAAGAGCTATAGGCACCACTGCGTGCTCCACTTGCCCTGTCTGTT